>NW_028318142.1:1625000-4482500 GCF_062004578.1 Staurois parvus
CCACCTGTGCCCACCCACCAGTGCTGCCCACCAGTGCCACCCACCAGTGCAGCCCAGCAGTGCTGCCAGTCAGTGCCACCAGTCAGTGCCCAGGGGTTGTGCCAGTCAGTGCCGCCAGTCAGTGCCCAGCAGTGATGCCAGTCAGTGCCGTCTATCAGTACCCATCATCAGTGTCACCTATTAGTGCCGCCTATCAGTGCTGCATATTAGTGCCACCTATCCGTGACACCTCATTAGTGCTGCCTATCAGTGCCGCCTATCCGTGCCACCTCATTAGTACTGCCTATCAGTGCCCTTTAGTGCTGCCTATCAGTGCCCATCAGTGCCGCCTATCAGTGCCCATCAGTGCTGCCTCATCAACGCACATCAGTGAAGGAGAAAAATTACCTGTTTGAAAAATTTTATAATAGAAACAAAGAAACTTTTTTTTTTTTCAAATTATTTTTTGCACTTTTTTTATTTATAGCGCAAAAAGTAAAGCGCCCAGTGACGATTAAATACCACCAAAAGAAAGCTCTATTTGTGAGAAAAAAATGATCAAAATTTCATATGGGTACAATGTTGCATGACCGCGCAATTGTCAATCAAAGTGCGGCAGCGCTGAAAGCTGAAAATTGGCCTGGTAAATAAGGGGGTATAAGTTCCTGGTAGGCAAGTGGTTAATCTGATTGGTTGTCATGCACCACTACTCCAGATTTGATAAATTGCACAGACCGGAATGTGAGCTGGAAGCGTTATGTGACATTTGACTTTTCAGTTAGTTAGGTAGATAAACGGGTAGCACAGCAGCTTTGTGGTTTGTACTTTGATCCTGCCTATGTATCTGAGATTAGACCTTAGATTGTAAGCTCCTTGAGGGTAGGGACTAATGTGAATGTACAGTATGTAACAAATTGATGGCGATATATCAATGCCTATGATAAATAGATAGATAAGCTGTCACATGTTTCTGCCAATTAGCTTAATAAATGAGGGCCCATCTTAATAGCTGCTCCTAGTCCTAGAGACTGGAAGAGTCTGACTTGGGGCTACAAATTTTTGTGTAGACATCGTTGACTCTCCATCTTGTTTCTTTGTTACCATGGAAGGACTAGAAGAATAGGTTATGGAAAGGTTGTGTCTGTTGTACAACTGTTCTATATAGAAAAGATAAAGTAGTGAAAGCTTAAAAGAAAGACTTGATCAACTGATTTCAGCATTGGCTTCTCACTCCTATTCTGCCCAAAGCTGTCACTTCTTATCTGGTGATACTTAGCAAGTTACCAGCCTAGACTTTTCAACTGTCATGATAACCAGAACTAAGAAAGGTATAATAAAGTTGAACTAATGAAGGTGGAGTATAATACCATCCTTCCAATATATGGTATATTCTTTAAAACTAACAAAAAAACCTGAATATGCAAAAACCTTTGTAATTCTCTAAAAATGTTGGGATATTTGCTTTAAAATGACAGGTGCACTTGAAGCTTTAGATTTAAATGGCTGAACTTTTCATATTAAAATCTATAAATAACTGCTGGGTGATACTTATGAACCTGCATACCAATAAACAACTCAATAATCTGTAGCTTTGCATGCTAATTCAGATGATTAAAGAGAATGAAAAGCCTTGCTGTCTGGATGTTAGATCAAGCCCAATTTATGCATCCATTGATTTATCTATGTACAATGATTTTTCAAGCATTAAGATATCAATAATGAAGCAGTAGTGTACACTAGTAAATCTATATTTAAGTGCAGTTCTAACTCTCAGGTGTTGGCAGACAGTATTGATCAGGAACTTATCCCTAGTGTGAACATTGGCTGTAATCAATACAAGGCTCTTCTGTTTCTTTTAAGTCTACAGTGGTTAACATGCAAAGGATATTACTTTATCAAAATCCTTGCCATTCTTCAGACAGGGAGAATACATGCCAATTAAGGAATGGGATTACAGCATATGATGGTCCAAAGGTAAGCAGTAATCTATAGAACAAATAACATCATGGTATCCACAGCCTTTGCTTCTTCTTCTTTTTTTTTTAATAATCAAATTTTATTAAAGTTTTAAAGCAATACAAAAGGGCAGAAGGAAAGCTATATTATACATTTTCAAAGTACAGATAATATAAGGCAGTGTACACAAATTCATTATAGTAGAAAAAAAAAAAAAATAAAGGTCCAGGTGTAATCTGCTTATCAGGAGGTAGGCTGGACTACACCCACAGCCAGGCATGCAGGCTAAATCAGGTGTATGTGGGTCCAACAAGAATACAGTAAGATCGAATTAGTGCCAACACTCTTGGATGGACCATTTAAAGCATGTCAATTGTAAAATATACTACTGTGCAAGTGAATAAAGAAAAAGAGCATCATAAAAGAAAGACTGCTTTCAAACTAATAAATAGGTAGAGATATACAGGGGTTGATACTGATACAGTTGGATATAAGCCAAAAAGCTGCTACAAATTTTGTGGGAAAACAATTAGTCATCTGGGATCATGGCAGGGTAGTACATCCAAACCATGCACACATCCCTAAATTTCTCTTGTTGGTTTTTAACCGTATGCACCCAACGTTCCGCTTCCATAATAATATTTACTTTCCTTTTCCAGTCTGAAAGTATGGGACAGGTGGTTTGTTTCCAGAGACTAGGAATGAAAGCTTTTGCTGCATTCAGCAAATGGGGAGTAACACTTTTTATAGGGCTTCGTAGAGGAGGGATCCCATGGAAAAGAATTTGAAAGGGGGAGCTTTTTATCCATGTAAGAATCGTTTTCTTTATCCAAGGGGTGATGGTGTCCCAAAAATCTCTGATCTTGAGACAGGACCGAGGCGGAGTCTTTGCCCTTCTCATAGCTAGTAGCACTATACTGAGCACTGTTCTCCATATAAAAAATATTTTGACTATGCAGTCTTAATATATAGGGTGAGGGAGTAGCTATAGCCATAGCGAATCATGAGATGAACGAACGAAACCAGTGCTCCAGTCTTCATACAACCAAGGCGATGGGGAAAAGAACAAACAAGGGGCACTCTCATCGTGCATTACCGTGGTATAACACGTATTAAATGAAAAGAGGATATATACTCACAAACCAACGTGATAAAAGGCAGTAAAAGTGGTCCACAAGGACAGTCACAATACATCTGTGTCTAATGGTGCAGATAGGCTAGCTCTGAGGAAGGGGGTTTAGCTCCCGAAATGCGTTAGCCTATCTGCACCATTAGACACAGATGTATTGTGACTGTCCTTGTGGGCCACTTTTACTGCCTTTTATCACACTGGTTTGTGAGTATATATCCTCTTTTCATTTAATAAATACGTGTTATACCACGGTAATGCACGATGAGAGTGCGCCCTTGTTTGTTCTTTTCCAATAGTGAACCATGAGAATGCTATGAGGCCCAGGAGCTTTGGGACATAGCAATTTCTGGCCACATAAACATGTATTTGGATAGCGAAAGCAACAACAAATAATTTTGGATGCACTGAATCTAAATATAATTCGAGAATTTCTAGAAAATATAGGTACAAACACCATCCGATCCCTGAATGCCCATTCACTCTAAAATACTATTTTCTGGGTAAATGAATAAGAGACCTCGCCATGCCCCTTTTGCATTGCCTAAGTCTCACTACAGTACCTATCACAGTAATGAGCCAATAGCGAGGCTTAGAAAATGAAAAGGGACAGGGATAGGCATCTAGCCCATTAATCTAGGAAGCTAAAGTAACACCAAACTTTAGTTAAAAAACATTTATTCAAGTATATATTCTTAACTAAAAAAAAAAAATCTTTTGAATGCTTTCAGCCTCCTCCAAATCTCCAAATTCTTTTATTTTGCTACCGTGATCTGACTTCCTGTTAGCAGATGGCTACGTTCATTCTCCGTTGTCCCACTGTATGTAGAAATGTACCCACCCTGTCTTACTCCCAAGATGGGCTATGGACTCACATGCACTGCTTATTCCAAACAAACAAAAGTGAGGAGGAAATGTTCTGGACAGTATGGAGTACATTACAAGAAGGCCAGAGCTCAAGGAGGCAAGACCTCATGGAGAACATTACAAGAAGGCAGAAAAACGTAGTAAGAAATGTCATGAAAAATAGATTACAGGACCACTAGGTAGTGGATGTGCATGGATTATTTTTGGAGAAAAAAGATATTATTTAGTGTTGTCACTTTAAGTCTGTTTTAAAGCCAGTGGGCAATCTTGACACCTGAGGTACTTACACAGAGGATCTATGTGATATATAGGCATCTAACATTTCCTGATATTTACTGAGAGCACTGAATTAGATAAGTGTGGGATTATTCAGGTTTATTTTAAAAGTTAAGGCAAAAATAACAACTTGGGTAATTCTTAAAAAAATGATTATCTCTTGTTATCAATGCAAATACAACATAACCTACTTTTTGTGGTATTTCAAAACTTACTTGTAAAAATCAGAATTGGCAGACAGGTAATCCTTAGCTTTCACCTAGAAGGTCTGTGTGGTGTCTATTGATAGCAAATGAAAAACTTTCCCACAAAAACAACAACAATAAGGTACAGTAACTAATGCACTTAAAATAACTCCTACACCATACTGCATTATACCCTTAAGGCTCATTTCACATTACTTTCTGAACTCAAAAACAGCTTGTTTAAGATTTATAATGTAGGTATCCATGTATTTAAATATATTCAGTTTTTTTAACATATAAAAAAGTCATTTTAATATATGTTTTTACATATATTTGTAAATGCATTCCAATATATATATATATATATATATATATATATATAAAATATATTGAATATGGCCAGAATTGTAGTATTTCAAATATATTCCAATATATTTGGGAAGAAGATTTTTAAAATATATTTCAAATAATTTTTTTTTTCCATATGGGTAACTATGGATGAGCGTCAACATTTTTTTTTTTTTATAAGCCCTATAATACAGTTTTGCAGGAAGAAGAAGGCAAAGTAGGAAAATCTTGAGACAGAAGAATGTTTTAAAAATGATAAACCATCATTTTGTCAAGATTTATATTGTGCTTATTCTGCATCGATCCCTGAAATCCTAATCAGAGATTTAATCACTATAAAATTACCATTTAGACAGTGAAAGGAGAGAATTCTTCTAAATGTAGAACTTACACATTGCTTTTACTAAAAATGACTTTATTTTTCATGCGATTCCGGACAGTAACAATGTATTAGGTTATAAATTACCTAGGGTATGGGAGAGAGTGAAAGCAGAGCTTATCAGAAACCTTCAACAAACATTCCAGAATGCTGCAAAACGCAAGCCGTTATCCGTTATCCTTCTCAATCTTTACATTTGGCAATTGAATAGAGAATGGGCTTAGAAGGAGTAGCTCAAAAAAAGCACACACACAAAATCTCTCCTAGTGAGAATCTCCATTCCTGAAATAAACCCTGTTTTAGGTGCTTTTGTTTGTACAAAGTGAGGGATTGCTAGGAGAAACTGCTATTCTGAATTTTATCTTTTTAATTTGAAATACAACTCTGACAGATTAAATCCCCCATCTGGGCCACTGTAATCTTTAATTAACTGTAGCATTTTGAGAGCCTTTCGTGGAGCACCAAATCATTATACAAAGACAAGCATCTCTCATTTTTAGTTTAACATTTCTTATAGAAAATATTAATTAATTGGGAGTCATTGACGTCTCTTAGGAATCAGGATCCAGTCTTTAAACACTTTTGATCCTGGCAGGTAAGTCTCGGCTCTAGAGCATCAGAGTTGACTTAAAATGGCTCAAAATTAATCTGTGAGAAGAAATAAATTGAAGACCGGGCATAAAAAGCTGGCTTTATATTTTGCATAAATGGTTTATACTTTATTATAATTACATAATTACATAACTACATCATTAGTCAAGTTGAAAGAAGACAGATGTCCACCACATTCAACCAGAACACATAAATACATTAAAAACCTGCATCCTTGGAACCCTAAATCTTACCTATTCAGTATTTAGGAATACATAAAACAGTCTAACTGCTGAATTTGAGTGGAGTGATTTGGGTAAAATTGATTTTTCATGCAAAAAATACAAACAGCAAAATCTAGCCAAAGGGGAAACTCACAATGTTGTATTTATTAATCATTTCCAAAGTTATATAGAGCTTATATTTAAGCTGTGTCCCTGTTTTCTATAAAATCCAACAGACACATGTTCCACCAAGTTCAACCAAAACACATAAATACATTAAAAACCTGCATCCTTGGAACCATAACCCTTACCTATTCAGTGTTTAGGAATATATAAAAAAGTCTAACTGCTGAATTTGAGTGGAGTGATTTGGGTAAAATTGATTTTTCATGCAAAAAATACAAACAGCAAAATCTAGCCAATGGGGATACTCACAATGTTGTATTTATTAATCATATCCAAAGTTATATAGAGCTTATATTATTATTATTATACAGTATTTATATAGCGCTAAAAGGTTTGCTCAGCGCTGTACATTATAGTGGGGGACAGAATATGAGACAATACAGTAACAAAAAAATACACGAGGGATTCAAGGGCCCTGCTCTTTCGAGTTTACAATCTAGGAGATTATATTTAAGCTGTGTCCCCGTTTTCTATAAAATCCAACATACACAACTTTTGCCCTGCTGCCAGTCATCTTTATAGGTTTTGTGAGGAATCTAGAGGAAACTCATGCAAATTAAAAGTACCTCCATGCAGCTATTGTCCATGGTGGGTTTCAAACCCAACAGCCAACAGGCAGATGTTAATACATAAGGGTGAACTCTAGGCCAGCCTTTTTCAACAAGGGTGCCGAGGCACCCCGGGTACCTTCTGGGTTCTTCAGGTGTGCCTTGACAAAATACCTATAAATTGCCCCAAATTGCTCAAAAATTGTGCCTGCCTCTTTGTTATAAAAATCTGCAGGTTTTAATTTTGCAACATTACAGTCTTGGGCACCATGTGGGCCAGCCACCAGCATCCTAACAACTACTGATTTCATTAGTTGATATGGGGGACATCGGGCACAGAATCCTTGTTTGACCCTACCCCTCTGTCAGCACCCGGGTCATGTTAGCTGCATGGAGAGAAAATCAGGCAGAAGAAATTCTGGAATACTAGTGAGTACCAGTATGCAAAGGTATATTTGCTTTGTAAGAATAAACCATCTCAAATGTTGGGTATTCTATGTGTGTGAATGCTGCTGCAATACATAAAAGGATTATGTAATGGGAGTCACTTTGGGTGGGGGGCCCTTGGAACCCAGCTCACTTTGCAGAGGTGGGGAGACCCGTCTTAGCTCCCCATATCCCTATTATATGTAAGTCACCCTGTGCCTGTTAGGGGTACAGGGTGATCTGTCCTAATATTGTGTAGACATGTCTAGGAGGTAGGTGGGGTGGGGGTTGTGAATTGTTTGGTTTTATGTGACTGCATCCCATTGTTCTTCTGTTTGTCTTGCTTGGGAGCAAACTATTATGGGATGTATGTGTTTTTGTGTATTAGCTTAGTGGGGGGGGGGGTGTCTCCAGCAGCCCTCCCTCCTGATGGGACTGTCTGTTGGTTGTTAAGTTTGAATACCTGTGTGTCTCTTGTTACTAAATGTAGATTACCCCACCCTGTGTCATTATGCAGGGAGGGAGGATTGTCCCCTGAGTGTATATATCTTGTATCTCTGTTCAAATAAATTAGTCTACCTCCTGGTTTACTTCAAGACTGGTGTCGTCTAGTCTTGTATGGTCGAATGTGGTGTCTGTTGTCAGTGTCCGGATGGGGAAGAGGTATTCTAACGGAAGTACCTAAGCGCAGTCTGGGGTCGGTTCCGTTACAGATTTCTTTAGCTTTTTACATTTTAGAATGGGGTGCCTCGAAATTTTATCATTTTAAACGGTGCTTTGACTAGAAAATGGCCATATACATACAGTATATGGTTTGACTAGAAAATGGCCATATACATACAGTATATGGTTTGACTAGAAAATGGCCATATACATACAGTATATGGAAGCTGTTTTACACGCAAAAAGATTTGGATTTCTGCCATCCAGTCCAGGATATAGGTGATAGCAAAAGGCTAATAACAAGTCAAATTTAGGTTCCTAAGCTTTACTTAAACCTGTACATATGATTTTTCATTTCTTCTGTCTCAAAAAACTTTAAAAATACCAATATGATGGGTTGTCTTCATTGAAAAAAATTCCAATTTCCAGTAATATTGACAGTAGCCTCCTAAAACTAAATAAGTCACAGTGTACATTGAAAAACCAGCTCCTGGCAGGCGGGACTCTCATTCAGCTCAATGCAGAGCAGGTGTCCTGTTTCTTGACTACACTCCTATTGGTGGTCGGAAACAGCTTGTTCACAAGATGGATACAGAACATTGCCATGTTCCCGGAAACATGATTTTTGCGTGTTTACCCACACAAGCACATGGAGAACATGCAAACTCCATACAAATGGTGTCCTGGTTGAGATGTGAACCAAAAGCCCTGTGCCACTGTGCTGTCCTAGGGTTAAGGATAGGAGGTTGGGGTTGTGATTAGGGTTCGGTGTGTATAATAAACAATTGCCATTTATTTACGTATTGTAAAATGCAGTTTTCACCTTTATTTTCAACCTCAGAACTGTTGATCTCCAGCCACTTCCGGTCCTTGTGAATGCAGTGCATGTCATTGCTAGGGACAGGTTTTCTAAACTGCCTATGAATTGTTTGTCAGCATGGTTGTTTTTAGTCTCCCTGGACCAGCATGTGTGGGTGATGTCACAGGAGAGCAATTAGGAGACAGGGACTGCACAATGTCACCCCAGGAAGTGCCTAAGCAAAGACCTTAATGGCAGGATCAACAGATATTTATATAATAAAAGCTGCAAATTTAAAAATGTTGACAATGACTTTAAAATATTACGTTTGATGTTAACCGCTTCCCCTTCACCCTATAGCAGAAATATTGCTACAGGGTGGCAGGGGTGCGCAAATCACATATATATACGCGATTTTGCATTTCCCGGTAGTGGGCGAGCATGTGGCCATTCGCGGCCTCGGCTGTCAATCACCGGGTCCTGGCTGGTAATTACTTGCCAGCACCCGGTGATCGCCAAGTATCTCTAGCGTGGGAAAGACCTGTGTATAAACAACACAGATCTCTCCCCTGTCAGCAGAGCCATACAAAGCAGTGTGCTTACAGTGAAGCACACACACAGCCCAAGTAGTGAAACAGCACACAACACACAGTTAACCCTCTGATCTCCCCAGATATTAACCCCTTATTGCCCAGTGCCATTAGTACAGTGTCAGTGCTTTTTATTAGCACTGATCACTGTATTGGTGTCACTGGGGATGTCAGTGACACCAAGTCTGTTCCCCCTAGTGTCAGAATGCCCGCCACAGTCCCGCAGTCCTGCAGTCCCATTGTAAGTCGCTGATGGCCGCCATTACTAGGAAAACAAAATCTCCAGTATATATACCGCCATTTGTAAACGCTATAACTTTCACATAAACCAATTAATTTACACGTATTGGGATTTTTGTTTTAGCAAAGACATGGAACAGAATACATTTTGGCCTAAATTTATGATGAAATTTGAATTTTTAAATTTTTTTTATTGGACATGTTTAATAGCAAAAAGTCAAACATTTTGTTTTTTTCTCATAATTGTCTTTTTTTGTTTATAGGGCACAAAATAAAAATGCAAAGATGATCAAACACCACCGAAAGAAAGCTCTATTCATGGAAAAAAAAGGACGTAAAATGACTGCACAATTGTCAGGTAAAATAACAGCGCCGTAACGAAAAAAATGGCCTGGTCAGGAAGGGGGGTAAATCCTCTGGAGGGAAAGTGGAGTTTTGGGGGATTTTAGAGACTGGGTTTACAGTTGCATGCACACTGGTGCATTCCTCTTTAGGACGGGTTTACACTAGAGTGTTTTTACGCGTTTAAAAAAGAAAAAAAAAATCGCACCCACCTTACTTTTTTTTTTTTTTAATAGGCTGCACCAACCACATGGCACCATGCAGTATGGTGGCTTCAAGCACGCTGCATTTGCCATACACAATTAACAGCATCCACACATGTCTAGCAAGGGCAGCATGTTCCCACACGATGGCACATTTTGGAGCCCAGGAGCCCCTAGTGCCGGGGCAGACTGACCATTTGAAAACTCGGGCACTGCCCGATGGTCCGGGGTCAGTAGGGGGCCCCATGAAATGCCCCTGGTACCTTTTTCATAGGCTTTTTTCAGTTTGGGCAAGGACATAGGGGCCCCATGATCCCCTATTGCCCGGGGGCCCCATGAGTTGTCAGTCCGCCCCTGCCCTAGTGCTTCATTTCTGTGTAGGTATGTGGTTGGTAAAACCAAAGTTCAACTGTCTGCTTATACCGCCCCCTGGCTGCCTGTGTGTACAAACCCTTTGCTCATGCATTCTTCCCACTGCCAGTGTTCTGTAAGCACAGCTTTACTGTACTGTAAGAAATATGAAGCATGAGTGACACATGCCTTCAGTCCAAACCACAGCTTTGTAGTTTAATTATTCAGAACCGCGATGTCGTTAGCATATTTGGATTGAAGTGACCTGGAGCATTTTCGTTTTCTTCAATGCATTGAGTTACCCCCTGTGTAAACACCGTAGGGAGTCGCGCACATTTTTTTGCTGCTTGTTTAAAACATCTTTGTTGTCTAGGAGAACGGCTACCACTTGGAAGGAACATGTTATTTCTCTCCATAGACTGCCAGGAGCTCTGCCTTGAAATATGATATCCAAATTTGAAAGCAACAGGATTTCCACAGTATACACACATTCAAAGGAATACGCAACGTAAAATAAAAAACGATTTTACTCCGTCATCTGGATGCATATTTATCAACGCTGTTTTAAGAGGAAATGGGTGTTTGAATTATTTTAGAGCCGTAGGCTATTTATATTTTGAAGAGGGTAATAAATTCATTACAAGTACATAAAAATAAAAGTAGTTGTGTAAAGCTCCAGAAAACCTATATGATAAGGCTAATGAAGCAGAATTTCAACATAAGACATTGTAATAAAAGGTTAATTTATTAACAATTTGCTGTGCGAATGTCAAGCATTTGCTCAGCTGTCATGAATATTACCTGTATTTTGCCTAATTTGTTTGTTTCCTATTAATGGCAGCACCATCTAGTGCCCATAATGCAGTATTTGTTCGGAAATGTCTCAATCAGGAAAATACTGCATTATGGTCACAAGATGGAGCTAATGATCATAGGAAATAAACATATTAAGCAAAAAACTAGGATTATTCATGATGGCTGGTGTAAATGCTTGAGACAACTGCACAGCAAAATCTTTATAAATAGACACCCAAGTGTGTATAAACAGCACATTGTAAACCTACGTGAGAATGTATCTTGGCTAGCTCAGGAATCTTTGAGAAATTATATCTGGTATCATTTTAGGCCTCGGTATGTCTTAAATTAAAAAACTGTCTTCTGCTGTTTTCACCATCAGACAGAAATGTTATGCCGAAATTTGGGGTACTGGGGTACATGCATGTAGACAGGATCTGGTTCTAAAGAGGCTGGAAGAGATTAGCAGATATGAGTTGCAGGAAGGATTAAAAAACAGTAAAAACTGTACTAAAAAAAAGCTTCAATATTCAGTGCTTTAGCAAACTATATGTTATCCAAGCAGAGTTTAGATCTTTTTAAAGTTTTTTGCTATAAAAATATTGCTATTTAACAAATTTAATATATTGTATGTAGGGGAGCACTGGTGATGACTACAGAGCAGCTAGCACGCAAGGTATAGGTAACAATCCCCAAAAGTATATGTGTAAAAAAGGTGCAGTGCTAAAATCACAATAAAAATTAAATGTATTAAGTGAAACAATAAAGTGCAACACATAAGTATATAAAACTTGCGAATATAATGAACAGCAAATCAGCAAGCGATAAGGCAATTATGTCCGTGAGCAGAAGTGATGATAGGTGCACTGCAAGTACAACTAAAATAGTCAATATGGGCGTACCCCTGAGGACGTGCATGTGCACAAAACGCGTCTGATGGAGCCACATTGCTGACATCACGCTGCCGAAGGACAGAGTGGTGGCCATTTTGGTACTTTTTTTTTTTTACCTTTTATCACTCCACGTGGATATTTTACTCTGCTTTGTAATACGCAATAAAATACTACACTATATACGCTTTTCTGGCTCTTGTTGTGGTGAGATATCTCTGCTAGGACAAGGGTTCCTCTTCCACCTATGCCTGTGATGGAGCAGTTCATTTAATCCCCATGGCTGTCTCTTCACCTCCAGATGTGATATACCTATATGCCTGTTACCATTAACCTTCAGGTGAGTGTACATCTGACCGAGGTGGTGGATTCCCCTGTGTGATTAATTTCATGTTCACATTCTGCACTTTAGATTACTGCACATTATGAATCTATGGACACTGTTTGAACTGAGTTTCTTTTATGGACTTATAATTTTAATTTGGCTCCACCCGACGCGTTTTGTGCGCATGCACATGCATGAATATCAGTTATATTACTATGTGTTGATTATTTTAGTTGTACTTGCAGTGCACCTATCATCACTTCTGCTCACGAACATAACTGCCTTATCGCTTGCTGATTTGCTGTTCATTATATTTGCAAGTTTTATATACTTATGTGTTGCACTTTACTGTTCCACTTGATACATTTCATTTTTTATTGTGATTTTAGCGCTGCACCTTTTTTATACATAAACAATGGAATAGTTGAAGCTCAGTTTACATACACAGCTGAATTAATTTAAATATGTGACTCCTCCTCTGTCCCTGTCTGCTCTGTATGGCTTGATACATTTCACTTAGAGAGAGAGAGTCTGATAGGAACCCATATCTTCTGTGCTCTCCCTTTTATAAAACCCTTAACCTGCAGGAATTCTGTGGCATGGCTGTATTATGTGTATATTTGTAAAATAAAAACTGTATATAGATGAAAAAAATGTGAATTCTGTATAAAAAGCATACCCAAACATGAGTAAAAATAAAAACAAAAATGGTCCTAAACCAGTATAGTCCTTATTGGTTATAGTAGCACAGATTATTATTTTTTAAAAAAAAGAGTATTCATCAAAATGTAAGGCTCCGAGCATGGTGGGTAATAGATTACAAAGCTCTACAATAACATTTAACTGAGTGAAATAAACTATAAAGTGAAACAATATTACGGTCAGAATAACTTTTTGCAAAGAGTCCGCAGTCATCACTTACTTGGAAACTTTATTGTATTTTGTAAAATCAATCTTTTTTCCACAATAATTGTATTTTCTCTGTTGTTATTACAAAAGTATATATTGCAATGTAACTGCCTGTTTGTTAGCTGGTATATTTTTCACAATGCACCAGTTCAGTACAGCAAAAGAAAAAATGTGTGTGTGTGTATATATATATATATATATGTATGTATGTATATATATATAAATATATATAATATATATATATATATATATATAAAAAATGTTCTTATTTTTCTTTTCTTTATTCTGATATGTTAAAAAATTAACATATAATGTGAAAAATGAAGAAATGTTTTTATTATTTTGTCATTTGTATATTATGAACAAATGTACAGAAGAAATAAAAAATGAAGAGCTTAATCGCAGAAACAATGTTCAACAGGCACCAACTAATAGAAACCAATCAGCAATTCCTTATTTCATTGCGTTAATGACTTAAAAATAATTGGGACACTGCACACAGCATTGCCTTTTTAAACGGAACCTTTGCTGTATTGTAAAACTTAAAAGTCAAGTCAAGTGAAGAGCACGCACCACAAGATCAAAAAATATGAATGTATGAAAACAATTCACTGCTTCATCCCCTTTAATTTGCATGTATATAATCAACACTCTGGCACTTTGATCTGATGTGGTGCAATCAATTTCAAATTAAAAAAAAATAAAATCTTTTGATCATTTATCACCTTGAAACTGAAGTGTGGTTATAATTTGCTTGTGTTCATTTTCCATCTGAACTCTTATAAAAAGTTGGGTGTGTATATAACAGTGCACCACTGGGCTCTGAGTGCCTCTCTGACTTTGTTTCACTTTGTTAATGGGGCCTGTCTTTCCCTATGTTCTAGTGATATTAAAGGCATTTTTTTAAAGGAAAAACAACAAACATATATTTACCTGTTCTGTGCAGTGGTTTTGCACAGAGCAGCCCCTTCTTTGGTCCTCTGCTGGCGCTCCTGGCTCCTCCCTCCTGTCAAGTACCCACACAGCAAGTGGCTTGCTATAAGGGCACCCAAACAGGCTCGCTCTATTCATACACAGAGTTGTGGCCTGGCTCCACCCCTCAATCTCTTCATTGGCTCTCATCCACATCGCTGGATCGTGATGGGGCTCAGGTATTAGAGGGGGGGGGGGCGCTCTTGGGGACTGCTGCACACAGAAGGTTTTTTATCTTCATGCATAGACTGCATGCAGGTAAAAAATCTTTAGCCTTTGCAACCACTTTACTGGCTAATGTACATTCAGGTGAATGAGATTGCCAAATGTGCAAGATTCCAAGGTTTTTAATGATAAAAATTAGCGATGCACCAATATATTGATCGCCGAAAATTATTGACTGAAAATAGAGTTATCTGCATTTTGCAGATAGAGAAAAAAAAGGTGCCAATAATGATAATTAACTTCAATTGTAAAATCGTGTCCGATTGACTTCTATTTAAAATCTGACCCATTGACTTCAATGCAAAAACGCCCCCTTTAGACTTCAACGCAAAATTGGGTCCCCTTGACTTCAATGCAAAATTTCATCCCTTTGACTTCAATGCAAAATTGCATCCCATTGTCTTCAATGCAAAAATGCCTCTATTTAAGTTTTTTTAATTTTATATATATTTCATTTTATTTTCTGTCCAATAAAACTTATTTTAAATTACTGGACTGTATTTTTTAAATTCATTTTAATTTACATTCATGATATTTATTTAAAAGTTAAATATAATACAACTATATATAAAATTACATATATTTTTAATAAACTGTCCATTTTGGTTTTGGTTTCCAAATGCATCCTGAATTTTTGGTTTCGGTTTTCGGTTTAGAATTTTCATTTTCGCACACCACAAATATAAATGATTCATAGTAGAAAAGGGCCAGTGTGTTTCAGGCACATCCCTTCTTCAGGGCTTAAGATTTTTGGCTGCACTTAAATGAACTGCAGATACCAAATAGATCTGCACTGTGATTGCTTGCTACAGTATCAGGAGCGCAGTACAATGCTAATGAATGCAGTAAAGGACTTTGATCATAAATCTTAGATTCTTAGACGTTTTTGGCACTGCCATTGGATTGCATGTATGTGGCTTATTTCCCTATTTCTAAGAGATGCCCCTGCTTTGTGGAGTGCTGCCAGTGTGCCCAGTGATAATTTCAGTGATTCTACAAAATATGACTCCAGCACCCCATTTGTTCACAGCTAATGTGACCTTGATGGACACAGTAGTGGCCTTCGGGTGGAATGACGACGCACAGAGTGGAATACACCACCCACAACTCTTTTCAGGAATTTTGTTTTTCATTGATTATGTTGTTTTGTCCTATTAATGCAATGTAGTTTTTTGGGCAATCCCTGTGCTAGAGTATGCAGTTGCCATATAACTACCACAGATGTTCTGTTTGATTTGGAAGAATGGACACAGGGCCAAGTGTGCAAAAGACTGGGCTATCCAGAGTGGTGTCAGGCCAATCTACCCAATCAGACATTGTAAAGGTACGTTTAATGTTAAGTAGCTGAGCAGGACAAAATGAATTGGCATTTGTAGTGCAGAGTCTGCCTGTACTAAAGTTAAATCTGGTAAAATGACAGAAGTATTGAATTAGAAAAATGATTAAGAACATCACAGTCTAAAGTATTTATTTCAACAAAACAGTCTACTTAGATAGAAAACACGTTTCGGGGGTGATGCCCCCTTCATCAGGAAGTGATGAAGTTATACTCTGCTATCAACATCACATATTTATTGGAATTACTTTTAGAGATGAGCGAATCGAAGTATCCGAAGTGGAATTCGAGTCGAATATCGGAAAAATTTCGATTCGTGCCGAATCCGAAAAACAGCCTAATTCGGACGCGCGAATCGAAATTTTTCCGAAAATGGCGGCTGACATGTGCGGCGACGGAGCGGGGATGTCGGGGAAGGCGCGCAGACAAGGCGCGCTGCCCCATAATGCATTCCTCAACGACATGTGATCGCATCAGCCAATCAGCAGCCAGCCAGCCAGCACTGTGTAATGGTCGAGGTATATATAGCGGCCATTTTGGAAATCTTCATTTGCCTGCAGTCATTGAACAGAGGCAGACCGCTCTGTACTAGGGACAGGGACAGAGTTAGGGCCACAGAAACGAGAATTGGGGACAGAGAGAAGTTACTTAGGGACAGAGAACCATTACTCAGGGACACAGACTTGTTAATGAGGGCCACAGAATCGTTATTTAGGGACAAAGAAACGCTAGTTAGGGCCACAGAATTCATACTCAGGGACAGACAGAATTGTTACTCAGTGCCAGAGAATTGTTACTTAGGGCCACAGAAACGTTATTAGGGCCACAGAATTTTTACTCAGGGACAGACAGAATTGTTACTGAGTGCCAGAGAATTGTTACTCAGGGACAGACAGAATTGTTACTGAGTGCCAGAGAATTCTTACTCAGGGCCACAGAATTCATTCTCAGGGACAGACAGAATTGTTACTCAGGGACAGACAGAATTGTTACTGAGTGCCAGAGAATTGTTACTCAGGGACAGACAGAATTGTTACTGAGTGCCAGAGAATTGTTACTCAGGGACAGACAGAATTGTTACTGAGTGCCAGAGAATTGTTACTCAGGGACAGACAGAATTGTTACTGAGTGCCAGAGAATTGTTACTCAGGGACAGACAGAATTGTTACTGAGTGCCAGAGAATTGTTACTCGCACAGACACAAAATTGTTACTTGCACAGACACAGAATTGTTACTCGCACAGACACAGAATTGTTACTCAGGGCCACAGAATTCATACTCAGGGACAGACAGAATTGTTACTGAGTGCCAGAGAATTGTTACTCAGGGACAGACAGAATTGTTACTGAGTGCCAGAGAATTGTTACTCAGGGACAGACAGAATTGTTACTGAGTGCCAGAGAATTGTTACTCGCACAGACACAAAATTGTTACTTGCACAGACACAGAATTGTTACTCGCACAGACACAGAATTGTTACTCAGGGCCACAGAATTCATACTCAGGGACAGACAGAATTGTTACTGAGTGCCAGAGAATTGTTACTCAGGGACACCTAATCGTTGAATTAAATAGTATGTCAGACAACATGCAGAGGAGTGGCAGAGGAGGCAATGTTTTAGGAGCGAGCAGACGTGGCAGCAGAGGAAGGGGTCGAGGCAGCAGTATTCGCAGCCAGAGGCCAGTGCTCCCGGTGTCATCCAGCGGTCGTGTCTCCACCGACAACCCTGCCGTCATTGATTGGTTGGCTCGGTCGTCTTCCTCTTCCCAGGTCACCTCTGACACCTACAGCCAACGGTCGGTGGGTACGTCAGACACAACCGTTAGTTGGCATGGCCCGGGACCAAGCCCACTGAAATCACGTGTCCTCTACCTGCCCCTGTCCTTTGCTGTTCCCTCACCAAGCGAAGTATCGCATGCTGTGGGCTCAGCCCCACTGTACAGTGAGGAAGAGCTAACAGAGGGCGGTCAGGAACGGGGGGAGACATCGGCCTTTTCAGCAGCCAAGCGAACAAGTACTGGCGAGGAGAGTGGCTCGGTAGCCGGTCTAGAGACAGGTCTGTCTCCTGACCCAGACGCAGCCGAGGGGGCTAGTAGTGAGGCGGAGACCCTACTTGATGATGAGGAGGTTGATCGCACTTGGCAGCCTCGTCGTCATCAGGCAATTTCTTCCGCATCATCAGGAGAAGAGGGTGGCAGCTTGGCAGCGAGCAAAACAGTCGGTGGGTTGCCCAGGAGACAGCAGCAGGGTCGCATCAGTGTCAGTGGAGCCAAACGTCCACGGAGTAGAGCACCAGCTCCACTGCAGCCTACCACCACGGCCAGTAGTGGTGCCGGTGCGCACGGAGGAAGTAGCAGTCAGCCAGTGAAGAGTAGCGGGGGCAAAGTTTCCTACTCGGTGGTGTGGCAATTTTTCCTCAAGCCGCCCGAGGAAGTAAACGTAGCCGTATGTCGACTATGTGGCCAGAAATGCAAGCGTGGCCAGGGGGCCCATGTTGGGACTACAGCGTTGCGTCAGCATATGCAGCGTCACCATTCGGTGGCCTGGGAAAACCGTGATAAACATACGGCGTTTCTGCCTGCCCCAGCCCCCGCTCCATCACCCGCTCCGTTACTTGCTCCGTCACCCGACGTCGTCAATCGCCCTCTATCAGCCAGTCAAGGCTCCAACACCTCTGCTGAGGGGAGTTGTCGCTCATTGGCATCTTCCGCTCGTTCAGATGCTCCTTCTCCTGCTACTCCTCTTCTCGGATTCCGTCAACAGTCTTTCTTGGAATCCGTATCCAAGAGACAACAGTTTGCGAGCACGCACCCGACGGTGCAAAAGCTGAACGTCCTCCTGTCCAAGTTGCTGGTGCTGCAGTCCCTCCCTTTCCAACTGGTGGACTCAGCACCTTTCCGAGAAATGATGGCTTGTGCCGCGCCGCGGTGGAGAGTGCCAAGCCGTCATTTCTTTGCCCAAAAGGCAGTGCCAGCCCTGCATTCACATGTAGAAGAGATGGTGGGCCAGTCTTTGAGCATGTCGGTCTCTGCCAAAGTGCACGGCAGCGCCGACGTGTGGAGCTGTAACTACGGTCAGGGACAGTACATGTCATTTACGGCCCACTGGGTGAACGTGGTGCCGGCACAGCCGCACCAGCAACTTGGACAGGTCACGACGCTTTTGCCTCCACGTTTGCACGTCCTTGGTCCAGCAAGCATGTCCGCCTCTACCACCTCTTTTTCCGCCGTGTCCTCAGCCGCCACCCCCGTGCCAAGTCCCATTACCCGACCGGCATATCACATGTGCAGGGCGCAACGGTGTCACGCTGTGCTGCACCTGGTATGCCTTGGCGAACGTAGTCACACAGGGGAGGAACTGCTGAGTGTAATGAACAGAGAAATCGACAGATGGCTGTCTCCGCGCAAACTAAAAATCGGAACCATGTTGACTGACAACGGAAAGAACATGGTGTCTGCTCTGCGTCAAGGAAGGTTGTGCCATGCGCCATGCATGGCTCACGTGTTCAATCTGGTTGTCAAGCGGTTCCTAAAATCCACCATCCCACTGCAAGACATCCTTAAAATGTCACGTAAACTGTGCATGCATTTCAGCCATTCCTACACCGCAAAGAACACCCTCATTGAGCTGCAGCGGCAGAACGGAATTCCACAGCATCGCCTGATCTGCGACGTTGCAACAAGGTGGAATTCAACCCTACACATGTTAGACCGCCTTTACGAGCAGCGAAAGGCCATCACCGATTTCCTGATGTTACAAGCGGATAAAGGTACTCCCCTGTGTAACTTAGATGTCAGCCATTGGCAGCTCATGCGTGACACCTGCCGCTTGCTCAGGCCCTTTGAGGAGGCCACGCTATTCGTGAGTCGGCAGGACTATGGGATGAACGACGTCATTCCTCTGTTGCACGTCCTGGAACAAATGCTGTTAACAATGGCTGGTCAGGGTGCGGTAGACGTGGCGCACAGATGTCAACGCCACATGACCCCTGTGGGGGCAGGACAGGAAGAAGAGGAGGAGGTAGAGGAGGACATTTGTGCTCAGGAATTATTGAGTGAAATGGGTGGTTTTTCCACTCAGCGGACAGGAGTGGAGGAGCAGGAGCATCTGGTAGAGGAGGAGGAGGAGGAGACAGAGGACCCAGACGCACCGTGGCAGTATGCTGTGGAGATGGAGGCAGGGAGTCCCTCGCATTCCTTGGCACAAATGGCCCATAGCATGCTCGGTTGCTTGCGTAGCGACAGCCGAATAATAACCATCAGACAGAGGGATGACTTTTGGCTGTCCACCTTGTTGGACCCTCGCTACCGGTCCAAAATGGTGGCCTTTTTCACACCTGCTGAGAGGGAGGCCAAAATTACGTACTATAAAAACCACCTATGTAGTCAGTTGGTCTCTGCCTTTGTGCGCCAACGTCCATCCTCAGACACTGTGGGCCCTGTGCGCTCGCGTTCCGCTGGCATGGCAGCAGGGGAGGGGTGGGGTGGTAGGAGCAGTGGCAGCTCCACCAGCAGTGGCTGCCTCAGTCTGCAGTCGATGATGAGTAGCTTTCTTCACCAGCGCAGTGAGGAAACTACTAACCAGCCGCAGCAGCAGCAGCAGCATCAGGTGGACCTGGAGCAGGAGCTCAAACAACAGGCTTGGGCCTACTTGGACAGCACCCTGCCAACCGAGGTAGACAATCCCCTTGACTACTGGGCAACGAAACTTGACCTTTGGCCCCAACTAGCTGAATTTGCCCTTGAAAGGCTGTCATGCCCGGCCAGTAGCGTGGCATCGGAGCGCGTGTTTAGTGCGGCAGGAGGTATTGTAACTCCGCGGAGGACACGACTGTCCACCCAAAGTGTGGAGAGACTCACGTTTGTGAAAATGAATCAGGCGTGGATTAGTCTGGATTTCAAACCACCAGTTCCTGACACAACTGACTAAATCCGCCATGAATCATGCCTCAAACATGTGCCACTTTGAGGTCTCCTCACACACTGCTGGTGTGTTGAATTTTTTGACATAGGGTGCTGGCAGATTACGGGCCTCACATAGCTGCTGCCAGGCCCCTAATCTGCCATGGGCCCCTATATACCGCCTCCTCATGCTGCTGCCAAGTCCAGAGTCTCTCATGGGTCCCTGTACGGCCTCCCATTGCTGCTGTCTCCATCGCCACACTCTGCTGCCATGTGCCACTTTCAGGTCTCTTCACACTGCTGGTGTGTTAAATTTTTTGACATAGGGTGCAGGCAGATTACGGGCCTCACATAGCTGCTGCCAGGCCCCTAATCTGCCATGGGCCCCTATATACCGCCTCCTCATGCTGCTGCCAAGTCCAGAGTCTCTCATGGGTCCCTGTACGGCCTCCCATTGCTGCTGTCTCCATCGCCACACTCTGCTGCCATGTGCCACTTTCAGGTCTCTTCACACTGCTGGTGTGTTTAATTTTTTGACATAGGGTGCAGGCAGATTACGGGCCTCACATAGCTGCTGCCAGGCCCCTAATCTGCCATGGGCCCCTATATACCGCCTCCTCATGCTGCTGCCAAGTCTAGAGTCTGTCATGGGTCCCTGTACGGCCTCCCATTGCTGCTGTCTCCATCGCCACACTCTGCCATGTGCCACTTTCAGGTCTCTTCACACTGCTGGTGTGTTTAATTTTTTGACATAGGGTGCAGGCAGATTACGGGCCTCACATAGCTGCTGCCAGGCCCCTAATCTGCCATGGGCCCCTATATACCGCCTCCTCATGCTGCTGCCAAGTCTAGAGTCTGTCATGGGTCCCTGTACGGCCTCCCATTGCTGCTGTCTCCATCGCCACACTCTGCTGCCATGTGCCACTTTCAGGTCTCTTCACACTGCTGGTGTGTTAAATTTTTTGACATAGGGTGCAGGCAGATTACGGGCCTCACATAGCTGCTGCCAGGCCCCTAATCTGCCATGGGCCCCTATATACCGCCTCCTCATGCTGCTGCCAAGTCCAGAGTCTCTCATGGGTCCCTGTACGGCCTCCCATTGCTGCTGTCTCCATCGCCACACTCTGCTGCCATGTGCCACTTTCAGGTCTCTTCACACTGCTGGTGTGTTAAATTTTTTGACATAGGGTGCTGGCAGATTACGGGCCTCCCATTGCTGCTGCCAGACATGTAATCTGCCATGGGCCCCCGTACCGACTCCTCATGCTGTGACGTTGCAACAAGGTGTAATTCAACCCTACATATGTTAGACCGCCTTTACGAACAGCTAAAGGCCATCACAGATTTCCTGATGTTAAAAGCGGATAAAGGTACTCCCTGTGTAACTTAGATGTCAGCCATTGTCAGCTCATGTGTGACACCTGCGCTTGCTCAGGCCCTTTGAGGAGGCCACGCTATTCGTGAGTCGGCAGGACTATGGGATGAATGAGGTCAAATCGGCCATGGGCCCCCGTACCGCCTGTTCACGCTGATGCTGGTCCCACAGTGTGACCTGGGTCCCTGTACGGCCTCCCATTGCTTCCACTCTGCCATGTGCCACTTTGAAATCTCCTCACACTCCTGCGGTTGTCCATTTTGTCATAGGTTGCTGGCAGATTACAGGCCTTCCATAGGTGCCACCAAGCCCCATATCGGCCATGGGCCCCCGTACCGCCTGGTCACGCTGCTGCTGGGCCCACAGTGTGACCTGGGTCCCTGTACCGCCTCCCATTGCTCCCACTCTGCCATGTGCCACTTTCAGGTCTCCTCACGCTCCTGCTGGTTTCCATTTTGTCATAGGTTGCTGTATGGCCTCCCATTGCTGCTGCCTCCACCGCCACACTGTGGCTCCAAACACTGGTTTTGGCCCCGTGACTGGCCAAAGGAGTGAAGTGTGCAGTGATTCTAAGATCGACGGCACTCATCTGCATGTCATACTGACAGACAGTATTATTTCTCTTCCCCAGCAGACTCCAAGGGCATTTAAATTAAAGGTACAGTGTTCTGCACTAATATTAAGTCTCTCTGAAGCCTAGAAACACCCTTTTTTAAGTTAAATTCACAGCGAATTTATTCGACTCGAATCGAATATTGTCCACGAATTCGCCGAATCAGTCGAATCGAATTTTTCATTTCTTCGCTCATCTCTAATTACTTTCAATTCGTATCTTTGAGTTTGATGCTCCAAATGCATTTTCTGCTTCTAATAGGGAAGCCTTCTAGGATCTTTCTACATATGTGACTTACTCTCTCTAAAAACCAGTCTACGATTCATCAACCCTATGGTACTTCATGCAACTGCACTCATTCTGGGACACCATCTACCCTTCAAGCTGTATTAGTTTTTCTATTATTATTATTATTATATAGTGAGTATTATTATCATATAGGAATAAAATACTACCAACACTTTGTGCAGCACTTTACAAAATCAATGCGGACAGTACAGTTACAGTACAATTGGATGCCAGCTTGTGAGAGATAACATACTAAAGTGAAGGGTGATACAAAAGTTAATAACTAATTGGGGATAATCTGATGAACTGGGGGACTGCCTAATGTGAACAGTAGAGGAGATGGTCAAAGAGATTGGGGTAGGGAATTTCAAAGGATGGGAGAGGCTCTGGAGAAGTCCTTAAGATGAGCATTGGAGGACTTGACGAGAGATCTACAGAGCAGAAGGTCAGTGTGGAGTGGAGAGGATGGTTTGGCTGATATTTTAAGATGTGGTTGGTGATGTAGCTGGATATTAACCACTTCCTGTCTGGCCCATGTATATAAATAGCCAGACGGGAGCAGTGCAGGGGCAGACGGCCGTTTATAAACGTCCCCCCCCACTCCCTGCTTGTGCGCGCTCCCTGGGAGCACGCAGCATCGTGATCCGGTGCCTGCTGTGTCTTTCGGACACAGCGGAACACCGATCATTGTACGGGACCTCTGTGTGAAGTCCCGATCATGTGATCACTGATTGGCCAATCAGTGATCACATGAAGAGTAGTAAGCAAGATGTCACTTCTGACATCATTGCTTACTATGTGTGAAAACTATGAATGATGGCTTTTACAGCCTTTATGGGTGTAAAAGCAATCAGTGTTAAAAAAAACACTGTACTGCTAGGGTGACAGTATGTTAAAAAAAAAACCAAAAAACATAAATAATAATATAAAAAAATAAAATAAAAATGTAAAAAAATTTTAGAAAAATTATAATTTTTGGTTATAAACTAATTTGGTTTTTTTTTTTTTTTACTAAAAAGATAACTGAATACATTTTGGCCAAGATTTATTAAGAAAGATTATTTATTTGCAAAACTTTATAAGAAAAACACTTTTTTTCAAAATGTTTGGACTTTTACATTTATATAGCAAGAAAAAAATAAAAATCCCAGTGGTGAATAAATACCACCAAAATAAAGTTTTATCTGTTCATATGGGTACAGTGTTGTATGACCGTGGAATTGTCATTCAAAGTATGATAGTACTGAAAGCTGAAAATTGGCCTGGACATGAAGGGGGTAAAAGTGTCTGGACTTGAAGGGGTTAAATTGGCTGTACATACCTTCTCCTTCCAGAGGTCCTGAAGTCCAGTGCACTCAGTTGTGTGAATCTCAACTTCAGCTCCAAAGTGGAAGCTGTTTTATGCCCTCCTCCCTGCTGCACTTCTTGCTCTATGTGTGCCACATATGGGACCCAAAGCGAGTCTCTCTTGCTCTTTACAGTGCTGTCAGTCAACAGTGTGAACATCCTTACAGGAGGGGAGAACAGAGTGATGTCTCTATGAGTGGGATGCTTCTCCCTCAATGTTCAAACACAAGCTGACGGTAGGTTGATGACCAAGCTGTAATGCTTAATTGAAGCAGAGAAAAGTAAGAGCATAGACCTGGCTGTGTTGTCTGGCAGAATTACCTGGACCACAACACAAGCTGAACAGAATTACAAATCCTTTGACAGGTAGAACATATCCTTCATGTATTTCAGCATATTTAGCTTTTAGGCCTGGAATTCAGCTATACTTTAGTCAAATATAAATATACATATATATCTAAATGAGTCTACAAAAAAAAGTTTGGATAGGACAGGGAAGGTTTATAATATAAATGTGAGTTTGCAAGTATATATTTTTTGAAAACCCCAAACATTTAGTTGAAAACAGTATTAAACCCAAAAGCAAACATTTATTATATTGCAGCATTAGTTTTCTCTTTCAGGCTTTCTTTCCTTTATTTTCATTTAGTAATCTAACGAGCCAGTCTGTTGTTTTTCAAATTTTCTAGCAAATGTATCAGTTAGAGTGTTCAGACAAACCATTTACCACTGATGGGGGTGCTTACACTGATCAGCTTTTACATAGTTGCATAGTTAAACTAGATGAAAAAAGACACTAGTCTATCCAGTTCAACAACAACAACAACAAAAAAGAAATGCAAGAAAACCCCACACCACACACAAATAAAAAAAAAACCTCCACATACACTATTCTATACCCACAGTTGGTCCAGAGGAAGGCAAAAAAACCCAACAAAGCATGATCCAATTTGTTCCAGTGGGGGAAAACATTCCTTCCTGATCCCCTAGAGGCAATTGGATATTCCCTGGATCAAAATCCACTCTTGTATTAAACGAGGTATAGACTCCAGAGAGAGAGATATCATTTTACCCCGGTACAAATCATTAGTAAGACCTCATCTGGAATATGCAGTTCAGTTTTGGGCACCAATTCACAAAAAGAACATTGGGGAACTGGAGAAAGTACAGAGAAGGGCAACCAAACTGATAAGAGGCATGGAGGGGCTCAGCTATGAGGAAAGATTTGAGGAACTGAATTTATTCTCTCTTGAGAAGAGGAGATTAAGGGGGGATATGATCAACATGTATAAATACATCAGTGGTTCATATAGTGAACTCAGTGTAGAGCTATTCACCCTGAGGTCATCACAGAGGACAAGGGGGCACTCTTTACAGCTGGAGGAAAAGAAATTTAATCTCCAAATACGGAAAGGTTTCTTCACAGTGAGAGCTGTGTAAATGTTGAATAGACTCCCTCAAGAGTTGGTTCTGGCCAGCTCAGTGGATTGCTTTAAAAAAGGCCTGGATTCTTTCTTAGATACACAGAATATAACTGGATACTAACATTTATAGGTAAAGTTGATCCAGGGAATATCCGATTGCCTCTCGGGGGATCAGGAAGGAATTGTTTTCCCTGCAGGAGCAAATTGGATCATGCTTTGCTGGGCTTTTATTGCCTTCCTCTGGATCAACTGTGGGTGTAGGTTTATAACTTTTTTTAATGGTTGAACTGGATGGACTTTTGTCTTTTTTCAGCTAGACTATGTAACTATAAATGTTAGTAGCCAGTTATATTATGTGTATCTAGGAAAGAATCCAGGCCAGAACCAGCTTAGCATATTTATGCACAACATTTACCCCAAAAGAAAACTGTAACTGCAGTGTGAGCTGGAGTTTGACTTCAATTTGTTAGTATACCTAAATCTACTTTTACATCTAACCTCCAAACCTGACAATGCTGTTGTCTGCTGTGCCCCCTGTGCTCCTTCCTCCAGAGTGGGGGTAGTCTAATACAGGAGGTGTGTTACTGGCCAGGTGAAAACAGAGGGAAAAAAGCCCCAAAAAAGAAAACTAATGCAGCCACCACATCTAATGATTGCCAAGCTGAAATATATTACATTTTGATGTCCATTTTGAAAACTAATTTTGAAAATATCATGTTACTGCTCCTCTAAGTGTTTAGTGATTGAGTTTATATCAAGTTTAAAGAACTTGTCTGCATTTAGAAGTGAAAAAAGGGAAAAGAAAGCAATGTAGTCTGACACTTGAATTAAAGAATGTCTACCTCAAGGAAGTAATTGGTCGCCATTAATCATTCCCAGAGAAGTACCTGAGCTGTCACAGCAGAGAGTGAAATGTGAGAAAACGGTTACTTAAAATCGGCTTCCTCTGCCCCTGTTAATTATTGGAAGCCATGAGGACAAATTACATTTTTGTTCAATTATGTCTAAAATCAGGATGCAGCAAACTACAAGGAAAACCTTGGCCACATTTTCATTAACCTGAGACAAGCTGTTAAAAAAGAGCACATTGAAATTGAGATACACAAGCCTGGCTTTTCTAATGCATCTCCTCTAATCCAAATTGCCACCGAATCAGGGGGATTGTCTGCGAGATCTGTGTCAGCGCAGACACGGCCGGTATGAAGGATGTCTGGAGTTTAGATTTAAATTGACGTCAGCAATGAAAACACTTTTCCTGTAATTCTTCTGCTGTCAGGTAATATAAGAGAGACAAGGTATAAGACCTGATAGGTATCAAAACAGTATCTATCACAGAGCATGGCATGCAATGGGTCGGTTTATGTAACATAGTTCATGACATGCTTGGAATAGTGTACAACTCTTAAGAAGACACGTCCGCCTTACAGCTAACTAATATTGCAGGTATGAAATGTGCATTATCCCCCAGTTATCCCCCGTTACATGTTTGTTTCTTGTTACTATGCCCAGAGTGACTCATTAGAAAGTCATTCATCCTAGTGACTTGTTTCCTAAAAGCTCAGTCTGAAGTTTCAATTAGACAAACCGAGCCACAAAGCAAGCAGCTGCCCTTTCTCTTAATAACTTGAGCCCTAGGCCAATTCTGACAATCCTCTCCTACTTGTAAAAAAATCAGCATTTTTTTTGCTAGAAAGTTATCTAGAACCCCCAACCATTAGATATTTCCTAAGCAAAGGACCTAGAGAATTAAATGGTGGGTGTTCCATAGTTACATAGTTAGTCTGGATGAAAAAAGACTAAAGTCCATCCAGTTCAACCATTAAAAAAAAAAAAAAGTTATAATCCTACACCCACAGTTGATCCAGAGGAAGGCAAAAAACCCAGCAAAGCATTGTCCAATTTGCTCCTACAGGGAGAAAAAATCCTTCCTGATTCCCCGAGAGGCAATCAGATATTCCCTGGATCAACTTTACCTAGAAATGTAAGTATCCAGTTATATTCTGTGTATCTAAGAAAGAATCCAGGTCTTTTCTAAAGCCATCCATGGAGCTTGCCAGAACCAGCTTTTTTATGTCACTTGGTATTTGGCAGCAGTTTTGCAGATGCAAATTTTGTGGGGAAAAAATATTATTTAATGAATTTTAGTGCACACAAACACAATATAATACTCAATTTTTGGTAACATATAAACGATGTTGTTACACCAAGTAAATAGATATTAAACATGTCACGCTTTACAACTGTGCACGCCTGTGGAATGGTGACAAACCACGATATATTAAATTACACATAGGCGATGCTTTAAAAGATTTTACAGGTTACATACAGTATGTGGTGCTAACACTGTTTACATATGTGTGCAGGAACAACACCTGAGTTTGTCTGTGTGTGCAAGCACAGGGGGACAGGGGTGCTTTAATTTTTTTTTTTAATGTTATCATTTATTTGTTTTTTACTTTTATTTTTACACTGTACTTTTTACATTTTTATGACCAATTATATTGCTATCACAAGGGATGAACAACACCTCGTGTAACAGCATGGCCATTACAGCTCCTCTTTATGGAGAGTTCTCTAGTCTGACCTTCAAAGCAGCAGATAAAACCAAGATCAGTTTGATCTGCTGCTCATTCTTGGTCACAGGAGAGCAAAAGTAAGTACACTGATGTGATCCACAAGTGAAGTATGGCCAAAAAAGTTTTGGCCATGCCTTTCTTTAACCATTTGCTGCCCAGCCTATAGCCATTTGGCAGCCGCAAAAATGCATTACCTTTCCGGGGTGTAAGCCATTTGGCGTCCTCCCGCACATGCGCAGTTCACGCGGTTGCAGAGCCGCGCAGCGGCGCGATCTGTCACCTGCCGTATACCTCGGACACGGCCGATGACAGATCTGAATACAGGCCCCTGTTGCCGGTACCATGTGACCTGCTGTGACCAATCACAGCAGGTCACATGACAGTTGTATACAATGGATGGCTTCATTCATGCCATCCATTGTATACTAGTGTCTAGCTGTGAATGGTCACAGCTAATCACATGCACATGTCATGTGATTATCTGTGGCCAAATCACAGCTAAGCACAAAAAAAAAAAAAAATACCTGAATGAATCGATTTCATTCAGGTAAATGCTTGCTTATAGCAAAGTAATTCTTTGCTATAAGCAAATTGTGTGAAAAAAAAAATACTGATCACTTCCCCAAAGTAGTACAATGTTACTATGGTAACATTGTACTACTTTGGTCATAGTAAAATATGAAAAAAAATCTTTTAAAAAATAAAAAAAATAATAAAAAAATCGAATTAAAAAAAAAAAGTAAAAAAATAAAATAAAATATGTATATATTTTTTTCATACTGTCACCAGTCAGTGTCCCTGTTCACCTCCATGCCAGTTATATGATGATGCTGTACTGCACTGGTGACAGTATGTAAAAAAAAAATAGTGAAAATAATTTTTTTAATTTTTTCATTTTCCAAAAAATTATGACAAAAAAATACAACTTCAAAAAACTCGCCATGCCTCTTATGAAGTACGTTGGACTGTCTACTTTACAGAAAGGGGTCATTTGTGGGATATCTGTACTGTCCTGACATTTGGGGGATATCTGTACTGTTCTGACATTCTTGGACCTCAAGAAATTAGATTGGCTGTCAGTACTTCAGAATCGATCAATTTTCAGATCTATACCATAGTTTGTGAACTCTATAACTTTCCTACAAACTAAATAATTAGAGATGAGCGAATTATTCAAAAATTCGATTCGGCTGATTCGCCGAATTTGCGGAATAAATTCGATTCGATGCAAATTTATTCGCTGCGAATTTAACTTATTAAAAGGGTTTCTAGGCTTCAGAGAGCCTTTATATTAGTGCAGAACACTGTACCTTTAATTTAAATGCCCTTGGAGTCTGCTGGGGAAGAGAAATAATACTGTCAGTCAGTATGACATGCAGATGAGTGCCGTCGATCTTAGAATCACCGCACACTTCACTCATTTGGGCAGTCACGGGGCACGACGAAGAAGATGAAGAAGAAGATGAAGAAGAAGAAGAAGATGAAGAAGAAGATGAAGAAGAAGAAGATGAAGAAGAAGATGATGAAGAAGATGATGATGAAGAAGATGATGAAGAAGAAGATGATGAAGAAGAAGGAGATGAAGAAGAAGAAGATGAAGAAGAAGAAGATGAAGAAGAAGAAGATGAGGATGAAGAAGAAGAAGAAGATGAGGATGAAGAAGAAGAAGAAGATGAGGATGAAGAAGAAGAAGAGGATGAAGAAGAATAAGAAGAAGAGGATGAGGATGAAGAAGAAGAAGAAGAGGATGAGGATGAAGAAGAAGAAGAAGAAGAGGATGAGGATGAAGAAGAAGAAGAAGAAGAGGATGAGAATGAAGAAGAAGAAGAAGACGAGGAAGAAGAAGAAGAAGAAGAAGAAGAGGATGAGGATGAAGAAGAAGAAGAAGAAGAAGAAGAGGATGAGGATGAGGAAGAAGAAGAAGAAGAGGATGAGGATGAAGAAGAAGAAGAAGAGGATGAGGATGAAGAAGAGGATGAGGATGAAGAAGAAGAAGAAGAAGAAGAGGATGATGGTGAGGAGGAAGAAGAAGAAGAGGATGAGGATGATGAAGAAGAAGAAGAAGAAGAGGAGGATGAGGATGAAGAAGAAGAAGAAGAGGATGAGGATGACGAAGAAGAAGAGGATGAGGATGAAGAAGAAGCGGATGAGGATGAAGAAGAAGAGAATGAGGATGAAGAAGAAGAGAATGAGGATAAAGAAGAGGATGAGGATGAAGAAGAAGAAGAAGAAGAGGATGAGGATGATGAAGAAGAAGAGGATGAGGATGAAGAAGAAGAAGAAGAAGAAGAAGAAGAAGAAGAGGATGAGGATGAAGAAGAAGAAGTAGGATGAAAATAAGAAGAATTCCAATCCAGCAAAAAGTGTATCTGCAGAGAGCTCCGCTATTTCTGACAGTTCTCTGACAGTTCCTTCACATTTACAGCGGTTGAAACATTGTATCTATTTGTTTCCGAATAAAAACATCTGTATCCTAAATGGAAATAAATAGATACAATGTTTCAACCGCTGTAAATGTGAAGGAACTGTCAGAGAACTGTCAGAAATAGCGGAGCTCTCTGCAGGGACACTTTTTGCCGGCTGTAGAAGGGATGAAAATCGGCCGATCAGGGAAAATTCGATTCGTGCATCCGAAGTTTGCTAATTTTCGGATTCGGCGCGAATCGAATTTTTCCTAATATTCGAAACGAATTCCACTTCGCCAAGTTCGATTCGCTCATCTCTATAAATAATACATCCTAATTTGGGTTATTTTCACCAAAGACATGTAGCAGAATACATCTCAGCCTAAATTTATGAAGAACAATTATTTATTTGTAAACTTTTATAACAGAAACAAAGAAAAACGTGTTTTTTTTTTCAAACATTTTGGTCTTTTTTTGTTAAAAAATAAAAACCCCGGCAGTGATTAAATACCACCAAAAGAAAGCTCTAGTTGTGTGAAGAAAATGATAAAATTTTAGTTTGGGTACAATGTTGTATGACCGCGCAATTGTCATTCAAAGTGTGAGAGCGCTGAGACCTGAAAAATGGCCTGGGCAGGAAGGTGTAAAATTGCCCGGTATTGAATTGGTTAAAAGTGGTTGTAAAGGCAGAGGGTTTGTTCAACTTTATGCATTCTGTTCATTAAGGCAAAAAACCTTCTGTGTTCAGTTTTGCCTCCCAACCCCTCTTATACTTTCCTGAGCCCAATCTTGATCCAGTGCTGTGCCCAAGAACAGCGTGTGTCTCCTCTCTCTCTACTCACTGGACATGGAGGCAGAAGAGGGAGATATTTGCTCCTGCTGCTATCAATCACAGCCAGTAAGGACGGAGAGGGGCTGAGCCACGCTGTGTGTATCAATGGACACACAGAGCCCAACTCAGGATCGAGCCTGCACAAGTGGCCCATAGCAAGTGGCTTACTATGGAGGAACTCAAAAGGGTGGAGGAGCCAGGAGTGCTGGTGGTGGACCCCAAAAGAGGAGGAAAAGGACTGCTCTGTGCAGAACCATTACACAGAGCCTGTAAGTATAATATGTTTATTTAAAAAAATATATGTTTACAATCACTTTAGAGTGTATAGAAAGCCAAAGTTTTTTGTTCAATTGTAGATTAAGTAAGGAAGGATTAAAAAGTGAGGATATATCCAAAATTAAAAATGTTTTACCAAAACAGAAGATGAGGAAAAAAAACTTTCATTGAGGCCACCTTGTCTGGTACCAACTGCCTGAGAGTCTCATTCACCTCACTATATAAAGCTTTCCTCTCCCCATCTGTCATCTCTGGAGCTGGGAGCTAAAGGAATTCTCCCTTATAAGACACAGGCAGCAAAATAATAAAAAAAAAACATCCAGGGACTTTGCCGTTCCTCAAAAAGTTTGGATTTTAGTTTACTAATGTATTCATTATAGACTGTGTTATGATACCTGTAATATGCTTGTCATTATTTGATATATTGGGTAAGATGTCCTGGTATTTATGTGTGTTATGTCTATGTATGTACATATACTGTATATGTTCTCTTGTTTCCTCTTTCTGTAATCTTGGCAATCATCCCACTTTTACTAATGAAAGCTAGACAGTACATATTTAATCTTAGCGGTTCAGAAAAGCACAGCCCAGTATAATATGTCTCCCTGTCTCTATAGTTGCCATGGCATGACGTTAAGTCTATGATGCATGGCCTCATTTTATATGATAAATGACTATTTTCATATGCCGAGACCAGGAGCGATTGCTAGAAAAATGTATTTTGATGGACCTAAATAATATATTGTGTAGCTTTCACATTCTGTCATTTAGTGTTTAGATGAACCCCGCTCACTTTAATAAGCTGAATGCCGGTGCTTGACTTTTATATTTTTTTATTGAAATTTACTGAAATATAATGCATGACTAAACTGTAGCAAAATGATAATTGACTGTATTGGGTATGCTTATTTCATTATTCCTGCTGAAGATAAATAGCTAGGTGATACGATTAAAAAGCAAACAGGTGAAAAGGTAACACACAATTACATAATCCTGCATTTCTAATACCATTGATGGATGCTCTCCTTAGTTAAATGGTCAGTTCACCTTAAAGTGATACTTGAATTATAGGTAGAATATGTGAGTTTGATTACTAACTATCTTCTTGTATCTCTGAGGGCTTTGATGATGGTAATTGTAGGCTAGAGCTTCCATGGTTGTTTCTGCCCACCTAATGTTGAAGGGTGATATCTGCTCCTTCCATTACATTCTCCATAATAAAAATTTTCACCAGTAGGGAGAGTGAAAATCCATAGTGATTGCTATTAGAGATCTGTGGGCCTGGGTATTGTAAGCCTAACTCCAGCCAAAACATCTTTCGGCATGGAAGGGCCGAGACGTCTGTCAGTTTGAATTGCTGTCTGTTTCTCAACTGAGGAGATTTACTTGCACTTCCTGTCAGGACAGGAAGGGATCAGAAATCTTTCTAATGGTGACACAGACAAAAAAAACACATAGTAGAGTGTTAGAACTGGCAGTGTTTTTAATGCTATCTGTGCCTTATTGTTCCAGTGATCACAACACCCCCATTCCTTATGCGGCAATCACAAGAAAAGGAAGTGAGGTAAAATCTCCTCAATATGGTCAGAGATAGAAATAAACTCCAGACAATAATTGTGCTTCTTTCTCACTCAAGCCAATTTTTTTGTGTGAGCTAGACCTTTAAAAAGTAACCACAGGCAATCAGGAGATCAAACTGTAACCTACTATTGCTATTCAGGAAGAGTGGCCACTGAAAATATCCATAGAATGTACCTTTTTATGTGTGTTAATATAATCCCTTCATGTACTGTACTTTCATCCAGCAACTGAGATACATCTAGACCAGTGATCTCTAAGCTGTGGCCCTGGGGCTGGATGTGGCCCTTTGCTTGCCTTTATCCAGCCCTTGAAGCATTACTCCCACCACTGGCACCAACGATGGGGCATAATTCCTTCTACTGACAACACAAATGAGGCACCGTTCTTCCCACTGACACCAACTATTTCTGCTCCTAATACCAAAGATTGGCATTTTTTACTCTCATTGGGCACAGTCCAGCCTCCTAAAGTCTGAAGGACAGTAAACTGGTCCTTTCTTTAGAAATTTTGGAGACCCCTGAACTAGATAAGATTACAGCATGTTGAGGGTGTGCTGTGCAACCTCCTTTTCAAGGACCATTGTGTGTAAGCATGTTGAGGGTGTGCTGTGCAACCTCCCTCTCAGGCACCATTGTGTGGAAACAAGGAAGAAGAAGGCTCAGAGTACAGGGTAGTGTGTGAAACCATGAAACACACTGATCTATGTTTTTACTGATCCAGAATCAGGATCCTCTTTCAGGGTTTTCCCAGGGTTCAGGTTGACTGAAACTTGCTAAACTAAGCATCAGCTGCAATGGAGACCACCATCTTCTCATTTTCTTCTTAGAGTTGGAAAACCCCTTACAGGGCCTCTCTGCTCTGTTCAGCAGGGGATCCATGAGCAGACCCATGGAATGTGGTGGACCTCTGTAGGATCAATGGGCTATCAGATTGAAATAGACTTGTCTGTTCAAATCAAATTCTATCCATCATATTTAGGTCCAGAAAAAAAAAACAGAAAAGGATGCAATTTGTTTTTTCATTTTTTTTCTTTTCAGACCTGGATGGACTCAGAAGTAGGCTGAAATAAATAGACACAAGTGTGTTTACATCTGCTGCCCATAGAGCTGCATGAAGTGTTTGATTAGGTCCTTCTGAAAAACTGATGGGCAGACTTGATTGGAAGGTCTGTGAGAAAGGGGCCTAAGAGGTTGATTTACTTCATACAAAAGGGGCTCACTTCTTTATTTATAGATCTGTCCATTCTCCCTCAACCCCCTTGGCAGAGTAAAAGGTAACAGTGCCAATGCTTTCAGGTTTGAGAGCTGACATGCTCCTTGGCTCACACCATGAGTTTTTTTTTTGCTGTATTGTTTAGAGGCATGATTCAAGAATCTGCCTATCCTGCTTCTGTGTTTGAACTTTAACTGCTCATTCACATTTGATGTAATCTTATGCAGACTAGTAATCAATCACTTTTCTGGCCAGGAATATATCTTAAGAACATCTGCTGCTTCCAGGTGGAGGTCATGTAGGGCAGAGCTGTATGACAACATTTTAAACCAAGCAGATTAGGCAGGGTTAGCTCAAGGATACAGACGACAATACAAATGAGTCCCTGATCATTTCATTTTCTGTTGTATTAAAGCTTCATTTACAGCAATCTAATACAGTTTGAAAACACATAAAAGCTGGTTTACTTCTTATAGCATAAGATATTATGACTTATCATGATTATAAGATTCATGGAAAATGGTGTTTTATTTTGCTAACATGGCACAGTTACTCATAAAGCATTTAGCTTCCATCCATTTACAGTACAAAAACTAATGAATTATGATTTCTGATTGTTTTTTTTTAAGTAATAAGATTCTGCAGCCAACATCTTTTTTTAAAGAGCCCCAGTTATTTTTTTATATTATTAAAGGATAAAAGTTCACTTTTGGGAACATGTTACATGTTACACCCGTTTTTAGGATGGAACGTGCAACATGTGCCCATAGCTGCAGCCATGCCTGCTGACCCCCCTCCCTCTGACAGATAGTATGGGGAGAAGTTTTCCCGTACTATCTGTCAGATTTGAAGACAGCTCGGCCATGCAGGGCTCCACCTACAGGGCCGCGTCATTCTTTCATGGACTTCCGTGAATGAATGAATTGCAAGTCCCGACAGCCTTAGCAGCTGTGGGATTATAGTTTTCAGTGAACTACCAAGGCTCTGTGGAGTGCTGTGGTAGTTCATTGGAGCTTTCTGTCAGAATATCTGCTTGCTCGTAAATCCCATACGGCAAGCAGATATTCTGACAGGTCTGCAGGAGACCTGCAAGGCATCAGCGATCTACTGATAGCTGGTGCAATGCTTTCCAGGCTCATTTGAACAAAAATAATAAGTGCAAATTTTTACCTGCAAAAAAAATGCATTTATTATTTTTGTCCAAAAGGTGAACTTATCTTTTAACCCTTCCCCCCCGTGTTACACTAAAAATTCCAAGTTATGATTACCCTTTCCACACTCTACAGCTGTTCTTAGCTTCCCCCATGGTCCAGCACCACTAGTTCTTTTTGGGCAGAATGAAACTCATGTCCTGCCCATTTCCTATGAGCCCATCCTGTCATTTACACCCCCCTACCCCATGGGGCATGCCAAAATGCACGCTGAGTGTACAGTATTGTATTAAGTGTGTGGCCCTTAGTCCCCTTGCTGGAGTAAGAAGAGAAAGATTATGTCACCTGACCGGCTGGACGTCCGTAGGAAAAAAGTATATACATATATATGTTTTTTAAATACAAATTACGGGTGGGGGAATGATGGTGATTCAAATGCGCAGATTTATGCTTTCATTTCTAATAGCATGGGAAGAACTTCGGCCATCTATTTATAGCTGCCAAAGACCCCCAAACCTTGCATCCTGGGTCAGGAAATTAAGGAAATAGGTGTCACGGTCACTGTGAAATCCTGACAGAGGTTCTCAGTTTTCCCGTCTTTACTAAAAATAGTTTTCCTGGCATCAACATGTCAGCATACATGTGGTAGTAGGCCAGCCTACTTCCATCCACAGGACCAGTGCAAAACTGTAAAGAGTTAACGCCCGTACAACAGCCCATTCCTCACGTAGAAATGTCAGCCAACAACATAAGCAGGACAGCCAATCAGGTTCTATTATGGCATGTTCTTTCAGCACTACTCATGTGCTTAGTAGTCCTCACTACAGCTGTCTTTGGCAAGAGGCGGTAGCTTACTCACTTTCTTATAAGATAGGATTTGCTTAAGTTTCCCACCCTGGTAGCTAGATATTGGTCTACCACATGTTTGCTGCCATGTTGGCATCAGGAAAATGGAAAATTGTATCAAATACTTACCATAATTTTCCTTTCCTGGCGCCAATCCATGGCAGCATACTAAACCCTCCCAGTTAGTTCCAAGCAATGTACAGTTAATGGGCTGTTGTACGGGCGTTAACTCATTAAAGCTTTGCACTGGTCCTGTGGGCGGAAGCAGTCGGGGCTACTACCACCTGTATGCTGCCATGGAATGGCACCAGGACAGGAAAATTGCAGTAAGTATTTGATACGATTTTGCCTTTTTTTGCTGTTCCTGTGACCACTAGGAAGATTTACCATTACTTCCTGTCCCCACAATCCATTAAGACAGAAAGGAAACAATCCTTCCAGTGGGGACACAGACATCAACAAAAAAAACTGAGTGAGGTTCAAACCCCTGTCAAATATATCCATAACTAAACTAGAAATGCTTTCTTTTGCGTTTGGTTTTACAAAAAGGTCTCTGTCTATCTTCACCCATACTGTGAACAAAATCTATTGTAACCACATTTCTTTGAGCAGTGTAATAAATGTCCTTAAATAGCTTCTTAAACAGGAACTCAATTGAAGAAACCCTATAGCTGGAAGACATACACCAATATACATCAATCTGCTCCTTTTTAAATAGAAGCCTTAGAGGTTTTAAATTAAAATATGACCACTTATCTAGTGAGCACTGTAGAAAGAATGGCGGCTTTGTAACAGTGGCACAAGGAACTGTTAAAATGAATTACATTCTGATAATAATGTGAGTTATCTTCATATGTGAAATATTAATAGGGAAGGTAGCTTGTGTAGTTCTCCATAGCCTGTGTGTATAGTTTCCACCATTAGTAGAGTAGTGCCTGTTTTTGTACATGCAGAATGGCAGGAACCCCACTGTAGCCATTAATCATCTCTGACACGCACATCAGGGCAATAGCTACTATGTTAATAACCCATTTCACAGGTATATGCGCTCCAAGCTCTCCTGCATTAATTAACCTCTAGTGGGCTCTGTCACACTCTTCAGTTTCATTTACCGCTGCAGGTATCAGGTGTGCGTGTACTACCACAAGAAATGACAGAAGTCTACGGTAATGTGCCTCAAGTCTACAATGCATGAGATGAAGCAATTTAACTTAGGCAGCTGAACAGATTTTACGTACGCTCAGAATATTTAACGCTTTGTGCCAAAACTGCATATGAGTGATTTGTTGGATGACAAATGTGGATGCCGTGCAAATTGGATCTTCTCTGGATCCAAAATAAATTTAAGTTCTCTGGCAAATGCTCTGTTTGGGGTGTTGAAGCAAGTTTAAAAGAAGAAAAAAATAGAATGGCATTAGTTGTGTTCAACGGATGAGGAAGAGTCAGTCCACCCACAACTTTATTTATAGGGTAAGACCACATAGATTGATGAGAGAAAGGATTTTTCTAGTTGGAGTTTCCAGTTCTGCCCCATGTGCCCCTCTTTTTATTGCATTCTTGATTGATATGGTAAAATAAAAATCCAACAGGGATTCTGCATTTTTCTCATTGCTGGAGGCTAGAGCTAGAAACAGAGATGTAAAAATAATTCAATCAGGCTTACAAGGTAGATAGGCACACCTCCAAATAATTGTTTTCAAATGCACAAATCCAACTCCATAAAAACACGCCATAAAGAAAAGGCAAGTTTGGTATGGAAGAATGTGAGTGGCCTGCATAGAGCCCTAACGTCAATACTCTTGAACACCATTGGGATATCTTTTTTTTTTACAACACAGGATGTTTATTGTAAAAGGAAAGTGCAAGAACATTTCATCTGAAACACACTGCAATTGTTTGACATGGTAGGCACAGTAGAATGTGAACATACAAAGGCAGTAAGTTGCACAACATCTACTATGAAACAAGGAAAAAAACAAGGTATGAAGTAATAGGCCAACGGTGCCACGTCTGAGTCAATTTGAGGGTAAGATCCATGGTGTAGGGAACCTAGCACAAACAGGCAACTAAAAAATTGAGGAAAAGGAGAGAAAGGGAATAGGGAAGTAAGGGGAAGTGGTGAGGGGGGCAGGAACAGGGGAAGGGGGGGAGAAGGAGAGGCCAAATGCTCCCACTGTACACCCTCAACGAGATGTCCAGGGGAGCCATACCTTAACGTATTTCCAGGCACAGCCTCTATTAATATACATAAGCTTGTACACTGGAAGAGCTGCATCTATTCTACTTTAATAGAATCTCTTTTTTGACATAATACAGGAGATAAGATATCAGCAATTTCAAGTGGTGGGACCATTGTACGTCATGAAGCCCCAGCAAAGCCAATGCAGATGAAAGGGGCAAGGACAGCTACAACTGTAAATTGATCAAATCAAAGACATCAGACCAAAAGGGAAAAATTCTAGGGCATGTCCAGAACATGTGTAAGAAGGTGCCTGGATGTAGCTGGCAATGGGGCAAGTAGGATCCCACTCAGAGTATATCGGAGAAAGCCTCAAGAGGGTTGAGATGACTTTAAACATGGATTGCTAGCTAGGTCTTCTTGTCCAACATCATTTAATGACCCTAAAATGACTCTTTTGGCTAAATGGGCACAAATCCCCACAGATACGCTCCAAAGCCTTATGAAATGCCTCACCAAGATATTAGGGGCTGTTACAGCTTCAAAATATGGGGAGGGGGGGACTCCATATTAACCACCATAGTTTTGGAATGGTATATCTAACAAGTTTTTTTGTGATGGCTGGGTGGCCATATAGTATTTAGGAATCAGGTGAGTATTTCACAAGCAAATTAAGTTCATGTCAATGAACTTATAACATTGTCAATGAATGTAAAATGATCCCTATTATGATAAATGTCAAGCAACCATTTTTATTTCATTAAATGTAAAAACTATTCATTTATTCTCTTGGTAGACAATTTTAAAGAGAACCGTTCACAGATCAGTTGACGTCCTTGTCTTAGGTGTCAGTGTGACAAACATAAGAGGACAAATCCTATGAGAAGAACATAATCATTCGGAGAGCTTACTGGCTCTGGTGAGGTGAAACATGAAACAAGTCTTACTTCCAATGGGTAACAAGAATTTGACTCAAAGCATAAAAATACAACAATAGCACCAAACCAAATGATGAATGAGTCAAAATCACTTCAATGTTTCAAAATAAGATCACATAAAATGGTCAACAAGTTTTGGGGCAGTTTTATGTGATCTTACCAAAAAAAGCAATTTGGACTCTTTCATCATGTAGTTTGGCCTATGAAACATTTTGGTTGTTTTATGTGATCCTACATGATCTCATTATGAAACAATAAAGCAATTTGAGCTCTTTCATCATTTGGTTTGGCCCTCCTCTTTTATTTTTATGCTCCTATTCCTGAATGGTTAGTGTTAAAGTAATAATAAAGATTTTTTTTTCTTCCTCTTCTTCTCAGGTTCCATGCCTGGCTCCTCCCTGTTGACCAGTGCTCCCAATTGCAAGCTGCTTGCTATGGGTGCACTGGTGCCTGCTCGCTCCCGAGCCCCACTCTATACGTCCATAAGATACAGAGAGCCAAGTCCCAGCCCTGCTCCACGATCTCTCCTCATTGGCTCACTGGCTGTGATTCACAGCAGTCAATGGCTCCCGCTGCAGTCTTAGCCAATGAAGAGAGAGAGACCTGGGACAGCTGTGGCTACTGTGCACATTGCTGGATCGAGAGGGGGCTCTTTAAGGGAATTTAGTACTGTGAACCTTTAATACTCTGAAGAGCGGGCCAATTGCTAACTTTCACCTTTCTTTGTTAATTACTGATTTTTTTTAATTTTTTTTGCAATTTGGTTTCTAATTGGCATCCTTTAATATTCACAGGACAAGTGATTACTGTATATTCTTGCAATTTACAGATTAGTTTACTTTAAGTGTTTTTTTCCACTTATGCTGGCTGGATACAGATGAATAGCTGCATTTATGTTTATTTCCTTTTGCTGACTTGAGTATTTTAAAAGGTTATGAAAACGGTTTATAATGTATTTAACTACAAAGTGGCACAATTTTTTTTTGCAAGAGGGATTTTCACATTTAAGAGGTCTTGATGTGTTTCTGCATGTTACACTAGATCCATTCACTCATATAATGGGGTCTGTGAGTAAGGCACGCTTGGTGTGACTGACACCTGGTAGTGGATCAAATATAAAACTATAGCCAAGGCTATACAGGGTTTAGAATATTAATCTCTGAAATCCATAGTCACTTCTGAAATTTTTCCTAACACTTTACTGTTGATGTATCTGTTGATGTATCTTGGTCCTTTATTTTAAGTGATTTCATTTTTATTTTATACAAATTCCAAAAAAAGGAAGAGCACTGCAAAGTCTGCTGAAGCTGGCTGGAGTGAATATAAATAACTTAACTTTCAGGGTAGTTGCACATGGTTTAATGGCACTGTTTCTAGGACTACTTGCTGCTTATTGTTACTATTGAAAAGCAAAGTATACCTAAATTACATTTCAGCTACAGGAGGATGGTGGTACTCTGCTCCCTTGTGATGGAGTCTCATTCTTGCTACTTCTCTGTAATGTAAAAACAAAATATGTAATAGGTAAAGTGTTTTCAAATCCACTATAGAAGTGGTCAGCTCTAATCCCATTGCTATGGGTAACCCCTACATTTTTTCTCCCCTACATGATTTAAAATATAAAGAGAGCAAGGCACCTCTTGTTTCCGGTCAGGGGTACTTGAGGATGCTTGCATCACCTTTATACAGTACCTTTCGGACACATGCACCATCCCCTCTCAGTTCTTCATCCTCAGAGTTCCCCATCTCCTCTTCATACCCCTACTCTGTAGACTGTTGTCTCCACTTCATTGTTCCACTTATCTGCAATTGTTTACAGAAAGTTATCTATAGTTCTATATTAACATTCACTTAAATTTTCCTGTGTAAAAGTCTAAAAAGGTCCCAAATTCAGTTACTATATGATAGAGAAGCTTCATCCAATTACCCTAAAAATTCCCTTTACCTTCATTGAGTGACCCAAATCCTCCATCATTGGTACTTCATAAGCACCCCCTACCGGACACTGCAGCTCACAATGGCAGGGGTTTTAGCAATAGAGGTGGTACTGTCAGCCCTGAAAGCCATGCACAGGACTGTGCGTTGTCAAGTGCTCACTGACAAGCTACAACAGTTAATCAGCAACTACATACCCTGCAATATCTTCTAATCTCACTGTAGTGCAAGCAGGCAACACCTACAATGAGGGTGACAACCCAGCTCTGAATCCAGTAGCAGTGTTGCCACCCCACACATGAAGCTGCATTTAGTAGATTTCAGTGGTAGGATCAACAGGTATTTTAAAGTCTTTGCAGGGGGATTAAGAGAAAAGTTTAACTGCAATAGTACTTGAATTAAGTTCCATAGAACATATTTTTTCCTTCTGACCAGAGGCCATAATTCTGATTTAAATTATTGCTATGCCACTTACATGTTTTCAGAGACATCAGAGGCTGATGAACCTCCACCCAGTGGGACAGATCCTATGCCGTGCTATTTTTGGTCAAACATAAATGACTTTAGACAACCATATGGCGAAACGGTAATTAGGGATTAGAAAAAAATAAGATTTATTATGCAAGCCAATTATATGATTGTCGCCAGATTCCTTCTTATGATGTGTCTAAAAGTATTTTCTCCAAATCCACTATTCCTGACTTCGTGCCTAATCCTGAGATTAAAACACAATGCTTGAAGCTCCGACATAAATCTTTTGTTACAACAAAGCAAGTGTCAAACCTAAATTCTTGCTGTTGTTGTTCAGATAACAAAACTGTAAAAATTTGTCCTTAAAGCCTAACTCCAGCCGAAACATTTTCTTTTTCATTTATTTATTTGGCCATAGGGGAGACTTTACTGTCAGCCGCAGGCAGTCAAGGCCAGTGTGGAGGTAGTTAATGCTTAAGTGGCCCCGGCTGCATTTCCAGGTCTGTCTGTCCCTACAGACAAGCACCCTTACCAGTCTGACATCTGATCTATATGCAAGTTGGACACTGTCTAGTAAGTGAGACAGTACAGATGGAGAACCTGCCCAGTCCAAGCTGGGACACCAAATAGCCAGGAGGCTGGATCTTGCTTTGTGGCTGTAATAATCTGACACAAACCCTTGCAAGGGTAAACCTTAATGTTTTTTGCATTTATGAATAAACCTGGGCAAGAAGGCTGAAAACATACTCTGACAGGCGGACTGATTCTATGAGACTATCGCTATGCTGCATGTTATAGCAGACAATAGTTTGTCCTAAGTTAGCATGATAGCTCTACACTTTTTGTCACTGCCATCTTTTCCAGTCCATCTTCCCGACCTGCCATCTTCCTTTTTCAGCCATTGGGTGGCCAGTGATGATGCAACTGCATGATGGAGTTGCATTATCACGAGTGCTTGGCTCATCTCTTTGGCATCTTGCCAATGGGTGGTGCACTGAGCAAATACCACAGGCAGTATACCTTAAAAAATATTTTGCTAGAAAAAAGGGAGATTATTATTTTGAGAGAAACGTGCTCACACCAAAAACTCTACCTACTAGCAACCAACTTCAGATCCACTTTAATTATATCTTACATACTAACTTTGCTGACATATGTTGACCTATACAAGGTAAAGCCAATAAGATTAGGTTTTTTTGTCCTGCAGTCTGCAACAATGCAGAGGAATCAAAAAGAATAAAGCCCATCAGAGTAGTGCTAAGGGTCCAATGGATGTGGAGGGTCAAGCTCTATACTTCATAGAGGCAACAGATGTTTGACATATCTAGAACTACTTCATTATAGGAAATAGGGCAACAAAGATGTTGGGGAACACAAGAATGGCACAAACAGGGCATTGTGTAGAGGGATATGAAAGGAAACACATATTTAGTGAGGAGCTGCCTCTTGAAAGAGTCTCTGCCATGGTAAAGTCACCCCAAAGCTCATGTTTCAGATCTGTAAGAGGCACCATAGCAAGTGAGCACCCCTGTTTTTGGCAACTGTAATGAAGGGTGTCTGAAATAATTGCTATGTACAGGGGCCCACTGTAGTCCGTGCTCTTGCTTGGCTCCCACCCAGTTTGTGTACATGCTAAATCCAGATAAAGCCTCTAAAGTTTACCAGCAAAAACAAACAGAACGATTTGGCAACTACAAACAGTATATGATGCTTAAAAAGAGAAAATCAACAAACATTTAAAATCTAAATTTAATCATTAATGTTTTCTTCTTTCCTGAATACTTCAATGAAAAAATCCATGCTGGGTGTATATGTAAATATCTTTTTCTAGAATATTTGAAACAATCCATTCTGCAAACACCTAAGGCAAGTGGTTTATTATTAATGCAGTAAGCCAACAACAGTTGCAGGCTTTTTGTTTGCTGTCTGGATTTTCCAAACAAAGATGTGACCCAGGAGAGTTTAATGAGAATTCCCTAAATCCACGGCTTTTCCAGCTATATCAGGGCTTGTAAAGCACAAGAAAGCAACACATATTTTCGTCCCTGTGAGCACCTGGATACCTAGAAAAGATGTATGTGTGTGTAAATAATATGTTATCAATATCATTTTTATGTAGTTTAATGCAGCCTTTTTCAGCCAGGGTGTTCAGGCACCCTGGGGTGCCTTCAGGTATTGTGTCTTGGCAAAATGCCTAAAAATTGCCCCAAAAATGTATACAAACCAGCTGGTGAAACAAGCCTACTTTTTAGTTACACAAACCCTCAGATTTTCATTGTGCACCCAGGTCCGGTGCTAGACTATTTTGAGAGCTAGGCAAGACCAGCTACTTGTGCCCCCCTCCAAAAAAAGAAAGAAATAAAAATGTTTAAAAACAGTAGAAAATATTTAATTAACAAAACATGAAGTTGATAAATTTCTTTTAATTTGCAAAAATAAGTACCATAAGATGCCACAAGCACCAATATTCAAGACAGACTATGTGTCCAGAACGGACTGTATCAGTGGCTGGCAGTGGCAGGGTGACAGTTGCAGTGAGTGGAGGATGATGAATCCACACTCTGACAGATCCAAGGCAATGGGGGGGGATAAAACACTGTGACAGCAGGCAGCCCAGCACACACACACACACAGAAAACCTGAACTGAGCGATCCCACACAGTCAGAGAACCAATACAGCATACCTCCACCAACACTAACACTGATCAGCAGGCCCAGCAGGCACTAGAAGAGCAGGCTGTGGGATCAAGATGATGTCATCACTCACTGACACATTGCACATGGGATGGATGGATGGCTGGCCAGGTCACACTCATACAGACACGAGACATCAGAGTCTACAGGCACAGCTCTTCCTCCACTGATGAATGGGAAGAGAAGGGCTGGAACTCCACAGTGATCAGCAGCAGCCACCAGCCAACTTGCAGTAAGGGACTGAGTCTGAGAGGAACACTGGAAGGAATGGAAACTCAGCTGCTACACTGGTTGTAGACACCTGCCATCTTCCTCTGCCCATTCTTTCTCCCCTCTGCTGCCCATCCCCTCAGCTGGAGGATCATTCATGACATGACGGCGTTCCACACAGAGAAAGTGCCGACCTGTGCTGTACCCAGGAACCCCTAGGTGGCAGCGCACCCTAGGCAGCCGACTAGATTGCCTAGTGGAAGCACCAGCTTTATGTGCACCGTTACAACCTTCTAGCCACCAGCATCCTAATATCCAATGACCTCATCAGCCTATAAAGGAGGATGCTGGGTGTGTGCACAGCATCCTTGATGGCCCCTCCCTTGCTTCTCTCCGTCAGCACTAGGGTCACATTAGCTGAGTGAGGGAGAGAAACATTGCAATACTAGTCAGTTCCAGTGTGCAAAAGTGTGCTTTACTTGGAAGAATAAATCACCTCTAATGTTGGGTTTCCTATGTGTGTGGATGTTGCTGCTTTATGTAAAACTATTAGTTTTTTTTTTTTTAGGTTTTAGAATATGGGGGCTCGAGATTGTTCATACGTTTAAAGGGTTTCATAACTGAAAAAAGGTTGTTAAACACAGGTTTAATGTGTACCTTTGTGGCACATTGCTATCTATACAACATATACTTTGGACTACATACTCCATACAAACATAAAGGTATTGCTACTTATACAGCGTACACTTAGAACCACAACCTAGAAACAAACATGAAGTTATTGCTACATATAAAATATACAATTAGGAACACATGCTGCAAGCAGACATTATTGAAAAGGCATAAAAAATAAATGCGCTACCCATTACAGTGCAATAATACAAAATGCCATAAAGTATATTAACTACTATATTGGGGCAGCAAACACAATTAGCTAATCAGCAATTACAAAAATCAATCCAATAAAGGCACACTATGGGATCAAAAGTAATTTCCAGCATGTTCTCAAAACACAGCTCTTAATCATTCAATTTTTGGAAGGACATATTTTCTTTGTAATCCAAATCCCTCTGTGCATTTTATATTCAAAAGTGTAATGTAAACCTGTCACAAATCTTGGCAAATCAAACAGAGCATATGATAAAAACAAACGTAGAAGCAAAGGTTACCTTCAGTGAAACTTGTATGAAAATAATCAAAGTGCAAACATATTGACAGCTGAAATGATATCTACATTTTTACTTGGCTCCAAGTTTAGGCTATTGAACTAACAGAGCAGGGTAATCGGGTAAATGTGTGAAATGGCGTATAGAGCGCCACCTACTGGCTGAAAATGTAAGTTTTAAATGCTCAAATGTTTATACGCATTTGTATTTTCTTTTTGTTTGTATTATTATTATTACATCGAGTTTATATAGCGCCCAAGGGTTTACTCAGCGCTGTACAATAGAGGGGGGGGGACAATACAAGAAACAGAACAGCAACAACAACAGTACATGAGGGGTTAGAGGGCCCTACTCTTTCGAGCTTACAATCTACATTATCAATAATAAAAAAATAAACCTATATAGAGCAAATACACACAAAAAACATTATATGTTCTCTTTATCAATTGTATACAATCATCCCCATGTATATTATTTCAATATATTTTTAAACAATAGCTTAAAATTAGATAAAGTGGTGGCAAGTAGCAAAAGTCAGATGCTGGCTTGACTTACTTTTTAAATATGACAGATTTTGGAAGTTAATGACAGCTCAACTCCTAAGTGCACAGGTCTTTCGTGTGTGTTTTGGGGAAGCAGGGGTGTGCTGTAGTTATGGATGGTCTAGGTTTGGTAGTAAGAGGTGGTGTGTCTTCCGTCAATAAATTCTTCATGGTAGTGGTTTAAAAAAAAACACATTTATACTGTATTCTTTCACATACATCAAAGAGCCCACCTGCCCTAGAGATTAATCAAAGCTGAATATTTAGAGAAAGAAGTTGAGTTTGCCTTGCTTTTGAACATTTACCTAAAGACCTGTCATACATTACAGAAGTTGTTACTAGTCTCCCAATTATATATGCTAACTGCAGGGAACTGTCCAAGGTGCTGAATCTGAACCTAATTGCAAAGGGTTGGAAACATTTTTATGTGAGAGCTTTGGAATTATTTAGTAGCCAAGCAGCATGTGTACCTTTATAGGAAATGTATGACTTCCTTCACTGTTATGCAAGAAATATATTTTCTTATTTATTAGGATTCATATTTCATATGCCCACTTTTACAATATGTGTTCAAATTACAATAACATCATGTATGTTTTAGGCATATTTTTTCACTTTAAATCAATCTGACAACTGTTCAATAGACAAGTATTGGGGAGAGTAAGGGAGTATATTCCAAGTGGAGAAACAGACAGCAAATAGAATGTCCTCCATTTGATAAATAATTCGCTTTGGCTTGAGATTTACTTCAATTGTTATTTCTCCTCTCTCTGTCTTTAGGACAAAAGGCAATAAGAAGAGTGGGTCAGTAAACCCAACAACAGGTCATGTAGCCTGGATTATTGGAGCACTGCATCATAGGTGCCAGGAGCAGCAGAATCATCATTCACTTTGGCTGCTGTGGCTTTAGGTAATTTGATTCAGATCAGGTTACTATGTAATGCACAGAAAATACACAAAACACCTCATTTACCTTACCCGAGTGAGCCAAATCTTCCTTTATTTGTGTGTCACACATTCGCCCTCCCAGACACTGCAGCTGACAGTAGGATGGTTTCAATAATAGAGGCAATGCTGTCAGTCCAGAAAGTAGTGGGCAGAGCTAGATGTGACCTGGCGTGGCCAGATATGGCCGGGTGTGGCCAGGGGTGGCCAGATATGGCCGGATGTGGCCAGGGGTGGCCAGATATGACCGGGTGTGGCCAGGGGTGGCCAGATGCTGATTGACAAGCTACAAGCTTGTGAGCCAGTAGAGGCTCATGTACACTAGTGTTGACCTTTGAAGTGTGATCCAAGAGCATTTAACAGGCAGTAAGGAGGTGTTGTATCATCTCCTCACTGCCTGCTTTAATCCCTTCAACCCTGTGTAAGTGCACTGTGACCACATTTTTCTAGTTGTGGGATATTGTAAGTTGGCCCCCTTCACTTGAATTGGTCACAAGCAACTGGAGGTTAAATTGCTGCAACGGCTATGAAGCAACCCTCACAGCTGCAGCATGTGTATACCCCCAACCACTTCCTCTACAACTAAAGTGGGTGACAGTTGGGGGAAAATAAAATGCAGCTCAACCAGAGGGATTTACCCTCCCCCAACATCTAGTGTGAATGAGCTCTAACATTGCTGATAGTCACACCCCCTGCAACATTACTTCATCCTACTGTAGTGACAGCAGGCACAGCCTACATAAGAGTGGCAACTCTGCTCCGAATTCAGGAGCAGTGCAGCATTGGTGCCACACTATCACAGAAGTATTTGGTGGACTTCACTGGTAGGATTAATGTATTTGTGGGACTAAGAGAAAACTGTAAATTCAGACACACTTATAATTAAGTGGTACAGCACATAATTTGTAATTGGTGATCAAAGTTATTTAAATACGGTATATTCTACAATGACAGGTAACAGTAGGCTACACAGCAGCACTGCATAAATGTTGAAAATACTTAAAGCTTTCAGTAAGTCCCACAAACAGTTTTCAGTTTTCAACTATTTGTGAATATTTTTATTCCTGGTTTCCCATGTTGTTTTTTTTTTTGTTTTATAGTGTGTAAGAAAAAAATCCTGATCACCTCCTCAGAGTAGTACAGTGTCACTTTTGTAAAACTGTACTGCTCTGGTCACAATATGTTAAAAAAAATGGAAAATAAGAAAAAAAGTGATTAAAAAATATTTTAAAAATAGAAAATTTTTTCCACACACTGTCACCAATCAGTGTCCCTGATCACTGTCACCCCAGGTATATGATGACCCTGTACTGCACTGGTGACAGTATATAAAAAAAAAGTGGAAAAATTTTATTTTAATTTCTTGATTTTTAAAAAAATTGCAACAAAAAGTTACAACTTCAAAAAATTTGCCATGCCTCTTCCTAAATACCTTGGACTGTCTACCTTACAAAAACGTCACTGGTAATTTTTTTGAAGTAGTCATTTTTTGTTGCAATTTTTAGGAAAATCAAGAAATTAAAATAAAACTGATTTTATTCACTTTTTTTAAATTTATTGTCATCAGTGCAGTACAGGGTTGTATATATACTTGGTGTGGCGGTGATCATTGACACCGATTGGTGACAGTATGTAGAAAAACTGTTTCCATTTTTAAACTTTTATTAATTACTTTTTTCCAATTTTTTTTACAAAGTGAAGAGAAAACTGTGAATTCAGACACACTTCTAATTAATTGGTACAGCACATTTTTTTTGTAATGGGTAACCAAAGTTTTTTAAGTCCGGTACATTCTAAAATGACAGGTAACAGTGGACTATACACCAGCATTGCATAAACGTTGAAAATCTTTTCACTTTTCAATAGGGTACATAGCTATTTGTGAATATTCTTATTCCCATTTTCCCATATATATGTTTTTTTTCATTTTATATTTATTGGTCCTTTAAACCAGCTCTACATGTTACATTGCTTTCAAATATTGCAGTTATTTTTTTTTCTACGAATATTGTCATTATTATATTATTAAGAACAGCTGATAACCCCCAAAACACATTTTATTCTGTACCTCTTGTCTTCTCCTGAACAAAGCGTATAGAATCTTACATTTGTTTCTAACAGTATCTGCGTGTTTTGTTTTCAAAGGCCAGACAGACCATATATGAGTTCTACTGTGTCAAGATAGCAGCAAATATTGGAGCAATGTTTGAAAAAAGATTACAGAATCTGTTCGTATTTTCTATCTGAGGATTCTTCCGACTCTGAAATAGGTTCTCATAGCTAACACAGAAGTATAATAAATATCTTTTCTCTTCTGGCTTCCCCATTTCTCCCTGTAGCAGATAAATGACTCATTATTTAAAATAAAGGTTACACCTTTTGTTACAGGGAGGCTTACATTTTGGATGCCGTCTTCCAGCTTGCATTGACTGAGTAATGAGGTAGAAAGATGTTTGCGTTTTCTGTTAAGCTAGTGACCTGGATACTGCAGGTTCTCCTCGCTAAGGTTTATTCGGCTTTTAATCAAGCAGCAGCACTTTTAGTTTCATTAGCAGATTTTAACTTGCTACATGACTCAAAGGCTTGTCATTACAGATACTAGATAGTTTTACAGCAGTAAACCTCATTTATCAAGGTTTCTGAAACTGTCTAAGACACTCTTGACAACCAATCAGATGTGTTTTTTCACTTTCCCATTCAAAAAGTGACAGAAGCATTCTATTGATTACTCTGAGTTACCGTTACATCTCAGAGCCTCCTGTTAATTTATTTATAAAACCTTTATTGAACAAATGTCACACACTTTTGTGAATGCTTCATGGATTCTGGCTGTAATTTCACTAATGGTGTAATTACTATGATCAGCAGGTCCATCTAGTGGCCAAAATGTGGTATAGCAATTTAATGAGAACATATACTGCATTTTGGCCACTAGATGGAGCTAATGAATACAGGGTTTCTCTATTAGAGAAATTACAGGTAGCATTTGTGCAGCATTTGTGTTTTACGTTCGTCCAATATATGTTTTATAGAAAAAAAAAGGCCAATGACACATTATTATTATTATACAGGATTTATAAAGCGCCAACAGTTTGCGCAGCGCTTTACAATATAAGGGAGACAGTACAATTACAATACATTTCAGTACAGAAGGAATAGGAGGGCCCGGCTCATGGAGCTTACAATCTAAAGGAAGGGGGAGGTGATACAAAAGGTGATAGCTGCAGGGGATGATCTGGAGGAGGTGATTCAAGTACAGTTCTTAGGTGGAGGTGGGGTAGGCTTCTCTGAAGAAATGAGTTTTCAAAGATCGCCTAAAGGCAGACAGGGTGGGGGCTGACCGGACATGCTGTGGTAGGGAGTTCCAGAGGATGGGAGACGCTCTGGAGAAGTCCTGGAGGCGAGCGTGTGAGGAGGTGATGAGGGAGCTAGAGAGCAGGATATCATGGGAGGAGCAGAGTGGGTGATTTGGGCGGTATCTGTGGATGAGGTTGGTGATGTAGCTAGGGGCAGTGGTGTGGATGGCTTTGTAAGCTGTGGTTAATATTTTGAATTTTATACGTTGGGTTAGTGGAAGCCAGTGAAGAGATTGGCAGAGAGGGGCAGCAGTCGCTGATCGGTTGGTAAGGTGTATGAGTCTAGCAGCAGCATTCATAATAAACTGAAGGGGGGATAACCTGTGTAACGGTAGACCAGTGAGGAGGGAGTTGCAGTAATCGAGGCGGGATATAACCAAGGCGTGGATGAGTTGTTTTGTGGTGTCATTGGTCAGGAAGGGGTGGATTTTGGAAATGTTCCGGAGGTTGAGGCGGCAGGATTTAGCCAGTGATTGGATGTGGGGCCCAAAGGAGAGGTCAGAGTCTAGGATTACGCCTAGCACCCTGGCATGAGGGGAAGGACCAATGGTTGTGCTGTTGATCTTAATGGTAAAGTCATGAGTGGGGGATCGGGGAGGAGGAAATTGTACAAGCTCAGTTTTTGAAAGATTGAGTTTAAGGGAGTGAGGTGACATCCATGCTGATATGTGGCTTAGTAGATTTGTGATATGTGAGGAGATTGAGGGGGTGAGCTGGGGAGTGGAGAGATAGATCTGGGTGTCATCAGCATAGAGGTGGTATTGGAAGCCATGGGAGGTTATCAGTTGCCCAGGGAGGAGGTATAGAGAGAGAAAAGGAGGGGCCCAAGAACAGAACCTTAACATTAACTTTAAGTCTAAAAGATACCTACAAATCTTTTCAGGTACAATATAAAGTTAGGCCCCACACATAAGGGCATCAAGTGGGCAGCACAGTGGTTAAATGGTTAGCACTTCTGCCTGGCAGTACTAGGGTCATCAGTTCGAATCCCAACCACCTGCCTGGAGTTTGCATGTTCTCCCTGCGCCTGCTGTATCCTCCCACACTCCAAAGACATGCTGGTAGGCTAATTGGATCCTTTCCCTAGTATGTGTATGTATAAATGTAAGTTAGGGACCTTAGATTGTACACCCCTTGAGGGTTAGGGACTGAGGTGAATGTGCAATATATATGTAAAGCGCTGTGTAAATTGATGGCACTATATAAGTACCTGAAATCAATGAATAAATGAGTGAGTGAGAAGACTTTGGGACGAAGGGCAGAGAATTCTAAACCTCACTTCAGTTGCAGACTATGCTTTAGGAATGCAAGCTTTTTCCAGTTGGGGAAATATTTATTCTAAATTATGAAATGGCAAAAAAGGGGTGCAAGAGCCTTGTGGATTCGCTGAAAACAATTATTGATTGAAATAAGTGCAACAAAACAAAAGCATTATGGCTATAGGTGTTATAGAGTAAACAGAACCCCAATGTTGAACTCAGACTAAGGCGCTGATATCCTGTAAAGATACCTGTGCCCTTTTCAGCAACAGACGCAAATCTGATGCATTTCTTAGATGTACTGAGTATGTTTTTTTGTACTTCTTTGAATCAGTAAATTGTATTGAGGTAATGCATGAGGCTCTTGCAGCCCCCTTTTTTCCATTTTGTTATGTAGAACTTGATTTTAAACAAGAATGTGGTTTCAGTTGGTAAAATCATATATACAGTATGGTAATGCACATGTTCTAGGCACAAAAGAATATGTCTTTAATATGTCTGGGATTCCATTGAAGTAGCAGGTACGTATGAAATTTTAATGGCTTTTGGGCCTATACATACCAGAAACTGCATGTTTACTGCATGCATGTGCCCTGATGTGCATTTGATGCACGCTTTTCCTGTGCGTTTGCATGCATTTGTGATGCATTTTTCCTAAGCTTGCATGTACTTTGAGGTCACTTCCATCTTCTTTCTTCTTTGGACTTTTATGTGCACTACACTGCGTTTCGGTGCATTTTTGTGCATTTATATGCAGTGTGCAGTGCAGAAAAATGCAACTTGTACTTTTTTTTACTGCACTGTAATGCACAGCAATAGTGTGAAATATGCCCATAGGATAACCTTGATATTTGTGTGTTTATGCAGTTGCAGTGCAGTCAAAAAATGCACCCCCATGCCTCTGGTGTGAATGAGCTTTTAAACAAAATGAGTGGCAAGATCAAATAAAATTCTGCTGGCCAGCTTAAGACTGCATAGCAATGCCAATAACAACCTACCATATACAATAAAGTGGTTTTAAAGGCAGAAGGTTTTTCATTTTAATGCATTCTATGCATTAAGGTAAAAAAAACTTGGTGCAGCTTCCTCCTTAGCCCCACCTTATACTTACCTGAGCCTGATCTCAATCCAGCAATGTGCATGAGAGCTGCGGATCTCCTGGGTCTCTTTCTTCTCATTGTCTGACACAGCAGCAGGAGCCATGGGCTGTAGATCAGAACCAGTGAGCCAATGAAGTGAGAGCGGAGGCTGAGCCTAATCATGCTCTGTGTGAATGGACAATGTCCATTCACAGGAGTGTGGCTCGGGAGCGAAAGGCTTGATATTGGGGACACTTGGCAGGGAGGAGGACCGCCGACGGGGGACCCAAAAATAAAACAAGGCTCTTCTGTGCAAAGCCATAGCGCACAACTGGTAAGTATAATGTGTTTTTTTTTTAAATTTCAACCTTTAGAATCACTTTAATGTCTCACACAGTATATCAAAGTACAGTATATCAAAGTGTACATCTAGAAATCTAGAGTATCCATGATATAACAATGTAATCAGTTAATCCTTTTACCTACAGTACATGGCTAAGCAATGAAAAAACATATACAATAAATTATGTGGTACTTGTTTCCCAACACCTTGACTGATTACTGGGTCACTTTATAAAAGTCATTCCAATCCAACAGAACATATAAGCCTGGTCTGTGACTACCCCCCAAGAGACAATTGCAAGGGAAGGTATTGAGTGTATGTGTGGAGAAGTTGCAATCTGCATTGCTTGTTTGTCCCCCGTTCTCTGTTGTTTGGGGCTTCCATGGTGGCCAGTCATGTGACCAACTGCCTAGGCACTGGTAATATGACATCACATGAAGAAGCGGAGCCACTCACTGGCTCTGTCTGAACATCAGTAGCCTAAACTATAGGCCCCTTTCACACGGCCTGTTTTTCAGGTAGACCCGATCGGAATCTCTATGCTTCTCTATGGAAAGGCACACATGTCCATTTTCACCCGCCGACATCCAATTTGATCCGCAGGATCGGGTGGCAGTTGGATGGAAATGAACAGGAGGTCCGTTTCTATCTGACCACCCATAGAAGACAATTGCCCTCCGGGCTTCATAAGCGCAGCGGACACGGTCTTGTCATCTGGTTGCTTAGCGGGGATCAGCAAACATATCCCTTGCCGAACAAGCGGGTCCCCTGACGGGTCTGATAGGGCCTTATTGTGATGATGTGAGCAATGCTTAGATACTGTGGATACGGTAGCCCAGAGCAACAGTTAAGAAAGGGGAATTTAGGTATATAAAGAGTGCAGAAATCTCACAGCAACCAGAATGATAGGTCACTGCCCTTTGTAGCTCATTATTGCTTTTTGTATTGTATTATAAATACAATTTATGGTTGTGATGACATGTAATATGGTGAAAGTGGAAATTTCCAGCTAATAACAAGCAGCATATTAATCTCAGAGAGTGTGCAAAGCAGCACCCAGCTACTCCTTAATACTGATGGTAACCACAGTGAAATCTTGCAGAGGGTATGCAGATTTACATTACTTTTAAGCACATCGTATTAAAAATGTATGCATGGTGATTAATGACACCATGTTTATGATAAGAATTAACAGATCTTGTAAAGATTTATTACTTCCCTCAACCCCTAACCAGAAGCTATTTTGATTACGACGGTGTCACTGCTAGGTGCTTCAATTAAAGCAAAAGGAAATTGTAGTATCTATAAATAATAATGTTTGGCTAAGAGTAATTGCATTGCAGAAGAGCACTTCAAGGATTGTTATAATGCATGAAACAGATATTATTGCTATAGGTTATAATTATTACAGGATAGGAAGGCCTCATGTTATTAAACATTCTTTAAGAACTAGCTTTGTTCCTGCTGATCGGTAAATGCCAGCTGCCTAGATGCCAGGGACTTCACAATGTTAGCTTTTGATGACACCCACTGGCAGAAGGGTTCTCTAGGCACTCAGCTTACTTTATTCTACAGGAAAAAAGCTGAACATCAAATGCTGGTAATAGGATTTAAAAAAGGAACTGTCTGCTTAAAGGAGACCTCACATGAGACTGGTGGCATGGAGGCTAGTGGAAGGAACCAATGAGCGCTGCAGGGGACACAGGAGATCAACATTCTCAGAAGTGTCAGTTAACCAGCAGAATTTAGGGGACAATTACTCAAAAGCGCTGGGGTGGCAGTTGTTGGCGGTGCAGGCAGTAGGAGAGGTAACCAAGCAATAGAAGAGGTAAGCATTTACATGTGCAGCTCAGTGTACAATCTAAGTAAGTTTGCTCACGGGCAGGTAAGAAGCATTTATTGCAGAAGAGACATGCACTCGCTGCACTGAATGGCCTTTCTGCTGGCATGTTTAACCACTTGCCTACCGGGCACTTATACCCCCTTCTTTACCAGGCCAATTTTCAGCATTGAGCGCTGTTGCATTTTGATTGACAATTGCGCGGTCATGCAAGATTGTACCCATATGAAATTTTTATCATTTTTTTTCTCACAAATAGAGCTTTCTTTTGGTGGTATTTAATCGCTGCTGGGCACTTTACTTTTTGTGCTATAAGCAAAAAAAGTGCAAAAAAAAAAAAAGTTTTTTTGTTTCTATTATAAAATTTTTCAAACAGGTAATTTTTCTCCTTCACTGATGTACATTGATGAGGCAGCACTGATGGGCAATGATAGGTGGCACTGATGGGCACTGATAGACAGCACTGAAGGGCACTAATAGGCGGCACTAATGAGGTGGCACAGATAGGCGGCACTGATAGGCAGCACTAATGAGGTGTCACGGATAGGTGGCACTGATATGCGGCACTGATAGGTGACACTGATAATGGGTACTGATAGCACTGATAGGTGGCACCGACTGACATCACTGCTGGGCACTGACTGGCAGCACTGCTGGGCACTGACTGGCACAAGCGCTGGGCACTGACTGGCAGCACTGCTGGGCTGCACTGATGGGTGGCACTGGTGGGCACAGGTGGTGGCACTACTGGGCACAGGTAGGTGGCACTTCTGGGCACAGGTGGTGACACTGCTAGGTGGCACAGGTGGGTGGCACTACTGTGCACAGGTAGGCGGCACTTCTGGGCACAGGTGGTGACACTGCTAGGTGGCACAGGTGGGCGCACTTCTGGGCACAGGTAGGTGCATTGCTGGGCACAGGTGGGCGCACTGCTGGGCACAGATGGGCGGAACTTGTGTGTGGCACTGCTGGGCACAGATCATCAGGGCACTGGTGATCAGTGACCCTGATGATCGGTGCCGATCCCCGCTCTGACAACTGCCGGTTTTCGGCAGTACTTTCCTCACGATCTGACAGCGTGAGGAAAGTGCAGCCGAGAACCGGCATTTGCATTTTCCCGGTGATCAGCGTGTCATTGGACACGGCTGATCACGTGGTAAAAGGCCTCTGTGATTGGCCTTTTACCACATCATGTGATCAGCTGTGTCCGTAGGACACAGCGATCACGGAGATCGCCGGGTGCGCGCCCCGGGGGGCGTGCAGGAGAGCGCATTCTGGGAGGACGTCATATGATGTCATTCGGCTATCTGCGGTCGGCAATTAGTTAAGTAACATTTCACTTTAAAAAGCTGTAACGGTCACTTCGCTTTATGACTTGTACCTACAGGCAGGGCTGCTGTTAGAAACCATGGGGCCCCATACAGCTAACTTGACAGGGCTCCTCCACCCAAAAAAAGAAAAAAGAAAGGCTTGAATTATGAATGAACACAGTGAGTGATTATTCAGGAAAGTAAGGTGCTGGTAAATGTGACATATTTACTGGACCCTTCCCCCACATTTCATCCTGAAGAATCCTATTGTGTGCTTGCAGATGCTGGTGGAAAGGAGAAGAGGAAAGCCGGGGGCACACAGGGGGGCCTGGGAAGCAGAAGGAAACATATGGTGCACAGTGAGGGTGATGGGTGTGGTGGGGGCAATTACTGGAACCGACCCCCTGTATGGCTTTCTGCAGCAGCTGAAAGCCAGAGGGAGAAAGAAGAAGCCACCCTCTCTGCAGACATCTGATTCAACCAGCTGCCTGGCTCCCCCCTGCTGGCCTGGGCCCTATACAGGAGGACTGATAGTACCCCCTTATCCACGGCCCTGCCTAAAGGTAAGCCTATAGCAAGCCTTTCCTGTAGGTACAATGAATATCCTAGATGTGTACTGTAGGAGATATTCACATTTGTAGAGGCTGGTGATGTAACCGACGCATGCACACTGCATTCAGAATGGACAATACACTTGAGTATGCTGCCCATTGAGAGCACTGTGCCATGACTGTGATGTCATCGTGGCCCAGCCATTCAAACGCCTTAGAGAGCAACCCCAGATAGAAGACTAGGTAAAGATGGAAGAGCTCAAACCTTTTTGTCTGATCCAACAGAGCACTAGCCTTTCTTAAAACGGAGCTCCACCCTTCCACTTTAATGCTTTGTCCCCTGCTCCCAATTGGGGTGCAGGGGGGGGCAGGTACCTTAATTTGACAGGTACCTGCTCCCACTTCCAGGGTGATCACCTAAGGCGATCGGAAGCGGAAGTTGTCTTCCCCCCCTCCCTCCCCGTAGAGTTGTGGGACACGTGACAGGTCCCAGAAGACTACAGGGCCATTCACAAAGTGCAGCGCTTCTCATGCATGAGCAGTTGGTACCCGGCTGTCACAGCCGGTTGCAAACACTGTAGATGCCGGTGCCAGGAAGAAGACGGCCGGGGAAACCAATGGTGGTGAAGACACCACTGGACCGAGGGACAGGTAAGAGTCTGTATTTTGTATTTTTGTAGCTGCTGCCTTTTATTTTTTTTTATTCAACTAGAACTCCGCTTTAAGTGTCTTTGAGTATATTTAACGGATTTCAAATTTCTAATTAATATTGCCATGTTTCACCTTAGCTAATATTTTATATTACATAAGTATTTTTACATGTTTCAGCCTCAGTGATACTAGAGGGAGCTTTGTATTTTACTTGGCCTAATTCTTTGATTAGCAACTGTTAATGTGAAACTAAAAGCAGAAATACTTACCTATTCTTCAACAGTCCTTATTATGTTTTTCTCTTTAAGCCCGGGATCACACTGATGCGGTGCGGCACATCGCATGTGATTCTCACAGGAACCGCACCGCATTCCTGTGCAAATCACATGCGAATTCTGTGCGGTGCAATTTGGGCCATACATTTTGTATGGCTCAAATCGCACCACATCTGCACCTAAAAGGTGCAGGACCCTTTTTTTGATCCGCACTAGAATCAGATCACCTGTGTATTCACACCCATGTGATCCGATTCTGCACATTGCACAGTGTTTTGCGGATCGATTTCGGGGTGTTGTTAACTTAACATACACACCCGCAGCAGTTTGTATGAATGCGGTGCGATTGTGATGCGGTGCTGCGAATTCCGCACCGCATCAGTGTGAACCCAGGTTAAAATGTACATATCAAAAATCATTTCAAAGATAATGCATTCCTTTAACTGTGGTTTCTCGTTATATATAATGATAAGGGGTAACTGAATAAATAAAAAAGTAACCACAAAGTTAAAGCAAATAGGTTACTGCAACGCAGCTTGAGTGACCTTATAAAACATCCGTGTAAATGAGATGAAAAGGTCAACAGGATCCCTCTTGGCTTGTCAGGGGAATTGTAACACCAAGTCACATTCACTGCTGCCTGAGTTTGCATTACACCATCCAACAACTGAATATAGATTCATGTAAATTCATATGGGAAGGTTTGGACCTAACTAATGTCTTTCCCATAGAGAAATAAAACAAGATCCTGCTTTTCTCACCACTGACCAAAAACATAACATTTTCTTTTATTTTGTAATCAAATGATCAGTCCATTTAAAGTACAGTATATAATATTTCAGTTTTGCATCAATGACTGTATGTTAAAGTGGTTGTAAAAACATAAGGTTTTCTACCTTAATGCATTCTCTGCATTCTCTACATTAAAGTGTTACTAAACCCACAACAGTAAAATCAGTCTGTATATGCAGTAAAGCATGCTTGTTATACTCACTGTGGAACCTAAGGGGTTAATCCTCTGAATTGTGTAAAAACGATGTTTGATCCTGACGTCTCTGATCCTCCCCTTCTTCCAGTGTCCCCTTCTTATCTCCTGATAAGACATATCGTGTGCAGAAACTCTGCACATGCTCAGTTTGGTGCGTATTGCTAGAGTTTTTTCTTTCTTGGGAGAGTGGATGTGATCAGCACAGGGCCAATCAGCACTGTCCAGACAGAGGTCAGGGGTTCTGCAAAATGAAAACTCCTGCTACAAGCTTTAACATGTGCTCTGCTGGACACTGATAGAAGTCACAAGACTGATCTAATTGCTGATTAGAAAAGGTATTTAACTGTTTATATTTACTAAAATAATTACATTTCCATGTTCTGTGTACTATGGGAGGCCAGATATAATGAATCCCCCTTCCTTCCTTCCTTCCTTCCTTCCTTCCTTCCTTCCTTTCCTTCTTTCCTTCCTTCCTTCCTCTTACCTGAACCTGATCTCAGTCCAGCGCTGTGCCCGAGAGCAGCAGCACTGCTCTATCTCTCCCTCCTTACAGGACTCAGTGAGAGCAGAAGAAGTCTCCTCTGCCAATGAAATCCAGTGATGTGAGAGCGGGCAGGGGGGCTGAGGCAGGGCCAAGCCATACTCTGTGTATCAATGGACAAACAGAGCGTGGCTCAGAATCGAGCGTGCCACCATAGAAAGCCGCTTCCTATGGTGGCACGCAGAGAAGAGGGGGAGCCCAGAGCACCAACAGGGGACCCCAGAAGAGGAGGGTTGGGGCTGCTCTGTGAAAAACCATAACATGTTTGTTAAAAGAATAGCAACAACAAAAAAACTTTACAATCACTTTAAAGATATGGCTATTTTTGCACAGTTACATTGGTCAAGCCTGTACCATACCTGTGGGATCCTCCAGTGATCTCCACTAGTTTCAGGATGCTGTGCTGAATGGCTGCATTGTGAACACAGGAGGCCACTCACTTGGCTTATGTACCATACAGGGAAAACTTTGCATTTTCTCAATGAATGTTTTCTGATTAGACAAAGTGAAGGAGTGGGGTGGTGATGTCATGATCTCCACCTTGTCCAATCAGAGAACACTTTGCATTTCTTGAGAAAAGAGAACGGCGGAAGTGGTGCCTACTACAGTGACTTCCAGATTCCAGCTGGATCCCATTGGTAAAGGCACATGCATACTAACATTGGTCCAGGACATACCTGGAATTCAGCTTTAAATTATCAGCAAACTTTTTAGATGTCTTAAGCCCGCCATAGATGGAAAATTGCTGGATTTCTTCATCAATTCTGACTGTGACAAGCCAAGAGGGAAATGCCTCCTGTGAAGCCATAGTGTTCTCCTGGCAGAGGAGGGACTTTTTAGATGTCTTAAGCCCACCATAGATGGAAAATTACTTGATTCCTCCATCAACTCTGGCAAGCCAAGAGGGAAATCCCTCCTGTGAAGCTATAGTGGTCTCCCGGCGAAGGAGGGATTTTTTAGATGTCTTAAGCCCACCTGTCAGGCCCTGGACTTGAACCTGGGACTTCTACTGTGTCAGGCAGTAACTCTTCTCACTGAGCTACCTAGGATGCTGGACAACACTTTGCCTCATCTATTGGATAATCCTGCCTTGTGCCTTGTTTGCTCTTGAACCTTGAACTCCTTTCTCCTCCCATGAACTTCCTATATAAGCCATGTCCTTGGACTTCCTCCTTGCCAGATTATTGTGCCTTTCCAGCCAATATCCCGCTACTGTTCCTGCTGCTGTCTACACCTCCGCTACTGATCTTTGGCTTGTTCCTGACCACGATTTCGTCTCATCCTAACGTACTACGATTGATCTGCTACCATTTGTGACCGACCCTTGGCTTGTGACCGACTCTGCTTTCGTCTGATCCCTAACCTGTTGACCGCTATTGGTTCCCAGTCTGCTCATTCCCTGGTGGGGTGATCCTGAGATCTGCGACTTGGTATTAACACGCAGCCCAATCCATCTCCACCATTAGGAGCTCTGGTGAATACCGGTTAATACTTAGACCCCGGACCTCAGGTGAGCCTGCGTCATTCCCAGGGGGATCCGCTGGTGTACCTATCCTGCTGGTTCCAGGTAAGCCTTTTACTGTTATAGCAACTGGTCTCTGAACCTGACCTTACACCGTGACACCACCATAGATGGAAAATTGCTTGATTCCTCCATCAACACCGACTGTGACAAGCCAAGAGGGAAATCTCTCTTGTGAAGCCATAGTGGTCTCCAGGCGGAGGAGGGATTTTTTAGATGTCTTAAGCGCACCATAGATAGAAAATTGCTTGATTCCTCCATCAACACCGACTGTGACAAGCCAAGAGGGAAATCTCTCTTGTGAAGCCATAGTGGTCTCCTGGCGGAGGAGGGATTTTTTAGATGTCTTAAGCCCACCATAGATGGAAAATTGCTTGATTCCTCCATCAACACCGACTGTGACAAGCCAAGAGGGAAATCTCTCTTGTGAAGCCATAGTGTTCTCCTGGTGGAGGAAGAAGACACTTCACGGGGAAAACACAGTGATTACTGCTATTGGCAATACTAGCTGCTAGCAACAATTGCATGTAAAAACCAACAGGCTGGTTATATATCGATCAATCAACTTGGGTACATTCAGCTTGCTGAACTGGCCAAGAATTATCTATAGCCGGCTTCCGGGACAGAACATTGTGATGTCTGCTTCTGAGTTCACAGTTTGACTTCCCCGATGCAGTCATTACTAAGAGGGGTCATTACTACTGCTACATCTCCCATATACAATATGGATTATGTAGATGGTAGAGTAAAGCTTAAATAACCAATCTCCCTGCCAGTGATAGCAGGCTGGTGACTTGAGAGCTACGAGAAGTCAGCTGGTGGTTCAGCCCACTGGTGTCCATCCATAATTGCTTACAGAGAGTACATTCAAATGCAGAGATGTTCTTACATATGATTTGTTTTAACTGACCAACTGTGTTTCTCCACATTCAGGGCTGTGATTTACACAGCCCATCAAACAGCAGAGCCAGATCGATGACCTGACTTTTCTCCACTGAAGTTATTAAACACATCTAGGTCACTTACCTTGACAAGTCCATGGCTGCTCAGTGATGAAGCTGAAGAGGCCATCCCTCAGCTCTCTCCTCCATGTAGCATGTTTCTTGTCAACACATGTGCATGCCTAACCTGAGCTCACTTCATATCCATCTATGTTGATTGAATATTTTTTTATTAAGTAATACTTTTATGAATTCATAATTAACACTATTGACTCCAGCAAAGAACACTGGATAAGCATCCATCACATATTACACCTACATCCCAAGCACTTTATGCTTCCTGGAGTTCCTCCTTCAACAAAATCCTTAAAGTTTCAGTCCAACCTTGCCATACAGACAATTGCTTTTATTTCACCTTGTCCTCACTTTATTAAACACAACAACACGGAAGGCAGGATAAATGCAATAGATGTACAAATAATGCGTTCAAAGCATGAATTTAAACCAGCAAATCTATTTAAGAAAAGCGCAGATGTCTGGTGATTGAACTGTTTTCCAATGCAACGTAGCAGTGATAGAATCATTTTGATTCATAGGCCACTATATATCATCCCTCTGATCTCTGCAGCCAAATGAAACAATTCAGCCGGCTTCTAAGACGTAAGCTTGACGAGGCCGATAATTAACATGCCAGCTACGGTCTTGTGGCTATTTCTCGGTGGTAAATAATAAATAATGTTATACTGAAATATCCATTGGTCGAAGCTGTTTATTGGATAGCTCATAAACTGTATAGCTGCTGGCCATTGGGAAAGTAACAGCAGATTATGGCGTTGAGCATTGTTGTTTTATTGTATACCATTTACTGCACACAATGGAGCATGTTCACCAGGCAATTACTTACAGTATCAACCTCTACTCTACTCTATATATTACAGTACTGCTTTTATATTCAGCAGTAAATCGAAATATCACTTTATTTCTGCATTTCTAAACACAGATCAAAGTGCAAAATGGAGAAAATAAATTATTTTGCCTTTTGTTCCTCAATCCTTGTATTTTTTTATTTACTTTTTTTATATTGCTATAAAATTCTACTGGATCCACTCCTTTCATATTGTGGTAATGAATACTGAATACTCCTTAATGCTGGTCTGTGTAGAGAACAGCAAATAGGGAAACTGTACTGAATCTGGGTCAATTTTATTTTACTTTTTTTTAAGTTTATACTTTTTTAATATGATGTTTCAAATATTTATATAAATCATTGAATTTGAAAATGCATATTTAATACAGGGTATATGCAATGATACTGGTGACACATTATGGGTGTTCTAATGAGAGGACAGTGGTCTGGTTTCAAGCTCTCTCTTATGCCTCCTACGCACGGTAATAAAATCGTATGAAAAGTGTTGCTGAACCACTGATCGAACGATTTTCTCTTCGTTGATGAGCAGGATGTTTTAACCGATAACGATATTGTGAACAAAAAAATCCGGTTGAACAACAGGGAAAAATGTTGTCGTTTTGCATACGAACAACCGATTTTCTATGTGGTGGTATGACGGTCGTACAGAAAAAAAATCTATCGAGCGCTATCACGCATGAGTGGAAACAGAAGATGCCCCGGATTTTTATGTCCAAGGAATCTTCGTAAATACGAACGAAAAATCCAAATGTTAAAAGTAGATTGGCCTAATGAGATAATGAAAGCAGAATTCTGCAGATTATATGTTATGTATCACTATTTATGTATATAGGTCATGTAATAAACGATATTATACTCATTGCTGGTAATTGTTGTGTATATCACTCGTTCTGGCCAGAAGGGCGTGGCTACAAGGTCACATGCACACTGCATCACTTCAACTTGTATGGAAGACGTCAAACACTACGTATTGCCCGACAAATGATTTTTTTAGATTGGTTAATGTAGGCCACAATTTCGACCAAGAAACAAATGCCTCTCGGTCGTCGGATGACCAATCGGTCGATTTTCTAATCGTGTATTCGCACCTTAAGGCAAGCTACAGATTATACAATTTTTTTTCCCTTCCACTATGGACTGAAGAAAAGAAAATGGCTTGATTCCCCCAGCAACACAGCCGGTGTTCATGGGGGGAATTCCTCCCACAGCACTATTGTGTTCTGCCGGTGGGGAGCCTTCCCTGCCAGCAGAACACAATGATCACTGGCGGAGGCTATAGCTGCCAGCTGTGATCATTTGCAAACAATCTAATGGGCCGGTTGTACTAAAGTCAATCGATGGAGCAACTTCGGAACAACCAGCCTGCCCGTAAATGGATCAAGTTTCAGCTGGTTCAGCAGGGACCAGACGAAATTTGATCCATGTACGGCTTGCTTAACTGAAACTTTCCAGGCGTCCTATGAACATCGTTCTGATTGTTGTGTGCATAAATTTGAGCTTGAGTTCTATACTCTTTAAATAACAGAATTGTTCAGCATGGTAATTAAGAATAGCCTAGTAAACATGTGAAAAAGTTCCTAGAGCTTCACCAGAAAATGAAAATATGACATATTTATATGCAATATTTCATATTTACGTGACAAAAAAATGTTTTGTTAAATATCTATAATTTTTTTTAAAAGTCCTCTGTGCTGCTTCCAGTAAGAATAGGCTGGAGTATTAGTAATTATTATTTGGACATAGGTGAACTCATTGAACTGACTTTATACTCCTGTTTTGCTAAAGGCTGTCTTTCAAAAAACATTTATTTAAGGTACTCATTTAGTACTGTCAATTTACACAGTGCTTTACATATTGCACATTCACACATTCCCTAAGGGCTCATGTACACTGCAGCTGATAAACTGACGTTCAGGAGCTGTTCAGCGTTTTTTTCAGCAGCCCCTGAACTCTCCCTAATGTTTTCCTGTGTGTCCATGTACACATCGTCATTTACAATCATTTACAGGCAGTTGAGTTTACAGTCGTATTTTGAACGTACCAAACTTGCGTTCAGGAGTAGATTTTACCGGCTACAAACGACAAATGCTTGTAAACGCATGTAAATGCGGTTAACCACGTTTATAAGTGTTTGCGTTTTGAAGCATGTTTTAACTGTTCCATGTCCAGATGCTGTCCAGAGCCTTTTTGCATCATCAGAAATGCATGCAAGGCATTTTCAATGTATTCAAATGGACCTAGCACACCAGCGCAGTCAGTTCCAGGTTTCGTGTGAAGGAAAAAATGGTAGAACGTGCTGCATTATGCTCAAGATGGGATCCATAGTGAATACAACCAGAAAAGACAGGTCATCTCAACACATACTGCTTTCTCTGCTTCTGCTCTCTCTATTTCTCTCAAAATGTCTGAAATAGTTAATTATTTACTATTTTTCAGTGCATTCTGGGCATTTGGGAAGGTCTCCTGAGGTTATCTTTTAAAAACACTTCTAAACGCAAATGCGCATAAACGCGGTATGCAAGCGCAGCTAAACTGACGTTTTTTTACCTACGTTTTCCAGCAGTCAGTGTCAATCGTTCAAAAGGGTTTTCCAAATGCCCTGTGTACATGAGCCCTCAAGGAGATTACAATCTAAGGTCCCTAAACTCACATTCATGCTAGGGCCAATTTATCTATCAGCATGTCTTTGAAGTGTGGGAGGAAACCCAGGCAAGCACAGAAAGAACATGCAAACTCCAGGGAGGTAGTGCTGTGGTTGGGATTTGAACCAACAACCCTAGTGCTATTAAGCAGAACTGCTAAACACTCAGCCACTATGCTGCCCAAACCATTAGGTGCTTTTATGTATACTACATTATTGCAGACCCCCAATGGCTTTTTCACATGTACTCAGCTTAAAGTGATTGTAAAGGCTCAAGGTTTTTTACCTTCATGCATTCTATGCATGAAGGTAAAAAAACCTTCTCTGTGCAGCAGCCCCCCCAACACTCACCTAAGCCCTCTCTTGATCCAGCTATGTGCACTGGAGTCTCAGCTATCCTGGAACTCCCTCTCCTCATTGGCTGATACAGCAGTGGGAGCACACCCACTGTACAATGGCTCCCACTGCTGTAAATCACAGCCAGTGAGCCAATGAGAAGAGAGAGGGGGCAGGGCTGAGTCACGGCTTCGTGTGTCCATACATGACAGGGGAGTAAGCATGCTCGGGTGCCCTCATAGCAAACTGCTTGCTGTAGGGGCACCTGACAGGAAGGAGGGGCCAGGAGCACGGGAAGGGGACCCAAGAAGAAGAGTAAAATGTAAGCCTTTAGAATCACTTTAAACAAAATGCTGGCTAGAAGACACAAAGGTAGTGATGCCATTAGATGTTTACTAGGAATACCTATTATAATACTATCATGTAAAAGTGTGTTTATCATAAGAAATCTTTGTAATCTATGTTATGTGTGGTGGTGATGTATTTTCCTTACTGTTGTGAGCTAATGGAACCGACGCCCCCCTCCCTATCTCTATATTTGTACTATATGTACAGACTGTGCAGCTGCATAGAGACCCTATTGTGTTTGGGGCTCCATTTAGATGTAGGTTGGACAGGTGCTGAGATCTCATCCTGAATTCATGTGAACTTTGCCATTTCTTAGTTACAGGGCATTTTTCATGGTGCTTCAACTGTTCCCCAGGTTTATAATATCCAGTTGTAGAAGAAAGTGGCTACCACCCCAATCTATAGCTGGACTTTGCAGCAAGCTACACATGGAAGGTGCATAATCAAACAAAGGATTTCCTAGCACACTTACTAACAAGCCTGCAAAACAAACGAATTAGTCCCATCTAACACTTTGCATTAAAAACAATGGGTTTACGTTGTTTGTTTGAATTTAGGGTTAGGATCACAGTATATACAGACGTCCTCTGGTGCGGGCACTGTGGCTTATACATATATTTGCAAATGTGTGGAAACAAAACCCTCTGTGTTTAACTCAAACTGTTAAACAGGGCTAATTTGGTTGTTTCACAGGCTGGTCGGTAAGTATGCTGGGAAATCTTTTGTTTGTTTAAGTCATAATATCCAGGGTTTGGTAGTGAGCATCTTTATTCTTTGCCGGATCGGCACTGAGACATGCAGAATGCACTAATGATGTGTTCTTGAGGCCTTTTAGGCAAAACGTTGAGGGGGGTGTTCATTGTCGGACCATATTATGAACCACAAGAGAGTTCAGAATATCACAAAAGGCTACACATCGCCTGCATCCATCCACTTACCTATCCACAGTGAATACTATGCAAGTGTAACTACTTGAGCAGTGCATAAATGATGGTACCAAAAATGATTTTATTTAAGCATCCTTTGTTAACTATGTTCCTTAGCGTTTGTTCACATGGGCAGCCAGGGGGTGAAAAAACAAGCTGTGGTTTTACCACCTTCTGGCCAGCCACATAAAGAGAGGCATTCGGCTACACATGCCATGGTGAAAATTAAAGTGTAGGTTGCATTCAGCAGGGAGTACTGCTGCTGTAAGCGATCCATTAAGGTGTATAGGGCCACACCACAACTGCCCTGCAATCACGTGCAATGCAAGCCATTGTGGCACTGTAGTTCAGCCTTGTTAGGGTTACCTTAGATTGTAGCCCCCTTGAGGGTTAAGGACTGATGTGAATGTACAATATATATGTAAAGCGTTGAGTAAATTGACGGGCTATATCAGGGGTGGACTGATAACTCATGGGGCCCCCGGGCAATAGGGGATCATGGGGCCCCTGTGTCCTTGCCCAAACTCAAAAAAGCCTATGAAAAAGGTACCAGGGGCAGCTCATGGGGCCCCCTACTGACCCCGGGACCCTCGGGCAGTGCCCGAGTTTCCAAATGGTCAGTCCGCCCCTGGGCTATATAAGTATCTGTAATTAATTAATTAAAGCAGGCAGTAAGGAGGTGACATAATGGGGGTTATTTAGTAAAACTGGAGAGTGCAAAATTTTGTGCAACTCTGCTTAGAAACCAACCAGCTTCCACGTTTTATTGCCAAAGATAAACCGAACAAGCTGAAGTTATAAACTGATTGGCTACCATGGACATCTGCACCAAATTCTGAGTGATCCATTTTTAGTAGATCCCTCCATTGCCTCCCAGCCACCAGTCAACCACAATCCACCACGTAACAAGCTTTTCAGAGCGGAAGCAAGGACGGGCGCCCATCTGAACACCTTGTTCATGCATATACAGTAGGCTGTGATATAGTAGGAGTGCAAGCCCCATAAACAGAAAATGTTTATGCAATATATTGTTAATATGTATGTCATACAAATGAGGCTACAAGTCCTTTAAATCTTCTTTAGCTAACCGTGAATACATTAGTGTGTGAATGTACGCGGCATACAAGGATCTATGGGATGATGGAACATCTGAATCCACAGGTGAGACCCATTCTATGTGCGGTGTGAGCTAAGGTCTCAGTGCTGGTTACGTGTAGCTATATCGCAGGTACCCAGAGGACCTCGGCTTCCACTGCTGTCAAGCTGCTACTATTTATAAGCAGTGCAAACCTACTGCTGAGATAAAATATGGATTACATTAGTACAGGGCCTCTCAAACGCAACTCTATTGCTAATTTCCCCTTCAACAAGATTGATGAATTTTTGTTTCAAGGTAACATGAAGATAAGTTTATCATGGTAAAACACAGACAATCCTTGCATTGAATGAGGCCTCGTTCCCAATCAGTCCTTGTTACTGTTTAAGGGGACGCTATAGCTTTTTGATTTTTTTTTTTTTTTTAGATGTATCACCCAGCCAATAAATTTAACATAAATGATCTTATCATTATGTGTTTGAATTTTAAAGTGGAACTGAAGTTAATAATACAAAAAAAAAGAAATCTATAAAAAGTTAGCAGGTGAAGTTGTTTGGTAGATAAGACTTTGGGGTTGATTTACTAAATGCAAATAGACTGTGAAGTTTGCAAGTGCAGTTGCTCTGGAGCTTAGTAAATGAGGTATAGCTTCACTTTGAAAAGAATACCCAATCACTTGCAAGAAAAAAAAAACAGAATTTTTGCTTGCACATGATTGAGTGATGGAAGTCAGCAGAGCATCCTCCTATTTACTAAGCTCTGGAGCAACTGTACTTGCAGAGTGCACAGTCTATTTGCATTTAGTAATTCACTTTCTTTGTAAATCTCATGCTAGCAACTTTGTGGGAACAGTTTGGGGATGGCTCCTTCCTGTTCCAACATAACTGTGCACCAGTGCACAAAGCAAGGTCCATAAAGACATGGATGAGCGAGTTTGGGGTGGAGGAACTTGACTGGCCTGCAGAGTCCTGACCTCAACCCGGCAGAACACCTTTGGGATGAATTAGAGTGGAGACTGCGAGCCAGGCTTTCTCGTTCGACATCAGTACCTGACCTCACAAATGTGCTTCTGGATTAATGGTCAAAAATTCCCATAGACACACTCCTAAACCTTCTGGACAGTCTTCCCAGAAGAGTTGAAGCTGTTATAGCTGCAAAGGGTGGGCCAACTCAATGTTGAACCCTACAGACCAAGACTGGGATGCCATTAAAGTTCATGTGCATGTAAAGGCAGGTGTCTCAATGGTTTTGGCAATATAGTGTACATGGATGAAGATATATTTGCCTATGAATATAGTGTAATGTATATGAATATAGTGTAATTAAAATCACTTGGTGCCTTATCTGCATTAAATTAGCCTCAGAACCCGTATAATTAGTTACATAGTTAGTCTGGCTGAAAAAAGACAAAAGTCCATCCAGTTCAACCATAAAAGTAAAAAAAAAAATTATAATCCTATACCCACAGTTGATCCAGAGGAAGGCAAAAAACCCCAGCAAAGCATGATCCAATTTGCTGCTGCTGGGAAAAACATTCCTTCCTGATCCCCCGAAAGGCAATCTGATATTCCCTGGATCAACTTTACCTATAAATGTTAGTATCCTAATTAATTAATATGTGTTCAGTTTTATGTTCTATTTTTTTATGTGTTCAGTTTTAGGTTCTATTGTATAGGAAAGAATACAAATTTGAACGGTCGCTGCAAGCAAATGATACTGGGAGGAAGAGTGAAGATCTGGCAGAATTAAAGTCAGGTGATTATAATAATGTGGGGAGAGCGGGGTGTGTGTATGTGGGGGGGGGGTGTCAGTTAAAGGATGACTACACTAACAGTATCTTTATCTTGTAATGTAAAAATCAACCAATCAGCAAAGAGGGGGTGTGTCCTGCTACTACTTTAGTGCAGTAGCTGCTGTGAAGGAACCAGACCTGATGGGGTGCCTGGATGATGAGACTAGCTGAGCAGAATTACAAATCCTATGACAACCAATAAAAAGGGCAGCTTTGAAGTTTTACCAGCCAACTCGGAAAAAAAAATGTTTTTGCAGACAAAAGGACACAGTACAATGAAGGAAAAGAAAGAGTTAAAAATAGCCATGAAAATAACACACAGTGAATATATTGCCGGTAAAAACTGTGTAAAGGCGAATGTGCTTTTTAAAAAGCGCTGTTAAGGGGATGAGTGACAACTCGACATTGAATGTGACACAGCTTCGCCGCGCCGGTAAAGTTAAACACTTCTAAGTAAAAAATGGTCCCAACTTTGCTTCATCCATTTACACATTGTTCTGCGTCTGTGTGAAAATAGAAAGGTCTTCTCATTTGTGCTCTCCCTACTGTTATCTGAGACTATATAGGATGTGCTGCAGCCAATTTATCCACGTGTACCTAAGAGCTTTCATGGCGCATCTCATCCTGTCCTGTGATCAAGCAGGACTTGGCAGGACACGGCTTTTCAAACGCCGACTGTGAAATTGTTACGTTGCCTCCTGATGCGTACCAGCATCCCTTACCTTTCTCGGTGCTGAGGCCTCTGATGGAAAGCAGATCCTCCATATTCTGTAATGAGCAATTAAAGGCAACATCCCTAGGAAACAGCAGAGAACTCTGCGACCTCTGAGCGTTTTGGGGTTTCGTTAATGCAGCAGAGCAAAAAAACTTCTTGTCTATATGGCAGCCAAGCTGCATCGGGCGTTTGAACAGAAGATCCCAGGTGCTTGGTGACAGGTGAGAGCCGGCTAGAACAGGCGGTAAGTGAGAGGTACCGTGTCAGGCTTTTTTGTGCCCTAAGAGCCTCAGAGCACCTGGGATAATCCTCGTATTAACCCCTTCCCTGCTGATCCCTGCTATTGTCTCAGGCATAACACTACTCTACTTATGTCATAGGACACGATGACTCCTAAAGTACCAGTGGGACATGGCTCATTCAAGAGACAGCTGCTGACGTTGGTTATTACCAGTGGGACGAGGGATCAGATCAGAAACAAAGCCTTCCTTCTACATCCCACACTGAACTCTATATCCTGAACAGCTCAGCTACATCTGTCAACGATACCATCCTAACAGAAGCTATAATGCCGCCGCTTTGTTATACGGTGTGTTAAACTGGAAGTTTATTAGGCATTTTATCTGGATAGCCATAAGGCAGAAATAAAAAGAAACAACTCAAGTACAAAAAAAAAAGCAACGGTAATGTGCGGTGACCGGCTGGAAAGCATTTTTCACTGATCTGACTACAGTTACACGAATTCAGATAGTTTTGCTGTGGGTGACACGTCATAAAGTTATGTGCCAAGAAAATAAAAGTAAAATAAAGTTAACACAGCGGTAAGAAAAAATAAGTAGAAGAGATAAAATAAAACAGCTTCACGACTTTATTAGATGTAAGACCATTAAAAGTTAAAGCGGTATTAGAACTAAAACCAAAAAATTGAATATATTGCAGCTTAGTAATTCTTAGATGGGGGGGGGTCTGCATTTTTTTAGGCTTTTCCTATTATTTTCACCTGTTGATCTGACCAGTACCCGCTTGTTTACAGTTGTATTGTCTGTCAAAAGCAATCCACACTGGATCACTTTTCACAGGGCAGCTGACGGGTGTTCAGGAGGTGATCCTGCGCCCTTCTGAATGCCTGTGTTTTTTTTACAGCCAATGGGAATACTGCACTGCAACCACGAGTCTAGCTTCATCATTTGAATAGGTTATGTTCGGTGGCAGTACTGCCGGCCAAATATGACAAGGGGGTCATTTTTTCCCCACCTTGACGCACACCATTACAATGAACATGCATAGGGAAAGCTTTGGGTGCCGTTCCAGGTTTCAATCCAAATCTGGTGGCTCACACTGAGGGTGATGGCTTGGAAAGAGCCCGTTCTAACTCAATACACTCTGCTGGAAAGAAGAAAGTTCCTGATTGCCAAACACCAAGACCCAACAGTCAGAGAGGTAAAAGCATCCTCAGCCAGCTCTGTCCAGGCCAAGTCCCCCCAATGCATTTTTCCCCATCTAAGGGGGGGGAGTGGCCTGGAAAGAGCTGGCTTTTACCTTTATGACTGCTGAGTCTTGTGTGCAGCAATTGTGAACTTTCTAGTTTCCTGCAAAGCATCACAGTTGCGGAATGTGTATACCCTGTATGGCTGACATTGCAACTTAAGGGGAGGATTTGGGGGCAATAAATAAGTGGTTCACCCACCTATTTTTACCTCCCCCAACTGCAAGTGTAAACTAATTATGGGTCTGTTATTTTTCAACTTCCTTTAAGAGACCAAGCTGTCCAGCAAATGTAGCAGTTAGAGGGCTGAGACAATCCATTTAACACTGACAGGGATGCTTACAATGGTCAGTTTTTATTTATTTATGTAAAACCTTTATCCCAAAGGGAAAAAATGGTTGCTGTAACTATTTAGCTGGAATGCATCTATGTACATAATGCAAGGTAAACTGGAAGTAATGTGGAAGCAAAGGGTGCATGTGATCAGCACAAGGCCAATCAGCACTCTCCAGACAGAGGTCAGGGGTTTTACATCTTTCTACAGGAGAATAAAAACTCCTCCTACAAGCTTTAACCAGTGCTCTGCTGGACACTGATAGAAGTCACAAGACTGCTGTAACTGCTGATGAGAAAAAGTATTTAGCAGTTTATATTTACTAAAACAATTGCATTTCCATGTTGTATGTACTGTGGGAGACCAGATATAGTGAATGCAGGCTCCTGGGTTTAGTAACACTGTAAGTCTAGGAATAGAGGAGAGAGATGTAATACTTTAACCACTTGCCGCCAGCCACTGTAGAAATACAGCGGCAGGGGGGCACGGCTGGGCAAAAGCACGTTTTAAAACGCGATTTTGCAAAACAGGTAGGGGGTGCGCAGCCGCCCTACCTGCACCGCCGAACCCGGCCGCAGGTGTCAGTCCCCGGGTCCCCCGGTCATTAGAGAGCAGGGCTGCAGTAGCTGTGCTTTCTGTCAGTTCCCTGACAGCTCCTGACACGCTGATCGGGAGAGAAGAGTATATCTCTCCCGATCAGCGTGTCCCCATGCAGTACACACCCCCGCCCCCTAGCAAAACACTACATTCACACAGTTAACCCTTTCATCCCCAGTGCCATTAGTACAGTGTCAGTGGTTTTTTTTTTGCACTGATCACTGTATTGGTGTCACTGGGAATGTCCGTGACCCCAAGTCAGTTCCCCCCCCAGTGTCAGAATGTCCGCCGCTGTCCCACAGTCCTGCCATAAGTCGCTGATCGCTGCCATAAGTCGCTGATCGCCGCCATTATTAGTATAAAAAAATTTTTTAAATCGGAGTATCTTTCCCACCATTTGTAAATGCTATAACTTTCACGTAAACCAATTAATTTACACGTATTGGTTTTTTTTTTTAGCAAAGACATGTCGCAAAATGCATTTTGGCTGAAATTTATGACGAAATTTGATTTTTAAATTTTTTTTACTGGACATGTTTTATAGCAAAAAGTCCAAAATATTGGTTTTTTTTCTCAAAATTGTCAGCCTTTTTTTTTTATAGCGCAAAAAATAAAAAACGCACAGGAGATCAAATACCACCGAAAGAAAGCTCTATTTGTGGGGAAAAAAGGACATAAATTTCATTTATGTACCGTATTGCATGACCGCACAATTGTCCGTTAAACTAGCACAGCGCTGTATAGCAAAGAAATGGCGTAAATTGCAATATCTATACCATAGTTTGTAGACGCTATAACTTTCACACAAAGCAATCAATATACACTTATTGGGATTTTTTTTACCAAAAACATGTAGCAGAATACATTTTGGCCTAAATTTATAACCTACTTTGAGTTTACTATATATTTTGTATAGCGGAAAGTAAAAAATATTGTTTTTCTTAAAAATTTTTGGTCTTTTTTTGTTTATAGCGTGAAAAATAAAAAGCGCACAGGTGATCAATTATCACCAACAGAAAGCTCTATTTGTGTGAAAAAAAGGACGTAAATTTCGTTTGGGTGCAGCATTGCATGACCGCGCAATTATCAGTTGAATTAGTGCAGCGCCGAGTAGCAAAAAGAGGCCTGGTCATTAAGGGGGGTAAAGCCTCAGGAGGGCAAGTGGTTAATTATACCCTGCTCTGGCAAATTGTAGGCACTCACCTCTTCTCTCATGGGATGTGGGTGGCTCTCATCATCGTCACATACAATGCAGGACTATTGACCCAGCATTGTACTTAATGACATCAGTGTGCCCTCCGAGAGCTCCTTAGGGAAGATGTGTGGGGAGAGGGGGGCATTGCACATATGGAGAGAGCCTGGCAGAGTAAGGAATAATGTAAGTGTTACACCTTGTTCCTCCACCCCTAGATTTAAGGAGCATTAAACTTTTGCAATGTAGAAGGCCTCACTGCAAGGGAAGTTTTTTTTAATTCCTGGAGTTTAGCTTTAAAGCTTAACTTGGCCAGCTTGGCCTGTTTAAAAACATGGAAACAACCCCAATCTACTGGCAGGATCGACAAGTAATTAGGCTACAGGGGTACTCAGAAAAACAGCATGTGCTGTACTCATACCAGTACCAGACTGCATCATATGTGTCCTTTTATATTTTTCCTATAGTTCTACTTTAAAAAACAAATAAAATGGCAAAGGAGGCACATTTACAAGTGTGGACCTGCAAAAAAATTCCTTAGACTGAAGCCTATTAACTCTTTATTACCTTATCACTGTTCTTTCTAGGGTAACACACAATAAAACTAACCATTTATGACATGTTAAATACAGTTATATTTTTATAAGAGGTATACAAAACTGTTGGCACCTATGCCTTGTTGTCATGGGTGGAGGTACAATAAAGGTAGCCAGGAGTTACAGAAATAGAAAAGTGTGATACAAAGAAGCTTTTGGTTATAACCATAAAACATAGAAGTGACAGTAGAAAAAAGACCAAGTGGTCCATCGAGTCTGCCCCATTTTTTATTATATTTATATATTTTTTGGTTTTGTTTTCTTTTTACACTTTGTTATCTGAGTATAGATTCAACCTCTTCTGACAACATACAATATGCAATAAAGTGAGCGCTACAACATACCTATGACAATTATTACATACAAATTATACTATACACACATATATACATGAACACATATTTTAATTTTTCCAAATGCAATTTAACAATCACGGCACTATAAAAGTACATACGAGTTACACAGATCCACCTTATCCATCTTTTCTGTTTCTCTGAGGCTAATAATAAAAAAATCAATATTATATTCCCATTCTGAGCACTGACTGTTAAAGCCCAATAAACGTCTTACATCTTTTTGTTTCTTTACATCCCACAGGTCATGATTCGTGATTGATTTCTTCTTAGAAATGTGTTAAATAGCTTTTTTGTCAGCTAAAATGCTTCTGTTGGTTGTCACACTGCAGTGCCCTATGCTGGCAGAGCAGAGTAACAGCCACACCCCTCAGCACGTGTCCTCACACTAACATGTATTGCAGGGAATTGGAATGGGCATTTCTGAACAGGTTTATTAGATTACAGAGTGCACTTGGTCTAACTCTGGTGTCTTTTGGTCTCCACAGTCATATGTAGATATTCTGCACAACCACTATAACATAAAAGTGGAAGTAAGACTAAGAAAAGTGAGGTTGTGGGTACAAATGTTTTTTTGCTGCATATCTATTTCTGTGACTTCCATTGGGTTTTAAAACACAATTTCTGTATTTGTAACCATAAAGAAAACCTGTACTGAGGGAATAAGCAGAACTCCATTGCTGACCACTCTAATTAAAAGTGCTGGGTGCCTGACTTCCAGGCTGATTCAAAGAATGCAATATCTTTCACCTAATTGACTTGAAACAAGTCTGCACATCATGAATTCTGTCTTAGATCTGACTGCACATGGAAAAAGTTTGTTCCAGCTCAGTAATTTAAAATGTATATGCCAGAGATGGTCAGGCAGCTAGCTTTTTCATAGGGAGGTCAGCATTAACAATATATATATATATATTTTTTTTTCTCCCTTTGATGGTGATTTTAAAGAACAATTAAACCTAAAAAAAAGTTAACTTTAACAGGCATGGAAATCTTTAACTTTTATGAAGGGACTAGTTCCTTTGTTCAAAGTCATTTTAGACTAAAATAGGCTTAAAAGTGGCAGAAGTTAATATTCATTAATGTGATTACTCAACAGGAAGTCATTTGGAAATTAACACTAATTATAAGGTGTATGTGTAGCCAAAACTTTTCGTTTTGAAAAGAAAATGTAAGGGTTAGAACCTCTGTTGGATTTTTTTACTGTTTCCACTTGAAAAGAATCACCATTCTTGCATGTACTGGTGACCATCATGGGCTCATTCATATGGCTGTCCAGAGCCGTACAATGGCCATACCAGCATATTTCTCTGGCAGATATGGCAAGGTGTTTGTGTTCATCTATGGATAGGAAGCTTGTACAAATGACTGGTAGGCTTGTTGTGTAGGTGCAACATGGTGTGAGTCCCGTTTGCCAGAACCGATGTATTACAAATGGAGTTCAACTAGAGCACAATCAGATCCAGAGGGAAGGATCACCATCCGGTGGCACTTACAACTGTTCTTCGGGAGACAGTAGCCCAAAGATCTGAGAATGCTGACAACATCTGCTATAAGGGGTGAAATGTGGCCTGGTTGGTCAACCAAAAGGGACGCTTCCTGACAAAGTAGACATAGGCCCCACGCTCTCTACTCCTCCAGAACCTTTCCCTAATGTTCAGCACTGTCCCTGACAGAAGGGGGATCTGTCCCTTTCCACATCACACTCCAAGCTCCAGGGTCAAAGTCTTAAATATACTCTACCTGACTCAAGATGGACACTAAGGTCACATGGGGCATGAACTTCCAACCAGATCCCTACCCATGTGCTCGAGGAAATCATAGAGGAGTTTCATTCCTCTCAACTTCCTCTCCCCATCTGCATTGACGCTGTGGATGAGCGCCACCTGTAGTGGAGATAACAGTCTACATATGCCTACAAGCTGACTGTCCACAGCTGTAGTGTAGTGAAGTGTAATCACTAGGGACAGATCGGCAACTCTGTATGCAGACTGTTTGCACCAAGGGCTGTTCATCTTTTCCTAGCCACAGGTATTTGCTCCACGTATGATTACAAGCAGACAACTGGATAGTCTGTTATTAAATTGCACAGGCTCAGCAGCTAGACCTTATTGTAAACACCTGGCCCTACCTGACTCAGAAATAAGCTGATCTGGGTGGTGTACAGTCATAAATGGCCATGTGAATGAGCTCTATTTCCAGTGCAGAAAGTGATGGAAAATCCAAAGTCTTTGAGTTATCTTGGGAAGCAACTTATTCACTCCCTTGTCATATCACGCCTCGACTATTGTAACTCCCTCCTCATTGGCCTACCTCATCGCAGGCTATCCCCCTTCAGTCTATCATGAACGCTGCTGCCAGACTCATCCACCTCACTAACCGCTCTGTATCTGCCACCCCTCTCTGCCAATCCCTCCACTGTCTCCCAGTTGCCCAATGGATAAAATTCAAAACACTAACTGACATATAAAGTCATCCACAACACTGCCCCAATTTACATATCTGATCTTATCTCTAAATATCACCCAAACCGTACTCTCCGCTCCTCACAAGACCTCCTACTCTCTAGCTCCCTTATCTCCTCCTCCCATGCTCGTCTCCAAGACTTCTCCAGGGCGTCACCCATCCTCTGGAACTCCCTACCCCAATCTATCAGACTATCACCTACTCTACTTACCTTTAGGCGATCATTGAAAACCTATCTCTTCAAGGAAGCCTATCCCGCCCTCTGCTAATACTGGAATCCTCTACTCTTTCAACCACTCCATCCCCCACAGTTTTACCTATTGTACCACTCACCCTTACCTCCTAGATTTTAAGCTCCAAGGAGCAGGGCCCTCAATTCCCTCTTGTATTGAACTGTATTGTTACTGTATTGTCTCCCACTATAATGTAAAGCTCTGAGCAAACCGTTGGCGCTATATAAATCCTGTATAATAATAATAATAATAGTCAGCAAGGGCAAAATTTCCAATGGTGAAGCCTCTTCTGATGACAACTAATAGTGGTCATACACGCTTCAACAAATGAACAAATTTATTTCTGATCAATCTCTTGATAGTAATAATCCATCACTTGTCGAGAAATTATTCAATGGATACTCCGTATATATGGATTTCGATTGATGAAAAAAATGGGGAGGTCTTTATTATTCCTTATTCTATCCAAAATTTAAAAAAAATGAAAAATTAAAGGTTTGGCTTTACATACATTTTAATTCTAAATGTTTTAATTCTGCACATCTCGACACAACATGACATTTCACATTCACCTTTGGATAATATTAAAAGCTAATTTACATAAAACAACATATAAATTTATTCAATGATCCTACAAGTTATAGATTGTGCATCGTATTCTGGGGAAGAAGGAAATGTTGGGAAAGTCCTATATGACAACATACTTTATATCTGTAAATAATACCATTTAAAGCTGAACTCCAGAATACCCATACATATATGGGAGCCAGTTTACTGCAAAAGGGTATCTAATTCTGCACTGGCAAGTCTGTGATTTCAGGCACCCTTTCCCCCACCCCACCAATTAGCAGATCCAGATCCTGGACTGTTATGCAGACTACTTTGTAGTTATATAATTCAGTCTGGTCTATGAGCCCCAGGCTTTGATTGGACAATGAAGGAGCAAGCAAGAGATTCTCATTGGCCTATAGTACTTCCCCTCCCTCTCCCAAGGGGGATTATAGGAGGCAGAGAGATTGAAATACATTACGTCTATATTTAAAGATTAGATAATTGGATTAATGTCTGTTTTCCATACTTATCAGGAGTTCAGCTTTTAATCGTTGAAATACAAACGAGAAGGCATGGCTCACCATTTACCATGCCTGTCATGCACATAAGAAACAGAAAGATACATAAAGCGAAGAAACATAATATGAGCCATGTGAAGCCAACACCACACTGATCATTTCAGACTATGCATCAATCAGCAGCACACATTGCCTGTCTAGTTGTTGCTTAAAGGAGAACGAAGAGCAGACAATTATTTTTTGCAGGACTTTTGATGATATGAAAAGCCTTCGGTCAATGGTTACTTTAGGTTTTGGTTGAAATTCTAAAATTTTGTCAATTATCTTTCACTAGCTGTGGTGTTCACATCTGAATTTCTAGGGAGCATATGGCATCTGATCTGAAAGGATATGAAAACCCAAGAACAAAAGTGCCCTGTATTCTGTCTTACCAGCCCTTAGATGGTGTAGCTGGATTAGTTTTCATTTTTTGAAACTAAACGCATTTTCTGCAAATAGAGAAAAAAAAATACCAGAAACTTTGCATCCTTGTAACGTCCAGTACATTGACCTGAAATATCAAACAAATGTCTGCAACTCCCCTCAATGTAATGGAGATGAAGAGAGGAGGGGGGCGTCTGAAGACCAAATCAGGAAAGCAACTTAGTGTGACAACTTTTCTCTGCCATAAATACAATCCAGTTAGTGAGTGTTATCGCTCTAGGACAGAATGTATGTTATTTGCAGGATCACCAGGTGAAAATAAAGGAAAAAAGCCTTAACCACTTCCCGTCCGGCCCATGTATATAAACGGCCGGGCGGTGGCAGTACAGGGTCAGGTGGCCATTTATAAACGACCTCCCCGCACACTGCTTGTGTGCGCTCCCTGGGAGTGCGCAGCACCGCGATCCAGTGCCCGCTGTATCCTCCGGACACAGTGGAACACCGATCGTCAGACGGGACCTCTGTACGAGGTCCCGATCATGTGATCACTGATTGGCCAATCAGTGATCATATGCAGAGTAGTAAGCAAGATGTCACTTGTGACATCATTGCTTACTACATGTGAAATCTGTGAACGATCACAGAGGTCACATAGTACAAGGCTATTCACAACAGCCTTGTACCATGTGACCAGCTGTGACCAATCACAGGTCAAACAGTAGTTCTCAATGACTGCAAGAATGCAGCTAGAGAGAAGGAGAACTGATTGCTTTTACAGCCTTTATGAGTGTAAAAGCAATCAGTGTAAAGAAAAAAAAAAAACTTCATCACCCCCCACAAGTAGTACAGTGTCACCATGGTGACACTGTACTGCTAGGGTGACAGTATGTAAAAACAAAATATAAATAATAATATAAAAAATAAAAAAAATATAAAAAAATGTTTAAAAATGATCATTTTTGTTTATAAACTAATTTGGGTTTTTTGTTTACTAAAAAGATAACGGAATAAATTTTGGCCAAGATTTATGATGAAATACTATTTATTTGCAAAATGTTATAGGAAAAACACTTTTTTTCAAAATTTTTGGACGTTTTCATTTACATAGCAAAAAAAATATAAAAAAATGTTTAAAAATGATAATTTTTGTTTATAAACTAATTTGGGTTTTTTGTTTACTAAAAAGATAATGGAATGCATTTTGGCCAAGATTTATGATGAAATACTATTTATTTGCAAAATTTTATAAGAAAAACACTTTTTTTCAAAATTTTTGGACTTTTTCATTTACATAGCAAAAAAAACAAAAACCCCAGTGGTGAATAAATACCACCAAAATAAAGCTTTATCTGTCTCAAAAAATGCAAAAAAATTCATATGGGTACAGTGTTGCATGACCGCGCAATTGTCATTCAAAGTGTGATAGCACTGAAAGCTGAAAATTGGCCTGGACTGGAAGGGGGTAAAAGTGTCCGTACTGGAAGTGGTTAAAAAGGATTGCAGTCGCCTCATCTAATGGCTGCTAAACTGCAGTATATAAAATGTTTGTTTTTGGGTTTAGATACACATGAAAAATAAAGCTCTGGCCCTAGTTCGATGCAAATGGTAGAAGGGGTGGGCAAGAGTTAAACTTTACAAGTCAATAAAATGTTGACCGTAACACTAACATTATCCAAACTCTTTACACTAATTACCACCTCATAGGTCATATGGACCAGGACTACCAGTGCCAAAGGCTACCAGTCCCATCCAGCAATCCCATAGTACTGAGATTTCCTTCCAAAATCTAGTGCAAGGAATTATGGCATAAAAATGTATACTTGGTCAAATGATATGCTTAAAAATAATTGAACCTTAGATCTCCTTTAAGCCCATGGATTATTATGGCCCTAATAAAGCGGTCATCTTCTTGGGCTTGCGTGTTGACAGTCGGATGTCATCCCGGCATGGAGCGAGGTAAAGTTTCCAAACGGTATGTGGGAAGTAAGCACGCAAATCCTGTTATTTGTTAACAGGATTTGAGGGCATGCCTCCTATGCACCGCCTTGGAAAAGTCACATCAGCAGAATCTTTGCTCTCCGGGATAAAACACTGTGTCCCAGCGCAGCCGTCTTCTAAAAACGTGGCCTTTACACCGCACGCCCCCTGAAGAGCTGAATTCTCTTTAGCCTTCTGGAATCGCTATACATTTTCATTATGCAACAACATATAAGGATATAAAACACCAGAAAAGGCATCAAACCTTCTAGAAGAACTAATGCAGGCTGACTCTAATGGCACCCATACATGAAAGCGCCCATAACAAGCAATTAGCTTTTTTGCTGTGTCAGCGAACAAACACATCCATTACACAGTGCATGTTAAGAGAGCTCTAAGTAGAACGGTGTGTGCGGCACCTGTTTATTTCGAACTACAGGAGAACTCCAGGCAACAAATAATATTGGCTGCACTTTTTTTTTTTTAAACCATAGTAGGAGAAAAAACTTCAGAGTGTTTGGAAAGTCAAAACTTTTTAAAAAAGTTGTGGATAGAACAGAAAAAAGGTTAGAACACTTCCGTTATCTTTTGCTGTCTGTGTCCTACTGGGGGGATTTCACTTTCTCTCCTAGAGATGCAATAGAAAAGAGATCTCTCCAAAGGGAGGAAAATCCTCATATTAGACAATTGTCACCAGGGGCGGACTGACCATTTGGAAACTCGGGCACTGCCCGAGGGCCCGGGATCAGTAGGGGGCCCCATGAGATGCCCCCAGTACCTTTATCATATGCTTTTTTGAGTTTGGGCAAGGATACAGGGGCCCCATGATCCCCTATTGCCCGGGGGCCCCATGAGTTGTCAGTCCGCCCCTGATTGTCACCAAAACATTTGTCACCATTGGAAGATTTACCCGTACCTCTTGCTCTCATGACATCTCTAAAACTTTGGATTACTCTATACATTCTCAGTGTTGATGGTCACCAGGTAAAATAGAGGGGTGAATCTCCCCAGCAGCAACACAGATATCATTTAAAACTTGACATAGGGTCTATCCCTTCCCCACTCTATCCAAAACTTAAATTAAAAAAAAAGTTTTGCCTTTACATACTCTTTAAATGAATGCAATACAACTTCTGCAACCATTGAAAATAGTCAACAGTAACCCCTCCCTTAATGTAAAGAATGCTAGTAATGCTAGTAAAATGTTTTCCATTGTTCATCTATCACTCCAGGTACCATTTACAATTATAAAATGTATAAATATATTACAAGTCTGCACAACTCAATACAACACACTATGTAAGATGGTAAATTGTGTTCTTACTGGGGTTCTTTAAGCCAAAATTATTAAATAAAATGTCCATCTAGCTAGCATCCAATTAGCACTTTTATTCCGCAATCATTTTCTCACCAAATGTGGTCAGATTGCCACATAATTGAGAAATCATTTTAATGTGTTATCAGTGAACCTCTTTAACAATTGATGCAAATACACAGAAATTCTTCTTTTGTTTTAAGATACTACAGCTTTACCCTTTTTACTATGGTATAAATTATTTATTTTGCAATAAATATTTTTACATTGGGTCCTAAAGTTGAACTCTGGACATAAATACTTTATATTCCTTAATAGTCACAAAGGATATAACACAACTTTATGTACACCAAATGTATTTGAAAACCCAGTTATTACCTTGTAAAACTAGGAGTGAAATCAGCATTGTGCTGCACAAAGGTCTGTTCAGAGAGCAGAGCTTTGGGAGGGAACAGAAACGCCACCCATGGCGGAGACAAGACCAGTCATCCTACACAAGGAGAGAGAGCAGCAGTGACTGGTCTTCATTACAGGAAGCTCCTTCACAGAGGCAAAGTTTTGCACTGGATTACTGCATAGATCAGGAAGACATATACAAACTACTCCAAGATCCAAGTAAGAATACACATTCCTCTTGTATTTCAACAATATTTGCTTGTTCTAGAGTTAAGCTTTAATAACTTGATGTAATGTTGGATCTTACATACTTGAGTGCGACATTGAAACAGCCTGTTCTCGGATAATGCAGCTTGAGACTTCAGAGTGCTATTAAATATTTGATTTTGATCTGTAAAAGACTTTGCCAGTCATCCAATGTGATTTAGAGAAGACAGCAAGTCAGCCTCTTATAAGCTGCAAAATCCCTATTATCACAACAAAAGCCTTTGACATTCTCGTCTTAAAATAACTAAAACATGCAAAGCACAAATTCCCCCTAATGACTTTATGGTTAACATGTGGCTGTGAAACATGGTAGAATAGCAAGAGGAGGGCGAAGAAAAAAAGTAAGTGACAAAAGCTTTTTTACTGCAATACACAGAATTCCATCTTTATGTTCCATTTTAAGGAGTGCTATCTTTTTACTGAGTTAAGTACTGTACAATTTTCAAACATCCTGTTGAAAAGACACATTGCCTTTGTGATCTCATGTTCTTACTACATATAAAGTGGTAATGGGTTTAGACATTTCAGTGTCCCTAGATGTTGGCCTTCTCTCCACACACTCTCAGGTTCTATCCCAGTGGTCAAAAAAAGGTCTTGTACTTTCATCCTTTTTCTTGTGGCTACCAGGGCAATTGTTTGAAAACACTGGAAAACCACCAATGAAAAAATGGGCTTCTGAGTTAACCCACCTCCAAGACATGGAACAATTAACTACATGACTTCATGATGTGACTACATTGAGACCTGGAGCACCTGGATCGCTTATATGGTCTTTCACAGTTCAAAGATCCTCTACTGTAAGAATATCAATTTTAATATGTTGTAAAGGATCTCTTTTCTCTCTCATTATGAATGCCTAGACCTATTTCTGCCTAAATTTCCCCTTTATGACTTTTTCCCTTATTACTACCCCACCATCCTCTTCTCTATTATGTTTTTCTTTATTTCTTCTCCTTTATACATCCTTCTTACCCCTTCATGTTCTCTACCTTTCTTACAGCCCATTGGCCTAGTGGGATGGCAACCTTGTGTTACTCTCTTTTAGTTGTGTCCTTGTCTATCATATGTCTCATTCAGTGCTGACATGGAAACGACGACCTCCCATGGGATGGTTCCTTATTGACAGTGTTTTCTCAGGACGTACATGTACACTTGTGTTAGAGGATATTGTTTATCTCTCCAAACTGCTATGAAGCATGTGATGGCTGCCGGATGTGTTGGCTGTGTTTGTCCTTCCTAAATAAAAAATGTTCACTAAAACTTTAAAATTCCTTAAAATAAAGCTACATTACATCGTTTTTACAATTCCTTTGTGTACTTATATTTTAACGTAAATGTCCTTTCAAACAAGGAATTCTGATCAGATCTGCCTATGGAGGCTCCATGTTGGTCTATGGACAGGTGAATGTAAATGTATGTGGATACGTTAACATCAGATTACTTGCAAGTCTGTCTAGGTCTGAAATGAATTAGAAAAGGCCTGCATCCTTTACCATCTTTTCATACATAAATGTGATGGATCATCTACTTTAGCCTGCCCATAGAGGTCCAACGAGTTAGTTAACCTCTAGCCGGAAAAAAATGAACAGACACAGAAGTCACAAAACTAACATCCATACCAAAGACAAGCTGGTAGGTTAATTGGCTCCTGTCTAAATTGGCCTTAGTATATGTATGTATGAATGTGAGTTACGGACTTTAGATTGTACACCCCTTGAGGGTTAGGGACTGATGTGAATGTACAATATATATGTAAAGCACTACATAAATTGACGGCCCTATATAAGTACCTGAAATAAATAAAATAAAATATATGTCCACCTTTGCTAATGCCTTCCTCAGGCAGGGCTAGTAGTGTCCAGCCAGTGATCAAGTTGCCACAGCAAACACACATAAGAACTATGCCCTGAATTGGCTAGCATTGGTACAGAGATGTCACCTTAATAAAAGAACGGAAGAACCCTTTGCCTGTAAGAATTAAAGATACATTTTCCACATTGCTGCAGAGATAAACACTCTTTTATAGAACGATGCTATTTAACTTCTATGGCTCATTTTGAGTTATGTATTTTACTTTAATACATTTAATCAAATAAAATTGTTTAAATTGGTTCTAAATGCAGAAGGTTTTTTAATCTTAATACATTAAGGTAAAGAGCCTTCTTCATGCACCCCCTCCAAGCCCCCCTTATACTTACCTGAGCCCGATCTTGATCCAGCAATGTGCAGGGGAGCAGAGGTTCTCTCTTCCTCCTCATTACCACAGACACAGAAGTTGGAGCTGTTGGCTGCCATTGCTGTCAATCATAGCCAGTGAGGAGGGAGCAGGGGATGAAGACAAGCTGAGCTCTGGGTGTCAATGGACACCCAGAGCCAGCTTGAAAGCGAGCAATCACCACTGTCCCCAGAGCAAGAAGCTTACTAGGGGGGCACTTGGTGGGGGGGAGAAGCCATTTGCACAGAGCAGGTAAGTATAACATGTTTGTTATTTAATAAAAAAACATTTTTACCTTCGGAATCACTTTAACTTGTATTGGGAAATACTGCAGCTGAGAGATAGGATGTTACACAAGCAGTCATTTTATGAAGGTACAGCTATTAAAAAATAAACCGGTGTCACATAAAATATACTTGTATATAAATTTCACAAAGAGACAACAGAGTGAAATCAAGTTATGAAAGCATATGACTGGCAAACGACCTGACAGGAGGGGGTTTATTTACTAAAGCTGGAGAGTCCAAAATCAGACTCCCTTCTGCATAGAAACCAATCAGCTTCTAACCTCAGCTTGTTCAATGAAGCTTTGGCAATGAAACCTGGAAGTTGATTGGTTTCTATGCAGAAGTGAGTCTGATTTTGCACTCTCCAGCTTTAGTAAATAAACACCGAGATGTCATACAAGAGAATGGAAAGACCTCGGAAGTCTACTAAACCCTTTACCATGGATGTCAGGAGCACATTTACCTTAAAGATATGTTTCTGGAATTTCCATAAACATACTCAATGCTTCTCCTTCCTTAGAAGTTGATCAAGAATACCTTTTCTATTTAGCACTGAATCTGAGTCTTGTCACCAAAATCAGAGTCTTGAACATGATTTGAGGGTTTCCCTTGTATAGATATTGCCACAGAAAGCCCATATACATGCTAGCACATTTAGGCAGTCATTTATTAAAATAAAATATTCCAGAGGGCTTTCAAAGTTCTTTAAAAAGCTATCTCTAAGCTGCTATACATAATTATATGAAATTCCTATCCTGATGATCCATATAAAGGGTAAACTGATCTAACTGTAGCTTGAAAGCTAAACTTAGCAACAGCATGTGCCATTTGATATTCAACATATCAAACTGTTATTGGTTTTTAAGCTTTTAGTGTACATCAAAGTGGGGACCTCAAAGTATACAAAGAAATGCAGAGATGAGAGATTACTGAGCGAAACATGTATCTTTACTTAAAGTAAGCCTTTCGCCAATAGGAGCACATTGAAACCTAGGATATGATGCAAAATGGATAAGCAGAGGTTAGCTTCTGTACAAACCATATGTCTGAACAGTTGGTAGATATTGAGATGTTAGCTTTGATTCTTTGGAAAAATCATATTTGGTTCTTTCTCATTTCATTTCCCAAACCTTGTCTTTTAATGTGATAATCAGGCTTAATGACTAAGACAGTTGCGTTGCAAATTGCAATGATGGATCCAGCCTGGATGATTCAAGATAAATTCAAGAGTTGTCTGTGAAGGTTCCCATTTTTCCAGCTCATGCTATATAAATTCAAGAGTTGTCTGTGAAGGTTCCCATTTTTCCAGGTCATGCTATACCCCATATCTAGTAGTACTTAGTCACATTCAGCTGGACTTGTCCTGCAATGTTGAAGACATTTGTAACTTATCCAAGCCACTTCTTTTATTCCAATAAATGTCAGGGTGATACCCCAGCATTTTTTATCCACACCTTAAGAAACCATGAACCAATCACCATGGAATGTGTAGATGTTAACAAAGAAGAACATTTCTAATAGGAGCTATAGATCCAGTGACTTTCTAAGAGGGCATTCCCTGCTCAGGAGAGCAATTGAAGGGAACTTTCTTAAATGGGAAACAGAACGCATGTTTTTGCTTTATTTACACTTTTACTATCTGGAAGTCTATTATTTATTTAGATAGTTTTGAAGAATGAAAATCAAACACGTTCATTGGCGGAACATTTGGATCTAATTAGAAGTGTGTTTTACATTCTGTCTGTGAGTGAAAGTTGAAAAATATCTTTTGGACCAATTATAAAGAAGTTTTAATTAGATTAAATTCCTTTTTTACCTGTTGCAGATCATCAGTGGATACTGAACTACATATGGTTGTTTGGAATTCTAATATGCCCAGATCATTCTGCATTTTGAAAAGTCTTAACATTCATTTATTGTTTCTTTTTGTGTATAAAGTATAAAGGTAGCGCACCTCTTGTAAGAGCCGCAGGAATACTGTCCAGGTCTGCCTCACAAACTTTGCCCTGCAGCCAGACACAGGCTCGTTCACACGTTTCTTCAATGACCAGTCTATGAGTGTTGTTTTTGTTGTTTTTATTTTTTTTTCCTAGAACTTGGATAGGATTGAGGGAATTAGGTGAGATACGCCGAAGACAAGAAGACAAGAACTATGTACACTTGAGTGCTTAGGTATTTTTAAGGACAAGTTACAATAAAGTCTGTGCTTGTAGCAAACACACTTGTGCTTCAGCTTTAGGCAGTAGTAGTGGTAGTTAAAGGTAAATCTCTTTCTTAGAGCCACAAGAGCAGAGTCACTTTAAGTAGAAGATCAGATGGACAAGGCTCTTCAAGACACAAACTGTTGTCCCCTTTATCTAGACTCACAGCTAACTCTCTAGCACCAGAGAGGTGGCAAAAGCACAAAGGTCCCCAAGATCTCTTAGAAGCATTTCTCTTTTCACGAGGCCCAAGGACAGCTGGTTGCCTCCCTCCAACCTCCAAGTGACACCTTACTCCTTACTCCAGTAATACCAGCCCATATCTTTAGCACACAGCCCCCCCCCCCCCCCTCTGTCAGTTCTCTTTATTTCCAAGGTCTCAGCATCCAGACCCTCAGGTCACCCACCTGAGGCCTACGTCAGTACGTAGTAACAGCATTGCCTGGAAGGGCAGTGTGCCCCCTCCAGGCTGGACTTATCCTATCCAGGAAAAGACCCTAAGCTCAGTGTGTTCCCCAAATATACAGTCATGGCCGAAATTGTTGGCACCCTTGATATTTCTCCAGGAAATCATGTATTTCTCACGAAACGTATTGCATTAACACATGTTTTGCTATACACATGTTTATTCCCTTTGTGTGTATTGGGACAAAACAAAAAAAGGGAGGAAAGAAAGCAAATTCGACATAATGTCACACAAACCTCCAAAAATGGGCTGGACAAAAGTATTGGCACCCTTTCACAACTGCGGATAAATAAGAATGTTACAAGCATGTGATGCTCCTGTAAACTCACCTGGGGCAAGTAACAGGTGTGGGCAATATAGAAATCACACCTGAAAGCAGATAAAAAGGAGAGACGTTCACTTAACCTTTGCATTGTGTGTCTGTCTGTGCCACACTAAGCATGGACAACAGAAAGAGGAGACGAGAACTGTCTGAGGACCTGAGAACCAAAATTGTGGCAAAATATCAACAATCTCAAGGTTACAAGTCCATCTCCAGAGAACTAGATTTGCCTTTGTCCACAGTGCGCAACATTATCAAGAAGTTTGCAACCCATGGCACTGTAGCTAATCTCCCTGGTTGTGGACGGATGAGGAAAATTGATGAAAGATTGCAACGCAGAATAGTCCGGATGGTGGATAAGCAGCCCCAAACATGTTCCAAAGACATTCAAGCTGTCCTGCAGGCTCAGGGAGCATCAGTGTCAGCGCGAACTATCCGTCGACATTTAAATGAAATGAAACGCTATGGCAGGAGACCCAGGAGGACCCCACTGCTGACACAGAGACATAAAAAAGCAAGACTACAGTTTGCCAAAATGTACTTGAGTAAGCCAAAAGCCTTCTGGGAAAACGTCTTGTGGACAGATGAGACCAAGATAGAGCTTTTCGGTAAAGCACATCATTCTACTGTTTACCGAAAACGGAATGAGGCCTACAAAGAACAAAACACAGTACCTACGGTAAAATATGGTGGAGGTTCAATGATGTTTTGGGGTTGTTTTGCTGCCTCTGGCACTGGGTGCCTTGACTGTGTGCAAGGCATCATGAAATCTGAGGATTACCAAAGGATTTTGGGTCGCACTGTAGGGCCCAGTGTCAGAAAGCTGGGTTTGCGTCCAAGATCCTGGGTCTTCCAGCAGGACAATGACCCCAAACATACGTCAAAAAGCACTCAGAAATGGATGGCAAAGAAGCGCTGGAGAGTTCTGAAGTGGCCAGCAATGAGCCCAGATCTAAATCCCATTGAACACCTGTGGAGAGATCTTAAAATTGCTGTTGGGAAAAGGTGTCCTTCCAATAAGAGAGACCTGGAGCTGTTTGCAAAGGAAGAGTGGTCCAAAATTCCGGGTGAGAGGTGTCAGAAGCTTATTGATGGTTATAGGAAGCGACTGATTTCAGTTATGTTTTCCAAAGGGTGTGCAACCAAATATTAAGTTAAGGGTGCCAATACTTTTGTCCAGCCCATTTTTGGGGTTTTGTGTGACATTATGTCATATTTGCTTTTCTGCCTCTGTTTTATATTTGTTCCAATACATACAAAGGGAATAAACATGTGTATAGCAAAACATGTGTTAATGCAATACCTTTTTTGTGTGAAATACTTGATTTTCAGGAAAAATATCAAGGGTGCCAACAATTTCGGCCATGACTGTATACAGTCTTCCAGCATGCCATCAGAGCCTGCTTCTCTAGGATAGGCCAGGCTGGCAGCAGTTGAACACACTGAGCAGGCACAGGGAGAACATGCAAACTCCAGGCAGGAGGTGCCGTGGCTGGGATTCGAACCAACGACCCTAGTACTGCCAGGCGGAAGTGCTAACCATTTAGCCACTGTGCTGCCCGTATACTATCTGCATGGTGTTTGCATGTTCTGCTTGTGCTTGCATGGGATTCATCTGGATACTCTGCAGCCTTCTATGGCAGAGCCTGGTAACACTCCATCAAATGGCTAATGCAGCTCTGGTACTCATTTCTGACATGGGAGAAATTGATCAAAATGGGAGCAGACGGAATCTGGAGGAGCAGGTGTGCATGGCATCCAATTAGTTTCTATCTTCATCTTGTTTAATTAAGCTTGGAAAATGAAAGATGGAAGGTGATTGGTTGACACGCACAGCTGCTTCAGATTCTGACTGCTCCAATTTTGCCAAATTCCCCCCCAGAGAGTCACAGAAAAATGTAAGGTTCCAGTGTTTGATGTGCTCGGAAGATCACAACACAGTCATGGGCAGAAGAATGGGCACACAGGGAATACAGATTGATAATAAACAGAAATCATATCCAGAAACTTTTAATATGGGTTTGCTGGCATTCTAAGACGATGTGAGAAGAAGGGAGACCTTTTTATAGCTGTAATTTAAGTATGCATCTGGTGAAACTGTACAACAGGACAGGGAGAGAAGTTAAAAAAGAACTCTGGACAAAAATTCTTATTATCCCATGCAGTGGGGCTGTGCCTCCGAGCCCAAGACTGGTCCCTGCCGCTCCTGCCTCCCCAGCACGCTAGCAGTCTTGTGAATGGACTTTTCCTGAAATCATCACGCCCATAGACGACTGGCTCTGAACGTGAGGACAACAAGAACAGTCCACCGCTGGACATGGCGGAGCGTGGTTTTTCCGGAATATCGGGTAAGTATAGCCTTTTAATGCGACCCTAGATAAAACAAATAGCCCCACTTTATGGGAGAAAATATTTTTTTCATGGAGTTCTTTAAATATCTCCAAAACCATACATTATACAAATTTTTCTGCATGGGTCACCACCCTACAACCCGACATCCTTCGATTAAAAAATCAAAGCTGCCAGATGGAAAATTGTTGGCTGAACAGTGGCTGCATCCAAACAGGTGCAGCTGCTGTTTGGGTATAGCAACTGCTACCAGTTGAAAGAATACTGTCAGGGAATGAGAGGATCGCCGCGGCGCATGAATCTGCACATGCGCGGGATCCCGGCGAGGCGAATAGGCATGCGGGCACTAGGACAGAGGCGTGCGTGGCGGCACTTGCGGCCGCGCATGCACACTCGCGCACACGGGTGAACGCCTGTCACTAATGACGGCGCCGAGCGGGCTATTTAAACTGGCCGCTGCAGTATCCAAATTGCCGTATGGTCTTATTCCCCTGCCTGTGCTTCCTGATTCTGTATTGTTCTCTGTTACCGAACCTAGCCTGCTCCTGACTACTGTTGACCATCTCCTGCCCTGACCCCTGGCTTGTCTCTGGATAATTCTTCTGCCTGCTCCTGATCATTTGACCTCCTGCTGCTGAACCTGGCCTGTGACCCGACTATCCTCCTGCATGCTGCTCTGGTCTGCTCTGCCTCATCCAATACCAAACCCGGCTCATCTGACTCTGCTGCTCACCTCACGGAGCACCCGCATCCATCCATCCTGCACGGATCCATCCGCATCCTGCTCTGGTCTGCTCCTCACCAGTCCAACTACTTCTCCGGACAGTTCCCAGGCCCTCTCACCTCACCGCGCTCCTGCGACTGCTGTCTCACTCTCAGCGGTTCCCAAGCTGGAGTTGTACGAGAGGTCTGCCTCTTCACGTCAGGCTCACTACCAAGGTACGTGACAAATACAATAGCCCAACAGGTGGGTTAACCCCTCTGCTCTATATAGGGTCAGTGGGTGAATCTGCCCACAAACATAACCAAATTAATTCTAACTGTGTACGGCCAGCTTAGTGGAGCTCTGGATAGTTGTAAAAACCCTGACAGGGTTCTAATGACTTCTCATGTCATCCAATACTAGAGAAAGATTTTTGGCTTGACGCACACTTTAAAGTAGATACTTATGGACAGTTAGTTTGTTACAGCATGGTGTATCACACATTTCCTTTTTTATTTGCCAATTACTCTTTACAAAAATACTTTTTATATTTTTTTTAATATTGTTTTTTAATTTTTCAATGCTACTGAAACACAAAGAAACAAAAAAAAAGATAGGAACTTGATTGGGGACGTCATTAAAAATTCAATGAGTTACTAAAATGCTTCAAGCTTCCTGCATGTCCATACATTCAGTATAATGACACAGCTAAATGTCCATCTACAGAGCAGACAGAGCCGGAGGAAAGCCATCTCTTTCTGTCAGGTCAGAGGTGAAGTCTGCCTTGTGCAAGGACACCGCTCACAATGGAAGAGCCCTTGGCACAAATATGTCTAATACAATGAATTTGTAGACAATTGTATGAACTCTAAACAGCATCTTTTAATTTGTAATAAACAGAGCAGGAGAAGGATACAACTGCCTCTAATTAATAAGATACCAATCAACAGCATTTAAAGGGCATCATGAACGGCCAATTAGAAATGGTCAGTCTTTGTTCTGACTTTTCTCATCTAATGAGCAGACCTGAAATTTAATTGGTTGTTTCAGGCGACTGCACACAATATGCTGTTTTCAATTACTTTATTAAGCAGTGAAAGAAATTCTGATGCAAAGGAAGTTTCCTTACATAAAAGTACTATTAGCTTCCATTTATAATACTGAAATTAGATGATTTCAGAGATCTGGAAAGACATCCTGCTGGTAGCAGTGCAATCATGGTGCCAAAGGACACAGTACTGCTTTGGTCTCTACCCTCTAATTATTTGTCAAGTGTGATTTTCTAACTTTTAAAGTTCATCATGATGATTCTTTTCTTTAACTCAGATAGTTCATGACATGGATGTACCTGCTGTAAAATGATTGTACCCTTGTCTCGTGGACAAAGGGAACAATTTTTAATCAGCTGTAGAGATTTTCAAGCATACTTGAAAGTTTGTAGTTCACGACTGGCCTTTTTTAAAAATTCTGCGCTGCCTGATTTTCTTAGTCAATTTAACCATGTGACAGGTTCTCTTGAATAGCCCAGTAGAGGTGGAAGCAAGGCACTAGGCACACATCTTTCACGAGCAGGTGAGAGATCTTAGTTTAAGATGGATAACCTAGGTTCAGTAACTCTCCAATAAAGAGTATCCAACCCCCTCAGACAAATAGGTTGCCTGGCATAAGAAATCTATATATAGCTGAGTCAGAAAGAGCACCAAATACATGTGTTGAGAGCCAAAAATGTAACTGATCAATCCCACAAAGTCAACAATTTAAAAGGAAAGGGTTTTGGCTCTTGAGATACCAATCTCTCCGCCTGCTTATACTCTCCTCAAAAGTTCTCCTTCAAATCTCCTTTGTTCCCTTGAGAAATACCCAATTCTTTCAGGTATGATTGAGCATGTGATCTCCTCTCCTTCCTCCCCGGATCCAGTGCTTGGGCCTGCTTGGCCACTTGTAAGACCTAAACAGAGACACACGAGAAAGGAAAGAAAGTCAAACTCTGTAAAAGCTCTGATATCATCCAACAAAGCTTACACAGAGTTTGAACTCCTAGTTTTAATTGAAGAATGGAGAGGTAGGATATAACAGGGAAGATAATAATTAGTGGGTGGGTGGCTGGTGAAGGGGGGATGGGCGGTCGGAGGTTTGTTCGTTCTAATGAACCTGTTACCATTCCCCAAATGGGCAGAGTAACAGAGTGTCTTTAAGGTTAGAGACAGATGCTGGTAACCCAGTAGTGTTAAAACACTTCCCAGCGTGTCATATCCTTCACGGACTGGTAGTCAGATCTCCCTGAAGAGATGCTTTATTTGCAACATTTTTCTTCCCCATCAGAGTCTCATTTTTCTTGTTGCAGCAAGGGAAAACATAACCATGCACTTGCAATCTTGTTGTGGGTTGGTACTTTACAAAAGGGTGCCAAGGAAGGATAACACACCAGTTTGTATTTGGTAGTAAACTTTTATGCAAAAAAACTGAAAATTAGGACATTAAGTTCCACCTCCAAAATAGCCAGGCAAATTAACAATAGATGCAAATGCAGTCTATGAGGAAGAGAGTGCAAAATGTGGTGCAGTTCTGCATAGAAACCAATCACCTTCCAGGTTTTATTGTCAACGCTTAATTGAACAAGCTGAGGTTAGAACCTGATTGGCTACCATGCAGAGCTGCACCACATTCTAAGTGCACCCGTTTTAGTAAATCTACCCTTATATGTCCTCATTTCTTATGTTAGGGGACTAGGCAAAGGTTGCCTCCTCAAGCTTTGAGGAACCAGTCTCCCAAAAAGAGAAACTCTCTCTAAATATTTTTTCTGCCAGCCGTCATTTTTTACAGCCTTGCTCAGTACCTTGCCGCCTAGAATCTTTTGGTCTCCCACCCATTCCCTAGTTAGGGGGAGACTTCCTTAAGGACTTGTCTATCCCTAACCAAAACTGAACTATGCACCTGACTAGTCTTTCCGGTAATGACGCAGTAAACACTATATATAGCATTTGCTGTCATCCTGCATCCCAAGATGGACACCAAAATCTCACTAGTACTCTGTGTCAATATGTGACACAGAATTCCCCAAGATGGCACCCAGAGCCCATGACAGAGGACACGTTAGTCCAATGCTGCCTTCTCCTAATGTTTGTAGTAAAACAGAGGTCACGGTATCATTCTGCTTACACTGGAAGTGACTTAGGGAACATAGGCTCACCCCTCGGGTACTATCGGAGGCCACGACCTACTCCTCCTGCCTACAACCTTTGTGATTTAAAAACGAACCTGCAAAAGTTTGACCTCACCCCATAACTGCCAGGTCGATGGAGTTGGCAATGCACATGCTGTAAATTCTCCACTGAAGCCCACAAAAGCTGGTGGGTTATTTAACACATCAGCGCCAATACTGAAATATCGGATCTGTCTGGAATGACCCTTTAATTTACAATTTTTATTCTTACAAGGAACTAATCTGCTTTCCTTTTGATAGACCACACTGCCTTTCTGTATAACAAGCATCACCTTTTTTGGATCCACGCTTTTTTAGACTTCACATTTCAGCTAATATTTGGACAGCTGAAAGTAATTTCTAATCTAATACAAATTTATGCAAGAAAGTTAACCTTCATGTTTGTTTTCTCAGAAAAATCTAATGAGCAATAGATGCATGAGTTTGCTGATGGGAATAAAATTTACTCAATATGTCAGGCTCATACTGATAACATTTGACAGTTGTGAGACAATAAGAATGACATAATAAATCCATTAAAAAATTCTGCACTGCACCCAAGAAGTCTTTAATATGGCAGGCAGGGTGTCTCTTGTGTCTATTCAATGCAGTTTGTTTTGTTTACCATGATTTAACACAGATGCTACAATCAGATGTTCCCTAGAAAAAGCAATTGTGAAATTAATTTGGTAGATAATATGGAAAAGCATTAATGATCTATAGACATGTCACAAAAATACACAGAGTGGAAATAAATTTCAATATCAACCTTAAAGCGAAAATGCAGATTTGCAACATTATTTATCCAACTCTCCTGCTTAAAGTGTACCTGCACTTTTTTTGGGTAAAAATCAATTCCCTCTGGGTGAGCTATATACACGGCAAGGATTTTAGAAACATTTTGGCAGAGTCCTACCTTTTTTTGAAGAAAAACACTGCTTGTTCTGCTGATTCCAGAATGGGAGGATCTGGTTCATTATAACCACCTGGTGCACTTTCAGTATTCTAATTAGAAACGTTGCAGCACTGGTATCCTTTTAGAAGTACATAACCCTTAGGGAATATTTCACCAAAAATAAATTTGCTATTGCAGAGGATGCCTAAAATTTCACTTGCATTATTGCAGATGTCTGAGAAATTCAGTGAGCCAATCATACAAGCAGGAATTAACATTTTTTGGGGTGTTCTGAGAAACAACAGTGTGCAGAAAGTCTATCGGTTGCCACATTGCATTGAATTGTTTGGCAGTTTTAGAAAATGACAGTGGCATCTGATTGAAATGGAAAAGTAATGTTTAATAATTACATTAATGAGATTCCCCTTTATTTGGGGACATTACAAGGTGACTGTAAATATCTGTCATTGTCAGAATCCTTCCTTATGCATTAAAGAACCCACTCCAATCCTGGGTGAAGAGGGGCCTTGGCTATTTAAAGTGGGACTTCAGCCAAAGTTCTTCTCATTGTAACAGTTTTGCTATAATGCCCCCCCCAAAATCTGATTGTTCCTTTTATTGTTTTTATATATATATATATATATATATACAAATTTCCATAAACCTTTAATGAAATGTCAGACATTTCAGCTTTGTCAGCTTCAGGATGTACCATATCTACAATGGTTTGTTTCATGTTCTCCAGAAGAGTAGCAGGTCAAATCTGAAATGATCTTTGCAAAAACACACACAGGAGGGCGCAAAATGCCTAGGGCATTACCACCATAATGATTTATTGATACAACGGATGATAAAATACTCACAAACAAAAGTAAAAACAGGTGTATCAAACATTATCAACTCCAGCCCTGGTTGACGTCATCCCATAAAAAACATTTGGTTGGGAAGCTAACATGTTTTGGGGGTCAAGCTCCCTTCCTCAGAGCTAATCCAACCCATAACAGTGCCTTAGCTTACATGCTCACACATCAGAGGCTGTTCTCCTCCTCAATGAGCCAGTGAAGGGGTCCCTGCCCACCAGCTTGTTGAGGAGAAGGATGGTCTTTGAAGTGTGAGCATTTAAGCCAAGGCACTGTTGGGTTAGCTCTGAGGAAGGGGGCTTTACCCCTCAAAAACACATTAGCTTCCCAAGTGGATGGTTCTTTCTGGAATGATGTTAACCAAGGCTGGAGTTGATGAAGTTTGACACGCCTGTTTTTACTTTTGTTTGTGAGTATTTTACTACCCTTTGTATCAATAAATTATTGTGGTGGTAACGCACTAGGCATTTTTCACCCTCTTGTGTTTTTGCAGTGCATTCAGGCTTACCCAATTTGAGGAAGGCTGCATTGAGTAGAGCATTGCAAGCCAGGATATTATATGAAGCACCTTGATCTGAGCGAGGAGGTGTTTGGATTTATATCACTGCAATGATCTTTGTTAAAATCCCTGCAATGTGTTTCAATGACCTGGAAGGTTTTTTATTCCACAAAATTGAATTTTCAGTTTAACAACACAATGAAATCCACTTAAAGTTCATGATTTAGCAGCTTTGAAAGAGCAGACTGGTATCCACAAAATAAGTGATACTTTATGTTATGGTACACACAGGGCTCTTTTCATTAAAGTATTTGTAAACTAAGGGCCGGCTCACACCAGAGCGCATTTCCAGCACTGCATTCAAGTACATTGCCCTTGTGATCTGAATGCAAGTGCCAATGTATTGTTAACGGCACCCCAAACACAGATGGCAAACGCAGTGCAGGAACCAAATTGCATTGTACCACAGTATCATGCAATTTGGTGCAGTATGTTTTAAAAGTAGTGCAAGATCTAGTTTTTGTGTGGTCCAGTTCCAATAAATGGGTTGTCAAAATGCACTACACGGGAACATGCACTTGCATTACTGACAACTCTGGTTGCCTTGGTTGTTATGTACCTACATAACAACCAAGGCAACCAGAATTTTCAGAAAGGTCAGTAATGGTTGCCCCAATGTTCTCTAATGACAATCCTTTATTGCCACTTTAACTACAATAAAATCTTAAATTGAAACTTGAGGGAAAGCTCTTTTTACCCCCTTAAATAAGCAAATGTTTCAAGATACGCTAGTTTAAATTCTCCTGTTTTAGGCTTTACTTTTAATGCAGCATATACTGTACAATAAGTATTCTCAAGGTAAAGAGAAATATTACCACTTAGAAATGTAAAATAACCTTAGAAAAACCCAACTATAGGGTAGTCATCGATATAATGGGGTCAGGGGTCAGACTTTCACAGGTTTCTTGGCCATTGGAAGATATGTCATTCTAATCAGAGAGCTTAAATGAACTTTCAAGGTTTACAGAGGTCTGTTTTTTTAACCTGAAATGAAAAATTCTTTATCATTTTTTTAATTCTAATCCCATTTTGTGAAAGCTTTATTCTCTGACCTTAACACATGGACTTTGCATGAAGCTTTCATTAATGCACATACAGGTAGAACATCATTTTCCTGGAAATCGTCTTCCCAGAGGATTCCAGTACAAAGGCCCATGGGCTGCATCAGCCACATCCAATTGTTCAACGGCGCTGTCACCTGACAAGAAAATTGCTGGTCTGCTCTGTACATACAAAGGAATCCAAACAAAGCGATAACTGGATCATTTACCCACTGGTTTGAAGGCGTGAAAGACTATTGAACTGGAAAAAATGAAATGCTTAGATGGTAGGGTAAAGAATGAAGCAGGGATTGGTCAAAAGATTCCATAAATGTAATGTATGGTGACTGTAACAGCAAGGTGAACCCTTGGCTAAAAGCAATCAGATTTATCTGTTGACTGCTGCTGAGTGTTAAGGGAATCTAAGCATTATGAGCGTCTGATATGGCTATATAACATTGTTTAAATGTGACTGCAAATACAATACAGCAGAACTTGTTCATTTTCTAAGAAATATGATGGGGAGAGACTAGGTCAGGAGACTCTAAGAACTGAAATTTAATGAAAAACAGTATGGGCGCAGAACACTATAAAAATTACACTGGGAAACATGCTAACAATATAATTATACATTTTATTAGGAATAGATGTTTACATTTATAGTAAAGCTGTTGTATTATATAACCAAATTTGGGGGGGGGGGGGGGGAAGGTAAGCGTATAGAAAACACTCATCTCCATGCCCCCAATTTTCTGATCTTGAAGCTCTCTAATCACTGTTGTGCTAATCTGAAGGCCACAGGAAGTTTGGAGGTCTTTAACTATTGACTCTGCAGACAGTTGTTGACTTCTGTGCACTGTGTGCTTCAGCATGCACTGACCCCCTACTGTCATTTTATGTGGCCTACCACTTCATGGCTGAGTTGCTGTTGTTCCCAGTTGCTTCCATTGTGTTATAATACCACTAACAGTTGACAGGGGAATATTTAGTAATAAAGAAATTTCACAGATAGACTTACTGCACAGGTGGAGACCTCTCACAGTGCCACGCTTGAATTCATTGAGCTCCTGAGAGCGACCCATTCTTTCACAAATGTTTGTAGAAACAGTCTGCATGCCTAGATGATTGATTTTATACACCTGTGGCCATGCAGGTTATTGGAACACCTGAATCCAATGATTTGGAGGGGTGTCCCAATACTTTTGGCAATATAGTGTATGTGTGTGTTAATCAGTATCCATGTTCCAAATTTTGTATTCAAATCAATAACCTGGCATACATGGCACTGTCTCAAAGATAACACGTATTTATTTTCTTTCAAACCCTCCATGAGTAGAGGTCAACCACAGCACATCTTATATTCCTATGAGAATTTATGATGGATGCCGAAGGAACCAGTATGGTCCATGTCCTATTTCCCTACTTCAACATCAACCTACTTCTCTCATGAGTACAGAAGGGAGCGATCATTAAAGGGTTCCAAAGAGTCCTATCTTCCTCTTGTGATTCTATTACCAAATACCAAGCACAGAGCACAGCAAACCTATTGCAACACTTTTAAAAATGTCCCAAAATGGAAAACAGATATTCATGACAGACAGAAAGTCAAATATAAAGAATACATTTAATTCCAAATGTATTCTTTTTAAGTCATTATTTCCACAGCCAATAGTGAAATTGTTTTTAATAAAAATCCATCTTCTAACATTCTTATTGTAATCAAGGTGAGCAATGAAAGTCTGACACATACAAGTCTCACGCATATTAGCCAGAGAAGGCTCCCAGAAATAGACCTTGTTATTTTCAGAGATGTATCTAGACTTCATAGCCTATTCCTGTTCATCCTTATTGAAATGGAAAAGTATGATAATGTAATGATATGTAAAACATGAACTAACACACAATTGTGGAAGAAAAATGTAATCAGTTTTATGCTGCGGGAAGCAAAGGAATTGATGAGAAACAGGCGGAAGGCAACTTTGTAGAAAACAAACGTGAAATGTAATGGAAGTCAGGCAAGAAAAACAAAAGAATAAACAAAAACTTGAGAATATCTTAAAGTGGTTCTGACACACATAGTGGAGGCATTTGTCTTGAGAAGGGAAGTAATATTTATAGAAAGCAAACTTAGACCTAACCAGATTGGTCACATATTTTATTGTGTAATCCAAACCCTAACTCCAATCAGCAGTGGGTGGGTATTCCAAAGAAGAGAGGGCTAACTATTATATGGCCCTTAAGTCTCCCTGTACTGTTTTGTGGTGCCCTAAAATATGCTTGTATAGAATGAAAGCATCAGAGTGCCGAGCCATAGTAATTGGGCCAGATATTAAATAGTTGGCTTTCAATTCTTGATGAGACCCTCTTATTGTGATAAATAAAATTGTATATCTAGTCAAATCAAATTGGCTTGGCTGATCGATTCCTACAATCATTATACTAATTTGAAACCTGTTCAAAACTTGGAGTTCAGTGGTCCACCATCCTATTCCCAGAAAATGGTATATTTGTCATTGTTTTAGGGCTTGAAAATTGTGTTTCACAGTTGAAACCTAACTACAGTATCTTAAAAAACAGAAACCCAAAAAATGGGAATCCCTCACACAGATTTCAAGCATAGCTGCTAAAGTTTCCAAAAGATATTAGATGACTGTGTTCCAGTCCTGCCAAAATCTAAGAATCGAGTGATGAATAAGGCATTGATGGGTCAACTCAGACCCCAGTAGTCCTCTTCTAAACACTGTTCTTGAGAATAGATTGATGGCTGGGTGGAATTTTTGACAACCATTTTAAAACTCCTTAAATAAAATCTAAAGCCAAAATGCAAACACAAAACAAGAGTGGATATTGCCCCGTCAGTATTTTTTTGTTTTGTTTTGCTATCTGTGTCTTATTGGAGAGCATTCCCTTCACTTCCTGTCCAAAAGACACAACAAAAAATGAGAGGAAATCTCTTCAAAGTAAGGGCATTGCCCTCTTATACAGTTGTCACTGGGGCAAGTGTCCCCTTTGGAAGTATTACTCTCTACTTCTGATGACAACTCAAATATTTTTTTTTCTCATTTTCAGTTCAGGTGATTATAGGACAAATAAAGTGGGTGAATCTCCATAGTGGCGACTGTGATAACAACCTGACAGAGGGTCTAGTCCCTTACTACTCTATCCAAAACAAAAATAATAAAGTTTGGCTTCAGATAGACATTACAACAACAGTGACATCAGGAGGTTTTGGGGTGCCCATAGACATGAATGTTTGTAGGATACTAGTAATATATCAGATCAGCCAACCAATCTCCACCCATATCTAAAACATGACTTCAGTCTCTGTGAATCATATTGCTTCTTTCCTTTACCCATAAAAATTAAATACATTTTTAGAAAGTACGTGCTTTTTAATGTTGCCATTTCTGTAAAATTCCATTTAATAGAGAAATTTCCGTTTCACAAAGGTGACTAATTGTGTGTTTGCCTTTATTTTCCTAGGAAAAAATAGCAGCCATCTTCATTGAGGAGCAGACAAGGCAAGCAACTGCCCAAGGCATTTCAAATAAAGCTGTACATGAAGCAAGCTGTAAAATGCAATGAAATTATATCTTTGCCACACAGCAGAACTTGTTCATTTTCTAAGAAATATGATGGGGAGAGACTAGGTCAGGAGACCCTAAGAACTGCAATTTAATGAAAAACAGTATGGGCGCAGAACACTATAAAAATTACACTGGGAAACATGCTAACAATATAATTATACATTTTATTAGGAATAGATGTTTACATTTATAGTAAAGCTGTTGTATTATATAACCAAATTTGGGGGGGGGGGGGAGGTAAGCGTATAGAAAACACTCATTTCCATGCCCCCAATTTTCTGATCTGTGGTTTCAAAGTTCTGCTCATGAGGAAGCTTCAGGCAGCTGCTTTCTGCTCTTTGGAGACGGAAAAGTGGGTGCAGCGGCCAAAACCTTACTGTTCTTCAATTCAGAAGATCATAGGTTTTAAAATAAGTAACATTACAGACTTTATGGTCACCTTCATCAAGTTACAGTGCAGTGACTTAGAGTGTGGCAGCACAAGGGTCTTCAGATTCGAGTCCCAACCATTATCATTGTATTGTGTTCACTGATTTTATTGATGTGTCTGATATCATTGTGAGTATAACTTTTTTCTTAAAATACATTTAATTTAGGGGTGATCCCTCTTTTTTGTGTTCATTTTAGCCATGTGTCTAAGGATTCCCCTGATCTGAAGAGGACAGCAAAGGCTACGCATCACTAGGCACGTTTTAAAAAACGTGTGCGATAATATCAGAAGAATTCTTCTTGGCGCTCGACTTTCATAATATGGACTGTTAGTGCCCATTGTCCTTTAGTTCTGATTGTTGTTTTGTCTAGTTGCCTCTTCCTAAATCTTCCTAAATCTACCTAACCCCCAAATCCTTGACTCTGACACCAACTCTAATCTAAACCCTAACCTAATGCCTAACTTTACATACTGTAAGTAACTTTAATATGTAACCATAATTGCTATTTATTAAAAAAAAACATACTTTTTAAAATATCTTTATTAAAGAGAGAACAGGGTTGCTTGTTACCTTCGGTCATGATTACAGACTTTACTTAGCAGTGCAGCGGGACTATATTCTTTGGGCGACCTTCTCACCGGCACTTCATTTATTTTGAAGCAGTTGCTGTATTTTGAGAGGAAGTGACCTTTCCAATGTACTGCCATCATCTATTTGTAAGCATTCCCAGCCTGACTCGGTGCAGCAGGGACTGATTTTAACTATACTGAACATTTCCATCAGACTGTGAACAGGTCTATATAAGTAAACTGTGGATACAGTAATTACAGTTTCAAGGCTTTTATCTTTTTGTGTATTTCTATATGTAGTTGTTATTACAGTGCATCATGACTATTATATGTAAACTAAGACAGAAAACCTTGTTATTTCTTCCTTTAATGTATTGATATTAAAGGCAAAGAACACCTTTTTCCTTTAAAATTTATATTTTATTAATCACACCTAGTTTTACTTTTAATATGAATATATAATGAGGTTTATTTTGTTTTTTTTACATATAGTATTTGTGGTTACATAATACAGTAATATTTTGTTGGTTGTGACATTTTAGGTCTTGGGGTGATTCCTCCCTGATCTTTGTTATAATGGTGGTTTTTGTACTACTCTTCTAAGTGAGAGGGTCTCCTTACTCCAAATCATATTTCATTGCAGATGTTTATTTAAGTGTTTTACAGCAGCCTTAAGGTTGGAGGCTGATTTTTACCACTGTTTGGAGGTCTGAGGCATTTATCTATACCTGCATTGGGGGAGTTCCACCTAAACCTGGTGATTGGAGGCTGAAATGAATGGGTCTAGGATTCCAAAACCCATAATTAAGGCGTTTTCTTTCACCAATATTTGGTGAGTGTGGAATGTGATCTGAGCACTAACGGGTGTGAACACGGGTCAAGGATCTTTTGAATAAGGGCTTTTCAATTTCACTCTACTCACCATATTTATCTCAATAATTATTTTGTTGGAGTAGGACTATTCAATTGATAATATATTTATTATAATTTTTTTGTATTATTTTTATTATTTATTATATTTTTTTGAGTATTGATTTGCGCTGTTTGATGTTTTTTATTGTTTTTTTTATTAGTGTTTACACTAAGGAGCAGCAGCATTTATTTAGGAATTATCTCACTATTTTTTGTCACTATTTTTGGCGCTGGTGAATTTTTGTATAAATTAAAAAGTAAGTCTAGATTTTTCATTATGAAAGATATGTGTGTATAACACAAATTAATATTCACTAGCTTACAGGATCTATAGTTCGATGATGCGATCTCTTCAATTGAATACAACCGTCATGTTTTAAAATCTTTTTTTACACAAATTCCAATGTATTCTCTTTGTAGCTGATACTTGCCTGAAAAATAGTGCACCAGATATCCCATAAATGACATAAATAAAGTGTTGTGTAAGAGTTGGTTCATAAATATATTGTGGAATATTAGCTTGTCTCTAAATAAGGCTTTTTATACGACCTAAGCGATCATAAATTCAAGATAGAAAATAATGAAATTCTGGCAAGGCACCTGAGGTCATCCATGAAGGATAACGAAAGGAATGGTGGCTACTTAAGGTTGTGTGCATTCAAACGTTAAAATAGAGAATTGTTTTATTATTGTTTTTTTAGCTTTTTACAGAGCCATGGCATACAATGCCTAAACTGACAGCTAAGATCTCAGTGAATGTTATGGCGCATGACCTGCAATCTGCAATATAATATAGCGTGCTTATGTTAAATTGGTAGCACAGATCCAATTATAGTAAATGCCCTGATTAACAATACTGTGACTGTGGGTGGGTGGGTAAACCCATTAAATGATCAGTTAAACCGCTGACAAGAATCTGATCATTAGGCATGGTTTTTATTTTAATCTTTTCCAGTGGGTGAGGTGAGAGATATGTGTCATGGCTTATTCTATACAATATGCTTTGAGAAAATGTTGCAGAATTTAGACATGATTGCCATATATTACTTTAGCAGAATGCTATGCAGTTTGGTAGCTGTGTAGTTTGATGCTAATAATTGGAAAGGGAATGTGTGTACAGCATCCAATGGGAGGTGTCACTCTCCAAACCCTACAACAACCCAATACTGTACTGTGGTGGTGAAGCACCTGTTTAGCTTCACTGTAAAGTATAATATAACAGATGTGTCTGAAGTATATGTATGCCAAAATGCTCAGGATAGAGTAGGGAAGTGTTGGAACCCCTTCCAGGTTTTTCTTGCTGTCTATGGGGAGGTTCACCCTCACTATTGGTCCTGGTGACCCTTGGCTCTGGTAGAGATAATAATGGGAAATCCAACTGTTTGAGCTCATAACAGAAGGTGGAGGAATCTCATTGGAGAGATTTCCTCTTACTTCCTGTGCCTCTGGGACAGCAAGAGAAGTGAAATCTCCCCAACAAAACGTGTATAGGAAAAATAGGGTCTTAATTATTCCCTACTCTTTCCAAAGCAAAAAAAAAGTTCGGGCTTTACTTATACCTTAATTTTCTTCCAAGCATGCTTATGCCAACATTTCATTTGTTCCCTAAATTCTCAGTTCTAAAAATAGATAATAAAGTGAACCTATCACTTTGCCCATTTTAGACAAAGTGTACAGGTCTTGTTGGAGAGGACATGTACACTTTTTGCCCTGATATGGACACTTGCCCCCAACCCGCATCTGATCAGAAGGAAAAAAAACATACCTTGCAAGTTCAGATAAAGCTGAGTTTAGAGGATGCAAAAGCTCATCTCCACCCATAACCTTGCTCTCCTGCTTCATACCTGATTTAAAAGCCCTATGTAAGCTCCATGTTGGTCTGTGTTGGTCCTTTCAGAGTTAATTATTTCCCCCCAGTGCTCACATCATAATGCACAGGCCTGGTGATTGGCTGCCCAAGCACTGAGTATTGCATAGTGATAGGATAAGGGGGGTCACATGCTCCCCCCCCCATATCTAGAACTTCCAGTCATTCTAAGGACTCTGTCAGGCGAATGGAGTGGTTGGCATTGCAGATCAGAAGAAAGAAGAAACATATGTAAATAGAACCTGTAATTTCGTCTTGAATGGGAAAGGTGATGAGTGTACCTTAAATGACTTAGCAAAATCAGACTAAAATAATAAACCCGTTTTAATGTTCATATAAAATAATCAGAACACTGTGGAGAGAACCGTTTTCAAGCTGGCAATCCAGGAATATACATAGCTGTATTCTTTGCCCATCAAGAGTCAATCTAGTCTTCCACAATGTTTATGATAAAAAATGATTTAACTTTCACTAAAAAGAACAAGGCATCCAATGGAAATGGAAAGGTTATTGAAACTCAGATCAAGATAGAGGCTGTATAACTATTTCATCATTTTTTAGGCTGAAACACAGGCTGATACACTCCGCAGTAATAGAAAATATTCCCTGTACTCTAGATGCCATGGGGATGTAAGCTGTAATCTAGAGTTATACATCAACATAAAGGTGAGCAAGGAGGCACACAGAACTCTGATTTCATGCAGAATTTATTTATCCAAAGTGTATCACATCTCTCTCTCTCTCTCTCTCTCGCTCTCTCTCTTTCTCTCTCACTCTGTATATATATATATATATATATATATATATATATATATACACATATATATATATATATATATATATACACTGCTCAAAAAAATTAAAGGGTCACTTTTTAATCAGAGTATAGTATCAATTCAACTCCTGGGATATCCATCTGGTCAGTTAGGTAGCAGAGGGGGTTGTTAATCAGTTTCAGCTGCTTTGGTGTTAATGAAATTAACAACAGGTGCACTAGATGGGCAACATTGAGATGACCCCGAAAACAGGAATGGTTTTACAGGTGGAGGCCACTGACATTTTTTTCCCGACTCATCTATTCTGACTGTTTTTCACTAGTTTTGCATTTGGCTAAGGTCAGTGTCACTACTGATAGCATGAGGCAATACCTAGACCCTACAGAGGTTGCACAGGCAGTCCAACTCTTCCAGGATGGCACATCAATATGTGCCATTGCCAGAAGGTTTGCTGTGTCTCCCAGCACAGTCTCAAGAGCATGGAGGAGATTCCAGGAGACATGCAGTTAATCTAAGAGAACTGGACAGGGCTGTAGAAGGTCCTTAACCCATTAGCAGGACCAGTATCTGATTCTTTGTGCAAGGAGGAACAGGATGAGTACTGGCATAGCCCTACAAAATAACCTCCAGCAGGCCACTGGTGCGGATGTCTCTGGCCAAACAATCAGAAACAGACTTCATGAGGGTGGCCTCAGGGCCGGACATCCTCTAGTAGGCCCTGTGCTCACTGCCCTGCACCATTGAGCTCGATTGGCCATTGAACAATACTGGCACTCTGTGCTTTTCACAGATGAGAGCAGGTTCACCTGGCGTGAAAGGCGTGACAGGCGTGAAAGGGTCTGGAGATGCCATGTTATGCTGCCTGTAACATTTTTCAGCATGACTGTTTTGGTGGTAGGTCAGTGATGGTCTGGGAAGGCATATCCATGGAGGGACGCATAGACCTCTACAGACTAGACAATGGCATCCTGACTGTCATTAGATATCGGGATGAAATCCTTGGACCCGTTGTCAGACCCTACACTGGTGCAGTGGGTCCTGGATTCCTCCTGGTGCACGACAATACCCAGGTGCATGTGGCGAGAGTATGCAGACCGTTCCTGGAGGATGAAGTAATTGATACCATTGAATGGCCCCCACGCTCGCCTGACCTACACCCAATAGAACACCTCTGGGATATCATGTTTCAGTCCATCCAACGCCGCCAGGTTGCACCTCAAACTGTCCAGGAGCTCAGTGATGCCCTGGTCCAGATCTGGAAGAAAATACCCCTGTACACCAGCCGTCGTCTCATTAGGAGCATGCCCCGACGTTATTAGGCATGCATACAAGCACATGGGGGCCTGTGACAGTAGGCAGGTGAAATCACCTGGTTGCGTCCTGGATGGACGATATATTTGTCCAAGGTTCAGGCTTTATGGGGATTTGTACCACTAGAGGGAAGTGCTGAGTCCTTCAGCACTGAGGTAATGAGCCCAGCTGAAGGTAGTGGGCTCATTAAACACCTCTATAAAACCTCCCAGAGTGCTTAGGGAGTTGCTCCACCCTGGAACCAGATCTGTGCCTGAACTGTCTGGGGAGCTGACCTGTTACCTGTGTGCAGAGAGACCAAAGCCTGTGTGGCTAGCCTCCAAGTACTAGCAACTAGGTATAGCAGCAGGCTGTACCTAGTGGGTAGCTAGGGAGAAGCTGTTGTTGCAGTAAGTAGCCAAGTTGGCCAGGATTTATTTTGATGTTTCTTTTTGTTTATCCTTTTTTCTGTAAATATTGTAAATAAATTGCACCTGTTTGTTTTCACCTCCACTATTGTTGTGCTGTGCCTATTTTTTTTGTGTTGTGCACCCATCCAGGGGGTCACACACACACGCTGCCGAGCTAACCCTGTTACAGGGCCATACAAACTACTGAGTACCACTTTGAGTTGCTGTAATGAAATTTCAGCAAAATGGACTAACCTGCAGCATCATTCTTTCACTTTGATTTTCCGGGTGTCTTTGAATTCAGTCCACAGTAAGTTGATAATTTTCATTTCCATCAAATGATGGGGCATCCTTACCTTCCTAACCCATTACCCTGTCCATATCAGTATAGATATCCAGCATGATATTTTTCCCCATTGAGATCTGATGTGTTTTCAAAGTGTTCCTTTAATTTTTTTGAGCAGTATATATATATATAAAATGTAGAAAGATGGTACCAGCACTTGATCCTAAGTAGATGTCTAGGTGCTCCAAACAAAACATATAATCAGAAATAAGTAAAGTAGGAACTTAAAGGGCTTACATAGAGATGCTAGGAGAATAGTATGGATGTTTTACAGGACCACTGTTTCAGAGTCACAGTCTGCCTTTATCAAGGTTGGTGCAAAAAAGTGTTCATGCTATTCTTCAGGTTTCTCAACAGAAGTTCTTTGAGTACCTACTTTACTTGTCCGTGCAAAATTATCCCTCTGGTCCTTTGTGGTTCTTTAAAATTTTGCTCTGGGATCCCTGTTGTTGCTGTTGTTAAAACTCTAACCTGTATTCTGAACTAACCTGTGTGCCAGTTACCCATGTTAGAACTGCCTGAACATTACCTGTCCTGACCACTGCGTGTATACATTCTTCACCACTGATTTCCAGCTTAGTACTTACTTTAAGTTAACTTAGGTTAAAGCGGAGTTCCACTCAAAAGCAGAAGCTTCACTTATTTGCCTCCTCCTCCTACACTGCCTTATTTGGCACCTTTTGGGGGGGAGGGAGAGCGGGTACCTAATTTTCACAGGTACCCACTCCCACTTCCTGCTCAGTTCGCTGTGGCGAAGTGAGCTGAAAATTTGGCCCCTCCTCCCTCCCACAGTCTCTTGGGAATTTTCACAGGTCCCAATTAGGATGCGCACCGTGACTCGTGCATGCGCAGTGGGCACCAGGCTGTGAAGGTGCAAGCTGTCAAAGCCTGGTGTCCACAGTTGAGATGTCAGCGCCGTAGAGGAGAAAAGAAGAAAAAGGGACAGCGTGGGTGAGAACATCTCTAGACTATGGGACAGACAGGTGTGTGTTTATTAAAATCAGCAGCTACAGTTTTTGTAGCTGCTGACTTTTAATAAACACAAAAATGGCTGAAACTCCACTTTAAGTCAGCAGTCATATGTTCTGTGGACTCCAACCTGGGAATATAATCCACTGAAACCCAGAACTACTTGTGGGAGGACCATGGTGAAGACTGGATGCTCCATAGATTCTTGCTTTAGCGGGTTGGTCCAAACTACTCTTTGGTGACATAAAGGGTGCATTTTGACCCCAATAATGAATATTTATTATGTCTGGAGACAGAATATTGTATACCAATCTTTTATCCTCATGTCAAGTCAATGTTGTCATCATTTAAAGTAATGACATCACAACAGCTGTCACCACTTTCAGCTGTTCGCTTTTCTAGTTCTCAAAATAAAGCAGTCTCATAAATAATGGTTTGTGATCAGCAAAAAAAAAAATGCTACCGACTTCACGCAATAAAGGACAAGTAAAATAAATAAAATAAAGCTTTTTCCTAAAAAGAATAAGGAAGCCTGAAGAAAAAGCACCACATCTGAATTTTTCATACATTTTCTAAGTCAATAGAACAATATTCCATTAATGGCCTGTCTTCTTGATGGATGTTGATGAAATCTGTAGCCAGCTAAAGGCAAATCAACTGATACAGTACAGTAAGTTATCACTGGCCAGTCTGATTGCTGACTGATGTTCCTGGGTGATCCGGATGACTTAGCCTCTTACTCTTCCTGATAGTAAAAGATGGTAGACTTTTCACTGAAGATTCAAATTGTTTTTAACTGTTTGTATCTAATGGGTTGACTAATCTATGATTTTACCCAAGAAGCATACAACTTTCACTAAAGAATCACACATTTGTTTCATATGTATTTGATTAGGAATATGTGTGAATGTTGAGTAAAAGTTATGTGAATCTACAGATAACAATAAATACTACTTCAAAAATCTAATTGTGAAAGTGGAACTTACCCCTTCACTTCAGCTGCATATGTCAGTCCTGTTAGAGGGTGGCTATGTTAATTTTTCATGGTCCTGCTCTCTTGCTTGCTCCAAAGATGAACTAAGGACTATGGATGCAGGATGAGTATTGTGCATAAAGCAGTGCACATGACCACATTTAACGCACACTGCTTGTACCAAACAGAAGTGAGAGGGAATAGTAGAGGTCTGGGTGCTCATAGAGGATGTTATAAGAAGGCAGAAAGACACTATTTCATGGAAGTAGATGACTATTCCACCAACGTCATAGCTTGAGAAAGAGTCTTGGTGAAAGAGAAGAAAGTCGAACCATTTTTAGGCATTCTGTTCAAAACCCTCGTAGTTGCCACAAGAAGTATAAAATGTTTCCATGCCAGCATAAAACGTTTCAATGCACTGCAATTTAGTTACACTTTTTCCTTGTTTGCTATAACAAATTATGTCTTGAAACCATTTTCAATGCAAATGCTTAGCATGTATTTATAAATAATTTTATAGCTGTTTGCCCATTGACTTCACATGCCCATTACACTTCATGTAAATTCATTCTGTTGGAACAGGGCAAAATCAAATGTTCTCAGACTATATATGTAAATGTTACCATATGGCCAGCACAGTGGCTAAATGGTTAGCACTTCCGCCTGGCAGTGCTAGGGTTGGTTTGAATCCAAACCACGGTACCACCTGCCTGGAATTTGCATGGTCTCCCTGTGACTGCATGAGTTTACTCCAGTTTCTTTCCACACTAAAAAGACATGCTGGTAGGTTAATTGGATCCTGTCTAAATTGGCCCTAGTATATGTATGTATGAATGTAAGTTAGGGACCTTAGATTGTATGTCCCTTGAGGGTTAGGGACTGATTTGAATGTACAAAATATATATGTAACGTGCTGTGTAAATTGATGGCGCTATATAAGTACCTGTAACAAATAAATAAATTGCTGCATGCTCACCATGCCCACCATAGGGTGCTGATATCCATAGCTGTAAGTATGGTTTAGGTTCCCTTTCAGGAAGACCCTTCCCTGTTTGGGGGTGAGCTGGAACCTAGTCTCCTAATAAGTGGATAAAAAAGAGGTGGGTGGAGCCTATGTGTGCTTTGATGGGGGGAAGAAGCCATAGAGTCCTCAGGGTGTGTTAGTACTGTAGGCAGGTGCAGTCTACATTCTCCACTCCAATGCAGCTGGAGGAGAAAGTCATGAAAAACTGGGTTTCTCTATGATTCCCTCAGTCCCCTGGGGCAGCCTTCAGGTTGGCTATGCTGGATCCAGGTGGCCATCTTGGGTCCTGCAGAGTCTTTTTAAGTCCCTGCCCTGGGTTTTGAGTGCATTTTCGAAGTGTCTAGTGTAGGGACAGCATACCCGTCTGTCAGAGACAGCACTAGCAGCAGGGAGAGGTTCCAGAGGAATAGGGAAAACTTAGGACTTGCTTCTTTATCTTTAGTACACTCCCCTTTTGTTTCCTGCATTCCGGGCCTCTGTGTGTTTACTGCCGCTGCACCATGCTGCACCAACCCAACAGTATGGGGCCACCAATACTTCCCCCTCGTGGGTGAAGAAGGGAATTCTGGATGATAATCCCTCTGTGTCAGCTGTGTTTTTTTGTTCAGGGAAGGTAATCCCTGAGTTTAGGATGTATTATCTTATATGTATTGCAGTAAAATGTTGAAAAAGCAAGACCAATTGAACATTCTTTATTTGAAAAATAAGGCTCTTAGGGCCATAATCACATGTACAAAAGAAGTTGGTGGAGTTTCCACTGTAAGTAGATGGGTCCCCTAAACCCCATTTCGAGAGGTAAAAAAGGAGGTCGCCCCTAGGCTAGCATGAGAATTGCTGGTGTCTGCTAGGGGTCCTGCTTACATGCTTATTTCCCATGATAGTCAGCCTCATCTCTTAGCCATTATACAATATTTTCCACATTCGTGCATTCAAATTGCATAGAATTTCGTTTGGGAACATTCTATGTTGTCCCATTTGCACATATAGAATTTGCATAGAGTTTCAATGGATTATAGCTATATACATTTTTGATAAGTACACCCCCATATTTCCAAACGTCATATTCTATGTAGAGTTAAAATGCTAATAAAAATGAGAAGTACATTTCCTTTAGATTAATCCCAACTTCGCTAGGTCTGTGTAGCAGAAATTAGTCTGAACAATAACATTAGAAAAGGGAACAAGGATGATTGACAGAATCAGTGGAAGCATTCAGTGCGCACAGTAAACACCCTAAAGCCATATGTGACCTAAGGTCTGACGAACTTTCCATCCTTGTCGCTTGGAGATCCTACTTGGACATATCATTTTTCATTATTCTTACAGCCTTTAAAAATTATTGATCTCCTCTGTTTGATGGACAAGGCACCTGTTTAAAAGTAGTGGGAGTCATAAAGTCTTGTCACTGCTGACTAATGGATATTACAATGGGTCACACAGCACTACTAGGAACATTTATTGACAACTACAAAAAGATTTATTATTCATGGTGGGTCACATTGAGGATGAAAGATGACATAGAAACAAACAAGAACCTTTTCACCTTATGAATTTCATTGATGTGTATACTTTGTAGCTGGTTCTGTTTCTTTTACAAGTTTTTCTTTTCCTAACGATACCATAAAACTAGATTCTGGGCAAGCAGTCATCTACAGGCATATCAAACCTCTGCAAGCCATCACTGCAAGGCAGCCTGTTTACAGAGGTCTGACACGTCCAACACTCAGACCCCTCTATTCAGCTCTAGATCTGACACAGTAGAGGATGTTTCAGACCTCTGCAATAAGACTACTGCTTCCCCACAGAAGGCAAGGGAAATGCCATACCACCGGTGGGACCATATGGATCACAGTGACAGGAGATTAGAGGGGAGAGAGCACAGTGACCTCACTCACGGAGCTTTCACCAGCTGTGGCAAACATAAGGATTATCTTCTGGATACCACTGTCATCTGTAGTGCACCAGTCATGTGCACTCTGCTTGTGAGTTTTGTTTTTAATTTATTGCAATACATTTTATATGGGCACATACTATGTAAGCTTCTCTCTCCATATAACCAGTGAATCGCCTTTCATTGAAAATTTGGAGGACCCATACCCGAAGGATGTCCCCTTAACCCAGGGACAATAGGGTTAACAGCGCGGTTAGACCGAAGTTCAGTAGGTCTAACTATCAGGTGAGAGGCTGAAGGTGAAGGTTCCTCACTAGTGGTGATTCCAGTTTTCTGTTTTCTCTGGACACTTCTTCATACCTACTGATTGAGACTTTCACTTGAATGTTTCACATGTCATTCTGATGAATGGTTACATATTACTATGATACATTTATATTATTGACTCAGTGGGAATCTTGACATGTACAGAGGATTCGTTATAGAATTCATGTGGACTTTTAGCAATCATTATCTGTAGCTCTGTCCTATCTATTATATAACACAGTTCAATAACTCTTGTGGCTTATGATCAGTAAACATGGCAAGATATCATGTTGTCTTTAGAACCTAAGGCCCGTCCTAAATATCCAGTGATATTGCACAAGGAAAAATATACATACCATAGCACATGTTGGTCCCATATCAGTGGCTGTGGAGGGTTCCACTAACCATTTTGCCCAGACTCTCATACTTTTTAGCATAATCTCTATGCATATAAGCATCTTTATACTAGGGTAAGGTGGCATTAATCTGTTGTTTCCAGAAGGTGAAGGAGGGGGTGCCTGTTTTTTTCAGCACAATGTGATGGTTTTCCTAGCATAGAGCAATAGGAGGCCAATGAGTGTCTTTTCAGCCACTCTAGGAACCAGGTCATCCACCAAACCAAGCAAACAGACTCTAGGAGACAGGGTCAAGGAGGTATCCACCATGAGATTAATGACAGACATTACCTGTGCCTAAAACGTATCTATTACCGGGCAGGTCCAAAAAATATGTATAAAATCATCAAGGGCATGGCTGCATCGCCAACACTCTGGAGAAGAAAAGGGGTTCATTTTGTGCAACCTGAAAGGATGCAACCAGAATGCACCTTGTGCGGGCCCCACGGGCGGCACTGTGGCACAAAATGTTACCCGCTGTGTCCACCAGTCCAGTCACAGCAGATCATATGACAATTGTACACAATGGATGGCTTCCATTAATACCATTCACTGTGTATTATTGTGCTGTTTGCTGTGATTGGTCACAGTGATCACATGGTACAGACAGGACCAATCACAGCCTATCTGTAGCATGTGACTATCTGTGACCAATCACAGCTAATTATAACAATACATTCTGAATGAATTGGTTTCATTCAGTAAAAATGGTTGTTTATGACTGTGAAATTCACTGTTATAAGTGATAAAAAAAAAATCCTGATCACTTCCCCAGATTAGTACAGTGTTATTATGGTAATACTGTATTGCTCTGGTTATAGTATGTAAAAAAAAAAAGAGAAAAAATTTTAATAAAAAGAAAAAAAAGAAAAATTGAGAAATGTATTTTAAAAAATGTAGTTTTTTTTACATACTGTCACTAGTAAGTGTCCCTGATCAGCACCACATCAGTTATATGATGATGCTGTATTGCACTGGTGGCAGTATATAAAAAAAAATTGTGAAAAAACTATTTATAAAAATAAAACAATTTGTGAATAAACTATTTATAAAAAATTCGCCATACCTCTTACTAAAACCTTGGAATGTCTACTTCCTAAAAAGGGGTCATTTGGGAGATATTTGTACTGTGCTAGCATTTGCAGGCTTCAAGAAATGAGATCTTTGAGGTCATCAGTGCATTAGGATTGATTGATTTTCAGACATACTCTATATTGACGAAAATATTGGGATGCCTGCCTTTACACGCACATGAACTTTAATGGCATCCCAGTCTTAGTCCATAGGGTTCAATATTGAGTTGGCCTGCCCTTTGCAGCTATAACAGTTTCAACTCTTCTGGGAAGGCTGTCCACAAGGTTTAGGAGTGTGTCTTTGGGAATGTTTGACCAATCTTCCAGAAGTGCATTTGTGAGCTCAGGCACTGATGTGAAACGAGAAGGCCTGGCTCGCAGTCTCCGCTCTAATTCAGCCCAAAGGTGTTCTATTGAGTCAAGTTCAGGACTCTGTGTAGGCCAATCAAGTTCCTCCACCCCAAACTTGCTCATCCATGTCTTTATGGACCTTGCTTTGTGCACTGGTCATGTTGGAACAGGAAGGGGCCATCCCCAAACTATCCCCACAAAGTTGGGAGCATGAAATTGTCAAATTGAGCAAAATGTTTTGCTATGCTGACACCTTAAGAGTTCCCTTCACTGGAACTAAATGGCCAAGCCCATCCCCTGAAAAACAACCCCACACCATAATCCCCCCCACCAAACTTTACACTTGGCACAAGGTAGTCAGGCAAGTACTGTTCTCCTGGCAACTGCCAAACCCAGACACATCCATCGGATTGCCAGACAGAGAAGCGTGATTTGTCACTCCAGAGAACACGCCTTCACTGCTCTAGAATCCAGTGACAGCGTGCTTTACACCACTGCATCTGACGCCTTGCATTGCACTTGGTGATGTAAGGCTTGGAAGCAGCTGCTCGGCCATGAAAACCCATTCCATGAAGCTCTCTACACACTGTTGTTGTGCTAATCTGAAGGCCACATGAAGTTTGGAGGTCTTTAGCTATTGACTCTGCAGACAGTTGGTGACTTCTTGCACTGTGCGCTTCATTTTACATGGCCTACCACTTCATTACTGGGTTGCTGCTGTTCCCAGTTGCTTCCACTTTGTTATAATACCATTAACAGCTGATCATGGAATATTTAGTAGCAAGGAAATTTCACGGATGGACTAATTGCACAGGTGACAACCTATCACGGTACCACGCTTGAATTCACTGAGCTCCTGAGAGCGACCCATTCTTTCACAAATGCTTGTAGAAGCAGTCTGCATGCCTAGGTGCTTGATTTTACACACCTGTGGTCATGGAGGTGATTGGAACACCTGAATCCAATGATTTGGAGGGCTGGCCCAATACTTTTGACAAAATAGTGTATATACCATAGTTAGGGGTTATTTTTACTAAAGAAATGTAGCAGAATGCATTTTGACCTTCATTTCTAATGAAAGATTATTTATTTGCTAAATTTATTAACTGAAACAAAGAACAATGTGTTTTTTATTTTCAAAATGTATGGTCTTTTTTATTTATTTAGCGAAAAATAAAAACCTAGTAGTGATTAAATACTATCAAAAGAAAGCTCTATTTGTGGAAATAAAATAATACATTTCAGAATTTAATTTGGGTACAGTTTTGTATGACCGCTCAATTGCCATTCAAATTGCGTCTGAAATCTGAAAATTGGGCTAGGCTGGAAGGGGGGGGGGTGCCTGGTATTGAAGTGGTTAATTATTACTATGGTATCAACTTTGATTTCTCATTTTTAATGCATAGACAAGATTAACCAAAAAAGCATATCAATATGTTATATTTTATTAAAACACATGTAATTTATTGAAATCAAAAGTGACCCTGTGACATTTAACATTATGAAAATTAATAAGGTTTCCTACTGTAATGTATAATTAATTTATAAAAGCCATACACCACAATCATCTTTAAATACTGTATGGTATATGCAAAAAACAATGTTTGTTGAATTTATGCATATGATCTGAAAATATCTTCCATATTTTACATCAGTGATGCTGATTAATATTAGTAATCAGTTAAAGCTGCTATTACGTTGTAAATTTGGATTTCTTGTTTCATTTAAAAATAAAAAGTAAAAAAAAGGTGTTTCTAACTGTCCAAACTGCTCAAAATGTGTGTAAAGCCAAAACTTTTTTTTTAGTTTTGGATAGAGTATGGGAGGGTTAAAACCCCTGCAATGTTATTTTTTGCTCTCTGTGTACCATTGGGGAAATTTCCCTTTATGTCCTGTCCCAAAGACACAATAGGATGTTAAAGGAAATTTCCCCAAAAGAGGAGAGTTATCCTCATTGGAAGATTACCCCCAGCTCGTGTTCTGGGGACAACTCTAAAATTTTGAATTTCCCCCACTTTTTTTCTCCTGTGATGGTCACCACTACAAAGAGAAGGACTCTCCAATGTGGACACATAAAGCCATCAAAATTTGACAGAGGGTCTAAACCTTCCCCACTTAGTCCTTGTTTTTTACATTCCTTGGGAAAGCTTAGGTAGCTTTTAAATGCTTATTGAGTACTGCTGTGTCTCAGAGCCCACACTTGTACTTTGTTCTGTATTTCAATATATACAATTTACTGCATGAAATGCATTTCAGGTTAAAATTGTGCAATGTGACTAGTTCACAAATATGCTGTTATTTAGTATGATTTGCATAAATATTACATGTAGCATTTTTGTCAGTTTATTTAGCTGCAGCTATGAACTTTAATTACAACCTTTAAGGCAAATTGCTACAGCTGTGCTGTCTAGTTAGCCAAATCATAGTGCTCTGGGCATCCTTTGTCATACAACATATATTAATCACATACATGTAAAACTATATGATTTAAAAAAACAGCTAAAAACTTACAAACTTTGATAAAAAAAACTGATCCAAAACCATTATAGTTTTCTTTTTAACTCCAGCTGCACAGCTCAGTTCTGTTTACTTTGATTACATTGAAAAACTCAACTGGCTTCTAGGTCTGGCAGATAAATAAAATAACTGGGAGGCTCTGACAGTTTAAAGTTATTACATTTTGGCACAATCATTTTTTTTCATTCAACGCCAGCAGTGTACGCCTTATTCTTCAATGCAATTTTAACTCCTAGGCCTGCGTTCTTAAAGTTTATTGATAAGTTACATATACATTTCAGTGACTGAAGAATGAAAGTTGCTAACAATATGGGTGAAACAAAAAAAAAAGTCTCTCTGCTGGTATTTATATCACCACAGGGAATGGGTACATGCAATATTATTATTATTATTATACAGGATTTATGCAATATAATGGCACCAATTTGTACAGCCTTTTACACATGTCATTGAGACAATAAAGTTACAAAACAATTAAAAACAAAAGGATTAGAAGGGCTCTGGTCTTGAGAGCTTACAATTTAAAAACTAGCTATCATAAGGAGACTGCTAACTGCTAACATGGATTGTTGACTTATGCAGGCCATACACGGGTCCAATTCCGAATGAATTTTCTGTAGAAAATCTGAAATTTTCTGCGTTTTGTAATCCAATGGTGCCACCATTGATTTCAAAATTCAACCAACTAAGCCTTCAATGTCACCTCATGTTGCTATAGAAAAGAATTTTCGTGGCCAAGAATTTTCTTTTCTGTCCAGGTCACAGCTCACGCTCATTTCTTTTTCATCTATATTTCCGCACGATATTTCTATCAGTGATTCGAAATTTGGTCGTTTTTCAAAAAATTTCCAAAATGTCCGATCACTCAAATTCGATAGTCACAAGCAAATCGTCCCTTTCTGTTGTGACCCACTAATGGTGCGAAATTCTAATAAAAATTCTTAGAAAAGGTTTTGGAAAGAAAATTCTTTCGAAATTCCACCCATGTATGGCTGGCTTTAAGCCTACCATTCAGTGTACCAAGAAACCCCAATCTGCATAACTGCAGGCACTAGGACCAGGACATTGCTTTAAAGAGAATCTGCACTTTCCTAATGTAGGGAAAAGCAATGGGTATTCTTCACTGCAGCCCTCCCCAGCTGTACCGGGTCACTTTTCTTTTATTTGGGTCACATTCACCTCTTATTGTGCATGTGCACCACTCACCCTGTTCATTCCTATGGCATCCTCCAGCCCTCAAGGATAGTATGGATCATAGGATCTATTGGGCTGAGCAGTGCATGTGTACAGTAGGAGTGAGATGAAGATTGGAATTTCCTCTGCGCAGCACAGAACAGGGTCCCATTATAAATAATGTAGGCATAAGGCTGATGGTAAATTATTTGGTGTGTGGATACCACTCAGGGGAGTGGGGGATGTAAAAGAAAGCTTCTCTAAAAGTTGTCCTTTAAATTGATCCAATCAGAAAGGTAGACTAATTGGTACATTAGCAAGGGACTTGCCTATATTGACTTATACGTCCATTATCCTATAGACCCATGCCATCAAAAAAATAATAGTATTATAATACAGATGGGTTTCCTGGAGCATCAAACTGTGACAATTACTGGTCAAAAAAATGTTCCCTTAGTATAGAAAATAAAATAATCGTAATACTAAAAGTAAACATTATTTTATAATGCATTGTATCACTCAGGTACTATAAGTAATGACAAAGTTATTGCCACATCAGTGAGTCCAGAGCAGAAATTCATTAGAATTGTATATCTATATACAGGTGCTGGGGCTCAAGTGAGTAAACAAGTCATAAGTCCTTATGAGTATGGGTCCACTTTAAAGTGTTACTAAACCCACAACAGTAAAATCAGTCTGTATATGCAGTAAAGCATGCTTGTTATGCTCACTGTGGAACCTAAGGGGTTAATCCTCTGCATTGTATAAAAAGCCTTTTGATCCTGTTTTATCTGCCCCTCCTCTTGTTCAAATGTTCATGTCTTATGTCCTGATAAGACAAGACTGAACCCGTAGCCACATGCACATGCTCAGTTTAGTGTGTATTGCTAGAGAGTTTTTTTTTTCTTGGGAAGAGTACATGTGATCAGCACAGGTCCAATCAGCACTGTCCAGATAGAGGGTCATGGGTTTTGCATCCTCCTAGAGCAGAAAGGAAACTCCTCCTACAAGCTTTAACCAGTGCTCTGCTGGACACTGATAGAAGTCTCAAGACTGCTCTAACTGCTGATGAGAAAATGTATTTAGCTTTTTATATTTACTAAAATAATTGCATTTCCATGTTGTGTGTACTGTGGGAGAGCAGATATAGTGAATGCAGGGTCCTGGGTTTAGTATCACTTTAAGCACAAAGTTCTCTTCAGTAGTATACAATGTTCAATTTATGGATTACACTTTTTTATAGTCACTTTCTGCTATCGGCTAAACTCTCCCAAAGTATGATCACAAAACAGAAATTCAATAAATAGAATAATATTTCAGCTCCCACTTCTACACAACAGAACATATGCTGCGACACATTCATCAAAGTAATGTTTTCTACATTATTATTAGTACAGCAACAGCCCCGTATTCACTTTCATATTGCCTGTTTCAAAAACACAGCAATAAAAATAAGTGGAATATTTATCACTACAATAAATTGTTCCATATACACTGGTATTTAATGCACAGATGTACGTATTGTGGGAATAAAGTTTTGAGTAATCACTCCACTGGCAGAGCTGAAATACTTGTATATGGGAGCATAAATCAAATTACATCTTGAAATGCATATACAATTTTCCAGCAAATGGGTCTTGCTATTTTATAAACTGTTCTGCTTTGTGTTCCTTTCCGCTCATTTATCCTGGTTGCACAATGGATTTAGTTTCTGAAAATTGCATTAATCTGTACAGATACACAGGCTCATATAAAATGCTACATTTTACAGTACTATCCATATCAGTAAAAGTATATTTATTAATAAATGAGAAATACATTATCCTAAACAACAAAGTATATACAGTATAAACCATGTACAGTATAACATCTGCAAGACCAAGATATATTGAGTTTGCTGAGTAATCTTGCAAAAAAGCAAAAGATTGAAGGTTTGCGCCTCTGCTTATTGCTGTATCCTATAGCCACACCTCCTTACTGATGTTTCAGGAAGTGATGTCACTTGGGAATTTTGGGATAGGACACACCTGATGTGGATATTTTTGAGCTGCGGACCTGGATTTTTTGATACGCACTGATTCTTCCACATACCTGTGAGTTGCCTACTGTATGTGTGTTTACCATGCTTTTATATGCTGCACTTAGTGTGGCGCCCTCTGTTGTTCTCTTAGCCTTAAAGATATACCCAGCTGACAGCCCTGAACACTTTATCCTGGAATGGATTCTGGCTCACTACTGTGCTGAGTTCTACACCATTCAAGCCTGGATTTTACCATAGGTGAACCTTTATTGGCTTTATGTGAATTGTCATTTTGCTGTTTTTCTTAATAAATGCACCCTACTTTGTACACTAAGATTGTGCCCTCTGCTATTTATATTTGTACTCCTAGAACACGGGTGTCAAACTGGTGGCCCTCCAGCTGTTGCCAAACTACAAGTCCCATGAGGATAGATCAATATACAAAAAGTGCATATATTGATCTATCTAACTGGTGGTATCAGTTTAAGTGCCGGCTGCTCATTAGGAGATTTTGTTATTATACCATTAAGCGCAGGAGGATTTAACATATTTTATCTAAGTCCCATGAGGCATTGCAAGATTGACATTTACAAGCATGACTCCCAAAGGCAGAGGCATGATGGGACTTGTAGTTTGGCAACAGCTGGGGACCGCCAGTTTGACACCCCTGTCCTAGAGCTTCTTCAATCTCATAGAGATGCTGCATAGAGTGTTTTGAAATCAGCAAGAATTCACCGTGGAGTTTCCATTTGAGGTCTTTATGCTTTTCCTGTTGAACGTTATACACAAGTGCTTTATACATATACTCACCGGCCACTTTATTAGGTACACCTGTTTAATTGCTTGGTAACACAAATTGCTAATCAGCCAACCACATGGCAGCAACTCACTGCATTTAGGTATCTAGACGTGGTGAAGACAACTTGCTGAAGTTCAAACTGAGCATCAGAATGGGGAAGGAAGGGGGATTTAAGTGACTTTGAACGTGGCATGGTTGTTGGTGCCAGATGGGCTGGTCTGAGTATTTCAAAAACTGCTGATCTACTGGGATTTTAATGCACAACCATCTCTAGGGTCTACAGAGAATGGTCCGAAAAAGAGAAAATATTCAGTGAATGGTAGTTGTGTTTACGAAAATGCCTTGTTGAGGTCAGAAGAGAATGAACAGATGAGATGATAGAAAGGTAACGGTGTCTCATGTGAATATGGAGCAAAATCTCTGAGGAATGATTCCAAAACCTTGTTGGATCTATGCCATAAATAATTAAGGCAGTTCTGAAGGCAAAAGGGGGTCCAACCCGGTACTAGCAAGGTCTACCTAATAAAGTGGCCAGTGAGTGTATGGGCATCAGGCAACGCTATACTAATGCACCAAACCACTAGCTATTACTGCTCCTTACTGTATTTCTATGGTTCTAACTACTGTTGGGTGCCCATTGAGGGAAGTCTTACTATGTGGGAACCGATTCACCAGAGCATCTGAGCTTTTTTGAAGTCTTCCTTCATCTGCCTACATGTGAAAATCCAAAAGCACCCAGCACATAAGTCCATGCACCCAATCAGATGCTGTCACTGTTCAGGTTTTCAGACAGCTGTAGGTGCTGCGACTTTCTGAACACAATTAGCTGATAGTGGAGACTCCTCCATTCACAGTGGAAGTGAGGGCTGAATGACAGAAAACCAAGCCAGGTATGGGTATTTTAACAATCAGTAGAGAATATTAATGGTGGGGTCAAGCAATTGCCCACCAATAAGAAGAAAGCACCTTTGTGATCTTTTGTTTGCTAAGGACCTACATTTTATTATACTCAGACATCACCACTGCATACAGGCTCAAATTTGGGAACTTTTTGGGAAACTAAATACGCCAGAATACCTAGGGAGAGCCTAGGCTGCCTACACTGAACATAAATTTATACATATACACAAAAAACACAAACAGAAAGATACGCATTGATTGCATTAATAATAAATAGAGGCTTTTGGCTGATAGTCACAGCCGTGTCTTGGGATGTAAATGTTTGCTTTTACGGCAACAAAGTGTGCAATATACTGTACTTTTGGCTGTTTCTAATAGTTGTAGATTGATTACAGCTTCCTGGACCCGTGACACTAATCTCTGTGTATTATAAATGTTTTGTTACGCATCCCACTCAATGTTCAGCTCCAGCCTCAAGCAATTTCCAGTAAAGCACATTTTTTTCCTTTAATGTTTAGAGTTCTAATTCTAAATGTAACATGGTTAGATATTGCTGTACAACATCTGTTCAGTAAACATGGATTACATGAAGCAGAAAATGTCTTTTTTGGGTGGAGTTCAATATTGAACTAGTATAAATAACAGAGGCAGAACAATGATACCGCTGCAGGGTGAAACCCAAGTTACAAGCCGTAATTTTACTTATTTGTAGTTTGTGATTCAGAACCTGTATTGGTAGATCATATGCCTCCCCCTTTCCCCTGCACCTTAGCAAAAGACAACTGGGCAGGGCTGACACCACTACCTGCGATTTTAGTCCAGAAAAGTGCTGCGTTGACTTTTTGAAACAGGAAATTAGGAGCTAAGTGCATCTCTGCCTGAATCAACTGGTATTGCAGGGTCATTAGGCTTAAAATATAGGTATATGTATAGTATAGATGCAATAAATGGGGGTGATTTACTAAGGGTGAATGGATTGTTCACTAAGCCATGGAATTTTCGCATTGCAATGGATTTTTCCCTTAGCTTAGTGGCTGAGGGGAAGCTCTGTTGACTTCCATAGTTCAATCATGAAAAAGCAAAAATACAGTACTGTTTTTTTTCCTTGCACCCAAATGGGTATTCTTTGGAAAGTGAATTTTCATCACATTTACTAAGCTAAATGAATCTTCCCTTGCAAAGCAAATATATTATTTGCTTTTAATAAATTAACCCTAATATGTTTTTAGCATACAAAGCGATTAATAGTAAGGAATAGGCATTAGATGACATTTGACATCTAGATCAGCATAAACAGTAGTAAGGCCACTTTAAGTGCAGCAGTTAGCAGTAGTAAAGTCAAATCTACCGAGTGATGGAACTACAGTATATTGCCAGAGTGCATTTATAGTGGAAATGCTAGTCCTAGACTGGCTGGGTATGCACTTTCCAAAAGAAAAAAGAGGATGGTAGCGGAGTGGCATGGGAACAAATGGGGGCTTACAGAAGAATTATTACAGGAGGGGTAGTCCTTTGAGATGTTCTTCTGCTGGTTATTGTTGGTGTCCTTTAATAGCATTGGTGCACATAACCACAGTTCCAGTTAACCTGCATATACCTGGTGCAGTGTAAATATGTCTCGGGACACGTTCAAGGTAGATGTAGTTCAGATGTGGTAAAGGTTCAGTATAATGCATATAAGGGTTGGTATAGATGCAGATTTGGAATAAATGGAGCATAGGGTGCAGTATGGGTGCAGTATGGATTGGGTACACGTGGTGTCCTGCTCTGAGTGGCTCAGTTCCTGCTAGCAGTATCAGCTATGGGTGAATATCCCTCTCAACAGTCCCTGGGATGCAGGGGTGACCTCTTACTGTATAAGGGGGAGGCCCCTCAGTCTCTCCCTGAAAGCCTTCGGTGATCAGTGGTGGGAAGCAGAGGGTGAGTGGGTGCTCCAGTTCCCCTGCAGCAGCAGCACAGATGCTATGATATGGGCTTTGCAACACTGGCCCAAGGTGCTCTCACTTCCAGTCTCAGACTCAGATCTCCACTGGTATGGTCTCCAGCTGGCGAGTATTTGGATAGATGTGATCTCTCTCTCTCACTTCCTCAGTGCCAAGAACAAGTACTTTCACGGGCAGTTTAATAAAAATACTAATTTTAGTACACAAGTGTATATTGGGAAATGTAGTGTAACCATTATAGTGCAGCCATTATATATTATATACACATATTCACTATGTGTGTATGTATATATACTGCTGTGTCATAGACATAGCTCTAATTTAACATCTAAGACTCCCCAATCTAAAGTGTGGCAATGCAGCTGTGTGATTTCATTGAAGAACGAACAGCATTGTCACCCTGTTGAAGAAAGTGGAAAATAAGTGATCTACTAACAGGATCAACAGGTCATAAAACTATGTTACAGGAGGTACTCAGAAGAACAAAAGCTGCAGATAGGCTGCAGAATATAAGCCTTTTTTCCCATAGTTCCACTTTAAAAACAACATAAACAGACCTTATTATATTGAGGTTCCTTTGTAGTAGCCTGTTTATATGGAAGGTTTTGCTGTGAACTGTGTCAGTAAGTAACCCTCTTCCAGTGGTGCCCCAAGGCCGGATTTTAAAACAAACTGCTGAGTCTAGACTTACATTTTAAGTTTTTAGAAATCTTCTTATGCATTTCACTTCCCCTTAAGCTTATAGAATGCCAGATCAAAGAGGAAAATGAAAGATTTTGATAGGAAGTGTAAAAGTTTATTATATGCAGTACAGGCAGGATTTGTACCCTATGGGGTAGAGTTTACCCCTCAGGGAAGTGAACAACAATTGTATTCATCCAACTGGGGCAGGTTAATGTTACTTACAGGGCCATCAATTTTAATGGACCTAAATGTCATTTTCACCATTTACTGTATTACAGTGATAAGGCTTTACTGTCATGAAATTCTTTACTTTGAAATGTTTTGTTTGAAATATTCCATGGCCTTAACGGAAACTGCGAGAGTTGAAGTATGGGACGGATTTGACAGCTAAATCATAGTACAGTACTTTTATTTCACTTCAAGAAAATTAGAATTAACATTTTAACCAAAGCTTAAATAAACTGAAACCTTAAAGCGATATTGTATATAAATAGCGCAGCGCTTATAAATAATAGGTAAACAGAAAAGAACAATAAGTCCTTAATAGATCAAATATTAAATATAAAAAATTGTATAAAATTAAAGGATATGGAACAGTCCAGCAAATATATTGGTGAATTTCTCTTTTCTCATAATCACCAATATATTTGCTGCACTGTTCCATATCCTTTAATTTTAATTTTATACAATTTTTTATATTTAATATTTGATCTATTAAGGACTTATTGTTCTTTTCTGTTTACCTATTATTTATAAGCGCTGCACTATTTATATACATTGTCTTCTCTATAGGTCATTGGTACCTTTTTTCTGTGCATAGCAGCTTGTTGACTCCTACTAAGGCGCTTATACTACTTTTTATACCTTAAAGCGATATTAGAGGCTCATTTTATTGATTTATTGATTTATTTTGCTACGCTTACTTGCTTTGTGCAACAGTTTTGCACAGAGCAGTCCCTCATCTTTGGTGGTCCCTCACTGGTTTTGTTGGCTTTTTCTTCCTTTGGGCATCCCCTTAGCAAGTAGTGTGCTACGGGGGCACCCCTGCTTGGGCACTCCTGAGCCAGGTTGTATGCATCCACAGACCCATAAAACTCACAGGAGTTTGACTGACACCAGCGGGAACCTATGACCAGAAGAGACCAGGAAGTTTGGGGAGCAGTGCTGCAGCCATGACAGAGCTGGATCAGTGACAAGACTCAAGTAAGTGTTCAGGGATGGGGGTCCTAGAACATGCAGTGGGGCGTTTTTTTACCATAATGCAGAGAAGAGGACAGTGCTGAAGCCAATCAGTGTGAAGAGAGAGTCAGTAGTGCAGTCTTTTCCAATGCCCTCAGAAATAACAAGCTTTTAACCCTTGCAATGCTAGGGAATCCCACTGAAAGGGGATTTTTTTTACAATCCTGGATTTCATCTTTAAGCTTGTATTCATTCTATTAGAAATAATAAAATCCTTTCTGTAAAGATATTACGGCATTAAAGAATGCTCATGACCTGACCGGGTGTTTCTACAGTATATGGTCATGATCCTTTTTCCTACTTATACTTTGCGGTATCATAAGAAACAGGTCATATAAAATTTTACAATTTTATTTCAACATAATTGAAATTTATTATTTCAACAAATAAAAACAAATGCACACATTCTGGACCTATAGCTGTACAATTAGGTGAGTATAGCTATAATCTAGATTCATCACATACAGCAGGTCTTCATTAATCAATGTCCTGCGCAATATAAAGCTCACCGTCCCGTGACAGCAGGCTGTTTACTGCTGGTTTAAACGCTAATTAAAGAAATCAAGTTGAGAGACACTTGGAATTTTCTGTTGGTCTGATAGGGCCAGTCTATAGAGAGATTGTCAGGGGCTTAATTACATGTTGGTTTTGTAATGTGGATGTCGGAGTTGCTTTTATGCACAACATGAACAACAAAGAAACTGCTGTATAGGGGAACCTTGAAAAATTACATATTTTAAAATAAAACGTAAAAATATCAAGGGATTGCTTAATTCCCAGTAAAGGATTATGAAGTGATGGATTCATGTATTATATTTATACCAAATATAAGACAAGTACACAAAAATAGGCAGTGCAGAGAAGACAGATGGACCCCTTTCTCCATATTCTTGGAATATTTTATACAGGGCATGTGCCTTTACTCTCTGGGTCCCTATTACTTCTGTCTGCAGTGTCAGCTGTTTGCTGCATAAATCACTGTCTGTGGTTCCATACCAACACACAGCACTGTTAGTAGTTCCACTCCTAAATGCATACATTACTATAGGTAGTTCAAAAGTCACATAGCTCAATGTCAGTAGTTCCACCCCTGCATAATACACCACCAGAATTTCCACCACTGCATAATACACTGGCAGCAGTTACACCCCTGCATAAAGTACTGTCAGTAGTCAAAAGCCTGCATAGCCCAATGTTTGAAGTTCCACCCCTGTATAATACACTGTCCATAGTTTTACCCCTATAAAATAAACAGAAAGCTGTTCCACCCCTGCCTAAAGTACTGTTGGGAGGTCCAAACCTGCATAATCCAATGTCAGTAGTTCATTTCTGCATAATACACTGTTCATAGTTGTACACCTGCATAATACACTGTCAGTATTTCCACCTCTGCAGAAGGCACTGTCAGCAATCACATGCCTATGTAAGATACTGTTGGTATTTTCAATCCTGTATATTGAACTACCAGTAGTTACAATCCTACCTAATGAATCACCAGTAGTCCCACCCCTTCATAAAGTACAATTGGTAGTTCCACCCCTGTATAAACCAATGTTGGTAGTTTCAATCCTGCATAATGCTGTCAGTAGTTCTGCTCTTGCATAATACACTGGCAGTAGTTCTGCCCCTGCATAATGCATTATCAGTAGTTCTGCCCCAGCATAATGCACTGTGAGTAGTTCCACCCCTGCATAATGCATCGTCAGTAGTTCTGCCCCAGCATAATGCACTGTCAGTAGTTCCACCCCTGCATAATGCATCGTCAGTAGTTCTGCCCCAGCATAATGCACTGTGAGTAGTTCCACCCCTGCATAATGCATCGTCAGTAGTTCTGCCCCAACATAATGCACTGTCAGTAGTTCCACCCCAGCATAATGCACTGTCAGTAGTTCTGCCCCAGCATAATGCACTGTGAGTAGTTCCACCCCTGCATAATGCATCATCAGTATTTCTGCCCCAGCATAATGCACTGTGAGTAGTTCCACCCCTGCATAATGCATTGTCAGTAGTTATGCCCCAGCATAATGCACTGTCAGTAGTTCTGCCCCAGAATAATGCACTGTCAGTAGTTCCACCCCTGAATAATGCTTTGTCAGTAGTTCCACCCCTGCATAATGCATTGTCAGTAGTTCTGCCCCGGCACAATGCATTGTCAGTAGTTCTGCCCCAGCATAATGCACTGTCAGTAGTTCCACCCCTCCATAATGCATCCTCAGTAGTTCTGCCCCAGCATAATGCACTGTCAGTAGTTACACCTCTGCATAGTACACTGTCAGTAGTTCTTCCCCAGCATAATGCATTGTCAGTAGTTCTGCCCCAGCATAATGCATTGTCAGTAGTTCCACCCCTGCATAATGCATTGTCAGTAGTTCCACCCCTGCATAATGCATTGTCAGTAGTTCTGCCCCAGCATAATGCACTGTCAGTAGTTCCACCCCTGCATAATGCATCGTCAGTAGGACTGCCCCAGCATAATGCATTGTCAGTAGTTCTGCCCCAGCATAATGCACTGTCAGTAGTTACACCCCTGCATAATGCACTGTCAGTAGTTCTTCCCCAGCATAATGCATTGTCAGTAGTTCTGCCCCAGCATAATGCATTGTCAGTAGTTCCACCCCTGCATAAAGCATTGTCAGTAGTTACACCCCTGCATAATGCACTGTCAGTAGTTCATCCCAAGCATAATGCATTGTCAGTAGTTCCACCCCTGCATACTGTATTGTCAGCAGTTCTACACCTACATGATGCATTGCCTCTAATTCCATCCCTGCATAATGCACTGTTGTTAGTTCTGACCCTGAATAATGCATTGTCACTAATTCCGCCCCTGCAAAAAACACTGTCCATAGTTTTACCCCTACAAAACGCATTCTCAGTAGCTACCTCCCTGTAAATTGCACCTTTATCAGTAACCTAACTACCTTATATATAATCAATATAATGTCCACTCTGTACTAATCCCTGCTTATTGTGTTAAGTGGATTGAACATTTTAAAGTCTCTACTACAGTGCGCCAATGCTAATTTATTTAGAAGCTAATTACTTCACACATTTGTTTGACTTTGGAATGGAACTTGATCACTTATAGGGAATTCATTCAAATATGGGAGAGCATACAAATTCTGTCCAGACAATGTTTCTACTGATAATCAATTTCAGGACTCAAGGCTATATAGCAGTGGCTCTAAGCAGAACCCCATACTGTCTTCTAATCTATTTGTCTTTTTTTTTCAATTTTTGTCAATCCCTCTATATATCTTTTTATAAGCTACTCGTAATTACTTGAACCCCACATGTTTTATTCTTTCTATGAGTCCATCACACAAGTTGATTATAGAAGCCCTGACATCTTACTTTTAAAAGAAACCGTGACCTATTTGGTTAAGGAACATGGACACCTTTGTTCTGCTTGACTTTGATCTGGAGAATTTGGTCTGTGAATGAAAGAAGGCATGAAATCATTTACTCTGATCTGTTACCACACAGAATAAAGTCCAGGATATCATTAATATTAATGGCTGAGTTCTTTCATTCAGTAATTTGCACTTGCAGATGTTGCAGGATGGTTATTACAGTGAACGGTATCTTCTTCATATGAAAAGGAAAAAAAGCATATTCCTATTTTCATTTCTGAATAGAATTCTCAGCTGAAGTTCAGCTGAGCTAATAAATTCATTATATATAATAATAATATATACAATACACATATCTGTATGTTTGAATACCCCTAAGCAGAATTACTTATTCATGTATGTAAAGGGAAACTATGATAAGTTTTGGTCTTTTATTTTTACAATTATAATTTATCTTAAATACGTATACTTATATTTTCTCATTTAGCTAAAATAAAAATAAAAATGTTAAAAATTGTATTTTTTTGTTGCAACTATGATAAATAAGGCAAGAAACCAAAGTAAAGAAAAAAACAATATGTGGCTTTTAATGAGGTTTGTATACTATGCGAAAATTAGGCAACCCCTTTTCAAGCAACCAAGACTTAATATTGGAAAAAAAAGCAACAAGAGTTACACTAAGCCAAACGTGAAGGAAAACATACATACCTCCACCCCAATTACCAAATTCAACTGTTTCCAGTGATGGCTAGGGCTCTTTCATACAGGCAGCCAGGGGGCAGTTGAGCTCATTTTTACTGCTCCTTGACCACCCATCTAAATTCTACCATTACAGCTGGATGGGGCTGTACACATGCTATAGCTATAATACTTTTTTCGAGAGCAGCATTTTTTACTTGGCTATCAGGCAGTAACAGATATTTCTGTAAATATATATATTTATTTAAATATATATATATATATATATATATATATATACAGTGAGGAACAGAAGTATTTGAACACCCTGCGATTTTGCAAGTTCTCTCACTTAGAAATCATGGAGAAATCATCTAATCTTAGGTGTTTAGGGGTCTGAAATTCACATTGTAGGTGCATTCCCACTCTGAGAGACAGAATTAAAAAAAAAATTCAGGAAATCACATTGTATGATTTTTAAAGAATGTATTTGTCTTGCACTGCTGAACATAAGTATTTGAACACCTGAGAAAATCAGTGTTAATATTTGGTACAGAAGCCTTTGTTTGCAATTACAGAGGTCAAACGTTTCCTGTAGTTCTTGACCAGGTTTGCACACACTGCAACAGGGATTTTGGCCCACTCCTCCACACAGATCTCCTCTAGATCTGTCAGGTTTCCGGGCTGTCACTGAGCAACACGGAGTTTCAGCTCTCTCCAAAGATGTTCTATTGGATTCAGGTCTTGAGACTGGCTAGGCCACTCCAGAACCATGATATGCTTCTTACAGAGCCACTCCTTGGTTATTCTGGCTGTATGCTTCGGGTCGTTGTCATGTTGGAAGACCCAGCCACGACCCATCTTCAATGCTCTGACTGAGGGAAGAAGGTTGTTGCTCAAAATCTCACAATAAATGGCCCCATTCATCCTCTCCTTAATACAGTGCAGTCGTCCTTCACAGAAAAGCACCCCCAAAGCATGATGTTACCACCCCCATGCTTCACAGTATGGATAATGTTCTTGGGATGCAACTCATCCTTCTTTTTCCTCCAAACACGACCAGTGAAGTTTAGACCAAAAAGTTCTACTGAGATCTGACAACATGACTTTCTCCCATGCCTCCTCTGGATCATCCAGATGGCCATTGGCAAACTTCAGACGGGCCTGGACATGTCATGACTTGAGCATGGGAACCTTCCGTGCAACGCATGATTTGAAACCATGACGGCTTAGTGTTCTACCGACAGTGACCTTTGAAACTGTGGTCCCAGCTCTCTTCATGTCATTGACCAGCTCCTCCCTTGTGGTTTTGGGCTGATTCCTCACCTTTCTTATCATCAGCGATACCCCACGAGGTGAGATCTTGCATGGAATCCCAGTCCGAGGGAGACTGACAGTCGTCTTTAGCCTCTTCCATTTTCTAACAATTGCTCCAACAGTTGATCTATTTTCACCAAGCTGCTTGGCAATTGCCCCGTAGCCCTTTCCAGCCGTGTGGAGGTCCACAATTTTGTCTCTGGTGTCTTTTGACAGCTCTTTGGTCTTGCCCATGGTAGTAGTTGGCGTCTGACTGACTGTGAGGTGGACAGGTATCTTTAAAGAGCTCAGACAGGTGCTACTAAGTTAGATTAATGAGTGGAGTAGAGGTGGACTTTTTAAAGGCACAGTAACAGGTCTCTGAGAGCCAGAATTCTTGCTGTTTCTTAGGTGTTCAAATACTTATGTTCAGCACTGCAAGATAAATAAATTCTTTAAAATTCATACAATGTGATTTCCTGAATTATTTTTTTAAATTCTGTCTCTCAGAGTGGGAATGCACCTACAATGTGAATTTCAGACCCCTCCATGATTTCTAAGTGGGAGAACTTGCAAAATCGCAGGGTGTTCAAATACTTCTGTTCCTCACTGTATATATACTGTATATATATATATATTGTGGCAGTGCGGTATCCTGCCACGGTGGAAAGCACGATGGAGACCCAGGATTCTCAACCATAGAGGTTGAGGGGCTCCAGGCAGATCTCCTAATGCAGAGGAAACTGGTTTATCAGTTTCCTCTTTGGTTGGTAAAGCCTGTTTTGGGACCTGTAGCCTGGAGATTTCTTAGAGATTTGGGAGGGATGAAATCTCCAATCCTGGGCCCATATTTTGGGAGCAGCCAGCGTGCTGATTGCACAGGTGTGTGCAGGCCTTTTAGGGGAAGCCAGGCCATGATTCTGGGCTCCACCCCGGCAAACGGAGTCAGGAGGGCTCCACCCCGGCAGATAGGAGTCAGGAGGATTCTACCCCGGCAGGAGGTCTCTGCCGTGGAGTCAGGTGGGCTACACCTAGGAGAGGTGGAAGCCAGACTAGCTGTGGGCTAGTGCCATACTTTGGGAAGAGTCTGCAGGAGGCAGACTTAAAACTGCGTACAAGCCAGGAGGCTGAATACTGTTCATTTGAATTCGTGTGATGGTGGATACCCCTGCGTGGGAAACCTTTATGTTATTGAACTTTCATTTAAATAAAAGTGGGCAAAAAGGCCCTTAAAAATAAGCGAGTGCCGTGTGCTTTGAAGAAGCTCTACCACGAATAAGCGAGCTCTCACAATATATATATATATATATATATTTGAGTTTATGCATAATATTCTGCCTGCAAAGCATGCTAAACTTTCTAATATATGACAATCCAGCATACCCTTAATAACTTTCAGGTGGGCTTTTTGAATCCACTGCTTAAAGTTGTTCACTAATGTCGGACATACATGGGTTGAAATTGGACCGATTTTTCATTCGAAAATGGGACCTAAGAATAATCGGCCGATTTTTTCTCTGTTTTTGGGTCAGTGGTTAGTGGTTTCTCCCCTTTTCGGTGATCGGGCATGTTGGAAAATTCATGAAAAACGACTGATTTTCAACTCAATGATGGTCATATTGTACGATAGTTTTTCTGAAAAGAATATACTCATGAGCTGTGACCTGGAAGGAATCAGAAGTTTCACCTGTTATATAGGATGAACTTTATGACTTGGTCGGCTGATTTTCTAAATCATTGATTTCATCGGAATACCGAGCGAACAATGTTTTAGGTTTTCAGACGAAAACTCATTCGGAATTCAACCCATGTATGTCCTGCATAAGCCTAAGGAGTTCCCTGAAACGTGTTTCTTTAGCCTTTAGCTCCTCCTGAAAAACAGCAGTGCACTCCCTGGTGTGAGATGCCTAGGTACTCCTGTTCCTTGAGCCTCATAGCTGTATATCTGCAGTGTGAGATCATTTAAGGCACTGTGCTTCAGACTGCTAGTCTCATGAGATTTGTAAATGCCACTTCTGTACTGCTGGTTATCTTTGCTGTAGAGAAAGTTGTATCTGAGGACTTGCAGCGTAAACATATCCCTGCTTCTGCTTCATCCATTCTGTTGAGCACACTTTCTGATCCTTTCCTGCTGAGGTTTGATTATTCCTCCATAAGTCATCAGACCACCAGTCATCAGGGGGCAGCTCTGACATAAGGAAGCAAAGTCTCATCTCTACCAAGATGGCTGCCTCCATACAATGACATAGTATAGGCATGATAAGTCAGTAATGGGGAAAGGAGCTGCAAGGAGCCCATAGACAATAGTAATGACTAGTTCCTTATTATTTCTGGCCATAACTTCCACAGTTCAGAATTTCTCTCAGACATTGCTTACAGCAAAGCAGGCGGGCAGGGGAGGATGTTGCTCTTTTGAGTCATTCACGTCTCTGTTTACAATAGTCCAGACTTCAGCTGTTGTCTAGAGCTACTTAAGGCTCCACCTTTAGGCTACATGTGGTAAATATGTAACATTTAAGAAAATTGTTTACACCAATTGCTACCAGTTTGAATCCCAATTTTATTTTCAACTCTACACTTTGGAAATGACAGTTGCCATAAGCAATAAAATGTTTTCTTGTATTATTTTTTTCACATGTAAGCCACTGTCCAGTTTACAAAGAACAGTCATCTGAATGGGACTTTCTGTATGAAAGAAACAGCAGTGGGTCTGGGAATACCCCTCATGCATTATGAACAGGTGAGCAAAAGAGATTCATGGATCACCTGATTACTGACAAAGGGGAGTGGGAAGCAGTTATGTGCTCTAGGATCAGATTACATGCAGCCTGTTTATTCTCAGTTTACTTCTGATCCAGTGCACTTTAATAGAATCTAGTACATGCTGCATAGAAAGCGTTAAAAACACCTTTCTATCTCTGACAGAACTTCCATATGCTCTCTATTCATTTCCATCACTATAATGACTGTCAGATGAAATCACAAATGAAAGCTTTATTTTGTATGTCACAACCCTCTTTAAGACTGAGTTCACATTTTGCATCTCTGTTGTTAAAAGGTTTGCATTACATTATCACACATATAATTATAGTCCTACAATACATGGTGGGGGGAGGGGGAGCAGTTTATTTGTCCATAATTTTATGACTTTTCAAGTGTGCATTAGGACAGCAACTTACCAGTTAGCCGTAACACATTTACAACTGGATAATAAAAACTGTTCAGCAATGACTTAATGCAATGATGTCTGCATTTGCCACTCCATTTCTTCAACAGCAGAGGTCCCTGCCATTGCTCCAGATGACCTCATGTGCTTTCTCAGTTATGAAAGCCGCCGCCTACTAATTTCACAATAATTTAGACGTTATGCTTTAGAAAACAATTCTAATTGGAGTGTTTTTATTTATCTAGATGGCCTCTGGTGATATTAAACTTTCCCGCACACAGAGGCAACCAGCGGTGACAGCACAAGCCTTGGAAGAAATCTCCTGCTGGGCTATGCTCTACTTACTCCTTGGTTGTCTGAGAAGAATGTGAGCCGCACAACTCTAAAAGGTTTGTCAGTGCTGCTGAATCATACACAGGCTGCAAAGGCTCATAAATCCACTGACAACTGGTTAGTTTACTATGTTTCCTGCGGAATGAAAAAGTTAACCAGTGCGCTCTAAATGCAGAACAGCAAATAAGCCGTCACTTTTACTGTCATTCCAGAAGATCCCCTTCTTGTTAATTTGTGTTGAAGGAATGGGAGCACACATCCACCCAGGTATACAAAGAAAACAGTCAATGTTATTAGGTCAATGTTTTACTTGCAAACCACCGTGATCGTAGGATTGGTATAGATCCCCTGTGCCCAACCTGTTGACCGAGGCCACATGTGGCCCTTTGGGGGTTTTTTAACCTTCATTTTTGTTCAAATTTGCCAGAAAGTAGACAAAGCATAACAAAAACAACCACAAAATAGTGACATGACACTTGGCAAGAATATGTAACATTCCAGAAGAAAGGATTAAGGCAGCATATATATCAAAAAGAAATTACAATAGGCATCAATGTCTATGGAATATTCCAGAGGACTGATCACTATTCAAAAAGAATGAGTGAGTCACATAAATTATACATCAATCACATAACAGTGTTGCGGCTACGAAGACCCTCTTATTTGAGAAAAGAAAGACCAAATAAACTATCAAGCTATGATGGTTATTATGTGGTGGAGGGTGGACAAAGAGAAAATTCCAATTTATAGATAATCCAATACAGCTGTGTCAGGGCAGGGCTGTGGAACGGACAGGTAGGCCTAGTGGCAGGGTAACGCACTGGCTGACGACAACCACCACCAACAGACTGAAGTCCCTCAGGGCGCGGAGTCTAAGTCCCAGGCTGCCCTTCACCAGGGCCCCTGATGGTGGGGATGGACTTGACGCAACCAGGGACCAGGTCGCGGCCCCCGAGACACCCCAGCTGCGGTAATGGCCGCCGCCAATGGCGTGTAGTTGGTGAGAATGACAATAGCGTAGTCAGACAAGCCGGGTCAATAACAACGGGACAAAACAGTACAGAACAGTAGACAGAGAATCACAGGTCACGGGCCGGGTTCAGCAACGGAAGGTCAGATCAAAGGGAAACGCAGAGAATGGTCTTAGTCACAAGCCGAGTCAGAATACCAGAAGAGTCACGAGCGTATACACAGAGCTGTAGCAAGACAAAGACACAAGACACAAGTGCAAAGAGCATGTGCAGATCCCAGGCTTATATGTACTCAGCCACACCCCTCTGGGGGATGGACCTCAGAGACCTGAAGGCATAAAAGATTCCCATCATGCTCAGCAGAAATCCAAGATGGATGCTAGCACATGGAGTAACATAACCTCTGGGAAAAGGTAGGACCTTGACAGTACCTCCTCCTCAAGGGCCCCTCCCCCTCCGCGGCTCAACAAAAGGTTTCCGAGGAAAGCGGGTATGAAACGCGCGGAGGAGGGCAGGAGCATGGACATCCGCGGAAGGAACCCAGGAACGCTCCTCGGGACCATAACCGCGCCAATGAACCAGGAACTGTAATCGGCCGCGCACCAATCGAGAGTCCAGGATCCGGCTCACCTCATACTCCTCATGACCGTCAACCCGAATGGGACGGGGCCGAGGCAGAGAGGTAGTGAAGCGATTGCAGATCAGAGGTTTCAACAGTGATACATGAAAGATATTGGAGATCCGCATCCCAGGTGGAAGGGCAAGGGCATAGGCCACCGGATTCACCTTGCGGAGAATGCGAAAAGGACCGACAAAACGGGGAGCTAGTTTGGGTGTGGGCACCCGAAGATTGAGGTTACGAGTAGACAACCACACCCGATCGCCGACCTGGTATGAAGGAGCGGGCAACCGTCTGCGATCAGCCTGGAACTTCTGACGCTGAGCCGAGTCCCTCAAAGCCCTCTGGATCTGCCCCCATGAAGAACGCAGGGCAGCAAGATGGTCCTCCACAGCCGGAATGTCCTGTGGTGAGAACCTCTCAGGTAATACCGCGGGTTGGTACCCATAGTTGGCCATGAAGGGGGACATCCCGGAGGAGGAGTTGACCGCTGAGTTCCTGGCAAACTCAGCCCAAGGCAGGAGATCGGCCCAATCGTCCTGATGGTCCGAGATATAACACCGAAGGAATTGTTCTAAGGCCTGATTGGAACGCTCCGCAGCCCCATTGGACTGCGGGTGGTAGGCTGAAGAAAAGGAGAGACTAATGCCCAACTGGGAGCAGAAGGCGCGCCAGAATCTGGACACGAACTGACTCCCGCGGTCCGAGACAATCACCTTGGGCAACCCATGCAGGCGAAAAATCTCCCTGGAAAAGACCGTGGCCAGTTCTTGCGCTGTTGGTAATTTCCTGAGTGGAATACAATGGCACATTTTGGAAAAACGATCGACGACCATGAGGATGACCGTATGGCCCCGAGACACAGGGAGGTCTACAATAAAGTCCATGCCCAGGTGTGACCAAGGACGCTCCCCATTGGGAATGGGTTGCAGAAGACCCATTGGAAGATGCCGTGGAGATTTATTCTGGGCACAGATCGAACATGCCGCTACATAAGAGGCGATGTCGGCACGGAGAGTTGGCCACCAGAACAACCGAGAGACGACCCAAGACAACTGGTTCCTCCCCGGATGCCCGGCAGTTTTGGAGTTATGGTAGGTACGCAGCAGACGGGTGCGCAACCCCTCGGGTACAAAACATCTACCCTCCGGTCTCTCGGGAGGAGCGTCAGTTTGAGCCGCCAAAATCTGCTCCCCAAGGGGAGAAGTCAGACTGGTACGAATGGCAGCCAGGATATGATCCGGAGGTATGACCGAGGTTGGCTCAGAGTCCTCCCTGGACAACTCAGAGTATTGCCGCGATAATGCATCAGCCCTGACATTCTTGGAACCAGGCAAATAGGAGACCACATAGTTGAACCGTGACAAGAACAAGGCCCATCTGGCTTGACGGGGTGTCAATCTTTTGGCCTCCGAAAGATAAGTCAGGTTCTTATGATCGGTAAGAATGAGGACCGGAACTGCGGAGCCCTCGAGCAGGTGCCTCCATTCCTTGAGAGCCAGAATGATTGCCAACAACTCCCTATCTCCAATCTGGTAGTTGCACTCTGCAGAGGAAAGCTTCCTGGAGTAGAACCCACAGGGAAGTAGGGGTCCATCGGGCGACCGACGTTGAGACAGGAGAGCGCCTACTCCTGTCTCGGATGCATCAACCTCAAGAACGAAGGGCAATCCAGGATTGGGATGAGACAGTATCGGAGCCGAAGCGAAGGCGGATTTCAGAGCCTCAAAAGCTACGATGGCCTCGGATGGCCACTCGTGAGGATTGCTGCCCTTCTTGGTTAGGTCTGAGAGAGGTTTTGCCAGCGTGGAGAAATTTCTGATGAATTTCCGATAGTAGTTGGCAAAACCCAAAAAGCGCTGAATGGGCCGAAGGCCATTGGGACGAGGCCACTGCAGAACTGCCGAAACCTTCTGAGGGTCCATGGAGAATCCCTCCGCAGAAATGATGTAGCCTAAAAAGGCAACTTGGGATCGATGGAATTCGCACTTCTCAAGTTTACAAAAAAGTTCGTTCTCACGTAATCGTTGCAGCACCTGCTTGACATCCTGGATATGGGACTCCATGGAGGCAGAGTAAACCAGGATGTCATCCAAGTAAACTACCACGCACTGCTGCAACAAGTCACGAAGGACATCATTTATGAATTCCTGAAAAACTGCGGGCGCGTTACACAACCCGAAGGGCATCACCAGGTATTCGTAGTGACCGGTTCTGGTGTTAAACGCGGTCTTCCACTCATCCCCCTGTTTGATCCGTACGAGGTTGTACGCCGCCCTAAGGTCAAGTTTGGTAAAGACTGTTGCCCCCTTAAGGCGGTCGAACAACTCAGTAATCAAGGGAATCGGGTAGGCATTCTTAGTGGTGATTCGATTGAGACCCCTATAATCGATGCAAGGCCTCAATTCACCACCCTTCTTCTTTACAAAGAAAAAGCCCGCTCCTGCTGGGGAAGTAGACTTACGAATGTGCCCCCGGGAAAGCGCATCCGCAACGTACTCCTCCATGGCCTTATTCTCCGCAACCGAGAGAGGATACACCCTGCCACGCGGAGGAGTGGCACCGGGTTGCAAGGATATGGCGCAGTCGTAAGGACGATGAGCAGGTAAGGCACCAGCGCGTACCTTATCAAACACGTCCTGGTACTCCCCATAATCAGTGGGCAACGCAGAGTCTGAGGAGGCACACAACACCTTAACCGGCCCACGGATGCACCCGGCCCCACACTGTGAAGACCACGAGAGAATCTCGGCAGTTTGCCAATTGAAGGTTGGATTGTGCATCTGGAGCCAGGGATACCCCAAAACCACCGAATAGTGCGGAGAAGAAATCACCTGGAAACAGGCCAACTCCCTGTGAACAGCCCCAATAGCTACTTCAACTGGCATAGTCTCGTGGGTAACCTGCGGTGGTTGCAGGGGCCTGCCATCTATCGCCTCGAGAACCAATGGGGTAACTCGAGCCTGCAGGGGAATGGAGTGCTGGGCAGCAAACGAGCTGTCCATAAACAACCCGCCAGCCCCAGAATCTACCAACGCCTGGGCCGTCACCGAGCCCTCTGCCCAAGAGAGGACAACGGTGATCAGTGGCTTATCTCTGCGGAACGCCGGGGACGAGGAGACTCCACCCAAGATCTGTCCCCGACAGGATCTCAGGTGCGAGCGTTTCCCGGACGGACCGGACAGGACTGCCGAAAGTGCCCACCAAGACCACAGTACAGGCAGCGACCCTCCCGACGCCGAGCGGCTCGCTCTCCCTCGGAAAGGCGAGCAAACCCCAGCTGCATGGGCTCACCACCAGACAATCTATCCCCAGGAGGCGTGGGAGGAGAGGGAGGAATGGGTGGGATAGAAAACGCAGGTGCCAGTCGATTGGAAGGCCTCCGCAGGCGTTCCTTGAGTGAAGGCCTCTCCCTGAGCCTGGTATCAATCAGGATCAGGAAGGAAATTAGTGCTTCCAGCTCCACAGGCAATTCCTTGGCTGCGATCTCATCCTTCAATGCATCAGAAAGACCCTGAGAAAACGCAGCCACCAGAGCCTCATTGTTCCAACCCACCTCTGCTGCCAGGGTACGAAACTCTATGGCGTACTCGGCCACGGTCCGTGAACCCTGATGCATAGACATGAGCAGCTTGGCAGCCGAGGCGGAGCGAGCCGGTACATCGAATACCCTACGGAAGGCATCGACAAAACCGGAAAACTCGTGAATCACGGGGTCATTCCTCTCCCATAAGGGATTCGCCCAGGCCAAGGCCTTGTCTGAGAGTAGTGAGATGAGGAAACCCACCTTTGACCTCTCAGTCGGAAAAGCGTAGGGGATTAATTCAAAGTAAATCCCCACCTGGTTAAGGAACCCACGACACTGACTCGGCTCACCCCCAAAGCGCTGTGGAAGAGGGGCTGAACCGGTCATACCTCTGGACACCGCGGGTGCCGCATCAGCCGCGGCGGTAGGCACAGCAAGCGGAACAGCAGCGGGAGCGACCACCGGAGTGACAACCGGCCTAATAACACCAGGAGTAAGGTGCGCGGTGCGTGCCAGCAGAGTTTGCAACGCTTGAGCGAACTGATCCAACAGGAGATCCTGTTGATCCAGTCTGGCAACCAACATAGGAAGTGAAGGCGTACCTGCACCGTCAGGATTCATGGCACTTGTGTAATGTCAGGGCAGGGCTGTGGAACGGACAGGTAGGCCTAGTGGCAGGGTAACGCACTGGCTGACGACAACCACCACCAACAGACTGAAGTCCCTCAGGGCGCGGAGTCTAAGTCCCAGGCTGCCCTTCACCAGGGCCCCTGATGGTGGGGATGGACTTGACGCAACCAGGGACCAGGTCGCGGCCCCCGAGACACCCCAGCTGCGGTAATGGCCGCCGCCAATGGCGTGTAGTTGGTGAGAATGACAATAGCGTAGTCAGACAAGCCGGGTCAATAACAACGGGACAAAACAGTACAGAACAGTAGACAGAGAATCACAGGTCACGGGCCGGGTTCAGCAACGGAAGGTCAGATCAAAGGGAAACGCAGAGAATGGTCTTAGTCACAAGCCGAGTCAGAATACCAGAAGAGTCACGAGCGTATACACAGAGCTGTAGCAAGACAAAGACACAAGACACAAGTGCAAAGAGCATGTGCAGATCCCAGGCTTATATGTACTCAGCCACACCCCTCTGGGGGATGGACCTCAGAGACCTGAAGGCATAAAAGATTCCCATCATGCTCAGCAGAAATCCAAGATGGATGCTAGCACATGGAGTAACATAACCTCTGGGAAAAGGTAGGACCTTGACAAGCTGCCCTGAGTATGTCACAAAAAAAAAAGAAAAAAGGAATACGAGTGGAAGAAAAGATAAGAGAGGATAGTGATAACCTACACCCCATCGGGCACCCTTAACACGTCCCACACAAACCAGATCCCCCTGACTAGGCATTTTACGGTCCTGGTTCCAAAGAATTCCAGGGATGCCAGATATTATTGAATAGAGAAAGGCTATTATTCAGACAGGCAGTCAAATACTCCATACCTGACTTTGACTTTGACTGCCCATTTGAAAACACCATGAATATGCTTACATAAATCAACCCAGGAGGGGGGGGGTAGGCCACTAATGGCCACTATTCAGTGCTCCTACTCCTTGACCTCTCTGCGGCCTTTGACACAGTCGACCACCCCCTCCTCCTCAAAAAACTACACTCCCTCGGTCTCAGAGACTCTGCTCTCTCCTGGCTCTCATCCTACCTGTCACAACGCTCTTTCAGCGTTGCCTATAATGCTACCACCTCCCCCTCCCTCCCCCTCTCTGTTGGGGTCCCTCAAGGCTCCGTCCTCGGGCCCCTTCTCTTCTCCATCTACACCTCCTCCCTTGGCCAACTCATACACTCACGGCTTCAACTACCACCTATATGCCGATGACACACAAATCTATCTCTCAACCCCCCACCTCACCCCCTCAGTCTCCGCCCGAATCACACACCTACTGAGCGACATATCTGACTAGATGTCGATCCACTTCCTTAAACTGAACCTCTCCAAGACCGAGTTTCTTGTCTTCCCCCCAGCCCGGACACCACTCCCCGTTGACTTCTCTATCATGTCCAACAACGCCACCATCAAACCCGCCCTGCAGGCCAGAGTACTTGGTGTCATTCTGGACTCCAACCTATCCTTCCAGCCCCAAGTCCAATCTTTAACTAGCTCGTGCAGACTCCACCTCCGCAACATCGCCAAAATACGCACGTTCCTAACCCCAGAAACCACTAAACAGCTCATCCACTCCCTCATCATATCACGACTCGATTACTGCAACTCCCTCCTTACTGGCCTGCCTCGCCGCTGGGTATCCCCGCTTCAGTCGATCCTGAATATGGCAGCCAGACTCATTCACCTTTCCAACCGCTCCATCTCTGCCACCCCCCTCTGCCAATCCCTCCACTGGCTTCCGATTGCGCAACGGATCAAATTCAAAATCCTAACACTGACGTACAAAGCCGTCCATCACACTGCCCCGAACTACATCACTGACCTAATATCCAAGTACCGCCCAGCACGCACACTCCGCTCCTCACAAGACCTCCTTCTCTCTAGTTCCCTGGTCTCCTCCTCCCATGCCCGCCTCCAGGACTTCTCCAGGGTGTCACCCATCCTCTGGAACTCCCTGCCCCAACCCATCAGATTATCACCTACTCTCCTCTCCTTTAGGTGCACCCTGAAAACCCACCTCTTCAGGGAAGCCTACCCCACCCCCTGCTAACTTGCCGACCTCCTCCTCTCTTCCTACCACTCCATCCCCCACAGCTTTCTCCTCCTGTGCCACCATCCCCTCCCTCCTAGATTGTAAGCTCGAAAGAGCAGGGCCCTCAATCCCCTCATGTTTTGCATTGTATTGTTATTGTTCTGTCACATGTTCTGTCCCACTTTGTAATGTACAGCACTGAGCGAACTATCGGCGCTTTATAAATACTGTATAGTAATAAATTTCAAAGTAATCAGACACCTAGTCTCTGTGAGAATATGGTTAACCAATTTAGCAGCACCTTTAGTTATATTAGTTAAAGGAAGCCCTAGTATGAAATGAACTGGGTCCAGAGGAACCAAAGAATCAAAAGCGACTACAAAAGAGGCTTAGTGACTCCAAAAAGAACAAATTTTTGGGCATTCCCAATAGATGTGAAATAGCATCTCCACTGATTCTGGCCCTTTTTGTGAAAGTGTGCAGTGCTCAGGCCCCGAGGTTTCAGTAGGCAATGTTTTTCCTGCCTTAGTGCTTACTTAGGGCCAGTGAAGGCAAAACATTTAATAGACTTGCTTCTTTTAGTTGAATGATTTGGTTTATTTGACTTTTTCCTGTGCTCTCCACTGCCTTTCAATATATTTTTTCCTGATTTTTTTCTTTGTATTTAAAATTTATATTATTTTATACCAAGATGCAAACAGGTAACACTGCTGTATGTCCGAGTGCAACAAATAAAGTCTCAGTCTGGAACACAGCCCAAAGATGGTTAACATTGTCTGTTACCACAAAATCTAATGTGATAGATCAGTTACAAAGCTGAGACAGAATGGTAGCCCCCTGAACTCCCAGGAGTAGGGGAAGCAACTTTTTCCTCTGAATTTTTCTAATGGATCTTGCTGAGAAGAATATATAAAGTGGCATTAGCCATTTTAAGGTGGCTATTGGGAACACTAATGTGGTATCATTGGCTTGTTAAGGGACCAGTGTTATCTCTAGAAGTCTAATGTAACGTGTCTCCAGTCTCTGACCATCTCCTGTAGCATGTCTTTAGTCTTTGACAGTCTACTGTAGTATGTCCAAGCATTACATACTCCGAATATTATGTGTGACACTTTGGTCATTTTGGGGGGCTGCAATTCAGGCCCCCTATACTAAGTAAGCTGACCACCAGTGCTGTAGACAGCAATGAGCATAGGGTTAGTGAAAAGTTGTACAGACCCACAAGGGAATTTAACCCAATCCCTATCGTTAGCAAAAATAAAATTAATCTCTGCTGGGTGAGAATCATCTTAAAATAACAAGTTTTTTGCAAAAGCATTTCTTTGTAAGTACCTTGCATATTGCTATTTGCTACATTAATAAAGGTCTCTTTATGTAAAGTAACAGATGCAAACTAGCAATTGTTTTAGAAATTAGTCTACTGCTGTAGACAAAGAGCAGACACTGCAATTTATGGTCAGTCATAATAAGTTATATTTTACATTTATTACGGTTCTGTCTTTGCTAATGCGGATTGCGGCCAGAAAATACTGGATACTCTGAACTAATGAAGGGCTATATCCAACTAGAGATTCAGCAGACATTGCAAGAACCTTCCTAATTAGGCCATTTTAACAATAGAATTAAAAGATCAAGCCAGGTGTTATTTGCTTCTAATAACCACACTGAGTGCAGAGTGCTATTAAAACCTGCTATCATACCTACACATTTATTGAAATGTTACTTTTGCAGGCGGCATATTAGTCCCTCATTGAATGCGTTCTCAATTATCGAGCTTGCATTTGAGCTCATTTACCAAACCATTGTAACAGCAAAGCTTTAAAATAAATACTTAAATGCAGGGGAACAATTGAACTTAATTTCCTAACTAATGAGATAAGTGTTGAGGAAAGCAACATATAAACTTTTATAATGGAAAAGTGGCTGTATTGATTCTGATTAGTGGTTATAAGTACACTAACAAAGGGTTAGCTACTCTGCTGCCCAATCTACAAGTAGTGTTTTTGATATAGTATATTCTATCAAGTTTACCTAAAGCAAAACTGTCAAAACGTTTATTTTCCCATGCAGTGGGGCTGTGCCTGCACTGCATGGGTCAAGTGTTCATTTTGCCCAGGGGTTCAGGGGAAAGCTGTACTTGCCCATTCCTCCGATCCTCCGTAAAACCGCACTCCCCCATGTCCAGCAGTTGACTGTTCCTGCCATCCTCACATCCAGAGCTGGTTTATGGGCATGATGACATCAAGAACAGCCCATTCACAAGACCGCAAGAGTGCGGGGGGGCAGGAGCAGCGAGGACTGGTCTTGTGCTTGGAGGATCAGTGAATTAGGTAAGTATATCTTTGCTTTCTGAGCCCCTGGACAAAAATGAGCATTTAACCCATGCAGTGCGGACACATCCCCACTACATGGGAAAATAATAATTTTGCACAGATTTCTTCTTTAAATATATACATTAACATGCAGTATTTCACACGTAGCATTTTTGCTAAATTCGGCATTTTGAATAGGTTGCTAATAGCAATGGAACAAAAACTGCTGCATGGATCTGTTTTCACCTACTACACTTGGGCATTGAGTTGCTATTCTTACTGAATAGAGCTGCACTGCAATACACTATGTAGTACTGTAAATTGAGTTTGAAGTTGGTCTCAAAATCTGTTATTTTTATTGCTAAAATTAAATGTTTAAAATGTTTTACATCATGGGTGTCCAGCCTTTTGACTTTCCTGGGCCACATTGGAAGAAGAGGAATTGTCTTGGGCTATATATAAAATACACTAATAAATAGCTGATGAGCAGAAAAAAGTTTAGCAGATCAGTTAACGATCACTGATACAGATAATGTACTATCTGAGTAAAACAACTTCATTTTATTGTAATATTTTTCATTATCAATATAAAACGAATGCGATATTTGATACTTGTTTTGACAAACTAATGCATCAATATTTGGTTCGATGGATGTAGCAACAATCCTCAAGGTGCTCATCAGATATTTTGGCTCTAATTATACCCTTCAAGTGCTTCATCCTTGAAAATAGTTGCTCACAAATAAAGGCACTGCCAAAAACTGATGACATGACTAGGTGTGATTGTGACGAGTGGGAGGTTTTTCTTTGGACAGATAAAACTTATAAAACTCCAGTAAGGAGACTGTCAAATTTTTCTTCAGCCGCATGTGTTCGCTAAGTGTAAATGAATTTTCAGGAAAAAAAAATTCCCCAAAAAAATCAACATTTTTAAGTAAGTTTATGATTTTTTTTGTTGGGCCACATTCATAGCCATCTTGGGCCATATTCAACCTGTGGGTTGGACGTGCCTGTTTTACATCTAGATAATCTGGTAAATATAAAATATTCCATGTGAACAATTCGTAGTACCATCTGCAAGCTGTATAGCTGGGAGTTCAGTTTACATTGTAGAATAAATCACAAAAGAGGTACATACCCTCTATCAGCCCGCTAGTAAAGATATGACCATCTGGCTTAGTTATACATTGCTAGCCAACACTTGAATAAGCGGTGCTGGGCTCTCTTTATAGAAAGCCCAGCATCCTTTCATGGATGTTTCATGCATACATTCAGTTTAAATGTTTTTTGGAAAATTAAACTTTTATATGGATAGTTTATTAAAAGAATTTAAAACATCAGTATATAGAGTGTGTGATCTAATGTTATTTGGATATTCATGCCCCAAATTTTGTATTATAGGTAACAATAGAAGGGGTATGACCACAATACAGATGCACTGACCAGCCATCTGTATCTGCCATATTGGTCTTTCCATATTCTATGGGACATGTATTTTCTGCCCCCTCTGCATAGGTATCTAATATTTATTATCCATTTTGCCCAATAATCATGTTCTTTTGTATGAAACATTTTACAATCTAATTTTCTATTACTTGCCCTGTTTATGAGAAAAAAAATTGTCATGCCTCGTTCAGATATTAAAGGTTGCAGGAAATTTTAACAAATAATAATAATAATTTTTTTTTTTCTGTTACTTGATCATCCCTAAAAATCATACTCCAGAGGGCAAATACATGTTCACCTATACCAATACATGAGTGTGTAAAGATATACAAGATAGCATTGCTTTCCCAGTTACAGAGAACAAAATCTGTTTAGCAAACAAGGACCTATAACAATGCTATTCTAATTAAAAAAGCCCTAAATTTCAGTAATAAAAAGCTCTTGTACAATAAATGAAAGAGCTCTTGCTTACAGAAAAATTAATTCGTATTATTGCACAATTACTGAAGATAGCCACAAAAAATTCTGGTGGAAAGTTATATCCAAAAAAGCCATTTCATCAAGCAGTGAGGGAGCTAGAAAGTAATATAATATTAACAAACTGAAACAGAATGGTAAGGAAAGGTAGCTTCTCAGAAAAAAAAAATCACAGCATATTTTAATGATGGCTTTAATTCTACAGTAGACAGATTACTTACATCTAAATATATGGCAGTTATTTCATAGAAACTAAGGAGCTATTCACACTAGGGCACTTTGAATCGTGGGCAGAATCGCAGCAATTTCAAAATGCTCTGCTAAAATTACAAATTGCAGAACCATGTGTGCAGATACCATTCATTTTAATGGCACCTGAAAATGCGGTGCTATTCTGCCACATTTGTCGCACGATAAATCACACTGCAATCACAGAAAACCGCAGTAGGCCTACTGCGGAAGCCCTGAGAGGGGGCGCAACGCATATAGGAGAGAGGAGCTGAGCCTGGGAAGTCACGCCACCACCATCTCGCTAGCGGAGCGGTGAGCTGGATGTGGACTGATTTTATGCGAGTTTTGGTTTTTACATCTGTAAGTGAAATTTTAGTGGGGAAACAATAAAGTGTTATATGGAGAGCACTATGTGTTGGCCTCTTTGTTTCATGAGACTATCTTTGCTGGATGTCTGAGCAAAAGGAGGGCGAAAGGAGTCAGAAAGAAGACTTGAATTTGAATTGGAAGAGGGTGTTAATACCCAGATGAGTGCAAATTACTTAATTTGGAGGTGAGTAGGTCTTTCACCTGGTGTGGTGGCGGTGCACCGAACAGTGAGAAGAAGATGATACATACAGTAACACTTATAAACACCAATAGGTATATTGCATGGACTTTGTATTGATAAGACATTTATAATCACGATTGTTAATCACTATTCACTATTGGTAGTGGAATGAGCATTGTTAAGGAAAGGGGGTGAATATATGGAGTTGTGCTGCAGTTTCTTATGAGGCGACTAAAGGTGCTTATTAGAGATGAGCGAATTATTCAAAAATTCGATTCGGCTGATTCGCCGAATTTGCGGGAGAAATTCGATTCGATGCGAATTTATTCGCCGCGAATTTAACTTATTAAAAGGGTTTCTAGGCTTCAGAGAGCCTTTATATTAGTGCAGAACACTGTACCTTTAATTTAAATGCCCTTGGAGTCTGCTGGGGAAGAGAAATAATACTGTCAGTCAGTATGACATGCAGATGAGTGCCGTCGATCTTAGAATCACCGCACACTTCACTCATTTGGGCAGTCACGGGGCACGACGAAGAAGAAGAAGAAGAATGAAAAGAAGAATGAAAAGAAGAAGAAGAATGAAAAGAAGAATGAAAAGAAGAAGAAGAAGAATGAAAAGAAGAAGAAGAAGAATGAAAAGAAGAATGAGAAGAAGAATGAAAAGAAGAATGAAAAGAAGAATGAGAAGAATGAAAAGAAGAATGAAAAGAAGAAGAATGAAAAGAAGAAGAATGAAAAGAAGAATGAAAAGAAGAGGAAGAAGAATGAGAAGAAGAATGAAAAGAAGAATGAAAAGAAGAAGAATGAAAAGAAGAAGAAGAAAAATGAAAAGAAGAAGAAGAAGAATGAAAAGAAGAATGAAAAGAAGAAGAAGAAGAATGAAAAGAAGAAGAATGAAAAGAAGAATGAAAAGAAGAAGAATGAAAAGAAGAAGAAGAAGAATGAAAAGAAGAAGAATGAAAAGAAGAATGAAAAGAAGAAGAAGAAGAATGAAAAGAAGAATGAAAAGAAGAAGAAGAAGAATGAAAAGAAGAATGAAAAGAAGAATGAGAAGAATGAAAAGAAGAAGAAGAAGAATGAAAAGAAGAATGAAAAGAAGAAGAAGAAGAATGAAAAGAAGAATGAAAAGAAGAAGAATGAAAAGAAGAATGAGAAGAAGAATGAAAAGAAGAATGAAAAGAAGAATGAAAAGAAGAATGAGAAGAATGAAAAGAAGAATGAAAAGAAGAAGAAGAAGAATGAAAAGAAGAATGAAAAGAAGAAGAAGAAGAATGAAAAGAAGAATGAAAAGAAGAAGAAGAAGAATGAAAAGAAGAAGAAGAAGAATGAAAAGAAGAATGAAAAGAAGAAGAAGAAGAATGAAAAGAAGAATGAAAAGAAGAAGAAGAAGAATGAAAAGAAGAAGAAGAATGAAAAGAAGAAGAAGAAGAATGAAAAGAAGAAGAAGAAGAATGAAAAGAAGAATGAAAAGAAGAATGAGAAGAAGAATGAAAAGAAGAATGAAAAGAAGAATGAGAAGAATGAAAAGAAGAATGAAAAGAAGAAGAAGAAGAATGAAAAGAAGAAGAATGAAAAGAAGAAGAATGAAAAGAAGAATGAAAAGAAGAAGAATGAAAAGAAGAAGAAGAAGAATGAAAAGAAGAATGAAAAGAAGAAGAAGAAGAATGAAAAGAAGAAGAAGAAGAATGAAAAGAAGAAGAAGAATGAAAAGAAGAAGAATGAAAAGAAGAAGAATGAAAAGAAGAATGAGAAGAAGAATGAAAAGAAGAATGAGAAGAATGAAAAGAAGAATGAAAAGAAGAAGAAGAATGAAAAGAAGAAGAAGAAGAAGAATGAAAAGAAGAATGAGAAGAAGAATGAAAAGAAGAAGAAGAAGAATGAAAAGAAGAAGAAGAAGAAGAATGAAAAGAAGAAGAAGAAGAAGAATGAAAAGAAGAATGAAAAGAAGAAGAAGAAGAATGAAAAGAAGAAGAAGAAGAATGAAAAGAAGAATGAAAAGAAGAAGAAGAATGAAAAGAAGAAGAAGAAGAATGAAAAGAAGAATGAAAAGAAGAAGAAGAAGAATGAAAAGAAGAAGAAGAAGAATGAAAAGAAGAAGTATTCCAGTACAGCAAAAAGTGTATCTGCAGAGAGCTCCGCTATTTCTGACAGTTCTCTGACAGTTCCTTCACATTTACAGCGGTTGAAACATTGTATCTATTTATTTCCGAATAAAAACATCTGTATCCTAAATGGAAACAAATAGATACAATGTTTCAACCGCTGTAAATGAACTGTCAGAACTGTCAGAAATAGCGGAGCTCTCTGCAGTGACACTTTTGCCGGCTGATCGGGAAAAATTTGATTCGTGCACCCGAAGTTTGCTAAAATTCGGATTCGATGCGAATCGAATTTTTCCTGATATTCGAAACGAATTCCACTTCGCCAGGTTCGATTCGCTCATCTCTAGTGCTTATGCCTGCAGCAGACTCCCAAACATTTATTTCATGGCTGTATTCAGGCTATTTTGACAGGCCAAGTTTTGGCAGTTCCCAACAGCTCCATAGCTTGTCCACCCCTTCCTGCCCCCTACACATTTCTGTTGGCCAGTGAGGCTGACCATATTAGTGTGGGGTTGAGTCCTACTTACTGATGTTCTTATGGTTTGTGGATACGCATGTTGAAAATGAGGAAAATTTAAACAAAGCAACTTGTTATAGAGAGGGTTGGAAAGGTTTAGAACCTTTGGCAAGTTTTTATCATTAAACCTTGGTTCACATCAATACATGACTTAGGGCAGTCCATTCACTCCAATGGTCTGCCCCACCCTCAAGAAATAAGGGGAAAGAAACCCCTCACCCTTTTGTAAAATTGCTTTGGAACCATGCACTTTGGTGCCCATGAGAACATACAATTGCCAATACATTGGGTGTGATTAAAAATTAATGGCACCCCCAGTGTGTCTGCTAAAAAGCAGCGAATTTCTGTGTGTGTCAGGAAAGCATGGAATTAGACATGTGTTCCCAACATGCATAGGTGTGAACCAAGCTTAAGTGAGTAGAAATCTTTTCACTAGGAGCACATACAGTGTTAAAAATATTTATTAATCAATGACAACCTCTACACCCTGGCTGGATAGATTCTTCTCTCTTCTCCTTTCACAGAAACCATGTCAAGGAATGTTTTATTGCTGTAAGTGTCCCAGCTGGAGACACCTCCTGACTTGGTGGTCACATCATTGAGATAGGAAGCACGGCAAACCATCCCTGATGTGTACAAAGACAGAAATAAATAGGTTTAGTTCTTCTTCATGCTGTTCAAACTAATAGAAAATGTTGTCTGGAGCCCCACTTTAAAGGGAAACTAAACTTGGCAAATATTTGCTTCTGCTTCAAAGATCTGACATTCAGGAGATCCCTCACTTACACCATCTTTTCCCCAGATTCTTTCAGGTGTCGGGTCTTTGGCTGCCTTGGTTGGCCAGTGTGGGATGACATAACCGAGCAGGAATTTATTCATCCTGGCATCAAAGCACCAGGCTGGGAATGTACACTGAGCTGTACATATGCAAGAAGAAGCAAGTATGGTTGTTTTCTGGTAGAAGAGACATAGCATGCCTCCTCTGCCATAAAGAGCCTGCCTGCTTGCATTTTTTTTACACTTTAATTTCACATTAAGTAAAGCTGGCCTCTAATTTTCCATACTGATGTTGTTTTAATGAGTGGGTATGTGTGTTGTTGTGTGTGAGTTAGGAAGAAAACATAATTTAGCTGCCAAGAATAGTCACAACATGAAAGGAATGCAATGATAAACCACATGAATAGCGCTGTTAAAAATAAAAAAGTGTCCCTTTAATTACATTTGAACATCAATTATGTTTGCTTATAACACATACAATGTTTGCGTTCAATTTGTGAAGCATTTGCTCAATCAGAATAATGAGCTTTTCTAAATGTCAGTAGGGAGATAGTCAAAAAGGAGAGCCAGCATCAATAATGCAAATGAAGGCACCTCTAATATATATTCCTGGCCATGTGCAATGATGTCATTTCATGTCACAGTCATATTTAGGACAAAACTCACATTTGTCAAATGTATGAGGTAAACTGATGATGTCATCTTTCATTTTATTACACCATCTCTCTGTCTAATGTTAAAAGTCACTACATTTTCATTACAGTTTGAACCGTTTATTATTGGGCGTATTTAAATCATGCTGAGCAATGTAATAAATATGTGGAATTGCCTTGGATTGTAAAGATTCAAATATAATACACACTAGGGTTGATTAACTAAAACTGGAGAGTGCAAAATCTAGTGCAGCGCTACATATTAACCAATCAGCTTCCAGGTTTCATTGTCAAAGCTTAACTGAACAAGCTGAGTTAGAACAAGTTAGAAGCTGATTGGCTACTATGGACAGCTGCACCAGATTTTGCACTCTTCAGTTTTAACAAATCAACCCCATTGTGTATAGTGGGTGTGCTATAAGTGAAACATGGAGGCTGCCATTGCTGGGTCCTACATTTGCTAGTTGCCTGATTTCATTAACCCTCTTATCCAGGACTGATGCTGCTAGACTATTTTGCACCCTAGGCAAGACCAGCTATTTGCGCCCCCCCCCCCAAATATATATATTTTTTTAATTAGAAAATATTAAATCAACAAAACATGAAACTGCTAAATTTCTTCTAATTTGCAAAAATAAATGCCATAGGAAGCCACTAGCTCCAATATTAAAGACAAAATCAGTGTCACGGATGGACTGTATCTGTGGCTGGCAGTGGCAGGGTGACAGTTGCAGTGAGTGGAGGATGATGGATCCACACTCTGACAGATCCCAGGCTGGAATTCCCCAGGCAATGGGGGGAGATAAAACTCTGTGACAGCATGCAGCTGAACTGAGCGATCCCACACAGTGACAGTTCTGACACAACACACCACCACCAACACTGACACAGATCAGCAGGCCCAGCAGGCACTAGAAGATCAGGTTGTGGGATCGTGTTGATGTCATCATTCACTGACACATTGCACATGTGATGGATAGCCGGCTGGGTCACATTCAGACAGACAATAGACATCAGAGCTAGACATTACCTTCCTCTGCAGGAGCAGCTCCGCCTCCGCTGATGACCCCCCTTTGCCTGGGGGTCCCATGAGTTGTCAGTCCACCCCTGGTTCTGTCTATATAATATTCATTTGCAAAGGTTGGGAAAGTAAACAAAAAGACAATATAGAGTCTATGTGAACATATACATTATTTTGGTTACGTCTAGAAAGTTGTAATTCTGTATGTTTAAGAGATATAATCAAGGTTTTGCAGATGGTATTTATCAGCCAAGCTAAAGGAAGGTGAACTAGACTAATGAGACTATTGAGAGTATGTGAATGTTTACAAAGAATATGAATATGGATGCTAATTTTTTACTGTACTATTTCCTTATTAGGGCAATAATATAAGAAAAAAAACATTATATTGTGAATAATCATCATAAAACAGTATATGTAATATTATTTGATTAAAATATTAGATATACAATGCATTAAATCTATAATTACAATTTATTATGTAGAAGGGTAAAAGCCTTTCCCATCCCCCTCTTCTACTGGTCAACTGGACAAAGTCAACTGAATTCAATTGACATTGTGTTACATAAAACTACTGTAGTAGAATGGTGTGCTGCTACAACACACATGTATATTTCCTGTCAGGGATCGCGGCAACGAATGGCTCTGCGCATGCGTAGAGCGCCGATCCATTCTAGCGGACACTAGGACCTGGACGGCGGCGGCCATGCATGCGCACTCGCGATCACGGCCACTCGCCTGGCACCAATGGCAGGGCAGGGCGCACTATTTAAACCTGCCCTGCACCTACACTCATTGCCGTATGGTCTTATTCCTGTGTTCCTGTATTCCTGTTGTTTGAGATTCGTTGCTGACCTGCCTGGACCTGACCTCTGCTGACTTCTCCTGCTCTGACCCCTGTCTAAGTTTGACCTCTCTTTTGGATATCCTTACCTGATCTGAACTACTGGTACCGACCCCGGCGAGTGACCTGACTATTCTTCTGCCTGCTGTCTTGTACTACGCTGACCCCTCTGTTACCGACCTGGCCCGTTTGACCACTCTCATCCATCCATCCATCTGGCACGGATCCAGCCATCCCTGCTTCCACCTTCTACCTCTTCACGTCAGGCTCTCCACCTGCACAGGCCCCCCGGTGGATTCCTCTACCGAAGACGGGTGTACTCAGGGGCCGCAACCTGGTTCCAGTCTGCTCCAAGTCCATCCCCACCATCAGGGGCCCTGGTGAACAAGCAGGCTGGGGCTTAGACCCCACGCTCTGGGGAATCCTGTCCTGTGGGCTGCTAGAGGTACCGCCAGGCGGTTGCTAACATTTCCACATATTTACACACAGGCTAAACTCTTACTTTTTCTTAGTACTTTATATCATATCATGAATTCTATATTTATGTTATGCCAGGTTTACATTAAAATAAATCTAATATAGGGAAATGTAGTATCTCTTCTGTTGACCACTTTTTAAAAAGTAAGCAATACCCAATCGGGTGGAAGGAAAATATCTAAAAAAAAAAACCCCAGCATTTTTGCTTGTACATTATTGGATGATGGAAATCAGCAAAACTTCACACATTCACTAAGCTCTGGAGAAAATGCATGTAACTAAACTAAACAAAATGCACAGTCTATTTAGTAAATCAACCCCACTGCTGGCATATCAGTAGCTGGCTTCCTGTTTATTAGGAACTAAGAATTTCCAGGAAAAACTAATTTTACCAGTACAAATACGGTATATATTCTATATACTGTATATCGTATATAAGGTGTTAACAGTTTCGACAATTCTATCCTTTTCAACTTAGAGCAGATGTAGAAAAGATTCATATCAGTTTAGATATAACATTAATGAAATTTTTTTTAAAATATACAATGGCCTTCCCCTCACTACCTAGCCTTACAACCAAGTACCAGCGCAAAATGTGTGTAAAAAGGTGTGTGTCTGTGTACCTGTTTAACTGTGCTTTGATTTCAAATACAATCTGCATTTATTGCATCTGCTGAACCAAGGGTATTGTTTGTGATGTGGATTATATGCATGGCTAGGCAAGTCTGTGGTTACTGGTGGGCATTGCATGTGGATGGCAACCCAGTGCCTTGCGATAGAATCGCCATTTATTTGTATTCCCCAAAATCCACTCACTTGTTACAAAAGTCAAACCTTACAATCCCCAACTTTTACCACTCCTTGGGCCCCTGATGTATGCCTATTGTCCTACAGAGAGCAGTGACACATGGCTGTCACATGAAGAACAGGGGTGTGGCTTTTACTTGCAGGTTGCAATTGGCAGCCTGACTTCACCTTATCTTTTCCATTGGTGAGGAAATATGGTAGAATCCAAAGGGATGGGTCTCTGAGGACAGACTGAAGAGGGGTTCCTCTTTACTAATTATGTCTTCATGAGTCATTTACAAGCTAAATAGGTATATTTTGGCATCAGGTTCTAGACCAGCTTTTCTCAACCAGGGTGCCCAGGCACCCTGGGGTGTCTTAAGGTTTTTTCAGGGGTGCCTTGGCAAAATGTCTAAAAATTGTCCAAATCATGTATACAAGCCAGTGGGTGCAACAAGCCTGCATTTTAGTTACTAAAAGCCACAGGTTTTCATTGTGCACCATTACGACCTTCTAGCCACCGGCGTCCTGACAACCAATGACATCATCAGTATATTATTATTATTATACAGTATTTATAAAGCGCCAATAGTTCGCTCAGCGCTGTACATTGAGTATAAGAGGAGGATATTAGCTGCCTGCACAGCATCTTAGGTGGCCTCTGCAGTGGCCCTCTCCATCAGTGCTGGGGTCACATTAGCTCAATGATGGTGAAAAACTGAGGGAGAAGAGAAACATTGGGATACTAGTCAGTACCAGTGTTCAAAAGTGTATTTGTTTTGGAAAAATAAATCACCGCTAATGTTGGGTGTCCTACATGTGTGGATGTTGCTGCATTATATGAAACTATTAGAATAGTTTTTCACATTTTAGAATGGGGCGCCCTTTTAAAATTATGGACAGCCTTAAGGCACCCCATTTTTGAATGGGGTGCCTCAAGACTGCCCATAATTTTAAAGGGTGCCTCGGGACTGTCCATAATTTTAAAGGGTGCCTTGACTGAAAAAAGATTGAGAAATACTGTTCTAGACAAATTGGGAAAGAAAAGGGTTGCTCTAATGCCAAAGAATCTGTAAAAAGAACATCTAAAAAGGGAAAATCCCTTTATACCGCGGGTATATTGTAAGGTCAAAATTAGAATAGTGTTACACTGGGTAGAAGATCCTTTTACGCACTAAACATAGTCAAATAAAACTTGCAGAGAAACAAACATTCCACGGCAGCATAATTTCGGCTACAGTTTTAGAACTGAACACATTTTCTTCCGAGTAACCTTAAACATTATAATAACCACAGCAGGGAAGCTAAATTCAATTGTTTTTCAATTTTCTGTCTAATAAAAAGTGATCACATTGAAAACTACTTTTTGCAATATTGTTATGCTTCTCAAGATGCAAAGGAAACAAAGAAGCTGAATGATCAGAAAAAGATTAGACTTACCCTATTTGTGAGGCAGTAACTTAAATATATTTATCTTTTCATAGAAATGGAGACAGGAGCCTGGCCGCCATCTACACGTCTCTTATCTAACAAGTTGTACAATGACTATATATATATGGGATCGCTACTTTTCATGAATATCTCTTTTGTTTGCTAAAAACATTCAATTTTGCTCCTAAATTAACAAAACAAGAAGAACATTTTTGGATTAAAACAACTGTTTTATGCAAGGCCAGCAATAAAATATTAAATCATTATTTGTCTTCTCATATCTTTGGAATTCAAAATTATAGACAAAGCTTCTTGGCAACAGTTGAAGAGAGAGTATTGTTTCAATTTCTGTATTTATTATGGTCAGACTAGGGATTAGGAAATTGAGAGTTTTAGTTTCTCCAAAAATTCAGAAAAAAATTACGAGATTTTAGCAAATGGTTATTGAGAAAGGTGAAATTATGGTGGGTTCTAAGAGGGAAAGAAGCTTTATATGGCTCCTGAGGCTTACAGAAGCTCCTTTCGGCTATCCTGGACTGTTTTGTTGCTATTAATAGCCCTTTATTTGTCTTATTTATGTTTTTTTTGTTTTTTAAATAAGAAAAAAATAAATAAAATAACTCATCTAGAAACCCACTAGTTCTGGGGGGTCTTTTCCCAGCCAAAAAGTGCTGATTACAGCCTATCTGTGCATGGACACATAGGATAACATGGTGGGGAGTTTACTGGCTGTAGAAAAAAATGCTAAAAGCCAAAAACAGCAGCTGTAGAAATGTCCAGAGTGCATGGGGTCCAAGTGTTTACAGAATCTCTGCTCTCAGCTGCATAAGGAGCATAGAGAGCTGGGGGCGGAGAAACAACAGTGCACTGATAAATAAAATAACAAAGAAAAAAAGAAACACAAAGAACACCAAGAGAAATAAACTTAACTACCTTAAATTCACTCTATAAAAAAGCTCACCCTCTAAATAAAGAAAAAAAGGGTAGATTATTTTTTCCCTCAAGCATATTTCACCTAAGCTACTCTGTGAGCAAAATGAAAAGTTTTGCTGAAATCAGTAATTTTGCAATTAAATCATTATTCTGACTCCTGGTCAGGACTAAAAATGTAATTGTTCTTTCATTTTCAGCCAGCAGGTGGTGCCCTGAGTTCCTTTATACATGTTTTCCAGTCATGTTGTGCTGGAAAAAAAAGTTTGTTGTTTACAGTGCTCAAAAGCTCAAGCTGGAGTTTACACACAGACCTGAATTAATTATATAATTGACTCACGTCTCTCTCCCCCTCATGCTGTTTATATAACTGTCCCAAGACATCTGCTGTGTTTTTGCTTTAGAATTCCAGTTGTATTCAGTGAGTGCTGTGTCCTGTATTACATTTTAATTTGTCAAACTAAGATTTGTACAAAAATAGTACAAATGCAGGCATAAAACAGCAGTTTAAAAACATAAAAAAACTTTAAAAAAGTAAGCAATAAAATGAACTTGAATCATTATCACTCCTCTGTAAGGATTTTCTATGCTCTTGTATTGCATGTATTGTGATGTTATTATATATGGCTCCTATATTAAAGAGCTTTTTTAAATAAATGAATGCAAATGGCAAGAGCTAATATGCACTGACATGCCATATTTCATCATAGATCAGTGGACCAACCCTTCTTCATAGCATTTACTCACAGATCAACTTTTATTTAACCTCCAGAAAACTCATTTCTGATATTGCCCTGGGTTGGTGCACTCTTCATATTGCCTTATGAGACCTAATCCTGTACAATATTAGACCACTCCACAATACAACTGGACATTTTTTTTTATTTAGCTTTTGTGTTGAGTTAGAATAAGTGAACACCTTTTCTGATTTGGTCCAGGCAAATATCTCTATTTACTTGTATCTGTGTATCTGTGTTGTGATGCTATGGATCTCCTTGGGTAACATCAACATAATACAACATCCTTTTCCATTATAAATTCATGTCAAAATTGACAACCAAAGCAACTGATAACTCCAAATAAATCAGAGGCAATGGTGATATATTCCACCAATTACGAAGAAAGGAGTTGGATGTTTCAATGTTTTTAAAAATGAATTCCAGATAGGTTTCATTTTTAAATTTAACTAGATTAAAGTGGAGCTTTAGGCTAACAAATACACACATGCAGCTCATTGTACAAATTCAACATAGCTGAATCTGACTGCATTCCCGCGCATGCTCAGGAGTGATGTCATCCTTGCCCAGCCAATGAAAGTGGCCAGCAATCAGGACCTGGAAACCGCTGAAGATGTTAGTGGCCAGCAGGGAGCTTCCGAACACTGCATCACTGGAGCCAAGGTGAGCATAGTTCCACTTTAAATATCTAAATTGGTGTTGGTTTCAGTGTCTTGTATTGTCTTGTACTGAAGGGCTTAGACTCGGAGAGGGAGAAGCACAGCCGGGTTTTCTGCATACACATGTGCTGGCAAGAAGATTGCTAAATTGTGTAGAGAGCAGAATGAAAACCTCATCAGTCTGCTTCTGCTCCACTGTCAAAACAGAGGCCAGGGACTAGGAGGTGACCTACCTAAGTTGCCCAACTGCAGTAGAGACAAGGTAGGTTGTGCTTGTTTTTTTTAAATTCTTTTACAGTATATTTTAATTTCTTTACTATGTTTGCCCAATTGCAGTAGAGAAAAGTTAGGTTTTGCTTGTTTTTTTTTTTTTATTCTTTTACAGTATATGTTAATTTCTTTACTATTTTTGCCCAACTGCAGTAGAGAAAAGTTAGGTTTTGCTTGTTTTTTTTTATTCTTTTACAGTATATTTCAATTTCTTTACTATGTTTGCCAAATTGCAGTAGAGAAAAGTTAGGTTTTGCTTGTTTTTTTTATTCTTTTACAGTATATTTCAATTTCTTTACTATGTTTGCCCAATTACAATATAGAAAAGTTAGGTTTTGCTTGGTTTTTTTTTTATTCTTTTACAGTATATGTTCATTTCTTTGCTATGTTTTACTAATGTGAAGGTTGTTTCTTTCATCAACATGATGTGACCCCCTACCTTGTAAAACAACCCATTATGTTTAAAATGGAAATCATGGTTTGATATATATAGATATATACTGTATAGAACAGGGGTCTCCAAACTGTGGCTCAAGAGCCGGATGTGGCTCTTTGATAGACCTTATGCAGCCTTTGGAACACTATTCCTTCCAATGATATGAAGCACTCTTCCTCACATTGACACCAACAGTGGGGCAATAATGCTCTTCTACTGATACCAGTGATAGGGTACTATTTCTCCTACTAATATCAATAATGAAGCACTACTCCTCCTACTGACCACTAACCATGATGCCATGTTAGATTCTCACTGATGCTAGGCCCAAGATATTTTCTACCCCCACTGGCTACAATCCGGCCCCTCTAAAGTCAGAAGGACAGTAAAATGGCTCTGTTTGAAAAGTTTGGAGACCCCTGGTATAGAGCATTCTAAACTCTTCTTTTATAAGGCTCCATGCACACTGGGTGTTTTAATAACACTGGTAGCATTACTTGTGTAAAGTCACATTACAAATGCAAGTTTTTCAGCATTTTTTAGCATTTTAGCATTAGAATTTAGACATGGTTTTCTGCGTTTTTCCGCATTTGTGTTTTTAGCTGGTTATTTTACACCCTCAATTTTTTATTGCTAAAAAAAGTCTAAAAATGCCAGATTGCCACATTTTACTGTGTTTTTCTGCATTAGAGCATTTTTACAGCTAAAGAACTCCTCTAGAAACGCACTAGTTATGGGGGGGGGTTTCAGCCAAAAAAACGCTGATTACAGCCTATCTGTGCATGGACACATAGGATAACATGCTGGGGAGTTTACTGGCTGTAGAAAAAAATGCCAAAAGCCAAAAACAGCCGCTGTAAAAACATCCAGTGTGCATGAGGACTAAGTGTTTACAGAATCTCTGCTCTCAGCTGCATAAGGGGCATGGAGAGCTGGGGGTGGAGAAACAACAGCACACTGAAGTAAATAGCTTTGAAGGTGTGCCAGCAAAAGTCCAACCATTGGAGGACAGGCAGGTTGTGCTCCCTGCACATCCAGAAAACTGATCACATTGGGATGGATGTGCTTCTAAGCCTAGTGTGGTCAGCTGGTCAGTTTGAACTAGGAAATCAGGGGGACTGGCAGAATCACCAGGTATTTCACACAAAGAAAGAAATACAAAGAGAACAGGATACATTTGAACACAAGTACATGGTACAACAGGCACATGGCAGGAGTATGACATTTTGAGGTAATATATTCTTTAAGTACCTGAGATCTGGTAACATAGTTAGAATAATTAGAAACTTCATCTTTTGTATTCATGGTAAGAAATTTCTTCTTGAGTGTTGAGTATACACCAAAGCGATTTGATGATACAACTTTTATAATCTCCTGACGCTAATGTAAGAGTTAAAAGCAAAGAAAATCATCATCTCTCATTTTCACTGATCTCCACCCTGTTCTTTATCCTATCAATATTAAAATCCAGTGAATGCCGCTGTACATGCTCATATGCTTTTCATCCATGCATGCAGAGAAACAATCTCTCTGTCAGCTTTTTACAAAAGTATTATAGAAAACAAAATATAATACTCAATCCCACAGAAACACCAGTCGTATTTTGCTCGATTCAAATGGATATACTGCCCTGGGGTTATGTTTGTTTACCACCATTGGAAATCATCAAAATACATCTTCCTAAAATATTAAAGGTCACAAGAACAATAACAAAAATAACTACACACTGTACAGCTACAAACAAAAAATGGACACTATACATCTTGCAAAGTTCAAAGTAATAAAAAAACAAAAAGGAATGTATGCTATTTTGTTTCCAAATAGACAAAATTACCACTTCAGAATGTATAAATAAAGGGGAAGAATCCAATACGTAGGACCCTTGAACAGGGGACCTCTCAGATGCAGAAGACTTGAGTTCTGGAACCTCGTCGGAGCCCTAAATGGGATCACTCCGATACAGTGTTCAGCTCCGTCCAGATGCAGCCTGCCATAGACTTTGATGTGTTTCAATAATAGCGATTGATTCACTACCTGTAATTGTCTGGTGAAAGTCGCATAAAAGGAGTTTCAAATGTACAGACACATGAAAAAGGCTGGCTAGACGGCAGTAATCAATGTTAGTCTATTATTATATACAGCTGAAACTCGAAAAATTAGAATATCGTGCAAAAGTTCATTTATTTCAGTAATGCAACTTAAAAGGTGAAACTAATATATGAGAGAGACTCATTACATGCAAAGCAAGATAGTTCAAGCCGTGATTTGTCATAATTGTGATGATTATGGCTTACAGCTCATGAAAACCCCAAATCCACAATCTCAGAAAATTAGAATATTGTGAAAAGGTGCAATATTCTCGGATCAAAGTGTCCCACTCTAATCATCTAACTAAGCCATAACACCTGCAAAGGGATCCTGAGCCTTTAAATGGTCTCTCAGTCTGGTTCAGTAGGAATCACAATCATGGGAAAGTCTACTGACCTGACAGTTGTGCAGAAAACCATCATTGACACCCTCCATAAGGAGGGAAAGCCTCAAAAGGTAATTGCAAAAGAAGTTCGATGTTCCCAAAGTGCTGTATCAAAGCACATTAATAGAAAGTTATGTGGAAGGGAAAAGTGTGGAAGAAAAAGGTGCACAAGCAGCAGGATTACTGCAGCCTGGAGAGGATTGTCAGGAAAAGGCCATTCAAAAGTGTTGGGGACTTTCACAAGGAGTGGACTGAGGCTGGAGTCAGTGCATCAAGAGCCACCACACACAGACGGATACTGGACATGCCACTCCTGAACAACAAACAACATCAGAAGCGTCTTACCTGGGATAAAGAAAAACAGACCTGGTCTGTTGCTGAGTGGTCCAAAGTCCTCTTTTCTGATGAGAGCAATGTTTGCATCTCATTTGGAAACCAAGGACCCATAGTATGGAGGAAGAATGGAGAGGCACACACTGCAAGATGCTTGAAGTCCAGTTTGAAGTTTCCACAGTCTGTGTTGATTTGGGGAGCCATGTCATCTGCCGGTGTTGGTCCGCTGTGCTTCATTAAGTCCAGGGTCAACGCAGCCATCTACCAGGAGATTTTGGAGCACTTCATGCTTCCTTCCACAGATGAGCTTTATGGGGATGCTGACTTCATTTTCCAGCAGGACGTGGCACCTGCCCACACTGCCAAAAGCACCAAAACCTGGTTCAATGACCGTGGAATTACTGTGCTTGATTGGCCAGCAAACTCGCCTGACCTGAACCCCATAGAGAATCTATGGGGCATTGACAAGAGAAAGATGAGAGACATGAGACCGAACAATGCAGAAGAGCTGAAGGCCGCTATTGAAGCATCCTGGTCTTCCATAACACCTCAGCAGTGCCACAGGCTGATAGCTTCCATGCCACGCCGCGTTGAGGCGGTAATTGCTGCAAAAGGGGCCCAAACCAAGTACTGAGTACATATGCATGCTTATACTTTTCAGAGCTCCGATATTGTTCTATGTACAATCCGTGTTTTATTGATTGCATGTAATATTCTAATTTTCTGAGATTGTGGATTTGGGGTTTTCATGAGCTGTAAGCCATAATCATCACAGTTATGACAAATCACGGCTTGAACTATCTTGCTTTGCATGTAATGAGTCTCTCTCATATATTAGTTTCACCTTTTAAGTTGCGTTACTGAAATAAATGAACTTTTGCACAATATTTAAATTTTTTGAGTTTCACTGTATATTATATATATATATATATATATATATATGTACAGTTGCAAGAAAAAGTATGTGAACCCCTTGGGATTACGTGGAGTTTTGCATGAATTGGGCATAAAATGTGCTCTGAACGTCATCTAAGTGACAACAATAGAAGAACACAGTCTGCTGAACATAATACTACACAAACATTAGATGTTGCCATGGTTTAATTGCACATAACATGTAAACATTCACAGTGCAGGAAGGAAAAAGTATGTGAACCTTTGGACTTAATAACTGGTTGACCCTCCTATGGCAGCAATAACCTCAACCAAACGTTTCCTGTAGTTGCAGATCAGACCTGCACAACGATCTGGAGTAATTTTGGACCACTCCTCTTCACAAAACTGTTTCAGTGTAGCAATATTCTTGGGATGTCTGGTGTGAATCGCTCTCTTAAGGTCATGCCACAGCATTTCAATCGGGTTGAGGTCAGGACTCTGACTGGGCCACTCCAGAAGGCGTATTCTGTGCTGTTGCAGCCATTGTTTTGTTGAATTACTTGTATGCTTTGGGTCATTGTCCTGTTGCATCACCCATCCTCTGCGGAGCTTCAGTTGGCGGACAGATGGTCGTACGTTTTCCTGCAAAATGTCTTGATAAACTCTGGAATTCATTTTCCCATCAATGATAACAATCCGTCCAGGCTCTGAGGCAGCAAAGCAGCCCCAAACCATGATGCTCCCTCCGCCATGTTTCACAGTGGGGATGAGGTTTTGATGTTGGTGTGCTGTGCCTTTTTTCCTCCACACATAGTGTTGTGTGTTCTTCCCAAACAACTCAATCTTTGTTTCCTCTGTCCACAGTATATTCTGCCAGTAGTGCTGTGGAACATCCAGGTGCTCTTTTGCAAACTTCAAACGTGCTGCAATATTCTTTTTGGACAGCAATGGCTTCCTCCGTGGTGTCCTCCCAAGTACTCCATTCTTGTTTAATGTTTTCCTTATTGTAGATGTGTCAACAAAAATGTTAGCATGTGCCAGAGATTTCTGTAGGTCTTTAGCTGACACTCTGGGATTCTTCTTTACCTCATGCAGCATTCTGCGCTGTGCTCTTGCAGTCATTTTTACAGGACGGCCACACCTAGGGAGAGTAGCAACAGTGCTAAACTTTCTCCATTTCTAGACAGTCTGTCTTACCGTGGACACATGAACATCAAGGCTTTTGGAGATACTTTTGTAACCCTTTCCAGCTTCATGCAAGTCAACAATTCTTGATTGTAGGTCTTCTGAGAGCTCTTTTCTGCGAGGCATGGTTCACATCAGACAGTGCTTCTTGAAACTAGTAAACCCAAAACAGGTGTGTGTTTTTTAAGGGCAGGACAGCTGTCAGCAACACATCCAATATCATCACACTGATTGGAGTCAAGGTTGGCTCACTCCTGGCTCCAATTAGCTCTGGGAGAAGTCATTAAGCTAGGGCCTCACATACTTTTTCCTCCCTGCACTGTGAATGTTTACATGTTATGTGCAATTAAACCATGGCAACATCTAATGTTTTTGTAGTATTATGTTCAGCAGACTGTGTTCTTCTATTGTTGTGACTTAGATGACATTCAGAGCACATTTTATGCCCAATTCATGCAAAACTCCACGTAATCCCAAGGGGTTCACATACTTTTTCTTGCAACTGTATACTACTCCTCTCATTACAAGTGTAGCCTGGTCTTTCTAACTGAAAACAAGGGAAAAAAGAAATCATTTCAGTCTCTAATTACCTGTAAGGCTCCGTTCACACCAATGCGTTTTTTAGTGCTTTTTGCACAAACACACTGCAGTCCATTTAACATGGTTTCCTATGGAACATGTTTGCATCTATGCTTCTTTGAGCTGTTGCGTTTTTGGAAAGGGTGAGGGACTTTTTTAAAAGCAAAAAGCAGCGTTTTTGCTACAATAGAGTTCAATGTGGGAATCTGCTGAAATGCATGGTAGTGCATTGTTGGCGCATTTGTGCCGCATTTTTTCCGCGTTTTGTGTTTTTACTCTGCCCAGCAAAAAAAAATTCCCCTTTAAAAAAAAAAGGGCTGAACATAACTCAAAACACGGTAAAAATGCATAAAAAAGTGTCAAAAATGCATGTATAAAAATGCAAAACAAACTGTGAACAGCACTGCAAAACGGACAAAAAGTAAACTGCATAGGTGTGAATGGAGCCTAACACCCACAATGCTTCTGATAGCCAGAGACTGAGCCCTGGTTCACATATATGCAGCTGTGTGGACCGTGTTTTGTGTGGGCATGAGAGCCCACTCATTTGAATGGACTCCTGTGCTCTGTGACACGCAGGGAAGAAGTCCCTGTACTTTTTCTGAAAACGCAGCCCACACGGGAACCTCGGTTCTCAGTATGGTTGCGTTTTCCAGTGTGGGCATCATGCCATTAGAATTAATGGCAACTGCCCGCAGGTCCGCATTCTTCTGTGTGGGTAGTGCTGCTGCACGGATTTTCATGCGCATCGCAGCTGCACCACCCACACATATGTGAACCTTGACTTAGGTAGGCCAGATATTATTCATTTTTCTTTTTAACCAGCGGTTGAACAAAAACACATTTTCTGATTGCTGATGGGGGAATCACTTCTGCAGCACTATTTTGTTCTTCCGGAAGGGAGCCTTCCCCATCATCAGAATACAATGATTAGTGTTGCGAGCCATATCAGGAGGCACTGAACATTCAGGAAAAACCTGACAGGCTGGTTGTACACAAGTCGATCGGTAGGTCAACATGTGTACAACCAACTAGCCCATACATGGATCAAAATTCATCCATTTCCTGCTGAACCAGCCAAGATTCAATCCATCAAGGGCCGGTTTAAGTAATCTAGCCTCTGATTTCAATCACCTATCAGGTAGCTAAGAGCCAGCTTCTTGTTCATGACAAGGTATTTTTGCTCACATCTAGAATGTGATTTAGTAATTCCGACAAGTGGGCTATTAATTCATGTGAAGTGTGACATTTAATGATAGGTCCACTTCAAGCAAATTAAACTGTGAGGTGGTAGAAGATTAATTATACACAAGGCAATGCAATGGTTATTATCTGCAATCTGCAATTATCCTGAATTCCCCTACTTAACAACCTGAGAGTTCTAAAAGTGTTCCTTCTGAGCATCACTGATTACATGCTGGTGTGTGAGAGACAACATAATCAGTAAAGTATTTCTGTAGCTGAATTGCGTAGGACAACAAGGACTTCATACCTCTCTTATTGAGCTGCCCTCCCAACAACATGCAGGAAAATATAAACAATGGCCTTTATCACAGTGTTCATATTGGGAAGATTATGCTTCCTTCCTGTCTCAGAGATGGGTGTCACTGCGGCAGGAAGTGAGTTGAAGTTTCCCCAATGGAAATACAAGCAGTAATAAAAGCCTAACGGGTTCCAGTCCTTTCCTACATTATCGTGCTATATACACAGGTGAAATACATATAAGGGAACTGTGTTTCTGACCATCCAGTCCTGAGATTTACACAGCTCTGTCACACAGCATGATCCTGTCTGGCAGTGGAGGGGACTTGTTTTCTCTCAATTTTTTTTTCTTTAATTAAGTAACATAGACATGTCTTGTCCCTTCCCCCAGCCTGTGAGGCTTCATTTGCACTAGCGCTTTAGCCCATGTGTATCAAATTCTGGTGTTTTGGGGCACCTGGTAGGCACAGGTGCAGCAACCAGACCCACTGCCAGCAGCCTGTCAAATCAGAACAGGCGTGTCAGGACCTGGGTCATCTGCTGGTTGCACTGTTGTTCCTTGAGCTGAAGGGTGCAGTTCCGGTGGCCACCAGTGAGTGTCTCCCAGCAGCCAGCTTATCCTTGTAATTAGGCTGCACCTGATACTGGCTGCTGGGAAGGTATTTGATGAAGATTGGTTTTTCAGTGTTCTACCTGTGAGCTGTGTCCCTGCCTGTTCCTGTACCCTGTCCCTATCCTGTGTCCTGCTCCCAGTACTCTGTACCCTGCACTCAGTATCCTGTTCACTGCATCCAGTACCCTGTATCCTGCTCTGCTCCCCTTGTTTCCTGTCCCAGTCCTGATCCTGCCCTGTTCAAGAGAGCTGCCTCCATTGTATACCTAGTGTTTGTTAGGTTGTTGTTCTGGGTTTGCTGCTCTATCACATTTTTTTTTCAATTTTATTGTTTATAGTTTTTATGGTTTGTTGGTGTTGGAAGGGTGTTTTTAATGTTAATAAACTTTATTTATTCATACTTGGTCTAGTTCTTGAATCCTTGAGGTGTAGCCCACTGATCTGGTCATCCCTGTTGCATACCTGCATTTGGTATCCATTACAATCCTAAAATTCATGGCGGCTGGATGCTGCACTGAGCAGTACCCACGTTTAGAGCCTTATACATTCAGAGAACTTTACCCAGAAGCACGAATTAAGCCTTTAGGTATATGATCTCGAACACATACAGTCCTAAACATAAGTACCACTCTGTCCATCGTTCTGCCACTGAATATTTCATCCTGTTCTAGATTTTGACTGGCTGATGGCATTGGGGATAGATGCTGCACCTGTGCCTCCTGGGTGCTTGAAAACTCTGGGATTTGATGCACACAAGCCAAAGCACTAGCATGCATTAGACCTAACTGGACAATGAGAGGAGAAGCAGCAAACTGATGAATTCCTCTGCCTGTCACTTTGCTCTCTCCTCCAATCAGCCTTCTCCTTGTTCATGTAGCACATAAATTAATAAAACTCCCAGTAATGCTATTACAAGGCTGCAGCTAGAGGGAGTTCTAATGATTTGCAGTGAGACTAATACCAACAAGCTCACATTAAACTCGGAATGAGCTAGTGATCAACATGTGTTTCCTGTTCTCCTCTTGATACAGGTTAGACACACTGTTCAGTGGTTGCTCAGTTTTGTGTTTGTGCTGACATTTACTTTCTCTGTTTAGTATCTTATATGTTAGTAATGGTAACTCTCTAATACAAATTGATGCACTTTTCCATGTGGCCTGCCCTGCAACTATAAAGAAAGTACTTATCTGTATAATGTCATCCATTTCTGTTTAACACATTAAACTCGGAAAGAGCAAGTGAGCAACGTGTTTTGTGCTCTCCTCTTGACACAGACACTGCAGGCTGCATCTTTGTCATACCTCACACTCAGATCACCGATAATTCCGTAATACTTGCACATAATCTCTGCAGCACAACTGACTGGCTCTTCGTGCTGATTTTTTCTCACTCAATCTGACCCTCTGGTCTTTACAGTATTTATAAATAAAATATTATGCTCCGTATAACCTATCACATATAATCATTGTGAAATCACTCATGTCTATGTAAAATAATCAAATCAGTGAAAAGAACAAATAAATAGTGACATATAGTCCATGCAGAAAACAATAACGTCTGTGTAAATGCAATGCTCAATAGTGAAGCCGTTTTCCAGTTCTTTGAATGTGAAATTAATGCTGTGAATCTTAATCCATCCAATTGTTCGCCAATATGTGCACCATCACCATGTGAATAAATGGAGGCTTGCCAGAAGCAGAGACCACTTAATTATAGGGGGTCTTAACCAGCATAGCAATATAAGGTGTCATGCCAGGATCAGATCTCCCAAGTCTCCCAACCCAAGATGTGAACTCCAATACAATGTCAACATTAAAGAAAAGGCATGCCTCTCATAGTGCAATAAGTTTGACAAGCCTTTATTTGCTCAAATAAAAATCTTACTGTAGAATGGTAAAAAGCATTTAAAAAAACACTTCTAAGATGGCCAACAGCACAATGACATCAGAGGGAGGCTCCACCCAATGTGTTTCGTCCTCAGAAGACATCTTCCGGGGCTAAACCATACCTCACACTCAGATCAACGATAATTCTGTAACTTTTGCCCATAATCACTGCAGCACAACTGACTGGTTCTTTGTGCTGCTTTTTTTCTCACTCAATCTGAACTTCTGGTCTTTACACTATTTGCTTTTTGAAAAAAATTAATGCGATGATATATTCAAGTGTACAGAGTTGCATGGATTTGTTTCTTTTATATCTGCTAGGAGCTCAGCTTTTATTCTTACTTTTTTATGTTAAGACGCATTTTTCGGTTAATTATTTTTTTTCAGGTGGCCTCAGAAACATGAGAAACGTGTTCACATATTTGTATGATCTGCAGACAGAGCCAATACCTTGGGAAATATTAAAGATATGAATCAGTGGTTCAAACATAACATTTTCCTTTGGCTACAATTCAAGAGGGGTTTATGTTTTTTAAGATAATTGCATGACATAAACACTGTTATTTTGCACCATCTGTCTTTGCTGTTCGAATTTGAACAAAAAAGTACTTTGGAACTGAGCAAATCACTGTAACAAGGAGAGAACTAAATGATCCACATCAGGAAAAAATCTTCTCTATTAGTCCTAAAATATAGCAAATATCAGCTGTCCACTAATAACCATATAGATAGTATATAACGTACACTCATGATTAACCCATATCTGCCCGGGGATATTACAGCAGAGATGCCCATTGCCACTTTAGGAGTATCAATATGCCCCTGTTGTAGATGTTTTCTCACTTCATGTATGGTGGCACTGTTGTCAGCTGAACAGGAAGTAAAGGGATGTCTCTCTAGTGGAGTCTTGGATAGAAGTAAAACTTGGCAGAGGTTCTAACTCTTCTCGACTCTATCCAAAAATAAAAAAAGCTTTGGCTGGTCAAATGAATCTGATGTTGGTGGAGGACAGCGTTGGACTAGTTTACCAAGTGACTGGTTGCCAGTAAGTTTGTCTGTGGAGAGTATGGAAGAAATCGCTTCCCATAGGTTGTCACTAACTAGTAAATGGTGGTGATAGAGTCTCTTGTGGTCTGGGGCTGCTGCCTATCTGACAAAATGATGGGGTCATTTCAGCAGAAGACACTTGACTGAATAGGAATGAGCTCCCGGTGTCAAAAAAGTCTAATTTGATGAAGTGTTAAAATGTTTATTGGAAAATTAATAAGTACAAGTAAAGCCAACACATTTCACGGAATGTCCTTTACCTTTTTTAGGGCTAATATGTGAATGAAAAATATGCATAATCAGATTAATACAATTAAAATCTGAAACACGTATGCCTGATACATTCCAATGTAAAATGCATACCCAGTTAAATCCCTTCAAAATAAGTTTGGAAAATCAAAAAAGGAAAAAAAGAAAAGAAAGAGGAAAAAAACAATAGTAATAATAATGAATATTAGAACTAGAATAATAATAATTATTATTATTAGTAGTATCATTATTATTTAATTAATAAGAAATAATAATATTAAATCAAAGAGAAAAATATAATATTAATAATAATACAAAAATAAAAAATAAACAAATACATGATAAATACCAACACAGATTTATAGACATAAATAGGAAATATTTATAAAAAAAATAGACTTAAAGGAATTACTATTGTCAGCCCACTAGCTGTGGCTTGTAGAGGACCAAGATATGTGCATGTGTGGACACTTGATAAGGATAAACAGCAGGTTTTTCCATATGAATATAGATAGATAAGATAAGGAATACACATATATGATATGATATGTCCTCCTTACTGGCTCCTATCATATTTGATTGAGAATGAGGAATCTGTGAATAAAAATAAAAAATATCTATCTTGTACCAGACCATTTTGTCACCACATTTGTAGTCCATTGACATTGATTACTTCCTCCAGCCATTTTAATTGAAGTCCCATACCCTGTGGATGGAGGAATAGTCTGCAGTAGCCTATGTATTGTATCCTCCATCCACTGATTGCTGTTGCAATGCTTTGCAGGTTCAAATACAAAAAAATAATAACTTATTTTTTTTAGTAATTAATATGGCTGCTTTTGTTTTATTTTTTGCAAAAATTTTCGGCATGCTTTACATCAGAATCCCCCCCGTCTCTGTAATATAAACCTGGACACCTTATATGGGGCACCTAGTTATGGTTGTGGCAAGGGGAGAGATCTTCATGAGGCAAAGTAACTGATTGATTACTCAGGCAGAGGCAGCCAACCAGTGCCTTAGCTTCACAAAGATCCAGCCCTTGTCACAGCTGTAACCAGCAAGGTCGGCCATACACTAATAGAATTTTGGTAAAAATGTTTGTTTTAGGAATGTTTATTACATTTTATTTTTCGTATTAACAATTTTTATTGATTTTCACATGAATATATACACAAGAAGTAACATAAAAAAAAGAGCACATCGATGGTGAGGTCTGCATGGTTACAAACATAACAATGTCATATAGCTACAATGGGAAGGCCATCAGAACTGTACATTTATAGAAAGGTGGGAGGAGGAGAAATTGTCCCATGGGTGCCAAACTGCCTCAAACACAGTGGTCGAGCAGGCATGTATAGCAGTTAGGTACTCCATCCATCTCACATCAGCAATAATTTTAAACAGAGCTGACATCGAAGGAGGTGTAGCGCATAGCCAACACATAGGAATGCTTCTTCTAGCCACAGTCAGAATATGTGTGGTGAGTTTCCTGGCCAGTCTGGAAAGACCTGGGAATGGCAGGCTCAATAAAAAATATATAGGCTCAAAAGGGAGAGAGGTCTGCAATAACAATTGTAAAAAAGACAAAACCTCTTCCCAAAAAGAGACAATGGATCCACAGGACCAAAAGATATGGAAGAGGGAGCCAAAGTCTTTCCCACAACACCAGCAAGCAGAAGAAGCATTCGGGTTAAAAGCATGAATAACCTCAGGAGTTTTGTACCACAGCATCAAAATGTTGTATGTATTTTCTTTATAGACCACCGAGACAGAAGATTTAGATGTGTTATCTCAAAATTTCTTCCATTGCGTAAGACCAATATTACATTTTCTAATCATCATCGGGGTCAAATTCAAAGAAGCAGGTTGCAAAATTTTCCTTTACTGATCAAATTCCTACCAGTGAATGTGGTTATAGGAAAGTTCATTAATTCCAAAATTAATTTTGAAAGCATTACTCCAAATTTTTTTAAGATTTTCAAATGACATTTATTAAGTCATTGTGTTGTGCCCCACTGTCATGTATTTTTTAAGTCTTGCATTGTACTGCATGTGGTAATTTTTTCTGCAATATACTAATATCTAGGGGTGGTTTGGAGCCACTGCAACTTGTTTACTAATGTGATTTTGGTATCTTTCTCTGTCATCCCTTCAAGTTAGTATAGTTCTTCAATGTTCCCTCAATCAGTGTTAATACACAGAGACAGGGTCCAGGAAAGTCATTGTCCTCTTACACTTCAAAAGGATATAAAAACATCCTCTGTGTTGCAATTAGCAGTAAAATTGAGTTGGATTCAATGTTTGTATCTTATTGAAGAGTTAAGCTGCCTGTGAATGGTTCCATATTAGCACGTGACCATTCTGTCCAACAGACTGGATCTAAGGAGGTGTGTCAATGTACAAAGGTTCGTTTGAAATTCTGCTAGCATATGTGGCCAGCTTCAGTGACCAGGAAGAAACAGGCTACTTTTCACCGGAGAGAAATAATCCTTGTTATAGGCATATATTCTGGTACTTTTATCAGGTTTATTATTATCAGCAGCAAGCAGGAAGGAGGGAAACCTAATGTAAATTAGACTTTAGGTCTGATTTAGAAATAACTGAGATCTTTGTAAATCCTGTTATATCAGATTTGGGAATTTTCATCTAAAGTTTTGCAGAATAATTCAATTAGTTTGACTTCATTGCCATGGAAAAGCAGCGAAGGAGACAATATTGCAGCAAATGAGAGAAAATGAGACATAATTTTTATGAAGCGGATGTTCATACTCATTACAGCTGCACCTGCTAAAGGCACTGAAAACCTTGGCAAATCCTTTCCAAGTCGTCATTGCTGATGGAGAATGTCCAAAAATGGTGCCTTTTATGAACAGATGAGCTCTGTCCATTAGCTAAGAAGCCACGGAGGACCACTTGCGTCTATCGGATTTGCCCTAGCATTTTAATCATCCCGGCTTGCTGGAGACATAAATAATAATAGAATTCCAAGGTAACCCTGAGGCAACCTTGATCACCCTTCCAAAGGCATTTGAATCTGACTGGCTGTCTAGGATGCCTTCAATTGGGAAACATTCAAATTTTACTGTGATGACCTTCTTAGGAGCAAGCTTTGTGCCTGGAATTAGAAAAACATGTTCACATTGAATTAGCAATCAAGTACAGTTTTATGTTGTAACACCATTGCTTCTCTATTATGCCAGGAGAAGTTTGACCTAATCGTTTGTCCGGTATTTAAATATTTAGAGGACACTGAGTACTTTTCTACATGTATTGGTCAGGTTTTTTGCTTTGATATGCGGAATATAGACCATGGAATTAGAATCTGGTTTGAGGATCTCAGAGGGTAAAACTGATCTTCAGGCAAACAGTTAATTATACAGATGGAATACCTATACTGTATAGGAGCTGTTTCACCTGCCAAAGGATTTACATTTATGTTCATCCAGTCCTGGGATTTACGCAGCTCTGCTACACAGCACAGCCCTCTGTCACAGAATAGGAAACCTGATTCTCCCTGCTGCAGTTTAGGAACACTTACATGTACCTTCCCCCAGCCTTTGACTGGGAAGCACCTCTCTGATGTTCTGCTGTGTCCTCCTCTCAGTATTCTCCTTGTTACACATGAACAGTACAACTTACAGCATCCCTGTGCTGCTTCTTCCTCTATCAGTCTTAGGCCTAGTTCACACTTGCATTCGAGGGGTATTTTTAAAGCTCCTCAACCACCTATGCAAATGATACTATGGGCAGCACACAGTGCTATTCACATTAATAAAACATGAAGCATTAGCGTTGCTTTGCTTCAGAATTGAAGAAAGAGGAGTTTGAAACCTTTCATTGCCTCCCATTCAAGGCTATGGTGGCGTTTCGCAAATGCGCTGGCAGGCGTTTGCAGGGCATTTGTGGTGCACTTGCCACACGTTAATAACATGACAGTTTATCATAGGTGTATTTTGTGTAGTTTTAACATACTGTTGAATAGTGGATTGCAAGAGGTTGATGCCAGGTCAAATTCAGGTACTTACACACAAAAGAAAATATACAATGGTGTACAATGAATAAAGAACTGTATTAATATGTGACTTTTATATGTGGCTAGAGATCTTTAGGTTTGCACAAGGGTTAGGGTTTCAGAGAGGGAAACCCTAACCCTTTGGGATTGGCAGCCAATCGCTAGGTCTGGGAACTGCTGATGTGACCAATGTAGAGACGACTACCATTTCCCTGGTTTATTAACACACTCAGTGTCATCTGCAATGGAGGAAGGCGAAGACAGGCAAGGTGAGTATAAGGGGGTCCTGGGACCCTTGTCACTTTGCCCTGCAGGAGAAAGGTGGCTATGGGGAGATTTACTAAAACTGGTGCACACAGAAATTGGTGCAGCTGTGCATGGTAGCCAATCAGCTTCTAACTTCAGCTTGTTCAATTAAAAGAAAAGTATAGCCACAGCTTTTCTGGCTATACTTCTATGAATCACAGGAGTGTTGTTAGTTCTGCATTCCTGTGATCCATTTTCAGTTGACAGCGGGCTGAAGCCTACTGTCGTCTGACGTCACAGTCCTGGTTCTGAAAAGATCTCCGACAGTCCCCGTCTCTCTGCTCATGGAATGCTGAGATCTGAGCGATCTTAGAAAAGCCGGGGGGGGGGGGGGGGCAGATACAGCATCAAATCAATGCTGCATTAACCTAGGTGAGTATAAATGATTTTTTTTCTAGATCCCATACTTCTCTTTTAAGCTTTGGCAATAAAACCTGGAAGCTGATTGGTTTCTATGTCGAGCTGCACCAGATTTTAGTAAATCAACCCCTGTGTCTCTTTACATGTCATACCTGCTGTGACATCTTTTTGGTTGAGGTGTTATTCTATACATTACATCAAATTGCACCTGTTGTGAGGCTGTAGAGTAATTTCTTTTTTATGGACAGGAGCATATTTAATTTACAGTGGGTCAGGCATATTTAATTTATAGTGTTCCGTATGCATAAGCTTCTAGAGAAGTAGAAGTCCATTTAATTGACAGGTACACTTTAGATAAAGCCCCATGAGTCTCACTTAATAAAGCAATGTCAATATATTATACAGTATATGTGATTAAAGGTTATATTAATAAATCTGGCAGTTTACCCATTTCTACATATTCAACTAGAATACTGAAACACTTATGAATCAACCAGTTCTATATAATTTAAGTATTTTTTTGACTCTTGCCCTCTTACTATTGTTCTCTCCCTCCTCCCTTTCCAGCCTGGGCTTTTATGAAATGTGCTCATGGCAGGCAGGATGAGGGCTGTATTCTTTGCAGTGACTTATTTTCTGATGTGATGTTAACGGGTGCTGTCCAGCAAGCAACCAGCTGAAACGGCTATGTTCTGCTTTTTGCGCTTTCCGCATGATACAAAGCCAGAAGAGACTCTATGACCTTATTTTATTATTGCATTTTTTCAGATAGTGAAAAAGCTTCTTTTAAAAAGCCTTTAATTTTAAAGATTTACAAATACTTTTCAGTATGCTTGGCATAGAAACACACCACTAGAGACCACGTTTCATAACATGAGATAGAAACAGTTGTTTTGCAACAGGTGTATTGAATTGTTACTTACACAATGACAACCATAAAAGAGTCTTCCCCGACAAATGTGATATTATCGTTAAAGGTTGACAGTGACATGTAGAAATATAGGCCAGCTGCTGTTATGTCTGTGGGGCTCCAGCAGCAAGATTTTCCAGATTTTCCGGTAGCCATCCTACATTGGTCATGTCTATATTGTTCTGCTTTGTGTAAAAATATGAAGTCAAGGGTCATTCCAAAAGTATTTCAGGTGGTGGCAGCCAAAGGTGTAGTCTACTAGTTCTGTCCACCCAAATGATATCACTGTTAAAGCCCCAGAGAGTTGTATTCTTTAACATGCAAGTCTTCAACAGACTCTATTTTTTGGTGGACTACAATTATGAACTTCATAAAAAGTTAGTAAATAAAACATTGCAGGCCCAGAAAGATAAGAGGGCAGTCATAAGTACAGGGTTCCAGTCAAAACTATCTTTAGGCTGCTTCATAAGCACACATAATGGACATATACTATTATGTCTATGGAGAGGGGAGGAGGGAGAACGGAGGAAGGTGCTGGCAAAAAGGTCCAGGGTCATCTTATCTGCACAGAACAGCAAGGATCAGATAAGCTTTTCAAACCTGTTCAGTTGATCATAATTCCACAGAACAGTGGAGGAGGACTGCCAGCAGATAGAAACACGGGATGGTTGCTCTATCTTCCAGATAGCTGGATCAGGAGATGCCTGTCTGTTGTCCATGGCAAGCGTTAGATTTATCCCGGCCATATGCAATTTAAGTTTCTGTAGCAAAGCAGTCAATTTAAGTCCGCTAGCATATTGAAGAGTCAGTCAGCTCAAAAGGGAATTGTATTGTTCTGAGTCAGAACAATACAAAAGTGAGCTCTCCCTGCCATAATTCTTGACTCCATTTCTGCCTACCAAAGAGTTTCAGGTGTATGCTTGAGGGTTTCACCCTGTGCTGTCACCTTCGCTATCATTTATAAGAAATATAAAATCCCCATAGAACCACTGATTAAACATTGAGTATTGAAGTATGAGAATCATCAGCATGTGTTACATGTTTCCCCATATCCAAAAGTAGCAGTTTTGAAGAGCCCCAGCTGCAGGTTGGGATGGTGAGAGATGATGGTGAAGATGGTGAAGGTGAGTATTAAAGTGGAATTGAACTCAAAAGTGAAAATTTGCTAGCGAAATGTTAATTGCAACTAAAGAGTACCAGGTAAATGTACCTTTTGTCTGGAATTCTTCCCGAAAACTAACAGTGCACGTCCTAGTATATGAGGGGGCCTGCAGTCTTATAGCCGTAGATCTGCAGTGAGATCTAAGGCACTGCACTCTGACTACTAGTTTCAGGAGATTTAGAGAGTTTGATGCTGCTCACTGTTCTTGCTTGGAGGATCTGACACGAAGAAGCAAAACCCTGCCTCTATCCCATTAGGGATGAGCCAATTTGCCATGGGTTCAGTAGAGCAGGGTTTGGCAAACATCAAAGAAGCCCAGTGAAACTATTGGAATCTGAATCTATCAGATAAAAAATGTCTGTTGGCTCATCCCTAATGGCCATCGCTACACAGAGACACAGTGCAGAACATGGCTTGGTAAGTCAGTAATAGGGAAAGATCAGTTGCAGAGAGACCACTGACAATATTGGTGACTAGTTCAGTCACTCTTTACCTCCTAGTGGTACCACTATGAAGCCAACCTGTTCATTTTCCCAGTTTAAGCAGAGTACAGGCTTGCTTTAAAAATCTGTTGGATGTCTCATCTGCTTATAATGAACAGTTATTTTCCCGTGTAAGGGTAACTTTGACCCTCTGCACAGATCAAACTCTTTTTATAACCTGACATTAAAAGGCAGAACTTTTTTTTCTGTGTTTGCTTCTCCTCGTTCAAAGGAAAATTGTAAATTTGTCTGGGTTAGTGTTTCTTAGCCCAAGGAAATCTGGCTGTTTACTCTGCTCCAGTAACCACAATTCTACTGTGAATGATTTATACTGCATTGCTCTGCCTGACAAGTATAACAAACTGGATAAAAGTGTGATAGAAAGGGCAATTCAGTCAAAAGTGTCTTCTTAATGTGGGTCCCTGTAGCCAGTTCAACATAAACAGAGACAGATATGTAAGATGTGCTTTAGCATTTGGGGTATGGTGTCTTATTTTTCAAAATGGGGCTCTGCACATTAGCCAGAATTATATTTGGAAGTAGGAAGGGGGGGTTTCTCTCTTTGAATTTTTAAATCTATTTATATTCTCCATATTCACCAAGTGGGCCTATAAGTGTGGGAATAGACAAAGACAAACTCTAAAAGATAAATGTAATGTTGGTTGTGCTAACTTTTCAATAATTCAATATTTGAATAGGCAATGTTCCGAATGTTCAGTACCACAGTTACATTATTTTTCTTTACAGCCAAATTAAACTGTTGCCACGTGCTGTAAAGAAATATATTTTATTTACTGTGATTAGATATTAATTTCCCTTATTCATATATATATATATATATATATATATATATATATATAAACCAACAGCAAAATCCACTCTGGCAAAAGTATGAGTAATGCTCTTGCCAAACCCTGAATCAGGTAACCCTCATAGATTGGAAGCTGAACACCTGCAGGGGTTCATCCTATGCCCCACAGACTGCACAAATCTAGCGGAAAAGACCAGTTGCACTTCGAAGAAACTTCAAACGCTGGTAACTTTATTCATCAAAAGAACATGAACAGAGAGTCCCACCTGAGACCTTCTCCTCTCCCTCCGGGATCTCCTCCTTTCCAGGCGGAGACTCTCTGTTCATGTTTTTCAGCAAATTAAGTTACCAGCGTTTGAATTTGCAGCAAGTGTTTTTCTATGGATTTCAGCAAAAATCAGTCTGATAAAGTTAAAGCAAGTCACCGTTTTAAAGCAAAGAGCTGATTAAAGTGAACCTGTGGGGTCACCTTGCTCTACAGTCTCCAGGTCTTCTAAGCTAACACCTTCAGATTCATGAAACCCAGGCTCCCAAAGCTGATTCCCGAACCTCCTACTACTGCCCCCACACCTTCTTATTGGCCAGTGAGATCAGTTATTGTGTTTGTTGGCCAATAGGAAGGCACGAGAATGAGGGGGCCAAGGGTGGAACATCATCAATCAATGCATATTAGTGATGTTGGGTTTAGGATCACCCTGACATTCTGAAAATCAGACTAGGACGTGAGCAGGATCCTGAAGCTGCCTGTCCTACAGACCTGAGTTCACCATAGATGTTCTACAGGTTGACTTTAAATCACTATATACAAATAACACTTGAATCTACTTTTTTTGTAATAAGAATGAATACAGCTGGTTAAAAACAAACCATTTCCTTCATTAACACATGCAGTGGCTGTCAACACTGTATGTATTGTATGTAGCCTCATACAGTATATAGTGCTGTGTTCCACCAGCAGGGCAGAGACTTCCCGTCTCACTCCCATAACAAAAACGAGTTGAGCTGAGCACTGCTCAGCCATGCACAGGAAGCTTTTTTGACTAATTGGCTGAGGAACAGAGAGGCTGGAGGATCACTCTTAGTCAGAGGAAGCTTTGTACTCATCTAGAAAATACAAAACTACATTTGAATGGCTGAGCAGTGCTCAGCCTGGCTTGATTTTGCTCCAGGAGTGGGATGGGAAGTCCCCATGTCCTCAATTGCCCATGTGTCCAGCTCCTTGTCCAACATAAGCCGGTCTCATGACCGACTTCTGTCAAACGAGCATGCTGGAAAACCAGCATCCAACCAGCGCTTGCAGCCAATGGTTGCAAGTGCTGATCAGTGTGTCCTGGCGGGGAGGCAGTCTCCCTGTCAGAACACAATAACTTAGCAGGGAGATCAACACACTTTGGTTGAACAAAGAAAAACTTCCTGTGAGTAACCTGGCATATATATATATATATATATATATATATATATTTATGTGTGTGATTTGCATTTCTGTGTAGGGGGCAGGCACGGGCAGCTAGGCATGTCAGTTACCGAGTCCTGGCCAGAGATTCCCCACGGCACCTGGTGACTGCCATGTAGAACTGACAGGGGAGAGACCTGCATGTAAACAACACAGGTCTCTCTCCTGCCAGCAAGGACATGCTGCTGTGTATTTCTCTGCACAGCAGAGAAATACACAGCAACATGCCTCCCTAGTAAAACACACACAGCACATTATGTAAAACAGCACACTGTTAACCCTTTGTTCACCCCAGATGTTAAGTCCTTCCTGCTCAGTTTTATTAGTACAGTGTTGGTGCTTTTTATTAGCACTGATCACTATATTAGTGTCATTGGGATGTCAGTGGCAGTTAGTCAGTTCTCACCCAGTGTCAAAATGCCCACCATTACTAGTATAAAAAAAAATAAAAATAAAAATTCCTGTATATATACCACCATTGTAGATGCTATAACTCTCATGTAAACTAATTAATTTACATGTATCTGGATTTTATTTTAGCAAAGACATGTAGCAGAATACATTTTGTCCTAAATTTATGAAGAAATGTGATTTTTTTTTTTTACTGAATATGTTTTATAGCAAAAATATTGTTTTATTTTTTCAAAATTGTGTACCCTGGCATTGTGAGAAGCAGCAGTAAAGTGCAACTATCCTATAGTACTTCAAAGCATGAAGCAAAGCCTGCGTATGTAATGAGGAAATATGGCGGCTCCCATGTACAAACAGTTCATAAAACATTAACCTTCTGGTAACATACTTTACACCCAGCTAATATTTTTTACGTGCAAAAACAAAAATAAAGCTATATATTCAATGAAAAGCTTGACTGATGCTGTCAAGACAAGAACAGTGGTGTGATGTGACCCACAGCAAGTATCAGGCTACCATCCTTCATTATCTGGAAACACTAGACCCCTGAAAATTGGAACTCGATTGGTTACTACATGGCCTGCAGCCATGATTGCTCTTTGACTCATGTTATAGAGCAAGAGCCAATTGTTTGATGGTCATTTTGGCAAAAAAGTTAAGAATCAAATACAAATTAAGAGTCACAGAGTTGCTATTGATTTACAGGCCCTGAAACACTAGAGTAACTCGAACAAAAATATTGATTACTTTTCTTCATAACATAGATGAAAAACCTCTTTCTGAAATCGGCACTTCTAGCAGGAGACTTTTCTTTGAATCCTCAGAAATATATTACTGCCTGTACTAAAAAAAGCAGATATGCACCTGCTAGACATATAAAAGGCTGAAAATTTCAATTCCAAATTGATTTTCTCAGGGGCTCCAACCTTAAGATGTATAAAATCAAGTTCACTATGCTAAAGAATTCTCTATATTATGACCCCTGGTGTCTGCATACTGAAAGAATTGTTCCAGACATGACATTACGGTGCAGACGAGCCTATTGTATATCATAGAATATTCATCTCTGTTGCGTCATACCTATATCCATCTGTGCAGCCTACACTAGAAAGTCCTTTACAGTAAGTAGGTCAGTGTGACCAGGAGCTTTTCTATGTTACAGGTGTATACATAAATGAGAGCAGCCTGGCAGTTGTCAAAGTGAATACTCCAATGATTGCTGTGAAAGTTAAATCCAAACTCCAAGCAGATAGAAAAGACATACAAGAATGATGCTCTGTATTCATTAACACATTATTAAATGTAGTTTTTAAATGCAAGAAGTGATAGTGCCTGAATATGGCTTGGTATCAGCCCAGTGGTGCGTTTAGGTTTCCTGCTGCCCTAGGCAACACAAAAATTGGCTCCCCCCCACGGAGAGACCCTGACACTGACCAACACCCCCCTCCCCACGAAGAGAGCCTGCCATTGACCAACAACACCCCAGACCCCCCACCCTTACCCAAGAGAGCCTTCCACTACCATCGCCTCCCATAAACTGGCAACCCCAGCCACCCCGGCAAGAGATAAGACACTCACCTTCACAGCTCCAGACATCCCCAGGACCAAGAGTCAGGCTCTGCATACACCACAAAGCAGCCCGCAGTCTCTCTCAGATCCCACCTGGTCCCTGAACTGCGTGTGTCCCTTCTTCCTTTCCTTGTTTTGGGGGACGGCGCTGCCCCCCTGAAAAATGCTGCATCACTGAAAATTGCCGCCCTAGGCAAATGCCTTGTCTGCCTTGTGGTAAATACACCCCTGTATCAGCCTATTGCTAACCCTGTACAGCAGATATCAGTTTTGGAGAGGGAGAAGCAGCACAAGCTGACCTGTATTTAGCAGTTCCTACAAGCTGCATGCTGATAGCAGGAGAGAACAGATTAAGCACCAAAAACCATTAAAAAAAATGTATTTCATTTTTAATATTCAAAGCAAACTTCCCCATCCATCCATGTCGCCTTTTTTTTTTTTACTGCTAAATTACTTTGAACCCCCACCCCCCTAGCATTTCTGGTCATAGCCATCTTGAGTAAGCAAATGATTCATGTAGCATTTACTTCCTGGGTTCCATCTGCCATTAGCTCAGGCATGCAAGCAGGAGGGTGTGTTTAGCTGAAAAAAAAAACCCTCCTATCATCCTGAAGACAACTGGGATGTATGACATCATTTGTCTAAGCCTGGAAACCAGGATGTAACTAAAGAAATGTAAAAACAAGTAAATATAATATACTGTACTTTCCTATCTATTTACTAATTCTAGCAGCATAGGGATTCAAAATAGTCAATGTTGATTGAGAGAGTGAAGCTCTGCTTTAAGTGCTTGCCTGCCGCCCTATAGTAGAACTACTGCTACAGAGCGGCAGGGCTGTGCAAAATCACATATATATATATATATATATATATATATATATGTGATTTGCATTTCTGTGTAGGGGGCAGGCACAGGCGGCTAGGCATGTCAGTCACCAGGTCCTGTCCAGAAATTTCCCACGGCACCTGGTGACTGCCATGTAGAACTGACAGGGCAGAGACCTGCGTGTAAACAACACAGGTCTCTCTCCTGCCAGCAAGGACATGCTGCTGTGTATTTCTGTGCACAGCAGAGAAATACACAGCAACATGTCTCCCTAGTAAAACACACACAGCACATTATGTAAAACAGCACACTGTTAACTCTTTGTTCACCCCAGATGTTAAGTCCTTCCTGACCAGTTTCATTAGTACAGTGTTGGTGCTTTTTATTAGCACTGATCACTATATTAGTGTCATTGGGATGTCAGTGGCAGTTAGTCAGTTCTCACCCAGTGTCAAAATGCCCACCATTACTAGTATATAAAAAAAAAAAATTCCAGTATATATACCACCATTTGTAGATGCTATAACTCTCATGTAAACTAATTAATTTACATGTATCTGGATTTTAGTTTAGCAAAGACATGTAGCAGAATACATGTTGTCCTAAATTTATGATGAAATGTGATTTTTTTTTTACTGAATATGTTTTATAGCAAAAATATATATTTTTTTTTTTCAAAATTGTCTTTTTTTGTTTACAGCACAAAAAATTAAAACCACACAGGTGATCAAATACCACCAAAAGAAAGCTCTATTTGTGGGGGAAAAATTACTTAAATTTAATTTAGGTGCAACGTTGCATGCCCGCGCAATTGTCAGTTAAATTAACACAGAGCCATATCGCAAAAAATGGCCTGGTCAGGAAGGGGGGTAAATCCTCAGGAGGGCAAGTGGTTAAAGATGAAGTCATTCATTTGCTGCTCCTCTTTTTACTGTCCAATCAAAGACTGGGGAAGGGCCAAAACCTGAGTTACCAAACTCTAAAGAAATATGAGGTCTGCCTTGCCAGACAGGGCTGTGCTGTGTGGCAGATCTGTGTAAATTTCAGGACAGTGTAGACAGAAATACAAATACTTCATTTTCAAAATATCCCAGTTCTTCTTTATAAGTTTTCCTACCTGTTTATATTGTAAGGATACTTGCTTGAGACCAATAGGTCTCCAGAGGAGGAGGATGTCATCGATGTATCGTTTATATAAACGATACATCGATGACATCCTCCTCCTCTGGAATGGAGAGGAAAGTGCGCTTAACAACTTTTTCACGACGTTGAATAATAACTCCTTAAATATTCATCTGACCTATACCTATAGTCGACACCAGATCGATTTTTTGGACCTTACGCTTAAGAAAAATAATGGGAGGATAGTGACTGAGTCCTTCTTTAAGGGATCCGACCGTAACAGCTATATCCCTGTGAGTAGCTGTCACCATCCAAACTGGCTGAGAAACATACCGAAGGGCCAATTTACTCGGATAAGACGAAACTGCACGGATCTGGAGACCTATTGGTCTCAAGCAAGTATCCTTAAAAATAGATTCCTCGAGAAAGGATATAAAGAACCCGAGCTTGATGAGTCTTTGACAAAGGTTGCGGACCTTGACAGGAGAGAGATGCTTTCGCATAAACCACAAAGAAAAAATGAAAAAGTGTGTCCCTTTGTAACAACGTTTTCAATACAATATAAACAGGTAGGAAAACTTATAAAGAAGAACTGGGATATTTTGAAAATGGACCCTGTCCTTTCACAAATATTACCCAATAAGCCTGAAATTATGTTTAGGAGGGCTCCGGCCATGAGAAACCGTATTGCACCAAATGTTGTGAATCCCCCTTTGAAAATTTCTTTCTTCGGGGATTTAAAGGGATTTTATCCATGTAACAAATGCATTATATGCAGATGTGACAAATCTCGTAAAAAGAAAATAGATATGTTTACCTCAACATCAACAGGGAAGTCCTACACTATTAAACAGTGTATAACGTGTAACAGCAAGTTTGTAGTCTACCTCCTCAGTTGTCCCTGTAATAAGCAGTATGTGGGGCGGACAACCAGGCGCCTAAGGGACCGTCTACGGGAGCATGTAGCCAACATCAAAAAAGGTTATAAGGACCATTCGCTATCTAATCACTTTCGACTGTTCCATAATAGTGACCCTACTTCTTTAAAGTTTGTGGGTATAGAAATGGTGTCACCACATTGGAGGGGACTTCATAAGACCAGGACAGTCTCGCAGGCGGAAACTCGTTGGGTCTACGAATTACGCACCCTTTACCCTCATGGACACAATGTGGAGGTAGACATCAACTGCTTCATTGCCAATAGCTAGGGCATGGAGACTTCGTAATATAGTATAGTGCAGAGTTTTTTATTTATTTTTATTTATTTTTTATTATTTTTATTTTATTATTTTTATGCCGATGTTTTTATGATTGCTTAAGGCCCTACCTAGGGTATTTTGGTTCTAGTTCTGGACAATACAGGGAGCTGGAATGGGTGAGATTGTGTCATAATATAGGATCACTAAGCCTGTGTTATTGGCACCGTTTTCACCTTTTTCACACTAGTCCCTAGTATATAACCACAAGGTACCAGGACATTATGACCCAGAATTTGATAATTATAATAAATTATGCCCCTATTGAATATGGTTGCATCATTGTACGATGCCTATATTTAATTTTGGGGCGTTTAGAAGTTTTTATATGTATATGGTATTGTGTTTATATAATTCTTTATTATTGTGAAATAGTTTTAAGGTTGTTTTACTATTCCATCTATGAATGATGAAATATAGCCCCTATGCCATGGAGATAGTAATTAAGAAGAGGGCTTTTGCGGCACCTATTTGTGCACTCCCCTATATATATCTTTGATAAATGGCTCTAGGTCGGGCCTTTCTTCTTTTTCCCTTTTGGGGTGGGAAGGTATTTGTATCCATCTATATATGAGGAACCAGCACCTAAGTGTGTACCTGTTTTCTTATTCCTTTCTCTATTTTGTAGACCCTCAGCAGCAGCTGTTTATTTCCTGCTGCTTATGATCCATGGCAATATGGCGGCGATCGGGGGCGCATGCGCAGTTTGATACTGCACAGCCGCGATCCACGGCAAAATGGCGGCTATTCGCGCATGCGCAGTTCCGCTTTTGATCGATAGAGCGGGATTTTCACGCATGCGCAAACCGCGTTTAAATGGAAGTCTGGCTGTCACACTGCTAGTGGCGTCCATCCTCTGAAGAAGTGCTTTTTGCACGAAAGGCCTCAGGAGGAGCCAATTAGCAAGTGTGACTTCCTGACCACCGAGACCACGAGGAGGTCCAGTGGTCTTTGTTTTATACCATTGCCGGGTTAGTACAATTTCTTTTTCATACCTACCTGTCCGTTATTGGCTAATGGTGTATGGATGTGTATGTGCACATGACCCAGGCATTATTGCTCCAATAAAGTTTTGAAACTACCACACTATTGGCGTTCCCCCTTTTTTTCTTGACTCTCCTGTTGGAGGGTGCAGATATACATCTTCCATTCTTGGGGTGTCTGGAACCAGAAGGGGGATCCCTGTCTATCTACCTGAGGCGAGAGGGCCTCTGGATCTGGAGATATTGCTACACCCAAGGCGGATGTTAGTGTTGGAGAGGGAGGATCCGTGTGGTCTCTGGAGCTGCATACCTGGCTGGTCTTTTGGATTATATTATACACAGGCGCATTTAAAATGTGCGGTCGGTGAGTGCGCATTTTTGCTATTTTCCAGTCACCTAATGAGGAGAAGACCTGCACATATTTGGTTTTATTGTCACAAGAAAGACTCTATGAATTTATATTAATTTTATCATATTTCAGCGCTGCACTATATATATGTATAATATGCATTTTAATATGTTTTGGGGTCTAATGAAAGTTTGATTGGACTGTGTATAAGCTGGTGGACAGAGAAAATTACTAAGGTAGGTGTTAGGACAGGTGACACTAATCTTAAATCAATGGATGAATTTCCCATCCTACCTCCCTGCATTGTCTTGATAAATCTCAGCTTTTCTGCTGGTAGTTGCCTTGCTAAGGGCAGTTTTGTTGGTAACGGTATGCTCTTAGTTGGCTTCCTGGGGTGGTCAAATGCCTATCTAGAACAAGAACGCACAGTAAAGATAGATATTTAGGCTAGGTTTATGTCTTTAAAATGCTCACAGTTCACTTGTGATCAGCAGTGTTGATTAATAGGGTCACATTTTCCAACCATCATAAAGCCGTGGCCTTGCCCTCTTCCAAATTAAGCTTTCTGTCTTTATTTTGGAGAACAATGTTATCTACAGTACATTAACATTAAGAAGGCTTTCTTCCTGTACATTTCTCTTCTCACCTATTGTAAACATGCTAAATTCAAGCATGTATTTCCACAGATTTAGGTTAATGTTGCATCATGTATTTACCAGCTATGCACAAATGTTCATCGGGTATTTATCATCCAGTCTTGAAAGAAGACATTATTATATATTGCCTAATATCTCCAGGGGTCTGCCCTTCTGCATTCCCTGTCAGTGGGCAAAAAAATGATGAAACAAGCTCAAATCCCAATACGCTACATAAAAATAGCTAGTGGAAAATAAAAGTTTGTAACACAAACACAGTTTTCACTAACCCAAGGATGTGGAGTTTAATAAAACTAGGCACGGTGGTAATGAATTTATGATTCTTAGAAGTAATAACAAAAATCACATCCCAGCATCATACAACAGAGCATTGTCAAGGTGTGCGAGCGGACTGAGCTACACAAAAGGCGGCATGATGGGAAGACGCAGTTGAATGCAGGTCACAAATGTAGGTCAAGCTTTTCCTGGGAGCACAGAGGAATGGGTTGTTACACCATTAGTTTCTGAGAAAGCAATAATATCAAGGAGAAGTTGACAAATTATAGAACGTGTGTCCAATTACCGTAAAAATCTCCTATTGTTATATTCTCAAAAGGGCCGTTGGTAGTTTTGACCCGAAGCTATTTTTAGGTATAAACAACAAACCGGGTAGAGATTAATTGTATCTTCAGCAACAGGGAACAATCCTGCTTACGTTTTATCCTGATTGCAGTAGATTTTTAGAGGATCTATACACAGAATAATTAATGGCAGCAAGATTGTAGTTAATTGAAGCCAGTAGGTCCAGTTTATGAAAACCAACCAAGAAATGGCCCATGGCAACCGATCATATTTCTGCTCTTTTCCCAGAGAAAATGAAAACTTAGCCCATACTGATATGGGTGTAAGTACTTACTCAGGTATGAAAACTAAGGTAAGCTATTTGGTTAAAGTGATACATTAGCTATCAGTCCTGGGAGATAGACCCTCCAAGTTCTTGGAGCAAAGAATGATGCCCTGATCTAAGGCCATCGTCACATTACCATTTCTTATAAGCCTAACATTAATCCTCCCTATTAACCTAAAACTGACAGTAACCCTCATATTTACCATCCCTGTATCTCTGATCCCTGTATCTCTGACATTGCCTGTAACCTTCACTCTAGCCCTAACCCTTCCTATGGCCCCAATATTAAGCTTTCTTGCAATCCTAATACTAATCTTCTCTAAAACACTAACCCTCCCTGTAACCCTCACATTAACTTTCCCTTTAACTCTAATAATACCAGAAACCCTTCTTGTACATCTCTCACTAGCCTTCCCTCTAAACTTAACATGAACCCTTCCTTTAACTCTAACACTAACACCCCAACACCCTTTGCACTAAAGACCATCCTTAAGGAACCCCAACATGCCAAAGTGAATTCCCTGCCCCATAATCTACTGCTTTCTACCTAAACACAATCCATGCAAACCGGCATTTCTCAGTGAGCATTTCCTAAAGTTTCCTTTCTATTTGTTCTTTACAGTATACTGCAGTGAGACCACATATAATCTGATTGACTACTATGGGAAAAAAGGACAGTTCTCCTTCAAGCACTTTTGATCAATAAACATCATTGTTCACTATAAAGCAGTCATTCTCAACCATGGCTCCTCCATAGGTTGCTGGGGGTTTCTTGAGCTGTGGTTGACTGACCTCCCATCTGATAGTGCCTGTCTAGTTTCAAAGCCAACGCCATTTGGCAAAGCCAGTGACATGTTGCCATTGATCTTTTTATCTGTCTGTAAGGGTTGCATTCTGACCACCACTGCAGGGGAGCATTCTTCCCACTGACCACCAATGTAATGTGATGCCTGTTTTGGCTTATTTTTTTTTTTTTTTTCTTGGAGTTTTCTTTTGAGTTTTTGTTTTCTTATATGTATCTCTTAAATCACACAAGGCCATCTGAAAAATATAGTGCCAAACTGTAGTTCAAGGGTTATCAACCTTTTCCAAATTAAGTGACAGTTTACAAGCATTAGACAATTGAAGTGCCAGTGAACAATAGTGTGGCACATGCTTCAAATCAGCCCCAACTTCTGCGCTGTCAGAGAGGTTTTACATTAATACCTGCTGTAGCTGGTGATTCAACTAGGAAGAGGGAAGGAGGGTGAAAACTTCTGCAGTTGGTACTGGGAAAAGGGCCGACACCTGGATGCCAGAGACGTGAAGCAGGCCTCAGGAACGTCATGAAAGTGGGTGGGCTGCAGGTGTAGACAAGCAGGCAAGGCTCTATAATTGACATTCTGGTGATCTGCACATAAATGTCAGCTGCACTGTAAAATACAACTGCACTGTATTTATTTGTAGGGAGCAGGGGCCCATCGGAAGATCCTCAAGTGGCTAGTTTGAGCCCGAATGCTTGCCCCTGAAAATGTCATTGAGTGCATGCCCTGGCACCCATGCCTTAGGTTGTCTATTCCTGCACTAGTGTCTGTAAATGCACTGAAGGAAATGCTTCAATCAAATTCATTATAGATTTAGTTTTACCTCTATTGCAAAACACACTAGAAAGGTCCAATTTCTTCTGTTTGCCCATTGGCACAGGTCATTAGATAATAATAGAAGGTCAGCTGGGTTCTGTGTAAGAATTGCTCACCTTAGCAAATTCAACAAATGAGCTTGCCATCTAAAGCTTGATTTAGAAAGTAATAGAAAAAATAAATCCATTGTGTTCCCAACCAACCCCGTAATGGAATGCATCAACAATTTTATTTTCTCCTGGGTGCATTTTTTTTTTGAGATATGAACTTGAGGGTTAGGTTGAGTGAATTGAGATTCATACAAGTGTGAAGACTGCAAGATGTGTACAGATCTGACAGCAAACATCAGTCATGTCAATCAATACTATTCTGCAGGCATGGGAAACAGTCAGATGGCGATAAAGGTGGCAGAGTACAGTAAAAAGAGCAACAAAACTGCTGAACTAGAAAAGGGCCAAAAAACACACAATCTTTTAAGGAAACCGCACTCAGGCAACCACTGCTGTCTTCTCATTCTGAAAATGCTAGCTGCCTGGCTGTCATGCTTATTCTTTGGTGTTCATACTTTTTGAGTCAATGGACCAGAATAAATATGCAGTTCAGGAGCTCCTTCTGTCCTGTAACTTTTCTGATTTTTTTAACCTAACAGTGAAACCAGTAGACAATGACAGCCAGTCAACGAGTATTTTTAGAATGAAGTCAACAGCAACAGGCTTTATGTTCTCTCAATGCATTTTTTTTGTAATACAAATAATGCAAAACAAGAACATTAATAGAAATGCAACAAGATGGACCAGTCTGTTCTCGTTTCTCTTCAAATTCAGTCTTTACAGGATGTCACACATAGGGACAAATTTCCCCAACGGATACCTTCTGGTGAAACCATATGCCGGCTGTGACAATACTGGCTGTTTGCAATCTGTGTATGCTTTATTAAAACAGCAACAAAAAAGGTGTTAAATCCAATTCCTATAGTAACAGCATGATCTATAAACCAAGTTTTACAGGAAAATTCCCCAAAGAATAAGGAGTTACTCTAAACAATAATTAACTGTTTAATGATACACGCATGATTATTATTATTATTATTATTATACAGGACTTATATTGCACCAACAGATTTCGCAGAGCATTACAATATAAAGGGAAATTCCAGCTTAAAAGAGCTTACAATCTAAAAGGGCATAATGCAATCATAATCAATTCTCTATTACAAGACACCTGGGGTCAGCCATGTATGTCTTATCAGGAGGATATAGAATTGCTCTATATGTTTTATACAATGCCTCCTACATTTAGCACTGCTGTTAGTAGCATCTGGGTGTTAAATCAAAGAGTAATTTTAGGAGGATACTACTAAAGTCAGACGGTCCACTCAATTTATCTTTATTTAAAGTGTATGTAAAGGCATTTCTTTACTTTCAGATTTTAGAGTAGGGAAGGGTTAGACCCTTTGTCAGGTTTTTTTGCTGTCTGTTTCCCCACTGTGGAGGTTCATCCTCTAGTTGTCCTGTGACCATTGTCACCCAGACAGAAAGTGGTGGGAAAAATGGTTCCCAAATCACTAGTTTACCAATAAAGGGAGTTGCAAGTGGAGTGGACTGGAACATGGTATTAATAGCTAGTCAGAAAAAATTGAGTACTGGAGTGGGTAGACTAAGCTTCCTGTACACATCACAATTTTAATTTTTAGACACACAAGAACATTGATTCATATATTACAATGTCTGTATACATCACTAGTAATATTCATCAATGCTCTACAGAGAGCATTTACATCTGTTTCTCACTAAAAGGACCTTGATGTCTAATTAAAAAGAATCTATCACAAAGCAAATGGCCATATTAGATGCCTATGATGAGAGCTGTATTTATGAAGCACAGCATTCTAGCACTTTGACATCACATCAAGCTGAAAAGGCTCATCTTTGCCTATGTAGAACTAGCCTTCAGCTTCATTAGAGCCTGTTTATGTCACATTCATTTCAAATACACAAGTGTGACTTCCCTGTGACATGGCAGACCCACCACCCCAGCTCAGATTTCCAACCTTGGACTAAGAGGTCCCTAAGAATGAATGGGAGGAGTGCCAGGGACACTTTGACAAGCAGTTGTGCAATCTAATGAGTGATACAGCTGCAATCAACAGTTTACATAACTTTGGAGAAGTGCTAATATACAGTATGTACCATTTTTAAAGAGCACATGAGTGAGCAGGCAAAGCACATTTGTTTTATTTCTTATGGCATTCATATTCAACTGTAGGTCATACCAGAATGGCACAATCATGAAACAAAACATGGCAAGTAAACAAATGAAATGACCCCTGTTCAAAAGTCTGCATACCCTTAGCTCTTAAAACTGTGTATTGCCCCCTTTAGCATCAATGACAGTGTGCAATCTTTTGAAATAGTTGTCTATGAGGCCCTGAATTTTTGCAGGTGGTAGCTTCCCATTCTTCTTGGCAAAATGCCTCCAGGTCACGCAAAGTCTTTGGCCATCTTGCATGAACCACATGTCTGAGATCTCCCCAGAGTGGCTTGATAATTTTAAGGTCAGGAGACTGTGATGTGTGCTTTTTTCTACTGTAACCACTGGAGAGTCAACCTAAGCCTTTTGCTTAGGGTCACTGTCATGCTGAAAAGTCCAAGAGCGTCTCATGTGCAGCTTTTGTGCAGAAGAATGTTGTCTGCTGGAATTTTCTGATAACGTGCTGAAATAATCCTGCCATCAGTTTTCACAAGAATCCCTGTGCATTTAGAGCCCACACACCCTCAGAACATCAGTGAGCCACCACCATGCTTCACAGAGGGGGTGGCATTCTTGCTGCTATAGGCCTTTCTGACCTCTCTCCAAACATAGCGCTTTTGGTTGTGACCATAAGGCCTCATGTACACATGAACGCACCTAGTTGTTAAACTTTCCTGGAAGCAGAAAAACATTAAATGCTGCAAAAATGTGTGTAAACGCAGTACTGCGTCTAGCGCTTAGACTTTATTCATTTGATTGGCCAGAGTATTTTCCATTGACATGGAAATGCCCAAGTGCTAAATGCTGCTAGTGTTTACACGCGTTTGTGCCACGCTTAGCGTTTTTTGGCCAAAACGTTCCTCTTCTGAACACAATTATTCTGCGTTCAGAAGAGGAACGTTTAACTGCCCCTAAACTCTGCTGTTCCTGAACTCTGGTAAAAGACTATGTGTACATGAACACATGAGGTTTTATTGAGTTGAGTTCTTGGGCTTTGGCAAAAAAAAACACCAAAAGCTCCTAAACTCACAATTAGGAGCAGCAGTGTACATGAAGCCTAATGCTTTATTTTGATTTAGTTACTCCGGATTACAGTGTGCCAGAAGCTGTGAGATGTGTCAAGGTGTTGTCAGGCATATTGTAACCGGGCTTTTTTTGTGGCATTGGTGCAGTAAAGACTACTAGCAACTCGACCATGCAGCTCATTTCTGCTCAAGTATCATCATGCTGTGCTCCTTGAGACAACCACATCTTTTTTCAGAGCAGCCTGTATTTCTCCTGAGGTTACCTGCGTCTTTTTCTTTGTATCCCGAACACTTCTTCTGGCAGTTGTGGCTGCAAACTTTTTTGGTCTACCTGACATTGGCTTGGTAGCAAGAGATCACCGAATTTTCCACTTCTTAATAAGTGATTGAACAGTACTGACTGGCATATTTAAGGCGTTGGATATCTTTTTATTTCCTTTTCCATCTTTATAATGTTTTATTACCTTGCTACACAGATCTTTTGACAGTTCTTTTCTGCTCTCCATAGTTCAGTATCCACCCTACTCAGTGCATCCACATGAGAGCTAACATACACTGACACTAATTGCAATTTGAAAAGCCACAAATGTGGGAAATTAACCTTTAATTGCCATTTTAACGTGTGTGTCACCTTGTGTCTGTACCAAGGCAAAACATTCTAGGGTATGGAAACTTTTGATCAGGGCCATTTGGATGATTTCTGTTGTCATTATGATTTAAAAAGGAGCCAAACAACTATCTGATAATAAATGGCTTCATATGATCACTAGAGAGAGAGAGAGAGAGTAGATACTGCTCAAAAAAATTAAAGGAACACTTTTTAATCAGAGTATAGCAGCAAGTCAATTAAACTCCTGGAATATTGATCTGGTCAGTTAAGTAGCAGAGGGGGTTGTTAATCAGTTTCAGCTGCTTTGGTGTTAATGAAATTAACAGGTGCACTAGATGGGCAACAATGAAACGACCCCCAAAACAGGAATGGATTTACAAGTGGAGGCCACTGATATTTTTTTTCCCTGCTCATCTTTTCTGTTTTTCACTAGTTTTTCATTTGGCCAGGGGCAGTGTCACTGCTGGTAGCATGAGGCAATAGCTGGACCCTACAGAGGTTGCCCAGGCAGTTCAGCACCTCCAGAATGACACATCAATGTGTGCCATTGCCAGAGGTTTTGCTGTGTCTCCCAGCACAGTCTCAAGAGCATGGAAGAGATTCCAGGAGACATGCAGTTACTCTAGGAGAGCTGGACAGGGCCATATCTTCTCTTTTGTGCAAGGAGGAACAGGATGAGCACTGCCAGAGCCCTACAACATGACCGTCAGCAGGCAACTGGTGTGAATATCTCTGACCAAACAATCAGAAACAGATTGCATGAGGGTGGTCTGAGGGCCCGACATCCTCTATTGGGCCCTGTGCTCACTGCCCAGCACCATAGAGCTCAATTGGCATTTGCTATTGAATACCAGAATTGGGAGGTCCGCCACTGGCGCCCTGTGCTTTTCACAGATGAGAGCAGGTTCACCCTGAGCACATGTGACAGACTTGAAAGGGTCTGGAGAAGCCATGGAAAACGTTATGCTGCTTGTAACATTGTTCAGCATGACCATTTTGGTGATGGGTCAGTGATGGTCTGGAGAGCCATATCCATGGAGGGTAACACAGACCTCTACAGGCTAGATAATGGCACCATGACTGCCATTAGGTATCAGTATGAAATCCTTGGACCCATTGTCAGACCCTACACTGGTGCAGTGGGTTCTGGGCTCCTCTAGGTGCATGACAATGCCTGGCCTCATGTGGCAAGAGTATGCAGACAGTTCCTGGAGGATGAAGGAATTGGTACCATTGAATGGTCCTCGCGCTCGCCTGACCTAAATCCAAAACATTTCTGTAAATATATATATACACACTATATTGCCAAAAGTATTTGGATGCCTGCCTTTACATGCACATGAACTTTAATGGCATCCCAGTTTTAGTCCGTAGGGTTCAATATTGAGTTGGTGTACCCTTTGCAGCTATAACAGCTTCAACTCTTCTGGTAAGGCTGTCCACAAAGTTTAGGAGTGTGTCTATGGGAATGTTTGACCATTCTTCCAGAAGCACATTTGTGAGGTCAGGAACTGATATCGGACAAGAAGGGATGACTTGCAATTTCCGCTCATTCATCCCTAAGTTGTTCTATCGGGTTGAGGTCAGGACTCTGTGCAGGCCAGTCAAGTTCCTCTACCCCAGACTCGCTCTTCCATGTCTTTGTGGACCTTGTTTTGTGCACTGGTGCGCAGTCATGTTGGAACAGGAAGGATCCATCCCCAAACTGTAGGGAGCATGAAATTGTCCAAAATGTCTTGGTATGCTGATATTGAATTCTATGGGCTGTTTTCCAAGGTAAGGATTTACATATGCTTCACAGACCGGCTGGGTTTCTCCTGTAAGGGAAGAGTAGGATATCTTCTTGAAACTCTGATTTAAGTATTTTAAATCCTCTATATCCCACTGTCTGTGCTGACATAGATTAGAATAGTATTGTACAATACAAAGGCATCTTGCAGCTTCTATATATATCTGAACGAAATGTTCTGTTTATATTTTCAATTAAAAATGCCTTAGACCGGTCCTCTTTACTAACAAGACTGAGTGCCAATGAATTGTGTATTGTGTTCTGCTCTTTGAGGCCAATTATTCTTCCAGCTTTTTATATTGTTGGAGGAAACTACCGAGCCACCTTGCTATATCATTAAGCATTCTCTAGGGCAATATTATTATGGAATTCTTAGAAGAGGGCCTTGAGTTTACGTATGATAGCATCTCCTGGGATAGCATTACAGAAATATCAAAGAACAAGAGTATGCGATAGTGGCCTACATCATTGTATTATACATTCCAAATGCAACGTGCTTTTTCCTTGTAGCTTTTCATCAGTACACCTGAATCACTTACATTTGAAAACATATAATGGGAAAGTATAAAGTGGATCTTTAGCTAACATTCCAGTAATCCCCACCTAATAGCTTCTGGTCACATCAAAGATCACACATCACTGAAACATATAAGACTGAGACTTAGACCTATGAGACTTATATAAGTCTAGAAGCTTTAATTTGTCAAAGCTGAACTCCAGCCATACCTTCAGTTGTACAGGTTCCTCTCCTGTATAGAAATTGCTTATTCTGATTTCACTACACACTGAAGTTGATTTACTAAAACTGGAGAGGGCAAAATCTTGTGCAGAGAAACCAATCAGCTTCCAGGTTTTATTGTCAAAGCTTAACTGGACAAGCTGAAGTCAGAAGCTGATTGGCTACCACGAACAGCTGCACCAGTTTCAGTAAACCAACTCCTAAGTGTCTATGAGAAAATCCATTGAAAGGTTTGCAAGGGTCATTAGAAGCTGCATCAAGGGAATATCTGATTGTCTCTCGGGGGATCAGGAAGGAATTTTTTCCCTGCAGGAGAAAATTGGATCATGCTTTGCTGGTTTTTTTTGCCTTCCTCTGGATCAACTGTGGGTGTAGGATTATAACTTTTTTTTTTTTTATGGTTGAACTGAATGGACTTTTGTCAGCCAGAGTAACTATGTAGGTCAGACAGACCCTGACTCATTTCCTTGCTGGAGAACAGCCACCTATCAAGGCATTTTGTTATTTACAGAACTCCTCCTAAGAGCCAGCCCACTGCTTTTACAGTACTTTGTCGTATCCTCCCACCAGCTATGATCTGCCAACCTTGTATAATGATGTACATAAAGCAAGTGATGATGTCCCTAGATGTAAAAGAAGGTATATAAAGAAAGGAGAAAGGTTTTATTTAAAAAATCAGTGGCATATTGATGAGGGGAGTAGGGAGAAACCAGGGAAGACAAAATATAAGCAGGATAAACGTCAGCTTTTCAGCTTTGTTTCACAGAGTCCAGTACCTGTGTGGCACAACATTTCCATCAATAGACACTTTGGATTGGAATTTATACTTTACTTTGAGCTTTTTTACCTACCAGGCTTCATGCTTTGTCAGTCAGGCCCTTTACTAACCATTGCCAGTTACCAGTGACCTTTGGGAATATTCCAAACATATGCACATGGCTGCAATAAAATCTATAGGTCTTCCATATTGGTGGGCTTGCTTACGTGTTTATGCTATGCACCATATTTCCTGGTAATATCATGGTATCCATAGAACATTTACTGTATGTCACAGCTGTAGAAATAATGATAATTTTAACACTTCAGAATGCGTTGATTGAGCTGTTCCCCAGAGACAGTAAATTCATTTCTAGGGCTTAAGGAAGAAATTATCTTTATCCCTTCCTGGCTCATAGTAGGAAACAGCAGGAAGGGGTGTAATGTGCCAAGTGGATTAGTGAAATTGATTTTATGTGTGATCAGTAAGAAGCAGTAGTAAAAATGGTGTCATGCTGGGAGTACTAAGTGGTTTATGAGAATCCCAGTATATGCTGTATCGGAATATTCTGTAGCATTTTTGAGCCATGTAAAAGTATGTCCTTTCCTTTTTTCCCTTCCTTCCTTCCTTCCTTCCTTCCTTCCTCTTTACACCCTTCCATCCATCCATCCACTCCCCCTCCCATTCTTCTTTCCCTCTCTTTTTTTTCTCTTCTTTAATTTCTCTTTCTATCCCTTTTCCTTCCTAACTACCTATTCATTTTTATTCCACTTTATTAATTCCTAATTTTCAACCTTCCCTCCTTCCTTTCCACTTCCTTTCTCTTATTTCCTTTTTCCCCTTTCCTTCGACCTTCCTCTTTCTCTCATCTTTCCATCTCTCTATTTCTATCCTCTATCCATTTCTTCCTCCCTCCCTACCATCATTCATTCCTATTTTTCTTTCTTCCTTTCTTCCTCTTTTTTTCCTCTTTCCTGTTTTCTTCTTTCCTATCTCCCTTCAATCCTTCGTTTCTCTTTTTCTTTATTGTTCCTCCTTTCATGCTCTCTTCCATCTTTCATTCAACTTTCTCTCTCTTTCCTTTCTCTAATTCCCTCCTTTCTTCCTCTCTTCCTTATTTTTACCTATCCTCTTATCCTTCCACCCTTTCCTCCCTCCTGCTCTTCCTCCATTCCTGGAAAGTCTGTTCTTGTCCTTCGGATCGTTGGAATATCTGAGTATAGTTAACAGAAAGGACATTTTTTGTATTCTGTAACATTTATAAAGCTGCCACATATGGCTGCTATTGAACTTAGTTTAACTGATGCATTCTATAGAGAATAAAGCACACATCCATTTTATTGTACAATGTGTTCTACAATTCAGGAACTCACATCAGGTAACAGTAAGGTTTCATTAACACTGGGTTCTAAAGCAGCTGTTGCTGTAATTTTGGTTTAATTTGGATTTTCATACTATATAGAAATGTGTTAAACATGCACAAACAGTATTATTCTGAAAATTGTTATTATCTACACATTTTTTTAAAATATATGTTATGAAAAGATACCTGAATATTACCCTTTTTTTATTAATCATAAAAGGGCTCCTCTAAGTTTTTTAACTAATTGATAATTTACCAAAGCACTTAATACAAGGCATCAATTTCTATGAAAACAATGCACCCTGTTCTTTTTTAAAACATATTTTTGTTTGCACATTTTTCTCCGATAGCAACTGTGTGGGATTCTACCAGTGCCTGAAATCACTTTGTACATGTCCAGGGCAATTCCAATTAGAATGGTGCAAAATAATCTTTAACAAAACCTCCCACCATAGATGAGAACTGCTGAATGGAAATTGGCTTCTTGAAAAAGGCTTATTAAGTGGTGAAAACAAATGGCAATTTGGCACTTTTACACAGCGTGCAATAATGTTGCTTTAGCACAGTTTTCCATATTAAATATGATGTGTTTGCTTCACCAGTTTCAGTGATAGTTCATTTAGAAACTGTTAATACAGTGCAGTTGTGTCAACACTAGCAGTATGGAACTGTTGGTTCAGCTGTGACTGGCCTAACATGGCCAATTCACTCTGAGCTGTGAGTGACATTCCTTCACTGGGATCTTGGGTTGGCCTCATCATTTTTCTGAATTCCATGCTATAGACACAGGACAATGGCCACCTCTGGATTCACAGAAAGAACAACAAATAATACAGTTACACTCTCTTTTGAAACCTCAATTACAAGATGTCTTCTAACAATTTTCTACCTTGATTGAAAACTTTGCCACTTCTGAGAATATGGTGTCAACCAGTTTGACTTTAAAGTAAAGCTGTACATTGCCTACTCAGGCCAGTAACAGGTCCAAGTGTGGACGGAGCTCAGGGATCGATACCTGCAGGGGAAGAGAACTCACATGGAGACCAGTTGTATAAGGAAAAGTATATTAATGTTTTGGGTACGGGGGAAGTCTGCAGACACATCCGCAATGGGCCCAAGCACTTACAATGAACCATACAGAAGATTTCCGTGCACACTGTTTACACCTGACAGCATCTGACAGAGTAGGCGGCTGGAAGGCAGACCAGCAACAGGGCACCTGATTGAGGAAGGGTTGCTGTCCAGTGACCGTTCCTATTCTGTCCCTCCTCCACAAGAACTTCTCTGTATGCTAGACAATCTGTCCCTAGCCAACAGGGGTTCTGTCCCAGACCTGACTACTCACAAAATATGTGCCAACCGAAGAGGTACAGTGCTATTTATTAGCATTGCCCACACAATATATGTGTTTTTGGGATGAGGAGCTGAACTGGACCTGCTGTCATTTGTTCTTCATTGCCCACCCTATAGATGGCTGTGATGGTCAGCCAAGACAACAGCATCCAAAACTGGACAGCTGCTCCCCTGATGACACATAGTGAGGTCTCATAGGAACATGGGTTCCCCTTTGCCCTCTGCTCTCTCTGCATGGTGGCTGCCTAACAGTGCCACTCTTGAGGGGCCAAACCATACCTGCCAACACACTTAATATACCATCTCACTCTTTCCCAGGCTGAAGTAACACCAATGGCTGCAATCCTTACTTTCCAAGATAAAACATGGCTCATTAGGATTTGTAGTTTTAGCTGACAGACTGGTGCTAACCCAGGATGGAGGGGGTTAAAGGAAAATAAAATCAAGAACAAAAAAGCAATATATTGCAGTTTACAAGTCCTTAGATGTGTAGGCTGCACTAGATTTCTTTTTTTCAGTTTAAAAACATTCATAGCAATTACAGAAAATAACTGTTGATCTTGTTAGAAATGCCATGTCCTTGTCCCTTCCTTTGAGCTGAACTGGAAGCAAAACAATGTTATCTTTTTTGTGTAAACTACTAATCCTCCCACCCCTTCCCCTGGAACTGGACAAAGGCAGACATGTTTGAAGTCCGGCCTGGGTGACAACCATGGTTTCTTCCATAGATACAGTGGAGCAGTGAGTGGAGCCACCCAGGAACAAGAAGTGCATTGTTTGTACTATTACCAGGTGAAAATAACAAATAAAGTTTGAAAAAAAGAATGCAGATTGAGCCACCATACCTAAGGACAGGTAAGCAGCAATATATTCAATTTTTGTTTTTAGGTTTAGATATGCTTTAACAGCACCTATGACAATCAGTGTTGTATCTTGTCCTCTACCTGACTTTTCTCTTCATTTCATAAAAAAAACCACTTAGCACTTATGTACTATGGAAAAGATTGTAACACCTTTTTAGGCTTGGTTATGTTCAGCGAGGGAAATAAAGATATGTGCTATTAGCTAAATGATGCCTCTGCAGCAAATTTATGGTATAATGAAATAATGATGCTTTTCCGACAGTGGGAAAAATTATTATGATTCCTTGGGCTGATGACTAAACAGTATGTGTTTCTATCTGTCTAGCCAACCTGACCCTGTAGGAAATGTAAAAGCCCAAGTTCAGGCAAAACTTTTTCTTTGTTAATATTAAAAAAAGGAATACAATAAATGAAACTTGGAATAAAAAGCTTGTAAAATGTGAACTGCTTATAACAAATGAAAGTCAAGGCTACAGTATTAACAAAAATATATTTTTACCTGGAATACAGTATACCGCCTACTATATACAATAATTAATGGAGCTCTGTATTCAGTAATATTTCTTGAATGATATTTGTCTTAAATTAAAGACTTTACATTTAATTTTGTACAAACCTCTCACAGTCCTTGTACAGCAGAGTAATCTGGAATTAAAAGGAGCCAATCAGTTGTGCTACAGAGTTTATTGTAGAAAAGAGCAGAATGACAGGGAGATTAGCTCATCATTCTTCTGCTTCTCCTTTCACTGTCCAATTACAGGGCAGTGTTTCTGAACCACAAAAAGAAAAATCAAATCTTCTTTCTGTCACACAGAGCTATACTGTATGGCAGAGTAAATTTTAGGACTGGATGGAAAAAGCAAAAATACCAATGTTCTCGGGATGTAAACACCTCCATTATATGATTTTTAAACTGCATTTAGCTATCTGCCTGGAGTTCAGCTTTAACAATCAGTAATGTTTGACATCTACTAGACTGTAAGGGGGTTATTTACTAAAGTTGGAGAGTGCAAAATCAGGTGCAGCTCAATCAGCTTCCAGATTTTATTGCCAAAGCTTAATTGGACAAGCTTAGGTTAGAAGCTGATCGGCTACCATGCACAGCTGCACCATATTCTGGGTGCACCAGTTTTAGTAAATCTGCCCCTAAATGTCTATGAGGAAATCCATTGAAAGGCTCGCAAGGGTCTACTTGTGGGGGAACACTTGTTCAGTGAAAAACTATGAATGGAAATGATGGTGGAATTTGTTCTTTTTTTTTGCTGGTAATGCATTCTTCATACATTCTGTATATTTGATGAAACTGCAATATAGAATATTTGCCCTTTAAAGAATTGTTCACACATGCATTTCGGATGCCCAGTTGTTGTTTTTTTAACATGGCAAGACCAATCATCAACTTAGATACAGTATTTCTCATGCAAATAATAATACTTGTATCTAGGTCATGATTGGGTGTTCCAATAGATTTTTTGCTGGGATTTCAAGCTCCAGTCTTGTGATGCCAGTTACCATTGGTAAGACAATTGGCATTCCATTCCATCTGCATAGCTGACTTTAGCTATCTGCAACCTGTTGAGTATCCAATATGGAGAGGCTGGAACATCCTCACTCTGCACAGAAGGTGTTAAGTAGCCCTATAACTGGGGTACCCATGCACTGACCCCCAACTTTTTGAGCTCTTTGTAAAAGCCACCTCACGGACCCAGAAGTTTATTGAATAGTGGTTACCAGTAGTAGGTTGCCAGACAAGTCAATGCTTACTCCACTGTTTAGAATCAGTGCTCGCAACATCTAATGCTTGCTCAACATTGTCAGCTTCTAATCCTAGGCTAGCAAATCAGTAGCTTCCGACATGCAGTTACACTCCACCCATGTGACAATGCTGGTGCTCGGTAATCGGCCACTCAGGCAAGCAGCATTGTCACATGGTGATCAGGAGAGGTTCATCAGTCCAGTGTAAGCTCCAAGATATAACTTGGTAATTATGCAGCTTTTTCTTACTTCGTGGTCAAACCATGGATTAAGGCAAGTGTAAGCATATGCTATAACTGGAATTACAGTGAACCTGTTGCTTTGCTCTTCATGGACAAAGCAATCTACTAAAGCTGTGAAGATAGGCATGCATTAGACAGGGAGGGTAGGGATGAGAAAGGTAATAGCTGCTAAGCTTTTATCTGCGCACACACAGCACTCTAATTTAGGCCATGAATGTCAATGTCGACAGCAGAATATCTAGTGACATCAGTGTCCACAATTCAGACCTTCCATAAGTCATGTGACCTAACATGATTGCTAGGATTTGCACATTGTGGAATCTGTTTCTACAGGTGATAGGTAATTCTAACAGAGTGTTACACCCGTACCCTCAACAAATAATAGCAGCTTAAATTCACAGCTTAGATCTAATTTTATTTGTACATAAAGCCAGCTTTGCCTATCAGAATTAGTTATAGAACCTGTCAAATCTTTGATCCCTCCTTACCCTGGTTGAATACCTAGTGATGAGAATCAGTGCAGATATCATTTTCTTATTATGTACTCATCATTGGTTCTCCATTCCTTGTTAGGAAAAAACAGTGTCCTTTATTGAGTAAATAATAAGTTATCCAATTTGCATCAAATTTACAGTACAGTAGTACTGAGATCACATGGATTTGTATTTTCAGCAGGATACGGTGCTTAAATAATACATGGAGACAGAGCTGGCCTTTGATTAAACTGAATTGTACGGCGGTATTCATGCAGTTTGTATGTTTTATGTTATGTCTGTATAACATATTTGCAAATATCTCCAGATCAAGTCTGTAAGAAGACATATCATGCCTTTGATTTGCTATAATCATTTTAGAATAAATGTAACTCCTCCCATGTCAGAAACTCTACTCAATTTTTGCTGAAGTCCCACCCATGAGATGCCAAAAATTAGGAGTGTTGGCAAGTTACACAGACATTCCCACAGGAGACATACACTGTAATTTTAATGACGCTGACCCAAGAGCAGAGCTGTATTTATTCTGGCATGGCAATTCAAAACCAAAAACACTTTTTTTTTCATTTTTTATTTAGATCTTTAATTTTAAGATTTTTAAGAGTCACATTAATATCTTGCAATGGCAATAATGTGAACCAATAAGTTACAATAAAATGTGTTTCTATTTTCTTAAACTTATGGTATTATTTGCTGCATGCTAAACGGTTATCAGTAAATATTTACAGTTCCAAGTATCAAACTCCAATAAGCTCTGACATCCCATGGGGTTAATTTTATGTCACTCTTAAAAGACAACCAGGCCAGGGGCGGACTGACCATTTGGAAACTGCCCGAGGGCCCGGGGTCAGTAGGGGGCCCTATGAGATGCCCCTGGTACCTTTTTCATAGGCTTTTTTGAGTTTGGGCAAGGACACAGGGGCCCCATGATCCCCTATTGCCCGGGGGTCCCATGAGTTGTCAGTCCGCCCCTGAACCAGACATTAGCCTTTAAAGGCCCCTCCTTTTCAACAACCCCTCAAGTATTATGTTTTCCTGTCCATGCTCCACAGGGAATTTCCCTGTGTGCCCACTGCGAGCTGCAAAGCCGCCACTTCTAAAATCTTATGATCGGATCTTCTTCTGTACATGAAAGCAGCAATCTCCCCTTAGTCCCATGGAAAGGCAGTCTATGGTTGGGACAACCATTAGGTGTAGAAAGGTAAATGTAACACTTAGGGAGGGCTGTGGGTGGGGAGGAGGGACTTTTAGGGCCAGTTCACACTACATGCGTGTCAGTGTGCTTTTTTCTGCATCCAAAATGCACAGAAAGTAGGTTATATGGTTGTCAATGTCATAGTTCACATCAGTGCTTGTATTTCCAGTGTGTTCCAGTTTTAGAAAAAAAAGTAGAACAGGCTACATTTTTTCTGCAGAGAACTGTACTGGAATGTTGTAAAACACATAAAACAAAGCACTGGAACGTAACAAATCTCACTGGAACACACATGTCCCTATTTTAATTGAAGAAAAAGAGGGGAGAAAAAATTAACTGGAACGAGCCAAAAAGCATAAAAAATGAGTATGCAGAAACGCATCCGGAATGCATCTGGCCTTCGTTTCTATATTGTGCACTGGCCCTTAAAGGATAATTATACTAAACACACAGTTATCCTGTAAAATAAATCTGTACTGTGCTCATAGCAAACTAGCTAAAAGTATATATTACAGAAGAGACATCTACTGTAGCATTCCAAACTATCCTTCCCTGTGCTGTTTTGAGATTCAACTCACCTAGAAAGTCAGAACTTTCTCAGGGCTATGCATGCTCTCCCCTACCTTGACATGACAATGCTCAAGCTTGGATAATTGGTTGTTCAGACACCAAGTGCTGCATTTCTTTCCTGAAAGCACCCAGTGTTTTTCAAAGCTCTGCTGGTAGATTAGGAAGGAAGTGGAAGGCAAGTGCTGACCATTTATGGTCACTCTTTTAAAGCCCAACTCCAGCTTTGTTGCACATCCATCTTTCACTCTTTTCTTCCTCTCTCAGTAGGTAGCTCACAAATTCTGTAAAGAGCAGCACCAAGTAATAACGTGGTGCCACTATCCACAGCCATTTTCTGTGAATCAAGGTGGCTTGATACATCCCCTAAGGAGGTTTGTCTTTGATGCCCTGGGCTAACAAGAAGTAGGCTGCATGAGCTTGGCCATCATTCAACCTAGAAGAAAAATGGAGGTGGATGACTGCAGTGGTCATTCTGCAGGGAGCAGCCTAAACCTGAAGGAAAGTATTGCTAAAGCTGGATGTATTATTTAAACAAGGCCCAGTCTATTTATTTCTTAAGAAAAATGCTTGAGTTGGACTTTAAAGTGAACCCATTGCTCTACCTAGTATGTACAATGTATAGGCCCAGGATAGCATGACTGTACAAAAATATAATAACCTAAAATAGTGGAGTGAGGGTGTTGGAGGAGGACAACCAAAGTGTCAACTCCTTAGATAATGTCTACTTCGCAAGAAAAGAAAAGCCTCAAATGGTGTAGTACCATCAATATATTTATTAAACACAAGGTGTTACAAGTTTACATTGGAGATTTTTGTAAGTAGTAATGGTAATACACCATTAGAGGCTTATCTTTTCTTGCTGAGCCTGATAGCAAAAGCAGGGAAAAGAGTGGATTCATTGCCTGTGGTGCCGTTTATATCTCCATGTCGCATGATTCAAGGTGCAAAATCCGTGCAGTTTCATGCTCTGTTGGACCTCCTATAATTTGGGGTCTAACGATTTGGTAAGAGGCTGTATGTACTTGTGGGGGGCTCACTGGTGTACATTGTTGGATCTCACTATTGAATTGATGGACAATACAATGTTATATCAATTCACCTTGAGAGTATAACAGGACTTTTTGGTCATTATGGATTCACACAGTGCTTATGTGGGATTGTTGTTTATATTTGGACTTTACTTACTGTATTTGTTACAGAGCAACTAATTTTGTACATCACACATTTGTAATTTATGTTTTAGAATGCAGCTGTTTAATTTTTTGGATAATCACTTATACACCAAGCACAGTATAAATGTATTGTTTGGTTATTATACAGCTCTGCCCACTGGAATTCAGGAGCCATCAGTTTGTATATATTTCCATGCTATTTTATACCGAGATTTCATGCAGGCGAAGTGCATGAAATCAGCATGACAAAATGCAGATATATGAACAAGACCTTGGGTCATTCCTCCTGAATACACACGATTATAATACAAACCAGCGTACATATAGTCTTAATTATTTTTTTTTGCTCTTAAAACAAGTTAATAAATTGGACGCTTACAAATGTGGCTTCTTCTTCTTGTGGCTAATAATGAAGTTGGTTTCAGGCTGGCTAGCAATTATTGAATATGTCAATGCCTTCTTTTACCTAGCAAAGAATTTAAATCGAGAGAGACAGTCTTTCCAGCTCACAGAGAAACTGCTACGACAATGATTTTTATTCACAAGGGAGCTACACTATGACTGACAACACGAGAGGGAAGAATTCTGCATTTGCCAATTACTGTCTCTTTAGTATTTGGATTTGGTGGTTGCTTAAATTGGCATTTGACCTGTAGATGGATGGGAATAGCTCTGAAATATCTTAAATGTAATACAGTCTGCCAAGTCTCCTTAAAGGTCATCTTACTGTTCCATATAAGCAGTACGAATAGTAAATAGCCATTTTATTGGATAACAGTTTTTACTGGTGATATGGGAACATACTATGAAATGTTACAGTAAATATAGTTCTATGTACATACATTCCTATACCCTGGATATATAGATGGTGAATAAATTTAACACCTACTGGGGAAGACTGCAAACCTTTGACCCGAGAGGAGGAAAACAATCAATTAGCCCTTATGGGTAAAGGAAATGTAAAATGCAAAGGTGCCAGGGTGCCTTATTGATTGGTGAAAGGAGGGTGTTCCTAAAATAAAAAATGTATTGTAAGCTACTTTTTCATATATTTTAGCATTTTCTTCCTATATGACCTTTTAGAGCCACAAAGGAAGTTGGTGTTGGAAGAGTTTTTTCTACCCTGTGCTGTAAACTGTGATCACAGGTCTGAATGCAATATAAGTAGTTATATATTGCCTACCATGTGCAGACACTATCATGATCCATGTCTGAATAGTAATTCATCTCCAGTTAGGTCCACCAGTGCAGAATGTCTTACTAATACTGGCCTGAGGGGGCAAATGTCCTTCTCCCCTGGCCCTCTAGATAAATAGGGTATAGGGCCAAATGAGATGTACTAATATATTGGTTCTATTGTGCTTTCTAGCTGTTCTGTTTGTCTCAACATTCCTCATGAGTAAGCCAGATCCTACTGGTCCTAATGTGACTCTCCACATCAGCCGATGTCTCTTTCTCCCAGTATCCACTGGTTTCTAGTTTACCATTTCCAGACGAATGTTCAGATATTTACCATAAAGTATTAAGTGGGGAAATAGTTATTGGAAAAATTCTTCTTGTATGTTTATTAAATCATTAAAAAATCAAATGTCAAATATGGCACAACAATACCCACGGTGGAGTTGGCTAATCTGTCTTACTCTTGGAGAACACCAGAAGAACAGCTAACTGTTACAGAGTGCATAGAGATCAATACACAAGTGGTTTTACAACTCATGTAAGTACAGACAATAGTAGATGTTTAATGATGGATGCAAATAGATGACATGGAATACCAGGAAGCTTTATGAATACAACACAAAGCAAATGCTGAGAAGTGTGGCCAAGTCAGGACTACTAGGACTGAATTTCAAACTCCTAGGCAACTTCTACTTTACTATTCTCTTAGCTAAGATCTTCAAAGCTTTAGTTAATGTAATCTAATGTAAAAAATATATACATTTACATGCAAAGCAAGCTTATAACCTTCTTGACATTCTCCCTGAATACTTACAGAAGGAAACAATGTGGTTATTGAAGCGAATATAAAACTGCAAGTTTATCGCCTGCCTTAAGTGTTGGCATCTTAGACCCAGGTTTATCCAGCCTTTCATTAAATACAATTCTTGACATGGGAGTTTATTAAATACATTTCTTTTTTTGGCTGCATCGTTGAAAAAGGAAGCTAGCAAGTACCAAAGTTACATCTTCTTTTTTTATTGCACATGAGCATTTTATATATGCGTAGCAAGATGATATGGCTTAGCAAGATGGTATGGTGAGGGCTAGAACTCACCACTGATCACCGCCATCATTCATGTATATTAACCTCCCTGGCGGTATGATTATTTCAAATTTTTGGTGCTGAAAGCGGTACCATTTTTTTGCATGGAAATATGTTTTTTTTTTATTGTAGGGCTGTAATTTTTAGGAATAACTCACTGAAATCTGTCCGAACAAGAGTCTAGTAAACATCCCGGGTATGTTAAAATTTGAAACACTAAATCATAAATTATAATTTAATAAATAATCATAAAAATAATAATATAATAATAATAAATGTAATTTAATAATATAATCAAACCAAAAACACTTAAATTTGAAATAGAGCGCCAAGTTCGCACTTCGCTGAGCAAAGTCGCAAAATTGTTTTCAGTGTCTGATGAGGAATTTCCACATGAATCATTATCACTCAATTCTGCAAGTAGTTCTAATTTACTATCGCTGTTCTCTAGCTGGTCTAAAACCGCTTTTGACCTAAAGGGACGCTTTTTGGACGCCATGGACATTTCTCAGTTTCCAGGCATTAAGAACAGTAAAAATGCAGGCAGATCACAGGACAAAGCACTCGGGACAAAATGTATGTGAAATGGTTTGATACAGTAATGTTTTACTATGTGATTTTAGTGATTTTAGTGAATGTCACTTTTTGTCATTTTTGAATTTCCCGCCGTTCCGTCCCCCGTACGTCCCGACGCTCACAGGGGACGGAACCCAGATGACAGATGCCGGCATCCGCCGGAGGACATTGTCGGGGACACTGCAGGAGGGACATTGTGGGAGCGCAGGACAAGGTAAGTGATACAGGGATCGTGGAGCAGCGCCGCATGGTATTCCTGAGTGTAGCTCGGGGTTACCGCTTGTGGTACTGAAACCTTACCCCAAGCTACACTCGGGAATACCGCCAGGGAGGTTAATGTTGTTATAATCGCCACCCACACTGCCAGGGTTAACTGCTCACTTAGGTCTGGGAGGGCATAGAAAAGTAGATTTACTCACCCAATCCCAGGTTCCTCTGTGCTACTAGGCCAGTATAAGTAGCCTCCTTTCCCCTATACCCCAGCAGTTTATGCTCATGGCATCCTCACCTCCATAGACCTGCTTTGGAGGTGAAGACACCAAGGGACAGTTCATTTCCAGAGCATATGGGAGTCCTGTCTGCTGGGGAAGTGAAGAACCAGATAAGGAAAAATGCTTTTATATTCCCTTAGACTAAAATACTTAACCCTTGCAGTGCTTCATGCAAATATGTAAATATACTGCTAAAAAAAATTAAAGGAACACTTTGAAAACATATCAGATCTCAATGGGGAAAAATATCATACTGGATATCTACACTGATATGGACTGGGTAATGTGTTAGGAACATAAGGATGCCCCATCGTTTGATGGAAATGAAAATTATCAACCTACAGAGGACTGAATTCAAAGACACCTTGAAAATCACAGTGAGAAAATGATGCAGCAGGCTAGTCCATTTTGCTGAAATTTCATTGGAGCCACTCAAAATGGTACTCAGTAGTTTGCATGGCCCCAAGTGCTTGTATGTATGCCTGACAATGTCAGGGCATGCTCCTAATGAGACGATGGATGGTATCCTGGGGTATTTCCTCCCAGATCTGGAACAGGGCATCAGAGAGCTTCTGGAAAGTCTGAGGTACAACCTGGCAGCGTCGGATGGACCGAAACATAATATTCCAGAGGTGTGCTATTGGATTTAGGTCAGGCAAATGTGTGGACCATTCAATGGTACCAATTCCTTCATCCTCCAGGAACTGCCTGTATACTCTTGCCACATGAGACCGGACATTGTCGTGCACCAGGAGGAACCCAGGACCCACTGAACTAGCTTAGGGTTTGACAATGGGTTCAAGGATTTAATCCTGATACCTAATGGCAGTCAGGGTGCCATTGTCTAGCTTGTAGAGATCTGTACATCCCTCCATGGATATGCCTCCCCAGACCATCACTGACCCACCACCAAAACAGTCATGCTGAACAATGTTACAGGCAGCATAACGTGCTCCACAGCTTCTCCAGACACTTTCATGTCTGTCACATGTGCTAATGGTGAACCTGACCTCATCTGTGAAAAGCACAGGGTGCCAGTATTGGACCTGCAAATTCTGGTGTTCAATGGTGAATGCCAATCGAGCTCTATGGTGCCTGGCACAGTGCCCACAGGTCTGTTTCTGATTGTTTGGTCAGACACATTCACACCAGTGGCCTGCTGGAGGTCATTTTATAGGGCTCTGGCAGTGCTCATCCTGTTCCTCCTTGCACAAAGGAGCAGATACTGGTCCTGCTGATAGGTTAAGCTTTTTAATGGATAAAAGGTATGGTAATACAGGCCACTCACAAAGCATTAGTAGGTTTGTGCTTGTAAAATAATAAGCATTCACTGTTGTGAAGGAGTGTGGAGGCTCTAAATCAGGGGTGTCAAACTGGCGGCCCTCCAGCTGTTGCGAAACTACAAGTCCCATCATGCCTCTTACTTTTAGAGTCATGCTTGTAACTGTCAATCTTGCAATGCCTCATGGGACTTGTAGTTTAGCAACAGCTGGAGGACCACCAGTTTGACACCCGTGCTCTACATGGATAGTGGTCTCCGGCATCTGGCGGTAGTGCTGGTGGCTTCCAGCACGTCCTCCTAGTTCCAGGATTCCCTCAGTTGAGACATCACTATTGGTCACATGATGGTGGGGGTTGGTGCGCATTCAGAGCATGCATGCTCCCACATCAGGCCTGAGGCTCCACACTCCTTCATAACAGCGGATGCTTATTATTTTACAAGCACAAACCTATTTTTGCTTTTTGAGTGGCCTGTATTACCATACCTTTTATCCACTAAAAAGCTTTTATACTGCACTTAGAGGGCGCCACCTCTTTCTTCCTGATTGTGGACTCCCTACCCTTTGTGACAGCAGTGGGTGCCCAAATGGCCATCCCCCAAGTGCTGTTATATGGGAGGAAGAAGAGCAATTGGCATACTTGCTTTTACAGAGAAATATTGGGTATTTCTCTTTTCACGTGGCAGGGGAATAGAGGGAAAGAGAAGGAAAACTATATACATGTTGTTGTTGTTGTTGTTATTGCTGGTAAGGCTAACCCTGTTTTTCCCTGAAATCCATAAAATTCCTAAGGTTCACAAACCTTTTCTCATGGCTGCACATCCCTTTCCATAACACATTATTGAGCTAGGAAATGTTATCACGGTAACAATACTCTTTAGATGCCATTTTTTCTGGTTTCCATAGAGCGTGTGTTGCTTTCTCTTTAGGAAGAAAATTGTTACATAAGTCATATCGTGCAACATGACAGCACTATGATGTCTAAAACGGTAAGCCCTGGAACAATGCTCATACATTTTACTGTCACTTTGGAGGGAAGTAAATGCTACCAAGATATAGAAGAAATACTTTATTTAAGGAATATATCCTACAGAGGCAGCCTATCTACAGTTTTATGGGTTTTTTGAAATTAGAACCTCAATCTTGCTTATCTAGCTGGCATCTGGCCGAGAATGCTGGGAGATTTGGTATAGGAACAGTAGGGAAGGTACAGTCAGAGAAATTTGATATAATACTAAGCAACAAACTCTGAAGACTTCTCCAATACTTCACAGCATTATAATGTTAAAGCGGAAGTAAACTCCGGTAATTCTTTTTTATAATGGGCCCCCAGGAGGTTTATGCCATGATGTAATAGTATGCACCACGTATTAACACATCATGACAGACTCATCTGTCAGTGAAACCCTCCAGTGTGTTTTGTTGCATTTATTCGTTTTCTTTCAATTGGATTGGAATGGATTGCAAGTATTAGAATCAAATTCAAATCAAAAATATCAAATCGATCTGAATTCATTGCAAAGAATAGCTGGTTTTATTCTATTCAAAATTCTAATTTTAGAAGATGCTATATTGTTTCTATTTTATTCTATTGTATTTGAAATTCAAATTTCAAATGTGAATTTCTGAAGACGGCTATATTCTTTCTATTTTATTCTATTCTTTTCGAAATTCAAAATGCAGAAAATGGCTTTATTTTCTATTTTATTCTATTCCATTCTTTTCGATTATATTCCTTTATTTTCTATTCTATTCTTTTCTTTTATTTTCTATTATATTCTTTTTTATTCTGTTTTATTCTATTCTTTTCAAAATTTGAATTTCGGAGCATGGCTATATTCTAATACATACAGTCTTGGAAGGAAATCAGCAATAGTCAGCAATATGTTTACATATCAAATTTGTTTTTGAATTCAATTTCATTTTTAAATTTGTTTCAAATTCGATTTGGATAATTCATTAATTCGGACGAAATTTTGTTTTGTTTTTTTGGATTCATTTAAATTAGTGACAATTATAATTTGGAAATTTGGACAAATCTAAATCTCTTAATAATAAAAATTTGATCAGAATTTCAATTCAGAATGAAACGAACTGCACATGTCCAGTGTTCATTGTTTCTTCCTTATAAAGAACTATTTTCCATTAAACACGTGAATGCCTCCACCAACAACTGAAACTGTGCTCACCCTCTCCTTTGCCTCTCTCATTATAGAATTTCCAGGCTAGTTACACCTTTTCACTGGTTTTAAGTGTTCCACTGGTATACAATCAGATATTATATGCTCCTTATAAAGTCTCCTCCATTCTCATATAGCCTTATTATGATAAGTAAGTAAATGGATCACACATCGTGTAAACAACTCCACACCTTTTATTAAATATGTTAAAAAATACATCCACATGATATTAATACACATTCAGTCTATATAAACCAGCCTGAATACAGGGCTAATGTCTTTCTCTTTCCCAACAGTACACTGCAACTAGCCCGTATCTTTACTTGAAGATACTCTGTTTCACACAAAGAACCAGCCTGCTGCTCTGGACTGACAAGGATACCACTTCCTATGTGTGTCACTAATCTCTTTCTAACGTGTTTCGTCACTGAAGACTTTGTCAGTGGTGCTACATATAAAGTGGACCCCGTGCTGTCTGCAATATGGCCATCATTTTTACTAAATTTATCAATTTAGAAAAGGCAGAGCTATCATACAAGGGGATCATTTGTAGGTATGGCTAAGGCAACAAGATGTCCAAACACTACCCTGTTGAGAAACAGTGTGAATAGTGTAGCTGGCCAGTGTTTTATTGCCTGCACTACAGTATTCTTTAACCCAAATCCTTCTCTATCTGAACACTTACACATTACCCTTCTCTTTCTGAGCATTGACATTTACTTACCCCTGCACTGCAAGGGTTAACTGATCATTTAGATGTAGGGGGCATGAAAAAGTAGATTTACTTTCTTGATCCTCTGCTGCCTTGACTGGTCCCCACAGCCTCTTTTCCCTCATGCTCCAGTGGCCTAAGGTCCTGACGTCATCAAACATCATAGGATATGAGGACACCAAAAGGCAGAGGACACCACAGGGGCATGGGGGTGCACCATCTGCCAGGGAGCAGGGGAACAGGTAAGTAAAAGTGCTTTACTCTCCCCTAGACCTAAACGAGAAGTGAAAACTTGCAGTGCGGGAGCAGTCTCACTGCAAGGGAGAATTTCCAGATTTCTTGGAGTTGGGCAATTATTATATAATTATAATTATATAACAGTCCAAATAAACAATAGTCTCATGAAGTGATTTTTAAAAAAATCAGATTTTTAGCTTTTGCTGTGACAAAACACTTTCCTTCAGAGCTTTTCTAGCAAAATAGAGGTGAATGTGGAGTGGTTGTCACCAGCGAACTTGTCACCGATATAAAATGCTGGACAAATGACTTTCTAAGTGAGAAATTGCTTTAAAAAAAGAGGATCGCTGCAAATAAATTGCCCATCTTACATGGCCCTTAGGTGATGGATTTTAGCTGAGTACCGGTTCACTTTAACTCGGGCCACAGTTATTTAACAGCTATGATCTGCTATCTTGTTCTGTTGACAATGATCGCTTTGCGTTAGGTCAAGCACAGTCCAGTTATTTCACTGATTAAAATCAATACTACAGACTTGTCCTGTAATAAAAACTATTATCTCTTATTGAGCCTTACTCAACCGTATATTTGTAGTCTGATATGTCCAGCCGTAGAGTCCATAATATCTTGATATTTCCAATGGCTTCCAAACTCCTATATCAACATAAACACAGTCTAAAAGATCTGGTCGCGGAGTAAAGATTGATTTTGCACAGTTCAAAGAAAGTAGTTTGCCTTCTGGCATTTCATTTCTAGGATTTTATTTGGTAGATAATCACACTCATTCTGGAAATCTTTTTTAATTATCTATCACTGTCTTACTAGGCGACATTGATGTGACGAGGTGCACTTAAGTAGGTTAATCTCCAGTAGCAGACAGATCAATACAGCCTCACTTTTGGTATGAAACTTTAACATGGTGACAGAAAATTCTTGATATTGAAGGCAGCAAGCAGTGGCGATAAAATGTTACGGGAATAATGTAAGTTTTCTTACAAATTGTTGGTGAGATCAGATGCATTGTTGCCAGCAGAGATGAAAAGAAATATTCAAATGGAAAAACATTTACATTTATACACTTTTTTTTACTTTTTCCTAGTTGTGCAAACTTACTGCTAATGACCTTTATTTTCAGAAAGTAAACATAGTGGATCTATTGGCATACTCAAGAGGATGTGTAAACTCGGGTCTGAAATAAAGTCTGCCATGCAGGACAAAGATAAAAAGGAAAAGTATTAAAAACCTAAAGTGGACCTTCCCAATAACACACTTTTCTTCATTCCGGGTTCCACAATTGGATAATATCCCCACACTTTTTTTAAATGATTATTGCTTTTCTTAGTGCTGCACCACAGCACCTTCCCCTTGCTCACCTAGGCGAGAATAATGTCAGACCCCTCTGCCTCCTGAGAATTCCACATAGCAGGGATATGCAATTCCTATAGCCCGATGCCGGGGACATGCAGTTCTGGGCGCCAGGCAAGAGGCTTTCCTTTACACTTAGCCCTGCTGCGGGCAAGCAGCAGGGTTTAGAGCTGACAGTTGGCTCTTTTGTAAAAGAAATCCGAGTGGCTAACTAGCCATTGGATTGCGTTTGCAAGCAGCGGGTTGGGACATCTCCCCTTCCGTAGACTGTCTCATCACACCAGGACACCTGATCAACCATCTGGCACTTCCGCCGGCTGATCATAAAGGCAGACAAAGACTGTAACCGCTCTGTTCACCTCTATGATATAGAAAACGGGAAGTGATGAGCATGTAAATGGCGTCATTTTTAAAAATGGAATGCTTTTGATCACAACGATTTAAGGGCAGAGGATGGATCTGGGGTCTTATTGACACCAGATCGCTTGATAAAGAGCACCTGTCACTGTCTATTGCTGTCACAAGGGATGTTTACATTCTTTGTGACAGCAATAAAAGTGATCAAAAAAGAAAAAAAAATTAAAGCGACAGTCTTAAAATAAAAATAAAATAAAAAGTTGAATAATTTTTTTAAAGCAACCCCTTCCCTGCTCACAAAGGCCAACACACTCGTCGGTCCTGCACACACACAAACAGCAATTATTATTATTATTATTATTCAGGATTTATATAGCACCAACAGTTTGCTCAACACTTTACAATATAATGGGAGACAATACAGTTCAATACAAGAGGGTTAGGAGGGCCCTGCTCCTTGGAGCTTACAATTTAAGAGGGAGGGGCTAGTGGTACAAAAGGTAGTAACTGTGGGGGATGGACTGGTAGGAGGAGTAGAAGATTCCATTATTAGATGAAGGCAGGATAGGCTTCCCTGAAGAGACAGGTTTTCAGAGATTGCTTAAAAGTGAGCAGAGTTGGTGATAGTCTGATAAATTGGGGTAGAGAGTTCCAGAGGATGGGGGAAGCTCTGGGGAAGTCCTGGAGACGAGCATGAGAGGAGGAGAAAGGGGAATTAGAGAGCAGGAGGTCGTGCAAGGAGCAGAGAGTACGGTTTGTGTGATATTTAGAGACAAGATCAGTGATGTAATTTGGGGCAGAGTTATAAATGGCTTTATACGTTATTGTTAATGTTTTGAATTTTATCGTTGGGCAATGGGAAGCCAGTGGAGGGATTGGCAGAGAGGGGTGGCAGATATGGAACGGTTAGTTCTGCCCACACATGATGTATCACTGAGAACATCAGATCATGGGCAGTGATTCTAGCACCAGACCTCCTCTGTAAAGGCTGTGAAAAAGTTTCCTATAGATAGTAAAATTTAGTTTAGTATTGTGTTTTTTTTGCATTAACATTCAAAAGAGTGTATTATTTTCATAAAATTCAGTTTGGAAAAAACGCTGTACAAACACTGCGTTACATTAAATGCATTAAGTGCATATCAAAATGCCTTGTAATGTCAGTCTGGAGATCCTTTTGAAAGCATTTGCATATAGACTTCCCTAGGTAATGCCCACAGTTGATGCAGTTTCCATAATTGAAAGAACTGAAAGTTTGGAGATGCTGAACAACCTTCAGCCAGGAAATGAGGCGGGCTCTATCAGACTTACTGCAGATTTTATTGCACACTGTCAGAAGCTCACAGTGTTCATTGAAATCAGAGTAGGCATTTTTAGTGAACTTTGCAAGACTGAAAGTAGGGGTGAAGTTCAACTTTGGATACTGGATACTTTGATTTTTCTGTCATGAGAGAAGCAGGGTAGTGATGGCACGCTCTCCACCTCGTCAATCAGAGAATACTTTGCATTCATTAAGAAAATGCAAAACATTCCCTGAATGGCACCTATGCCATGCAGGTGGCCTCCTGTGTTCACAATGCAGTAGGCAGCCACTCGGCATGGAACCAGGACAGTAACGGTGATCACTGGAGTAGCGGTGTCTACTACAGTGATTTCCAGCTTCTAGAGGGTCTCCACAGGTATGGTAAATACTGTACATAGTTACATTGGTCAAAGATGGACCAATGTAACTACATAAAAATATACCATACTTGAAATTCTTCATTAACTCTCTGTTTTTACAATTTTGTCAGCAGACATAAAAAACCATGTCAAGGAACTAACACAAATAATTTATTTACGTGTATATTTACGTGTATATACAGTCCAATGAGAGCACCAAACAAGCACCCAAGAGTCCAAATTTTTAAATGATAAAATTGATTCAAAGCAGAAAAAACATTGATGCATTTTTGGGGGTGAAACACCCCCCCACACTTCATCAGGGCTTAGGGATTGTGATTGTGCTTAAACGGAATCAGGTGGACAACATACAGCAGCAACATTGTCCAAAGCATCGGTCCTCCTCATCCACGACACATCTGTACTTGTCTAAGAGGCTGGTCAGCAGCTCTGAGGAAAGGGACTCGCCCCCGAAACACATCAGAAATTTGACCACACTGACAGTTGGACCACCTTGCTTGCCGTTGTGGCCATCTTCTTAATGCAAAAGCTTTTTATACATGCGTCGTCTGTGAGTATGTTTTTGTCTTTTACACCTTTGAATAAACCTTGGATAATGCACTAGGTGTGTGCCTCACCTCTTTATTCTTTATCTAGCGGCTGATCTCCCCGTCTGAGGAGGGCTGCACTCCTGAAGCATCTTCTTTTGGTTATTTCTGTCCTGGTCCCCTTGGCTTCCCTTTGGCTGTCCATTTCCTGAAGCGCTGGAGAGTACATACAACACCTGGCAGGACTGTAAATAGTAAGCTATGTAAGCAAAGGTGTTATTCTGTATTTGCATCTCTGATGACAGGTGAACTTGAAGAACTTTACCTTACACCACAGATGCTAAAAGCAAAGGCATGCAACGTGGTCCCATTTGTTTGTCTTTTTAGTTTTCACAGCACTGAACAGGTTCTGAAACTTCTATTGAGAACTGCATTCTAACACACTTTGGTGACCTCCAGGCTGATGGATGGCTTTACACAACACTTCTTTGCTTGGGCAGCTCAGAAGTGACATATCTAACCAAAGACTTATTTGTTTTCTTCTATGCCAGAGAGAAGCTGCCAAAAAATGGGTCTATGATGGACATTAGTTGCAGCGAGCAGTGTCCCTGTTGTTCAAGACACTGGCAGAGGTATCATGGGTCATTTCCACCGCTCACTAAACAAGGCTAAACTTGACAGTCTTCTCTCTGACGGTTTCCTTTCTTGGCAAAATTAAAATAAATCAAGCACGCTTCTGGTGGATTTGTCGGATATTTGCAAAGCCCCTGACATTTCTAAACACTGACAAATGAGATTCCCTTTTCAGCGTTTATTCCCTGGAATAAGCAGATCAGTCTCGCTCTGCTCAGAAGGAACTATTCTCTACTTTACAATGTGACATGTAAAATAAATATCTGTGTAGGAATCCTAATGGATACAGCGTTTTGTTCATTTCCTCTGTGTAGAATAATGCATGAAAAGTAGCACTTTATATTTATCATTACAGGTAAGAAGAAGTAAGTGAATGTTTCTGTTTTTCTCTTCTTATACAAAGATCCTTAATAAAAAAGAGAAAGGACTTTGGGGAAAATATCAGATTAGTAGCCACTACCGTGGAGCCTCATATGTTAACCAGAACTACCAGCTATGCTCTGATGATGATATTTTGGTTTAACCATTGCTGACCTCCTTCTGAAAATACTAGCTAACTGTCACTTTCTGAATGGCAAACCTGAAACAAGGTATAGGAGGACTTGGAACCTTTGGCCTGGTAGGTAAAGTAAACCATCTCTTTCATGCTAGGCACAGAGTTTTGTGGGCTAAAGAACATATAACATGCAAAGGGTGCATTGGTGTTCCAGTGAATGGGAGAAGTCTGGTGTTACTAAAAGGCTGAGATGTATAGTCACAGACCTTCGCATCTTCCAGCATCAGCTTCCTTTACAGTTCTTGGCATTTGGGCACATGACATCTCACACACACTGTGATCACAAGTCTAAATGGGGATCAGACAGCTATACATAGTGTAGCACGTGTCACTGACTGCAAGTCATGCTCTGATCAATATCTGAATGGAGATGTATCTCTATTCAGAGCCACCAGCCCAACATATTTTATTAGTATTGACCCCCAGGACAAATGCCCCCTTACCCACCAACTCAGTCCTCCCCTGGAACAAATACACATCAAGTAAAGCAGGATCCCTGACCTGGACACATATAATGGTTTAGGGATGAAGAAAAGATTTAAGCCATTAATCAGCAAGACAGTCAAGAAAGCATGCTCCTATAGGTTCACATTTAAGTCATGGTATATCTATCTTTTTCTTGTGCAATAACATCTGCCTATCCATGGTGACTGCTTAAGGTGTCTGTGCTACCTGTCTGGATATAAATACTTGGGTACTTTCCTGATATTCTTTAAAAGAGAAGTATGTTTTTTTAATTTGTAATCATACTTACCTAGGTGGATATAGCAATGATCGGATGCTGCATCTGTCCCCCTCCAGCTCTGAGGGTTAGAACTGAGTGATCAAACACTGCTGATCACTCAGTTCTCCTTGCCGCTCTGAGCAAAGAGTGATGACTGGCAGTCACTGCTGTATGCTCTGCCCCCCTAGTGCTCACTTGAGCATTGGGCTTTGTGGGAGCAGCTGGCTCAGGCTCTCGGCGGCTCGCTGAGAGGCTGAGCCAGATGCTGGTCCAGGCTCATGGGTGGATCCTGACCATATGGTCGTGATCTTTCCCCAGCCTGGACTGGCTGAGTGACACCAGCTAACAGCGGACTTTAGCCCACTGTCAGCTGAAAACATGTCACAGGAGTGCAAAACGAACCACACTCCTGCAGGGGCGTATTTACCACAAGGCAAACAAGGCATTTGCCTAGGGTGGCCTTTTTTTTAGGGGGGCAGCACTACCCATTGAAAGAAGGCATATATGCGGCACTGGACTGTCGTTCCAGGGGATGTCCAGAGCTGTGAAGGTGAGTGTCTTTCTTTCGTCGGGTGGGTGTGTTAGTGGAAGGCTCTCTGGGGTGGGGGGATGGGGCAGGGGTGTTGTTGGTCAGGTTCTCTCCGTGTATGGGGGGGGGGGGCTGGGCCTAGGGCGGCACAAAACCTAAATACACCACTGCACTCCTGTGATCCAGAGGAGAAGTAAAGCCAAACAAGCTTTGGCTGTACTTCTTTAAACCTTAAGAAGTAGCTTGGATGAGTGATGAAATTATATCAACATTACAAGACAAGTCCAGTCAGGCAACCAGCATTTTCAGAAAAAGTCAGCAATGGAAGCCTCACACATGGGGTGAATACTAAGGGGTTTCAGGCAAAAGCATAACTAAGCCATAGAAAACTATGTGACTGCTATGGTACCCAAAGTACAGGGGGACCTGCATTGTTGGCCTACACAGTAATTTATGCAGGTTAGGTTAAATTTGGGATAAAATTTATTAATTATTCCTTTGGAGGCCTTCATACAATTGCTGTGAAGTTAACTATCTCTATTTCTCGGAGAAATAACTGAGATGAAGATTAGAGGGTCGAGTTCCCTTAATGATTTTGCTATAGGGTCCCATCATACAAACTTACAACCCTGCTGCTACTGTATGCAGTAATGACATTTACGCAGAAGTCCTTTTCCCTTCATTTGCATTTCCTCGGGAGTTTTGTTTAATGTTTCTTGACCTGCACTTTGCACTTCATTGAAGTACGTTTTTATGGAAATGAAACATTTAAAGAGCAACATTAGGTAACACGTAAAGTCAATCAGTGAACACAGAGGTGGAACTGAAGCCACAGGATCGTGGTACAAAATGAAAGCATTAACTAAAATCCCTTTGACTGTCCTGCTCAGTCTTTGAAGTACTTCTGCTTAATGAAACAGTGTTAAATTTCATATTTGCAAATCTTACAAAATCTTCAAGAAGCACAAACAGCAGATAAAAAAAGGAAAAAGAGAGGGAAAAATGAAGCACTGTTATGACCTGCATAGGTTGAACCCACTCTTTGTAAATAAAGGGAGCAGTCAGGAGGCATAATAGGCCCCCCTAACCTCACAGAACCAAAAGCAGATGTCCCCTCTGCATCTCCTCTAGTTATGGAGTTTGGAAGCCAATTAATTTTCTCATAGTTTTTTAAACAGGATCAAATAAATTGGTATTTATTTTAAGAATAATATTGGAATGTGGAAGGAATGATGAAGTGCCTAATGTTTTGTAATTTAAAGTGTATGCTGACTCTTATCAGTGCACATTGTTCCCAGTTCTCTCTGTATACTAGATAATACATCCTCCCATATTGTGGAGAAGAGGAGAGGGGGAAGCATTCTGTAGTATGCATATGAATAGTGACAACGCAAACCAACATTGACACAGTACAGTGAGAAAGTATTGTCACTCTAGGACAGAAAGTGTGTTACTGGCAGGATCACAAGGGGAAAATAAAGGAAAAAAGATTAAAAGCCACTACTTTTAAAATGGTTTGAAGCCTAAACATTTTTACCTAAATGCATTCCTTGTATTAAGGTAAAAATGTTTAGGTTAAAGTATGGCCCCTTCACCCCCTGCCTCCAATACTTACCTGAGTCCAATCTTGATCCAGCGCTGTGCACAAGAGCAGCGGCTCTCTCCTCTTCTCCCCACTCTCACTGGCTTTGCTGGGAGCAGCGGGAGCTCTTGATTCCCACTGCTGTCAGACAAATCCTGTGACGAGGGGGTGGGGGACAGGATGGGGCCGAGCCTCACTGTGTTCATCCATTGATACAAGCAGCATGGCTCGGGATCAAGCATGCAGGTGTGCCACAATTCCTACCATGGCACACAAAGAAGCGGAGGAGCCAGGAGCACGGGGGGGACCCAAGAAGAGGAGGTTCAGGGCCGCTAAGTTTAAGAAGATAAGTATAAATCTCTTTGTTATTAAAAAAAAAAAAAACATTTTAGAGATTACAATCACTTAAAGGACTGGTGAGCTGCAATATATAAAATTGTTGTTCTTGGGTTTAAAATAAGGAATGATTCTTGATTGTTCCAAGTATCTATGCTGTTTTTGCACTAATTACGTCAAGCTCATAAATAATTTAAAGAATTCTAAGGCTGAGAAAAAAAAAACTAAAAATCAAAAAAGACTGAAAACAAATACTGTCAATGTGAAAAAAACATATATTACTCACATAGACATGTGTTGAGTGAAATCACTCAGGGGCAGCGGATGAACCAGCCTTGTACATGTCTGAATTAGTAGCAGACTGCCAGAAAATCTCCTCACTCAGCACAATGTACTTGGTAGGTGAAGTTTATGGCAGATGTTGCCATGTATGCAATGGTTTACCTTAGCTCAACACTGTGCGTGTCAATTAGGAATTGATTGGGCTTATGTTAATAAACCTGTCAGCAAAACTTACATTTCAATTAGTTGTTTCCAGTAAAAAGGTGGAATGCTGGTAGGATGAAGACTGATGCTGTACTATATTAAGCATTTCATCAGCGATACTCAAGAATTTGCAGGAAGATTACCGCACTGCAATTAGAGGCGGCGTTAGGGAGAGCTTACACACACTGATAGCAAGAAAAAAAAAACTGCTAATGTAATAATAATTCTGCATTCATTGCCTATTTACAGGATCTTATGAGATGCCAGATGACCTATAAACCACTTAGATTCTCTCTAATTCCACAATCAGTCATTGGCTGAAAATTAAAAAGAATTAAAAAGAAAAAAATATATTCTGTAGTGGCCATTGCTGATCTCATTTTTCCCAGTTAGTCCTTGTTCTTTTAGTGTTTTCTAGCCTATTGGGTTATTCCACAGACCTGAATCCTAATACAAACTTAATCTATTTAACAGACCCTCTTATCTTACCTAGATTAATAAAATGTGTATAATGCTTCACATTTAGTAGCTTTCTGCTTCCAGGTACAAGGTAAGCTGCTTACTCACAGATCCAATCCTTGTACATCCCAGCTCCAGCCTTAGGGCTCATGTACATGGGGTGTTTGGAAAACTCATCTGAACGATGGGATCTGACTGCTGCAAAATGTAGGTTAAAAACCACCAGTTTAGCCATATTTGCATACCGTTTTACGTTTAGAAGCGTTTTTAAAAGATAACCTCAGGAGACCTTCCAAAATGACCAGAATGCAAAAAAATAACTATTTCAGACATTTTGAGAGGAATAGAGAGAGCAGAAGCAGAGAGAGCAGTATGTGTTGAGATGACCTGTCTTTTCTGTTTGTATTCACTATGGATCCCATCATGAGCATAATGCGGCACGTTCTACCATTTTTTCCTTCATCCAAAACCTGGAACTGACTGCGCTGGTGTACTAGGTCCATTTGAATACATGGAAAACACTTTGCATGCTGATGATGAACAAAGGCTCTGGACGGCATCTGTACATAAAAACACTTCTAAACACAAATGCTTATAAACGAGGTTAACCGCATTTACAAGCGTTTGAAACGCTGGTAAAATCTACTCCTGAACGCAAGTTTGGTGCATTAAAAAAATGACTGTAAACTCAACTGCCTGCAAACAACTGTAAACTACATATTGTACATGGACACATAGGAAAACATTAGTGAGAGTTCAGGGGCTGCTGAAAAAAATGCTGGACAGCTCCTGAACGTCAGTTTAGGAGCTGCAATGTACATGAATCCTTAGTGTTCCATAGGGTCCCAACATCATCTCCTGAATTAAGCTTGAAGTATGGACCTATGGAGCTTAAATCCCTTGCCATATCATATAGCTTCTATGTAGATGTTGTCAGATAAAGTTTCCAGTGGAGCACCAAGAGTCAAAAACCCTTGTACCACAAAAAGCATTGGGCCCCTTCTTATTCATCACAGATCACTAAAGATAATGCAACAACATCTTGCAAGTTTTAAATGAATAATATGTTAGGCCAGGGCTCAGGAAGATAATGGCAGCTAGCACCAGAGGTCAATAAGCCAAACACCCCTAAGTGAAATTAATAAATACAAAAGTGCAGCACCTAAAGCATTAATAGAAAAAATATTAAATAATAACCTGGGATAATGCAGTAAATAAAAAAACAATATTAATCCATCAATAAATAAATAATAAAACTTGAAAATGAAAAGTGTATAATTAATTTGTGAAGTCCAATGCATTAAAGTGATAAAAAAAAGTCAGTGCATAGGTAATAACATTGATTCCACCAATTCATACAAAGTGCAGTGCTTCTTAGCAAAGTGACCTTTAAACTTCCACTGTGCAGTCACCATGACCAACACGCCACTCTCACTACAACACATGGCTACGTCATTACAGGCAACAGAAGGACTCAATGGGTTCACCCAGGCAACTTCACTTCTCCTCTAGATGTGGTCCCTTTAAGCAGACACCTCACTGGTTATGACACTGTTCAAGCTTCCACCGCCCAGGGTAAACAGGTAAATAGTGCCCTTTTATTTCATGTTTTATTAAAGAAAATACTTATTTTTCCAATAAACACGTAACACAGGGTGTATCCATGCCACTTGTTTTGAAAAGTCTTCTAGGTTTTCTAATAAGAGAACCCAGCACTAGGTTTTCCCTTTGTGACAGTCTTTTTCTGATTATTTACCTTTGGTCCTGTTTAAATTGAGGAGGCAGAGAGGAGAAGTAAATTAATTATTCCTTTGACACATTTATCTATGTGTGTAATGTGAGTTCAGCTCTGTAGGCTACCAGTGTTTTTCAGCAAGGGGGTTATATATATTTATATTTACCTAGCCAAAATGTTTTTTTCAGTTATTTTTTATTTATGAACATGATAAATTAAGGTATTGTAAAAACACTCTGTATTCCCTTTAATCTTCCCCAGAAAGTTAACAAATCACAATTTTCTAGTCAAATTGAGGTCTGGCAGTCTCATCCACTGTTCCACTGTTCATAACTAAACTACATAGAGAAAACATTGTTGACACCTGACCATGACACCCATATAAGCTTTTTGGAAATCCCATTCCAAACAATGAATATTACCAAGGAGAACGTTACAAAGCCTCCCCGCACACCCTCTCTTTAGGCTTTCCCCAAGATTTTGGACTATGTAAGAGGAATGTAGCACTGATGTTGGGCCTGGCAAACAATCAGCATTCCACTTCATCTCAAAGGTGTTAATCTGGGTTGAAATCAGTACTTTGTGCAGGCCACTTCCTCCACACCAAAATTATTAATCCATATCTTTGTGTCTGGAATTGTGCTCAGGGACATAGTCAGGTTGCAAAAGAAAACTGTCTTTCTTAAACTATTGCCACAGTTACAAATGCACAACTGTCTAATATGTCTTTGTAGGCCTTTGTATGCTCAAGTATTAACAGTACCCTTGCAGTGCTATTGCTCGCAACTGCTAACAATGGGTTAAAACACAGGATATCAATAATTTGTAGGAATGTCCACATTTTTGGCCATATAGTTTACCTGGCACCATAAGCCACATATCCTCTTACAAGATATCATGTACTCTGGACGGCCATGAAAAGTCCTGACTTGCAGAAGTCTAGAACTTTGGAAAGGCTTGTGAATGTTGTAAGATTTTGCCAGCATCTTTATTATTGCACAGTTAAAGAGAACTGAAGCAAGCCTGAACATCATCATACATCTCTTTTGTGTTATCCATTACAGGCACATTAGACAAAACTGAGTTTCCTGGAATGCTTGGTGAAAGGAGTGAATTGAGCAGATACATATTATCAATCAGACATGTTACTTAGACAATCTAAGGAGGCTGACAGAATAATATACAAAGCAGAAGCATTCATCTCCTATCATAGGTGCACGAGACAATCGTTTGCTCAATTTACACCGCCATAATCCATTCCACCTCTACTCCTTATGAGTTAAATTGTGTTCATCTGAATGGTAAAAGCCTGTAATGAAGTTTAAAGTGAAACAGAGCAAGACTGCATTATGCAGATAATATTCAATCATAAAGAAATGGGTTTCCATGCCACACAGGAGGCTGTTGACGAAAAAAGTAATGAAAGTAGGCATATGGTGCTCTTCATGTACATCTTGCATGATGTGAACTAGACTTTGATTTACAAAATTACATCAACGTGCACTGATTGTAAATGAAGACAAGATTGAGAAATGGAGCATAGCTAAACCTATCTACTAGATCAGTGGTCACTAAATAGTGGACCGCGGTTTGGAACCTGACCGAGGGACAGTCCCTTCTGGACCACAGCCACGCCACAGCCACTGCCGGTTGCCCTCCTTCAAGCCCCCAGCCCAGCCACCAAGGCCATCTCTACAGCGGGCAGGGTGCGAGGAGCTGCAGATCGGGACTGAGGGACAGGAGCTGCCCAAGTCACCATGTCAAAAAATGGGCAACCGCCCGGCCCGCCAACATGAAAAGACTCCCACCCACCACCTCGAGCCGCAGAGAGCGGAAGTCACCACACACCAACAAGCCGGGAAATCACCAGCTCCTGGCCCCCAGTCCCAACCCGCAGCCCCCCACATCCCGTCCACTATGAGGATGACATCGGTGGCTGGACGGGAGGCCCAGAAGAGGACATGCAGCAGCGGCACGGCTGCAGTCTGGACAGGACCCTCCACACTTAGCCCACCATGAGGACAACACCGGTGGCAGGCTGGAGGCCCAGGAGAAGACACACCAGAAGGATTAGTGTCTCTGCCCTACGTAATGTACCAGGGGAAGGCTTGCATTAAAAGGGGATTTGTGTGTTTTAGGGGTGCTGTGTTGTGTTAAGGGGTGCTATGTTGTGTTAGGGGTGCTGTGTTATTTTAAGGGGCTTTGTGTTGTGTTAAGGGGTGCTGTGTTGTGTTAGGGGCATTGTGTTAGGGGCAATGTGTTGTGTTAAGGGGCGCTGTGTTGTGTTAGGGGCACTGTGTTGTGTTAAGGGGTGCTGTGTTGTGTTAGGGGTGTTGTGTTAGGGGTACTGTGTTGTGTTAGGAGACGCTGTATTTTGTTAAGGGGTGCTGTGTTGTGTTAGGAGACACTGTATTTTGTAAGGGGCGCTGTGATGTAAAGGGGGGCAGTGATGTGAAGGGGAACTGAGGACACTGTGGGACTTCTTTAAAGAGGGGACTGTGATGTACAGGGGACTACAGTGTGAAAGGTACGCTAAAGATCATAATGTACCGAGGAACTGTGATGTGTTATATCGCTAACAAGATTCGGACCTCTGCTGGAAGGAAATTTTGCTGACTGGACTTCCGTAAATTTTAATTCAAGACCCCTGTACTAGATTTTTGATTATTAAAAGTGAATTTGTTGCTTTCCTCATGTTAGGTAGAGAATAGCTGTAATAATTGGCACCTATGTTCTCTGCATTCCCCCATCATCCCAATTGTCAGTGTGAAACACATAAAAATCCCTATGCCTCTCCACAATGCCAATTGAGAGGTTGAAGTAGATCTGGCAGTACATACTGCTTAACACCTTCTCACTCACAATTACTCTATTGAAAGAGGTTAATAAACATCATCCATTTGAAAGCTGCCAGCCAACACTTTGTGTGGCTGCTGGCTATCAAGCCTAGCTGGCAGCAATAGCTTTGGTCTTTAATAATGGTCAAGAGCCAATCAAAGTGGTGCCAGATTGTGTGATCACTATATGAGCTATGACACCTGCTGAAGGCTTAAAAAATTATTTTAGCTTGATGAGGCCACATCAGCCTATAGATGGCAGCGTGCCTCTGTTTAAAACTGTAATTTGCTGATACATTTATAGTTTTTAAAAAATTGTACAATTATTAACAGAAACAATTGAGTACTGTCCGTGATACTTTTTTTATTTGCACTAACATACAATTTTGAGGACAAGCTTTCGGGGCTTACAGTTATTAAAAAAGTTATATATACACTGACTGGACACTTTATAAGGTACACCTTGTTAGTATTAAGTTGGACCCCCTTTTGCTTTCAGAACTTAATTCTTCATGGCATAGATTCAACAAGGTGTGGGAACCATTCCTCAGAGATTTTGATCCATACAGACATGAGTTACTGTTGTCTTTCTATCATCTCAAACCGGTTTGGCCATTCTGCCCTGACCTCTGACATCAACAAGATATTTTCATCCACACAGCTGGATATTTTCTCTTTTTCAGACCTTTCTCTGTAAACCTTAGAGATGGTTGTGCTTGAAAATGCCAGTAGAGCATCAGTTTTTGAAATACCCAGACCAGCCTTTCTGGCACCAACAAACATACCACGTTCAAAGTCACTTAAATCCCCTTTTTTCCTCATTCTAATGCTTGGTTTGAGCATAAGCAAGCCGTCTTAACCACGTGCCTAAATGCACTGAGTTGATGCCATATGATTGGCTGATTAGAAATTTGTTACCAAGCAATTGAACAGGTGTACCTAATAAAGTGGCTGGTGAGTGTACATATATATATATATATATATATATGTATATTTCACTTTCATATGGTGCAGAGAAGTGGGCAGTTATGGTTAGTGAGTAAAGTGTGCCATTGCATTTTATAGTGATGTGACATTATCACCTAGATGCCTTTATCTGGACTTTACTAGGCGTTAGCAGAGGGCTCAAATGCTAGAAGGGTGCACCGGTAGAGCGACGTTGGACGCAAGCACAGTTTATTGAGCAGCTCAGAATATCAAACTGCTTTGAAACGGGACTGATTTGCAGCAAATCCATTCTCTCATCTGTAGCTTTTGCTAATCTCATGCTACACATTAATACACCAGCGTAGATACAATACGGGTATTACATAAAATAGTTACTGCTTTCCTTTATCTCATTGCTTTAATGTACACTGGCCTTTTCTTCTTCGTGATAAGGCCTCACTTGCACTTTACTCTCCCTGCATTTCCTCTGATCCCTCCTGTGTATTTATGTATTATTCATTTTGTAAGATGAGCAGTAGCAGCAGGTGGACAAGGCTGCAGACTGTAATCAATAATGTATCTGCTCATAAACTGCACATACATCCTGATAGCAGACCTGTAAACTGCACACAGACCTTTTTATTTATTTACGTGTTGGGCAGAGATGATGATGTATAGGATAAGCATCACTATAAGATACAAATGGATCGTGTATTCACCTTCCGCAAAACCAGAATTAATGATACACTAAAAAAATGAAAATTAGGTTTTGAATTCATGCAGAGAATGCGGCTGGCTTGCACTAGCTCACCACGCACCCCTTTGGTGATTAAAGGAACCCCTTTTTGTTTAACTGTTAGTAATGCAGGAAAGCAATTCCCGAATATATCTCATGGTAGGCAGAGACATTGACTCAGACACAGCAGCGGGATCCAATGGCACCTTCTGCTGTCAGTCATAGCCAGTGAGGATGGAGCAAGGGTGGTTCCAAGCTATGCTCTGTATGTCATATAGACACAGACCTGGCTCGAGAGTGAGCACGCACCAAGAGGCTTGCTATGGGGGCACTCATCAAGGGGGAGAGGACAGGAGCACTGGCGGGGGACCCAAGAAGAGGAAAACTGAGGCTGCTCTGTGCACGAGACTTGCTATGGGGGCACTCATCAAGGGGGAGAGGCCAGGAGCACTGGCGGGGGACCCGAGAAGAGAAAGACTGAGGCTGCTCTGTGCAAGAGGCTTGATATGGGGGCACTCGTCAAGGGGGAGAGGCCAGGAGCACTGGCGGGGGACCCGAGAAGAGGAAGACTGAGGCTGCTCTGTGCAAGAGGCTTGATATGGGGGCACTCGTCAAGGGGGAGAGGCCAGGAACACTGGCGGGGGACCCGAGAAGAGAAAGACTGAGGCTGCCCTGTGCAAGAGGCTTGCTATGGGGGCACTCGTCAAGGGGGAGAGGACAGGAGCACTGGCGGGGGACCCGAGAAGAGGAAGATTGAGACTGCTCTGTGCAAGAGGCTTGCTATGGGGGCACTCGTCAAGGGGGAGAGGACAGGAGCACTGGCGGGGGACCCGAGAAGAGGAAGACTGAGACTGCTCTGTGCAAGAGGCTTGCTATGGGGGCACTCGTCAAGGGGGAGAGGCCAGGAGCACTGGCGGGGGACCCGAGAAGAGGAAGATTGAGACTGCTCTGTGCAAGAGGCTTGCTATGGGGGCACTCGTCAAGGGGGAGAGAACAGGAGCACTGGTGGGGGACCCGAGAAGAGAAAGGCTGAGGCTGCTCTGTGCAAGAGGCTTGCTATGGGGGCACTCGTCAAGGGGGAGAGGACAGGAGCACTGGCGGGTGACCCGAGAAGAGGAAGATTGAGACTGCTCTGTGCAAGAGGCTTGCTATGGGGGCACGCGTCAAGGGGGAGAGGCCAGGAGCACTGGAGGGGGACCCGAGAAGAGGAAGACTGAGACTGCTCTGTGCAAGAGGCTTGCTATGGGGGCACGCGTCAAGGGGGAGAGGCCAGGAGCACTGGCGGGGGACCTGAAAAGAGTAAGACTGAGACTGCTCTGTGCAAAACTGTTACAGAGATCTCCTTTTTCTTCCTGCTTTTTTTGTGAGGAGAAATTTCTCTGATTGGATACAAACATAAAAAAAAAATCTGATGGGGTCATTTACCATTTCCTTCTCTATCCAAAAACTAAGGAAAAAAAACTTTGTTATTGAAAACACTTGATTTGTGATTTTACAGTATATTTTTATTGATGATCTCTGGAGGTGGTTGCAAGTGTAAAAAATATGTTTTTTGCACTTAAAGTATTGATGGTCTCTTCTTTGTCTTTTAATATGATTAATGTATGACCATTAGAAGGGTATTTCTTTTATCTAAAAATATTGCCAGTGGAAAGCGTCTCTCGTTCTCATCTCAGAAAGCTCAGAGGCATGCTAGAATGAGCCTAGAATTTATATTTATTTATGCTCATAGAGATGTCTTTTCTTTCAACCATTGAAAAATGTTAGGAACTTCCAGCGCTGAGCCTCTGTGTGTATTTCTGGAATGTAAAAAAAAGAGGTATAGTCTTATATTTTAGTATTCTGCTTTTTAAACACGTCTGTTAATTGAGCTTTATAGAACTTGGTGATAAATCATGATTCATAATATGCGAGGAGGCACACAGAAATCAATCTAAAGGTTTATAGGATTAAAAAACAGCAAATCCAGACAACAAGTGAGACCAGTTATTGGATTCCTTAAGTTACTTAGCAAACACTGCAGCTTTGCTTATGTCAGAAAGTTTGCTCGATTTATTGTAATCTGAGTTTTTTGGAATCCACAACATGCACAGTCCACCTTACAGGGTCAGTTGTCAGTTGAATTGAAGTTTTAGACAAGCTGTGCTGTGTAATATCCTGTTTATCTGCTTATTGCATCACCAATCAGTTTAAACCTCTAAATCTGGCCACATACTTTACAATCTGATTGTGGGATCACCTTTAGATCTACCTTAACCAGTTCAAGTCCGGACACTTTTACCCTCTTCCTGCCCAGGCCAATTTTCATCTTTCAGCGCTGTTACACTTTGAATGACAATTGCGCGGCCATGGAGCACTACCCATGTGAATTTTTTAGCATTTTTTTGAGACAGATAAAAGTTTATTTTGGTGGTATTTATTCACCACTGGGATTTTTATTTTTTTTGCTATATAAATGAAAAAGTCCAAACATTTTGAAAAAAAGTGTTTTTGCAAATAAATAATCTTTCTTCATAAATATTGGCCAAAGTTTATTCAGTTATCTTTTTAGTAAAATAAAATAATCCAAATTAGTTTATAACCAAAAATAATAATTTTTCAACATTTTTTTTAAATTTTTATCTTATTTTTTATATTATTATTTATGTTTTTTTAACATACTGTCACCCTAGCAGTACAGTGTTACCATAATGACACTGTACTACTTGTGGGGGGGGGGGGGTGATGCTTTTACACCAATAAAGGCACTGCTCCCATGCGGCCGTTTATATACATAAGCTGGATGGGAAGTGGTTAAACTTTGGTGTGCGATGACCTACCTGACTGGATAGAAATTAAAGTGGTTGTAAACCCTTACCTATACCCAGTGAAGTGACTGGCCTCAGGTGATGCACAGAGATGAAACAAATCCTCCTACATAAGTTGTACCTGCTTATTTGCAGCTATTTGTTCTGTACATCTTTGTATATTTTTCACAGACTCACAAAGCGGGGGGGGGAGGGGGGAGCTGCAAGCACACACTGTAGAAGAGCTTTGAGAACTGATTGGAGGGAATGGACACCCCCCCCCTTCACACAGCACATATGACTAGAGCTGAGGCTGTCAATCACAGGCTGTGTGCTGGACGTCCCTCCCCTGTTAGTTTTTTTTACTTCTTTGTTGTGAGGAATACTTGTCAGAAGTGACTCATGCTGATAGCAGGAAACTAGACAGCAGAGATAAATGATACTCAGTCCTCATGCACACTAGGAGTTGAGAAATGCTGTGTACATTCTGTACTTCGAATGGCTATAGAGAAGATATGGCTACAGATAAACAGGTACAACTTATATAGGATGATTTGTTTCATTTCTGTGCATCATCTTAAGGTAGTTCAACTCAACCACTTTAAACTTTTTGTTTTGTAAAATGGAGAAGGCTCTATAGCTTTGTCAGGTTATCATTGCTATATATGACTTCCCACAGTGGGAACAGACACTGCCCTTGTTTTGTGCCCTACTTTCACCAAGACAGCAACACAATGAGTTTACATGTGGCAATAAAATCCAGACAGGTTCAAACACTTCTTTACGCTCTCTAAAGCACAAAAAAAAAGAAGTTTTGGTATTAAGAGAGAAATTCCATTATGTTTGTTCCATTGTGTGCATTTCTTCATTTTCGAATGGAACGTCCCGTTAAAGTGTACCCATCACTCCTACTCAATAGAGGCAATCAATCTATGAGCTAGAATAATTGCTTGGACATACAAAGCCTTTTTTCTGCATATGTTATGTTTCTGATGTTTGTTACACTTGGGGAAGCACCAGCTCTGTGTAATTTGCTACCGTTTGTCTGTTAAATGCATATACTGGTGCTTATAGAAAGGTGCACTTACATCTACAGAGCTGCTAACCAGTTAAATGCTTTTCATAATATACTTCTAGTTTGGCGGATGCATTGGAGTGCGTAACTCACAGCTCCGTCTTGCATGCCCTGTCTACTGTAGCATGTGCTTATAGCATTCATATGGCTCCCCCCCATGACCCCTCAGACACATGGACTCACTGAAACACATTCAGCAGTGCCCACAGCCAGAAATATTTAGACACATACAGTAAATTGGCAGATTTTTAACTAAAGGGCTAATTATTTCACTGACCCAAAAGTAAGTCCATCGCTAGCCATTGTTGGCAGTGCTTTATATTCAACAAAGCAAAATTCAACATATTCATGGAGAAGGCTAGACTAAGTCCTAATCATGGCTATAGCACTGTGAATTGTCTACTCTTTAACTGTCTACAACTTAAATTAATTTAATCTACTAATATTTTGCCTACCCTAGTTCATCCTTGCCCCTTTATCAATAGGCTATTTAAATTTTCTTTAATAAAACCATATCATTATCATTAAATACAGATAAAAGTGCAGCGCTAAATATAAATCTACAATACAATCATAAAGTGCTTAAGTGAATATAGTAAGCATCATTGTGATATGAATCTGACAGGGGCGGACTGACCATTTGGAAATTTGGGCTCTGCCCGAGGGCCCGGGGTCAGTAGAGGGCCCCATGAGATGCCCCTGGTACCCTTTTCATAGGCTTTTTTGAGTTTGGGCAAGGACACAGGGGCCCCATGATCCCTTATTGCCCGGGGGCCCCATGAGTTGTCAGTCCGCCCCTGGAACCTGATAAAACAGATCCAATTTTATAAATCAAATAATAAAAAAAAGTCTGTGTCACTACAAATCTCAGCAATCATTATGTGATAAATATGAATTATCCGTGGTACTACAAATCACAGAAATGCCAGGTGATGTAGAAGTGCTATTCATCTAGTGAAGAAATCCGTGGTACTACAAGGTGCAGCAACACCAAGTGGGATATTCAAAAGTGCTCATGATCCAGAACGGAAATCTACCACCTTTTATGGATGTGCACTCACCAGAACGCCACTGGTATAGTAGTTTGTGCTGATCCTTGTGGGGGATCTCGGAAAGCCATGAGCAGGGACCGGACTTCTCCAGAATAAAAGCTTACAAAAACCAGTTAAAGGGTCCTCCTAGGGAAAAAAGCAAGATGGCCACCGCTCCGTGCTCAGGCCGGGGAGGCATGCCGTCAGCATGTAAGGCTCCTCCCAATGCATTTTGTGCGCATGCATGTCCTCAGGGGCACACCTACTTACTGCTATTGTGCTAGCAGCTTTTTAACTTTCTACTCTCGCTTTACATCTGGCGTTATATTTCATCATCATCATTGCATTCCTTATTTTAGACCCATAAATGTCATCGATGGGATTTGTGTTTCTCTATGCCATGCAGGCAGATCATGGTTGGTAGGAGGGGATGGTAGAGTGCTGTACATAGCTTCCTAAGACATTACAGCACCCTGCCCCAGTTCTCCTCTCAGAAACCCTCAGGCTGAAACAAGCAGTAGGCTGGTTCTTCCAAAGCATTTTGCAAATATTTAAATATCTTAATATTGGATGATGGGCGGGCGTCATGCAGACTGCCCTAATTAGCAGTCCCATGTGAAGTCTCCATGATCAAAATAGCCCAAATCCTAGAGCACTGGGCAATGAACAGGTGGGTTGAAGAGGAAAAGACTAGGTGGTGTCAGATGTCTAGCCAGGGAATGAGGTGGACAATATCTTACTTCTTGCTGCTTCTAATGCACACCTTGAGTAGCTCACAGTGTGCACTGAAATCAGAGTACACAATTTCTATGCAGAGGAACTTATACAACTGTGCTAGACTGAAAGTAAGGCTGGATTTCAGGTTTAGGTGCTTTTGTGATAAAGCTGTCTAAAGCCAGGCATAGATGGTTCGAATCTCAGCTGGTTCAGCAGGACTGGCCAAGATTCGATCCATGTATGGGCAGGCTGATTGTACCCAAGTTGATCCATATATTGACTTGGGTACAAGCAGCATGTTGGATTTTTACATGCGATTATACCTGCAGCTATAGCCACTTGCAATAATCACTGTGTTCTCCAAGCAGAGATGGCTCCCCTTGCAACCCTCTCCGCAGGGAGTACACAATAGTTCCGTGGGAGGGATTCCCCTTTAAAACTGACTGTGTTGATGGGGGAATCTAGGGATTTTCTTTCCTGCAAACATGAATTGCATCGCATCATCTATGACCTGCCCAAGACAGGGGAGAAGATCTAAGTATATTTCTAGGTGAACAAAATATCCACAATATAATCCACAATATCATCAGGCAACAATGTATAGATTGTAGATAGGCAGATAGATGGATAGATAGATAGATAGATAGATAGATAGATAGATAGATAGATAGATAGATATTTTATTTTTTGCTAGGGCCTAATAACTGACTTTAATTTTGACCTATGACTTAATATTAAATCTTAAGATGTATTCACCCCTGCTGCACCAAAATCTACCTATGACAACGCCAGAACAGAAAATGACCAATTTGCATAAGACCTATGTCTGTACTGTATGTGTGCCTGCAATTTGTGTGTCTTTGACAGTTGTGCATTGACTACCTATACATGCTACACATTTTGCCACCTATCTCAGCACATTGATTGTTCTTTAGTGCTCCTCTTGTTTCATTGCTGGTCTATACACTCTTCTTTTAGTATGTTCTTTATATGGAATAATCTTTCTTACTAAATGCTGAGTAAGTATGCATGTAAAATTAGCCCTTCTTGCTATAATTCTGCATCTACACTGTTCGCATGATTATCCACACACATAGGTGTGAATTGGCCCATAGAGTTTCCATTTGTCTTTGACACTAAATTTCAGTGCCTAGTGAACAAAGGATGAGCTAAGGTTCTGAATCCATGGCAAACTGTCACCTGATAGCAGGCCACCGGTACCATCAGTTGCAACTTTGGAATTCCTCACCTCACAGACACATGTAACCAGGGGCGGACTGACAACTCATGGGGCCCCGGGCAATAGGGAATCATGGGGCCCCTGTGTCCTTACCCAAGCTCAAAAAAGCCTATGAAAAAGGTACCAGGGGCATCTCATGGGGCCCCCTACTGACCCCGGGCCCTCGGGCAGTGCCCGAGTTTCCAAATGGTCAGTCCGCCCCTTCATGTAACTGTGAGGGTGCTGGTGACATCAATGATCTAATATGGCCACATGGCTATATTAGGTCAATGACAGTGTCTAAATATGGCCTTGTGGCCATATTAGGTCAATTATGTCATCAGCATCCCTGCCCCTTTGTTACATACAGATTCCATGGCTACAACTAATTGGTCCAGCGGCCTGCTATCATGTGATGGTTTCCTGTGCTTTGAGGCCAAGCTCAGAACCTTAGCTCATCCCTGATGTGAACCAACCACATAGGAAAGAATGAAATACGATCATGGAGATGTATCACAAGAAGCAAGTAAAAACCACATGAAACCACATGAAAATAAATTTACTTTATATATTACATTAATAAACAATATTGCGTTTAGTGATTACTGAGAAGACAAGGCCTCCTCCCTTCGCATAAGCGCAACATTAGTAAGCCGTAGACTGAAAGTGATGTTGACTTTAGGCAATCTTTTACAACATTTGCACCTTCATGCATTACATAAGCTGTTGGAATAAACTGTGAGCCCTCAAAGTTAGGTATAATGAGCTGACCATTAATAAAATCCACTATTGCACACAGTTGATATTCTGTATGGGCGAAAAACAGCAAATTAACCAGGGACAGCAGGCAATCCTGTCCATAACATTAAACATATCATTTTATAGGGCTGATGCTCTTTGACTCTTGAAGGCATGTATTTTTCAGTAAGGAAGTCTCAATTAGCGCTGACAATGTTTCTGGTGCAGACAAGCCAGGAACGGCATGGTTCATTGCAGATTAAAGGACTGAGTCTACAGGAAGTTAAACTAGAATGTTACTGGGGTGCAGAGAAAAGAATAGCGCCTGAATAGAAATCCTGCCTCATTAATCTACAGACAGCAGGAAGGCGAATGAGACAGATAGGGATGATTGTTGTACCAGTCACATCTCTCGTACTTCTCCACCTGGTGCACAGAGGAAATTATTACTATTTTTAAAATGTGGATTCGAGCATTTTATTACAAGTTAGGTTAACAGAATACAGGATAATTTTCATGAACCTTACCAGTTGATTTATTCATTTATTTAAAGGGAGGCTGTCAGGAAAGAAACACAGGAGTTGCCATTGTTGACTTGAATCCAAGGTGCATGATTCAAAGTGGCCATCCTTAATTGTTCTGTCACTAATTAGTAAGTCATTAATTGATCTAATTGTTTACATTCAGCTCTTGGCTGAGAATCTGCCTAACTGGCAGATGAATGGGGTTGGGAATGCTTTATCGGTTGCCAGGAAGCTAGCAGCCACCATGGTCCTAGAAACAAAAGAGCCCTGTGTGGGATGATGTCACATGTAGGGTGGTAGTAATACCACCACTGAGTGAAAGACTTCTGAGCAGTCAGAGGTTCAGTTTAGCTAGCAAACATCCAGAGTTCACAACAAACCCTAGGTTGCCATAAACTCCATCCCTAATCCCAGGAGGCTTCAGGACCCACAGGTGGACAATCTCACACATTCGGAGTAACTCTTCAGCAGGGAGCCAGCTGTGAGAGATCGGGTATAGACAGCCAGTAGACAGCCAAGTCCTGAATCCAAGATGATGGCATGGAAGATAGGAAACCATGGAAAGACTTTGGGTGTGAGGAAGCCAGTGCTGGACTTCATGGGTTGATAAGTGTGCGTGTATGGGTTTTTTTTTAAATTCAGAAATACCTATAGCTGCTGACCTTTAGTTTTGCCTAGCCAGGTGAAGTTCACCTTTAATCTAAATTCAAATAACTGGGACCTATTATCATGTATGGCCAAACAGATTATATCGGAACCGTATAAGAGCTGAGAAAAAATTCAGCATGCTGCAATAGGTGGAAATATGGAGGAACCTAGGGTGTGGTAGCTTATGGACTATTTTAATGAGGAAAGGTGGGGGGGGGGGGTATTGGAATATTGGTATTGTTGCAAAGAAACTGTTATCTTTTAAATATATGTTTAATGGTGATATACTTACTTTCATTCACTGTACAGAGTAAAAGTCCTTGCACACAAGCAGATGAACCAGTTCAATGTAAATGTTGGTGTATTTCCTCTTTTCAGGCTGCCCAAAGGCAGCATGCAACCTCTCATAGATGTGGATGGCCATGTATTACTGGATTCAGGAAAATGACGGTGCTATTGTAATCACAAGCACAGCATACAGGCATATGCAAAAAAAATTGAAAATTCCGATAGTACCTATATATACCTGAGTACAGTAGCACAGCACAGTTCTACAGAACTATGGCTGACAATGGCTGCCCCAAGCATTAAGCAGAAACAATTAGAACAAACTAAAACTTGTCTGCACAGACAAAGAAAAATGCTTCGATAGTAGGCAGCAACCACTATAACTATTTACAAAAATGTGTCTTGTGTGAAGTTCTTGTTGTATTTAATGGCTTTTTTTCACATGAGAAAGGATAGCACTCGACATCTACAATAACATTCATTTGTGACAGTAATGGGTACTGGTAGGTACACTTTAAGATTCCTTGCTATCTTGCCTCCATCAGGCAGCATGAAAAGTACTGGGATGAATTGAAAAGCTGATATTAATTATGAAAGCGGAGAGATTCATCGTAAGATAGCACCTATCTAGAGATCAAATAAGGACATAGGATGGCTCTCCTTTACAGCACACCAACCACAAATACACTCTGACCTTTCACCATTTTCACTCGCCATTGATCTCACCTGTTTTCTCCAGTTTGTCTCCTGCTGATTGAAGTGAAATACACAAAGAGGCTCACGCCACAATTTCTTTAATATCTAAGGAGACAAATATTCATCCCTTTGTAATGAGTTCTACTCCTCTCCAGCAGAGAAGTGAGAATAAATTATACTCTGTGCTCTGCAGAAATGTAGATAGAAGAGGAGGGGAGATGCATTCCACGCAGAGCTGGAGATGTGCTGATAGATGTCTAGTCTTCTCTAAATGCACCTGTCATCTGATTGAACTGAAGCATGGCAATATGTCATCCAGTTCTACCTTTAAAATTGAAAAAACCAACACATTTTAATTTTTTTATTTTTGGATATGGAGGGGGTTAAAACCATTCCTAATACCTCTCTGGTGATGGCAAGTTTGCTTTCTTTAAGAGTTCTAGCCTACAGAAGAATCTTCAGCATTGAAAACTTCCCCATTTGTTCCATGTCTGTGTCTCCTGCCACATGCTGTGGTTTCTTCTGTCAGCTCCTAGGTCACAGCAGGACACAGCAAGGATGCAGGGGATGGCTGGAGGAACCACAGCGCACAGAAGGGGACCAGGCATACAATACCCCAAGAATTGTTGGATGTGAAGATTTTTCTGAAGGCTGGAGCTCTTAAGGAAAGCAAAGTGAGAACACACCACCTGCCAGAGGTAGTCTGCTTTTGCACAATAAGGTTTTTAAGAAAGTGTGTTTTCAAGTAACAGAGTAATCTAAACGGAGCCAGTCAGGGATTTGTAGATTGAATGGTTGCAGAGGGATGCAGTGGAACTTAAAGGAAACTGATACTGAGAGCAATACGTGGACTGCCATTGCTAACCTCCTGCTAAAAATGCTATATTTGTTTTTTTTTATTTTATTTGTCCACATTTTCACTTTAAGACATATGTGAAGTCTGCTATTAACAAACTATCACAGCAAAAGCACTGTATAAAAAAGTCCTTGTACAATGAAAAATGCTGGCAACTGGCTTAAAAATAAATTTTATTTAGCAGTTACATGACTGCAAGGCCTTCATTTAGATTCCTCTGCTGCATGACAGTGGTGATGGTGGATGGGGGGGTAAGTGTGGATAGAAAAGAGCCTTCTGAGAGTCTCTGCTGGCAATCTAGCTAAGCAGGTCTGGGCAAGAGATCTATTCATATATTCTTCTTTTTTGGTGGTAGTGATGGTTAGAAGTCATCCTACAGGAAGGCATAAGGGACTGGCAGGTCATCAGATATTTAGTGTAGCCTCATTTAAATATATACAGTATTTTCTGGCGTATAAGACTACTTTTTATACTTAAAAATATACCCCAAAAATTGGGGGTCGTCTTATACGCGGGGTATAAAATGTGAACCTTGAGTTTGTTTGGGTCAAGCTGGCTGGATGTGTGGTATATACAGTATACTGCGCTGAGCCAAGCGGTTTCAAAACATACTGGTACGTCCCTACTGTAATCAGCCCGCTGGATGCGTGTATGTACGGTAGCTGCAGCTACATACATTATACACTGGGCCAATCACGGCGAGCGATGTATTCTACTAATGAATACAAAGCCTGCTCGGATTGGCTGAGTCAGAGAGGTGGGCTGATGATGTTACAACCTCAGCCAATCTGAGCAGGCTTTGTATCCATTAGTAGAATACATCGCTCACTGTGATTGGTCCAGGGTATACTGTATGTAGCCGCAGCTACTGTACATACACACATCCAGTGGTCTGATTACTGTAGGGACGTACCGGTACGTTTTGAAACAGCTTGGCTCAGTATACTGTATATACCGCACATCCGCGGGCTGACAGATTAATCTGTCATAGGGACATTTGTTTTGAGCCAGCCTGGCTCAGCGCAGTATACTGTATGTACATTACTGCACATCCAGCGGGCTGTATATATATACTGTATACTGTATGTAGCCGAAGCTACCGTATTACCGCACATCCAGCGGTAACCATCTGATTTGAAATTTGATCCATATGATGACTGTCTTACAAATGTATCACAAGATGTCATTCATGAACTTATGATGTCAGAGGATGAACATGAGGATTTTGAAGGATTTTAAGTACCGGTAAGTCATAACCATTTCAATTAAAAAATCTGATGTTTTTAAATGGTGTTGCCTCGGAAGGGGGGTAGTCTTATATGGCGTGTATAGCCCAAAACCTATGTTTTAACTGGAAAATTAGGGGGTCGTCTTATACACCCAGTCGCCTTATACGCCGGACAATACGGTAAATAAAATAATCAGTATTTGGCAATGAGCTGCCAGTCAATGTAGTCCTACAGTTTTAGTTTTTGGACCCTTTCAGATGGCTGTTCCAGTAGTCTGTTTTTGACCAGTGATTAAACAGATAAAAAATGGACTGAAATGTATTCCTGTGGGTGGCCTTATGTAAATGGTTGTACATTAGGTTATACCTAGGTCTGTTCAGGTTCGTCAGACAGAACACAAAGAATACAAAAATTTTCATCCATGTTTGTTTTTGTGGACCTGACCAGCCCCACATAGGGGTTACACAGGTTTCATTACAAGCTGGAGAAAAAAAACGGAATGGACATAAATATCAAATAGGTGACAGTGCACTTTAAATGTGGTGATACATGTTGAACCATGCTATGCCCCACCCAAAGAAGAAAACTGTGTAGCTCTCCACCCAAAGCAGAAGTATCTTGTTAGAATTCCCATTACACATAAAAACAATATTAGAGAGCAACACCAGAAGACATCTGTCAAACTGTCATAGGAAGATGGTGTCTTCTACTTTTTTTTATGACATACCACTTCAAGTCAATAATTTATTTCATCTAGAAGGATAAGGATATCTATGTATGCCAAAGGCAGAGCACATGTGCTGACATTATGAGACGTCGAGGAATGACATGTTTTGTCTTAGCCATCTTATTGGGCTTTTTCTGTACATAGAAAATGAGTGAAGCTACTCTCCTTTTTTACCTGGTGTGACAAGCTCAACTATGACAACCAGTTTTTTTTTGCTATGAATCTGTCATCCTGGTAAAAGCACCCTGGTGTGTTTCTGACATCAAATAAGTCACTGTCAGGATAATAGTATGGTAAGAGATGTTAAGATTTTTAAATAACCATCTTATAATGTCTCTTTCTTAAAAAAAAGACTTTAGTAAGCACTAAAGTGACCACCCAACATAATGATATCAGGAAAACAACTCTGAATAAAATGAGGTTTAAATGGGACCATATTAACAATTGTAGTTATGTGTATTAACTTTTTATTGTTTAATGTGAAGTTTTTTCTGCATGTTATAACTAATTAGAGCTTAGAGTGATACCTATGAAAGTGGGACTACAGTTGGGAGAGACATAGGTGTCTGGTATTGACTTTTGATATATTCTGTACTGCAATCCAATAAACCATTTCTTGCAATGCCTATACTAATCCTAGTGGATGGCATGGATGTGTCATCTAAGTTTCTCAAATACACATAGTCCGGGCTCCAGGGTTTATGACTGATGTTGAGAAATCAAATGTTTCTGTTTTCTGAGAATGTGAAGTTCTTCCCTGTGTCCTGGAGCCCAGAGGCTTTGTAGAGCTTTAGATGGGATAAAGCTTCCAGTCCTTGGACTTTATATACAGTATGTGAGCTGACTGATGCTAAGGCTCTTTTTCTCTCTGCTAGGGGAGTCTATTGCTGTGTGAAAAGGCTGATTGCTGTCAGAATACTAAAAAGGTACAAGTAATTCCTATTTATTTTGCAGAATCCATTAGGGTGTATAGTGCTCACCCCACAAGGGCCGCTGATTTGTGTCCCAAGTTCTTTCAGTAAGTTCTCCAGCAGCCATGCACACTGTATTAGTCATTCTTCTGGCTCAATGATCAGCCTAGGGTTATCTTTTGTTGATGCTTTATTGAAAACTTGAACTCGGATGGGTGTAGGTAATCATTGGATACTCCAGTAACATTAGGTAGTAACTTGAGGACACCTATCTTCCTTTAAAGATTCCTTGCACAGTCCTTGTAGCAGCAAATGATGGGCTGTGCTACACAGGGCCACTATATGTCCACTGACAAACTGGCTCTGAGGCAAGAGGGATAGCAGCAGCCCACAGTCACTGGGACACATAGCTCTGTACCCACAAACGTTTCTGGATAGTTGGATGCCTCCTTCCAATACCAGCCAGACATGTCTCCCATGAGCTCTGCAGAACAGAGCCCGAAAGGGAATCCCTCAATCAGCTCAAGTAGAGTTCAGTAGAATAGGCCCCCAGCTCTAACACAGCTGTTAGCTTGATGAGCACTAGAACAGTCCCCCCAGCTCTGGCTGAGCTGGGACCTTGATGATCACCTGTGAAACCTCGGCTGTACTTACTAGAAGGGCAGCAGCTCTTCAGGCTAGGAAATTCTCCCCCTGGACAAGAACCTGGCAGCGCTAGGCTTCAAGCTATTTATGCTCACTCCCAGCCACCATCTGGGCACCTTCCCCCAGGGATTGGCTGAAACAACATAAATATTCAGCTGCTGATTTTCTTCACTCAGCCCACTACTTTCCAGGACTATCCAGAAGGCAGGGGGAAGCAGCCAAGCCCACAGCCTGTGAAAGTCAGAGCAGACCAGTGCATTCACAAGCAGCTCCACTGATTACAGGGGAGCAAAAGAACCAAATTTGAATAACCTAGCACATATTTATTAGGGTGCTCCAGCTGTCACCCTGCTAGTCAGGAAATTACCAGAGTTTACTTAGTGACTCAGACAAGCAGATTTTTGTTTGTGTTATTCTATGGACTGGCTGTAAAAAGTCATTGCAATGCTCAATTAAAGTGCTGGTCAAACCTGCTCGGACTGTTCCCAGATGTCCCTGTCTCATGCATGGTCATCACTGCCATTACCCTTAAATAAATAAATAAAATAAAAAAATCTCTATATATATAATATATATTGGCACACTAAAGAAGCCATTCTGGCAACTCGACCATGCAGCTCATTTTTTTTCAAGTATTGTAGTATTGTGCTCCTTTAAAACCACCACATTGTCTTTTACTGTGGGGTTTTCTTTGTATCCCGAACAATTCTTCTGGCAGCTGTGGTTGCAATCTTTCTTGATTTATCTGACCTTGGCTTGGTATCAAGTGATCACCGAATTTTCCATTTCCTAATGAGTGATTAAACAGTTTATCTATTTATCTATCTATCTATCTATCTATCTATCTATCTATCTATCTATCTATCCATTCAGTCGTATCCCACCCTTGGTGATTGCATGGACCATCACTCGTAAGTGACTTTTTCCATGAATTGTCTTAGTAATTATTTTACAGGGTAGGTTGCCAGGTCTTTCCCCAACCCCTACCATGCAGGAGATTCCACATGGCCAGGGATGAAACTAGGACAATTTAGACCAGCATGTCTTTGGAGTGTGGGAGGAAACCCACGCAAGCACAGGGAGAACATGGATTACTGACTGGCATATTTAAGGCTTTGGATATCTTTTTATATCCTTTTCCATCTTTAAAAAGTTTAATTACGTTGTTACATAGGTCTTTTGACGGTTCTTTTCTGCTCCCCATGGCTCAGTATCTAGACTGCAATTTAAAAAGCCACAGATGTGGAAAACTAACCTTTAAATGCCATTTTAACCTATGTGTGTCACCTTGTGCGTGTCTGCACAAAGGCCAAACATTCCAGGGTATGTAAACTTTCGATTAGGGCCATTTGGGTGATTTCTGTTACCATTATGTTTTAAAGAGGAGCCAATGAACTGTGATAATAAATGACTGCATATTATTATCACTATCCTTAAATAAAATAGTTTTTGGCATGGTCAGTCATATTTTCAATATCAATGTTCAAATTGCACAATTTCTGCCAGGGTATGCAAACTTTTGAGCACAATTGTATGCATATATATATATATATATATACACTCAATAGATTGCCAAAAGTATTGGGACACCCCTCTAAATTATTGGATTCAGGTGTTTTAATCACTTCCATGACCACAGGTGTATAAAATCAAGCACCTAGGCATGCAGACTGCTTCTACAAACATTTGTGAAAGAATGGGTTGCTCTCAGGAGCTCAGTGAATTCAAGCGTGGTACCGAGATAGGTTGTCACCTGTGCAATAAGTCCATCAGTGACATTTCCTTGTTACTAAATATTCCACAGTCAACTGTGGGTATTATAACAAAGTGGAAGCAACTGGGAACAACAGCAACTCAGCCACGAAGTGGTAGGCTATGTAAAATGACAGAGCGGGGTCACCGCATGCTGAAGCGCACAGTACGCAGAAGTCTCCAACTGTCTGCAGAGTCAATAGCTAAAGACCTCCAAACTTCATGTGGCCTTCAGATTAGCACAACAATGCATAGAGAGCTTCATAGAATGGGCTTCCATGGCCGAGCTGCTGCATCCGAGCCTTACATCACCAAGTGCAATACAAAGCGGCAGATGCACTGGTGTAAAGTACGCCGCCACTGGACTCTAGAGCAGTGGAGAAGTGTTCTCTGGAGTGACCAATCACGCTTCTCTATCTGGCAATCCAATGGACATGTCTGGATTTGGCAGTTGCCAGTAGAACAGTACTTGCCTGACTGCATTGTGCCAAATGTAAAGTTTTTAGAGGGGGGATTATGGTGTGGGGTTATTTTTCAGGGATTGGGCTTGGCCCCTTAGTTCGAGTGAAGGAAACTCTTAGGGCGTCAGCATACAAAGACATTTTGGACAATTTCATGCTCCTAACTTTTGGGGAACAATTTGAGGATGGCCCTTTCCTATTCCAACATGACTGCATACCAATGCACAAGGTCCATAAAGACATGGATGAGCGAGTTTGGTGTGGAGGAACTTGACTGGCCTGCAGAGTCCTGACCTCAACCTGTGAGCCAGGCCTTCTTGTCTGACATCAGTGCCTGATCTCACAAATGCGTTTTTGGAACATTCCCATAAACACACTCCTAAACCTTGTGGACAGCCTTACCAGAAGAGTTGAAGTCAGGCGTCCCAATACTTTTGGCAATATAGTGAGCGTATATATATATATATATATATATATATATATATATATATATATATTTATTTTATTTTATTTTTTTTTACAAAACAACTCCATCCTTCTCCAAATTTATAACATATTTGATATTTCAAAGCAGTAAGATAATACAAAAATTAAGCTTGTGCATGCTTTTGAAGTATCCACTTTGCCCAGTCCTATAGTCATTTTGTATATATTGTATTTTCATTGCTACAGAAACATGAACTGAATTCTAGTTTATGTACAACCATTCTAATTCTAAAATAAGGCTGTATACATAACATGTCTTGTTTATAAAAAGACCTGTTATGTGTTATTGCATGATAAGGATGAAATGACGGAATATATTTGGAGCTGTACATGATATTTTGTATTCAACATCTGAGAATCCTGGAGCAGCATGGAGTCACAATAATCCAGGGACAGAACACTGAGCTCTCCTTGGTACTATACAGTGCTGTGCAATGAATGATAAATTATAACCTTTGCTTTATTCAAGCATTCCATGCTGTGTTACCCTAGGCAAACAAATGCATGTGTTATATGAAAACAAACTCACACTTACAATGTAGGGTATTCTTAGAGGACCAAAATCCTAACTTTCTTTGGTGCAGTCTCGTGTTATTGTGATTAACAATACATGGAATATAAAAACAGATGGAACATAACCTCAGACATTACTTGGGCTCTGGAAATAATGTAAAATTGGCTGAGGGTTAACCACTTGTTTACAAATTTTTTTTTTATTGCTGTAAGTGGTCCTGATGATGAGATTTCCTATCTTGGTCACCACAATCACCGGCTTACAGTGTGTAACCACCCACACTCAGTCTGATCCATGCTGTGCAGGGAATTATAGAAAAATGGTATACAGTACAGACTGCAGACAGTTATACCAAAAGTAGTTTAAAATACATGTAATGATTTTTTTAATGAATATGTAACAGAACCATATGGTGTTTTTATTATATTTATTCTGGGATTTAAACTTTGATTGCCTTATACCATCTTTGGCTGCACAGTGAAGTGAAGCAAAGCTCAGAAGCAGGTCTTCACTAGCATGATCAGGTGTAAATGATGTATAAGTGAGAGTGCGACGTGCTACATACACCATTGCTAGGTGATAGAATTTTAATGAAAGTAGCTACTCTCCCCAAGGTATTTCTTAATTATTTATCCTCATATAAATTGGTAATTTTGTTGACACCTTGGAAACGAAATTCACATTGTAAATTACAGTATAGCATATTGTATGTACTGAGTTTAAATATTTTTTGGAATCTGTTACTAATATTAAAAATAGCCAAGAGCATCTACAAAAAAAAAGTCACATCATCAGGCTAAGTTAAAGTGTTATTAAACCTGGACTATGAAAAACAAAACTCTCATTATTTGTTATATAACAGAGTGTACATACTCACAAAGCCACTAAAGCATTTGTATTATGTAGAGTGAAATATACCTAGTTGATCCTGCCTTCAGCTGTCCCTCCCATCTTCTCTGCATCCCCATTGCAGCATGATATTGTGTAGAGCATCTGGTGTCCTCTACTGAGCATGCTTATATTTCAGTTTCTTGTAAGACTTTAATTTCCTTCTTTTTTTCATCTGTGCAGCCCACATGACTATAGAACCACACATGTGGGTGTATACATGGTGGTAGATGGTGGCAAATGACACTCCCCTCCCTCCCCCCTCCTCCATGTCCTCCTATTGCTAAATACTATGGGGATATAATATATTGATTGATTATATTTGCTAAGAAACTCACAAAAAAGCTTAGTTTTAATATATTAAATGTAATGTATATCAAAGGGCTGTGCAGACACAAACTCGTACTGTAGAGAGAATACATCAGCAGAGTAATAGAAGCGCCTTCCAAGGATCATTTCATACAGATGCCAAAGAACAGGGAAAGATCATGTGACCACACAACAGTGCTACAGGAATAAGGTACGCAGAAACAAAAACAGAATACAGTGGCATGATATACAGCGGGTAAAATACGTACTGAACACGATGATGAAGATGAAACGAGGGTGGACATTTCAGCAAGACAATGATCCCAAACACAAAGCCAAGGAAATTCTCAATTGTTTTCAAAGAAAGAAAATAAAGCTGCTAGAATGGCCATGCCAATCAACTGATTTGAATCCAATAGAAAATCTATGGAAAGAACTGAAGATCAGAGTTCATAGAAGAGGCCCGTGGAACCTTTAAGATTTGAAGACTGTGTGGAAGAATGAGCAAAAATCACACCTGAGCACTTTAAGATGTCACTACCAACAAAGGATTTTGTACGAAGTATTGAATACATTTCAGTTAGCGTGTTCAATACTTTTTCCCTCTGTCCTTCCATTTTATTACACATAACTTAATTTCTGAACTTATTTGTTTTGGTTTCTTTGTATGTATGGATTCCATGGGTTGTTACCGATATGTAGTGAAAATTGCCTATCAATAGCACCTTTAGAAATATAGTTACCTACAAAAATGGTGACGTGTTCTATATTTATTTTACCCGCTGTATATGATTTATGTGAATGAATTATAGCAAATAATACTTCTCTGTTTAGTATCACTTTAAAGACTTTAGGGCACTATAGATACTGAAAACCTTCAAAGTGTTTCTAAGCTCTAACCATGAACTTCCCTTAATCGTTTCCATTTGTTCTGGTACATAGGCCACTGAAAGTTTTTCTTTATATCTGTGTGATAAGTTCAAAAAAATACCTGTTCATCCTTCTAGAAATCTTGTAAGCTGATAACTTCCAGCACTTCAACCTGTGGCAACTTCTATCAGTTACAGGTTTTTAGCTTTGAGGACTACAGATCCAAGCTACTCTATTTTACTGACAATAGAAGAAGGGCAGTGTGCTGTGGCCCTATTTTGTTTCTGTTGTCTGGATACAGAAGAGTGAGAGAGCTTTGTCATTCTAGCACAGGAAGTGTGTTACTAGCAAAATCACCAGGTGAAAGTCTGAAAAAAGAACACTAATGCAGTTGATAAATAAATGTGTAAATTTTAGATCTCTCAATATCAGGCATTTTCCAGTACTGCCTTTTGAATTCAATGGCTATAATACACCAGGGGGTTGTTTTAATGAAGGAATATAGACTGTGCACATTGCAAGTGCAATTGCCCTCATTTTTCTTTGTAAACGTAATGTGGTAAAGTTTAAATTTGTAAAGAATATCCAATCAGATGCAAAGAAAATTTAAAAAAAACAGCATTTTGCTTGCACTTTTTTGAATGATGGAAATCAGCAGAGCTTTATCACATTTACTAAGCTCTGGGGAAAATTAGTGCAACCGCACTTGCAAAGTTTGAAGTCTGTTTCCCTTTAGTAAATCCACCCCCAGTTTTTAAAAAAAAATAATTTTAATTGCTTAAATTACCTAACACCTATTAACTAATTAATCAGCCCCGATTAAAACAATAACCTACAAACGAACCAGCTAACTAAACATAACCTACTACATTTAAATTATTATTTTCAATAACTTTATTACTTTTATGTGTTTACTATTATTAGATACCAGAGGTGGACTGACAACTGATGGGGCCCCTGGGCAATAGGGGATCATGGGGCCCCTGTGTCCTCACCCACACTGAAACCACACCCCAGAAAGCCTATGAAAAAGCCTATGAAAGGTACCAGGGGCATCTCATGGGGCCCCCTACTGACCCCCGGCCCCAGAATGGTCAGTCCGCCCCTGTTAGATACAATGTAACAGGCAGTAGGGGAAATTTGTTTAAAGAATATCCCTGTCCTCTATGATCCCCATGATTGAGAATAGTAATGATCACGATTGTAAATGGCTCAGAGTAACTATCAATCAAGCCTCAAGTTTCACAAGCAGCACCGTGCAGCACGCTCCCAGTGCTCATCGCATCATTCAACCCGAAGACTGCGGACATACTATGAATAAAGGGTGTCAGGGTCCTAGAACCTGTGGGGTCATCTATCTCCACAGCAGTCTTCCTGTGTGTATTGATGCAGAGATGGGGCACTGATAGCATTATGTTAGCCCTACTCTCATGACCACCCAATGCTGGAGTACATCAAGAGAAAAGCCAAATTTGGTCACCAAAAAACGTTGATAAATAAGCATATTAATTATTAAAAAAACATATTATACACACTGGGAGGGGGTCTGCTGTGGGGAACCATGGAGCCTGGAGTTGGACTTTCATTCCAGCTCAGGGAAATGGTAAGGAAAATGTTAACCTATGCCTGGTACACACTATGAGTTTTTTTGGTCAGCCCAGTGGGCTGAATGAAACAAAAACTGATGATCTCGCAATGAGGTCTCTGTACTAACTACGCAATTTTAATACAGTGATCTCCCCGCTGAGCCGCTGTGTTGTGATGAGAGGGCGCCCCCCTTGCGAGAACACACCGGTCAGTGTTTGCAGCCATTGGCTGCAAGGGCTGAACAGATGCCGATCAGCAGATTCTGGACCTTCTGATGGCTTCTGTTAAACAGGGTTCTGTACACGCAAGTCTTTTTTCTCTCCCCTCCTGTCATTCAAACTTATTTTGCCTAATGAATATGTACACAGCAACATGAGACTGTTAGAGTTTCCTTCTCTTACACAGCATAGCACATTTGCTATTTTTTTAGCTCTATTATCTCTCTATTTTTTAAGGCTTGGCTGTAAAATAGACAGACAGTTGTCACTGCCGTGGTTATAAATCAGAAGGTGATAGGTTAACTGAAGATTTCACAGGTTAGTCATATAAAATAATAAGAAATGTGTGTTTGCCTCTCTTCCTCGGTAGGCTGAAGATGTTTTCTTTTAAAAATGGAGCAGTCACTGATTACAATTCTTTTCTTTTATATTTCTGGCTTCTGATGATAGCGCATTACTGATTCCTCTTCCTCTTTGACATGCTAAAATGTAATGGGCCTGTCAGACATAAAACAAACAAAGAGCCAGACCATAAAAACTGTTTGACAGACTTTTTGTATCAAAATAATAACTTCGTAATTAACGTCTGGGAAATAAAAATTGATGTCCTCGGACAGAATTCATTTTACAGAGAGCTATTATCTATGAGCGCTAGTATTTATGGCGGTTTTTACTCTGCATTGTGAAGCTAGCGGAGCTCGGTAGGGATTGATAACCTCTTCTCTGTTTAATAGAGTAGAGGCTGATGTCAGTGCTCAGTTAAAGATACTTCACTGAGAAGTTAATGCATTGTTAAATATCCATTAACCTACTTGTCAGCATGTTGATTAAAGGATGTAATTGTTTGCAAATTACTGGTGCGATGTCAAAAGAGAAATACAGAAGGACTTTTAGACTTTAAGTATAGATACTGGCAATGCAATGCCTTGCCACAGTATGAGTTTTGCAAATTGGTATAAAAAGAACACGGGAAAGGTGCAGTTCGAGAAGTTCTGGCATGCTTTTTCTAAGAAAGCTGTGTTCTCCAGGTTTTACGGTTCCAGATTGGGGCCTGGATTATGAAGGTTCCAAAGTGTCTTGGGCGAGACAGAAGCTTCAATCCTGTGTCCAGGCCTTCCTTGACTCCTGCAGCCGGAGTGATAAGCCAGATCTGAGCAGCAGCAGTTGTTACTGCCGTTCAGGCACACAGCTGAGGTGTGAGGATAAAGGTGTGCTCCAGCCAAGGGTGGTAACCTAATGAGGAGACAAGACTCCAGGTTGGAGAGATTCCCTTACCCCTCGGGACAGGGAGAGATGAGACAGCTAAGCAGGTCAACAGAGAATAGAAAAGTCAAGGCAACTAGAGAGTCTGAGAAGGGGATATGTGAGTCTCAAGGGGGAGAGCCCAGGGTGCTAGGAGAACCCTATTCAGAGAGGCCAGAAGTGGGGCCTGTGCAGTGAGATGCTGCAAGCAATAGGCTGAGGGAGCCCGAGGAGCCCATGGTTGGGGAGACCAGGGAGAGCAGCAGTGCTGCTGACTGAAGAGCTGAAAGGCTCGGCTTTTTCATTTAATACAGTTTGTGTGAAACTGAAACCCCTGCATAGGCAACCTGTTTTGTTGGACTGGAACTTTATTTTTCTGTTTAATAAAAGTGGGCTATTAGACCCTTAAAAATAGTTTGGACTGACGCGAGCTAACTTCAAAAATGCATCTACCATAATTGTTTTGCTAGACAGAGAAAAACCCTGTTGGGGATATTAGCTTTTACTACTTGTTTCAGAGAAACTATAAGAAGTAAGGGATAATCTCTACAGAATGAGGGGAAATACCATTTAAAGCTGGCCCTACATCTGTAGAATTTTGACTTTTGATATTGATACCTGTAGAAAATTTACACTTTCAGAAAAAGTTAAAGGGGATTTTTTGACAATAGGTTTCGACCAGTGAGAACAAAAAGTGTTATTGGATGTGAATGAAAAATGTTTTCTAATTAACATATTTCTAATCAGTAAATTCCCTCCCATCCAAGAAAAGTCATAATTAGTCTTATGAGCATGCACTTGTCAAAATTAATGTGGAAGTAGACCACTCATTCTATTAAAATTGAGACATTGACTTGGTACTCAAACAAAAAGGCATTCTAAATTAGTCTGGTCCATGAAGGAACCATTGAATGGTCAGGTGAGCATTTTTATAATTTTTCATACAAACATTTAAACAAACGTCTACAGGTGCAAGGCCAGCATAAGATAGAGGTCACTAGAACAAGTGACCCCATTATTACTCAGATTTTGTTCTAATGACAAATACTAAATGGTCTAAATGGTCTCCGACTTTTAGTCCCCTAGTCTGTGGGGAATGAAGGCCGAGAAAAATTAGATGCTTTTCTGCAGTGTGATGAAGGCATTATTGATTTATATATCCCTGCAGTGAACTTGGTAAAAAGTAGAACCACTAATTCAAAGGCAATGCATATCAACACCCCTGACTCCTCTCATTGCACATTATTTATTTTTGTTCCTAATCTGAATTTTCTTTTACACGGACACTAGTCAAGATGTTTAAAAAACCCATAGTGCTATGTATAGTAAGTTTTTTTCCATAACAGCACAACAAAGTATTCTTTTAAACCTAAAATGTTGATTCAAAAAACACGTTGATTCCCCCTTATCTTCTAGCCGTACGCAACATTTTCTCCCCTCATTAAAAGAAGTGCGCATGCTGATTGCGCCTATGTCTGCAGTAAACATATTCAGACTTTTTCTTTGCAGTCAACAGCTTGAAGGTCTAATTTCATTTTTACTTGGTAAATAAAGCATCAGCAAAGCCTCTGTAGACCATCCAGCCGATAAAAGGGAATTTTGCTTGAGATCAGAAAATAAGCTCAGGGCTCTATTTAGTAATGCTAATGCTGTCTCAGGAAAGAAGAGATTCCCCCCCAAAAAAAACTACTTCCAAAATCATTTATGTAAAGATAAATGCTCATTTAGCATAATTAAATGCAACTGGTGAGAGGGGATAGGAAGAGAGGGTGCTGGGAAATCAGTAGTCGTTCTGTGGTTTTCTAAAGAGTTACATATGGGAACAAAATGAAGAATGATTGAAAAGTGAAAATGAACACTAAGATTCTGTGTCAAAAATCATTTATAAAGAAAATGTTTCCAACTTATACCTTTAAAAACTAATGCAAATAATTTAGACCCATATTTTAAACACTGAATGACTGCATGGCCATAGCGAGTGAAAGTATTTTGGCTTCACCAATTCTCTAAGGAATCCAAAATCACTGACATTTTCTTTCTAGTTTATGCTCTTTCAGGGTGCATCAACATACATTCAATTCCGATCCCATACAAGACTTGCAACCATTATTTACAGTGTAATAAACCAATAGAAATAAGGGCGATAGCATATGAGTCACAACATGAAAGTTTCTCCACGGGGAATTAGATTTTCTTTTAAAAGTATGGGGTTTTGAAAAAAAAACCCCCATTATACTCACCTAGGTGGATGCAGCATTGATCTGATGTTGCATTTGTCCCCCAACCGACTCTGCACAGAAAACTGAGCAATCAAAGATCATGATCGCTCAGTTCTACCCCTCTGCCTTGAGCAGAGAGCCGTGACTGTCAGTCACTGGCTCTGTGTTCTGCCCTGTCAGTACTCACTGGAGCACTGGGCTGTGGAGGGGGCGGGAGGGACTGGCTCAGTCTCTTCTGGGTAGCTGAGAGGCTGAGTCAGGTGCTGGTCCAGGCTTCTGGGTGAATTCCGACCATATGGTTGGGATCTTTTCAGAATCTGGACCAGCTCTGTGACGTCAGCCAATAGCACACTTCAGCCAGCCACTGGCTGAATACTGATCAGAGGAGTGTAGAACGAACTGCACTCATGTGATCCATAAGAGAACTATAAGCAAAAATGATTTGGCTATACCTCTCCTTTAACAAATATTTAAAATACAGGATGTAAAACTGGCCTCACACGGCTCACATTTTGGATTATTCCTGCTGAATTGGCCAAAATTTAAGCTGTGGGTGGTCCTGTTGGACAGGCTCCTACAGGTATGCTGTTGGGTGTGGATAGAAGAATTAATTGATTTTCTTTCATTTGAACCACAGGTTGAATGAGAGAAATCCAAGTATGTATGGCTACCTTAAGATACACCAAATTTGCCCTGATCTTACTGTACTACTTGGACTTTTCAGTAGTCCATGCCAACAGTGCCAACTATCTATCTATCTATCTATCTATCTATCTATCTATCTATCTATCTATCTTTGCATTCCTGTCAAAGGAAAGTTTAAGAAAGAGGCTTGCACAAAACCTAAACCCTTGACAATTCCATGCTTTTCCCCTACAAGTAAAACACACAATGTAATTTGTGATATTGGGGGGGGGGTTGTTAACTCATTTGCTACTCAATCAATTGTTAAGCATTTTTAGTGAGTCCGTGCCAGTCCAAAACAACGTGCAACAGAAAAACATTTGCCCACGCAAGGATTTCACCATCAAACCAGGCACAGTAAAAATAATACTGAGCCGTATGGCTCTCCCTCCAGCAGTGCTGTTGCCTAGGTCTTAAACTTTGGCCTTTTGGCTGCTCCCTCAGATCTTCTCATATAACACCTCTGTTTTCCTATTTCCCTATCGCAGCTCAAACAGCCCTCCTGGCTATCTTGACAAGGGATCTCCTGACACCTTTCACTCTTCTGAGACCTTCAGACTCCCTCATCCCCCTCTTTCTTGAGTGGAGGACACCTGTCTGCTAACGAGATCCCTGAATTATGCCCAAGGTTGTCATTATAAAGGGTGTGCACAATATTACACTCAGCCTGCTGGTCTTCTGCAAGACCTGGACACTGGGTTGGAGACTTCAGCCCTCCCAAAACTCTTCAAAGTCCCCAAACTCTGGAACCCAAACTGTGAATTCCAAAATCTGAGGAAAAAACAAAAGATCAGTTTTCTCCACCTTAAATCAGTATTCCAGAACCCCACACTCTGTATGTGTGAACACTGTTGTCATTTCTACTTATAGAATTCTGTATTTAAAAATCTGCAGTAGTGAAATAGCCTTGAAAAAAATGGAAGCATTTCATCATATTAGAAAGCCATGGGTAGAGCAATCAAATGAGCCACAAGAGAGGCTTTCACAGCACTGGCAGCAGTAACCATTATTTATTTTACATAATGAAAAGCCATTGACATATTTAGAATAGCAACTTCAGTAAAAAAGAAAAAGGTATAATGGTCACTGCCTGCCTGTATTTCTATTTCATTTTCTGTGCAGTGAGTGACTATTGATATTTTATATATATAGCATGAGAGATAAGCCTGAAGAGCGAGACACCTTTCTCTCAGATGACAATTATATTAATCTCACCTCCAGACATGTCTGAACTCTGTGCTGCATGGAAATGCAAATGGTTTTGATTTTATTTGGTAAGAAATCCCAAGCAAAAAAAATTACTACAGAGAAATATGCTTTTGTTAGGGATTGTTATGATTCCTCTGTATATTTGAGTATAGTGATGATGGGCAAGATTCATAGCCATTTAAAAGGACAGTTAGTGTAGTCGTTAAAGAGAAAGGCTGCATGGCTGTGATGTTTTAGGTTCCATTCGCATGCATGTTTAGCCATCCTAATCTACTGATTCCTGCGGCTGGGGATAACAGCTGTGTGCATGCCAATCCCGTACACTGCAAAAACAGCAACCGCAGCTATTCGTGACTGTTCACACAGCCAGGGATTACCTGCACACAGGGGCGGACTGACAACTCATGGGGCCCCCGGGCAATAGGGGATCATGGGGCCCCTGTGTCCTTGCCCAAACTCAAAAAAGCCTATGAAAAAGGTACCAGGGGCATCTCATGGGGCCCCCTACTGACCCCGGGCCCTCGGGCAGTGCCCGAGTTTCCAAATGGTCAGTCCGCCCCAGCCTGCACATGAATAGCTGCAGCAGCCAACAGCCTGTCATTGCATTGTATGGACTTGGTTGCCACTGCTATCTGCACACAGCTGTCATCTTCAGCCACAGGAATCAGTAGATTCTTGCTACTGGGATTTGCAGCGTCACGTAGGGGCGGACTGACCATTTGGAAACTCGGGCACTGCCTGAGGGCCTAGGGTCAGTAGGGGACCCCATGAGATGCCCCTGGTACCTTTTTCATAGGCTTTTTTGAGTTTGGGCAAGGACACAGGGGCCCCATGATCCTCTATTGCCCGGGGGCCCCATGAGTTGTCAGTCCGCCCCTTGCAGCGTGGCTAGATGTCTGTGCGAATAAAGCCTGAGCCCTCATGCACACTTGGCGTTTTGATAACGCTGGTAACGTTAGCTGTGTAAAGTCACGTCAAAAACGTGAATTTTTCTGCTTTTTTTTAGAGTTTTTGCATTAGCATCTAGTGGCGTTTTGCTGCGTTTATCAGAGTTTTTCCACGTTTGTGTTTTTTAGAGCTTTTTATTACCATCGGTCAAAAAAAGTCCAAAAACGCCGGTTTGCCGCGTTTTTCAGCGTTAGAGCGTTTTTACAGCTAAAAAACTCCTCTAGAAACCCAATAGTTCTGGGGTTTTTTTCCAGCCAAAAATGACTCAGCCAAAAAACGATTACAGTCTATGTGTGCATGGACACATAGGATAACATGCTGGGGGTTTTACTAGCTGTATAAAAAAACATCAAAGGCCAAAAACATCAGCTGTAAAAACGTCAAGTGTGCATGAGAGCTTAGCCCTCATACACATTTACTGTTTTTACAGCTGATGTTTTTGGCTTTTGACGTTTTTACAGCTAAAATAAGGCTAAAAACGCTAAAAAATGCAAATGCGGGAAAACGCCACTAAGCGCGGCAAAATGTCGCTAGACGCTACTGCAAAAACGCTAAAAAAAGCTGAAAAATGTACGTTTTTAATGTGCCTTTACACAGCTAACAGTTACCAGCGTTATCAAAATGTCCCGTGTGCATGAGGGCTCATAGTGATAGACAGGGGCGGACTGACCATTCGAGCACTCGTGCACTGCCCGAGGGCCCAGGGTCAAAAGGGGAACCCATGAAATGCTCCTGGTACCTTTTATAGGCTTTTATGGGTGTGCTTTTAGTGTGGGCAAGGACATAGGGGCCCCATGATCCCCTATTGCCCGGGGCCCCATGAGTTGTCAGTCTGCCCCTGGTGATAGACCTACATGTCTAATATCAAGAGATGCTGTAGTTTCAGGGGTTGATTTACTAAAGGCAAATAAACCGTGCACTTTGCAAGTGCAGTTGCATTCTGCAAAGGAATTTGCTTCAGAGCTTAGTGAATGAGGGAATGCTGAATGTCATCATCCAATCATGTGCAAGCAAAAATACTGGTTTTTTTTCCTTGCATGTGATTGGGCATTCTTTGCAAAGTGAAGTTTCACCTCATTTACTAAGCTGTGGAGAAAATTCCTTTGCAGACTACAACTGCACTTGCAAAATGCACTGTCTATTTGCCTTACAGTAAATCAACTCCGAAGTATTTGACATTTAAACCATGAGACTAATAATATGATTGTAGTAGAAGCAGACCCTCTTACTTAGCACTCATTCTGAAAGATTTCAGCAAGTGCACTAGAGATACCTGTTAAAGTATTTACAAAGCAGAAGCTAATTAAGATCTGCAGTAAAGTTTGCTTTAGTAATGGAAAGTATAAATTTGGCCTGAAAGAGGCTTTTTTTTCTCATTAAACTAGAGTTGAAAGTGTATCTCTAAGCAAAAGCTTTTTTAGCTTTGGACAAAGAGTGAAATTGATAGACCTCCTGTCATTTTTTATTGCTGAATGTGTCCTCATTGGGAGAATGGCTCTTCTATTTGTACTGGTGACCACTGTCACTGATAAAGAACGTGGGGGAAAATCAAAAATTTTAGAGTTGTTCCTAGAACAAGAGAAAGGGGAAAACGTCCAACAGGGACACTTGTCCCAGGGACAACTGTTTAAGAGGGGCATTCCCCTCACTTTGGAAGATTTCCCTTAACTTCCTGAAAAATTAAGGGAAATGTTCTCAATGGAAAGAATTACATAGCACGGAATTCTAACCCTTCCCTACTCATTCCAAATATATGAAATAGGTTTGTCTATACATAAATTTTACCTTGAAGCTGGACCCCAAGCAGACACATGAAGAAAACGGGTATGCACTCAACAAAAATCATTACATGAATTTTAGTTGCTACTAGTATAAACACCTTCATCTTTTTTTACTCTTTTTTTAAATTCTTGCCATTCTCTGCATAGCAGATTCTAGATTGGGATAGGGAGGGACAGCACTATGAGCCAGTAATCTTCAGCACTGTACAGTACTGTTAGTCTAACATTATCCAGCTGACTAGAGGAGAGAAGACAGTTATGATTTCATCAGTATGGTGATGGTCCTTCGATGTTCAATCTACAAACTTGGGGCAGGTCCTAGACCATCCTGTCTTACTTAACTGCAAAGAACAAAAGTGAGGTCACCAATTTGTCTGCAGTGTCTGAAAGGGGTGCTTTAGTTGGTTGCACAATAAACAAAATGATGAAACCTTTGATCAGTAGAACATTTGCCATATAGGTATTTTTACTGTGTGCTTAGCTGCTTGCCTAGAGTTCAAGTACAAGAAAAGGAGATGGATTGGCAACAGCGCAGTTTATTCATAAGGGATATTTAGTATCCAGTATGCAGGAAAATTGAAGTTTTCACATTTCTCTGGCGTTTTCCAGCAGAGTAGCAGAATTGAATCATGATAGGCAATCAGCTGGCTTCACCGTTCAGAAGCTGCTCATTAAATTACAGTGACGCCTTCTTCAAGGCAAGAAGACACCAGCAAGGCCCCCTACCCTCCTGTGTTTTACATTTCACAGGAAATATCTTTCTAATGGGATAAAACACAGCCATGATTTTCTGGTGTTCAGAAATCCTGCTCAAAGCTCCATTTTTGAAATCATTTCAAAGACCAAGTGCATAGTGAAAAAAAGCATTGAAGACCTTCTGTGACCTGCATATTATCTACATACTTTCATTCCCCTTTTCCGAGGCTCAGCAGAATTCAGATCTTTGATGGTATCATATGAAAAACCTATAAAAAATGCTGAAATATTCCGGTTTAATGCACAAATTCCAATAGGAGATTCCGGAGATGGGCAACACAGCGGAATAGATTAGTACCTGACACACTAAGGCTTTGTATTAATGGGAGATACATTAGGCAGCACAGTTGGGGGTGTCTGTCTGGTTTTGCTGACAATGGCTAAATGGGAGCTCTGGCATAATGTGAATATGCCATGTGTACAAAAGGAAACAATAAATATTACTGCATTTAAAATAAATAACATTACTAGGTATTGTTTGCCTATAAGAAGACATACAATTCAAAGTAGAATTCTAGGCAAAGAGTTAAATACATAGATGACATACATATAAGGAAGTTGTTTCACCTTCCAAAGGATTTCTATTTCTGTCCATCTAGTACTGAGATTTACACAGCCCTGCCAGACAGCACAGTCATATAGAAAACACAAATTTCCCTGTTGCTGTTATAGGGTTTGTGTTGGAGTGACTGGATCAGTCGATGGCCGTGGGTGGGTGGGTGAGTGTGTGGGCAAAAAAGAAGTCCCTTCCAGTAGGTCATGCCCAAAGATGAATGGTGCTGATGGACCATATTGTGGGCTTGGGTTGCTGCCTTTCCACTATGGCCTTATGATCATTTCAGCGTGAAGTCTTGGGTAGAATAGAAGGAGCGCCAGGTGTCCAGAAAACTGCAATTTTGTTGTATGGTTCTTATGAAATTTCTTAAAAGTATAAACATGTACATTACATCAAGCCAATGCATTAATAAACTTCATATAAACCATACACCAAAGTTGCAGTTTTCTGGACACTAGGCGCTCCTTCTACCCTACCCAATAGACTGTCATAGACTTTGATGTGTATACAACCTAGAAAAGTACCCTACCATCTAGAGGGCATGTGGCCTCGTATGGTTCAGGAAGGGAGGCCACATGTTTGCTCCCCCCCAACCCTCTTTCTTGTATGTTTGTATAAGGATTTAGTATGTGCCCTTCCCAGTCTAAGGGTCTGGTATGTGGCTTTGAACTTGCTAGAAAATTTGTCTACTCCAGGAAGATTCAATCACCTAGCACTCCCCAGTCTCTTCTGGCATGTCATAGCCCTCTCCTCTTCTGGGAGTGTCTAATTACTCTCTGTGCTGACCCACTAGTACCCCCACCAAAGATAAAGATTTCCTATGTATTCATTTTCTGGTGATAATGCTAATTTTTTTTTGCTTTTTCTCATTTTCACTCCTGTTGAAAACTATGTATTCAGACTGGGACCCATGGCTTATATGGTTAGTTCAGCTAAAAGTGATAGATTACTAATAAAGGGGGAGACTGGTATCTTATGTGTCTTATGTGGTACATTGGTAGGATCTCCCTACCATAATTTCCAATGCTGTTCTTGTCCATCTGGGAGCTGCGGGTGTTCCCTCCCACCTGTGTGGCTTCCATCTTCTTCTGTTGCATTCTCCATAACCACTTGCCGTCTGGCCGCTGTATATAAACGGCAGGACGATGGCACTCCAGGGGAGGAATTGCTGTTCATAAACGACACCCGCCATCATGGACTGTGCGCACACCCTGGGAGCACGCAGCACTGCACTGCGTCCAGAGGACACAGTGGAACACCGATCGTCGTACGGGACCTCTGTGCGAGGTCCCAATCATGTGATCACTGATTATCAGTGATCACATGCAGAGTAGTAAGCAAGATGTCACTTCTGACATCATTGCTTACTACGTGTGAAATCTGTGAATGATCACAGAGGTTATATGGTACAAGGCTATTCACAACAGCCTTGTACCATGTGACAAGCTGTGACAAATCACAGCTCACACAGTAGTTCTCAATGGCTGCAAGAATGCAGCCAGAGAGAAGGAAAAATGATTGCTTTTGCAGCCTTTATGGGTGTAAAAGCAATCAGTGTAAAAAAAAAATCTTCATCACCCCCCACAAGTAGTACAGTGTCACCATGCTAGGGTGACAGTATGTAGGAAAAAAAACATAAAAAATCATATAAAAAAATAAAAATGTAAAAAAACTTTTTTTTTAAATTATAATTTTTGGTTATAAACTAATTTGGGTTATTTTGTTTTAATAAAAAGATAACTGAATACATTTTGGCCAATATTTATGATGAAATATTATTTATTGGCAAAATGTTATAAGAAAAACACCTTTTTTCAAAATTTTTTTGACTTTTTCATTTATATAGCAAAAAAATAAAAATCCCAGTGGTGAATAAATACCACCAAAATAAAACTTTATCTGACTTAAAAAAAATGCTAAAAAATGCATATGGGTACAGTGTTGCATGAGCACGCAATTGTCATTCAAAGTGTGATAGCGCTGAAAGCTGAAAATTATCCTGGACAGGAAGGGGGTAAAAGTGTCCGGACTGGAAGTGGTTAATAAAAAAAAAACCTACAGCAGGAAAAGTAGAAATCCCCCATAATGGTATAGCAGGAAAACAGATCAAAGAACTTGAGCATGAATATATCACCAACCCCAATAGATAATAAATTGTCAGGTGATTAAACTTGTCATCATGGAACAAGGACTATAAAATCAGTTATGAGTGGACAGACCCTTTAAGAACCACCTAGGACCCATTTAAGATGTCACTTACCACTACAACTGGCAACCTCAGTTCAATTTAAACAGAAAAATATTTGTATTACATTACCAAAGAAGGATCTGTATTTGTCTTGCTCTTCATCTTGTATCTTTTTCATAGATGACCTTTGCTATTTGCCGTACTCTATAGAGACCTGACAAATGGATCACATTACCTGACAGCCTGATTTCAACAGAGATTCAGATCATCTACCTGATAACTTGCCCAGTCAAGATGAACTTGTGAGCTGCCTTATCATTCACCAGATGCCTTCTGTCATTCTTGTCTGTAATGAGAAGGCTAGGACTTGGCTTGTGCTCTGCTCTGTCACCATTGTTCGGCTACATTCTTGTCTCGTATGTCTTCGTACTATTCTCAACCACACGCCACCCAGTTCATCAAAAGTACATTCTTATTACTGCTTGAAAAGAGAATTGTTTCTTACAAATATATTTTTAATATGTCAGCTGTCAAGATAATGTTAGCAGGTCCTTGCTACAGGAGCAGATTTATAAAAAGTGGAGAAGATGATGTCTATCTTGGTAATAACAGCTGTCTTGTTGGGCATGTATATAAATCTGCCCCAATTTGGTTTACCATGCTATCCTGAATGCAAAAACATACAGTGGGTTTCCTCCAAGGGATCCTAACCCAAGAAACCCAAAACCCAAGAACAAAAAAATGTATTTTGTGGCTTACCTGCCTGTAGACATGGCTGCATTATTCTTTTTTAATTTTTATTCTTCTTCATTTTTAACTTGGAGATTTTGCTAGTAACACACTCCCTTTTCTAGTAACATACTCCCTTTTCTAGTAACACACTCCCTTTTCAAGTAACACAGTCCCTTTTCTAGTGTGTCAAAGCTCACCCACTGTAGTGTATCTATGGAGAAGCAGCATTGTCATTTGAGAAAGCTCTACTGATTTGGTCTACAAACACAGCTTAACTTTTCCCCATAACACAGAGAGGAGAGATTTTGCAGTCCCCAGAGAAAGCTAAGCTAAGAAAATGAAGTGATAAGAGTACAGAACAGGAAGTTATTAGCCTACAAGGTTTATGTCAGGATTAATGGGTATTTTCTTATGCTTTTCAAACTGATATATTATAAAAACACTATAAAATGGTACTTATACATCCGTTCCTAACCCGGGAAACTACTAAGCAACTCATTCACTCCCGTATCATGTTACGACTTGACTACTGTAACTCCCTCCTCACCAGCCTACCTCACCACAGGCTATCCCCTCTTTAGTCTATCCTGAATACTGCGGCCAGACTCATCCACCTTACTATCCGCCACCCCCCTCTGCCAATCCCTCCACCGGCTTCTGTTTGCCCAACGGATAAAATTCAAAATGCTAACACTGACGTACAAAGCTGTCCCAAACTACATCGCTGACCTGATATCCAAATGCCACCCAAAACGTACTCTCCGCTCCTCACAAAACCTCCTACTCTCCAGTTCCCTGGTCTCCTCCTCCCATGCCCATCTCCAGGACTTCTCCAGGGCTTCCCCCATCCTCTGGAACTCCCTACCCTAATCCATCAGACTATCACCTACTCTCCTCTCCTTTAGGCGCACCCTGAAAACCCACCTTTTCAGGGAAGCCTATCCCGCCCTCAGCTAATTGCTGATCTCCTCCACTCTTCCTACCACTCCATCCCCCACAGCTATTCCTCCTGTACCACCATCCCCTCCCTCCTAGATTGTAAGCTCCAAGGAGCAGGGCCCTGAAACCCCTCGTGTATTTCATTGTATTGTTATTGTACTGTCTCGTGTATTGTCTCCCATTGTAATGTACAGCGCTGAGCTGAACTGTTGGCGCTTTATAAATACTGTATAATAATAATAATATTGTACAACCTAACAGGAACCATATATGAGAATATACCAAAACACTTCCATTGGTATATTTCAGAGACTAAAAGGGAGCAAATACAAGAAGTTCATTTTTAGGGTCACATACCCTTAAAAAGGCCCTATACGTTAAATGCTGTGCCCCAAAAATGCAAAGAAGTAGTCGAGTCTAGTATTGCCTATAGGATCCCTGCAGCTGAACCTTGACCCAGGACTATATTATCATCCCCTGTGCTACACCCACCCATCTACCGCAATCGGTCTAATCTAATTTACCAGAGTGTCTGAGGAAAGAATGAACTCAGTCCACACTGCCGATGGCAACCACGTTCTGATGTCTGATCTAATACTGCACAGGGGGAGTCCAACTGGTCGCTATGGGCCTCACACGCCATCTCCTCCCAGAGATATGAGGCCCGTCTTTAAGTATTCCTCCAAGCCTCAGATCTGCAGCATTTTGTAAAATCTCATAATAGCAGTAACGAAACGTAAATGTCAAACATGTATCTTTATACACACAAATGGCTAAGACATGGCAGATTTTCACAAAAACCGATGTCAGACTTGACAAGACATTTTTAGAGGTAGCGTAACCAGTAGATTAATTAGCTCTGTAAAAGGTCTCCCATATGGCATCTTTATTTGTGGAAACCAATGACACATTAAGAAAGCTGATTGTGTACAGTGTATGACAGACTGAGGCACAGTCACTCGCATCAGAACTAGTGCCAAGAACCATGTATCAGTGTCACAACAGATAATAGAGGCAATGTGGTAAACTATTGAAGAGTATCTTCAGGTATTTAGTAAAATCAATCATTGTACAGCTAATGATATCTAGTGAACACTGTGTCTGCGCTAAAGTCAAAAATTCAGTTTGTATATCAAAAATTCAGTTATATAAATCCACTGTAGCTAGGCTGAGCAAACTTCTCAGAGTGCTTCAAGGTGGGTCTACAGGCTCTTATCTCATGATCCTTTAGGCTCGGGTCACACTGCCGAGACTTGGGATGTTGCATGACATGTGAAATCCCACGTTACTCAATGAGAGGTGTCCTAATTAGCACTACTGAAGTCGCTCCAACTTTGGAAAAGGTTCCTGTACTACTTCAAGGTGACTTCTATCTGACTTGTGCCCATAGACTTTATTGGGAGTCACCTCCAAGTCTGTACCTCATCTATATTGATGTGATTTGGATCCAACATTACAGGAAGATTTCCCAGGCATTTCCCTGAAAGCTGCTTCTAAGTTGCTTTAGAGTTGCTTCGAAGTCTCTTCAAAATAGTACTCAAGTCGCCTGGTAAAGTTGCACTGTAAGTCGTGCGACTTTCAGGTCGCAGTAGTGTGATCCAAGGCTTATTCTGCTATTTCTGTTCATATGCTGCAGTGTGCATGGACCAGACTACAGTAGGCTTAACCACATCCCCACCACCCTATAGCAGATATACTGCTACAGGGCTGCAGGGGTGCGCAAAATCACGTATATATACGTGATTTTGCAATTCCGTGTAGGGGGGACGCGTAAGCCGCGCGCCCTACCTGCGCCACCATTCGCAGCTGTCAATCACCGGGTCCTGGTGGTGGTGATTACCCTCCGGCGCTGGTGATTACCGAGGGTCTCCAATGGGGAGGAGGGCTGCTTTGTTTACTAACAGTCCTCCTCCCTGTCAGCTTGGGCACACTGCTCTGGATGGCTGTGTACAGCACAGGGCTATTCAGGGCTATTCAGACAAGGACCTTTTTGGGCCAGTTTACATCAATGCGTTTAAGTAGCTGTAATAAAATGTCTCCTATTGGATTAAACATAACGAGCAGAGCTATTGAGTGTGGCATAGAATTTCCTGAACTTTACTGCTACAATCTAAATGTACTTACTGGATTTTAAAACAAACATTATTGATCTGCAGTTTCGGAGTTTCTGTATGTCTCTTTTTCATCATAGTTGTGTTGCATGACCTGGGCTGGATCGATAATGAGACAACATGCAAGACAGGACAGAGGAGTCGCCCCCTTTGCTGACTTCTGAAAGTTGCTCTGTTTAAATGATCACAACAAGCATTAACCTCTCTTTTATATTGAGGCCTATGCAAGGCTTTTTTTCTCATAGAATAGGTGCAAGCAGGGGCGGACTGACCATTTGGAAACTCGGGCACTGCCCGAGGGCCCGGGGTCAGTAGGGGGCCCCATGAGATGCCCCTGGTACCTTTTCATAGGCTTTTTTGAGTTTGGGCAAGGACACAGGGGCCCCATGATCCCCTATTGCCCGGGGGCCCCATGAGTTGTCAGTCCGCCCCTGGGTGCAAGTACTCTCCCCTTCTGAGAAACCCATTTTGCTTTCACCCCTACCCATCTCTGAGCACTGTCCCCTTATTCCACCCCCTACCCACATCCCAGTTCTGCCTCTTTCAGAGAATACAGAACCAAGTATCATTTTTTGGTGCAAGTAATTTGTATGGAATTTGCTAATGAAGGGCAGTAAAATAGGTCCCCCGCAGTCAGCAACAATAGATCCCTCACAGCAACAATAGACTCCCCACAACAACATAACCTCAGCAACAATAGGTCTACCCCAGCAACAAAAGACCCCCACCAGCAACAATAGATCTCCAAAACAACCAGCTTCAATAGACCTTCCAGCTGCAAGCAACAATAGATTCCTCACTCAACAGTAGATCTCTCCCATCAAAAATTGACTCGCAAAAACATAAAATCCCCCCACCAACAATAGACCTCGCCAGTGACAAGAGCCCCATTACTTTCTATATATTAATTACAACCACTGGCAGAGGTTCTTACATGCACCAGCAAATGCCTGCCGCAGGTTGCCGATCGCTGTTCTATTAGATGACCTGACCATTACCACAAATAGTTAACCAGTAAAACATGCGGTTGCAGCCTAATACATAAAGCATGAATTCATGGACAAGAGGTCCAGCTGTTTTTCGACCAAACATTAGAATGAGGAAGATATGTACTTCATCTACCTGAAGGAAGCTCTAACAGAAGCAAATTCAAAATGAACGAGTACCATGAGATGACATTTCTACCTTTAGCACCTGAATACCAGGCCACACAGGTAAAGTGGACAAGAATGGTGGCTGCTAGAGAGGAAGGTCTTGCATAGAACTTGTCCTGGACTTGGAGGTCAGGGAGGCCATTGTGCATAGTAACAGTTAACCCCCATCATGTAGAAAACATAGATCCCACATGGGATACGTCATAAAACATTTATGCTAAGGGTAATATTTGGGTGGAATACATTTCACTATGTTACACGTGTTTATTATAGTTAGGTGATAGGAGAGGTAGGTGAGAGTTAAAGGAGAACATACTGACATTCACAAATGGAGACACTAATGTTGTACAGGGTAAATCTCGCCACAGGGCATGAATTATTAACATGGACATGTTCCTAATGCTCCTAATATTCTTGATGTATATTGAACAAGTGAAGCGTTCAGTGCCATAAAACACGCCAAAGAGAATAATACACAACTTGTATAGAATACAATTGTTTTCTATCAGAGAAAGAAATACAGATATCCCACTAGATTAATTCTGATGTATTTGAATAAAATGTTTATTTGCCATATTTTGCTAAAGCTTACAAATAGTTTTTCAAATTATTTTTTAAAAGAATTCTATAAAATTACAGTTTTTATTAGATGTCATGGTGGTCTCTTGAATAGAAATAATCTTACCAATGCACATTACAGTTTTGAAAAAAAAGCGTTTCTTTAATTTTTCTTTTTTTTTAATTATATATGGGGGATTGAGGCAGCCATATTTGCCCGTTGTATATGCAAGCTCTGATTCTATCCTGGTTGTGCTGCCTAAAGGGCTGGTGTTGGTAAGCTTTTGTTCTCTTCAGAACTGCTTCTCCTCCCATACAGATCTATGGGAATAAAAAAACAACTCAAGCAGGTCAGCTGCATGATAACTGTACCTGGAATGAATTCTGATGTCAGCAGCATTCTGCATTTCACATTGAAGTCTCTCAACACAGTCCCAAAGGCTATTCTTTACTCTTGCTTTTTTAGTTAAGGTCCCAATAGACAGACTGAATTTCAGAAAATTTCCTGCTGAATTGGCCAAAATCCAAGCTGTCGATTTAAAAATTGACTGAGCTGGGTAGAAGATTATCAACCAACGGATGCAGCTGCCTGAATACCTTGGAGCATCCTCCATCCATGCTGTTGGCGTGGATGAGTGAATCAAGTGATTTCCTCACTTTCTCGTGGGCTGAACGGCTGAAATTTAAGTCATCTATGCCTTAGTACAACTTTCTGGTCTTCTTACACCAAATGAACACAGAACATTCACTATGCAGTTAATCAGTTGGTTTTTTTTTCAGATGACAATTAGCTCCGGATCACATTGTCTGTGCATTTTTTATTTTTTGAGCTATAAAAAAAAATGACTGACAATTTTGAGAAAAAACTATATTTTTGAATTTTTGCTATTAAACATGTCCGGTAAAAAAAATTAAAAAATCAAATTTCGTCATAAACTAAGGCCAAAATGTATTCTGCTACACGTCTTTGTTAAAAAAAAATCCCAATACGTGTAAATGAATTAGTTTACATGAAAGTTATAGTGTTTACAAATGGGGGTATATATACTGGAATATTCTTTCTATTTTTTATTTATACTAGTAATGGCGGCAATCAGCAAATTATAGCAGGACTGCAGGACTGCGGGACATTCTGACACTAGGGGGAACTGACTTGGTGTCACTGATAGCACCAGTGACACCAATACAGTGATCAGTGCTAATAAAAATCACTGACACTGTACTTAAGGCACTGGGCAGGAAGGGGTTAACATGTGGGGAGATCAAAGGGTTAACTGTGTGGTATTTTACCATTTGCTGTGTGTGTGCTTCACTGTAAGCACACTGCTTTGCATGGCTCTGCTAAGCAGTGTGCAGGAGCTGACAGGGGAGAGAACTGTATTGTTTACATATAGTTCTCTCGCTTTGTTGGTAATGCTCCTTAATCACCAGGTGCCGGCGAGTAATTACTGGCTGGAACCCAGTGATTGACAGCCGAGATCGCGAAAAGCCTACCCAAAAATGCAAAATCACGTATATATATATATATATATATATATATATATCTGTGTGATTTTGCCCACCCTTGCCACGCTGTAGCATTATTACTGCTATAGGGCGGACGGGAAGCGGTTAAAAAGGTTCTTGTACTACTTTGATACGACTTCAATGCAACTTAGAATCCCGTTAGACTCTAATGTTGCATAAAAGTTGCTAGCAAGTTGCACTGCATAGTCGCACTGGAAATCGCACGACAACAGGTTTGCAGCACTGTGAACCAAGAGTTAGCAGGGCTGTTGACTGTACTGCTTGGGGATGAATATGCAAAACTGTATATGAAATATAATAATGAAAATATGGAGTACCAAGCGTTACGAATGTGCACTTTACATATACTTTAAAGGGTTTCAGATGTTTGACATTCATGCAGTTGGTTTTGCTTAGAATTACTTATTACTGAACACAGATGTAATTATACAGGACTACAGTCCACTTTAGCACTGTGGGAAGAAAGTGACAATGTTGCTAGAACGTGAGCAGACATTTTCCAGCATTGTCAACTATCTTCTAAAAATAAAATAATATGCTGTAAACTGGCAGGACCAACAGATAGAATAGAATGATTACTTTGAAATGTAATTTTGCAGTGAGATTCATGCAATTATGGAGCTATGTGCATTTAAGGGAATTTTCTTTTTAGCATGGTGTTCCACTTAAAGGACAACACAGAGGCTAAATGGTTAGCACTTCCCCCTGGCAGTACTAGGGTCGTTGATTTGAATCCCAACCACAGCGCCACCTGCCTGGAGTTTGCATGTTCTCCCTGTGCCTGCGTGGGTTTCCTCAGGGTACTCCGGTTTTCTCCCACACTCCAAAGACATGCTGGTAGGTTAATTGGATCCTGTCTAAATTGCTCCTAATATGTGTATGTATGAATGTGAATTAGGGACCTTAGATTGTACGCCCCTTGAGGGTTAGGGACTGATGTGAATGTACAATATATATGTGAAGCGCAGCGTAAATTGACGGCGATATACAAGTACCTAAAATAAATAAAGGACCCATCCACCATACTGCGCTCTCAGTGTGATTTTTTTTGCTACCTTTCACATGCCATGCCAAAATCTTTGAGCTAGTCACCCATGAATGTAATTAAATCCTCTTTCCAATAAGCTAGCTTGTACACTTGGTTTAGTGGCCCCTCTCAGTGAAGTTTCTTTAGCCGACCACGTACTAGACAGTGAAAGTATCCATCCAAGACAATTTCAAACATCTCGGAGGCTTAATTTGGCCATGAAACACCGTATCAATTCCATGCGAGCTGAAGGCACACATTCCATTCAAGTGATTGCAGCACAGACACAAAACGCAATATGAAGCAAATATTGTTTCATCGCTCTGTCACACTGCTGTCTGAAGCAAAGAGGGAGAAATCTATTTTTCCTTTTCATTTTTCGAATCAGCATCACCTTCCTTACTACCTCCCCCACTCACAGAAGTGTGTTGAAGAATGAATCATCCTTCCTTGGAATGCTGTTAGTCCTATTCTAAAGCTTTGTGGGTACAATCTATTGCTGCAATAAACAATGACTCCTATGTCATTGTCATTCATTCAAAGCAATGGCGAAAGGTCTTTTGATATTCTTCACCTCTTGAAGCATTTTTGTTTGACTGTTTTACATTGATAGATATTTCTGAGTGCTGTTTATTGAATACAGCTTTACATGGACTGATCAAGGGTCCAAACTGAGGGATACTAATGCTTTGTTTAAATTAAATATGTCTCTAGCATACGCAGTGCCATAAAAAGACTTTAGGATGGTACAAAACACAGGTTCACTTTAATGCTGCCCTTACTAGCTGCACAATCTCACCTTCCCTTCGCTTTCTTGGCGCTTCGTTGAGCAGTCAAGAAAAGACTCGCTGTGGAAGCTCCATGTCAGAACTTCATGACTAAACATCAGCTCAGACATAAGGTTGGAAGGAAAGGGGGTTGCATTCTACACCATAACCAGACTTTCCTGCCGGCCAAACAAGAAGGAGAGAGAAGCAAGGAAAGATGTGTATGTGCCTCTGGCACACCAATAAAATAACCTCCTGCTTTGCTCTACATCAGGGGTCTCCAAAATTTCTATACAAAGGGCTAGTTTACAGTCTTTCAGACTTTAGGGGGGGCAGACTGTTCCCAGTGGGAGTAAACATTGCCCCATCTTTGGTATTAGATAGTGCCCAGTTGTTGGTGTCAGAGGTAGGATCTATGCCCCATCATTGGTGTCAGTGGGAGGAATAGTGCCCCATCTTTGGTGTCAGTGGAACAGTGCCCCGTTGTTGCAGTCAGTGGGAGGAATAGTGCCCCATCGTTAGTGTCAGCAGGAAGAATAGTGCCCCTTCGTTGGTGTCAGGTGGAGGAATTATGCCCCATTGTTGGAGTCAGTGGCCTCAAGGGCCAAATAAAGGCAAGCAAAGGGCCGCATCTGGCCCCCGGACTGCAGTTAATAAACCTCTGCTCTACATGGACAAGGTTTTCTTTAAGGTGGTGCTTCTTTGGATACATATGATAATAACCCCCAAATCAGAGAGGACTTCTGGGTAATGCCTTGGTTTACATTGCAAGCCTGTAAGTGGATACACAATCTATTGGATGTTTAAGACAATCCGAAAAACAACCTTGGGCAATGCCAAAACAATCCAAGGGTTGGTGTTCACCAAAGGGCCATCATCACAAGACACACAACTATTCAAAGATGATTACAAGTTCTGCTGTCTTTCAGCCCCACCGTAGTCTGAAGCTTTGTAAAGTGCTTATATTTGATGATCATAGAACAAAGTTTGCTCCACCCAACACAGTATTTTTTTTCCTTTAACCCTCACAGTTTGTTTTGAAATCATGCACATATACAGAATAAAAGCTGATCCCACATCTAGCTGACCCCATATATGCTGGGTACAGTTATTTTCCTTTATGACTTCTTTACCCTATATTGGGCAGTTTACATTTTGTTTCCGTTTTTTCCAGAGTAAGCAATTATAATTACAAAGTGGCTAAAAGGTTGGGAAAGTGTGGGTAATGACTAAAGGCGTACTTAGACTTTAAAGCGGAGTTCCACCTAAAAAAATAAAATAAAAGTCAGCAGCTACAAAAACTGTAGCTGCTGACTTTTAAAATACAGCTACTTACCGTTCCCTTGGTACAGCAGTGTCCTCACCACCGCTGATTTAACCTGCCATCTTCTCTCCTTGGCATTGGCATCTTCAGTGTGAGCACCCGGCTGTGACAGCTTGCGGCTTCACAGCTGGGTGCCAACTGCGCATGCGCGAGTAGCGCTGTGCTTTGTGAATGTTCCCATAGTCTTCTGGGACCTGTCACGTGTCCCAGAAGACTACGGTGAGGGAGGAGGGAGTACAGCGGAAGTGGGAGTAAGTACCTGTCAAATTTGGGTACCCACTCCCCAAAGGTGCCAATCCTTAATGGGGAGCAGGGGACAAATGCTTAAAGCAGAAGAACTTCCCCTTTTGGGTGGAGCTCCGCTTTAAGACACTCTATAAACATGTACACTTGACTCAACTAAATATGCAAGTGATGTCTATGAGAGGGAGAGGTCTGAACAGACAACTTTGCAAGAGTTCAGTAGGGATTGCTGGGATCAGACAAGGACCATTCGCCTATTCTATTTTATATTTCACTGCATTGATTGGCCAGGACTATCTGCTGATTCCGTAAACAAGAACTGGTTGACTGGAAGACACCGATTTCATGTTTATAGCTAGCTGCAGGTTGTCTCTAGATAAGCACTGATGTAACTGTAAGTGATCGGCTCAGATCAACACTATGCTGTCTGTATTATCTCTTCATGATTTGGGCAACATAAACAGATTTTTTAATATGTTGGAAACTATCAGCCAGTGATAACAAGCACCATTTTCAGCTGCACATATTATCCCTCTCTAGGTTCATGCAAGCACCGTTGAATCCTATTTGGCCCCACAGAAAATGCCTTTTTGATGTACAGTAAAAATTAGAAAAGGGTATTTTACACCAAAAAGATGCATTGTGATGAAATGAGTACCTGGCTCATTATATAATTGCTAAAAATAGGGATATATCTTACTGTGATTATATTGCTTTTCTATGCCATCTTCTAAACAATGCGTAAGGGTTTGTCACTGTCTCCGTATTCTTTGCTATAAATACCTGTAATCTATCTGCTGGGATTAAAGAGGATTTATCTATGCAATAGAAACTGCTCTCACAAAAGAAAGCAATTTGTTCCAACTGAGAATGTATGCAGTGCTTTAGCAAGATTTGATTTTGCGCAACTTAAAGGGATACTATAGCGTTTTTAATATATATGTAAATAATATAATCATTGGGGTTGATTTACTAAAGGCAAATTTAACAAGGCTGTTATCTTTGCAAAGAAAGTCAAACTTTGCATGGGAAATACTCCCCAAAGCTTAGTGAATGATCTTCATCATCCAATTGTGTGCGAGCAAAAATATAGGTTTTTTTTTTCCTTGAACATGATTGCAAAGTAAAATTTCATCACATTCACTAAGCTCTGGGGAAAATTCCACTGCAAAATGCAACAGCCTATTTGCTTTTATTTAATCAACCCCATTGAGTGTTAATACTACTCTGTCGCTACAAGAAAAATTGAAAATAAATGGCTCGCAAAGAAAATAATCTTCACAGCAAAAAAGAAAAATCACTGTCTGAAAATCCCAGGATTTTTCATTTGTTTGTTCCCCCACCCATGTGTTGTGTTTCCCACTGTTGGCCAACAAAGCTATCTATATATTAATAGAATTTTGTTCAAACATTCGCTTGGAGTTTCTGAGAAACTGTTTGCCTGAGCATTCTATCTTGCCATCACTGGGGTTGATTTACTAAAGGAACAAAAAGACTGTGCACTCTGCAAACGAATTTGCTCTAGAGCTTAGTAAATGAGCAGAAGCTCTGCTGACTTCCATCATCTAATAGTGTGCAAGCGAAAATGCTGTTTTTTTTTTTATTTCCCTTGTATGTGATTGGGTACTCTTTGCAAAGTGAAGCTTTACCTCATTTACTAAGCTTTGGAACAACTGCACTTTGCAAAGGGCACAGTCTATTTGCCTTTAATAAATCAACCCCAGAGACTCAACTCATTTTGTTTGAAAGCTCATCCAGACCTGCTACTTGGAATCCCATATGTATTAAACAAGTTTCTTTTGTGCCTAGAACATGCACAATATAATATGCACAACTTTTTCTAGAATGGAAACACTTTCACAGTTAGAATTTTGGCTGTTCGGAAAAAGTTTCTAATTTGCTCCTTTTGCATTTTCTTGTCATTATGGTCAAAAACTATTATCATTCTGACCCCTCTAAAGATTAGAGAATTGAGCAAAAATTCCAAAAATGAACATTTTCAAACCTTGTGTTTTTTCTTGGGGTTAACTAGATGGAATTGTGTCTTTTTTCAACCAGACTAACCATGTAGCAAATTGGAGCAAATTGGTGTATGGCCAGCTTTAAATGGAAGCAAAGCCTAGCACTAACTATTTTTAACCCCCTATATAAAAAGATCTGTATACTTAACTTTTTTTTTAATCCAGTTATGTGATCCTGCAGCTCTGGCTCACCTGTGTTAGGGAGTGCTCAACAACGGCTGTCAATTCCAAGAGTTGTGACATCACCCATAAGCTACCATGGCCCAGCCATTGTTAGAACTCTTACCTGCCCCATGCAGCAGCCACTCACTGACACAGGGAAGCTGGAGCTGCAAAATCGAGTAAATGGACTGGAGCAATTTAGAAATAGGTAAGTACACAGATCTTTTTTACAAAGGATATGCAGGATAGGTAGGAGGAAGGGACAGGGAACATTTTTAAACATAGTGTTAGGTTTTCTTCCACTTCAAGGGTATAGTCACACCACAACACACTTGTTAGCGCATGTATGTTGCGCTTTTTGTAAAGTGTTGTAATGCGTTGTTCTGCAAGATATAGATTTTTTTTTAAGTGTTATACTTCATTTAAAGCAGTATTTTGAGAAGCACTGCGTTTCATTTATTGAGCTAAAAAAAGCAGTGCCCGCTGTACTCTTTTCTGCACTGGTCAAGTGCAACACAATATACTGGTATGGACTGCATATATATGGAAGCAGTTTATTAAGTGTTCTTGCATGGCAAGACCACTTACTGTTATCTCACATACAGTGGGGATTGAAAGTTTGGGCACCCCAGCTAAAAATTTGTATTAATGTGCATAAAGAAGCCAAGGAAAGATGGAAAAATCTCCAAAAGGCATCAAATTACAGATTAGACATTCTTATAATATGTCAACAAAAGTTAGATTTTATTTCCATCATTTACACTTTCAAAATAACAGAAAACAAAAAAATGGTGTCTGCAAAAGTTTGGGCACCCTACAGAGTTAATATCTTGTACTGCCCCCTTTGGCAAGTATCACAGCTTGTAAACGCTTTTTGTAGCCAGCCAAGAGTCTTTCAATTCTTGTTTGAGGTATCTTTGCCCATTCTTCCTTACAAAAGTCTTCCAGTTCTTTGAGATTTCTGGGCTGTCTGTCACGCACGGCTCTTTTAAGGTCTATCCATAGATGTTCAATGATGTTGAGGTCAGGAGATTGTGAAGGCTATGGCAAAACCTTCAGTTTACGCCTCTTGATGTAATCCCCCGTGGATTTCGAGGTGTGTTTAGGATCATTATCCATTTGTAGAAGCCATCCTCTCTTTAACTTCAGCTTTTTCACAGATGGCATCAAGTTACCATCCAAAATTTGCTGAAATTTTATTGAATCCATTTTTCCTTCTACTCGTGAGATGTTCCCTGTGCCACTGGCTGCAACACAACCCCAAAGCATGATTGATCCAACCCCATGCTTAACAGTTGGACAGAGGTTCTTTTCATTAAATTCTGTGCCCCTTCTTCTCCAAACGTACCTTTGCTCATTCCGGCCAAAAAGTTCAATTTTAACTTCATCGGTCCACAGAACTTGTTTCCAAAATGCATCAGGCTTGTCTATATGTTCATTTGCAAAGTTCAAACGATGATTTTTGTGGTGAGGACGTAGAAGAGGTTTTCTTCTGATGACTCTTCCATGAAGACCATATTTGTACAAGTATCTCTTTATAGTGGAATAGTGTACCACAACCCCAGTGTCTGCCAGATCTTTCTGGAGGGATCGTGCAGTCAAACGTGGGTTTTGAATTGTTTTTCTCACAATCCTGCGAGCTGTTCTGTCTGATATTTTTCTTGGTCTTCCAGATCTTGCTTTAACTTCCACTGTTCCTGATGACTGCCATTTCTTAATTACATTCCGAACAGAGGATATTGACATCTGAAAATGCTTTGCTATCTTCTTATAGCCTTCTCCAGCTTTGTGAGCGTCAACTATTTTCAGTTTCAGTTTTCTAGACAACTGCTTAGAAGAACCCATGGTGCTGATTGTTGGGGCAAGGTCAGATGAGTCTGGGCATTTAAAACCTTTGAGATTGACATCACCTGGTCTTCCCAGACGATGACTGAGAACAATCCATGACACTGGCAGGTCTCAGCTTGGCAAAGGGGGCAGTGCATGCTATAAATTCTGCAGGGTGCCCAAACTTTTGCAGACGCCATTTTTTTGTTTTCTGTTATTTAGAAAGTGTAAATGATGGAAATAAAATCTAACTTTTGTTGACATATTATAAGAATGTCTAATCTGTAATTTGATGCCTTTTGGAGATTTTTCCATCTTTCCTTGGCTTCTTTATGCACATTAATACAAATTTTTAGCTGGGGTGCCCAAACTTTCGATCCCCACTGTATATATTTTTATTATTATAGCCAAATTTACCACCCTAACTCCTCCCACAGTTTTTACACTACATAGACAGTAATATACTGAAACGTGCAGATTGTTCCCGATTGGTGTGCTATTACTTTGTGGAACATTTCGCCATATGGTTCACAAAATATTGGCGTTTTTGTGGTGAAACTGGTCCCATAGGAATGAATGGCGGAATGTCCAAAACTAGAGTGGGAGCTGAAAAATCAGGACATGATTTCTAAACTGCCATCACTCCCTCATTTTCAAGCCCACCTCCACAAATCTTATATCAAAATGCTCAGCTATCCCTGCTGCCACTACAAATGTCCATGGCTAAGCCATAGTCCTGATCAGGGGTGGACTGACCATTTGGAAACTTGGGCACTGCCCGAGGGCCCGGGGTCAGTAGGGGGCCCCATGAGATGCCCCTGGTACCTTTTTCATAGGCTTTTTTGAGTTTGGGCAAGGACACAGGGACCCTATGATCCCCTATTGCCCCGGGGCCCCATGAGTTGTCAGTCTGCCCCTGGTCCTGATAGTTTTCACAATATGACCATTTGTTTGCAACTCACGCCGCCCATTGACTTTTTCACAGTTACTCCAGCCACTCCAACCACACAACAGTTACTCAAGCCACTCCACCCAGTTATTCCGCCAACTCCAGCTGTAGACTACTGGTGGAGGCAAGAACCCTTCACACAATTTCCCCAGAAATTGTAGCTTTTCTAGTTTATTATTGCCATGCATTGGAAATGCACTCATAAATGCACCCCAGAGCATCTGTTGTGAATGAACCCTGTCAATGGATCAGGTCCCACCCCACACAACAAAAAGCTTATTTCAGCAGTTGCTGAAAAGCTTGTTAATCATATTTGCAAATATGTATATGAAATAAATGCCTCCTATGCCAGATACATGCTTGTGATTTTTTTTCAAGATTCAAAGGATTAAGCCACCTGCCTGAGAAAAGTTATACTATCATGCAAGAAGGTCAGAAAATATACTTTGCAAATAGTTCTCATTATTTCAGTATTTTTCATTTAATGTCTTTTAAAGAGAGTAATTCACAAAGGATCTGAACATCCAGACTTCAGTTATTATAACTGTGCAGGCATACTAATGAAAGCTTTATGCCTGCCCTCTTAGCTTTACTTACTTTGCTTGAGCCTGACAGCTTGAGTGTCAGGAATCTGAGATCACCTGAACCTTCAGAATTTCTGACCTTGGTGATGTCTCTGTTCCTTAGACTTTATTGCACTGTCAACTAACATAGCCCTGGAGATTAGAGGAATATAGACAGTGCTTTGTTATTTGACTCTATTCTGTACAAAGGAGCTTAGAAACAGTGTGAACAGTCATGTAGTTCATAGGGCTGTCAGACTTCAGGTGACTTCAGACTGTTACGGTGGCCATACACTGTTCGATAAATGATCAATTTTCTTTTCTGATTGATTTTTTTCATTATGAATAATTAGCCTATAGTCAACAACCCATTTGATCGATTTTCCTTGTAACGGTAGTTGGATTTCAATCTATATTGATATACAATTGTGATTTACGGTTGTAAATTATCGATCTCATCTTTGTTTTCACCATGTAATCACATAATCTGATTACTCTAAATAAGATCGGCTTTATGAACAAAGTGCCCTAATGCTGCTGATTGATGCCAAATTATCTATATTATTCTGCCCTGGCTGATCGGCTTGTTCAAGTCTGATTGTAAATCGATAGGAAACTGGAAATTATGGATATCTGATTGTTTGCTGATTCGCTTTGATTGCATCACACACAATTGGATAAAAAAAAAAAAGCATGTATGGCCACCATTAGACGACCTTTCAAGATGAAAAAAGTAATTAGGGTAATAACAGAATAAAATATTAACCTTTCAGAAAACTTAGCAATTTTAACTAAAACTAAAATAGAAAATTAAGAGTGCTGGTTTAAATACTGGTTCTATATTTTACATATCCTCTTCTCAAAAAGGAAATGTTCAGATTTTTCTTCTTGCCATGGGGTTGTTGAAAGTCACTTACAAGAAAAAATGGAATTCACTTGGAAGCATCATTTTATGTCTACATTTCCCACAGGCAAAACTTCTTTTCACAATGGCACAATAGATAATATAGGAGTGTTTCAAAGAGAACTTTGGGGCAAAAGGTGAAGCTACACTTTAAATTAAAGAAAAAATTGTCAATTTTATTGTATCTATCTGTAGCAATCCTTGGTTACCTTTTACATTATTGTTTTGCAGCCAGTATTCTGAATCTGTTGAGCACTAAATCTCAGTCTCCATGTCTGGAACAGTATCTATGGGCGACAGAGGTGGCAATGCAATATAAAAGCAGTAATTCTGTTATCTCTGAGGCTCAGAGTTTGCACTGGAGGTACAGTCCTACAGTGACATCTGCACTTCTCCAGCTTTGCCTATACAGTATACCCCCGCAAATTTGCGGTTCAGAATTCACTGCCTCAGTCGTTCGTGGGTTTTTCCCGCTTAAGCCGTGGTAGTTATCGTGAGTGTTTTGCTGAGTGAAACCAATAGCTCTAAGATGCTGCCCAAACGCTCTGCACCTGCTAAGGCTTCTGGCAATGAACCTAGGCACCAGAAGAAGTTTAAAACACTTCAGGAGAAGGCTGAACAACTGGATTTGCTTAGTGAACAAAAAAGTTATGCCGCTGTAGCGTTGTGGATCACTGACTGCAGGAAGAAAAACATCCCTTTGGATGGTAACATCATCCGTGAGAAATTGTACCAGCAGTTCATTACAGGAGACAATGCAGAAGAACAGCAACCAGGACCATCAACAGCACCGGAGACTGAAGATTTTCAAACCAGTAAGGGATGTTTGATTGTTCTCTGAAACGATTCAATATTAAAAGTATTTCTCTACATGGTGAAGCAGCATCTACCGACCAGGAAGCCACGTAGAAGTACCCCGAGACCTTCAGGTACATCATAGAGGAGAAGGGATACAAGCCTGAACAAGTTTTCAAAATGGATGAGGCTGGCATGTTCTGGAAGAAGATGTCATCCAGAACTTACATCATGAAGAATGAAGCTAAAGCTCCAGGTTTAAGGCACAACAGAACAGAGTGGCGCTCATTATGTGTGGCAATGCTGCTGGTTACGTGATGAAACCAGGCCTCATCTACAAGTCAGCGAACCCTAGGGTTCTCAAAAACAAAAGTGAAAACCTGCTGTCTGTCTACTAGATGCACAACCGTAAGGCCTGGATTACCAAACTCCTAGCTTCAAACTGGTTTCACCAGTGCTTCATCCCTCAAGCCAAGGAATACCTCCACGACTTAAGCGGAGACTTCAAGGTATTGCTCATTATGGATAATGCTAGTGGCCACCCTTTGGATCTGTATTACGAGGGAGTCCAGATAGAATTCCTCCCTGCCAACACCACCTCCCTCATCCAACCTATGGAGCAAGGCATGATCCGTGCATTTAAGGCTCTTTATACCCGCAATTTTCTCCAACACCTTGTGGATGCAATGGACCTGGGAGAATATACAACTCCTCCTGAAGACCTGAAGAAGAGGTGCCACCCAAGGAGCTGTAAATCCCCTGCTTTCATCGTACAGTAGTCCTTATTGGTGAGTACCTATACATTTTACTTCTTTTTTTACCACATCCAAAATTCACGTTTTTTCAAAATGCGCGGTTGTTGTTGGAATGTAACCTCCGCAAATTTCAGGGGAATACTGTAGAAGCTTATTGCAGCATGGTACCACTGTGTCATGGCTATTGAATGTTTCATATTACATGTGACCTTCTGCTGTTACCATTGAATCACATTACCAAGCCAGCGCACATGGCCAGAAATGGCAATAATTGCACTATTGGGAAAAAAACAGTATATCTTTGCAATACATAAACATTTCAATATATTTCATCTATTTAAAGTAAGATCCTAAAGCCAGCCATAGATAAGTTAAAAACAACAAAATTGTTAACAGTTGACAACTTGTTTTTTTTTTTGCATCATGTGAAGCGCCAACCTGATCCAACATGTTGGGGTTTTTTTTGTTTGTTTTTTTAGAAAAATTAAACTAATGACACTACAATTGTATTTGCTATTCTTTTTTAATTGATAGAAGGTTTGGTTTTTTCTAAGCCTTAAGGCTAATCAACTTAACCTCCAGAGATGACAATGCTGTGTCTGCAGCACTAAACATCCCAATCATCCTATATTCAGTTAATTTGGTTGTTGGAAAGCTGGCTGGCAAGTTGACTTGGAATTTTCTTTTCTCCTGTGTTTTTTTTTTAACATCCCAATCATCCTTGCCAGAGCTCTGGGCCTAGCAGTGGGAAAACATTAGGTCAAATCCTGTGCCAGAAGCCTCCTGTAGAGCTGTTAAACACAAGAGTTTAGGGTTACTAATCCTTATCTGCAGGCGAACTCTTCGCCATCTTACATCCATTGGGCCACCAGGAACTCATACCGGTGTCCTGCCCCAGGTCATATATCAGGCCTTTCAGGGTGTACTAGCCCTTATGCAGATTAGGCATACAACACATCCCAGCTCACTGAATAATGGAATGTCCAGTCGCCACTTACTTTTCTGAATATTTTACTTACATATTTTCCTTTAAAAGATCCAGCTAGTGGCATAACAGTTGCTCTTATAGAATTTCACATCATTCTGCATTAAGGGATTGGCTGTCAGTACTCAGTCCCTGAGGTTTATTTCACCAAAGCTGTGGTCCATGGAGGGGGAACATGTGAAACTCTTACCATAACAAACCGGAGTCCTTCATGGTTGTCTCTTCCTATGTGACCCCACAAGTTCAGAACAGACTAGCTGATGACAAAGTGGAGACCACCCTAAAGGAGACATTAACTCTTACGGTGCTGTCAGCAAGATACAGGAAGTTAGGATCTCACTGGATTTCTAACATTTCAACTAGTATTTTTCAGTTATTTTGCAACATTTCTAAACAGCATTTTAAGAGACAAAAACCCCCAAAAACTTGCTGTTTGGAAAAAACAACTTGTTTTGTCCAAGGTTTCCCCATAACCATATAGCCACATCCTGAGTTCTATTCATCCTTCAGTTAGAACCATGCAGTTCAGTGCATCCCCATCGCAAGGAAACCTCCACCCCTTCTACTTATACAGCAACGTATACCATTATACTAAAGTATATTATGGTATGCATTTGTAAGCACAACCCAAATGACACTTCTTAGTAATCTTTGGGTTAACGTGGGACACTAGAAAAATTTGAATGAAGGTCATTCTGGGATAATTCTGTGTTGTTTAATGTCATAGCAGACACACCGAAAAAAAAGTCACTTTGGATTTGTGCATCAGTTATTCATATTTACAATGCACATTATCAGTGCTGGTTATCTTGCTGAGATAGACATGACAGTGTAGTCATAGCAACATGTAATTAATGCTCAAACTTGTATATATAAGGTGACATAACTGTGATATCAGCATTAAGAAAACTGGAAGATACTAAGCACTGTGTAACAGAGACACAGAAACGTGTCAAATTTACAAATCAGTCAAGTGGGTTGTTATGTGTTTACTATGTATGAGATATTCTACATACATTTCTAATGAAACAGTTTGGCATTTTATGAAGAAGTTCCAAATTGGGGAGGCATAGTTCTAGTAGATTTTAAGATAAGGTATTTATTTTCTGGAGACCTACAAATCCAGATATACTGTACATACCCCTAATCCTTTGTCAACAATGTCCCAGGAGATCCAAAATTACTTGTTAGAATTACCAGAAAACAGACTCATGAAAAGTAGATGACCCCAAAAGTTGTAGTAGATGATAATGGTGTGAAGGATAGGTAAGTTGGAAGGAAGGGAGGTGGAAAAAACAAGGGAAAGGATAGCTGATGGAAACTGGAGGTGAGAACAAGATGGTAGTATTGCAAGACAGGGCACCAGTTGATTGGCATGAATGGCACTATGAGAGGTAAGTGAAGAAGAAAACAGGAAAGCTCGAAAGAAATGAAGGGGGGTAGTGGAGACTCAGACATTATGCTTCTTTAGGGAAATCTGAATGATAAGGTTTGTTTGTGCAAACTCCACCCCCTTCTTTCATGTGATTATATTAGTAGAAAGTAATCTAGAGTATGTGAGGTGGCAAGCTGTCTGCTAAATTTAAAGACTACTTTTCAGCTGTACAGATCATGGATCAAGTTCCTCTACATTTCTCTGGCTGAATTTAACCATAAATGTCTAGAGTGAACAGAAAAAGAAAACAAATTAAGGAAAATGTTCACATTTTGTACATGTCAAGGCTTTCTGCTACACTCTTTTGCCCTGTTGCTCTAGGCTCTGTCCTATAATTTGGGGAACAATAGAGAGGAGAACAGGCAGAGTGAAAGGAGATTTGGGCAGGAGAGTTGGAAGAAAGTACAGAGAGGAATAGAGCAGCAAAAGAAAAGAAGTTAGGCTAAGGTAAGCAAAGCAGACTAAGGAGAAGAGGTGTGGGAGAAAGAAGAAAAAATATGCAAAGAAAGTAAAAGAATTGTTGGGCCACAAGAGAAAATGGAGCACAGACTCTTCTGACAGAGTAAGAGGCCAGGTCAGCAAATGGTAACTGAAAAGTGAACAGCAGGAGAGGCCAGCCTGGACATAAAATGGAGGTTTGACGAAAGGCTTGAGTTGAAAAGAAAAGGATGATGTTAGAGCTGAGGTGTGACAACAGGGAATATTAGAGAGCAACGTAGGAAAGAATGCATAGGAAAGAATAGAAGGACAGCAGAGACCAGAGGGAGAGATGAAGCAACAATCTGATGTCTATATTAGACTTGCCATAAAGTAATAGAATTTAGGTCTAACATACATATAGAAATTCTGAAAAATTGTTTGTCCGGTCAGTCGATCTTGCCATCATTAAGTCAGCTAATTTCATTCAAAAGCCCTTGAAATGTCATCCAGAGCTCCTATTTGAATGCAATACAACACAAATTATACAGGTTGTATTTGCACCTACAGCATTACAATATATTCAGTATATGATTTTCCTATACAAAAAACACATTTACAGTTAGAATGTTTTTTATTCAAGAAACGTTTTCTCTCCTGATTCTTCTAATTTTATCATCACTATTGTAAGAAAACCTCAGTACATGTTGGAAGGAGAAGGCTGGCACATGCTCATACTTATGTGTATGCTTGTTATTCTGAGCAAATGCTCAATACAAAATAGGCATTGTCACACTCAAGCAAAAGTATTAACATGTGTAGAAACATATGTGCACGTGCACATGCTCACGTATAAGCACTGGCACCAAACTGCCTATTTAAGTTGCACTCTGACATGGATGGATTTCTGAGTGGTCTTCATCTAGTTCCTGCTTTACCAAAGCCTTGACCTGCTATACCTGTTTACCTGTGCACGGCTCAGCTTGCCCCTTACCTGTCCTTGGATTTCTGCCTACCTACTGTCCTGTGGCCTGACTCTGCTCCTATATTTCGTTCTTGTAGCTCGCTGTCTGGCTGTGTACCGATCCTGGCTCATATCCTGACTTTGTCTCTGCCTGATGTTCCTGTACCTCACTGCTCAGCTGTTGATGACATTTTGGGTCGTGTCCTGGCTACTCTCCTGTCTGCCAAGCAAGTGACACCCTTTTAAAGTTCCTGGTTCCTGTCTGGTGATCTAAGGTCACTGATTCCTGCAAACCCCAAATGGTGCTGCATGCTACACCAGCCCCCGTGCCACTCTGTTTCTCCACACTCCTTGTCATCACTACCAGGGGTGTTGGACAAAAGATGCAAGAGAAGCCCCCTCTCCAGCTCAATTTCCCCCAGGTACGTAACAACTATAATCAAAAACAATCATTAACTTGACCCTATTAACAGGGGCATATCTGCCATGAGGCAAGCAAGGCAGCTGCCTTGGGTGGCATTTTTCAGGGGGGGGGTGGTATCGCCCTCAGGCAGAAGGGACCAGTGCTGTCTCGTGTGTGATCGGGTGGGGGGACGGGCTCAGCTGTGGTCGGGAGGGGGGGTGGGCTCGTGTGTGCTCGGGCAGAGGGGCAGGCTTGGCTGTGTTTGGGAAGGGGGTGCGGACTTGGCTGATTTTGGGAGGGGGATGTGGGCTTGGCTGTGTTTGGGAAGAGGGGGTGGGCTTGTGTGTGCTCGAGCGGGGGGGGTGGCTCTGCTGTGCTTGGGCGGGGGGGACAGGTCGCCTGTGCTTGGTCAGGCATGGCTGTGTTCAAGAGGGGGGGCAGACTCGTTTGTGCTCGGACGGGGCGGCATTCTCATGTGTACTCGGATGGGGCATGGTTCGGCTGTGTTCGGGCGGTGGGGCGGCTTGCCATGCCACTGCCTTGTGTTGTCACTGTCAGCTCTAGTGGGGGTGGGGAAAGCATGTGATTGGTTGCTAGGACATCAGTGGTCCTAGCAACCAATCAGGAGGAGGAGCTGCCTGGAGGAATGAAAAGAATGGACCCTGAGGTAAGGGTCCATTTTTGGGGACCTTTTTGGGGACCAAATTAAAGAGAATGGGTTCTAGGAACCCTGATGTAAGGTGGGGGACTCTGAAGACCATGATGTATAGGGGGATCCTGATGTATTGGGAGCACTTTTGGGATCCTGATGTAACGGAAGAGGGGAACTATGGGGACCCTTATTTAAGGAGGGAGATCTGGGTCTCTGGGGAACCTGATGTATGGGGAGGGTTTATTGGTGGGGGGACTCTGGAGACCATGATGTAAAGGTGGACCATGATGTATTGATGGGGAGTCTAGGGACCCTGATGTAAGTGGTAGGAACTATGGGGACCTGGATTTAAGGAGGGGGGCTCTGGGGGACCATGATGTAAAGGAAATGCCTATGGGGACCCTGATGTAAGGTGGGGGGGGGACTCTGGAGACCATGATGTAAAGAATTGACCCTGACGTATTGGGGGAGGGGACTTTTGGGATCCTAATGGGCTCTGGGAAACCTAATTTAAGGAGGGGGCTTTGGGGGACCTTGATATAAGGGGATGGGCTATGGGGACTCTGATGCACATAAGGTGGGGGGACTCAGGAGACCATGATTTAAAGGGGGATCCTGATTTATTGGGAGGGGGTTTGGACCCTAATGTTGAGAGGGGACTCCGGGGACCCTGATTTAAAAGGAGGAGGAACTTGGGGACCCTGATGCAAGGGGAGGGGTTGTGGGGACCCTCTCCTGTATCCTGTCTGCAGTCTCTGACCGTCTCCTGTATCCTGTCCTCAGTCTCTGACCATCTCCTGGGGTGCAGCTCTAATAGGAAGAGGTGGAGCCTAAAGTGGAAGGGGTGGAGTTTACAAATGGAGGGGTGGGCCCTAAACAGGGAGGGGTGGGACAAATTTAGATGGGGGCGCGATTTTAGTCTTGCCTAGGGCAGCACAAAACCAAAATACACCACTGCCTATTAACCATTAGAAAATCAAACTAAGCTAACATTTTTTTCACAAAATTTTATTAGTGTACTGTATGACCAGCTTTAGATAGCCTGTTGGGTCTCGGGTTGACATGTAGAGTTGTGACTGATGGATCTGACGAGGGTCCTTTTTAATGAAGATGGTTTGTATTTGTTTATTTAATTATTGTAAAAGCAGTTCTGACTCTCTCTAACAGAGTTGAAAGAAGCCTTCATCAAGTCCCCCATCATAGTACAAGCATAACATGTTGTTCTCTAGCACCTGAACAGTAAATGCTGTCTGATTTATACAAAGACAAAACCAAATATATAAGAATGTACTTTTTAACTATGGATAAGATTAAGAACACAATATCCCCGCTTAGTGTCTTTATCAAACCTCTTAGGCATTAGTCAAAGTACTATCTGCTCAAACATATGTGTTTGGTTAATAATATAATGTCATGTAACATCCCATATGTTTAGAACATGTGATGTCAGTCAAAAAGGCTATGTTCTGCCATATGGACCTTTGTTGATGAAGAATGAATCACTTTCTATTTTACTTAGAAAATTTGGATTGTATTATATAAAAAAAAGACTTTTAACAATAAAAGGTTCCTATCATAACATCAAAGGATAAACAGATCTTTGAAATTAATTGCCTAGTCTTTAATCAGAGTTCATTATACATTCATCTCTAGGGTCACATGTGGATAAGTTCTAAACCTGGGCTATCCGAACCATCTTTTACATTGTAATTGCATTTTTGCTTTATTAAACAGTAACTCTAAATGTGTCAGAAAAGGAGAAACAAAGAAGAAGAGGAAAACTGGTAAATATGATATGTGCATTATACAGTCCAATGTAACCTCAGTCTTTCAGCTGAATGCTAAGAGGTCTCCAGTTGAGTGACATCTGGGTTTCACCATCCTACAACCAGATAACCAATTACAAGGTGTAGACCTATAGACATCTTGGAAACCTTAGATTAACTCAAACACTGATATACAACGGATGGACTAATATAGGAAATTAAACTGAGTATTTAATTGATCTTCATTGAGAACTGTATTTGAATAAGCAGATAACTGGCGGAAAGCACTGTCTTTTCCTGTACCATTGGTTACTAGTCCACTCTTCCCTTCCCTAACAATTCCCTCAGTTTTGTGGTATTTTATTTTAATATTCTTGATAGAAAATCTAGTTACTTTGTTCAATCAGTAGTTAACAAACTTGTGTTTCAGAAAGAAAATCCACATCACATTGATGAGCCTCGAAGATGGGTCAGAGAATCGAAGTTAGAGAGGATTAATTCGGTAGAGCGTGACTATGTACTCTAGCACAAAGTCAAATGCTAAAATAATGACTCCTATACAGGGTGGGATTAAGTGACTCACTTCCCTTCCTCATCTGTCTCCAGTGATCCAGAGATTAAAAGGTCCTACTCCATTCTATTTCTCCTACAAGTCCTGCAGAAAAGTGCTAATAAGGTTCTATGAGCAGACAGGAAGCAACAGCATCTGGACACCTCTAGACATATTTGGCTAAACTGAGCAAGAGAAATGTAAGGGTAAAGGTGTGCAGGGGATGTTGAGAGGTATCAGAAGGCTCTTTATAATTCTGTAACCATAAGGCCATCTTTACATTCTTATGCTGGGTGGTCTGTACAGTTAAAAGGTAGTCCTTCATATGAAAAAGACTCCATACTGGCCCCAGCATCCCATTTTAATATTTTTATTTACAGATGTAATCACACAACACAAGGGAAGGAGCTTATAAAAATGTCTGCCATTAATCAAGTCAATCAAGATAACATGATGCCTAAACATAGTCCTGACTGGTGGGGTTTTGAGAAGGACCTTTCAATCTCTCGACTGCTGAAAATGCTTTAAAGTTGACCTAATATCAGATAGTGACTTTTTTTAAATCACATTTTAATAACTACATTACAAACACACAATTCCAAGAACTACCAAAAAAGCAAGAACATTTATTGTTGTGGTGGCACCCTTAGACGATGACTACTGTTCAGTACTGAGACCATAGAAAAGCAAAGGACAGAAATGACTGAATCACACGAAACTATTTTTCTGAAGGAGGAATCAATCAGTCATGAAAAGCCAGTCTTCATCCTGCTGTGCCCTGTATGATTGCCATTTTCCTTATACAGAACATCTCAGAGATTTTTGTATTTAAATCGCAGCAAGGTTCTTTGATATTACCTTTGGAATTCTGGTTTATTAGAACAGAAACCAGAGGGATGGCTGTAGAGCAAACACAAAAAAGTAGACACTGTGAATCTTTTTTAATCTGAAGCTTATTTCAGGGTCAGTATCTATGTAAAGCCTCACGTGACCACTTTATACTCACCTATCCAGTTATAAGGGAGGAAGGGGTATGAGGCATATGTTCCTCCATGCCTGGAAATGCCAGGTAGTTCTCTTTGTTGCCTGCAGCCATCCTATGGTGGGGGGTGGGAAGGGGTGTAGGAAACAATTAGGTGAACAGTCAATGCAGCAGTGGTGACTACTACAGTGACTCTCTGCTTCCACATTGGTCGGACAGGTATGGAATATGCATACTTACAATAGACCAAGATGGAAAAATGAAACTATACAATAAAATCCATACCTGGAGTTCAGCTTCAAGTGATAATAGATATAGGAGGAATGGAGAGGAGGGGCTGTAGCTTAGAGTCTATAGCAGAAAGTGGTCCTATAAAAGGATTATAGGAAGAATATGTAGAGCAGAGAAATAATGGAGAGATGTTTTAAAAATGTCCACTGAAGGCCCAGTTGTTGGTGTGAGAAGAGAAGGCTCCCAAAAAAATGAAGGTATATTAGCATGTTTTATAACCTGCATAAAACATTGTAAAAGAAATTCTGCATATAACTGTATTATATTTGTATACTTTGCCTGTGTATTGCATACGACACACAATGTGCACATGGCATTAATAATGTTTTCATTACATGTTTGCATTCTTTTGAATCCTGATTAGAAATTAGCCTGCCCTAAAATACAATTGTAATATTAATGTGATAACTACGTAATCATGTGTATAAAAGACTTGCGCCTAATGAACAGAACAGCTATTTGGAAAGATGCTGAGTGTATCTCTTTGTGTGCGTTCCCTACTATAGTAGTTTTTTTCTAATTTACAACCACTAAGCAATATGAGGAGAGGAGTTGCCTATCGGTAAAATTTCCATAACAAACATATTGAATAATTGTTACCAGCAGTATGTCCTTTTCAAATATATCCACATGCATTGGCTAAATAGTATCTAGAACAGTGTTTCTTAACCTTTTTTGAGTCACAGGCCCCTTTTAAAATCCAATGAAAGCTCTGGACCCCTCCCCAGAAATAGTCGAGTAAACACAACTTTGCATGCAATGAATATATATATATAATTGAAATGTGATTGCCTCATACATATATGACAAACGCAAAGTTTGAAAAAAGGAAACAATCTTAACAAAAAAGAAAATTCCTATTATGGAGTGGAACAAGATGGCGGTTATGCAGAGAACGACAATACAAAGGTATAATAAGGTTATGCACTTTGGGGCTAAGAATATGCATGTGTCATACATACTAGGGGGGGTACAACTGGGAGAATCAATGGTGGAGAAGGATCTGGGGGCTCTGGTAGATCACAAGCTTAATAATGGCATGCAATGCCAAGCTGCGGTTTCTAAAGTGAGCAAAATCCTCTCTTGTATTAAAAGACGTATAGACTCCAGAGAGAGATATCATTTTACCCCTGTACAAATCATTAGTAAGACCTCATCTGGAATATGCAGTTTAGTTTTGGGCACCAATTCACAAAAAGAACATTGGAAAACTGGAGAAAGTACAGAGAATGACAACTAAACTAAGAGGCATGGAGGAGCTCAGCTATGAGGAAAGATTAGAGGAACTGAATTTATTCTCTCCTGAGAAGAGGAGATTAAGGGGGGATATGATCAACATGTATAAATACATCAGTGGTTCATATAGTGAACTCGGTATAGAGCTATTCACCCTGAGGTCATCACAGAGGAGAAGGGGGCACTCTTTATGTCTGGAGGAAAAGAAATTTAATCTCCAAACACGGAAAGGTTTCTTCACAGTGAAAGCTGTGAAAATATGGAATAGACTTCCTCAAGAGTTGGTTCTGGCCAGCAAAAAAGGCCTGGATTGTTTCTTAGATACACAGAATATAACTGGATACTAACATTTATAGGTAAAGTTGATCCAGGGAATATCCAATTGCCTCTCAGGGGATCAGGAAGGAGTTTTTTTCCCAGCAGGAGCAAATTGGATCATGCTTTGCTGGGTTTTTTGCCTTCCTCTGGATCAACTGTGGGTATAGGAATATAACTTTTTTTTAAATGGTTGAACTGGATGGACTTTTGTCTTTTTTCAGCCAGACTAAATATGTAACTATGTAACTACGTAAATTTGAATAGAAAACATGGGCCAACAGTGAGTCAAAGACACTTAGTGGCCGGTACTATAGGCAGAGGCAGGGTGCGTTTTCTTTCATTTCTTTCAATGGGAAACCATTCATTGGGGCAAGGGAGCAAGGGGTGCTGTATTTTTATGACCCTCACGGACCCCTGAAACCCATCTATGGACCACCTAGGGGCCCATGGACCCCAGGATAAGAACCCCTGAAACTAGAAACAATGTACAAAGTACAATGTACTGTCTCTCAGCTGAAAATTTCCAGTGTAGATAATTGAAGTGCAGTTTTGTGATGTACACCCCCAGAAGCTTGACTGTCATGCACAGTATGGGAATGTATCTTGTTGATGGTGATCCTGAGATACCATGTTTACAATTACATCTCAAGCATAGAAATGGTTCCCAGCCAAAACATTCACCGTGAGCCTTTCCATAGGCACAGCTTGCATGCTGTGACTGTATTCGGCCCTGTGAACCGCTAGCAAAATTATTACTTAGCTGTTGCTTCCAGAGCCAGCACAACCATATAGAAAAATTACATCTTATATATTAACAGCTGTTGATTTTAATGCCCTGTCATATAAAACAAAATATATCATATAGATGAAGCTGACTTTAAATTATTTTGATTTCGGACTAATGCATATTTATACTGCTGTATGTATTTTTAATTTCCCTTTTAAATACCCATTTGAGATATGCTTTTCCATGGAGTCCTTTACTGTTGTCTTATATCTACAAGATCTAGAGCTGTCATGATGCTACGGTGATGGATTTCTGCACTAGATTGATCACCATACTATTAATAATCATGAACATTGCATGAACAGTCACCCCAATGGATCAAATAGAAGAACATTAAGAAAAACAAATGGGTGTATGCATATACTGTAAGAACTAAACAGAACATAAATGTTATTATATACACAATTATAATTGTGAATTAAATATAGCCAAAGTTATTATATGACTACCTATTATGGCGAAAAGTTCACCTGCAGAATTTAAAGACAATGAAAGAATTGATTGTATTGTAATAAACATCTCCAGCATATTCCAGTGCATGGGTGAAAGAGAAGTCAAAGAATTCTCCATGCTGCTTATTACTGCAATCTTACATTAACCACTTTCCTTCCAAAAAAGGTTTACCCCCTTCCAAAAAGGTTTACCCCCTTCCTGACCAGGCCATTTTTTGCTATTTTTCACTGCGCTACTTTAACTGACATTTGCGCAGTCATGCAACACTTTACCCAAATTAAATTTATATTATTTTTTCGACACAAATAGAGCTTTATTTTGGTGGTATTTGATCACTACTGGGTTTTATATGGTTTAGATAAAATGAAAAAAGGCCAAAACTTTTGGGAAAAAACTGTATTTTTTACTTTCTGTGATAAAAAATATCCAATAAATAATTTTAAGAAATCACATTTCTTCATAGATTTAGGCCAAAATATATTCTGCTACATATTTTTGTTAAAAAAAAATCCTATTAAGCGTATATTAATTGGTTTGCATGAAAGTTATAGCATCTACAAACTACTGAACACGTCACCATTTTGCTCAGTAAATATATTTCTAAAGGTGCTATTGACATGGAATTTTCACCACATGTCGGTAACAACCCATGCAATCCCTACTTACAAAGAAACCAATACAAATAAGTTCAGTATTAAAATGGAATGACACAGGGAAAATGTTTTGAACATGCTATCACTTCACAAGTGGTCCCTGGCTCTTGGACAACTCTTCTGATAATTCTTTTCACTACTCTGTCAGAAATCTTGTGAGGGGCACTTGGTCGTGGCTGGTTTATGGTGAAATGATGTTCTTTCCACTTCCAGATTGCTGCCCCAACAGTGCTCACTGGAGCATTCAGAAGTTTAGAAATCCTTCTGCAACCAATGTCATCAGTATGTTTTGCAACAACAAGGTTGCGAAGGTCTTGAGAGAGCTTTTGCTTTATATCCATCATGAAATTTTTTTTTGTGGGACACCGTGGTTTTTATAGGTCATCAGTTGAGACTGAACCAGCTGATATTAATTTGCACTGACAAGGGGCAGGAATGCTTTCTAGCTACTGATAGATTTCAGCTGGTGTCTTGGCTTTCCATGCCTTTTTGCACCTCCCTTTCTTCATGTGTTCAATATTTTTTTCCCTGTGTCCTTCCATTTTATTATACATAGCTAAATTTATGAACTTATTTGTCTTGGTTTCTTTGTATGTTTGGATCACATGGGTTGTTACCGACATGTGGTGAAAATTTCATGTCAATAGCACCTTTAGAAATAAATTTACTGAGAAATGGCGATGTGTTCAATACTTATTTTACCCACTGTATACTGCAATTTTTATTTATTTATTTTTTAATACTAGTAACGTCGGCAATCAGCGACTTATAGTGGGACTGTGATGCTTGCAATAAGACATTAACTGACATTTTGTGGGAACTGATTAACTGAGACTAACATCTCCAGTGACACTAATACAGTGATCAGTGCTAATAATATACACTGACACTGTACTAATGACACTGGCTGGGAAGGGGTTAACATCTAGGGGCAATCAAAGGGTTAACTGTGTGTCTAACACTGCTTGGTGTGTTTACTGTGGGCTGTTTTACTATGGGATGTGCCAGTTTTTATTCTCTGCTTTGCAGAGAAACAAAAACCAGCACATTGCCACTGTCAGGACAGAGCCCTGTGTTGCTTTACAATTACAGAGCTCTGTCCTATCATCTGCTTTGCCGATCAGCGGGTCCTGCCCATCATTTATTGACCTAATCGACTTGTGATATAACTAATCACAGCACAGTTGGGGTGGCATGCATGAGCACCCCCTACCCAGAAGAGTCGGATCACATATTAAATACTTGATCCAGCGCATAGAGGCCGCTTTGCTGCTGTACTTGTAAGTAAGATGGTTGGCAGGCAGTTAATGAGAACTTTAAATGCAGTATATGACTTCTGAACATGCCATGCACACACAGAAAATTTGGAAACAATGTAATTAAAGTTCAGTCCTTTAATTTGTTGATAACATTGTACACATGCCAATGCATTTTTGGGGATCTCACAATGCCCCCTTCTTCAAGAATATTAATAATAGAATTAAAATAAAATCTCAGACTTACTAGGCAAAAAGACAGGTTTCTCTAATAAAATAACCAGAATAAAATACACTTGTCAAAAAACTAAATCGATCAAGTAGATTAAAGCCGGCCATACATGGGTCGAATTACGAACGATTTTTCGATTGAAAATCGAAAACATAGTTCGTTCTGTAATCCGATGGTGCCACCAATGATTTTGAAAATTGGTTGTTTTTCATGAATTTTCCAGCATGAGCGATGAACGAAATGGGCAGGAACAACAAAAATCGTCCGGTGCCATTGCCCCACTAACAGGGCAAAAATCAACCAATTATTCTTAAGTCCGATTTTCGAACTAAAAAAAAATGTATGGCCAGCCTAAGTGTCCCTGCAATCTCCAGAACAAACCAGGTCTCTGATTACTTAGTTTTGTGTGCAATGGGGAAGATTTGCCCAGAATTTGGTAGAGCTGTGCATAGTAACCAAACAGCTTCTTACTTCAGCTTGTTCAATTACACTTTGACAATTTAGCGAGCAAAATCCTCTCTTGTATTAAAAGACGTATAGACTCCAGAGAGAGATATCATATTACTCCAGTACAAATCATTAGTAAGACCTCATCTGGAATATGCAGTTCAGTTTTGGGCACCAATTCACAAAAAGAACATTGGGGAACTGGAGAAAGTACAGAGAAGGGCAACCAAACTGATAAGAGGCATGGAGGAGCTCAGCTATGAGGAAAGATTAGAGGAACTGAATGTATTCTCTCTTGAGAAGAGGAGATTAAGGGGGATATGATCAACATGTATAAATACATTATTATTATTATTATACAGTATTTATATAGCGCCAAAAGGTTTGCTCAGCGCTGTACATTATAGTGGGGGACAGTACAGTAACAAAACAATACACGAGGGGTTCGAGGGCCCTGCTCTTTCGAGCTTACAATCTAGGAGTGAGGGGATAGTGATACAGGAGGAAGTGGCTGTGGGGGATGGAGTGGTAGGAGGAGTGGAGGAGTTCGGCTGTTATGTGAGAGTGGGGTAGGCTTCCCTGAAGAGAGGGGTTTTCAGGGTGCGCCTAAAGGTGAGGAGGGTAGGTGACAGTCTGATGAATTGGGGTAGTGAGTTCCAGAGGATGGGGGAAGTCCTGGAGAAGTCCTGCAGTCGGGCGTGGGAGGAGGAGACCAGGGAGCTAGAAAGTAGGAGGTCTTGTGAGGTGCGAAGAGTACGGGTTGGGTGGTATTTGGGTATCAGGTCGGTGAGGTAGTTTGGGGAAGCGTTATTAATGGCTTTGTATGTCAATGTTATTAGTTTGAATCTATAGAGCTATTCACCCTGAGGTCATCACAGAGGACAAGGGGGCACTCTTTATATCTGGAGGAAAAGAAATTTAATCTCCAAACATGGAAAGGTTTCTTCACAGTGAGAGCTGTGAAAATGTGGAATAGACTCCCTCAAGAGTTGGTTCTGGCCAGCTCAGTGGATTGCTTCATAAAAGGCCTGGATTCTTTCTTAGATACACAGAATATAACTGGATACTAACATTTATCGGTAAAGTTGATCCAGGGAATATCCGATTGCCTCTCGGGGGATCAGGAAGGAATTTTTTTCCCAGCAGGAGCAAATTGGATCATGCTTTGCTGGGTTTTTTTTTGTCTTCCTCTGGATCAACTGTGGGTATAGGAATATAACTTTTTTTTCTGTGGTTGAACTGGATGGACTTTTGTCTTTTTTTTCAGCCAGACTAACTATGTAACAATAAAAACTAGAAGCTGATTGGTAACAGTTTAAGTAAATCCCCCCAGTGTGTCAACTTGAAACAGCATGGGTTATGTTCTCTGGTAGTATCTACTTTTTGCTCCACTAAGGAGTAAGTTTCTGTGTTATGGCTTTTGTGGTCTCAGTGAAAAGGGATTTTAACTCCATTTCTGAAAAGGTGATAAGGTTGGCTTTCAAAACCACAGGTTTTATCAGTGGAGGGAGGAGAGTAAATATGATGTTCTTTGTTCTCTAAATGTCACCAAAAATGCCTAAAATCCCTTTGCCCAAAACTGTTAGGAGAACAAATGTACATTTATGGATGATTCATTTTATGTTGTAATTCTTTCTTAAAGACACACTCCACTTTAGTTGAAAAAAAAAATCCCCTCTGGGTGATCCATGTATCTATGTACATTGCAGGGATTTTAATAAACTTGGTAGCAGATTCCTAATTTTTGATGCTTTTAAAGAAAACATTGTTTGTTTTACCATGTCCACTACTGAATGATTCTAAACAGGAGGGTCTGGTATAATCACCTGGTGCAGGAAGGTTGCAGGGTCTGCATCCCTTTAACATATGTAAACATCTCACCAAAACTGAAACTCCTATTGCAGCAGATGCCTAACATTCGGCTTGTATCTTAGCGCAGACGTCTGGGAAAAATCAGTGAGCCAATTAAATGACCATTCTAGTGCATTTGTGTACAGAACGCCTCCAGGTTGCCTTATTGCATTGAATCTTACAGAAAATTACAGTCGCTGCAGATGAAAATGTAAAGGGATTTTTTTTAAATAATATCAAATTTCAACATGGTTTATGTAGCAACTGTAAATGCTATAATAGTATTATTATTTTTTATTTATTATCTGTCATTTTTTTCCATGAAAAAAAAGTTACCCTTTAAAGCATAACTCTGGGAAAAGTAAAAATGTTCCCTTTTGGTGGAGCTGCGCTGCAGGGGCTAAATGCTCATTTAGATTCAGAGGGCTGCAAACAAGCAGTTTTACTTCTCCAATCCTCTGCTCCCGCACACTACTCTGTGCTGCAAGACCAGTTCCACCAGCCTCTCCTACCCTGTGCTTTGCCAGCCAGATGTCCTCTGATATCATCAAGACCGATGCAGAGCCCAAAGTCCTGCACTGGATGTGAAAATACCAATGGACAGACAGCTGGAACATGGGGGAGCGCTATATGCCAAAGGAGTAGGTAAGTAAATCTGTTTTTCCTGTCTCCTATAAATGAGCTTTTAACCCTTGCAGTGTGGGGAATTTAAATCTGATTAGCCATTAGTCATTGCTGTTTGTATTGCCTTAAAAAATAAGCCAGAAAGGGCAATAAAGTGTTTTTCCTACAGAAACCAGATTTTAGCTTGCCATTTTTAAAGGTGGCCCATAAAATAACAGATAAATACGAATTAGCTGCTTCAGATTACTGCATCTATATAAAGTTGAACTCCGAATGGATGTAAAACATCACTATTTAGTGCTGTTTCACACTGGTGCAACTTATGATGCGCCTTGAGTCGCACAGAATCACATGACAAGGGAAATCACATTAGTTTCAATGGTGCCCAATTACATCAATGCAACTCTGTGCAGTGCGATTTTGGAAAAGATTCAGTTCTACGTTGGTATGATTTCAGTGCGATTTGGCTCCATAGAATATGCTAACCTCATATAAAGTGGCATCACTACATAATTGTACTGAAAATTGTATCAAAAGAAAATCACAGTAGTGTGAACCAAACCTTTGTTCAGTAAAAAAAATGAACACAAAGTTGAACACAGCTAGTTTAGGTACCCAATTACCCAATAGCAGGCAAGGGCTGGGAGAGGAAGGGCAGTACTGGGAACCAGAAGGCAATGCATAGTGCTGTCAATATAACACTAGAAGCATGCTGTGCTGTCAGGCAGGGGTGCCTGATTGCACACATTTAGGCCCCTTTCACACGGGCATTTCGTATTTCATTTTTATTTTCATCTATCCGTTTACGGATGAAAAACGGACACCCATGTATTTCTATGGACTAGCTCATCTTTTTACATCCATTAATGTCTGCATCCGTTAACATCCGTTTTTTTGAACAGAAGAAAACCCTATTTTTCTTCTGTTAAAAAAATCGGAACAGACGAAAGACGGATGTAAATGGACAAAAACGTCTGTAAATGGATGAAGAATGGATGTAAAATGACAAAAATGGCTGTGAGCTAGTGAAAACAGATGTAAACTGACCAAAAACAGATAAAGAGCAGATGTAAACAGACAAAAACGGCTGTAAAGAGATGGAAAATGGATGTAAACAGACAAAAACAGATGTAAATGGATGTAAACAGATGAAAAACAGATGTAAACAGGCAAAAAATGAATGAAAAACTGATGTAAACGGATGAAAACCAGATGTAAATGGACGAAAACAGATGTCAAAGGACCAAAAACAGATGTAAACTATGTAAACAGATGAAAAACGGATGGAAAACGGATAAAGAATGGATGTAGACTGATGAAAAAACGGATGACAAACAGATATAAATGGATGAAAGTGGATGTAAACAGATGAAAAATGGATGTAAATGGACAAAACCATATGTAAACAGACTAAAACAGATGTACACAAACTAAAAACAGATGTAAAAGCTGTAAATGGATGAAAAAAACAGATGAAAAATGGATGTAAACTGATGAACAATGCATGTAAATGGATGAAAATGGATGTAAACATACCATAAGCAGATGTAAACAATGTAAATGGATGAAAAATGGATGTATATTGATGAAAAACAGATGTAAACTGATGTAAACTGATGAAAAACTGATTTAAACTGATGAAAAACTGATGTGAACTGATCCGTTTTTTCTTGGAAAAAATGTAACTGAACTGATGAAAAAAAGGGATGTAAGTGGACAAAACCCGTATGTAAACAGACGAAAAACAGATGTAAATGGACAAAACCATATGTAAACAGACTAAAACAGATGTAAACAGACTAAAAACAGATGTAAAAGATGTAAATGGATGAAAAACAGATGGAAATGGATGTAAACTGATGAAAAATGGATGTAAATGGATGAAAATGGTAGTAAACAGACCAAAAGCAGATGTAAACAATATAAACGGATGAAAAATGGATGTAAATTGATGAAAATGGATGTAAACGGATGAAAAACTGATTTAAACTGATGAAAAACTGATGTGAACTGATCCATTTTTTCTTGGAAAAAACGTGACTGAACTGATGAAAAAAACGGATGTAAGCGGACAAAACCCATATGTAAAATGGAAGAAAACGGATGTAAACGATGAAAACGGATGAAAAACGGATGGAAAATGGATGTAGACTAATGAAAAACAGATGTAAACTGATGTGAACCGATGAAAAACTGATGTGAACTGATGAAAAATTGATGTTAACTGATGAAAAACAGATGTAAACTGATGTGAACTGATGAAAAACTGATGTAAACTGATCTGTTTTTTCTTGGAAAAAATGTGACTGAACTGATGAAAAAACCGGAACGCCGTGTGAAAGGGGCCCTACATTTTTTGGCAGGGAATACAGCTCCCCATACTGTGTATTTTTGAAGTTTGCATGGAGTTTGGATTTAAATCCGGAGACCCAGTCACACAGTTTTCCAGACTTTCTCAGAATGACAGAAGTGCAGTTTTCTGACCTAATCTATTTGTGTGGTGATGACATTATATCCAATATAAAATGCACAGCTCATACAAAGCGTGTTTCACAGAACGTTTGTTCCCCCCGATGCCGTAGATGCTGGTGGTCTTTCTATTAGACCTGAATATCACTTCCTTCTGGCCAGGCAAACACCATCAACACTCTTTGTGAGGTTTTGCACTCGTTCCCTAACCTCTTGGCTGGATTTATTGCAGCGCATCGTCTCGCCCCCTGGGTAAAGCCTGCACTTTTGTTTGACTCTGCTGTTCTCCCTGCACCTGCCGTCACTTGGCTAATTACCTGTCTGAGCTAGCGGCTGGGGATGCTGATCTTGTGCTGCCAGCTAATAGCTTTGTGCTATCACACCCTATGTAGATCTAATACCTGACCGAAATAGACTTTTCCAGAGGTGTGAACTGCTATACCCAGCATACGTGGAGGTAGAAGAGAGAGGGAAGTATCATGCCATGGAGAACTCTCATTCTCTGTCTTTTGAAAGATTGTTTTTAGATATGTATGGAAATGGTATCAGCATCTTGTAAATCACTGTGTGATTCTGTGCTAATTATTTAAAGCAAACTTAAAGCAGACTTTTAAACTCTTTAGGAACATTAAATATTTTTCCTCCTTCCCCTCCTGTAAAATGATTGGATATTGAATTGTTTTCTTTCCTGAAAAATACCTGTTTTACGGGTCCCAGTCCCACACTTTTGGCTTTTTCCCATCCTTGCTGTACCCTCCTAGGATATTTACACCATTCATTCCAGGAGGCTTTGTGGCAAACTAGTGTACACTGTGTATGTGCAGAGGCACATCATTAGTGGGCAGGTGCAAGAACCTGGAAGAGAAACCCAGCAAAATATCACTCCTGTCACCCATGCTGTCACAAATGGCACATGCAAGAAAAACCCCAGGCTGAAGTTGCACCAGAAACCGACACTTCCTGGAGTGTCAATCTCCAATGTCCTTAGTGGCTTGTCCTGCCGGCCACTAGATTACTACAGGAAACACAGAATAGTGATTCTTAAAGCTGAACTCCACACAGTGGTGAATTAGTCCACATAACTGCACCATATTTGGGACTCCCTAATGAATGAGCTAGTGGTGATTAATTAAAAATGTTTTGTTGAATTAAATGTAAATGATCATAAACCCTCACCTTGTAAAATCACCTTAAAATATAAATGAAAGGCAAAACAATTTGTGTATAGATATAAAAATAATAACAAATGCCTTTTTTCACTTATTTATAAGTGATCACATAACCTCGATGCTCCTTATGCAGCTGAGAGCAGAGAGCTGGTCGAGGAGAAACAGCAGAACACTGATTTTCCCAGTGAAAGGATGTGCAGTGGTGTGTGTCAGGACAAGTCTGATCATTGGAGGAGAGCACACTGAGTTCTCAGCGTAGCTGGAGAACTGACCACGCTGTGCTCTCATACCTAGTGTGGTCAGTTTTTAATAGGAAAGCAGAGGGACTAGCGGGAACACCAGGGATTTCACACAAAGGAAGAAATACAAAGAGAACAGGAGACCTTTTCTTACAGTACATGGTACACCTGGTACATATCAGGAATATGAAATGTTGGGTTTACATATTCTTTAACTACATTTATGCTTATTTTCTAAATAAAATTTAGTTTCAAAATAACATCATAATGAGCATCTCCAGAAATGATTTCTAGATTACATACACAATATTGGCCCAAAACCTTGTGACAGGTGGAGGGAAATATTCCTCGGCTTAGGTGAACAATGGAAAGAAGAAAAGAGAAAAACCATGGTGGTCATTGGTCATCAGGAGGAAAAGATGATTGGCATTGGTGGTCAGTGGGAAAGAAATACCTCAGTGTTAATGGTCAATGAGCAAAAACACCCCCAGCATCAGTGATCATAGGAAGGAAAAAGGTCTCGATGACAGTGGTCAGTGGAAGAAAACTGCCCCAGCATTGGTGGTTGGTGGGAGGCTCTGCAAGTGCAAGATCAACTGGACAGCTTGGTCAGGAGGATGTCTCTGTTCTTTCTTAGATGGACAGTTTAGCCTAACAGCCTCCCATCATTGACTTATATGGCTGACAGCCAAGTTCAAAGGCTCCTTATTCACTGCTGGTAGGAAATGTCTTGAAACTGTGGGATTCTGTTCAAATAATGGTACAGTCTTTTGTCATCTAAGACCATGTTTCTCAACCTTTTTTCAGTCAAGGCACCCTTTAAAATTATGGACAGTCCTGAGGCACCCTTTAAAATTATGGACTGTCCCGATACACCCTTTAAAATTATGGACAATCTTGAGGCACCTCATTCTAAAATGTAAAAAACTATTCTAATAGTTTTATATAGCACAGCAACATCCACACAAGTAGGACACCCAACATTGGAGGCGATTTATTCTTCCAAAGCAAATACACTTTTGCACACTGGTACTGACTAGTATTCCATTGTTTCTCTTCTCCCTCAGTTTTTCTCCATCACTGAGCTGATGTGACCCGAGCACTGATGGAGAGGGGCAGGGGAGGGACAAACTAGGATGCTGTGAAGGCAGCTGACATCCTCCTTATCAACTGATGATGTCATTGGCTGTCAGAATGCCGGTGGCTAGAAGGTTGAAATGGTGCGCAATGAAAACTTGTGACTTTGTGCAACTAAAAGGCAGGCTTGTTCCACCTGCTGACTTGTATATAAGTTTTGGGAAATTTTTAGACATTTTGCCAAGACACCCCTGAAGAAATCTCAAGGCCCCCTGGTTGAGAAAGGCTGCTTAAAGACATACAAATATAGGCACTCTGATAAACCTTATGGTATGACTGTCTTCTTGCTAAGCATGACAGATATATGCATTTACATATCACCAGTTATGTGATGTTTTATTATATTACATACTGTAGCTTCTTCTATAAAAGTATTATATTACTAGAAATGTAATCATATACATACAGTGCATTTACATTCTGTATATTTCTTACACAACCCTATCTACGCCTTCTGTAATAAACATATTAGACTGTTGGTGTGTGTGTGGCCTGAAATCTAATTTCTAAAGCCAAAGAGTGAAGGAAAACCCTTCATTCATTTCCTGTGTCCCAATCACATTATCAAATATTTCTCAAGACTGAACAACAAAGAAAGGGAGGAACATTTTCTTTTATTTTCTAAATCTGGGGAGAGGTCAATTATTTTTATTTCTTATTTATAGACCTGTGCACCTACAGTTTTCCTGGCTTGGGACCCAGACTGCAGTGCTCGAATGTTCTGTAAGGCCCCCTGGGCTGGCAGGCCACGGGCAGCTGCCACTTAAAATGTTACTAAACCCAGGACCCTGCATTCATTATATCTGGTCTCCCACAGTACACAGAACATGTAAATGAAATTATTTTAGTAAATATAAACTGCTAAATACCTTTTCTCATCAGCAGTTAGAGCAGTCTTGTGACTTCTCTCAGTGTGCAGCTGAGCACTGGTTAAAGCTTGTAGGAGGAGTTTTCATTCTCCCCTGATTGTCCTATGAAGCTGCAGGACCAGTGACCCTCTGTCTGGACAGAGCTGATTGGTCCTGTGCTGATCACATGCATTCTCCCAAGAAATAAAAAACTCTCTGGCAATACACATCAAACTGAGCATGTGCAGCTTGCCCCATGGCTCTGTTCTATCAGATTGTGGACTGTGGAAGAAGGGGAGGATCAGAGAAGATAGGATCAAACATCCGTTTTACACAATGCAGAGGATTAACCCCTTAGGTTCCACAATGAGTATAACAAGCATGCTTTACTGCATATACAGACTGATCTTACTGTTGTGGGTTTAGTATCACTTTAAGCCCTTAATGTTATTGCATCTACCCCCTGAAGAAGCATTTTTCTTCTGACAAAACATGGAAAATATACTTATGAAGCACATTTTTTACTGACAACCTGAAAAATGACAGAACTCTTAGTAAAAACTAAAACAATCGATATTTAAACAGTATAAACACAATATGGAAACACTGAAAATACCCAGAACAAGTAATTTGTGTGGTTTACACTTACAAAGTCAACAGAGCATGGCAAATTATTAGTCCCTGATGTTTACAGACAGTTGTAAAAATCACAAATTTTTTACAAACTGTCCATAAATTTACTGATGTTGGCAACCCTGACCTTAGTGCTGCTGCAGAGGATCTCAGCACATGAGAGGCGTGTATGCAGATATGGCCTTAAGTTTAATTATGGAAGGTTACTGAAAGGGTTAACATTTGTGGGGTCCTTGGATTGAGCGTTTCTTTAAGTAATGAGAAACAATGGCGCCAGTTTCCTAGCACCATATGTACCTTTTACAGTGTACTAAGCAGAAGGTGAAAGCTGTGGTGATGGTACTCTTCATATGGTTCAATACACCATACATGCAGTATTGGTGGCCATTTGATGCAGTCCATTGTAGATGGAACTTGATGGTCCCTTAAGTGAGCTCTATAAGCAGTGGTGGGGGACGCTTAGTGCAGCTCCATGCAAATGGGGCTTGGAAGGCTTTTTAAGTGGCCATGTTCATCTATAATCCCTGGGCTTCCCACAGCCATTACAGGGGGCTCAGATATGAAGACATGATTGAACTTTGATCCTAGAATCATTAACGGAAGGGGATGGTGGAAGAGCAAAGCCCATGAGACAGGTTTCCTATTCTTCCCAATTGACATTTGCCCCAAGAATTTAAGTATCTGCCTCCACAGACATGAGGTCCTGCTGATCCAACCGTAAAAATGCCACATCAGGTGACTGTAAATTCATCCCTGAAAGCTGTATTTTCCTTTAGTTAGTTTTACCACAGCAATTCATCAAAGGTGCTTATGCCAACTGTCCAACATACTGACAATATATGGCGCTGCAACAAAAAATTTGAAAATTGCTGTGGACCTAACTTTCTGTTACAATAATCAAAATGTTTTTTTTTAAACACACTACTTTCTACTTAATATTGCAAAAGTCCTTATTAAACCTCATTTTTAGCAAGCTAGGTATTTAGTCCACAATGGTCCCTGTAGGTAATGGAGAGTTGGTGCAGTCAATACATTTTAAGAGCTACAGTGACACATCCTGGCTGTAGGAAGGTACTACAGTCCAACTATGTCTGCAGATTTGTTCCAACCTGCCAATACACACATCTATCACTAGGAAGGCTCTGGAGCATGTACAAGTGTCAAGACAGAAATTCAATAAAAATCTGTCTTTAAAAGAACATTACTTTTATGCAAAGTCATATTTCTATCGTATAATCTTTTTTATTCTTTTTTTCTCAATTACTATTTCTCCTGCCTAATCTAACCAATATTTTCTTGTGCCTTTATAAGAACAATTTCCTTCCCCAATAAGGCAGGCATTTGAATTATGCATTACTGTAAAATATAACTGTATAACACAAGCCATAGAAAAGCCTCTTTATTCAGTCTCTGGTCTCTGAAGCGGATTGTTACCACCCCTGGGCAATAACCTTGCACTTAAAATGCATGCTTGTGTCTGAAGCAGTAAATTATAAAATGTATTCTGCAGGTTAGCCTTGATCTTGTTTCCAAACACGTTTGTGGAGCAGATGTTTGTGTCTATTGAATGTAAGCATCTCATTGATACCTGTTCAGTCCTATTGTGCTCATTATATGGAGCATTGCCGTGAGCAATAGAACGCGCAAAGCACAGTAACGCATATAGCAGCCAACGAGAATCTACATTTTTACTGAACTTCTACATCAGACTGAAATTAGGTTGAAATTGGTGACCAAACTTTGCAAAGCACTTTTTCTCTGTGAATCTCAAAAGCAGGTTTAAATAATAATATGATCTGGACATGGCTTGCAATTTCTGGTTAATATATAAGTTCAATAGCTCTCGGTTGCGAAATTTGATGCGGCAACTTTTGCATGGATTGGGTGACAATCTGTGGTTTATGGTGACATGCAGATACCCTCCAGCTAACATCCATTGGACAGGTTAAAGATTGTTCCCCTTCCCTCCTCCTTACCATAAACCTGACAGGTCCTCTCTCTGAACTCTCTGAACTTGGAAGGTTTTCTGCCCGGAAGGCATGGGAATGTCCAATCACCCTTCAAACTCTTTGGGCAACCCTCCTGCTTCTGACTGATGGTTAGTGCAAAAAAATCTTTATGACTGGTCAAGCAACCCATCCATCATGTTGAAAAATACATGTCAACTTGTCATAAAATACCTATTAAAATAACAGAATACGTAAAGTGAATGGTCACCCAAGTCCTACTTCCAAATTCTGGCTGCAACAGGTATAGAAAGACTGCTAGACAAATTAGCTCTCCAATTTTTTGCTTATGGTAGGTGGCTTAGAAATTCCAAAGTCAAGGCTTTTGACATAAAAAACAGTCTAATACTCATAAAACAAACATCTATAAGCCAAGAGCAAGAATAAAGGAAAAAAAAAATCACGCAGTCGTGAGTGGCAAACGCTTCTATCAGAAATGACATCCATCAAGACTATACTCCAGTTAAAATCCCCATCTCTACTTGTCACTAATGCACATTAACTCTTTTGCACTGTCTGCAACCATTTCTGTCTTGGAGAACTTGCAGGAATACAGTTGCTTGCTGTACCCACGAGGGAACAATTTTGTGTGCTGCTACTGCTGCATGCCCAAGCGAAGACATTTTAACTCCTTAGCTGCTACAGATTCCTGCAGTGCAAGGGAGCCATTAAATGCAGTCATTATAAGCCACTGGTTGGATGCTGGCACCATTTACCCATAGATCCACAGAGCTTAACTGTGTCACAAGCAATCAACCTCCCTGCTGTGTCAGGCTGGGGACTAGAGACTTAGCACCGTGTCCTCCGATTGACACTGACAAAGAGTGAGCATCAAGCTAGGGATGGATGCTCAGGCATTTCCTGGACCCATCTGTATCACGTTGCCGTAGTTACATACTAAAATGCTCTCCTATTTGTTTTCATTGAGAAAGCACGGTATGTAGCAGTCATTTTATTTAAATGATAGATAACGTAAAGTTTGATAGACGCCGGTCAATAAAGTTATCCTAATTAGAGCTAGTCAGCTGGTCTGACTTGACTTGAATGGGAAAAGTCTTACCTCTTGGGTTGTCCATTTCTCTAGCAAGGGTCTTACTTCTAGTACAGTTGTTTTCAGAATTCTAGAGAACTAAAGATTCACAACCTACCCAAGAATTGAACCAAAACAGACGAAAACTAACCACACAACCAACTCAACACATTTCAATTTACAAATGATAATGAAGTCTTTCCAAAGAAAGGCAGGGCTTCTTATGTGACTTTTTTTTCCCAGGTATTGTCATCATAACTAAGGAAAAAGTCACAAAATCAGCTTACTTTTTGACTTTGGCAGCTAGCAAGGCAAAAACATTACAATCATATTCCTACTGAAGCAAGAGGTTGGTTCCATAAAAGAAGAGGCAGCTGGATTTGGCTGCAGGTAAGAGAGCAGACAAGACAGGTAGACATCACTGAAGGACCAGAGGTTGAAAAAAAAAAAGAAACACTGAAAGTCATTGAAATAAAGACTACCTACTGTGCTTCTGTGGAAGGCTGCCTAAATCCATTGTCTTGTGTAGAGGGGAAGGCTGCTGAACAGCTTGGTGTTAGGATGCAAATGCTCCCATCATTGTGTTTCGCTTTGCGCTGCCTCTCGCTCTGCTTTTCTCAGCAAGTGGAGCATCTCGTGTGCAAGTGTGTCTGTTTCTATGGGAAGCTAGTTTGAAATTTATCCCACTGAATCAGTCAGCCACTAAGGATTCGTCACTACTTTGCCCTGTCTTCTGTCAGCTAGCACTCCGGTGCCACAGAGCACGGGGAGGAGGGCTGGTTAACATTTGCTTTTTCTGATGAGAAGGTTGAAAGCCTCCAGACTTTAATTGATAAAATGGACAAAGTATTAAAAAAAAAATTGATTTTGGCATGATGACCTCTCAAGCTTCTCATCTCATCCTGACCCTTGATTTAGGTTGAAATGGCACACTAGAGGCTGTGTTTGCAGATAACATAAAGATTCTTTGTAAGTTAATGGAATTGGTACTTACGGTTGCCTTGTCCAGGGGTCAAAGGTTGGGAGCACTTTACAGACATGATCTATCCTCATAGCAAGTCTATGTTGTATTATGTGCTGAAGAAGCTTAAGGTGAGAAGACAAGAAGCAAACTGAGCTTTAAATACAATTGAGTGGTGTATCATATTAACAACTAATTATCTGTGTATGGAAGGCTCTGTAATCACCATGGAGACCGATGAATCTTTTTCTCACTTTTTTTCCCCAACATTTGATTGTAAGCTCTATAACCACATCCCAGAATGTAGCTTCGGTAGGGTGTCTGCAAAGCAATAAAGCAAAGCAATATTTCAAATATCGAATCATTTTGTGCTGGTCATCGGAATTTCCAATTTATTTTGAGTTTGCGTTGGTTTTAACAGCTGCTTGCGTGTGTAGACAGATGTACGGAATTTAAGGGCTGTATATAGCACTGAGTCTAATGCTGTAATCTTCTTTTCTAAGAAAATCTTTTTTTCCCTTGGCAGTGTGAAAAGATAAGAGATGTATAGATAGAATTTGACTGTGTACATGAAAAGTGATGTGTTCTGTACAGGTTTATGTGCTGGATATGCAGAGGGATGATTTTTTTGGCTACTACAAGTACTCTGAAAAGGTATCACAAAAGTGCAATACCTGAGTGAGAAGCCTCAGAAGGAAGTGGACCATCTCTGACTCCCTAAACAAGTTTTGAGACAGTGAATACGGAAACCATTCAGCTGTGCTGGACACCACTGCCCAAGAATGAAAATGTGGGGTACAAGGTAGACTATTTTGGTACGGAAAAGGTAAGTTTCCAGATTTATGGAGTGTTAGGGGATAAAGTGTATATCTAGACCAAAATCTTTTATATGTAACCAGGGCTATGCAATGGGTGCACTTTCTTTTTTATGCCTAGTTTTGCTGAATTTCCTTCCCTTAGATTTTACCTGTTTATCCTGCCAGTTCTTTTCAACCCACATCATTTCCTTCAAAAGGCTGACAACAGTATAAGGATTTTGCTGAAATTACAGCAGCATTGTCAGTCTTTCCCACTTCACCTCTTCCTAATCTGGACCGCAGGATGGCATGGCACTGTTAATGCTTCTTCTGACATACAGATGTTGTAACCCTGGAGGAAGCGCTGACAACAACTAGTAAAGCCCAGCCTTTCCACCTTCTTCACCTTCTCTCCTCTGCTGCAAAAATTACTGGCAGATTTAGTTCTACTAGAGAAGAGAATGCTTAAAACTCTGATGTCTGGGCACCCCCACCCACCAGCCACACAGGAAGAGTGGGAGGCATAGTAACATCCTAAAAAAAAGCCATTATCTGCCACTTTTATAAAAAGCATGGACAGACTCTTTGGGAAGCTTACAAAGCTGTCCTTAGAGGACATAATATTCAGTTAGCCTCTAAATGTAAACGTGACCGACAACTCAAACAACACCAGGCACAACTGGAAATGCTCTTGGCAATATTTAAACAATCTTCCACTTTTGCCCCTAAATTCCAATCCATCTCTCTACACACTCATCATAATGTCCTTACTAGTAATCTCCTAAAAATTCTGGACAAATTTCGGCATCACCTTACTATCCTATATGCAACTCCTGCTTAGCTGGATACTCAGCACGCCAATGCTTTCCTAGAGAACCTCTCTTTTCCTTCATTATAATCAGCTCATTAAACTCTAATGGATCACGATATCCAAATATCAGAGGTCCTTCAATGTATTAAGGAACTGAAGAAGGGCAAACGATTGGGACTCAATGGGTATACGGCGTTGTATTACAAGAAATTGTCAGATGTCCTTGTTTCCCACTATATAATTCTATCAAAAAGGGCGTTACCCTAAACCCCAAATTTACTGACTGCTAATATTGTAATGCTTCCCAAACCTGACCGCATCCACTCTTCCTGGGCCAATTTTAGACTCACTTCCCTCATTAATATCGACATGAAAATACTTACAAAAATCCTGGTGGACTGTCTAAATACCTTCTTCATCCAGTTAATAAAAAAAGACTAGGTTGGTTTTGTTCCATGACGACAAGCATGTGACGTTATCTGTAGGGTTCTGTATTTACAACACTTAGCCTTTAAGCATTCTGTGGAATCGATGTACCTGTCCCTAGATATTAACAAGGCATTCAAAACTTTGTCTTGGCCCTATCTTATGACGGTGCTTTGCCACTACGGGTTTAGGCCATCTTTGCTCTGTTGGATAACAGCTCTAAAGTTGATCCAGGGAATATCCGATTGCCTCTCAGGGGATCAGGAAGGATTTTTTTCTCCTGCAGGAGCAAATTGGATCATGCTTTGCTGGTTTTTTTGCCTTCCTCTGGTTGAACTGTGGGTGTAGGATTATAACTTTTTTTTTTTTTTAATGGTTGAACTGGATGGAATTTTGTCTTTTTTCAGCGAGACTAACTATGTAACTATATGACTCCCCTCTGGCCAAACTTAAACACTATGGTTTTGAATTGTCAGTTTTTCCTATACACAGGGGTACTCGCCAAGGATGTCCACTGTCTCCACATTTGTTTATTTTGGTATTGGAACCCGAAGCGATTCGAGTTCATCCAGACAATAAAGTAATTCCAGTAGCATGTACTTCCCATAAACTATCCTTGTTTGCTGATGACATACTTATGATCCTGACCTCACCCAGAATTTCTCTGCCTAACTTATTCTTCATTTTGGACAGCTTTGCATCGCTTTCTGGTCTCCGTGTCAATCCTGTCAAATCCAAGGCTGTCTCTTAATCTTTCATCTTCCGAACTGGACAACCTGCAAAGATCCTTCCCCTTTCAATGGTCCACTGCTTTACCATATATAGATGTTCGCTAACCCCATCCTATGAAGGACTCTACCAGGCAAATTACCCTACTCTGTTATTTTGACTGAGCTGTTGTCCTCGTGGTCTCATTTTCCAATTCCTTGTTTTGGTAGGATTGTTTGTTAGGAACTAGGACAACTGCCATTTGCATGTCTTATCTACCAAAATTGTACGTTTTTTGAGTTCTGCCTGTTCCAGTCCCCCCTCACATCTTACGCATCCATCAGTGTAAACTATTGAAATTCATTTGGGGATCTTCCAGGCCTAGAATCAATAAGCAGGTAATGTTTCCTCTTAAAATCAATGGTGGTCTTTCGGTTCCGAACCCTCAGGCCAATTATCTGATGGCAACCATTGCCCCCTTGTTCATTTACATGAGTCCCACCATCTCTCATTGTGGGCCACTATAGATTTAGTGGACTCACACCCTATCCATTTATCCTTCTGACCTTGGCTCCCAGCGCATCACTGCCCACTTTCACTCAAACCAGTCTTATCACACACCCTCCGAATGTGGGACTCCATCAAATATTCAGCGGGTCTGATCTCACCCCACTTACCATTACTACAAGTCCTTCGGTGCCCACTGTTCCCTCTGGGTTTTGACAATCCGAGGCAATTTTCTTGGTGGACTGACCATAGGTTCCATGATATACACTCACTTCTTACCCCTACTAGACCTCTTACATTTGACGCTCTCAGATCCTCTCATGATATCCTATTACGGGAGTGCTACAGATACCTTCAACTCCGACACATTTTGTCTCAGCTACTTAGAACTCAAGCCCAAGCCCCGTACACTAACCCCTTTTGAAAGCTTATGTAGGGCACAACCTCAATCCCAAGGCCTTATTTCATTGATTTACTCCTCAATAATAACTTCTAAAAAAACCCCACTGAGACCATTTCACCAACAATGGGAATGCGAATTGGGGAAGCGGCTTGACCCATAGGACTGGCAAATCATGACAGCAGAAATATCTAAAGCTTTAAAAATGTGCTCATACTGGAAAACTCTTATAAACTTTTATACAGATGGTATTACACCCCTGCTAGGCTGACACGCTTTATTCCTGCTTACTCACCAAATAGCTTTCGGGGTTGTCTATAATCAGGTACGATGGCCCAAATTTGGTGGTCTTGCCCAAGGGTTTGCAAAAGGTTTATGTGTTACTCCACGCCCTGCTACACACAGATCTCAGGAAGAACCCCTATGAGCCCTTCTCTGTAAACTGATTATGGAATTGCTCCGCCCTGAACATCAACTGGTGACGCACCTTTTTACAGCTACCAAAATGACCATAGCTGAAGCCTGAAAAACCCTGATCCTCAGCTTTAAAGCTGTTAAAAAATCGCATGATTTACATTATTGTAAATTAAAAATGAACTGCCATACTATCAGATACCCATGAGAAATTTCTCTAAGTTTGGCAACCCTGGATAACTCATGCTCAGTCATCTCGATTTGACAATACTCTTTTGTCGATATAACAACCTGGTGTGGCGGACTCTTGGGACTCATCTTCCTCTTTCCTCCACTTATACTTTCTCTTCTTTCATTTTTTCTTCTTTCTTTTTCCCCTGCTTTCTTGTTTGTGTTCAGTTAATGTAATGCTCTGATGGCTGGGCACCAGCCTGACTATGATGGTTACAACCTATGTAATTTTTTTATCTCATAATTTGTTTGTCTCGTGTCTCATGATACTCAACAATTTATGTATATGCCTCATCTGATGCATGGCTTTAGCATGTTTTGTTTTTTACCAACTATGCTTTGTTACTTATGATTCCCATATTGTATGGTTGAGTACTCCAGATGTTATGATAGTCACCTCTGTGTCATTTTCAAGTTGAATGTAACTGTCATCCTTTAGTTTTGTCTGTTTGACTGAACATTGTCAACAAAAATCTTTGTAAACAAAATGCATGGACAGACTTGTAGAATGAATCCTACAGTTTACTGCAAGGTCCTCTTTAATTGTTAGCTTAAGGGTTAGGTTAGTGCAAATAACAGGTTCACTTTAAGGGGTAATGCCAAGTCTTAGATAAAGCGTTAAAAACGTACAGTGTTGGTGGGAGGTTAGGTGTTTAGGGAAACAGGTGCTGAGGTGGAAAATGCTAGCTGACTGGCTGTCTTGCTGACTCAGAACAAGCATACAGAGCATGAGATCTGAATGCGTCTGCCTTGTTGCATGCTTGCTGCATTCAGTGTCTTAAAGTATTGAAGCCAGTGCAGGCTAGATAACTAACATTTTTTAAAAAGGTCAGCATTGGCTGCCCCCCATGTTCTCTCAGTTGGGTTTTTTAAAACAGAACAGAAGTTCCACTGTAACAAACAGCGAGCAGGCAGGCTTTTTATTGCAGAAGATACATATTATGATGTCTATTCTACAATAAAATGTCCCTACCTGCCTGCTCGCTGTCTTATCTGGCAATGCTCAGCTCAGCTTACAGTACTGGCCCAGTCTCTGTTTGCTGGACTGACAGCCTCCTGCGCATGTGCAGGAGTGACGTGTGCAGGAGTGACGTTTGCAGGAGTGACATGTGCAGGAGTGATGTGTGCAGGAGTGACATTTGCAGGAGTGACATTTGCAGGAGTGACGTAGGCAGGAGTGACGTTTGCAGGAGTGACGTGTGCAGGAGTGACGTGTGCAGGAGTGACATTTGCAGGAGTGACATGTGCAGGAGTGACGTGTGCAGGAGTGACGTGTGCAGGAGTGACATTTGCAGGAGTGACGTTTGCAGGAGTGATGCATGTTTAGTGCTGGCTAATGAAGATAGCCGGGACCAGAGAAGAAGACCAGAACACAGGAGAAGATGGTGGTGCTGGCGAATGATAAGACCATTGGATGAAAGGTAAGTTTGGACTTCCTTTAGTTCCGCTTTAAAGTGGATCATGAGTTGTGAAAGGTCAGTGCTGGTGTCCGTTGGCACAAGTTGACAGCAGAGTGGGGATTTAGCATATAGAACTAATAGTAAGTTCACTGTTAGGGCTTTGTTCAGGGGTTAGGTTGAGGTATTAGTGGATTTAGATTACTTTTTTGGGTTTGTTTTAGTGGACTGGGTAAGAATTAGGTGAGGGTTTCAATGTCAAGGGTTAAAAGGGAGGAACTTCACCTTTTTCTCCTGCTGATCGGCTTCTGTTCTGCTACCCTAATGGAAAATTTCCACTCAATCAGTGCTGCAGGCAACTGACTCAGTGTTGCAGATTCCTCCATCCACATTGAATGTGTAGATGGGGAAACTGGGTCCGTTTTTTTTTTTGTTCAAACGCTGGTTGAACAAAAAAACTGACTCATCTATGAGTCATTTTACAGGAGAGCAACGTTCATTTCACTTGTTCTAAAAGCATGTTTAGAAAATATTAAAAAAAACATATTTAGTAGACCTGAAGAATATATGCACATTCCCCTATGTTTTAACCCTTTAAACATGCTGGAAGTACATAAAAATAACTGTATCTGTGCCAGAAATATACAATGCTCCTACCTAACTTTTTGACATGAAAACACATATTGTGGTATCAGCCCTGCCTACTTCATTTCTGATGGATTCAAAAGAACATATGATGGCTTATGAAGAACACAAACCTCTCCTTATCTTTGCCCCCCCCCCCCCACCTCCTCATCTCCATAACTGCTCCTTTTGAAGGCAGAAAGCCCGGGAAGTTGTCAACTCTCAAGAATTCTAGCAATATCAGCAGATACATTTTATCGAAAAGATATCACAAAACACTTTTTTTTTGGTTTATATAGAAGAACAACAAGGAGAAAAATAACAGAAGTTTATTGTTAGGTGTTATGTGCACTTTAAGCAACTGTGTCGCTAGAGCCATGAGGCCAACTGAGGTGGCATGGTGGGGTGGCACTGCGGCCTGGAATGCCAATACTGGACATTATGTCCTCAGTGCATGTTTAGCCCAGTGTATGTTCAGTCCCTGGGCCACGCAGCATGATTGATTGATATGGTGTAGGTGATCAAACCATAACAACCAATGAGAGGGCCAGTAAAATGGTTACCTCTGGTTGAATCCACCTCTGGTACAGTCTTGTATAGGAAATGCATGTAAGTAGTGAACTAAAATACATCACTTAACAACTAAAACTGGAATACAGCACTAAACATTTCATTCAAACACTATATGATTGTATTTGGTATTTTTAGATTCAGGTAGAAAGGAAAGGAGTGGTGGAAAACTAATAATATTTCATATAAATTCTTTACAGCCATTGCAGAATGTGCCCTATAACCACATGCTTAGAGACATAAAAGGAGTCCGTTTTGCCAATCTCAGAAATGAGGGGGTATGAGGACCTATCAGTGTTAAAAATAGAAGTGTGCAACTGTTTATCCTGCACTAAAGATCTACACAGAAGGTGTTAAGTTTAGCAAGTCAGGGGACCGATTTAATGGACTTACCAAGTGCTCAGCTTTTTAAGTTTACAAGAATCAGCAGGCATCAGGGAAGCACAAGGCGTGAAGCATGAACCTGACATTCATTACAATTAAGCGGAAAAATGAAGTTGAAAATTGACTGCTTTTTGCTTGTGCAGAGGGTGGGATTTCAACATCACTAACACATGCTGAGACTTAAGGTGTCCCCTAAGCCATCATGTTAGTCACAATCAAGATTTTGCCATGTGTAATTAAAGGCTCTGGACTGCAATCCTGTCTGCAAGGGCAGATCATTAAAGTCTTCAAATGCACACATATTTTTTACATTTCCTCTGGTGACATAGGTATTGATTTACTAAAGGCAAATAGACTGTGCACTTTGCAGTTGTACTCTGCAAGTGCAGTTGCTCCAGAGCAGGGGCAGACTGACAACTCATGGGGCCCCCGGGCAATAGGGGATCATGGGGCCCCTGTGTCCTTGCCCAAACTCAAAAAAGCCTATGAAAAAGGTACCAGGGGCATCTCATGGGGCCCCCTACTGACCCCGGGCCCTCGGGCGGTGCCCGAGTTTCCAAATGGTCAGTCTACCCCTGCTCCAGAGCTTAGTAAATAAGGTAAAGCTTCACTTTGCATAGAATACCCAATCACGTGCAAGGAAAATAAAAAAATTAAAAAACAGCATTTTTGCTTGCACATGATTGGATCAGGGAAGTCAGCAGAGCTTCTGCTCATTTACTCTGGAGCAACTGCTCTTGCAGAGTGCAACTGCACTTTGCAAAGTCCACAGTCTATTTGCATTAAGTAAATCAGCCTCATAGTGTTCTGTGTACCTACAGTTGACCCAATCTGTTCCCGCAACTTGAAAGGGAACTGCTAGCAAAGTAAAGTGACTTTACTCTACTCTTCTAGCCACTTCTTCTGGGTATAAAGACAAAGAGTGAGCAGAATGTCTCATTTCCGGCTCTTCTCCCTAAGTCTCTTTGGTGTCCATAATGAATGTTCTTTTTAGTGTAATACTTAGCCTAAGCAGTTGAATGCAATAGGTGTGGGAAGCACAAGATATTTAGCTTAGGTGGTCCGAAAGTATAAGGGTGGTATCTCACTGAGAATATATCACTAGAAGCAGAATAACTAAATTCCAAAGCTTCTTCACCTAGCTGGCATCACTCCTTTGCTGGCTGGAATGATGAAGAATATCGATCATTAGTGAGGGAGCCATAATGAAGTGACATCTCCTTGGTCCAGCTAGAGATAGAGCAATACCATTAGAGATGGTGAATGGTGAAATTATTGTCTCACTGGTGATTTGTTGCAAGCTAGGTAAGCAAGCTACTGGCCCAAAATTCATTCCTACTCATATACAGGCATGTTACAACTGCACTACCAAAACCCAGTGGTATCTAATGCATATGTTACCAGAGTAAAAAGTAAGATAAATCTCCCCTTCGGGCACACAAAGAGAAATTAAAATCTAGTAGAGGTTCTTACCCTTAACCAGACTTCTAAAAACGTTATGTTTATTGCCACTACTAAAGGTTTTAAGATTGTATTGCTCTATTTTTCATCATTGGAGAGTTTTTCTTCCTGTTCTGGTGACAACTATCACTGGGAAAATAGGATTCCCCAACAGACACATACAGTAGACTGCAATAAAAACACAGAACGCCACCCTATCACCAAAGAAAAATTAGGCTGGAGTTCCACGCTGAGATCCTTATGGTGGAAGAAGGGGCATATTTATAAAACTGTGAATCTGACATTCATCAAACATTCACAGTAGCTGAATTTTCCAGTGTTTAACCCCTTGGTGCCGGCGCCTCCCGGCCCTTTAAGGGTTTCAGAAGCCAGGAGGCGAGCAGGGTTTTAGGGACATGTGACCAACGTGATTCGCTGTCACGGCGGTCACAATATATGGAAAGGTCCCGATCGCAAGAGGAGATCGGGACCTTTCCGTGAGTACCGGACATGCGTGCTAGGGATGCGCAGGGCGCACGCTCTCAGCACATATGTTTTTTTAAATTGCACGCAAATGTGCGGCCGCTCAGCGTCGAGGCACAGACGCTGAGAGGCCACACATTTGCGTGCGCTCGGTGTGAAGAGGTTAAATTACATTGATTGATTCACCTGCAGTGAATGCTTAGTCAGTGTCACATTCACTGCTTTATAAATATGTCTCAACGTGTAGTATTGAAATCTCACCAGTAGAGTTTTTCAGTAGTATATAAAGCTGGTGGTTGATCCAGTCTTTTGATGTCCACTCATAAACAGAATGCATAATTAGTTCAGAGTACAGTCAGACTTCAAAGACTATATAAATATGTAGAGCAAAATATGGATTTTCTGTTGTTCACAGCAAACATTCAGGTGCCTGCTTTTTATTTTCCCATTTGGTAGCCGAAACAATCCAATAGAATGGAACATGACGCATTGCTGGGAACAATGCAGACATCTCCCCTTCTTTACCGCTTTTATAAATAGTTCATTAAAGTTTTTCGTGTTCCTGTTGGCCTCCATCAGAACATGATGAAGAAAACTTACAAAGGTCACTATAATCGATAGTATTATCGATGTCTTTTAAAATGTATAAATAGATGGCTCATTTTATGTGATTTCATTTGGTTTAGTAGCACTTTATACCATGGACACTTGTTAAAAAAGGTGGAAATCATTAAAAAAGGAAGGATGATAAGGGCTGTAATGAGGTCAAAGGGGTCACGTCTGTGTCCTGTCAGCAGTTGACCTTTGACATATATTGGTTCAGCTTTACAGTAATCTGGTATTGTGTGCCACCAATTTTTAGCTCTGCCCTGGATATTGGGATCAATAGTGAACATTACTTCCTACAGTATTAATATGACCTGATGGGAATACATTACACATCTGTGAAGGCTTGTTTGACATTAATGCTTGTTCACTTAATGTGATGAGCTCGAGGCTGGAGGAAGGATCTGACACCATATTTTGCTTTATGCACTAATCACATACAGAGAATAATTCATCAAAAATGGCATCTACTTTAACAATGGAAATTACTGCGTGTAGCTGATCTTCCAAAAATCCTAACAATAGTCAAAATAAGTACCATTGTACTAGTATAATGTCACAAACCTGGGCAGCTCATACTGAGGATATCTTGAAAAAACACAGCAGACATTTCCCTCTGTGAAAATCCAAATGCCAACATGATCAGAAGATCCAAAGATATAGAAAGCTAATGTTTTATGCAAATCTTACCTTTTCATGTACAACACAAGCTTGGCCCCAACCCTGCTACCTCTTAAATCTACTTATTGATTAGTGAGACCGCCTATCACATTACAGGGCCATTTGAGAAGCTGAGTAGGTGGAGCCTAGATCCGTTTTCAAATCCCAACTAGTTGTTCTACTAAAACTGTCCCAGTAGTATATAAAATAAAATACAAAAACTGCTCTGCCCAAAACTCACCTTAAATCTGGAGCTGTACCCCACAGTACTCTCCTTTCATTACTAAATGTCTTTGAGCCTGAATAAATTCTATTGTCACTCAACCTGGAAGACTAAGGCAGGCCATGGATAATATGATTTTCTTTCCTGCAACCATGGGTTACAGGAAGAAAATAGCTTGATTCCACCATCAACACAGTCCATGCCTACCATGGAACTATTGTGTTCTCTCAGTGGGGGGCATGGGGAGCCATCCCTGCTAGGAGAAAACAATGATTACTGCTAGCAGCTAGAGCTGCTGGCAATAATCACATGCTGAAAATCCGACATGCTGGTTGTACCCAAGACGACTGATGGATCAACGTGGGCACAACCATACTGCCCATATATAGTTTTAATCTCCCATAACCGCTGAACTGGCTAAGATTCAATCCATCTATAGCCAGCCTTATGCCATTTTCTTTTCTTCCACCATGGGTGGAAGGAAAGTAAGTTTCTCGATTCCCCTGTGCATCATCGAGGACCGCCCACCACTGGGTGAAGAATACAAAGAATGAACACTTTGTGTCATATGACTGGCCAGAGGACACTGGAAAAAGGTGAGTACAGAAAAATTGCATAAAGTACTGGGGGCCCTTTAAGTTTGGGGTGAGGGTGCAGAGGGGTTGAGCCTGGAGCTGGATTTCAAAACAAAAAAAAACATATGTAGGCATGTTACTGTACTGCAATCAGGCTGTATATATGGTAATAAATAAACATTTTGATACTTTTTAAAGGATCAGCCCACCTGTCGTCACATGTTACATGTTACACCCATATTCAGGGTGTAACATGTAACATGTTACGAACGGACCGGCCCCTGATCCTCTCTGCTCCCTATTGTGACAGCTAGTAGGGGATCTTCTCCCAACCCCCCCCCCCCCCCACACACACACACTAACAGTCACAATTTAAAAAAAAACGTGGCCATGCAATGCTCTGCCTGTCCGGCCGAGTTATTCATTTACAGTGTTCTGTGAATGAATGGACTACAAGTCCTAACATCCTTTGGAGCTGTCAGCTTGTAGTTCTCAATGAACTACCACAGCACTGAGACGCTCTGTGGAAGTGTCAGTATATCTGCTTGCCCGTACATCCCATATGGCAAGTAGATATACTAACAGGTCTGCAGGAGACCTGCATGGCACCGGTGATCTGCTGATCGCTGGTGCAATACTTTAGAGGCTTTAGAAACCAAAAATAATAAATACACATTTTTTTTACCTGAAAAACAATGTGCATTTATTATTTTTTGTAAAAAGGTGAACTTATCCTTTAAGTGCTGCAGTAAAGGCTAAAATACCCCATGCTGGCAGCACAGGACAAGGAGAGTCAGAGTCTCATGCACAACGTAGTGGCCTGGCTCTCCAGTGATCCGACAAGCCCCAATACTACTCTAATCAATGGATTGTGTCAAGTATTTTTACCCTTCCTGCAACACTAAGCACTAAAAAAAAAGCTTTTGTATTACTGTATATGTAACCTGTCAAGTGTACTTGCTCAGTCATGTGTAGTACTAGAAAAGCAAAGTTTGGGAGATATGAATCCACATAGTTTATAGATCAAGCATTTCTGTGATCTTATGCAGTACATCTCTTCAATACATGCATATTTCCCCATGTTTATTCTCTTTAAAGATCCTGAATTTACATAAATTACCTGTTGATCTGCCAGAAATGCACTCAACACTTAAGCCCTGTTGTAGGCTGACAACACACAGCATTTTCGTGGACTGTGTGGTGTCAGCTCTGTCCAGTGTGTTTTCCTGAACTACTCAACCACTTCTACTCTTAGATCTTTTTTAACATAAATACTAATCCTTCTGTAGACCATAATAAGAATAAAAATGGTTAGATAGACAGTTTGATATAAAACAAAAAAAATTTGCAGAGAACGCAGGACAATTTCTCACAAGATCAACAGGTTTTTTTTCGCTTGTCAAATAAATATAACAGAATGTCCGTATTGGTATAAACAGACCAAAAAGGAGCAAATAAGAGAAATGCATTGTTATGGTTTACATACACTTTATTGCGGCCTTTGTGAAAATATTTACTGCAGAGGATCCCTTGAAATAATTTAGGAAAATGCCCCTTACATTGGTGGTCAATGTAAAGAATGCCCCCTTGCAGTGGTGGTTAGAATGCCATCCTTACAAAAAGCTTTATTGGTCACTAGTGTCATGGTGCTGGCTCTGCCAAGTGGTGATAGACCTGGATCTGCAAATGCCCCATAAGTTAGGAGGTCAATTAGCCACAGCTTAAGGAACTCCTAGCAACGTCTGGAGGAACCCTAGGGTTCCACAGAACTTTAGTTGAGAATGGCTGTTTTAATATATCAAGAACAATAGAAGAAAATGACCATCAAATGTAAACCACTCTATACTTTTATTAGAAATACAGTGTAACTATTGTAGCAGAGCTAATATCGCTGATGCTGGGGTCTGTGTGTAGCCCGAGTAAGCCCTGTCCACCATCTGGGATCACAGAGAGAGAGGGGATATGGATTGCAGTGCCATCTAGGGAATGACAAAAAAGCCTGCCGGAAGGAGTTGAGTATTCTCCACAATGTGACAGTCCTATGGAAGGAGAGGCAGGAAGTACATTTTCCAGGGTGCCTAGGGAGAGCAGGCAAAGCAAGGAAGGGGAGAAAGGGAACTGAGAGGGAAACACATGTGGGGAGACAGAGGTTGGAGGCAAAGGTTGAGGAGTGCGCTGTAGACTGAGGCAAGAAACAGAAAAGCATCTCTGACTGGCTGATACTGGAGAGAAGGTCACTGAATCCATGCATAGGCCACCAGTCTGCCCATGTGAACTGAGCTGCTACAGGGAGACCAGCTTCCCAACCTGTCTACTGTTGTAGTGCTACAGGACCCAGAGATGGGAAACAGTGGAAAGACTACTGTGGTCACCAGAGGCTGTGTTGCTGCATTCCACCTGCCAGAGACTGCCAATAAAGGTACCATATGGTGCTGCTCAGGATTCCAGGGAGTTCTTCTGCAGTTTCATTCAATGGCTTGATCAGGATCATTGGGAATGGTGAGAAGTCCTTTGACCACTTGTTTAATACAGACCCTGCTGATATTATTGCTGCTTACATTTTCTGCCTGTGGAGAGTTATCTTGGCACCCTTTCCTTTTTGTTCTCATCAGAATATAAATACTCTTGTGTGAGAGAGTGAGCACTCCAATGGGAGATCCAGGGCTCCAGTGCCGAATGACTGTACTTTAGCTAGCCATACATGGATCAAACTTCAGCCAGTTCAGCATGGACCAGATGAACTTCAATTCATGTATGGGCATGGAGGTTGTACAGAAGTTGGACAATCGATTGACTTCTGTACAACCACCCTGTTGGATTTTCCCTGCTCGATCAGTGATATAGCCTGCAACTGCTAGATTGTAAGCTCGAAAGAGCAGGACCCTCGAACCCCTCGTGTATCACATTGTATTGGTATTGTTCTGTCACATGTTCTGTCCCCCTTTGTAATGTACAGCGCTGAGCGAACTATTGGCGCTTTATAAATACTGTATAATAATAATAATAACTCTGCTCTGTGTATTCCGATGGCAGGGAAGTCTCCCCGCTGTCAGAGTACAATAGTACATCGAGTGTGTGGATGGGGAAATCAAGTCAGGTTTTTCATTCAACCTGCTGGTTGAGTGAAAAAAGTAAACTTATCTATGAGTTACTTTAGACCCATTGGCCAGTGGTTTAAATAGTTTGCTTTAAATCTCAGTCAGACCACAGCGAGAGTTTATTGTTCTTTATAACATATTTGTACAACATGTATATTTTATTATTTTTATATTTCTTACAGGTACTTATAATAACATCAATAATTTGCATAGTGCTTTACATATAGGCTCTTTCACACGAACGTTCCAATCTGGTCCGCCTGCCCGTTTTTCAGGTGGACCTGATCAGAACTTCCATTCTCCTCTATGGAGCAGAGGGTGTAAACAGCGTAAAAAAAGGGATAGATAGGGATCCAATTCCCCTTCCGTCCATCGGATCAGAAGAAACCGGACAGACGGTCCATTTTCATCTGACCGCCCATTGAGAGAGCGAGCAGCTCTATGTCTGCTCTGCAACAGTGGATGGGGGACAGAGATGTCATCTGCTTTCTCAGCGACGATCAGTGGAGAGATCCCCTGCTTTCCTAATAAAATTGAACACACTAAGCAGGAGAGAAATGCATGGTCAGTTCTCTAGCTGTGCTCTTCTCCAGTGATCAGACTTGTCCTGACACCAACCCCCACTGTACAGCTTGTCACGCTGAGAAAGAGGATCCACTAAATGGGTTCGTCCTGTGTGAAAGAGCCCATACATTGCACATTCACATTAATCCCTGCCCTCATGGAGTTTATAATCTAAGGTTCCTAAAGTGTTACTAACCCCAAAACAGTAAAATCAGTCTGTATATGCAGTAAAGCGTGCTTGTTATAGTCACTGTGGAACCTAAGGGGTTAATCCTCTGCATTGTGTAAAAGACTGTTTGATCCTGACTTCTCTACTCCTCCTCTTGTTCAAATGTCCACTTCCTATCTCCTGATTAGACAGACTGAACCGTAGCCATTCTGCACATGTTCAATTTAATGTGTATTGATACGGAGGCTTTTTTTTTTCTTGGGAAAGAAAAAGTAAAGCTGTTTGTTTCAGTGCCCTCAAAAGACCAACAAGCTCTGGTATTTTCTGTTTTATGGAATTATGTTACTGTTATGTTAATGTGAATTTTGTTAATAAAAGACTCCTATGGCCATTTTACTCTAAAATCTTGGTGTGGTTTCTTTGTGTCATGGGTAAGAGCAGTGGTCTCCAAACTGCGGCCCTGGGGCCAGATGCGACCCTTTGCTTGCTTTTATCTGGCCCTTAGGGCACTATTTTATCCACTGATACCAACAATGAGCCATTTTTCCCCTCCGTTGACACCAATGATGGGGAACAATTTCTCTCAAAACACCAACAATGGGTCATTATCCCCCCACATGACACCAATGATGGGGCACAGTTCCTTCCAATGATACAAATGATAGGTCACTGTTCTTTCCACTGACACCAAAGATTTGGCATTTTATTCCCACTGACATTGGGAACTTTTTGACTCCCAATGGCCACAGTCCAGCCCCCCTAAAGTCTGAAGGTCAGTAAACTGGCCCTTTGTTTAGAACGTTTGGAGACCCCTGGGTTAGAGGGTAAATGGTCAAGCAGTCAGTGGTTAAAAGTGGGATGGACATCTATCCTACGCTAGCCATGCCATTTACAGCTGTGAATTGGGATATTAGACATCTCTAAAACACATTGGAGCTGGATTAGTCTGTATGAACAAAGGTTGGTCATTAAAGTGCATGAGAAGTTCAAACTTGAATCTTTTAGTTTTGGATAGAGTATGGTAGAGTTAGAAGCCTCTGTTGGGTTTTTATTCAAACCCAAGAACAAACAGGTTCAGATTTTGTAATGGGCCAGTGAAACTGTCACTGGGCACACTGGCTCGGATTTGGCAGCACTCCACCAAAGTGGGACACCCTTAGAAGCACGGAAAGAACCCAGAGTGGAGAATCTTGTTTTGTGCCTCTGATGAAGAGGGAGTATGTTTGGCCCTGAATGTGACTTTTTCATGCTCATGATTCAATTTTATCATTAAATACCTTGGACTCTTGGAAGTTTGTTTAGTGCTCTCTATGGACTGTATGTAGGGTTTAATTGCTGTCTGTGTTCACATTTGGGAGACTCACTCCTCTTTTTGTCCTGGTGAACACTGTCAAAGGACTAAAATGATGGGAAAATCCCCAAAAATTCAGATTCTGTGGTTTGGCAGTAAAATGTGAGTTTCTCGCAGTGTGCATTAGAAGCTGCAGCATGTCAGGTAGAGCACTCCTCGTTTCCTGGCTGGAGGACATTCAGCATCATCCAACCCTTTTTCTCCCAGCCTGACTGTCCCTGGCCCACCCCTTTTAATCATTGGATTTCGGTTATTTCCAATCATGGAGCTTCCATATCACATGTGGGTGTTACCTAAAGTGGTTTGCAGGCAAATATAGCATACCTATGAAAGCCCCTTCTTCAGACTGACAACCACCCAGCAAGAATTTTTGTTATTTGCATAGCTCCTCCCAAGAGCTAGCCTAATACTTGCATCAGGTCTGAGCTCTGTTGAGAAGAGTACAAAGGCAGGGTACTTTTCAGAAAGCTATGTAGAGCACCCTACCTGCCCCTCCCATTAGCCATGAACTGTCTGTATTATAGAGAACCACAGAGACCCAGTGATGAGGTTGCTGAGCCTTGTAATGAAACTGAATGGTTTTAGTCGAACATTTTATTAGCATGTTGATGAGGGGGAGAGTGAGGATCCAGGGAGGACAAAATATTAGCAGAATAAACTTTAGCGTAAATGTTTTTATGGAGCCTATCACGGGCCTATATACAGTAAGTACCAAACACGAAAAAATAAATAAATGGCACGGTTCTATAACAGCAATAGGCCAAATTGCCGCAATGATTTTTCCCTCTAGTCATGAACGATTTCTTGTATATTTTCAAGACTATCTAAATATTGCATCTTTTATTCATGGCAACTGTATAAACTGAGCGTACCTACACACTGCCTGCGTGTCATGAAAGGATGTCTCTTTCCCATTCTCTGTTCGGGAGATAGACAGGTTGTTGCACACAGCTCAGGCACTTTGTAGATGGCCTGGTGAAAATAAGCAGCTAAAGCTTTCTGACAATAATGACGCAGGCTAGAGAGGCACAAATTACCCTCGGTGATGCCAGGATGAAGTGACACCTTTAATAGACTGATGACGGGGTCTTGTGCTTGGAAGGCCTGCAACAATTCCATTACAGTTAGCTGTGATAGGTAGCATCATAAAAATAATGTTGTCACTGTGACCCAGAAACGTGCTCTAGTCTTTGGTCTATTTTACTGCTAACACGATACCAGCCAACAACTTTTCAAATGTATGAGATTTCACTACTTGTTATTTTTCTACCAGTACTTGGCTTTCTTGGAATTTGTAGATTATGTTTTATGTAATGAACCAGTTAGAAAAAAAAATATTTTTCTTTATTTTCATTTGCTGTATTCATGTTATGTTTATTTGTTTATTGTATAGTTATATACTAGGTTATTTTTTAATAGTGTTGCACCAATACCGCTACTAAGTATTTGCACGAGTACTTGTGCTCATGCAAATGCTCCGATACTAAAACTGATATCTTGTGCAGGCCAGTTTACAGTGCAATTTTAAAGCCTGTCTGGTGTGATTTTGTTCAGCAGCGAATTGTAGTGTATGTGATTAGAAATCACACCGGACAGGCTTTGAAATTGCACTGTAAACTGGCCTGCACAAGATATCAGTTTTAGTATTTTTTCTTTTTCAAAATCGCACTGTGGCCAACCCGCACATATGTGAACAGGCTGTAAAAACTCACTGAAACGCACATGAAAACTGATGTGATACTGAAGGTTTCTTCACAGTGAGAGCTGTGGAAATGTGGAATAGACTCCCTCAAGAGTTGGTTCTGGCCAGCTCAGTGGATTGCTTTAAAAAAGACCTGGATTCTTTCTTAGATGCACATAATATAACTGGATACTAACATTCATAGCTAAAGTTGATCCAGGGAATATCCGATTGCCTCTCAGGGGATCAGAAAGGAATTTTTTTCCCAGCAGGAGAAAATTGGATCATGCTTTGCTGGGTTTTTTGCCTTCCTCTGGATCAACTGTGGGTATAGGATTATAATTTTTTTTTTCTATGGTTGAACTGGGTGGACTTTTCTCTTTTTTCAGCCAGACTAACTTTGTAACTGAAGTGAAATTGATGTGAAACTGATGTGAAATCTGTGCAGTTTGTCCATCAGTTTTCAAGTTTTTATGGTGTGAACAAGCCCTACAAAAACTGTCACATGACACTAAAAATTGGTATCAGTAATTGATGTTGATGAGTATTTGAGAAAAAGTACTCATACTTGGTCTTAAAAAACTGGTATTGGTGCATCCCTATTTTTTAACCTTGCCAACATTGTAAGCCAGCACTTTAAGTATGCCATGAGGCTAAGGCTGGTAGGAGGTGTGTCACTGTGGTTGGCTGCACAATGTTGACATAATTATGACCCTTCCTACCAGCTCCTGATCATTGGTAGTTGACTGTGAGCTTTCAGTTCTGGGGGCACTGATGGGGCATACCCCAGAAGAAGACACTGGGGAATATATGCAGTGGCTCAGTGTTAAGGCCCACCTGGCTTGCTGCTCCATTTATGCATAATGCTATCATAAAGAGCTTCCTGTATTCTCGATATTTGTACATATTACTAAAAATATTACACGTGTAAAATGTAATTTTCTGAGTTTTTATACAAAAGAAAAATAAGGCACAAAGATTCAAGGGGAAAGGTTTTGTATACTACACAGTGTACAGGGATTACAACCTCTAGTTAGATAACTTGATATCGGATGAAGTCAGGTCCACTGTGAAGGAGTAGTTCAGTTTATTTTGCAGGGGGATTATTTCTGTTTAGTGCAAAAGTTACCTTGTGGAGTTGTGAAAAGTTGCCCGAGTATAGAGTATAGGGTAGGAGAAAAGTATACTGTTGAATTAGTGTGTAAGGGTGGAGGGCCATGTCTGAGGTTGCCATGAGTTGTTGCACACCTAAGCAAGGGGAGTACGGTATGGGATACGGGTATTAAACAGATAAGTATGGATGGTATGGGAGAGGGTAGGGAAAGGGGGCAATGGGGAGAAAAAAGAAGTGGATGTGAGAAGGGGGGAAGTGCAGTTGAGAACAGGACAGAGAATGATGTGGGGTAGGAATGTATGGGGGGAATGCAATATCTTTCAGACTATCAACTAGTTGAAAACCAGACTGGGAAAGTCCCTATGGTTTGGAGTAAGTTGCACAGTCCGCCGTCCAAGCAGTCTACATTTGGAAGACAGATTTTTGGGTGTCTGTTGCAGGCACCAAGGGGATCTTCATACTTTTGATGTGATCTAGTTGGCTTTCCCATGATAGGAAGGTAGGTGTCTGTTGAGAGTGCTAGTGTTGCAGGATCTGTATTATTTTTAATAACAATATGTCTATATTTTTTGCTGAGAGAAATACATTGTTGTTGCAATTCATGCTAGAGTGGAGTACATAAACAATACTGTTGCACTTGAAACATCATTCAGTAAATTCCAAGAATTGTAGGCTGCATATACAGAGTTGTACAATGTACATTTATATATATATATATATATTAACTTCAATCAAGGAAAAAATATATAGTCAATGTAATATATTGCTTGTGAGAACACAGAGAGTATAGAGTCTATACAAGTCTAACAAGGGAACAAACAGAGGGAAAGAAGACAGAAAGGTATTGATCACGTTTAAATAAACATTAACCAGTACTTTGTCCCCTCTAGTCTAGTACAGTTGTCATAGGATACATCTAGGATACAACATCAACACTTTCCAGGAAATGAGAAATTATTTGTACTCTGTATTTTTAATGCTATCATTCTTTGCACGGAGCGTTGTGCAATCAGGTCTGTTATTACTTCTCTATGCTCAGGGGAGTAGAAGTTCTCCATCTCCTGATGATATTGGGTTTGGCTGTAAGTAGCAGATGAGTAATTCTGTTTTCGTATTTTCTGGGGAATCCATCAATATCATAATGTAGCAATGTTACTTCAACCTTGGGGGTCATTGGGGTTCTGTGATTTCTGCAATGAGAGAGAAGCCTTGGTTCCAAAAGGATCTAAGAGATTTACAATGCTATAGTTTATGAATAATAGATCTGAGCTCTCCTCATTCTCTCCAAAACGTAGGAAAGTGTGAGGAAGGGATCTTAGATAGTTTATATGGTGTAAAATACCATGGATGTATACCTTTGTGAAGTGTTTCCCAAACATTGGAACAATGCAAAATATCAGATGTGCTCTTCATGGCTTTGAACCATTGGAGGTCAGAGAACTCCTTATCTATATCACCTTCCCATTTGGTCCTTATATGAGTCTTAGAGAGCTGAGGCCTTTGATTCAGATAGTTGTAAAGCAAGGAATTACTTTGGTGAAAGTATTTAGGGTTGATTAGCTCTTTAGAAATACTATAGTCAATCTAAAGATTAGACTCAAACGCATTATTAAGGTTTGGATAGTCCTTCAAAGATTCCATAGAGGGTATGTAGTGTTCCTGAATAGGAATAGGTTTTCATGCTTTCCATCTGCTATATATACAGCGAGATTTTATATTCCCATGGTATTTTATGGTTGTATATTGAGGTCTGGCTTAAAGTATTCAAGACATTTTTAGGGAAATAGTAGTTTACAGGCCAGAAGGCATCAGATCCACATTTTTTAGTTCGTATAAAGTAGGCTAGATTATTGAATAGCTGTTAGAGGGTAAAGGTACTTCCACTTGAGTAGGAAGCAGTAAAGCATGGTAGGTTTTATAGTTCCATGTCAGTTCACAGTTTGTCTCTGTTGAGTGACCACCAGTACTTTAATTGATCAAGAATGGAGGCTTGGCAATACCAAAAGAGGTCAGGAAGCTCCATTCCTCCCCACCAGTTTGTGCTTGGTCAAAATGTTAAATGTACGCTTGGGCTTTTTAAATCTTTAATGCATTTTAACTAAATGAAAGTACATTTTGGGAACCGGGATCAATAGAAAGCAGAGCATGGATAATATTTTGGGTAGTGTCAGAACTTTATTAACCACTATTCTACTAGTGATAGGTAATTCGAAAGACTTTGGAGTCGATGGTAGTTTATAGCTTTGGAACCTAAGTACTTTAAACCAACGGGTTTCCAAAAGTATGAGTGATGGGATTTTAGGAGTCTTTTCTGGTGTGCATTGCTAGGGAAGATTTTCTTTTCTTGGGAAACTGCATGTGATCAGCACAGGGACAATCAGCACTGTCCAGACAGATGTCAGGGGTTCTGCATCCCCCTAGAGCAGAATGAAAACTCCTCCTATAAGCTTTAACATGTGCTCTGCTGGACACTGATAGAAGTCACAAGACTGCTCTGTTTTTCCATGTTCTGTGTGCTGTGGGAGACCAGATATAGTGAATGCAGGGTCCTGAGTTTAGTAATACTTTAAGTCGTTTTTGTACAGCTGGCAAAGAATTAGTGGGGTTTATTATCAAGAGAACCACTATGTTAGGAAAAAAGGTCTATTTTGTGGTCATACTTTCTGAATTACATGCCTCTTATATCCGGACCTAAATTATTGAACCAAGAGTTTTATTAATCATAGTGAATCAGCGAATTAGTCATCAGTTTGACATCAGTTTGGCACACTTTTAAGATTTTTAAAAATTAATTGATAGGTGCATTTGTCCTGCAATTGGCTCTCTTCTGACTAGCATTTGCCCTGCTTCAAGCAAGTTTTGCATTTCCACACAAGTCCCTAAAGTCCCATACAAGACACAGGGCACACAGGCTCTGCCCATTGCACATTCCTACTGGCAGAATACAGTACATAGTTCTAGATGATATACACATTCTAGACCAGGGGTCTCCAAACTTTTGAAACAAAGGGCCTGTTTACTGCCCTTCAGTCTTTATGGGGCCTGGACTGTGGTCAGTGGGAGTAGACAATTCCATGAGCTTGGTTTACTAAATGGGAGTAAAAACAAATTACATAATTGGTGTCAGTGGGAGGAATAGTATCCCATAATTGGTGTCAGTGGAAGGAATAACACCCCATAATTGGTGTCAGTGGGAGGAATAGTGCCCGATCATTGATGTCAGTGGGAGGAATAGTGCCCCATAACTGGTGTCAGTGGAAGGAATATTACCCCAATCATTGGTGTCAATGGAAGGAATAGTGCCCCATTGTTGGTGTCAGTGGGAGGAATAGTCCCCTGTCTTTGATGTCAGCGGAAGGGATTGTGCCTCTTATCAGTGGAGTGCCCCAGGGGCCGGATAAAGGCAAGCAAAGGGCCCATGGGTCGCAGTTTGGAGACCCCTGTTCTAGACAAATCACACAGTCCTCTAGAAAAAGATCCTTCTTGATAGCTACAATTATTAGAATATCTGCCTACTTCAGCAATGACATTTTTTTGACAAAAAGTTTATTTATCCTTTAAATCACAAGTAAACACGGCAATTAATTGAATCTGTATCAACTATATCAGTAATCCATTCAACATCTATTCCCTTAGGAAACGTACATTGTCAGTGCCATTCTCTGTCACAATCCCCGGGCTCTTGTAAGAAATATAGAAAATATTCCCCAGCTCAGAGGTCCTAGCCAGATAAATTGGGATTGGTTGCTATGACAGAGAATTACCTGCCAAGGGATTTCGGTTTAGGTCTGCCTCAATGTAACCATAGCCTGAAAATGAGATTTTTGTTTTGGGTAGGAAAGTGGCTTCTATGCAGCCTTCTTTCCCAGAACAGAAACTTAACTAGGAAGAGCTTTAGATATGGAAGAATAAAATCAATACTAAAAATAATAGTCCAAAGAGAGGTGAAATAATTGCTCTCCTGATAAGGGAACGAAAGATTTGAGAGGTGTCCCAGAGGAAGGGAGGGATGCAGGTGAATTGCAGGAATTATGCGGTAGAAATTGTCGAGGTAAGCTCTTTTGATTGTCCTGGTGACTAGCAGGCTGTGTTCACAATCCAGGAGGCTGGTGTGAATTTGCTCTGGGATAATTAAAGCCATTTATAAAGCTTGGGATGCAAATTAGAAATGCTGTGAGATTTGCTGTCACAAAGCAGATTTGCAAATAATAGTTTCTCAGAGGCAGTTAGGCGACTTTCCGCTGAGACGGATGAAGGGAGTGAGCACAGCCGAATCACAAGGAATTATTAATGAATCAAAAAGACTCTGCAGCCATGGAGAGGAGAGAACTTATTATATGACCAGATGTGGTTGCTGTTTAAATAGGCATAAGCACTTCTCCCATGTGACAATTCTCGGGCCTACGTGACTTGTACAGTGGAACACAGACTGAAAGACGGAGGAGTAGGACTTAAACCTAATCAGGGGAGCTGCATGCACATGTGCTATAAAGAAACTTGCTGACAGAAGGAGAAAGCAGAGTGAGCAGAGGGATCAGCTCATCAATCTGCCGCTGCCCCTTCAATATCCAATTGCTGGATGAGAAGGTGACCAAACTTTTACTGCTTTTCTACAATGCAATCGAGTAAGTTCACTATTCTGACTTTGCTGTCTGGCAGAACTGTATAGATCTTAGGACTGGAAGGAAAAAAATACATTTTCTTTCGGAGGTTAAATGTAGCACTAGCAATTAATGAATAAACCTCCCAGTAATGCTATTACTAGGCTTCAGCTAAAGGGAGTTTCAGATCTGATTCCCATATGTGCGGTGCAGATTGAAGCTCAGGTTTCACAGCTAATTGATACAGTAGTTGTTCTCAGGTTCCCATCAGGTTCAGGACAGGATTAGCTCAGGATTTTATCTTGTTCACACATATGCGGTTTAGAAACGGTTCCCATAGAAGTCAATAGCCTGTAATCTGCACCTGAAGCAGACCACACACTCAGTGTTAGAAGCTTTCCTTAACCCAATATCTAATATCTTCTTATTAACAGTACTAACATAAGTATGAATGAGTTGGATCTTAATAGAATAATTGAGTTATTATATTTATATTTGTTCTAGATTGGGAAAAGTAAGGAATTAGACTTCATAGTCTGTGAATATACATATGAACATATTTCTTGGGTTTTTCCTTTACATTCAAGCCACATATGAGAGTAATTAGCTATACCTTCCCCCATCCTCCCCCATCTATGTAAGAGATAAAGTTACACTCAGACTTTGAGAGAAGTAGATTGGAGGTTTTGTTTTAATACCTCCTGTTGGTGTCAATTATCTTAGTGGGACTACAAGAGAATACCAAACCATTTTTAGGATGGTGGGGGCTGGATTGCTCTTTCAAGAGCAGAACAAAGGTTTGAGTTTCTTGCACACATTGCTTGAAGCCTTGAGAGACACACACACACATACACACATATACATATATACAATCTTATTATCAAGAACTTAACTATATTTTTGGACATTATTTAAACATTCTGTATGCCAATATTTTATTTCTAATTTTATGCAACGTTATTATTAAATCATCTTTTTGAGTTTATACAAGAAGTGGAAGGACTTTCTATCTGAACATTTCTCATCAATACAAGTTAATAAAATATCGAGACAATACGATATTTTACAGTGGCGGGCCTCCAGTTCGATTAGTTTCCGACAATCGTTTTTTTTTACTTTTTTCTCTTTCACCTTGATGAGAGGGAAGTTGTTTGCAAACTCAGCAAAATATGAAATCAAGCTTTCAGGAGAAGTAAAGTCTGCAACAGATGAATCGTTGGCATAATCGAGAACCTAAAAGCAGAATTGGTGAGAATTTTGCGCAATTGCAAGAAACGCTGTTCTTTGGTGATGTCATTTCCCGCCAAGAGAAAAAAGACGCGTTATGTAAAGAAAGACCTTCTTAATCGGTAAGTAATGGATTTTATTGATGAATTATCTAGAGAGAGTAAGTTAGAATTCAAGAATCTGTCTACATTTGTTAAAGATGATGAACTTTGGCGGTACATGTATAATGAGTGCTTACAGGCTAATAGTAAGATAGAAAAATCTAAGTTTTCCTTTAAGAAACTGAGCAAACAAGTTAGAAATGTAATGAAGTTAGTTAATGTTTTTAACGCCATGATTTTTGATGTTCCTAAGACTGCTACATGTGTAATGAAGCAAGATCAGAGCAGTGTATGTGCTAATTGCCAGATTTTGACTGAGCAAATTGATGATCTGCAAAGCGCAATTCAAACAAAAGACATTCAGTTATCTGACCTGCAGAATGATGTAAAAAGAATTTGTGTGAATACTAAGGCAGAGAAACAAAAATCTTTTGTACCAGAGATCCAGTCTATAGAAGGAGACCCTATAGATCAGGAAGAAATGTGTAAGAGAAAATTAAGGGATAAAGCTGCAAAACTTAATCTTAAAATCCTTGATCAGTTCATGAAAAATCAGAAGAAGGAAAGTTTAATTGTTCAAAATGGAGAACAGAGAGAGACCATGTGCTTAGCCACACCCAGTTATGATGATGAACACGTCACAGGCAGGACGAGAGTCTCAGAGCAGACAGGAAATACTATTTGTTTCTATTGTAAACGATTTGGTCATTTGAAAAGAGATTGTATTCAGTATAAATTAGATTTACAAAGAAAAGCTTTGGAATTAGAAGACCAAAATATAATTTCTGAACAATCTGCTCCTCCATGTTCCAACAATAGTCTGTCTGAGTTGCCTTATGCCTCAGAAGTTAAAAAGATCAGTTCACTGAGAGTTAACAACAGCTTAAACAATATGGTAAACAGTGCTGTTGTCATTAATAGGAATGGTTTACTGCCATTGCCAAAATTTAAATCAGGATCAAATCGAGATTCTTCTTCTTTACCGTTGGAATATGTTGCTCCAAATTTATTGGATGAAAGTGGAAGGCCCAAATCAACATCAATTGATTCTTCCATGTACTGTAATGTTGGAAGTATTTGAACAGCAACTGCTGACATGTCTTCAGATCATAAATGGCCACATACAGGAACCAATCTTGAATTGGAACAATTGGTTATATCACATAAGGATCTTTGGAGTCAAAGCAAAAATGATGTAGGTTTGTTTACAAATTTTGAAGTTGACATTGAAGGTAGAGACCCTAAGCCTCAACCTCAATACAAATTGCCATTAGAATCAATTAATCCAATTTCTTCCATTGTAGATGAGTTTTTACAGCAAGGAATTTTAAAGAAAGTACAATCAGTGGTGAATAATTGTATTTGGCCTATCAAAGCTGATAATTCATATTCTTAATCAGTTGACTTCAGGACATTGAACAAATGCATCACAAATAACAAATCTATTGTTCCTGATTGTAACATAATGTCACATCTGGATGCCAAGGCCAAAATATTCTCTGTACTTGAAATCGCCAATAGCCATTTGTCAGTACCCTTAGCTAAGAGTTGTCAATATAAACTTGCCTTTAGCTTCAACAAAGAAACTTATACATTCACAAGATTAGCCCCAGGCTTGGATATAAGTGATGGCATTGTTCATGAGTATTTGGGAAAAATATTATCTAAATTCTCTAGGCCAGAATGTATTGTCCAGCATGTAGACAAGCTTCTCTTGTCTACACAAAATATAACTGAGCATATCACTCTTTTGTCTGAAATATTTACGTTGTTACAAACAGCAGGATTGAAATTGAATACAGAGAAAGTTCAGTTGATGAAAAGACAGGTGGAATTCCTTCATATGCAAATTAGTCATGGACAGAGACAGTTGTTGCAAGAAAAAGTTAGAACTATTTCTGCTTATCCAATTCCAACAAATCGCAAGGCTTTGCATCAGTTTTTGAGTGAAGTAAATCATTGTAAAGATTTTATATCCAATTTTGCAGAGAAGTCTAGATCATTATTTGATCGTTTGAGACAAAAAGATGGAGTATTTGATCAATGGGATCAAACTGAGAAAGAAGCTTTTGAACTATTGAAATGGGATTTGCAGAATGCTACTACATTAAATACTGTTGAGTTTTGTAGTAAAATTCCTTTTGTTTTAGAAACCAATGTTTCCAATAATGCAATCTCAGCAACTTTGTCACAATTAAAAGAAGGTAATCAGAAAATAATAGGTTTCTTCTCAAGAACTTTGACAAATATGGAGAAAAACTTTGATGCACATATGAAAAAATTGTTAAGTGTTTTCTTTGCAGTCAAAATGACTGAACACATTGTGAAATCAAGTCAGATCATATTACAGACACCTGATTCCTCACTGAAACTCCTAGGGGAAGATGGTTCAACAGAAAAGTATCGTGAAAATTATCCTATATGGTACAAAACACTATCATCCAAACACATTCAGATAGAAGTAACAAAAAGACATTTTCAGGAAAACATACCAACACATATTTGTACAGCTGTAAGTGAGAAGTTTGTATCTCATGTTTTCAACATAGGAACTGAGAAAAGTTTGATACCAGTATGTATTACTGCAGATCAGTCTTACACTACAAGAAGTAAGTCAACACAAAAAACAGCTACGCATATTTCCAATTTTATAGAGATAAGATCAAAGGCATAATCCTTTGTCATCTCTGGGTTGATACAAAACCTTTCTTTGGTTTCGAAACCAAGGTTTTGAATCATGACCAATAATGGAGATGTAGCGTCCTGTTATATTTGTTTTTGTTTATTTCAGGTACTTATATAGCGTTGTGAATTTATGTAGTGCTTTTTACATATATAGTACATTCACATCAGTCCCTAACCCTCAAGAGGTGTACAATCTAAGGTCCTTAACTCACAGTCATACATACACATACTAGGGCCAATTTAGATAGGAGCCAATTCTCCTACCAACATGACTTTGGAGTGTGGAAGGAAACCGGAGTACCCGGAGGAAACCCACACAAGCACAGGGAGAACATGTGAACTCCAGGCAGGTGATGCCATGGTTGGGATTTGCATCAGCAACCCTAGTACTGTTAGACGGAAGTGCCTGCATTCTAAAATAGAACACTACAAGTCAATAAGAAGTGTTATAATCAAAATATGTCTTCCATGTCATGACTAGAAATGTTTGTGATTGTGATATGTAATGTTAACAGATAAATGTAAGAGGATTAATCAATGTAAAATTATCAATGCCAAAATAATGATACTGCATTTCTGTTACAGGAAATGACCTAAGAGTAACTGTTAAAGGAAGAAAACTCAAATATTTCTAAACCTTTCAGATGATAATACATTTTCCAAGAAGGAAATTTATTCTGGAAGAAGCTTTGCAACAAGAATTTCATTCATCATAGTTTTTGTTGTTCTTTTTATGTTCAATAAAGTTATTTTAACTTTACAGAGCGCTAGAAGAAGACAAGACATCTCAAGGCATCTCATAGAGGAAGAACTTATAAAACAATTGACTTTTGACTACTGATGAAATAATTCATTCATCAGATATATTGGTTTTTTTTTGTGTGTACATTTTATTTTGACATAATATGTTTACCATATCAAGATGAGATCAGTTTTCACATGAACATTTGCAATCACACACTATGTATTTTCAGAAGTGAAAGGGTTAAACTTTTGTTACAACAGAGTCACTCTACTTAGTTAGAACATCTGTTGTTAATTAAGCTAGAGATAAGTTTTTCTAAGGTACATATAGAGAAACTTAGGCAAGCTTTACATTGTTATATGTATGTTTTTAAAAAAAAAAAAAAAAAATCATTTGATATACATGTATGGATTGAAGTTAGAGAACATATGTTATGTTTAAATGTTGATAAGGTAATTTGAAAAATGTATGGATTATAGAACTGTGTGCTACACACATTTTGGAGGGAAAATATGAAACATCTATTTTTTTTAAGTGACATATTTTAAAGTATTGTACTATAATGTTACAGTTATACATTTATTAAGGGGATGAATTATTTGGTGAAAGGAAAGTAAAATAATAAGGGTAAAAATATTTTTATGTGATACATAACAAAAGGTTTATCAAAGAATTTGTTTTCCCATTATAGAATCAAATTAAAGATATGTTCAGATCAATTATCTTAAGATCCAAAAACGCATGAATGGATACGAAAGTGACGAGAATGTGTATAAATGGATTAAGATAAGGAAAATGATTAAGATTTGATAAAATCGATCATTTTGAGAGGGAAATGTTAGAAGCTTTCCTTAACCCAATATCTAATATCTTCTTATTAACAGTACTAACATAAGTATGAATGAGTTGGATCTTAATAGAATAATTGAGTTATTATATTTATATTTGTTCTAGATTGGGAAAAGTAAGGAATTAGACTTCATAGTCTGTGAATATACATATGAACATATTTCTTGGGTTTTTCCTTTACATTCAAGCCACATATGAGAGTAATTAGCTATACCTTCCCCCATCCTCCCCCATCTATGTAAGAGATAAAGTTACACTCAGACTTTGAGAGAAGTAGATTGGAGGTTTTGTTTTAATACCTCCTGTTGGTGTCAATTATCTTAGTGGGACTACAAGAGAATACCAAACCATTTTTAGGATGGTGGGGGCTGGATTGCTCTTTCAAGAGCAGAACAAAGGTTTGAGTTTCTTGCACACATTGCTTGAAGCCTTGAGAGACACACACACACATACACACATATACATATATACAATCTTATTATCAAGAACTTAACTATATTTTTTGGACATTATTTAAACATTCTGTATGCCAATATTTTATTTCTAATTTTATGCAACGTTATTATTAAATCATCTTTTTGAGTTTATACAAGAAGTGGAAGGACTTTCTATCTGAACATTTCTCATCAATACAAGTTAATAAAATATCGAGACAATACGATATTTTACACTCAGAAATCGTACATGCTCTTTTTAAAACTGCACTTAATCCGCATCACCAGTGCACCGGACATATGTGAACAGGCACCACAGGAAGCAATGTTTTTTTCACATGTCATGCGATTTGGATGTGGTTCAAACCGCATCCAATCTGCATATATGTGAACGAGCACTCAGTGATTTGTAGTGTGATTTCAGGAGACTGATACCAACAAGCTCACATTAAACTCAAAATGCAAATGAGCAACTCATATTTTGTGCTCTCCTCTTTGATACAGGTTAGTTACACTTTGTTTATGCTGTCTTGGTTCAGCTTTGTGTTTGTTTTGACATCCACTTTCTCTGTTTAGTATCCTATATGTTAGTAATGGTAACTCTCTAATACAAATTGATGCACTTTTCCATGTGGCCTGCACTGCCACTATAAAGAAAGTAATTATCTGTATAATGTAATCTATTTCTGTTAACACATTAAACTTGAAATGCTAGTGAGCAACAAGTGTTTTGCGCTCTCCTCATTGACACAAATACTGCAGGCTGCATATTTGTCGCACTTTGCACTGAAATCACTGATAAACCTGTAACATAAACAGTATATATATATATATATATATATATAGTATATATATATATATATAGTATATATACAATATCTCACAGATACTGACATGTGACAACACTGAAGAAATGACACTTTGCTACAATGTGACGTAGTGAGTGTACAGCTTGTATAACAGTGTAAATTTGATGTCCCCTCAAAATAACTTAACACACAGCCATTAATGTCTAAACCGCTGGCAACAAAAGTGAGTACACCCCTAAGTGAAAATGTCCAAATATGCCCCAATTAGCCATTTTCCCTCCCCGGTGTCATGTGACTCATTATTGTTACAAGGTCTCAGATGTGAATGGGGAGCAGGTGTGTTAAATTTGGTGTTATTGCTATCACTCTCTCATACTGGTCACTGGACGTTCAACATGGCACCTCATGGCAAATAACTCTCTAAGGATCTGAAAAAAAAGAATTGTTGCTCTACATAAAGATGGCCTAGGCTATAAGAAGATTGCCAAGACCCTGAAACTGAGCTGCAACACGGTGGCCAAGACCATACAGCGGTTTAACAGGACAGGTTCCACTCAGAACATGCCTCACCATGGTAGACCAAACAAGTTGAGTGCACATGCTCAGCATCATATCCAGAGGTTGTCTTTGGGAAATAGACGTATGAGTGCTGCCAGCATTGCTGCAGAGGTTGAAGGGGTGGGGGGGGTCAGCCTATCAGTGCTCAGACCACAATGCATCAAATCGGTCTGCATGGCTGTTGTGCCAGAAGGAAGCCTCTTCTAAAGATGATGCACAAGAAAGCCTGCAAACAGTTTGCTGAAGACAAGCAGACTAAAGACATGGATTGCTAGAACCATGTCCTGTGGTCTGATGACACCAAGATAAACTGATTTGATTCAGATGGTGTCAAGCATGTGTGGCAGCAACCAGCTGAGGAGTACAAAGACTAGTGTGTCGTGCCTACAGTCAAGCATGTTGGTGGGAGTGTCATGGTCTGGGGCTGCATGAGTGCTGCTGGCACTGGGGAGCTACCGTTCCTTGAGGGAACCATGAATGTCAACATGTACTATAACATATTGAAGCAGAGAATGATCCCATTCCTTCAGAGACTTGGCCGCAGGGTAGTATTCCAACATGATAACGACCCCAAACACACCTCCAAGACGACCACTGCCTTGCTAAAGAAGCTGAGGGTAAAGGTGATGGATTGGCCAAGCATGTCTCCAGACCTACAGTTGCAAGAAAAAGTATGTGAACCCCTTGGGATTACGTGGAGTTTTGCATGAATTGGGCATAAAATGTGCTCTGAATGTCATCTAAGTCACAACAATAGAAGAACACAGTCTGCTGAACATAATACTACACAAACATTAGATGTTGCCATGGTTTAATTGCACATAACATGTAAACATTCACAGTGCAGGGAGGAAAAAGTATGTGAGGCCCTAGCTTAATGAATTCTCCCAGAGCTAATTGGAGCCAGGAGTGAGCCAACCTTGACTCCAATCAGTGTGATGATATTGGATGTGTTGCTGACAGCTGTACTGACCTTAAAAAACACACACCTGTTTTGGGTTTACTGGTTTGAAGAAGCACTGTCTGATGTGAACCATGCCTCGCAGAAAAGAGCTCTCAGAAGACCTACGATCAAGAATTGTTGACTTGCATGAACCTGGAAAGGGTTACAAAAGTATCTCCAAAAGCCTTGATGTTCATGTGTCCACGGTAAGACAGACTGTCTACAAATGGAGAAAGTTTAGCACTTTTGCTACTCTCCCTAGGCGTGGTCTTCCTGTAAAAATGACTGCAAGAGCACAGCGCAGAATGCTGCATGAGGTAAAGAAGAATCCCAGAGTGTCAGCTAAAGACCTACAGAAATCTCTGGCACATGCTAACATTTTTGTTGACACATCTATAATAAGGAAAACATTAAACAAGAATGGAGTACATGGGAGGACACCACGGAGGAAGCCATTGCTGTCCAAAAAGAATATTGCAGCACGTTTGAAGTTTGCAAAAGAGCACCTGGATGTTCCACAGCACTACTGGCAAAATATACTGTGGACAGATGACACCAAGATTGAGTTGTTTGGGAAGAACACACAACACTATGTGTGGAGAAAAAAAGGCACAGCACACCAACATCAAAACCTCATCCCCACTGTGAAACATGGCGGAGGGAGCATCATGGTTTGGGGCTGCTTTGCTGCCTCAGGGCCTGGACAGATTGTTGTCATTGATGGGAAAATGAATTCCAGAGTTTATCAAGACATTTTGCAGGAAAACGTACGACCATCTGTCCGCCAACTGAAGCTCCGCAGAGGATGGGTGATGCAACAGGACAATGACCCAAAGCATACAAGTAATGCAACAAAACAATGGCTGCAACAGCACAGAATACTCCTTCTGGAGTGGCCCAGTCAGAGTCCTGACCTCAACCTGATTGAAATGCTGTGGCATGACCTTAAGAGAGCGATTCCCACCAGACATCCCAAGAATATTGCTACACTGAAACAGTTTTGTGAAGAGGAGTGGTCCAAAATGACTCCAGATCATTGTGCAGGTCTGATCTGCAACTACAGGAAACGTTTGGTTGAGGTTATTGCTGCCAAAGGAGGGTCAACCAGTTATTAAGTCCAAAGGTTCACATACTTTTTCCTTCCTGCACTGTGAATGTTTACATGTTATGTGCAATTAAACCATGGCAACATCTAATGTTTGTGTAGTATTATGTTCAGCAGACTGTGTTCTTCTATTGTTGTGACTTAGATGACGTTCAGAGCACATTTTATGCCCAATTCATGCAAAACTCCATGTAATCCCAAGGGGTTCACATACTTTTTCTTGCAACTGTAAACCTTATTGAGCATCTGTGGGGCATCCTCAAACAGAAGGTGGAGGAGTGCAAGGTCTCTAACATCCACCAGCTCATCATGGAGGAGTGGAAGAGGACTCCAGTGGCAACCTGTGAAGCTCTGGTGAACTCCATGCCCAAGAGGGTTAAGGCAGTGCTGGAAAATAATTGTGGCCACACAAAATATGGACACTTTGGGCCCAATTTGGACATTTCCACTTAGGGGTGTACTCACTTTTATTGCTAGCGGTTTAAACATTAATGGCTGTGTGTTGAGTTATTTTGAATGGACAGCAAATTTACACTGTTATTCAAGCTGTCATTTCTTCAGTGTTGTCACATGAAAAGATATAATAAAATATTTACAAAAATGTGAGGGGTGTACTCGCTTCTGTGAGATACTATATATATATATATATATATATATATATATATATATATATATATTAATAATAAAAGCATAGTTTGCTGTTTTCCTGGAGTTCAACTTTACTGAAAAAATGTTTATGGTGTCTTACCAGTGTCTCCTACTATCAGGAACACATGCTTATTTTTTTATATTTTTGCTGTATAGTGTAAATCATAGCTAAGCTGGAGTGAGCCAGTAAAAAACAGCCCTGCTTCTGAAATGCAATGGGAGATTTCACTGCTTTGCTACTTCATGAGCTGTGTTGTCAGTCATCATTGTGTAGTGGAGAAGTGGGCTTGCACTTTCTATCATTCCACTCCTACTTCCCCTTTATCACAATTGGACATTTTTTTAAATTATGTACATCCATGCACTTCCTGGATTTTTGACTAGGCAAGAATGATGGATTCAGTCACAGCCTACTTGGATATTCAGTGCACGTGCCTCAGAGCATCATTGGGGGCAGCTGCCTCATCGTGGTTCTTACAGCAAGGAAAAGACAGCTGGCTCCTGATATTGTCAAATAAAAAGATAGTGGTGTGCGACTGGGAGAGCAACAGCAAAGCTATGGACCCATAAAGAACATTGCTGGATTCGCTGGGCATGTCAGTAGATTTTTTTGTGGATAATCCAACGAAAAAGTTAAGGTGGGGGAAGAAAACCAGGGGGAGAGTGAAATTCCTCTTTAAAGTAGCATTAAACCCTCAGGATTGTTTTTAACTTAACATATACAGTAAGTACAATAACATGAACATGCCTTAGTAAACTATTTGTTAAAATTCTTACCGAGCACTTGCAGTGTACAACTTTTAACCTCCCTAACGGAATTCCCGAGTGTAGCTCGGGGTAAAATGTCAGTACCAAAAGCGGTAACCCCGAGCTACACACTTACCATGCGGTGCTGCATAGGGAGTCCCTGCAGCACGTACCTTGTCCTTCGCTCCCGCGATGTGTCCCCTGCAGCGTCCCTGGCCATCTCCTCTGGCTGATGCCGGCATCCGGCTCCTGTGTTCCGGTCCCTGTGACGTCGGGATGTATGGGCGCCGCCGGCGGCGGGAAATTTGAAAATTTAAAAAAATGTCATCTTTTTCAAAATGATTTTACATAGTAAAACATTGCTGTTTCAACCCATTTCACATACATTTTGTCCCTAGTGCTCTGTCCTGTCCCCTGTCTGCATTTTGAATGTTCTTTCTGCCTGGAAACTGAGAATCGTCCATGGCGTCCAAAAAGTGTCCCTTTAGGTCAAAATCGGTTTTAGACCAGCTAGAGAACAGCGATAGTAAATCAGAACCACTTGCAGAATTGAGTGATAATGATTTGTGGGGAAATTCATCATCAGACACTGAAAACAATTTTGAGACTTTACTCAGCAATGTGCGAACTTGGCGCTATATTTCAAATTTCAGTGTTTTTGGTTTGGTTATATTATTGAATTAAATGTAATATTATTATATTATCATTTTTTATGATTATTTATTAAATTATAATTTATGATTTTGTGTTTCAAATTTTATCATACCCGGGATGTTTAATAGACTCTTGTTCGGACAGATTTCAGTGAGTTATTCCTAAATATTACAGCCTACAATAAAAAACTACATATTTCCATGCAAAAAAATGGTACCGCTTTCAGCACCAAAAATCAGAAATAATCATACCGCTAGGGAGGTTAATGGTGCTGGCTTTTTTCTCAGCGCTGCTTCCCTGAACTTCCTTAACAGGAAAGACTTAACAGTGGACAGCGCAGTCTCTAATCAGTCTGTTTGCTTGGAGAAGGGAGGAGGAGGAGGAGAGAGGAGCAAGGGAGTACCTTGCCAACCTAGGCTTTGGGGTTGTGTGTTCCCATTGACGTGCAATACATAGTGTAGGAAGGCACAGCTCCAGTCCCTGTATGCAAGGTAAGTTATGGTAAGATAAGATAACATAAGGTAACATAAGATAAGATAAGATAAAGAGGCTGCATGTTCAGTAAGTGATTAAGTCAGCTGATGGAAGTGCTTATACCATTTCCCATCCTTAGGATGTACCTGTACCAGGGGCGGACTGACAACTCATGGGGCCCCCGGGCAATAGGGGATCATGGGGCCCCTGTGTCCTTGCCCAAACTCCAAAAACCCTATGAAAAAGGTACAAGGGGCATCTCATGTGGCCCCCTACTGACCCCAGGCCCTCGGGCAGTGCCCAAGTTTCCAAATGGTCAGTCCGCCCCTGACCTGTACGTCCTTGAGTCCAAGAGGTCATACCAGGATCTTGTTTGCAGCTGCATCCATGATCCTGGTATTAAAATGTGCATCTGGGCTTTCATGTAAAAGTGATCCTGTGCCTCTACAGCCACCCAATACTTTTAGTTGGTGCAGCAGTGAGCAGTAGTAAGGTTTATTCTGCCATGTGCTGGAACTAGACTACCAGAGCACATTTATGTTGGCGAAGCTAGTCCTAAACCGAGTGGGCATGCACGGTCCAAAAGAAAAGGAGGATAGTAGCGGAGGTAGCAGGGGAACAAAAGAGGGCTTGCAGAACAATTATTATGGGAGGGGCAATTCTTTGAGATGTTCTTCTGCCAGCTACCGTATCATTGGGGCACTTAATGACAGTCCCAGTTAATCTACATGCAATAGAGGTACAGTATAGGTACAGTATAGTCTCAGCACAGGTGCAAAGTAGATGTGGTTCTGATGTGGTAAAGGTTCAATATAATGTGGAGTTAGGTTGATATAGGTGCAATCTAGGTTTGGAATAAGTGTGGTAAAGAGTGCAGTATGGATTGGGTACACTTGGTGTCCTGTTCCGAGTGGCCCAGTCCCTGCTAGCAATAGGCGAATAGCCCTCTCACCAGTCCTCGGATGCTGCTGTGACTTCTCGGTGTAGAAGGGGGGCCCTTGATCTCTCCCTGAAAGCCTTCCATGATCAGCGGTGGGAAGCAGAGGGTGAGTGAATGCTCCAGTCTCCCTGTGGTAGTGGTGCAAGTGCTGTGATGTGGGCAATGTTGCGCTGCCCCTGGGTGTCCTCACTCCCAGTAACAGCCTCGGACCTCCACTGGTACGGTCTCCAGCTGGCAGGCCAATATTCAGACAGAGGTGCTGTATCTATAATTTCCTCAGTGCCAAGAGGAAGAACTTTCTCAAGCTGTTTAATAAAAATCCTCTCTCCACTCCTCCTACTGCACAGTTTATATTGGGAAATGTGGTGTAACCATTATAGTGTAGCTATTATATGGCTGCCATGTGAAACTACAGCTTCCAGGATTCTCTGTGCTCTGCACAGAAGTCTATGTGCTTGCTTGGTTTTAGCTCTCCCCCTGCTGGCCAAATGAGGATGGTACAGCATAACATAACTGTTAGTTGAGGTAGAGAAGAATAAAGGGGGATGTCTACAGCTCCATATTGCTGTAGCCCAGCACTTGGCTACAGATGATTGGAAAGAGTGAGTAGCAATTGATATAAAAAAAGTCTATTGCTACCCTCAGGAAACATTCTCAGGAAATGGAACTTGGTGAAAATGGAGTAACAAGGTGTCTGCTGGGTATGAACACTTCTACGTACTGGGCGTGCATGTTTATGTGGTAGTCTATTAAAAAATAAAATGTGCTGCCACAGTCTAACTGCTGCCTTTGTCTATAAGCAGGTGTAACTGTCCTGTTTAGTGATTTTTAACAGTTTCCTATTTTCAAACATCCTTTGCTTTATTCACAATGCAGATCCTTAACAACACCTGATCTTTTTTTGCAACCTCCATCCTGCATGCACGCACGACCGAACACCACTTTTGCACACTTTACATTAGTGCTTCATTAGACTATTAAGCTATTATTACCTCAACCTCCGCATGGAATGTCTGAGTAATTAAAGAATTTGTGTCACAGTTGGCAATGCTCGATCATAAATAAGACATGTCAGGTAATTGCAGAAGAGTCTACTATCATACAGTCTTAAAGTACTGGAATAAATTCTCTTATTTACAGCCACTGACCCTTATGATTTCTTAATCATCATGATAATCATACCTGATCTTTGTTATATTGTGTCATTTATGCCATATTTTAATGCCGTAGAGACACATTCAATGCCTTTTGCAGCTGTGTAGACCTGGACTGGCTATTTGGCAAAGACACCATAACCCAAGAGGGTTTGTGTGTCTTAGAATACGTGTGACCTTGTTTCAAGAATGCTTGTGGCATCAATCATCTTTGTAACGGAAAATACTAAAAATTAAAACTCAGTTTAGTTGGGTACAGGCCATTGCTGTGACTGTGTGAAAAAAGTCAGTTATTGACACTGGAATTGCTTGATAGCTCCATGGGACAATAGTCAGGATGGCAAATATTCCAGAATGGTAACAGACTGCCCCTTGCTTTTCTTTCTTTATGTTTCTTTGTTTTACTTCTTTAAAATGCATCCAGTGGCAGGTGTAGAAATATGACAGCTCAGGTCAGCCAACTGAGCCAAGCATCCTCTTGGTTTCTATGGAGAGGGACAGGAAGGAAGGGAATGACTTGTGATAACATAGATGACTAGTGCCATTTGTCTTATGGAGAACATAGCACCACCCTGTACACATACCTCACTGGGTGATTCATTGAAGATGGGTGCTTGGCAGTGGAGGTGCCATAGACAGCATCATAGGGGAAGTAAACACATCACAACTGTAAATAAAATGTTCAGTTTAGTTAGAAAAACATAAAGGAAAAGGAAAAAGAGAGGTGCCTTCTGAGTGCAGTATGTAAAGGAAGTTTAATGATCCACAATGTAAAAACTCACATAATAGAGAAGTAAAACAAGTCTATCAGTAGACCGTTACTGTGTCTTGCAGGGGTCTGTCCCATGTGACATCACTTCCACCCCCGCTGAGGTTCACACTGGTTGCGGGCACTTCCATTTCTAGTCGGACGACGGAGCCCTGGACTCCTGACTGCCTCCAGCTTCCAGGGATTCTGCCTTATGTTTACCCTACACTGTGGGACCTCCACTCTCCCCAGCTACCAGAGATTTGTCATCTCCCCAAGCGGCCAGCTCCACTCGGAACGGACCCCTGCAGGACACAGTAACAGTCTACTGATGGGCTTGTTTTACTTCTCTATTATGTGAATTTTTACATTGTGGATCATTAAACGTCTTTTACATACGGCACTCAGAAGGCACCTCTCTTTTTCCTTTTCCTTTGCATACAGAACTAGCTTACTCTGAGATGGCTGCTATCTGAAGCAGTTATTGGCCATAGACTTTATTGCAAATATGGACATATAACACTGGACATTAGCCATTAGTGCGCTGAGATCTCTTTTATTAGTTAGAAAAACATGAAGGTAAATATATATTTCAGATATTTCTGAGCTGTAAAGGACTCCTTTCTTGATATTTACAACTCTGGTGTGCTGACGTTCCTTACAATAAAGGGGACAACAGCAACTGTTCCTGTAGACCAAGATCAGCCACCAACATGGGGCCTTCAACCCGCAAGAAATTAAAACAGCCATCCACGTGGCCTCATCTCTTCTGCGTGTGTATTCCAAACCTGCTAAATGATAAGGAATAATAACTGATAACAGGTACAATGGTTTTGATATACCATTAGCAGTCAGTTTCTGATTTGAAATAGACCCGCTTTTTGGCATGTAGGGTTGTGTGAAACTGAGGAGGCGGATAATTCATCTTGGTAAACATTGAGGAACTAAAATATAATACTTTACATGTTTGGCATATAGGGTTGTGTAAAACTGATGATACTGATATTTAATCTCAGTAAACAGTGAGGAACTAAAGTATAATACATTACATGTTTCTCATGTAGGGTTGTGTAAAACTGAGGAGGCCAATATTTCATCTTGGTAAACAGTGAGGAACTAAAGTATAATACAAAGCAAAAAATCATTTTGTATGTGACTTTGCAAAAGTCAAATAAACTATAACTTTCAAGGTATTAACATTTGCTCTGTTTCAAGACATATATTCTGTTTCCTGATTTGGTGAGCTTTTCACAAATACTGAGACTCATCTAACAATTTGCTGTGTTACATATTTAATGCACAATACAATGCCAGGTTAAATATATTCATCTAGATAATGCTGCTACTAGGAGGAAAGTAATGTGTAAAGTTACAATCCTGCATGGGTGGGGTGACGTGGCTATAAGGTTGCTTTCACCTGTGTACTAATGGCTTTGCGAGGTGTGTGGTGTTTGAGACCTTTCTCTATGCATATACAAAAAAAGTGAAAAGATACATAGACAAGTTAGGTAATAGACACAAGACAGAGTTGGTTTGAAAGATGATAAAGGTAAAGGAAAGGAGTCAGGCACAGGGAAGAGTCTAAGAAGAAAATATGTAGACAGAAAAGAGTTGCAAGAGTAAAGACACACATGACAGAGACAAATGAAGGAAGGTAAGATATAATGATGAAAACAAACCAGAGGTATTAACTAAAGCATTGTGCGTAAACAATTGCCAATCGCTTGTTTTCCCCAATTTTTATATTTTTTTGCAGCCCAATGTTGCTGATCCCTTGTGGTCACTTTGCAGCCGCTTTCTGTCTATATGTATTTCAGCAATGGCTGCATGGCATCTCCATAACCCCCAACCATCCAGGAAGCCGTAGAACTGTCGAGGGATTTGGCCCTGTGTAGAACCGGGTGTGTCAGGTGGAGTTCATAGTTTTGGAAATGGCTCGGCAGGAGGAGGCAGTCATGCAGGACACAGACAGCAGTAAGGTAAGTTTTGAAAGCTTTTTCCCACTGACCATCAATGATTGGGGTAGACTGGGATAGATGGGAATATTAGTGACCACCAATGTATGGGGGCAGAGGATATTATTACTGACCACCAATGACTGGGGGATGAGGAGATTATTACTGATCACCAAGGACTGAGGGAGGGACAGTTTTTACCAACCACCAATGATTGGGGGAAGGGATATTATGACTGCCCACCAATGACTGAGGAAGGGGCAGCTTTTACCAACCACCAATGATTAGGGGAAGGAGAGATTATTACTGACAACCAATGATTGGGGGGGAGATTACTACTAACCAACAATGATTGGGGGAGTTAAGATTATTACTGACCACCAATAATTGATGGAAGGGAAGACTATTATTGGCCATCAATGATTGGGAGAAGGGAAGATTATTACTGACCACCAATGATTGGTAAGGGGGTTACTACTAACTACTAATGACAAGGAGAAGGGGGGATTATTACTAACCACCAATTACTGGGAGAGGAAGGGTTTATTAGTGAACACCAATGATTGGTGGAAGGGGGGATTACTACTAACAACCAATAATTAGGGAAAGTGGGTGATTACTAATGACCAACTTACTTTGTATGTTTTTAAGAAGGAGGGACTGACCCTCTTTGGGCATTTAATCTCTCTGTTCCTCTTTGCTCCTCAGCAGTCTTTATATTGCTCTTAATTTTTAATCAAACCGTTAAAATAATGAAAGTAGAAAGAAGTAGTGATGGCAATAAGTATAATAAGTTGGTTTTACTGGTCATATTTGCTCTTAAATTCATTATTAATTTGTATAATTGGGAGTATTAACAGAATGTAGCCTTCAGCCTAATATTTTAAGCTAAAATATGTCACTTTTTCCCATCTCAGAAATTTGGTTGATATGTAATAAGCACACTGCACCGAAGAGCAGCAGAGGGACTGCAGACTGCCCTTCAGGACCAAGCCCATGTGCTCTGTAAAATGCATCCAGAACTATTGAGCACTTGAGCAACAGGGAAATAGAGAGGGGAAAACCACCAGATTTCAAAAGACCATATGTAGGTCATATTATAGAGATAAGGGAGCAACAGATCTAATGCCACTGTTCAAGAACTTCTATCACTTGCCTAGAATCAGAAAGCCTTCCAATGCCTTCTCTGTGCACAGAACAGAGCATGGATTGTCAAGGTCAGATGGATGCAGATGCATGGTATAAAAAGGGTAGTTTTGACGGGACATTTGCCATGCTCATAATAAAAGTAGAAATCCTCTTTAAAATAAAACAAAAGAAAAATATAAATGGAAAGACAATCGTGTTTACTTTGAATTGATAACACTATTACTTTGATTTGGGAAGATTAGACTGTTAATGGAATGTTTGTTGGGATTTGTGTATGCAAGGTTCTACTCAATAAATCACAGCTTGCTTGTAGCTGTCTTCCTTTTAACAGCACGCTGCACTTCATTTCAGATTTTCATACTATTTGTTGCTTAATGACTATGTTGAAGAGTTGTGCAATTAATTATGCACTTTGGTGTCCAACGTAGTACTCGCTGTAGACGGTGATGAAAATATGCCTGCCTCATTTACAAATAGAATGTGGTTTTAAAGTGGCCTGTTCCAAATAACAAAGGCTAAGCTAGCTGGCACCATAAGGTACTACATTTCACCCTTTTCAGCACTCTCCTGGCAGGGCAATTGGTGCTTTCCAAAGAATCAAATTCCTGAAATTTGGCATTTTCTCAGGTGTGGGCATGCCACCATCTCCCACATGATGATACTTAGTCCTGAGGATAGGTCATTCATGAACCAAGCGCAGTCACATCAGAAGTGTGTATACCCTAACCATACCCTAGAATATGGAGCATGCCAGTGGGCTCTCGATGAGACTGTTAGTACCAGCACCAGTAAGCAATTAGAAAGATAATCTTTTTTTTTTTATCCAGAATAGGTTTAAGTGTAACAGTGTAAGGAAAGATGGAATATATAGGACACTTTTACACCAGCATTGATATGTACCAGAGAGTGAATCGATCCACGTGGATTTAGATCTCACTTCATGGATCATTTTGTGGATACCTAAAAATGTAAACCTTTCCACCACATGATCCACCAGACAAAGTTACCAGTGTCCTACCTGAAAAGATGGGACAAAAGATGAATAATTTTCTGATAAATGTACAAAGCCTTTTTTTCGTAGCGAAACATCTCCTGGTATACCAACACCAGGAGCGCATAACAGCTTTTAAAATTCTGTTGTATCTTTGGTTTTAATACTTTAAGTCCCTTACCTACAACAAGTAAGGGGAAAACAAAGGCTTGATTTTCATATTTTCAGGTTAAAGTGACTGAGGGATCAGCACATCAACGGACTATTTTCATGCTCAGGGAATGCAAATCTATACCACTTTTACAGCTAGAACCACACAGCTGTGCAATCTCCTAGCTTTAAAGAACATGTAAACCCAACATTTCATATTCCTGATATATGCCTGCTATACCATGTACTTGTATAAAAAAGCATCCTGTTTTCTTAGTATCGCTTCCTTTGTGTGAAATACCTGGTGTTCCTGCCTTTCCTATTAAAAACTGACCACACTAAGCAGGAGATCATAGCATGGTCAATTCTCTGGCTGTGCTGAAAACTAATGCAATGATCAGGCTTATGCTGACACACCTTCCCCTATACAGCCATTCACTAGAATGTTTAGTGTCCTGCTGTTTCTCCTCCCCCAGTTCTCTGATTGTGCATTCACTTATAAAAAAAAAAGAGGTAAAAAGTCACTTATAATGTTTTTTATATCTATACACAAATTTGTTAAAGTTTTGCCTTTCATTTCTGTTTTACACTGAATGGGTTGTTTTACAAGGTGAGGGTTTATATATACTGTAATTTGGTCTGGGAATCCACGCATACATGCCTCCTCGGTCATGAAATGGTTATTATTGAAAAGCAGTATTGAACATGGATAAATGGAATCCTCTGTAGGAAAGCACATTATCCTTGATGATCTTATGGTCAGTGAGTAAATGCTGAAGATTCACTACTAATCCGTCATCAGTAACAGCTGGTGACAAACCTCCTATAGTATGTCCATGTCATTGCTTCTATCAGTCCATCCCAAACACAGCAAGCATACAATCAGCTGTTGTGAGCAGATCATAGGTGGAGGTGTATCACCAGCTATTTTCAATACAAAAGCTGCTCATATGGCAACTTAAGTGTATGTTTGGGTAAAACATTTTCGATGAATGTTTTGCACTTTAAGTGATACTCTTTACTGGCCAATTAAAGTCATTAAAGATGGAAGCTTTCGGGATGTCTTAGATCCTTTCTCCAGGCTTTCTACAATTTGTAAAAAGCCTAAAGAAAAGATTTAAGGCATCCCGAAAGCTTGCATCTTTAATTAGTTACGTTGAATGAAGGGTATCCCTCTGGGGTGTATTATAAAATATTCACAAAGCTGTTCATTCATTGAAACTGCATTTAAATTGATTCTGTGTGAATGGGCCAAAATCAAATGTTTTCATTCTTTATTCTCAGCAGTTTGAATGTGTGAATGTGGGAAATACAGCATTATGGTCACTAGATGGTGATGACTAACATGGGGAGCTCTATTGGTCATAAAGGGATATATTCTGCATTTCCACATTCAAAAAGCAGTAAACATAGCGACAATGTTTGATTGTGCTCCATTTGCACAGAACAAATGTACATGCAGTTTTGATGGAGGAATAGCCAACTAATGAAAATGGAGGAATAGCCAACTAATGTTTTTATAAGTGCACCCTTAAACTCCAAACGTTCTGCATTAATCATTGGCCAACATGGTACAATACTACAGCTTTTTTAGTTTTGGATGGAGTGGGGAAGGAGTGGACCCTCTGTGACGTTTTTATAGCTGACTTTCCCATTGGGAAGGTTCACCCTTCTATTTGTTACCATTGTCAACAAGAAAGAAAGTGAGGGAAATCCAAACTTTTAGAGTTGTCCCCAGGACAAAAAGGTAAGGCTACTTTCACACTGATCTTTAGCAAAAGCGCATATGTAATTTTGCTGCATTATTCCTGCAGTTTTACCGTGTTTGCTGTGTGTTTTTTACAAGATGTGATTGAATAACTGCACCAGTTGATCTGGTGATCTGGAAACCCATTTAGTGTAACCAGGGGCGGACTGACAACTCATGGTGCCCCCGGGCAATAGGGGATCATGGGGCCCCTGTGTCCTTGCCCACACTCAAACAAAGCCTATAAAAGGTACCAGGGGCATTTCATGGGGCCCCCTACTGACCCCGGGCCCTCGGGCAGTGTCCGAGTTCTCGAATGTTCATTCCGCCACTGAGTGTAACTTTTTGTAATGAAGGAGAGGCATTCCCAGACACACCAGAACAGAAAGGAGAAAGGCGCCTCTTAATGTAGACTTTAAAACTATTTTATTGCACACAATGAAGAGCAACTTACAAGAGGGTAGAATGAAACAGGCATATCAATATCCGTCATGGGAGAGATCGCCACGGTGAGAAGCGGATTGTGCAGCTGTTGGTGGTAATCGACCTCCTATTAGAATTCCAGGCAAGCCGGCGAGATGGAGGAGGCCTGGCATCGAGGTCTGGACTGCAAATGGAGTGCAACGTGCGGGATGACGTCACTTTTCCTGAGCATGCGCTCTGAGGTTGTTGTTCCAGGTGCACTCCTTTGTCAAGATCATCCCAGATACACCCACTACAAGCTCCTTGCCATCTCACATATACAGAAAGTCTAATTTTTCACAGCCACCAATCACATCCAAATCTGACTTTGAACAACATGACCGGTTATGCAGGAAGAGAGAGAAAGGAATCTACACATTACAGGTTTCAGGATGTACACTGCCAGTGACCCTGTGAGGTGCTCTTTAAATTCTGGCTACTGTTGGCTACAAAGAACTTAGGTTAAAGTAAACTAACTTTGGCACAGCAGCAGAGTTTTCTAGGGAGGATCGATGGTCTAACCTGCTGCCCATCCACACAGGCACAGGGCTGTACACCGTAAAAAAATGAGATTTCTGTGCCTGGCATCTCAGGGGTTTGTGTACAGCCGTAGGCAGCAACCTGTACAAATTAATGATAAGCTGCAGTTTTGCGCACATCTATGCGTAAGAAGACAGAAGAACAGTCCTGGATGTACGGTTATGCAGCTGATCATTGATTCGTTGAGATAGCTGTGACTCAGAAATACGCTCCATTTTTACGTTGTAAGGCCATGTAAACAAGCTTTTCTACCAATTTTACACATGAAGGGTATATTGCCTTGAGGCTCCATGATGATGTCACAGGAGGGAGAAGATGAGCCAAGGAGGCTTGCAGCGAAGACATGATATTTTAACCCCTTCAGTCTGATTGTTGTCGCTGTGCCGGTTACTATAAAGCAGAGGAATATTACACGACAAGAACATTGCTAGTTCAGTCAATCGTCGACTGATATCTGCTCCCCTCTGAGAGCCCAATGAAATGTTCCATCTGCTCCTAAAGTCAGAACTCTGACAGGGAAAAATAATGAGTGCAAGCTGCCTACAGGAGAGCTTGTTAACAGGGAACTCTGCACACGGAGTGATTGCTGGCAATCAGCAGTGCCAGAAGGAAAAACTTAATCAGCAGCCAATGCCAAGTCCTTTACTCATGGTGGTTCTCAGGTACGTACGACCCGCTTGTCACCACACATCTAATGAATTCTGTTCAGCTTGCAGATCTTCAGGTATCGCCCCATAATTAATTGCTGGCTATTGGTCAAAACAACACACGCTTTTAAAGTGTATTTAAAGCCAAGGGGTTCAAATCCCTTTCATTTTTTTTCTGTCTGTGTCCCTTTACATAGATTTCCCTTAACTTCCTGTGCTGTAGACACTACAGGAAGCAAAAGGAAATGTCCCCCTAGACCAGTGGTGGCGAACGTATGGCACGCGTTCTGCAGTGGGCATGCAGAGCCCTCTCTGTTGGCATGCGAGCCAAGTTGCCCCAGCAGCCGAGCATGGGATAACAGCACACATAGGGGCCATGTGCATGCTAAAAAAGGAGTAGTGGTGCCAATTGATAACATCACGAGCCGCCACTTGTCTGAGCTTTTGCTTTGCAGGTCAGTGCGCTGCCAATGATATACTGTATATATATTGGACTGGGTGTGAGTTTTAATACATTCATTTTTATTAACACAAGATTTTAGCTTGTGCTGGTAGTCATTGGAACTTTGCCCCCTTGTGCTGGTAGTCATTGGAACTTTGCCCCTTGTGCTGGTAGTCAGTGGCACTTTGCCCCCTTGTACTGGTGGTCAGTGGAACTTTGCCCCCTTGTCCTGGTGGTCAGTGGAACTCTGCCCCCTTGTGCTGGTGGTCAGTAGAACTTTGCCCCCTTGTGCTGGTGGTCAGTAGAACTTTGTCCCCTTGTGTTGGTGGTCAGTAGAACTTTGCCCCCTTGTGCTGGTGGTCAGTAGGACTTTGCCCCCTTGTGCTGGTGGTCAGTAGAACTTTGCCCCCTTCCGCTGGTGGTCAGTGGAAATTTGCCCCCTTGTGCTGGTGGTCACTGGAACTTTGCCCCCTTCCGCTGGTGGTCAGTGGAACTTTGCCCCTTTCTGCTGGTGGTCATTGGAACTTTGCCCCCTAGTACTGGTGGTCAGTGGAACTTTGCCCCCTTGTGCTGGTAGTCAGTGGAACTTTGCCCCCTTGTACTGGTGGTCAGTGGAACTTTGCCCCCTTGTGCTGTAGTCAGTGGAACTTTGCCCCCTTGTACTGGTGGTCAGTGGAACTTTGCCCCCTTGTGCTGGTAGTCAGTGGAACTTTGCCCCCTTGTACTGGTGGTCAGTGGAACTTTAACCCCTTGTGCTCGTAGTCAGTGGAAGTTTGCCCCCTTGTGCTGGTTGTCAGTAGAACTTTGCCCCCTTGTATTGGTGGTCAGTGGAACTTTGCCCCCTTGTGTTGGTGGTCAGTGGAACTTTGCCCCCTTGTACTGGTAGTCAGTAGAACTTTTCCCCCTTGTGCTGGTAGTCAGTGGAACTTTGCCCCCTTGTGCTGGTTGTCAGTAGAACTTTGCCCCCTTGTATTGGTGGTCAGTGGAACTTTGCCCCCTTGTGCTGGTAGTCAGTGGAACTTTGTCCCCTTGTACTGGTGGTCAGTGGAACTTTTCCCCCTTGTGCTGGTGGTCACTGGAACTTTGCCCCCTTGTGCTGGTAGTCAATGGAACTTTGCCCCTTTCTGCTGGTGGTCATTGGAACTTTGCCCCCTAGTACTGGTGGTCAGTGGAACTTTGCCCCCTTGTGCTGGTAGTCAGTGGAACTTTGCCCCCTTGTACTGGTGGTCAGTGGAACTTTGCCCCCTTGTGCTGTAGTCAGTGGAACTTTGCCCCCTTGTACTGGTGGTCAGTGGAACTTTGCCCCCTTGTGCTGGTAGTCAGTAGAACTTTGCCCCCTTGTGCTGGTGGTCATTGGAACTTTGCCCCCTTGTGCTGGTGGTCAGTGGAACTTTAACACCTTGTGCTGGTAGTCAGTGGAAGTTTGCCCCCTTGTGCTGGTTGTCAGTAGAACTTTGCCCCCTTGTATTGGTGGTCAGTGGAACTTTGCCCCCTTGTGTTGGTGGTCAGTGGAACTTTGCCCCCTTGTACTGGTAGTCAGTAGAACTTTGCCCCCTTGTACTGGTGGTCAGTGGAACTTTGCCCCCTTCTGCTGGTAGTCAGTGGAACCTTGCCCCCTTGTGCTGGTAGTCAATGGAACTTTGCTCCCTTGTGCTGGTGGTCAGTGGAACTTTGCCCCCTTGGGCTGGTAGTCAGTGGAACTTTGCCCCCTTGTGCTGGTAGTCAGTGGACATTTGCCCCCTTGTGCTGGTAGTCAGTTGAACTTTGCCCCCTTGTACTGGTGGTCAGTGGAACTTTGCCCCCTTGTGCTGGTAGTCAGTGGAACTTTGCCCCCTTGTGCTGGTAGTCAATGGAACTTTGCCCCCTTGTGCTGGTGGTCAGTGGAACTTTGCCCCTTGTGCTGGTAGTCAGTGGAACTTTGCCCCCTTGTGCTGGTGGTCAGTGGAACTTTGCCCCCTTGTGCTGGTAGTCAGTGGAACTTTGCCCCCTTGTGCTGGTAGTCAGTGGACATTTGCCCCCTTGTGCTGGTAGTCAGTAGAACTTTGCCCCCTTGTACTGGTGGTCATTGGAACTTTGCCCCCTTGTGCTGGTGGTCAGTGGAACTTTGCCCCCTTGTGTTGGTGGTCATTAGAACCTTGTCCCCTTGTGTTGGTAGTCAGTAGAACTTTGCCCCCTTGTGCTAGTGGTCAGTGGAACTTTGTTCCCTTGTGCTGGTGGTCAGTGGAACTTTGCCCTCTTGTGCTGGTAGTCAGTGGAACTTTGTCCTCTTGTACTGGTAGTCAGTAGAACTTTGCCCCCCTGTACTGGTGATCAGTGGAACTTTTCTCCCTTGTGCTGGTAGTCAGTGGAACTTTGCCCCCTTGTGCTGGTTGTCAGTAGAACTTTGCCCCCTTGTATTGGTGGTCAGTGGAACTTTGCCCCCTTGTGCTGGTAGTCAGTGGAACTTTGTCCCCTTGTACTGGTGGTCAGTGGAACTTTTCCCCCTTGTGCTGGTAGTCAGTGGAACATTGCCCCTTTGTGCTGGTAGTCATTGGAAGTTTGCCCCCTTGCGCTGGTGGTCAGTGGAACTTTGCCCTTTGTGCTGGTGGTCAGTGGAACTTTGCCCCCATGTACTGGTGGTCAGTGGAACCTTGCCCCCTTGTGCTGGTGGTCAGTAGAACTTTGCCCCTTGTCCTGGTGATTAGTAGAACTTTGCCCCCTTGTGCTGGTGGTCAGTGGAACTTTGCCCCCTTGTCCTGGTGGTCAGTGGAATTTTGCCGCCTTATGTTGGTGGTCAGTGGAACTTTGCCCCCTTGTGCTGGTAGTCAGTGGAACTTTGCCCCCTTGTGCTGGTAGTCAGTGGACATTTGCCCCCTTGTGCTGGTAGTCAGTGGAACTTTGCCCCCTTGTGCTGGTAGTCAGTAGAACTTTGCCCCCTTGTACTGGTGGTCATTGGAACTTTGCCCCCTTGTGCTGGTGGTCAGTGGAACTTTGCCCCCTTGTGTTGGTGGTCATTAGAACTTTGTCCCCTTGTGCTGGTAGTCAGTAGAACTTTGCCCCCTTGTGCTAGTGGTCAGTGGAACTTTGTTCCCTTGTGCTGGTGGTCAGTGGAACTTTGCCCTCTTGTGCTGGTAGTCAGTGGAACTTTGTCCTCTTGTACTGGTGGTCAGTGGAACCTTGCCCCCTTGTGTTGGTGCTCAGTGGAACTTTGTCCCCTTGTGCTGGTAGTCAGTAGAACTTTGCCCCCCTGTACTGGTGATCAGTGGAACTTTTCCCCCTTGTGCTGGTAGTCAGTGGAACTTTGCCCCATTGGGCTGGTGGTTAGTGGAACTTTTCCCCCTTGTGCTGGTGGTCAGTGGAACATTGCCCCTTTGTGCTGGTAGTCATTGGACATTTGCCCCCTTGCGCTGGTGGTCAGTGGAACTTTGCCCTTTGTGCTGGTGGTCAATGGAACTTTGCCCCCATGTACTGGTGGTCAGTGGAACTTTGCCCCCTTGTGGAACTTTGCCCCCTTGTGGAACTTTGCCCCCTTGTCCTGGTGGTCAGTGGAAGCTCTGTTATTGTGTTTTTCTTTTCAAACAAAAGATGTTAATGTATGGATTGTTTTTTCTAAACTAAAACCTCAGTATTCAAATTGAATTGCAGTGTTGGCACTTTGTGATAAATAAGTAGGTTTTGGGTTGCATTTTGGGCACTCGGTCTCTAAAAGAGTCGCCATCTCTGTCTTAGACAGTTGTCAGGATAAGAGTCCTTCATAATCTTAGAATGACACTGAAGTCTGCTTTAAAAAGAAGACAAATCTATTTAAGGCTAGGTTCACATCTATGCAGGCTGTGGTTGATGCATTTGCTGGCACATTTTGCGGTGCATTTTGCATTTTGGACACACGTTTTTGTGCATTTTGCTTTTTTTTGCTGGTCCATTGAAGTCTATTACATGTAAAATGAAATCTGCTACAGGAAAAAAGTACCTGACTCTTTCCAAAAAAATGCACAGATGTGAACTAGATCCATAGAAAATCATGTTAAATGGACTGTAGTACGTTTCTTAAAACTGGAAAACGCACTGAAATCCGCATGAGTGTGAACCTAGAGTCAGTATGTATTCCTGACTCAAAAAATGACTTTCTGTTGTTCTCAGCCTCCCCTAGATTTTCTTTTTTTTTTGTGTTCTGTGATCTGACTTTCTATTAGAGGGTGGCTGCGTTCATTCTCCATAGACACACAGTATGTAGGAACGTAACCATTCTCTCTTGCTTGCTCCTGAGATGGACTATGGACTATGGGATTTGTGGTGTGCATAGGGCAGTGCACATGGCCACAACTAACATGCCCTGCTTGTTCTAAACAAACATAAGTGAGGGGATAAAGGAGAGGTTTGGGAGTAGAGGATATTACAAGGAGGCAGAAAAACACAGTAAGGCCTTGTTTTCACTTGTGTTGCTCTATGAAGTGTAATCCATGATGGATCTCTTTTCAAAGGGCATTTGAAAGAGGGTGAGGGGGTGTTACATAGCCTCCTATCTTCCTGTTTTAACCCCTTAAATCCTGAACCAGTGTGACACAACCACATGCACTGTACGTGGCTGGGGGACACCCCCTTTCAGTTGAAGGGGTCACATTCTGCGGGCAGTACTGCGGCACTGCAGTAGCGGCATATATATTGCATATCTACACTCCCTTCTACTGACTTTGCAGTTTAAGGAGGTTAAGGCCTCATGCACTTAATGTGTCCATGCACACTATAGTCCTTAGGCTAGGTTCACACCTATGCAGTTTGCATTTGATCCGTTTCTGCAGTGCATTTTGCGTTTTTGCACATGCATTTTTGAAGCGTTTTGCATTTTTTTTTTACAACTTGTTACTGGGCAGAATAAAATGCAAAACGCATATAAAATGCACTACATACTTTTCTGTAGCATCTCGGTTGAAGTCTATAGAACCAAAAACTCATCGCTTTGCATTTTAAAAAAGTCCCTAACCCTTTCAAAATAACGCACTGGGTTAAAATGCGGAGATGTGAACCTGTCCCATGGGAAATCATGTTAAATGGACTGCTGTGCGTTTCTGCAAAACGCATTTAAAAGGGATTTAGAGGCAGAAAACCCAATGCCAGTATGTTCAGGAGTAGCTGCAAAAAAAAAAAAAGCCTACCATGCTTACATTTATTTATTTATTTATTTCAGGTACTTATATAGCGCCGTCAATTTACGCAGCGCTTTACATATATATATTATACATTCACATCAGTTTAAATGTGTGTAAACGCATGTAAACACGCTTTAACACGAGGTGAGTTTAGCACTTGAGCATTAATTCATTTCAATGGTTAGAATAAATGGATATTCTAGCCAATTAATTAATTCATGCCCAAGCATTTGATGTGCCTAAACACGTTTACAAAAACGCGGCTTTAGTTTTTGATGCTGCTTCTCCCCTGCTAGGAGAAAGGCATTCAGGAGAACTGGGTAAACACCCTGTACATTAAACCTGAAGCACCCCATAGAAAACTGCTCGATTCCTCTGTTGATGGGGGAATCCCTCCCACAGCTCTATTGTGTTCAGCCGGCATGGGGAGCCTTCCCAGCCAGCAGAACATAATGATTACTGCTAGCCGCTATAGCCGCAGGCAGTAATTGCATGTAGAAAAATCTGACAGGCTGGTTGTAGCCAAGTTGATTCATGGATTGACTTAGGTGCAATCAACCTGCCCATACATGGATCCAATTGCTGAACCAACCAAATTTTGATCCATCTATGACCGGCTTATATGTGCTGCTCTGCCAACCCCAAGTGTAAACTAGGATACATTGGGAACACAATTTAATAAAAAATAGTCCATAGAGCCATTACTTATTGGGTGTGTGTGGATTATTTTTGGAGAATAAGGATATCATTTAAAGTGGTTGTAAAGGCTGAAGATTTTCTCTATGCATGAAGGTAAAAAACATTCTGTGTGCAGCATTCCCCCCCAGCCCTCTCAATACTTACCTGAGCCTCATCCTGTGATGTGAATGACAGCCTCGGCTGTCCCGGGTCTTTGCCCCCTCATTGGCTGAGACAGCAAGTGGGAGCCATTGGCTCCTGCCAATCAAAGCCAGTCAGCCAAGGAGGAGAGAGGTGGTGGGGCCAAGCCGTGGCTCCGTGTGTGGATGGACACATGGAGCAGCGGGTGCCCCCATAGGAAGCTGCTTGCTGTGGGGGCACCCGACAGACAGGAGAAGCCAGGAGAGTCAGCGGGGGACCCGAGAAGAGGAGGATCCAGGCTGCTCTGTGCAAAACCACTACACACAGCAGATAAATATAGACATTTTGTTATTTTCCCGGAAAAAGAAATTAACCTTTAGAATTGCTTTAATGTTACTTTAAGGATGCCATATGTGGCTCAAATTTTGACTGCTATCTGCTGACTCAGCTAACACTTGACCTGTGCATTCCCCAGTCATCACTACCCACCTCAACAAACACCGAATGTTCAGTCAACTTTTTTTGAAGGAATCAGATGGAAAACAGGCAGCCGTACAGTGACTGCATCCAATCAAATGCAGTCATTGCCCAGGAATTCTGATAGCCATGGCTGTTGGCTGTCAGTATACAATAGCAGAGGTGATTCCACCATTTTTACTGTTTAATATGGATGGAGGCAGGGGCGTGTTTACCACAAGGCAAACAAGGCATTTGCCTAGGGCGGCATTTTTCAGGGAGGCAGCACCGCCCCCCTGGAAGAAGGGACAGAAGAAGGGACACATGCGGCTTGGGGACCAGATGGGATCTGAGAGAGGCTGCGGGCTGCTTGACTCTCGTTCCCGGGGATGTCCAGAGCTGTGAAGGTGAGTGTCTTTCTCTCTCTCGCTGGGAGGGGAGTGGCTGGTGTATGGGGGCAATTGTAGTGGAAGGCTCTCTCGGGTGGGGGAGGGGGCAGGGGTGTTGATGGTCAATGAGGCTCACTCTAGGCACGGGGGGGGAGCGAATTTGAATTCTGTGTTGCCTAGGGCAGGACAAATCCTAAATACACCACTGGATGGAGGAATCAATTGAATTCCTGTGGGTCAACAATCAATCAATCTATGCATACATGGCCAGCCTTAGTTTCTCGGTACACATATTAAGCCACAGACAACTACACAATTCCTTAGGAAAACTCATACAAATGAGCGCAGAGAGGCCACTCCAGGTGGAAACATGTGAACAGTTAATCATGAGCTCACCACTGCTGCCTTGTTAATCATATGCATGATAAAGAGAACTGGAAAAAAAGGCGCTGTGGAAAATGCTCTCAGACAAGCACCTTAGTGGAGGTGCATCTTTATTGGGTGAGATAAAGTAGCAAGTATAATAAAATTAACCAGCCTGAAGTGGACAGTGTGATTCCAATGGACGGCCCGTCCGCTCTGAGGGGAGCTGAGATCAAAGAATGCTCCTGTCGACTTCAAATCACGTGGTGTCCAGGACTTGACAAAGCGCAACTGCGCGAAACATGTCGTCTTGGTAACCCCACATATGCTCCCAGCTGAAGCCAACGCCGGACACTGCCTTCGTTTGCCATGGTGACACCACCCAGGACGCTGGTACGCTGACACCACGTGATTTGAAGTCGACAGGAGCATTCTTTGATCTCAGCTCCCCTCAGAGCGGACGGGCCGTCCATTGGAATCACACTGTCCACTTCAGGCTGGTTAATTTTATTATACTTGCTACTTTATCTCACCCAATAAAGATGCACCTCCACTAAGGTGCTTGTCTGAGAGCATTTTCCACAGCGCCTTTTTTTCCAGTTCTCTTTACACAATTCCTTAGCCTTTTCCTGCACAGAAGACCACACGTCTAGCATTTCTGTATTCACAATATGTCCTTCTGAGACAAGATTCCAAGAGAACGTCAAATCATTCAATTATTCAGAGGAAGAATTCTCCGGATGCTCAAAGTCATTGAAAGCTTCAGGCAGTCTACCTGCTGGAGACCTATAGATTGCAACCCTCTGGGAGCTCGCGGAAGAAAATCTGACACTCTCACGCCCCAAACCTGTAGCAAAACCGCGCTTTTTACTAGAACTTTCCTATCTATGAAAAATAAACCGCTGTCATGTCAAGCTGGAAGAGGATGGGCAAGGGCTGATTGCTAGATTCAATTACCACTTCAAAATCAGTGCAATAGAAAATACTAAAATGTGCTAATCTTCTGGAGTCTGGGCTGATCGCTGTGTAATTGTCATTAAGGAGGCTGTGGATGAAACAGGGAGATCTGCTGGAGTCATTATAGAAAAGATAATGAAGCGATCAGCTAATCATTTTTATCTCAAAGGAACAAAAAGAAAAGGTGTCACTAAGATTATATGCATTGTTATATACTTTCACAGAAGCTGTATTGAGTGCGGCTTGAAGATTCAGCCCTGAGCCATCTAGCAGTGCCTCAGTAATTTTTAATGGCTATTTTCATGGACAGAAGTGCTACTTGTTAGCTTATTAGAAAGTGAACCTGAGCTCAAACCTGTGAAAAAAAAATGAACTCTAGTCTCAAAAACGTTCATTTAAATTTATTCCATAAAGCAGTATTAAAATGTTACTAAACCACTGGGTCCCGGAGCAGACTGCTCACTTTAATCCGACTGGTGGAGATAGGTGTTTCCGGAACTGTGGTCTACGCGGTGACGTCTTGCACATTTGGTGGTCGTGCCCGTGATTGATAGGCTTCTGGTCTAGGGTTTTTGGTTTGCTACAAACGCTATTTAATATTACCGTCCGTAGGGATGCAAGGGTGGCCCTCCTGCATTGCCCAATTTTGGGTCTGTCTAGGTCTCAGCAGAAATTGGTATCCTACCTATTTATTTTGGCCAAACGTGCTATAGCTCAAGCTTGGAGAACCCCTTCGTTTGTCTTCCAGGGGGTGAAGACCCAGATGAATGCTATGTTGATCAATGAACAGATGTCCAGCATTTTTCATGATTCTCATCCGAGATTCCTTAAGGTTTGGGAACCTTGGATACGTTATTCCTTGCCATCCCTGCCTCCTACCAGTTATGGCCTTTTATAGTCGTTGCCTGTGCTAGCCCTGGATCCGTGATTCTTCTAGGTTGTCTTTCCTCCGTGTTTTCTTTCGGATTCCTTTTTTTTTGTTTTATGTTCTTTATCCTTTCTGCTAACCTTTTTTCTTTTCTCTTCTTTTTCCGGTTGGATTACTACTGCTATTATTTGGTCAGCTTTTTGCCGTCCCTCCCTGATGTCATTGGACATTTTGTTATTTGGCTAATACAAGTAAGCAGGATATATCTGTTTATGTGTTATTGTTCTGCTCTGCCCCTGCGTGGGCGTATCTTGAGCTTGTTGTATTCTTAAAACAAAACTTTCTTAATAAAAATATTGAAACAGGAAATGTTACTAAACCCTCAACAGTGAAATCTGTCTGTATATGCAGTAAAGCATGCTTGTTATACTCACTGTGAAACCTAAGTGATTAATCCTCTTCATTGTTTAAAAAGGATGTTTGTTTCCTGTCTTCTCTGATCCTCCCCTTCTTTCACAGTCCCCAATCCATCTGTTGATAGAACCGAGCCTTGCGGGCAAGCGGCACATGCTCAGTTTGGTGTGTATTGCTAGAGAATTTTTTTTTTTTCTTGGGAGAGTGCATGTGATCAGCACAGGGCCAAACATTACTGTCCAGACAGAGGGTCAGGGGTCCTGAAGCCTCATAGGACAATAAGGAGAGAATGAAAACTCTTCCTACAAGTTTTATCCAATGCTCAGCTGGACACTGATAGAAGTCACAAGACTGCTCTAACTGCTGATGAGAAAAGGTATTTAGCAGTTTATATTTGCTAAAATAATTGCACTTCCATGTTCTGTGTACTTTTGCACAGTATTACTGGTTTTTGCACTGCCTTACTGAGTAACCCCCAACATTGTCTCCATTTAGACATTATTACATCTTTGCTACAAAGATTTAAAAAGGGTATTGTAAATTATCAATTCCCATCTATTCTCATACCTTCCCATGCATTCATGTGAACATAAGAAGGAAAATGAAAGGTAGTTAAACCGTTACATCATAGCAGGCAGCAATACAAGTCGGCCATTAAATGATTCATAATGAACGCTCCGGCTACATCAGTCTTATCGACATGATCAACATGATAAACCACGGCTGTTTGATCTGTCACTTAAATGAACATGTATAGACACTCGCTCCCAGCAATGCCATGAATCATCTACTAAAAGCCTGTGTTACAAATGACTCTTAACTAACTTACCTTATCCACTGAACCTCTAACATCTCCCTGATCTGCTAATAAATATGATCCTTGCTGGGACCGGCTACCTGAAGCTTCAAAGCCCTACAGGCAACAGTGGAGGTCCAAATCTGATGCCAAACAATAGCTGACAGCTGACATTTACGTTGGCCTCACCGGTGATGTAAGCTCCCCCACCTACTACATTTTGCAGCAAGGATGTTCAACATGGGATGATCCATTAAAACTGCTAAAAAAAAAATAGCACAGAGGGCTGCTGCCAGCAGTGGCCAATTAGGTTTTACCTTTTATTTCCAGCTACAATAAAAGAATTCTGATTGGTCACTATTGGCAATGCCTTTCCCTTGTTCCCCAGCCACCAAAAGCAATGAAAATATCCACTAATTCCAGGTATGGAGGAGCATGTAAGAAAGCAAAAAAGGGGCGCACTCTCCTCGTACATTACCGTGATAAAAAGGAATTTATTAAAAATGACAAAAATATATACTCACAAACCAAGAGTCAAATAAACAAACACGGAACCAACGTGATAATCCCAGCAAATGGTAGCCTTACGACAGGGTATGCCAACACGTTTCGGGAGACGTACTCCCTTCTTCAGAGCTAAAACAACTAGACATATTGCAAGCCTATATAGGGGAGTAGGATGAGATAAGAGGCCAATTGAGTAGATCATGTGAATAAGGGTCCTCCCCTTCCAAGTGATCGCCCCAAACAATGGGTCGACTTTCAGGAGGGAAGGAATAGTGAGATCAAGGAGCCAGACAACAATAGCCCTGAGGACTGCCATACAAGAGAAGAAAAAAAACATCTTTAGAGGGCTGCACCTCAGCGAGTGACAGTTAGCCCCGGCTCACATATATGCGGCCATGTGGGACGCGTTTTGCTCGGAAACAAGAGCCCACGCAGGGAAGAAGTCCCTGCACTTCTTCCAAAAACACTGCCTGCACGGGAACCTCAGTTCCCAGTAGTTCCCAGTACGGTTGTGTTTTCCAGTGCCACTAATGGCACCCATCCGCGGGTCCGCATTCCTCTGTATGGGTGGTGCGTCTGCACGGATTTTCGTGCGGATCCGCAGCAGCACCACCCGCACATATGTGAACCTAGCCTTACTGTGTAACTGGGATGCTGACAGACTTGAGCGCTGGTTCTGCCTTTTTTTCTCTTGACATGGAGGAGCATGTGACTTACTGCCCTTCCTATCATTGGACAGCACTGGTGCTTGGTGATTGGCAGGGGCTAGTCCTTCGTCCTCTGTAAGCTCCAACTAAAGTGATTTGTATTCTTTCTTTGCTACTGGCGGCTATATGGAGTGGCAGGAGACAGAAAGGTAAGGCTGTAGGCAGGTGGGTGGGGGGAACCCAGGCAGTAGGCACCAAGAAGGAAGGCATGACACACACAGTGGTTGAGAGTGCAAAGTTATATTGTCATACAGTTCCAAACATAGCATATGAATCTTCCCAATAGTAAGAACCAAGTGGCTACACTCCAGTAGCATGCAGGACTTACAGAGAGAGAGCCATGCATGGAGGCTGGAGGCACCTGGCGGCTGAAAGGCAAATGCAGTAAGCACAAGCAGGGCTGCTGTTAGAAACTATGGGGTCCCATACATACAACCTGACAGCCCCCCCCCCCCATCCATCAGTTTACTATACTTCCACTCAGGAAAGGAAGGGGTTGGTGAATATTACATATTTCTTGGACCCTTCCCCTACTCTCCATCCTGAAGGATCCTATTGTGTGCTTGCAGCTGCCTGCACGAAAGAGAGGAGGAAAGTCGGCAGCACTGTGGAGGTGCAAGGAGGTGCACACAGGGAGGCCTGGGAAATATATGGTGCGTAGGGAGGGTGATCGGTGCAGCAGAGGGGCAATTACTGGAACCGATCCCCTGTATGGTTCTCTCTGCCGCAGCTGAACGTCGGTGGGAGGGAGAAGAGAAGAAAACAGATTTCAGCTGCTGCAGAGAGGGCCATAGAAGAGATTGGTTCCAGTAATTGACCCCCTCCCCTCCCTGCAGTGCCAATCATCTTCCCTGCCCACATCTGATTTACCCTACTGTCTGGGTCCCCCTGCTGGCATGGGTCCCATATAGGAGGACCAATAGTACCCCCTAATCCACGGCTGTGAGCACAAGAAATAGAGAAGTTCCCCAAGGAGTTCTGGTGACAATCCCGGTGCTGTCCCTCCTCCTTGGGAGATTTTCCCAAAACTGGCACTCTTCTTGCCAAGCAGGTTCCTTCCCCAACCTAGCCACATGCAGAATGCATGCCAAACACAGTGAGCCAGAGCTTTTTGTAAGCTCTGCCCTCACTAAAGATGGCCACAGGGTTCACCCAGGTGGCAGCGTCCATTCGGACATCAGCCCACCCAATTACACATACAGAGGGCTAAGAGAATGGATTTCCCTCCAGTCCTTCACTCTCCCTGCAAGGCGGATGCAACAGCGCCACCTATGTAGGAAGTCAACCTGCACCTGCCTACAAGGCAGTATGTGCTCCTGAGAAGGAAGCATTAAAGTCCACACATGGGCAAAGCACAAGTTTGCGTTACAAAAACATGTTTGAGTATGGTCACAAACAGGCAGATATCTGACCATCCTCAAATGGCTCACCTGAGAAATGAATCTGCTGTGATATAAAAAGCTAAATCCACCTTTTTGGACCATGTTTCATGTAAGCTTCTTGCTTATATTGAGTTATAGCCAGTCATCGGGTATCAAATCTGTCCCAAAAATGGAGTTGCACCTTTATTTTACAAGGTGGTAAAAAAGAGCGGTTCAGCTTGGTTTTTACCACCTACCTTCAAAGGGACATGGTGGCCACATCGTACGGCAATTTTAAATATGTAGATAGCAGTTTGGCAAGTGGTGCCAATTGCCAAGCTTGCCCATTGAAATCAATTAGATGTTTGGCTTGCAGTTGCTATGGTAGTTCCATGTAAAATCCCCATTTGGCTGTAAAAAATACAAACTCCTATTTATAATTATTATATTTTTACTAGAATTGCCATTGGCCTGGGAAATGCATCATACAAATGATTTTTGTAGAATCCTGAAAATTAATGTAGAATAGCAAAACTGGGGTGTGGCTTAAAGTGGTTGTAAAGGCAAAAGATTTTTTACCCTAATGCATTGTCTGCATTAAGGAGAAAAAAAAACCTTCTATTTGCAGGCCTCTCTCTGCAATCTCCTCACAGGACAGAGAGGCATTAGTGGGAGCATGGGACTTGCTGAGGGAGTGGGGTGTGGGGCCGAGTCACGCTGTCTGTGTCTATGGGCAACACAGCTCAGGATTGAACCTGCTCGAGTGCCCCCAAGATGTGGATCCCTATGGGGGTATTTTCCAAAGTGGAGGAGCCAGGAGCACTGACGGAGCTACCCAGAAAAGGAGGTTTAGGGCTGCTCTGTGCTAAACCAGCACAGAGCAGATAAGAATAATATTGTTAATATTAACAAAAAAAGAAAAAAATAATCACTTTAAATTTAGTTTTTTTCTTGTTGCGGTATGTATGTGTGAACCCTCACCTTGTAAAACCACCCATTCAATTTAAAGTAGAAATGAAAGGCAAAGCATTTGTGTATAGATTTAAAACCATTATAAATACCATTATAAATTCTCCTTTTTATAAGTGATCACACACCCTTTGTTCTGAGCTAGGGGAGGAGAAACAGCAGTATATTGATCTTCCCAGTGAAGGGCTGTGCAGGAGGGGCATGTCAGCACAAGTTTGATCATTTAAGGAGAGGCGGCTGAGCTCTCGGCACAGCCAGAGAACTGACCACGCTTTTTTCTCATGCCTAATGTGGTCAGTTTTTAATAGGAAATCAAAGGGACTGTCAGGAACACCAGTAATTTCACACAAAGTAAGCCATACAAGGAGAACGGAATAGTTTTTCATACAATTACATGGTACAGTGCATATCAGGAATATGAAATGTTGGGTTTACATATTCTTTAATAAAAGCTCCCAGTCACATAAGCGCAATTTGATGTGCATTTGCACAGCCATATAAATTGAATTTTTTTCTATGGTGCCCATTCACCTAAATGCACCATAGTACAGTCCAAATATTGGACAGGCGCGTGTGCTTCTTTTTTCCCCATAGACTTCCATGGGATTGCATGTTTTCAGTGCATTTTTGGTGCAGTTTTGTACTTAACATCCAGGCTCTTCCTCCTAACAATGACGCCATAGCAGAACATGGCATTGTCCTTCGTTGTCAATAAACTTTTTTCAGTTCTTGAAAGACATCCGTGAAATTCTTGTTATTTACTGTGATCACCACCTGCCACTTGCCTAGACCTCTTCTCATCAAAATCCACTTTACATATCATTTTTTATTTGTAATATTAATTCAGCAGAAGCCCATTGCTTCATTCGTTCAGTAAATGGATTATTATTGCTTTCTGATTGCTTATATTGCCATCAGAATCCTCAACAGACGCCAGCTGTCAGATTGTTTTGCTTTCTTTTTCTGTTATCTCAAGGTATTTACATTAAAAGATAGACGGGAGCATTGTGGGTACAGAGGAATTTATGTGTGCCAGCTTCATTTTCACAAATTGGCATCAGTCATCCTGTCCCAGCATCTCCAAATGATAGAGCCATACGCAGAAAAAGAATACATTCAGCAAGTTTGCCATTTTACGGTATAATTCCTGTGCGACGTTAAAACTAAAACTACGATTTGAAAAAATACTGCAATCCAAAGAAAAAGTAGAATATTGTTTAAAAGCTGGATTCTAGATAGATATAAAAGACACAGACTAAACCAGCTCTGCAACCATTGGTACATTAAATGTATTTCTTGTAATTCAAGCAGTGTAAGGCTCCATGCACACGGGGCATTTTAATAACGATGGTAACGTTAGCTGTGTAAACCCAAAAGAATGTAGTATGTAAATCACCTGCGCTACTTAGAATAAAGATAAATATAAAGATCAGGAAGCTGCTATCACCTGGCTATATACCTGAATAAGTTGCAAACATAAAAAAGAAATTGGTGTTGTGCTTCCTTTCACAGTGCCTAAATACACTTATATACCATAATTAGTGCATAAATATAAATCTCAAATAAATTCTAACAAAAAGAAATACACATCAAAAAAGGACAATATCATGTGATAATATGCAAAAAATATATAAATGTGTAAACGTGAAATAGACATCACACACTGGAGAAAATGGTGAGACAATGTACATGCATCCCTTAAACAGGGGAAAAAAAGTGACATAAATCACAAATAAACACAGTGAAAATGGCATAAATTATGCCTGAAACAGTGCAGTGACCAGAAGACTCACAACTGGCGTGAATAATATACAGTAAGACTGTCAGGATAAAAACCTGACTCAAAACAAAATTTTCGGACCACACAAAGTCCTTCCACATAAATGTGTTACAAAATGTGATAAGTGATCAATCGTTTATGTTGATTGGATGTATTGCTACACCTTATAGTGTGGAGGCTTATTGGCCCTTTGGGGTCGCTGTGTGTTGGAGCTCCCTCACCTGTCACCTTTTTTCCCTTGGTGTCAGGAAAACTTGCTAAAGGGATTCATGCTGACAGCAGAGGATCAAAGCAGTGGACAGAAATGACACATAGTGCTCTTAATTGAGACAAGTACACACGATAGAGGGATATGCTTTGTTCATATTTTGTGTCTACGGTTTACAACCCCTTTAAAAGAGAAGAATGACCAAAGCTCATTTGGCCATACCTCGCTTGTGGGTCACAGGAGTGCACTTACTTGTGCTCTCCTGTGACACATAATCTCAATGTCCACTTTTGGCTAATGTCACAGAGCCTTTCCAGACTCTGAAAATAATGTCCGGATCTGCCCAGATACCTGACCATCACTTGGCTCAGCATCTCAGCGCACTGCTGAGAGCCTGAGCCAGACATTCCTGCCCCCTCTCTAGCCTGGCACATCAATGAACATTGGAGGGGCAGAACAGAGAGCAATGACTGACATTCAAGTCTCTCTGCTCTGGCAAGACCAAGAACTGAGCAGTCAGCAGTCATGTGATTGCTCAGTTCTCGGGCTTAGAGCCGATGGGGGACAGCTGCAGCATGAAACCGATGCTGAAGCTGGGACGTGAGTATAGATGTGTAGCACTACCCCCTCAGGGGCCGCTTGATAATGCTTGTCCCCAATGGTTGCCCTGACCTTCAAGCCTCCCGACACCTCTGACACTCTGGGTGTCAGAGTAGGCCACAGAATAGCTCCCTCTAGATCACTGGCATCACAATAGGGAATGCAATGAATTATATATATATATATATATATATATATATACAGTTGCAAGAAAAAGTATGTGAACCCCTTGGGATTACGTGGAGTTTTGCATGAATTGGGCATAAAATGTGCTCTGAACGTCATCTAAATCACAACAATAGAAGAACACAGTCTGCTGAACATAATACTACACAAACATTAGATGTTGCCATGGTTTAATTGCACATAACATGTAAACATTCACAGTGCAGGGAGGAAAAAGTATGTGAACCTTTGGACTTAATAACTGGTTGACCCTCCTTTGGCAGCAATAACCTCAACCAAACGTTTCCTGTAGTTGCAGATCAGACCTGCACAACGATCTGGAGTCATTTTGGACCACTCCTCTTCACAAAACTGTTTCAGTGTAGCAATATTCTTGGGATGTCTGGTGTGAATCGCTCTCTTAAGGTCATGCCACAGCATTTCAATGGGGTTGAGGTCAGGACCCTGACTGGGCCACTCCAGAAGGCGTATTCTGTGCTGTTGCAGCCATTGTTTTGTTGAATTACTTGTATGCTTTGGGTCATTGTCCTGTTTCATCACCCATCCTCTGCGGAGCTTCAGTTGGCGGACAGATGGTCGTTCCTTTTTTCTGCAAAATGTCTTGATAAACTCTGGAATTCATTTTCCCATCAATGACAACAATCCGTCCAGGCCCTGAGGCAGCAAAGCAGCCCCAAACCATGATGCTCCCTCCGCCATGTTTCACAGTGGGGATGAGGTTTTGATGTTGGTGTGCTGTGCCTTTTTTTCTCCACACATAGTGTTGTGTGTACCTCCCAAACAACTCAATCTTGGTTTCATCTGTCCACAGTATATTTTGCCAGTAGTGCTGTGGAACATCCAGATGCTCTTTTGCAAACTTCAAACGTGCTGCAATATTCTTTTTGGACAGCAATGGCTTCCTCCGTGGTGTCCTCCCATGTACTCCATTCTTGTTTAATGTTTTCCTTATTGTAGATGTGTCAACAAAAATGTTAGCATGTGCCAGAGATTTCTGTAGGTCTTTAGCTGACACTCTGGGATTCTTCTTTACCTCATGCAGCATTCTGCGCTGCGCTCTTGCAGTCATTTTTACAGGACGACCTCGCCTAGGGAGAGTAGCAACAGTGCTAAACTTTCTCCATTTGTAGACAGTCTGTCTTACCGTGGACACATGAATACCAAGGCTTTTGGAGATACTTTTGTAACCCTTTCCAGCTTCATGCAAGTCAACAATTCTCGATCGTAGGTCTTCTGAGAGCTCTTTTCTGCGAGGCATGGTTCACATCAGACAGTGCTTCTTGAAACCAGTAAACCCAAAACAGGTGTGTGTTTTTTAAGGGCAGGACAGCTGTCAGCAACACATCCAATATCATCACACTGATTGGAGTCAAGGTTGGCTCACTCCTGGCTCCAATTAGCTCTGGGAGAAGTCATTAAGTTAGGGCCTCACATACTTTTTCCTCCCTGCACTGTGAATGTTTACATGTTATGTGCAATTAAACCATGGCAACATCTAATGTTTGTGTAGTATTATGTTCAGCAGACTGTGTTCTTCTATTGTTGTGACTTAGATGACGTTCAGAGCACATTTTATGCCCAATTCATGCAAAACTCCACGTAATCCCAAGGGGTTCACATACTTTTTCTTGCAACTGTAGATAGATATATATATACTCTGGCATACATGAATATAGACACCCTCATTTAAAAAACAAATGGCGTAGATACGAAGAGGTCTCTATAACTAGAAATAAAAATTTGAGTCTTTAGATGCTTAAAGTTCCTGATGTGATAGTAGCCATTGTCATCTGCTAGCAATGGTGGGGCCCATATACAGTAGTGAGTAATGGTAATTCAATGAAGATAACAGACTGTGATAAATGTCCAAAGCAAAGTAAGTGCAGAGTCAGCATGGCAAGCGGAGATGGCTGGGTGAAGACTGAACAGGCTGATCAGATCCTGGTGTGACGATTGGTGTCACCGCTGTGCTGAACTGGTATGCAGAATCCCACAGTAGTAGCCAGCAATCTCTGGAGGAGAACAGCAGTCATCCTGAATCCCAGGCCAAGAGAGAGAGAGAGACAGTTCCTTGCAGTAGAATATATCTGCTCTCCCAGCCACCTTCTCCTTCCCCAGCTCACTGATAGTTGTAGTCCAATCAGGAATACAGGATGTTTTGGCTATAGGTCTACAGGTCCCAGGATCCTCTGCTGTCAGAAAAACTGAATCCACTCTGCTAACTGGAAGAGATGTAGCACTCCCAGTACTAGGCACTAGGGGGAAAAATTATTAACCATAGTCTCATCTGTAAATGTCCCTAAATGGCATAATGATACAGCCGGCACCATGCTACAGATGTTTGTTATTTTTGATTCCCACACTTCTCCTTTAACCACTTCCACGCTGCCCTATAGCAGAACAACTGCTACAGGGCGGCACGGGTGCTCAAAATCACGTATATATACTTGCAGTTCCCAGTAGGGCCCTACCCATGCCACTATTCGCAGCCTTGGCTGTCAATCACTAGGTCCCAGCCAGTGATTCCCAGCACCCAGTGATCTCCAAGGATTTCCGACGGGGGAGAGACCTGTATGTAAACAATACAGATCTCTCCCCTGTCAGCTCCTGCATACTGCTTTGTATGGCTCTGCATAGCAGAGCCATACAAAACAGTCTGCTTACAGTGAAACACAGCACACAGCCTCATAGTAAAACAGCACACAGCAAACCTTAACCCTTTGATTGCCCCACATGTTAACCCCTTCCTGCCCAGTGCCATTAGCACAGTGTCAATGCTTTTTATTAGCACTGATCACTGTAATGGTATCACGGGGGATGTCAGTGACACCAAGTCAGTTCCCCCCAGTGTCAGAATGCCCGCCGCAGTCCCGCTATAAGTTGCTGATCGACGCCATTAATAGTAAACAAATATAAAAATTCCAATATATACCGCCATTTGTAAACGCTATAACTTTCACATAAACCAATTAATTTACACGTATTGGGATTTTTTTTTTTTTTCAAAGACATGTCGCAAAGTACATTTTGGCCTAAATTTATGACAAAATTGGATTTTTTAAATTTTATTACTGGACAAAAAGTCAAAAATATACAGTAGTTTTTTTTAAAAAAAAATTTCGGTCTTTTTTTGTTTATAGTGCAAAAATAAAAACTGCACAGGCAATCAAACATCTCTGACAGAAAGCTCTATTTGTGGGGAAAAAAGGACATACATTTCATTTGGGAGCATTGCATGGCCACGCAATTGTCAGTTAAAGTAATGCAGTGCCAAATCGCAAACAATAGCCTGGTCAAGAAGAGGGGTAAATCCTCTGGAGTGGTTAAGACACCAAGATAAGGATTCATATTAAAAAAAAGTGACAGTTATATTAAATTGAACTCAAAGGGATTTGAAAATTACAGTCACATGGGTGAAAACAAAAACCCTTATCCTTGTATCAAAGCCCAACTCCAGCCAAAACTTCTTTTTATACATTTTAGCTCCCCCGTCACACTAGTGATCCCGTTTCGAGCAGAATGGTGGAATGTGGAGAACACGGAACGGCAGCGAACCACTCTCCTGCTTATATGTTTCATTGTCTTGCCGGCATTTTGTGTCTAAGAGGGAAGTGTGGGAGCGATACATACAAGCAGCTGAATGTTCTCCCTGCACATTTTAGTGATCCTGCCGATAGCTAGTTCTTACCAATAACAGGCTTCCTAATGTGACATGGGCCTAAATGTGGAACCCCCATCACAAGACTTCTTGAACTTAACTACAATCCCCTTTTCAGGTAAAAATGTTCACATATGTTAGTTGTGTGTTTAGCTGTTTGTCTGGCCTCCAGCTTCAAAAATGAAGAAGGTTAATCCAAATTAGTCTGCCTCAAAGAAGACACCTTGATACATGAATTCACTCAGACAACCCAACCCTTCCACAACATCTCCTGATTGGCAAGGCCTTCACTGATTCATGCTGGACCACTGACAGCCCATCCAGAATCAGAGGGTGGAAATATACCATTGTACCTCTAGTGGAGAGATTTTTTTTTCCTGGTTCAGGACTATTTGATTGTGGATATGCATACCCTAAACTCAAAAAATTCATAGTTACAAAGTGTCATGGTTAGTCAGACTGATTAGGCCATCTAGTTCAACCAACAGAAAATAAAATAATTAGAAGAAATTAATGGAAAACCTCCAAATGCTGAACCTTAAGAAGAAGAGAACCATGGCCTAGCAGAACGTAGTTACAAAAAAAAGCGAACTTTGCTTTTACGAAGTAATTGGGGGGGGAAGGTCAATACTTTAACTGCAAACTGTACAACTGCACGTGGTATTTCTTGGCATTGACCTAACATTATGAAATTATAGATGCCAAAACTTGCAGCAAGTTCTGTTTCAGATACAAATAATACTCTACTTAGTGGAGTTCTCAGTAGAGATTGAAATGCCATTACATTTCTACATTAAATATTTAAATAATAAAAATAAATAGTATGCAAACTTAATGTGAGAAATGCCGGCATTAAATGTCCTGTCTGGGAGAATTTAATGAGGGGAAGCCATTGTTTCTCATTGCAGAGACGCTTCATCAATGGGCTCATTAATGAGCACAGCTGTAAAGTTCATGATATACATCTCCCCAAAGTACAAAACGGCTTCTAAATGCTCTAATCTGGGATTTGGGACACATGCAATGGAATGATTGCAAATGCAATCTACAGCTGAAATGAATTCGGAGGAGAAATGGGGATAATATAGACTGATCAACAGTTTGGTTTTATGTTTTGTTTTTCTAGTAGTGAGAAGTTATCAATTTTATTAAAAAATTGTCATAGATGGAGTGTTTTAGCAGCCCCCCACCACTTCAAAAAAAATTGTAACCTAGCTCACGAGTCTATTGATGGTATACATAATATAAAATATTTATTTTGGCTGAAGGATCTCTACAGAAGCAAGATGTAGGAGTCTGTAGAATCTGGCCTTTGAATGATCATTCCTAATAGCAATCATTGTACAAGTTTGCAAGTTCACATCAGATGACTTGAAAGTTTGTTTCTATGTGTAGCACTAACCCCCAGAGGGGCCATGGGAAATAAACCAAGTTTCATTTACCTTTTCAGAGGCTGTAAGGCCCAGGTTCCAGTTTCAAAGCACACCGACAAAATGCAGGCTCATTCTAGGTATGTCTTTGTAAAGATGTATTGCAATAATTGAACACAGGTGGGTAGAGGGATAAGGGTGCAGGATAGTCCATATTACACGCAGGTAATGAAGGACAAATTCTTAAGGAAAGTTCTTCAGTAGCAGTCTTAAGAATTGCTGGAGGTAGAGGGGACAGCAAGCTAGTCTGAGACTCTATAAGATCAGTCACAGTCCCTGTAGCAATCTCTGGCACCTAACCCTCAAAGCACAGGCACACCCAGAGCCCCAGGCAAAAGGTCCTACTCACAATGTCCAGAAACATCTCCCCGACCAGTTTCCCATGACACTCTTCAGTGAAAAGGGTCCTTCCCTAGCCTAGCTCCCTAAGGTGGTGTCCTCCAACAAGTTTCTTTAAGTCCAGGTTCCACCAGGCCCTCTGCCAAGCACATGCTGAGGCCTGAAAACAGCTCTACAGTACCACAATCGGCCTCCCAGGGAGCAGAGGCCCAAGCAGAGAGACCTTTGGTAAGTCCCTCCCAAACATTTATTTTCAACTCAGCCACCCCCTCTGGGCTTCCCTCCTAAGGATTAGCTGAGGTAGAAACATTTTCATAACCCAGTGACTAACCTACTCTATTTCTGGAAGCTTCTTCCAGAGGCAGACAGGAGCAATTAACCACCAAGCTCAAGGCAACCTGATCAGACCTGTAAAATAAATTGCTGCCAAGGGCAGTGATGCTATATGAGGAAAGCAGAGAATGAGCACTGAATGCTGAAGTCCTCATAGAATATCATTCAGCAAGGAAAATTGATTCTAGCACACCATTTCTCTTCTCATTCATCAGGAATATGGAAAGACCTGCACACATATGAACATTTGCCAATGTTACCATAAACAATCAGATTAAGCCCCTATTTACACCTGACTGTTTTGTAGCTTGAAGCCCAAAGCTCCAAAACACTAAATAAGCCAAATTCCATGCCTTTAAATTGTCTCTGTTCACATTTCAGCATTTAGGAATCTGTAGCTCAATGTTTGAAGCTCCAAAATGTACATGTGTTACTTTGCAAGAACGGGATTTTTAGCCCCATTGACTTCAATGGAAGGTCGCGGAAAATAAACACACACAAAAATGTGTGTTCTTCGGGAGTTCCAATAACAAAAGTCTATGGGGCCAAAAAGAAGTAATCCTACCCCAACACTCCTGTATGGCACGTCACTGATGGATTAGTTCTTTATTCTATAATGGAGGGCTCATAAAGACAGAGAAAAGTCATTGCAAGACTACAAGAAAGGACTCACTTTGCCCATTCAGGCATTTCCCTACCAGCATTCCTCTGCCACTACTTCCTCCACCACGGCTGGCACTAAGGGATGGTGTGGCAGTACTGGTTAGGTGAGTACCAGCGGGTCGGGGGGGGCCCTTTGCAAAGACACTGTCACTTTTTTCTGTTTGAGCAGGGTGATGGTGTCTCTTCTCATTAACTTCCCAGCTTTGAAAATATCTGTCTGAACTCCAGCAGCATTTGATACTTTTGAAATTCACAAAAAGTTATCTTATGTATATAATTTTCATAAAGTGGCCCTGTGGGTCATTCCATAGCTGTCTGCCACAATGAAACTTCTGAAATCACAAACTATTACCAGATAATGATGCTAAAGTAAATCATCAAGTCAGTGGATGGAAGCTATGTTTGTTTCTGAATGAATTTCTACAACTAACCCGCTTGAGGCATGAAGCTTGGCAACACAGACTTCACGGTATTGATCTACTCAAGAGCTACTTGTGGACTTAGGGAGACCTTAAAAGCAGAGAAAAACAACTCAAACTGTGCAACAGCCATAAACAAATTTACACCTATAGTTTTAGAAGTGTAAAGAACAATTTAAAGTGCTAATTCAAAAAAAAAATAAGACATATCAAGCTTCCCAAGGACCAAAACAGAAGCAGGATGAGTCATGTCTGGACTATAGGAACTGGTCAAGATTTTCATATGAACATCTTACATTTTAATGCTCCCACAGTGCTGTAGCAGGGCTGGGTCTAGGGGGTGCAGTGGCAATAGCAGGGCATACCCTATAATGATACACTAAAGCCCAGCCCAATCCAGCACAGCTGAAGCACAGCAGTCACTGTCAGTGCAGTGGCTTCCAGCTGGAAGCTGGAGGTCAGACCATTCCATCTAAAAGTGTGTGAATGCCTTAGAGAATAGGCACAAGTTCTGCTTAATCATCCCCTTTATGCCACCCCAACTATTACACTCAATCTTGCTATACCTACTGTAACACACTGCACTATCACTGGTTGCAGGATGTTAATTAACCACAAGATGGCAGTGTTCTGTAGTTTAGTTATTACAGACTTTAAAGTGTTACTAAACCCACAACAGTAAACTCAGTCTGTATATGCGGTAAAGCATGCTTGTTATACTCACTGTGGAACCTAAGGGGTTAATCCACTGCATTGTGTAAAAATTGTGATCCTGTTTTCTCTGCCGCTCCTCTTGTTCAAATGTCCACCTGATAAGACAGACTGAACCCGTAGCCACATGCACATGCTCAGTTTAGTGTATATTGCTAGAGAGGTTTTCATATTTTTTTCTTGGGAGAATGCATGTCATCAGCACAGGGCAAATTAGCACTGTCCAGACAGAGGGTCAGGGGTTTTGCATCCTCCTAAAGCAGATAGAAAACCCCTCCTACAAGCTTTAGCCAGTGCTCTGCTGAACACTGATAGAAGTCACAAGACTGCTCTAACTGCTGATGAGGAAAGGTATTTAGCAGTTTATATTTACTAATATAATTGCATTTCCATGTTGTGTGTACTGTGGGAGACCAGATATAGTGAATGCAGGCTCCTGGGTTTAGTAACACTTTAATATAGCACAGCATTGTTGAACTTGTGTGCTGATACAGTAACAGGACGTCTGTACCCATATAAGCTGAAATAGAGTACATTTCCCAGAAGAGCTGGCAAAGGGGCGGGAGCCTATATAATCTAAATCTGAAGAGGAAGGAAGGAGACTGTGAGAGGGTGAGGATGTGTGTGAGAAGCTATTGCGGGACTCAGAGGACCCAGTCCAGATTTGGTCACACGGGAGAGCCAGAAAGAGAGACGACAGTTCGCTGGTATCGCTGACAAGCAGGACAGTCGACTCTGCAGGCAGACAGATTGTGGTATTGTCATCGGCATCGCTTCTTCACTCTGCTATGACTACAGACCCGGTGAGAGGGTTCTATAACCAGACTGTCCCAAGTTGTCTTCACTTGTTTCAGTTCAGTGCACCTTTCATCACAGTTTGCCACTTTGAGACATAGACTTCTTAGACCATTCGGTAATGTGGCCTACTGTTTTAGTGTCTCCCCACTGCTCGGAATGCAGAACACCTGAAACTGCACGTGTATCCTTGCAGGCAGGAATACTGTTAGTATCTCATCCCAAACCTCTTCCAGCTGTAAAGGAACTTGCTTAATCGGGCTAATTTACCACCTGTAGGGATTCAATTCTACTGAAGTCTACTCCCACCTCTTACTAAACTTTAACAATTTTTGCATTAATCTTCGGGGTCAGAGGGACTTTCCCCAGTTTTTTTTTGCCATCAGTCTAGGGGGAGCTTTTCTTACTACTGTACCCTTTTCAGGAGATTTTGTTTCCATCCCAGAAAACTTCAACTCTAATGTGCACCAACTAGGGCCCTATCTAGAGGGGATGTTATTACATGCAATTCATCTTGAGAGTTAAACCCTGTTTCTAGTCATTGAGAATTTATAAGTGAGTTAGCCCGACTTCTCTTTATATTCTATTTCAGCTCACTTGGGGAAGGCAAACCTCAGTGTTGGAATTAATGTTTAAACTCTGGTCCTGTAGGACAGTTGGGTATATTTAAAGTGGGGCTGTGTATGTTCCTTCTGACTAAGTTTTCCAGAGTGATTATCGTTAGCACACACCTACCAATGTTTATTTTGTTCTTGCATTACTTTTACTCTAACGTCAGTACATTCAGAGCATTGGTTCACCTTAAACTGTGTGATTATTTTGTGTTTCAGAGCCAGGGGGTTCTCCTGGTCAAGGGTATACAGTGGTGTCAACAGGGGTTGTGCTCCAAATCAGACTCAGAGTGAAAAGGAGACCCAAAATACGCAGCGGCTCCTTAGGGGGTAGCACTACACTACTATTGCACATAGTCACAAGGATAAAATGAAGGTGTGCTGATATTATGCACTCCCAGATCAAGCAGGTTAGAATCAGTCCTGTGTTGTAGAGGATATATTAACACCTATTTCCATTATTGTTACATATAAATATACTGTCAGGCTCCACCCAACGGGATCTCTAGTGGTCCACGGCACGGGGTTTCCCAGGGCGCGGAGTCTAAGTCCCAGTCTGCCTTTTCACCAGGGCCCCTGATGGTGGGGATGGACTTGGTGCAAGACTGAAACCAGGTCGCGTTCCTGGGCACCCCCGGCGGCGGCAGAGGGGTCCCGCTGGGGGTATGTGCCCGGGTTGAGCCTGCTGTGAAGGGGGATGACAGATCCCGATCCGAGCGGGATGGATGGGATGACAGATCCCGATCCGAGCGGGATGGATGGGCAACTGTCAGGAGTGGACGAGGTCAGACTGGCCGGATCGGAATTGTGCGGGCAGCGTGGTACAGGGGGAGTAAGCGGAGAATAGTCGGGGTCACAATCCAGGTTCAACAGGTAGCGGGCAACGAGGTACCGAGGGTCAGGCAGAAGGATGGTCAGGGACGAGCCGGGGTCAGAGCAGGAGAAGGTAAGCATAAGTCAGAACAGGCAGAGTTTGGCAACTAGGAAGCGTACTTACAGAACAGGAACAAGACCTTGCGGCAACCTGGAGATGCACAGGGCAGCTTTAAATAGAGCGCCCTGTTCTCTCATTGGTGCGGCCGCGATCGCTACTGCGCATGCGCGGCCGCCGCCGCGATCGCCGAGGATTCGGCGCTCGCCGGCTGGGACGGATCGGCAGTCTGCGCATGCGCGCACCGCCGAGGACCCGGGATCCCTGACATTGCCCCCCCCTACGGGCAGCCTCCGGATGCCCAACCGACCCCTACGCAACGGCTGGTTCTGAAAAAATTCCCGCACAAACCTTGGGGCGTGCACATTTTGGGCCGGCTCCCATGAATTTTCCTCCGCCCCATATCCTTTCCATTTAACCAGAAACTGAGTTTGGCCTCCCCTCTTCCTACACTCTAAGATAGCTTCAACTTCAAATTCCTCCTCCCCATCCACGTTTACCGCCTCCGGTGGTTTCGACCTTCGATCCGGGAAGGGATCTGGAGTTGCTGGTTTCAACAGGGACACATGGAAGACCGGATGAACCTTCATAGACTCGGGCAGTGCCAGTTCATATGCCACTTCGTTGATCCTACGTTTGACCCGAAAAGGCCCCAAGAATTTGGGAGCCAATTTCTTTGAAGGGCAGGACATTTTTAAATTCGCGGTGGACAGCCAAACCTGGTCCTCCGGCCGCAAACTCAATTCCCCCCTTCTTTTCCTATCAAATGCCCTCTTATTGTCATTCTGGGCCCTTGCCATTGCTTCCTGCAATACCTTGCTATTGGCCGACAGAAAGGTCAGCATATCCTGCGTGGCTGGGACTGCGACCTCCGGGATTAGATCGGGCAGGAAAACAGGGTGGAACCCATAGTTCGCGAAAAACGGGGACTGTTTAGTCGCAGAGTGGCTTGCATTGTTATATGCGAACTCCGCAAGCGGCAGGAGAGTAAACCAGTCATCTTGGAGGAAGGTGGTATAGCACCTGAGGTACTGCTCTAGGGTCTGGTTTGTACGCTCCGTCTGGCCATTGGTCTGTGGGTGATAGGCTGAAGAGAACGATAACTTAATACCCAGGGTTTCGCATAGAGCTCTCCAGAACCTGGACGTAAACTGAACCCCTCTGTCAGATACAATATCCCTGGGAATTCCGTGGAGTCTTACCACTTCCTTAATAAATACCCGTGCTGTCTCAAGGGCCGTAGGTGTGTCCTTTAGAGGTACAAAATGGGCCATTTTGGACAGGCGGTCGACAATCACGAAGATTGCAGTGTGGTCCTGAGAGGGTGGAAGTTCCACGATAAAATCAATGGAAATCATGGTCCATGGCCTGTCGGGTATGGGTAATGGGCGCAAGAGACCCCAAGCTTTGTTCCTGGTGGGTTTGTTTCTCTGACAAACGGGACAAGTCTTTATGTAGGTTTCGCACTCTCTGGCCATATTAGGCCACCAGAAAGTACGCTGCAGCAGTTCCAAGGTCTTACGTACCCCAAAGTGCCCGGCCAGCGGGTGATCGTGGCAGTATCCTAATACCAAGGTACGGGCCTCCTCAGGGACCACAATCAGATCCTCCTTCCAGAAAAGTCCTTCCCTATTTAATAAGGGGACACTGGGTGGACCTTGCATCCCTACGGACGCGGTCTGCAGTTGCGAATGGAGCTCCGATTGGAGGGCTAGGAAATTCCCTGGGGTCAGGATAGTGTCTGGCCTGGGACTCTCCTCGGGATCCCCAAACATGCGGGAGAGCGCATCTGGTTTTGTGTTCTTAGACCCTGGCCTATAGGTTATGTGGAAAAAGAACCGTGAAAAGAACAGCGCCCACCTGGCTTGACGTGGCCTCAAACGTTTAGCTGTCCTCAGATATTCTAAGTTTTTATGATCCGTAAAAATCAATATTGGGTGTACCGCTCCCTCTAACAAGTATCTCCATTCCTCTAGTGCCACCTTGATTGCCAAGAGCTCTCGATCCCCGATATCATAATTCCTTTCCGCAGGAGTTAGTTTCCTGGAGAAGAAAGCCACCGGGTGCATGAGCTCTTTGATGCCCTTCCTCTGGGACAGGATCGCCCCGACCGCATTCTCGGATGCGTCCACCTCCAAGACATATGGCAAGGACGAATCAGGGTGGCTCAAAATAGGAGCTGCCGTAAACAACTCCTTTAAGGCTTCGAAAGCCCTCTGTGCCTCAGGTGTCCATTGGAAGCGAACCCCCTGCCTGGTCAGCTGGGTGATCGGGGACACTAGGCCTGAAAAGTTCTTAATGAACTTTCTGTAGAAGTTAGCGAAGCCGATGAAGCGTTGGACCGCTTTCTTGTCGGTGGGCGCTGGCCAATCTAAAATGGCCGAAACCTTTTGGGAATCCATGGCTATTCCCGTGGGAGAGATGGTTAGACCCAGAAACGAAATACTACTTTGTTCAAAGCAGCATTTGTCTGCCTTGGCATATAAGCTGTGTTGGCGGAGCCGTTCCAACACGCGCCTCACGTGACCTCTATGGTCCTCCAAGGTTGGGGAAAAAACAAGGATATCGTCTAGGTATACGATGACGAAGATATCTAGGTAGTCCCTGAACACATCGTTTATGAAATGCTTAAAGGTGGCAGGGGTGTTGCATAGGCCGAAGGGCATAACCAAATATTCATAGTGCCCGAATCTGGTACGGAATGCTGTCTTCCGCTCGTCCCCCTCTCTGATACGGACTAAATTATAGGCACCTCTCAAATCTAGTTTAGTGAAGACAGATGCAGACTTCAGCCTCTGAAAAAGTTCGGGGACCAGTGGTAGCGGGTAACGGTTCTTTACTGTGACCTTATTCAAGTCCCGGTAATCTACGCAGGGCCGGAGGGACTTGTCCTTTTTCTCCACAAAGAAAATGCCCGCCCCGGCGGGCGACGTGGAGGGTCTAATAAACCCCTTATGGAGGTTTTCATCTATATATTCCCCTAACTCCCGTTCGGACAAGGGGAATATCCGCCCAAATGGGATTTCCGACCCTGGGAGGAGATCAATTGGGCAGTCATAAGCTCGGTGCGGGGGGAGAGAGTCCGCCCCCCGCTTGCTAAACACATCCAGAAAATTATGGTAGACTGAAGGAATGACTCGCGCCAGCTCCGCATCTGTCTCTAGACACAACACGGTCGGTGGAATCGGGGAGATCTTAGGGAGGCAGTGCTGCTGGCAGTATGTGGAGAGGAACTGGATAGAACCCGCCTTCCAGTCCACCTGGGGATTATGGGCACATAACCACGGGAGCCCCAAAATAATGGGAAATAATGGGGATGCTATGGCGTCCAACCGAAGGAGTTCCTCGTGATGGGTCGATACGGTAGTACGGATAGGTGGGGTCTCGTGGTCCACTACCCCTGACTTAATGCGTGACCCATCTGCTAGAAAAATATTCAATCCCACCTCCTTGGTTTGTAGAGGAATTTGTTGCTGAACTGCAAAGTCTAAATCTATGAAGCAACTACACGCCCCAGAATCCACAATAGCCGTGGTCACTACTGTTCTCCCTGGTAGCTGAAGTGACACAGGTACCGCTAGGTAACTAGTGTTGCCCACACTGTTAGAAGATACTGTAGAGAAAATAGCGGAGCACTTACCCCTCTTGGCTGGACAGGTACATACCATATGGCCTGCTCCCCCACAGTAGAGGCAGAGATGGTAGGTAAGACGCCTCTGGCGTTCCTCGGGTGTTAGTGTCGGCCGGATCCTTCCCGATGGACCGGTCTCGGGTGTATCCATAGCATCCTGATTCTGGCTTGCCGGCTGGAACAGGGTTGAAGCCTGAGGAGGTGTTCCCGTTGGGCCTCGTCCTTGGTTGCACCTTTCCTGCCTGCGCTCCCGCAACCGGCGGTCAATTTGAATAGTCAAAGCTATTAAGGCCTCCAAAGTGCTAGGTATGTCTATTCGGGCCAATTCGTCCTTCAGGGATTCAGTTAACCCTACGCGGAACTGGTGGTGCAGAGCCGCCTCGTTCCATTGGCAGTCACTACGCCAACGCCTGAATTCGACGGCATACTCCTCCACTGTCCGGTGACCCTGCCTGAGCGTATATAGGGCCCTCTCGGCCGTTGCGGTGCGCAGTGGGTCGTCATACAAGAGGGCCATAGCCTCAAAAAATACCGTCACCGACTTCAACAGGGGGTCTCGATTCTCTCGGAGCCGGTGGGCCCAGTCCTGGGGTCCTCCCTGTAGTAGGGAAATAATGAACCCTACCCTCACCGATTCGGAGGAAAAGGTCCGGGGCTGGAGGTCAAAGTATAACTGACAGGAGTTACGAAAGGCCCTGAATCTACCTCGGTCTCCAGAAAAACGTTTCGGTGTGGGGACACGGGGTTCTGGTGCGGGTAACAACCCCGGTGTCTCCCTAGTGGGTTCCCCAGGCCCCCTGGTAGAGGTAGCTAAAGTCTGCATGCGACTCTCCAATTCCGTATAACCCTCCTGTAGGCCCCTAATTCCCAGTGTAAGGGTCTCCATCTGTTGGCAGATGTCGTCCAGAGGGGAAGTTCCCCTTCCAGGCTCAGTCATGGCCGCAAGGTACTGTCAGGCTCCACCCAACGGGATCTCTAGTGGTCCACGGCACGGGGTTTCCCAGGGCGCGGAGTCTAAGTCCCAGTCTGCCTTTTCACCAGGGCCCCTGATGGTGGGGATGGACTTGGTGCAAGACTGAAACCAGGTCGCGTTCCTGGGCACCCCCGGCGGCGGCAGAGGGGTCCCGCTGGGGGTATGTGCCCGGGTTGAGCCTGCTGTGAAGGGGGATGACAGATCCCGATCCGAGCGGGATGGATGGGATGACAGATCCCGATCCGAGCGGGATGGATGGGCAACTGTCAGGAGTGGACGAGGTCAGACTGGCCGAGTCGGAATTGTGCGGGCAGCGTGGTACAGGGGGAGTAAGCGGAGAATAGTCGGGGTCACAATCCAGGTTCAACAGGTAGCGGGCAACGAGGTACCGAGGGTCAGGCAGAAGGATGGTCAGGGACGAGCCGGGGTCAGAGCAGGAGAAGGTAAGCATAAGTCAGAACAGGCAGAGTTTGGCAACTAGGAAGCGTACTTACAGGACAGGAACAAGACCTTACGGCAACCTGGAGATGCACAGGGCAGCTTTAAATAGAGCGCCCTGTTCTCCCATTGGTGCGGCCGCGATCGCTACTGCGCATGCGCGGCCGCCGCCGCGATCGCCGAGGATTCGGCGCTCGCCGGCTGGGACGGATCGGCAGTCTGCGCATGCGCGCACCGCCGAGGACCCGGGATCCCTGACATATACAATGCCTCTCCAAAACCACTTGAGTGCCCCCCTCCCCCCTGGCCACCCCATTAGGCACCCAAGGTAGGACTGGCCCACCAGATGGCTCAGACTTAGCAGTACCATAAACCCCCAAGTGAGAAAAAAAATGCCTCCTTCCAGGCTCATTTAGAGAGATAGTTTACTGAACAATCAAGGAATCATCAAGAACACTGGAGAGCCACACTGTTATTGAAATCTGATGCTACCGAATGTTGCTAGTAAATTCTTGTGGGTTTCCAGAGTTGCTGAGTCCAACGCTGCCAACATTCAAGCAATTTTAACCATTTTTCATTAACCAGGAACCAAACAGTTGCCTGAAAACCAATGTACTACTCACAAGCTTGATCAACCACCTGGATTTGATTGATCAAAATGGGCTATAAATTGACAGCTTTGAAACAGGTTACTGAGAAATCATTAAAATACAGAAACAAATATGGCAATTTGGTCAAAGACATTCAATTTATTTTTGCCAGTTTTACACCCAACTAGTTGTGTGATTATGGTTTTACTTACAACCTGAGGTACCAAACTATGCTACTAGAATTGGGGAATTACTTTTGGTACATCTACTGATGGTAAGTCTCACTCACTTTCTGCTGCAGTGCTCAACTTGTTGCTTAAAAGTAGGTCTTTACTCTAATTCCCTGTGTTGGGCTGCAGGTATTCTAGTTTGCCACTGTCACTACCTGCTTCATAACTGTGCAGATCTATCAGGACAGGAAAACATAAAGTACAATATGTAGCTATAACTTTGCCTAACCCTTCCTGACTGACATCAACCATGCCTTCAATTGCACTTGTAAGTCCTGCAGAGCCCATTATAACGCATATCCTGTTTTATCCTCCATAATAATGGTGGCCACTGATTAAGATCCAATGTCAATATGTATACTGTACAATAGATGCAAGCACCTCAATCTGAACATTATGTTAATATACAGTGGAGCTGATTTACTAAAACTGAACAGTGAAAAATCTGGTGTAGCTCTGCATAGACACCAATCAGATTCAAAAATGTTTTTGCCAATCTTACTTGAACGTACTGAAGTTAGAAGCTGATTGGCTACCATGCAGAGCTGCACCAGCTTTTGCACTCTCCAGCATTAGTAAATCAACTCCATTATGTTGCATGTTACCATGCATTGCATAAGAGCAACGATTTGAAAATAATAGACCTCCAATACACCAAAGTTTGCTGAAAATTTGACATGGCACAAAATTTGTAATGTAACTCACTGCAATGCACTACAGTGCACTGTGTTGTGTTACAACACGTGCCTTATTCTTAGTGCAGGGGTCTCCAAACTTTCTAAACAAAGGGCCAGTTTACTGTCCTTCAGACTTTAGGGGGGCCAGTCTCTGGCCATTGGGAGTTGAAATTGTCCTGGTGTCAGTGGGAGTAAACAATGGTATTAGGGGGAGGAATAGTGCCCTATTGTTGGTGTCAGTTTGAGTGCCTGATCATTGGTATCAGTGGGAGGAATAGTGCCCTGTTATTGGTGTCAGTGGGAGAAATAGGGCCCCATTGTTGGTGTCAATGGGTCCCATTGCTGATGTCAGTAGCAGGAATTATGCCCCATTGTTGGTGTCAGTGGGAGGAATAGTGTCTTGTATCTGTGGGAGGAAAAATGCCTCAAGGGTCGGATAAAGGCAAGCAAAGGGCTGCATCCGGTCGAATGGCATTGCAACATAGCTACGCACTAAACATGAGTTGTAATGCAACAGTGTAAATGGGTGTTAAAGCAAAGACTACCCTTCTTTGATACAATAAAGCCAAGAACTACAATACAGCTTTTTTTTTTTTGTTGTCTTTTGAATATCTCATTATCATATAATTAAAATGCTTCATTGTATCAAGGCAGAAATCACCAGCAATATGCTCAGGAAACAAGGCAGCACACAGTAGTGTTGAGACCTAGATTACACTCTGTGCTGTCACCTGCATTATCTATTTATAGTCACTCCAACACACTGTATAATGTGTCATTATCCTCCAATTATGAACAATGTGTACATAATCAGAATATTTAAAGGAGAGAAAAAGATATCACTCACAGATCATGCCATTGTGCTTCTTATACTCTCTCCTTTAGGTAAAGTTATGAATATCGTCTAAAAAAAAGTTTAGCAAATCTTTTGTAACTTAAGAGCATTGGTATCTTAAAGCTACAAGGTTTGGGATTCTTGCACAATCTAACGTTTGACATATCTATTTTCCATTTTTTTGATGAAGGTGAACTGTAGGCAAACAGCTACAAACACTGTTGAATAGCATTTAGGTGGGCTGTTTTACTTGCCTTAAGATTTGTTATTCTGTTCAGCCATTCTTGTGATCCAGAAACTCCAGCCAGATCTTGGAGCTCACTGTAGGCTGGACTTCAGTAAGGCATAAACCACACCAGTGTGTGATTTGGCAATAAAGGAGCAACATCACACTGATAAGTTCATCCCTATGCTGCACTCTTCTTCAAAATGATCTGGTGTCTTGCTCGTTGTAAGCAAAGTAAGACATTTACTTTTTTAAAGGCATAATAAATATGCAATACTAATCGTGCCCGAATACCTTCATCAACTTGATCTACTGCCAGTATTCCAGAATTTCCTATGTAAGTTTTGTTTCCCTGACTAAGTCTACACTTGCATGAAATAATGTATGCTCCCCTGTCTACTCTGTGATTGACTGCTTAGTAACCAGTCACTGTACGCTGTTAGGTAGGGACAAGTATCTTGTGCCCTCCATCCCTGAAAGTACAGAGAATGTCTAAAATTTGCAGTGGTAGAGCATGGAAGGTACGTGTACTTCCTTAGTGTGCCTGCTATAATGTAATCCCATTATTATGCCTTCCAGACATTATCATAGTCAGCAACAGGGGCGGACTGACCATTTGGAAACTCGGGCACTGCCCGGGGGCCCTGGGTCAGTAGGGGGCCCCATGAGATGCCCCTGGTACCTTTTTCATAGGCTTTTTTGAGTTTGGGCAAGGACACAGGGGCCCCATGATCCTGTATTACCCGGGGGCCCCATGAGTTGTCAGTCTGCCCCTGGTCAGCAATATACTGTATAAAGCAAGAGAGTGGCGTATGGTTTAGGGTTATGTCTCTCCCTCTCCAGGACCTAGATGCTGCTGTGCAAGACTTTATGAGGTGTTGATATCAAGACAGATTCTAGGCAAGAAGACATCTGATGATTTCTAATCAAATTCAAACTAGATTAAATGGTGTTTTTCTATCTCACCAAAGTTCAGCTAAAAGGAGTAAAGCGAGTCCAAATGTTTTAGTTTTGAATAGCATGAGTAAGAGTTAGATCCTCTCCCCTGGGTGGACAAAGGGAAACCTGCAAGTTCCAGTCTGTGCTAACTGGGAGCTCGATATTCTGGGCATTTGTGGTCCAAGTGGTCCATGGACGTCCAAGATGTGATTGGATGGAGAGACACTTTCCCTTGTGGTGTAAGGAGATGCCATCTGGTATTCATTAAATTTGTCGTATGGCTGTTACAATCATATATGTAAAATTATGTAAAATTATAGTGCTAAACCCCTACCCTTGAGGAAGAAAATGGAAAATATTTGAAACACATTTGGGTCACCCAGAAGATTGACTTTTATGTGTACAGGAATAGTAACTACATGTTACAAGTCTGATCTGGGTTGGAATGAGATTACCACCTATGTGAATGTATGCATGGTTCAGCCAACTACCGGTATGTTTTGGGAGATTGTTCTGAAAAACAAACCATGGCTTTGTACTGTTATATTTAGTCAAATGTTAATATGTATAATAAAAGTGATGATTTTATATAATTGAGTTTGTTGCCCTCCAAGTTTCAACAGGGCAGGTTTTATTGCTGCTTGTGTGTTCAAGTAGATGCAGACATGTGCTCTAATAGACAAGGTCAGCACTATTTCTCTGACAGCAGTATCAGATCATTTGGAGTATCTGATACATCTAAATTGTAAAATAGATTTGTGTAGTCTAGTCTGGCTCTTTTAAATTAGCTGCAGAATGTTTTCCCCTTGTTGCAGTTTATTGCTCCTTTTTTGCAGTGTGAACAGTGCTGACTGGAAAGCAGTGCTAATTTATTTGGCGAAAATATATTTGTTATAATTTTCGTCAACTGCATGTTTTTAGTGATGAAAAACGAGCAAAAATCAATTCAGATTTTCATCAATTGATGGAAACTATGAAGAAAATTGGAATTGATTTTCGTCATAGTTTTCATCAATTGATGAAAATTTTAATTAGCGAAAACCTAACAAAAATGGGAGGGAGGAAAGTTCCTTGTACCGAAACTTGGTTTTACTTATAAAGATGGTTTATATATCAGTTAAATCTGTGTCTCTGTAGTTTGTTCAAACCTTAATGCCATACATTTTAACATGTTATTAAATTTTTACTCCAGGAGTATATAATGAGTTTGGAAATTCTAGAGAAATGCTTAAATAATACATTACAATTTAACTTAAACCATTAGATTTTAGTCAAATAAAATTTACTGGAGATTTTAGTCGACTAGAATATGACTAAAACAATTAAGATGACTAAAATACGACCAAAACTAAAATTTGACTAAAACTAAATAAAAATTGGACGTAAAAAATAACAGTACTGGGAAGTGTCTCCAGTACAGGGGGATTTTGAAGGAAACCAAGTCCTGAAAAGGACTCCTATTGGTTGAAAGCTTGGAACTGCGGCCCAACCACTGGACGGAGGCTGGAGGATAGGGAAAACTCACACTGACGAAAGAGCACATGCCTAAGCTGTGCAGAGAAAAAGTGTGTGCGTGTCTACCTCGGACAGTGAAAGTTGCTGCTTTACAGTGCTGGCTGCAAGGACTGTACTCTGCTGTCCCAGAGATAGGTTGTTTCTGTGACCTGCTGTTTCAAAGACCTGCTGTTCCAGAGACCTACTGTCCCAGGAGTACTGCTGCAAGGCTGTGCTGTTGGCAACTGTGAGTGCAAAGGTTACTATGCTACACTGCTGCCGTTAAAAAGCTTACTAGTTGCAATCACTATGGGCTGACTGTGTTCAGTACCCACTGGGCAATGGTTTAGAAAGGAACATCTTGATATTAGCTATGCCCCTTAATGGAATCACCTTTATTAATGGTTGTGCAACAGTTGCATCTGTGGGCTGTGTCTACTGCATTATTATGGCTTGCATTTTACTGCAGTGAATCTTTATTTGCCTGCTGCTTTCTCTTAACCTTTTACTGGGTCTACTTACCCATTAAAACCCTTGCAAAACCCATGTGTGCTGGTTAGTTCAGGACTGTCATCTCCAAAACAAGAAGCAGCCAATCAACCAACAGCTAGTCAGGGGTAGAAGTAACAATTGTAATCTTGCTGAAATCCACAGGAACATCAACAGCCACAGGTGTGAACTACCTTTTGCAATTAGATTTCCATTACTTGCCTCTCATGACTACCAGTGTAGAATGGTATTCTTTGATGTCCTTTTAAAGACTGGAACAAACAAGAGCAGGGCTCTACTTGATGGGGGTTATAGAAGCCATGGTTAGTCCACATGAAATGTTGTCCTGTGCAGGCAACAATTTAGCTACTCACAGTTTCTCCACAACCAAAGTGTAAATGGAGAACAGTTGTAGAAGAAAATAAATGAAGTTTGGTTCAGAAGATGTCTTTGCTAAAAATGTGACTGTAGCAAATGTGCACAAAGAGATGGATGCGAACCTCCATTTTGGCAAAGGCCTCCATCTTCTATCATTTTCTACTCTAAAATCAGATTCCTCCAATATCCCCCCTTCCTCTCTGTTGAGTGACATGTGGTCTGTTTGATGCAGAGATCAAAGGCAGCAAACTCATTGGGAGGGCGTCATGGTTATAAACCCCATATAGCCTGGCCCCCAGATGTCTGCGAGACTCTGCTAATAAAAGGATCGTAAAACCATAAACCAAGTCTTTCACTGAGCTCAAAGACATTCCAGATATGCCATAAAGCAAACATCACATTCAACTTCTACTTTCCCCAATGATTACATATCTTGGAATATGAGAGATTTACATAAAAACCAGGCATTAATTCAGACAGGTCACTTTAATACAAGTCGTCTGATATATTACACCCACTATCTGACATATACAGGAAAGCAGAAAATGATATCTCCTTAACCGGCACAACAGGTATGTCATATTTCATACCTAGACGTTCAGCAGATGATTCTGCATATTAATCCACCCGTGGGTGGAATGTTATATGTACCTAGGAAAAGTTATTGACCATAGTATGATTTGTGAGGGCTTTGGTCATAGCCTGAGCTCCCTGCCTACAACACCCCTCCCCAAATGAGGTGATTGGTTCTGTAAGGGATTTACGGCAAGAAGAATCACGATCAGGAACACGCATGTGCATAGAAAGTCCCGCAGAAGAATTGCCGGTTGTGCGCACACGCACGTGCACATGCACGGCAAAGATTGGTGCCTTACGGCCCATTTAAGGAGTGCCTCTGCTCAGGTTCAGTGCTGACTGGTCTTCAGCTCCCCCCGTGTCCTGCTTGCTCCTGTACGATTCCTTTGTTGCTGACCCGGCTTGTTCCTGACCCAACTCCGATTACTCTCCTGCTCCTGGTTCCTGACTTCGGCTCTACTCCTGATTTTGGCTTTTCATTCTGATTCTGTACCACGCTGCCCGACTGTTTATGACCCCGGCTATCCTTGACTCTGCTCCAGTCCCGTGTCCTGGCTACCTACCTTGCTCTGCTGCACATCTGGCAATCTACAGAACCTGCCTGGTCTATTTCTACGGTGCCCAAATCAGAGGATACTCTGCCTACCAAGGTCATCATCTGCAAGAGCCACAAGCAACAACCACTGGCGCTCTTGTCCCCCTGGTCCCTAGACTCCCTCTGTTCCATCCTCAGCGGGATCAAGGCTAGTGACACAAGTGAGGCCGACCTCGTCAATTCAGTATTCCATCAGGTACATGACAGGTTCTCTGCTTTAAGGAGACACCCTGCTGAATTCCTAGAAAAAGGCTGGTATGCTTGGAGCTAAGCTGAGCTGAGTTGACCTGAGTTGAAGATTCTCCCTTTTAACATCGGAACTAATTTTGGGAGATAAAGCACCCTTTTGGCTCAGGAAACTTGATCTGCTTAAACCAGGACGTTTGGCAAGTACTTTATCCAACTAAACTCCTTTCTGTTATCTCCTTGCTGTGTTATTGCTCTCTGTATATTTATATATATATATATATATTGGCTAAATCTTTTTCTGTAAATATTTTTATTGCACCCTTTTGGCATTTTAGCAATAAATCTTACTTTCTGAAAGTGTTGAACTGTTTCTAAAGCTCTTTAATGCAAACTAAGAATCCCTGCCTCTGAAGAGCGCTACTGTGTGTGTTTTAAACTTCCATATATCTCTGCCAGCGGTGACAGTGGTATACAGATGCTTATACAAACATCATAGTGTATTGCTGATATTGCTGAGCTTCCTCTTTCTCTGTTCAAAAAGGAGGTGGTGGCAGTGTGAAGGGTTAATTGCGTAATTAACCTGACCCAGTAACAATCGCTCCCAGGCTGCAGATACACAGATTGTGGTCCATTAGCTGGAAAATCTTTGTGCAGAGTGCAGCTGGGCATGGCATTGTTAGGCACGTGACAGCGCGGTTTTAGATTGGCTAGTCCTTCGGTCACGAGTTTGGTGAAAAGGGCTGGGGTCTGACGCTGCGATCGTCACAGTAACCACCTTTTTGATAAGCCAAAAGGGGCTTCAAGCAATAGAGGCTGTTGATGTGCAGGCATGATCTAACCCTTTGAAGATGTCTTGCAGGCCAACTGGGTTCATAACCATGAAGGCTCCGGTCACAAAAGCATTCATATTTACAGTGTGGGGAAAGTAGGAGGTGGTTGTATGCACAAACCTCCAGGTCCATCTTATCTAGAGGAAACAAGAATAAGACATTCTATTCTGTCTGGTCAATATTTACCTGAAGATCTCTCAGCCAGCAATAAACAGTGCAGTTTTACCCATTCTGGTTTTAATGACTTTGTGTCTACAGATATCAACATCAATATTTTAGTTAGACTAGTAGACTTAGTCAGTTATTGGCTTCTTTTGTGTCTTAGATACCCCAAAAGCAAGATCCCCTTGCTATAGTTCCCAGTTTTGTCCACATGGGAATTTTAGATGTTTTCTTAACTACTTTTGCATGTTCCAGCTTATTCTGTTGGATTCTCAATAAGTGCTAAGTCCAATAAGGAGCGTGAGATGTATTTATAATGGTTTATAATGGCCATAGTAGGAGTACAGGTGCAGAAACTCAAGGGATTTCACCAGTACACTGCCTAAGGCATAGAACACAATTTCACAGTATTTAAATTGTTTGTATCAACCAAAGCATTAAATTTTAGATTTAGGTGGACTGACTCTTCAACCGATTCTGACTGATGTATCAGCTACCAAGAAATATGTACACAGAAGGTAGTATCCATACATATCATAGTCAAGCAAAGTAAAAATTACCTACCATGAACATACACCCAGTTATGACAATGAACTCTTCACATAATGTATTAAGCATTCAAGGACAGATCTGCACAAAAGCTGCTTAACACAAGGGAAGTCCTTGACTTTAAACATGCCATCCAACAGTACAGCTGCCTTTGTTACAGGTTGTCTCTGGAAGGGTTAACCTAATTACTAATTTCAGAAACAGAGCTTCTAACAGATATGAAAGGCCCTGGTCACACTAATACTCCAGAAGAATATACAGCAAGGGCAATCCTTAGATCTTGTCTAAGCGCATTTTAATTGGAATAAATCCTTTGTTTCAGCAATGGTAAATGGGAAACCAAACCAATAACTGACGTTGAGCCTTCATAATGTTACCCGTTCAGACCTTATAGAATCTAATACAAATTACTTTTAACTGATTACAGGAGATAGAAAGTATCAGATATTTATGGTGGTAATTCATGGCCAAGGTTAAATGAAAGACTGGAAGATGTGTCTAAGATTAGGAAAATAGGAAGTTCTAATGACTTTATTTAATTCAGATAGTAACCATGTTCTGAAACCTACAGCATGTTTTACTATTTTAGAAACTTATAGGGAGCAAGCAGAGTTCACACTAAACACTAACCATTGAAGGGGGGGAGGGGCACTGAACCACAACAGGAAATATTGGGAATTGCTATATGTATAGAATAGTCCATGTCCTGGTCTCATTATTCATGAAAATGCTATTTACCATTGCAAATAATGTCTAGGACACATCAGAAACTAAACCTATGCCACTGTGCAAGGTAAATACTGCCTATTTTCCTGCAGCACAGATCCGTAAGGCAGCAATTAGATATGATCCATGCAGATTCCAGGCTTGAGGTGGTGACAGCAGAAGTTCAGCTAATGCAGAATGGGATAGCTGTGTCCAGGAGTGGGATCAGACAACCCAGAGTTGGTATAATGGGGGACCATGAGGACCTGATGTCAATAAATGAATTTTGTGCCTCCCCTACAATCCCACATTTAGCATTGCCTGCTATTATTTCTATTGTTGAATTGGATTGGATTCGATGTTGTTAGAGTCCTAAAAGAATCATGGTAACCTTCAAAACAACATCTAGAACAGAGTTGAGCAACTTAAGACATGTGTGCCACGATGGTCCATGTGACAGGATGAGACTCTGTCACTGTGAGAATATTTGGAAATGTGACACAGGATTCGCATTTAAGGTTAATGCAGCACCCCAGACTAGTGTTTCTGGGTGCCTTTGGCTTTCTGTTAATTCTACAGTTCTGGATTGGAACATTCAATCCTGTGTCTGGGTTTTGCTAGACACCTGCAACATGCCTGAATACACAGGTGTGCAGTGTCATTATGTACTCGGGTCTAAAGGTAGCTCAGAGCTCCCAGTTTGGGGACACCTCCCAGTGGGGGAAACGGAAGGTCTCATCGAGGGCTCAGCCAGAAGCCAAGAGACAGAGGTCTTGATTCCAAGAGTCAGGTGAGCTCCTATCGGGGTGCCAGGAGAACCCCAATACATAGGTCAGAGGTGGGCCATGCAGCAACATGCTGTGACTAAAGGATAAAGAGCCAAGTATCCAGCAGAGCTGGACAACACAGTCAGTAAGACTGGCAAAAGGTACAGCGTGATACTGAGTGAGCTTATGAGCCAAGTAACTCGACATTTTCCAGTGTTTGTATTCTGCTGAAGCTGGAGAAGAACCCCTGCGTGGGAAGCTTTATGTTGGACACGTGTCGTTTTGCTTTCTGCTGTTTTAATAAAAGTAAGCTACCAAGCCCTTAAAAATAGTTCCTGTCAACCTTGGACTCAATATATAAACACATCTACCATGAGAGCTAACTACTCCATGTCAAAGCACACAAAGTCATTTTCAGTGGCACCCAGAATATCAGCAGTAACATATTTAAAATAATATTTTATACTTCTTAAAAAAATATAACTAGCAAAGGCTGTAAAAATATTATCTAGTCTGTAGAGTATTGGGATTTGCGGACAAATCCTCATGTTTGAGAAGGTGGCCTTTGTATTAATCTCATGCATTTGGATCCACATATATGTGTGAACAGATATTTTTTCACACCTGAAGACAGTGTTAAGTCCATCTCCAAGCTGACTCACAACAGATAATTCAGAATCCTGTGTGCAGCTGAAATGACCATCCTATAGCCCAGACACAGCACAACTAAGCCAAGTCCAGTTTACTGTTCAATATGCATTACCGGTAAATATGAATATGTATTGTGTGTGTACCTGTTGTATTATGTATTAATAATGAATGCCTTTTACTTGCCATCGGCAGTACAAGTATGAGTGTAAAAATTTAAAACTTTATGGTCATGACCAGGGGCGGACTGATAACTCATGGGGCCCCCAGGCAATAGGGGATCATGGGGCCCCTGTGTCCTTGCCCAAACGCAAAAAAGCCTATGAAAAAGGTACCAGAAGCATCTCATGGGGCCCCCTACTGACCCCGGGCCCTCGGGCAGTGCCCAAGTTTCCAAATGGTCAGTCCGCCCCTGGTCATGACACAGTTTTGATCACTTGCACATCGGTTGTCTAATGCTTGTAAAATTGACAATTAATGTGGAAAAAATTGCCGAACCCTGATCTAAAAATTGTGGAGTGATCATTTCTGTTTCTATTTTCCTGATCTCTGATCCTTTTCTTTTCTCTCTACAATTTTTTATCAGTGTCCCTTCCCCGCTACTAACACCTTAAAGCTGTAGTAATGTCCACTTGTTTATCTTGGCCCTACAGGTAAACCTATATTAAGACTTACCTGTAGGTACAGTAAATGTCTCCTAAACTTGCATCATTTAGGAGATATTTACTTTAGTTTCAGTAGGTGACCTCACCAGCACATGCTCACTGCTGTGCCACAGCTGTGACTCCTGTCATGCATGGGAGTGACGTCATCACGACTCAGCTATTTAAACAGCTGGAGCCTGTCACCCCGGAAGAAAGACTGGGTGAAGATGGAGTGACAGTGGTGACAGCGTAACAGCATGCCGCTTGAGGGCTTGGTTTTCAGGTAAGTCTTTCATAATTATGCTCTTAACTTGCAGGGGGGGGATTTTTTGCATTTATTTTGTGGTTTACTACTACTTTAAATAGCATTCACCCTTAGGTCGAAAGACAGTCTGTCTATCTGATAACTGGCCTCTAATACCGGACATGACTGTTCTAATAAATTTTCTACATTTATATTTATATTTGCTAGCCACAATCGAAGGCCATGGGACTTGGTCATGTGATCTATGCTAACTTAAAGGATCAGAGTTTTGACTGCAAGTTATTTCTTTTTAACAGAAATAGTGTAGGCTCCAGGGCTGATGCTACATAGCCACTTTCTGAATGTAATATGCATCCAGTGAATTCTGAAATAGGATAAAGACAACAATCCTGGACCTGACTCCTTTAAAAAACAAAGTCAGCAATGGCAGCTTCTACACTTTAAAGCAGAGCCAGACAGATGACAACCCTATTTTCAGGTTCTGCTTAGCAGCTTCAAGTGTCACTTCTCCACCTCTAGTCTGCTCATTGGACAACCAAAATAACCAACTCTGTCCAATAAGGAGGCTAGGGACTGAAAAATCTTTATAACAGAATTGCAACTAATAATAAAATATTAAAAAATAATAATTTGACCATCACTTATGTATCACTGGGCAATGTTACTAAATTGCAGAACCTTATGTGTCCCCAAAATGGTGTTCCCAATTAGACCTGTCTAACTGTGATTGTATTACAGGTTGCCAGAAGCAGTCTGGGAGATGTAGTCTTGAAGGAGGATTCTATCTGCAGCTGTTCATGGGCCATAATTACAAGGCTCATAAGCACCTGAGTGCAGGAGGAACCATATAAAAGTGAAGGCTCGGGAAGGAGCCAAGTAATTGGGGGAAGTGCGCCAGCTAAGTAAGAGAGAGAGTCGTGCTCTGTCAGACCGTCCTGTGCCAATCTGTGCTGTGCTAAGCTGTGCAGTACCTGAGGAAAAGTGGGTTGCTGAGCTGGACGCTGGAACCAAGAGGCTGATCCAAGTGGGGACATCTGCATCCAGAGTCGCTGGCCAAGTCACCATTGCATCTGCTGCTGTCTGCTGTATTGCTGTATAAGGGGGCCCACCATCGTACAGACCACTTACTGCCATTAGAGGGCTACCTATGGAAGAATCAAGTGAGAGGGTCCCTGACTCGCATTGCAATTACAACCACCTGTTAACCCTTTCGTCAGTTTAGTTTTCTTTCCATTGACCCTTTGCCTGAAGAGATCTATCGTACTTGCTACAGCATCCACCACTAAGCATTCTAGAGCATAAGGTCTTTCGTATTCTAGAACTCTGACTTTGATCAGGAAGAAAGAGGCAGTGCTCTCTAAGTGCAGTATAAAAGCTTTTTAATGGATAAAAGGTATAGTAATACAGACCACTCACAAAGCATTAGTGGGTTTGGGCTTGTAAATTAATAAGCATCCGCTTTTGTGAAGGAGTGTAAAGCCTCTGAATGAATAATGGTCACCGGTATCTGGCAGTGGTGCTGGTGGCTTCCAGCACATCCTCCTAGTTCCAGGATTCCCATAGTTGAGGTGTCACTTCCGGGCAGGTAATGGTGGGGGTTGGTGTACGTTTGGAGCATGCGTACTCCCTCATTAGGGCGTACAATTATGGCCTGATGAGGGAGCATGCATGCTTCGAATGCATGCCAACCCCCGCCATCACATGTCCGGAAGTAATGTCTCGACTGCGGGAATCCCAGAACAAGGAGGGCGTGCTGGAAGCCACCAGCACCACCACCAGATGCCAGTTATCACCATACATCCAGAGGTTTCACACTCTTTCACAACAGCGGATGCTTATTAATTTACAAGCGCAAACTCACTAATGCTTTGTGAGTGGCCTGTATTACTAAACCTTTTATCCATTGAAAAGTTTTTATACTGCACTTAGAGAGCGTCACCTCTTTCTTCCTGATCTTACACAGGGCCTCTCTAGCTTGTCATTGACTGGCTGCCTCCACTCCATGGTGCATCAGAACTACCTATAGGACTCTCTCGAAAGACATTTGTATATTTATTACGGTATATTATCCATCATCTTTGATTTAAATGCTTAACACACTATTGTATGCCGCATCTACCTCTTTACTCCATCTTGGACTGCTTCAAATATTCAATTTTCCTTTAGAACTCTGACTTTGCACTGCCTTCCAACTGCTTCCTATTGCTACTTAGTATCCTAAATCCTTATATCCCCAACTGCCCTTTGAGCTGGCTCCACTTGCTGCATTGCTTCCTCAAGGAGTCTACACATCTACTGAGCTCAAGTTTACACTAGACTGCTGTTGAACACCACCCTCTTAGCCATCTTCATCATTCTGCACACCATCAAATTAAAAAGGTCCCAACATAGCCGACATAGGTTCCTGAGGTCATTTAATTCCTGAGGTCAGAGCTGAGTTGTTGTTACTGAGCTTGAATTGAAGACCTAAGCCTAGTCTCTTTGTCTGGGAGCCCTCAAGTGACTTAGTCTGCTATACTTTTTCCTTCCTTTTTGGAGATGGGCTTTAAAAATATATGAGAAAACCGTGTATAGATCCTGCAGTGTGGCAGTAGTGTGTAAACCACAAGACTAACTGAGCCAAAATAAAGATCCTCTGGAACAGGAAACATATGAGATAAAGCTATTTCACTTTTAGTCAAATATTAAATGCTTCATCTTCCTTGGCACACAAACCTGATGATGGGTGGACTTTTTTTTTAAAGCTTACCGATAATGTCAGCATTGAACTTACAATGTAGTCTGCTGAAAATGAAAACAAAATGTACAACTCTCTGGATGCTTTCATTTTGGAATGTCACTAGGAATGAATGCCAGTGAGTGACAGTGATTCCTACCATGGGAGAGATGAAATTGTTTTGTGATGGTGGCAGTGCCTTATGCAGCATATGTTTCGTGCCATTCCAACTAGACAAGATTAATCATTTTCTGCCCAAACAGCACTGCGGATATACATTTATATTATTAGCACAACTTGAAGGGGAGTAAACAAAACAACTAGTACAAAAGAAAAAAAGAAATGCTAACTTTATAGAAAGACCAGGCTGTGCTTTTATTAGCTTAACTCAGAGGCCCTTAAACTATCACTGTGTTGGGACATAAGAGAATTATTATGATATAATATATATATATATACAGTGAGGAACAGAAGTACTTGAACACCCTGCAATTTTGAAAGTTCTCCCACTTAGAAATCATGGAGGGTGTCTGAAATTCACATTGTAGGTGCATTCCCACTCTGAGAGACAGAATTTAAAAAACAATTTAAGGAAATCACATTGTATAATTTTTAAAGAATTTATTTGTCTTGCACTGCTGAACATAAGTATTTGAACACCTGAGAAAATCAGTGTTAATATTTGGTACAGAAGCCTTTGTTTGCAGTTACAGAGGTCAAACGTTTTCTGTAGTTCTTGACCAGGTTTGCACACACTGCAACATGAATTTTGGCCCACTCCTCTACACAGATCTCCTCTAGATCTGTCAGGTTTAGGGGCTGTCGCTGAGCAACACAATGTTTCAGCTCCCTCGAAAGATGTTCTATTGGATTTAGGTCTGGAGACTGGTTAGGCCATTCCAGAACCTTGATATGCTTCTTACGGAGCCAATCCTTGGTTATCCTGGCTGTGTGCTTCGGGTCGTTGTCATGTTGGAAGACCCAGCCACGACCCATCTTCAATGCTCTGATTGAGGGAAGGAGGTTGTTGCTCAAAATCTCACAATAAATGGCCCCATTCATCCTCTCCTTAATACAGTGCAGTTGTCCTGTCCCCTTCGCAGAAAAGCACCCCCAAAGCATGATGTTACCACCCCCATGCTTCACAGTAGGGATGGTGTTCTTGGCATGCAACTCATCCTTCTTTTTCCTCCAAACGCGACGAGTGAAGTTTAGACCAAAAAGTTCTACTTTGGTCTCATCTGACCACATGACTTTCTCCCATGCCTCCTCTGGATCATCCAGATGGTCATTGGCAAACTTCAGACGGGCCTGGACATGTGATGACTTGAGCAGGGGAACCTTCCATGCAATGCATGATTTAAAACTATGACGGCGTAGTGTTCTACCGACAGTGACCTTTGAAACTGTGGTTCCAGCTCTCTTCATGTCAATGACCAGCTCCTCCCTTGTAGGTCTGGGCTGATTCCTCACCTTTCTTATCATCAGTGACATCCCACGAGGTGAGATCTCTCATGGAGCCCCAGTCCGAGGGAGACTGACAGTCGTCTTTAGCCTCTTCTCTTTTCTAACAATTGCTCCCAACAGTTGATCTATTTTCACCAAGCTGCTTGGCAATTGCCCCGTAGCCCTTTCCAGCCTTGTGGAGGTCCACAATTTTGTCTCTGGTGTCTTTTGACAGCTCTTTGGTCTTGCCCATAGTGGTAGTTGGCATCTGACTGACTGTGGGGTGGACAGGTGTCTTTAAAGAGCTCAGACAGGTGCTAATAAGTTAGATTAATGAGTGGAGTAGAGGTGGACTTTTTAAAGCCACAGTAACAGGTCTTTGAGAGCCAGAATTCTTGCTGTTTCTTAGGTGTTCAAATACTTATGTTCAGCAGTGCAAGACAAATAAATTCTTTAAAAATAATACAATGTGATTTCCTGAATTTGTTTTTAAATTCTGTCTCTCAGAGTGGGAATGCACCTACAATGTGAATTTCAGACCCCTCCATGATTTCTAAGTGGGAGAACTTGCAAAATCGCAGGGTGTTCAAATACGTCTGTTCCTCACTGTATATATATATGATATACTCTGTATGTATATCATATATATTTATCACCCCCAAAGGGGTCGCTGAGAATATGCCCAAGTCTCCCTTGTTAGTACAAAGGCTGCCATCCACAAGCATATTTCCATGCACACTGACAACAAAACTCTCCCAACTGGATCCAGAGCTTTTCCAAAATGGCATTTCAATGTGGGGTTCAGTGTGATGTAGCAATGAGGATTTAAGAAGACATGTCCTATGTACATGCTGAAAAAGCAACAGGTTCATGGTATTGCAACCCCATCTACTCTGCTTCTTATCTTCTCTTGCCCTTTCCTCAGATTCCATTGGTACATACCGCAGCCCAGGCACCATGTATGAGTAGCCTAAAAAGAAGGTTAATAAGTGTGTCACAACTTTTTTCTAAGCTTAAAATATTGTGGAAATAGTTAAGGATTAGACCTCGGTCAACTTTGTACTGCTGTATCCCCATTGTGGAGATTTGCCCACTCTATATGTCTAGGTGACTATTATCATCAGGACAAAAAGTGATGGGAAATGCAAAATGTTACGACTGTCAAATGTATGCAAATGCATGTAACATGTATGGTAACTCCAAGATGCTCCACATGGCTGTGTACCCAAATGCAACCTATTGTAATGTTTAAAGGCCAGCTCTAGGAATGTTGTAATTTATCCTATGCAGTGGGCTGCATCTGCACTGCATGGGTTACATGCTCATTTTGGTCTCAACGACTTGTTAAAGTAGATTTATTTAACCAAACCTCTGTTCCCCTAAGATGCTAGACCAATGCCATCTTAAGAGCATCATGAGCAACTGGCTAAAGTAATGCACTGGGGCCCCTACCAGACTGCATGAGGTGTCCCTAACACAGTGTCCCCTTACAACAGTTTCCTCCCTCATTGTGTCCCCATACATCAGATGACCCCATAACAGTGTCCCCATACTTTAAGTTCACCTATCCCAGTGCCCGCATACATCAGGTGTCCCCATAACAGTGCTCCCATACATCAGGTTTCCCCATCATAGTGTCCCCTATACATCAGGTGTCCCCATAACAGTGCTCCCATACATCAGGTTTCCCATCACAGTGTCCATATACATTGGGTTCCCCCACCACAGTGTCCATATACATTGGGGTCCCCCACCACAGTGCCCATATACTGTACATCAGGTTCCCCCATCACTGTGCCCCATATAGCAGAGTTGTGGCCCCCTTCCCGCTTGTACTCATAGATCACAAATGCTGTTTCCACCTGCAATGAAGGCAACTTCTCCTTTCTCTTTTGCACTGAGACTGAGGTGAGTTCTTAGCCTTAGTGCTGGCTATCTTCTGCCCCTTGCAGTAGGGAGGAGAAAGCTGAATCCTCTCCCCTGCAGAAGTCAGCCGCTGTTCCTTTGCAGTTGCAATTAACTTTGACATTGCTTACTCCTGTCAAAGAGGAGTCGCAGGGGCACTCAAATTGTCAGTGAACCTTCCCAACCCCCTCCCTTTGTCATGGCCCTGATCATGCCCCCCCCCCCCCATGCACCTGGGACCCTTTGGCAATGCCCAGGTGTACCCATCCATTAAGACAGCCCTGTGCTAGACACTGCAGCATCTTCTTACTTACGCTCTGGTGGTCTATGGTCCTGCCCATAGCCCTGCATTGGATGTGATGACACCAAGGCACAGTCCACTGTCAGAGCAAGGGGGAGCACCACCTGCCAAGGGAGTGGAGGTTCACATAAATAAAAACACCTTTACTCTCCCCTAGACTAAATGAGCAGGAAACCCTTGCAATGCAGATGCAGCCCCACTGCTAGGGATAATTCTCACGTTTCATGGTGTTCAACCCAAGGATGACAGTAAAATTACTAAAGCAGGATTAGTGAACAGGTCAGCTGTGCATTGAAAATTATCTTCCTCCGTGAGAGCATGTAAAACAAAGTACACACTTCTTATACTTATTATATGGCCTTAGCAGTACAGCAGTAAAGCTGTCCTAAGGGATGACTACAATTTACAGTACTGTGGAGATGATGTGCTTCACAACCCGTGTATATCACCCAAAGAAGAATAAACGTAACTTTTATTACATAATAAAAATAAATGTTTCTTTTCCCATTTATATTGACATACTGTTTTAAACTTCTTTCTGAAAGCTTTCTAAGAGAGAATTATAGATGAAAAATATATTGTGAGAACTGGCACTCTCAGAAAAAAAACAAATGTAGGTGGGAAGAGAAACATTTATTGTTAAATGTAATGAAAGCTTTATTGTCCTTTGGGTCACATGTGTGGGTTGTAAGGTGTATGTAAGGCATACGGGGCGGCAGGTTATGATGAACCTTTTCTCCATTAACTCCAAATCGTTGGGGCACAAGTCTACCCACGGGTTGGGTTCTTCTGAGCTATGCTAGGCACGTGTAACAGGATCACTCTCTCTTACACCTGATTACCTTTATTAGTGCTGTTTCCATCAATGCCCTGGGATAAGGCTGAGGCTGCTGTATGGCAGGCCTCTACTCTCAGAAATGAATGTACACCATGTACCATAACTTATTTATTTATTTTAGGTACTTATATAGCGCCATCAATTTACACAGCACTTTACATATATATATATATATATATATATATATTACATTCACATCAGTCCCTAACCCTCAAAGGGTGTACAATCTAAGGTCTCTAACTTACATCCATACATACACATACTGCAGCCAATTTAGACAGGATCCAATTAATCTACCAGCATGTCTTTGGAGTGTGGGAGGAAATGGGAGTACCTGGAGGAAATACATGCAGAACATGCAAACTCCAGGCAGGTGGTGCCATGGTTGGGATTTGAACCAACGATGCTAGCAGTGCCAGGCAGAAGTGCAAACCATTTAGCCACTGTGCTGCCCCTTTAGCCACTGTCCTCCAGTTGACTTTTGGGTCCCCGTGTCAATGTACACTGCACTACTTCTCTCCCATTAGCAGAATGAAACCCGACCCAACATCTAGTGTGGGCTCCATATGTGCACTTGACTTAACTGTTGATCTCCTGTACCTCTGCACAGGGTAGGGACGTCTGTGGTGAGAGTCTGCTCTCATTGCTATGGGAGACTAACCGCTTGCGGAAGGAGTGCCAACAACATCTCCCTCGGTGCTGGAGGCTGTCCAACCTGCCATAGGTACACATTGACTTCCGGTAACCTTAGTAACCACTTGCTGTCTTCATACCCCCATGTGTTTTTGACCCAAGTAGAAAAGTATGGTGTCGGTTAATTGCATTATACTTCTTTAATGACTTCAGACCAGGCAACAGGCAACGTTTTCCACATTTTACTCACCTATGTCCCTAATTCCCTAATCTCTAACTCAGGCTTGTGTGTACCTATAAAGTAGGGGCCATTGATATCAGTAAAGTCCATAGGTATCGCCAAATTAAACTACCAGGTGTCTTCAGGGAGGACCACAGGTCCCAGTGGTCCCTCCTATATGATGGCAGGTTCCTTCAGCAGGACTATGGGTGACTCACTCCCCTTCCGCGTACCCCAAGAGCCCTGGACTACTGTCCATTTTTATCATAATAGGACTAGTGGGTGGGACCCAAAAAGCCCGCCAAGCAAAAGAGCTGAGAAACACAGTTAACCCTTAACCTTCCCCCAAGACATAAATAGGCTAAATTGCAACTTGCTTACACACATCACCTTTACAATGCTGTATATTTAAACAAAGTGCACTTATTCTTTTTACTCTTCTGTCCTGAACTAACCTAACTCATCCTCCCTCTCCACATATGCATACCTACCATGATTTGAAGGCCACAGCCTCTGGTGTTTGTTTACATCCTTGCCGTGTCTGTGCAATACAACTCTATAGACATCTATGTGACTGTGTCTTGAAGCCAAAGGGAGGAGGAGAAAGAAAGCCATGCAGGCACTGCCAGGATGTAAACAGGCATTAGATTCCAGGGCCTTCAGTTTCAGATAAATATACATCTGTCAAGGGGGGGGGGGTTAGGTGGGTTAGGTTAGGTTAGGACAAAAGGGCAAAAGGAATAGAGCCTTGTTCACACTAGCGTACTTAAAGCAAGTCCCGCTGTAAAAAACTGTAAGCAGGTAGGCTTTTATTGCAGAAAAGACATGCATTGCCCCTACCTATCTCCTCCAGCATTGTAAACTGAGCTGTGCATGCGCAGTTTAGTTTACAGTGCCGGGCTGGTCTCCAAGTGCAAGAACGATGGCCTCATGCGCAAGCACAGGAGTGACATCATCCCCCATGAAGAGGTCCAAAGACACTCAGAAGAAGATGCCAGCACAGGACCATTTGACGGTTAAGTATGGAGACTTTAGTTCTGCTTTAAGTGTACACTCATGCAAGGACCATGTTTGCCCACTCAGGATGCACAGGTGCTCCATGCATCCACTTGCACACAGTCCCATTCATGCCTATTGGGAACAATGGCTGCACAAACATAGCCACTACTCCCAATCCGACATTTGTGCGGGTGCTAGCAGGTGCATTTCACCGAACCCACACTGTCTGCGTCCAAGGATCCGTACCCACACAGATGTAAAATATTGATGTTAGGTTTATTGCTCCTTTAAGTTATGACTCATTTTGAGGAATGGCCATTTTTACATCGTTTGAACCAATATAAGTATGTATGTGCAATACCTGTGGGGTCCTCCTAGAAGCTGGAAATCACTGCAGTAAGCAGTACTATGATTGCTGCTAGCTTCTGGGTTCCATGCCAAACAGCTGCCCTGCTGCTTACTGAACACAGGAGAGAACCCATTCAGAGAACACAGGAGAGAACCCATTCAAAGAACACAGAAGAGAACCCATTCAGAGAATGCGTTCCATTTCCTCATGCTATCACCATCCCACTTCTCCACCTTATCCAGTCAGATAACTCTTTACATTCATTGAGACAATGCAATTTGTTATCTGAATGGCACCTGTGTCAAGAGTAGCAGGGCAGCCACTCAGCACATAACCCAGAAGCTAATGGAGATTACTGTACTACCGGTGCTTACTACAGTGATTCCCAGCTTTCACAGGGATCCCACAGGTATGGCACATACATACTTACATTGGTCCAAGCTGCATGTTATTACTTGCAATACATTAAAGTGGACATTATACGGTGGTAGCCTGCTATTCAGGGTTACTCACATTGACAGAACAGCTCTTTGGAACTTGAATTTCTGAACAGCAGGACTTGGCTCATAAGCAGGGTACCTGGGACTACATTTGCCAGGAGAGGTAGCGTGTGGTCGGGGGCATATAAATATCAAAGCCTGGGAGATTGGCGGGGGAAGTGAGGAGGGAGATTGAAGGAGAAGAAGGTGTGCTGACAGCTGAATTACTGAACTAGGCCGTGGAGCCAGGATTGGAAAGAGAGAGAGTGAAAAGAACCAGCCTGCCACGCTACCAAGCAGGCCACTCTGACAGCAGGAGACAGAGCGGAACGCCAAGTCTGAACCAGAGGGCCTGTGGACTGTCTCTATCCATTGGGAAGGACAGATCGTGGCAATCCGCCGAATCACATTGATCAGGTGAGAGAGACCCATGCATCCACTAACAAAGTGAACATTGATAGTTTGTCACCTCAGTTATTTATCTGCACATAGCTGTGAACATTACATACAGTTGCCCTAATTTGAGGCCTAGTTATACCAGCACCATCATTGGAATACATTCACAGTACAATTATCATTTCAGCAGACTGCAGAATATACAGTTACAGATCAAGATACAGCAGTGCAAACTGAATCAACCAGTCCCTTTCCTTTTCTGCAGAGCAGGATTCTTACTACTGTTTATCATTTGCCTTTGTCCATAGACATTTATACCAATTGTTGCTATTTACTACGTCATGCTCAATTCATGATTAGAGCTCTTAAAGGAAACCTTGCTCTAATTCTTTACCATCAAGTAGGGAAGTGTTAAATCTTTTCCTATTTCCTCCCGATCTTTGATGTGACCACCATAAGGAACTACCATCCACCTCTTGATGCAACTTCACATCAATTGGGCCCTAACAAGTGTGCAGAAGACATTATAGAGCTCTTAAGAGGGATACTGCCAATTCTAACTGATAATTCTTTTTATTTCACATCTAATCCTTTTTATCCAGCTCTAAGGACCCACAGTGAGTTTATCTGTTATTGATAGTCATTCCTGCACACTGGGAATTCAACAGTCCCCTCAGACTGGAGGCAGTGGATTATTTCTGAAAGAAGCCCTGCCAATAGTCACTATTGTTTCATTGTGAAATTCTTTACTTTTGTTCACAATTGCCAAGAGTGATCATATTTGCTGTCCATATCAGTGTTATTTTGTTATTTTTGACTCTGATTGCAATATAAACTTCAATTTAGTTTATACTACTCTGTGTGTGAGTCCATTTTACAGAGGTGATTTATTTGGGTCAGCACAGTGGCTAAATGGTTAGCACTACCACCTAGAACTACTAGGGTCGTTGGTTCAAATCCCAACCACAGCCTGGAGTTTGCATGTTCTCCCTGTGCCTGCATGGGTTTCCAACAGGTACTCTAGTTTCCTTCCACATTCCAAAGACATGCTGGTAGGTTAATTCGCTTCTGTCTAAATTGGCCCTAAGTATGTGTATGTATGAATATGAGTTAGGGACCTTAGATTGTACACTCCTTGAGGGTTAGGGACTGATGTGAATGTACAATATATATGTAAAGCGCTGCGTAAATTGACAGCTCTATATAAGTACCTGAAATAAATAATAAAATGAATTTGGGTCACCAGAGCATGGCAGTATCAGCAGAGGTTGGTCTTTCAACGAGAGGTCCAGATTGACAGGGAACCCAAAAATTACTAAGCAACCTTTAAGGGGGTAATCCTACAAATGTAAAAACTTCTATACCTGGAATTTATCTTTAAGTATTACTGCCAAAGTAACAATGGTATTACAATGTGGTTGCCATGGCAACAGAGAGTACCATGGCTTTGTGATAAAGCGTAAGATCTCAATTGCTACTCTGCCATCCAGCAGGATGAGGGTACAGCACTTCCCAATGTTTAAATTAGCAAGATACATCAAAACTTTTGTGTGCTGCTTGTAGCCCAGCCTGGGACTAGCAATGGTGGTATTTATTATTCATACCAGAGATAATGTGAGGATGTTCATTTCAGGCATACTGTTTTATTGCTTTTTAATTTTACGCAGTGTTTTCCTGTAATTTGGAATAATAAAACGAGTCGGGTTTTTTGCCTGCCTTGCACTTACTTTTAATTTAATATTAGCCAGCTGTTCCCTGAGTGTCGCTCATCTTAAAAGTCATTTTAGAAGTAATCTGGGGCAGCAGCACGCTCAGGAAATATATAGCGGAAATGTTTGGCTATGATTTATAATACTCCCAGCTGCCTGCATCCTTTGAAAGGGACAAATATATTATAAAATAATGGAGAAGACAAATGCTGATACAGCCTATACTGTGTAGGAAGGTGGTTGAAGATGGTTGACACAGTGTTTTAACTAACAAGGCTTTTCCATGTTTATCAATTATGCATAGCCAAAAACAACATCTATATACATTAAACTTTTTATCACATGCTGTCAGTCAGTAGATGCAGCATACAACCTCTTGATTTGGATGGATGCTCATTGTTTTCATTTTTTTGCTTGTGGTTATGCGTTCTTCGAGTAAAGCTGTCCAGAGGCAGCGATAGACTTTACATCTAGAAAAATGTAGTAAATATATAGGAATATACAGGAATATATGGAGCTTCTGCACATCCCTGATTATGTATTATGGTTAGGACTCCAAAAATACATTTGAAATGCTCTGGACACATAAATATGAAAAACTGTTTAACCATTTCAATACCGGGCAATTTTACACCTTCCTGCCCAGGCCATTTTTCAGGTTTCAGAACCCTCACACTTTGAATGACAATTGCGCGGTCATACAACATTGTACCCAAACTAAAATTTTAGCATTTTCTTCACACAACTAGAGCTTTCCTTTGGTGGTATTTAATCACCGCCGGGGTTTTTATTTTTTGCTAAATTAACAAAAAAAGGCCGAAAATTGTGAAAAAAAACACGTTTTTGCAAATAAATAATTGTTCTTCATAAATTTAGGCCGATATGTATTCTACTACATGTCTTTGGTAAAAATAACCCAAATTAGGATGTATTTTTTAGTCTGTAGGAAAGTTATAGAGTTCACAAACTATGGTATAGATCTGAATTCTGAAGTACTGACATCCAATCTAATTTCTTGAGGTCCAAGAATGTCAGAATAGTACAGATATCCCCCAAATGACCCCTTTTTGCAGAGTAGACAGTCCGACGTACTTCAAAGGGGCATTGCGAGTTTTTTGAAGTTGTATTTTTTTTGTCATAATTTTTCAGAAAATGAAAAATAAAAAAAATTATTTTCACTATTTTTTTTTTACATACTGTCACCAGTGCAGTACAGCGTCATCATATAACTGGCATGGCGGTGATCAGGGACAATGACTGGTGACAGTGTGAAAAAAAAAAATATATTTTTTTTTATTATTTGAAATTTTTTATTACATTTTTTTCTTTTTTTTTAAGATTTTTTTTTCATATTTCACTATGTCCAAAGTAGTACAATGTTACCATAGTAACATTGTACAACTTTGGGGAAGTGATCAGTATTTTTTTTTTTACACAATTTGCTTATAGTCAAGAATTACTTTGCTATAAGCAAGCATTTACCTGAATGACATCGATTCATTCAGGGTTTTTTTTTTTGTGCTTAGCTGTGATTTGGCCACAGCTAATCACATGACATGTGCATGTGATTAGCTGTGACCATTCACAGTTAGACACTAGTATACAATGAATGGCATGAATGAATACCATTGTATTCAACTGTCATGTGACCTGCTGTGATTGGTCACAGCAGGTCACATGGTACCGGCAACGGGGCCGATACTCAGATCTGTCATCGGCCGTGTCCGAGGTACACGGCCGGTGACAGATCGCACGGCTGCGTGGCTCTGCAAGCGCGCAAACTGCGCATGTGCGGGAGTACGCCAAATGGCGGGCTCCCAGAAAGCTAGTGCATTTTTCCGGCCGCCATACGGCTATTGGCCGGGCGTCAAATGGTTAAAAAAGATGAACCCCAGGCAGATACAAATTAAACACATGAATGTGATTCTGTATTTATTGCTACATCCTTAAAAGTACAATTTTAGGTAAGTACCTAAATTTGACTTGTCATCAGCCTCTGGGAGTTCCTATACATCAGAGCTTACACTGGAAGAGGGAGAAAAAGCACAAGGAGGACAGAGAGATGAACTCATCCATGTGTTTTTTCTCTTTCCATTGCCCAGTCACAGGCCGGGAGAAGAGACTTGTAAGTGAACTTCCGCAGAGAAAAATCAGGTCTCCTGTGTCAGAACCAACGGAAATACAAATCTTTGGTCAAGTAATGCAGCCCCCTTATTTGTAATTATAGGACTTTTTTCAGCTGGAACTTGGTGGAAACTCACTTCCACCACCTTTGGCTCAGGCCCCCTGCTCCCTGCTCATGACTATCACTTATAAACACAGAAGTCCAGTTTCTGTGTTTACAAGTGACAGCTTGTCTCCCAATGGCATTCACAGATCTGATCTCCTGAGTGGCTCGCACTGAGTGCAGGATGGGGACCAGGGAGATGCAGGTGCCCGGGGTGCAGTGTGGATGGTGACACCCCCACAGCATGATTTCCAGTGAGAGAGGAGGAGTCGGCTGGGAGGTACTAGAGTCGGCTGAGTGCTTCAGCTTAATACAGTAACAAAATTAGGACATGTGGAAGATGAGTAGCGCACCCTCAAACTCTGCACCTAGTGCACCCCCAATCTCTGCACCTGGTGCACCCCTGAACTCTGCACTCTGTGTTTAACCCCCCTCCCACTCAAACTCTATACGTAATGCACTCCTGGTATTTAATACTCCTTTAGGGCCTTCCTACTATTAGTGAAATTTGACCACACCCACTATTTGATGCAATTTGGAGGGTGTGTATATGTGTGTAAGGGGGCTTGGTGGTCGTAGTTGAGTTCTTGTACCTATTTTCTGAAAAAAAAGTCCTGTGTATTTCATTTGTGTATTTATATGTTTGCTTGCAGTTCAGCTTTAATGTTACACATTCTTTTATCTAGCCGTCAGACTGAGCTTTAGGCTCCACTTTTACAATTTTTCTGCCCTAATAAAAAAATGTCTGTTTTTACCAAGTTCAATAGCTCAAGTGGAAATTTTCACCATGTGAATGACTCATTGCCCTCTCCACCATCCTCCATTGAATGGATCTGTCTCAAGTTTCCCAGGTTTCAGTGAGAGACATCCTGCCTGAAAAGTGACAACCATTGCTGTGCTTGCTCTCTTTAGATAGCCCATAGTGCACTGAGAAAACTTTGTCATGTATTAGATGATAAATAGTTCTCACAAACTATCAGCAATGCTAATCTGCTACTTGTAGCTCTACCACCATATGATCTCTCCTACCTTGTTGCTGCACAAAACAGTGAGGTATAAGCATGGCTGGTGTCCATGGCCAGTAATCACCAAAACTGTCAAACAACCTTATTTATTACATATTATGACTATGCTTGTGGGCTGCCCATCCTGGCCTTTGGCCTGTTCCAATTTCTAAAATTACCTGTTGACTTTGTACTATGCTCTAGTTCTATCCCCTCTCAGCTGCCATCTGTAAAGGTGTGTCTGATGGACGCAAACTGGCAAGTCCATCACTCCTCGTGGGATATTCTGGTGAAGATCTGGTGGTGTGCATGTAGGCATGTGCCATGCACACTATTAATGCTCGCTCCCCCATCAAACATTCAAATAGCACACGGGGTCCACTATTCACTTTGTCCAAGACAGTTGTAAAACAAATATGGTAACCAAAGAGACATCTGTCACCTTGCCCATTCTGGGAAAATGCTCCTTTGCCACTCCTACTTCTGTGGCCACCACTGCAAAATGCCCAGTGCCTCCCAGTATGCAGAAGCATGTGTCATCCTCCCACGATTCTGTCACTGCTTGATCTGCACTCCAACCTCAGTCAACATCAGTATTTTAGATGTGACTGCAACTGAGGAAGGAGCAGCCGGAGGGCACTGAAAAGGTAAGTATACAGCCGTCAAGGGATGATGTTACATAGACACGGTCAATTAAATCAGATTGAATGAAATGATAACTTGACCAGTCGTAGCACAGACCATTTTATATTGGCAAAATTAACACTGTTATATAGCAAGGATGTTTCTAGAAGATGGAAACAAAGAAAACTGTAGCCAAAGTGGAACTGCTGACCCAAACAGCCAATTAATTTGTTGCGGGCAGTAGATCCAAGCTTGCTCCAGTTTTGTTTGCTCCTCTGAGTTTTCACAGATTAGTCCCTGTGTTTGGTTCTGCTTCCAAAATGTTGCCTCGCTGACCTGAATGATTTATAAACAGTATTATAAAGTATAGCTCATCTCCTGAATGCACAGCCAAGTGCTACATTAAGAGCTGAGCTCAACAAGTTCATTTATCCAAAGATGTGTTCTGGCCTCATTATTAAAAGCTGTTGAAAACACGCTCTAATGGCATTATATTCACTATAAACCCCCTCATAGTCATTTGAAGAAGAATGCTAAGTAAAACAATTCACTGATTTTTGCAGAAATCTGAAAACTCAGTTGTAAATGATTTGTTTTCTTGGCAACCCTTAGAGCAGCCATTATCAACCATGGTTCTGTGCAGCCCTAGGGTTCCTCCAGAGGTTGTTAGCAGTAACTTGAGCTGTAGCTGATTGACCTCCCATGATGGCGTCTACATAATTCTAGGTCTATCACCACTTGGCAGAGCCAGTAACATGACACTAATGTTCTTTTTGGGTGACTGTAAGTGTGGCATTATACCCATCAATGTAAGCAGGCATGCTTCTCACTGGGCAACAGTGTAAGGAGCTTTTTCCTGACCCTTGATGCACCCTTAGCAAGGGTTCCCTGACACCAGAAAATTATTTCAAGGTTTGCTATGGGGTAAAAAGGTTGGGAAAGGTTGCCTTAGAGGCTCTGGCCCTAGGCAGTTAAAGTACACTTTTTTATGTTTTGACAGGATGAGCAAGGGTTAAAACCCCCCAATGGATTGGTATTGCTGTCCGGGTCCACATTAGATATTTAACCACACTTTTTGTCCCAGTAACACTGTTTAACAAAGAGACACAGAGATCAATAAAATGTTGACAAGGAGTTGGTTACTCCCTGCTTAAGAAAAAAATAGTTTTCTTTATTTATCCTCACTTCCTATTTAGTGAAACTGTTGTTACCAGGACTGGGAATGAGGGGAAATCTCTCTAATGAAGCCCCAGATAACAGGGCAATGGGACAGGGGTTCTGACCCTTCCCCACTCTATCCAAAATTGAAAGAAAAAGTTTTGGCTGGACATACACTTTAAATGATATGGGGAAGAGCTTAGCCCTGGGAGGAGGTGGGGCACAGTAGAAAGTAGTAGCATTGGGAGGCCCTAAAGAGAATGTGGTAACTTAATTCGTTTTTGTCAACTAAAACAGAGGTTGTTAACTTATGAGCTAAGGGGGCCTCAAATGCGTCTCTGGACATCACCAAAAGGACTGCATATATTGTTCAATATATGTGCTACTTGAGAGGACTGTCAGAAACTGTAGACCTAATAGAGGAAATGAGGGTCAGAGAGTGTGGATATGCTACATTTTGGATGGGGATATGCTGCACAAGACAATATGAAACTAGGAACATGTTACATAAGGCCTGTAGAGATCAATGCTATTACCCTAATCAATGTTCCCACTACAGACTGCTGAGGTCTGAGGACTGCACATCAGATACCAAAGGGCTGCATTTAGGTCTTGGGATGCATGTTGAGCACCAGAAAAATAAAAGGTTCACTTTTTTTAATTGTTTAAGGACACATACCCATTGATACCAGCTCCTGTGTGCTGATGTATAAAATCCCCCTCACTTTCTGGCTCCCTGGAAGTTGCACATGCCAAGTACATCCGCCAATAAATGTGAATGGCTGCATACAGCCGTGCTTAGGTGAATGCTTCTGCATCATCGTTTACCGCTTCATGTGCAACAGCGGCTGTGTACAGCCATTCATTTGAATGGGTGCCTGTATGCGACATGTGCGGCTTCTTGGGATTCGGAAAGGATTTTATGCCTCAGCACACAGAAGCTGGTACGCCTACTACTGAGGCTGTTTCCTTGCACTGCTTTGGGGACATGCTTTATTCCTCATTTAGACACCAGTACTACCTGTTAAAGATTTTGTTTCATACAGATACCATGGTGGATAAATCAGAAATACAACTGTATCTTTTAACTGTTCTCATTTTCAATAACCCCTGGTAAAATATCTAAAAAGTACCTGTTACTTGGCAATAGATGTACAGAAAAGTAGGATAGTGAAGGGAAGGCACGTTTTAAAACTAGGTCAATTCTTAAACTTCAAGCTTCAAAAGTAAAATCAAACTGAAAATAGAATGCACTTTGCCCTCTTTCTTTTCAGCTTTATGTCTATGAGAAATTCATAGGTCAAAAGTAAAGTGAAATTTTGGTTTTCTTGGAGAAAAAAAGCTCCTCCGAAAAAAAAAAAAACTTATGCCGCAAGGATTTTAGCAAACTTTACTACAAATCCTTACCCTTTTTTTGTCTGTAGATACCAATGCAGGCCATGCAGACAAGGGTGTCTTCAGACAACCAAATATCTGCAGATAGTTTGCTGTGTTCAGAAGCAGCTAAACACCACTTCTAGATGCAGTAACCCTTTGTGCATCCACTGCATAAAAACCTCCTGATTGGCTGCGGCCAGTTTGTGTGCAGCCAAAACTTTGCAGAAACGCTGACCCCTGACAAATGCTGGCTGTGTCAAGGGTTGGTCTGAGGCGCTATTTCAATTTAACAGCTCAGATGTGCGGTTGCAAGCAAACAACGGCAGTGCCGACCAGAGATTTGTACAAATCTGACAGCTGCTGCTGACTGTAGCAGCTGCTCGCACACAGTTGGGGAGATTTACTAAAACCGGAGCACTAAGATTCTGGTGTAGCTGTGCATAGTAGCCAATCAGCTTCTAAACAGCATGTTCAATTAAGCTTTGGCAATAAAACCTGGAACCTGACTGGTTTCTATGCAGAGCTGCACCAGATTTTGCACTCTCCAATTTTAGTAAATAACCTCCAGTATATGCAGACAGTGTTTGCAGCTGCTGGCCAGAATCTCCTGATTCTGTCTAGTGGTCATACTTGTCCATTTCTATGCAGCCATTTGAATGTAGCCTAAGAGGGAAGGTTTGTCTTCGCTTTAGTAATATCACCAATCTCAGTGTTTTAATCGGAAAGCCAGTAGGCATGCAAGATTATTTAAAATTTATAGCTTTGCACTCATTGCAGCAAGTATTATAAGTCACATATGTACTGTGGGTGTCAATTGACCCATATAGATTCCCCTAAAAACTCACCAAACTGCAGCACATAGACATATAACAGCCACATACAGTAGGAACAAACAGGATCTCTACTTGAATTGCATTTTCAGCAATTTACTACAGGAAAACACACAACGTCGAAAAAGCTCTAAAGCTACACTATATTGCCCAAAGTACTGGGATGCCTGCCTTTACACGCACCTGAACTTTAATGGCATCCCAGTCTTAGTCCGTAGGGTTCAATATTGAGATGGCCCACCCTTTGCAGCTATAACAGCTTCAACTCTTCTGGGAAGGCTGTCCACAAGGTTTAGGAGTGTGTCTATGGGAATGTTTGACCATTCTTCCAGAAGCTCCTTTGTGAGGTCAGACACTGATGTCAGATGAGAAGGCCTGGCTTGCAGTCTCTGTTCTAATTCATCACAGGTGTTCTATTGGGTTAAGGTCAGGCCAGTCAAGTTCCTTCACCTCAAAACTCACTAACCATGTCTTTATGGACCTTGCTTTGTCCACTGATGTGCAGTCATGTTGGAACAGGAAGGGGCCATCCCCAAACTGTTCCCACAAAATTGGGACCATGAAATTGTCCAAAATGTCTTGGTATGCTAACACCTTAAGAGTTCCCTTCACTGGAACTAAGGGGCCAAGCCCAACCCTTGAAAAACAACCCCACACCATAATCCCCCCTCCACAAAACTTTAAACTTGGCACAATGCAGTCAGGCAAGCCCATCAGATTGCAAGACAGAGAAGCGTGGTTCGTCACTCCAAAGAACACGTCCCCACTGCTCTAGAGTCCAGTGGCGCCAGTACACCACTGCATCCGACACTTTGCATTGCACTTGGTGATGTAAGGCTTGAATGCAGCTGCTCAGCCATGGAAACCAATTCCATGAAGCTCTCTATATACTGTTGTTGTTCTAATCTGAAGGCCACATGAAGTTTGGAGGTCTTTAGCTATTGACTCTGCAGACAGTTGGCAACCTCCGCGCACTGTGCGCTTCAGCATGTGCTGACCCCGTTCTGTCATTTTACGTGGCCTACCACTTTGTGGCTGAGTTGCTGTTGTTCCCAGTTGCTTCCACTTTGTTATAATACCACTAACAGTTGACTGTGGAATATTTAGTAGCAAAGTGATTTCATGGATGGACTTATTGCACAGGTGGCAACCTACCACGGTACCACACTTGAATTCACTGAGCTCCTGAGAGCGACCCATTCTTTCACAAATGTTTGTAGAAGCAGTCTGCATGCCTAGGTGCTTGATCTTATACATCTGTGGCCATGGAGGTGATTGGAACACCTGAATCCAATGATTTTGAGGGGTGTCCCAATACGTTCGGCAATATAGTGTATCTTACGTTGTAACAGTATTTCTCTAGTTAATGTGCTCCTCTCTTATTAAATATCCCCCTGAGGAAGCCACGTGACCCTGTGGCGTAACGCAGGGGGATAGGGGAGGGCTTGATGATGTCACGACGCTGTTCATGGACCGATCTGTGGACTGTCATTTCAGATGAGTGAAGGAGTTTTCTCTGTATTCCAGTTGCACAGCACTATTTTGTTTTAGAAAGAGCGCTATATATGTGGTGCGATATTGCACCTTAAAAGTGCGAGTGGCCACTTATATATTTGAATAAAGTTTAATGCTTTTAAGGATAAAGCACTATTGTGTTTCCTATGGAGGAGGAGAGATCAAGGAAGTGTTCAACTCTGGCGGAGGAATGTTTATCTGGGATACAGCAGCCGATCTGTGTCCAATTTAAGGGACGCATGCGTTTTTTGACCAAACTTAACGTGAGGTCAACTACTCCAGGTGAGGGCACATCTGGTGATCTATGGTGGAGGATTTAGATATACAAAGATTATGACTTTGAGAGTTATTCAAGTTGAAGATATCACTATTTAGAGACTTTATGTTTGAAATAATGCACGTTCACTTGTATGGACTGATGTTCACTGCTAAATTTTATTGGGTGTTTTTGATATTTGGGTTCATATTTATTTATTTGAAGAAGCTCTACACTGTATTTTTAAGTTCCTAGAGTAAAGTCCCTGGTGTCATAAATTCAGTACACATCGTGCAGCGCCTCTAAGAGTCTCTAAAATAACAAGCAAACACAGTAGAGTGCGAGACTAAGTGTAGTAAATGTCAAAAAATGTATTACAACAACAACAATTAGCAACTCACATGAGGATAATTGAAAAATGCTTGTCTTCACAGTCAGGAAGGGGTCTCATCCAGAAGGGGCATCAGTGAATAGGTGGATTAGGAACACTGGCAGGAGAGGCAACTGTAGTAACTTGGAAGGCAGGAAGAGGGTGCCTATCTGAGTGCAGTGGGTAGGGGAAATAAATTCACAGAAAGGTATTGGCAATTCACTCAGATAGTGTAAAGATTGCCGCCCCAAAGTGGCCTGGCCTCCTAGGACACTATGCCACCACTTCCCTGTGGCAGTGTTAACCCCTTAGATCCAGAAAATACAGCAGCAGATTGACCCGGGACAAAACCTTTATAGAACTACATACAAGAGATCTTTACACTATCCAAGTGAGTTGCCAATAGCTTTGTATGAATTTACTTCCCTTACCCACTGCACTTACCATCCACACATTGGCGCCCTCTTGCTGTCTTCCCAGTAACTACAGGTGTCTTTCCTGCCAGTGTTCCTACTTCACCTCTTCAGTGATGCCCCTTCTGGATGAGACCACTTCCTAAGGGCTTGTTCACACCTGACTAAATTTCTCACTGTTCAAAAACGCCCCTATACCATTAGTATGGGCATTAGACAGGTGTAAAGGAGCTTTAGTATGGGCATTTTACAAGCGTTAAAAATGCTCCCTAAATGCCGTATGTGTGGTTTAAGGCATTTTATAGTTGCTTTACAAACGTTAAAACCGCACCACAAACGCCTATATTAAACTCTAATGGAATTAACACCCTACAAACACCTGCCAGGGTGTTTGAGGAGAGTCACCATAGACTCGAATGGGAGGCATTGAAAGGCTTCAACTCCTCCTGACTCAACATGAGGCTTCAATTTTGAAGTGACGCAACGCTAACACTTCATGTTCTGATAATGTGAACAGCACTATGTGCTGCCTTTAGTAGCAGGTAGCACAGTGGCTAAATGATTAGCACTTCCACCGGGCAGTACTAGGGTCATTGGTTCAAATCCTAACCACAGCACCACCTGCATGTTTGCATGTTCTTCCTGTGCCTTTGTGGGTTTCCTCCAGGTGCCCTGGATTTCTCCCACACTCCAAAGACATGCTGGGAGGCTAATTGGCTCCTGTCTAAATTGGCCCTAGTATGTGTATGTATGAATGTAAGTTAGGGACCTTAGATTGTACGCCCCTTGAGGGTTAGGGACTGATGTGAATGTACAATATATATGTAAAGTGCTGCATAAATTGACAGCGCTATATAAGTACTGAAATAAATAAATACTTTGCATAGGCATTTGAGGAGCATTAAAAACACCCTTCAAGCATCTGCTTTCAAAGATAGTGTGAACTAAGCCTTACTGTGATGACAAGCATTTTACGTTCATCCTTATGGGAGTTAATTGTTTTAATACATTTTGTGACATCTACTACACTTAGTCTGCGCACTCTACTGTGTTTGTGTGAATCTCTGGACTGGATGGACAAAAATGCTAATTCTTTGGCAGGCAAAACAGCCCTTATGTATGCATTTCATCTATTTACTTAGGTGTTTGCATGGGGTTCAGCCAGGGGCGGACTGACCATTTAGAAACTCGGGCACTGCCCGAGGGCCCGGGGTCAGTAGGGGGCCCCATAAGATGCCCCTGGTATCTTTTTCATAGGCTTTTTTGAGTTTGGGCAAGGACACAGGGGCCCCATGATCCCCTATTGCCTGGGGGCCCCATGAGTTGTCAGTCCGCCCCTGGATTCAGCTTTAATAGTGTATTAATGGTTACAAAACCACATTAATTTGTGCCTTTTATATCTATCCAGAGTTCTGCTTTAAAAGTAGTTATAAGTAGTTAGGGCTATCAGAGAATCTTCCAGGTCTTCTTGTTGTTTGTGCAATTACAAGTCAGCTCCAAAAAAAAGAAAAGTATGAATAACTCTGCCCATAGAGAGAAAGGTTCCATAAATGTATACGGCTCATGGAAAATGAATGTAGGTGAGCAAATCTTTTCATTATTTGTCATCCGTGTTCCAATCCTGAAAACATTAGATTTATTATCCGTGTTTCTTCTAAAGTGGTGTACTATCTGACACCTAAATCCTCCATGTATGACTGCAATGTATTCCCACTTGCCTCTATTTTTGCTTAATCATTTGTTATATCCTCATCAACACTGACAACCCTATAGCTAGCTATTGCACTGCTTCTGCCAAAATCAAAGGAGTGATAGATTACTAACACAGTAAAGGCAGTAATCAAGTACAATTTTGTGCTGATGTATTTAAATTAACCCTTTTTATTAGTCATCCCTAAGACATAACAGGTAGATAGGCAACCTACATGAACGGAGAACTGAAGCAAACTTCCTTTGATAGTAAATAAAGCACTGTGTGCAAAACCCAAGGCTGTACAAATATCGACTTTTGCTCAAAAGTCAACAGAATCCTGTAAGTACAGCACAGATTGCTTTTCCTGTTGTTTGATGCAAACCTACTAACCTCCTGGGTCACCGCCTGGTCATTTTAACACAGAGCATTGAGCACATACATGTCAGTGGAATAACTATGAAACCAATGTTAGTGATAGCACTTTTCAGGCTGTGATTACCAGTGTTGCCCTACTGGTGGGACATCCAAAGTGGAGAGTTGTAGGTATCTGAGGACAGACTTGAAAGAAGTTTGTAAGTGGAGAGTCTCACTGGTGAGACTCTTACCATTGGTAAAGATTATAATGTAAAGTACTTTTGTACAGGACCTGCACAATAAGAAGGGATGCTTGTGCCCATTGGCTTATTTTTTTTTAAAACATTAACTGCAAATTACAGTAAAACATTTAGTTAATTGCAATAATTTGAACAGTTTCCAAAATGGACACTAATTAGCCAAGTTAATGGCCAGTACAGCTGAAAGCCAAAAAGTGACCAAGCTAAGTCAAGCAAGCCAGTGTTTTAGGGCTTTGTAGGGTCCACAAAATGGCATAGTGACAATTCACATATGACATGTGAGCCAACATTCCAAGTCCCTTCTTTTTCCTTTGAGTCAGATTTGGGCCAGATTATGTGTCTTCCATTGTCTGATAACAGCATCATGGTTACCAGTACTACCGCATGATCAGGACTCCTGGATTCTTGGGGGACAATCAGTTTCGTGATGCTGGTATGGAATAATCTGAGTTGTTTTCTTGATGTGTGGCACTTATATTGTTACCTTTATGATATTGTTTAGGCACATTTTTTGGCAAGATTATGACATCATAAAGACATCATAGGAGGATGTTCACTTGGTTGCTACGGGTAACTGTATGGCTTAAATGTTGATTAACACTTTATGTAGATTGTCACTATGTAGCCTTGAGTAACGGACTTTGCAAGGCTTCAAAATGTTGGGATTGTTTGATGCTGTGGTGTTTTACTGATAGATGGGTGAAAAGGAATACTGTTGGAGCTCTGGTGCACCCATCTGCTACACTGGCCAGTACACCTGTTACCCTTATCATAACTACCACAGCAAAACTAGTACTACCCAGATAAAATGTTCTTGTCCAACTTATTAACTGTGACCCTAACCCTAACAAGTATTACAAGTGAGCAAAGTTATAAACCTGGTGCCAATATTACCGTCATTGTATATATAAATGAGCCAACATTTATGCATGACTCTTTGTATGTCTCCTCCAATGTGCCTTCACCCTGGTTAAACAAAGATAATAAAATATTTGTACTTGAAAGTAGGGATTTTCTACCTTGCCAACAATCATCATCCACTTTTTGGCACAAGCAGTACAGAGAACATTCCAACACAAATCGATGTGACAATCTTCTTCATAACTAATTGCATCGATACTGCCCAGCACTGCAGCCAAAAGTCTTTCGAGAAAGATGCCCTTGGCACTGGACATTCATTTGAATTGCTAATTAAGACAGATAGTTGTATTTTTGGATCTTCAAGAGACCTTATGCCCATATATTAGCATACATACATTTCAATGTATCTTCATATCCTTTTTGTCCATATGTTGAACAAGTCAACTATGAGATCTAGAGCTAAAAACCGACACTATCTACCTCCCAAGCCAACCATTATTTCCAACTATATAGGCACTGTATCTGATTAAAAGAGATAATGATGCTAGTTTATCTTGCTTTAACATACAATTATTTTAATGTTAAGAAAAAATAAAAATTCTGTTTATTTGCAGCAATGGTCTTCTTACAATCTGAATGATGATAAGGTATTACATGAGCCAGTCTTCATATGTTAAACAACTCTTTCATGAGGAATACACTTTGGATATAGGCTTAATAAAATATTCACTTAAATGTATGATTTATCTATACATTTTAAGCGTGTATGATAAAGCTAATCATATCACTCATTAATACATTTATAATAAATGCAGGGATGTATCTATGCCTTGAAGCAAACAAATATAGATATATAACAGTAACAGCCCATCAGTAATAAGCTGTAAATAAAAAAGGTGTTGAAGTGCTTACCTTAGCTACACAAATTTAAGTTGTTCCACGTTCCAACAGAACCCAGTTAAGTGGTCATATGCTGGAACTCTGGTCATGTGATCTTTTCTGGAACCCATGCCATAGTTTGGCCACATGACCAGATATGGAGGCTTTAGCTAATGCATGAAAGTCAAGCAAGTTGAACTTTCTGTTTAAATCAGCTAAATACATTCCAGGTGTGTCAAAACAAAAAGGTGTGCAAAGTTTTTTTTAGAAAACAGCCACATCCTGAGTAGAAAAGCCTGTCCTTTACCAACATGCAGCAAAGGAAAAAAAACTTGCTGTATGTGGATGTATTATAAGTCAAAGGTACAACTCTCCAATCAGCAGGAAGCATAGCTCCTTTGTGGATTAGAGAGTGATAACTGATTCAGTAAGGGGGGTGTCAGACCTCTGCAGAAAGACCACTGCTTCCTAACAGAGAGCCAAAAAGTGTGCTGATCTGTGGTCAAATCTTTAATTACCGACTACTCACTGCTTTTAAGCAATGGGAAAAAAATCTATGCTGATGTGACATGTCAGCATCTTGGGATACATACAAGTACTTTTTTTTCTTCTTAACTGCTTTCGTAGATAAATGTTTTATTGCATGACAGTCGATGGAAAGGGAACAATAATTTGCTTTCTGTTTTGGAATGAGTAACTCATCCTCATTTAGGCTGCTCATTTCATCCAGAAAGCTATTGGCTGTAGATTAGCAACCATCAATCCATCAGCCTGGTTCCTGATCAAGCGATCACCATGTCTTCATATGACATGATCATCACATGGCTTTGTTTATAAATAGCTGTAGTTGGAATATTTCTTTCTGTGTGGCCATACTGTGGACATGAAAGAAGAATTTTCTTAACGCAGTAGAGCATGAAAAAATAGATTTAAAAAAAAATCTAAATTTAAGAATAAAAATAATCTTTTCACTCTTTTCACTATTTGTCAGCCTATAATAATATATCTGAACACAATATTTAATAAAACATTGGGCCAAATAAAAGCCTTACATATTTACGTATATATATATATATATATATATATATATATATATAATAAATTAATATATCGATAGAGTTACTCTCATATTAAAGGAGAAACTAAACCTGAAATGTAAAAAACTGCTAGCAGATAGATATTTATGGTAGAAAAGATTTTGAATGTCTCTTCCGCCATAAAACCTTACCCCATGTCTGCTAGCAGTTTTTACAAATAACTGCTCATGTGCAACTTAGTGTACAATCACGACATCCTACACATGCTGGGAGTAAGTGCTACGTTCCAGGATGAATGAACTCTCATGCCCAATCCAATTCAGTCTCTCAAGGTGCCTGAAGACTCAGTATCTCAGAAGAAAATGAAGAAGAAATGTAAGCACCCACAACGGAGTGATGAGGCTGATTAGAGATGTGGCAGCGCTGGAGGGGGGCACGTTACAAGGTAAAAGTGCCATAATGTGCAGATGAGTATGACCTGCTTATTCTAAAATACAAAGTAAATTATTGTTCCGTCTTCACAGAGCGACATGCAAGAGAACATTTACCTACCAAAGGGGTTAAGAAAAAAAAAATTACTTGTATGCATCCAAAAGATGTTGACCTGTCACAACAGGCAAAAATAATTTTTCCCCACTGCTTAAAAGTAATGAGTGGTGGGCCTGCAATTAGAGATTTAATCACAGTTTGGCTCAGTTGTTGTTGGCTCTCTGTTAAAGAGGAGTTCCAGTCACGCTGTCAAAAAAAACAAAAAACAGCCACTTACCTGTCCCTCGGTCCCATGGTGTGTCCCCCGCAGCCCGTTTCACCAGCCGTCCTGTATTCCAGGAGGCCGGCATCTTCACTGTGGGCACCCGGCTGTGATAGATTGCGGCTTCACAGCCTGGTACCCACTGCGCATGCGCAAGTAGCGCTGCGCTTCATGAATGGTCCTGTAGTCTTCTGAGACCTGTCACGTGTCCCAAAAGACTACAGGGAGGGAGGGAGGACACCTTCCGTTTGCGATCGCCTGGGCGATCGGACCGGAAGTGGGAACGGGTACCTGTCAAATTCAGGTACCCACTCCCCCCCGCCCCCCAAAGGTACCAATCCTTAATGGGAAGTGGGGGAGCAGTCCTTAAAGCGGAACTTCCCCTTTTGGGTGGAGCTCCACTTTAAGAAGCAGAGGTCTTTCTGCAGAGGTCTGACATACCATAGCTGATGCTTTCTGCTGATTGGAGAGCTTTAGTTCTGACTCAGCAGGGGGCACTGCATGTCAGACCTCTGCAGAGAAATCACTGCTTCCACACATAGAGCAAGGTTTTTTTTAGAGCAAAGCACAGGCTTTTCTACTCAGGATTTGCTATGCGTGTAATCCGGTTTTAGCAGAGTAGCGACAAGTGACAGCTTGTGGTCTGATTAGTTGGTCAGGCTGGCTGTGTATAAAGCAGATCAATTCACCCCTGAAAAAGTAATGAAGATGACGTAACACGTAGGGTGGAGCGCTGAGCCTTGTCAGCATTGCAGAAAGGAGAGGATGATCTCTTGATGGCACAGCTTTGATGATGAAATCGTGAGCTGTCATTCGAATGGAGCCAGAGTGGTGAGCTGTGGGGAATGTCCCTACTCTTTTGCATTTTCAGTGAAGTGTTTTACTTGGTTTTACTGTGAGTAAGATTTTAATAAGCATTTTGTTTTTTTGATATATACCTTGAAAAAGTATTCATAACCTTTGAAATTTTCCATATTTTGTCATGTTACAACCAAAAACGTAAATGTATATTATTGGATTGTATGTGATAGACAAACACAAAGTGACATAATTGTGAAGTGGAAGGAAAATGATAAATGGTTTTCAAATTTTTTGATAAATAAATATCTAAAAAGTGCGGCATGCATTTGTATTGAGCCAGCTTTACTCTGATACCCCTAACTAAAATCTAGTGGAACCAATTGTCTTCAGAAGTCACCTAATTAGTAATAGAGTCCACCTTTGTGTAATTTAATTTCAGTATAACTACAGCTGTTCTGTGAAGCCCTCAGATATTCGTTAGAGAACATTAGTGAACAAACAGAATTATGAAGGCCAAGGAACACACCGAACAGATCAGGGATAAAGTCGTGGAGAAATTTAAAGCAGGGTTAGGTTACAAAAAATTCCAAGCTTTAAACATCTCAAGGAGCACTGTTCAATCCATCATCCGAAAATGGAAAGAGTATGGCACAACTGAATACCTACCAAGACATGGCTGTCCACCTAAACTGACAGGCTGGGCAAGAAGAGCATTAATCAGAGAAGTTGCCAAGAGGCAACTCTGGAGGAGCTGCAGAGATGCACAGTTCAGGTGGAAGAATCTGTCCAAAGGACAGGCCTATTAGTCGTGCACTCCAAAAATCTGGAATTTATGGAAGAGTGGCAAGAAGAAAGCCATTGTTCAAAGAAAGCCATAAGAAGTCCTGTTTGCAGTTTGCGAGAAGTCATATGGGTGACACAGCAAACATGTGGAAGAAGGTGCTCTGGTCAGATGAAACCAAAATTGAACTTTTTGGCTTAAAAGCAAAACGCTATGTGTAGCAGAAAACTAACACTGCACATCACCCAACAACACCATCCCCTCCGTGAAACAAGGTGGTGGCATCATGTTGTGGGGATGCTTTTCTTCAGCAGGGACAGAGAAGCTGGTCAAAGTTGATGGGAAGATAGATGGAGCCAAATACAGGACAATCTTAGAAGAAAACCTGTTAGAGTCTGCAAAAAAATAAAAAAAGGTAGAGAAACATACATAGCGTAAAACCGTATGACTAGTTTAATAAAATCCAGTAAATACACTCACATCAGAAGTGAAAAAGCGCTTTGTAAACATCCACAGTGGTCCCAAGAACCAGTCAAAGTCCATATAACTTAGCAAACAGCTTATCCAGCAGCGTGATGACGTAACAATCACAAGCTCCCCCGACACGTTTCGGCAGAGGTGATGGGGGCACGGAAAATGTTTTTCTATGCCTTTTTGACTCTTTTCATTATAAGAGTCCATTTGATCTGGTAAGGGTCCATTGCTTCTTTTGGTGGTGGTGACCTTTGATTTCAAGAGGACAGGGTGACACATATTCATCTCTACGTTTCAACCACACACATTGGAACTTTTATTTCTTTTTAAATCCTTTGGACTCTCATATGCATGTCTTTATCTGCATACCATTTCAATTTGATGTGCATTGTATATTACTTAGTTGTGTTTTCTAATTGTTTTGCCAGCTGCTTTTGTTTTGCTTGGTTTTTACCTGCTCAATTTCTATTTGTAGTAGATATTGTAGGTTTTATTTGCTGTCTGTGTCCCTGTTAAGGACATTCAATTTGTCATAGACTGAAAGTCAGGAAAAATCCCAAATTTTCAGTAGTCACTGGAACAAGAGGTGAGACATCTTCAAATGGGGCTGCGTGAAATTGTCTGTGAGGGGATTTCACTCACTTTGGAGAGCTATCCTCTCACTTCCTGTTTTGTCTACAAGACAGGAAGTTAAGGTAACTCTCTCCAATGCGACACAGATGGCACAAAGAATGATAGGGGTTTTACCCATTCAATATTCAAAATGTTAAAAAGGTGCCTGTATCATGTATTCATATTAATCCTACCTGTTTTTACATATATTTCCCTTGATATATTTTTGGAAAATTTTCAATATCCATTTGCACATTTTTTTTCTCAAAAAACTTTATTGAAACATGGATGAGTTCACAACATCAGGTCCAAGCATATTGCACATTGTCCTCCACCTGCTGCTTCTCCTCTAATATATTTTATCCCAGCTGGTATAAAGAAGAAGGTCAGGGTCTGGTGGAGGGCAATGTGCTTGGTCTTCCTGTTGGAAGTACATCCATGTTACAATAATGTTTTTTAAGAAATATTAAAAAGAAAACATGGCAGATGTGCAACTTTTTCTAACTGAATTTGGTAAGACGTAGAGCAGGAATCTCCAAACTATGTCCCTCCAGCTGTTGTAGTATCACAAGCCCCATCATGCCTCTGCCTCTGGGAGTCTTGCCTGTGGCTGTCAGAGTCTTGAAAGGCCTCATGGAACTTGCAGTTCCTGGAGCACCATAGTTTGGAGACCCCTGACATAGAGGACAGACCAGTGGGTGGACAGACACTTTCACAGACCTGCAATTGATGAAGGTGAGCCAGAACACCAGCGGGAGCAGTATCTTGTATCGATTCTACCTGTTTTGAAATGTATTTCTCTTGATACCTTGGAAAATTTACAATATCAATTTACACAGCTTCAATTTGTTCCAGGAGTTTAAAGACACAAGAGTATCCACAAATCTGCTTTCCGTTGATGCCATTTGATCCTTCTCAGCATTTATCTATAATCCCAAATTCATCTCCATCTTCAAGTCCTACAAAAAGTGAAAAAACACACAGCAGTAAAATGATTTACGAAGCACGCCTGATTTTCCTGTCAATGTGCACTCGTAGCCTAGAGGTTTTGGCCAAACACGAGGCTTTTTAATCTGCCTTCAAGACAAATGGCTGTGCTTGAAAATAAGCAGTTTATATAGGTAAGGTGTTCATAGTTAGTTTTGCCCAGAGTGTGATAAATGGAGCTGCACAGGGATTACTGCCTTGTCTTCTCCCATTGGGCACTGAAGCCTGCCATCTTACTCTTCTATCAGGTGTCTGACAGCTGATGGATAAGTGACGCCATTGTCACATCCATCTCCCCCCTGCCTCCTGCTCCTGGATGGTGCTCTCTGCAGAGCCAGCTGCTGTGTGATAGATAAAGGCTGCCTATTTATGCTGAAAAGCCTTTACAGAGAGGGGCTTGAATCACCGTGTGGCATCCATCAGCGTTATGCTAACGGCTGGTGACATAAAAGCAAAACCCTCGAAGAGCAATACACATCCTTAGATATTTAATTCATAAAATCCCAGCTTGGACCTAAACTAGAACTTTTACAGCTATCACAGGGAAGATTCTACTATAAACTAAAATACCAGGATATAAATCTGTTTTTGTTGCCACCAGATAGGTATATCATCCAGGTCCCGCGGACGAAATGGCAACCTCAATGCCAAGGGAACAAGAATTTCACTGGTCACATAACTCACAGTCTGGGTTGGACAGGTGGATGTACTAAATTCTATTAGTTACTGCTGAAAAAAGCATCACACCGTCTGACTTGAGGTTTTCAAAATCTCAAAAAGAGTACTGATGGATTCCTTACAAAATTAGAATTGTGGGATAGGATAGTGGAATCAACATCTTTGTAAACTGTAATTTTATTTAATAATTATCTTGATAAATAATGTCTATAGAAATGCTTGTTGGGATCAAAAAGCTGAATGGGTTCATGCAAGGATGGCTGCATTTGAGTTTATGGTTTGCTTCTTTCCATGTGTTTTTCTTGGACTATCTTTCCTTGGCACTTTTTTACTTGTATCTGGCCCTGCGCTCTCCAACCTTTATTTCTCACCCACTCATTGCCTGTGGCTGTTTTGAGGCACTGCCCTCACATGCCATAGCTGAACTCCAGCCTCATCTTCCTTCAGCCTTTGTTCTGTCTCTCCAATCTAAGCATTGAAAGTGTGATCTCTGTAACTTCCAGTTGTGATGAGATAGCGATAACTCCAATCTTAGTTGAATAACACAGGCAGTGACTCAATCAGATGACACCTTGTAGATCTTGTGAAGTTTATTCCATAAACTGAGAGAATCTTACAACAATGAACATCTGATAGGTCAAAAGATCATCATGTGATCTGCCTTATGACATGAGGCTTGGAGCTGAAATGCATTTCTGGGAAAAGGGGTGGGCTATCTATACAGCAAGAACTAAACCAAAGGAAAAGGAGGAGCAGAGACAAAATACAAAGAACACTTAAAGGCATATGACAGTCATGTGAAACATGACAGCCTTGCAAAGTTGAACAGGCTTCCCTGCTGTACTGAATATTTTCATCTGATCTCTCTGCACCCTGTGAATATCACACAGTGTGCGCTGGAAGCTGCAGCAAGTTAGTCAGAACCCACAACCTTGCTACAGGACATATAGCATCATCTAGCTCTTTCTTGAGGGGAGTACTGAGGCAGGGTGCTGTGATGTTTTCAGGAAGCTATGTACAGAACCCTGCCAGCTCCTCCCACCACCCATGATCTGCCTGCATTGCATAGAAAAATTGCAGAGACCCAGTGATAGCACTAGGTATAAAATACAGTATGTAATGAAAATAGAAAACAGAAAAGTCTGATTTAAAAATGTAATTAGTATGTTGATAGAGAAGGAAGGGTCATAGAAGGCCAGATATAAGTGTAGCCAGGTGCTGGACTACAGAAACATAGAGAAGGAGACATTTTCCTCTTTACAGTCAGTTTGCTTTCACTTTCTGTTGTTATGATGAATGCTGTGTTCCACTATCCCCTCAAGTCAGCAGAGGGAGAACTATATCCAGAAATGCCTATGGATTCCTAAGTAGAACGTTGAGGACCATGGGATTTGAAGTCCAGGAAGTAAGCGATATTGTGAAGCTTATGGACCCTTTGCACTATAAATCCCAAGAGACACTGGGGCAAGGAGGAGCAGTGGAGCTGCTGTTCTGAGAATGTCCATCTAGGTTATTCTTCTTGGTGCTGAGGGAACTAATGAAAACACTTTTGCTACATACTGACTAGCCTGCTGAGAGGCCAGACCAGCAGAGATACTCAAGGCAGCACAGCACAGACAGCAGTGACCGCATCTGCACCATTGCCACAGGGAGACCAGAGCATTCTCTCACCCTCTACTTCCCACAAATGAATCTCTCTAGAGGCATTCTGTGAAGGGATTGAGTGGACCCTAGGGTTGCCACCTCATACAACACATATTAATTACACAGGTTCTCAGGTTAATTTAATGCAGATGAGGCACTAAGTTAGTTTAATTACCCCCTTAATAAGCCATAGAACCTGTGTAAATATGTGTTTGGATTTAAAGGGATGAAGTGGCAACCCTAGGGGACCTCATTTCTACACCGAATGTTCATAGACCATACCACAGGGACCGATGAGTGGTCACTGCCCTTTGTTCACACTGCTAGCAGGGATTGAGTTACTAGAGGCCGGACGGTATTTATACCACACCTAATCTCACCTTTACTGCATCTTTACCACACCTGTACTGTACCTTTACTGCATGCTGGTTTATTAATCTGTAGTTAAGTGCACCAATGCTTCCTAAAGGGCCCCAGTGATAGCAGGCAGAAGAACAACATAAAGGACTGCCCTTCCCGTAAAACCACCCTGCAAGTCCCCTTTGTTTCCTTCTCCCTTTTCATTCATTTCTATGGAGTGTCAAATGTATTATTACCATTATAAATTCATTTCTATGCTTACTTTGTTACCAACCATATCATATGACAATATATTATGTTTGCCTTTACTAACTGGTTCAGTGCCTGTTTTCCTTGATATAGTACTACTACTGGGTACTAAGTATCACTTTCAGTGATTTTCTGTGATTGCATGCTTTGTCCACGCAACCTGGTGTGTCATAGGGGGCTGAAGTTCTTAAGGAGGCTGACGCAAAAAACAGAGGACCCCTGAAGGGGTAGCTCTACATACGCATATTAAGCTTCAGCTTTAAACAATATTTTAAAAAATGTTACACGTTGTAGTGACTGAATATTCCTAGTAAGTACACAAGACTGAATTGTCCTCATTCATCTTATAAAGCACTCCAAAAGCCTTGGAACCTGAAGCAATCAATATGCAAATATTGACTTTGAACTCAGAAGTCAGAATTCAACCATACCCCACCCATTGCAAGAGAACAACCAATTCCACAATATCTGTCCTTTGAGGGGGGATGTTTTTCCATATGCCAGCATACTTTACAACTGCAGCCATAAATTCGTGGTTTAATAATACGTCTTACCAACTCCCTTGGTGAATGCCGGACTTGCAAAATTATCTAGTTTCAACATGCACTAGCAATGACTAACTGCTGCCCCCTACAGGTCGTTATCTGATACAACACACATATTTCTCCTCTAAAGTGTCTCTGCACAAAGCATCAAGCTATGTATAGCATCATGTCTGAACATCATTAGCACTTTCCAATAATTCTGCCATCTTATAAATAAATTACAATAGCAATAATATGCACGTTTTGCTTCAGGGACCAACTTTTTTCATATTTGAAATGCTGAACTTCAGAAGACTTTGATGTATAATGCCTGGCACTGTACAAATAAAACCTGCTATCCAAGTCCTCATTTGCCATTAAACACGGGCTCGTGAGAGCGAGAGCATAGCACGCCACATAATTGAAAATATATTGAGCTGACAGCATTAGGGAATTCCCTTAATCTTTTAGCAGTTTAAATACACATTGAAAATGCAAAACCTCAGTATTGTATTGGGCTCTTAAATGGCATAATCATAATATTTTCCAAAGTACATAATAAGCATGACAAAACCCGTTAACTATCCCATTTTCAGAAATTGTTATTTATATTGTTAGGGGAACAGTTGATTTCCCTCTTGCTGCATTAGTATAAAACTGAAAAAAAATTCAAGCAAGACATAAAAAATATTTGTGGGAATACACAATATATCTAATATCAAAAGATCACACTGAGACAACATTCGAGGTACATTCCAGTGAAAATTAAAGTGTTACTAAACCCAGGACCCTGCATTCACTATATCTGGTCTCCCACAGTACACACAGCATGAAAATGCAATTATTTTAGTAAATATAAACTACTAAATACCTTTTCTCATCAGCAGTTAGAGCAGCCTTGTGACTTCAGCAGAGCACTGGTTAAAGCTTGTAGGGGGAGTTTTCTTTCTGCTCTAGGAGGATGCAGAACCCCCGACTTCTGTCTGGACAGTGCTGATTGGCCCTGTGCTGATCACATGCACTCTCCCAAGGAATAAAAAAAACCTCTCTAGCAATACACACTAAAATGAGCATGTGCATGTGACTAAGGGTTCAGTCTATCTTATCAGGTGGACATTTGACCAAGGGGAGGGACAGAGAAAACAGGATCAAACAGCCTTTTTACACAATGCAGAGGATTAACCCCTTAGGTTCCACAATGAGTATAACAAGCATGCTTTACTGCATATACAGACTGATTTTACAGTTGTGGGTTTAGTACCACTTTAAAAATTAAAGTGTATTTAAACCCAGGAGCAAAAATGTAAAATAATACAGCTTACCAGTCCTTAGATGTGATGACTGCATTAGTTTTCTTTTTTTAAGCTTTTTCTCTTTATTTTTATTAGTAGCACACATCCTGTCCTAGAGTGGCTACGCTCACACCATGTACTGTATCTCTGGAGGAGCAATGTTGTCATCTTATTAACACTATATATTAAAATGCCTTCAATGGTGTATTCAACAAACCAAAAAGGAGCAAATAAAATAAGTTATTCCTATTAAGGTTTATATATACATAGTGCCAGTTCGCATATAAGCGGAATGGATGCAGTTGGAACCGCATCCAATCCACATGACGTGTGAAATAACATTGCTTCCTATGGTGCCTGTTCACATATGTCCAGTGCACTGGCAGTGTGGATTCAGTGCGGACTGAAAAAGAGTCCTGTCTGATTTCTGAGAAGTGCAGTCTGGTTCAGGTGCGGATTACAGGCTATTGACTTCCATGGGAACTGTTTCTAAACCACACATGTCGTCAGTTGTGAGTAGGATAAAATCCTGACCTGAACCTGATTTAAACCTGTCCTAAACCACTGAACAACTACTATTTCAATTAATCGAAAAAATAGAGCAATTAAAAAAATATATGTGTGTGTGTCATATATAATTGCTGCACAAGCCATGTTACAAGTTAAAGTTGTTAAAAATTACCTTTCCTTTTCAATCTGCAGCACTTTAATTGTCTGTAAAATTCAATGCAATATGGCAACCCAGTTTATGTACAAAACGTCTCCAGAAATGTCATTTTCTGATTGGCTCACTGATTTTCCCAGAAGTCTGCACTAAGATACAAGTCAGATTGTAGGCACCCCCTACAATAGGAATTTTTAGCTTTGGTGAGATACTACCCAAGGGTTAAGTACTTCTAAAGCAGAGGCGGACTGACCATTTGGACACTCGAGGGCGCGGGGTCAGTAGGGGGCCCCATGAGATGCCCCTGGTACCTTTTTCATAGGCTTTTTTGAGTTTGGGCAAGGACACAGGGGTCCCATGATCCCCTATTGCCCGGGGGCCCCATGAGTTGTCAGTCCGCCCCTGTTCTGAAGGGATGCCGACCCTGCAGCTCTTCTCATGAGAACACTAAGAGTGCACCTGCTGATTATAATGAGGCAGACCCTCCCAATCAGAATCAGTTCATTATAGGGCATATAAAACATATACAGAGCCAAGGAAGGTAGGAATCTGCTACGTTTTTAAAACCCCTGCTCTGTAAACTAATCTGAAATGCAAGCGGAATGTTCCTGAAAGCATGCTACATATGTTCATTGAAACAAGTCCAAAGTCCATTGACACAGGCCCATACAGTTCTGAAATCAGGAGGGAACAATTAATAAATACATCCCATGTTGCCTGTTTTGTTAAAGTAGTATTAAACCCTTTAAAATGTTGTAGCTTAACACACTGAGAACAGTAAAATAAATATTCCCCAGTATACTATTTGTTAAAATTCTTACCCCAGAACTTGCAGTTTGCAGCTTTCAATGCTACTGGCTCCTACTCTCTCGGTGCTGCTTCCCTGGACTACCAGTCTTCACAATAAAGAGTTAGGAGTGGACAGTGCAGTCTGGAGTCTGTCTGTTGGCTTAGAGAGCAATGAGTGAGCTTAGACTACACTCAGGTGATATGATAGGACAGTAGGCATTGTTGACAAAATGTGGTATTTCATTACCATATGCAATTTGCTCATTGTAACAATCTATTTTTTTCTTCAATTTAATAACATTGGCCACTGATGTCACAATCTAGTTGTCCAATCTAGATTTACCAACAGCTATGTAGTGTGAAGGTCTACATTACCAATCCATTCACTTTATTTCAGGCAGGCCGTTGCATTACATAGATGGTGGTACATATAAAGTAGATTTTAAAACTAGACTGTATTGTGAGTGGCAATCATAAAGATTTATTTGCATATGGAAAAGAAGGAAAGAAAGGAAAGAAGAAAGGAAAGGAAAGAAAGAAAGAGAAAAAGGAAAGAAAGAGAAAAAGGAAAGAAAGAGAGAAAGGAAAGAAAGAAAGAAAGAAAGAAAGAAAGAAAGAAAGAAAAAGAAAGAAAGACTGTGGGTTTAAACTAAAATGTAGCTGTTCTTGCTTTCTGTTTATTCTGTTTATTATGTTTCCAGCAGCAGGCAGTGTAAGAAATGTGCCCCATTAGCGGGCTGGGCAGGGAAAACATCGCAATAAAGAATTATGTTGAATGACTTCATCATTCATAGGTATGCAGAGGAGACATGCCAGAACATACTTCTAACTGTGTGCTGAGCTGTACAAAGAGAGAAAAACAGGATACCATCACCATCCTCTCCTTCTGATTCTAGCTGTCTATCAATGATACCAATCCAACAATTCTAAAAAGGTAATTCCACCCACCATATCTATTTTGGATATGGTGGGGAAGGAACCTATGTTCCCATTGGAAATCTTTTGTTTCCTTGTAACTAATGAGGCAAATCTCACCAATGGGAGCAGATTTAATATTTTCTCCAGTCTACTAACACGGATAATTCAAACTGAGCCTATGATGAAGAAATTTGCACCTGCGACTCAAATGACTGACACCAAATATGGGATTATATAACTAAAACAGGGTGGTTCCACAGCTTTCACACCTCCCACCCTGTTCTTGGACAATCAGCATCTGTCTTGACACACTCCACATTGATTAGACTTGGTTGTCAGTTCTACCCGTATGGATGTAGATTCTGGGCTATGCTCCTGACTCTATTTAGAAGAGAAGAAGTGACTTGGATAAGCTGTAAAACATCTTCAACATTACAGATCAACTCTAATGGAGTGTGACTGACTACTACTAGCCATTAGGGAATAGTTTGGGATTTGTCTGAACCAATGTTTGGCCAAACCCGGAATAAAGATGTCAGTGCCAGCCAAATGAGCCGTGACCAGACATTCTTCCTATGCAGCTACATATGCACAAAAAGGGGGGAGATACTCATTACATCATTGACTTCATGTGCCACATGGCCACAATAAGTCAATGTTATTGATATTAGGTCAACGATGTCACAAGCATCACTGCCCTTTGTATACTTGCAATTGCGGGGCCAGGAATGCCCCGGCCACAGCTAATTGGCCCAGTGCTGACACCTGCTTTCTGGATTCACTCAGATCCAAGCTCATCCCTACTAGTCATTATTAAAGATTACTTTCAATGGGACCCACGTGGAAAAATTATCATTACATCCAAAGATAAAGCTGATATTTTGATTTGCAGATATCACATTTTCTTCTAAAATTGAGCTACCATCAATATAAAGGTAATAAATGTAAAGGTTGTTGAGACAGAGACTATGGTAATAGAAAAATCTGTGTAGCATATCATTATGATGACAAATGCGAAAGCCTAAACCTTCTCCACTAAAGCCTAGGGTTGGGTGGATGTCCAGGAGCCCAGATACAAGCTTCATACAGAACCAGGGGGATAGTGCAATTGGTTAAAGTCTGTGAGTTTACAAGGGAGGATGACCTTGTGGTATCTGATGGGAAGCAGCCATGCTAGTACAGACAATACACATAGGACTCATTCCCTGTGCCTATTGCGATCTTTAATAATATCCCTCCAAGGGATGGGTGAGGTAGTGACAGAGTTTCTATAATGCCAATGGCCCCAGAGCCCCTTAAAAAAGAGGTAGAACATACCAAAGTGGAAGCCGGGGAGATAAAATATCACTGTGGAAGTGTATTTTACAACCTCCATCTTCTAGCAAACAAGCAGAGATCTGCTTTAGAATTTGTAATTTAAGTTCTTTAACAGTCATTTTGCTCCTTAAAAAAATTACAGCATTTTTTTTTTATTTAGCTTAGCTTGAAACTATTCATCAGTATTATCAACATACCACATAATGAATTTTCCTATTAATAGAGTTTAAGCCCGAGGTGGAAAAGCTCCTTTTCAATTATTTGCTTCAATAAATATAGTTGCACACTTCTGTCTACTGCAGTGCTAATAATTTGGATGGAAGAATTTATTTTAGAGGACAGCTTGGCCAAGTGTAAGCGGAGAGAACTAATCTGACTTAATTTACCATAGAATGGGCTTTCACCAAATTAGAGGAGCTATAGTTTTATTTTCATTTTTTTAGGGGGTTTGCATGTTTAAAAAAAATCAACTCTTTGTAAATAATCTTATTAGTGTTAGTTAAAACGCAACTTGAACTAAAATTTGTTCTTTTAAAATATCCCCTAGCTGTATTAAATGACTTCTTTTCATTTCCCCTGCAGTAATCCCTTTCTGACACAGATGTCATTAGTTTTCCAGGTATCATTCAGCCCCTGAAGACTGAGGACATACTGTGAGTGCAGAGCGCCATGGGCTCACCTCCTGATGGGGCATCACTGCAGCACACCGCATTCACAGTGCAATGTCATAATGTCATTTCTGCTTTCTGCATCACTAAGGACTGCTCAACATGAATAAGAGGCAGAGAGGACCCTGCACATCACATGAGTGGACTTCAGGAAAAGATGAGTATAGAAACATGAAGTACTCCCTGGGGGGACATCGGAGAGGGGAGCACTGGGGGAAGAAAGTCCAGAGTTAGGTTTCAAATCTGAATTCCAGGTATGACATTATTTACATAGTTACATTACTGCTGCAAGGTCCAATGTCAATATGTATGTGCCATACCAGTGGGATCCCCGCCCCCGTTTAAAACAATAAATCATTTTGCCCTAAATGTTACTTATGTTATTAGTGCTAATACTGATATTTACAGTGTGTCAGAGAGGACCTGTCAGCAATAGCTGACATAACCATTTTGTGGGCTGAAATCGTATCAGTGAGATATAGGTGTCAAGTTAAAGCCAGCTGAATTTTTAATTTTTTTTTACATTTTTTACTTTTGAACAGCACTGGGAGTAATTAGAACTTCTACCGGGTGTTTATTGTTATGTCTCCACAGAGAAGAATTCTTATTCCTTCCTGTCCTGTCGACACCATGTGTGCTAGCATGTTATCAGAGAAGGAGGTGAGAGTAAATCTTCCCAAAGGGAACACAGACACCAACAAAAAGTTCATAGAAGTCAAAATTCTATTCCATTCTTTATGAAAGTGAAAATAAAAAGAACATTTTAGCTGGAGTTGGACCTTAAGCTTTCAGAACCAGTTCTTCGTTAACATTTGAGGCTCATAGTGGATGTACTGTCTGTATTCTAAGCATTTACTTGTTTGTCGGCTCATTTTTAGCATCCTGATTTAAAAAATCACTCCTGCCAAGCTACTGTGTTCTCCCATTTGAGGGCTGAGGGAAGAAGCAGGGGAAGCCGTCCCGCCGGGAGAAGACAGTGTTTATTGCTAATGGTTTTACAGCCTCTAGCTATAATTGCATGTAAAATCCAGAAGGCTGTGTCAGGAATGGACTCAGCACTGGTGGTGGGACTCACCTGCCGTGTGGGCTGCAGTACCAGGGCTGACCAGCGGGTGCTCTCAGCAGCCAAAAGCTCACTCCTGCAGTCAGCCAACACCTGGGGCTGATTGCAGGAGGTGTATTTAAGGAATGACCAGGCCTGTGATCAGTGCCTTGGTGTATGTTTCCCATGAGCCCCTGTACCTGGTATCCTGTGTTCCTGCCTATCTGCCTAGTTGCTGACCCTGCATTGTTCCTGACCCTGCTGACCGTCTCCTGTTTAACCCCTGGCTTGCCTGACCATTCTCTGCCTGATCCTCTGTACCGCGCTGCCCGTGAGTTCCTGAACCCAGCTTGTGACCCTGACTATTCTCTGCCTGCTCCTTCGGTACCTCGCTGCCCGCACGTTGCTGACCTGGCCTGCCTGACTACGCCTTACGCTACCCAGACGATCCATCCATCCTGCACGGATCCAGCCATCCCTGCTCACACCTTCTGCCTCTTCACATCAGGCTTCCTACCTGCATATACCTCTGGCAGATCCCTCTACCACGAGCAGGTGTACTCAGGAAGCACAACCTGGTTCCTGTCTGCTCCAAGTCCATCCCCACCATCAGGGGCCCTGGTGAATAAGCAGACTGGGACTTAGACTCCGCGCCCTGGGGAATCCTGTCCTGAGGACTGCTAGGGGTATCACCAGACGGTCATTAACAGAACCATATGGCCGGCCTGACCCTTCCACCTCTCCAGCCCTGACTGCGCCTGTGTTCCTGCACATACTAAGATTAGTGGAAGGTTGATTTATTTACTGAGCGTTGTATATTCGGGTAGCTAATATTAAATTATATTATTATATCATTCCTGAAGCCTGTTACTTCTCTGTGTCAGTCCACACATTTCTGGTTATACCCGGATCCCTGACAGGCTGGTTGTACCCAAGTTGATCAATCACTCAATCAACTTGGGTACATTCTGGTCAGCTTTAGTTGCCTAGACAATGCACACTCTGTTAACCTGGTTTTAGCATAATTACCATACAAGATCCAAGACAAATGGGCAATAGTGGATTCCAGGTAAAAAAGCAGCATCAAGTCTCTTTTCCACCTTGCTACTTCTTTTCAAATCTATGAAAGGCTTAGACAGAGCTAAGAATGGTCCAAACTTCTCAATTGTTGACTCAAGCATTCCTAGCCCTCCAAATCTAAGAAGAGAAAACCTCAACACTAAGTAAAGAGAGTCTAGAAATGTTTCTATAAGAAAGACAGGAGTTACACCCACTACTATCAGCAACAGTGTAAAAAAGTGAAAAGACACAAACTCCTATTGTCACATCCATGCCAAACTGCATCCTCTCAGAAAAGGTCACACATTCAAAGGAAAGCCCTTCGAAGAACACACAGGGTTTCTAAAGAACCACATTTTCTTCAGATGTTGCGCATCCATGAAGTCTGCAAGGCTGTAGTTACGTGCTCAGAATGCGACAGGGACAGGCATAAATCAGCCTTACATCAAGGCTCTTTTAAACAAGGCTCTGCTTCAACTAAAGATCTCAAACCCATGTTAGATTGTGGCGAGGACAGCAGTGAACAGTCACCTCCAGCAACCAATAAAACTATACCTGGCAAATGTAAAACACTAATCTCGCTTCTCATGGAAAGTCCCAGCAAGAGTTGCAGGGAATTTGACTCCTCATTACTGCAAAGCAGACTTGAACCAAACTGCAATTCACTTTCATATCTAGGAAGACCGAAGAAGAGAACTCAAAGAATGTACCGAGTGTCTCGCTAGCAGTCAGCAGCCAAGGAGATTCATCGAAGCCATCTGCCCCAGTCTTCAAACAGGAGCATTCTCCATTTCGCAGGTTGAGAGCTGAGCTTCCTGGGGACAGTCATCCATAATTCCTTCAGACCAACAAGAGAGACTTTTCCACTTAAGTCTCAAAGTGCTTGACATGCTTTGCCATTCATGTAGAAGTGTCTTGATGTCTCAAGGACTGTTGCAGACATCAAGATAACAACATCAAGATCCTCCCAGTCTCACCTGATGTTATTGGATTTGTGTTTATATGGGTTTGCATGTTTTCCCCATTTTGTATCTTTTTCAGTCCAAGGAAAAGTCATCCTCTATGGAATTTTATTTTTTATTGTGTTATACTGAAATCTTACGATTTCAGGTGGTGAGTGCACTGCCCCACTTTCATGTATTTTTGTACTGAACTGCATGAGGTTATCGTTTTTCTGTAGTATGCTGACATCTAGTGGCAGTTTCTGACCACTACAACTTATTTACCAATGTGATTTTGGTATCTTTCTCTGTCCTCCCGTCCTGCTTAGAGCTAGTTAGTTTAATCCTAGCTAGGCCCTCCCATCTTCTTCTATGTTCCCCCAGTCAGTGTTATCTTTTCACAGAGACAGAGCTTAGGAAAGTCATTGTCTTCTTACACGTCAAAAGACTGGAAAAACATCCTCTGCATTGCAATTAGCTGAAGTAAAATTGTGTTGGATTCAACATCTGTGTCTTATTGAAAAGTTAAGCTGCCTGTGGATGGTGCAAAGTCAGCAGGTGACCATAATGTTTGGATAGACTGGGTTTAAGAAGGTATGTCAATACAGAAGGATTATTGCCATATTTTTTGGAAACTATAATACGCAATGTATAGCACACACATATAAACATATTTTTATACTCTGATTCTGTGGACAAGAAACAATCCTCCCCATATAAAACGTTCAACTTTAACATAGTACACAGAAAAAAAGGAAAAAAGTGAGCGCTATATTGTAGAGCAGCTGGGACACCAAAAAGGTACCAATGCAACCTCTCAAGATCCAAGTATAAATAAAGGTGCAGCACTTATATAATCAGCAATATGAATAATGCAATCAAATAGTCCAGTGGAAATTAAAATAAATCAAATAGCCAATCACTCATTAAAGTGAAAAAATCATGCATAAGGTGCAAAAACCAAAGTCCACATAAACGGTCAGACGTGAAGTATAGTAGTGAACTATCAAATACAGGAGTGATTTCTTCCCAAATCTTCTGGTGATAATCAAATAATAAATTGAGCACTCACCAGATGCGCAAAGTTATTGCGCATTTGAGAAAACAATATCTCAGAAGGTCAGCTGAAGCGTCTTACAGGGGCCTCTACCGCCTGGATTCCTCCCTGGATAGCTCGTGGATGACAGCAGCTTATCTCTCCTTTGCAAAGAACTCTGCGGATGGTTGGACTCATAAAGAGTCCAAAAAAGGAGGAGGCCACATAGCGTGATACTGCTTCAAATTTTAATAATCCAGTCACAGGTACAAATGTAAGGCAAATTAAAATCAAAAAGACACTGGCCGTGTGTATAGGCAAGATGGCTGCTGGAGCACCACAGGGCCTTAGCTTTCCCCCAAACCCTTGTTGTGGCATCTAGTGGGGGATCTTCTCCCCCTGCTACCAGTCATTAAATGTGGTGGCTGCATCAGTTTTCTTTTAATTTTCCCCTCTGTTTTCACTTGGTGATCTGGCCAGTAACACACCTCTGGTATTCGTGAGATGCCTCTTTGCAACTAGACATTTGCATGCAAGAAATGTTTGTTTTGTTTTTGATGCATTCGTTCATTGAAGAACTTCATTTTGTTGAACCAACTCATTTTCAGAATTAATTTCCTGTCTTCGACATTTGTTTTGCATATTCATTGGTCCGGGTGGGTTCGAAAAATTTTGCAGTTTTTCCAGAAGATTGCTATATATTCAATATATTATAGAATTAAAGGGATTCATATCGGAGGAAGTCAATATTTTCAGATGCTAGTCCAACCTGGCTCTTGAGCTGTCAGTCAGCTTTAATCACAGTATCTTTTTATGCTGGTCACCCAGACCATAGGTTCTCCAGTGCAGATGGCTTCACTCTAATGCCCTGTAGCCACAACTCCTCTTGCCTTAGTTCTCAGACCAGTATCTGTCTCTTGCAAACAATCATGCTCTGGCTGCCACATGCAGTCTCTCTGACTCTTGTATGAGACCTTCTGTCTCTTTTGGGTAGAGCCACGTCTGACCGTTTATGTGGACTTTGGTTTTTGCATCGTATGCATGATTTTTTCACTTTAATGAGTGTTTGGCTACAATACAATTTTCCTTCATCCCACTGCAATGGTTAAAGGCTTGTTTAGTTCTAGAAAAAAGAACTTAGCACCAGAAAAAGAACTTTTAATAACCAATTGTCCACTCTTCAGTCAGCATTCTTCTTTTCCTCCCTATACTCCAGATAGACTGTCCCATGATGTCTTTATGTCCAATGTGGGGCAATGGACCTTGCATTCTACTTGAAAATGCCAGAGGACCTGTGACTGTCAGAGCGTAGGAGAGAAGAGGCTGCACGGACCAATGAAGGTATAAGTGCTTTCCTGGTCCTCTAGACCTAAAGAACAATTAACCCTTGCAGTGCAGCGCATCCCTTCCACAAGGGAGCGTTTTTGTTTTCCTCGAAGTTCAGCTCTAACAGTTCTATTACCTTGAGATGCATTTTAAGGTGAAACTTGACAAACCTTTAATTATAAAATTCAGAATCGATTGGCTAGTGGACAAATCTGTGTTCTCTTTAAAAAAATTAAATATCTAAATAATTTATTTTTACATTTTGATGCTTCATATTTTAGCCTGCGACCCATTTCAGATCCCCCACCCCAACCTTACCCCCATGAAGATCCCAGTAGCTCTATTCATTATATTTTATGCATCACGGCACAATTTATCAGTAGCAGATTGTGTGTTTAATACATTTGCATGACAGTTCAGCTAATTATCTTGTGTGCTGGCTGCTAGACCCAAAGTAATGCATCTGATTGCTCTCATTTTAAAATATGAGATACTGGAAGTACTGACATCGCACAGATAAACACTAATCATGGACAAGATGTGTAAGGTCGACCTTTGTTTACTAACCAAAAAGCATAGCAAAGCCAGCCATGGTCATACATGCATGTGTGATCCGACAACCCTCAGGGCAGAAAATCAGAAGGGAGTGATACTGCTCACTGCAAACTGACAAGTTATTTGGAATGAAGGAGGGAGGAGAGGCGTACAGGGACTACAGTCAAGGGCAAGGGCAAGTTTTCTAACCCATACCCCCAAAAGTGATAGCTAGAGCCATTGACCATAGAACCAATGAAGAGGAGAGATGACAACAGATGTGGTTACATGATCAGTTCATGTTTACTGATCGCAGCAGTATCAGCAAGTAGCCAACATGTTCCAGACACTTCACTGATCCCCCTTATCAGAGCTAAAACACATACTGCATATAAAATGTATATCAGTATTGTAGCAAGATGTAAACTCTGAGCTGAAGGTTGCATGCAGGTGAAGGAAATCCAGCCCATGAGTATATGGGGAATGTATTCTCTCCTGAGAAGAGGACATTAAGGGGAGATATGATCAACATGTATAATACATCAGTGGTTCATATAGTGAACTCGGTGTAGAGCTATTCACCCTGAGGTCATCAAAGAGGACAAGGGGGCACTCTTTACATCTGGAGGAAAAGAAATTTCATCTCCAAATATGGAAAGGTTTCTTCTCAGTAAGAGCTGTGAAAATGTGGAATAGACTCCCTCAAGAGTTGGTTCTGGCCAGCTCAGTGGATTGATTTAAAAAAGGCCTGGATTCTTTCTTAGATACACAGAATATAACTGGATACTAACATGTATAGGTAAAGTTGATCCAGGGAATATCCGATTGCCTCTCGGGGGATCAGGAAGGAATTTTTTCCTTTTTTCCCCTGCAGGAGTAAATTAGATCATGCTTTGATGGGTTTTTTGCCTTCCTCTGGATCAATTGTGGATATACGATTATAACTTTTTTTTATGGTTGAACTGGATGGACTTTTGTCTTTTTTCTGCAAGACTAACTATGTAACCTGAGCATGTTGCTTTAAAAAAAAAAGCTGGCGTTTCCCTTCAATTACAGCAAAACCTAGTTATAGGATCCATTAATAATTTTCACATAACAAACTTTCTCTGATAAATGTAACTTCTTTTGTAATGCAGCCTTAAATTTGGTTGTCGAGGGCTATGAGCTCTCCATTGCATTAACGATTTCAAAATGGATTTAATACTACTATTGATTTACTTTCATTATTAAGGTAAAGTTACTTGAAGTTGAAATAGTGTTCTTTTAGCGATTTCCCATGGTACATTTTGTTTCCAATGTGTCTATTCAATTCTTTGTGACATTAAGTCTTGAGCACAGTTACATAGAACTGTAAAGGGAAGCTCACCCCTCCTTTACACAGTTCATTCAGGTCTTTGACTGCTTGGAGCTTATAGTTGTATTCAGGTTCATTCAGGTCATTGAATGCACAGAGCCTAATTTAAAAGTCAAGGTCTAAAATTCAAATTCCTTCCCATGTGCTTGTCAGATATAAGCACATTCTGTAAAATAATAGGACTGTGTTATTGCAGAACAGAATTCAGTTTTCCGAATTTTAATTGGGATTTTGTTATATGCTCGTGAATCAGATGGAGTTTCCAATTCTCCTGAACATACTATTGCAGGTATGTTCAATTTTGATTGAATTAGAGCTCTTAATATGTGAACTTCAAGCAAGCCTCTTATATATGGGTAAGGTGGATGGTAGTTGCACTCTCACAATTCTAAATAATTCAAATAGATGAATGCCCAGATACTCACATAGCTTGAGAGGAGAAGAAGTACAAATGTGCTAATTTTTTGTCACCTGACACGTGAATGGGGTACAGGCCACCTTTCTCAAGGTCTCTGATTGCAATAAAATTAGCTCATCTGCACTGCTGAGATTAGATTAACATGATAATATTTATCTGAGAGTTACGTGATTTGGTTTAGATTTACTTTAAAGTCGATATCCAAGCTCCGCATGCCCCCCCCTTCCCCGGGAGACTTAACACTCTACTGTAAATGCTGGGTGCCAAGGCTCTGTCTCCTGGGGCAACCTCATGGCACCAGGGGCGGACTGACCATTTGGAAACTCGGGCACTGCCCGAGGGCCCAGGGTCAGTAGGGGGCCCCATGAGATGCCCCTGGTACCTTTTTCATAGGCTTTTTTGAGTTTGGGCAAGGACACAGGGGCCCCATGATCCCCTATTGCCCAGGGGCCCCATGAGTTGTCAGTCCGCCCCTGCATGGCACCCTTTATTGATGCTATACTAGTGCAGAGAACTGCACTGTTGCTGTTACAACAGTTTCAATCTCTGCACCAGTAAGGACTGTCCAGTGTGGAGAAGACACAAAGATGAAGACCCTGTGGCATCATGTAACCAGCCTAAAGACTTTGAAAAAGGTAGAAAGTCTTCAGGCAGGTTACATTATGTCACAAGGTACGCTTCATTTTTGCATCTTCTCTAGCTTGGATGGTCCTCACTGGTGCAGATATTGGCACTGTTGTAATATCCACTCTCTCCAATCTCTGTGCCGCTCTCTGTGCTAGTACAGTGTGAATAAAGGGCACCATGATGACGTCCCTCAGGAGGCAGGTCCATGACACCCTGCATTTACAGTTCTCAGTCTCCCCGGTTAAGTTACCTAGCATCATTTAATAGGAAAAATTAGGGCATTTTGTGGTGAAGAAGAGTTAGTATGGGGGAAAGCTCTAGGCTGAAGGTGAGTAACTGGACATCATTCACTCAGGGGACCAAAGACATCTTGTGGTGAAGAAGAGTTACTATGCGGAACAGCTTCAGGTTGAAGATGATTAACTGGGCATCATTCAGCCAGAGGAACAAGGATGTCTATTGGTGAAAAAAATTAATTAAGGGTTAGCATCTTCAAGTTGAAAGTAGTCAGGCATCATTCAACAAGAAGACAGTGGACATCTTGCAGTGAAGAAGAGTTACTATGGGGACAGGTCCAGGTTGAATGTGAGTAACCAGGCATTATTCAACCAGGGGACCAAGGATATCTTGTGGTGAAGAAGAGCTGGTATGGGAGACAGCTTCAGGTTGAAGGTGAGTAACCGGGCATTATTCAACCAGGGGACCAAAGATATCTTGTGGTGAAGAAGAGCTGGTATGGGAGACAGCTTCAGGTTGAAGGTGAGTAACTGGGCATCATTCAACCAGGGGGCCAAGGATATCTTGTGGTGAAGAAGAGCTGGTATGGGAGACAGCTTCAGGTTGAAGGTGAGTAACCAGGCATTATTCAACCAGGGGACCAAGGATATCTTGTGGTGAAGAAGAGCTGGTATGGGAGACAACTTCAGGTTGAAGGTGAGTAACCGGGCATTATTCAACCAGGGGACCAAGGATATCTTGTGGTGAAGAAGAGCTGGTATGGGAGACAGCTTCAGGTTGAAGGTGAGTAACCAGGCATTATTCAACCAGGGGACCAAAGATATCTTGTGGTGAAGAAGAGCTGGTATGGGAGACAGCTTCAGGTTGAAGGTGAGTAACTGGGCATCATTCAACCATAGGACCAAGGAAATCATCATTCAAAAAGAAGACTAAGGACATCTTGTGATGAAGAAGAGTTACTGTGGGGGACAGCTCCTGGCTGAAGATGAAAAATGCAGTTGGACTTTTCTTTTTATAAATCTAGGGGACCTTTTTTAAAATTAAAAATTTAGCCTGGAATTGGGATATAAGCCTTACGTTATCTGTACATCACTTCTCTTTCTTTCTTATTACTTGGCTCATTCTGCAAGTAAGGAAACATTATTTAATTTGATTAAGGCATTATACCAGTCCTAATCCTCTAATGACTGGCCTCTGTCCTGCGGACAATGAAAGCACTGAGCTGGGCTGCATGTTGGGAAACTAGAAACTATGTAACTATCAATGAAGCACATTATTTAAATCTTAGAATGCTCTTGTAATGGTTTTAAGAGTGCGACGCTGGTATTACATCTCTTCTAAAATAGCAGCAGACATTTCTAACCGAGGTACCAGGCATCCAACGCATTATCTTGATACCTGAGCCACATCACATTTATTTTTGTAGGTGAAGATAATAGATTCTTTCAGAATAAATGACTACATTATTATAGCGTGTTTTTGACATATCGGACTTCTGCTCTCCCTATAGAATTATTATGTGGAGATATGCCATTCAGGCACTGTGACAGTGCTTGGGTTATCAGCTCACAGTGAAGAACAGCAGTGCCCCCTAGTGTCCAGCTCTAGGTTACTGGGCTGCTGTCTCCATAATAAAAGTTTTCCTGCCTGTATAGGTGGCAATCCGTCCATAGACTGAAGGATTTGAGAATCTCTTACAAGTTTTGTATGTAAGTTTAGAAATACTAAGCAGTTTTTCTGACAGTGAACAGACTTGTTAAGAAAGGTATAACCATGCTGAAAAATTTATATAATTTAGTTTGCATTAAAGATTAACTCTAGGCACTAAAACTTTAATTAAAATCCATTCCTCAATCACCACAAAGGATATAAATCCACTTTGTATGCACTAAATGCCTTTGCAAACTCAGATATTACCTTGTAAAAGTAGCAGTGACATCATCACTGTGCTGTACATAGCCTGTGCAGAGAGCAGAGCTGTGGGAGGGACCCAGCAGGATCCACCCACCACAGGCTGCCTGCAGCAAACTAGAGGAGGAGGCAGAGACAAGACCTGTCACCCTGCACAAGCAGAGAGGGCAGCAGTGAATGGTCATTAATCCAGGAAGCTCCTGCACAGAGGCAAAGTTTCACACTGGATTACTGCACAGATCTAGAAGAAATGCACAAAGCGCACCAAGATTCAAGTAAGAATATACATTACTCTTGTATTCGGCCAAAAATCTACTTATCCCGGAGTTCAGCTTTAAATTATGTATTTAAATGAGTGATATATAATGATGAACTGTGGGATTAAAATCCTCCCTTGCAGTGGAGCTGCCCCAAAATGAAAGGGTTAAATGCCTGTTTAGGTCTAGGGTATCTAAAAAAGTGCTTTTATTTACCCCCCTCCCCACCCCTTTCCTGCAAGCTGCAAGACCAACACCCCCAGCCCATTCTCCCCTACATTCTGATGGTTGCATGCCCTCTGCCATCCTCAAGTACAATGCAGGACACTTAGCCATAGGACGCTGAGGAACAGTTCACCACCCAGAGCATAGGGGAGCACTGGATCAGGTAGGTAAAACTGTGTTTCCAGGACCCTAGTCCTTAGTAAGGAACAGTCCTCATCCTTGTGTGGGATGCAAGTCATGGGATGGAGCTTATGCTGGCTCAAAATCCAGCTGATTTCTGCTGAATCAGACAAAGTTGAGCTATGGGCAGCCCAGCAAGCAACACCCAACTTGACAAAACACAATTCAAAACTTGACTGAGTCAGGCAGAAACATAACAGCCTAACAGTGACTGCATCAGATGCAGTAACTGTCTGGGGCAGGCCCTCTCATCGGACTTTGTAAACTTGAATTTTCAAGACTGGGAACCCTGTACTGTGCCTTGCTACATTCTGACTAATCTTCTGATAATTTGAATCCAGGTGAATCTCTTGGTTTAAGGTCACTAAAGCATTATTATTATTATACAGTATTTATATAGCGCCAAAACGTTTGCTCAGCGCTGTACATTATAGTGGGGGACAGTACATGAGACAATACAGTAACAATACAATACACGAGGGGGTCAAGGGCCCTGCTCCTTGGAGCTTACAATCTAAGCATGTCTACTTATGTGAATTGGTATCTCTCTCTGTACCCTCCTAGTTTCTTCCATGTTCCCTCAGTCAATGTTAGTATAATTTACAGAGATAGGCCCTAAGAAAGTCATTGTCTTCTTACACTTTTCCTCTATACTGCACTTATTTGAAGTAAAATAGTATTTAATTCAACTTCTGTGTCTTATTGAAGAATTAGGCTTCCTGTGGATAATGCCAAGTCAGCAAATGACCATACGGTGCAGACACATTGGGGTTTATTTACTAAAATTGGAGAGTGCAAAATCAGACTTACTTCTGCATAGAAACCAATCAGCTTCCAGGTTTCATTGCCAAAGCTTCATTGAACAAGCTGAGGTTAGAAGCTGATTGGTTTCTATGCAGAAGGGAGTCTGATTTTGGACTCTCCAACTTTAGTAAATAAACCCCATTGGGTCTATGGAGGTATGTCAATGCATAAATAAATGCATCTGAAACTGAATGCCAAGCATGGATTGGAGAATCTCTTTATTTAGAGAAATCAAGGCTAGATTTAAACAAGGCTAAAGCCAGCCATATATGGATTGAAATTTGGTTGGTTCAGCAGGGACCATCTGAGATTCCATCCATGTATGGTCAGGCTGATTGCACCTAGGGCGATCCATTGATCGACATAGGTACAATCAGCCTGTCTGATTTTTTATATATGATTACTGCCACTAGCAGTAATCATTGTGTTCTGCCAGCTGAAAAGGCTCACTGCAACACTCACACACACACACACCCTCATCAACCTATTCTGAAAAATGTCAGCAACATGTCAAGAATATCTAACATGAAATGGATAGGAACCTGTGATTAAAGTTAGAAAAGTCCTTGTAATATAATATTTTATAAATATATATTATAATTATTATTATACAGAACGTAAGTTTGCTCAGCGCTTTACAATATAAATGGAGACAATACAGCAACAATGCAGTTCAACACAAGGGGGTTAGGAGGGCCCTGCTCTTGGGAGCTAACAATCTAATAGGGAGGGGTTCTTGGTACAAAAGGTAATAACTGTGGGGACTGATGGACTGATGAGAGAAATAGAAGATTCTGTTATTAGCTAAAAGCAGGATAGGCTTCCGCGAAGAGATAGGTTTTCAGGGATTGTCTAAAATTGGGCAGATTAGGTGATAGACAGATTGGGGTAGAGAGTTCCAGAGGATGGGGAGGCTCTGGAGAAGTCTTTACAGATGAGCATGAGAGAAGGTGACAAGGGAGCTAGAGAGAAGGAGGTCTTGGAAGGAACAGAGAGGACAGTTTGGGTGATGTTTAGAGACAAGATTGGTTATGTAATGTGAGGCAGAGTTGTAAATGGCTTTATATGTTATTGTTAATGTTTTGAATTTTGTTTGTTGGGCAATGGGAAGCCAGTGGAGGGATTGGCAGAGAGGGATGGCAGACATAGAATGGTTGGTAAGGTGGATGAATCTGGAAGCAGCATTCATGATAGACTGATTGGTTTAAATGGTTAAAAAGGAGCATATATTGGATATGTTGCAGTGGTGAAGTCTACAAGATTTGGACAGTGATTGGATTTGGAGCTGAAAGGACAGATCATGGTCCAGGATTACACCTAGTACCCTGGCATTTCAGTTAGTAATGTGAGAGGAGACTGAAGGGGTGAGGTGAGGAGTAAAGAGCTATATTTGTGTGTCATCAGCATAGAGATGGTACTTGAAGTCATGAGAGTTTATCCAGTGACCAAGGGAGGAGGTGTAGATTGTTATATGTAACGCTTAAGGAGCGCTGCGATAGGTCGGAGGAGAACCAGGAGAGAGCAGAGTCTTGAAGGCCAAGAGAGTGGAGTTTTTTGAGGAGGAGGAGATAGTCAACTGTATCAAAAGCCACAGAGATGTCAAGAAGTAAGAGTACATAGTAGTGGACATTGGTTTTATCAGGTAGTAAACCATTAGTTAGTTTTAGTTGGGCAGTTTCAGTGGAGTGTAGTGAGCGAAAGCCAGACTGTAAAGGATCTAGAAGGCAGTTGTCAGTGAGGTAGGAGCTCAGGTGATTGTAGGCTAAGTATTCTAAGAGTTTTGAGGTAAACGGGAGCAGGGAGATGGGTCTTAAGTTGTTCAGGTTGGTGGGGTCCAGTGAAGGCTTTTTAAGTATGGGAGTGATCTGTGCATGCTTTAGAGGGGAGGGGAAGAAACAAGTGGAGAGGGAGAGATTGAAGATGTGAGTGAGGGAGCATAGGATAGAAGAAGAGGGTGACCGTAGTAGTTGTGAGGGGACAGGATCCAGGGGGCAGGTGGTGAGACGGGCTTCTGACAAAGCTTTACGACCTCTTTGGTAGTAGCAAGGTCAAAACAGGAAAGTGTTGAGAGTGGTTTTGTATAGGATATGCTAAGTGGGATAGGTATCTGTGCAGCGGAGATGCCCCCAAGAATAGCATCAATCTTGTTTTTGAAAAGATTGGCAATCTCGTGAGCAGTGAGTGAGTTACTGGGTGGAGGTGGCGGTGGAGAAAGTAGAGCATTAAAAGTAGAGAAGAGACGATGAGGACTGGATGACAAAATATTAATAAAAGTGACAAAGAAGGCTTGTTTTGCAGCATGGAGGGAGGAATTGTATTTTAAGAAGGCAGATTTATATAAGGTGAATGCTTACTGGGATTTGATTTTGTGCCACAATCACTCCAGTGCACGGCTATGTCTCTTAAGATTTTTGGTGTCGTCAGTCTGCCAAGGTTGTAATGGTCGGGCCTGATACTTCATGTAGTTAGAGGAGCAAGTAAGCCCAGTGTGGATGAAAGTGAACTGTTGTAGACAGAAGTGGCCAGGTCAGAGCAGGACAGGGGAGAGATTCTGTCATAGAGGTGGTCATTTGCAGACTAGAATAGAGAAGGATTAGAGTGGTGAAGGTTTCTGCAAGTAATTGTTTGCTGCTTGGAGGGATAGGTGGTTGAAGACAAGGACACTGCGAACATGATGAGGCTGTGATCAGAGAAAGGAAAGGAGGGTGCTGGTGAGGTTGTAGGGAGTGCAAAGATGGGAGAAAGCAAAGTCTAGGGTATTCTCGTCAGAGTGAGTGGAGGACTGTGTCCATTGTGTCAGGGTAAAAGATGAGGTTATGTTGAAAAGTAGGAATGTAGCTGGGTTGTTAACATTAATGGGGATGTTAAAATCACCAAGAATGACAGTGAGTATTTCAGAGAAGAGAAGGGTAGGGTAGCCAGGCAGAGAAGTCATCAAGAGAGCACAACACTGGTCCGGGGGGGGGGGGCGATATATCACTGCGATATTCAGAGAAATAGGAGAAAACAGCCGAATGCAGTGAGTCTCGAAAGAAGAGAAGGAAAGAGAGGGAGGGGTAGGAAGGACTTGAAAAGTGCTCAGTGGGGAGATATATATATATTATATATATATATATATATATAGTTTTTTTCTATTTTCAAAGCTAACATGTATTAAATGCTGTTCATACTGTAGTTCCCAGGTGTTTAGTGTAAGCAGCTGTCAAGGTGCTGAACAAGATGTATGGGTAGACGGCCTACATGTCCCATCTAGCGTCATACTATTTTCATTCTGTGTGTTACTGATCCCCACAACAATGTACACTGTAGAGGAGAACAAATAACAATGGCATGTCATTTGATAAGTCAACCTTTAAAAAGAAAAAAAAAATTACAACTGATGAGATTTTAAAAATGTGGCTCTTCCCGTTTGTTTAAACAAGAGTAACAAAGAACATACAAGTATAGATATTTTTACAGTAAGCAACTTTATGTCCATATCTATTTCTTAGAAGATTCTAACTGTTATGTACTAAATGCTACACCTGTCTTATTTTGTAGAGTAAGATTTTTGTAGATGCATAGGGGGTATTTATTAAAACTACATGATGCAAAGTGTGGTACAGCTTTGTATAGAAACCAATCAGCTTTCAGGTTTTATTGTCAAAGCTTAATTGAACAAGCTGAAGTTAGAAGCTGATTGGCTACAGCTGCACCGAATTCTGAATGAACCAGTTTTAGTAAATCGTCCCCACGGTGTACGTTATTAAAGGATATCTGTCATGAGAAAAACATGGGAGCTGGAATTGTAGACAACTTTTTCTGAACATCCTAGTTGCCTAGCTATCACGTGGATTCTCTGGCTGACATAAGTGAATCCCTGAACAAGAACAAGTATGCAGTAAATCAACCCCAATGAAATACTGCCATAGATTCCTTCTGAAAATCAAGCCATGGTGTCAGGGCTCCGGGGTATGACCAGAGGTATGTGAACTGACGCAGGGATCAAACAGGAGAAGTCAGCAGAGGTCCAGATCAGGCAGGGTCAGCAACGAATCAGTCAGACAGGAACAGGAACAGGGATGCAAGTAACAAGATACAGGGGCCCAGGAAAAACACACACCAAGGCCCAGACTGCAGGTCTGGCCATCCCTTAAATACACCTGCATAATCAGCTTCAGGTGTTTGGCTGGCTGCAGGGTTGAGTCTCTGATTGCTGAGAGCACCCGCTGGCCAGCCCTGGTACTGCAGCCCACAAGGCAGGTGAGTCCCATCATTACTGGCAAGTCCATTCCTGACACATGGCCTTACAAAAGTCGATCTTTCAATTGAATTTTGTCAAAGGAGCTGGGTGGAAAACTGTTGGCTGAACAGTGACTGCATTCAATCAGATGCAGTCACTGTTTGGGTATTTTGACAGCCGCTGGTGGCGGTTGTCAGAATATAACAGCTGGCAAGGGAGATTCCTATGACATCCAAGCTGGTTGAACAAGGGAACCCTTTACATCTATAGCTAACTGAAGTTTACAGGTCCAGGTGAAGTGACCATTTAAGGTACTTGGAGCTGGATATTGTGCACCCATCAGTATTAGGTGTGGCTGGGACAAAATTACAGAGGGGTAATAATATAGGGGCTTTGCAAGGCCTGGTTTCTTCCTATTTTTTAAATGTTTTCTGAATTGCATTGCAGACAGCTCCAGGCTCTCCATCACCATCACCATCTCCTTCTGCATTCAAGTTCTCCTTCCTCTGGCCACTGGGTGGTCACTAGTGATGCACAGTGGAGTTACAAAGTCCATGTCAATCTTGGTATCATACAGATGCTGGGAAATGAAATCAAGAGGGTATACTGCACAGTGCATGCTCTGTGGGCACTGCACATGAAAAATTTAAAAATGTCTAGGGGAACAGGAAAAAAAATGTTTTTGGCAGAAGAAAAGATCAAAACCTGGCAGGGGGAGGTGGGTGTTAGTTCTACTATCATTATAATTGTAACCAAATGTCTTATTTCCAGTCTACTAGCTTCTCTTTTAATTCAGGTCTTGTTTAAAACGTGCAGGATTCCAGTAGTCAGATGTTTTTGGGTCTACAATTCTGATGGCCAGTGTGAGGGGGAATCTCTCCAACAGCGACATTGCCATAATAAAAACCCAACAGACAGTATATAATTCCTCACTTTAGCCAAAATAAAAAAGTTTCTCTCTGAAATGGTCCACTGCCGAGCCAAATGCAGAAAAAGTCTTTTAATCTCTTGCTGGCAGCCTTGCAAAGTACCTTTTGTTGTAAGTTCAGCCATGCTGAGTCTAAATTTGTCATCTAGTTACCACATTCTTAACATTCTCTACAGACTTCATGTGAAGATACATCTACCTTTTATCTACCTCAAAGCCAAGGATCATTACAAACTGCATTGGTAAGAATGGCTTCTGTTCCAGTGGGATGTGAAAATGTGGTTTAGCTCTGGGGACTGTAATTTCTTGCTCCGATATTGGAATAGCAATGCATGGAAAACACAAATATTTTCTAGCTGCCAGCTAGAGAACTATGAAAGCTGTTCAGTGTCCCCAGTCACATGCTGTTTCCTGTAGGGGTAACGCTTTGTTTTATTGCTGCATAAATTATGTGGGAACAATTTTCTAGCTATTAGTCTTCAGCGTTGTCAGGCAGCCTCAGTACTGCAGTGCAGAGAAGACAAAACAATCAAATGTTTCTTTGTGATGGTTTACCACATAATAGTGTCTTCATCTGCAAATGGCAAACATGTTCTCCCTTATAATGTAGGACTTAGTTCGAACATAAGATACATTTTGGTTCCGTGACTTTTACTTGGGATTCTGGAAGAATTCCAACATCCCTTTATATGAAGACGCAACAAAATAATACTGCAGTCCTAAAGAAAAATATTATATTCATAGGACAGTTAGCATACCAGCTGCAAGTTGGGTAAATGAGCCTAATGTTAGTCTATAATGCTTCCTCTGGACCCTACATGGCCTTTATTAGGGTCATTGCTTACAGACCAGAAATAGAGAATGATCTATTGCAACTGGGGAGCTGAAGTTTTTTCCTGATTCCGACCTACCCAGATGCTCAAGAGGAGAAAGCAGGCTCCCTAGTACATAACTCCTATTTTTGTTTTAACATGCATCTATTAGAGGCACTGAGCCACACTATGCCAAATAGACCTGTCTCTGCCCATTCAGCCTAGTGGCTTAGAGGTTAGCACTTTTGCATTACTAGGGTCCTTGCATAGGAGTGCGCATAGGGTGTGCCGGATGTGACTGGGCCCAACCTAATCACCCCGTTCGCATTAGCATACCTGTATTGGTGGGGAGAAAAAAGATATCCCACTGAGCAGCTCTGCTTATAATAGAAGTTTGGAAGCATTTCTCTCTCACTCTGAATCTGCTATAGACTCTGCACACCTATTGGTCATTGGTTTGAATTCCAACCAGGATGCTATCTGCTTGCAGTTAGTATGTTTTCCCTGTGCTTGTTTGGGTTTCTTTCTAGTAATCCAGTTTCCTACCATACTCCATAGACATGCTGGTAGGTTATTCGCTGCTGTCTAAAAACTGGGCCCAGTATGTGTATGTATGAATGTGAGGCAGAGAACTTGGATTATAAGTTCCTTAAAGGCAGGGACTGCCTGAATATACAGTATGTAAAGTCCTGCATAAATTAACAGTGCTATATAAATACCTGTAATAAATTAATAATGAACTCCCAACTGCACATATTTGCCTTTCCTACACTCTTCTGCGACACCAATCAATCATCAGGACTGAGGATACTCTGTACCTCTATGTGACAGCATTGGATCCAATCACCAAGCACCAGTCCAGTCAGAAGGAATGAGAGCAAAGGAAAAATTTGTATGTGTTGCTGGTAGAGAGCAGCATTAATGGATACGTTTAGTAGCATGTTACACCCATATTTAGGGTATAACAAGCAACATGTCACTATCTGAGCAGCCCCCGACACCCCCCAGTCCCCTTTGTGATAGCGGGCCAAGGATCTTTTCCCTGTACCTGCTGTCACATTATTTTTTTTTTAATTCCCACCCAGCCACAGAGTTCTGTGAATGGGAGAACTACAACTACCACCAGGCACTGTGGCTGATGGCTTGTAGTTCTCAAAGAACTAGCAGGACTTTGATGAGGGCTCTAAGTAGTTCATTGATCCTTCCTGTCATTCACTAACTGCCTGCCCGTATGAGGTACAGGCAGACAGCCACAATGACAGTTTGCAGGAGCCTGAGATTGCACCCACAATCTGATTACTGGTGCAATGCTTTACAGACTCTTAATTTAAAAAAATATATAAATGCACATTTTTTACCTGCAAAAAAGATGTGCATTTATTAAGTTTTTTAAAGGTAAATATATCCTTTAAAGTAAATCTGTTGCTTTTCTCTGTATGGGTATAGGTTTGCTTTAGGGTGGAACTTCAGGCAGATATAAAAACAGGTAAAACAGTAAAACAGTACTGTAATATACTCCAATTAATGAATCAACTAATTCAGGTTTAAATGCAACTAGCATGGATATCAGAATTAGTCTTCAATATTTGCCATTTTTGTTCCCCCCCCAAAAAAAAAAATCCCAGTGGACTGGCCATCATGCTTAAAGGGGTAAGCATGACTGCCAGTCCACTGGGATTTTTTTTTTTTGGGGGGGAATGGCAAATATTGAAGACTAATTCTGATATCCATACAAGTTGCATTTAAACCTCTTGTATAAACACATCTCAAATCATGGCCTCGTTCTGTTATCTCTTGCCGTGTATGTGTTCAAATTCAGGGACTCAGAAGGTAATACATATAGGTTTATTATGATGTGCAAAGAACTAGAATTTTCAGGGGTAAACCCAAGAACAGCAGCCCAAATACTTCTCTGAAAATAGGTTCCGTTAACTGTTTTAATTTTTTTTAAAGAATATATTGCTGCTTCAGTTGGGTACATGATCGATTATCTCCCACTTGTGATAGTATAATCATACATGAGAGTTATAGATGGCTGATTTCCAGCAACAGTCTTCATGACTATGGGTACTGGCCAATTACTAGGGATCTTCCTGAGAAACAAGCAAGAGAACTCCTGCATGGCCTTCAATGTGTTTATATTCTGAATCTCTTTGTACTTAAAGAAAACATGGCCTGGGATTTGTTGGTAAAGCTCACTGTATAGACTATGTGACCATAGCACCAAAAATGTCTTTAGTACTGCAATTTCTACAGAAATCAGTACTTGGTGTCATATGGATGATAATCCCTATCTGTCACCCTCAGGCACCCAACATATGGAGAAAATGGAGAATAAACAGTTATCAATTTAAGGAATGAAGGTGGTGAAAACTTTGTGCATTCCTACAGGGAGATCATTGTCTTCCACATTCCCCTTCCCTTATACTAGTTACTGGAGAAATGACTGCTTACAGATTAATGGGAGTGATAAAGAGATAGAAGAATCTACAGGAATACTGGCTCAATACTACTTCTAACATTTGAAAATAACAGTAAGGGAAAACATACTGTGTTAGCTGTAGACACAATCATTTTGTAGCCAAAACAGCAAACATTTCAGAATTTTTTTAAATAGACCCATCTTTGTTTCCTTCCAAATGATAAATCTGACAGGAAGATTGTATTGAAAGTACCTAAAGGTGTCTGCCTGTACTTTCATATTTCTTCTTGATCATCCTGGGAAAAGGTCAAAGTCTGATATATTCCTCCAACATCCCGTTTCTTACTATTAGTCAGTGAGGCAACGTTTGGACCAACAGTGTGGTGCAGAAGGTAATCAGGATTGGACTAGAGATGGACTTCAGATTATGAAGTAGCTATTAAAGTAATTGAATGGTTCAAGTTTTGAGGCTTCCAAGATGCCCATGAATATTTGTAAAGATAAACTACCATCTTTGGTTGCCTGCTAAACATTTTGGTTGTCAGTTTTGTAATAGTATTCTGAGCACAGAAGTACTTTAGCATGTTTATAGACCAGGGCTTAAAATTTCGAGTCTAGACCTACTAGCCAGGCACAAACCTTACTCTCCTCCAGTTGCCCCACCCAACCTTGCCCAGGTCCGCCTCCCTTTTTCTGATGCAAAATACCACTTCAATGGCTGTGTGTGGATTGCATTCTATTCAATTAAGAAAAAAAACATCAAAAAATAATTTTTTGGATAATAAAAAGCAGTAGAAAGCCAGTTTCACATCAAGATTTGCAATGGTTTTCGTTGTACAGCAGGACCAAGACTTGTGTAATATTCTTTTTCTGATGCAAAATACCTCGAGTCCCCCCGTGGCAGTGGAGAGGGTGTCTCCTCTCAGCGGAGGAGAGCGGACCTGTCCTGCACCTGTCCCCTCAGCGGCGCTGCCAGTGTAATGGCGGTGCCGAAGAAGCCGGAAACCGGAAGTTGGAAACCGGAACTCAGCTTCACAATGAGGCTTGGAGCGCAGGTGCAGCAGTCATCATCCGTGCTCGCCGCTCGCTACACAAGAATTTCTCCTCGCATTTGGCGAGCAAATGGCTTTTTCAAGCCCTGATAGACAATAGATGACATATTAAATATGTCCCTTCGCATTTCAAATTGCAAATACGAGGGTCATTCAAGTCAAACTGGCACTTTTAATTTTACAGGTATAAAAAGGTATGCTAGCATGGCTATACTACACGAAGTAGTAAGAGGCAAGTGTGTTCTAGTATTGAAAGGCGGCACACATGTAGCAGGCCAGTCTAAAGAACGTGAATCAAGATGGCAGACAACAGTGTTAGTGCGTGCATGGAACAGCGTGTGGTGAAGAAGTTTCTTGTGAACGAAGGTGTAATACCTTCAGATATCTACAGAAGATTTCAAGCACAGTATGGCGATAAGACGCTGAACTGCAAACATTTGAATGGTGTAAATATTTCAAAGATGGCCATACTTCAGTCAGTGACAATCCCGGTTGTGGTGGTTCTCAGCCCACAGCAGTCATTCCTGTGAACATTCAGCTTGAGGAACGCCTGATCCTGGATAATTGGCGCATAGTCTGCACAAGAAATGAATCTTTCTATGGGAACGGTAAACACAATGATGACAATGTGAACCAGGCTGTCCTAGGATGGTTCAGGCGTACTGACAAATCTTTCCAGACATTATGCTGAGATAAGTCTATAAATGTAGCAGGGGAATAAGTTGAAAAAAAGGCAGCTTCCATTCCTTGAAATTTGTTCTTTTATTATATAAACTGAAAAGTCCCAGTTTGACTTGAACTCAGATCAATGTATTGTGTAGAGATTGTTTTTTCTCCCAATCTCAGCATGGGTTTCTTCCAAGTGTCATGCTTCCTCTTGCCATCTAAAAATGTACCAGTATGTTGATTAGCTTCAGGGGAGTAAATGCAATGAGGACTCGTAAGAGAACTGCTTAATGTGGAGGCATTGGGGTCTTCACCATAACCCCACATAGTGGTAATATAGGCAGCAGGAGATCCCCCATGACCTCAAATCTAGGAGTTTTGAAAGTGAATGGAATCAGTCTTCAAGTTCAGAAATGAGGAATTAAGCACTCCATATGCATAGATATTTTATTCAGTGTTGAACTTCATGGCACAACTAATCAATTTTGAAAACATAAGATCCCTCTGGTAACAAACATTCCATTGAAAACATCTTCAAAACCTAAAAGTGCCCCTGTTAAGTAGGCAAATATATGCTTCATTCAATCCCATTAAAGTGTTACTAAACCCTGGAAATTATTTTAGTAAATACTGTATAAACTGCTAAATACCTTTTTCTCATCAGCACTTAGAGCTGTTTTGTGACTCCCATCAGTGTCCAGCAGAGCACTGGTTAAAGCTTGTAGGAGGAGTTTTCATTTTCCCCTGATTACATAACCTCTGACCCTCTGCCTGGACAGCACTGAATGACTTTGTGCAGATCACATGCACCCTACCAAAGGAAAAATATTTTCTAGCAATACACACCAATTAGAGCAGGTGCCACTTGCCCACAAGGCTCTCTTCTATCAATAGATGGATTGAGGACAGTAGAAGAAGGGGAGGATCAGACATGATCAAACATCCTTTTTACACAATGCAGAGGATTAACCCCTTAGGTTCCACCATGAGTAAAACAAGCATGATTTACTGCATATACAGACTGATTTTACTGTTGTGGGTTTAGTAACACTTTCAGATATTATTGGGAAAAGTTACTAAAACTGGTGTACACAGAACCTGGTGCAGATGTGCATGGTAATCATGTTTATAATCAGTTTATAATCTAAAAGGAAGGGGCAAGTAATACAAAAAGGTAATAATTGCAAGGAAAAAGTTGATGGAGAAAGTAAAAGTTTGATTTTTAGAGGCGGAATAGGCACTCTAGAGATGGATTTTTAGGAATTGTCGAAAGACAGACAGAGTAAGAGAAAACAACACAGGTTGAGTTACTGAGTTCCAGAGGATGGGAGAGGATCTGGACAAGTTCGGGAAGCAAGTATAGGAGCAGGTGATTACGACCCAGAGGGTCTTAGGAGGAGCAGAGAGAACAATTTGGGCGATATTTTGAGACGCGCTTGGTTATGTAGCTTTTGAGGGTGGCTTTGTATTGTTTTTTTTAGAGAATTTTGAAGTAATTGGAGGATTAGGCATCATTGGAGGGATTAGCAGAGAGCAGTGGTGCACAAAGAGCAGTTGGAAAGGTGGATAGGTCTGGCAGCAGCATTCATGATATCTTGACAGGTAGAAGGCTGTTTAAAGGTAGGCCAGTGAGGGGGGAGTTTCAATTATCGAGGCAAGAGATAACAACGGAGTGAAGTGGTGTATTCTGTAAATGTTACAGAGGTGAAGTCAGCAAATTTAGGACAGTGATTGGATTTGGGACTGAAAGTAAAGGTCAGATTCCAGAATTACACCTAGTTCCCTGACCTGAGGTGAGGGACTGATAGTTGTGTTATTGATCTCTGCTAGTTGTGTGTTTCTCTGTTGACTTGGAAGACTCTTGTAATATCTGAATATCAATGCATCGCCAATGTGTCTGCAAATCATATAACACAGAATTGGAGAGCCTTGCACTGGAATCTGCTTATTAATGCTGATAGGTGAATAGAATTTAGCATTCAAGTATAACTGAGGGCAACACTTTTTTTTAGTTTCAGGTACAGTAAAGGTGAATTAGAACACCTGTCAGGTTTTTATTGCTGTCTATGTGAGTGAAAGTGAAAGAAAAATGTCAAATTTTGGGCTGTCACCAGAACAGGAATAGAGAAGAAAACTTCCAATGGGGACACCAATTCCACACCTTGAAGGGATTGCTTCTCATTTCCTGCTTTTGGACAGGAAATGAATGGAAATCTCCCCAGTGGGACTTCCAAAGGTTATAACCTTCCCTTAAGCTGACTATACACTGATCAAAATTCAGCTAGATGTGCTGGGACTGGCCAAATTTCAAAAGAAGTCAGGTGTTTGATCGGTTTCTACTGAAAGGATATGTTGTAAAACGTTTGGTGATCAGCAGTTGCAGGCACTGATCAAAGTATTCTGACAGTCCTGATTACTGTGGTCTCTCAATAGGAGTAGGACATTGGACAGTTGGATGGGGAACAATGGGAAGTGGCTTTACTGGAGGTTCAGCCAGTAAAGCCTCTTCCCCCTCTTCCTCTTAACGTAGCACAATGCCTCTCACAGCTATATCTACTTCTAAGGGTTCTCTTTACTCCTGTTAGCTGTTCCGTATGCGTGTGCAGGCCGATCCCATGTGTACTAGGTGCTGCACGGATCATGGAGATTTAATACATATGCTATGGAGATGCCCAAAACTACTTCACTGTTGGACAGAGGTTTTGTCCACCATCCATAGGTTTTTCCAGGTGCAGATACCAGAAGACCCCAAACATTGTCTTTTGGGTATTTTGAGTGATCTTCCGATTGAGGATGTTCCCAAGCAGGCAGTAGCTAGAGCCCTGTTTCAGGCACATATACTGATTCTACAACATTGGGTATCTACGGATCCCCCCACACTGGAGGAATGGATCTCCCAAATGGTGTGAACTATTCGGCTCAAAAAATATATTTACCAGCTTAGAGGTTGTAGTGGTAAATTTGACAAGCTGTGAGCCCCTTGGCTGGAGGTTCCTGGATGAGCTCCAGTTGACTTGATCATAGACCGCATCCTGTAAGGTTTTGAAGGTGCCATGATCCCCTCTCTCGGTATTTACACATCTGATCATGTTTATGACATTTTATATATATATATATATATATATATATATATATATTATATATATATATATATATATATATATATATTTTTTTTTTTTTTTTACGTATTTTTACCTTTGGGTGTGTAGATGAAGTGCCAAATGTATGCTGCTGTTTGTAATGTGTAATGTAACTTACAGTCTGGTTTTTTGTATGTGTTTTCTATGGTTTATTAAAACTTTGTTTTCTGAGAAAAAAAACGTATTCTGACAGTGGTGGGGTGGGAGTCTACTTCATTTAGGTGGATGGAGTAATCTGACTGAATGAGAAGAGAACCTAACTCTATGGCTGCCTTCACTCTATCAAAAATGAAAAAAAAAGTTTTGCCTTTGGTTCTACTTTAAATATATTGCAAAGTACAGACAGATGCTGCACACATTCATAACAGACATGCATACATATTCTGGTTAGGAGAAAAAAAGCAACACAAGTGCTCAAGTCTGTGAACATCCCAGGACCACAAGACAGTCACTCGCTGAGGTGCAACCCTCTAAAGATCGGGGAACCTTGATAATACTGGAAGAAAGCAAAGAAGGGGTGCACTCTCCTCAAACATTACCATGATAAAATGGAATTTATTTAAAAATGACAAAAGTATATACCGGTACTCACAAACCAAGATTCATAAAACAAGCTAGGAACCAATGTGACAGTCCAAGCAAATGGTAGTCTGGCGACAGGGTATGCTAACGCATTTCGGGAGACGTACTCCCTTCTTCAGAGCTAAAACAACTATACATGATCCAAACCTATATAGAGGAGTAGGATGAAATAAGAGGCCAATTGAGCAGATTATGTGACAGGCCAAAGAGGCCATTTTCCCCCCATATATTTATTGACCTTTTTCCTTTTTTTTCTACCCCCAATACACATTTCATTTATACATATTCATTAATCATTTTCATTATAAATGTTATTGATATTTCATTGTTTATTAATATTTGCAGACAATTTCTCAGATAGGTTGTTGGCATGTGACAGTACATCTATACATGCACATTATATATCATGTCCCTTTGTCATATGTATATAGTTATTACGGTATTTATTTACACACAAGCCACCCATGTTTTGACATCCTTTTTGTCCCATTTTTACACTCCATGAGAGTGCGCCCATACATATTCTGGTTACATGTCAGAATAACTCAAAGTATAATCTGAAGAAAGAATATTATGTCTAGTTTTATGTTAAAAAAAATCTTCCCTAATGCTCACACAATACAGACTTTCCTAGACATTGTTATAGAGCTCTGAAAATGATTTTTGCTGAAAATCGCTGTAATTAATGACCCGATCCAGGAATGTGTTGGCTAATTGCTGTGGTTTAGAGCAGTACTGTGGGTGCGGAGATATACTGTATGTAGTAGTGAGGATAAAGCCGTTTACCCGCCACCACTCTGCGGTCCTGAGCAATGTTGCCTGGATGTTGGCAGGCAAGTCTCTACAAGGCCAGGCTTCCTGTCATCTCGTCTTTTGTTATCGTTTTCCACAGGACATTACTCACCTTATACACACTCCAAACACACCTCCCCGATGACAAGATTACCTCCAAAATAACAGCAATGATTTACTGATTGATAACAACAATGCTGTGTACACAAGCCTAGCTGACTCCAAAAGTACTAGGATTTTCTAGAGCTAAAGCTGCTATAAAAGACACAACATGACGCAACTTTGTTTTCATTACGATATAATTAAATGTATTTTTTAATGCAAGCAGTGTTAGGTGCGTGACAATTACTTGGTATAAGCCTTTTGTTGAAAAAGTGTCAAAAAGTAAACAAAAAAAGTTTGCAAACTATGTGTTCAGTTTTGTGAATGCTATATACAGTTATTGTAAAATAAACAATTACAAAAAGTGTCAATAAAGTCGGAAAAAAGTATACAGTTTTTTGTTCACTTACACTTTTTATTATTGTGTTTAAGGGTGTTTTAGCATTCAGAGAAGAGCACACAGAAAGGCCCCTTGCACATGGTTGGCTCTGCCAAGTGGATCTGCCTGCTCATCCCCTCCGGTGATCCCCAATGAGCAGGCGGATGACAGGTCCGTGTCCGCTCTGCTTATGCAGAGCTGATACAGACACAGCTCACTGGGCTCCTGTCCATTTATATCCGACAGTCATTCAATACGATCCGCTAGACCAGTGGTCTCCAAACTATGGCCCGGGGCCGGATGATGCCCATTGCTTGCCCTTGATAGAATAGAATAGGTAGGCGCTACATCAGCAAAAAACAAATAAACAAGTAAAAGTAAAGTTAAGGGAGGGATATGTATTAGCAAAAATCTCTATATCTAGTGCCTCAAATTTGGTGCATACCCCCCCCCCCCAGTGCATGGACCAAACTTGATAGTCCTAGTCCTAAACATATACTATTGTATTGTGATTATAATTAGTGTGAAGCTACCCCTAGTATAGTGAAGTTTTCACTATAACATGTATATAGAATAGATTAGGTAGGCGCCTACCTACCTACCTATTCTATTACTTTGCTTGCCCTTATCTGGCCCTTGGGGTACTTTTTCTCCCACTGATACAAGACACTATTTCTCCCACTGACACCAACAAGGGGGCATAATTTCAACCGCTGACATCAACAACAACCACTATTCCTCTCACTGAAACAAACCATGGGGCCCTTTTCCTCCCACTGACACCAACTATGGGGCACTATTCTTCCTACTGAGACCAATGATGGGGCACTATTTCTCCAACTTACACCAAGAATAGGGCATTATTCTTCCCCTAATGCCAAAGATGCATTGTTTACTCCCAGTGCTGCAGGACAATTTCTACTCCCAATAGCCATAGTCAGACCCCCCTAAAGTCTGAAAGCCAATAAACCTGCCCTTTGTTTAGAATGTTTGGAGACCCCTGTGCTAGACGGATGGGAAACGGATCCCATCTATCTGGTTTTAGTGGAAAGATGCAGGCGGGTGTAAATGGACACGTGTGCATTTACATCCGCCACTCCATAGCGGGCATAGGATGGTCCAGTTGGATCTGCCTTAGAAACAGGTGGACCCAATCTGTCCACCCATGTGAAAGGGCCCTTACACAGCTATATAATTAGGTATTATATATTGTTTCTTTCATTACAACACAAGTACAGCAAAGGAGGACATTATACTTACATAGACTATGGCCTCATGCACACGGAGCTTTAAAAAATGCAGCTTATCTAGGCGTTCAGAGGTTTTTTTAATGCTTGTAAAAGCACCTCTATGGTAGCCTATGTGGGGCCATGCGTTTACAGGCATATTAGAATTGGAGCATTTACAGGAGAAAAAATGCACCAAAGGTGTTTTTTGATAGGAGGTTTTGAGCAGAAACATGCGTAAACATGTCTAAATGCGCATAAACGCTCACGTATGCACACAGATGTATTCTGATAGCCAAAATAAATTAATATTCTGGCCAGTAGAATGCATTTACGCTCAAATGCCATACACGCTTAAATATGTGTAAATACGCACATAAACACACATACATATTGTAACATTGGAAGCATTTTATTTCTGTCAAATTCTGCTTCTTTAGAAAAGCTTGAATACATGAAACTGAGAGCTAGCCATACACTGTAAGTATTTTGTTAAAAAATTTTCATTTTTGAACATCTGTTCAATTTTTAATGATTAGTAGGGACAAATCAACAATTGCTTTTGATCACAGTGATAAGAAAAATGAAAGACATACAGTAAAGTAGAAATATCTAAATGAACAAAGTTTTAACTGTTAATATGGTCTTCATTTGGGAGAAATCATACTAAAAAAGTTTCATCAACAATAAGAATTGGATCCACAACATGACCACTAATTTATGTATAATACAGGAATGTAGGAAGAAACAATTCAAAACTGTTTTTATTAGTAGATCCTTACATATTTACTGTATGTGTGTATGTTTGTGCGTGTAGTATATCCAATATATCCTCATTGGCTGATGAACAAATAATATATTATACATATACTTCCAAAAACACACCATACTTACACATTTAAATAAAATTTGCATTATTTTTTTTTGTTGACTTCATAAGAAATTAAAGAAAGTCTGATACGTGGGAATCCACATCCTGGGATTCCAACCAAGTAGCAAGTCTGGATGAGATTTTATAGGCTTTCGAATAAAACTAATTGACTCAATGATGGCATCATTGAATGCACCGAATTTCATAAGAACCTTCAGATGGAGATCTAACCATTTATGGCCAACTTTACTGTTTGAGCTGCAGTTTTAATGGAGGAATTTATTAGAGCAGTTCACCTTCCTTTACTATGCTTCTAAAAATGCTAATTGCCTGTGTTGTCCCTTATTTCAGATCATCTTAGACTTTCTGGCCTGGAACAAGCAGTCAGTCAGTAAAGCTAGAACTGATCTGCATATATCCCAAGAGATAGACAAACGAAACCAGCGCTCCAATCTTCATGCAAACCAAGGAATTGCCAAAATGCCAATTGAAGAGGTGCTGCCCTTCTGAGATCGGGAAATCTGACCACTGGTAAATGAAAACAAACAAGGGCGCACTCTCATCGTGCATTACCGTGGTATAACACGTAATTTATTAAATAAAAAAGGATGTATACTCACAAACCGACGTGATTATAGGCAGTATGAGTGATCCACAAAAACAGTCACAATACAACTGTATCTAATGATGCGGATAAACTGACGCTTTTCAGGGGCTGAACCCCCTTCCTCAGAGCTCTGTGGATCACTCATACTGCCTATAATCACGTTGGTTTGTGAGTATACATCCTTTTTTATTTAATAAATTACGTGGTATACCACGGTAATGCACAATGAGAGTGCGCCCTTGTTTGATCTGCATATATGTTCCAGGTTAGCAGTACAGAAAGGAATGAAGCCGTTGGATCTCCATGGCATTAAAATATCGGCATTTTCAGAAGGACAGTTCGGCAGTGGCACCTTACATATTCCTCTCCGCACAGGTTCCTTTTAATCCACCTGAGAAAGATGTCATCTGTATAAATAGGAAATACACCAATCATGTCTTCATAGATGAACGCAGCATTAATTGTGAGATTTTAGTCTGTGATAAATAATGTGTCAACAATGGGCTGCATTACCGATTATAAACTAATCCATGGAAAATGGCATTTTCTAATTTTCCTGTTCCTGTGTATTAATGAGAACAGGAGCCCAATGTCTGCAATTAAATGTGCTGTCAGGTTAATTAAAAAGTAAACCAAACAACTTTGTAAATAGAGCTGTTCTGTGTGTAATTAGGACTCTCTCCCCTCCATGATACGCATGTAATTATAAATCATACCAATACGTGGTAAGTATGTAATTAGAAATTACACTTATGAACGGCGTGCTCAGCTGCTGGAAAACATTGACCTTCCTGTTATTTACATTATGAGTCATGAGATATGAAATGACTTTATTAGGAGGGACATTTTATCTACGATAGATAATTATCTATCTATCTATCTATCTATCTATCTATCTATCTATCTACCTATCTATCTATCTATCTATCTATCTATCTATCTATCTATCTATCTATCTATCTATCTACCTATCTATCTATCTATCTATCTATCTATCTATCTATCTATCTATCTATCTATGTGCATGTATGTCTACAATATCGATCCATGTATTTACTTATCTAGTTTTCTAGTCTGTCTATCTATCTATCTATCTATCTATCTATCTATCTATTGAATATATCTCTACAATATCTCTCCATCTGTATGTCTGCATGTCTGTCAATAATATCAACCCATATATTTACCATATATATACACCATATATCTAGTCTATCTATCTATCTATCTATCTATCTATCTATCTATCTATCTATCTACTGTATCTATCTATCTATCTATCTCTACAATATCTCTCCATCTGTGTGTCTGCATGTCTGTCTACAATATCAATATATATTTACCTATCTAGTTTATCTATGTATCTGTATCTCCAGTATCTATCTATCTATCTATCTATCTATCTATCTATCTATCTATCTATCTATCTATCTATCTTTCTATCTATCTATCTATCTATCTATCTATCTATCTATCTATCTATCTATGTGCATGTATGTCTACAATATCGATCCATATATTTACTTATCTAGTTTTCTAGTCTGTCTATCTATCTATCTATCTATCTATTGTTTTTATCTATCTGTCCTATCTATCTATTGAATATATCTCTACAATATCTCTCCATCTGTATGTCTGCATGTCTGTCAATAATATCAATCCATATATTTACCATATATATACCATATATCTAGTCTATTTATCTATCTATCTATCTATCTATCTATCTATCTCTACAATATCTCTCCATCTGTATGTCTGCATGTCTGTCTACAATATCAATATATATTTACCTATCTAGTCTATCTATGTATCTATCTACGGTATCTCTCCATATATTTACCTATCTAGTTTATCTATCTGTATCTCCAGTATCTCTCCAGTATCTATCTATCTATCTATCTATCTATCTATCTATCTATCTATCTGTATCTCTCCAGTATCTATCTATCTATCTATCTATCTATCTATCTATCTATCTATCTATCTATCTATCTATCTATCTATCTGTATCTCTCCAGTATCTATCTATCTATCTATCTATCTATCTATCTATCTATCTATCTATCTATCTATCTATCTATCTGTATCTCTCCAGTATCTATCTATCTATCTGTATCTCTCCAGTATCTATCTATCTATCTATCTATCTATCTATCTATCTATCTATCTGCATGTCTGTCTACAATATCAATCCTTATAATATACATAGAAAGAAGAATCCCCCAACCCAAACTATGTATAGACATTGCTTGAAGTGTATGAATAGCCAACACTTTTTGTTTAGTTTTGGATAAAGTAGAAAAGTGTTAACCCCTCCAGGTTTTGTTTTTTTTTTTGCTGTCTGTTGGGGAAATTTTTCTTTACTTCCTGTACTAGGGACACAAAAGGAAGTTAGAGAAAATCTCCCAGAGTAAAGAAAATTTCCCTGGTAGACAGTTTTGCTCATTGTAAGATTTCCACTTAGTTCTTTATTGGGGCAGCTTTAACATTTTGGATTTCTTTTTCTGTCCCAGTAGCAATAGTCACCAGGACAAATAGAGTGGTGGATTTCCCTGCAGTGGCATAGAGAGCAATAAAAACTTGAAAAAGAGCCTAATCCTTCCCCACCTTATCTAAAACTAAAACAAACCGAAACGTTTTTGCCTAGAGACACACTTTGTATCCAAATTGTGATTCCAGATGTGAAAACATTACAACTCCACCACACAAAAGTAAGATGACTGTTAAGACACTGTTGTCTTCCTAAAGATGTAAAAACCACAAGCTAACCACAAAGGTCACGGGATTGCAACTAATACTGAGATCAATGGATTCCTGCAAAATGAGCCGTCGTCCATCATTTCCCATATTTCCTATGTACTAGTAGCACATCACTGTTGTTTCAGCTTTCCCAAGAAAGTGGAAAAGCCTTTGTTAAAGGACATATACTGATTGGTGGGCTGGTTTGCTTCTTCCAAACTGATCAGCTGGTAATGATGGGTTATAGAATAGCCTCGGGTCTGTTGGAAGATTTGGAGTTGTTTGATTTCTAGTATGACTCATGTTAAAGCTGGCCTCCAGGCAAATGAAACAAAAATATCAATTGATGCAATTTCGTCTTAATGTAAAAAAAATCTATTAATGTATTTTAAAATGAAGTGCTTATACATTTCTGAATATAAATTGGTATCTGCTGTACAGTAGAAACTGGGGGAGGAGAAGACAACACTGGGAGCCAATCAGGTGTGCTGCATGCACATGTGCTGATAAAGAACATGCTGACAGGAGGAGAGCGCAGAGTAAACAAAGGAGTGAACTTATTTGGCTGCTCCTTATCTGTTCAGTAACATTCTAAGGGCAGGATAGTGACTCCATTGTATTACATAAATGCAGCAGAGAAAAGTAAGGTCAACCAACCAATCAACCAACCAACTTAACTGTCTTGCAGGGTTGTGTATATCTCAGGATTGAAAATCCAGAAGGCCCAGGGACCACTTTAATGCTCCTACAGTAAACCAATAGATAGCATACTAAAGCTGTACTTGAATGTAAAAAAAGTAAATTGTTCAATCTACTTTTGTTGAAGGAACCTGTCAGAAAATTGTCGGCCAAACATTGCCTTCATCCAGTCAGATGTAGGCACTGTTAGGGTATTTTGACAGCGTGTAGGTAGGTGCAGTTTGTTTTCTGCACTGCAGGTGGCGCTTAAATTGACACCTCAGCCTGGAGAGGAAGTACAAGGGAAACAACATTTCTCTATGATTTCTTGGGTCAATGAACAGCATTTTGGTTTGCTACTCTACGCCCTTGTGACCCTCGGTGGCCATCTTGGGTCAGCAGAGTCAATTTAAGTCCCTGCCCCCAGGTTTTGCCATACTTCTTGCGTGTGGCTAGTGTAGGGAGAGAGACCCCACCTGCTAAGGAAGCCAAGTAGCGGAAGGGAAAGGTTCCTGTTGAGGAGGAAAAGATTAGGGACTTGCTGCCCTGGCAATGAGTTCTTCTCATTGGGATTGGATCAGCCAGGCTGCACTTCTCCCTCTAAAACAGGCACTGTCAGCACCTCTCCTCCTCTACATCTGACTACACTGAACTTGAGTGAGTTAATTCCTTAGTGGTGCTGGTCCTGTTTATAACATTGATGTTCTGCTTAATACAAGTTCCAAGATGGAGATCTGTTAGGCTGAATTAAAGTAATCTATTGGGGCTCGTTCATGGAAGCAGCCAGGGGGTGACAAAATCAGGCGGTTGACCCGCAGTTACACCTCTCCCAGACTGCCTGCCTGAACAAGGGCATCAGCCAGTCAGGGTTGTACACATGCCTCAATCAAATGCAAAATGGTGTGTCACTTTTGTCCAGAAGTACCGCTGTCAAGCATGACCCATTCATGACAATAGGTGTGTGTCACAAGCACCCTGCAACCATGTGCAATGCATGCGATTGCACTGCGATGGACTGTCAAATGTTAGCCGCATGTGTGAATGAGCCTTTAGTGTATGTCCAGTTTTAGTCAACATGGTGTCGCTCCTAAGGGAGGATGGACATGTAGGTAGTTGATGGCTGCTGAGGCAGGACATGTCAGTAGAGACAATGTAGATGGGGAAGCTTCTCTGTGCTTATTGTAATCCTTATCAATGTCAATTGAAAGAATGGGGGGGGGGGGTACTGCAACCTTGGCTTGGGCCTACCTTAAAGATGACCTGTAACCAACTAAAACAAAGTGCAGTTAAAACTGAAGATAAACCAAGTCATTTAAATGCTTACTTGATGTTTTTACCTTTCCCTAAAGGATTATTATTGACTTGCAATGTGTCTCTAGACTAAATCTGACTGCTGCAGAAAAGTAATTTCCCTAGCAGAGCCGTTCTGGGAGGTTTTCTACAACAGAAATAAAGGTAAACTAGCAATTGGGACAGAAAGGGAACAACTTTGCGGCCCAGAAGTGTGGGGGAACATAAAACTATATCCTACATGGAATCACTATTAAAGGCTGGGGATAACACTTTGGTTGCAGAAGACAACACAGCAAGGTCACAGGCACTAATCTTTGTTAAGCTGACTTTTGTCTAGCAAACACTAGAAGAAATTTGAATACTTTCATTTCAGGAATAATTGTTTGGATGTTTTAATTGTTAGTGCGGTGTAATAGACATTCCTATTCGACTGCAGTGACGTGACAATTCGAAGGAGCAGGATGGAAAGTATTTCTCCAAAGAACCAAATTCTAACGGTGAATGTGGTTTTTGTATGGAAAATTACATTCATTCCAAAATTGAATGTCAAAAGCAAATGGAATTTTGAAGTGCTCATCAAGTTGTCAAATGTACTGATGAGAATTTTCAAATGTAATTTTTTTTTTTTAAATCCACTAATGTATGGCCAGCTTTAGTCATTACATGTAATACTCTCAATTGATTTTGACATTTCGCCAATATTGTTTCAAATTCTTTATTTTCAACGAGCATAGGGACCAAGAGGGTGACATGGTTTAACACATGTTATTGCATCTTGGCATATTCCAGGTGAGGGACAGTACAAATAAATTGAACAACAATAAAGAAGAAACCAAGTACAGTGAAATATAAGCCATATAATGACAATTAAGTGCCATCTCAAATGGTATAAAAATGAATGGTCAATTGTAATGAAAAACAAAAGTTCTCGCCAGCTCCATAGCTTCATTTTCCATAAACTGAAAGGGTGAAAAAAAGGAAAGGGGAGAGCTGGAAGGGTTAGACATTTCAACAATATTACTTTTTATTCTTTTCCACCATTTAAATGGTAAATCCCTTTAGTCTCAATCAGATTCATGACTAAAAAAAGTTTTGGATGACATTCTTGTAGCAATTGTGCAAAACAGTTGAGTGGACCCTGTTATTTTACTTCTCTAATGCAATGGACAGGAATACTGTGCATTTTTAAAATAAATTAATTTTGAATGATGGTTAAATTATAAGATGATCAGACTCAGGCCATGTATATGCAATAAGAGACAATGAATTGAACACCATCCAAGATCAGTCATATTTTTATTTTGCCACTGTGGGTGATTGTGCACAAGGGTGTCTAGCCAGAACAGAACTATCAGTAGACAAAGTAGGAGGATAAGCATCATTTACAGCTGGATAATTTTGTAAGTTTTTTAAGCCCTGCTGCAAAGAAACAACTGAAATATATAAAATTAGTCAAAATGTTTCTAAATTTATGTTCTGCTCAAACTGTGGTCATATCAGGCAATTACCACTGTGTACCAAATAATGCATAATTCTGTTCAGGTCATTTGGAATCTTGAATACATGGCTGAAATTTTCAATTAGAAATTCATGCATACTCGTTTGAATGCTGCAGCCATCCGGAATTAATATATTTTTGAATGAACAAGGCAAAGCACTGCTGAATGCTCACCGAAGCCTGAAATGTCCTATTAAACACAATTTGGCCCAATTTACCTTCAGATTGATAACAATGCACTGGAGATAGCGCCTTAATAAATAAGGCATGAACAGTGCTCCATTTCAGATTCATAGGCTATTGTAACAAATACATTATGAGCTTTAATTCAATGACATCATCCAATGTTAGCCAAAGTCTATGTGCCATTCTTTTCATACATACTGTAGGATATTACTCCTCTCCTGCCAACTACTTGTTGAATTTGACAAGCTGCTTTAGCATTACTACATTCTGTAACAGAAGTACAATCGAATTCATAGATAACAGTCAAAATGTTGGCATTCTAAGAAGAGAAGCAACCAGCAAAGTTTTTAAAACACTAACTGATAAAAAAAAATGTCAGCATGCAAGAAAATTTCGTCAGTATTCATTTTGGTAGCTTTTAAGATCTCTGTTTCATTCATTTGCTAGAAGATATACCAACTGAATACTATAGGAAACACTCTTACATGTTATATGCCAAAAGAAAGATGGCAAGTGTATGGCCAGTACATCAACAACCAACTCAACAAATTTCTTTTCCAACTATCAGCAAGCATCACCAATCAGAATATACAAACAATATTGAAAATGACAGTTTTAACATTTGAAGATCAGGAAACAAACTGGGTGACTTACCCACGTCAACAATGTTTTCAAACAGAAAGACAAAGTTTTGATCTTCTCCATTAACTGGAGGCAGCGGTAGCTTCTTTTTGGAGTTCACTTTTGAAGAATGCACGGCCATTGTGCACCTAATGAAAAAATCCCTGATGAGTAGTATATAAATCCGTAGCGAAATCCAGAAAAAGACTCAGGTATTAATAAAATAATCCCGTTTAAAAGTTCTTGTTACTGGCAAGCCAAGTGGATTTCCAGAATTGGAAGGAAGAATAAGATGTCTTTTTGGTGATTCGTTTTCACAGTAGATCTTCTAATGGCTGGAATGCTTTCCTTCCCTTAGACTCCCAATTCAAAGGCAGTCATCATGAAGAAATGGTCGTCTTACCTACACACAAATTAGTGCAAATGATCAGGTATGTGTTACTCGAGAGGTGTCCTAGGATCATTCCGAGCTCAGACAACTATTTACTGTGTGTCTCCAGATGACTGAGGTGATCCCAATTACTGTCGTCCCTACCAGTCAGATCTGTATCTTCTACCTGTAAGAGAGATTAGGTGTCAGAAAGTCATCAAGATATCACAGATATTCTCTAAGAAATGTGTAAAGAAAAAAAAAATTCAAAAGTCTTGTCCAGAAATAACTAAGAGAAATTCAAATGGGTATAAATGGTGTTTCTTTCTTTCACTTTATGGCAGCCAAAGACATCAGGGAGGGGGATTGACATGTAAAAGCACAGTCCACCTACCCCCAGGCATCTCAATCACTTCTCAATCTTAGTGATTCCTCTAACACAATTGAGCTGTGTGGCTGTTCATGGTTAGCCCATGTAGACAGCAGAGGAGGTGTGTTGCAGATATCTGTAGTGTTGGCTTTTCCAAACAGTTTAATTGTTTTTTCCCCCAGATAAAACTTGGCCAATGCTGTCTGCTTATGACCCATAGGTTTTAGGTCCAATTGGCACCTTCAACCTTAAAGTCGTCCCTAAACATAGCTTGATCTTCACCCATCCAGCCAATTTTAACCAGACTGACCAGTAACTTTCTGCATATGACCTCATAGAGGAGATTCTCCCTCGCTTTCTGTCCCTATGAAACTCATAAAAAAAAACGCAGGGTGTGGTTGTCACCAGAAAGGCATAAGAGGCACAAGCATGAAAAAAATTGTCAGAAGCTCTTAAATCAGAACTTCACCCAAACAGGGACGTTCTGCTTGTTTTATCAATTGGCACATTTTTTGGGTGGATTGGGTACCTGGTTTTCACAGGTACCCAATCCCATTTCCGCCTGGATCGCCTAGGCAATCCAAGCAGGAGTTCTCCCCCCCTTCACACACAGTTGATTTACTAAAACTGGAGAGTTCAAAATCTGGTGCAACTGTGAAGGTAGCCAATCGGCTTCTAACTTCAGTTTGTTCAAATAAGATTTGACAATAAAACCTGGACGCTTATTGGTTTCTATGCAGAGCTGCACCAGATTTTGCATTCTCCAGCTATAGTAAATCAACCCCAGTGTCTTCTGGGACACAATGCAGGTCCTAGAAGACTACGGAACCATTCACAAAGTGCACTGGGAAGCTGGCTGTGAAGATGCCGTTAATCTGCCAGCACTTGGACCCAAAGCCCATTAAAGAATTAGCTTGGGGGAGGACAGTGCTGGATCCCTGGACAGATAAGTGTCCTTATATTAAAAGGCATAAGCTACAGTATTTGTTTGCTGAGTTTTTTTCGGGGGAGACTGGTGCTCCTTTTTAAGTTGACCATATATTGTTCATATTTCATTTTGTTTTGTTCAGTTCCAGATGAAATTTATTTAGTGGGTACCTGTACCATCCCCTCCTGCTCAGCATCATTTGAAAAATTGAAGGAGATGGGCAGAAAATTGTTGACCAAACAGCAACTGCATCCATTTAGATACAGCTGTTCTTGTTTTCTTTTTTTTGTGTCAATTGTTAAATTTTTTATTGTTAAAACATTTCAGTAAAGTGCAAATCCCTAGAGAAAAAATAGGTCATAGACAAAGCAAATAATAAACCATGTTACAGGTCTGCCAATGGGACAATAGAGAGCAAGGTCACCCCTCTGCAAGATAAAATTATCCTAACAAATTTTATCAAAGCAAAGGAAAAAAATGAATGACATTACCAATACAAATCAAAGGCAACTAGGCTTGATATACAGTATATGACTAAAAGAATACATTATCAGCAAATTGACCTTCTAGGTACCCAATAACGAACCTAAGTAAGGTGGGAAGACAGCAGAAGGAAAAAGAAACAGAAAAAAGGAGACTCTGGGTTTTCTGATGACTCTGGAAGGAGGGATAGTCCATCTGCACTGTATAGCTTGGATGGAGGAATCTGAATTTTTATTTTAGTTCAGCCTACAGGTAAGGCCAGTGTATGGCCAGCATTACCTTTCCTCATGCTATGAGAAATGTGGTTTGTGTGTGTACTACTGAAGATATTTCTTATCACCTTCTGTCCAAATAGGCACACAGATGGCAATAAAAAACTGAGAGAGATTCTAACCCTTCACTGCTGTATCCAAAACAACATTTTAAAAAATCCCTTCGAGTTCTTAGAGTAGAGTTTTTCTCTTGGCAAGCATGGTGTCTGGAAGACCAAAGCTGGCCATGGACAGTTCATTTTTTTCATCATCAGAAGGATGTGGATGAAGGAATCCCCCTTGCTGTGACATTGTATTCTGAGTCTTCATGCACACTTGATGTTCTTACAGCGGCAGTTTTTGGCTTTTGACGTTTTTTTCTACAGCCAGTAAACCCCCCAGCATGTTATCCATGCACACAGACTGTAATCAACGTTTATTGGCTGAGCCGTTTTTTGGCTGGAAAAAACCCCAAAACTAGTGGGTTTCTAGAGGAGTTTTTTAGCTGTAAAAACACTCTAACACTGAAAAACTGTGGCAAAACATGGTAAACTGCTGCAAACCGGCATGTCGGACACTTTTTTTAACAAAAAAACCTGCTAAATACGCAAATGCGGAAAAATGCAGGAAAACGCCACTAATCGCAGCAAACCGCTGCTAAACGCTAATTCAGAAATGCAAAAAAAAGTTTAAAAACTCTAATTTTTAACGTGACTTTACACAGCTAACATTACCAGCGTTTTCAAAACGCCCAGTGTGCATGGAGTCTCACATTGAGATCCATCACTGTCAGAATAAACTGATCAGTGGCTGCAGCTGCTGATCGATAGGTCTTCCAGCATGTTCCCTTTGAAAAAAAGTCTATCAATCAATAGCCTTCTGTCTAGTGCACACTGATTGGAATTTGGTGGGTCCCTCCTGAACTGACCGAATTTTGATCAGTCTATGGACAGTTTTGTCTTCATGGAGTCTGTTTATTATCCTTGAGGTTTTATGAGTATCTGATGGGTGTTAAAGTGAGTGTTTTTTAACAAAAGGATCCTCCAGCCCCTTCCCATACTCCAGCCCTGCCCCACACATCTTCTTCCATGGCCCAGAGCTGTCTTCTTCTGGTTGAAATGTCACCTAGCTTGGAGCTGGGCTTTTATGTTCCTTTCCAAAACCTTAATGATATGTTAATTAACTTCCATCTAAATTGGCCCCAATATGTGTTTGTACAACTGAAGGAGGCTTACTAAACTGTTGCTTCAGAGGTAGGGACTGAAAGCTACATACTCTGTATATCCCTATATAACATACTTTGCACTGTGTATATTATTACATTTAATAAAAAAGGAAATATTATTTTAAATGACTTATTCTCAACAAACATATAAAATCTTCCATACACCATAAATGGAAGCGAACTTCCCAACATTACAGTAAACTCTACCCCTCGCCTCTCTAATACGGATTAATTTAATTTGTAGCTATGTTGAAGTGCCTGCGATGACTAAAAACAGCATGTCTGCAAGAACGGAACGCGTAATTACATTTTATTGGAAGTGTTGGGGAGGAGTGTTCCTGCTGTCTTTCCTATGAACCTGATTGGTTAAATCAAACTTTGAGTCTACGGCAAACAGTGAAAATGTGCTTATTAAATTATAAGGCCTTTAATTTCTTATTGTTAATTATATGCTAAGCTGCAAAAAGTCTTGTCAGCGTATTTCACACGGGTTCTGGCTGAGCGAAATTATCTTGCCAGAAAGCAATGTTCAGTGTGACCTAAAAAAGAAAAGGTATTTTTTCATGAGCTGATAAATGAAAGTTATGGCTTGATTGAGAGATACAATCATTTGCAGCTGTAGATAAATAATATCATTGAGCTATGAAAAGTCATTGGCGCACTAATTGTAATTGCACAACGGGCAAATAAACTGATTAAAGGGAATAGATAGTCTTTTGTTTTATCAGATTTACATTTCAAACATTGAATGCAAATAGTCCTATCTAAAATATACTGTGAAAACCATGTTTGCATTCTCACCAGTTTTCACACTGGTGCAACTTGGCTTGCGACTTGGGACACACAAAATCTGGTGAAGCTGGGCATGGTAGCCAATCAGTTTATAAGGCTGGCCATACACTATACAATTTTCTGTCCAATTTCTGCCCAATTTCCTTTAGATTTACCTCCAGCTATGTAGTACAAGGGCCTGACTAAGGCTGGCCATGCATTATACAAATTTCTGTCCAATTTCTGCCCAATTTCCTTTAGATTTACCTTCAGCTATGTAGTACAAGGGCCTGACTAAGGCTGGCCATGCATTATACAAATTTCTGTCCAATTTCTGCCCAATTTCCTTTAGATTTACCTTCAGCTATGTAGTACAAGGGCCTGACTAAGGCTGGCCATACATTATACAAATTTCTGTCCAATTTCTGCCCAATTTCCTTTAGATTTACCTTCAGCTATGTAGTACAAGGGCCTGACTACATTATACAATTTTATTGAGATTTTTAGATTTACCAAAACCCATATAATATGAGGTCAAACCTAACAACACTTTCAATTGTATCCAATTAGGCATGTCCTTGCCAGGGGCGGACTGTCCATTTGGAAACTCGGGCACTGCCCGAGGGCCGAGGTTAGTAGGGGGCCCCATGAGATGCCCCTGGAACCTTTTTATAGGCTTTTTTGAGTCTGGGCAAGGACACAGGGGCCCCATGATCCCCTATTGCCCTGGGGCCCTATGAGTTGTCAGTCCGCCCCTGGTCCTTGCACTACATAGTTGAATGTAAATCTAAAGGAAATTGGGCAGAAATTGAAAAGAAAATTGTATAGTCTATGACCAGCATAATTGGATACAAGTGAAAGTGTTGTTTAGGTTTGACCTCATATTATATGGTTTTTGGTAAATCTAAAGCAAAATTCTCGAGAAAATTGTATAATGTATGGCCAACCTAACTTCAACTTGTCCAAATAAGCTTTGGATAATAAAACCTGTAATCCGATTGGTTTCTATGCAGAGCTGCACCACCTTTTGCACTCCCAACTTTTAGCAAGTCAACCCCATAGAGTCACGTGACAAGGGAAAACACATTCATTTCAATGGCAGCTGTTCCAATCAATGCGACTCAAGGCACACAGGGGTTTATGTACTAAAGCTGGAGAGTGCAAAATCAGGCTCACTTCTGCATAGAACCCAGTCAGCTTCCAGATTTTATTGCCAAAGTTTAATTGAACAAGCTGAGGGTAGAAGCTGATTGGTTTCTATGCAGAAATGAGCCTGATTTTGCACTCTCCAGCTTTAGAAAATAAACCCCACCAACTTTTAATGTGACTTCAATATGACTTAGACTCAATAGACTCTAATGTTGCATGAAAGTGGCAAGCAAGTCGCACTGCATAGTCGCACTGGAAATCGCACAACAATGGGGTCACAGCAGCATACTGTAGGTACATTGGGGTAGCCATATTTGATCTGTGCTTAAGCAGGCTGTGTTAATTGTTGATTTCCTAATCATACTGTCTGTTTAGGTCTATTTAACCACTTGACAATAGGGCTATAGCCAAATGACGGCTACAGCGCGGCTGTCCAATTCTGGGAGGGCGTCATATGACGTCCTCCCAGAACGCACCCCCAGTGGCACGCACCCAGTGCTGTCTGTGATCACTGATGCTGAACACATGACAAGGTAAAAGACCAATCACAGCAGCCTTTTACCACATGATCATCTGTGTCCAATGATACAGCTGATCACAAAGTAAATACAGTTGCCAGTTATTGGCAGAACTTGCCTCATGCTGTCACAGCGTGAGGAAAGTACTGCCGATAACCGGCAAGTGTTACTGAGGACCTCTGAACTGATAATCAGGGCACTGATTATCAGTGCAGCCCCAAAAGTTCCCAGCAGTGGCGCTTATCAGTGCCCAGCAGTGCTCATCTGTGCCACCCATCAGTGCCCAGCAGTGTCCATCAGTGCCGCCAGTCAGTACTGCAAATCAGTGCTGTCAGTCAGTGCTGCCAGTTAGTGCCCATCAGTGCAGCCTATCAGTGTTCATCATTGCAACCTATCAGTGCCCATCAGTTCTGCATATCAGTGCCTCCTCATCAATTCCCACCAGTTCCACCTCATCAGTGCTGCTTATCAGAGCCACCTCATCAGTGCCCATCAGTGCTGCCTATCAGTGCAGCCTCATCAATGCACATTAGTGCAGGAGAAAATGTACCTGTTTGCAAAATTTTATAATAGAAACAAAGAAAAACTTTATTTTTTCAAATTTTTTGCTCTTTTTTTGTTTATAGCGCAAAAAATAAAACACCAAGTGGTGATTAAATACCACAAAAAAAAGCTCTATTTGTGTGAAAAAAATGCTACAAATTTCATATGGGTACAGTGTTGCATGACTGCGCGATTATCATTCAAAGTGCGACAGCGCTGAGAGCTGAAAATTGGCCTGGGCAGGAAGGGGGTATAAGTGCTGGTAGGCAAGTGGTTAAATGAACACAAAGGACGCCTCCATCACTAATCATGTCAAACATCCACAATGTACCTAGTAACCAATAACCTTGTCTTCACCTTTGCTTAGATTGTGAGATGACATGATGGAGCTCAAAATGATATAATTGATGCAGCATTGATGTTTACTTATGGCAAGATTTAGCTACGGTTTATTAAAAGTTTAGTATTAATTTGCAATGCTGATATATTTGATCACAATAATGTGATTTTATATGATGTATCTACTTTAAAGTGCAACTCAATCCTTACCATCAGTGTTGCAAACAGGCTGTCCCCATAAGGAAGTTACTTACTCTGATTTTACTGCACACTGTGAGCATCTCACAGTGTGCATTAGAAGCTGCAGCCATCAGAGCCTGCCGTATTACCTAGCTGGAGGAGGCACAGCATCACGTAGCTCTTTCCTCTCAAACCTGACTGACCCTGGTCTTCCTCTTTCATTTATTAGACTTCAGTCCTGTTTAATCGCGGAGGATCAGCATCACAAGTGGACATTGCCTAGAATGGTTTGCTGTTTCCAGGTAGCTATATACAGCCCTACCCACCAGTCATGATCTGCCTGCATTGCATAGAGGAGCACAGAGACCCTGTATTTACATCACAGGATCTAAAAAAATGGAAAGTAATGGAAAAAGAAAGGTTTTATTTACAAAATGTCATTAGCGTATTGATGAGGAAGGAGGGATTAACTGAGTAAGGCAAAATCAAAGCAGATCAAGCTTCAGCCTTGAAGAGATTCTGTCACTACAAAAAAAAGGATGCCCAAAAAATTGTTGCAATAGAAGATAATCAATACTCGCTTATCCCGCTGCCCACTCTTGGGATCCTCAAATCTCCACATCTGGGTGTGCAAGATGTCTGGGTGTGTCTGCCGCGTATGCTGTGGTTCCATCTGCCTTCCTCTACATAGGACTACAGTAATTGAAAATAAAAATTTATAATAAAAAAAAGAGCGCACACCAACCTAGTGCATGACCAAAAAACACCGTTTGTTAAAATATAAAAAGTACGTCATCTACTCACAAGCACATGTAATGTACAGGAATGTGATAGGATGCAGACAAGACCTTCTCTAAGTTCACGGTACCCAGCCAGCAGGGGTGGACTGACCATTTGGAAACTCGGGCACTGCCTGAGGGCCCAGGGCTAGTGAGGAGCCCCATGAGATGCCCCTGGTATCTTTTTCATAGGCTTTTTTGAGTTTGGGCAAGGACACAGGGGCCCCATGATCCCCTATTGCCCGGGGGCCCCATGAGTTGCCAGTCCGCCCCTGCCGGCCAGTGTTGTTGGAAGTCTCCGTAGTGTCCTAAGGCTTACTTATTTCGAGGGACGGACCCTCTTCTTCAGAGCCCAAGACTGATATTGATCTTAAAAGTAAGAGGGCGCACTGACCTAGTCCAAAAAAACACCATTTGTTAAAATATAAAAAGTAGATCGTCTACTCACAAGCACATGTAATGTACAGGAATATGATAGGATGCAGACAAGACCGCCTCTAGGTCTAGGTCTTCTTCAGGCTTTGGCTCTGAAGAAGAGGGTCTGTCCCTCGAAACAAGTAAGCCTTAGGATACTACGGAGACTTCCAACAACACTGGCCAGGTACCATGGACTTAGAGGAGGTCTTGTCTGCATCCTATCATATTCCTGTACATTACATGTGGTTGTGAGTAGATGACCTACTTTTTTATATTTTAACAAATGGTGTTTTTTTGGTAATGGACTAGGTCAGTGTGCCATCTTACTTTTATTATCAATTTCAGTTATGCAAGGACACTCACAGTGCTGAGAGGCAAGCAAGACCTTTGGCACCATACCCAGTAGCCAGACAGGCGGATTATACTCTTCAGCACTGCACCTAAGGGTAGGAGGTTGTATTATTGCTTTTGAAATAGAACTACAGTGCCTGGGGGAGGGAGGCAGAAATCTGACACTCCCAGAAGTGTCGGATGTAAAGACTCTGCAAGAAGGTGGTAGTTATGCATGAGAGTGAAGATCAGAAATGGGGGATGACATAGTGAGGATTATTTATATTTTTTTGCATTTTTGGCACACTTTTTTGTAGTGATAGTCATTGCATTGTAAAGTGACCCTACATCCCAATTTTAAAAAATGCAGGTAAAAAGCAGAGAAAAAGTATGTGTTTTAAATGCTTGCTTGCAATATTTGTTTCTTGCCATGAATGACTTGTTGAAATGAATGGTCTGGTGAAAAGGTCTTTGTAAGGCTAGGTGTATTTATCTGTCCATCCATCCATATATCTGGTCTCATTTTTATTAAATACGTGGGAATAGATAGGGAAGAGAAAGATGGAAGAGTAAAGAAGCTCACTGACAGATGAAATCAATGGCCATGCAGGGACAATCTAACCTCCCTCCAGCATCTGTGACAGCTGGAGCTGCCATAAACACAGCTTAGCCAAGGGCTCACTTATTGTATATGTGAATGGAGAGAGCAGGAGGAGAGGGATGAAGGCAGACATGGCTTGTACTGCTAGTCTCAGGGGGAAAACAGGATTGGAACAAGATTTCTAACCTGTCCAATTGACATTCTCTCAAGAGCAGCCATCCTGCATAGGCATGAGATCATCGCCCAATGCCGGCAAAAAAAAGTGCACTTGTCTGGAACAGACCTGACGCTTAAGCATATAGATATACTGTATGCAATAATAATGTTTCAATTATTAGATAATATGAAATAATAACCACAAAACTAATCACAGCGAGCCATTGCTTCCAGACAGCATGTTGTAAGTTTCCTGTATGATCAATAAAATGTGCCAATGAATACGGGTAAGCTAAATGAAAATGTCAGACATAAATAGATTTTGTGATATGAACAGTTAGGTCTAGAATAAAAAACTGGAGAGTTTGCCTATAAGGAACAGAAAGAAAAAGAGTGGATAGGAAAGAAAGAAAGCATATATATATATATATATATATATATATATAATTTTTTTTATGACTTTTTCAACTCTGTTTCAAAATAAATACATGTTTTTCCCAATTTCTATTGAGTTAAAAATTTTATATATATATATATAAATAAATATATGTATATATATATACATACATATAATGTGTGTGTGTATATATATATATATATATATATATATATATATATATTTTATAATTTTTTTTTTAAGACTTTTAATGCTGATTCAAAATAAATACATGTTTTACCCAATTTCTATTGAGTTGAAAATGATAGCTTTTGATAATAGGGAGCTTACACAGGGCTGAGGAACAGTTAGGTCTAGAATAAGACTGCAGAGTCTGTCTATATGGAACAGAAAGAAAAAGAGCAGATAGAAAAGAAAGAAATCCTTACTATATAGATATATATATACTGTATATATGTGTAAAAAATGTGTGTGTGTATATGTGTGTGTGTATGTGTGTGTGTGTTCAAGACTTTTAATGCTGTTTACAAACACATACATGCTTTACCCAATTATTAGTGAGATAAAAATGATAGCTTTTGACAATATGGAGCGTATGCAGGGCTGAGGACTCTCTCCGCACCCCCATGTGCCAGTAAAGGGTTCCTGAGCAACCATTCACCAAGAACTTTTGCTGTCATGTAGGAGGAAGGGAAGTGAGTCATGGGCTCCCCATAGCCAGTATGTCACTTTACATCCAAAGACAAATGGAGCGATGAGGAAGGTAAATATAAGCATCTATTGTGGAGTGCATAAGGGTTTGTTTATATCACATCCGTTGGGCTATGTTGGTCAAAGCAGTCCCAACACCTGGGCAAGGCAAACGAAAAAAAACTGCTTTTTTATTGTGACATTCACCCCAATGTGACTTTGGTGTGTGTTGTAAAAAAAATGGGGCATACAGCTTTTTATTGCACCACAGCGCACTGCAACATTTGAAGTTTGTTTAAATTAAACCAATGGGGTTGATTTACTAAAAGATAATAGGCTGAATGTCATGAAATTTCACTTTACAAAAATTGCTCAATCACATGCAAGGGTAATTAAAAAAAAAAACATTTTTTGTTTGCACATGATTGGATTATGTGAGTTAGCAGAGCTTCACCTCATTCACTAAGCTAAGGGAAAATCCCCTTGCATAGTGAAAATTCCCTTTCAAAGTTAATGGTTTATTTGCCTTAGTAAATCATCCCCAATGTTAAAAACAAACCATACTATAATACTCTTAAAAATGGTAGCACATACAAAAACGCACTGCAGCACACAGAAGTGGTGTGAACAAGCTCTAAGGCTCCATGCACACTAGCTTATTCTTACGCTCCTAGCACACAGATGTCAAACACAAGGCCCGCCGGACGGACGAATCCAGCCCTCCAAGCCATTTCATGTGGCCCTTGCACCCCACCTTGTCTCAGCAGTTGGCAGCATAGAGGAGGACAGCACTCCTCTACCAAATCCGGCAGCTGCAGCACCCCCTCATCTCTGCTTCCCCTGGTCGCAGCATTCAACAGACTCTGGTAACTGACTCCACTCCTCCTCTGGTCCTCCTCCAGACCCTGCACTTTCTGCTTTCCAGCTCTGCCCCCAAAGGGGGTGCATGGTGATGTTAGGGAGGGTGTGGGAGTCTTGACATCTGATGTAATGGGGGGTGAGGTGCTCTGGACATTTAGTTTTACAGATACAACCTGCCCTTTGAGGGCAACTATAATGCTGATACGGCCCACAATGAAATGGAGTTTAACCTCCTCGGCGGTATGATTCTTTCCGATTTTTTGTGCTGAAAGCGGTACAATTTTTTTGCATGGAAATATGTAGTTTTTTATTGTAGGCTGTAATTTTTAGGAATAACTCACTGAAATCTGTACGAACAAGAGTCTAGTAAACATCCCGGGTATGATAAAACTTGAAACACGAAATCATAAATTCTAATTTAATAAATAATCATAAAAAATAATAATATAATAATAAATTTAATTCAATAATATAATCAAACCAAAAACACTGAAATTTGAAATACAGAGGCAAATTCGCACATCGCTGAGCAAAGTCGCAAAATCGTTTTCAGTGTCTGATGACGAATTTCCCCACGAATCATTATCACTCAATTCTCAATCAGTGGTTCTGATTTACTATCGCTGATCTCTAGCTGGTCTAAAACCGCTTTTGACGTAAAGGGACGCTTTTTGGACCCCATGGACTTTTCTACGTTTCCAGGCAGAAAGAACAGTCAAAATGCAGGCAGGGCACAGGACAAAGCACTAGGGACAAAATGTATGTGAAATGCATTGAAACAGCAATGTTTTACTATGTAATAATCATTTAAAAAAAAATGACATTTTTAAAAAATTTCAAATTTGCCGCCGGTTCCAGCGCCCATACGTCCCGACGTCACAGGGACCAGAACACGGAAGTCGGATGCCGGCATCAGCCGGAGGAGATGGCCAGGGACGCTGCAGGGGACACATCGTGGGAGCGAAGGACAAGCTAAGTGCTGCAGGGATCCCTGAGCAGCGCTGCATGGTAAGCCCAAGTGTAGCTCGGGGTTACCGCTTTTGGTACTGACATTTTACCCTGAGCTACACTCGGGAATACCACCAGGGAGGTTAACACCCTTGTCCTAGCAGCTAGTTATGAGCGTTTTTTCTCTGCCCCTAGAGGCCAATAGTGCTATCTTATGTGTCAATACACATTATTGTAGGCTAGAAGCATTTTCAAGCTTTGGGTTCTAGGAGCAGAAATTTTTTTTTTTCTTTGCATTTTTGAGAGTGATTTGCCAGTAGAAAAAAACTCTGAAAGTTCTTAAGCACTCCTAAGCACTTTTAAAACACTCCTAACAGCTTTTTTCTATCTTTTTTTCCTCTACATGTACTGTAAAAATGTTAATAAAACGCTAACACTCCTAAATGCTCCTAAAGCTTAAAAAAAGAAATAAAAATACACTAGTGTGCCTGGAGCCTTAAAGTTAGCTGCTGCTTTGCATGGGCAAAACTTAGGTTCACCTTAAGGCTCCATGCACATTAGCATTTTTTAAACTCAAAAAACACTGGATAAAAAAAATGCTGGTAATAGCGTTTTTTAGTAGCGTTTTAGTAGTGTTTAGAAGCGTTTAGCATTTTATTAGCATTTTTACAGGATATGTAAAAAAAACCTATAAAAAAAAGCTGTTAGGAGCGTTTTGGTAGCATTTAGTAGCATTTAGCAGCGTTTAGGAGCATTTAGCATTTTTTTTGCTGGAAAAGCTACAAGAACTCTACAGAAAAACTCTACAAAAACAATTTCCTGCTCCTAGATGCTGAAGCTCAAAAAACTCTAATAGCCTAGTGTGCATGGACACATAGCAGAACACTATTTAGCTTCTAGGAGCAGAAAAAAATGCTAATAACAGCTTCTAGGAGCTTAAAAAAATGTCTAGTGTGCATGGAGCCTAAAGCAAAAAGCAGCAAAAAGGGGGATAGTGTCCTTTTAAATATCTTCCCAACCACTAATCAACACAATCATATCAAATGCCCATACTATATACATATAAGATAAATATTCCATGTACTCGGTAGCAGATTTCAGATTTCCTCTCCTTTAAGCAACGGAAGAGCAACTGATAATGTGTTAAGAGACAACCTTTCACTTACATCACATACCTCAGTGCAAAGGGAGGAAATTGCAACGTGCCTTTGCATGTCTGAAACACATCACCTAATTAAACAAAGCAGACGTTCTTGTGGGATTTTACACAAGTACCGGCCTATGATATGTCAACTAAAGCTGTCCAGAAGTTTTCCATGGTGCAGAATTTAAAGAGAACATTCATAGGTTGCTATTGTTGAACTCTTCTCAGCTGCTCACTGGTTCTGAGGCAGTGACCCTGATAGTAAGGAGTCTAGAGAAAGCCAGTAAAATGTCAGTAATGGTTACCTCTGTAATTTTTTTTAGTGTAGCTTTAACCCATCCATGCCATCAGTGATCAGTAAAATAATTTGGATACATTAATAAAAAGCCCTCCCTTGAAAGCCACCAGCCAACACTTTAGCTGGCTGGTGGCCTTCAATCCCAGGTATCACTGGCAATGAGGAACCGATCAGAGTGGTTTCTGACCATGTGATCATTATATCAGCAATGCCAGCGTAATAACTTGCAATTGCAGTGAGATCTGCAGTGGGATCTGCAGTGATGCCTGTTTGATAGTATAATTACCAGATACAATTACAATATTATAAAATAATAAATTAATTAGAAGTATGCCAAACAAAAGTCATATATGTTCCTAAAAATTCTTTTATTGTGAAAATTAGTTATAAGGCTAATTTCAAGTTAGAGGTGGTAACCTCTGTAACTTTTTAGTGTAGTTTTAACCCCTATAATAAATATGATAAAGTGCAGCACTAAATAAAATATAGATATGATCACAATAGAATCCAAATGCAAATAAGTCTGTGAGTATATGGTGAGATGAATCCAGAAGTGAGCAGAAATCAATATGCTGGTGCTCTGAAGGAATGATAAGATTGCGCACTTACCAGATGCGCATAGGGTATGTGCATTAATATATCCACCTCAGGGCACTTAGGTTATGAGGTATGGTAGGTGAGTGAAGAACATCCTTCTAGGAATGGGCAGCAACACGCTGTGGCGTCATGCCGCCGGAGCCACGTGCTGGTCCGGCAGCCATCTTTATGTGTGGTCAGTGTACCTGCTTTTATTATTGTACTGCAATTTTCATGGAATAAATACATTTACAAAGAAAGTACTACACTATGGGCACCTTTCTTATGGCTTCTTTATGGAGTCAGTAAGTTTCACTTAATGGCTGGCTGGTGACCTTCAATCCCAGCTATCACTGATCCAATCAGAGTGGTTTCTGATCATGTGATCATTATATCAGTAATGCCAGTGTAATAACCTGCAATCACAGTGGGGTCTGCAATGGGATCTACTGTGATGTCTGTTTAATAGTACAATTGCCAGATACAATTATTATAAAATAATAAATGAATTAGAAGTATGCCAAACAAAAGTCATATATGTTCCTAAAAATTCTTCAGTTGTGAACATTAGTCATAAGGCTAATTTCAGGTTAACTGACATATGCTGGCACTGCTAAAATTGGCCTCAGTATTTAGGCATCAGTGCTCTCTGGTCACTAAAATGCTAAACAGTTTGGTGAGCAGTTCAGGCTATTTTTCAAATATGAGCAGAAAGCAACCTATATACTACATCACCAGCATCATCTTATATTCTTTCATAGTTACATAATGACACATGAAATACCGATAGCTGGTAATTTATCATAGCATGAAAGGCATATTAAAAACATATACTGTAGGCATTTCATTTTTGCCTACTCTATTGTGTTTAAATGGATAAATATCCCAGGGACAGTCAAATGACAGTTTGTAAAAGACTGCTGCATTCGCTAATAAATTAGTAGCCATTTATAAGGCTGAAACTCTCTGTTCTGTCTATATAGGGAATACACCAGTTTTTATATGATTTAAGATCTTCTAGATCAGTGGTCTCCAAATTGTGGCCCGAGGGCTGGATGTAGCCCTTAGCTTGCCATTATCTGGCCTTTGGGGCACTATTTCACCAACTGACACCATCTATTTGTTTTTTTTTCTTTTTGTTTTTTTTTTATTTAAGATCTTCTAGATCAGTGATCTCTAAATTGTGGCCCGAGGGCTGGATTTAGTCTTTGGCTTGCCATCATCTAGCCTTTGGGGCACTATTCCACCAACTTACACCATCTATACAGCACTATTCCTCCCACTGACACCAGCTATGGAGCATTTTTCCTCCCACTGACATCATCGATGGGGCAATATTCTTCCCATTGATACCAACAATGGGGAACTATTCCTTCTATTCCAACCAATGAAGGTGAATTGCTTATGTCCACTAATGCCAGGACTTATTTATACTCCCGCTGGCCACAGTCCAGCCCCCTTAAAGTTTAACCCTTTGCTTAGGAAGTTTGGATACCCCTGTTCTAGATAATTAAGACAAGTCAGTGAGCTGGCAATGGAATCCAGGAAATTCGGCAATTTACAGAAGAAAGTCCACACATGTCAAAGATGGATAAAATTCCCATGATCCTCTGTAGCTGGAGTGAGTATGTCTTTCACTAGGCCATTGCACGGTCCTCTTGCTAATCATTTAATACTCTTTTATTGGGTTACCAGGAGGACAAACCATAGAAACACAGAAAGGTGTCCCAGACCAAAACCAGAAGAAAGAGTTCAAGAAAACTTTAATCGTTGATAAAGAATTCATATGAAAACAGCCAACAAGTTTTAGGGGCAACATGACTCCCCCTTCATGCCCCTGAAATTCATTAGATGTTTTTATATGACTTATAGTATTTACCAACATAAAGTTATCTCAGACTCTTTCATATGGCTTTCCTCTGGCGTACCTTTCTGTGAGTAAATGGTTTAAGCTATTGTAGGGTGCCCATTGAGGAGATCATTGCTGTGTGGGAGCTATTGAGTTTGTTTGAAGTTTTTCTTCATCTGACTGTGCATTAAGTTTTAATGTTCCTGGTGCCTCTTCAAACATGTTGTTCAGGAGAGTATGGCAGTCATAAGGGAACAAGGCTGACTCTTGGATACAGAATTAAGACACATTCTCTTCTGATTCTTAACATGTTACTTCACCTGCACCAATTAACAAATTCCATTGCCAGGGACACTAAGGAAATTCCTCCAATGATAGAGGTTTTACAACTATTTTATGAAGGTTCCTAAACTTAATATATATATAGTGTATCCATGAAAACTTGCCAAATTCTGTTTCTGTATGGCGGCAAGTCCCTGCTTGGCAACAAGGAAAAAAAGCTTCCAAGCCTAAGGGAGCTTGGCAATCTATGCAGTATTCTCTCAACTAATCACACAGTTCTCACTTCTCAAACATCATGTTTCCTTTCTCAAAACCAGAGCTTTTTTCAGATGGAATGCAAGGGAACACAGTTCTGGCACTTACAGCACTGAATATATTTAATGTAATGGCAAAGGAAGCTGGGGTGTGCTGAAGGGTCTGTTGATGCTGGATGATCTATTGTCTCCGAAGAAGGGGTTATTTTTACTGATGGGGTGTGTTATGTTGCTGGGTGGTCAACTATTGATGAGAGGGATACATTGTTGCTGGCCGATGGAGGGTCTATTGATGTATTGACTGCTGGGGGGGTCTTATGTTGCTGGGGGGGTCAATTATTGATGGGAGGGATCTACTGTTCATGGAGGGGTCTATTGTTGCTGGCTGCTGGAGGGTCTATTGATGCTGGCTGCTGGGCATTCTATTGCTCCTAGCAGGGGTCTATTGCTGCTGGAGTGAATCTATTGTTGTTGGGTGCGTTATTTGTTGAGGGGAATATTGTTGCTGGGGGGATCTATTGTTGCTGGATGGTCTATTTTTGGCTGGCTGCAGGGAATCTACTTTATTGCTTTTCCCAATTAATTAGCAAATTCTATACAAATACTTAGCATCACAAAATGATACTTGGTTCTGTATTCTATAAAAGGAGCAGTACTGGGAGGTGGGTAGGGGGTGGAACCAAGGGACGGTGCTTGGAGGCGGTTAGGAATAAAGAAAAGGGGTGACTCAGAAGGGGGAAGTACCTTCACCTATTCTCTGAGAAATAAAGCCCTGCTCAAAACACATCCCTTATATTGTACCTGCACTCCATACATATGGCCCCAGGCACCTACCACCAATCACAGATTCCATTACATACATCAGCATTAAGGCAATGTTAGATTTTTTCACAACAAGGTGGGTTAATATACTACGGCAATGCAAAGAGGACAAAGAACTGTTTAGGCTGTGTCCCCTGTATGAAGTTCTAAATGTTAAGTTTGATTATAGTCTACCTTTAAATAGTGCATGAGACCTAAAGATTATAGGATAAAATTTGGGTCCTGGAGACATGCTTATGGAGTGACAACTGTCTACCAACTGTGCTCCTGCTTTGTCATGCTTTCCTGAAATCACAAGCCACTGAGCCAACACACATTACCCAGGCATTAGCCAAGGTTTTCAGTATCAGGTCAGGATCAATGCTGTTCATCTGACACTGGAGAAGATGCATTTAGACAAAAAGAGTAAGTCTCTCCAACAGAGATACCAAGAGAAACCTAAAAGAGATTCTGACCCTTCTCCACCAAGCCAAAAACTAATAAAAAAGAAAGTTTGGGCTGGTCTGCAACTCATATTTTAGGAAAACCTAGAAGGACTAGATGCTGAATATTTCATCTTCCTTCTGAGGCTTCTTAATAAAGTATCAACATACCAAACAGCTGTCTAATTCATTCCAGGGATAATTCGGTTACACCTTCAAGCACTGTATCACATCCTTTGTTCATTCATTTTTAAAGAATATGTTTATGACTTCCCATTAAAATACATTGTGGGTGCGAATTAACTTCCACCTCAGTATGGAACAAAAGTAATTTATGATACCACAGGGACTACACTTCACATGAATATTCTAAGAGTAGCAACAAGCTGTCATCTGTAATTGGGTCAAACTATTTCAGAAGTATATTAGTCAAGTAATGTTGCAGAGTATTCAGGAAGAAGTAGAGACATATGTGCAACCAAAAACAGAAAGCAGAATAAAACTAGAGAAACAGAATTTACACATATTACTACATGCTCGGTTCAGTTTACATGCGTGGGGTGTGTGCGAGTGTTAGATTCACACATGCAGTAAGCAGGATTATGTTTGACCCTTTCACTACTGCAAAAATACCAATGGTCTAATTTTGGCGAGCCAGTTATAATCCTCAGATTCTTATTTTTAATGTAAACATGTGTTTACATTTGTAGTGTATCTATACCCAAATAAATGTAATATATTGCAACTTAATAGTTAGTAGATGCAGTGACTGCATGAGGATTTTTTCAGGCTTTCTTTCCATTTATTTTCACCTGGTGATTCTGCAAAAAACACACTCCCTGTTGTTTCATGTCTATTCTTATTTCCCCACTGTATTTATAGAGGTAGCCATTGTTGTCACACAGACTGGACTTCAAACATGTGTTTCAAGGAAAAGCCTTCAACTGCACTGCAAGAACTGGAAACTTTCATAGACTGTCTTTGTGCATAGGATTTTCCTGGGACTAATTATTTAGTAAGTAAGAGCTTTATGTAATACATATATTTAAATGTTTGGACCCTGCATGCTAGGCAGTTACCCAGATGGATGAGGATGTGGTGTTTCAGTGTGGGATAAAGTCTTAGCTGCACCGTCCAGTCCCAACGCAGGCAGCCTGTAAAACTCTATGGGAGGATGACAGCTCCTGCAGCTGGATGGAGCTGCACGGTGCACCAAGTGCTAACAATGTTTAGGGCAGTATGCACTTCTTGTGTCCCAGTCATTCTTTCATGAGCACATCCTACTGTAAAAGTTAGTAGCACTCGATGCACTGTCAAGCCCCGTCCAACCACAGCAGCTTTTAGCCTTTCATCGAGTTTTACAGGCTGCTAGCAGCAGGGGAGAATGGTGCACCTATGACTTCCACCCACACCTAAACACAGGAGCTTCATGCACCAGGGCTAAATGATAACAGAAATTTAATATTTGTTTCCTTTATTATTATGCAGATGAACTCATTCCCCTGAAGTCTATTACAGCCCTCAAAACTGCCTGACCACATGCTGATTGCATACACTGTCTTCTAGCTGCTGAGTGAGCATAATAGTATCAAATAACAAAGCCTCTTAGTAGTTTATATACTTCTTAACTAAGATGCTCTTCAATATCATACAGTTATGCACACTGTGCAGATGTAAGACAACATGAGTTATCCATACGAGGGCATACAGTTGGCCTTAGTGGGTCTTCCAGTTCTGATGCTTCACTCCATAGTCATCCTCAGACAAACTGGCCAGATATATAGACATGTAGATATGTTTATATATTTCATATGCAAGAAAATGCCTGCATAAACCCAGCCATGACTAGTTCCTTTTTAAACAACATTGTCACCTGAAAAGAAAATCTAAAAATCGCTGAAACTTGTTATAAATACTTACATTTATGTCATCCCAGTAGGAACTGGTATATGGAACCACAGCATGCAGCCGGAGACAAGGCAGACCAAGAAGTATGAATATGTATTCTGAGAATTACACAGTCCTACCAGACAGGACAGTAAGGTTTGTGAACTGACTTTTCTCTATAGATGTCAAGTTATGCCGCACCAGGGGTGGACTGACAGTTCGAGCACTCGGGCAGTGCCTGAGGGCCCGGGGTCAGTAGGGGGCCCCATGAAATGCCCCTGGTACCTTTTTTATAGGCGTTTTTGAGTGTGGGCAAGGACACAGGGGCCCCATGATCCCTTATTGCCCGGGGGCCCCATGAGTTGTCAGTCCGCCCCTGTGCCGCACTGTTACTGCTTGGTAAGCAGTAGAAGCAGACTGACAAGGTCATCCTGCTACTCATTCTGCTTTCTCCTGACAGCATGTTCCCTGTCAGCACATGTGCAATGCAACGTGCCTGATTGGCTCCTAGTGTTGCCCCTCCCAGTGCTGTACAAGGGGATACAAGAGACTGATACCAAGCTAGATTTAATTGTCATACTACTTAGTCTAAGAATACAGTAATAATTTTTAATAAATACATAATTGTATTTTTGTATCTGCCTAGTGGTCAGTGTTCATGTTATATATATATATATATATATACACACCTAACTCTTTTGTATCTTTTAATAAAAGTGCGGTATAGTCAAGACATGTCCTTTAAGTATGCAAAGCAAGTTTACTGATATTAGCAAAATTACACATTCGGAAATGAATTCCAGGTGATCCAATATTTGTTGGCTTAGTTTACCATGCAAATAGAGCATCGCAGCTCATTAACATTCCCCCTAATTACCGTTTTTTCAATTTTATGAGCCAAGAAAGATCTCCAATTCTGTATAGCCTCTTCAAATTTGCATATCATATCAAAAATTCTTCCACTTAGCGATACGGAGTGTACAGAATCAACAACAAAACACAGAACCCCTCTGGTAAACTGTCTTGCGATGGCTATTATTCCTCTTGGTAAATGGCCATTTTGCGTATGTCTTTCCAAGTTTTTGTCAGTTGTTAATGAGCTCCTCAGTGTTTGCTTTGTCAACAAGCGCTGATTAAAATTTCAGCAGCATCAGCAGTAATCAGGGTACGCAGATTAACAGAAACTCTCTTAGATAAGGGTCTGTCACAATTCAGACTAGAGCTGTGTTTTCACTTGATTGCCCGAAGAATACAGCAGAATAGCACATTCAGGTTCATAGAAACTTTGGGATCTGTGCGTTTATTGTGCATTGAGCCCCGGTTGATGATAAAGACAAAGTAACTGCTCCTTTGTGAAAGGCCTCCTTCAAATTTCATCAAGCATCTGGCTATTGTGCTCAATAAACAAGGCTAAATTATGTGTAAACCCTAAATATGAATGTCTCATTTGCTCTTGTTTGGTCTGTTAAATCATTGAAAGTGTTTTATTCTATCTATTCACTAAGTGCAAAAATTACCTGTTTATCCTTCCAGATAACCTTGCGAATAGTGATGAACTCGGCGGGTTCGGAAATTGAAAAATGACAGATAGACCTGATTGGAATGCCCATGTGAACGGAGCCTAAAGGATAGCTGGGGAAGTAATGACTTGTCTACAACTGGCAAAGAGACTAGGAAGTTAATAGATCACATGTAGAGATGAGCTTGAGTGTTCAGAGTCCGAACCTGCCTGAACTTTTTTGGTGGGAAGCTATGAAAGCCGACAGTCAATCATAGGCGGTGGAGGCAGTGGCACATATACATGCCCCTTGCATATGTGCTGCAGAGTGGGGTATGCCTCCATCACCTATGAATGGCTGTGGCTTCTGAATCATTACGATTGGCTTTTGTCTCAAATAAAATTGGACTTTACTATGAAGCTGTAGGTAACACTGCAGAAATTACTTATGTTATTTCATTTGTATGTTTGTGTGCTTGCAGGTGCAAACTGACCATTTGGAAACTCAGGCACTGCCTGAGGGCCCAGGTTCAGTAGGGGGCCCCATGGGATGCCCCTGGTACCATTTTCATAGGCTTTTTTGAGTTTGGGCAAGGACACAGGGGTCCCATGATCCCCTATTGCCCAGGGGGCCCCATGAATTGTCAGTCCGCCCCTGTGTGCACGTTAATTCAAAGGCAAAAAAAAACAATACCAACATTAACCACTTGCCCTCCTGAGGATTTACCCCCCTTCCTGACCAGGCCATTTTGTGTGTTACGGCGCTGCATTACTTTAACTGACAATTGCACAGTCATGCAACGCTGCACCCAAAATTACATTTACGTTCTTTTTGTTCCCACGAATTGAGCTTTCTTTCGGTGGTATTGTATCACCTCTGCCCTTTTTATTTTTTGCACTATAGAAAAATAAATTGAAAAAAAAAACAATATTTTTTACTTTTTGCTATTAAATATGTCCAGTAAAAAAATGTTACAATTCAAATTTTGTCATAAATGTAGAATAAAATGTATTCTGCTACATGTCTTTGCTAAAAAAAAATCCCAATACGTGTAAATTAATTGGTTTACGTGAAAGTTATGGCGTTTACAAATGGCGGTATAGATACTTGGATTTTTTTTTTTACTAATAATGGTGGCGATCAGCGACTTATAACGGGACTGTGGGACTGCGGCGGGCATTCTGACACTGGGGGGAACTGACTTGGTGTCACTGACATCCCCAGTGACACCAACACAGTGATCAGTGCTAAAAAAAAGCGGTGGCGGTGCGGGTAGGGCTCGCGTAGGCCCCCTAATCGGAAATGCAAAATCACGTATATATACGTGATTTTGCGCACCCCTGCCACCCTGTAACAGTATATCTGCTATAGGGCAGCAGGGATGTGGTTAAGCCCACAATCCATGGACATAAATGGGAATAAGACAGCAATCTTTTCATTTCCTCCCAAAAAAGTGTGTGGCACCTTTTAACCAGCTATGGACACTGAGTGTGCTGCACATGTCCAACAAACCCCATTGAAGTACACAAGGTGACAGTAGCATGCTCTTTCTTTCTGCCCCACTGCCGCTCCTCCTCAACTTGTTGACAAAATGACAGCCAGGAGTTGCTGTGTAAATATAGCAACTGTAATAGCGGCTGCTATAAAAAAATACACAGTGTTTATAAACATTGTTCACAGTGGGATAGAGATATACAAGGTTATATTGTTGCTTTTGTATTTATTCTGTATGCTTCATCTGCACATCAAAAGGATGAGCTTCAATCTGCATAGGGTGTTAGTTAAATAAACCTGTCCATTCAGCTGAAAGAGCATTTGTAAGGTCATATATATGAATGCTGGATTAGAAAACCTGGCTCGGTGTTCCAGAAGTGTTGAGTAGGTTTGAGGTCAGGGCTTTGTGCAGATCATTTGGGTTCTTCCACACCATACCTGTCAAACCATGTCTTTGTAGAGCTGGCTTTGTGGACAGGGCCACAGTGAGGCTAAAACAGAAAACAGTCCCATAACACCATTTTTTCTAAAATGTCCTGGAGCATTAATGGTATCCTTCATTGGAATAACAATAATTTGCAGTAGTCTCTATATGGTTTGGCCACAGAGTAGCTAGGAGAGCAAGGTGACAATATATTTCTGGTGATAGAAGGTATATGCACATTCATCATTCCTTCATACCCTCACTGCTCTGTTGAGCTACTGAGAGCAAAAAAATTACCCAGTACCTCTGGTATGGAAGAACATGGAGAATGGCCTCAGACCTTACAAAGAGATTCCTTCTTTGCTCCTAGCACATGAATATGACTAGGGCATAACAGATGTCATCGGTCACTGACCATACAGACTACTAAGCCCCCTTTCAAGTCTATCTAGAATGAACAGACCAACACCTTTTCGGATCAAAAGTTTGGTCATAGTGGCCATTTTAGTCACAAACAACCAAAATATAAAACATTTCTTAAAATAGAAACAATAAATGATAATAACACTAACAATAAAGGTTGTTGATCTTCAGAGGCACAAAAGAAGCAACGTACATTTTGTATCTGCTTAACCACTTAAAGGTTCCCAGCCATCCTGCACCGACTCAGGGACAATCCTGACTCTTCCCAGATACCTCTATATCTCAAATTTCAAGTTAATCTGCCAATAACTGGTTTTAAACAGAGGACCCCATATCATATCACTGTAAATGTAGCATCTGAAGACCCCAATCGCCAGACCACCATGACTGACAGCTAGCACTGATCCATAACATAGGGTGGGATAGTGGGAAGTTTCTTCTTCATCTGCTAATGTCCAACTCTTTGACAAGCCCCAGAGCTCCTCCTTAACCTCAATCAAGCCAATCATAGTAATTAACCTCACATCTCCTGATTCTATAGTTAACCCTCCTTGATTCACCCGTTCTAACAATCATGCCTGCCCATCACCTATTTTTTTTTTTGCTTTGGGCCTAACTGAAAAGAAGGAAAGATCAAATTGTGCTGCTGGGTAGAAGGGCAATAAACCAAACCTGTTAATTTGTCATGCAAGAACAAAGCACAGGTTTCCTCCAAAGAACACCTAAAAACCAAAACTTTTTTAGTTTTGGATAGAGTAGAGAGGGATTAAAATACCTACCAGGTTTTATTGCTTTCTGTGCTGGGGGATTCACACCCTCTTTTTGTCTTGTCTACCGATATCACTGAGAGTGAAAGCGAAAGAAAATCCAAAACTTTGGATTGTCACCAGAACAGTAATAGAGGGGAAATCTTCCAATGGGGATACAAGTTCTGGTGACAATCAAAGAGTCTATCACTTCGGAGGGATTTTCTCTCACTTCCTGTTTTGGCTATGGGACAGGAAGTGAAGGGAAATCTCTTCAATGGAACACAGATTGCAAAAACATCATATGGGGGTTTAATCCTCTATTACTCTATCAAATATGAAAAAAAAATTCCTTTAGTTCTAATTTAAGTGGCAAATATTCCAGTCTCATTAAAAAGAAACTAAAAATCTTTTTTCTGCAATGGAGGTGAGTTCAATTGCCTGGATATATCTGGAAAAAAAAGAGCGAGAAAGCAATGTTCAGGCCCAAGCAAGTTATCTGGAGTATAATATAATGCTATTACCCAGTATGGAAGACAAGATTACAATACAGTACGCGGCATGAGACTCACACCTGGAGAGATAATAGAGCCTCTAATGGGGAAACAGACTGAATGTCTTCTCTAAAGCAGATGGTCAGAGTCTTTATAGATAAATCTTCAGAGCTGCAAATGATATAATTACGGGGGAATTATGGAATCTAACATTATGACCATGAAAAGGTTCTACATGAATCGTATCACCGGTGGTTTCTATGAACCTCTCTGAGAATTACCTGGAGCGAAGTGCTTTTACTATCCCCCTAGACTAATTGAGCAGTTAACCCTTGCAATGTAGGTGCAGAACCACTGCAAGGGAGTATTTGTAGGTTTTCTGGATTTGGCTTTAACATCTTCCCATGACTCGGTCATTGTGGTCACAGTTACTTTATTAGGTGACTATAGAATGCAAATGATATATTCAATACTATTAGGACTTCATAGAAAAAGTTCTATTCACCTGTAGTCTATATAGTGTTTGTTAAAGTAGCAACGTAAACCCGAGCACAGTTGCACACTGCCATTCATGCCTTTGAGTGGTTGTACTCACCAGTTGGACTTCCTGGGCACCAAAATTCATATTGGGCACAGGTACCCAAGTGCAAGAGCTGTGATTCTAAAGGCAATTCTTTTTTTTTTTCTTTTTTTTTTTAATAATAAATATGTTATACTTACCTGCTCTGTGCAATGGTTTTGCACAGAGCAGACTCGAACCTTCCCTTCAAGGGTCCCCTATCAGGGCTCCAAGCAAATTCCCCCTGCTGAGTGCACCCTTAAAAAGCTGCTTGCTACAATATGAAAGCGTTCAAGTGGGCTAGCTCCTGAGCCAGCTCTATGTGTTCACTGGCACAGAGAGCGTTGCTCCTTTGTGCCCCTGCTCTCTCCTCACTTATTGTGATTGACAGCAGCAGGAGCCAATGGCTCGCTCTGCTGCCTCAGAGCTAATGAGAAGAGAGAAAGCCAAGAAAGCAACTGCTCTCATGCACATTGCTGGATCTAAGATCAGGATCTAATAAATGGGGGGCTGGGAGGGGGAGCTGCAAACAGAATGTTTTTTGCCCTAATGCAGAGAATGCATTAAGGTAAAAGAAAAATTCTGCCTCTGGCCAACCATGTAACCTACACATATGGCAGCATCAAGGTGGGCTTTAACACCCACACATCGTGCATATGCATCAATGGGCACCTGAGGTTTCTGTGCTGAGATCCCCACACTGTGTACTCCCAGCACAGAGAGCAAACTGTCAAAGTCAACTTTTGGTCCCCACTAATGATTAGTAACTAGTGGTGCTAGCTCCCGATCATGTGATCACTGGGACAGCCAATCACAGTAGTCAAATAATCATCGATGCTTCCCACCCCTTGGGTTTACAGACCCTATTAATGAAATGCTGGGGAAAGGCGGGAAGGATTATCAGTGCCATTTACTGGAAACATCTGAATCAGTAATAAGGAGTGTAGACATGCTGATGGTCCGGTGTACTGGTCAGGTGTCCACAAACGTTTGGCCATTTGGTTACCACTTGTTGAACATACCTGTTCATACTTGAGGTATTCATTTCAGTTGGGACTTGCAGCTCAACTGTTTTGCAACATCTAATATTTCTAAACGTTTTATGAGCACGGATCATGAATGAATTGTTACACCTGAAATGTTCACCTATTCTAGTTACATCAGCATTCCATTAGGATGAATACAAATATTTCATCCCACACCACAAGCATCTGTCAATTAAAGTACAATAGAACAAAAATAAAATACAGAAATGTTTGCTAAAACATGCAAGGGCTGACAAGTGGTTTTATGGTGCAAGCCTTAATTCTGTGTAAGTTAGAACAAGTACCCATAGCATATGCATTGGAAGTTCATGTTAAAGGAGAACCCAACTAAACCCATATACTGGATATAAAATCAAAACTGGCAGCGTTCTACTAATTGATGTTTCAGCAAAAAAAGTCTGCTCATATTTTTGAGGAGAGGAGAAGAACTTCCACTTCTGATCCCCTAGGCCATGGGTGTCAAACTGGCGGCCCTCCAGCTGTTGCGGAACTACAAGTCCCATGAGCCATTGCAAGACTGACAGTTACAACCATGACTTCCACAGGCAGAGGCATGATGGGACTTCGCAACAGCTGGAGGGCTGCCAGTTTGACACCCCTGTCCTAGGCAGTCGGAGCGAAAGAGAGAGAGTGGGTGCCTGCCAAAATCAGGTACCTGCTCCCAAAAAGTGCCAATTCTTAACAGGGAGCAGGGGAAGAGTCCTTAAAGCAGAAAGCAGAACTTCCCCTTTTTGGTGGAGCTTCGCTTTAAGGATAGTGATCATATGAAGCCATTTATTATCACATAGTTGTTTGGCTCCTTTTTAAATCATACTGATAACAGAAATCACCCAGATGGCCCTGATCAAACATTTGTCAATGGCAACCGCTTCCCCTCCGCCCTATAGCAGAAGTACTGCTACAGGGTGGCAGGGCTGCACAAAATCACGTATATATACGTGATTTTGTATTCAGGGTAGGGGTATATATATATACAGCCATTGGCAGCTACAACTCTCTATCACTGGGTCTCGGCCATAGACTCCCCTCCGGCACCGAGGAACACTGACAGGGGATAGGTCTGTATGTAAACAATACAGATCTCTCCCATGTCAGCACTAGCATGCTGCTTTGTATTGCTCTGCATAGCAGAGCAATACAAAGCAGAATTCTTACATAGTAAAGCGCACAAAGCACACATAGTAAAACACACTCACACAGCACACAGTTAACCCTTTGATCGCTCCAGATGTTAACCCCTTCCTGTGGTAAACACAAAATACTCCTGCGCTTGGGGGTGAACTCGATGTAGCTATGGATCCATATGGGAGATCCTGGATGTTGCACGCCTTGCTGCCCTCAAAGGACCTGGAAAGTCCAGAACACTAGATGCAAAGAAACAAACCTGTTACAGGCACTGTGCACGCAGGCTCTAAGGAAGGGGCTAGTCCCCGAAATGCGTTAGCCTATTGGAGGTCCAGTGTTCCTGTGGGGATACCATATCAGGCGGACTGGACATTGCTGTTTCTTATGATGAGCTTTTATACTATTGTTGTTTGTGAGTATATCACTATCTGCTACTTTTGTCATTTAGGTACTGCACTAGGCCGGTTTGTTTGTTTGTTTCTTTGCATGTAGTTAACCCCTTCCTGCCCAGTGTCATTAGTACAGTGTCAGTGCTTTTTATAGTTAGTCCCCCCCCCCCCCCCCAGCTTCAGAATGCCAGCCACAGTCCATCTATAGGTCGCTGATTGCCACCATTACTACTATGAAAAAAAAAATTCCAGTATATATACCGCCATTTGTAGACGCCATAACTTTCTTGTAAACCAATTAATTTACACATATTGGAATTTTTTTTAGCAAAGACATATAGCAGAATACATTTTGGCCTAAATTTATGATGAATATTGATTTTTAACATTTTTTTACTGAATATGTTTTATAGCAAAAAATCGAAAATATTGTTTTTTTTTTCAAAATTGTCAGTCTTTTTTTTTTTATAGCACAAAAAAAAATGCAGAGGCGATCAAATGCAATTGGGAGAGAGCTCCATTTGTGGGAAAAAAAGAACATAAATTTCATTTTGGTGCAGAATTGCATGACTGCGCAGTTGTCAGTTAAATTAATACAGGGCCGTATCGCAAAAAATGGCCTGGTCAGGATGGGGGGTAAATCCAGAGGGCAAGTGGTTAAAGCTTAATTTTGCACATCTGTAGCTTTTTAAATTACAATTACTGTTTGCATATAATCAATGAGATTGTTAGCTTGCACATGGCTGCACTTAACCATGGCTAGACACTTAGCCATGAGGAACAGAAAAGAACTGTCGAAAGGCCTGTATAACAAGGTAATTGAACTTTCTAAAGCTGGAAAAGGATATAAAAAGATATCCAAAGCCTTGCATATGCCAGTCAGTACTGCACAATCATTTATTGAGATACAAAGAAAAACCCACAGGGAAGCTCAGGAGAAATACAGTCGGATGCCTACTGCGCATGCACAAATCGCATTGTGCTCCTTGAAACAACCACACCATCTTTTTCCAGAGCAGCCTGTATTTCTCTTGTGGTTACATGAGGGTTTTTCTTTGTATCCCAAACAATTCTTCTGGCAGTTGTGGCTACAATGTTTCTTGGTTTATCTGACCTTCAATTGGTATCAAGATATCCACTGACCATTTGGAAACTCGGGCACTGCCCGGGGGCCGGGGTCAGTAGGGGGCCCCATGAGATGACCCTGTTACCTTTTTCATAGGCTTTTTTGAGTTTGGGCAAGGACACAGGGACTTATGATCCCCTATTGCCCGGGGGCCCCATGAGTTGTCAGTCTGCCCCTGTCCCTGAAGTTTCCATTTCTTAATACATGATTGAACAGTGCTGACTGGCATATGCAAGGCTTTGGATATCTTTTTATATCCTTTTCCATCTTTATAAAGTTCCATTACCTTGTTACATAGGCCAGTTATTTTCTGCTCCCCATGGCTAAATGTCCATAATTTCTCTAATAGAGTAATCCCTAGGTTCTGTATCTCCATTTAGTACCCAGCATGCATTAGGTTTTCTCATTGAGGTATTTCAGAAAACTATACTGCATTTTGGTTGCTAGCTGGAGATAAAGATCATAGGGATCACTCCATTAGATGAATGATGGTCAAAATTTGTGCAGTATGCATGAATGGGTTTGACATATGTCCAATGAATGTTTCATAAGTTAGCAGCACTGTGTGTAGAGAAAGGACTTTTGGGAGATGCAGTTCTGGGGGACGTGGCTGTAGGAACTGAGGAATAATGGCCAATATTTGTGCATCATACACGAATGGGCTTGACATTTGTCAAAATAATTTTCTGAAATACCTCAATGCATGAATGTACTGCATTTTGGCCACTAGATGGAGGTAATGATGATAGGGATTACTCTGTTAGAAAAATTACAGCTGAACTTGTGCACAATGCATGAATATTTGATATTTGTTCAACAAATGTTTTATAAATATACCCCAGTGTGTGGACAGGCTCTTGGGTATCAAGACAGTAGTCCCGGCATGCTGAAAATAAATAAAATAAATGTGTACATGTGTTGATGGACAGAGAGGGGTGGGTATAGGGGGAGGTCTGTAGTCCAGGAGGTGGGGATGACAACACTACCTGGGATTTCAGTACAGCAAAGACTCCGTATGGTCATCCCAAACAGGAAGTTAGGAGCTCACTGGATTTCTAGCAGATAAACAGGTATTTTTCTGCAATCGCAGTATTTGTAAAGGGATAACACACGGGGAAATAGTATTTTGCAGAGATGTACATTTTATTTTTTTCAGATATACACTTTATGGATTGCGTGTATGTAATTGTATACTCTATTCTGAGATCCTATCAGCTACAGTTCACTTCAGGATTGTATGGACCCGACTGGTTGACAATGGGATGTTGATGATGACCTACAGTTGTGGCCAAAATTATTCAACCCCCACTGAAATTGAGTGTTTTGGCCAGTTTGACATTGCTTTTGATCATTCAGTCATCTTGCTTACATTTACATTAAAGAGGCACTTGTAGGTCAGACAAATATAACATAACAGTTATAATGAAATAACCACAAATGTCTTTTCTGTGCTCACAGCATTATCAGTTTTATTCAACCCCCAAGTGACATTCAATCTTAGTACTTAGTACAGCATCCTTTTACAGTTATAACAGCTTTTAAACGTGAAGCATAGCTTGACACAAGTGTCTTGCAGCGATCTACGGGTATCTTCGCCCATTCTTCATGGGCAAAGGCCTCCAGTTCAGTCACATTCTTAGGCTTGCGCACTGCAACTGCTTTCTTTAAGTCCCACCAGAGGTTCTCAATCGGATTTAAGTCTGGTGACTGCGATGGCCACTCCAAAATGTTCCAGCCTTTCCTCTGCAACCATGCTCTAGTGGACTTGGAGGTATGCTTGGGATCATTGTCCTGTTGAAAGGTCCAACGTCTCCCAAGCCTCAGGTGTGTGACGGACTGCATCACGTTTCCATCCAATATCTCCTGGTACTGAAGAGAATTCATGGTACCTTGCACACGCTGAAGCTTCCCTGTACCTGCAGAAGCAAAACAGCCCCAAAGCATGATTGACCCTCCACCATGCTTCACAGTAGGCAAGGTGTTCTTTTCATCATAGGCCTTGTTCTTCCTCCTCCAAACATAGCGTTGATCCATGGGCCCAAACAGTTCTAATTTTGTTTCATCAGTCCACAGAACACTATCCCACAACTTTTGTGGTTTGTCCACATGGCTTTTGGCATACTGCAGTCGACTCTTCTTATTCTTTGGAGACAGCAAGGGGGTACGCCTGGGAGTTCTGGCACGGAGGCCTTCATTACGCAGTGTGCGTCTTATTGTCTGGGCTGAAACTTCTGTACCCACATCTGACAAATCTTTTCTCAGTTCCTCAGCAGTCACACGGGGACTTCTCTCCACTCTACGCTTCAGGTAGCGCACAGCAGTCGAAGTCAGCATCTTCTTTCTGCCACGACCAGGTAGCGTTTCAACAGTGCCCTTTGCCTTGAATTTGCGAATGATGCTTCCTAAGGTGTCTCTTGGTATGTTTAACATCTTTGCAATCTTCTTATAGCCATTGCCCTTCCTGTGAAGAGAAATCACCTCTTCTCTTGTCTTCCTGGACCATTCTCTTGCCTTCACCATGTTTGTAACCACACCAGTAAATGTCTAGAAGGAGCTGAGTATCACAGTCATTTTAAAGCTGCCTAATTGGTGCTTATTATGCTTGATTGCTGCTCGGTGACATCCACAGGTGTTTTCAATACCTGATGGAAAGCACCTGTATGAACCTCTGTTCTTCAGAGTGGTAGTCTTTAAGGGGTTGAATAATTGTGGCAATGAAGAAACCACATAAGAACCATTTACTACTGTATTACATAAACAATTGATGTCATTTTAGTTGCATTTGGGTAGTTACAACGTCCTTGTAGGATTTGATTCTGAATACAATTCCAAATGTACACTATAGTCCCTAAACCCCTTTACAGCATTGGGGGTTGAATAATTTTGGCCACAACTGTACATTCTTTGAATTCCAGTTACAGAATGTTATATTGTATTTCTATATGAATTCTTCTTGCTTGTAATGTTTCCACCACCACACTGTCAGATATACATTGCAGGCACACACATTTTCTTACATACTTGAGAAGGAAAGTTGTATTATTTAAAGAAATGGGTACCTAGAAACAGGTTTCTAGATTGAATACTTGAGAAGTAGAATTAAGAATCAGCAGAGAAGTCTGTTCTGAAAAGAAAACGCTCATTAACAGCAGACGAAAATGTGTGTACAATTTAGAAATAATTAATTTAAGAAACATTCCCAAGAGGTCATCGAGGTTTGTTGGTTGGGATAAAGACAGATAACACAGAGAGGCTGATCCATAAATTGCTCCACAGCATTAAAGCAGTACTAAGCCAAAAGCAAACATTTATTATATGACAGCTTACCAATTCTTGGATATGATGGCTAAATTAGTTTTTTTAAAGGCTTTCTTTCATCTATTTTCACCTGATTCAACCAGTAAGTCTGGTGTTTTTCAAAAGAACAAGCTCTCCAGCAGAATGTATGTTACAGACCATTTAACACTGGCAGTGGTGCTTACAATGATCAGATTTTATTTATTTATGCAAAAGCTTTACCTAAGGAGGAAAAATAAACTGTTTTTTGTAACTGCTTGTAAAGTGTTAGCTAGAGTGTGGCTTCAATTTGTTAGTGTATTTAAATCTGCTAGCACATCTAACACTCCCCACAGACTGACAATGTTGCTGTCCAAAGCTTCTCCTGTGCTCCTTCATACAGAGTGGAGGCATGCTAATACAGAAAATGTGTCACTGGCCAGATCACCAGGTGAAAAATTACATACAAAAAAATGTTTGCGTGTACATGATCGGATGATGGAAATCAGCAACTACATTTACTAAGCTTTGGGGAAATGATTGCGACTGCATTTGCACAGTGCACAGTCTATTTGTTTTTAAAAAAATCCCCCAACAGTCACCTTGCCTTGAATAAGATGGTAATAAGTTTTACTTTAGTGATGGGTTCCCATTAGTGATGGGTTCCCTTTAGTGATGGGTTCTCTTTAGTGATGGGTTCCCTTTAGTGATGGGTTCCCTTTAGTGATGGGTTCCCTTTAGTAATGGGTTCCCTTTAGTGATGGGTTCCCTTTAGTGATGGGTTCCCTTTAGTAATGGGTTCTCTTTAGTAATGGGTTCACTTTAGTAATGGGTTCTCTTTAGTGATGGGTTCTTTTAAGTGTCTGCTGGATTAGTTAGGTTGCTGACGAGTACAAAATGAATATTGGGAGTCTAGTGGTATCCATAGTACTGATCAGAGCTAATCTATGCTCCAAAGGTCTGCTCTTCACCTGTTTTCAGGTATCAAGCTGGGACCAAACTGCACTTCAAAAATGATGAAAGATGTACCTAAGAATGACTGATACACCAAGCTAAAGTTCTATAAGCAGCATACAAAGAAACATGCACCAAAAATGTGCCCTAATCTAGACCAGCATCAAATAATAACCAATGACATCACACACAACTGGTCACCATTATATTACATTGATGTCTATTCGCTAAGATACATGGAAAGTGCTTCCAATGATAAAAACAATCCGCATGACATGTGAAATAACTGCTTCCTATGGTGCCTGTTCACATACGTCCGATGCACTGGCAAGGCGGATTCAGTGCGGTTTGAAAAAGAGTCCTGTCCAATTTCTGACCAGTGCGGTCCAGTTCAGGTGCTGATTACAAGATATTGACTTTGAGCCCTCATGCACACTTGACATTTTCTCACACTGCTAGCATTAGCTGTATAACAGCCGCATTAGAAACACAAGTTTTTCAGCGTTTTTGCAGTTTTTTTTTTCATTTTTTTTCCCATGTTTTTCATAGGAACTGCTTCTGAATCGCATTTTTCATCACTTGTGAACAGGATGAAATCCTGATGTGAACCTGATTTAAACCTGACCTGAACCGATGAACAACTACTTTGTCAATTAGCTGTGAAAACAGAGCTTCAATTCGCACTGCACATGCGGGAATCCACACTAAAGTGGAACTACAGTGTATCTGAGCACAACAAACCAAAAACGCTTTTTAATTCATTTCTAATATTCAAAGCAATCTCACCCATCCATTCATGTCTCTATGGTTTATTTTGCTGGGAAATCACTTTGAAAAACACCCCCCTAGCATTTCTGGCTGTGATCATCATGAGTTAGGCTAGGTTCACATCTATGCAGGTTGCGGTTGAAGCATTTTTTTAGTGCGTTTTGCATTTTTGAACACGCATTTTTGCCTTTGATGTGACTTTACACTCTTTGACACTCAAGTAGCTGTTATCAAAGTAGCATCAGTGTAGCGCAGGAGCCTTTATGTGACCAAAGTCACATGTTAGGGTTAGGGTTAAGAGCTAGGTTTAGGGTTAGAGTTAGGATTAGGGTTAATGGTAATCATTAGAGTTAGGGTTAGCATTTTAACCCTAACAATTACTGCTAACCCTAACAATTCGTTCTAACCCGAATGATTACCTCTAACCCTAACTTTTAAACCTAACCCTAGCTCTAAACCCTAACACTAACCCTAACCCTTAACACTACCCCTATCCATTAACCCTAACCCTAACGTGATTTTGGTCAAATAAAGATTCCTGCACTAGTTTGATGCAACTTTGATGTTAATTTGATGCTACTTGAGCATTAGGGAGTGTAAAGTCACTTCAAAGTTCCATCAAAGTCGCACTACAGAACTGTTATACTTTTCTATTAGCAAAAAACCCGCAAATTGCATCAAAAACATGCCAAAAAAAACCCACATAAAAAATACAACACTTGAATTTTTGGTGCAGGTCCATTGATGGTATATTACACCCAAAACACAATCTGCTATGGGAAATAAAAAAGTCCCTGACACTTTCAAAAAACGCATCTGCTCAAAATGCACAGATGTGAACTAGATCCATAGAAAAGCATGTTAAATGGACTGTAGTGCGTTTCTGAGAAACTGGAAAACACGCTGAAACTCGCATAAGTGTGAACCTAGGGTAAGGGCAGATGATTCATGGAGAATTTACTTCCTGGAATCCATCCGCCCCTAGCTCACGCATGCAGGCAGGAGGGTGTCATTAGTTGAGAAAACCACTCCTCGCCTCCTGAAGACTCTTGGGACGTATGACATCATTTGCCTCGGCATGGAAACCAGAAAGTAATTGAAGAAATTAAAAAAAATTAAAAATAAGTAAATATAATACACTTTCCTAACTACTTACTAATGCTACCAGCATAAGAATTAAAAATAGTCAATGTTGATTGAGAGAGTGAAATTCCACTTTAAGCTGGCTGTACACCAGTAGAATTCCAACGTTCATACGAAAATTCTGAAAAGTTATTTATCAAAATATGCGATCTTGCCATCGAGTCAAATAATTTAGTATGAAAGCCCCTAATATTTCATCTAGACCTGCTATTTGAATGGAATTCCTGGTTAAACAGATTTCTTTAATGCCAAGAACATGCGCATTACAATATGTACGATTTTTCCTGAAAAAAACCCACAGATTTTCATTTGTTTTAAGAAAAAAAATTCCATCACTAAGGACGAAAATGATTGTTGATTTGACACCACTAACCTACAGACAATCGAATGAACTTTCCTAAAATGAAAAGTTTTGAAAAAATTCTACTAGTGCATGGCCAGCTTTAGGCCACTGGTGTTCAACCCTTTTATGGCATCTATATGTGGCATTTTTCTAGGAACTAAACTGTCAGTTGTCATTCTTTGATCAACCCCAGAACTAAAATTTTCTTCCATAACGCAATAATATAAAACTCTGGTGAACCTAAAAAATGAATTATGTGATAACCCATCTGGGGAACTAATGTGAAGGAAGTGCATCTTTGGACTAGGCTGGAAATACTACAGCTGCCAGTCCTACAGGTGATGGGCGATTCTGACTGCAGAAGAGCATGTAACACCCTACAGAAATACTGTTTGCAGGATGTTAAATGGACACAAGATGACAGTGTCCTGCAGCCCATTTACACAGACTCTATTGAAAAGCTTTGTGGGATTCGAAGTCTGATTTGCAGGACTTTCCTGTCTGACATGGAGCAAACAAACTACATTTTCCAGAGGAGCTGGTGGATGGACGGGGGCAGATAAATATAGAAGCCTAAGAACGGGAGAAAGGGAAGTGGACGGAGAGAGCTGGAGAGAAGGTTTAAGGAGAAGATCATGTGGGACACCAGAGGTTCCAGCTGAGCCAGACCACAGACAGTGGAGGAGAGAGGGAGGGTTACTGACCACTGACACCACTGACAAGTCTGGCGGACAGCCCTGCGAGCAGGCAAGCTGGAGTGCTGCTATCCTAAGTGATCTCTAAAGGAGGGAACACAAGGAAATAGGGGCCCCTGTCTACAGAGAGACTTTCCACCACCTGGTCAAGACCACGGACTGGGTGAGAGTATTCCATATTAAAGCCATCTAGGTTGCACATGACATTACCAAGTTCGGTATTCTCTACTTAGCGTGATTACTTTTGTTTCTCAAGTTACATGTGTTAGGCCCAAGTTGTTTAGTTATTACAGTTCCAGCATATCCAATCACAAGGGTCTACTGCACTATCTGCCATCTGCAGGCCCAGCTGTATTATTGCTCCCATTACAGTTTGCCTATTTGCCAAGGAGCACCTGCATTGCTGCAGTTTGCCACTGTGGCCTAAGGAAGAACCCAACTCCACAGAAATGTGTTTTTCCCAGTTCTACTTACTTCCAAATCTTACACCTCATCCTGTGTGTGCCAAAAGGATACTATTTGAACGCAACATCACCTAAGGCGGCAGCTCCTTCCCTTTGTGCTCACCCTCTGTTAAGAAACTTATACTCTTTTGCCTCATAGAGGAATTGAATCCTTTTGTGCACCAACTAGGGCCCCATCAAGTGCACAGAAGATCAGACACTGCCATTAAAGGGACATTAGTCCATTTAACTGAAGAGCTCTTTCCCTCAGAATTGGACTCAGCCACCGAGAGCCCAATGTGAGTTAGCCTCTGGTAGTTTTTTTTGTGACTCACTGGGGAAGAAACATCTCAGGACTGGGACTATCGTTTAAATTCCAAATAGCAGGACCTCTAGAACTGATTGAGATTGTGCTGTGTTGTGACCTTTACTTGAAGATACTAGAGCGACAGCTGTTAGCTTTTGCACATATTTTCCTGTTGCTTTACTGTGCTTACATTTGATCTCAACACAACCAAAATATCAGTTCACTCTAAATTGTTTGTGAGTCTATTTTAAGGTTGCAGCCAGAGGATTCTTCTTGCTAGAGGTTTAAGGTGGTGTCAGCAGGGGTTGGGCTTCCAGAGAGGGGTCAAGAAGGCCAGAGAAACTAAAAATTACTCAGCAGCCCCTGAGGGGGTAGTGCTACAAATATGTTTGAGGAATTGCTGGCATTTATTATATCTCCAATGTGTCTACAGTAATTGCATGTAAATAAGCTCATTTACATTGATTTTGTCAAGTCTTTTAAAAATAATCTTGCAGGCTACTCTGTTTTTAGTTTACTGAGCTAAATTATTACTGTTTTAAGTGTTATTATAGTCTCCTGATTAACACTCACAATTTGTCATAAAAATGATAAATAATTCAGACGATTTAATTAATGCCTGGCAGCATGCAGCTGTCCTCAGTTATGATTAAAATGTAGAAAATGTATCTTCACCTTGTACTTAACTAAAGTAACTGCAAGTTTTATCTTTTCACATCATAATGAGCTCATATTGTGCAGAATGGAGCTGTCCAACTAGCACAGTAGGCTGGATGAGGATTGCTATATATAAGAGAGTGTTACGGTCTCAATCCTCAAACAATCTACTATTTAGTGTTTGCTAGGTAATTGCCCAACTAAAGTCTGACAGACAAAACTTTTCAGCAAACAAATGGCAACCATTTTAATCTTGTATTGGTCTTTGCAGCAAGGAGCACATGGAAGGGTAAAATACAACAAACAAAAATTCCCAGCTCACTTACCAGCCAGCCTGCAACAAACCAAATTACCTTGTCTATCAGTTCACATTAAAACAAGGGGTTTAGTTTGCACACATTTGTAAATATAACCGTAAGCTGCAGAGCCAATTCGTGGCACCCCAGTATATCTGCAGCCCTAACTCTATAAATTTTGAGAGTCTCCAAAGTTGGAGTATATATTTATTTATTTATTTCAGGTACTTATATAGCGCCATCAGTTTACGCTGCGCTTTACATATATATTGTACATTCACATCAGTCCCTAACCCTCAACGGGCATACAATCTAAGGTCCCTAACGCACATTCATACATACACATACTAGGGACAATTTAGACAGGATCCAATTAACCTACCAGCATGTCTTTGGAGTGTGGGAGGAAACCGGAATACCCGGAGGAAACCCACGCAGGCACAGGGAGAACATGCAAACTCCAGGCAGGAGGTGCCGTGGCTGGGATTCGAACCAACAACCCTAGTACTACCAGGAGGAAGTGCTAACCATTTATATATATATATATATATATATATATATATATGACAATGGATAGATTAAGGGCAGGTATGCCTGGAGAGAACCCTCCCCTCCTTAAAGGTATAGGCATGAACTATTGAAATCAACAAATACTGGGACGTAAAATGTCTGTCCCCTTTCGGTTCACCGCCTCAACTCCGCTTGCTCCCTTGTGCGGATTATCACATAATAGGGACAAATATGTTTGTATTATGAGATCATCTCTACCTTCATGGGTCCATATCTTATTTTGTGAAGCTTCTCCCTTACTGATCGGCTTGGAACCTTGCTTACATCTTGGTCCCTAGTGGGGAAAACCAAAGAGCCCCCAAGAATGGGAGTTTGCTAAATAAAATTTAGGGATCATCAGCAGAGTTGGTGTTCACTGTGAACAGTCAGATTCCTCCATCTTTCAGGAGAATGATAGAATGCCAAGCACTCTAAGTAAGCAGCAGGCAGGGGAACACAATCCCAATTAGAAGGGTGACTTGGAATGCATTCTCTTATAGGCAAATGGTTTAAACAAAATGGATTTCATTGATACATATAGAATGATGAGGTAGCTAGTTTAGGTTGGCCTTGTCTTTAATAGCTCCTCATAGATTAGTAGTACCTTGTAGTTATGTAGTCATTAAAATTTTACAATGTCAAGGAAAACCACAAAGCTTGCATATCCATCTTAATAAGGAAGTGAACACTTGGAAAACAGCTAAATACACAGGTAAAAAAAAAATATATGGGAGTTATTTTTCATGCCGGAGGATTTGCATTCTGTCTATCCCATCCTGAGTTTTACACAGTCCCACCAAACAGAAGAACAAGGCTGTCAAGGTCCTACCTATTCCCAGAGATTGTGCGGCTTCATGTACTGGCGTCCATCTTGGGTTTCTGCAGAGCATGGTGGGAGTCTTTTATGCCTTCAGGTCTCTGAGGTCCATCTCCCAGAGGGGTGTGGCTGAGTACATATAAGCCTGTGATCCGCACATGCTCTTTGCGCTTGTGTCTTTGTGTTGCTACAGCTCTGTGTATACTCTTGTGACTCTTCTGGTATATGACTCGGCTTGTGACTAGACCATTCTCTGTGTTTTCCTTTGATCTGACCTTCCGTTGCTGAACCCGGCCCGTGACCTGTGATTCTTGTCTACTGTTCTGTACCGTTTTGTCCTGTTGTTGTCGACCCGGCCTGCCTGACTACACTATTGTCATTCCTACCAGCTACATGCCATTGGCGGCGGCCATTACCGCAGACGGGGTGTCTCGGGGGCCGCAACCTGGTTCCTGGCTGCTTCAAGTCCATCCCCACCATCAGGGGCCCTGGTGAAGGGCAGCCTGGGACTTAGACTCCGTGCCCTGAGGGACTTCGGTCTGTTGGTGGTGGTTGTCGTCAGTCAGTGTGTTACCCTGCCACTAGGCTTACCTGTCCGTTCCACAGCCCTGCCCTGACAAAGGCTAATGACCCAACTTTTCTTTACTGTAGATGGACTCCAGATATGGTTCTAATTTCATACTTACCATGGGTCCAGCTTGGCACAATGTAAGTATGCATATTTCATAATTGAGGGACCACTGGGGAAGCGGAAATCGCTGTAGTGGTTAGCAGTACTACAGTGATAACAGCGATCTTCTGGGTACGGTGCCATGCAGCTTCCCCTCTTAGTGACCACAGGGGGTCATTCAATCAGCACTACTATCATCCACAGGATACCTTGTATTTTTTCAATAAATAAAGGCCACTCCCTAATTGAATGTGGTGGAGATTGGAACACCATCCCCACCTCTCCACCACATCTAGACACAGAACATCTTGTATATGTTAAAAAGACTATGAATGCTGGCAGTGCCAAGTGAGTGACCCTCTGAGGCCAGTGTGTAGAAGGGAAGCTGCCTGACACAGGACCCAGAAGACTGAGGCTATCATTTTAGTAAAGCCAACTACTACATTGATTTTCAGCTCAGGTATGAAATATACATACTTACATTGTGACAAGCTGGACCAATACAATAAATATCATACCTGGAGTTCAGTCCTAACTAAGATGGATTTCTCTGACACCTATAAAAATGATGCAGTTGTTATTTTAGGTTGACCTAATTTTCAGTGCATTTAGTGTTCCCATAGATGTGTAAGCATTAAAATGTCAAGGAAACCCACAAAGCTTGTACATCCATCATAAAAAATATGTTAACCCAAATTTCAAATTCCTGATATGTGTCTGTTGTACCATGTACGTGTGTTTAAAAGTATTCTCTTCTCTTTGTGCACTTCCATTGTGATACGTGGTGATCCTGCCAGTCCCACTGCTTTCATATTTCAAACTGAACACACTAGGCATAAGTGCTGGGTACACACCCTGCCTGTACTTCAATGACCGGACTTGTGCTGACTCGCCATCCCTTCACAGCCATTCACTGGGAAGATCAGTTCACTTCAGTTACTCTGCCCTCACCGCTCGAAGCCCCTTATGCAGCTGAGAACAGAGAAAATGTGATCACTTATAAAAAAAGTAAAAAAGGGTATTTTTATATATATATATATATATATATATATATATATATATATGTTTCTGGCATGATCACTAGGTGATGGCAGCAGTGCTGTGCCGAGAGGCTCTCTATCTGCAATAGTGGCTATAGGCAGTTGTTTGTTCATGATTCAGAGAACGCCTTACATTTTTCTCAGTGAATGCAAAACATTGTCTGATTAGACATAGAAAACATAGAAAAATTATGGCACAAAAAAGACCAAGTGGTCCACCGAGTCTGCATGTTTTTTTTTTTTATTAACTTTTTTGTACACATCTATGCTTGTCCCAAGCTTGTTTGAAGCTATTTACAGTTGACTGGCTCACTACCTCTGCTGGAAGTTTATTCCGAGCATCAACAACCCTTTCAGTAAAATAATACTTTCTAAGATTAGTTTTGAACTTTCCTCCAGTTAGTTTGAGGTCATGTCCCCGTTCTCTTGATTTTCGATTCTTATTGAAAATCCTGCCCTCCTGAACCTTATTTACCCCCTTTATATATTTAAGGCTACATTCACACTGAACTGAGTGTTTTTCAGGCATTTTTGAGCAGATTTGCAAATATTATAGGCATTTTTCATTTAGACATTGATGTGGCCAATAGCAAAAGAAATAACTGCTGTTTGAGATGAAAACGCCTGAAAAAACACTAATTCCCACTGTTCAAGCATTTTCCATTCAAGTCTATGTGTACAAAATGCTCAGATCTGCCCGAAAAGTAGCACAAGTGCTTTTTTGAGCAACAGGTGTTTTGCTAAAGGCAACAGAATGCTAAAATGAGAACAGGGGCCATTGGAAATAATGGTATTTACTTGTCGAGCATTTCTGATTGTCGATCTGAAAAACACTCAACTCAAGTTCCTGAAGTTGCTCTTCATATGTTTTATTCCACAGACCTTTCACCATTTTTGTTACCCCTCTCTGAACTTGTTCTATCTTATCAATATCTTTTTATAAGTGAGGTCTCCAGAACTGGACACAGTATTTTAAATGAAGTCTCGCTAAAGATCTATATAGGGAATCTGGACCTCCTTCCTCCTGCTGGTGACCCCTCTAGTGATGAATCCTAGAATTCTATTTGCTATCCCCACTGCCTGGCCACACTGTGTGCTCATTTTGCAATCATCTGAAATAAGTACCCCCAAATCCTTTTCCTGTATTGCTGGCCAACACCGTGTCTCCAATGTTGTAATCTCTCAAGGGATTCTTTTTCCCTAGGTTCATTATTTTACATTTAGAAACATTGAACTGCAGTTTCCACTTCTTTTACCAATCTTCCAGCAATGGTAAATCATGTTCCATGTTATCGACACCTCCAGGGATATCAACCCTATTACACACCATTGTGTTATCAGCAAAAGACATACCTTACCCACCAAACCTTTAGTTATATCACTTACATATAGATTAAATAGAACAGGACCTAGTACAGAGCCTTGGGGTACACCACTAGTGACTGGTCTCTGTTCCAAGTGAATCCCATAGACAACCACACTCTAGTATCTATCCTTTAGCCAGCTACATATCCATTGAACCATCCAAGGGCTAACTCCTAGCTTGTATAACTTTTGTATTAGATCATTATGTGGAACTGTATCTAATGCTTTGCTGAAATCAAGATATGCTATTTCCATAGCACCTCCCTGGTCCAAAGCATTGGTAATATAGTCATAAAATTAATTCAGATTAGTCTAGCATTGATCTGCCCTCAGTAAAGACATGCTGCTTTGGATCCAGCAAGTTGTGTATTTTTAAGTGATCATTGATCTTTCTTTTGAGGAGTGATTCCATTAGGTTGATCAAAATCGATGTTAAACTCACTGTCCGGTGATTGTCAGCTTCTACCTTGCTACCATTCTTGTGGATAGGTACAATATTAGCTGTCATGGGGAACTTCTCCTGTTAGAAGAGATTGATTAAAAAGATCCACTAATGGTCCCACAACTATATCTTGAAGTTCGCTTATAACTCTGGGATGAATGCCATCAGGACCCACTGCTTTATTAAACTTTAATTGAGCCAGTTCCTCTGTTACCTCTGTCTCCAGAAATCCAAAAAATGAGCTGTCATTACTAGAACCAATATGATTTCCCATCTTGTTATTGCTAGTACAATTTATTTCTAAGAAGATTGAACAGAAGTAATTGTTTAAGTGGTTTGCTACATCCAGGTCTCCCTCAACATAAGTGTTGTGCCCAGTTTTCTTTTCAGGTATCCCATTGTATAAATTCTTTATATCACTAATGTATCTGAAAAAAGTTTTATCTCCTTTCTTAACAGATTTAGCAATTTCATCTGGCAGCACTGATATTGTGCTTGGACTCCTTTTGTCTGGTTTTATACTCTTCTCTGTCAGCTACAACTCCTGTTTCCTTGAATCTTCCATATGCAGATTTTTTCTTCTTTACTATCCTACTTACCTCTTCAGGGAACCATATTGTTTTTTTCTTCCATTTACTATCTTATCTGACACATATATAGCACCATCCTAGTCAGCTAGGGGGAGCAAGAATCTTGATTGTTAGAGAGGAGTTAGCCTGGGTATAATAGTCAAGAGTTAAAATTTGGGTCAAGGGCTGAGAGGCTCTGTAGGCCAGCCCCTCTGGAATTTCCTCCTGCTCTAGAGCTTTGGTGGAAGGCCTAGAGGCAGTGAGTGGTTCTGAGGAGTGGCTGGCCTGAACGTTTGAAGAATCCTGGCCAATCCCCAACAGGAGACCTAGAAAGGGGCTGGGACAACCTTTAAGAGTCTATGAGCCTGCTCAGCTGGAGAAAGAGGAGCGTTTGGGTGGAAGACAATGAGGAAGATGTGAGGCTGAAGGCAGGAGTCTGGGAGGAGGCCCAGATGGCGAGGACCACTTGTACAGTAGGGAAGGAGCGGTCCAGCTAAAAGGCCTAGTAGCAGCCACCAATCCATCAGCAGTGCTGGAGAGTATCTGAGTGAGTACCCCTACACCCCCTGGGCAGATAGGGGAAGGAGCACTCTGGTGGGAAACCAGATTTGCTACCTACTTGGGACTGTCTAGTTCTTAAAGTAACAGGCACCAGATCCCCTGTTCAGGGATACCTCCAGATTGCTGGGTGAAGGAAGAGGAGTTAATCTAGGGTCTGGGGTGGTACATTAAGGAGATGGTACATAACAGAGACTGTGTTGCAGTGAAGGCTTGTAAACAGTTCTAGGAAGTTGTCCTCAGTTCCCATGGGCATCCTGTACAGCCCTAACCCTATCCCAGTTCAAATCCCCTGAATAAAAACAACAAAACCAAAGCTCAAGCACTGATCTCTGACTCTGGATAAAAGCCTTTGTGAAGATGCATGTTGCCTGGCTGTTCAGGACTATAGGGCGACCAAAATCTTCAGCAACTCCCAAGGGAGTAGTGCTACATATAATCTAGTTACCCAGGGTGGTAGACTTCAACAGTGCCATTGGCTCCCACTGCAGTCAATCAAAGTCAGCAAGCCATTGAGGAGAGAGAGGGGGTGGGCTGAGCTGCGGCTCTGTGTGTGAATGGACATGCAGAGCAGCGGCCCAAGAGTGAGCCTGCTTGGGTGACCCCATAGTGAGCCTGCTTGGGTGCCCCCATAGTGAGCCTGCTTGTGTGCCTCCCTAGCAAGCTGCTTGTTCTGGGGGCAGGAGGGAGGGGCCAGGAGCACTGGCTAAGGACCCAAAAAGAGGAGGATCAGGGCTGCTGTGTGCAAAACCAGTGCACAGAGCAAATAAGTATGACATGTTTGTTATTTTAGAAAAAAATTGCCTTTAATAAAATTTTAATGCATATGACCAGAATTATAATTCAGCATTGTAGCTTGTATATTTGTGTGCACATGCAACAGTCACAAACCCTGACTAAAAGCAATGTGCAAACAGAAAAAAAATAGAATCAATAAATGACCAGAGTCTCTAAGAAAATACGTGTGGTCCCATAGACAGAGATCTCAATAAATCTATGTTATCATGACCTGTTTAGGTTGGAGACGGCTGGGAAGAAGTCTATACTGCTTTGTACATTCTGCAATGAGAGACAGGTCTGAATGGCCCAGTATGAATAGAAACAGCTCTGTGGCTGAATCTCTTTTGTAGTTAACGGAAGATTTGGCAAGAAAAGAGCTACAGAGAGGCTGTGAAAGATGAATACCCATCCTGTTCTGGGTCAATGATCTGTCTTTAAATGCAACTTTCTTAATAAGTCTGTGTCCCCAGATTTACTGCTGCAACAATATGTACACATTTTATTTTCCTAGTTTTCAGTGTCCTCATAGAGGCCTCTAATATGGTCATGGCATTCCAAAATATTAAGATCCTTCTCTGACTTGCATTCTGAAATCTTTTCATTTATAACAAGATTGCCACGTGCTGTGTTGTACTTTTTTAACGAACATGGCATTAGTTGTACAATGCGGCTAGAATGGCAGAAACTTTGTTGAACTATGGAAAGTTCGCTGAAAAGCAAAATCTCTAAATCTTTTTTATGGCAGGCTCGGGCCTCAGCCTTTGTGTCAAATGCAGCCTATTAGTTTTGGAAAAGCAGAAAAAGTACAATTATTTGCCAGATCAAGGACGCCACTTTTCAGCAATTCGTTGCTTGGAACATATAACTAATTTTAAGTTAAGCCTTTTCAAGATCCAAGTGATTAGTGTGCATGGACCCATGGTGACCTTACTCCAAACCCTCTACAGAAAGCTTCCAGTAAGTCTACAGTACACATTGCTGGGAGTTGGAGCACATCTGTCTGAAGCTCTTGGTCAGATCTGATAGAGCAAGCTACATATTTATGTATTTTTTAGCAAAAATATAGTTTAAAGTGAACCTGTCTCTTAGAAAAAAAATCACCAACTACCCACTGAAAAAAAATAAGTTGTGTATTTACCTTTTTGGTGGATGAAGAGCGAATACTTTGCTTTCTTGAAGATCTCCAGGTGCCACTGCTTTCCAACACTTCTTTCTGTGTCCCCACTGCAGTTGAGGATTCTGCAGAGCAGTGTTGGCAGCTAATGCACATGCTCAGTTTTCAGTGTATTTCTACCCTGAGCATCTCATCCCTATCACATCTGAGCAGCCCATATGACTATAGAGTCACACATGTAGGAGTACCATAGTGGCAAATTACAGCCCACTCCCTCCCTCCTCCTCCATTCCCACTAACCAGCTAAACACAATGGGTGTGGGATATAACATCTTCATTGATGGAGGCTTCACTACCCCCCCTGTTATTCTAAGACACAGACTGGTGGGACATGACACAGCCTGTGACTGGTAGAAATCTGCCAAATAAAGATCTGATTTCAAATATATATTTGTAGGACAATGTAAAACAGTTTATTGAGATTAAATATGTATTTTTACTCTGTATCCCAAAGGCTGTTTTTTTATTTTGATCATGTGACCATGAGCAGAGGACTAGAAGCTCTTTCTGCCCCTGTTTCCCTATAGACAGGCTGGGAAAGAGCTGTGTCATGTGACAGCTTTATATTGATTGAGAAAAGGTGCTTAGATGGGTTTTTTTTTATTTTTTTCTCCCCAAAAAATGAGTTACTTTTATAAAGTAAGAATTGATATCAGCTTCCTCTACACAGCAGCATTTAGAATGAAGAGGGAGGGGCAAAGCTGAAAATCAATCAGCCTCTTCTTCAGGGAACATGTGCTAACAGAGAACATGCTTACAGGAGAGGAGATCAGAGTGCTAATTCCTCACCATGCTGCTCCTCCTTCATTGTCCAATACGCAGGTTTTCTCAATACAGCTGTCCTGCTGTTGAAGTGGAGCTTGATGACCTGGCTGTGCTGTGTGACAGGAGAGTCTGGATCATTGTGGATCACAACTGTCAGCACATATATACAAATCATTTGACAGGTTAAAGAGTTGCTATATATGTATTTCAAAACATGTTTTAGCTCCCTTCAGATTTAAGTAGCTAGGGTAATAAAAATTGTTTATGATTGTTTTTTAGACATGGTTATTTTGTGGCACATTTTGTGGCTAATTTCATAACAGAGCAATGTACAAAGTGCAGTAGCCTAGTAGGAAGCAATCAGCACTCAATTTCCTTTCCTCTGATTGTTCTAAACTGATGAAAGGTGAAATTTGCTTGTTACAGGTTACATCACACTGTTGCTCTTTCCATGGCCTTCATTAATAAGCCCAATTAAAGGTCCACCACACGCCTGTGCTTGAAAAGCACTCCTAATTTTAGGTATGCATTAAAGCGTGTGGGTTGAAGTACGATTTTTTTTTATGTGCTCTTTTATTGTTTTGGCTTTTTCCAGAGGGAAAAGAGCATGAGAGCTGTATGGCTCCTGTGTGTCAAAACACGCATTTAAAAGCACCTCAATGCACTATTTAATTGGGCAACTATGTGGCAAATGAGGTTTGATGTTGCTAAGTGTAAGGTTATGCACTTGGGGGCTAAGAATATGCATGTGTCATATATACTAGGGGGGGTACAACTGGAGGAATCAATGGTGGAGAAGGATCTGGGAGTTCTGGTAGATCACAAGCTTAATAATGGCATGCAATGCCAAGCTGCGGTTTCTAAAGCGAACAAAATCCTCTCTTGTATTAAAAGAGGTATAGACTCCAGAGAGAGAGATATCATATTACCCCTGTACAAATCATTAGTAAGACCTCATCTGGAATATGCAGTTCAGTTTTGGGCACCAATTCACAAAAAGAACATTGGGGAACTGGAGAAAGTACAGAGAAGGGCAACCAAACTGATAAGAGGCATGGAGGAGCTCAGCTATGAGGACAGATTAGAGGAACTGAATTTATTCTCTCTTGAGAAGAGGAGATTAAGGGGAGATATGATCAACATGTATAAATACATCAGTGGTTCATATAGTGAACTCTGTGTAGAGCTATTCACCCTGAGGTCATCACAGAGGACAAGGGGGCACTCTTTACGTCTGGAGGAAAAGAGATTTAATCTCCAAACACGGAAAGGTTTCTTCACAGTGAGAGCTGTGAAAATGTGGAATAGACTCCCTCAAGAGTTGGTTCTGGCCAGCTCAGTGGATTGCTTCTAAAAAGGCCAGGATTCTTTCTTAGATACACAGAATATAACTGGATACCAACATTTATAGGTAAAGTTGATCCAGGGAATATCCGATTGCCTCTCGGGGGATCAAGAAGGAATTTTTTTGCCTGCAGGAGCAAATTGGATCATGCTTTGCTGGGTTTGCCTTCCTCTGGATCAACTGCAGGTATAGGATTATAACTTTTTTTTTGTAATGGTTGAACCGGATGGACTTTTGTCTTTTTTCAGCCAGACTAACTATGTAATTATGTAACCAGTTTGCAAAGGCTATACGCATATAAGCGGCCTCTCAGCAGGTGGGCCTTAACGCCAAGCGGCTGCATATATGCAGCCCTGTAAAAACAACTTGCTGTGCTGAAAGCACACTACCTGCACGCTCCCAGCATGGTAGCCAATGGGGATCGGTTAGGGTTGCCACCTCATCCCTTTAAAACCAAACACATATTGATTACACAGGTTCTGTGGCTGATTAAACTCACGTAGTGCCTTATCTGCATTAAATTGTCCTCAGAATCTGTGTAATTAATATGTGCTCTGTTTTAAAGGGATGAGGTGGCAACCCTAGAATCAGTAAGCTCCTGATGCATACTTGCCATTGTGAGCTTTCTGATCATGTGACCGCAGTGACAGCTAATCACAGTGGTCACATGACTCGAATGCCTGCCTCCACCTCCCGGTATCTAGAAGCTCATAAAGGACAAAGAGGCGTCAGCGTGAAGGGGTTAAATTTCCCTTGATGTGTTTTTATATGTGATATTATTCAGCCCTGTGGTATGCGGGTTTGAATTTAAGCACCCCTAAACTGCAGCATGGAGGACTTACACAACACTAAACAAACTCTTCCATCCCAAGCTTTACACACACAAAACAAATTATACTACACCAACAGGCATGGACTACAAATCATCATGCACACGGGACGTTTTGATAATGCTGGTAACCTTAGCTATGTAAAGTCACATTAAAAACATGAGTTTTTCATTTTTTTTAGCATTTTTGCATTAGCGTTTTGCCGCGTTTGTTTTTTTTGTAGCGTTTTTTTACCAAAAAAAAATTGGGGGGGGTCAAAAAAACATCCAAAACTGCCAGTTTGTGCCATTTTACCACATTTTGCCACGTTTTTCAGCATTAGAGCATTTTTACAGCTAAAACACTCCTTTAGAAACCCGTTAATCCTGTTTTTTTTTTCCAGCCAAAAAACTTCCCTGCCAAAAAACGTTGCTCACAGTCTATGTGTGCATGGACACATAGGATAACATGCTGGGGGGTTTACTAGCTGTAGAAAATAACATCAAAAGCCAAAAACAGCAGCTGTAAAAATGTCAAGTGTGCATGAGGACTAAAAACTACCAAATCACTGCACTATATCTGCACCAAATACATTTTATCATACAAAATCTTGCAGGTGTTAACTTTACCACCACCATCATACACCCTATACTACACCAATACAGGTATGAATTGTACCAAAACTAATATAATACAAAATTTATATGGGTTAACTATACCAACACCATCAAACTAACTTCATCACATCAAACCATGGTGATGTAAATTGTGCCGCCATCATATGTACTAGACCACATTCATATCACACTTCACAGATGTGAACTGTGCCAACACCAAACAAACTATATTATACCAAGCAATTCACATTTAATGACAACCAGTCAAAAATGGCCATGTGTAATATTTTAAATATCCACTCATTATTTTTATAATAGTTCAAACCTATCTGTCACTGCCTGCTTAAGTTTTTATTTTCTGGTATTTTCTCCCTGTCTGAGCACTACTGTGAGTCTCTAGAGCTGACCTATCAGGGGTTAGACACTACCTGATTTGCAGGTGTGAAAGTATTGGCATGTTTTGCGTTGAAAGCGGAAGTGATGTAACATTCTTTTGCTTCTGCTGTGTGATGAGACACCTAGCTAACAGATGGGAAGCCTCACTTTTGTCATTCACTGCTAGTAATACGGAGTCATGTCAGAGCTTACTGAGCTTCAAAGATGGCAAATTGTTGGAGCCTTCCCTGACCGACCCCCCCTATTTTCGGCCTCAATTCCCCCCAGCGGTGTGAAGCCCTAGATGGCGGAAACATACCTCGGCCGGGTGGGCTTACCTTGATGGGCAGCAATGCGCGGTTGGAGGAGCTGGAGAGCAGTGGAGAGAGACTGGGACGCTGAGCCTGGTTGCCGGGAGACGAGGAGGCGCGGCCGGGACACGTGACCAGCCGCGGTGCATCCCTGGGAAGCAGGGACGCCGGCCGGCCGAAGGCTGACAGGAGGAAGGGGAGTCGGATGAAAGTGGAAGCCGGCTGCCTCCTCGATGTGACTGGGAGACGCTCACTGCTGCCTATACCCCCCTGGCTGGCTGTCCGTGCCTGGGCCTGGTGGACCCAGGAATCCCAGGAAACCCATCCTGCCTCCCTGGGACGGATCCTAAGGAGGAAAGGAGTGAGAGAGGAAAGGGGAGAAAGGAGAGAAAGAAAGAAGAAAGAAAAGGGAAAGAAAAATAATACAGCATCGGAAACCCTGAGGAATCCCCCCCCCAGGACTGAGCAGTGATGGCCCTCCGCATAAGCATGGAACCACTGTCCTGAGAAGGGAAGGGTGAGTGAGAGCTACTGGGGGCTTATTGTGTTGGGGACCCCTGAGTGACATAGGAGACCAGGTGGTGAAAGAGGGGAGGAGAGGATTCCCAGGGGTTGGAAGAGAAGAAGAGAGGAGGCCCAGGTGTCCTAGGAAAATAAAACATAAAAAATCGCAAGTTTGCCTAGTCCAGCAATTATAAAGGAGAAGTATAATCCCATCTTGAGGATACAGAAAGAAAAAATTAATAAAAGAAATTTACAGAGGATATGAAGAATAAAGGTCCCAAGGCAGCAGGGCCCAAAGGGTCTCAAACAGGAACAATAAAGAAATTCACATCATATGGAAATAGTACGTCAGAAAGGGCCCAGGGCGCAAGCACAAAAGGGGAAATGGACACTAGTTCAGGTAATAGTCCGAGATTATCATTGGGCATGAATAGCAGCTGCAGCCAACAAATAGAGGATGGCCCGGGAAAAAGAGAATCAGATGGGGAACTACAAGCACCAAATAAGAATGAGATGATAGAAATGTTTCAGAATTTGGAAAAAATTATAAAACATGAAATGACAGCTATTCGAAATGACCTAGGGCACCTGCTATTAAGAATAGAAGAAACAGAGGAGAAAGTTAAAATCCAAGCCCAAAACATTGACAATTTAAGGAAAAAAATAAATCAATTGGAAAACACCCAGAAAAAATTGACCTATAGGATGGAAGTCCAAGAAAATAAAGAAAGAAGGTGTAACCTTAGGGTACGAGGAATTCCAGAGTCTGCAAAAGGCGAAACACTATATGAACTAGTGAAAAAAATCTTGAACTCCATAAGAGATAGACCTGAAATAGACGGGATCAAATTAGATGGAGTGTTTAGAATAGGAATGCTTAAACAGGCTACTGAGAAGGAAAGACCGAGAGATATAATTGTCCAGTTCCAAAAATTCGGGGTCAAAGATGAGATTTGGAAGAAGACCAAGGGAAGATCATTAATTAAGTATGGAGATTTGACTATTCAAATTTATGCGGACTTAACAGTAAAGACCCTATGGAGAAGGAGATCCCTGAGACCCCTGTTGGAGCAAATGAGGAAACAGAATGTGCAGTATAGATGGGGTATCTCAGCATCTCTAGTTGGCTGGAAAAATGGCTGGAAAAATGGGGTCACAGCCTATTTGAGATTTCCGGAGGAACTAAGAGACTTTTGCGAGAGACTGGATTTGCAAAGAATGGAGATAGCGGGGTGGGAAGAAGAAGATAAAGGAGATATAGATGTTTCAAGAAAAGGGGACTGGCAGCGGGTCGGGGGGAAGGGGAGGAAGACTTTGGGGTTGGGGAGGGAAAGGAGGGAGAATTAAGTAGAAATTGTGTTTTTTTTTTTTTGTTTTTTTTTTCCCACTTCCATCTCTGGTCTCTCCCCTCCGGATGTCAAGGTCCTTTAGAACGCTCTGGTGAAGGGAGGGAAGTAAAGATTCTTCTTGAGCCTGGAGGATAGAGAGGAGATTTTGGGGGGGTCGGAGGAGAGGCAAGCCGTCCATGGGCGGAGCTTACGCCCTAAATTTTAAATCAAAGGTGGAAACAGATCCACAAATGATTTGTAGGCAGTTTATAGGCCTAAAAACGGGTAGGGGAAAAAAAAGAGAGGGGGGGAGGGATGGGGGGTGGGAGATGGGTGTCGGGTGGGAGGATGAGGGGGGAGGGGAGGTGGGGCTAAAATACTGCACGATAGAAGGGCCTAATAGGAAGAGGTATATTAGAAGAGAGATAGACAGATTAAAGGATGGAAGAAATACAGGTTATAACATATAATGTGAACGGGTTGAACTGTCCTGGGAAAAGATTTAGGTTGTTTAAAGAGTTACACCATAGGGCAACGTCAGTGGTATTTTTACAGGAAACACATTTTGAGATAAAGTCAAATGTGAAATTAAAATCTAAATATTATCCAACATGGTATTACGCTGACTCCCCAATTAAAAGAGCAAAAGGAGTGGCAATAGGGTTGGCAAAGAACATGAGATTTGAACTGGAGGATAGAAGAACTGATCCGGAGGGGAGATTCCTGTTTTTGAAAGGTAAATTACAGGGAATCGAGTGTACATTAGCCAATATATATTGCCCCAACAAAAAGCCGGAGAACTATTTGAAGGGCCTGTTGAAAAAACTGATGGACTTTAAAAAAGGGCGTTTGATAGTAGCAGGAGACTTAAATCTCTGTATGGATCCCCAAAAGGATGCAACCTCCCCTGTGCGGAGAGAGGGGGGTGGGTCTCTGAGAGCTTTGAAGAAAGCGATTCACGAGTACCAACTGGTGGACACTTGGAGAATAATGCACATGAGAGACAGAGACTACACCTTCTTCTCTAAGGCACATGAGATATATTCGAGGTTGGATTATATTTTAATAGATCATCAACTCATAGAGTTATTGGTTAAAATAGAAATAGAGATGAGTACATTCTCGGACCATGCCCCTGTCACAATGAAAATGGGATGGGGAAGACGGTGGACGGGAGGTTTAGGATGGAGGTTAAATGAGGCCCTTCTTATGGATGAGGACATAGCGCAGAAGATTGGGGAAGAGATCAAGTTATATTTTAAGGAGAATGAGACAGAGGAAGTATCGACAGCTACAGTATGGGAAAGCCACAAGGCATATATAAGAGGTATCCTGATTGCGATGGGAGCAAGGAAGAAAATAGAAAGAAGAGAGAGGGTTAGCGGGCTCCTAAAAGACATCCTGGATTTAGAGCAGATACAAAAGAAGAAAATAACAAGAGAAATAGGACAGAAATTAATGGATAAAAAAGATGAATTAGAGAGATTGATGGACGAAGAGAGGAGAAGGGTATATAATAAAGTACTAAATGAAAGATATAGATGGGGCGACAGACCAGGAAAATACTTAATGAGAGCTCTGAATAAAAAGAAAAATAGAAATTATATAGAAAGGATAAAAAACCCTAAAGGAGAGTTGGTTTATTCAACCAAAGAGATTATTAAAGTGTTCACGGAATACTATAGAAAACTGTATAATATCAGTCCCCATGGCTCTTCAAAGGAAAATGTAAAGGATATTAACGAAAAAAGGATGATATATTTAAAAAATGCAGGATTACCAAAGTTAAGTGAGAAGAAGGGAGAAAGTTTTATTGGAATAGACGAGTGGAAATATCATCAGTTAAAATGCTTTATTGGAAAACTACCAAAACCCCTGAGATTAAAAAAGGATTGGAATATGTTTGAAAGGTTGTTGAAAACATGTAGAGATGGGAAACACGGAATTGCCAAAGTTTATAGAATACTCACAGAATTAGACACAGACACAAAGTTAATTTTTATAACGAAATGGGAAAGAGATATGGAGGTGGTGTTAGACGAGGACCAACAGAACAAGATATATAGATTGATACACGAGAATGTTAGTATGAGAGATGTGGAGATGAACTATAAATGTTTGACACGATGGCATATCACACCGAGTATTGAGCACAAGATGAGGGGGGAGAATTCTAAAATGTGTTGGAGAGGTTGTGGGGAGGAGGGCATGGTGTTTCACATTTGGTGGCAATGTCCGAAAATTCAGGCTTTCTGGAAGATAATAGTTAACTCAATAGAAATAATAACTGGAAATGACATAGGGTTAGACCCAACGATATGTCTCCTACATAGTGTTGGGATCACAGTAAATAAATATAAAGAATCAGGCGTATGGTACTATTTAAATGCTGCAAAGGGGTTGATACCCAAGTTCTGGCAAAAATCAGAGGTGCCGAAGGAGGAAGACTGGATCAACAGAGTAAATCAGATAAGTAGAATGGAAAAATCTTACTATATGCAGGAAGATAGGATGGAAATATACTATACAAGATGGGAAAAATGGGAAAAATCAGGACTGAAAGAGAAGTATAGAAAACTATAAATTAAGAAACTATTGGGCCTTGAGAGAGTATAGAACGTGCAAAGGGGAGGGAGGGGGAAGGGGGGTGGGAAAGGGCTGGGAGGGGAGGGAAAGAAAAGATTTATTAGAAGGGGCAAGGTAGAAATGTATGGAATATTTATATGTATTGTTATCTCTTCTTATGGATTTTTTTTTTGTAAAAAATGAAAAACTAATAAATATTTAAATTAAAAAAAAAAAAAACAAAGATGGCAAATTGTTGGTGCCGCTTAGCTGGTGCCTCTGTGACTGAAGTTGCCAATTTATTTGCTGTGTCGCGAGGTACAGTATCCAAGGTTATGACGGCGTACACAGTTTCTAGAAAAATGTTGTCTGATAAACATAAGCGTGGTCAATATGGTCACCTGACCGAAAAAAAACAAATTATTATTATTATTATACAGGATTTATATAGCGCCAACAGTTTGTTCAGCGCTGTACATTATAATGGGAGACAGTACACGATACGATACGATACGATAACAATACGATTCAATAGAGGAGGGGTTCGAGGACCCTGCTCCTTGGAGCTTACAATCTAGGATCATGTAGTGCTTCCATTTTTTTGTCTAACCCCTGTCTATCTGGCCTGAGCTGACTGATGATAAAAGACTGTCAAATAACAAGGCTGCTTTTGGGGATACATGAAAGAAAACTAAAAGCTTTATTGGGTGTCAGTTGTACCCTCCTTGGGCAGCCCTGATTGAGCCGTGAGCTCAGGAAAGAAACAGATCAGTATTCACAAAGACCCTTAAGGTGGGAATACAGAATTAGAAAATCAACCGATCGGTCATCCGACGACCGAGAGGCGTTCGTTCGTTGGTCGAAATTGTGGCCCAGATTAACCAATCTAAAAAAATCGTTCATCGGGCAATACGTAGTGTTGACGTCTTCCGTACAAGTGGAAGTGATGCGGTGTGACCTTGTAGCCACGCCCTTCCGGCCAGAACGAGCGATATACACAACAATTAACAATAATGAGTATAATATAGTTTATTACATTACCTATATACATAAATAGTGATACATAACATATAATATGCAGAATTCTGGTTTCATTATCTCATTAGGCCAATCTACTTTTAACATTTGGATTTTTCGTTCGTGTGTAAGCCGTGTACCGGGGTGGGCTCCCCAGGATACAGTGATACCTGATTGGTTTCTCATTAAAGCAGTAATAATCACCGCTTTTTATATTGTATCTACAGGTAAACCTGGAATAAGGATTACCTCTAGGTACAGTGAATATCTCCTAAACATGCACCATTTTGGATATCCCAATGTGTAACAGCTGGCGACATCACTGGCACATGTGCACTGCACTCTCAATGAACAGTACACTTGAGTATGCCGTCCACTGAGAATGCTGTCCCGTGATCGTGCTCTCATGCACATGTGCAGGAGTGACGTCATCACAGCCTGGCCATTCAAACAGCTGGAATCAACAAACCCAGAAGGAAGACCGGATGAAGATGGAATCCCTGTCAGCAGTGACAGCATGCTGTCAGAATCTGCTAGTATGCAGTACATGCTAGCACATTATGACATGAGCCTGCAGGAGGACCTGTTTTGTTTCTGGCAACTATACTACCACTTAAAAGCAACAATGATGCAGCTGAGTGTACAATCCTGGCATCTGCTGAGTTCCGAGGTGAATGAACCCCCATGAGCATACTTGAAACCAGGGGCGAACTGACAACTCATGGGGCCCCCGGGCAATAGGGGATCATGGGGCCCCTATGTCCTTGCCCAAAGTCAAAAAAGCCTATGAAAAAGGTACCAGGGGCATCTCATGGGGCCCCCTACTGACCCCGGGCCCTCGGGCAGTGTCCGAGTTTCCAAATGGTCAGTCCACCCCTGCTTGAAACTCATGTCATGCAGAGCTGCCTGTCAAGATGATCGAAGATGCTGAACCTGAAAGAAGATCTGGCGAAGATGTCAGCAACAGTAACAATGTGCATCACAGACTTTACAGCGCTGGAGCAGTCTCTTTGTACATATTTGTATATGCTGTACATATTTGCACTTTATGGCAAAAACCTTAGGTGCCAACAGTAGAGTTTAATTCCACTTCACATAGACCATCAGAAAGGTAAGTATGCCTCTTCTTCTTTTACGAGTGGGGTTAGTTTATGTTGGTGCTCTTAATGATATATATGCAACCTATTACCTTAAATATGAAATAAAACTATAAAAATGTTAGTACTGGATGGAAATGTTTCAGGTTGTTATACTAAGAACTTTGCCAACCCCCAATATCCCAAGGCAGGAAATTTTACGATAACTCAAATACATGAACTATCAAACTTTTTCCCACAAATAAATCACAGAATAGTTATAATGTCATATACAGGTTGTTTTATGAGTGGTGGTTTCCAATGGGCGTAACTCTGTATCCTGTTGGGTTTCACTTGCTCTTCGATGGCAACCTTTGCTACAGAAAACTATGCAGCTCTGAAGAGCCAGCTGTGTATATAACAATAGCACCATTAATCACCTGAGACTTAGTTGCGCTGATAAAGTTGCCTATACTGTGTAACCCTTGGAGGCAAGGTTATTATAAGATGGTAAAATGAGCCTTAATGTGTCGCATCAGCATAAATTATGAATGAAGGGATTAGGCCTTGTAAAATGGGTCATATAGCCACACAAAGAGACCATCCCATGACATAAATTGTAATGCGTACCTGTCATCTGCATAAGGGAGTCATTATGCGCTGTAAGTGAACATTAGCTTATCAAATCATTTGGATTTCTCCAAAAATTATGTTCCCTTATGCCTAAGCTATCTGCTCCTAGGCTATCATAACTGCCTGAAAATGAAAAATTACTGGGGCTAAAATCAGCTAATCTGCAAAGCGGCAGCCGGATTGTATTTTGGGCGCCTTCTCTCCCTAGCAACAAGTGAACAATGGTGCCCTATAGTAAGACCTCATTACATTTGTTACCATGCAGTGCCTATGAAGGGCTCCCAGGTATAAAAATGGGCCCTCCAGCAACACCTAGCACATTTTTCAAAACTGGTTTTCATTTCCCAATGCTATAGTTTCTGTAAGATTCTACCACTGCCAAGGGTATCTCTACTCACAGAAAAAAATATGAGTGCTCAACCAATAGTGCATGTTTATGCCACAAGAGCATAAAAAACCTGCCATGTGTTCACATCTGGATTGCCTTATTATTATTCATTTACTTTTTTTTACAGTGATGGTTCTCCAACAGGGGTACACGAATCAAGAGGGGCACATGAATCATTGGGAGTACCTCAAAAGAAGAAAGGTGGTACCACAGGGGCAGTGTCAGTGTTAGGATCATTGGCCCATTCTCCCATTGGTGAACTAAAATGACCTAGGAGACCTTGTACAGAGCCCACACACTTTGACAATGATGATTGATGTCATGATGGTCAAGGTAAGGAACTCCCAGCATTCCTCAAACTCCCATTTATAAAGGTTCATCCAATAGTACGTCCCGCTCTAACTATGGGTATGTAGGGCAGAGTTCTCCCTGCCTGTCCACTGAGAGCATATTAGTGAAAAAGTCTAAAAAGTTATTGGTGAATTTAAAGACCCACTGTATTTTTTTTATATAATTGCAATACAGTGCTTTAGTAAACTAAATATCATACAGTGAGGAATTACATCCTCAGCAGCAGCACTCAACTGTAAATAATTAATCTGGTTCATTTTCCACCTTTCTTGTCAGCCATACGAGGAAATATTTTTATTTTTTCAAAAACTTTTTTAGAAAGTATCATAAAATGGAAATTAATCTCCCAGACTTTGAAATATTTGCCCTTTGTTAGTACAGACTGCATGCACATCAAGTTTACAACTGATAATGAGAACATGCCATGGTAAACTTCCTGGCCCTCTCTTTAACATTACACAGAAGGGAAAAGCTAAGTATGATTTTTAAAGTGGTTCTTCACCCTAGGAAAAAAATACCGTAGCTGCTGCCTTTCAATAAAAGGGCACTTACCTGTTCCAGAATCCAACGCCGTCCTCACCCAGGCCGAGTCCCCAGCATGTTTACTGTGGGAAACTGGCTATGACTTCTTGCAGCTTCACAGTTGACCCCCCACTTTGCATGCACAAGCTGCTCTGCGCTTTGTGAATGGTCCGGCAGCCTTCTGGGACCCGTGACTGTCCCAGAAGGCTGAGGGCGAAGGGGGGGGGCAAACTTCCGCTTGAATCATCTAGGCCTATGGGGCAAAATTTTCACTAAGATCGCCTAAATGTGGAAGTGGGTGGGGGGAACTACATAAAGCAGAACTTCTGCTTTAGAGTGAAGTTCCGCTTTAAGCACTTGCTGATTTATTAACATTTTATTATGTGAATGTAAATACTGTATGTAACAAATGTAAAGTAGGTGTTCAGTTTGGTTGCAAATGTAGAATTATACTTTAAAATAGTTTTTTTTTTAATTGGAGGAATTTCACACAAACACTGGGAGAATATATAAACCTAGTGCACATGGTGTCTCTGGTGGGAGGTAGGACATAGTAGAAGTCCTATCCACTCAGTTAAAATCAGGAAGTCCACACCCATGATCCTACCATTGCCAGTTCAAGAATGACCTTCACTGGGTCTCTGGTTGGGACTGTAGCCTCCTGTCATTCATTCTGCTCTCTTTTCTCCCTGACCATCAGAAATACACATCTGAGGGTCAGGGCCAGCATTTCAAGGGGGAGGGGGAGCAGCTGGGCCATTGACTAAGATCCCAATTTTTTTATGGGCCCCCAGAAGCTTCCCATCTGCCCTCAATCTCCCAGCTGCACCAACATATCAGCTGTATCATAAACTCCAGCATGACTTGCTACACTCAGTAAACTCTTACAAAAAGTCTGTTTGTTTTTTAGAAACTTGAAGACAGATGCATGAGAGTAGAGCATTTGGTGCCTTAAGAATCAGGTCATGTTGAAGATCCTGCAGTGTTCAGAAAAGGAGGCCCCAGTTTGGCTCCTGCCCAGAGCCTCAGTATATCTAAAACATTCCCTCATGAGGACCCACTGTTTCCTGTAGAACCCATCTGAGTGGCCCGGGGGAGTGAATACATTTTGAATTATTTTTGAATGAGTTAGATTGTAATTATAATAGTTGAAGATAACTATAATGCAGAAACACAGGCTCAAGATTAGTTCTCTGAACAGCAGGTCAGCTGCAACCATCGAATTTTATAAGGATAGTAAATACGACTGAAGATCTTTAGTGCTTGATTACACTTAGACCTAAACACAAGCTGTTCCCCACAAAGGGAGTCATCGCAATTCATTTTATGCCAAGAAGCTGCCTTCAGGAAATGAACTTTTTCTTTGAAGATTTTCATATTCATACTGTTCAGCAGGAGGAATGGTAAATGAAATCAGTACTAAACAAGATGAATGTGAGATTAATATATTGCTTTAAGCCTTACTTGTATTGATATATAACATATCATAATTAAAGGGAAATATACGCAAGGGTAATAATATCAGTATTATATTTTTATTATTTCCTATTATTATAATTATTGTTACAATAATGATTTGTCTATTAATATTTCATTAATTATAACAGTAGACTAACCACAAAGCTATATAAATGCCCCTGGCCATCCTATCTGAAGTATTTCCAGGGCTTTTTTTCTCATAAAATAGGTGCAGGACTCCCCCTTTCTGAGTCACTTCTTGTTTCCGCTCCCTACCCACCTCTGAGCACCGTCACTTGGTTCCACTCTCTACCTACCTCCCAGTACCTCTTCTTTAGAACATACAAAACCAAGTATCATTTTGTGGTGCTCAATAATTTGTATGGAATTTGTTCATGGTAACAAGAAAAGCAGAAAAATAGACCCCCCCCCAAAAAAAAAAAAGCAGCAATAGATCACCCTTCTCCCAGCAAAAACAGATTCCTCCAGCAACAATGGACCCCAACAGCAAAAGACTCCAGCAGCTACAACAGATCTCCCAGCAGCCAGCATAAACAGACTCTCCAGCAGCCAGAAACATTAGAAAATAGACCTTCCCTCAACAATAGATCTCTTCCAGCAAAGATAGACCCCATCAACAATAGATCCCCCACTAGCAACAAAAGACTCCCCCAGTGACAACAGACCACCACACAAAAATAGATCTCCAGTGACAATAGATTCCCCAGCAGCCAGCGACAATAGATGCTCCAGAACACTCCAGCAACCCTTGCCACTACATACATTCAGTGCTGTGGGTGCCGGAAATGCGTTCCCCCCGCGTTCCTGCTGAAAAAAAGCCCTGAGTATATCTAAAGCCAAAACATTCTTTTTAATTCTGGATAAAGTAGGAGGAGGTTAAAACCAATTAGATTCAACAGGAAGTAAAATAATATCTTTCCAATATGAGGGAAATCCCCCTAAGGCAATTGTCACAGAAACAAGCATGCCCATTGAAAGATTTCCCATGTATTTATGTTCTAGTAACAACTGAAAACTTTGGATTGAAGCTGGCCACACACATACCAAGCACAATACCCGAACAGTAACTGCATCTGACTGAATGCAGTCCCTGATTTTCCAACAATTTCCCACCTGGCTTCTTTGATTTTCCAGTTGGGGAATGTTGGGTAGAAGGTGGCCAACAGGGCCAATCAATAGGCAGAATTTGTGTATGGCCAGCTTTACACTCGCTTTCATTCCCTGCTTTTCTCTTGTAATATGAGCTTGAACTGGTGAAAGTTTAACAAACAGTAATAACCATGCATTGGTCTGCACCCCAGAACAAACATTATTTCAACATTGTCAATAGGGAAAAAGGTTGTTTTCTTAGTAGTTGTAGCTTAAGGATATCAAGCTAAAAGCAGAAATGAAGTTTACAGAAGGCATATGTCACAGTGTTCAACAATTTAGAGCATCAGCCTTTGGGTATATACAGCATGTGCATACATTTTCAAATAACCCCATCTGTGGTACCACATGTGAGACAGCAGCACTGGCAAGCCTGAAAGGTCAGGCAGAAGGCTTATGAAGGTGTCTAACAAGAAAAAAAGTTTTACAATTTAGCTTCTTTGTTTTATTCATTGGTAACATGTTACTTGGCCATCACCCCTCCAACTGAGTTGAACACTGTTTCTCATGAAACACCTCCAGCAGGGAAGGCCAGCACCAGTGGCCAGAGCGCATGTTCTGCAAGCTCTGGCCACTGGTCACTCATAGACATCCAATATGTCCATGGGGTCTTTCTTCACTTCTGAGGTTGTTGGTAGCCAAGCTGAAGCTGAAATGTTGGTTGACCATCAAGGACAAATTGACTGTGAGTGCCACCAGGATCAGACCTGATATCTGAAGAAAGATTTCAATGCCTCTGTTAAGATGTCCCCTGCTGACAGTAGTGCTACTGCTGCTGCCTCCCTGTTCACTGTGAGTAGTGGAGACATCTCTGCTGTCATCAGGAAAGACTTTGTGCAAACACCTTAGAAGCACCAACTTGTAGTGACGCATTTTACCTCTAATGTGGTGGAATGCACTTGGCCACTTTGGTCTTGTAGCGTGGATATGAGAGCGTGGCATAAAGTCCTTGCAAGGGTCTTCCCAAAAAGTGAGACAAGCCTTAGATCAGAGGTAGAAGACCCTTTAAGTCCCCACCTCTCAAGAGAAAAAAAAGTCTGACATTTTCAAATGTACGGTAATTTTTTTCAAATTTATCCCTATTATTTTATTCATTTATTTATGTATACATGGTATGTATAGATGTTTTTATTTATCTGTTCATTATTTTATTTTTAAGGATTATCTTGCCAAATATTCCCACAAACATTGCAATTATTTGGTTTAAATTGTTCCTAAACTGAATCCACAATTTAAATAAAATAACTGCAATGTTTGTGGGACCATTTGGGGAGAATTTCACTTTTTCCTGAACATGAACTGCAGTAGCAATTATCAGTACGTTGAACTGTTCAAGTCTACCCAGTAATTGGGATACATTTTTAGACTAATCAGTCAACGTTTTCTTGGTACTGTTAAACATTTCTATGATACTCAGGGTGATAGCTTGAAGCCTAGGGAAAGACAAACACATAAATAATGAGTGAAAATCCCCCATGCAGACTATTTAGGTGATTTTATTACTATGACTTAACATCAGAAGACTGAGCAGTCAGACAGATGGACCTGGAGGCAATGTATCATCACCCAGTGTGTGTAATAATGTACTTTTCTCACCTGATGTTGTGAAACAAAAGACTTCTTCTTCCCAGATGTGTAGAACTACTATGATGATATCAAAGTGCATTCTTCTCATTAAGACAGAACTAGGGGGGTGTACTCTGCTCATTAAAGGAAACCCGCCAAGAGAGTAATGTGTAGTCTGCCACTGCTGACCTCTCCTTTTTAAAGTTCTGTCTGTCTGACATGCTAATTTTTTTGTTTCAATATTATCTGTGTCATTGACCTGCAACATGAATAAAAATAAGTAATCCTGGCTTTTCATTGGTTGCATTCCAGAAGTATTCAATCCAGGTGCAGCAAGGTGATTAGTATTTTCAGAAGGAAGCCAGCAATGGAAGTCACCATAGCTCTTTTATGCAGTGGTATACACTATATGGGCAAATGTTTGTGCACACATGACCACACATACCTGTATGGCCAAAAATATGTGCATACCCCCCAAAATTATTGAGTTCAGGGGTTCCCAATCTAGAATACTGGTGATTCTAGCAGTGATATCTAAGGCATTTTAGATAACTCTGTGTGAGCAGGGTGCTGCATCAGCGCCAGAGAGCACACAGTGGCGGATTAAGGTTAACTGTATATTGTGAATGTTCCAACAAGATACTGAGAATAATGTAGTGACTGCACTTTCCCTACTCCTCTGGAACCTTTCTCTGCCACTTAGTGCTGTCCCCAACAGGCGGGGAACCTGTCTCTACACTAACAACAATGCATGTCAAATCAGGGGACCAGGGACTTAAATAAGCTCTGACCTCACCCAAGGTGGCCACTGAGGTCACAAGGGTACCAGGTCCAATCAGAAAGCTGCTCCCAGGTGACCATAGGAGATTATACGGGAATTAAGTTCTGCACAACTTCCTTCACCTTCTGTATTGCCGCTTTAGCTTAACACCACCTACACCACCTACAGTGGGAAGTGCCCTTCCAACCTTGTGCCAACAGTTTGGGGAAGGCCCTTTCTGGTTCCACCATAATTGCACCCATGTGCACAAAGCCAAGTACATAAAGAAATCACAAGTCCGCATCTCAACTCTACTGAACACCTTTGAGATTAATTGGAGCGCTGATCGGGTCTTCTTGTCCAACTTTAGTACTTGACCTCACAAATGCTTTCTTGGCTGAATGTGAACAAATTTCTCTGGACTTCGCAATACAATGCCTTCCCAGAAAAGTGGAAGCTGTTATAGCCAAAAGGGAGAAGGGGAAACTTCATGTTAATGGGAATGGTTTTGGAATGTGATTTCCAACTAACATATACGTGAGATGGTCATGTGTCTACATACCTTTGGCCAACTTGATACTTCTAGCTCCTAGGGGCAGTGTATGAATTGGGGCCTCTGAGCTTCAATCAATTCAATTCACTGTTCCAGACTTAACATTAGGGAGATTTCTTTCTCAAGTCCCAGGGACACAACCTGAATTAAAAGGAAAACTCTCCAAAGTGAGGGAAGATTTAATTTTAAACAGTAAACTGAAAAATTGTACATTTCCCATCACTCTCTGTCTGAGGGACATCAGGTCAAATATAGAGGTTGAATCTTCCAGTCATAATAAGATTATATTAGACTGCCTTTTTTCCATAGAAGTCAAATATTGTACATGATAAAAGTGTAGAGAGCGTTGTAATTGTAAATGACTTTTCCCAGGCTGGAACAAACAAATGGGTCCTGAACCTGTTTTAGAAACACTGGAAAACCTAAAACGGCCAGATATGAAAGCCAGCAGAAGCTCGTGCTACAAATAAACATTTTTTTTCACAAGCACTCCCCCTTAGCTTCTTCACTCCCAAATGACCACAATACAAAATTAGTTTCATTTACCATTTTGACTAAGAGAGAGCAGAGAGAGCACTTTGAGAGTAGAGAGCTATTTATTTTTCACTGTAATTATCATGGATCCCCTTACTTTAATGATTCATGAAACAGTGCCACTGCTTATGTTGCAGAGGCTGCTATTTCTCAGAATGCAGTTGCAACACAGGCCACCATATTTCTTTCTACAAACATGTATGGTGAGCTGAGAAAATATCCTGAAAAACTTCTCAATTCACAAGGATGTCCATTGTGACCTTTGATGACCTCCTGGAATGTCTGCGACCAGGGCACCCAGCAGAGGAGGAGTGTGTCAGCTAAAGAATATCTTCTGGTTTTTCTGTTTAATTGTACAATTTAAAAAAAAAATTATTTATGGAAATATCTTCTTTAATTGAGGAGATACATACATATATATATATATATATATATATATACCGGTATATATAAATATATATATATATACAGTCAGGTCCATAAATATTGGGACATCGACACAATTCTAACATTTTTGGCTCTATACATCACCACAATGGATTTGAAATGAAACAAACAAGATGTGCTTTAACTGCAGACTGTCAGCTTTAATTTGAGGGTATTTACATTCAAATCAGGTGAATGGCGTAGGAATTACAACAGTTTGCATATGTGCCTCCCACGCGTTAAGGGACCAAAAGTAATGGGACAGAATAATAATCATAGATCAAACTTTCACTTTTTAATATACTTGGTTGCAAATCCTTTGCAGTCAATTACAGCCTGAAGTCTGGAACACATAGACATCACCAGACGCTGGGTTTCATCCCTGGTGATGCTCTGCCAGGCCTCTACTGCAACTGTCTTCAGTTCCTGCTTGTTCTTGGGGCATTTTCTCTTCAGTTTTGTCTTCAGCAAGTGAAATGCATGCTCAATAAGATTCAGGTCAGGTGATTGACTTGGCCATTGCATAACATTCCACTTCTTTCCCTTCAAAAACTCTTTGGTTGCTTTTGCAGTATGCTTTGGGTCATTGTCCATCTGCACTGTGAAGCGGCGTCCAATGATTTGTGAAGCATTTGGCTGAATATGAGCAGATAATATTCCCGAAACACTTCAGAATTCATCCTGCTGCTTTTGTCAGCAGTCACATCATCAATAAATGCAAGAGAACCAGTTCCATTGGCAGCCATACATGCCCACGCCATGACACCACTACCACCATGCTTCACTGATGAGGTGGTATGCTTAGGATCATGAGCAGTTCCTTTCCTTCTCCATACTCTTCTCTTCCCATCACTCTGGTACAAGTTGATCTTGGTCTGATTTGTCCATAGGATGTTGTTCCAGAACTGTGAAGGCTTTTTTAGATGTCGTTTGGCAAACTCTAATCTGGCCTTCCTGTTTTTGAGGCTCACCAATGGTTTACATCTTGTGGTGAACCCTCTGTATTCACTCTGGTGAAGTCTTCTCTTGATTGTTGACTTTGACACACATACACCTACCTCCTGGAGAGTGTTCTTGATCTGGCCAACTGTTGTGAAGGGTGTTTTCTTCACCAGGGAAAGAATTCTTGGGTCATCCACCACAGTTGTTTTCCGTGGTCTTCCGGGTCTTTTGGTGTTGCTGAGCTCACCGGTGCGTTCCTTCTTTTTAAGAATGTTCCAAACAGTTGTTTTAGCCACGCCTAATGTTTTTGCTATCACTCTGATGGGTTTGTTTTGTTTTTTCAGCCTAATGATGGCTTGCTTCACTGATAGTGACAGCTCTTTGGATCTCATCTTGAGAGTTGACAGCAACAGATTCCAAATGCAAATAGCACACTTGAAATGAACTCTGGACCTTTTATCTGCTCATTGTAATTGGGATAATGAGGGAATAACACACACCTGGCCATGGAACAGCTGAGAAGCCAACTGTCCCATTACGTTTGGTCCCTTAACAAGTGGGAGGCACATATGCAAACTGTTGTAATTCCTACACCGTTCACCTGATTTGGATGTAAATACCCTCAAATTAAAGCTGACAGTCTGCAGTTAAAGCACATCTTGTTCGTTTCATTTCAAATCCATTGTGGTGATGTATAGAGCCAAAAATGTTAGAATTGTGTCGATTTCCCAATATTTATGGACCTGACTGTATATATATATATATATATATATATATATATATATATATATATACACATAGGCTAACATGGAGGGGAGTTTCCAGGCAATCTTTAACTTGCTTTCTGGCAGCAATCGAACTCTGCAGCTGTACAGAATGCACTCAACGGGAGCACATTTTACCTCTATAGTTCCTGCCTGTCATTCTCCAATGTACAGCTGAATCCACCTGAACAAACTGAACTTCAGAGTATGGTTCAATTGCATATCTATCACTGAACCCAATCACTGTTATATGGGGGGGGGGGGATTTCTGACTATACAAAGTCATCATTCATGAGGACCAATAGTGGGCTCCGGCAATACATTGGGGTAGTGGGTAATCACTGTAAAGGTACTATATGATACCTTATGGTCCTGGTATACAGATATACATCTACAGTGTTAGTTCATTGTCTGAAAACAGGATAAACATTTACTTTAAGCAGACAAGGATAAAGCGTCTCTGTTTATTTATAACAAAAAGTGATTGCATTTGTCATTTGAACGCCAAGTCCAAGCCCATGCTTACTCATGTTGTGTCTAAATGACAGCTCTGTCCTTTCCTAAAGATGAATGGAGCCTGTCTCTTATGGTGGAAAATGCTTACTGTGCACACAGAGTTCAGAATGTGTCTGTAAGATGTGGTCAGAACATTCCAAAACATTCACAAACTTTTTCTCACAACCTTAAGCACCTTATGGGAATACAACATCCCCTAACCTATTGAGATATTTGACATTGATGTCACATCACTATTCATCTTCCTTCTTTGTCAGCCAACACTAGAGACACAAATAGGCAACAAAATACCATCAAGTTATTTTTCTTATGTTGGAATATAGAACATACAGTCAGATGAGTTCTAAGAATTAACACCCTCACTATACCACATTCTTTGTCTTTTTTTCCTGATGATCTTCTGAAATGTTTTCATGATGTGTCCCCAGACTTTGCTGTTTCTGTACTTCTTGTACCCTTGTCTGATCCAACTGACCTGAGCCCAGGCCAAGCTATCCATGGTACTTGAAGTATAGGTATGCCAAAATACCAGGTATCATATCTTCTAGTCAACCACCCCAAAACACCAGGTATTATATCTTCCAGCCACCCCAAAACATCAGGAATTGTATCGTCTATCCATCACTGCAAGTTATTCTACTGGGTTGTGCCAAAGCTATGATTAAAACAGCCTTGTAGATTGCACTTAGGGCCAAGAAACAAGTTTAATTTAGAGTAGAACTGGTAAACAGCACACACTAACCTGTATCCCTGACCATCAGAGACCACGTAGGATGAAAGAATAGGTCTTAGCCATTGTTAGAGCAAAATTTACACAGAGATTGTTCAGTCGTCCACAGTGGCCAAACTGGGAGGCCAGTCCCTGATGAGTTTGAGTGAGTAGGTTGGTCTTAATAGTGGTTAAATAATTGGTAGCCTGTCCTTACAATTTCAGTTCCATGTAAACGTGAAAACCACCTTTGAGACAATGGGCTGGTGACAGTAGAAGATTAGCCTGAAACTCGCATTGGCTGAATATCCTGGATTGTAGTGCACAGAATACACAGGGCCTCTACTTTTGTAACTTACTTCTGCCAAGTTGTGTGTAATCATTTTTGGGGTATGCTAGAAACATTTCTAATTTTCACCTCTGTTCCTGAAATGTTTGTTTATAAAGCATTTTAAAAGGATTATTTAGATTGACTTTTGTCAAGCTCCTGCATGTGATGCTAACAGGGCCACCCATAGCTCGAATTTTAGCAGGAAGCAGCTGACATGTGAGCCATGTATGGCCAGCTTTAGGGCTTAATTTGGGTTTAGCCTATCTGGAAGACACATTAAGAAACACATTAGGAAAGCTGGTGACTGGTCATCATGAACCGGCCAACTTTCGTCCCATGTGTACAACTGCCTGTCCAATAGAAGCCTGTCTCAGAAAACCAGCATCCAATCAGCAACTGATTGGCACTGGCAGCCAATAACTGTGAGCCCTGATCAGTGTGTTCTGGTGGGGAAGGGGTGGGTGGGCAACTGGGGGGGATCACTGCAATAACATTGCTTCTGTTAGTATGGAGATCTTTCAGTTTTGTTTTTTTTTTTGTTCAGCCTCAGGGCTTAAAGTCCCCAATCCAAAAAAATAAGAGCTAAGTTACTGGCACAGAAAACCAATGTACTGTATTTTATGATCACTGCAAGCTAAGCGTGTATCCAGAGATTTACAGTCCTTCCAAGCTAAAGCAAAAGTAAATGAGTGAGATGCATTAAATTGCACTATTAAAACAATACACAGCATATATACACGTAGCATTCTCCTAGATAGCTAGGAGACGCAAGAAACAAGCCTAGGTGTAACAGTCAGAGTGGGGTTAAACTGTTGTAAGAGCTGAAAGGCTCTGCAGACCAGCTTTCTGAGACTTCCCCTGCAATAGAACTTTGGAGAAAGTTCTAGAAGCAGTGGGAAGGAGTGAGGAGTGGCTGGTCTGCACTCTCAAGGGACCCTGGCCAATCCCCAACAGGAGGATCGGCATGGGGCCAGGACAGCCCTTAAGAGTGAAAGAGCTGATCAGCAGCAGGAGAGTTTGGGTGGAAGAAATGATTAAGAGAAAGTAGGGCTGGAGAGCAGGAGCCTGGGGGAGGCTCATATGCAGATCGTCTGAATTACAGGTGGAGGATCTTGGAAGAAGGTAAGCTTGGGACTCCACTGGCTCCCAGAGCAAGGACTATCTATGCAGCAGGGAAGGAGAGGCCCAGAAGAAGCAGCCACCAACCCAGCAGCAGCATAGGAGAAGGACTGAGTGAGTAGACCTTCATCCCCTAAGATCCGTAAGGGGAAGGAGCACTCTGGTGGGAAAATGGATTAGCTACTACCTGGGACTGTTCACACTGCAGAGGCAGGCACTGGATTCCCTGCCCAGAGATTCACCCAGTACAGTTGGATGAGGAGAGGTTTTCATTTAGGGTGGTACAACAGGAGATTCTGGCTAGCTCTCCTGAAGAGAAATTGCTGCTGTAAAGACTTTTATATAATTTCAGGGAGTTTGTCCTCAGTTGCCAATCCCTTTGGGCATCCCATATATCCCTTCGACATCCAAGTTCAAATACCCTTAATAAAAAAAAAGAGAAAAAACCTAAAAGAATGGTTACTGTCTCCTCGATGCAAGTCTGGATGGAAAATGTGTTTTGCCTGGCTGTGCAGGACTATAGAGGGACCCAAATCTCTAGTGACTCCTAAGGGGGTAGTCCTACATACACCTATATATTAAAATAATTAAAGGGTTAGTTCTCTTTGACTTACTTTTGCAAAGAACCTCCTTATACATTACAGTGTACTCAGTACATTTAAAGTGGTATTAAACCCAAAGCCAAACATTTATTATACTTATTATACAGCTTACCAATTCTTAGATGTGATGGTTGCATTAATTTTCAATGTCAAGGCTTTCTTTCCTTTATTTTCGTTTGGCAATCTGGCCAGTAAGTCTGTTTTTCAACAGAACAAGCTGTCCTGTAGATGTAGCATTTGCTGGGTTGAGACAAACCTTTTACTACTGACAGGGGTGCTTACATGGATCAGTTTTTATTTATGTAAAAACTATCCCACAAGGGAAAAAAATGTAGTATTTGCTGGGTTGAGACAAACCTTTTACTACTGACAGGGGTGCTTACATGGATCAGTTTTTATTTATGTAAAAACTATCCCACAAGGGAAAAAACTGTTTGCTGTAACTGCTTATAAAGCGTTAAGTGGAATACAGCTTCAATTTGTTTTTGTATCTGTACTATAGTGATGAGAAGCCTTTCACAGAGTTTCACAGCTTACCTGTTTTATGGGATTATACTGCCCTTTTAAATTACCTTGGACCTCTTTCTTTTTAGAGCAGTCCAGAATCTGTCAGGATTACAAAAGACTATTAAAGTGTGCGCCACCCAATGCTGGCAGGACTAGATTCAACAGGTTAGCCAGGGACTTTGGTTCAAATTAGACAGACCTTGGGGTAAATTGTGTAGTTGTGTTAATTATATTGCAAACTTGTTAATACACACGTTTGTCTATGTATACAGTATATTCTGCCATTTTGTTCACTATCCTCAGTTATTGGCTTATGATATATCGTTTTTATTGCTCTAACCAGTATTTCCTTCCATAGGTCTTTTGTCTTTTTAAAAAGCCTCTATTTTGTAGGTTACAAGGTGTGTCAATGAGTTTTGGATCAGCTGGAGAAGGGGAGAAGAACTCAATCAACAGCGGCTCCTTCGGGGTGGGTGCTACAGGTTTTTATTGCTGTCTCTGCTTTGTTCACTTCTTATCCTGATGACATCTTATATATTTGAATGTAAGGGAAAATCAACCTGTTTAGGACAGAGCCAGCTGTAAAGTCAGAATGAGATCAACATCTAAAATTGTTTTGCCTAGAGTTAGGCTTAAAGTGGTTGTAAGCCTCGGAAATGAAAAATGAACAGAACATATCCTTCTATAGTGTATACTTGCCTGAATACAAAGAGTGTGATGTTTGTCTCCTCTGCTTTCCCTCTACTATCTGCATGACTCACTTCTCACAGTCTATGCAGACACCACAGAATCTTGAGAGCCTTAAAATGCAGCCACCACATTTAAGGACTGGTATGCCGTAGCATGGTATATTTTCTGCTCTTGGGCTTGGACGCATTTTAAAAACTCTTTTGCAAAAGCTTATAAAATCTGATCATTTCTGTAGGGTTTCCCTTTGAGAACAACAATAAAGGTGATGCCGTGGAGGGTCAAAAGTATTGAAATGTTGGAAAATCTCTGCAAGGGATCCCCTGATCATTTCCTTTTCTTTTCAGAAAGGAATAAGCCTTTGCCATACGTGCTTCGTCTGTACATCTGCTGAGCCATAGTAAGTATAGGGCTGAGCTTTTCCTGCCACTTGATTTTAGAGATCTGCCTGTATGTGGCCTCCTTAATCCCCTTCAAAAACAACAAACACAAAATCAACAAAGTCTTGTCTGAAAAGAGAGCTAAAACCAAAGCTACTATGTGTGATTCTTCCACAAACACAAGCGTTCCATTCCATTCTGGGCATGTCCTGGCAGCCACAGCATAGCGCTTATTGAAGGTCTTGAGTGGCAAACGTCCATAAGACTGCCACATCCTCCTGCAAGCAAGGGCGGTATCACATTACCTCAATCCTTCCATGATAAGTGGTGGAATTCTTCTCCTAATGCTCTTTGGAAAGAACATTCCTGCTTGTCAGACAACCTTCTTAACATGTATGCCGAGGAAGGTACCCTGCCAGAACTAATCTAATCTTTTGTGAAGTTTTGATAGAGGGCTTTAGCTACACCTCTGTCTTCAACGCTTTTCAAGGCAGGCTCAAAATCAACAAAAATAACATGGATAGCGTCTAGAGGGAAACCGCATTGTCTACCAAACACTTATATACTGTATAATTATTTGTATTCCATTAAAACCTGCTAAAGCAGCGTGAAATATAATATACCAGCATCATTTTTCTACGGAACAGTATAGTAGCTCCTAATAGAAAATAGGACTTTTTAAACACTCATGCACCTATAAATCCTTGTGATAAATTTAAAATATATGTTATATTTATGTATATATACAGTTGTGTTCAAAATAATAGCAGTGTGTTGAAAAAAGTGAATAAAGCTCAAAATCCTTCTAATAGCTTTTATTTCCATACACACAAATGCATTGGGAACACTACACATTCTATTCCAAATCAAAACATGAAGAAAAATATATCAAATTTGTGTTGTTCCTCTAAAAAAATTGAAGAAAAGTGAATATTAGACTGTTCAAAAAAATAGCAGTGTTTGTATTCTTCTTTACAAACTCAAACATTCACTATATAAACTGAAAAATGTTTGAAGATTTTGCTTTCCTTTGAATCAATTAATATTTGGTTGCATAAGCACTGTTTCTGAGAACTGCTGTACATCTGTGTTGCTTGGAGTCAACCAACTTCTGGCACCTGTGAACAGGTATTCCAGCCCAGGATGATTGGACTACATTCCACAGTTCTTCTCTATTTCTTGGTTTTGCCTCAGAAACTGCATTTTTGATGTCACCCCACAAGTTTTCTATTGGATTAAGATCCGGGGATTGGGCTGGCCACTCCATAACGTCAATCTTGTTGGTCTGGAAACAAGATGTTACATGTTTACTGGTGTGTTTGGGGTCGTTGTCTTGTTGGAACACCCATTACAAGGGCATTTCCTCTTCAGCATAAGGCAGCATGACCTCTTCAAGTATTCTGATGTATTCAAACTGATCCATGATCCCTGGTATGCGATAAATAGGCCCAACACCGTAGTATGAGAAATATCCCCATATCATGATGCTTGCGCAACCATGCTTCACTGTCTTCACAGTGTACTGTGGCTTGAATTCAGTGTTTGGGGGTCGTCTGACAAACTGTCTCCGGCCACTAGACCCAAAAAGAACAATCTTACTTTCATCAGTCCACAAAATGTTGCAGCATTTCTCTTTAGGCCAATCAATGTGCTGTTTAGCAAATTGTAACCTCTTCAGCACGTCTTTTTTTCTACAGTGGGACTTTGTGGGGGCTTCTTGCAGATAGCTTGGCTTCATATAGGCGTCTTCTAATTGTAACAGTACTCACAGGTAACTTTAGACCTTCTTTGATCTTCCTGGAGCTGATTGTTGGCTGAGTCCTTGCCATTTTGGCTATTCTTCTATCCATTCGAATGGTAGGTTTTCGCTTTCTTCCACGTCTTTCAGGTTTTGTTTGCCTTTTTAAAGCATTTGCGATCATTTTAGCTGAGCAGCCTATCATTTTCTGCACTTCTTTATATGTTTTCCCCTCTCCAATAAACTTTTTAATTAAGGTACACTGTTCTTCTGAACAATGTCTGGAACGACCCATTTTCCTCAGAATTTCAGAGAGAAATGCACTGTAACCAGCATGTACAATATTTGCTGCCTTCCTTCCTTAAATAAGGGCAATAATTGCCACCTGTTTTTCAAAGAATTAATGACCTCACTAATAGAACTCCACACTGCTATTATTTTGAACATGCCCCTTTCAATTAGTGATTCAATTACACAGAATCAGCAGCATGCATGTCATGATTGTTGGGTTCGTTGGATTTCTATTACTCTACTATACTTGCTAGTAAATTGTTTGCCATGTAGAAATATCATTTTTACCAAAAACAGTGATTGATCAGGTTAGTGATGTCTGACTGCTATTATTTTGAACACAACTGTATATATATATATATATATATATATATATATATATATATATATTATATTGCCAAAAGTATTGGGACACCCCTCCAAATTATTGGATTCAGGCATTCCAATCACCTCCATGGCCACAGGTGTATAAAATCAAGCACCTAGGCATGGAGACTGCTTCTACAAACATTTGTGAAAGAATGTGCCGCTTTCAGGAGCTCAGTGAATTCAAGTGTGGTACCGTGATACAAAATCAACAAAATATTCCATGGTCAACTGTTAGTGGTATTATAACAAAGTGGAAGCAACTGGGAACAACAGAAACTTAGCCACGAAGTGGTAGGCCATGTAAAATGACAGAGCAGGGTCAGCGCATGCTGAAGCGCAGAGTGCGCAGAAGTCGCCAACTGTCTGCAGAGTCAATAGCTAAAGACTTCCAAACTTCGTGTGGCCTTCAGATTAGCACAACAGTGTATAGACAGCTTCATGAAATGGGTTTCCATGGCCGAGCAGCTACATCCAAGCCTTACATCCAAGAGGCCAAAAACCTAGGACCTGGAAGTAGACAGGAAGAAGATCGCACCTCTGGAAGGTGGAGGTGAATATTTTGTAGAGTTTAGTTTAGCTTTAATTTGTTTGTCTCTTACTAAAAGTAGAACTAAAGTCTAATTTTAAAAAAACGCAAGCAGGCAGGCTTGCAATGGCTCTTCTGCAATAAAATAAATGTGCCTGCCTGCTCGCTGTCTTCATTAAAATGTACAGTGCATTAACCTCTCGATTTAGATTCCTGGCACAGAGCTCATGCACAGAAGTTGCATCATCCGGCCAACCAATCAAGACAGCTGAATATCAGTAACAAGAAGCAGCTGGTGAGAAGATGCGAGTGAGGGACTTTGTGGGCATCTGACCATCTGTAAATATTGTGGACTTTAGTTCCACTTTAAAGCCCCCCTAAAACTATATGTTCATCTAAGACTATCCTGTCCTCAGAGTGACAATGCTGCTGTGTAATTTCACTACAGAACAGTGTTGTGACCATGTGAAAGTACCGTATTTTTCGCTCCGTAAGACGCAAAAAAATGGGGGAAAATGTCTGTGCTTCTTATGGAAAGAATTTGGAGCGGCCGGCCTGGTATTCCCTCAGCTATCGTGTTAGAAGATCGGGCAGACCACTCGGCTCTACTGTGCAGAAGAACCTGCTCCTCGGTCCTTCTGTTCCTCGGTCCAGAGGTGTCTTGCGTTCACCGGCCATCTTCTCTCCCCGGTGCTGGTATCTTCAGTGTGGGCACCGGCTGTGACAGCTTGCGGCTTCACAACCGGGTGTCCACTGCGCATGCGAGAGAAGCGCTGCGCTTTGTGAATGGCCATCTGTAGTCTTCTGGGACCTATCACATGTCCCATAAGACTACAGGGAGGACAAGTCCACGGAAGTGAAGCGGGTGCCTGTCAAATTCGGGTACCCGCCCCCCTCCCCAATGGTCTGTAGTCTCTGGTCATCTCCTGTACTATGTCTGCAGTCTCTGGTCATCTCCTATACTAAGTCTGCAGTCTCTGGTCATCTCCTGTACTATGTCTGCAGTCTCTGTTCATCTCCTATACTATGTCTGCAGTCTCAGGTCATCTCCTGTAGTATGTTGGCAGTCTCTGGTCAGCTCCTGTAGTATGTCCGCAGTCTCTGGTCATCTCCTGTAGTATGTCAGCAGTCTCTGATCATCTCCTGTACTATATCCACAGTCTCTGGTCATCTTCTGTACTGTGTCCGCAGTCTCTGGTCATCACCTGTACTGTGTCCGCAGTCTCTGGTCATCTCATGTAGTATGTGCGCAGTCTCTGGTCATCTCCTGTAGTATGTCCGCAGTCTCTGGTAATCTCCTGTAGTATGTCCGCAGTCTCTGATCATCTCATGTACTGTGTCTGCAGTCCATTGGTTCAGAATATTTTTTTCTTGTTTTCCTCCTCTAAAACCTAGGTGCGTCTTATGGTCAGGTGCGTCTTATGGAGCAAAAAATATGGTAAGTAGAAAAAATAGATTTAGTGATGCAGGTCATAAAACATGTTACGGGGGCGGAGTGGTTGCTATTGACAGACTGCATCATATATGTAATTTTAAAAGCTGAAGTTTAATCTTGCCTGCCTCCTTTTCCCCATTGGCATGCTAAAATTTTTTTTAAACATTTCCATTGAAAAAAATATTTTTTTCACGTGGTCTCTGTGCTTCTTTGTGCAATGCAGGCAGATAATAGCTGGTTGGAGGGGTTGACATGGTGCTATACATAGCTTCCTGAAAACATCACAGCACCTTGCCCCGGTACTCCTCCCAAAAGCCCTCAACCCCGATACAAGTGGTGGGCTGGCTCTTGGGAGGTGTTATGTAAATATCAAAATGCCTTGAGAGTGGATGTCAGGCTGAAGGAGTGGGCATTCTAGGCAAGACATTTTTTAATGCAGTCCACCCTAAATAATAAAACAGTGAAGTGGCGAGCGAGTGACCAGATATGATTGCACCACATGCCTTAAAATTGCAAATTATCATTAGAAAAGATGGGACTTTCAGGGTGCATAGACATGAATACCACACATTAAAAGTTATATAATTTTTATTTCGTATTTGGTAAAACACAAGAAAGGAAAAAATACAAAAACATAAAAACAATTTAAATTCTAAGAATACCAACTGAGATTCAAACTTGGTTAGGTAAATGTAGTATACTCCCTACATGTTTCACCCTCACGGGCTTCTTCAGGGAAGATTGTTTGAGGAAAGGCAGTCCTGGATGTGAAAGCTCACAGAGCTAGAAGAAAATGACCTAAAAAATCTTAATTGGCCTACACGTCCAAAACAGTTGTAGAGGATATAATGGGCATCAGATATTATCTGTTAAATACTGCAATTCAAGTAGCAAGGAAAATATAGGGAAAAAGGATTTTAATTGAGGATCAATTTTCAATTCCACCAGCAGATATCAGCAAAGGACAAAAGTCCAGACGATATTAGCTCCGTTCAGATCCAATACAGCCTCCAAGATACTCAGTGTGCACTGGTGATTTCTGCTAATCCTTTTTCCCTACATTTTCCTTGCTACTTGAATTGCAATATTTAACAGATGATATCTGATGCCCATTATATCCTCTACAACTGTTTTGGACGTGTAGGCCAATTAAGAATTTTTTAGGCCATTTTCTTCTAGCTCTGTGAGATTTCACATCCAGGACTGCCTTGACGGTAGAAATTTCCTCAAAAAATCTCCCCTGAAGAAGCTTGTGAGGGCGAAACATATAGGAAGTATACTACATTTACCTAACCAAGTTTGATTCTCAGTTGGTATTCTTAGAATTTAAATTGTTTTTATGTTTTTGTATTTTTTCCTTTCTTGTGTTTTACTAAATACGAAATAAAAATTATATAACTTTTAATTTATGGTATCCATGTCTATGCACCCTGAAAGTCCTATCTTCTCTATTGATTATTTGCACCCTAGATAATGTCTACAGATGATGCTGAGCCTCCATGATTGACAAAAACTAAATCCAGTTGATGAAAATAATGCTGGACGCTTTCTAGCCAGGAAATGAGGCAGGCTCTGTCTGACTTGCTGCAGCTTCTAATGCACACCTTAAGAAGCTCACAGTGTGCTGTGAAATCAAGACTAAGCAATTTCAGTACAAGAGAGGATAACTATGCAAGACAGGAGGTGAGGCTGGAGTTCAGCTTTAATGCTCATGGTTCCGATTTAATAAATCATATAACAAATTAATTGGGGTAAAACAGTAATAACCTAACATATGCACTCACAGAAAATAGACTACACTATGATCACCTCCAGGGTGGTAATAAAGCCAGCCCTCTTGTACTGGGCCAGGGCCCCATCAGTTCAAAATGGGGGGTCCGGGCACCTCCCAAGCAGGAGGGACGGACGTACTTCCTTATTGCTGTATCTCGTGTGGATCCCTCAGCAGCACTGCTGGCTTCTATGCCTCCTTCTCCCTCTGGCTGCACTGCAGGGGGATCAGTTCTAGTATCTGTGCTCCCTCCACCTGCTGTCCGGGCCCCCCCGTGTGCCCCCCTTCCCCTGCAGTGCTGCCGTTTTTTACTCCTCTTTCTGGCTGCACTGCAGGTGGATCAGTTCTAGTATCTGCACCCCCTTTCACCTGCTGTTCAGGCCCCCCTGTATGCGTCTTTCTTACTGCAGCACTGCCAGCTTCGCTCCTCTCCTATACCACTGGCAGCTGCTGTGGGCATACAGGGGGATTGTTTCAGAATGCATGGGGTGTGTGGGGGGGGAGAGAATATGTCTTATTTACTAGCCCCATCCTTTCCTGAATGAACACAGTGAGTACATAGGACCAATCCTATGTCCATTCATCACTGAAGCATAGGAAATTGTGTTTTCTATGCTTCAGTTTGTGAATGAACAGGAAGCCTCAGAGTGCTTCCTATTCATTAATCTGTGCAGCTGAGGTCACAGAGAAGAAGGACTTGATGAATCTACATCCTCATTCCTTTCTCTGTCTCAAATGTGAGACATCAGGGATCTGTTTAGACAGGTTTAGCATTTGACAGGCAGTGAGGAGCATATTGCCTCCTCACCGCTTGCTTTAACAGGTTGCAGGGTGCTTGCAGAGCAGCGCTAGTCACTTGAATGGGTCTTGTTTGATGGGGGTATCATTTCTGCCATGGCAAATCATAGCATTGCAGCCATGGCATTTTACCAAAAATATAATTTGATATTTTTTTTGTGGGGGGGGCCTGTCAGGTGCGTTGTACGGGGCCTTGTGATTTCTAACAGCAGCCCTGATCATCTCTGACTTGTTTCAGCACCGTGTTGTCCTCAGCTTGTCCTAGAAGGACTGGCACTGCCCTGTTTTCTCCTTGCTGGAAGGGACAGCACTTTGAAGTTTGCTGGCGCAATTATTACGCTTACAGTAAGTTCCTCTGCAACATTTCAAGCCTAAACAAAAGTTGCTAACTAGAATAAAATAATGTTTGATCAATGGATCCTTTGTTGCTATGAAGCTTTCTTGGACTGTGGGCACTGGCCTACACACAGCGCAAATGACAGATTGGCCCATCTAATTGAAACGCTTTTGTTCATTCTTTTCTCCCCCAGACTTTTTACTTTTTTTGCCATGAAAATATCCAAAGGTTATTTTACAGACTTGTTCAAAACTGTTATCTATAACAAAGATTATTTCTTTCCTTGGAATATTTGTTTTACTCTTTGTATTATCTGTTCTAAAATACAAAACTTGAGCATTACTTGTGCATACTTTAAAGAAGAAAGTTCTAATTTGAATTAAATTCTTAGTAGCACCAAAAGATAGAAATCCTCTTGTGGGCGGCAAATCTTTTGCAAATTTAGATATTATCTTGTAAAATGTGCAGTGACATCATCACCATGATGTACATGTCAAGGTCCTACCTTTTCCATGAGGTTATGTTACTCCGTGTGCTGGTGTTCTGCTGTGCATGGTGGGAATCCTTTTATGCCTTCAGGTCTCTGAGGTCCATCCCCCAGAGGGGTGTGGCTGATGACATTTAAGCCTGTGGTCCGCACATGCTTTTTGCACTTGTGTCTTGTGTCTTTGTGTTGCTGTTACTCTGTTCTGACTCTCGTGACTATCCTGGTATCTGATTCGGCTTGTGACTCGACTATTCTTTGCGTTCTCCTTTGATCTGACCCTCTGTTGATGAACCCGGCTCGTGACCTGTGATTCTCGTCTGCTGTCCTGTACTGTTTTGTCCTGTTGTTGTTGACCCGGCCTGTCTGACTACTCTTTTGTCTCTTCCACCAGCTACACGCCATTGGCGGCGGCCATTACCGCAGCTGAGGTGTCTCGGGGCCGCGACCTGGTTCCGGGCTGCGTCAAGTCCATCCCCACCAACCGGGGGCCCTGGTGAAGGGCAGCCTGGTACTTAGACTCCACGCCCTGAGGGACTTCGGTCTGTGGGTGGTGGTTGTCGTCAGCCAGTGCGTTACATTGTTAGGCCTGCCTGTCCGTTCCCCGGCCCCTGCCCTGACAGTACATAACCTGTGCAAAGAGTTATGGGAGGGATTCAGCAGGCTCCACCCACTACAGGCTGTCTGCAGAAAATTACAGGAGGGGCGGAGCCAAGACCAGCCACCTTGCACATGAAGAGAGAGCAGCAGTAAGAGGTCTTTATTACAGGAAAAGTTTCACACTGGATTGCTGCACAAATCTGGAAGATATATACAAAGGACTCCAAGATTCAAGAAGAATACACATGACTCTTGTATTTAGATATTATTTTCTTACTACATAGTGCAGCTTTAAAGTAAAACTGCTATTAGAGAAGTACAAATGGTGCCATTGCCTAGTTGCTTGGTTGTCAAGGCGACCCAGTGATTTTAAAGTAGTTGTGAATATACAATTTAATATAAACTTTCTAATACCGTTTTAACTATGCAGGTACCATAACTGATTTTACTTAGTTTCAGAAATGATCATTCTTACTTTTTTTTTTTTTACAAGGTTAAAAAGTTCTGTCATGTGACCATGCATCTCTTCTTCCTGATAGTGGGGGGAGGGGTTACAAGACACTGTGCAGACACACCATATGCTATAATCTGTTCAGCCTGAGACAAGTTCAAGAAGCAGGCTGTGATAGGGAGGGGGTGTGTGTTAAGAGGCAAACTGCGAATGGTCAGGGGGTGTTATGATTGAATAAACTACCCAAAACAATCATGCTGTGTGTCTGCATAGTGTCCTGTACCACTGAATTACCAGCCATAGGATGTAAACTGACCACGCTAACACAGATCAGCTTCAGCACTTTTAGGGGATTTACTGTACATGCGTACCTTGGTTTATGAATTTAATGTGTTCTGAGGGACTTTTCGTATTGCGAAAAATTTGTAAACTAAAACGCGGTTTCCCATAGGAATGCATTGAAAACAAATTAATCCGTTCCGTAGGTCAGAAAAAATGTAAAAAAAAAGTCTTTTATCTGTTCAAAACGCTTTATAAAGTGCACTTTAAAGGCATAAATACTGTACAGGGACATGATTAAAAATTAATTTGTAAATGCATTGAAAACCAATTAATCCGTTCCAGAGGTCAGAAAAAAAGTCAAAAAAAGTTTTATCTGTTCAAAACACTTTATAAAGTGCACTTTAAAGGCATAAAGGGACATGATTAAAAATGTATTTGTAAATGCATTGAAAACCAATTAATCCATTCCGGAGGTCAGAAAAAAAGTAATAAAAAAGTTTTATCTGTTAAAAACTCTTAATAAAGTGCACTTTAAAGGCATAGTACTGTACAGGCACATGATTAACCACTTGCCGCCCAGCCACTGTACATATACGGCGGCAGGGCGGCACTCGCAGGCAAAACCACGTTTTGAAACGTGTGTTTTGTAAACAAATAGGGGTGCGCGAGACGCGCCGCCGCTCTATCTGTCCCGCCGATCACCGCCGCAGATGTGAGTCGCCAGGTCACAGCCGCTCCTTAGCGGCTGTTTCCCAGCGATTGGCGGCAAACAGTGACAGACAGCACAGCTGCAGTAGCTGTGCTGTCTGTCACTTCCCTGTCAGCTAGAGGATGAGCTGATTGAGAAAGAACAGTTTCTCTCTCTCGATCAGCCTTGTCCCGTCCAGTACACACCCCCACCCCCTAGTAAAACACTCCCCTCACTCCCATAACCCTTCCCTGCAAGATAAAGTTAACCCCTTCCTCCCCATTGTCATTAGTACAGTGTCAGTGGGTTTTTTTTTTGCACTGATCACTGTATTCGTGTTTTTGGGGATGTCAGTGACCCCAAGTCAGTACCCCCCAATGTCAGAATGTCCGCCGCAGTCCCGCCATAAGTCACTGGTCGCTGCCATAAGTCCCTGGTTGCCGCCATAATTCGCTGATCGCCGCCATTATTAGTATAGAAAAAAACCTAAAAATCCCAGTATCTTTCCCGCCATTTGTAAACGCTATAACTTTCACGTAAACCAATTAACTTACACACATTGGGTTTTTTTTTTTAGCAAAGACATGTCGCAGAATGCATTTTGGCAGAAATTTATGACTAAATTTGATTTTTGCATTTTTTTTTTACTGGACATGTTTTATAGCAAAAAGTCCAAAATATTGTTTTTGTTTCCTCAAAATTGTCAGCCTTTTTTTTTATAGCGCAAAAAATAAAAACCGCACAGGCGATCAAATACCACCGAAAGAAAGCTCAATTTGTGGGGAAAAAAAGGATGTAAATTTCACTTATGTATTGTATTGCATGACCGCGCAATTGTCCGTTAAACTAGCGCAGCGCTGTATAGCAGAAAAATGGTGTAAATTGCAGTTTTTATACCATAGTTTAGAAGAGAAAAAGGAGAGAAGCGCCTCTAAGTGCAATAAGTCTTTTAATTCAAGTCTAAATGTAGAAACACTCACATGTGTGAAGTAATCATAAGCATAAAAACCGTGGTTAACAATCGTTAACGGTGGGGTGGTAACCCGGGTGAAGAGCCGTCATCTCTCTGCGATGTGGGGAGGTCAGCTCTCGGCTGGAACAGTGTGGTGGCTGGAGGGGGAACAGCGGTGAGGCCAGCCTTCATGCACGTCCTCCCTCAGAGCCGGATGGAACGCACGCTGGAACGTAGCGGCGGCGTGGCCGTGATGACGTCAGATCCCAGGGTGCACTGCGACGCGTTTCGGAGCATGCACTGGCCGTGGAAGGCGAAAGTGCACTCCTTTTTCAAGCAGGGGGAGGTGGATGAACAGGGGTGAATATATAGGGAACGTGAGTCTAATTGATCAATTAACCAATTAACCAGTGATTGACCATTGCTGTCAGGTGAATAGTGTAAAGTCATGGATGTTAACTGGGGGGTAAAAGGAAACCAAATGGAAAAAAGAGAGGATGTAATAAATAAGAAAACAGAAGACGAAAGGAAAAAAAAATAATTATGTTCTGGGAGATTAGTGGGGTAAAATGTTCACCTTGCAGCACTGGCACATCAATTATGTAACAGTAGTGAGCAGATATTTAGTGGTAATACAGCATGATTGCAAGATGATACAGCATGATTGCAAGATGATAAACATATTGGTAATAATACATGCAGATGACATTATAAAAAGTAAATTACATTGTAAAAAATTGTAAAAAATAGAATAAAATATAAATAATGAACAAAAGGTTATAAATAATAAACTAAAAATTGGATTAAAAAAAAAAAAAAAAAAAAATTCAATAAAAAATTTGATTAAAAAATTCGATAAAAAAAAAAAAAAAAATTTATAAAGAAAGGGGGGGGGGGGGGGAAGTATCATTGTGAGTGTTGAGTGGCTGTGAATGGGAGATTGTAGTGTTTATAGTATAGTGTTAATGTCTAATTCCTCGTTGAGTCCGCCTAGGGACAATGTATCTAATGTAAATATCCAATAAGTTTCTTGTGAACAGAGTTTTCTGAAACGATCAGACTCAGAGAGATTGTTGTGTATGGATTCTAAGACCCATACTTGTAGGCCATCAGCGGATTTTTGGTGATATTCAAGGAAGTGGCGGGGGACGCTATGTTTGTCTTTACCATCTTCAATAAGACGTCTGTGCTCGCCAAACCTGGCGCGGAGGGGTCTGATGGTTCGTCCCACATATAGGAGACCGCAAGGGCAGGATATACAATAGATCACATGATCAGTGGAGCAGTTGTAAAATTCTTTGAATGAATAGGTTTTTCCTTTTGTGGTGAAGTTTTTTTGTCCGTGTTTAACGAATTGGCAAGTTTTGCATAGCGCTTTGTTGCATCTATACATGCCGACAATGGGTATGAGGCAGATTGTGTTGAGTGTGTTGGTGGGTGGGTTGTATTTGCTGGGGGCAATCTTGTTTTTAAGGTTGATGGCTTTGCGGTAGGTGTATTTTGGTTTTTTATCTAAGATGTCTATTAAATGTGGATCCTGTAGTAGTATCGGCCAATGTCTATTGATGATAGACTCCATTTTGTGAAAGTTGTTGTGGAATTTGGTTATAAATCTGACCTGGTTGGGAGGCTGTGTGTTATTGTGTGTTTGGGGTCTACCCTTGTGGTAGAAGGAGTGGGCCTCATCTACTAGCTTGTGTGGGTAACCTTTGTCTAGGAATTTCTTTATTAGAATGTCACTCTGGAGATTGTAATCTGAATCTGTGGTGCAGTTTTGTCTGAGACGACAGAATTGTCCTTTAGGTATATTTTGGATCCATTTGGGGTGGTGGCAGCTGTTGAAGTGGAGGTATGAGTTGCCAGATACGGGTTTGAAGTGGTTTTTTGTTAATATTTGGAGATTGTCATGGTATAATTCGAGATCTAGGAATACAAGAGTATGTTTGTGGTGAGTGGAGGTGACATCGTTAGATGTCTGCTCTCTATACACCTCGATACCCCATGATGTAGGCATCACCGCCATCCAGCATTATCTATCCTTGGATCCATCACTCAACCCCAAATAATCTTCCTTTATAGTAGACGCCACCTCATTTTGCCTCAAACACAATTACTTCACATTCAACCACGATTTCTACTTACAAACTCAAGGTACAGCCATGGGAGCCAACTTTGCACCCTCATATGCCAACTTGACTATGAGTTTCTGGGAGGACAAACACATATGGCACAACAACCCCTTTGCCGCCCACATCATCTTTTACGGCCGTTACATAGATGACATTATCGTCATTTGGGATGGACCAATATCACACGTAGACCAGTTCGTAACCCATTGCAATTCAAATCCTTTTGGACTGTCCTTCACCTCCACTCACCACAAACATACTCTTGTATTCCTAGATCTCGAATTATACCATGACAATCTCCAAATATTAACAAAAAACCACTTCAAACCCGTATCTGGCAACTCATACCTCCACTTCAACAGCTGCCACCACCCCAAATGGATCCAAAATATACCTAAAGGACAATTCTGTCGTCTCAGACAAAACTGCACCACAGATTCAGATTACAATCTCCAGAGTGACATTCTAATAAAGAAATTCCTAGACAAAGGTTACCCACACAAGCTAGTAGATGAGGCCCACTCCTTCTACCACAAGGGTAGACCCCAAACACACAATAACACACAGCCTCCCAACCAGGTCAGATTTATAACCAAATTCCACAACAACTTTCACAAAATGGAGTCTATCATCAATAGACATTGGCCGATACTACTACAGGATCCACATTTAATAGACATCTTAGATAAAAAACCAAAATACACCTACCGCAAAGCCATCAACCTTAAAAACAAGATTGCCCCCAGCAAATACAACCCACCCACCAACACACTCAACACAATCTGCCTCATACCCATTGTCGGCATGTATAGATGCAACAAAGCGCTATGCAAAACTTGCCAATTCGTTAAACACGGACAAAAAAACTTCACCACAAAAGGAAAAACCTATTCATTCAAAGAATTTTACAACTGCTCCACTGATCATGTGATCTATTGTATATCCTGCCCTTGCGGTCTCCTATATGTGGGACGAACCATCAGACCCCTCCGCGCCAGGTTTGGCGAGCACAGACGTCTTATTGAAGATGGTAAAGACAAACATAGCGTCCCCCGCCACTTCCTTGAATATCACCAAAAATCCGCTGATGGCCTACAAGTATGGGTCTTAGAATCCATACACAACAATCTCTCTGAGTCTGATCGTTTCAGAAAACTCTGTTCACAAGAAACTTATTGGATATTTACATTAGATACATTGTCCCTAGGCGGACTCAACGAGGAATTAGACATTAACACTATACTATAAACACTACAATCTCCCATTCACAGCCACTCAACACTCACAATGATACTTCCCCCCCCCCCCCCCCTTTCTTTATAAATTTTTTTTTTTTTTTTTTATCGAATTTTTTAATCAAATTTTTTATCGAATTTTTTTTTTTTTTTTTTTTTTAATCCAATTTTTAGTTTATTATTTATAACCTTTTGTTAATTATTTATATTTTATTCTATTTTTTACAATGTAATTTACTTTTTATAATGTCATCTGCATGTATTATTACCAATATGTTTATCATCTTGCAATCATGCTGTATCATCTTGCAATCATGCTGTATTACCACTAAATATCTGCTCACTACTGTTACATAATTGATGTGCCAGTGCTGCAAGGTGAACATTTTACCCCACTAATCTCCCAGAACATAATTATTTTTTTTTCCTTTCGTCTTCTGTTTTCTTATTTATTACATCCTCTCTTTTTTCCATTTGGTTTCCTTTTACCCCCCAGTTAACATCCATAACTTTACACTATTCACCTGACAGCAATGGTCAATTACTGGTTAATTGGTTAATTGATCAATTAGACTCACGTTCCCTATATATTCACCCCTGTTCATCCACCTCCCCCTGCTTGAAAAAGGAGTGCACTTTCACCTTCCACGGCCAGTGCATGCTCCGAAACGCGTCGCAGTGCACCCTGGGATCTGACGTCATCACGGCCACGCCGCCGCTACGTTCCAGCGTGCGTTCCATCCGGCTCTGAGGGAGGACGTGCATGAAGGCTGGCCTCACCGCTGTTCCCCCTCCAGCCACCACGCTGTTCCAGCCGAGAGCTGACCTCCCCACATCGCAGAGAGATGATGGCTCTTCACCTGGGTTACCACCCCACCGTTAACGATTGTTAACCACGGTTTTTATGCTTATGATTACTTCATATGTGAGATGTGAGTGTTTCTACATTTAGACTTGAATTAAAAGACTTATTGCACTTAGAGGTGCTTCTCTCCTTTTTCTCATCTACAGAAGTTGCTACAGCTTATTTGGAAGCCTTGCCCTCAGTGCCACACGGAATCCTACGCTCTTCATACAGTAGCCACTAATACCACCATCACCCATACTACCATTTCCCAGGACTTTGCAGTGTTTGCGCTGTTACAACCCTTCCTCATTTATACCATAGTTTGTAGACGCTATAACTTTCACACAAAGCAATCAATATACACTTATTGGGATTTTTTTTACCAAAAACATGTAGCAGAATACATTTTGGCCTAAATTTATAACCAACTTTGAGTTTACTATATATTTTTTATAGCTGAAAGTAAAAAATATTGTTTTTCTTCAAAATTTTTGGCCTTTTTTTGTTTATAGCGTGAAAAATAAAAAGCGCACAGGTGATCAAATACCACCGAAAGAAAGCTCTATTTGTGTGAAAAAAAGGACGTAAATTTTGTTTGGGTGCAGCATTGCATGACCGCGCAATTATCAGTTGAATTAGTGCAGCGCTGAGTAGCAAAAAGAGGCCTGGTCATTAAGGGGGGTAAATCCTCTGGAGCTCAAGTGGTTAAAAAAAAAATTGTAAATGCATTGAAAACCAATTAATCTGTTCGTATTGCGAAAAAAATGTGTAAACCTAGGCATTATTTTCAATGGATTTTCATTCGTAAACCGAAAATTACATTAACCGAGGCGTTCGTAAACCGAGGTATGCCTGTATATCATTTTCAGCTCCTGAGGAATATAACTAATGTTTTTGTTTCTGAGTTTTGCTTTAAAGTAAATGTAAACCCTTACTGAACAAGATTTAGTTCCCAAAGTACTGTACATTATATTAAAAAAGTGGGTTTTTTTTTTACAAAAATATACTTGTGCCTTTTTTCATCCTTTGTTGCCTAGCTGGGTCCTCCAAAAAAAATATTATAAAATAATTTAGCTTTGTCAAGAATCAATGTTAGAAGATTTATTACAGGTCATTAATAACAGATACTCCCTTATGCACACATTACTGTGTGCTTGCATTCTTATCACTTATATGTGGAAGGAGGTAGTGCTAAAGGTTTGCCATATGTAATATTGTTTATTATTCATCTATAATTAGGCTGTATTCCAGCAGCAGAACTGCAGAATACATATAAAATGAAAATACATTATTTAGATATATAAAGGAGATCATTACATAGTATACAGTCCAATTCATCCCTTATAGCTTAATTTTAGGAAAATAGCTATATTCACAGCTGAAATACATACAGAACGTGAACTTGAACTGTTTTAATAAAGAATCACCATTTTACATAGCTGGGGTGCCTAAGGGGTCTGACTAGTCGTGGATGTCCCAAAGCCTAGTAGCACATTTTCTACTGAACTCACTTCTACATGTATAACTATAGACTCAGGTACCTGTTCCAGGGGATAGCACTATTATTATCATTATAATAATACAGGATTTATAAAGCACTACCATCCCTTCCCCAGAACAACCTGGCACAGCCCATAGGGTGTTTCGCACAACTCTCCAGCACACCTACAAAAAATTAGTGGTGCACACAGCATCTGAAGAACAGTACCTTACTCTTCCTATAGATCAGTCCAAGAGTTGACTTTTAGGACTCACTTGTGTATGGAGGGTCATGGATGGACACTTGCTACCCAGCCCTCACTAGTAGCAGACTCCTCACACACCCTTAACACTGAACAGTTCACTTACTCAACATCCCAGATCCTCATGCAATGATGGAATGTCCAGTTGGATCTGCTTGTCTTTCACATTGTACTTGCTCAAAGTAATTTTTACAAAGTTCAAATAATCGATAATAATTAATTTCTTGGAAGGAGAACATTCAACTTCTCATAAACCACTCCAAAAATATGGACAGTTACCATGCTTGGGATAAAATGTGTATCCAGTCAGGTACCTGCCAATACCCCATATTATTCACAGCTGAAATACATACAGAATGTGAACTTGAACTGTTTTAATAAAGAATCACCATTTTACACAGCTAGGGTGCCTGTAGCATGAAGTTAAGGCCTAGCCCCCCTTCATAGGTGAGCTGCTTACTGGCATGTTTGTGGCCTAAGGGGTCTGACTAGTTGTGGGTGTCCCAAAGCCTATAGCACATTTTCTATACTGAACTCCCTTCTACATGTATAACTATAGACTCAGGTACCCGTTCTGGGGGATAGCACTATTATTAATATATTACAGGATATATATAGCACTACCTTCCCTTCCCCAGAACAACCTGGCACAGCCCATAGGGTGTTTCGCATAACTCCCCCGTACACTTACGAAAAATTAGTGGTGCACACAGCATCTGAAGAACAGTCCCTTACTCTTCGTATAGATCAGTCCTAGAGTTGACTTTTGGGACTCACTTGTGTATGGAGGGTCATGGGTGGACACTTGCTGCCCAGCCCTCACTAGTAGCAGACTCCTCACACACCCTTAACACTGAACGGTTAACTTACTCAAAATCCCAGATCCTCATGCAATGATGGAATGTCCAGTTGGATCAGCTTGTCCTCCACAAAGTAATGTTTATAAAGTTCAAATAATCGATAATAATCCATTTCTTGGAATGAGAACACTCAACTTCTCATAAACCACTCCAAAGATATGGACAGTTAGCATGCTTGGGATAAAATGTTCATCCAGTCAGGTACCTGCCAATGTCCCATAATAAAGCGATACTAAACACAAAATGTTTAATTGCCATTAAACATCTTGTGATCCAGACAACCCTGTCACACCACACACCCAGGTCCTGGACATCACTGCAAACTACATTTTAGGTTAGAAAAGGAGCCTGGTCAAGGATCAGCACTAGGTTTCTTCACTGAATAGTGAAGAAGTGGCAGCCTGTTGGTCAAGCCATTATTTTGCTCTTTTCTACTCCAAGTATGTTCAAATTGTTACTGACAGCACTGTACAAAGCAATAGGCTAGTTCACACTGCAGGCTCTCCTATCGCAGTATGAGTACTGCTATGTAGGGCATTCAGGGTAATAACTGGAGTGGGATTATTTAACAATATACAACAGCATAAAAAACAATAGTTTAGTGTAACCCCCATCTTCCATTCTTGCTTAAGCGAAAATGTTGTGCAACTCTCCTGGCGCCTTTTGAGATATGCGTGTCACATATACCAAAAGGCATAGGCTTCCATTTATGTTTAATCTGTTTTATTCAGTTTTCAAGTTTATGCAAGCCAACAAAACAAAACAAAATGCACTTTCCATCACCAGTACATCACATGAGATGCACATAGAATGCTGGTGCATTTCGTAAGAAAAAGGGCATAAACTCACTCTGGAACAAATAGAGAATGTGTACCAGGTTATTGTAATCACCCTCAAGAGTGGACAGAGAGACATTAATACAATGCTTTAATAGCTATAATAAAATTACAACATAGAAACAGTATGAAACCAAGTATATAAGAGCATCTGCCAATATCCTGAATTGAATGAGTATCAATTCCACTACTAATATAGTTATAACTATGTGGTAAATAGTAAATAGTGGCAGATGAAATCTACATAATCAGCATATAGACATTCAGAGACCATCAATATGCAAGTAACCTATATATTATTATTATTATTATTATACAGGATTTATAGAGCACCAACAGTTTGCGCAGCGCTTTACAAAATGAAGGTAGACATTACAGGTACAATACAATTTGGTACAAGAGGAAACAGGGAAAAAAAGGTGTGCAGTATGAAATGAAGTAAAGATGAGGCAAGAGGGAAAAATGAGAGAAAAAAAAGGGGGGGGGGGGTAAATTGGGGAGCTTGGGACCTGAGCTCTATGGCGGAACAAAGCCAGGGGACTAGTCTACTGGAGACTTGCAGACAGCAGAGCCAAATATCATACATAAAAGGTAAATTTTGAAGAATGTCGGGAGTGATTCCAAACCGACCATGTGAGGGTATAATCGCCAGTTTTACCTGTTTCCCAGGAGACCAAATTTTCCATGTGGTTGATGGAATCAGGCTTCCATTTATAACAGGAAGAGTGGGGTATGCACTGCCTGAACCCAGAAGAGATAGCCACCTTCTGATGATCTCACAGATGAAGATGGCATTGCTGGATACCAAGAGTTGGTAGTGGAGAAGTGGACCACTGCAGGACAATGCTACATCCGCTCAGCGGGTGAGTATCTGAATTGAGGACAACCCAGCATCAGGTAAGAAAGGATTGAAAAAAAAATAAACAGGGGAGAGGGTAAAGTTTATGTAGCTACCAGAGGAGGAGCAAAGGGGAACAATATATATTGTCAGTTTTGTGTCAGCTCTGAGTCTGCTGTGGCTGCTGACGTGATATTCAGGATGGTGGCACCCAGCAGCAGTCACAGGGCATTTGGATATCTACACAAGGTAGGCTTTTACAGGTAAATATCATGCCTAAAATACGTTAAATGCACATACAATTTTATGGGAAGATTCTTGGTGACATGAATGGTCTGGCGATGGGGTCTCTTTAAAGCTCTGCACCAGTCATTTACATTTAGTTTTGAATAAACTAGATGAACATTAAAAACTTTATCAGGTTTTTATGGCTGTATCCCTGGAACAGAGGTGTAGGAACAATCTCACCAAAGAGAGTTGAGCAGAAAGAAATAAAACATTTTTTATTGCTGTCTGTGCCCCATTTGAGGAGATTCAATCATATCCTATTCCAATGACAACCTATGTGTCATGGTATCACTAAGTTTAATAGTAAGAGGAAATTTTCCCAGTGGGAGAAGACAAATATACATTTCAAACCTGTGGGTCCAAAGCCGCAGAAAATTTCAGTGGACACTGTAGTGAGCAGATAAATAGTACCATTGGACATATGTATGATAACCGTCTCCAATCCACCTGGTATTGTCTTATCTCCCCAGTGGGGATACAATAAAATATGAACCCCTCCCTACTGTAAAGCTATAATAGAAACAATAGTTTTGGAGCTGGAATTAAATTTAAAGTGGCAATTACTGAACAGACAATAAATTCACCCAGCATTGACATCTATGATTCATATAATCTTCCTCTTATCACTTCTATAAGTTCTTATTATTTCTTTTGAATAACGCATTGTTGAAAGAATTTTCAACCCAACACATGCCTGCCATGATCTACTGTGGTTCCTTTTTGTAAAGATTTCTGCTCCCACACAGGAGGATATTACATATTAATGCCAGAAATGGTGCACTGCACAACAATTGTCTTGTCTATGGCCATCTTTAAGGTGAACAATGGAGTGAATACTGATTTGTGAATGGTTATTGCAAACCACTGCTGGTAGTTCCATAATATTAAATTAGCCAAACTGCCTAAAATCTGAGAAATAGGTAATCCTTGAGCACTGAAATTGCTCTATGCTTATTAATAAATATATTCACCAAAGATGCTTAGAGGTATATGAAGGACAGCAAACAACTGCCCTTTGGCATTTTAAGCTGGCCATAGATCAGTAGAATTTTGATTAAATCATTTATCGGAATGTTTGTTCGATTTTCATATTTATACGTACATATATACACAGAGAGGCTGTGAATGAAATTCTCCCTCAGTATTCCATCAATGCACAAGAATGACACATGACCTCTGCTCTCAACACAGTTTGTAGATTCCTAGCAAGATTACTACATTGTTTTCTTGCCCTTCAGGGTATAGATTTCACATCCGCCTAGAGATAAATGCTTCAAAAGTCTTCCACACACAACTGTCAGGATTCAATGCACAGCTACATGCAACAGTTCCTCCATTTCAATGATTAACCTGCATTCAATCTTTACAACCTATTTATGATCCCGATAAGGAGAAATGTGCCCAGACAAAATGAAAATTCTTCCTTGTGTTGTTGGTGCTCAAACATTGATAGGCAGATCTTCTAGAATGGAGGTTCCCAACCCCTCTCAGTGTGAGAGACACTCAAATAAAAGAGGTGGCGGTAAATACTAAAAGCGGTATTAACCTCCTCGGCGGTATGATTCTTTCCGATTTTTTGTGCTGAAAGCGGTACCATTTTTTTGCATGGAAATATGTACTTTTTTATTGCAGGCCTGTAATTTTTAGGAATAACTCACTGAAATCTGGCCGAACAAGAGTCTAGTAAACATCCCGGGTAGGATAAAATTTGAAACACGAAATCATAAATTATAATTTAATAAATATTCATAAAAAATAATAATATAATAATAAATGTAATTCAATAATATAATCAAACCAAAAACACTGAAATTTGAAATACTGAGGCAAATTCGCACATCGCTGAGCAAAGTCGCAAAATTGTTTTCAGTGTCTGATGACGAATTTCCCCACGAATCATTATCACTCAATTCTGCAAGTGGTTCTGATTTACTATCGCTGTTCTCTAGCTGGTCTAAAACCGCTTTTGATGTAAAGGGATGCTTTTTGGACGCCATGGACTTTTCTAAGTTTCCGGCAGAAAGAACAGTCAAAATGCAGGCAGGGGACAGGACAAAGCACTCGGGACAAAATGTATGTGAAATGCATTGAAATAGCAATGTTTTACTATGTAATAATCATTTTTAAAAAAATTTAATTTTTTAAAAATTTAAAATTTGCCGCCAGTTCCGGCGCCTGTACGTCCCGACGTCACAGGGACCGGAACACAGAAGCCGGATGCCGGTATCGGCCGGAGGAGATGGCCGGGAACGCTGCAGGGGGCACATCGTGGGAGCGAAGGACAAGGTAAGTGCTGCAGGGACTCCCTGAGCAACGCCGCATGGTAAGCCCGAGTGTAGCTCGGGGTTACCGCTTTTGGTACTGACATTTTCCCCGAGCTACACTCGAGAATACTGCTAAGGAGGTTAAACCCAAAAAACTATAATGGATTTTATTGCAGCTTACTAGTTCTTAGATGTGGTGGTTGTATTAGTTTCCTTTTTTCCTTTTATTTTCACTGGTGATCTGGCCAGCAAGTCTATTTTTCAAATTCTTATAACAGACCAAGCTGTCCAGTAAAAGTGGCAGTTACAGGGTTGAAATAAATCATTTAACACTTACAGGGGTGCTTACATGAGTCAGATTTTATTCATTTATATACAAACTTTCTTACAACAGAATAAAAACAAAATGCTGTAACTGCTTAAAAAGTGTTAGCTGGTGTTCACCCTTAGTTTGTTAGCCAAGTTAATCTAAATCTGCTATTGCACCTAACACTACCCTCTCACGAGATTGACGATCCTGCTGTCCAAAAGTATCTCCATTGCTCCCCCATCCTAAATGGAGTCACTCTAAGAAAGGAAGTTTGTTACTGGCCGGATCACCAGGTGAAAATAAAAGGAAAAAAAACTAAAAAAGGAAAATGAATGCAGCCACCACATTTAAGAATTGATAACCTGCAATATATTAATTTTTTGTTTTTGTTATTGTTTTTGGGGGGTTTAATACTGCTTTAACCACAAAATAAACCCTAGCAAATAAAATATTTTAGTCAATCATTACATAACATTTCAGTGAAAGGACATCAGTTAGGTAGCTTCCATATGACTTTCTGCTTGTTTGAAGTGTCTGTAGCAGCAGGTGATTAAGAAAGATTGATCCTGGCCATCTGCAGATATTGGAAGCCACATGAAAGCAAAATGAGAAATACACGTGACTCTTAAGTCATGGCTTTAAGACCACTATTCTATAAGATGTTTGGAGAAAGTTCCCTAAGTGGATATAAAACATGTTGGTTATTCTGGTTATTCTAAAAACTAAATATGTGTACAGCAAATTACTGTGCAGTGCTCATTAAAATGCAAAAGGTCATAAAGGCACAGAGATGAAAGAGAGAGACATTTCTACCTCACACCCTCTGAGTACTTCCCAAACACCAGGGCTACCAAGTGTAGTGAGTACATGAATAAACCTCCCAATGATACTATTACTGGGCTGCAGCTAGAGGGAGTTCTAATGATTTGTTGTGTGACTTTGGGAGATTAATACCAACAAGCTCACATTAAACTCGGAATGCAAGTAAGCAACGTGTTTTCTGTTCTCTTTAAATACAGGTTAGTCGTACTTTATTTATGCTATCTTTGTTCAGTTTTGTGTTTGTTCTGACACTCACTTTCTCTGTTTCATATCCTATATGTTAGTAATGGTAATTCTCTAATACAAATTGATGCACTTTTCCATGTGGCCTGCGCTGCCACTATAAAGAAATAAAGCATCTATATAATGTGATCCATTTCTGTTTAACACATTAAACTCGGAATGCAAGTAAGCAACATGTTTTCTGCTCCTCTTTAAATACAGATACTTCAGGCTGCATCTCTGGCTCCATGCACACGGGGCGTTTTAATAACACTGGTAACTTTAGCTGTGTAAAGTCACGTTAAAAGCATGAGTTTTTCAGAGTTTTTGTATTAACATATAGTGGTGTTTTGCTGCGTTTTTTCACACTTCCTTTTTTTAACATCTTTTAAAGGTTTTTTTGACCACCAAAAACATTTTTTTTAGTCCACAGAATGTAAAAAATTTAAAAAAAAATTCTGGTTTGCCGTAATTTACCACTATTTTCAGCGTTAGAGCGTTTTTACAGCTAAAAAACTAGTCCTGTTTTTTTTTTTTCCAGCCAAAAAACTTCCCTGCCAAAAAACGTTGCTTACAGTCTATTTGTGCATGGACACCTAGGAAAACATGCTGGGGGGTTTACTGGCTGTAGAAAAAAACATCAAAAGCCAAAAACAGCCGCTGTAAAAACGTCCAGTGTGCATGAGGACTTTCTCATACTTCACACTCAGATCTTGGATCTCTCAACCCTGATAAACACATTTGAAATGATGCGGATCACTGATTGTGAGCTAGGTCTTCTTATCCAACATCAGTACCTGACCTCACAAATGCTCTTTTGGCCGAATGAGCATAAATTCCAACGAACACATTCCAAAATATTGTTTCAAGCCTTCCCAGGCTTCCAAGGAGGGAGGACCAACTCCATAACAATGGCCATCATTTTGGAATGTGATATCCAACAAGCTCATTATCACGCCTACCCCTAATGCAGATGGTCAGGCACTATAGGTAGCTTCTGTGTTGTTTAGCAGAACCCTTTCCCATAAGGAAAGCAGGCCTTCCGGTACTTGGTTGCCCCCAGGAATTATACACAATGCCATAGTACCTGGCTACCACACTGGGGCAGGCACAAACTGAGCACAGCAAACAGATACTTATGACAAGCATAGTGGTTCAATGACAGTCCAGGTACAACCCAGGCAAGGCTCAGGATAGAGTCACATCCATATTCAAAATACAGGCAGAGTTCAGACAGTAGTCAATATCCGATCCAAGGTCGTCAACTAGGGAACCCAAACAGTGAAGCAGGACAGACAGACAGGGAGCTTGCAGCATGTTTTACAAACACAATATCACAAGCATGAGACTGCAGTCTTGGCTGGCTTAAATCAGGTTTGCTCTCCACCCAGAGACTGGCCACATCAATCACCTTGCAAGTGAACAGACAGATAAGGATGCATCATAGCGTAAACCAGGATGCTGGAATAAGACCAGCAGCTGTCAAAGAACAGGAATTTTTACATGGTCCTGACACTCATATACACTATATTGCCAAAAGTATTGGGACGCCTGCCTTTACACACACATGAATGTTAATGGCATCCCAGTCTTAGTCCATAGGGTTCAATATTGAGTTGGTCCACCCTTTGCAGCTATAACGGCTTCAATTCTTCTGGGAAGGCTGTCCACAAGGTTTAGGAGTGTGTCTATGGGAATGTTTGACCATTCTTCCAGAAGCACATTTGGGAGGTCAGGCACTGATGTTGGCCGAGAAGGCTTGGCTCGCTGTCTCCACTAGAGTCTGGTTGAGGTCAGGACTCTGTGCAGGTCAGTCAAGTTCCTCCACCTCAAACGCGCTTATTCATGTTTTTATGGACCTTGCTTTTTGCACTGGTGTGCAGCCATGCAGGAACAGGAAGGGGCCATCCCCAAACTGATTCCACAAAGTTGGGCGCGTGAAATTGTCGAAAATGTCTTGGTATGTTGCCAGTTGTCTGCAGAATCAATAGCTAAAGAGTAAGGGAGTGTTATACCCGTCAGTTTTTTGTGCCATCTGTATCCCATGGGGACATTTCTCTTCACTTCCTGTCCCATAGCCAAAACAGGATGTGATAGGAAATCCCTCCAAAGTGATGGAACTTCTGGTTGTTGTCATCTGCACTATTGTCCCCATTGGAAGATTTCCCATCTATTCCTGTTCGTGAGACAACCTAAAATTTGGGATTAAAATAACAAACAGGAAGGGTGCATCTCCCTAATGAGGGCACAGGCAGCAATAAAAACTGACGTGTTCTGTTTCCTCTCCACTCTAACCAAACCTAAAAACAAGTTTTTCCTTCAGGTACACTGTATTTGGGGTTGCTAGCATTCACTGTCAAATATGTATATGTTTATTTAAAGTGAAAAATATTACAGATTCCCTTTATAAAAAGCAAACAATGCAGAAAAAAATATATTCTGGGCTGGTAAATGAGATTTTAACTAGGTCAGTCATTGGGAGCCTCCTATATATCAAGGTATTCAATTGTTTGTGTCACTGCAATATCATCCCAATTATACAGACATTGTAACCTACTTTACAAGAAGTTTAATGCTCTTATTAATTGTATACTAATTAGTTTTGATACCTGGAGAAAACACCTTTATTTAATTCTCTGCCTTCAAATGTTATGTTTTTTTTTTTAACTCTCAAAGCCGACCTGACAGCTTCATATAAAATGCTGCTCCACTTATTAGAGTTCTTCTGTTATAGACTAAAGTGTAGAATCAGTTGGTGATTGGCTAGCTCTACCAAGACATCAGCCCTTTAGCTGCGATCAAATGACCAGCCAAAGTGATATTACAACCTCTGCAAGAATGATAACTAATTTTATCTCAGCGGCTATTTGGCAACTGAATTGATTGACATATAAATAATAATAAGGAGAAGAATATACAATTCAGTCTGTGACATAACTTATTGGATAATTAACAAGTGAAAGTTACAGTTGTGTCCAAAATTATTCAACCCCCACTGAAATTGAGTGTTTTGGCCAGTTTGACATTGCTTTTGATCATTCAGTCATCTTGCTTACATTTACATTAAAGAGGCACTTGTAGGTCAGACAAATATAACATAACAGTTATAATGAAATAACCACAAATGTCTTTTCTGTGCTCACAGCATTATCAGTTTTATTCAACCCCCAAGTGACATTCAATCTTAGTACTTAGTACAGCATCCTTTTACAGTTATAACAGCTTTTAAACGTGAAGCATAGCTTGACACAAGTGTCTTGCAGCGATCTACGGGTATCTTCGCCCATTCTTCATGGGCAAAGGCCTCCAGTTCAGTCACATTCTTAGGCTTGCGCACTGCAACTGCTTTCTTTAAGTCCCACCAGAGGTTCTCAATCGGATTTAAGTCTGGTGACTGCGATGGCCACTCCAAAATGTTCCAGCCTTTCCTCTGCAACCATGCTCTAGTGGACTTGGAGGTATGCTTGGGATCATTGTCCTGTTGAAAGGTCCAACGTCTCCCAAGCCTCAGGTGTGTGACGGACTGCATCACGTTTCCATCCAATATCTCCTGGTACTGAAGAGAATTCATGGTACCTTGCACACGCTGAAGCTTCCCTGTACCTGCAGAAGCAAAACAGCCCCAAAGCATGATTGACCCTCCACCATGCTTCACAGTAGGCAAGGTGTTCTTTTCATCATAGGCCTTGTTCTTCCTCCTCCAAACATAGCGTTGATCCATGGGCCCAAACAGTTCTAATTTTGTTTCATCAGTCCACAGAACACTATCCCACAACTTTTGTGGTTTGTCCACATGGCTTTTGGCATACTGCAGTCGACTCTTCTTATTCTTTGGAGACAGCAAGGGGGTACGCCTGGGAGTTCTGGCACGGAGGCCTTCATTACGCAGTGTGCGTCTTATTGTCTGGGCTGAAACTTCTGTACCCACATCTGACAAATCTTTTCTCAGTTCCTCAGCAGTCACACGGGGACTTCTCTCCACTCTACGCTTCAGGTAGCGCACAGCAGTCGAAGTCAGCATCTTCTTTCTGCCACGACCAGGTAGCGTTTCAACAGTGCCCTTTGCCTTGAATTTGCGAATGATGCTTCCTAAGGTGTCTCTTGGTATGTTTAACATCTTTGCAATCTTCTTATAGCCATTGCCCTTCCTGTGAAGAGAAATCACCTCTTCTCTTGTCTTCCTGGACCATTCTCTTGCCTTCACCATGTTTGTAACCACACCAGTAAATGTCTAGAAGGAGCTGAGTATCACAGTCATTTTAAAGCTGCCTAATTGGTGCTTATTATGCTTGATTGCTGCTCGGTGACATCCACAGGTGTTTTCAATACCTGATGGAAAGCACCTGTATGAACCTCTGTTCTTCAGAGTGGTAGTCTTTAAGGGGTTGAATAATTGTGGCAATGAAGAAACCACATAAGAACCATTTACTACTGTATTACATAAACAATTGATGTCATTTTAGTTGCATTTGGGTAGTTACAACGTCCTTGTAGGATTTGATTCTGAATACAATTCCAAATGTACACTATAGTCCCTAAACCCCTTTACAGCATTGGGGGTTGAATAATTTTGGACACAACTGTATAAGTTGGCTAAAGTGACAGCAAAGCAGTAGCTGTCTGCCTTTTGTCTTGTTTTGCGTGTCAGAAACTCGTATTGGTAAGTAACTAGCCACTGCAATTTTTCATTCACTTGTGTCTATAAATTGCAGTTTGAGCTACCGAGGTCTGTTAACAACAGCCTTTAACCACTTCCCCTGCGCCCTATAGCAGAAATACTGCGCAAAATCGCGTATATGTACATGATTTTGCAGTTCGCAGCCTCGGCTGTCAATCACTGGGTCCCAGCCTGTGAATACTCGCCGGCACCCAGTGATCACCAAGTATTACCGACGGGTGAAAGAACTGTATGTAAACAATATGGTTCTCTCCACTGTCAGCTTCTGCACACTGCTTTGTATGGCTCTGCATAGCAGAGCGGACAGTGGAAAGCACACACACAGCCTCATAGTAAAACACACACAGCACACAGTTAACCCTTTGATCGCCCCAAATGTTAACCCCTTCCTGCCTAGTGCCATTAGTACAGTGTGAGTGCTTTTTTATTAGAACTGATCACTGTATTGGTGTCACTGGGGATGTCAGTGACACCATGTCAGTTCCCCCCCAGTGTCAGAATGCCCACCGCAGTCCTGCAGTCCCACAGTCCCACTATAAGTTGCTGATTGCTGCCATTACTAGTAAAAAAATGTTATGAAAAATTCCAGTATATTGTATATACCGCCATTTGTAAAAGCTAAAACTTTCACGTAAACCAATTAATTTACACGTATTTTTTTAGCAAAGACATGTAGCAGAATACATTTTACCCTAAATTTTTGCCAAAATTTGATTTAAATTTTTTCATTGGATATGTTTAATTGCAAAATTTTAAAGGTATTGTGTTTTTTTCTCACAATTTTCGTTTTTTTGTTAATAACGCAAAAAATAAAAAAAAACAGGCAATCGAATACCATTGAAAGAAAGCTCTATTTGTGGGGAAAAAGGATATAAATTTCATTTGGCTGCAGTGTTGCATGACCATGCAATTGTCAGTTAAAATAATGCAGCGCCATAACGCAAAAAATGCCCTGGTCAGGAAGAGCGGTAAATCCTCTGGAGGGCAAGTGGTTAAACATGGGGAAAGAAGCTGAAAGCTTCATGTGTTGGCAAAAAATGCAAAATACTAACTAACCTATAGGCATGAGGTGGAGCCTATGAAGGAAGTACCTTTTATTTTAAATGGACATTCGCTAATGCTGCCCCAAATAAAAACTGCTCAGTTAAATCAGTTAAATAAATTTAAAAAAATTAAAAAAAATATTCACCTTAAAACCAGACTTCTGGTGAGCTTGCATTGCCAAGGGTAATGTCACTGGGCCTTTTAACAGTATCCTGGGAAAGCTTAGTATTCCATATCCCAATCCCCAATTCTGCAATGGCCTCTTGCAAGATTTAGGATTCTCAACTTACCCAGGATCCTTTGGTGAGGCCCTGCGATGTCAATGTGACCTGGCATTCGGTTATGTAACTGGAAGGAGCTCTGTGCCGCAGTTTCTTGAGTAAATGTATTCAAAGTAAGATTGTGTTTTTCCCACTCACAAACCTTTATTGAGAGCAACACAAAGGCTGCAATAGCTGATTACCTTCTGTAAAAAGCCTAAACACTTGCAAACTGATTTACGTTGGTAGAATGTTGTTCGAAAGATTTTGTTTTAAGAACATTCGTTTAATTTTCTAGTTGTTAATTGGGTCAAACTTACATTCGTTTTTGCCCGCAGGATAAAAAATTTTTCCCGTTGGATACATTTCAAACAGTGTATGTAGTTTTCGTTCAGAAAACTCCCTTCATTTCAAAATCAAATGTTAAAGACGAACAAAAATTTTAACTTTTTTTGAACAACATTCGTCAATTTGTTGAATCTACTGAAAGTTCTCGTTTGAAAATCCACTAGTGTATAGCTAGTGTTAGTTTTCTTTGTTCAGCCAATAGGTTGAATGAAAAAAAAGCTAGCAGGTTCCTCCATCCACAAACAGAGGATGGAAGAATCCCCCTTCCCCCCACCAGGACATTGTATTCTTACAGCAGTACCTGTAACTATCATAATACACTAATCAGCAGCTCATCAAAAAAAATCCAGCTGGTCCCTTCAACAGAAGTTAAGTGATTGATTTTTGGAAGGCCACACACTGGCTGAAATTCAGATGGTCACTGCTAGAGATGAGCGAAGTATTCAAAAATTCGATTAGACTGATTCGGCGAATTCGTAGAAAAAATTCGATTCGAGTCGAATATATTCGCTGTGAATTTAACTTAAAAAAGGGTGTTTCTAGGCTTCAGAGAGACTTAATATTAGTGCTGAACACTGTACCTTTAATTTAAATGCCCTTGGAGTCTGCTGGGGAAGAGAAATAATACTGTCAGGCAGTATGACATGCAGATGAGTGCCGTCGATCTTAGAATCACCGCACACTTCACTCATTTGGCCAGTCACGGGGCCAAAACCAGAGTGTGGAGCCACAGTGTGGCGGTGGAGGCAGCAGCAATGGGAGGCCATGCAGCACCCTATGACAAAAATGGAAACCACCAGCAGTGTGAGGAGACCTGAAAGTGGCACATGGCAGAGTGTGGCGATAGAGACAGCAGCAATGGGAGGCCGTACAGGGACCCATGACACACTCTGGACCTGGCAGCAGCATGAGGAGGCGGTACAGGGGCCCATGGCAGATTACGGGCCTGGCAGCAGCATGAGGAGTCGGTACGGGGGCCCATGGCAGATTACGGGCCTGGCAGCAGCAATGGGAGGCCGTACAGGGACCCATGACACAATCTGGACCTGGCAGCAGCATGGGGAGGCGGTACAGGGGCCCATGACAGATTACGGGCCTGGCAGCAGCATTTGGAGTCGGTACGGGGGCCCATGACACACTCTGGACCTGGCAGCAGCATGAGGAGGCGGTACAGGGGCGCATGACAGATTATGAGCCTGGCAGCAGCAACTTGGACAGGAGGACGTTCAGTTTCTGCACCGTCTGGTGCGTGCTCGCAAACTGTTGTCTCTTGGAAACGGATTCCAAGAAAGACTGCTGACGGAATCCGTGAAGAGGAGTAGCAGGAGAAGGAGCTTCTGAACGAGCGGAATATGCCAACAAGCGACAACAGGGGCCCATGACAGATTACGGGCCTGGCAGCAGCATGAGGAGTCGGTACGGGGGCCCATGGCAGATTAGGGGCCTGGCAGCAGCTATAGGAGGCCCGTAATCTGCCAGCACCCTATGACAAAAAATGGAACCCACCAGCAGTGTGAGGAGACCTGAAAGTGGCACATGGCAGAGTGTGGCGATGGAGACAGCAGCAATGGGAGGCCGTACAGGGACCCATGAGAGACTCTGGACCTGGCAGCAGCATGAGGAGGCGGTATAGGGGCCCATGGCAGATTAGGGGCCTGGCAGCAGCTATGGGAGGCCCGTAATCTGCCAGCACCCTATGACAAAAAATGGAATACACCAGCAGTGTGAGGAGACCTGAAAGTGGCACATGGCAGAGTGTGGCGATGGAGACAGCAGCAATGGGAGGCCGTACAGGGACCCATGAGAGACTCTGGACTTGGCAGCAGCATGAGGAGGCTGTATAGGGGCCCATGGCAGATTAGGGGCCTGGCAGCAGCTATGGGAGGCCCGTAATCTGCCAGCACCCTATGACAAAAAATGGAACACACCAGCAGTGTGAGGAGACCTGAAAGTGGCACATGTTTGGGGCATGATTCATGGCGGATTTAGTCAGTTGTGTCAGGAACTGGTGGTTTGAAATCCAGACTAATCCACGCCTGATTCATTTTCACAAACGTCAGTCTCTCCACACTTTGGGTGGACAGTCGTGTCCTCCGCGGAGTTGCAATACCTCCTGCCGCACTAAACACGCGCTCCGATGCCACGCTACTGGCCGGGCATGACAGCCTTTCAAGGGCAAATTCAGCTAGTTGGGGCCAAAGGTCAAGTTTCGTTGCCCAGTAGTCAAGGGGATTGTCTACCTCGGTTGGCAGGGTGCTGTCCAAGTAGGCCTAAGCCTGTTGTTTGAGGTCCTGCTCCAGGTCCACCTGATGCTGCTGCTGCTGCTGCTGCTGCTGTGGCTGGTTAGTAGTTTCCTCACTGCGCTGGTGAAGAAAGCTACTCATCATCGACTGCAGACTGAGGCAGCCGCTGCTGGTGGAGCTGCCACTGCTCCTACCACCCCACCCCTCCCCTGCTGCCATGGCAGCGGAACGCGAGCGCACAGGGCCCACAGTGTCTGAGGATGGACGTTGGCGCAGACAGGCAGAGACCAGCTGACTACATAGGTGGTTTTTATAGTACGTTATTTTGGCCTCCCTCTCAGCAGGTGTGAAAAAGGCCACCATTTTGGAACGGTAGCGAGGGTCCAACAAGGTGGACAGCCAAAAGTCATCCCTCTGTCTGATGGTTATTATTCGGCTGTCGCTACGCAAGCAACCGAGCATGCTATGGGCCATTTGTGCCAAGGAATGCGAGGGACTCCCTGCCTCCATCTCCACAGCATACTGCCACGGTGCGTCTGGGTCCTCTGTCTCCTCCTCCTCTACCAGATGCTCCTGCTCCTCCACTCCTGTCCGCTGAGTGGAAAAACCACCCATTTCACTCAATAATTCCTGAGCACCAATGTCCTCCTCTACCTCCTCCTCTTCTTCCTGTCCTGCCCCCACAGGGGTCATGTGGCGTTGAGATCTGTGCGCCACGTCTACCGCACCCTGACCAGCCATTGTTAACAGCATTTGTTCCAGGACGTGCAACAGAGGAATGACGTCGTTCATCCCATAGTCCTGCCGACTCACGAATAGCGTGGCCTCCTCAAAGGGCCTGAGCAAGCGCAGGTGTCACGCATGAGCTGCCAATGGCTGACATCTAAGTTACACAGGGAATACCTTTATCCGCTTTTAACATCAGGAAATCTGTGATGGCCTTTTGCTGTTCGTAAAGGCGGTCTAACATATGTAGGGTTGAATTCCACCTTGTTGCAACGTCACAGCATGAGGAGTCGGTATAGGGGCCCATGGCAGATTAGGGGCCTGGCAGCAGCTATGGGAGGCCCGTAATCTGCCAGCACCCTATGTCAAAAAATTATACACACCAGCAGTGTGTGAGGAGACCTGAAAGTGGCACATGGCAGAGTGTGGCGATGGAGACAGCAGCAATGGGAGGCCGTACAGGGACCCATGACAGACTCTGGACCTGGCAGCAGCATGAGGAGGCGGTATATAGGGGCCTATGGCAGATTAGGGGCCTGGCAGCAGCTATAGGAGGCCCATAATCTGCCAGCACCCTATGTCAAAAAAATTCTACACACCAGCAGTGTGAGGAGACCTGAAAGTGGCACATGGCATGAGAGACTCTGGACCTGGCAGCAGCATGAGGAAGCGGTATATAGGGGCCTATGGCAGATTAGGGGCCTGGCAGCAGCTATAGGAGGCCCATAATCTGCCAGCACCCTATGTCAAAAAATTCAACACACCAGCAGTGTGAGGAGACCTGAAAGTGGCACATGGCAGAGTGTGGCGATGGAGACAGCAGCAATGGGAGGCCGTACAGGGACCCATGACAGACTCTGGACCTGGCAGCAGCATGAGGAGGCGGTATATAGGGGCCCATGGCAGATTAGGGGCCTGGCAGCAGCTATGGGAGGCCCGTAATCTGCCAGCACCCTATGTCAAAAAAATTCTACACACCAGCAGTGTGAGGAGACCTGAAAGTGGCACATGGCATGAGAGACTCTGGACCTGGCAGCAGCATGAGGAAGCGGTATATAGGGGCCTATGGCAGATTAGGGGCCTGGCAGCAGCAATGGGAGGCCCATAATCTGCCAGCACCCTATGTCAAAAAATTCTACACACCAGCAGTGTGTGAGGAGACCTGAAAGTGGCACATGGCAGAGTGTGGCGATGGAGACAGCAGCAATGGGAGGCCGTACAGGGACCCATGAGAGACTCTGGACCTGGCAGCAGCATGAGGAAGCGGTATATAGGGGCCTATGGCAGATTAGGGGCCTGGCAGCAGCTATGGGAGGCCCATAATCTGCCAGCACCCTATGTCAAAAAATTCTACACACCAGCAGTGTGTGAGGAGACCTGAAAGTGGCACATGGCAGAGTGTGGCGATGGAGACAGCAGCAATGGGAGGCCGTACAGGGACCCATGAGAGACTCTGGACCTGGCAGCAGCATGAGGAGGCGGTATATAGGGGCCTATGGCAGATTAGGGGCCTGGCAGCAGCTATGGGAGGCCCGTAATCTGCCAGCACCCTATGTCAAAAAATTCAACACACCAGCAGTGTGTGAGGAGACCTGAAAGTGGCACATGGCAGAGTGTGGCGATGGAGACAGCAGCAATGGGAGGCCGTACAGGGACCCATGACAGACTCTGGACTTGGCAGCAGCATGAGGAAGCGGTATATAGGGGCCTATGGCAGATTAGGGGCCTGGCAGCAGCTATGGGAGGCCCTTAATCTGCCAGCACCCTATGTCAAAAAATTCAACACACCAGCAGTGTGAGGAGACCTGAAAGTGGCACATGGCAGAGTGTGGCGATGGAGACAGCAGCAATGGCAGGCCGTACAGGGACCCATGACAGACTCTGGACTTGGCAGCAGCATGAGGAGGCGGTATATAGGGGCCTATGGCAGATTAGGGGCCTGGCAGCAGCTATGGGAGGCCCGTAATCTGCCAGCACCCTATGTCAAAAAATTCTACACACCAGCAGTGTGTGAGGAGACCTGAAAGTGGCACATGGCAGAGTGTGGCGATGGAGACAGCAGCAATGGGAGGCCGTACAGGGACCCATGAGAGACTCTGGACCTGGCAGCAGCATGAGGAAGCGGTATATAGGGGCCTATGGCAGATTAGGGGCCTGGCAGCAGCAATGGGAGGCCCATAATCTGCCAGCACCCTATGTCAAAAAATTCTACACACCAGCAGTGTGTGAGGAGACCTGAAAGTGGCACATGGCAGAGTGTGGCGATGGAGACAGCAGCAATGGGAGGCCGTACAGGGACCCATGAGAGACTCTGGACCTGGCAGCAGCATGAGGAAGCGGTATATAGGGGCCTATGGCAGATTAGGGGCCTGGCAGCAGCTATGGGAGGCCCATAATCTGCCAGCACCCTATGTCAAAAAATTCTACACACCAGCAGTGTGTGAGGAGACCTGAAAGTGGCACATGGCAGAGTGTGGCGATGGAGACAGCAGCAATGGGAGGCCGTACAGGGACCCATGAGAGACTCTGGACCTGGCAGCAGCATGAGGAGGCGGTATATAGGGGCCTATGGCAGATTAGGGGCCTGGCAGCAGCTATGGGAGGCCCGTAATCTGCCAGCACCCTATGTCAAAAAATTCAACACACCAGCAGTGTGTGAGGAGACCTGAAAGTGGCACATGGCAGAGTGTGGCGATGGAGACAGCAGCAATGGGAGGCCGTACAGGGACCCATGACAGACTCTGGACTTGGCAGCAGCATGAGGAAGCGGTATATAGGGGCCTATGGCAGATTAGGGGCCTGGCAGCAGCTATGGGAGGCCCTTAATCTGCCAGCACCCTATGTCAAAAAATTCAACACACCAGCAGTGTGAGGAGACCTGAAAGTGGCACATGGCAGAGTGTGGCGATGGAGACAGCAGCAATGGCAGGCCGTACAGGGACCCATGACAGACTCTGGACTTGGCAGCAGCATGAGGAGGCGGTATATAGGGGCCTATGGCAGATTAGGGGCCTGGCAGCAGCTATGGGAGGCCCGTAATCTGCCAGCACCCTATGTCAAAAAATTCTACACACCAGCAGTGTGTGAGGAGACCTGAAAGTGGCACATGGCAGAGTGTGGCGATGGAGACAGCAGCAATGGGAGGCCGTACAGGGACCCATGAGAGACTCTGGACCTGGCAGCAGCATGAGGAGGCGGTATATAGGGGCCTATGGCAGATTAGGGGCCTGGCAGCAGCTATGGGAGGCCCTTAATCTGCCAGCACCCTATGTCAAAAAATTCAACACACCAGCAGTGTGAGGAGACCTGAAAGTGGCACATGGCAGAGTGTGGCGATGGAGACAGCAGCAATGGGAGGCCGTACAGGGACCCATGACAGACTCTGGACTTGGCAGCAGCATGAGGAAGCGGTATATAGGGGCCTATGGCAGATTAGGGGCCTGGCAGCAGCTATGGGAGGCCCATAATCTGCCAGCACCCTATGTCAAAAAATTCTACACACCAGCAGTGTGTGAGGAGACCTGAAAGTGGCACATGGCAGAGTGTGGCGATGGAGACAGCAGCAATGGGAGGCCGTACAGGGACCCATGAGAGACTCTGGACCTGGCAGCAGCATGAGGAAGCGGTATATAGGGGCCTATGGCAGATTAGGGGCCTGGCAGCAGCAATGGGAGGCCCATAATCTGCCAGCACCCTATGTCAAAAAATTCTACACACCAGCAGTGTGTGAGGAGACCTGAAAGTGGCACATGGCAGAGTGTGGCGATGGAGACAGCAGCAATGGGAGGCCGTACAGGGACCCATGAGAGACTCTGGACCTGGCAGCAGCATGAGGAAGCGGTATATAGGGGCCTATGGCAGATTAGGGGCCTGGCAGCAGCTATGGGAGGCCCATAATCTGCCAGCACCCTATGTCAAAAAATTCTACACACCAGCAGTGTGTGAGGAGACCTGAAAGTGGCACATGGCAGAGTGTGGCGATGGAGACAGCAGCAATGGGAGGCCGTACAGGGACCCATGAGAGACTCTGGACCTGGCAGCAGCATGAGGAGGCGGTATATAGGGGCCTATGGCAGATTAGGGGCCTGGCAGCAGCTATGGGAGGCCCGTAATCTGCCAGCACCCTATGTCAAAAAATTCAACACACCAGCAGTGTGTGAGGAGACCTGAAAGTGGCACATGGCAGAGTGTGGCGATGGAGACAGCAGCAATGGGAGGCCGTACAGGGACCCATGAGAGACTCTGGACTTGGCAGCAGCATGAGGAAGCGGTATATAGGGGCCTATGGCAGATTAGGGGCCTGGCAGCAGCTATGGGAGGCCCTTAATCTGCCAGCACCCTATGTCAAAAAATTCAACACACCAGCAGTGTGAGGAGACCTGAAAGTGGCACATGGCAGAGTGTGGCGATGGAGACAGCAGCAATGGCAGGCCGTACAGGGACCCATGACAGACTCTGGACTTGGCAGCAGCATGAGGAGGCGGTATATAGGGGCCTATGGCAGATTAGGGGCCTGGCAGCAGCTATGGGAGGCCCGTAATCTGCCAGCACCCTATGTCAAAAAATTCTACACACCAGCAGTGTGTGAGGAGACCTGAAAGTGGCACATGGCAGAGTGTGGCGATGGAGACAGCAGCAATGGGAGGCCGTACAGGGACCCATGAGAGACTCTGGACCTGGCAGCAGCATGAGGAGGCGGTATATAGGGGCCTATGGCAGATTAGGGGCCTGGCAGCAGCTATGGGAGGCCCTTAATCTGCCAGCACCCTATGTCAAAAAATTCAACACACCAGCAGTGTGAGGAGACCTGAAAGTGGCACATGGCAGAGTGTGGCGATGGAGACAGCAGCAATGGGAGGCCGTACAGGGACCCATGACAGACTCTGGACTTGGCAGCAGCATGAGGAAGCGGTATATAGGGGCCTATGGCAGATTAGGGGCCTGGCAGCAGCTATGGGAGGCCCATAATCTGCCAGCACCCTATGTCAAAAAATTCTACACACCAGCAGTGTGTGAGGAGACCTGAAAGTGGCACATGGCAGAGTGTGGCGATGGAGACAGCAGCAATGGGAGGCCGTACAGGGACCCATGAGAGACTCTGGACCTGGCAGCAGCATGAGGAAGCGGTATATAGGGGCCTATGGCAGATTAGGGGCCTGGCAGCAGCAATGGGAGGCCCATAATCTGCCAGCACCCTATGTCAAAAAATTCTACACACCAGCAGTGTGTGAGGAGACCTGAAAGTGGCACATGGCAGAGTGTGGCGATGGAGACAGCAGCAATGGGAGGCCGTACAGGGACCCATGAGAGACTCTGGACCTGGCAGCAGCATGAGGAAGCGGTATATAGGGGCCTATGGCAGATTAGGGGCCTGGCAGCAGCTATGGGAGGCCCATAATCTGCCAGCACCCTATGTCAAAAAATTCTACACACCAGCAGTGTGTGAGGAGACCTGAAAGTGGCACATGGCAGAGTGTGGCGATGGAGACAGCAGCAATGGGAGGCCGTACAGGGACCCATGAGAGACTCTGGACCTGGCAGCAGCATGAGGAGGCGGTATATAGGGGCCTATGGCAGATTAGGGGCCTGGCAGCAGCTATGGGAGGCCCGTAATCTGCCAGCACCCTATGTCAAAAAATTCAACACACCAGCAGTGTGTGAGGAGACCTGAAAGTGGCACATGGCAGAGTGTGGCGATGGAGACAGCAGCAATGGGAGGCCGTACAGGGACCCATGACAGACTCTGGACTTGGCAGCAGCATGAGGAAGCGGTATATAGGGGCCTATGGCAGATTAGGGGCCTGGCAGCAGCTATGGGAGGCCCTTAATCTGCCAGCACCCTATGTCAAAAAATTCAACACACCAGCAGTGTGAGGAGACCTGAAAGTGGCACATGGCAGAGTGTGGCGATGGAGACAGCAGCAATGGGAGGCCGTACAGGGACCCATGACAGACTCTGGACTTGGCAGCAGCATGAGGAGGCGGTATATAGGGGCCTATGGCAGATTAGGGGCCTGGCAGCAGCTATGGGAGGCCCGTAATCTGCCAGCACCCTATGTCAAAAAATTCTACACACCAGCAGTGTGTGAGGAGACCTGAAAGTGGCACATGGCAGAGTGTGGCGATGGAGACAGCAGCAATGGGAGGCCGTACAGGGACCCATGAGAGACTCTGGACCTGGCAGCAGCATGAGGAGGCGGTATATAGGGGCCTATGGCAGATTAGGGGCCTGGCAGCAGCTATGGGAGGCCCATAATCTGCCAGCACCCTATGTCAAAAAATTCTACACACCAGCAGTGTGTGAGGAGACCTGAAAGTGGCACATGGCAGAGTGTGGCGATGGAGACAGCAGCAATGGGAGGCCGTACAGGGACCCATGAGAGACTCTGGACCTGGCAGCAGCATGAGGAAGCGGTATATAGGGGCCTATGGCAGATTAGGGGCCTGGCAGCAGCAATGGGAGGCCCATAATCTGCCAGCACCCTATGTCAAAAAATTCTACACACCAGCAGTGTGTGAGGAGACCTGAAAGTGGCACATGGCAGAGTGTGGCGATGGAGACAGCAGCAATGGGAGGCCGTACAGGGACCCATGAGAGACTCTGGACCTGGCAGCAGCATGAGGAAGCGGTATATAGGGGCCTATGGCAGATTAGGGGCCTGGCAGCAGCTATGGGAGGCCCATAATCTGCCAGCACCCTATGTCAAAAAATTCTACACACCAGCAGTGTGTGAGGAGACCTGAAAGTGGCACATGGCAGAGTGTGGCGATGGAGACAGCAGCAATGGGAGGCCGTACAGGGACCCATGAGAGACTCTGGACCTGGCAGCAGCATGAGGAGGCGGTATATAGGGGCCTATGGCAGATTAGGGGCCTGGCAGCAGCTATGGGAGGCCCGTAATCTGCCAGCACCCTATGTCAAAAAATTCAACACACCAGCAGTGTGTGAGGAGACCTGAAAGTGGCACATGGCAGAGTGTGGCGATGGAGACAGCAGCAATGGGAGGCCGTACAGGGACCCATGACAGACTCTGGACTTGGCAGCAGCATGAGGAAGCGGTATATAGGGGCCTATGGCAGATTAGGGGCCTGGCAGCAGCTATGGGAGGCCCTTAATCTGCCAGCACCCTATGTCAAAAAATTCAACACACCAGCAGTGTGAGGAGACCTGAAAGTGGCACATGGCAGAGTGTGGCGATGGAGACAGCAGCAATGGCAGGCCGTACAGGGACCCATGACAGACTCTGGACTTGGCAGCAGCATGAGGAGGCGGTATATAGGGGCCTATGGCAGATTAGGGGCCTGGCAGCAGCTATGGGAGGCCCGTAATCTGCCAGCACCCTATGTCAAAAAATTCTACACACCAGCAGTGTGTGAGGAGACCTGAAAGTGGCACATGGCAGAGTGTGGCGATGGAGACAGCAGCAATGGGAGGCCGTACAGGGACCCATGAGAGACTCTGGACCTGGCAGCAGCATGAGGAGGCGGTATATAGGGGCCTATGGCAGATTAGGGGCCTGGCAGCAGCTATGGGAGGCCCTTAATCTGCCAGCACCCTATGTCAAAAAATTCAACACACCAGCAGTGTGAGGAGACCTGAAAGTGGCACATGGCAGAGTGTGGCGATGGAGACAGCAGCAATGGGAGGCCGTACAGGGACCCATGACAGACTCTGGACTTGGCAGCAGCATGAGGAAGCGGTATATAGGGGCCTATGGCAGATTAGGGGCCTGGCAGCAGCTATGGGAGGCCCATAATCTGCCAGCACCCTATGTCAAAAAATTCTACACACCAGCAGTGTGTGAGGAGACCTGAAAGTGGCACATGGCAGAGTGTGGCGATGGAGACAGCAGCAATGGGAGGCCGTACAGGGACCCATGAGAGACTCTGGACCTGGCAGCAGCATGAGGAAGCGGTATATAGGGGCCTATGGCAGATTAGGGGCCTGGCAGCAGCAATGGGAGGCCCATAATCTGCCAGCACCCTATGTCAAAAAATTCTACACACCAGCAGTGTGTGAGGAGACCTGAAAGTGGCACATGGCAGAGTGTGGCGATGGAGACAGCAGCAATGGGAGGCCGTACAGGGACCCATGAGAGACTCTGGACCTGGCAGCAGCATGAGGAAGCGGTATATAGGGGCCTATGGCAGATTAGGGGCCTGGCAGCAGCTATGGGAGGCCCATAATCTGCCAGCACCCTATGTCAAAAAATTCTACACACCAGCAGTGTGTGAGGAGACCTGAAAGTGGCACATGGCAGAGTGTGGCGATGGAGACAGCAGCAATGGGAGGCCGTACAGGGACCCATGAGAGACTCTGGACCTGGCAGCAGCATGAGGAGGCGGTATATAGGGGCCTATGGCAGATTAGGGGCCTGGCAGCAGCTATGGGAGGCCCGTAATCTGCCAGCACCCTATGTCAAAAAATTCAACACACCAGCAGTGTGTGAGGAGACCTGAAAGTGGCACATGGCAGAGTGTGGCGATGGAGACAGCAGCAATGGGAGGCCGTACAGGGACCCATGACAGACTCTGGACTTGGCAGCAGCATGAGGAAGCGGTATATAGGGGCCTATGGCAGATTAGGGGCCTGGCAGCAGCTATGGGAGGCCCTTAATCTGCCAGCACCCTATGTCAAAAAAATTCTACACACCAGCAGTGTGAGGAGACCTGAAAGTGGCACATGGCATGAGAGACTCTGGACCTGGCAGCAGCATGAGGAAGCGGTATATAGGGGCCTATGGCAGATTAGGGGCCTGGCAGCAGCTATAGGAGGCCCATAATCTGCCAGCACCCTATGTCAAAAAATTCAACACACCAGCAGTGTGAGGAGACCTGAAAGTGGCACATGGCATGAGACACTGTGGACCTGGCAGCAGCATGAGGAGGCGGTATATAGGGGCCCATGGCAGATTAGGGGCCTGGCAGCAGCTATGGGAGGCCCGTAATCTGCCAGCACCCTATGTCAAAAAATTCAACACACCAGCAGTGTGTGAGGAGACCTGAAAGTGGCACATGGCAGAGTGTGGCGATGGAGACAGCAGCAATGGGAGGTCTCCCATTGTCCCAACATGGCCCAAATAGTCCCAACATGGGCCCCCTGGCCACGCTTGACTTTCTGGCCACATAGTCGACATACGGCTACGTTTACTTCCTCGGGCGGCTTGACGAAAAATTGCCACACCGCCGAGTAGGAAACTTTGCCCCCGATACTCCTCACTGGCTGACTGCTGCTTCCTCCGTGCACACCGGCACCACTACTGGCCGTGGTGGTAGGCTGCAGTGGAGCTGGTGCTCTACTCCGTGGCCGTTTGGCTCCACTGACACTGCTGCGACCCTGCTGCTGTCTCCTGGGCAACCCACCGACTGTTTTGCTCGCTGCCAAGCTGCCACCCTCTTCTCCTGATGATGCGGAAGAAATTGCCTGATGACGACGAGGCTGCCAAGTGCGATCAACCTCCTCATCATCAAGTAGGGTCTCCGCCTCACTACTAGCCCCCTCGGCTGCGTCTGGGTCAGGAGACAGACCTGTCTCTAGACCGGCTACCGAGCCACTCTCCTCGCCACTACTTCTTCGCCTGGCTGCTGAAAAGGCGGATGTCTCCCCCCGTTCCTGACCGCCCTCTGTTAGCTCTTCCTCACTGTACAGTGGGGCTGAGCCCACAGCATGCGATACTTCGCTTGGTGAGGGAACACCAAAGGACAGGGGCAGGTAGAGGACACGTGATTTCAGTGGGCTTGGTCCCGGGCCATGCCAACTAACGGTTGTGTCTGACGTACCCACCGACCGTTGGCTGTAGGTGTCAGAGGTGACCTGGGAAGAGGAAGACGACCGAGCCAACCAATCGACGACGGCAGGGTTGTCGGTGGAGACACGACCGCTGGATGACACCGGGAGCACTGGCCTCTGGCTGCGAATAGTGCTGCCTCGACCCCTTCCTCTGCTGCCACGTCTGCTCGCTCCTAAAACATTGCCTCCTCTGCCACTCCTCTGCATGTTGTCTGACATACTCTTTAATTAAACGATTATGTGTCCCTGAGTAACAATTCTGTGTCCCTGAGTAACAATTCTGTGTCTGTGCGAGTAACAATTCTGTGGCCCTAAGTAACAGTTCTGTGGCCCTCAGTAACAATTCTGTGTCCCTGATTAACGTTTCTGTGGCCCCAAGTAACAGTTCTGTGGCCCTCAGTAACAATTCTGTGTCTGTGCGAGTAACAATTCTGTGTCTGTGCGAGAAACAATTCTGTGGCCCTAAGTAAAGTTTCTGTGGCCCTAAGTAACAATTCTCTGGCACTCAGTAACAATTCTGTCTGTCCCTGAGTAACAATTCTCTGGCACTCAGTAACAATTCTGTCTGTCCCTGAGTAAAAATTCTGTGGCCCTAAGTAAAGTTTCTGGGGCCCTGAGTAACAATTATCTGGCACTCCATAACAATTCTGTCTGTCCCTGAGTAACAATTCTCTGGCACTCAGTAACAATTCTGTCTGTCCCTGAGTAAAAATTCTCTGGCCCTAAGTAAAGTTTCTGTGGCCCTGAGTAACAATTCTCTGGCACTCCGTAACAATTCTGTCTGTCCCTGAGTAACAATTCTCTGGCACTCAGTAACAATTCTGTCTGTCCCTGAGTAAAAATTCTGTGGCCCTAATTAAAGTTTCTGTGGCCCTAAGTAACAATTCTCTGGCACTCAGTAACAATTCTGTCTGTCCCTGAGTAACAATTCTCTGGCACTCGGTAACAATTCTGTCTGTCCCTGAGTAACAATTCTCTGGCACTCAGTAACAATTCTGTCTGTCCCTGAGTAAAAATTCTGTGGCCCTAATTAAAGTTTCTGTGGCCCTAAGTAACAATTCTCTGGCACTCAGTAACAATTCTGTCTGTCCCTGAGTAACAATTCTCTGGCACTCCGTAACAATTCTGTCTGTCCCTGAGTAACAATTCTCTGGCACTCAGTAACAATTCTGTCTGTCCCTGAGTAAAAATTCTGTGGCCCTAATTCAAGTTTCTGTGGCCCTAAGTAACAATTCTCTGGCACTCAGTAACAATTCTGTCTGTCCCTGAGTAACAATTCTCTGGCACTCAGTAACAATTCTGTCTGTCCCTGAGTAAAAATTCTGTGGCCCTAAGTAAAGTTTCTGGGGCCCTGAGTAACAATTATCTGGCACTCCGTAACAATTCTGTCTGTCCCTGAGTAACAATTCTCTGGCACTCAGTAACAATTCTGTCTGTCCCTGAGTAAAAATTCTCTGGCCCTAAGTAAAGTTTCTGGGGCCCTGAGTAACAATTCTCTGGCACTCCGTAACAATTCTGTCTGTCCCTGAGTAACAATTCTCTGGCACTCAGTAACAATTCTGTCTGTCCCTGAGTAAAAATTCTGTGGCCCTAATTAAAGTTTCTGTGGCCCTAAGTAACAATTCTCTGGCACTCAGTAACAATTCTGTCTGTCCCTGAGTAACAATTCTCTGGCACTCGGTAACAATTCTGTCTGTCCCTGAGTAACAATTCTCTGGCACTCAGTAACAATTCTGTCTGTCCCTGAGTAAAAATTCTGTGGCCCTAATTAAAGTTTCTGTGGCCCTAAGTAACAATTCTCTGGCACTCAGTAACAATTCTGTCTGTCCCTGAGTAACAATTCTCTGGCACTCCGTAACAATTCTGTCTGTCCCTGAGTAACAATTCTCTGGCACTCAGTAACAATTCTGTCTGTCCCTGAGTAAAAATTCTGTGGGCCTAATTAAAGTTTCTGTGGCCCTAAGTAACAATTCTCTGGCACTCAGTAACAATTCTCTCTGTCCCTGAGTAACAATTCTCTGGCACTCAGTAACAATTCTGTCTGTCCCTGAGTAAAAATTCTGTGGCCCTAATGAAAGTTTCTGTGGCCCTAAGTAACAATTCTCTGGCACTCAGTAACAATTCTGTCTGTCCCTGAGTAACAATTCTCTGGCACTCGGTAACAATTCTGTCTGTCCCTGAGTAACAATTCTCTGGCACTCAGTAACAATTCTGTCTGTCCCTGAGTAAAAATTCTGTGGCCCTAATTAAAGTTTCTGTGGCCCTAAGTAACAATTCTCTGGCACTCATTAACAATTCTGTCTGTCCCTGAGTAACAATTCTCTGGCACTCAGTAACAATTCTGTCTGTCCCTGAGTAACAATTCTCTGGCACTCAGTAACAATTCTGTCTGTCCCTGAGTAAAAATTCTGTGGCCCTAACTAAAGTTTCTGTGGCCCTAAGTAACAATTCTCTGGCACTCAGTAACAATTCTGTCTGTCCCTGAGTAACAATTCTCTGGCACTCAGTAACAATTCTGTCTGTCCCTGAGTAACAATTCTGTGGCCCTAACTAGCGTTTCTTTGTCCCTAAGTAACAGTTCTGTGGCCCTCAGTAACAGTTCTGTGTCTGTGCGAGTAACAATTCTGTGTCTGTGCGAGTAACAATTCTGTGGCCCTAAGTAACAGTTCTGTGTCCCAGAGTAACAATTCTGTGTCTGTGCGAGTAACAATTCTGTGTCTGTGCGAGTAACAATTCTGTGGCCCTAAGTAAAGTTTCTGTGGCCCTAAGTAACAATTCTCTGGCACTCAGTAACAATTCTGTCTGTCCCTGAGTAACAATTCTCTGGCACTCAGTAACAATTCTGTCTGTCCCTGAGTAAAAATTCTGTGGCCCTAAGTAAAGTTTCTGTGGCCCTGAGTAACAATTCTCTGGCACTCAGTAACAATTCTGTCTGTCCCTGAGTAACAATTCTCTGGCACTCAGTAACAATTCTGTCTGTCCCTGAGTAAAAATTCTGTGGCCCTAATTAAAGTTTCTGTGGCCCTAAGTAACAATTCTCTGGCACTCAGTAACAATTCTGTCTGTCCCTGAGTAACAATTCTCTGGCACTCAGTAACAATTCTGTCTGTCCCTGAGTAACAATTCTGTGTCTGTGCGAGTAAGAATTCTGTGTCTGTGCGAGTAACAATTCTGTGGCCCTAAGTAACAGTTCTGTGGCCCTCAGTAACAGTTCTGTGTCCCAGAGTAACAATTCTGTGTCTGTGCGAGTAACAATTCTGTGTCTGTGCGAGTAACAATTCTGTGGCCCTAAGTAAAGTTTCTGTGGCCCTAAGTAACAATTCTCTGGCACTCAGTAACAATTCTGTCTGTCCCTGAGTAACAATTCTCTGGCACTCAGTAACAATTCTGTCTGTCCCTGAGTAAAAATTCTGTGGCCCTAAGTAAAGTTTCTGTGGCCCTGAGTAACAATTCTCTGGCACTCAGTAACAATTCTGTCTGTCCCTGAGTAACAATTCTCTGGCACTCAGTAACAATTCTGTCTGTCCCTGAGTAAAAATTCTGTGGCCCTAATTAAAGTTTCTGTGGCCCTAAGTAACAATTCTCTGGCACTCAGTAACAATTCTGTCTGTCCCTGAGTAACAATTCTCTGGCACTCAGTAACAATTCTGTCTATCCCTGAGTAACAATTCTGTGGCCCTAATAACGTTTCTGTGGCCCTAAGTAACAATTCTCTGGCACTGAGTAACAATTCTGTCTGTCCCTGATTATGAATTCTGTGGCCCTAACTAGCGTTTCTTTGTCCCTAAATAACGATTCTGTGGCCCTCATTAACAAGTCTGTGTCCCTGAGTAATGGTTCTCTGTCCCTAAGTAACTTTTCTCTGTCCCCAATTATCGTTTCTGTGGCCCTAACTCTGTCCCTGTCCCTAGTACAGAGCGGTCTGCCTCTGTTCAATAACTGCAGGCAAATGAAGAATTCCAAAATGGCCGCTATTTATAGCTCGACCATTACACAGTGCTGGCTGGCTGGCTGCTGATAGGCTGATGCGATCACATGTAGTTGAGGCATGCATTATGGGTCAGCGCGCCTTGTCTGCGCGCCTTCCCAGACATCCCCGCTCCGTCGCCGCACATGTCAGCCGCCATTTTCTGAAAAATTTCGATTCGCGCGTCCGAATTAGGCTATTTTTCGGATTCGGCACGAATCGAAATTTTTCAGATATTCGACTCGAATTCCACTTCGGATACTTCGATTCGCTCATCTCTAGTCACTGCTGCAGCAACTAAATTTCAGTTAGTGTGTGGCCAACTTTACTAAAGAGCATATTTATTTCAGCACTTCAATGGCTTCCTACCCCCCATTCAACCTTTAAAATCCACCATTGTTCTTAGGTTTTGGAGATATTTGGCTTCCTTCCCTTCTCCCATGTGACAGTGTTTAGCAATAGTCCTCAAGGAGCCCAGTGCTGCCATGTAGGGGCAAAGAGAACGTTCTTGGTCCTGTGTAGGCTCCCAGTGGCAATTTTGAACTTATACTGGACTTATTCGACTATTTGATGGTGCCTTCATGGACTTGACTACTTTTCAATGACTTTTCGCTTGAGTACCATGTCAATGTCTCGATTTTTGTATCATCTGTCTGGCCATTTGATGCTGCCTTCATGGACTTGACTACTTTTCAATGACTTTTCGTTTGAGCACCATGTAAAATGATTGCTCTATTTCTGGATTAATGTTGACCAGTGCATGCACATAAGGCTAGTTATGATTTTTCTTGACTGAGAGCGAATTCAGCTATTAAAAATGAGTTTGTTCTCATTGGATTCAACAAAAATTTTCCATCCTTGTCCTTTGATTTCTTTCTTTGCTTTGGTCAAAGCTGATAGTTAAATTGCCCATTTTATCCTCTTTATAATTGAATGAACATTCTAAAAAAGACAACTTTCTAATAAAATTCTATAGGTGAAAGTGCAGATTTACACAGGGATTTCTCTCCTTGTCCCTGGTAGCAGTGGAGGAAAGATGTGTACAGTATATGCACCAGGTCCTGTGACTCACCAGGAAGTGGGAGGATATCTTTCCGATGTGAGCACAAATGTCCATATCAGAAATGTTTTCTTCTGTTACTGTTCTGGTGACAACTTTAAATCTGGTCCTTTGACACAGAGTGGGCTCCAATGAGATCAGCAAGGGGTCTGTCTGCTGAACCTGCTGATTAGAGCAGAGTAGGCAGATGAAACATTCGTGTCTGCTCAGTTTATGGAGAGTGGACATGGACAGAGTTCTGCTCTATGGTCAGCTCTTCTATCGGTTTACATCCAACTGCCCTCCAATCTGATCTGCCTAGATGGAGACGGACGGATCCCCTTCCATTTTGTTAGTGAACTTGGGGTCCGTTTACACCTGCCGGTCCATAGGGGTGAATCATCTGTTCAATAAGGTCTACCTGAAAAACTGACAGGCAGACCTGAGCAGACCGTTCGTGTGAAAGTGGCCTTTTGGATTTACCCTCACTTTCATGCCTGCAGACATTGGTGATCAGGACAATTAGAGTGAATCTCCCTAATAGGACACATACAGCAATACAAAACCTTTCAAAGATTCCACATTCTCACCAATCCATCCACATTTTTGCCTTTAGTTATTTTAAGCACATCCTGAACCTTTCATTAGTACACTAGGGCAAGGTGGTCACAAAGGGGTTGTCATCACAGTATAGGTCCACTTTAACATAGGACAACAGATATATTGTATCGGCTTTGGTCTTATCTCTGAGTACAGCTGACATGCTTTCATAGACTTCCTTGCATGTCCCATCTTTAGGATTTTTCTTAGAAACATCTTTGGGAAGTGTTTCAACTGATAAATATAGGACCAGGCCGAAGCACTATTCTGATGTGTGCTATATCTGAGCTGCGAAAAGCCTGTCTGTAGCCGCTCTGAACTGCCACTGGTCTTTCTCTTATCATAAAACCTTCTGCTAGTAAAGCCAGTCAAGCATGACCCACTGAGCCAGCAAAAAGCAGAAAGGAGAATCTTCAGTCTTTTTAAAACTTGTTTCATGAGAATGTGTTCGGCTTTCAAAATACTTTATAACAATGTGTTAATGTGTAAAAAAAATATGCAACATATATTTATACTCAGGGCACCTATATTTGCTTATTACATACACACGGTTAGTTACACAGTGATTGCACTTTTCTGTTCCTCCCACTGTGGTTTCTAGTCTATCATGTTATCATCTATCATCTTTTACTAATTAAATATATGACCAGCTCTACAAGAATGATAACTAATTTTTTCTCTGCGGCTATTTGTGTTATACATGTGTGTGTATAAATTGCAGTTTGAGCTACTGAGCTCTGTTAACAACAGCCTTTAAACATGGGGAAAGACGCTGAAAGCTCCATGTGTTGGCTAAAAATGCAAAATACTACTTGACCTATATACATATATTGAAGCCTATGAAGAAGGTACTTTTTATTTTAAATGGATATTCACTAATGCTGCCGCAAGTAAAAACTGATCACTTAAATCAATAAAAAAAAAAAAAAAATATTAAAAATATTCACCGTAAACCCCTATTTCTGGCGAGCTTGCATTGCCAAGGGTAACGTTATTAGGCCTTTTTATAGTATTCTGAGAAAGTTGAGTGTCCCATATCCCAATCATCAGTCTGGACTGGCTACTTACAAGATTTAGGATCCTCAACTTTCCCGGGATCCTTTGGTGAAGCCCTGTGATGTCGATGGAAGTTTGGTGAGTATTTTTAAATTTTTTCTTTAAAAAGTAGTTTTTATATTTATTGCTTTAAGTGCAGAAATTATGTTTATTAGAAGAGCTGCAACATAAGCGGACCGTGCATGTTTATGTAAAGTCTGCTTCAGAATAATAATATGATTTAAAAATTTTGACATCTATCTATTTATTTGAATGATAGGACCATTTTGAGGCACACAATTTTGGTTAAACATCAAGCCAGCACTTTGCCCACAGGCACTTTGTGTTTTTTGCAATTTGTCTGGGCTGACACACATTTGAGGTATCACCGCGAACGCCAGATCATGGGCAGTAATTGTAGCACCTGACCTCCTCTGTAAATGTAATTTGATAACCTGTAAAGGCTTTTAAAGTGTCGCTATTGTCATTTGTCGCCATTGCACGGGCAATTTTAAAGCGTGACATATTTGCTATTTATTCAGCGTAACATCATCTTTTATATTATACAAAAAATTGGATTATGTATCATTTTTTTCTCCACTAAAATTCAAAAAAGCGGATTTTTTCCTAAAAAATTGCGTAAACCACTGCACAAATACCGTGTAACATAGATGACTGCAAAACCAAACAATTTATTCTCTAGGGCCTCTGCATTAAAATAATATACAAAGTTTGGGGGTTCTAAGAAATTTTGCAAAAAAAATTTATTGTGACATGTAAACAAAAAGTGCCAGAAAAGGCTTGGTCTTTAAGTAGAAAACTCATAACAGGTCTGTAATATAAATATAAATCCATGTCTCTGTTGTTGTACAGACATCATGTCTACTTATCTCCCAACCCAATCCTTCTCATTTCCTCTAACTCCGATCTAAGCTCCTTGGTTAAAGCTGCCTACGAACAGCAGATAATGACTAAAGACAGATCTCTGCACAAACATGCAAGTTCACATCAATACACATCAGATTTGGTGAATATTCTCTAGTGTCTGTGGAAACCTTAAAATAATCCTGTCCTTTGCCAATGCCAGGATTGAAGAAAATGAATGGTACTTCTAGATATGGTGAAGCATGTGACTCAATTCATGGAACAACACTGGACCAACCATCAAGCACCTGCACTGTCATATGAGTCTATGACATTGTGTAATCAATGGTTTGTGTTTCTCATAGCTTACAAAGCATGATTCGTCACTCCAGAGAACACATTTCCACTGCTCTAGAGTCCAGTGGCGGTGTGCTTTACACCACAGCATCCGACGCTTTGCATTGCACTTGGTGATGTAAGACTTGGATGCAGCTGCTCGGCCTTGGAAACCCATTCCATGAAGCTCTCTACGCACTGTTGTTGTGCTAATCTGAAGGCCACATGAAGTTTGGAGGTCTTTAGCTTTTGACTCTGCAGACAGTTGGCGACTTCTGTGCTGACCCCGCTCTGTCATTTTACGTGGCCTACCACTTTGTGGCTGGGTTGCTGTTGTTCCCAGTTGCTTCCACTTTGTTATAATACCACTAACAGTTGACCATGGAATATTTAGTAGCAAGGAAATTTCACAGATGGAGTTATTGCACAGGTGGCAACCTATCACAGTATCACGCTTGAATTCACTGAGCTCCTGAGAGCGACCCATTCTTTCACAAATGTTTGCAGAAGCATTCTGCATGCCTAGGTGCTTGATTTTATACACCTGTGGCCATGGATGTGATTGGAACACATGAATCCAATAATTTAGTGGTTCCTCTAGTGTCATCCACATAGCTGTAGTCAATGTGTCCAACCATATAGTAGCTGGTCCCCCTCTTCATCTGGTGCCTTCGATCTTCCCAAACATTATTTCCCTCTCCAGAGATGACCAAAATAGGACAGTTGTAACTTCAAAATTTGGGCTTCCAATAACATAGCTGGTTTGATCTTTTCCAAAATTGAAATATTAGTTATATGGACTGTCTGGGGTTTCTTGATATAGTGGTCTCAATGTCGCCCCTGACACCACCAAAGGGTCACACAGAAAATTCAGTTATTTTATTTTCCTATGTCAAAGGCTGAAAACATGAAACAGGTGATGACCAAAGACTAGAGATATGCTATGGGAGAAGGTCAAAAGACTGAAAACAAGCTTTAGAAGTTTTTGTTGACTGAGAGCATGCTTAAGAAGACAACCCTTGATTGGAGACACATTACATGAGACTTCCAGATATCACTGGTATTGCCTCCCATTCCATGCTTCCTCATTTGTGCTCCATTTAGCCACCAAAAAAAATTGCTAGCACCTAAATAAGGAAAATGCAGAATACTGTGTGCAGGGGCTACAAACGAAGCACAGTAAGTGTCAAAGAGCTGAATGTGGCTCTTGGGGCCCTGCAAATTGGTTGAAATTCAAAACCCTGAACAGTTCTGCCAACACCACCCTGCTTGACCAACTTTGATGGAAAAATCAAAGAATAAAAGTCAGCTGAACAGTGATTGTAGCAAACATGTGTGTGTCGGCTGTAAGCAGACAAAAGCCGATAGTGGAAATGTGTCCATACAAGAGTGGATGGGAAATCTATGGATTTGATATGTTCAGCCTACTGAGCTGAATCAGAGGAATCTTCACGTGTATGGCAAGCTTTCTAATTCACGTGCATGTGGGCATGTTAGAGTATGTTAGAGTACTCAAGTGCACGACTCCCTGTGCACCAGCTCAATAGCTTTTTTCTCTGCAATAGTTTATCCCTTATCTGAACCTAAAAGATAGCCAATCTATTAACTCATGTAAGACACAAAGGAGATTTGCAGTGATATCATACAGGCTTTAGTTCCCAGGTTTGGTGATATCAGTACTCCGATAACAAGCACTGACATCACTAGTATGTAATTATATTGGTGCTGTGTAAACTCACCTGGAGAATACAAATATCATAAAAGTCACAGTGACAGTAGAGAAAAGCAAGATGTGTCTTTTGTAAAGTCTAGAAGTGCAGTAAAGCTGGCTATGCATGGCTCAGTTTTTTTCATTCAGCCAGTTGGTTGTGCGAAAAAAAAACAACCATTTTCCTTTTCCACACATTCCAGTTGGATGGGGAAATCCTCCCCACTATGTCATTGTATTCCGACAGTGAGACTCCCCACCAGCAAAATGCACTAAACAGTGCTGCAGCTGACTGGCTGCATGTGCTGATCGAGCTAAAACATACCAACAAGCCCCTTCATGAAAAGCCAATTGAAATGTGGCCGGTTCAGCACCAATGCTGCAGCAGGGAGGTGAGTATAGATGTTTGTTTTTTTTGTATTCCCACACTTCTCCTTAAAATACACTAAGCTCATTCTTTATTCTTTTATTTATTCTTATATCTCAATTTACTGTTCATGCTAATGCACCATAAGCTGTAGATATAGCAATTATTAGCAGGGGTTGCCTGAAATCTTAAAGATATTTCAGTGGTTTCTTTGTGTTACTAGTACACACGATCAGAAAATCATACACAAATACCACTTTCAAAATGATCGCACAATAATCCGATTCGTAGTACACAACTTTCGTCCACAATTATTTGAAAGAACAAGCACGAAAATGTTTCTCGTACAATACCAAATCGTATGATTTTTGTTTAATCGGCACAGTTTGCATTCAAAAATGTAATACAATACATGACCAGGGGACTAAAGATGGCTTGATCCAGTCCCCTTCAACCAATACCTACCCCCCCCCTTTTAAATAAGTAACCACACAGACAACAAAAACTGCAGTTAATGGCCCAAAATGGCCTTTTACTACAACCATTAGTAAATAACATTTAAATAACAAAAACACAGTCAAACATACGTGTTCTAAGGTCCCAATAGGCATCAAGAAAATGAATACCTGCCTCCTGCTTAACTAGGCCTCCAGCCGCAACACCACCGACTCGGAGACACCACTGCAGATACCCCCACCAGAACAACTGAAAGCCGTACCACAGACAGGTTCCTACAAAGTGCCTTTCTTGTGCCCACAGTAAGCAACGAGGACATTGCACCCCGCCGGTTATTCCCCAGCACCAACTGGGCACAACCACCACCAAAAACAAACAAACGGGCAGGAGGGAAGTTTGTCTTGTGAAAACTCTCTTCTGACTGAAGACCCCCCTGCCACAACCTGTCAGACCACCCCTTGTGGCTCCACCCACTCCCTCCTTAAAACCATTTAGACTCCCCCCTTAGCTAATGGGACTCTCCCAACACCCTTTAACCCCTGTCATGCCTGCCCTTCGTTCAGGTCTTCTTCTTTCTTTCTTCTACTCCGGGCCTCCCTTTACATTGATCTCAAATTCTGTCATACAAGAATTTTCGTAACTTTAGTAACCACTTCACATTTGATATGAGACTGGCATGCAGAAAAAAAAAATGGGCGATCATTGGTCCGATATTCTCATCATGTGTACAGGACTTTAAGCTGGTTGAGAGACTGCAATAAAGAGACAACGTTTATTCAAAAGAGAAGTATGGCCAAATCTCTTTTGACCAAATTTCTCTTCTGGGTCATAGGAGTGCACTTACATTTACATTCCTGTGCCCCAGAGTCACAAGTCCAGGCTTTGGAAGGATCCACCCAGATGCCTGACCAGTAACTGGCTCACCACTAAGCCAACTGCTCCCGCCCTCTCCACAGCCAGGCACTCCAGTGAGCATTGGAGGGGCAGAGCAGAGCAGTGATTGAGAGTCATTGTTCTCTGTTCAGAGCAGAGAACTGAGTGATCAGCAGTCATGTGATCACTCAGTTCAGGGCCAATCACTCACATGTGATTGCAGCATAACAGATTACATTATTATTATTAATATATGTTTATTATTATACAGGATTTATATAGCGCCAACAGTTTGTGCAGCGCTTTACAACATAAGGGAGACAGTACAATTACAATACATTTCAATACAGAAGGAATAGGAGGGCCCTGCTCGTGGAGCTTACAATCTAAAGGAAGAGGGAGGTGATACAAAAGGTGATAACTGTGGGGGATGATCTGGCAGAGGTGATTCAAGTACAGTTCTTAGGTGGAGGTGGGGTAAGCTTCCCTGAAGAAGTGAGTTTTCAAAGATCGCCTAAAGGCAGACAGGGTGGGTGCTGACCGGACATGCTGTGGTAGGGAGTTCCAGAGGATGGGAGAGGCTCTGGAGAAGTCCTGGAGGCGAGCGTGTGAGGAGGTGATGAGGGAGCTAGAGAGGAGGATATCATGGGAGGAGCGGAGCCGGCGATTTGGGCGGTATCTGCGGATGAGGTTGGCGATGTAGCTAGGGGCAGTGTTGTGGATGGCTTTGTAACCTGTGGCTAGTATTTTGCATTTTATACGTTGGGTTATTGGAAGCCAGTGGAGGGATTGGTAGAGAGGGGCAGCAGTCGCTGATTGGTTGGTAAGGTGTAGGAGTCTAGCAGCAGCATTCATAATAGACTGAAGGGGGGATAGACTGTGTAACGGTAGACCAGTGAGGAGGGAGTTGCAGTAATCGAGGCGGGATATAACCAAGGAGTGGATAAGTTGTTTTGTGGTGTCATTGGTCAGGAAGGGGCGGATTTTGGAAATGTTCCGGAGGTTGAGGCGGCAGGATTTAGCCAGTGAGTGGATGTGGGGCCCAAAAGGAGAGGTCAGAGTCTAGGATTACGCCTAGCAGACTGGCATAAGGGGAAGGACCAATGGTTGTGCTGTAAAAGTCATGAGTTGGGGATCGGGAAGGAGGAAATATTACAAGCTCAGTTTTTGAAAGATTGAGTTTAAGGTAGTGAGGTGACATCCTCACTGATATGTCGCTTAGTAGATTTGTGATACGTGAGGAGATTGAGGGGTTGAGCTGGGGATTGGAGAGATAGATCTGGGTGTCATCAGTATAGAGGTGGTATTGGAAGCCATGGGAGGTTATCAGTTGGCCCAGGGAGGAGGTGCTAGTTGGTGCGATTAGCTGCGAGAGCTGTCAGCCTCCCTTTGCTTTCAATGGGGCTACCTACTCAGAGGTAATCGCAGGAAAGTACGCTGGGGTTCTCTGATCTAATCGCCAGCAGGTATGAATGCACCTTTACTGGTGCCGAAACTGGGTTCCGCAACTTAGATTGGCTGGGCCTAAATGATGTAAATCCCATGCATGCACGGGAGTTCATTCATTCCATCATGCACAGCTCAATGTAGATTCTAAAGATGATTGTGAACAGGCAGGTAAATGCTGAAGATCCTGCTTGCAATTTTTTTTTACAGTTTAGTTCCACTTTAAGATGTATTCCAGTCCAAACAACACAGCGAAGCAACCTGCTATCTAATATTATTATTATTATTACTACGAGTTTATATAGCGCCAAAGGGTTTGCTCAGCGCTGTACAATAGGGGGGGACAATACATGGCACAGTACAACAAAGACAGACAGCGTACGAGGGGTAAGAGGGCCCTACTCTTACGAGCTTACAATCTAGGAGGGAGGGGGTAAAGGTACAGTAGCGAAGTGGCTGGGGGGGGTGAAGTGGTAGGAGGAATGAGGGAGGATGGCCGTTAGGTGAGGGTGGGGTAGGCTTCCCTGAAGAGATGGGTTTTGAGGGAGCGCCTGAATGTGAATAGAGAAGGCGACAGTCTGATGGATTGGGGCAGTGAGTTCCAGAGGATGGGGGAGGACCTGGAGAAGTCCTGCAGTCGTGCATGGGAGGAGGAGACCAGGGAGCAGGATAGAAGGAGGTCCTGTGAGGAGCGAAGGGTACGGGTAGGGTGGTACCTGGTGATCAGATTGGTGAGGTAGTCAGGGGCAGTGTTGTGAACGGCTTTGTAGGTCAGGGTAAGGAGTTTAAATTTGATGCGTTGGGCAATCGGGAGCCAGTGGAGGGAGAGGCAGAGGGGGGTGGCAGAGGTGGAGCGGGTGGTAAGGTGGATGAGTCTGGCAGCTGAGTTCAGGATGGTCTGGAGCGGGGAGAGCCTGCACTTGGGTAGGCCAGTGAGGAGGGAGTTGCAGTAGTCAAGGCGTGAGATGATGAGGGAGTGTACTAGAAGTTTGGTGGTGTCTGGGGTGAGGAAGGAGCGGATCTTGGCAATGTTGCGAAGATGGAGCCTGCATGTGTTTGTGAGTGATTTGACATGCGGTTGGAGGGAGAGGTTCGCGTCAAGAATGACGCCAAGGACTAATAGTGGGAAAATGTGTATCAGTAGGTGTCCATTGTATTTACTGAGCAAACTTCAATAGATCACATTTACATTAACAGCTTCACATCTGGCCATGGTGTATTTTCATGATCTCAGAAGCTATATGGCTATGATCTCATGGAAACACGGCTGATAAGGCTCTCCCAGCATTCACACTTCCTATCACTAGACAGCTCCCATCACACCACATTGGCTGGAGACCTATCAGTGTCATGCCCAGTAATGTGTGCACTCTGACCGGTAGTCTCAATGAACACCAAAGTGAAAGAGAAGGAAAGTTTGCAGCTGCCTGAGCTCTTCCTCTTCTCCTTTGGGTGGTTCTGCCTTCCTGATTATGTACCCTTAACACGTTGTTACATTGCAAAGATGTTACATCATAGGAGATTGTTTAAAAAATATATGTGATTTGTTGCATCCCCATGTCTGCGCTGCACTAGCACATTGTGGTAGACTTACCTGTCAAATGAAGCCCTCCAGCAGTGAGCTGTCACCACTGACAGGGCTTCCATCTTCACCCAGACCTCCTTCCAGGGTCACATGCGATAGCCATTTGAAAGGCTGGGCCATGATGATGTCACTCCCGCACATGTGCAAGGGAGTCACAATTGCGGCATAATGCTCTGAACTGATGGCACATTCAGTGTGCCCTAGAAGCAGAGAACAGTGTAGATGTGCTAGTGACGTCACTGGCTGCTGAAACGGTGCACATGTAGAAGATATTCTTTGTACCTACAGGTACAACTTATTAGAAGCTTACCTGTAGGTACAACTTCTTATAGAGAGTTATTATTGCTTTAAGGGTAAATCAACACAAAATGAAAGTGGTTCTAAAGTTAAAATATTTTTTACTCTTATGAAGTCTCTGCATTAATGTAAAAAAGGTTTTATTATTTGTTGTGCTCCTCCCTTGTGCTAAACACTTAAAGTGATATTAAAGGCTTAAATTTGAAAAACAAATAACAATAACAAACACGTCATACTTAGCTGCTCTCTGCAATGGTTTTGCACAGTGCCGCCCAGATCCTCGTCTTCTCGGGTCCCCTGCCGGTGTTCCTGGCCCCTCCCTACTTTCAGGTGCCCCCACAGCAAGCAGCTTGCTATGGGGGCACCCGCTGATCTGTGTGTCCATTCACACATGGAGCCACAGCTTGGCCCCGCCCCTTCTCTCTTCTCATTGTCTCCCTGGTTGTGATTGACAGCAGCAGGAGCCAATGGCTGCTGTCGCAGCCAATGAGGAGAGGGAGTCCCGGGATAGCCAAGACTCCAGTGCACATCGCTGGATCGAAAGGGGGCTAAGGTGAATATTATGGGGGGATGCTGCACACAGAATGTTTTTTACCTTCATGCATGCAATGCATGCAAAGCTTTGCCAGCTTTTTAATGAAAACTTTCATGTAATTTATAGAACCAAAAGAAATCCATATGTAATTCCAAAACTTTATACAGTTCAATACCTGTCAAATAAGGATACTTTTGCACTGTTGCATTGCAAAAACGCTGTAAAAACACATATGTGTTTTTGCTGTGTTTTTATTGCTTTTGTGCCATGGTTCCTGTGCATTTTGCACCTGTGAAAAAAGGACACATGACTCACAAAACCCAACTGCAGGTGCCTTTTTTATGGTGTTTTTGACACGTTTTTGATCTGTTTTCCATTAATGTCAATGGGGAGGTGTGTTTTTGGTGCAGTTTATTTACAGCACCAAATCGCAGTATGCAGGACTTTGAAAAACACAACAGACCCGCAACTAACCAGTGCGAAGAGTCCCATAGGATTTAACGGTCATGAATTTTTCTTCCGCAAAAACAGAAGAAAAATTGATCATTGTGAAAGCAGCCTGACTGTCACAAACTGTCACAGAAACTTGACAAATGCTGTGATTATTAAAAAGGGTTTCTGACATGAAGTGGTCATAAAACAGTATATGCCCATTTGTACTTTCAGCACAAATAATATTGTAACAAAGGCTCAGCGTTTATTAATTTCTTTCTTTTTAACATATTATGGCTGTAGTTTTGGAAAGCGCAGGTGCCATAGGGATTAGTGGTAATGTATGTAAAACAATGCACAGAAAGTCCCGTTTTGCTTGCAGAAATGCAATAAAAACGCAGCACATAAACCACTCATAAAAATGCATGTACAATTGTGAACTGTAAATCAGTACAAGGTATTGCTCATTTCTGTATATTTTGAATTTCAAAACACATGATCACAAAGAATTGGTATTACAGCATGCGCAAACTCTCAGTAAGTCAACGTTTGAAAAATAATCCATATGCAGCATAAACATACATCTATATTTCAGTGGCAATGTCAAAAACTACTGCCAGACCTGCAGCTACAGACATGCTCTGATTGAGTCAATGCCGGAAAACTTAGCAGAGTGTCTATGACTTTGAAAAAGCCGGGAACAGCAATCTCCTCTATACCGGTGAATGTCACTAACTGCTGACTGCCACAATGCAAATCTGAACCCTAATATGTTCACCTTCACCAAAGATCCATGTTCTGCTAGAGACAAGTACATACTCTAACAATCATGGATTGTATTGTCATTCTCAACACTGTTCCAGTTTACGCTGAGTGAACTTGCAGGAGCAAACCGTCTCAGAAGCAAAAAGAATACATTATGTATGTGCAGAAATAAATGAAACAACTAACCGTCAGCTTTCATAGTCCAAAGGCCCAGTTAGGAAAGGTCTTCTCTTTGCAATGAAATCCAGCTTGACATGTCCCAAGAAAACAGATGAAGAACAGTAAAGTTTCTTGCGTGCCTCCCAACCCACAGTGATCTCAGTTCACTATTCAGCCCCTATTCAAACAAGTGAGCTCCAGGGCAACAGCAAGTTCAGTGTGGGAGGGGAGCATGGAGGAGAGAGGGAGTTTACTCTCTCCTGTAAGCAAGCCCTTTCTATCCAGAGAGGAAACCTGTTCTTCAGGTTACAAGCTGCTTGAGTATGTTTGAATCCTTATATTTCACTTTTTTGGGCAGGCTGAAAAAAAATCCCCTCCGCCATGAAATTGAAAATAAAGATTTTTTTGTTCATTACAGCTCTTAAAATGCTGTTTTGCTACATGTTTTGTGTACAAGTGAAGTTATGGTGTTTATTTACACAATATCACGTTGTATGGAGCTGTAGAGATCAACCCTCCCCAGGTCTATTTAAAATGGGTCTAAAGTCAAAATCTGACTTTAAAGTGGTTGTAAACCTCAGATATGAACTATGAACAAAGCATATCCCTCTATAGTGTGATCTTGACTTTATCCAGAGCACTATAGAGGGAGGAAGGGATATAATAAACAAAGTGCAACATCCCTAACAAATACAAGGGGGGGGGGAGTCCCCTTTTTTGGTGAGACTTTAACGACACAATTTACTTGTATGATAAATTTCAACAATTCAAAAGAATTTTTTTATAAAAACAGTATGAAATTTTATTTTTACAATCTTCACAAATAAATATAAAGCTACAATACATATTGCGGTGGTGTCATAAGAGATGGTATTGCAAATCTAATCATGGATCATGCATGGCTCGTACTTGACGAGTTTTGAGATCATCAAAAGTCTCTTCTTCAGAAGAGCTCAAGAAGGCATGATGTATGATTCCATGTGATGTAAAAACCGCCAGGAGATATTAAAAACAAATTGTTGTGAACACAGCCACTGATTTCTCATATATCTCAGGCAAAAATGATGAAACAAAAATTAATAAAGAAAAAACTGAGACCAGTGGATGAAAAATGCCGCCCAAACGCTTCTTGAAGGAACCCTGCCCAAATGCACCGTCAACAAGCTGGTTGGTACTGATAGGTCTGTGCTACTATGAGTGCAAAGCGATGACCACAAGGAATTTGCGTGAGAAAGTGTTGATGACCAGGCAGGGGTGGACTGACAACTCATGGGGCCCCCAGGCAATAGGGGATCATGGGGCCCCTGTGTCCTTGCCCAAACTCAAAAAAGCCTATGAAAAAGGTACCAGGGGCATCTCATGGGGACCCCTACTGACCCCGGGCCCTCGGGCGGTGCCAAATGGTCAGTCCGCCCCTGTGACCAGGTCTATCCAAAGAAGCATGCTTGATGGCTGTGAGATAATCTATCCAGAGCACTAAGAGTCATTTCTGTCTGCTGTTTCGTTCTTCTGTTATCGATATCATTCACTTCTGACAAGTTTTCCTGACACCAAGAGAAAAAAAGGTGACAGGGGAGGGAGTCCCAGCTGATTGACAGCTGTAGCTCTGTTCCCATGGTATACAAAACTGCAGTTGGTTCGGAAGGAGATTCGTTCCAAGATCTTGAGAAAAAAGCAACTCATGATTCAGTGTGGACTATGCTCAAGACCAAGTTATGACAAAGTATGTCTCTTTCAAGCCTATCTCCAACACATTATCGCAGTTTCCTTACCTGACATACCGACAGCACTCTCCAGATACAGGTGTGCTCAAAAGTTTGCATACTCTGGCAGAAATCGTGACATTGTAGCATTGATATTGAAAATATGTCTGATCATGCTAAAAAACTGTTTTTTTATTTAAGGGTAGTGATGATATGAAGCCATTTGTTACCACATGCAGTTACGGCCAAAAATATTGGCACCCATGCATTTATGTCAGATAATGCACCACTTTCCCCAGAAAATTGTTGCAATTGCAGCTGTTTAATCATTCTCATGTTTATTTCTTTTGTTTTTCTTGGTATGACACAAAAAAGTGGAGAAACAAAAAGCTAAATCTGACACATTCCACCCAAAACCCCAAGAATGGACTGGGCAAATTTATTGGCACCCTCAATTTAATATTTGGTAGCACACCCCTTGGAAAAAATAACTGAAATCAATTGCTTTCTGTAACAATCTATGAGTTTCTTACACCTCTCTACTGAAATTTTGGATTACTCTTCTTTTGCCAACTGCTTCAGGTCTCTCAGATTAGAAGGATTCCTTTTCCCAACTGCTGTTTTGAGATCTCTCCACAAGTGCTGTATGGGATTGATATCTGGACTCATTGCTGGCCAGTTCAGTACTCTCCAGCGCTTTGTCTCCAACCATTTCTGGGTGCTTTTTGACATGTGCTTTGGATCATTGTCCTGTTGTAAGACCCATGACCTCTGATGGAGACCCAACTTTCTGACACTGGGCCCTACATTGCACCCCAGAATTCTTTGGTACTCTTCAGATTTTATAATGCCATGCACATGGTCAAGACATCCAGTGTCTGAAGCAGCAAAGCAACCCCAAAACATCAGTGAACCTTCACCCTGTTTGACTTTAGGGACTGTATTTTTTTTTGTTAAAGTCCTCATTTCTTTTAATGAAAACAGTAGAATGATGGGCTTTACCAAAAAGCTGTAATTTTGTTTCATCTGTCCACATCATATTCTCCCAAAACAAAAGGATTTTGGCTTCCGCAGGTAAGTTTTGCAAACTACAATCTGGCTTTTGTATGTTTCTGTGTGAGCAGTGGTGTGTCCCTGGGTCTCCTACCATAGTGTCCCTTTTCTTTCAGGTGGAGACGTATAGTGCAAGCTGTACCCTGTGCCTGAAGGTCAGCTTGAATTTGTCTGGAAGTTGATTGAGGTTCTTTATCCACCATTCGAACAATCCTTCATTGCAATCTTTGATCAAGTTTTTCTCTTTCGGAGATTCTTTTGGAGGCTAGCTACAGTGGCATGGGCTGTAAATTTCTTGACAATGTTGTGCACAGTGGACACAGGAACATTAAGATCTTTTATTTGATACATGTGAGTTTAATTACAGGAGCATCACAAACTTGGAGCGCACTTATTTCTTACAATTTTGAGAAGGTGCTAATAATTTTGTTCAGTCTATTTTTGGGATTTTGCATGGAATGTGCCAAATTTAGCATTTTGTTTCTCCACTTTTTTCTGTCATACCAATACAAACAAAAGAAATAAACACAAGAATGCCGAAACATTTGTAATTGCAACAATTTTCTGGGTGAAGTGGTGTATTATCTGACAGAAATGCAGGGGTGCTAATATTTTTGGCCATGGCTGTAGTTGTTTGGCTCCTTTTTAAATCATAATGATAACAAAAATCACCCAAATGGTCATGATCAAAAGTTTACATACCCTGGAATGTTTGGCCTTGGTACAGACAGACAAGGTGATACACACAGGTTAAAATGGCAGTTCCAGGTTAATTTTGTCTGTGGCTTTTTAAATTGCAATTAGTGTCTGTGTATAAATAGTCAAAGCGTTTGTAAGGTCTCACATGGATGCACTAAGCAGGGTAGATACTGAGCCATGGGAAGCAGAAAGGAACGGTCAAAAGACCTGTGTAACAAGTAATGGAACTTTATAAAGATGGAAAAGAATATATAAAGATATCCAAACCCTTGAATATGCCAGTCAGTACTGTTCAAACACCTATTACGAAGTGGAAAATTCAGAAATCTCTCAATACCAAGCCAAGGTCAGGTAAACCAAGAAATATTGCAGCCACAACTACCAGAAGACTTGTTCAGGATACAAAGAAAAACTCAGACGTAACCTCAGTAGAAATATAGGCTGCTCTGGAAAGACGATACTTAAACAAAAAATAAACTGCATGGTAGAGTTGCCAGAAAGTAACATTTACTGCGCCAATGCCACAAAAAAGCCCAGTTACAATATACCGACAACACCTTGACATGCCTCACAGCTTCTGGCACACTGTAATCTGGAGTTACGAGACCATGATAGAGGTTTATGGTAACAACATAAAGCGTTATGTTTGGAGAGGGGTCAACAAGACCTATAACAACAAGTATACCATCCCTACTGTAAAGCATGATGTTTGCTCACTGATGTTTTAGGGGTGTTTGAGCTTTAAAGGCACGGGCAATCTTATGAAAATTGATTGTAAGATAAATGCGGTATGTTATTAGAAAATACTGGCAGACAATTTGCATTCTTCTGCATGGAAGCTGTGCATGATACACTCTTGAACTTTCCAGCACGACAATGACCCTAAGCACAAGGCCAAGTTGGCCATCCAGAAAAGGAGAAAGTTCTGGAGTGGCCATCATAGTCTCCTGAACTTAATATCATCGAGCCACTCTTGGGAGATCTCCAACGTGCGATTCATGCAAGACAACCAAAGACTATGCATGACCTGGAGACAGTTTGCAAAGACAAATGGACAGCTCTACCACCTACAAGAATTCAGGACCTCATAGACTACTATTACAAAAGTCTGCAGGCTGTCATTGATGCTAAAGGGGGCAATACACATTATTAAGAATTAAGGGTATGCAGACTTTTGAACATACCATTGCCATGTTGCCATGTTTTGTTTTATGATTGTGTCATTCTGTTATGACCTACAGTTAAATATGAACCCTATAAGAAATAAAAGAAATGTGTTTTGCCTGCTGCGGTCTCGTGATCTTCTGAGAGAGAGGAGGTACCTCTCTTACTTCATGGCTGGGCTTTGCCCTCTTCTGAGCCTACTCGTGACTCCAATATGGGAACTGGTCCGGTGATGTTAGACGCTGCCGGCATGCTTACAGTTGTGGCCAAAATTATTCAACCCCCACTGAAATTGAGTGTTTTGGCCAGTTTGACATTGCTTTTGATCATTCAGTCATCTTGCTTACATTTACATTAAAGAGGCACTTGTAGGTCAGACAAATATAACATAACAGTTATAATGAAATAACCACAAATGTCTTTTCTGTGCTCACAGCATTATCAGTTTTATTCAACCCCCAAGTGACATTCAATCTTAGTACTTAGTACAGCATCCTTTTACAGTTATAACAGCTTTTAAACGTGAAGCATAGCTTGACACAAGTGTCTTGCAGCGATCTACGGGTATCTTCGCCCATTCTTCATGGGCAAAGGCCTCCAGTTCAGTCACATTCTTAGGCTTGCGCACTGCAACTGCTTTCTTTAAGTCCCACCAGAGGTTCTCAATCGGATTTAAGTCTGGTGACTGCGATGGCCACTCCAAAATGTTCCAGCCTTTCCTCTGCAACCATGCTCTAGTGGACTTGGAGGTATGCTTGGGATCATTGTCCTGTTGAAAGGTCCAACGTCTCCCAAGCCTCAGGTGTGTGACGGACTGCATCACGTTTCCATCCAATATCTCCTGGTACTGAAGAGAATTCATGGTACCTTGCACACGCTGAAGCTTCCCTGTACCTGCAGAAGCAAAACAGCCCCAAAGCATGATTGACCCTCCACCATGCTTCACAGTAGGCAAGGTGTTCTTTTCATCATAGGCCTTGTTCTTCCTCCTCCAAACATAGCGTTGATCCATGGGCCCAAACAGTTCTAATTTTGTTTCATCAGTCCACAGAACACTATCCCACAACTTTTGTGGTTTGTCCACATGGCTTTTGGCATACTGCAGTCGACTCTTCTTATTCTTTGGAGACAGCAAGGGGGTACGCCTGGGAGTTCTGGCACGGAGGCCTTCATTACGCAGTGTGCGTCTTATTGTCTGGGCTGAAACTTCTGTACCCACATCTGACAAATCTTTTCTCAGTTCCTCAGCAGTCACACGGGGACTTCTCTCCACTCTACGCTTCAGGTAGCGCACAGCAGTCGAAGTCAGCATCTTCTTTCTGCCAAGACCAGGTAGCGTTTCAACAGTGCCCTTTGCCTTGAATTTGCGAATGATGCTTCCTAAGGTGTCTCTTGGTATGTTTAACATCTTTGCAATCTTCTTATAGCCATTGCCCTTCCTGTGAAGAGAAATCACCTCTTCTCTTGTCTTCCTGGACCATTCTCTTGCCTTCACCATGTTTGTAACCACACCAGTAAATGTCTAGAAGGAGCTGAGTATCACAGTCATTTTAAAGCTGCCTAATTGGTGCTTATTATGCTTGATTGCTGCTCGGTGACATCCACAGGTGTTTTCAATACCTGATGGAAAGCACCTGTATGAACCTCTGTTCTTCAGAGTGGTAGTCTTTAAGGGGTTGAATAATTGTGGCAATGAAGAAACCACATAAGAACCATTTACTACTGTATTACATAAACAATTGATGTCATTTTAGTTGCATTTGGGTAGTTACAACGTCCTTGTAGGATTTGATTCTGAATACAATTCCAAATGTACACTATAGTCCCTAAACCCCTTTACAGCATTGGGGGTTGAATAATTTTGGCCACAACTGTACACGCGCCTGATTGGGGGTATAAATAGCGAGCCGCTTGGCCCCCTGATGAAGGTAGACCACAATTGAACATTGTTTTATCTACTGGTATATAGCCTTATCTGACTATATATTTGGGAGATCTTGGTTACAAACACTATACTATCTAAGCTTTATTGCACATGGAAGATCGTATGTAGTAGAGACTCCCTTATCTACTTTTAATTATTGGCCTCTTATAGGCTGATCTATGTGGGCTGGATTTATGCCTCCCTAGAATTATTTTCTATATGTTTGTAGGCATTCGTCTATGGGGTCTTATCTAACGCTATAGTAAATTGAAATGGACACCTCCAACTCTCTGCCTGTGGTCTCCTTGCGTTTTGGGTTATGACCTGGTACCAATTTTCTGGTATCTACAATTCCCTCCTGGCTGAAATATTACTATTTTGTTTTAAGGTCAGTATATGGTTGAGGTGGGTTTTTTTGTTTGTTTTTTTTCCTAACATGGTTATTTTGATGTTTTCTTGTCACACAGGTGGTACACCTATTACTTTGCCCGTTATTTTGCCCCCTGTGTCTGCCATGGGGGGAGGTATGGTGGAGCCCCGTCTGGCCTTTTTTTGGCATGAGTTCACATTGGTAGGCAATCTAATTGTAGATTTTGATATACCATTGTGTAATAACATGGTATATGTATATTTTATGAGATGCTGTGTTTTGATTGTTATGATTTTATTTCAGAGTATTTCTTGACTTTTCCTCCTAAAGAAGTGGATTAATTCCAAGGAACATGTAGAGGAGTCAACATCAATCATCCACAATATATAGTTTTAGGGGGTGGAGTTGTAATAATTATGAACTTTGTGATTTATGAGATCATGCAATTAAATGTATGTGGTTTTAGAACTAATTTTCTATGTATCAATAAAAACATATTATATTTACTATTTTGTTGTCTTTGGGTGCTGAGATAGTCCATTCTTGTTTTGGGGTTTCCCCTTCAACTCTTCTATATCTAGCAATTGGATGGGTTAAATATTTTTGGATGATCAATATTGTTTCCTTTTGGATTATGCTGGTCTAAAAATGGACAGGTTGGGCAATGACCTTGAGTCTGGATATCCGCCAACACCACCAGCCAACTAGTATGCTTGGAAATAGTTTACTACTTTACTAGTATAATCTACTGACCATGACACAGATTGTGTATGCATGTTTAATTGCCCTTTAAAATCTATAGCCAGCTAACAGCAATCTTTAGTACAGCTAAAAAGTGATGGCCCTTGTAGAATTCATTAGACAGCATGGCTGGTGTGTAAAGGGGTACTACCTAGCGGAGGTCACTTCAAGTGTATAAAATAGGCTAACATTGCTTTATCTAAGCAATGATGGATATACTGTGGGATATACTTATTGGATGGCTATATCTCCAGGAGTAGACAATCAATGTCACATAGAACCTGATTTCGGAGTAGAACTGGAAGCAGCAAAGAATCAACAAACTTCTAAGACCAGGAAGACCACTTTGGGTGACAAGTAAATATTTCAGGTTTTCTTATTACTTTTTTCAAAAAGTAGAGGCCATGGGAGGGTAGGCAGACCTAATGTCAGTGTTTGATTTTAGGTCGACTATAAACAAATATAATTATATAAGCAAAAATTCATAAATTATAGTATCTTACTGTGCAAACGTGCAGTAATTCTTCAAGGTGCAAATGTGCAGTGATTCTTCATAAAGTGCAACGAATCCTTAGTGCTTCCCTCCGGTGGTCCCGCTTACTCACCAGCTCCCGTGGACTCTTCTAAGAACAAGAGTCTATCGCGTCTGTGTATTATATAGGCTCATCTGGGATTTGTAGTCCTCCTGTGGGTCAGATCCTTATTCTAATCCTCCATTGACAGTTTTGCATTCATGAGAATAAGCTTCTCATAAAGTAGTATATAAAGAGAAAAAGGGGGCCCATATAGTGAAATACTGTTAATTAGAATTAAAATTGTGTTCCACTCACATGTAATGGCAGATAGAAAAGCATGCAAACACCAGACCAGAAGTAGCGCTCCGATGTGTGTTCCACAGGCCTGAAGTGACACCATCAGCGGCTCCCACTGACACGTTTCACTCCTCCCATTGGGCGTTCTCAAAGCCTGCTTCGGGGCTGTTTTTCTGCTAAAGGTACAGGCCAACTTAGCCGTATTGAGGGCCAATGGACAGGGCCATGTATTGTAAAATCTTGGATGAGAATCTTCAGAACACTGAAGATGGGTCATGGATGGGTCTTGACAATGACCCAAAACATACCGCCAAGGCAAAAAAGGAGTGGCTTGAGAAGAAGCACATTAAGGTCATGGGGTGGCCTTGCCAGTCTCCAAACCTTAATCCTTTCGAAAATTTACGGAGGGAGCTGAAAATTTGAGTTGCCAAGCAACAGCCAAGAAACCTTAAGGATTTAGAGAAGATCTGTAAAGAAGAGTGGACCAAAATCTCTCCTAAGATGTGTGCAAACTTGGGAACCAAATACAAGAAACATCTTACCTTTGTGCTTGCCAACAAGGGTTTCTCCACCAAGTGCTAAGTCATGTTTTGCTTGAGGATTAAATACTTATTTTACTCTTTGAATTGTAACTCAATCTATAACATTTGTATCATGTGTTTTCTAGATTTTGGTTGATATTCTGTCTCTTATTTAAAACATACCTATGATAAATATTATAGACCCTTAATTTCTTTGTAAGTGAGCAAACTTACAAAATCTGCAGGGGATCAAATAATTATTTTCCCCACTTTATATCTGAAAGATCTGGCTGCTCCTTCTGCATCATAAGAATGTACAGGTTTGTTCATGTACTGTATGTACACTACAAATATTAGTATCCCAAACAAAATTTCAGGTTTGCATGAGATAACATAGAAATGGCTAAGAAGTAACAGAATGCAAAGAAACCTAAATTTGTCAAACAACTAGATATTTCATTGTGGCATTACTTTAATTAAAGAACAATTTGATGCAACATTTTCACTTTAGAGAAATCTCCATTTAATTTCTGTCCCATAGCCACAACAGGAAGTGAGAGGAAATCCCGGGTCACCAGAACTAGTGTCCCCATTGGAAGATTTCCCCGCCATTCCTGTTCTAGTGAGCACTCAGAATTTGGGATTTTCTTTTATATTTACTTTCATAACTAATTGTTCTAATCCCTCTCCACTCTTTAAAAAAAAAAAACGTTTTGCCTTCAGTTATACTTTAGAGCAATAAATAAGCCACTGTTGTTAATCAGCAAACACCATGCAAAAATCGGATCGTTCACTCAGTTTACTTTAAAGCTCATCAGGGGATTATGGAGGTGAAGAAAGGCTGAAAGCTAGCAGAGGTACACTAGGGAAACAGAAGCACATGTTCACTGGAATGTTCATAGAATACAACAGGTTCAAGGATTCAGGTAGCAGACAGGAACACACTGCTGGGGATGTAATAAATCTCTGTAGTAATATGCTCTGCATGCAGTGACAGCCATGATACTCAGGCGCTGCTTCAGCGGTTTCTTCTCTGCACACCGGTCATGCGCTTGGCACCACCATCATTAAGAGAATACTTTTATTTTTTTTCAATGAAGACAAAGTGTTCTCTGATTGGACAGGATGAAGACTGTGACATCATCCGCCTCTCCTCTTTGCCTTGTTCAATCAGAGAAATGCCTTCTATTCAATTTAAAAAAAAGGTGTTCTTCTCAAAGGTAGAGATGCTGAGCAAGTGACCCCCTGTGTCCAATGTGCAGAGGGAAAGCTACTAGAATAACCTATTCCTAGACTTTATGGTCTATATTTCAGTGCAGTGCAACCAAAATGCCATACAATACAAAAAAATTATAAAACATGTGTGTCTACAAACAATATTCTATATATCCAAAACCTTATCACATCATATAAGTCCATAAGTGAAGTTTTTGAATATATAGAATATTGTTTGTAGACACACGTCTTAGCGTTTTTTGTATTTTTTCTTGTATGGTATTTTGGTTGCGCTGCACTTACATGTATATATAAATTGATTGGTGTTGAAACACATAACAGTGATTAGCTGCAACACATTGTATACATTTTTGTGGTAAAGTTTATTTTATTTAGTTGGTAGTGCAGAGGGCTTTTTTTTTATTGTTAGCCTTTAAGGTATTTTTAGCAAGTGCATGATTGCAGTTCAGGATTGTAGTCTGTCTAGGCCTATATTGTTCATGTAAATATATAGTAGGTGTATGCTGTATAAGTAATCAGCAATCCTATCATGCTTGTTTATCATGAAATAATAACTACACTACTAATTAGTTTTGATAAGCCACAATTTGAAGTCACTTGTTTTAGTATATTTGTTGCAATGAAAGTGTGTTTTCTTTGCACGAATGCCTACAGCTTATTATCACTCATTAAATAGTTTGTGGAAGGTTCAGAGAGAATGAAAATGACTATCTAGAAGGGATGGTGATGGAGCTGTACATAAAAGAACATTTGTACTGAGAGAAATATAGAAGCCAACAAGCCTGGCCTCTCCTTCTGAAAATCCTAGTTGCCTGGCTGCCATTCTTATTTATTGGGTTGGAAGTGTTTTTCTGATAACCAAATGTAAGGAATCTGGCTGATTCAAGTCCAGCACCCTGTATCTGTACTTAAGATGTCCATACATTAGTAAAATTTTGTTTCAAATGGTTTGTTTTAGGAATGCTTGATTTTCTAATAATTTGTGGGGTCAAATTGATGTTCGCTTTCAACTTTAGCGATGAGAAAATTTGTATAAGCAGGACAAAAAAGTTTTCTTGAATGAACAAATTTCTAACAGTGAATAGTTTTTGTTTGGGAAAGTCCATTCACTCCAAAATTGAATGCAGCTAACAATCAAAATGTTATATATAGATGCTAATGCAGTATCCCCATGTATAAAGTATAGGGTCTCATTTACTGAGAGCAAATTAGTACTTTTACTTGTGAATCACCTGTATTAACATTATTCTAGCACCTTATTCTTTTTATATATATATACAGTTGTGTTCAAAATAATAGCAGACATCACTAACCTGATCAATCACTGTTTTTGGTAGAAATGATATTTCTACATGGCAAATAATTTACTAGCAGGTGTAGTAGAGTAATAGAAATCCAATAGACCCAACAGTCATGACATGCATGCTGCTGATTCTGTGTAATTGAATCACTAATTGAAAGGGGCATGTTCAAAATAATAGCAGTGTGGAGTTCTATTAGTGAGGTCATTCATTCTTTGAAAAACAGGTGGCAATTATTGCCCTTATTTAAGGAAGGAAGGCAGTAAATGTTGTACATGCTGGTTACAGTGCACTTCTCTCTGAAATTCTGAGGAAATTGGGTTGTTCCAGACATTGTTCAGAAGAACAGCATACCTTGATTAAAAAGTTTATTGGAGAGGGAAAGACATATAAAGAAGTGCAGAAAATGATAGGCTGCTCAGCTAAAATGATGGCAAATGCTTTAAAATGGCAAACAAAACCTGAAAGACGTGGAAGAAAGCGAAAAACTACCATTCGAATGGATAGAGGAATAGCCAAAATGGCAAGGACTCAGCCAACAATCAGCTCCAGGAAGATCAAAGAAGGTCTAAAGTTACCTGTGAGTACTGTTACAATTAGAAGATTCCTATGTGAAGCCAAGCTATCTGCAAGAAGCCCCCGCAAAGTCCCACTGTTGAAAAAAAGACATGTGCTGAAGAGGTTACAATTTGCCAAAGAGCACATTGACTGGCATAAAGAGAAATGGCACAACATTTTGTGGACTGATGAAAGTAATATTGTTCTTTTTGGGTCTAGTGGCCGAAGACAGTTTGTCAGACGACCCCCAAACACTGAATTCAAGCCACAGTACACTGTGAAGACAGTGAAGCATGGTTGCGCAAGCATCATGATATGGGGATGTTTCTCATACTGCGGTGTTGGGCCTATTTATCGCATACCAGGGATCATGGATCAGTTTGAATACATCAGAATACTTGAAGAGGTCATGCTGCCTTATGCTGAAGAGGAAATGCCCTTGAAATGGGTGTTCCAACAAGACAACGACCCCAAACACACCAGTAAACGTGCAACATCTGTTGGTTCCAGACCAACAAGATTGACGTTATGCAGTGGCCAGCCCAATCCCCGGATCTTAATCCAATAGAAAACTTGTGGGGTGACATCAAAAATGCAGTTTCTGAGGCAAAACCAAGAAATAGAGAAGAACTGTGGAATGTAGTCCAATCATCCTGGGCTGGAATACCTGTTCACAGGTGCCAGAAGTTGGTTGACTCCATGCAACACAGATGTACAGCAGTTTTCAGAAACAGTGCGACTACAACTAAATATTCATTAAGTGATTCAAAGGAAAGCAAAATCTTCAAACATTTTTCAGTTTATATAGTGAATGTTTGAGTTTGTAAAGAAGAATACAAACACTGCTATTTTTTTGAACAGTCTAATTTTCACTTTTCTTCAATTTTTTTAAAGGAACACCACAAATTTGATATATTTTTCGTCATGTTTTGATTTGGAATAGAATGTGTAGTGTTCCCAATGCATTTGTGTGTATGGAAATAAAAGCTATTAGAAGGATTTTGAGCTTTATTCACTTTTTTCAACACACTGCTATTATTTTGAACACAACTGTATATATATATATATATATATATGTTGTAATAAGTCTTAAGTGTTTATATCTTGCAAAAATAATGCTAAACATATATATATATATATATATATATATATATATATATATATATATATATATATGTTCCACAAAAATTTTCTACCCTCTTATATTAACTGCTACAAGCTGGGTGGTTTATTTATCTTTTCAACACATTTATTAATACATATGATCATTTTTTAATTAAATAAGTAATTTTTGTGCATAAAATATTATGATATTATGCAATAAAGAGAATGGCATAGTAATCAGACCCATCAAACCTTGAGAAATATATCGACATAGTAAGTAAACACATACTGTATATAGTAGACACTGTCCAGTACTCTGACCCTCAGAGAAGTCAGAGTGAGTAAAGGGAAAAAAACCCTGAAGATTCCCCTCTTGACAGCTGGTATCATCAAAATGTAAGATGATAGTTCTGTATTTTGGCGATTTCTCTGTCATCAGTTTCTCGTTTCCACATATTGAATAAAAGAATGTATTTCATACCTGAATTGCCTTTGTCATCACCATCTTTTACTTTATTCTTTTTTTAATAGACATTTGGAACACAGTTGAGTTCAAGAGAAACTATACCAGTTTTTGGCCTATGTTTTCTTTTTGTTTCTTTGTTTTTTAACTGATGTTTTGTTTTTTTTGTTTGTTTTTTTATATACTAATGTTACTACTTAAATAAAATCATTATTTGTCCAGTAAGCATTAAATACAGAGTTCATTGTTTTCACATAACATTTTGGGGGTTTCTTGAGCGACAATATGGTGGAAGATGTTTTATTTTCAGACCTGCTTTCTCTAACTGACACTCTACAAACCTAGTCTCAGATAAAGGAAAAAGGAAGAAAAATCTCTGCTCTGATCATTCAGTTTCGTATGTAAGGTTTCTGCATGGTAGGATTTTCAGTAAAGCAACTATGATTGATAAAATTGTGTATAGGAGTCTATTGCTCTATTTACTAGTGAGAAAAAGGCAAATATACAATAATCATATGCAGGGGCGGACTGACAACTCATGGGGCCCCGGGCAATAGGAAATCATGGGGCCCTTGTGTCCTTGCCCACTCTCAAACCACACCCAAAAAAGCCTATGAAAGGTACCAAGGGCATCTAATGGGGCCCCTTACTGACCCTGGGCCCTCAGTCAGTGCCCGAGTGCCTAAATGGTCAGTCCGCCCCTGATCATATGTAATATTTCATATTTACCAGAATAATATATAGAATTTTTTTTGTATTTTATATCCCTATACATAACTAATAATTAAAGAAATATATGCAAAACACTACATGCTGGTTCACACTGATGCGGTGCGAATCTGATGTGGTGTCACAGTGCGATATCACAGTGCGATTTCTGCTGTGACAGCTGCGGATTGAATGCGATTTCTAAGGAGACTGGGCATAGCAGGAAGTGAAATTCACACCATACCCACACTAAATTCACACAGGACCCTATTTTGGACCGCATCAAATTTGCACTGCATATACAGTATGTGAACAACAGCCTGCACTGGAAATAATGCTTTTGTAGATTACATGGAAATTAATGCTTTTTGGATCGCATCTGATCCACATAGAATTCGCATCAGTGTGTACCAGAGCTACATGCAGTTCTGTAGAATCAAGGATATATATTGTTTATACATTTTTTAAGTTATTTCACTTATTGAAAGTACCAACTAATAACACTAACCTGCTCAAAAAATAACTTTGCTGTGAAAGGCCAAGAGAAGTCAGATTACTCACACTGCCGAATGAGTTAGGACACACCATCCTCTTCCTAGCAATAATAGAGGATCAGCTTAGTGTATTTACAGATGGTACCAACAAACATTCTTATTGGAAAGACTCCTAGGCTATACACACTCAGCATAATGGATGCACTCTGTATTAGTTTTATAAAAATACATTTTTATTATTATCACTTCATAATTATTATCTATATCTACACATTTTTCAGCTTTAAAAAAAAAAACAAGTCAAAATAATATTTTAGTCTTTATAATTTTATATTAGATATGATTCTACAGTCCTATGTATCCGCACATACCCAAGTTTCTACCAATACCTAAAATCTTATGTACATTGTTTAATACATTTTTTTTTTTTGAGTACAAAAAAATAGACAATTTAAAAAAAAATCACTGAAGCGAAATCACTCTGGAGTACTCACATCTATGTCTTTCTGCTATCCTTTTTTCTGCTCTTCCTTGCTTTTATTTATTTTTTTCAGTATTTTATTTACTGTTATAAATAATTCAGAATCTTTGCTTGCAATCTGACATGGTGCATAGGGCACTGTTTAGATCAGTGGTGGTAAACCTGTGGCACGCAGAGATCTCTCTGTAGGCACACAAGCCAAGTCGCCCCAGCATCGCCGCAGCAGCCGAGCATCAGATAGCAGCGCACATAGGGGCCATGCGCATGCTTGGAAAGGAGTAGCTGCGCCAGCCGATGAAGTCATGAGCCGCAATTCATTAGCCATGAAAAACATCAGAGATTTCGCTTGGCCGGTCAGTGCACTACCAAGGATATATATATTGGACTGGTTGTGAGTTTTACTACATTTGTTTTTATTAACACAAGATTTTAGTTTGTGCTGGTGGTCAGTGGAACTTTGCCCCCTTGTGTTGGTGGTCAGTGCAACTTTGCCCACTTGTGTTGGTGGTCAGTGGAACTTTGTCCCCTTGTGCTGGTGGTCAGCGGAACTTTGCCCCCTTGTGCTGGTGGTCAGTGGAACTTTGCCCCCTTGTGCTGGTGGTCACTGGAACTTTGTCCCCTTGTGCTAGTGGTCAGTGGAACTTTGTCCCCTTGTGCTGGTGGTCATTGGAACTTTGCCCCCTTGTGCTGGTGGTCAGTAGAACTTTGTTCCCTTGTACTGGTGTTCATTGGAACTTTATCCCCTTGTGCTGGTGGTCAGTGGAACTTTGCTCCCTTGTGCTGGTGGTCAGTGGAACTTTGCTCCCTTGTGCTGGTGGTCAGTGGAACTTTGCTCCCTTGTGCTGGTGGTCACTGGAACTTTGCCCCCTTGTGCTGGTGGTCAGTGGAACTTTGTCCCCTTGTGCTAGTGGTCAGTGGAACTTTGCCCCCTTGTGTTGGTGGTCAGTGGAACTTTGCCCCCTTGTGCTGGTGGTCAGTGGAACTTTGTCCCCTTGTGCTGGTGGTCAGTGGAACTTTGCCCCCTTGTGCTGGTGGTCAGTGAAACTTTGCTCCCTTGTGCTAGTGGTCAGTGGAACTTTGGTTCCTTGTGCTGGTGGTCAGTGGAACTTTGTCCCCTTGTGCTAGTGGTCAGTGGAACTTTACCCCCTTGTGCTGGTGGTCAGTGGAACTTTGTCCCCATGTGCTGGTGGTCAGTGGAACTTTGCTGCCTTATGTTGGTGGTCAGTGGAAGCTCTGTTATTGTGTTTTTCTTTTAAGACAAAAGATGTTATTGTATGGGTTGTTTTTCTAAACTAAAAGCTTAATGTTCAGCTTTATTTGGCACTTTGCATTAAATAAGTGGGTTTTGGGTTGCAGTTTGGGCACTCGGTCTCTAATAGGTGCACCATCACTGGTTTAGATGGTAGACCCTCCAATGCCTGGAACAAGCATCTCTGCAGTATAGTAGCCACTCTGTCTGCCCTTACAACATTCACAATTTTATTTATTAATTAATTACAGGTACTTATATAACGCTGCCAATTTACGCAGTGCTTTACATATTGTACATTTACATCAGTCCCTAACCCTCAGGGGGTGTACAATCTAAGGTCCCTAACTTACATTCATACACACACATACTAGGGCCAATTTAGACAGGAGCCAATTAACCTACCAGCATGTCTTTGGAGTGTAGGAGGAAACCGGAGTACCTGGAGGAAACTCAGGCAGGAACAGGGAGAACATGCAAACTCCAGGCAGGTGGTGTCTTGGTTGGAATTTGAACCAACAACCCTAGTACTGCCAGGCAGAAAGGCTAAATGGTTAGCACTTCTGCATGGCAGTAATAGGGTTGTTGGTTCGCATTCCAACCACGACAATAAATAATTAAAACAGGAAGTATTTAACCACATGTGAAACTTTAGGTGAACAAAATCATAGGAACTGCAGGGCTCACTTGAAGCCGAGGTATTACTAAGAGTTTGTGAAATGTTTGATGTATAGCAATTGCACAAAATGCAAATATAACCTCTCCTTTCTCAAAACACAAACACCCATCTTTTTATTATGCAAAACTCTGTTACCATGCTAAGAGAGTGGGTGAGGGACACATGCCCTCAAGCTAGCAGGAGGAAACCTCCAAGCTGACCTTATAGAATGGGCAGCACAGTGGCTAAATGGTTAGCACTTCTGCCTTGCAGTACTAGGGTCGTTGGTTCAAATCCCAGCCATGACACCACCTGCCTGGAGTTTGCATGTTCTCTCTGTGCCTGTGTGGGTTTCCTCCAGGAAACTCCGGTTTCCGGGTATACAATATATATATATGTAAAGCGCTGCATAAATTGACGGCACTATATAAGCACCTGAAATAAATACATTATTTTCTTGAAGGAATAACTGATGTTTTGAACAGACTTCCAGCAGAGGTAGTAAGTCAGTCGACCGTAAGTGAATTTAAGCACTTTTTTGGGAAAAACATAGATCTATACAACTATTTGGAATTGTTCTCAACTATTTGGTGGACTTAGTATATAACCAAGTTGGTTACCTATTTCACAACAACCAGATACTGCTGAAATGATACAAATTTTCAGTACTGGGTCACCTGTTAAATGTGGCTCAAGCATGCACCCTGGGTTTGTGGAAGCAATCCAATACCCCACACTGTCCCTATGGTTTTCTACAGTTAACAAAATTAGGCAGATGGAAGACCTTACTGCCACTCTTCAAAATAAAGAGTAGTTTCACAATATGTAGTTTGCTTTGAATAAATGTATCTACTCACCCTGAGGTCAGGGCTGGCAGAAAACAGAGAGTAATCCAGGGAGAGATTGAGGTCAGGGCTAGAGGCAGAGAGTAGTTCAGGGAGACTGAGATTACGGCTGGTGTAACACAGAGAATAGTCAAGGGAGAGGCTGAGGTCTGGACTTGCAGAAGACAGAGAGTAGTCCAAGAGCAAGACTGAGGTCAGGGCTGATGGAAGATAGAGATAAGTATAGGGAGAGGCTGAGGTCAGAGCTGACTGAAGACAGAGAGTAGTCCAAGGGTGAGACTGAGATCAGGGCTGATGGAAGACAGAGAGTAGTCCAGGGAGAGACTGAGGTCAGGGCTGGGGGCAGACAGTAATCTAAGGAGAGGTTGAGGTCAGGGCTGATGGAAGACAGAGAGTATTCCAAGGGGGAGACTGAGGTCAGGGCTGATGGAAGATAAAGAGAAGTCCAGGGAGAGGCTGAGGTCAGGGCTGATGGAAGATAAAGAGAAGTCCAGGGAGAGGCTGAGGTCAGGGCTGATGGAAGATAAAGAGAAGTCCAGGGAGAGGCTGAGGTCAGGGCTGATGGAAGATAAAGAGAAGTCCAGGGAGAGGCTGAGGTCAGGGCTGATGGAAGATAAAGAGAAGTCCAGGGAGAGGCTGATGTCAGCGCTGATGGAAGATAAAGAGAAGTCCAGGGATAGGCTGAGGTCAGGGCTGACAGAAAGCAGAGAGTAGTCCAGTGAGAGGGTTAGGTCACTACTGGTGGAAGACAGGGAAGAGTCCAGAGAGAGGCTAAGATGAGGGTTGGAGGCAGTCAGAGGGTAGCCTAGGGACAGACTTAGGTCAGGGCTTGTGGCAGAAAGAGAATAGACCCGGGAACAGGCTAAGGTTATGGTAGGTGGCAGAGAGGGTAACCCAATGACAGGCTACTAAGGGCCAGAACTAAAAGCAAGGTAACAGAGTATAGCGCCAATGCAATACAGAGCTGGTGTAGTCAGAACTATGCTTGCAATATTTAAATAGCATGCTACAGTCACCCACTCAAGGCAAATGCAGCTAAGCAGACGGAGCGAACTTGCTTCCCAGCCATGAGAATGAAGTCCAGAATGAGTGTAACTGCCAGCCAATCAAAGCAGGGGGAGCATTGTCGGCAGAGCATGCTGCCATAGGTGATGACAGCGGCAGGGCAGCGGGCCCCAAAGAGACTGTAGCAGTCATAGTAGCCTGAGGCATAGTAACATGTCTAACTCTCCTAAAACCTGTAAAATGTAATAAATGATAACTTGCAAACCCATAGGGTCCTATAATCAAATATTTGGTCTTTAATAACTGGTATATATAAGAAACAGTGCCAGCAGATGGTAATTTAGACATGAGTTCACAGGAAATGTGTCTAGTTGTATGGTTAGGCTCTAGTTGTATGGTTAGGTATTCAAATGGACCTTTCCTCCCTTTCACTAAAATTCACAGCAACATACAGCTCTGCATGCTGACATGAAATCATCTTATATTTATTAGATAAACATTTATTACTTTTACTCACATTTTCTGTGAGGCACTGGTTATATAACCCTGGCCTCGCTGCTGCTGCATCCTGGGAAGTTCCTGTTATATGGTCCAAGAGGAAGACCCAGAGTTCCAGGAAGTAAAGTGAGATGGATTAATTTGCCCTTAGTAACAATGACCATAGTGAAAGGAATGGGAGGAGATTAAAAATAAGGTATACAAAAATAAAATGCCTGCAATTATCTATAAGTATCTGTTTGTAAATTGTCATTTCTAAAGGTGCCTTTATTGTAATTTTTATGATAAGGGTGAAGTTCCTCTTTTATTATAATTATAATGTAATGTTCCTCCTTTTTCATATACACATAGCAATAAAGGAATCATTCTAGCTTATGTTTTAAAAAAAGAACTCCCAGAATTACCTTTCTATTTAAAATTTGTTAGTTTATAATAGGTTAAGTCCAACTAGGTCTAGGACGTATCTATGTCATTTACAATTTAGAGTTTTACTGAACACTGAGTGTACAGCTATCACTATACTCCCACTACTCTGACACTGGACTTTCAGGTCTCAGAAACACCAGATTTAGAGTTCTGTGTAGTCTCTCTGCCTGCCCCTTCTCTACTCAATTATGGAACACATTGCATGTGAACCCATTCACAAAATACAAAGCCTTCTGTGAATGGGCAGCAGAAAGAAGAGGCAGGCTGTCATACATCAGCTGCATCTCTACTGTTAGAGTGCCAGGAGAGTAGTGATAGCTGTACCTCCAGTGCTCAATAAGACTGCAAGTTGTACATGAAACAGAAAAGTCCATAGCAACCTATTCCTCATTGGACTAAAGTTGGCCATGATGTCACCACATGCTTTAGCTATTATATGTTTACTTTTGGTGTTAGCATGATGGTACTGCTTTTGCAGCAGTTAGCACCCCTAGTGGCCAGAAGCCAAATTACTTCACTGAACCCCACACTAGAAGGATAATGCAGTGACGACATTTTGTCAGTTTCAGGGAAATAGAGTGGAACACTGATTTTCCTCCACCAGTTCTACTCACATCACACTCTACACTTTACTTGATTCAGCCTGAAGACATAGAGGGAAGCTGTTGTATACTTCGCTATGCCCTGCACACCCAAGGTCCGAGCCCAGTCTCTAGCAGGGTGCTGTTACACAGTGGGCCCTAGTTTAGGAATCCCACAACCTAGAATGGTAGAAGATAAAGTACTCATCCAGCCCTCCGATGAAACCTCTGTCACCAGCCACCACCGTCTCCTCTCATGGCTGCTCCTACTTTGATTTACTTCTTATTCTCCATCACCCTGAAGGATAGCCTGAAGGTTTATACTTTGTTTCCCATTCTCATTACCTGAGAGAGCACATTCTTATTAATTTCACAAGAAATTCAGACCAGACCTTCTTACTAAAGCAGGACTTTTTTACTTAAAATTGCCTAAAAGTAACAGTTCCTTATGACCTCCATATTACAGTTCTCCAATAGTTACATGGGCAGTATGGCTCGGTAGAAAACATAACAATACTCTGTTTCTCTCCTGGTGACTACATGCTGTACTTGGAATAGGCTGTGGTGCTCATGCCTTTAGTACCTTTAGTTTGTGATAGTTTCCAACCAGTACTGACATTATGGCTCCTACTATCCAGGCTTGCTTCAGGGTCCCACCATGGGGGGTAACCCCACTGTAAGTGTGACTGTCTGTATGGCTTTTCCAACTCTTCCAACCAACCACTGACCCAACACCCTATCACTGTATATATACAGTATATATATATATATATATATATATATATATATAGTATATATCTGCAGGAAGAACCACAAGCCAAATATGGCAGACTCAGACAACAACCCTTGAGTCAGCAGACATTAACACAATAGTAAAGGTCACAACTGACATTTTAGGAACCTGCTTACAGGCCATACACTGTTAGTTTCTTTTTGCATTCGGCCAGCAGGCTGAAAGTAAAAAACTAACATGTTTCTCCTTCCACACAAACAAGGTGGATGGAGGAATCCCCCTCACCAGGACATTGTATTCTGACAGTTGGACAGTTGGAGCTCTGATCAGCGGCTGTAGCTGATTGGCTACAGGAAATGGTCAGGAATATTTCTCCTGCATGTCACTTCAACAGAAGTCGATCAAACTATTGAATTCTGTCAAGTGAGGATGACCACACATTGATCAATATTCACTCAGTGTTTGGCCCCTTGTAAACTAGCACATTTTGTATAGTAAAGTAATTCCTGGAGTTCTTGAAATGTAACTTAAAAAAGGCAAATAATTCTGTATAAGAGCTTTTCTAAGCAGTTCTTAAAGTAAATTTATGATGAATTGTCTTTTTTTATTATTATTATTATTATTATTATTATTATACAGGATTTATATAGCGCCAACAGTTTGCTCAGCGCTTTACAATATAATGGGAGACAATACAGCAACAATACAGTTCAATACAAGAGGGTTAGGAGGGCCCTGCTCCTTGGAGATTACAATCTAAGATGTAAACACAAATTTAAATAAACTACACATTGAAAGCTTTAAAAATGTATCAGATTAGAATACAACCTTCCATAGTACCACAGACATGCTCCTTTACTGACAACCCATTATTGATTGCATCTTACCAGTAACGTGCAAAGTATAATACTACTGAAATGTGCTTACACTAAGGCAAGAGGGTGGATGGAAAGAAAATTGCTCAATTTCACCGTCAACATAGTCAGTGTTAAGTGGGGAATCCCTCCCACAGCGCTACTGTGTTGTGCCAGCAGGGAGCCCTGATTACTACTGTTGGCTATAGCCAAAAACAGTAATCACATGTAAAAAATGCCACAGGATGGTGGTACCCAAGTTGATCAATGGATTGACTTGGGTACAACCAGCCTGCCCGTAGATGGATCAAATCTATTACAGTCCATGCTGAAGCATCTGAGATTCGATCCATCTATGGCCAGCTTTAGTGATACACAGCACAGAACGCAAACAGTGCAGTTTTGACTAATGGTGTTAGTTTTTTGGGTCTTAATTAGGTAGAAAGTGCATAAATGGTAGCTGACTGGAGTTCTGTAAGTGTAGAAATAGGAACTGATCTGAGGCCTATGGTGACTATTTACTGGCACAGTGTTTGGTTGATTCACATTGCAATTCACCCAGTGAAAGTGCATGTACCCAGCATTTGTTCTATGGAGTGGGGCAAAAAAACAAAAGTTATTTGGTTATTTCCTGTGCTGGTTAAATATTTAAAATTAATTTAAACTCCAACTCCACCTTTTGGACCATTTTACATATTACCATGTATTTAGGGTGTAATGTGTAACCTGATGCAAATGAGACTCCCTTTGATTTGATTCATATCCCCCACAGAAGCTGTCACTTTTGAAATTTGCGCAGTTGTGTGTCTCCTGCACACCCGCATCATTCAGCCATAGGGATTGAGCTAGAAGTCCCATCTGCCACCATGATAAATAAACTTGTAGTTCTCAATGGAACACAAGAGCTGTGGTCACCACACTGAAGGCTTGTATACACTGGAAACTGGTGGGGGAAACTCGTGTTCCATGCGCGTTTACTGCACCGCGTTCAAAATGCACTGCGTGTGCGATCCTATAGTCCTAATGACACCCCAAATGTAGATCGCAAACACATTGCATTTACCTGCAGTGCCAGTACAGTGTGTGTTTTTGAAAAGTCGTGCATGTACTACTTTTAATAAGATCAAGTGTGATTTCAGTGCATTCAAATGAATAGGCAGAAAATGCTACTACACTGAATCGCACAGAAACGTGGTATGAACCGGCCCTCATAGTCTATTGGCACTTCCTTCAGCTCTTCAACTGATAGCCCATATATTGGTACAGACAGAGAACTGGAGGAAGAGTCCGCAGGAGCCTGGTATTGCACCCATGAATCACTGATTGCTTTGCATGCTGATTTGCAAAAAAAACATTAAAAAATTCAAACATTTTTGCTGCAAATATATATATGAATCTCTTAGTTTTTAATAGGCAGACTAAGCTTTTAAAATGAAAAATACTTGTACACATGAAATGTTCCCAAAACCCAAACTGATACTTTGCAGTGCAAAAATTGTTATTCCTGTCCAAATCGCATGTAATTTTCCCACTGCACAGTCATAGCCTGAGTTCACACAGGACAACGGTGCTGACCAATCAAAAGTCGTTTAGCCTGTACTGTCATCCCTGCAATTCAACTCCCCGCGGCTTTCTTTCTTTCTTCTCCAACAGCTGAGAATCTGGAGCATCTGCCTCCATCCTCCGCCTGATAGTCGACACCAGTATACACAGTACATCCCCACTTCTGCTCAGCATGGGATCGGTGCTGCAAAGTTTCCCGTACCACTCCTGTGTGAACTCAGGCTATGACAACCCTGGGTTCACACAGAAGCGGTGGGGAAACTGCATGCGACCTGAACAGGAATAGCATTCCTGTTCAAATTGCATGCTATTCTTTCAGGTGCAATTTGCGTCCATACATTTTTTAATGATGCAAATTGCACCACAAAGTATCAGTACTTGGTATCAGCGAGTACTTGACCGAAAGTATTGTATTCATACTCACTGGTCAAAAAATGGTATTAGTGCATCCCCACTAGATAGCAATATGTATCACAGGAATTGCCTTTAATACTTAGCGCCATCCAGTGGTCAAATTGAGTATTTTCTATTTTAAAGTTTCTCTTTAACCACTTGCCCTCCAGAGGATTTACCCCCCCCCCCCCCCTTCCTGACCAGGCCATTTCTTGCAATATGGCGCTGCGTTAACTGACAATTACGCGGCCATGCAACGCTACACCCAAATGAAATGTATGTCCTTTTTTTCCCACAAATGGAGCTTTCTTTCGGTGGTATTTGATACCTTTTTTATTTCTTGCACTAAAAACATGTCTTCGCTAAAAAAAATTCCAATACGCGTAAATCAGTTGGTTTACATGAAAGTTATAGCATCTACAAATGGCGGTATATATACTGGAATTGTTATTTTACTAGTTATGACGGCGATCAATGACTTACAGCGGGACTGCGGTGGGCATTCTGACACTGGGGGGAACTGACTTGGTGTCACTGACATCCCCAGTGACACCGATACAGTGATCAGTGGTAATAAAAAGCACTGACACTGTATTAATGACACTGGGCAGGAAGGGGTTAACATCTGGGGCGATCAAAGGGTTGACTGTGTGCTGTTTTAATGTGTGTGCTGTGTGTGTTCTACAGTGTAAGCATGCTACTTTGTATTGCTCTGCTATGCAGAGCAATACAAAGCAGTGTGCAGGAGCTGGCATACCTCTCCCCCCATCAGTGATACTCGGCGATCGCAGGGTACCGTTGGGGAATCACCAGCCGAGACCCGGTGATCGACAGCTGAAGCCGTCAATGGCGGCAAAGGTAGGGCGCACGCGCCCCCTACCCGGAAATGCAAAATCACATATATCTATATATACATAATTTTGCACAGCCCTGCTGCCCTGTAGCAGTATTTCTGCTATAGGGTGGCGGGCAAGCGGTTAACCTCCTTGGGTGCAACTTTTGGCCATCTCGATTGGCCGGTGTGTGATGACAAAACTCTCACGCATGCACAAGAGTTCGGTCATCCCGGCACACAGGCACAGTGCCACAATGTATAGTGAACTGCACATGTGCAGCTCAGTGTACAGTCTAAGACAGATTGAAAACAGGCATGTAGGTTTATTTTATCACAGAAGAGACACTTCCTGCTTGCACTTTTTTAAAAAATGACTCTAGTTCTGTTTTAAAGCATCGGCCTAGCACAGGATAATTATGTCACCTATGATGAAACGCGTCGGGTGGAGCTTGGGTGTATGTCACCACACATGCGTGTATGCTAGCGGCCATCTTGGAAGTGGGAACACATGGTTTGTTCTGATTACACAGTGCTGTATTGATCTTGGAGTTTGTAAGTGAACTTTTATGGTTCAATAAATTGTATAAGATGATTTCACACTATAGGAAGCTCTTTCATGTTATGCACATGCCACCTTTGATGCCTGACAACGCTTGCATTGATGGCAATATGGAGTAGGTGAACGTTGTTTGAGCCATATTTGGATGCTATGGAGAAGACTTGCTTGGCTGCTAATCCTTTCCTTTGAGCTGATTTTGACCAGTCTATAACATGATGGTCAAATATATCTGGTAAGCCTTTATTTGAGCACAGAATGGGGTGCCACGTGTTTGCACAGATATCATTTGGTCATCTAGCAATTGAAGATCCACTTTTCTCACATTTATTTGTACATCATTGTATATATCCTTGTGATTCTGTTATCTAGTTTGAACATCATTATATTGAGTTTCACATGGTAATAGCTGGGATTACACAATAATTTCTCTTTTTTTTTAGCGCTACACTCATATATATAATTTGCTCCTGCTGCTGTCAATCAAATCCAATGACAGGGTGTCGGGGGCAGGGATGAGCTGCACTGTGTGTGTCAATAGACACACAGTGTGGTTTGGGATCAGGCACCTCCCCCCCCCCAGCAAGCGGCTTACTGGGGGGGGGGGACTTGGAAGGCAGGAGGATCCAGGAGCATGGGAGGGGGACCCCAGGGGAGGATTGGGACTGCTCTGTGTAAATCCATTGCACAGAGAAGGTAGGTATTAAATTAAAGAAAGAAAAAAATTTACCTTTACAATCACTTTAGATAAATACTCTGGTACATGGCTCCTTATGGTGACAACAACCAACTTGGCTTTCAGCTACACGTCACAGTTACCTCAGGTTGCCATAAGATTATTCCACCTGGTTTTCAGATAGAAAGACCCCGATCCAAATCGATTAATAAGCAGAGAAATCCATTTTTCATTTTGCTTACAAAACACATTCACAAATCAGTCTTTTCCAGCATCTGTATGACATGCAGTATTATGCAGGAAATGCTGACATATCTGAGAAATCAGCCTTCAGTGGACCATGCATTATTGAAATATGCCAAGCAGTAAGAACTCTAAAGTGCTGTTTTCAGATATTTGTGTTCTAGAAATAGTAATGAATTGTACTGTACTCTGCAAGCCTGAAATATCACGCTGTAAACACCTGCAGGCTGTTTTTATATTTAATTTGGGAAAAGTTTATTGAGAAGGTACAAAAAAGGCACAAAGCTGTGACTATAACTGGAGTTGACTATGGCCAACTATGGCAGACTATGGCAGTACATGTGTTTTTAGTGCATGGAGCGCAGAGCTGCACCTATAATTGGAGTCGACTATGGCCATCTATGGCAGACTACGGCAGTATATGTGTTTTTAGTGCATGGAGCACAGAGCTGTGCCTATAATTGCAGTTGACTATGGCCAACTATGGCAGTACATGTGTTTTTAGTGCATGGAGCACAGAGCTGCACCTATAATTGGAGTCGACTATGGCCAACAATGACAGACTATGGCAGTACATGTGTTTTTAGTGCATGGAGCACAGAGCTGCGCCTATAATTGGAGTCGACTATGGCCATCTATGGCAGACTACGGCAGTACATGTGTTTTTAGTGCATGGAGCGCCGAGCTGCGCCTATAATTGGAGTCGACTATGGCGAACTATGGCAGACTACGGCAGTATATGTGTTTTTAGTGCATGGAGCGCAGAGCTGCGCCTATAATTGGAGTCGACTATGGCCAACTATGGCAGACTATGGCAGTACATGTGTTTTTAGTGCATGGAGCACAGAGCTGCGCCTATAATTGGAGTCGACTATGGCCAACTATGGAAGACTATGGCAGTACATGTATTTTTAGTGCACGGAGCACAGAGCTGCACCTATAATTGCAGTTGACTATGGCCAACTATGGCAGTACATGTGTTTTTAGTGCATGGAGCACAGAGCTGCACCTATAATTGCAGTTGACTATGGCCAACTATGGCAGTACATGTGTTTTTAGTGCATGGAGCACAGAGCTGCGCCTATAATTGGAGTCGACTATGGCCAACTATGGCAGACTATGGCAGTACATGTGTTTTTAGTGCATGGAGCACAGAGCTGCGCCTATAATTGGAGTCGACTATGGCCAACTATGGCAGACTATGGCAGTACATGTGTTTTTAGTGCATGGAGCACAAAGCTGCGCTTATAATTGGAGTCGACTATGGTCAACTATGGCAGACTATGGCAGTACATGTGTTTTTAGTGCATGGAGCACAGAGCTGCGCCTATAATTGGAGTTGACTATGGCCAACTACGGCAGTAAATGTGTTTTTAGTGCATGGAGCACAGAGCTGTGCCTATAATTGGAGTCGACTATGGCCAACTATGGCAGACTATGGCAGTACATGTGTTTTTAGTGCATGGAGCACAGAGCTGTGCCTATAATTGGAGTCGACTATGGCCAACTATGGCAGACTATGACAGTACATGTGTTTTTAGTGCATGGAGCACAGAGCTGCGCCTATAATTGGAGTCGACTATGGCCATCTATGGCAGACTATGGCAGTACATGTGTTTTTAATGCATGGAGCACAGAGCTGCGCCTATAATTGGAGTCAACTATGGCCAACTATGGCAGACTATGGCAGTACAAGTGTTTTTAGTGCATAGAAGACAGAGCTGGTAGTCTTGAAATCATAAACCTTGCACTACGGTGCCATTCATTTATAGATGTAAAGAGAAAGGCAGCTTTGATCATTTTGATTGTTTTGGAGAACAAAAGTCAGCTGAAAGTGATTGAATTTGCATTGACATTTCTTAGGGGTTATGTGAACATTTGCTATTCATTTCTATGTGTGTGCACCCAAAAATAAGGACATTTGCTTTGCACAGTAAAACAGCATTTTGTAGCTGGTCCTGAGTGTTCTGTGCATCATCACATAATAAGAAATGATTAAGAAAGCAATTATGTAAATTATTAGCCCCCCCCCCCAAAAAAATAGCAACTCATTAATTTTTGCAAAATGTACGCAATTTAGTCTCTAAACTGAATACCTGACTGCATAGAGAGCTCTGTACTGCATTATAAAGATAGTGTCTAGACACCACCTAGTGACTAAAGTAGTGAAATACAATTTATACTGCTAACTACAATTTTTTGTTAAAGTATCCACATGCCCTCCAGAAGAGTTACCCCCTTCCTGACCAGGCTATTTTTTGCGATACAGCGCTGCGTTACTTTAACTGACAATTGCGTTGTCATGCAACACTGTACCCAAATGAAATTTATATAATTTTTTCCATACAAATAGGGCTTTTTTGGTGGTATGTGATCACAATATTTGGTATTTGATGGTATTTGATCGGATTTGGCGCTATAAACAACAAAAAAATTTTGAAAAAAAAAAATGTTTTATTTCTTGCTATAAAATATATCCAATAAAAAAATAAATTTCATCATAAATTTAGGCCAAAATGTATTCTGCTACACGTCTTTGGAACAAAATCCCAATATATGTATTTTGATTGGTTTGTGTGAAAGTTATAGTGTCTACAAAATGGCTTTATATATATACTGGATTTGTTTTATATATATACTAGTAATGGTGGCATTCAGCGACTTATAGCAGAACTGTAATACTGCATTGGGCAATCTGACACTGACTGACACTGATTAACTGACAATGACATCCCCAGTGACACTAATACAGTGATCAGTGCTAATAATATGCTGGAACTGGTTAACATCTGGGTTACTGTGTTAACTGTGTGCTGTTTTTACTGGAGAATGTGACGGTTTTTATTGTTTGCTTTGCAGGGAGACGAAAACTGGCACATCCCGCTGTCAGTAGAGAGATCTATGTTGTTTTATGAACACAGTTCTCTCTCCTGTCATCTGTTCCACAGATCAGAGGGTTCCGTCCATAAATCATTGGCCGGGACCTGTTTGTCTGCACCTAAGGAAGTCAATGAGAGCTCAGCGGGGTGGGTGCGCACACCCTACCCGGAAATAAAAAATCATATATATATATATATATATATATATATATATTTACACACGAGTCTGCGCAGCTGGCCTGCACTGTAGCAGTAAACCTACAGTGATCAACAAGCCGGTATAACTAAATGGTGTGATGGTCTAAACAGGCAGTGGGGAAGCTTTGGTAGGGCAGAGGTTGGTATCAGTAGGACAGTGGATGATGTCAGTCAGTAGAGTAGTGGACTTGGTCAGTAGAGCAATGGACTTTGTCAGTAGGGCAGTGGACTTTGTCAGTACAGCGGATGTCAGTAGAGCAGTGGATGGTGTCAGTAGTTTTTTTTTTATTATTATTTTATTATTTTTATTATTGTTTTACAATATTATTTATTAATTTTGTTTATTGCAATTTTTTAGAAGCCCCATTGGTTGGGCTTTGGTGGAATATCAGGGGTCTACACAGGCCCCTGATGGGACATTTTTTAGAAAGACAAAGGGACCGAGCACAGAGATTCCACAGTCCCTTTCTCTGCAGCCTCAGCCACACTGGACAGTGATAGAATGGGAAGAGCTCTGTGCTGAGCAGCTTCAAATTCATTCACAAACTGAAGCATAGTAAACAGCAGTTAGAATCCTATATCAGTTAAAATCAGGACAACATTCCTCTCCCAAAACTCCAGCAACTGATCTCCTCAGTTCCCTGATGTTTACAGGGTGTTGTTAAAAGATGAGGATTGCTACATTGTGGTAAATATGGCCCTGTCCCAACTGTTTTGAGACATGATGCCACCATCATTTTCAAAATTACCTTATTATTTTCTTAAAATAATACTTTTTCTAAGTTTCAAGATGGCAAAATTGACGAAACGCGTGGAGGCGGGACCTCCGGTCTTCACTTCACCCATCAGTGCAGCCACATCTGTCCCAGTGTCCCCATGACAGCCATGTGTCACCACAGCCCACACCAGTATGGCTAAAAAATGATATACCTGTGAGGAGGCATACCAAATTCTAAATATAACCGACGAGACCAATGGTCAACTCTCTGTGTTGGATTCTGATTGTGAGCCAGTGCTATGTAGTGTGACTGGAAGTGTACATCTGGTTCAGCCCTTGGAAGAGTATCCCTCTCTAGATCAAGCAGGTCCAGGATCACAACAATTTAGGCTCCGACACAGAGTTCCCCTTAAGGGATGTATGGGTGTTGCTTTTACAGTAGTAGAAACCTCCCACTCTGGATGGATTCGGAGTAACACAGCTTCTGGACCCTACAGAGGTTGCACAGGCAGTCCAACTCCTCCAGGATGGCACATCAATACAATCCATTGCCAGCAGAGGGAGGGATACTCTTCCAAGGGCTGAACCAGATGTACACTTCCAGTGACAACAGGGAATAATATTCATACACTGCACTGTACCAAGTGTAGTTCCGGTGAGTGGGCATTTCTTCCATTCTTTATTGAGGAACATCCACTGTCATTCGACCATGCCTCTGCCTGCCACCTAAACTGACCATACCTCTGCCTGCTCAGAATTGACCCTAGCCTGTTATTCGACCACGCCTCCGCCTGTCGCCTAAACTGACCATACCTCTGCTTGCTCTGGAACTGACCCTGCCCTGTTATTTTACCATGCCTCTGCCTGCTCAGAATTGACCCTAGCCTGTCATTCGACCATGCCTCTGCCTGCCGCCTAAACTGACCATGCCTCTGCCTGCTCAGAATTGACCCTAGCCTGTCATTCGACCATGCCTCTGCCTGCCGCCTAAACTGACCATGCCTCTGCCTGCTCAGAATTGACCCTAGCCTGTCATTCGACCATGCCTCTGCCTGCCGCCTAAACTGACCATACCTCTGCCTGCTCAGAATTGACCCTAGCCTCTTATTCAACCACGCCTCCGCCTGTCGCTTAAACTGACCATACCTCTGCTTGCTCTGGAACAGACCCTGCCCTGTTATTTGACCATGCCTCTGCCTGCTCAGAATTGACCCTAGCCTGTCATTCGACCATGCGTCTGCCTGCCGCCTAAACTGACCATGCCTCTGCCTGCTCAGAATTGACCCTAGCCTGTTATTCGACCACGCCTCCACCTGCCGCCTAAACTGACCATACCTCTGCCTGCTCTGGAACTGTCCCTGGTCTATTTATTGATGCCTCTGCTTGCTGCCTAAACTATCAATCACGATTCTGCCTTCCACCTGAACTGACCTCAGCCTGTTAAATGACGTTTATTGCCTGCTGCTTGGACTGATCTTTTGCCCTGCTACTGTAGTAGTGGGATTCAAAATAACACAGCGGTCTCACGTATGTGAGGGTCTCCAGAGAAGTTTTTCTGAGCACAAAAAACTACATTTTTGGTTTTCTCCGGGTTATGCAATTCTAACATTAGGGTCTGCAGACCGGAGGCTTCTAAAAGATTTGGGTGGGAAGAAGCCTCTACCCCTGTGCCCAGGTCCTACCTGACCAAGGCCTTAAGCCTGATATTTCTGCCAGCTGCCGAAAAACCCTAGCCTGTAAATTGATCATGCCTCTGCCTGAACTGACCACATAACTATGGAACATGTTCCTGCCTACTGCCAGTACCAATACTCTGGCTGTGCTGACCATTTCTGGCTGCTGCCTGGACAATTCCTTTGGCTGTTGCTGACCCCATACCTGCCTGCTGCCTGGTCCAATGCTTTGGCTGTTGTAGACCACATATCTGCCAGCTGCCTGGACCAATGCTTTGTTTGTACTGTCAATATCTCTGCCTGCTGCCTGTACTGACTAGGGACAGTATTCCTGCCTGCTGCCTGGACAATTCCTTTTGCTGTCGCTGACCACATCCCTGCCTGCTGCCTGTACCAATGCTCTCCTCTGTGGACAACTGCACTACTAAAACCACAGGCAATCTTTTCTTTACCCTTTGCTTAGTTGAATGTGGCTATTTTATGGTTTCTAGTGCTCCTGGGTCTTCAAAAATTTGATAGTCAGAAAATTAGATGTGTAATTTATGCCTTTTCTGCCCCTAGAATGCCTGATGGTGCTACTTGGAAGTTGGGCCCCTCTATGTGACCAAGCTGTGGAAAAGTCTCACACATGTGGTATCCCTGTACTCAGGAGTAGCAGAATGTATTTTGGGCTGTAATTCTTGATATGTACATCCTGTGTGTTAGAAATATCTTATAAATTGACAACTTTGTGTGAAAAAAATTGGTTTTCATTTTATTTTCACATATTCCATTAACTTTTGAAAAAAAAATGACACGCTCAAAAGACACATTATGCATCACATAATATACATTGGAGTGGTTGCTTTCCAAAATGGGGTAATTTTGTGGGTAATTACAATGACCTGGTTCTCCAAGGCCTTCAAAACTGTGATAGGTGGTCAGGAAATTAGATGTGTTACTTATGCCCCTAGAATGCCAGAAGGTGCTACTTGAATGTCAGATCTCTATGTTACCAGGCTGTGGAAAAGTCTCACACATGTGGTATCCCCATACTCAGGAGGAGTAGCAGAATGTATTTTGGGATGCAATTGTAAATATGCCTATGCTGTGTGTGAGAAATAACTTAATATGACAATTTTGTGTGAATTACAACTTTGAAAAACTGACACTAAATACCTTAGATGTCTACTTTCCAAAAATGGGTCTTATGGGGCTATTTGTACTTTCCTAGTATGTTAGGGCCTCAAGAAATGAGATAGGCCATCAGTACATTAGGTGTGATTCATTTTCAATCACTAGTACCATAGTTTGTAGACTAGAACTTTCACACAGACTACAGAATATGCACTGATTTAGGTTATTAAGAAATGTAGCAGTATAAATTTTGGCCTAAATGTATGTAGAAAAATTATTTGTTAAATTTTATCACTGAAACTAAGTAAATATTTTTAATTTTTCAAATTTTTCGGTATTTGTTTACTTATATCTCAAAAAAAAAAAAAACCCAGTGGTAATAAAATACCACCAAAAGAAAGCTCTATTTGTGTAAAAAAAATGATACAAATTTTGGTTGGGTACAGTGTAGCATGGCTGAGTAATTGTCAAAGTGTAAGAGCACCAAAAGCTGAAAATTAGCCTGGGCAGGAAGGGGGTAAAAGTGCCCGGTATTGAAATGGTTTAGCACATATTGACCTGCTTATTTCAATGAGGGGTCTTTGCTTTTTGGTGATTGCTCTTTCACCAGTCACTGGGGATCATTTTTTGTCACGGTGAAACAAGAAAATACAAATACTTTAATTTGCTTTATTTATTTGGACACTATTAATAACACAGATTAAATAGGGGGGCAGGGGGGATGGAGAGGGTGGAGAGAGAGAAAGAGGGGGGTGAGAGAGAAGGGAGAGAGAGGGGGGGAGGGGGGGAGAGAAGGGAGAGAGAGGGGGGGAGAGAAGGGAAAGAGAGGGGGGGAGAGGAGGGAGAGAGAGGAGGGGGGGAGAGGAGAGAGAGGAGGGAGAGGAGAGGGAGGGAGAGGAGAGGAGAGGAGGGAGGGGGAAGGAGTGTCAGGGATGCGGGTGTGACCAGAAGTGTGTGGACTGACACAGGGAAACGTAGGCTTCAGATATAGTAAATAATATAATTTATTAAGACTAACAATACAAATATAAACGCAGTGCACCAAACCCCAAGCTAACACAAATACATACAACAAGGTGAAACAAACCCAAACCTAAACTGATATAGATACACAGGTACATACACATATAGAGCACAACGTAGTGAGGCAGGCCGGGTCGATAACTATCGGGCAGGTAGGTACAGGAGGAGCAGCCGGAGAGAATGGTCAGGGATCAAACAGGAGAAGTCAGCAGAGGTCAGGATCAGGCAGGGTCAGCAACAAGTCAGACAGGAATAGGAATGCAGGTTACAAGATACAGGGGCCCATGGAAAAACACACACCAAGGCACAGACTGCAGGTCTGGCCATCCCTTAAATATACCACCTGCAATCAGCCCCAGGTGATGGCTAATTGCCAAAGTGAACCTCTGGTTGTTGAGAGCACCCGCTGGCCAGCCCTGGTACTACAGCCCACAAGGCAGGTGAGTCCCACCACTATTGGCAAGTCCATTCCTGACTGGGAGAGAGGAGGGAGGGAGAGGGGAGGGAGAGGGGGGAGAGAGAGAGGAGGGAGGGGGGGGAGGGAGAGAGGAGGGAGGGGGGGAGGGAGAGAGGAGGGAGGGGGGGAGGGAGAGAGGGGGGAGGGAGAGAGGAGGGAGGGGGGGAGGGAGAGAGGAGGGAGGGGGGGAGGGAGAGAGGAGGGAGGGGGGGAGGGAGAGAGAGAGGAGGGAGGGGGGGGGAGAGAGAGAGGAGGGGGGGGGGGGAGAGAGAGGAGGGAGAGGGGGGAGGGAGAGGGGGGAGAGGGGGGAGGGAGAGGGGGGAGAGAGAGGAGGGAGAGAGAGGAGGGAGAGAGGGGAGGGAGGGGGGGAGAGAGAGGAGGGAGGGGGGGGAGAGAGAGAGAGGAGGGAGAGAGAGGAGGGAGGGGGGGAGAGAGGAGGGGGGGGAGAGAGGAGGGAGGGGGGGGGGAGAGAGGAGGGAGGGGGGGGGAGAGGGGAGAGCACAAAAAATAAAAACTGCACAGGCGATCATATACCACTGAAAGAAAGCTCAATTTGTGGGAAAAAAAAGGCAGTAAATTTTGTTTGGGTGCAGCGTTGCATGACCGCACAGTTGTCAGTTAAAGTAGCGCAGTGCTGTAATGCACAAAATGGCCTGGTCATGAAGGGGGGTAAATTCTCTGGAGTGCAAGTGGTTAAAACTAATTAAGGGGGGGGGGGGAGAGGTAAAAAGGGGGGGTCAGTATGTCTACTATTGTGAGCTTCTGCTGACAAATGGTCCGCCCTGTATCACCTTCACTACTCAGCACAACCCCAACCACACAGCACACTTAGCGGTGGAGCCCGACACTCCAGTTTGGTCTCTTCAGCCTTGCCAGCCAGAGTTAGCCTATCAGGGGACTGCAAAGTAGAATCTCCGCCCATATTCTCTCCAGGTTCAGCACTCGGCTACTAAGGGTAGTGGGCGGAGTTTGCCAACTACAATGAAAGTAGAACATAACTACAACAGCTGCAGAGCGGGGTTGTGGGACAGATAACACAGCCTAATGGAGCAAATAGGGCGCATGTCTGGCGCCTCATTAGCGCCCAACTTCCGCTCACCCTGCGCCCCCTGTCACCTGTTCTTTTTAGGGCTGCTGGGCTTTTTTGAGATAGGGTCCTGAAGCTGCAGCTCCAATAGCCCCTATGTCAATCCGGCCCTGGCTGCAGTACAGAGCACAGCCCGCACACCATGTCATTCGCTAGTCTCCAGGAACTTTGACAGAACGCCGGACAATTATTTGCTGCGGTAACAAGGATTGACGTACGGAAAGCTCCACCTCCTACGCTGGCGCACGCATTGTACACCCGGAAGTGGGGCAGGAAGCCGGGGGGCTGGATGTTGTCATTGTTGGGGTTCCTCGGGAAGTCGTGGGGAGGCTGCGGACGGTCCCGGGGTATGAGGCAGAGGGGAGCAGGCGTGCTGATATGGCTTTGACCTCAGCAAACCAGCCTCAGCTGATTCGGAGCAGCCAGAAGGATGAGCAGTTCCAGAGCTGTCTGAGGGGGCAGGCTCATGAGGCCTGCCAGGCCTTTACTGGTGAGTACCCCAGACACAGGCAGGACATACGTGCTTTTCATGGATATGTGTGTGTATATATATATATATAATGTGTGTGTATGTGTGTGTATGTGTATATATATATATATATATATATATATAGGTATGTATAGACTGCACATGTGTATGTGTATATATATAATGTGTGTATGTATGTGTATATATATATATAGGTATGTATAGACTGCACATGTGTATATATATAATGTGTGTGTACATATATAATGTATGTATAGACTGCACGTGTGTATGTAGGCATTTACCCCCTTCCTGACCAGGCCATTTTTTGTGTTCCTTTAACTGACAATTGCATGGTCATGCAATGCTGCACCCAAATGAAATTTACGTCCTTTTTTTGCAAAGCCATACAAAGCAGTGTGCAGGATCTGACAGGGGAGAGAACTGTTTTGTTTACTTACAGTTCTCTCCCTCCCTTGGTAATGCACCTCGATCACCGGGTGTCGGCGAGTAATTACCAGCCTGGACCTGGTGATTGACAGCTGAGGCCGTGAATAGCGGCGTGGGTAGGGCAAGCGCACGGAATGCAAAATCACGTATCTATATGTGATGTTGCGCACCTGTGCCGCCCTGTAGCAGTATTACTGCTATAGGGTGCTTAGGAAGCGGTTAAAGTGCTTCTGATTAACCCTAAATAAATTTCAGCTGTTCTAGTAGGTCTTTCCTAACATTTTCTTAGTCGCATCTTATAGCAGAAGCCATGGTCCACAGAGAGCTTCCAAAGCATCAAAGGGATCTGATTGTTAAAAGGTATCACTCAGGAGAAGGGTACAAAAGAATTTCCAAGGCATTAGATATACCATGGAACACAGTGAAGACCGTCATCATCAAGTGGAGAAAATGTGACATTACCAAGAACTGGACGTCTCTCCAAAATTGATGAAAAGACGAGAAGAAAACTGGTATGGGAGGCTGCCGAGAGGCCTACAGCAACATTAAAGGAGCTGCAGGAATATCTGGCAAGTACCGGCTGTGTGGTAAATGTGACAACAATCTCCTGTATTCTTCATATGTCTGGGCTATGGGGTAGAGTGGCAAGATGGAAGCCTTTTCTTACGAAGAAAAACATCCAAGCACGGCTAAAAACACATCTGAAGTCTCCCAAAAGCATGTGGGAAAATGTGTTATGGTCTGCTGAAACCAAGGTTGAACTTTTTGGCCATAATTCGAAAAGATAAGTTTGGTGCAAAAACAACACTGCACATCACCAAAAGAACACCATATCCACAGTGAAGCATGGTGGTGGCAGCATCATGCTTTGGGGCTGTTTTTCTTCAGCTGGAACTGGGGCCTTAGTCAAGATAGAGGGAATTATGAACAGTTCCAAATACCAGTCAATATTGGCACAAAACCTTCAGGCTTCTGCTAGAAAGCTGAACATGAAGAGGAACTTCACCTTTCAGCATGACAACGACCCAAAGCATACATCCAATCAACAAAGGAATGACTTCACCAGAAGAAGATTAATGTTTTGGAATGGCCCAGCAAGAGCCCAGACCTGAATCTGATTGAAACTCTGTGGGGTGATCTGAAGAGGGCTGTGCACAGGAGATGTCCTCGCAATCTGACAGATTTGGAATGTTTTTGCAAGGAAGAGTTTGCAAATACTGCCAATCAGGATGTGCCATGCTGATAGACTCATACCCAAAAAGACTGAGTGCTGGAATAAAATCAAAAGGTGCCCATATAAACTTAAGTATCATCTTCTTTATTACTCCGAAGAAAGGTGCAAACTCCAGACAGGTAGCAGCCTGGCTTTTATAACAATCCCAGGAGTGGAGGTTCAAATTGTCTCAGGTATCCTTTAATGACTGGAGCTCTTGAAAAGATATGTTCACATTTGTAACATGTCACATGTTACAAGAGAACACCTGCCTGATCCTCCCCCTGTCCCCACACCTACTGTCACTATCTAAAAACGGATGCGGTCACGTGATCCTCCCGTCCCAGGTTTTCTGTCCTCTTTTGTTTACACAGGCAGGGCCCTTCTTTGATGTCCATGTCACTGCCTGCATGATGTGGACATTCCCTTTTGGCTGTCCAGCAGCGGGGTACTCTCAGGATCCAGAAGAGTAGTGACATCGTTGGGCACCGTCCAGCGAGGGACCACCTGTCCCCCACACCTTGAACCATGCAGGTGGTGAACCTGGACAGGGGACTTTGGTGAGTTTAACACAGAAATACAATCTCCTGTTCTATACAGCCAAGGAAGCTGCCATCTTAGCCTCTATCTGTTCTGCAGTTATGGTGCTGTACATGTGATCAATTATCACACCAGTCATTTGATGGCTTGATGGTTCAAATGAGAGCATAAGCAACTGTGATGGTTATTATTCACGGCATGCCTCAAAAATAAGTGTTTTGGGAAACATTTAAATGAATGGGTTTAGTTCCGTTTTAATTTGCTTTGCAGAGTAAAGAAAAATAAAAACCCCGCAGGGTAGGTTGCAGAGGGGAAGAAAGGGGTTTCATATTTTGTGCAAAGTGGGGCTTTAAGCAATTAAAAAATAGAACCAGCAGTCCCCTGTAAAAGAAGTTATTAAATATTTACTCTTTTTTTGGAATGCAGTAAGTCCATTCATCGCTGTCTTGAAGAGAGATGTGCACCACTGCTATAGGACTCTTCGAAACGTGCTGAATAGCATGTCCCGTGCTGGTGCTGTAGTTCCAAGAGAATGGACTCAAAAATAAATATTCCTTGTGTTCTTTTTATGGGGGGCTGCTGGTTACATTTTTTGTTCCTAGCATCAGGGTGAGTTTAGGAGCTTGCTCATGTATGTTGGTTGATCTTTAGGTCATACACACATTGCACAAATCTTTATTTGGTCACACGTTTATCTGTTTTTAATTATAGGTGCCAAAAAATGGCTGCAGTGGAGGAAAGAGATTGAGCTGCTGTGTGATCTCGCTTACTACACTCTTACCACATTTTCAGGTAGGATATTTGGAATGTCGGTGACAGATGCCCACTCTGGGTGTTTCTAGTTGGTTCAGCTGACAATCTCATGTTCTGGAGTTCTTCCCTTTTCTGCCTGCTAGCTGCTATCAGAAAGAAGATAAGATTTATTGTCCTTGCAGAATCAAATTCACAATGAAATTACATTTCTACTCCACACAGCACTTATATACCACAATCCTCAACTACACGTATACCATACACAAACGCCCAAAAAACTGCATTTTAAAAACAAGCAAGAGATGATAACAAGTCTATTAACCCACTTTCATTTCATTCCTGCATTAATAGCCCTAGGAAAGAAACTCTTTGAATCTATTTGTTGTTATTTTCATTGTCCTAAAACCTCTCCCAGACTGCGATAATTCAAAGAAATGACAGCCTGGATGAGTCTAGTCTCTCACTTTTCTTTCCGCCCTGCAAAGACAATGGGTAAAGATTTCATCAAGAGAAACAAGTTCACACCCTACTATTTTCTGTGCTGTTTGAATCACTTTTTAGAGCATTTTTATAGTCCACTTACAACCAGGATACCACACTAGGATACAGTATGTTAGAATACTCTCAATGGCGGAAGAATTGAAGGTCTATAGGACCTACTTTTCCAGGCCAAGACTACCTAATTGGGCAGAGTAGAAACCCTTTCCTCATCCCAGTTATAACTCCCTTCCCAAAATAAGCAGCATGTGCTATCACCCATATTCTTGTACATTAAATATTCATTGAGATTGGTCACTGAGTTACTAAACTTCCCCCAATTGATCTTTCACTACCCTGTTGATTGGGCCCATTTCATACATCGGATCCTACAGGGGACATTTATAATGTGGTATGGTGTTACCACCACTATACGGCTGCTTTAAAACGTTTGCAAAGGGAGATTGTGGTATGTTTTAAAGCCCAACTCTGGGCTGGCCATATAAATGTAAATGTGTCCCCAACTTGTTTTCCCAAACATTTGATACAGAGGAATACTTTCCCTACTCTATGGTCCTGCAGTCTCCCCACTAGTTTCAGTAATGATGAGTAGACCTCTGAAGCCACTCTTCTTCTCCATTTGTGTTTCTGGCCCTCTGCCACCCCTAGGTTCAGCTTTAAGCATTTATTATAATTGAAATGGCACACATTTTACACATTCATATTTTACCTAATTACCTAATGATCCTTATTTTTGTGAGGGTATTTCAGTAGGTTTGTAGGCCTTTTATCTAGTATTTCTGTATATGTCAGACTGTGCTGAGCATGGACATAGGATGATAAACCACTCAGAAACTGTATTGTTGAAGTCAATAGGGCTGATGATTTACTAAAGGCAAGTAGGCAAAAGAAAAATATGTGCAGAAGTTGCACTAATCCACAGTCCATTCAATCTAATTCAGTGTCTCTCAATGCTCTGTGAAACCGAAAACAGACATGAATGAAAACATCCTCTGGCAGTTGCAGCTCTCACTTTGCTCTCTAGGTGGAGGATGCACTAAATAAAAATAAAAGGAAGAGAGAGAGAGAGAGACAGCACATGCGCCCTAGTGTGATAGGCTTTAATATAAGAAAACAAAAACAAACAAATGTAGTCATACACAAGTCCCACTCACATGCCTTGAGCCATCGATGAATGGATGAGTTCTCCACTGGTCTCTACTGTGTCACATCTAGAGATGGCCCCAGTGTGCATCATCCACCAGCTAGCAAAGCGTGCACCCCCCCTTTCCATTTTCAAGTCTATCCAACTCATCATGTGGTGCATTTTCACTTTGAAAAGAATACCCACATGCAAGGAAAATTAGGGAAAAAGATAATTTGTTGTGTAACCTTTATGGGACCACATAAAGCATCCAATCATTATCAATAATACAATTTATATTTAAAAATAACACAAACTTTTTTGTAGGTTATCAAACCTTGGGAGAAGAATATGTTAATATTGTCCAAGTGGATTCTTCAAAGAGGAAAGTGCCATCCGTTCTGCAGCGCTCTCTACTCATCTGCTGCCACACCTTGTTACCTTATTTCCTGGATAAAGAACTAGCTCGCCTAGAACAAGAGCTGCAGATTGAGATTGATGGAGTCCGGGCTCTACACAGCGGCTTGTCTTCTGGTAGTCACCACCGTTCATGGATGTGGAAGTGGATGCACAGAAAGATAGCTTCTCTTCCAGAGCAGGAAAAAAAGACTCTGGCCAAAACAGTTTATGCCATCAGGCAGAGTATCACCTTTCTTAGAAGGTTGCACCTGGCTGTGTTCTATATGAATGGAATCTTCTACCACATTGCCAAACGCATCACCGGTATCACATATGTAAGTGGCCTGTTACTGGTGATGAACCCATATGTTTTTTACTATATGTGCAATACTCCCTCCTAGGGGTTTTTATCGCTGAGCTCTGCACCTTGTAAAATCCGTAAGAGTGGCTCCATTGCAGAGCTGCTCTTGCTCTCACAGTCACCAGATTCACCTTGCTCCTCAGTCAGAGGTGATCAGTAAAAGGCTTCTCTAGGCTAAATTAACCTGATTGCAGTCAGCATTTGAATGGGCCCTGTATGGGCAAAGCACTAGTTAGCTTTAAAGCTGACCCCTAGGCAGAAATGTTAATATAGAGAGGGAGATATTTCATTTACTTTTTCGTAGCATCTACCTGTTATGCCATGCAATAATCCAGTGGTCTCCAAACTGCGGCCCTTGCTTGCTTTTATCTGGCCCTTGGGGCATTATTTTATCCACTAGTACCAACAGTGGGGCATAGTTTCCTCTGCTGACACCAGTGAAGGGGCACAGTTTCTCCTAATGATGGAGCACAATTCCTCCTACTGACACCAACACTGAGGCATTGTTTTTCCCACTGACGTCATGACCTTTTCTGCTCCCATTGGCCACAGTCTGGCCGCCCTAAAGCTGTAAGGACAATAAACTAGCCCTTTGTTCAGAAAGGTTGGAGACCCCTGCAATTATCCACCCTAAAAAAGGGTAATTCTTTAGATTTTTTCCGTAAGCGAGCAGTGATATACTTACATCAGTGCTCACTGTAGCGGGAAGACCTGGGAGTCTCTGACTCTCGGTTTGACATGTCCACTGAAGCTGGCCATAGACGGTTTATAGCAAGCAGGTTGAATGAAAAAGAAAAAAAGATTCCTATGTCCACACAAACTGGGTGGAAGGAGGAATCTCCCCCCAGCCAGGATATTGTATTCTGACAGGAAGACCCATTGCTGTCAGATTATACTGATCACCTTAAAATCTTTTTCTCTGCGTTTATTGAAGGACATAGCTAGATTTTCACGATGGATGGGTTTGATGCCCCACCTACAGGATTAGGATGCTAGGTGCAACTAAAAACAAAACCACACCTAAGGGGAGGCTCCCTGGCTGTGTCCTTCAGTGAAAGGAAGAGAAAGTTTTCTAGACTGTTTGAGTGACTACTGTCAAAAAGACATTCAACTTTTGTTGAGCAGGGTTTGCCACACACTGATCGAAATTCGTCTGGTCCCTGCTGAGACAGCCAAATGTTGATCCCTCTATAGCTAGCTTGAAGTGGTTCTAGTATTGTAAGGGTTTTTTTACCTTAATTCATAGAATGCCAAACCCTTTCAGCAGCTCTTTCTCCCCATCCCCCCTCAAAAACTTACCCTGTTGAGTCCTCTATTGATCCAGTGCACATCTGCAGTGCCTCTCTCCCCTCTACTCTCTCGCAAGCTTGGCTGAGAGCAGTGGGAGCCATTGGCTCCTGCCACTATCAGTCAATTCCAGTTTGGAGGGATTAGGGGGGGGGGGGGGAGGCAGGGCCAAGTCGCGCTGTTTGTGCACACGGCCCGGATTGGGAGCTAGCCCACTTGGCGTCCTGTGGTGGCACATGGAGAAGGAGAGCTGAGAGTGTCAGCAGGGGACCCCAGAAGAGGAGGTTCGGGGCTGCTCTGCGCAATACCATTGCAGTGAGCAGGTAAGAATATCAAGTTTAATCTTAGGGGGAAAAAATATAACAACCACTTCAAGATAGTTTTGTTTAGTCAGGCCAGGAAAATCCTGGTCTCTGGCTTAATCCAAAAGGTTTGAAGAGGTAAACTATTGTTCCACAGCCTACCCACGTTATCACCCATTGTTGCTAAAAGTCCCAAAGCATTAAGGGAATTGTATTTTGCTAGATGAACTATGCACACTCTAAAAAAAAAACTACATTGGCACTTCCTGTCATCCAGGCATAGCTGCAATTTCTGATTGATAGCGATGATGTTACAGACATTAACAATGTAGTTTTCTCAAGAAATAGACCATTTGGTAAATATAGGCATGTTTAACGTGTTTATGGACAAAAAATATAGGTGACAATTCGTAACTACCCCAGAGTTCAGCTTTAAGTTTGTGTTTTGCTTCTACAGTATTATAAACTGTTCATTCATCAGTCTTACACAGAGTTGATTACAGCATTTTAATGTTTTATTTGCATAAAACATTATTACTCTAGAACAGGGGTCTCCAAACTTTTTGCACAATGGGCCAGTTTACTGTCCTCCAAACTTTGGAGGGGGCTGGACTGTGGCCAGTGAAGGAAGAAAATGTCTTGTTGTCAGTAGTAGTAAACAATGCCCCATCATTTGGTGTCAGCGGAAGGAATAGTGCCCCATCATTGGTGTCAGTGGAAGGTATCGTGCCCCATCATTGGTATTTAATGGGAGGAACGTTTTACTGTTAATGTCAGAGGGCGGAATAGTGCCCCATCATCGGTATCCGTTGGAAGAATACTGCCCCAGCATTGATGTCAATGGGAGGAATAGTATTCCATTATTGGTGTCAGTGAGATGACTAATGCCCCATATGTCGGTGTCAGTGGCTGAAACTATTCCCCACTATTTCTGACAGTGGGGGAATGAATGCCAAAAGGGCCAGATAAAAGCAAGCAAAGGGCCACATCCAGCTCAGGGCCGCAGTTTGGAGACCACTGCTCTAGAAATGTATTAATTATCTCACATGTAAATGAGTGATGGCAGTACATAAAAGGAAATAGTTTTCCAATGGTTTTTTTTTGATCTCCTGAATCTCTTCTAGCTGCGTGTCCGTGGATCACTTGGAGATGATAGTATTGTGCGTCAGAGTTACGGTCTCCTTGGTGCAGTATCAGTGGTTCATCTCATGTTGCTGCTGTATGTCCAGCTGAATCATTTTCAGCAGAAGCAGGAAGCCCAGCAGAAATTCAAGCTACACCGCAGAATGTCGTACCAGAGGTAATCACCAGATGTTTTATTCATACATACATATATATTTTTATATATATATATATATATATATATATATATATACATACAGTGGGGATCGAACGTTTGGGCACCCCAGCTAAAAATTTGTATTAATGTGCATAAAGAAGCCAAGGAAAGATGGAAAAATCTCCAAAAGGCATCAAATTACAGATTAGACATTCTTATATGTCAACAAAAGTTAGATTTTATTTCCATCATTTACACTTTCAAAATAACAGGAAAAAAAAAAATGGCGTCTGCAAAAGTTTGGGCACCCTGCAGAGTTAATATCTTGTACTGCCCCCTTTGGCAAGTATCACAGCTTGTAAACGCTTTTTGTAGCCAGCCAAGAGTCTTTCAATTCTTGTTTGAGGTATCTTTGCCCATTCTTCCTTACAAAAGTCTTCCAGTTCTTTGAGATTTCTGGGCTGTCTGTCACGCACTGCTCTTTTAAGGTCTATCCATAGATTTTCAATTATGTTGAGGTCAGGAGATTGTGAAGGCCATGGCAAAACCTTCAGTTTACGCCTCTTGATGTAATTCCCCGTGGATTTTGAGGTGTGTTTAGGATCATTATCCATTTGTAGAAGCCATCTTCTCTTTAACTTCAGCTTTTTCACAGATGGCATCAAGTTACCATCCAAAATTTGCTGAAATTTTATTGAATCCATTTTTCCTTCTACTCGTGAGATGTTCCCTGTGCCACTGGCTGCAACACAACCCCAAAGCATGATTGATCCAACCCCATGCTTAACAGTTGGACAGAGGTTGTTTTCATTAAATTCTGTGCCCCTTCTTCTCCAAACGTACCTTTGCTCATTCCGGCCAAAAAGTTCAATTTTAACCTCATCGGTCCACAGAACTTGTTTCCAAAATGCATCAGGCTTGTCTATATGTTCATTTGCAAAGTTCAAACGATGATTTTTGTGGTGAGGACGTAGAAGAGGTTTTCTTCTGATGACTCTTCCATGAACACCATATTTGTACAAGTATCTCTTTATAGTGGAATAGTGTACCACAACTCCAGTGTCTGCCAGATCTTTCTGGAGGGATCGTGCAGTCAAACGTGGGTTTTGAATTGTTTTTCTCACAATCCTGCGAGCTGTTCTGTCTGATATTTTTCTTGGTCTTCCAGATCTTACTTTAACTTCCACTGTTCCTGATGACTGCCATTTCTTAATTACATTCCGAACAGAGGATATTGACATCTGAAAACGCTTTGCTATCTTCTTATAGCCTTCTCCAGCTTTGTGAGCGTCAACTATTTTCAGTTTCAGTTTTCTAGACAACTGCTTAGAAGAACCCATGGTGCTGACTGTTGGGGCAAGGTCAGATGAGTCTGGGCATTTAAAACCTTTGAGATTGACATCACCTGGTCTTCCCAGACGATGATTGAGAACAATCCATGACACTGGCAGGTCTCAGCTTGGCAAAGGGGGCAGTGCATGCTATAAATTCTGCAGGGTGCCCAAACTTTTGCAGACGCCATTTTTTTGTTTTCTGTTATTTTGAAAGTGTAAATGATGGAAATAAAATCTAACTTTTGTTGACATATTATAAGAATGTCTAATCTGTAATTTGATGCTTTTTGGAGATTTTTCCATCTTTCCTTGGCTTCTTTATGCACATTAATACAAATTGTTAGCTGGGGTGCCCAAACTTTCGATCCCCACTGTATGTGTGTGTGTGTGTGTGTGTGTGTGTGTGTGTGTATGTGTGTATATGTGTGTGTATATATATATATATATATATATATATATATAACATATAGTACTGTGCCCCTCTTCCTGCATGTGTGCTACTAAATGCGAGCTATGTGGTTGGAGAACAGGATGCCTTCTGCCCAAAGCTGAGACAAGTGCCAGGGAGGGGGGGGGGGAGTGTGTGTCCCACCCTGGAGTTTTCTGGTTATCCCAGGATGCTGTGGATGGTCAGGGGCTACATCACTCTCACCTAGGTGACCATAAGGAAGCAAGATGATGCTATGCGTGAAGGAAGGTATTTACTAAACAAGAAAAAATATTGTGATTATATAAGGAGGAGGAATTGAGATATTCGTCAAAGGTCTGCTTTACGTTTACATTGTCACAACTTTCTGGTTAAACAAGAACATGTCCTTGCTGAGGGGTGTTGCTTTGGCACCAAAGACTGTACTTACAAGCTCCAGTGATGGCAGTCCAGCCCTTGGAAAAAAATCATCCAGATTTTTTATTAAAATTCCACTGTTTTCTCATTTACTACCAAAAATATTCTGCAGCCTAAAAGTAGACTGTAATGTTTTTCTGGTCATTTTTATTAAAATAAAGCATCATAATATTATTTACAAGTTTATAAACTGATATTTTATGTCACTACTTTTATCTTGCACTATTATAACTGACTTTCCCTGACCCCTGGTTCAGCTATGGCAGGATGGGATAGAAGTCTGTTTCTCAGAAATTGCTCTGTGGTAATGTCTTCAGTTTAGATACAGATAGTGATTACCACAGTCATTCCATAACCAAGCTATGGAATACTGTAAATATCTTCTGTTCTGTGTTTGTAGGGCACCGCCACATGAGAAAAACTACCAGCGACCCTCTAAGTGCACATTGTGTTTAGAGCACCGGAAACATACCACAGCCACACCATGTGGCCACCTCTTCTGCTGGGAATGCATCACTGAATGGTGTAACACCAAGGTGAGGGCCCTTTGTGTTTTCTACATAATGTTTCTAGCCTGCCATAGAAAGAATGATGCAGAAATGTTTGGCTGCTATGGACCACACCTCAACTATTGTTTGCATCAGCTTCTATGTTAACCCCTTCTTGTCCACCGTACACAATACAGTGCCTTGAAAAAGTATTTGTACCCCTTTAAATTTTCCATATTTTTTCATGTTACAACCAAAAACGTAAATTTATTTTATTGGGATTTTATGTGATAGACCAACACAAAGTGGCACATACTTGTGAAGTGGAAGAAAAATGATAAACGGTTCTGAATTTTTTTTGTACAAATAAATATCTGTAAAGTGTGGCAAGCATTTGTATTCAGCCTCCTTTGCTCTAATACCCCTAACTAAATCTAGTGGAACCAATCGCCTTCAGAAGTCACCTAATTAGTAAATAGAGTCCACCTGTGTGTAGTTTAATCTCGGTACCAATACAGCTGTTCTGTGAAGCCCTCAGAGGTTTCAGAACATTAGTGAACAAACAGCATCTTGGAGGCCAAGGAACACACAAGACAGGTCAGGGATAAAGTTGTTGAAAAATATCCCAAACTTTGAACATCTCACAAAGCACTGTTCAATCCATCATCTGAAAATGGAAAGAGTATGGCACAACTGCAAACCTACCAAGACATGGCCGTCCACCTAAACTGACAGGCTAGGCAAGGAGGGCATTAATCAGAGAAGCAGCCAAGAGGCCCATGGTAACACTGGAGGAGCTGCAGAGATCCACAGCTCAGGTGAGAGAATCTGTCCACAGGACAACTATTTAGTCGTGCACTCCAGAAATCTTGCCTTTATGGAAGAGTGGGAAGAAGAAAGCCATTGTTGAAAGAAACCATAAGAAGTCCCGTTTGCAGTTTGCAAGAATCCATGTGGGGACACAGCAAACATGTGGAAGAAGGTGCTCTGGTCAGGTGAGACCAAAATTAAACTTTTTGGCCTAAAAGCAAAATATGTGTGGTGGAAAAATAACACTGCACATCATCCTGAACACACCATCCCCACCGTGAAACATGGTGGTGGCAGCATCATGTTGTGGGAATGCTTTTCTTCAGCAGGGTCAGGGAAGCTGGTCAGAGTTGGATGGATGCAGCCCAAATACAGGGCAATCTTAGAAGAAAACCTATTGGGAGTCTACCAAAGACTTGAGCTTGAGGCTGCGGTTCACCTTCCAGCAGGACAACGACCCTAAACATACAGCCAGAGCTACAATGGAATGGTTAGGATAAAAGCATATTCTTGTGTTAGAATGTCCCAGTCAAAGTCCAGACCTAAATCCAGTTGAGAATCTGTCGCAAGACTTCAAAATTTCTGTTCACAGACGCTCTCCATCCAATCTGACAGAGCTTGAGCTATTCTGCAAAGAAGAATGGGCAAAAATATCCCCCTCTAGATGTGCAAAGCTGGTAGAGACATCCCCTAAAAGACTTGCAGCTGTAATTGCAGCAAAAGGTGGTTCTATAAAGTACTGACTCGGGGTGCTGAATACAAATGCACACCACACGTTTCACATATTTGTAAAAAATGTTGAAAATCATTTTCCTTCCACTTCACAATTATGTTCCACTTTGTGTTGGTCTATCACATAAAATCCCAATAAAATACATTTACGTTTTTGGTTCTAACATGACAAAATGTGGAAAATTTATAGGGGTATGAATACTTTTTCAAGGCACTGTATATGTGACAGCGTAGCAGTGGACCTCAACACCTACGTGGCACACATGCAGTTGGCATTGCTATTCTGTGTTGGGAGCTTGCTCACTTGACATCCCCAGCACTGTGACCTCACTGTCGTTGACAAGCTCCTGGTCATTGTTTACTATCAAGAGACAGTGGGGCAGGCTCACAATCATGTGAACATTCTGATTACATTGATCACATGACTGGGAAGCTTATGTAATGCCTCCAGTGTTACGGACTTTTAAAGGGCCAATGATTGGAAAGTGTAGCAAATCGTATTGTGCATATAACAAAATACATGTAAACAAAAAAGCTTAGAAGAGGACCTTTAGTCAGCAAATCAAGTTCTGCTGGATCACTTCAGGCTGGTGGCTTTTGCAGGTAAAGCTGTGTAAAACATTAAAAATAAGTGCCTGTACTGTTTAAAATTCAGGAATACATGGTCTCACCCTGATCTGCACATGCTCAGTTGCCCTATTTTTCCACACTGTGCCTAAAATCAGAGCCACTGGAAACCAATCTGCTGACGGCCTAATGATTGCTCTGGGCTAAAAGAAAACAGCAATGATACTGGAGGCACTTTACTGCAGACACTAATTTTGGTAGCATAATTATTAATGTGGAATGTATGTTCCTTGCCAAAGAACATAATTTTTTATCAAGTTGTTATGGGTAAAGTTCTGCTTTAAAGTGTATTTTAAATTTAAGAAGAAAAATGTAATATATTGCAACTTACCAGTCTTTAGATGTGATGGCTGCATTAGTCTTATTTTTCAGACCAATTAAGAGAAGTTCACTTTAAGCTGAACACAAAATGTGCTGTTGGTTATTATGGTTTTAATGTTTTATGTGTAAAATCTCAATTTCAGGCTGAATGCCCACTGTGCCGAGAAAAATTCAATCCACAGAAGCTGGTGTACCTGCGGCACTACCGATGACTTTGTGACCATCTTTTTCAGACCAAGGGCTTCACAAGGTGTCTTCACAAGCAGTCACTGCACCTCTCGCTTACAGCTAAAGTGTTCTAACCTGTTTCACTGGAGAAGTGAGACTCCAGGACAAACTAACTTTGATGTTTACACAATGTGTGCAGCCAAACCTTTATAATTACAGGCTATACTATGGGCCGTGTGTATACTGAAGTAGAACTGGACTGATAACATATCCAGTGCACACTACTAAAAAAAAAATATAGTACTTACATTTTTCCTCTACTAGGCTGTAAATAGATGTGATTACTCTGGAACGATATATTCAGGATGAATAACCAAACACTTACCACTTGCACTTTACTACAATTCACTCTATATCTCAGTCTTTAGTAGAGAATAAATATTGATTGGCTCTCTGGTGCCCCTGCTGGCAGTCACAGCTTATGGCTTTAGATTTAGCCGGAAGTGTGACAAAACCTATTTTGTTCTGTTTCTTTTCAACCAGCAGCTTCTGACACTACCCAGCAGCAATAACCAGATGTAAAAAAATTGCAGAACTTCCTCAGGGCCACAAGTGTGATTCTTTATGGCATGGGTGAGAAAGTGGCACATATCTGTACAGCCTATATTTAAAGCTGAACTCTAGGGTTAACTATGAATTTCCATTGAAAACATCTGTTCCCAATGTGCACTCAAAGCAAGAGATGTTTTAAACCTAGGTTACCACATATGCGGTGCGGGAAACGCAGCGATCCCAGCACGTGTTTTGTGATCTGCTGCGGGTGTCAATACAAAGTTAACGACATTCCAAATGCAGGTCGCAGACACATTTGCCTGTACCAGATTGCTTGCTACAAAACGACCATGCGATCTGGTTGGAGTGCAGCTCAAAAAAAGGTGCCTGCATGTTTTTTGATGCTATGCGGTGCAATTTGAGCCAACTCAAAATAAATAGGCTCAAATTGCACCGCACTAGATCACATGTGAATTGCACAGGGATGCAGTACAATTCCAGCGTGAGCACATGCAAGCTATAGTGTGAACCGGGGCTTAGTTGCTGTGACTCTAAGCTCCCAATCTTTTCATCAGTGTCTGGCTGCCTGGTGAAGGATTTTTGGTCTGTACTTTTAACTCTTGACAACCAACTTTAGCTATGGCTGAAAGGACTACATTTCTCATGAGTCTTGGAAAATGTAGTCAAAGGTATGGGTGGTGGACAACACAACTCTCAACTAACCACCCACATAGCCGCTCAGCACCATCATCTACAAGCCGGAAACACCAATATTTGCATATGCTGTCCATAAATAGGTAAGACATGGTTAGGCAGGACAAACCAGGGGCCTCACAAAACATATCCGCCTATTGCAGGCACCTCTGACCTAAGGATGTCAGAGGTGTTCTAAGGGCATTCATGTGACCAGTAGAACAGATAAAGAGGACAGGATGTGGTTTATGAACTGGAAGAAACATAAATCCAGCCCAGTGGATGTAATTTTCCAACGTGGTTCAGGCTTTATTGCTTTCTGGAAAAGATGTGTAAAGATTCAGTTACACTAGGGGATTGCTTTTTAAAAGATGCAATAAAAATGCAGACTGGAGTTTAGTACCATGTACCCCAATTTGCCATATTTTAAGAATTTCCCTTCAATAAAATAGCTGTCATAACTACCAAACCATTGACATTGATTTAAAACACTTGTACAAGGTAAAGGAAATCCTGAAAATATGACCTGTTGAGGGTACTTGAGGATTGATGTTGGGAATCATTGCTTGAAGTGATGTTAAATCCAAAATGAAGCATATAATATATTGCAGCTTACCAGTTCTTGGATGTGGTGGCGGTATTTGTTTTCTTTTTTTTAGGCATTTTGGTTCTGTTTTCACCTGGTGATCTGACAAGTAACACACCTCCTGTATTGTGCCTCCACTGTGGATGAAGAAGCACAGGGGCACCTTTTGTAGAGCAGCATTGTCGGTCTGGGGGAGGGGAGTGTTAGATGGACTAGCAGATATATATACACTAACAAATTGAAGACAAACTCCAGCTCACACTGCAATTGCATAAACCGTTACAGCAATGTTTTTTTTGTTCTTTTAGGATAATTGTTTTACATAAATAAAAGCTGATCATTGTAAGCACCCCTGTCAGCAGTAAATGGTTTGTCTCAACACTGTAGCTACTACATTTTCAGGAGAGCTTGTTCTGTTGAAAAACAACAAACTTAATAGCTGGATCATCAGATGAAAATAAAATTTAAAAAAACTATTGTAGCAACCACATCTAAAAATTGGTAAGCTACAATATAATTTATGTTTGCTTTTTGATTTAATACAACTGTAGGGGGTCACATGTGTGCCATTGCATTCACTGTTGGTGATAAAAGCTTGACCAAAGAAAAGGGAAACTGTTGCATAGTTTGGGCTGTCAGATGCTTTTCTTCATTTAACAGTTCTTCTGTTGCGTTTTCAAACTTCCAGTGTGGGTAATTATGTTTAAGAGCCAGTTCACTCTATATGCGTTACATTGTGCTTTTGTTTTTCTGCATCCAAAATACACCAAAAGTAGGTTACATGGTTGCCAATATTATAATTCACATCGGTGCTTGCAGTTGCAAAAAAAAAGTAGAATAGGCTGCATTTTCCTGCACAATACTGTACTGGAACGTGGTAAACTCATTGGAATGCACATACACATATTTAAATTGAAGAAAATGAGTGGAAGAAAAAATGCACTGGAAATCATCAAAAATGCAGCGGAATGTGTCAAAAATGTGAATGCAGAAACGCATCTGGACTGCGTTTCTATGGTGTGAATCAGCCTAAATGTTTATGAGGTGATGGATACTCCATCAGGGCTCCGTGCCAGGCACCTCCGCTAAGCCGAGCTCATTGAACCATGACTTAATGCAGTTGGCAAGTTGTCTGATATGTCTTTGTATGCGTTAGCATTATCAATACCCTTCACTGAACCTGAACTCAAGCATTTTAGACAGTTGTCCACATACTTCAGGCAATATAGTGTTGGTGTAATATTTGTGTGTCCTGGAAGTTTGGGACATATACAGTGATGTATTTAGTCACAATTTGGTGCCTACTTTATAAGATTTTTGGTTAGTGTCGCTGATCTCTTATTGTAAATGATTTAGAAATGATAATTATCAATAGATAATAATGAATTTATGTCGCAGAGTGCAACATAGGATCACAAGCATGCGACAAAATAAAGTCTTGTGCAAGAAAAGCTATATATAACCTAGAGCTATTTCCATTTTACTCGAAGAGGTAGTTCTTTATTCTAGCTCACCTAAAAACGTTTTCTGATAGGAGTTGCAGAAAAATTGATATACAGAATTACCACACAAGCCATATGTGATTTATTGTAATAGATAATGAACTTTCATTTCAGTCTGCTCTAATGGTCTTAAATGTCACTTCCTTGGAATATAGCAACCTGGTAACATCCTTCAATTATCTGTACAATCCCCAGCTGTGTAAAGAGGGACTTCAGTTGGTTTTATTTATTTAAAAGTTAGCAGATACAAATACTGTATACTAAAAATCGGGTACCAGTGCCTGAGATCCAGCACAGTCTTCCTGCACCTGGTTCTTCTTACCATTGCGAGTCCCCGGCGCCATCTTATATACATTCAATACATTTGTTTATATACAGTATCCAGTTGTGGCTTCCTGATGCACAACTGCTGATGTGTCCAAGGAGGCTACAGAAGTGGGATCGGGTACCACAAAAAATTGGTACGCACTTCTTGTTCCCTGAAAAAAACATGTAACTCAGCCAAAGGCTGGAGGGAGGGAGCGAACCAGCGGGACCTCACTTTTTGAAACTTCCTGATATATAAATAAATACATGCGCGCGCACACACACACACACACATATATATATATATATACACAGTTGTGTTCAAAATAATAGCAGTATGTTGAAAAAAGTGAATAAAGCTCAAAATCCTTCTAATAGCTTTTATTTCCATACACACAAATGCATTGGGAACACTACACATTCTATTCCAAATCAAAACATGAAGAAAAATATATCACATTTGTGTTGTTCCTCTAAAAAAAATTGAAGAAAAGTGAATATTAGACTGTTCAAAAAAATAGCAGTGTTTGTATTCTTTACAAACTCAAACATTCACTATATAAACTGAAAAATGTTTGAAGATTTTGCTTTCCTTTGAATCACTTAATTTTTAGTTGTAGTCGCACTGTTTCTGAGAACTGCTGTACATCTGTGTTGCATGGAGTCAACCAACTTCTGGCACCTGTGAACAGGTATTCCAGCCCAGGATGATTGGACTACATTCCACAGTTCTTCTCTATTTCTTGGTTTTGCCTCAGAAACTGCATTTTTGATGTCACCCCACAAGTTTTCTATTGGATTAAGATCCGGGGATTGGGCTGGCCACTCCATAACGTCAATCTTGTTGGTCTGGAACCAAGATGTTGCACGTTTACTGGTGTGTTTGGGGTCGTTGTCTTGTTGGAACACCCATTTCAAGGGCATTTCCTCTTCAGTATAAGGCAGCATGACCTCTTCAAGTATTCTGATGTATTCAAACTGATCCATGATCCCTGGTATGCGATAAATAGGCCCAACACCGTAGTATGAGAAATATCCCCATATCATGATGCTTGCACAACCATGCTTCACTGTCTTCACAGTGTACTGTGGCTTGAATTCAGTGTTTGGGGGTCGTCTGACAAACTGTCTCCGGCCACTAGACCCAAAAAGAACAATCTTACTTTCATCAGTCCACAAAATGTTGCGCCATATCTCTTTAGGCCAGGCAATGTACTCTTTGGCAAATTGTAACCTCTTCAGCACGTCTTTTTTTTTTCAACAGTGGGACTTTGCGGGGGCTTCTTGCAGATAGCTTGGCTTCACATAGGCGTCTTCTAATTGTAACAGTATTTACAGGTAACTTTAGACCTTCTTTGATCTTCCTGGAGCTGATTGTTGGCTGAGTCCTTGCCATTTTGGCTATTCTTCTATCCATTCAAATGGTAGTTTTTCGCTTTCTTCCACGTCTTTCAGGTTTTGGTTGCCATTTTAAAGCATTTGCGATCATTTTAGCTGAGCAGCCTATCATTTTCTGCACTTCTTTATATGTTTTCCCCTCTCCAATCAACTTTTTAATCAAGGTACGCTGTTCTTCTGAACAATGTCTGGAACGACCCATTTTCCTCAGAATTTCAGAGAGAAATGCACTGTAACCACCATGTACAACATTTGCTGCCTTCCTTCCTTAAATAAGGGCAATAATTGCCACCTGTTTTTCAAAGAATGAATGACCTCACTAATAGAACTCCACACTGCTATTATTTTGAACATGCCCCTTTCAATTAGTGATTCAATTACACAGAATCAGCAGCTTGCATGTCATGACTGTTGGGTCTGTTGGATTTCTATTACTCTACTACACCTGCTAGTAAATTATTTGCCATGTAGAAATATAATTTCTGCCAAAAACAGTGATTGATCAGGTTAGTGATGTCTGACTGCTATTATTTTGAACACAACTGTATATATATCACTTTGGTTTGGCAACTCTCCACCAAATGGGGGCTCCTGGAAAACCAGGGTTATCCAGACTGAGAAATCCATGTGTAATCAAGCCAACAGAGGCACAAAAAAAGTCTTTGGAATCCATCGTCTCCTACTGATTCTAATCACTAAGGTTTGAAAAGTCTCCAGATGCTTGAGGTGATTGTAGCCATATTAGTGCACTTGAGACGGGGGCCCCTGGAGGACCGTGATCACCAAGGCTGAGTCTACATGCAATCGAGTGCCAAACAATCATCTCGGGAGTCTTTTATTGATACAGCCAGTGACCACAATTGTGTTTCAGGGGCTGGAACACCCCCTTTCCCCCTTGATTGGAGCTGAAACAAAGTAAGGGAGTGTTTTATAGACTCAGGAATACTTCTTGTCTGACAGATTTGTAACAAGGATTACCCAGAATAGTCAGTACATGACACTGCCAGTGTTAGCGGCAAAGTGAAAAGAGTCTACAAAACACTCCATTACTATGTTTAAGCCCTGATGCAGGGAGATGTTCTGGCACCTGAAATGCTATCTTGCTCATTTTCACTCTTATTGACATGATTACAAAAGGTAAAGTGAAAAGCCATTTACCTGTAATAGTTCTGTGTTTCTAGAGTCACTGTTAGAAATTAAAAACCAAAATTTGGCAAGGATATGATCCTGCAACAGAACATAATGCTATTTTAGACATTTTATTTGCCTGGTCATCCTGCCACTAACATATCTCCTGTATTAGGGCATCTGTCTTCTGGATGAAATGGTAGAGCAGATGCCTTTGGCCAGCAGCATTGTTGGTCTTGGAGAGAGGGGTAACGTAAATCGATAAAAGGGGTAACGTTCGATGCACTAATAGATTTAGATGGACTTGACTTACAAATTGAAGCTGAACTTCTGTTAAACACTTTATAGGCAGGTATAGCAACTTTTTTTCCTTTTGCAATAAAGGTTTTGCATAAATGAATAATGGATGATCATTATAAGCACCCCTGCCAGTGCTTTAAGCAAAGTTTTTTTGGGCCAAGCTGGATAGCGAAGCTGGAGTTAGGCTTTACAGTGGACTTGGTCTGCATGTAGCAGAGCTAGGTATTTTGTAACCAGAACTGGCATTTCTGATCTAGAAACTAGTATTAATTAGTGGCACTTTATATAAAACAATAATCATACTACCTTTACTGTAGACAGGCTACAGGAAATCAACCATCCACCGCTTCTTCCTCTCCATGACAGATTTGGTGATCTTTGGTGGTGGCCATATCTGAATTAAATAGACAATTGGCATTGATGCTGAATATCCATACTGGGCAGATTGCAATCCCTGCAAGACTATATTTGTCATCTTAGAGAGGTGAAAATATTTTTAGATCTCAGAAATCAGGGGCATCCAGTGTACAGCCTTACTGCTGAGAAAGCTAAAACAGCCTTTCTTGGCCAATAATCAGGTTGTATATGGACACAATATTTTTTTTTGTATATATATGAGCATAGATAAAATTTCATGTCATTGACTAAATACTAGGTATCGGTGACCATTTCAATATTGTTTGTTGGGGGGACTAGATAACAGAAGAAATTGGATTTTGCTTTACCTGTAAACCTGTAAATTTGCTATCTTAGAGGACTGTACTGTACAATTTAGATAGACCATACATATCAGGCATTTTTTTTTTTGGATGACCGCACATTTTGAAGTTGCACTTTTCAATGTACACAATGTCATGCTTTGCTAAGCACTGCAGGAGGACAAGATGGTAGTTTTCTGAAAGAATCCAAGATGCCATATCTATATGCATTTTGACAATTTAATAGTCCGAGACTTTACTTTGAGGATGGTCAGCTGATTTGAGATCAAACCTGTAAGGTATGTGCGGTCACTTTAAACCAATTTTTTCACTTAAATTTTAATATTAAGAGGTTACCTGTAAAGCTGCAACTGGAACTCATCTTCTCGGCTCTGTGCAGAAACTGATATTTCTGGTAGTGTCCATCTCCTGTAGCATTCCATGTTCCTCTTGTCAATTCCATGTCATGGAAACAAGTTCTCTGTAACGGAGCTGCTCAGTTTCTGTTGGAAAGTTATGTAGTTGCTTTTCTAAAGGTAACTTCTTTATTTGATTATTTTAATGGCAGTTGCTTGCAGGGAAACTAACCTATAAACATGGAAGCTGCTATCACTGACTTGCTTTTTTTTTTTTTGAAGGTCCTACCTCTGTGGCTGCCATTTGTATTTATTGTTCCCTACTGGTCAAGTAAGTGACTTGGAACACGTATGTGCATATCAGGTGTCCTGACACTACCCTAACGCCTGCTTCTTCCAGGTCAGTGACTCAGTGGATAGGGAGGCAGTCGTGATAGCCTAAAGCTTGCACTTACAAAAACAAGTCAGCAATGGGCACTTCTTGATTTCTTTCCTGACAGGTTCCTTTTAGTATTTTCTGTGTGTGTGTGTGCGCACACACATACACACACCGACACAGCTTAGTGTGGGGGGAAAATACTGGAATTTAATAACTTCAGAAATCCACATGAGATTGCCGTAAGCCCCTCTTTAGTCAGCAGTGTTTTAGTAGTATTCTTGAGTAGTTTTGTTTAGAGAGAAATTGGATTTATTATTCTTCTGTATGATTAATATATACAGTATTTCAGTGTGTGATGGCGATATCTGTATGGTATAGTGTTTTTATTTAAAAGAAAACCAGCATAGCATATCTCTAAATTGTTTTCTGTGATAACTATTAATTTAATGTTTTGCTATTAAAAATTAAATTCTGGAACTTTAATTGTGTGTGTTTAACATATATTTTAAATAAAATATTCTCTTCTTACTAAGAGCATTTGAAAGAAAATCTGCACAAAGAAATATGAAAGTAAATTAGAAATATCCTATGAGCCACTATAAATATTTGTTCTAGAATAATTCGCTAGCACCTAGCTATATTCTCATTAAATATACAAACATTAGCAAAAAAAAATTGAAAAGTAGGGCCGCGCCCTTATGTAAACACCGTGAATAAATAAATAAAATCAATTTATAGTAAATAATATTCAATGATCTATAAATAATTTCCCCTTAGTTACTCCAGATAAGAAAAAAAAAAATAGTTGATATTAATTAATGAAAATAAATAAATTTAGAATAATTCGTAAATATTCAATAGAATTGAAAGAATAATTAAATAAATAGATTCATAAATGTCCAATAAAAATTGAAAATCCCTTCATATATCAAATCCCATCTAAGTGGGACTATATACTGCAAATGGACTGTTCACATGATTTCCAAAATGACACCTCTCAAGATGAAATGAGTTACTTGGTGTTCTTCTATTAGTAGAAGACTGAATGTTTCTCCTCTTTTGCTCCTACTGATCTGCCATAAATAGATCCTGGACTAGATCTTCCCTCCAAGAGTTGTTGTTTATTTTCTCCCTGTTGCTCAGCGTATTGCTAGATAAAAGCCAACAAAGCGCTTTTGATACAAACACTGTATCCAGCCTGAGCGGCGTGTGGGCTCATACTGCCTATACTCGCTGTGCATCGGAGTCCGGGTACGTGGTGACGTCGGTGCCCCTCCCGGGGAGGGGCACCGACTTCACCACGTCGAAATCAAATATCGTTAGAAAACCAGTATTTTCAAAAGGAAAATAGGTATATAGTTTTCCTCAAAGCCTATTTTCGTAATGTTCTAATGCAGAGTATGATGCCAGACTTCCTGTACAGAGCCTCCTGCACTGTGCTCCATTCTGAAATTCTGCACAGTGAACATGACTTGAAAATAACATATTGATTGCAGAGACGTTTTGACTGTACAGGGGACACGACACGGACTGCTGGAGATCCCGTTGGTTGCTCCAATGCAGGGCTCAGCAGTCCAGATCTCCACAGTGCTGACTGCACAGAAGTGCACATGCTTAGCAACAGGAAAGAGCCATGCGTATTGTCTTGTTTACAAACCAAAATGAAAATGTTTAAACACCAGACCATTATATTGCAGCCATTTCATATTTTAATGCATTTATTCCTAAAGCTAAAGTCACATTGCCATCTGATTGTCACCTGTTGATTATCCAACAACTATAAAGTGCAATTCATGGTTTAAGCAGCCACTTGCACTACAAACTTGTTAGTAAATTAAAAGAGAAGTATAGCCAAAGCTATTTTGGTTGTATTTCTCCTGGGGATCAAAGGAGTGAAATTCGTTCTACACTCCTATGAGCTGTTTTCACAGTTGATGTCACAGAGCCGGTCCAGATTCTGAAAAAATCCCAACCATATTGTCGAGATCCACCTAGAAGCCTTGAGTGGCACCTGGTTCTGCCTCTCAGCAATCTTCCAAGAGCCTGAACCAGCCCTTCCCTCCACTTCACAGTCCAGTACTCCAGTGAGCGCTGGAGGAACAGAGAGCCAGACACTAAGGGGTTTATTTACTAAAGCTGGAGAGTGCAAAATCAGACTCACTTCTGCATAGAAACCAATCAGATTCCAGGTTTCATTGCCAAAGCTTCATTGAACAAGCTGAGGTTAGAAGCTGATTGGTTTCTATGCAGAAGGGAGTCTGATTTTGGACTCTTCAGCTTTAGTAAATAAACCCCTAACTGTCACCGGCTTTTTGCTCACGAAACACTGAGAACTGAGCGATCAGCGGTCTTTGAGTATAGTGTGTGTGTGGAGATATATATATATATATATATATATATATACTTTTTTTTTGTTTTAATTTAACCCATATATAACTTTAAAAGGATATTGTATAATTAAACTGTAAAGTTGTGAGGTTATCATTACTTAGAATAGGAAGTCATCCATGACTTCTTCCACTGTGTCACTTAAAGTGGAGTTCTGGGCTTAACCCTGACTACTCTTAAACCTGTCCCCTACACCTTCCTATGCTTACTAACCTGTGTAAGAAAGATCTGTATACTTACATATTTTCAGCCAGCAGGAGAGAGATGAGAGTGCTCTGACAACAGCTAGTAAAGCCTGAAACTGTAAAGTCACCCATAAACTTTAATGGCCCATCCATTGTCGACGCTCCCTCCTCTCCCCTGCAGTCACGTTGGCTGACACAGGGGAGTTGGATCACATGACCTGACTAGAGCGGGCAGAGAATAGGTAATTATTCTACACCGATTAGCTATAATTGTTTGACTACTGACAGGTTAAGTGAATAACATTGTTACAATGTCATCTGAAGGTCAGCAGGGTATAATAGGCAGCAAGTGAACATCTTGTTCCTGAAGTTGATGTGTTGAAAGCAGGAAAAATGGGCATAACAGTTTTTTGTGTATGGGATAGTGTAGCCGCAGACTGGTCAGGGTGCCCAGGCAGATCCCTATCCACAGCCAAAAGTGTATTCAATGGGCACGTGAGCATCAAAAGTGGACCACGGAACAATGGAAGGTGTCCTGGTCTGATCAGTCATGTTTTCTTTTACATAATGTGGTTGGTTGGGTGACCATGTGTCACTTAGTTACATAGTTAGTCTGGCTGATCAAAAACAAAAGTCCATCCAGTTCAACCATTAAAAAAAAAAAAAAAAGTTAGAATCCTATACCCACAGTTGATCCAGAGGAAGGCAATAAAAACCCAGCAAAGCTTGATCCAATTTGCTCCTGCAGGGGAAACCATTCCTTCCTGATCCCCCGAGAGGCAATCGGATATTCCCTAGATCAACTTTACCTATAAATGTTATTATCCAGTTATATTCTGTATATCTAAGAAAGAATCCTGGCCTTTTTTAAAGCATCCACTGAGCTGGCCAGAACCAACTCTTGAGGGAGTCTATTCCACATTTTCACAGCTCTCACTGTGAAGAAACCTTTCCGTGTTTGGAGATTAAATTTCTTTTCCTCCAGACGTAAAGAGTGCCCCCTTGTCCTCTGTGATGACCTCAGGGTGAATAGCTCTACACCAAGTTCACTATATGAACCACTGATGTATTTATACATGTTGATCATATCCCCCCTTAATCTCCTCTTCTCAAGAGAGAATACATTCAGTTCCTCTAATCTTTCCTCATAGCTGAGCTCCTCCATGCCTCTTATCAGTTTGGTTGCCCTTCTCTGTACTTTCTCCAGTTCCACAATGTTCTTTTTGTGAATTGGAGCCCAAAACTGAACTGCATATTCCAGATGAGGTCTTACTAATGATTTGTACCGGGGTAATATGATCTCTCTCTCTCTGGAGTCTATACCTCTTTTAATACAAGAGAGGATTTAGCTTGCTTTAGAAAGCGCAGCTTGGCATTGCATGCCATTATTAAGCTTGTGATCTACCAGAGCCCCCAGATCCTTATCCACCATTGATTCCCCCAGTTGTACCCCCCCTAGTATGTATGACGCATGCATATTCTTAGCCCATAAGTGCATAACATTACATTTATCAACATTAAACCTCATTTGCCACATAGCTGCCCAATTAAACAGTGCATTGAGGTCGGCTTGCAAGTTGGAGACATCCTGTAAGGACGTTATTCCACTGCACAGCTTGGTGTCATCTGCAAAGACTGAAATGGGGAAGAGATGTCACCAGGATGCAGTATGGGAAGAAGGCAAGCTGGTAGAGGCAGTGTGATGCTTTGGACAATGTTATGCCTGGGAAAACTTGGGTCTTGTCATTCATGTGGATGTTACATAACACATACCTACAATGCCTTTAAAATGTATTCATACCCCTTGAAATTTTCCACATTTTGTCATAATACAACCTAAAATGTAAATTTATTTTATTGGGATTTTATGTGATAGACCAACAGAAAGTTGCACATTTCAAGGCACTGTACATCACCATCGGAGTCATTTCAAATGGCCCACCACCACCACAGGTTTTATAGGTAACGGTTAAGGCTGAGGAGTTGAATGCTGACGTCATCAGTACCTGAAACCCTCATCAGCATCAGTTGCCAGTGATTGCCGAGCATCTCCGATTTTGGGAACTGTTTGTAAACAAAATAGTTCTCTCCCTCGTCAGCTCCTGCACACTGCTTTGCATGGCTGTGCATAGCAGTGTGCTTACAGTGAAGCACAACCACAGAACACGATTAGTGCCATTAGTACAGTGTCAGTGCCTTTTATTAGCACTGATCACTGTATTAGTGTCACGGGGGAGGTCAGTGACACCAAGTCAGTTCCCCCAGTGTCAGAATGCCCACCGCAGACCCGCTATAAGTCGCTGATCGCTGCCATTACTAGTAAAAATAAATTTTTTTTTAAAAAAAATCCCAGTATATATAGCGCCATTTGTAAACGCTATAACTTTCACATAAACCAATTAATTGTCACTGGGGAGGTCAGTGACACCAAGTCAGTTCCTCCCAGTGTCAGAATGCCCACCGCAGACCCGCTATAAGTCGCTGATCGCTGCCATTACTAGTAAAAATAAAAAATATTTTTAAAAAATCCCAGTATATATAGCGTCATTTGTAAACGCTATAACTTTCACGTAAACCAATTAATTTACATGTATTGGGATTTTTTTTAGCAAAGACATGTAGCAGAATACATTTTGGCCTAAATTTATGATGAAATTAGATTTTTTAAATTGTTTACTGGACATGTTTAATAGCAAAAAGTGAAAAATAGTTTTTTGCTGAAAATTTGTTTTTTTTTATAACGCAAAAAATAAAAACCGCACAGACGATCAAATACCACCAAAAGAAAGCTCTATTTGTGGGGGAAAAAAAGGATGGAAATTTCATTACATTGCATGACTGCGCAATTGTCAGTTAAAGTAACACAGTGCCGTAATGCAAAAAATGGCCTGGTCAGGAAGGGGGATAAATCCTCTGAAGGGCAAGTGGTTAACCAGTGCTCTGCTGAAGTCACAAGACTGCTCTAACTGCTGATGAGAAAAGGTATTTAGCAGTTTATATTTACTAAAATAATTGCATTTCCATGTTGTGTGTACTGTGGGAGACCAGATATAGGGAATGCAGGGTCCTGGGTTTAGTAACACTTTAAGGAATGCTAGGATTGAGCCTTCCATTGATGAACAGCTGTTCTTCTCTTTTTATTATTATTATACAGTATTTATAAAGCGCCAATAGTTCGCTCAGCGCTGTACATTACAGAGGGGAACAGAACATGTGACAGAACAATACCAATACAATGCAAAACATGAGGGGATCGAGGGCCCTGCTCTTTCGAGCTTACAATCTAGGAATCTTTTGGACTTGTTTTTGTCTGTCCTGTTCTGTTATTAACCTGTTTTTCCTGGGGTTGGCCCAGTGAGTTTTCCTGTTAACCTCATCTCAGTCTAGTCTCCTCTAATTCAATTAGGGTGTCTTGTAAACCTGATTTTGATGGGTTGTTGGTTGGTCCTACAGTTTCTAGGTGGTGGGTACCTACAGGTACTTCAGAGAGAAGCTTCCCCTTGATGGTGATTCCTTGTCCCGGTCTAGAGCACCAGATTGATCTTCTGTACCCTGCCCTTGGTTGTGATAACTCCCCTGTCTTGCAAGGGCTTCACCTCATTTAGCCTTGATTTGGGCATTCTATCTTCAAAAACGTCCGAAATGTTGGATGGTTCCCAAATTCATTTGGGATTGGCAGTGGTGGTTGCTCCCTTGGACTTCTTTTGGGACATCCCTGTTTCTGAATTTTAGTGTCCCTCAATGGATGATGGGGGGAAAAAAATGTATACTTCTATACTATTGTAAAATCTCATTCTTCAAGTCCATTGAGGGACACGGGTCCTACTCATGTGTTGTGGTCCTGTGTACTGCTTGCACACAAAACAGGGGCATGGTGGAGGGGTTATACAGCAGCTGGTTTACATTTTTTTTTTCTGTTTGCCAGTGTACCAACTTACTGTGGGCAACAGTATTACTGAACTGTTTTTGATGGCCAGTGTCCATCAAAAGATTTGAAGAAAAAAAACTTTATGGTACAGACTAGAATTTTCTTTTTTTTAGATGTTTGCTATAACATAATAAATCTTCACTATTATTTACAGTGCTACTTGACCATAAAGACAATGACTATAAAGTCCTGCAATTTTATTTGCTGAAGTTTTGATATGTCATTTTATTTGTGGCTTGAATAGAGAGACTTAAACAGAAGATCCATTTATTGAAGGATGTAGCAACATCCAATGCTTTTAGAGAAGTAATCATGACAGCATATCCAGCCAAATCCCATTTCTTACAAAGTGAGTTGCCTGGTCCAGTGGCAATAAACCAAAGATTGATCCTTACTGCAGTAGGGATAGAGACTGCATGAGAATTCTCTATGAAACCACAGCTTTACATCTAAATCTAAAACATGCAATCAGCGTTTCATACAAAAAAATAAAATGATAAAATCTGACAAATGTTTGCGCCAGCCCTGTTCATACATTGCTCAGTGCAGATGGATTATGTTAAAGTGGAGGAAACAAAACATCAAGAAAATAACATTGCTTCAAAATAATTTCAACAAATAATTAAAATTGTAAATATATATATATCTATAAATTTAAATCTTCAAAGTCATATAAAAGAAAAACATTGTTTTGAACCATTAAAAAAAAAAAAAAAAAAAAAAACCTTTTAGGGATCTCTCAATACCTTTGCATATCTCTGGCAGCTTTCAGTAATAAAACGTATCCACTGATAATCATCTCCCTAATGTTTTTGACAGAATTCATCTCAGCCTTCGACAATGGTGGCCAGTTGAATGTGCATGAACACCATCAGGACAACATAGCTCCCAAGAGCTTCACAGACATGCAATGTTGGTTCTGCAAACCTGACAGACTAAAAGCCCGGTCACACTGGATGCAAATTGGCATGCAATTTGCAAATTGCATGCCAAGTCGCACCCTATTGTCCACAATTAGAGTGGTCATGTCGGAGCCGCATAGATTTCGAAAGTAGTACATGCGCTACTTTTGCTGCGATTTGCATAGACATGTGTCAGATGTCGTGCAATCGCACCTGAAATCAGCATGTCATCCAACTTTGAAATAGCACCCTATTGTCCACAATTACAGCGGTCATATCGGTGCGGTTCTGACTTGGTCGGAGCCGCACAGATTTCAAAAGTAGTACATGCATTACTTTTAGTGCGATTTGCATAGACATCTGTGTCAGATGTCTTGCAAATTGCACCTTAAATTGGCATGTCATCCAACTTTGAAATTGTGCGACTTCACTGTCACACGATTTCAAAGTCAGGTTTGGTGTGACCAGGGTATTAGGGCAATGCAGAGGGAAGGAAATAGGAGATAAGTGGGACAGGAAGGCATATTTTACCCATATGGATCAGATAATGGTCATCTTGTGATGGGCTGCACTACATTATTTGATAGTAGGAATCAACCCTCTTAGCCATCAACTAATTTGTAATCCATTAAAGTGGTTGGAAAGTCTTCTTTTAAATTAAAATAATAAACATGTTATACTTGCATCTTACTGCAGTTGTATTGCACAGAACGGCCCTGAACCTTCTCTTTTGGGGGTCTCCTGCTGGCGCTCTGGGCTCCTCTTGTGTCTGCCCCCATAGCTAGCTGCTTGCTATGGGTGCAGATGTTCAGGCTCACTCCCAAGCTGGGCTGTGTGTGTTTATAGACACACACAGCACAGCCTCCCGCTCTCTGCTCACTGGCTATCTCCAACTACTTACTATCAAGCAAAGCCTGTGAGACCAGGAAGAGAAGGGAGCAAACATGCAGCCAGCCACAGTGCTGGATCAAGAGAAGACACAAATAAGTGTTACAGAGGGAAGTTTTTTTTTTTTGCCATGCAGAGAATGCAATAAAATAAAAAATAAAAGTGTTTACAACCACTTTAATTTCTTAAAGACTTATTCACAGACCATTGCCCTGGAACTAGCATACAAAGTTCTAGTCAAAGAAAGGCTGGAGAAAGGAGCTACAGATACGTGAACAAGCCCTTTAAAAATTGTTCTTATCCACAATATAGCATAAAAGCATCCAAAAGAGGAACAGCATGTACTTCGCAAAAGCATCCTATTAAATGTTCTGCTTTTTTTTCTTCCTACCCTGTTTTAGGGACTGTTGCAATAAGAAGTAAAATTAATAATCTAATTGCTGCAATTTAAAGTGGTTGTAAACCTCAGACATGAAATAGGAAGCATATCCCTCTACTGTGTATTTGTCTCAATTAAGAGCACTGAGTGTCATTTCTGTCTGCTGCTTAGTTCCTGTGCTTTTCCTGACATCAAGAGAAAAATGGCAAAGGGAGGGAGCTCCAGCAGATTGACAGCCTCAGCTCTGTTCCTGTGTGAAGAGGGTGGCAGGTGTCTCTTCCCTCCAATCAGCTCTCATCACTGAGCTCTGCAGTGTTTAATTTCAGCTCCCAGCCTCCATTTTTTCAGAACTCTCAGGTACAACTTATGTAGGATGATTTGTTTGATCTCGGTGTATCCCCTGAGGCCAGTCAGTGGGTGTATGTACAGGTTTTCAACCACTTTAGGTTAGTTGGTGGATGACAAATTATCACATCTACGAATTAAAGGACAAAGAAAATATGCCCAAGGTAATGCACAAGTTGCCCCTTTCTGAAATGCTAGTTGCCTGGCTGACAATGTTGTGCAATGAAACCCTTGCTCACACAAAAATAAATGTAACAGCATACCTTATATCATTGCTGGCTTCCTGTCCCATTTCATGTGAAGTACTTCTTTGCAGCAAAATGGGTTTTTTTTTTAAGTGTTACTAAACCCACAACAGTAAAATCAGTCTCTATATGCAGTAAAGTGTGCTTGTTATACTCACTGTGAAACCTAAAGGGTTATTCCTCCACAAAGGCTGTTTCATCCTGTCTTCTCTGATCCTCCCCTTCTACTGTCCCCAATTCATCTGCTGCTAGTACTGTAAAGAGCTCTAGGAGACACTCTGCACAGGCTCAGGTTAGTGTGTATTGCTAGTTTTTTTTCCCTTTGGGAGGGTGCATGTGATCAGCACAGGGCCAATCAGCACTGTCCAGAGGGCCAGGGTTATGCAGCCTCATAGGACAGTCAGAGAATGAAAACTCCTCCTACAAGCTTTAACCAGTGCTCAGCTGGACATGGATAGAAGTCACAAGACTGCTCTAACTGCTGATGAGAAAAAGGTATTTAGCAGTTTATATTTACTGAAATAATTGCATTTCCATGTTATGTGTACTCTTGGAGACCAGATATAGTGAATGCAGAGTCCTGGGTTTAGTAACACTTTACGTTTATGCTACAGGTGTATTGAATTAAAATTCAAAAAGAAGTCCAGTCAATAACATTTTCTTATGGCTGAGGTCTGAATAGGGTATGCCCATCAGTGTGCCCCCTTACATTAGGTGTCACCATCAGAGTGCAACTTTACATAATGTATTACCATCACATGCGGTGTGCCCATCAAAGTGCTCCTTTACATCAGTTGTCCCCATCACGGTGCCACCTTAGATCAGGTATTCCCGTCAGAGTGCCCCCTTGCACTCAAAAGTACCCTTTTCTTTTCCATCATATTTCCCCATCAGAGTTCCTCTTTACATCATATACCCCATCAGAGTGCCCCTTTCCACAGTATGTGCCCATTTGTACCCCCTTAACCTAACCTGTGCCCATCAGAGCGCCCCCTTAATATAAAATAAGGGCCATGCTGACAGGCACATTTATATTAAGGGGCACGCTGGTGGGCACATTCTATGTCAAGGGGCACTCTTCTGGGTACATTCTGTGTTGTGCCCATCAAAGTGCACTTTAACATTTAATGTGCCCGTAAGAGTGCCCCTGTAAGATTACACCCTACCTTTAGGGCAGACAGGAGCTGTGCTGGGATCCTTGCTGAAGGATGCTTGTGTACAGGCAGGGACCGGGAGCCGGAGAGACGGTGAGCTGCAAGGGGCAGGGCACACACATGATATCATGTTGCCGTGATGAGTGCCCTGCTCAGCAGCAGATCTGCCATTGTGGGCTGGCGGTCCAGGAGAGAGCACTGCTGGGACCACGGACCACCATTTAGTGACTGCTGCTATAGAATTTCTTCTGGCCCTGTGGATTTGCAGGGATATTTTTGACTTTATGCTATAAACATGTCAAGTAAAAAAAAAAATTAAAAAATGTAATTTTGTCAAATTTAGGCCAAATGTATTCTGCTACATGTCTTTGCTAAGGAAAAAAAAAATCCCAATACGTGTAAATTAATTGGTTTACATGAGTTATAGCGTTTACAAATGGGGGTATATATACACTGGGCTAATTTTTTTTTTTTCTGTACTAGTAATGGCGGCAATCAGCAACTTATAGCGGGACTGCGGAGGGCATTCTGACACTGGGGGGAACTGACTTGGTGTCACTGACATCCCCAGTGACACCAATAGTGATCAGTGCTAATAAAAAAAGACACTGTACTAATGACACTGCATGGGCATGAAGGGGTTAACATGACCAAATGATTGTGTGCCGTTTTACATCATGTTCTGTGTTTGTGCTTCACTGTAAGCATGCTGCGCACAGCCATGCAAAGTGCAGGAGCCGACAGGAAGGAGAACTGTTTTGTTTACGAACAGTTCTCCCCGTCGGACATCCTCGGCAATCACCAGATGCTGGCAAAGTAATCACTGGCCAGGACCCAGTGATGGACAGCCACGAATGGCGATGCGGGTAGGGTGCACACGCGCCCCACCCAACCACCTAGAGAGAGATATATATATATATATATATATATACACATATACATATACACACACACACACACACACACGCGATTTTGCGCACAGCTGCCACCCTGTAGCAGTCTTTTTGCTATGGGGCAGAGCTAAAGCGGTTAAAAAGTCAGAACCAGAAAGCAATCCTTTATTGCTCTGTGTGAAAACCTAAAGGGTTATTCTACCTAAAACAAAATTTTCAACCGTGCGTGAATCTAAAATATTAATTTAGGGTAAGCTGACCCAAAGCAAACAGAAGCTGCCATCCTCTGACTCCTGTACTACATACTATCTCTGTAGCAGTGACTTGACACACAATAAGATGCAGCTGCAGAGAACATCCTGTTCCCTTTGTGATTGTATTTTGCATATTGTACCTATACTCCTGTAGAAGCATTTCAACTTGTTCACACCAAAAACGCACAGAAAGCACATGCACAATGGCATGCATTTTTAGTGTGTTGAATCACATTTCTAATTTTTTTTTTTTTTTTTTGCTGTACAAGTCATATGATGGGTTGTAATTCTAATTTTTCATGCATTGAAGTGTAGAAAAATACAGAACTTTTATGCAACGCACCTGTATGGTATAAACGGCAAATAGAAAAACTACAGTTTTCTGTGTGTCCTTGCATTGAGCAACACAGCTCAATGCACATGGCGTGAACAAGCCCTACTATATAGTCCATTTTCTGATTCGTAGATAATTATTTTATATGTTCATGTTACAAGCTACCAACAATTACTTGGCTATATGTGACTGAACCATCAAATATGGCACAAAAACAATGGAAGTGAAGGTCTAGGGGCTCACAGAAGCTTGTGTTCAGGCAACAAATGGACATAGATTAGCTGTCTTAAGGAACAGTTCCAACAGTTCAGGCAGATTGGCAAGTCATTACTCTTGATCATAGACATCTGCACATTATAGCAAAGGTCACCAACTCTCCTATAGAATGTAAACACTTCCCAACCCTGGACAGGCAAAGCCTGTGTAAAATTGGGAGACATTTGGATCAAAGGTATTTACAATTATTTGTGCGCTGTGGATGGCATTTCATCTAAATACATGTCATCTGTAAAAAGAACAAACAGGAGGGTGCAACCGCCTAGTGCATTACCAATGATTTATTGTTCACAAAACATAAATGTCAAATGGATACTCAGAAGTGGAACGTAAAATCGCATAAAAACCATAAGATGTCATAGCAAGGGGAATCGTGTGTGTCCATGCAACCCAGCTGGACCGACAATCTGATGCGTTTCAGAGGCGTACCTCCTTCCTCAGGGTATATATTAGGCATCTGTTTTCTGAATAATAAATCGTTGGTAATGCACAAGGCGTTTGCACCCTCTTGTTTGTTCTTTTTGTAGTTTTCACAAGACTTCCCTAGTTGAGGAGGGCAGCATCTACTACACATTCCTGCTGAAGTTCACAAGCCATTGTATATCATATGTCATTTGTGGTCGTACAAAGCTGTCCACTATACTGCCCTGAACTACATCACTGACCTAATATCCAAGTACCGCCCAGCACACACACTCTGCTCCTCACAAGACCTCCTTCTCTCCAGTTCCCTGGTCTCCTCCTCCCATGCCCACCTCCAGGACTTCTCCAGGGAACTCCCATCCTCTGGAACTCCCTGCCCCAACCCATCAGATTATCACCTACTCTCCTCTCCTTTAGGCGCACCCTGAAAACCCATCTCTTCAGGGAAGCCTACCCCACCCCCTGCTAACTTGCCGACCTCCTCCACTCTTCCTACCACCCCATCCCCCACAGCTATCTCCTCCTGTGCCACCATCCCCTCCCTCCTAGATTGTAAACTCGAAAAAGCAGGGCCCTCAATCCCCTCATGTTTTGCATTGTATTGGTATTGTTCTGTCACATGTTCTGTCCCCCTTTGTAATGTACAGCGCTGAGCGAACTATTGGCGCCTTATAAATACTGTATAATAATAATCTTCAGGTGACCTCTGAGTGCTGAAATTTACAGTTTTTCATGTGTGTACGCATATTATCTCCACCTGGAAGCATCGGTTTGATATTTTCCAAACTGATTTTTTTTTTCGCAGGTAGAGAATAACTTTTGTATGAGGAATCGGCTAAAAGTCTGGCAAGCACTGCCTTATGTCTTGGTCAGACCAATTGTATTTCATCACTTTATTCGGGAAAGCAGGAAATTGCAAATTAAGTGCATAGTTGGGAAGTCTCTATACCTCTAAAGCTGGTTTTACAATTTATCCCCAAGAAAATTACCTAAAAATCTTCTAAATGACTGCAAATGAGTATAATAAAAAGGTTAATGGCTACGTTCACCTTTTTGGAAAAATAAATAAATGCACATTTTTTTTACAGGTAAAAAATTATAATTTTTTTTTTTTCCTCTGCAGCCTGTAAAGCATTGCACTCGCAATCAGCAGAGCATGGGTGCAGATCCCGCAGACTCTCAGTACGTCTGCCCATATCACTCATACGGCCAGGCAAGCAGTTACTGAATGGCAGGAAGAATGAATAAACTACAACCTGCATTTCATTAAGAACTACAAACTAAGTGCATACATTTACTGAACGCTGTGAAGGAGAAAAATCCCCCAGCTGTTGTCACTTCAAATCGTGGGGATAAAGCGAAGGTGCATGAGCTAGGACATGTTACCTGTTCCACCCTACAGGAAGGGTGGCACATGTAACATGTTCCAAAGGTGAACTTATCCTTTCAAGAAAAGAAACTGATTCAGCATTGTGTTATGGCCATCATGCTGTCTAAAACCCACAAAAGCAGGACATCACCAGGGATGAGCATCTTTTCCTGCTGCCAGCCAAAATCTTTATTAAAAAAATTGTTTTTATGTTCTACCAAGCAATCCAAAAACAAAAAAACAGACACAGGTAAAATAGCTTTTCTCTTTGTATATTTATGTTTTCATTCGAGTTCTCCTTAAGAGCAGACATATACCAACATATTACAGTAAAGATATGTCAACAGTCTGACTGCAATATAAAAATAGCCGAAGAGTTGAAAAACACTGACCTTTGTTTAAAAAAAAAAAAGATGGAGCTCTGCGGCTCCCTCAGCGGCAGCCAAGATGGCGCACTGATCATGTTGATTCTGCAAAAGGTGCTAAGTAGACTGAAGTTCAGCCAGAGCTGGCCAAATAAGTATTCTGCTTGAACAATGCGCCACCTCATTGTCAGTACTGAGGCAATGGTCACATGACGGACTGCAAGATGGTGCCTGGAGTGCTGCTTTCTTAAGCAAAAGTAAGAATTTCAATACTTCTGTCTGTCACAGCAAGACTGATAACAACAAAGCTTTGACATATGAGTATAAGTCTGCTTTAAGCTCTTGGGACAGTCAAATAAATTTATCTGGGATGATGGAGGCATTCCATAGAAGATAATTTAAAGCATGGAAAAAAAATAAAATAAAAAAAAACAATCACAGCAGTTCCAGTATTATTACTATAAAGGTTTTCTTCAGTGAGAAGTTAATCAAATCTGATCAGTAAACTCCTAGAGAGTATAGGCATCAAACCAGGTGAAAGCAGTCCACACTGCACAGCCTGTAGGGAAAGTCTCATGGAAATGCCAGGAAGAACAGCAGGAATGTCATGTCCAATGGTTACTCCATGCCGATGAACAACTAAATAAGCACTTGTCAATTTAGAAATATTAACAGGAATATTAAATAAAAACAGTAGGTGTTCCTCATTTTGCTTGAAGCAAATCATCCAGATACAATGAAGGCAGCCGCTCTGACCCAATCTTCATCTCACCCTACAGTATTCATTTTCTAGAAACTAGGGGCACCATTAGGGTTTTAACCCAATGATTACTGCATTTACTGTGTGTGAAATAAAGCAAAAATAAACACCGCACCGGTCACTTTGCAGTGCAAAATGTCATGCTAAAAAATGGTAGAGAAGCGTAATCAGTTATGAAGTTTCAGTATTTTCTAGGTGTAAAGTTTAGCAGTAGTAGCCATGGAAATAGGTGAAATTTGAACTCAGGAGCCTGGTATGAGGAAAGAGGGAACTACACAGAAAACGTGAACGTAATAAGAACATTTTGGCTTAGACTCTTTCCTTTGCATTTCCTTCTAGCTTTCTATATGTATCTGATCATGCCTTCTGAGAATACCAGTGCCATCAGATGTAAGCCACACTCCCAGCACTGCTATGGTTACATACATAAAAAAGGAGTGGTGCTGAACTTCACACATACACTAAAATGTTTATAATTGAAAAGCCGTATCTGTCCTCCCCAAAAATCTGTCCATGCTTTATTCAAAAGCATTCTACTCGTGTGCGAAGTCTCAGATTTAATCAATTATGCTTGGACTGCATATTATATCCTGGGCAATGGCATTACACTGTCACCGCTAAGTTTTACAAAGAAAGATCCCTGGAAAAGAAAAATCAATAAGACATACCTGTCAGGCAGAAGGGGAACCCTAACTTTGCTCACTTGCAGAGCAACTGTAATGGCGGCTGCAGAAACAAACAACACACTAATGCAGTGGCAGAATAGTGTCCAGTTCCATCCATTGGCTCCTAGATTACTATAGAACACAGTAACCATAGCATGCAACAGGCATCCAATGTTCCCAGAAGTGTAGCTCTGCGAGAGGACATAGATATGGCTCACCACCTGACAGCTAAATATTATTGATCTTTTATAGAGACCTTTAATATTCATTTTTTTGGCTGTAACAACGTCACTTTCAGCTTTACCACCCCAGGACCAATATGCAGCCAGGAAGAGAAAGGCAGCTCATATCCAAGACTTTACACAGGGGTGTTTGTTTTTTTTACAGGATCTCACAGTCTGCCAAGTGACCGGTTTACATTAAATCTGAATGTAGAGAGTCATCTATTCCACTTCAGCTGTCTGACTGATTCATGCACATACACTCAGCAGGAACTCTGAGATACCACTCTGTGCAATTGAACAGCAAGTACATCTTTAGAAAGAAAGACGCACTGCCATTGTTTAAAAACATCTATGCTTATGTGGATAAAAAGGCATTGTTACAATGGCTCAAAACTGTTTTTCATTTTTTTTTGTAGGTTTAATTTTTACATAAGAAAGTCAAAAAGAAGGTGACAGTTTCTTTTAACTGGAGAATGGCTTTCCGGTTTCCTCCTTTCCTTTGTACTTCCGTTTTCCGTGTGTGAATGGGATGTATCTGTATTTAATCATGTGCTACAAAACAAAAAAAATTATTATTTTTTTAAACTCAGGAGTGCTGGGGCACGTCCACTCAGTGCTGCAGTGTAAAAAAAATACATCAAAGTAAAAAAATAAAAAATAAAGTTTTGGATAGCGTGGGCAATAGTTAAAACCTGTCAGTTTTGGGGGGTTTTTTTGGGGTGTGTCTTGTTACGGAACCTGTCCCCTGAGACACTGCAAGAAGTCATAAGAAATCTCTCAAAAGTGAAGGAAAAATCAACTAAATGGTTTGCCTTGGTACAGGGATCTGAATTGGAAGACTTCTTCTTCAGCTCCTGTTCTAGTGACAATCAAAAACTTTGGATTTCTCATCACTTTGTATTCTGGTGACACACCACGAGGACAAATAAAGAGGGGTTAGACCAAAAAAAAAAAAAAACACTACATGATTTGCAGGTGTGAAAGTGACAACATGCTTTGTGTAGAAATCAAAAGTGATGTAACATTCTTTTGCGTTTGCTGTGTGATGAAACATCTTGCCAACAGGTGGGAAGCCTCACTTTCGACATCCAATGCTGCTAGTAATATGGAGTCATGTCGGAGCTTACTGAGCTTCAAAGAGGGCAAATTTTTTGCCAATTTATTTCTGAGATTGAGCTCTGCAGTCACTTTTGCAGTAGTTTTCTTATCCCGGGTCGCAATCCTGCTCAATGCCCTTTTGCCTCTTTTGGTCAGATGACCATGTCAACCACCCGTATGTTTATCAGGCGACATTTCCCCAGAAACCGTATGTGCCGTCATAACCTTTGACAATGTACCTCGCGACACAGCAAATAAATCGGAAACGTTCGTCACCGAGGCACCAACAATTTGCCCTCTCTGAAGCTCAGTACGCTGACATGACTCCGTATTACTAGCAGCGCACACAGTGAATGACAAAAGTGAGGCTTCCCACCTGTTAGCTAGGTGTCTCATCACACAGTGGAAGTAAAAGAATGTTCCACTTCCAATGCAAAACATGTCATCAATTTCACACCTGCAAATCATTTAATGTTTCCATTTTTTTGTCTAACCCCTGTAAGAGGACACAACAGTTAAAACATTGTAGGAATTCTAACCCTTAACTACTATCCAAAATTTTAAAGAAAATGGAACTATACATGAAATAAAACAGTTAGATGTGCTAAATTTCCCTAAAAAAGGTACAAATATGGCATAGGAGACAGGCACCACAAGATGTAATTATCTGTGTTAACCAAAAACCCTTCTCTGCTCATATGTCAGAATTCTAGTTTTAGTTTGTTACTGGGACCCAGTAAAAGTGGCGTAGTTTTCATCTCTTCGTCTGCTTGTGAAGACACAGCCATACAGGATAACTCATCTCTATGATTGTACTTGGCACATGCAGGTCTATTTCACAGGCTGCCCAATGGAGAGTAACAATGCTCAGGTGTACAAAGTCAGTGGAAGTTTATTCCTATGCATCTGAAGTGGGTATTAGAAAGGGGAAGTTTGATGAGGAGTGCAAATGGGAGGTCAAACATCAGATGTATATTAAAAGTACATTTATATTTTAAAGTCCATCACTAGATAAAAACATTTTTTCTATATTATACATCATGGGACACAAAACAGCTCTATTATTTCTTACTCACAAGGTAATGTGCCACCTACAGGCAATTGGACAATGGCAAAAAAAGGAGGACCTTCTTGTATGGGAGGGAGTTATATAAAACCGGATTCATGTCTTTTTGCCAGTGTCCAATTTATGCCTTCCTTCCGCTGCAGCTTCTTCGGTGTTGGCGATTCTAGTTTCTACAGCCTAGCCCAGGAGAGTGAGGTATTCTGACATGTCAGTAGGCAATTCTTTCACTCTTCCGGTTTGTTCCGAACTGCTTTCACAAGAGCTGATCTTCTATTCTTGTTTAATGGCACTGGCTTTAATGGTTTTGCTACTGAAAACAGAATCCTAAAGGATCTATTGCAGTTATTCCCATGATTATGAGAGCCAGAAAGGCTACTTCAAGGAAGACTTACTACAGGACCAGGAAATCCTATGTGGCCTGGTGTCAGGCTAGGACATTTCCTCCTCACAAATATGTTGTGGGATGCATCTGGATTTAAGTACAATCAAGGGCCAGCTTTCAACCTTGGCAGTCCTCTTTCAGTAACCGACTGCTTCTCTTTTCTCGGTGTGTACCTTTGAGGTGTTATGCATATTGTTCCTCCTGTCAGATTGTCTTTGACCCCATGGGATCTCAAATTGGTTCTGTTCTACAGAGACCTCAATGTGGTTTGATCTAACAGGAAGTATTTGAAATTAACGTCCGCAGTCAGGCAATAAGACTACTTGTCCTTTCCAGAGGGCCAAAGAAGGGTCAAGTTGCAACGAACACTACTACGTCTCATTGGATTCATCAGCTTATCTCTCAAGCTTAAGGTCTGAAAGGAAGGGCTTCACCTTCTCCATTGACGGATCATTCCACCAAGAGTGTAGGTACCATCCATCATCAAGCTTCATGGCTCAGGTCTGCAAGGCCACAACACGGTATCCAGTTGACACTTTTACAAGATTCTACCAGGTGGATGTAAGAGCTACTGAGGACATAGCCTTTGGTCGCAATGTTTTGCAGGCTGCTGTTCTTTTGGGCCTCTCCGTAGTTCCTATGTCACCTTCCCCTAATGAGCATGTTTTGAGGCTGCATTCACACTTGAGCATTTTGTAGCTTGAAGCTCCAAAAAAGCTCAAACTTACAAAAATCAATTGTTCTCTATGTTGCCTGTATGCATCAGGTGTCAGGTGTGAACAGGCACCACAGACAACAATTGATTTTTTAAGTTTGAGCTTTTTTGGAGCTTCAAGCTACAAAATGCTCAAGTGTGAATGCAGCAGAGAGATCTCTGTGAGCAAGGCATAATAGAGCTGCTCTGTGACCTGTGATGTACAATAAAGAAAACTGGATTTTTGACTTGCCTGTAAAATCCATTTCTTAGACTATATCACAGGACACAGAGATCTGTCCCACTGTGTTGGGGAATATGGCTTGCTAGAAAACCGAGGACCCTCCTTAATAAGAGGGGTTCTATAGGAAGGGATATTGTCTTTTTCCCTAATGTCTAACCACCTGTAGGTGGTACATAACCCTGTGAGTAAGGAATAACAGAGCTGCTCTATGTCCTGTGATGTACTCCCAAGAAATGGATTTTTACAAAAATCCAGTTTTTAAAAAAAGGGACAAGCCTGTTAAAAAAAAAAACAAACAAAAAACACAACAATAAAAAAAAGTTAATACGTGTCCCTCCACCCATACTTCCGGTTTTCACTCTGCTACAGAACTAAGCTAGCTGAAAAGTCTGAATCCAATAGATACTTCTGCTAAGTATTGGATGCTTTGACCCTTTCCACTGCTGTGGTTCCATCCACAGGTCTATGTGTTACAGCGTCCTGTAGTGACATAATTGTCCAGAGGCTGGAACCACAGTGTTCAGTGCAGGACCAAGCACCAACACTCCCAGAAGTGACGCTGGAGAGTCTTCTGGAAGCTTATCTTTGTGACAGGTGAAGGACTGATGGCAAGACAGGTATTAATGGTTTCTCTTTGCAGGATGATTTTTTTTTTTAATATAGAAAACATAGAATGTCAAAAAATATACTAACGTTATATTGAATATAACTTAAAGTGGTATTAAACCCAAAAGCAAACATTTATAATATTGTAGCTTACCATTTCTTAAATGTGATGGCTGTTTTTCAAAAGAACAAACTCTGCAGCAGAATGTATCAGTTACAGAGAAGGGGCAAACCATTTACATTGACAGGGGTTGCTTACAATGATCAGCTTTTATTTGTTTGAATAAAACCTTTATCTATTAAAAAAAAAAAAAGTTTCTGTTAACTGCTTATAAATTATTAGCAGGAGTTTGGCTTCAATTTCTTGGTGCATTTAAATCTGCTAGTAGATCTAACAATCCCCTCACTCCAGACTGAGAATGGTATTGTCCAAAAGTTGCCCTCATGTTCATTCATCCACAGAGGCACTAATAGACGAGGTGTGTTACTAGCTAGATTACGAGGTGATAACAGAGGAAAAAAGCCTAAAAAAGGAAAAAACTGATGCAGCCACAATATCTAATGATAAGCTGCAATATTAAATTTTTGGTTTTGGATTTAATATTGCTTTTAACACTTACCTTTATTTGTCTCTTCATGGTTATGCAGAAGAGCATGATAAAATACATGACAAGGATAGGCCAAAATACAGGGACGTTGAATGCATCAAAGAAAGTGCATACCATGGCAACAACGATTCCTTTAGTGGCTGAGTGCCTAGAGAAGAAAAAAAAAAAAAAAAAAAAAAAAAAAAAAAAACAGTATTGTGCCATGTGTCTTGCATACATTTTTATTTGAAGATCTTATAAAAACTGACAGACATTCTCTACTTGTGACTACCCATAATAAAAAGCACACCCCTTCCCCTGATCAACTTACCTAAAGGGCCACCTGCTGCTGACATCTTGTATCCTTACACACCCATATGAATACAATAGTTTTCTGTAACCACCTACATATCGGAGCAATAGGCAGCAAAATATTCTACTGTATGCAGACTGCACCATGAGAGGGATGTTTGATCTGATCATCTGGGAGGATGTGCATCTCACACCAGACAGCTCAGGACTTAGATTTGGATACACTTTTATATTCGTCCATGTAAAAGCAAGTGTGGATCTATTCTTTTACTGCAAGGGATTGGAATGTGTGAGCAGAGTAAAGTAAAGATATTTCACCGATGTAGGTTGTGCCAACCAATCAAAAATTAATTAGTAAAATAAAATTAATAAATCTAATTGAAGAGGAATAATCACTTTATTTATTATTGATTTATTGATATTAATTTTGTTTATATGATTATTTGGCACTAAAATCACTGCAATTAGATTTATTAATTTAATAAATTATTGGGATTATGAAAAAAATCTGTCAAAATATTTTATTGAGGATTATTAATTTATAGTTGATGTTTCACCAATTCATTTTTGATTGGTTGGCACAAAATCATTTATGAATTGTTTAATGGTATTTGGTTTTTTAAAAATAATTATGGTTTAAAGGTTATTATGAGGTATCAAGGAGCGCAACATACATCGGTGAAATGTTTTGACACACAGTGGTAGTTATGTGTTTTATGTTGGCGATCCACTAGAATTGAGATCATCTTGGCTCGCAGGTTATACAAATTTACATATATTTAGAGTAAAGTAAAGAGTATATGTAGGAAGAGAAGACCACTACATAAAACTGTAAATCCAGCCAGTGTCTCAATAGGCACATTTGGTTTACATGTTCCCTTTACTGCTGCTTGGACAGCTGATTAGGTACTGATAAGCTGGGGTAGTTTATCCTGCTGCTAATAGAGAACCTGTTACCTGTGCTTTCATGCTTCATGCCGTGTCATGACAGGTGGTCTGTTAAGAAAGTCCAGCACTAGAGCTGCAACTTGTTTGCTTTTGCAAACTGACAATCTAGATGACATACTCTCTGCTAGAAATGGAGAAAAGGGAGGGTCATCCTTCTCGGATTCATTCATGACTCACTTAACTAGATGTGTGTGTGATCAGAGCTCCTGGTCTGTACAGCACACTAGATATATAGAATATTTCATATATAGTTGACTAAAAAGAAACATTTTCTGTCTGAACACAACAGTGAAAATTTAAAAAGAGAAGCTCTCATATGTTAAAACAAAAAAAAAAAAAAATACATGCACAACTTTCTGCAGGTAGAAAAATGTGCTGTTATTTTTAAAAATAGTAGTCTGTAAGTCATTGCACCCACTAATCAGTAAATTGCTGGTGCAATCTCAGGCTCCTGCAGGTGATCAGTGAATCACAGGAAGCATAGAATAACTACTTCATCAGCACCTTAGTAGTTAATTGAGAACTACAGACAGGTGGAGCTCTGTGAATGAATGACAGCCATGTAGGCAGAGGTCTGCACGGTTGCTTTTTAAAAGAATTGAGACAGTGGGTGCAGGGAGAGGATCCCTGGCCCGCTGTCACAAAGGGGGATCGGGGGGTAGTAGGGACTGCAATAGTAACATGTTGTTACACCCTGAATACATGTTAGGAAAGGTGAACAAATCCTTTAAGGAAAACCTCCATGTATTCCTTTAAAATACTGGCCTGCATCACCTCCCAGCTCTGGTCAATGCCTAAATTATTTTTAGTATAGCAGTATGCTTCAGCAACTTATCAAAAATCCCTCTTTGATCTGACAGAAAGCCAAAAAAAAATAAATAAATTAAAAAAAAAAATAAAACCACAGATGGAAGCTGACTGGTTCCTACACACAACATCACCGCAATTATTTTATGTCTGTAACAGTCTAAAAATGTAGTTTCCATCTGCTTATATTTTTTGCAAATAATAAGCAGCTCCAATCACCGCTTGCATTAACTTGAATGTCCTTCAGATGTTATACTTAACTTGCCGCACAAATCTATGCTAACACATTGACTGACAATATGTTAATTACCAAAAATGTATCCAAGATTATAATTCTATGCATTATAATAGTGACAAGTTCGGATACATGTCATATAAAAACACAGTAGTCAATATATTGCATATACTCTAAAGAATGACATTAATACTACGTTCTATTCAAGCTGCAACAGTGCAGAAAATACTACGTACAAAGTATTTTCTTTGAGGGCCTGTATACATAAATGACAGCCAATTCCATTGTGTCATTTATACAACCAGTCAATCACCTACAGAAACTTCCACTCGTTTTCTAGTTTAGGGCTTACAGAACTTTAGTGATTTTTTTTTCCTTTAAAATCATTTGCTATAACCCTAAGTAGTTTGCTCCTGCAAGGTGTAGATCAATATTTCTTAACACAATGTCCATGTAGACACCTTCCATAGTGATACTACCAACCCACAGCACTGTGAGCTCCTACTTCAGAGACCATGCGGTCACTAACATCTCCTGGTATCATTTATCAGGAACCAGTCAGCATGTTTTGATTGGTTACTGGGGTTATTTACTGGTTGACAGTTGTAGGCGATGTCAGTTTGATGAAGGTCATACTACGCTGTCTGAAACATTTCCATGGTGACATCAACAAAATTTTCTGAATGAAGAATCCAGGGGTGCCGGAGATATACTGTATACTACTTAGTTCCTGTGACTGCATCCACAAAAAATGTTACAGCTAACAAAAGCATCAGTGTTATGTCTCTCACAGTTTGTGACACTTTCCTTGTCCATCTGCTACTCAAGATGCATTTTAGGACCACAGCACCTAACACACCTGTCCCTACTGTTCTAGATCTTGGCAATATGAAAACAGGACAGGGACAACCATGCCATAAACATAAAACATAAGGAATGCTGCGCTACATTCAAATCAAACAAAATGTGAATGTGGGATCCCAAAATATTAAATAAAAAAATGTGACAATGTTATCAAAACAGGTCTATACGTGCTTACTGATAATAACATAAATCAAATAAATAGCTCAAAAACATGTGGGAACACAAAAAACAATATCTATATATATGTGCATAAACCAAAAAAACACACATATATAATGTAATCACACGTGCCTATTGTGAAGTGAAAAATAACCATAATAATGGTACACACAAACTTATATCTCAAAGTCCAAAACATAAATATTGTTGGTGAACCAAACAGTAAACGGTGCTTCCAAATTGTACTGTTAGTGACCACAGGTGAAAACTCGTGCAGGTTTCTGGGTGTATACAGATCTGCGAATCCAACCACCATCTGAATTAGCCTCTCACCTTATCCCTTCGACCCTTGCGGATCAAAGAGCAGTAGTGGATCCCTCTCACAGATCCTCCAGGCATCAAAACACTCCAAAGACAGTTTTCTCAGAGTATAATATTCCCACTATGGCTCTTCTCCAGGAAAAGTTGTAATATCAATCTCTCAAAATGAGACAAAGGAGTATTCATCTGAAAGCATGAGGTTTGTTCTTGGACTGGCTGCTACGTAAGTTTCAATGTAAATATGCTACATGTTCCTATGGTATAATTAAATATACTACACTATGGGAGGATTCCTTTGTCTCATTTTGAGAGATTGATATTACAACTTTTCCTGGAGAAGAGCCATAGTGGGAATATTATACTCTGAGAAAACTGTCTTTGGAGTGTTTTGATGCCTGGAGGATCTGTGAGAGGGATCCACTACTGCTCTTTGATCCGCAAGGGTCGAAGGGATAAGGTGAGAAGCTAATTCAGATGGTGGTTGGATTCGCAGATCTGTATACACCCAGAAACCTGCACGAGTTTTCACCTGTGGTCACTAACAGTACAATTTGGAAGCACCGTTTACTGTTTGGTTCACCAACAATATTTATGTTTTGGACTTTGAGATATAAGTTTGTGTGTACCATTATTATGGTTATTTTTCACTTCACAATAGGCACGTGTGATTACATTATATATGTGTGTTTTTTTGGTTTATGCACATATATATATAGATATTGTTTTTTGTGTTCCCACATGTTTTTGAGCTATTTATTTGATTTATGTTATTATCAGTAAGCACGTATAGACCTGTTTTGATAACATTGTCACATTTTTTTATTTAATATTTTGGGATCCCACATTCACATTTTGTTTGATTTGAATGTAGCGCAGCATTCCTTATGTTTTATATTTACTTAATCACTGGTATATGATTTAATGCTAGCAGCTCTCTTTGGGATTTACACACATATTTAATTGATTTATTTAATTTTTAAATATACACTTGGAGCGCAGGAGGGTCACACCATCACATGCCATAAACATGACACTGTAAAGAATAAAAAAAAAAAAAAGAAAAAAAAGGAAGGATATTTAAAACGATGCAACTGCAGACACACAAAACCTTACCAAAATTTAAATTCCGGAAGCCGTCTAATAAATGGACGGAACTCTTCATTTTGTTTTGTCGGTAATGACGGACCCTCATCTAGAAAAACAAAAAACATGCACAGCCATGTGAAAACGGAAACAGCAGCTTGGTGGACAATCGTCTCCACATACAGCTCTATCAACATATTTGAACCAACCAGTCAAGTTTGTAAAAATCTGGGATTTATAAGCAGACTTACAGTGGATATAAAAAGTCTACATACTCCTGTTAACATGTCAGGTTTCAGTGATGTAAAAAAAAAAAAAAAACACCTCAGTTGAACAACAAACTGAAATCTTTTAGGTGGAGGGAAGTAAAAATAAAAAGCTTAAATAATATGGTTGCATAAGTGTGCACACCCTTAAACTAATACTTTGTTGAAGCACCTTTAGATTTTATTCCAGCACTCAGTCTTTTTGGGTATGAGTCTATCAGCATGGCACATCTTGACTTGGCAATATTTGCCCGCTCTTCCTTGCAAAAACACTCCAAATCTGTCAGATTTTAAGGGCATCTCCTGTGCACAGCCCTCTTCAGATCACCCCACAGATTTTCGATGGGATTAAGGTCTGGGCTCTGGCTGGGCCATTCCAAAACTTTAATCTTCTTCTGGTGAAGCCATTCCTTTGTTGGTTTGGATGTATGCTTTGGTTCGTTGTCATGCTGAAAGATGACGTTCCTCTTCAGATTTCTAGCAGAAGCCTGAAGGTTTTGTGCCGATATTGATTGGGATTTGGAACTGTTCATAATTCCCTCTACCTTGACTAAGGTCTCAGTTCCAGCAGAAGAAAAACAGCCCCAAATCATGCTGCCACCACCATGCTTCACTGTGGGTATGGTGTTCTTTTGGTGACTGGCAGTGTTGTTTACGTGCCAAACATATCTTTTGCAATTATGGCCAAAAAAAGTTCAACCTTGGTTTCATCAGACCATAACACATTTTCCCACATGTTTTTGGGAGACTTCAGATGAGTTTTTGCAAAATTTAGCTGGCTTCGATGTTTTTCTTTGTAAGAAAAGGCTTCCATCTTGCCACTCTGCCCCATAGCCCAGACATATGAAGAATACGGGAGATTGTTGTCACTGTACCACATAGCCAGTACTTGCCAGATATTCCTGCAGCTCCTTTAATGTTGCTGTAGGCCTCTTGGCAGCCTCCCAGACCAGTTTACTTCTCATCTTTTCATCAGTTTTGAAGGGCCGTCCAGTTCTTGGTAATGTCACTGTTGCATCATATTTTCTCCACTTGATGAGGACTGTCTTCACTGTGTTCCATGGTATATCTAATGCTTTGGAAATTCTTTTGTACCCTTCCCCTGAGTGATACCTTTTAACAATGAGATCCCTCTGATGCTTTGGAAACTCTGTGGACCATGGCTTTTGCTGTAGGATGCGACTAAGAAAATGTCAGGAAAGACCTACTAGAACAACTGAACTTTATTTGAGGTTAGCAGAGGCACTTTAAAACAACCGCAGGTGTGCACTGACTCTTAACATGATTTTGAATGTGATTGCTTAATTCTGTACACAGCTACATCCCCATTTATAAGAGGGTGTGCACACTTATGCAACCGCATTATTTTAGTTTATGTTCACTCCCACCCCCCATCCCCCCGAAAAAAAAGACTTCAGTTTTTCAATTGAGTTGTACAGTTTATAGGTCACATTAAAAAAGGTAGAAAATGTTCTGAAATGATTTAACTTCATCTCAATTTTGCATCACAGAAACCTGACATTTTCACAGGGGTGTATATACTTTTTATATCCACTGTACATCTCAGGGATAGGTGGGTGATGCGGTTTGGCTTTATTATCCTCCTGTCAGAGTCATTGGGGTTGATTTACTAAAAATTGGAGAATGTCAAATCTGGTTTCTATGCAGAGCTGCACCAATCAGCTTCCAGATTTATTTTGTCAAAGCTTAATTGAACAAGCTAAACTTAAGAATCTGACTGGATACCATGCGCAGCTGCACCAAATTTTGCACTCTCTAGCTTAGTAAATCAACCCTGTGTCAGGCACCAGAGAGGCCAATCTGCTCTCTGTCTGAGCTCAGGACTGACAACTGACACGGTCAGCCTGCTGGATGAGGATAAACAGGTCTTTTGTTTTCCTTCATGTAACCCCGATAGCATCTTTGTTATATGACAGTTTTAAGTGTCTGTTATTAGCACCAAGCTCTAGCATACAGCCTGACCCTTCTGCACGGACTGCGTTTCTAGTCTTTTAAACTTACTTTATCTTATACACATACATACAGCATTAACAACTGTACAATAGAAGATTTCAAAACTAACCCACATTTAAAAAGCTGATTGCTTAGATTGCACAATAGCTGTCACACCACATCAAATAGACAGTACAATTCCACAACAAATGCCAAAATACGACTATGTCTGGCAAGGATATCTTGCTGCTGGAACTCCACAGATAAACACGTAGTCAGCATTTCGCAAATATGGAGGTACTGGATTTAACATGGTTAAATCTTGTGAAAGATTTGTGGGAGATATTTGCCTGTATAGGATTACACCCAAATTTATCGTCAACTAGGGCTGCAACTAATGATTATTTTCATAATTACTTGACCGATTATTGTTTTGATTATTCAGATAAAAAAAAACAAAAAACAAAATGAAAAAAGATGTTTGGTTAGGAACAACATATCCTATCCTCTCTCAGAATAACAGAATATATAGTATAGATACTTATAAAAGGATGAAACTGGTACACATCAGACTCAGATCACTTTTTTTTCTTCTTTACATGAAAGACCTAAAAACACCATTTTGCAGATTTTCAGACATGACTAGAATATAATATATGTGGCAGACTAGAATATTATACATGACAGCTTGAGAGAAGCTACCTACACCTGCTGTCACTATTCCATTTGTCAGCGGCACGTGTTTTTTTTTTTTTATCACCAGTCATCATGGGGTTAAAAAAAAAACCACACACACACCAAGTCAAACCAGGACTTTTACAGGTATAAAAAAGGGATGCTAGCAAGGCAATACTACACGTTGAGACCATTCCAGTCCAGAGACCATTAATCAAGATGGCAGACAACAGTGTTAGTGCGTGCATGGAACAGCACGTGGTGATGAAGTTTCTTGTAAATGTAAAACCCTCGGATATCTACAAGACTTCAAGCACAGTACAGAGATGAGACGCTCAGCCGCAATATGAAAAATTTGACCGGTGTAAGCATTTCAAAGATGGCTGTACATCCCTCAGTGATCATCTCAGCCGTGGTGGTTCCCAGCCCACAGCAGTCATTCCTGTGAACATTCAGCATCTGATCCTGTCTGACTGACACATAGCCTGAATAACGAATCTTTCTGCGGGAGCAATGAACACAACGATGACAAAGTGTATCAGGAAGTCCTAGGATAGTTCAGATGTACTGACAAAGCTTTCCAGGCTATGTTAAATGCTGGGATAGATGTATGAAATGCAGTGGGGGGGGGGGGGGGGCTATGTCAGAAATATAAATGCAGTTTCCATTCCTTGACATTTGTTCTTTTGTATATTTAGAACACACACACACACACAAACACGCACTATATTGCCAAAAGGGACACCTGCCTTTACACATACATGAACTTTAATGCCATCCCAGTCTTAGTCCATAGGGTTCATTATTGAGTTGGCCCCGCCCTTTGCAGCTATAACAGCTTCAACTCTTCTGGGAAGGCTGCCCACAGTGTGTCTATGGGAATGTTTCACCATTCTTCCAGAAGTACATTTGTGAGGTCAGGCACTGATGTTGAACAAGAAGGCCTGGCTCACAGTCTCCGCTCTAATTCATCCCAAAGGTGTTCTATCGGGTTGAGGTCAGTCAAATTCCTCCACCCCAAACTCGCTCATCCATGTCTTTATGGACCTTGCTTTGTGCACTGGTGTGCAGTCATGTTGGAACAGGAAGGGGCCATCCCCAAACTGTTCCCACAAAGTTGGGAGCATGAAATTGTCCAAAATGTCTTGGTATGCTGACGCCTTAAGAGTTCCCTTCACTGGAACTAAGGGGCCAAGCCCAACCCCTGAAAAACAACCCCACACCATAATCCCCCCTCCACCAAACTTTGTACTTGGCACAATGCAGTCAGGCAAGTACTGTTCTCCTGGCCACCACCAAACCCAGACACATCCATTGGATTGCCAGACAGAGAAGTGTGATTCGTCACTCCAGAGAACACGTCTCCACTGCTCTAGAGTGCAGTGGCGGCATGCTTTACACTACTGCATCCAACGCTTTGCATTGCGCTTGGTGATGTAAGGCTTGGATGCAGCTGCTTGGCCATGGAAACCCATTCCATGAAGCTCTCTATGCACTGTATGTGTGGTAATCTTATGACCACACGAAGTTTGGAGGTCTTTAGCTACTGATTCTGCAGACAGTCAGCGACTTCTGCGCGCTGTGTATTTCAGCATGCACTGACCCCGCGCTGTCATTTTACATGGCCTACCACTTCGTAGCTGAGTGGCTGTTGTTCCCAGTTGCTTCCACTTTGCTATAATACCACTAACAATTGACTGATTCGAACGCCTGAATCCAATGATTTGGAGGGGTGTCCCAATACTTTTGGCAGTGTACACACCCACAGGGGGAGAACTCATGCTGGGTCGACCCCTAGCTGCACTGCTTGCTTTTGTTGACACAGTGTACAGAGCTGTATGTGTGCTGCACGGTGTATACTGACCAACTGATAACTATTTTTATGATCGATTAGAATTGATTATGTCGATTAGTTCCTTCAGCCCTGTCGTCAACACCTTTACACAGTAATTAAGATTTCAGTTAAAAGAAACATATTGTACCTGAATCTTCCATTAAGGATGGGTCTACTTTTGGAGATAAGAATGCTATGAAGAGATTTAGGTGGTAGATACCCAAGGCATACGTTACTATATACCAACCCTGCAAAAAAGAAAAAAAAAACGAAATATAAAAAAACACAATAGTGTGAACATCCAAATTAAATTTAATGCATCAGTCTACACATTTTATATAGTTCAGATATTCCAGCAGCTACAGCTCTGCACCTAAGCCCTCTTGTTCAGCCACTTTCTGCAGCCTTTAGAAGAAGGCTGCACTCTCACTACAGGATGTCAGTTATTCTAAATAATAGTGAAAGCAGCATAAGGAGCATTAGCCTATGTGCGAAGGGGACAGAGCGAGAACACTGATAATGGAGGGGATCTCTCACTGCTCGAGTCTTTAAAATAATGAATTCATTATAAAGAGTGATACTTTAGCTATGGTAATAAAGTTAATCCAAACAGTTCCCTGTAAAATAAAATGTATACTTGCCTGTTGGGTGGCGAGTTATTTCTTTTTTTCATTCAAAAAGCCACAGGAACTGCTGCCATCATACACTTCCAGGTATGTGCCGCATTGTGTGCATCCCACTGGGCACTGTAGTTCATCCTGCTTGACAAAGTGGTTTCACCTGTTAACCCCTTTGTCCCACAGGACAGTAATTATACAGAGATCAGCTGGTGAAACCACTGCGTCCAGCAGTGGGTGGGGGCACAATATTTGACAAAAATTTCAAATAGCAGTGGTGAATGGAGCTGTTCAATAGACATTTTACCCACCATCCATCAAATAGGCAAGTATAAAGATTCCTATTCTACAGGGAGTTGCCGATACATCTAGTGACAGGTTCTCTTTAAAATTTTGAGCCCCTTCAAGTTTTAGCTAAATATTAACCCAGTAAATCTGACCTGACAGTGTTAACGCTACCTGACCTGCCTGTTTCAGCATCGTATTTACTAGCTCAATGACTCCCAAGAAAAATGGTCACAGCTAGAGAAAAGGGCTCATAGGTCGGCTGCTAGAAACTCTCAGTTTGGCACATTATATATTGAGAAAGCAATGAAATACCAGAGATAGTAAAACCCTGTGCTGGCCCCTGCTAGCTTAGATAGTGGCAAGTTTTCTTCAGGACAAAAAGTACTGTGTGTTCTGCATAGTTTTTAGCTACAGAGGCCAATGGGTTTAATATTTTTTTAATTTTGAAATAGGAATTATCCATTATCTACTAAGTCCCTCAAAATAGCCAACTGCTGCATATTATATTACAAACATGGCAATCTCTATGAAGTGCATATTCAACAAAGCTTGCAGCAACAGGTAACAAAAAACATACCTGTAGTATATAAACCCTTATCATGTAGAGCATGCTTAGGCCCATAGTCATCAGCCATCGCACTGCTGTGTAAGGTGTGGATTTGTCTAGCCACGACTGGTATATCTGAAAAACAAACAAATGTTAATAAAAAACAAAAAAACAAAAAAAAAAACCACTATGTTGTAACAAATAAACGTGTTGCAATCATCAAAACAACAAAAAAAAAGGTCCACTAAGGTTAAATAAATCAGATGGAAGTGCATCCAACAGGTCCCTTCATCACTGGGCTATTGGCAGTATATACACTGCTCAAAAAAATTAAAGGAACACTTTGAAAACACATCAGAGATCTCAACTGGGAAAAATATGCTGGATATCTATACTAATATGGACTGGGTAATGTGTTAGGATTGTAAGGATGCCCCATTGTTTGATGGAAATGAAAATTATCAACCTACAGAGGACTGAATTCAAAGACACCCCGAAGATCAAAGTGAAAAAATGATGCAGCAGGCCAGTCCATTTTGCTGAAATTTCATTGCAACAACTCAAAATGGTACTCAGTTTGTATGGCCCCCATGTGCTTGTATGCATGCCTGACAACATCGGGGCAAGCTCCTAATGAGACAGTGGATAGTGTCCTGGAGTATTTCCTCCCAGATCTGGATCAGGGTATCACTGAGCTTCTTGACAGTCTGAGGTACAACCTGGCAGCGCCAGATGGACCGAAACATGATATCCCAGAGGTATTCTACTGGATTTAGGTCAGGCGAGCGTGGGGTCCATTCAATGGTATCAATTCCTTCAACCTCCAGGAACTGCCTGCATACTCTTGCCTCATGAGGCCAGGCATTGTTGTGCACCAGGAGGAACCCAAGACCCAGTGCACCAGCATAGGGTCTGACCAAGTCCAACGATTTCTTCCCCATACCCAATAGCAGTCAGGGTGCCATTGTCTAGCCTGTAGAGGTCTGTGCGTCCCTCCATGGATATGCCTCCCCAGACCATCACTGACCCACCACCAAAACGGTCAGGCTGAATGAGGTTACAGGCTGCATAACGTTCTGCACAGTTTCTCCAGACCCTTTCACGTCTCTCACATGCGCTCAGGGTGAACCTGCTCTCATCTGTGAAAAGCACAGGGTGCCAGTGGTGGACCTCCCAATTCTGGTGTTTAATGGCAAATGCCAAATCGAGCTCTATGGTGTCAGGCAGTGAGCACATGGCCCACTAGAGGACATCGGGCCTTCAGGCCATTCTCATGAAGTCCATTTCTGATTGTTTGGAAAGAGACATTCAAACCAGTGGCGTACTGGAGGTCATTTTGTAGGGCTCTGGCAGTGCCTCAAGTCCTACGAGTACAGTTTACACCAATGTGCTGCAGTGGTGGCACTGAAAAAAAAAAAAAAAAAAAGGCAAACTTTTTTTTTTCAGTGCAATGTGTTTGCAACACAATACATCACATTGCAACCCGCAAAAAAAGGAGTTGATAAAAAGAGTAAACCGCAATAGATCATTTAGAAGGTATCGGCATAGCCTCCTTCACAGCGCACGCCAAGCCACGCTAAGTAGCAAAAGTGGCACTTAGAGATAATGGGACAAACCATATAACACTGATAGGGGTGCTTAAAAAAAGGCATGCTCTTTTTCATATGCCGAATACTTTATTTTCCAAAGGAAATGAAAAAAAAAAAAAAAAAAAAAAAAAAAACACAACGACTCACAGTTGCATTTTTAAGAGCCTGCAAAGGTTTTCTGATAAAACGTGATCAGGCGGCTCTAGAGCCGCCTAACCACATTTACGGTGCTCTTAAAAAGGGGCACCAGAGGCTCCGGTGGTGCTTCCTGGGCTATCCTTTTCTACCAGGGAAACAGCTTCCCTGGAGTAAGCAAAAGGAACTTCCCTGGAGTAAGCAAAGGAAGCAACGTGCACTGCGACACTTCTGGGATCACAGCTGTCATTCCTCAGTTAGTATAGCACAACCTATGCTGGAATAGTTTCATTGGCGGGTAGGAGAGACTTTGGGGGTCTAGCAGACCACCAATGTCTATGTAAAGAGGACCTGTCACCTGCCCATGCTATCACATAAGGTATCCTTGTGATAACGAGTGGAGGGGGGGGGAAAGGGCCGCGCGCCCCCCCCCCCCCCCCCCCAAGTACATTGGAATGAAAACAATAAATGAAATGTCGTCTATGAAGACTTTTGGGTACCATGGTCTGTTCTGATTCCACAGGAGTGCACAGTTTTAAAACTTGACATGTTTAATCACTTGCCCTCCATCCTACAGCAGAAGTACTGCTACAGGGCGGCACGGCTGTACAAAATCACATATATATAAAACACGTGATTTGCATTTACTGGTAGGGAGCATGTGCCGCTCTACCCGTAGCGCTATTGGCTGGGGATGTCAATCACCGAGTCCCAGCTGGCGATTCATGGCCTGCACTCAGCGATCGAGGGCAAAGCTGACAGGGGAGAGACCTGTGTGCTGGTATGGTGGTGATCAGGACACTAATATTTATTATGGCGGTGATCAGGGCGCTGGTATGGTGTAAGGCGGTGATCAGCGCGCTGGTATGGTGTATGGTGGTGATCAGGGTGTTGGTTTGGGGTATGACGGTGATCAGGACATTAGTATGGGGGTGTTTTGTGCGCAGTGGGACAGGTGACAGGGCCTACCTGCATTATTTAATATGTAAATACTGGGGCACTGATCAGGGACACTGGGGTGGCTGGCACTGCAGTGTGAGTGTACAAGCATGCTGACAGGCTGCTGTACACTCACACACTGCAGGTCTGCTTCTCTCTGCTCTCACATTGACAGCAGAGAGAAGGGATCTGCTGTGCTATGATTGGTCACAGCAGTCACATGGTAAAACACCACGCGATCGCCCAAAGACAGTGGTAATGCGATCCGCTGCGTCTGGGCAACACATCGATCACCAGGCTCTGGGTCCCATGCTCTGTGCGCTGCCCAGGAGGCATCGGTTCAGGCTAATGTACAGGAAAGTTAGCCCGCATCGGCGCTGCTTCTCATCCGCCCACTCTACATAGACGTTATAATTTTCATGTAAACCAATTAACCACTTCCCAACCGCCTTATAGTAGAACTACTGCTACAGGGCAGCAGGGCTGTGCAAAATCACACACACGATTTTGAATGTCTGGAGGGGGGGGGGGCGTGCACGCCCTACCTGCGCTGCCATTGGCGATTGCAGCTGTCAATCACTGGTAATTCCCCCACCTGGCAATCACTGACAGGGGAGAGGTCTGTATGTAAACAATACAGATCTCTCCCCTGTCAGCTCCTCCACACTGCTTTGTATGGCTCTGCATAACAGAGCCATAGAAAGCAGTGTGCTTACACAGTAAAGCACGGCACACTGTAAAAAACAAAACACAGTAAAACACACAGTTAACCCTTTGATCGCCCCAGATGTTAACCCCTTCCTGCCCAGTCAGTGCTTTTTATTAGCACTGATCACTGTATTAGTGTCACTGGGGATGTCAGTGACAGTTTCCCCCCCAATGTCAGAATGCCCGCCGCAGTCCCACTATAAGTCGCTGATTGCCGCCATTATTAGTATAAAAATGTAAAAAATAAAAAATTCCAGTATATATAGCGCCATTTGTAGACGCTATAATTGTCATGTAAACCAATTAATTTACATGTATTAAGATTTTTTTTCAGCAAAGACATGTAGCAGAATACATTTTGGCCTAAATTTAGGACAATTTGATTTCTTAAATATTTTTTACTTGACATGCTTAATAGCAAAAAGTCAAATATATATATTTTTTTTTCTTGTCAGAATTGTTCGTCTTTTGTTAAATTAAAAAAAACAACAAAAAAAAAAAAACGCACAGATGATCAATTACCACCAAAAGAAAGCTTCATTTGTGGGGAAAAAGGACATAAATTTCATTGAGGTGCAGCATAGCATGACTGCGCAGTTGTCAAAGTAAAACAGCACCGTATCGCAAAAAATTACCTTGGCATTTAAGCAGACATGTTGCAGAATACATTTTGGCCTAAAATTATGAAGAAATTTGATTTTTTTTTTTTTACTGGACATGTTTAATAGCAAAAAGTCAAAAATATTTTTTTTCCCTCAAAATGAAATTTATGTAATTTTTTTTCCCACAAATAGCTTTCTTTTGGTGGTATTTGATCGCCTGTGTGGTTTTAAATTTTTTGCACTATAAACAAAAAACATATCCAGTAAAAAATTAAAAAATACAAAATTTCATCATAAATTTAGGCCAATATGTAATCTGCTACACGTCTTTGCTAGAAAAAAAAAAAATCCACCCCAAAATTAATTGCTTTACATGAAAGTTAGAGTCTATAAATGGAGGTATATATAATACCTACCTGGAATTTTTATTTTTTTTCGACTAGTAATGGGGGCAATCAGCGACTTAAAGCGGGACTGAAGCAGGCATTCTGACACTGGGTGGGGGACTACCTGCCACTGACATCCCAATGACACTAAATACAGTGACCACTGCTAATAAAAAGAACTGACATTACACTAATGACACTGGGCAGGAAGGGGTTAACATCTCAGGTGATCAAAGGGTTAACTGTGTGCTGTTTTACACCATGTGCTGTGTGTATTTTACTTGGGAATCGTGCTGCTGTGTATTTCTCTGCTGTGAAATACACAGAAACAGCAGCATGTTACCGCTTGTGTGTTCTTTACACACAGGTCTCTCCCTGTTACTTGGCAATCGCCGAGACAGAACAAGGCATGCTAGTTAGTATTCAGCTGTAGGGAGCCCTTAGGAAATACTGGCGAATTAGTCCCTTGCCCTCTTCATTGAGAAAAAAAAATTGAGTTTTCTATGAGCAATAGGACCATTTGAAAAACTTTGGTTCAGACTGTAATTTTTAGGAACACCAGCTTCCTGAATCCCTAGGATTTATTCAGCCCTTTTTATGTACAACTTTTTACAAAACCCAATCGCAAATCCATTCATGTTAGGGTATTAGCAATTTACAGGAAATCTCATTTATATCAGTGTAGTCAACCAAACTGCTTTTTTCTTACCAAAATGCCAAGGTTTTGTTCTGTGTACATCTATCTATCTCTATATCAAAAGGCACAGTAATAAATCCAAAGAAAAAAAACAAAAAAAAAAACAACACTTTGTTACAGTAACAAAAAAAGATTCAGGCATTTACTTTGCACTTACCTGCCCTAACCTTGAGAAGAAGCGATATACCAGTGAGGGCTTGCCATGAACTGACTCACCAATACTATCTCCTTCTGACATTCTGTTTCTGTGTAAAAATCAAAGAGTGAATGAGTGGTGACCGATAATAGACGGCATTTGGTAGCTGAATGATGAAGCAGAGTTGATCAAATTAAAAAACATACCATTTATTTAAAAATGTTAAATCCTTATCCTCCAAAGCATTGGGCATATGTGAGAAAAGCAGTTGAATGAAGATGCCTTGTATAGTATATAACGGTGTATAGTATATAAGTATAACGGTGTCACATGACTTTCTTCATTTTTATACATCATCCACAGACCGATGATCTTAGCACTCAATGAACCTTTACTGTTCTGGAGAACATGCACATAGAAACCTCACCTAAGAAATCGTCGCTCTGACACATTTCACCCTACAAGAGGCTAAATCACACAGGCCAGACATGTCAAAGCAGAGGAGTCCCAGGTGGGGCTTCAACCAACGCCCTCCCAATATTTAGCTGAGTCCTGTATTGTTTGAGCGCCGTATACACCTGCGGGTCTTCTCTCTTTTCTCCCCACTAATTGGCTCTTGCTGCTGTCAGTAAAATCCTGTTCACAAAGAGTGGGGGGGGCGCTGAGGCTAGCTGAGTGTGCGGGCGCATGCGCGTCAATGGATGCACACAGCATGACTCGGAATCAAGCCCTGCACGTCTGCCCCCACAGCAAGCGCTTGCTTTGGGGGCAGATGCTTAAGATGAAGAGCCAGGATCACCAGTAGGGGACCCAAGAAGTGGAGGTTCTGGGCTTCTCCGTGCAATACTATTGCACAGAGCAGGTAAGCATAACATATTTATTTTTTTTTTTTTTTAAATTGCCTTTACAAAACTTTCGAGTGACCCAATAGACTAAAAACCCAAGGCACTCTAATAATGCAGATCTTAACACCATCTAAGTCAGTAGTTGTCCATTAACAAGGTATAGGGGGCCTCAACTGAGGCCCTTATCACCAAAACCAGACATAACTTTCAGTATACTGCCAGTCACTGACTAACAGATGCTGGGTACACAGTTGCACCAAAACAGCAACAAACTATCGAAGAGTCCAACAATGATTTACTGGTTCACTAAATGATCATGTAAGAGACAACAAATAGCTATAGCATTTCAGGGGTCCATAGATCTTCTCCTAGGGGTTAAAAAAGAACTTAACTCTGCCCAACCCCAATGTAAAAAAAAAAAAAAAAAAAAAATCCAAAATAACAAAAAGCAAACAAAGAACACACACACATACTTACTAGACCCATGCAGTCCAGCGTTGTCTTGTGGAAGCAAAAGCTCTCCTTTCACCTCTTTTCCCCGGGGTTATCATCATTAACTGCGATCTGGCATGTGCACAGACACACTTGCACGTCTCTGGAAGGTCTGCACACGTGCGCCAGACTCTACACATCCAAACGCCATGGAGTCTCTATCAAAATGGTCTTCTTGCTTTCAGGGTCCCATACAAAGCCCTATGTTCTCACAACACCTACTGCAATTTCTCAGTTCTATAACACATCAGCAAAAAAGGGCACTCTCATTTGACAGGGGATGGCAGCTGGGGGAACATAGTCATTTAAGCTGGACTGAAGGGGGAATTACCCTGGAAGCATTTTTCACAATGTGCAAGTAAGTATGCCTCACAAATTTTACACACAATGAAATAAAGAACCTCAGAATATCCCTTGGTCCAGCAATGACAGCTCCACACTCTCCCCCTCTGCATCACAGCCACCGTTCCCATTTTCACAGAAGTTTTTTTTTTGTTTTTGCTACCAGGTGTCTTTCTTCTTTGCCCGCATGGTGAAAAGGATTTTACTGGTAAACCAAAAATCCCATTTTCTGTATTGTACACCACTGGACACAGAGCATCTTCATATCCAATAGATAGGGATGTCTCACAGCACTGAATATGAGGGGAGGGCAACAAGTCAACTGGCCCCAATCAAACTAAGACAGTTAGAACCTCACACAGCAGCCTGTAAAACACACAGACCAAAGGTAGCGTCCTCAGCGGCTCTAACATTGTAAAAAAGTAGAAACTGAAGACCAGGCAGGCAGCTGTACAAACCTGGGCATGGGAAATGGTAGACTTGGAAGCTGTATGACCCCTTCTTGGGCCTTCAGGAATCACAAAAAGGGAATCTGATAAACGAATTGCAGCAGTAGACTTCAGGTAAAACTTGATAGCCAGAACCACATCCAAAAGTATGAAAAGCCTTGCCCTCCTCCATCTGCAGCTTAGCACAGAAAGAGGACGCCACAATGTCCTGGTTGGGATGGAACAAAAACTATGCCAGGCAAAAATGACAGTTGAGGCCAAAAAAACCACCTTCTCATGATGGAGAACCAGGAAAATTTCCTCACAGGAAAAAGCAGCCAATTCCAGAACTCTGTGTGCCAAAAAGTAAACGGCAACCAGAAAAATAACCTTTTGAGTTAGGACAAAAATGAAATATGCCATATAGGCTCAAAAGACAGTACCAAGCTGAGGTCCCTCGCAGTTGACGGAATCCTGACCGATGGAACAGTACATGTGACAACTTGCACAAAGACACATACCAAGGAAAGTAAAGCTATCAGTCTATGAAAAAAAGGACTGCCAAGGCCTAAATCTGGTCCTTGGATCATATTCAAGGCCAGTTCCAGATAAACTTCAGGATGGAGAAAAGCCAGGATGCGATCCATGACAGGCTTGTGAGAAGTCCTCTAGCCTCACATCAAGCAATGCGAGATTTCCAAGATCAGTGGTAAATCTTCCTTGAAGTCACATTAAGAGCCTTCAGTAGGCTAGGAATGACCGAAACAGAAACTGCCCAGTCTCCCAAGACCCTGGATTCAACAGCCATACCATTAAGCCAGCGATTGTAAGGAAGGATGGTAGATCAGACTTTGCGCCAAACAGTATGGTCAATCTGGAAGGATCCAAGGGTTGTCTACTGACATGTTTACAAGTTCTCCCAGACCAGCCCAGGACAACTAGAATCACCAGAATTCTGTCCACTTGAATTCTGCGAAACAGAAGAAGTAATGGTTAAAAGGCATAAATTAGGAAGAACTAGTTCTACGGTGTCACCAGAGCATCCATTGCAACATGGGATGTGGATAGCTAACATCAAAGTAACATGGAGTTCCTCCAAAAAAGGATGATTACCTGGACCTAGAGATTGTCCAGAACTCCAATCCAGCCCATCAGGCTGGTGATAGTCATCAGGATGCTCCAGGATAGAGGGAGGATTGATTTTCCCATCTCCAACATCACTGTTATATAACCCTCCAGTCCAGAAACAGCCTTGTTCTGGCCTTTAAAGACATTGAGGTATTCAACAACTGCAATGTACCGTTTGATGGGACTAAGACATTTTGTTCTGGGAGTCTGGAACGAAAACTGGACAAAAAGGCACTGCCTCAAAAGGAGGCTACCAACTTTCCCAGAACCCTCATGCAATAGCAAATTGAGGGATTTGAGCACAAGATATTTGACCAGAAGATGGATCACTCTCATCCTGGACGGTATCCAGGGACAAGCTTAAATATTCCAACCACTGGGTTGGAACCAAGACAACTTCTCTAAATTCAGAGTCCATCCAAACCTGCACCAAGTGAAACTCCAGCAACGAAGTGACTTGCTCTCTCATAAGTAAGCGTCATACAAAAGGAATATTTTGGTTGCCCAATAGCCCCCAGAACCGTAGCTAGAAAACTGGTGAGCACTTTGGGAGCTGTAGACAGGCTAAACAACAATGCAACAAACTGAAAGTGGCAGTCCTCCACCACAAACTATTGGTGAGGTGGCAAGGTCTAAATGTGCAGGTAAACCTCTGATTTTCACTGATGCCAGGAAAACTCCCAGATGGATAGACCACTGATTCAATCTAGAACTTCTGCACTCGTAGAAACTCAAGTTTCTTGAAATTGAAGGTGCAACAAACATTACCATTTGGTTTCAGACCAGTGAAAGGTTTGAGTGGAAACCATAAAACCTTTCATTCTCTGGATCCTGAATGATCACTCCTTGCAAGAGAACAAACAGAGGGCGCACCATCCTAGCGCATTATCCCAGGGGTATTCTATTATAGATCGGTTAAAAACATGCTCACAAATAGTGCAGGTACACAGCATATCAAGCCATTACCTTGTGTCACAGTGGACAGCAAAACCCAGAGTGGACCAACACCAAGCAGACACCATCTGGGATCCAAAATCGACTTTCACGTTTTGAGGGCAAACATTCTTCAACAGAGCCAAAATATGTAGGCACCAACACTTAATCACTCAAGGTGATAGATGGTGATTAAGCGCTTGAAGAAGAGTAACATTTTTTTAGGGGGCGGGGGGGAAAAAAAAAAAAAAAAAAAAAAAAAACTCACTTGTCCCTCTCTGCCATCCTCTGCAACTTTCCCCCTACTTCAGAAAGTTGGGGTGCCCCTTTACTGTGAAGAGGACCTGTGCCCTGGCTTATTGGACTTTTGAGTCCATAGCTTAAGAAACTGGGGTTTTGGTTTGAATCCCTAGGACATACTGGACTGCTTTTTGAAGTAGAGAGAGCAGCAGGTTGTTGAACTGTAGGTTTTCCAGTGCGGGATACAGGTACCATCCTTCCAAGTACTGAAAAGCTGTAGAAAAATGGATCTAAATAAAGCAAGTCTCTTAATCCCTGATGGAAGAGTTGAGAAACTAGCTGTTTTTCTGTACAAAACTGCACAGACATGACCATCACCTAAGACCCTAGCAAAAAACATGCCTAATGGGAAGGTGTTATGCCTGGGAGGGGACTTCAAGACCCTTTTTTTTTGGCAATGTCCAATCCACTGAAGGCGCCACCATCATTTTATCACAGTGGATATGAAGATGCTCTGTGTCCTGTGATGTACGATAAAGCAAAAATATTTTTTGAAAACAGAATAGCAGGAAGTTACCTCTAATGAATTGTATTATGTCCAGTGTCGCTCTGTACTGTACAAATAGTTTCATTAATGCCAGAAATCACACGGCACTCTTTTTCTGGCGCTGTGATGGACAGTTCTGTCTATAGTACAGTGAAGGCTCGTATTGTTCACTCTACCCTCATCCATTAACAAAAAGGTATTGTATTCTTCTTACAGAATGCAAGAAATTCTGTGAATGAACTTCCTTCAACCATTTCAGATCCAAGCTCTGCCCATTACACCCCTAAAGACAATATCCTCAGCAACCACTAACACTCATTGGACAGGGAAATGATGGGTGGATGGGGCTTACTCCCAAAATCAAAAAGTCAAAAACTTGAAAATGAAGCCTCTTTCTGGTGGGTGCAATGGCATAGAAGAAGCTTTCCTAGTTAGCAAAGGTAATAGAAGGTACATCGTGGTAAATCTTCTAAAAAAAACTTGAAGCACATCTCTGGGGAAAACAAATATCCTCTTTTATAGTGGGGCTGCCTTCAAACTACAAGTGTTGAATGGTTGTTCACATTTGGGGTACCAGCAAAAAAAAAAAAAAAAAAAAACCTCCAAAAACAGTTTTATTTACCTGATCTTCAGCAGCCGGCCCTCTCTTCTACACTCCAGCTTGTGGTCTGTTCCTTGGCACCGTCACATCCAACACAGAGCTATGTGCCCCCATAGTGGCCCATGGTGTGGTGTGCATAAACACCAAAAGTGAACATAGAAAGTGTACAGTCATGGCCAAAAATATTGACACCCCTGCTTTCCTGTAAGATAATGCACCACTTTGCCCAGAAAATTGTTGCAATTACAAATGTTTAGACATTCTCATGTTTATGTCTTTGGTTGTAAGAAATAATTGCATTTCAAGTTTATGATGCTCCTGTAAATTTGTAATTCAACTTACCTGCATCAATTAACAGGTGCTGACATTATAGAAATCATGGAGCAACCAGCCTATTGTGTGTCTCTATGTGCCACAATGAGCATGAAGAAGAGAAAGAGCAGCAAAGATTTGTCTGAGGATTTGAGAACAAAAATTGTGGAAAAGCATGGACAATCTCAAGGTTACAAGTCCATCTCAAGATCATGTTCTTGTGTCCACTGTGAGCAACATTGTCAAGACGTTTACAGCCCATGGCACTGTAGCTAATCTCCCTGGACAAAAGAAAAAAAAAAAATGATCAAAGATTACAACGAAGGATTGTTTGAATGGGGGATAAAGAACCTCGGTCAACTTCCAGACAAATTCAAGCCGACTTTCAGGCACAGGGTAAAACTGTGTCAACTCACACTGTACGTCGCCATCTGAATGAAAAGGAACGCTATGGGAGGAGACCCAGGGGCACACCACTGCTGACACAGAAACATAAAGCCAGACTGTAGTTTTCCAAAACTTACCTGAGGAAGCCAAAATCCTTTTGGGAGAATGTGATCTGAACAGACATAACAAAATTACAGATTTTTGGTAAAGCCCATCATTCTACTGTTTTCAGAAAAAGCAATGAGGCCTTTAAAGAAAAGAATACAGTCCCTAGAGTCAAACATTGTGGAGGTTCACTGATGCTTTTGGGTTGCTTTACGGCTTCAGGCACTGCATGTCTTGACCGTGTGCATGACATTATGAAATCTGAAGGCTACCAAAGAATTCTGGGGTGCAATGTAGGGGTCAGTGTGAGAAAGTTGGGTCTCCATCAGAGGTCATGGATGTCACAGCAGGACAATGACGCAAAGCACATGTCAAATAGCACCCAGAAATGATTGAAGACAAAGCACTAGAGAGTACTGAATTGGCCAGCAATGAGTCCAGATCTAAATCCCATCGAGCACCTGTGGTGAGATCTCAAAACAGCAGTTGGGAAAAGGAACTATTTCAATCAGAGACCTGCAGCAGTTGGTGAAAGAACAGTGGTCCAAAATCCCAGTAGAGAGGTGTAAGAAACTCATTGATGGTTACAGGTAGCGATTGATTTCAGTTGTTTTTCCAAGGGGTGTGCTACCAAATATTAAATTGAGGGTGCCAATAATTTTGTCCAGTCAATTTTCATGGTTTTGTGTGGAATGTGTCAGATTTGGCTTTTTGTTTCTCCACTTTTTTTTTTTAGGTCATACCAATACAAGCAAAAAGAAAAACAATGCCTAAACATTCGTAATTTTCTGGGCAAAGTGGTGCATTATCTTTTCCAATCACGTAAGCGTTTATTTTCGAACATGGTTCTAATGGTTACATTGCCTTGCTCCCTAGGTAGAGTCTGCAGAAAATGGGTAATCTTATACAGGTGTTAGGTCTCCATGGGGGGCGTTTGCAGTGTCTCCATGAAGTAAGAAGATTGTCTGATCCCTGTGAGGTCCAAAAAGTGTGCTATCCTATAGAGGACCTTGCTGAACCACCATCAAAATTGGTGGGGGTTTTGTCCTAGGGGGAACTGAGGATTGTTAAATAGGGGAGCCACTGGGGTAAGAGGGGACTTCATGGGGTATTGTTTGCATACAGTGTCCCATAAATGCCGGGAGTGCGATAAGGAGGGGCTCAATATTGCCTGGTGTTCCTTTAAAATGGAGCCACATCAAAAGGGCCACAGAGTTCATTTGTGCCTCATAGCACCCAGTCAGGGCAATTTGTCTTCGAGAAGATTTGGTATAATTGGACCAGTTGGGCAGCTCAATTATGATGTAGAAAGTGGGGGACCCTCAGTCCCCCACCATCCACTTGGAAATATACAAAGTAGAGCACGCTACTCTACAACCGCCAGTACTCCAGATACATTTATAAATCAGTGATTGCAACTTCCGGAAGAATGAGGACAGTACTGAGATCGGTAGAGACCTACAGTAATATAAGATACGAGATAGGATTGTCATTTTGACCGCCGCTAAAGTGGTGCATTATCTGACAGAAATATTTTTGGCCATGACTGTATATGAACATACACAAACAAGTGCATTTAGGGTGTGTCATATGGTCCCCTCCGGAAGAAGGACCCTTCCCTAACCCCTCTGGGGCGCAAAGCTCCTAACGGGCAAGGCACACTCAGGTTCACCTAGCTAAAAGACCCAGAGGATCCTTGTTCCTCATGATCAACCAAAGCTGACCAATGAGTACTAGGTGAGAGACCCCTAAAAGCAGGGGAGGAAGGAACCCTTTCCACTAGACTTCAGGGTAAGCCTGAAGACTCACTCCTGTACCATCCGTGAATGAAAGAAAACACATATAAAGTGCAAGTGGCACACACGTGAAAAACAAGTGAAAATACCACAATGAATAAACCTTGCAGCCTGGTACCAAAAATTGCCCTGGCTTCAGCTAAAAGGCCTAGCCCATGAGACAATATGTAGAAAACAGTGGGTGTTGTCGTGGGCTAGTGCACAATTTCACAGTGGGGTCCCAAACCTATAGTGATATTCAGAGATTCCCTGCGTTGCTCGACACCACTGGCACTCTGCCGTCCCAGTCTTCAGCCAGACAAAACAACACAAACAATTGGCACTGGAATCCTCCACACCAGGGAGGTATTAATTAACTCCACCTTACCCAAAGGGTGCTTAATTCAGATTCCTTCCTTTGGGGGAGATCTCTTAGAACCCCATCATACCAGTAGGAATACTACAGAGCCAGCCATCCTAGACAGAAGGCTAGAATGACGGCAGAGCACCCCTAGTGGACACTGATATGAACAGACACTACATTTGAGCTTAGTCAAAAAACCAAGACGTTATATGGGCCCTGCATTGCACTTGATGATGAAGGGATGTTGGATTCCTATCGCCTGACGCCCGAGGCATGTCATTCCGGGCGCCAGGCAGGCAGTTTCTTTCTATCTTTAGCCCTGCTGCGGGCAAGCAGCAGCGCTCACCTGTCAGGTGAAGCAATTAGTGGCAGCGCTACCGCCAATTGCTTCACACAGTGCCAGCCTCTCCGCGCCCCCAATGTGAGGTCTCCCAGGCTCCACTTGCCCATCTGCGGGCCTGGCTCGCCATCAGCTAGAGGGGAGGGAGAAGAGTGGACAAGTCCGCGCCTCTCCCCTTCTTGTGCTCACCCGGAAGTGATGTTGCGATGTCACTTCTGGGTCCCCGCTGAAAGATTGTAATGCAATCCGTGGGAAAGAATGTAATATGATGCGATGTGCACCACATTACATTCAGAGGAGCAGAGGGGAAACATGCAGGGTATTTTAGACCTTGTATGTCTCAAAGAGAACCGGTCACCAAAAATCAAAGTTAAAAAAAAATTTTTTTGTATTGTAAAAAATGAGTTACACCCAAGCACGTGCCCCCCCCCCCCCAAAAAAAAATAATATTGAGGCCCCCCACATATACGCACGTACAAACGTAAAAGCACACACTGGGGCGTCTTCGCATGAAACCGTCAATTGCGATATATGTTACTTATCGCCGCACACAGCAGAATGAGAGCAATAATTCTAGCACCAGACCTCCTCCGTAACAATAAATTGGTGACCTGTAAGGAGCTTTAAAAGTATCGACCTATAGAAAATATAGGGTACTGAAGTCCATCGCCATTTCACAAGCGTGCACAAATTTAAGGTTTGACAAGTTGGATATCTATTTACTCGCTGCAACCTCATCTTTTATAGTTTACAAAAAAATAAGGCAATTTATTGCTTATTTGTGCCATAAAATTAACTTACTTGTATTTTTTACTGAAATTTTGTGGTAATATCACATGACATATAAAATTGGAACTACTGCTATTTTATTCTCTAGGGTCTCTGCTTTCAGAAAATATATCATGTTTGGGTGTTTTATGTAATCTTCAGGCCTAAAATTATTTTTCAAACGTGTGCAAAAATGGCTCTGGCAGCGAAAGGGATAAAGCATAAGCCCTGACCCACCCTTTCCTGACATGCAGCCAATTGGTGCTGATTACACTGCAAGGTCTCTCCCCTTCCTGCCAGTCCCGGGGTGCGGTGCTGTAGACAGGCAGGGAGGGGAAGAGGAGATAAACAGCGCAATGTTCAAATTATTACACGTTTAAGTCGCCATTAAAGCCCCCTTTGTTTTTAACCACTAGCCTACAGGGCACTTAAAACCCCTTCCTGCCCAGACCAATTTTCAGCTTTCAGCGCTGACACACTTTGAATGACAATTGCGCGGTCATGCAACACTGTACCCATATGAAATTTTTATAATTTTTTTTGAGACAGATAGAGCTTTCTTTTCGTGGTATTTAATAACCTCTGCATTTTTTATTTTTTGCTAAACAAACCAAAAACAACTGAAAATTCTGAAAAAAAAACCAAAACGTTTTCTTAGTTTTTGTTATAAAATTTTGTAAATAAGTGATTTTCTCCTTCACTGATATGTGCTAATGAGGTTGCAGTGATGGGCACTGACAGGTGGCACTGCTGGGGCTACACTGATCATCAGTGCCCTGATGATCAGTGTACATGTCCCCTCTGAGGGATGCCGATTACCGGCTCTCCTCTCGAGCTGTCAGCATGACAGCTCATGAGGGGAGAAATGCCGATAACCGGCATTTCCCTATTTACATGCAATCAGCTGTGATTGGACACAGCTGATCACATGACTGAGCCAACATCTTCGGCTCTTTCCGTTGATCCGCTGTGTCTGAGGGACACAGCGCACCACTGATGGCCACACTGCGCGCCCCCGGAGCCGCGCATGCGTGGTTAGAATGGGAGGACATCATATGACGTCCTCCCAGAACAAGTACCGCCTTGCGCCCGTCATAACCTTATATGGCGGCCGGGAGGCGGTTAAACGCCCTAGACATTCGTAAAATCACCTCCGATTTAAATACGGTTTTGGTTAAATGTATAATGATGTATCGTGGGATTTAGATGTGAAGTTCTGCTATACTTGTCAATTTACAAGCTTTAGACAGCTGCATGCCAGTGAACAGAATGCTGTAGACTTCAGATTAGCCCCATGTCCTCCAACATCATAAATGCAGGGTTCTGACATCTATACATGCTGCAGCTGGTGGTTACACCAAGAAGCTGAAGACAGTAGTTGGGTGGGCCTCTTCATGTAACATCCGCAGCGCAGGAGGGCCTATGTTGGTAATGGGAGATGGCCAGAACATGGACAGCAGTGATTTAGTATGGGCTTCTCCAAAATACCCTGGATGGACCAGAAGGACAGGTCCAGCTTTGTAATTAAACAGCTTAGTACATTGTGAATTACAGTCTATGGCAGAGTTTGTTATATTTGTAAGGAGAGGTGACCCACAGGAGCATGCTCCAGTCCCAGCCTGCACAGGTACCATATGATGAGCTTCTGGATGCCACTGAAACAGACATCATGTAACCGCCCTGGAACACATCATACCCTGCCCATCCCTGACTTAAAATGAAACTAAAACCTCCTATTCTTTACAGGAAAAGAAGCTCCCATCTTAGTCTCATCAGCTGCCAGAATGCTGCACATATGATCACCTATGACCCCAGCCATTTGATAGACAGTTCAATTGAAAGCACAAGCAACTGTGAAAGTTATTACTCACAACATGCCTAGAATGTAAGACCTCATTCACATTGACTGTACATTCCCATAGGCCAGTGGAGGGCCGTGTTTATCTACACAGCCATGCACAGGGAGTCCCGTTGCTGACAACTGGGATGGAGCAGCTGCACCCCATGCGGTATACGGTCGGGTGTGTGGTCCTGAGTACATCCAGGATGCATTCAAGGACATGAACCCACATGGATGTCACATTGGGTCTGTGTAGCAGCTGCACCCCATGCGGTATACGGTCGGGTGTGTGGTCCTGAGCACATCCAGGATGCATTCGAGGACATGAACCCGCATGGATGTCACACTGGGTCTGTGCAGCCGCTGCACCCCATGCATCATACGTTCGGGTGTGTGGCCCTGAGCACATCCAGGATGCATTCGAAGACATGAACCCACATGGATGTCACACTGGGTCTGTGCAGCCGCTGCACCCCATGCAGTATACGGTCGGGTGTGTGGCCCTGAGCACATCCAGGATGCATTTAAGGACATGAACCCGCATGGATGTCACACTGGGTCTGTGCAGCTGCTGCACCCCATGTGGTATACGGTCGGGTGTGTGGCCCTGAGCACATCCAGGATGCATTCGAGGACATGAACCCACATGGATGTCACACTGGGTCTGTGCAGCAGCTGCACCCCATGTGGTATACGGTTGGGTGTGTGGCCCTGAGCACATCCAGGATGCATTTAAGGACATGAACCCGCATGGATGTCACACTGGGTCTGTGCAGCTGCTGCTCCCAATTCTCATTAAATGGCAATGGGACTGCCTGGATGGGGATGCATGGAACACGTTCCCCCACCAAGGTAAATACGACCCTCCAGGGGCCTGTGGCTCTATACACCCCATGTGAACGAGGCCTGTTGAGGGAAAACTGATTAGATGTACAATATGGAGCCCACCATTGCACACACAGGATGTGGGGTACATCACAGCACACCTGAAGGGCACCAGAGCACAGATCCCCCACCCCATACACAATGGTGACAGGTTCTATGATGAGTCCAGCAGGAGGTTACATGGGAAGGTCTATCTCCCTTCCTTCTATAGAAGGGACCATGGTAGAAGGGGGGCAGGGGCAATTCCATGGCTGGGAGCACAAGCCAGCCCTCTCCCCCATGTGACACCTCCACCCTGAACACTGCAATCATGGGACTCAGGTACTGCCAGAGGGCAAACCACACATCGTACAACCAACCACATGACACGGAGATCAGCCTTACCGAGGACACAGCACAGTATACCAGCTTCCTAACCCTTCTTCTACAGGCCCTTCTGCTGCTGGGACATGTAGTTCACTGCGACTACCTAAATATGAAAGTAGGCAGCACCCTGACTACATCTCCCAGCATGCCTTGCCGTTGACCAACTCACTTCCGCCTCTCTCTCTCTCTCAATAGACGCCGACGAGGCAGGGCGAGGGTCGCTGGAATGGGGTGACAGGAAGTGGCCGTACGGAGAAAACCGTAATATCAGAGCGCAGCTGCGAGTATGGCTTGTAGGATGAGAGAGGCCGTATGCCCGGTGACCGGGAAAGGCCCAAACGGTTCTCACCTGCCTTCTCCTGCCCGACTCGGAACTGCCAAGAGCTCCCAAAGCTACACGTCACTGGTCCCGCCCACCGGCAGACAGGCGTGAGCAGCCGATCACTGGGCGCATCCATCCAGGCATTGGTTTGGGCTGTTCTAGCTGGAGGGCTGCTAATCTGATGCTGCATTGGTTTCTGATGGATGGAACATCACCTAAAAGTTGTACAATCAGTCACATCAAGCTGAGCCTTGTACAACTATAGATAAAAAGTACAAGTATATATATCATTTTGTTTTTGCCAAAAGTATTAGGACACCCCTCCAAATCTTTGGCTTCAGGTGTTCCAATCACCTCCATGGCCACAGGTGTATAAAATCAAGCACCTAGGCATGCCGACTGCTTCTACAAACATTTGTGAAAGAATGGGTCGCTCTCAGGAGCTCAGTGAATTCAAGCGTGGTCAGGTGATAGGTTGTCACCTGTGCAATAAGTCCATCCGTGACATTTCCTTGCTACTAAATATTCCACGGTCAACTGTTAGTGGGGTCAGCGCATGCTGAAGTGTACAGTGCAATGAAGTCACCAACTGTCTGCAAAGTCAATAACTAAAGACATCCAAACTTCATGTGGCCTTCAGATTAGCACAGCAACAGTGCATAGAGAGCTTCATAGAATGGGTTTCCATGGCCGAGCAGCTGCATCCAAGCCTTACATCACCAAGTGTAATGCAAAGTGTCGGATGCAGTGGTGTAAAGCACGCTGCCACTGGACTCTAGAGCAGTGGAGACATGTTCTCTGGAGTGATCAATCACGCTTCTCTCTGATGGACGTGTCTGGGTTTGGTGGTGGCCAGGAGAACGGTACTTGCCTGTGCTATACTGTGCCAAGTGTAAAGTTTGGTGGAGGGGGGGATTATGGTGTGGGGATGTTTCTCAGGGGTTGGGCTTGGCCCCTTAGTTCCAATGAAGGGAGCTCTTAAGGCATCAGCATACCAAGACAATTTCATGCTCCCAGCTTTGTGGGAACAGTTTAGGGATGGGCCTTTCCTGGTCCAACATGACTTCGCACCAGTGCACAAAGCAAGATCCATAAAGACATGGATGAGCAAGTTTGGGGTGGAGGAACTTGACTGGTCTGCAGAGTCCTGACCTCAACCTGATAGAACACCCTTGGGATGAATTAGAGTGGAGACTGTGAGCCAGGCCTTCTCATCCGACATCAGTGCCTGACCTCACAATGTGCTTCTGGAAGAATGGTCAAACTTTCCCATAGACACACTCCTAATCCTTCTGGACGGCCTTCCCAGAAGAGTTGAAGATGTTAGGGCTTGTTCAAACTTGACTGTGTTTCCAACTCTTACCAAATGCCCCTATAGCGTTTGACAAGCGTTGGTCCGGCGTTTGCCCCGCAACCGCCTCGCAAATGCCGGCCGGGCGTTTGCGGGGCGGCACCATGGACCTGAATAGGAGGCTTCAACTCCTGACTCGACCAGAGGCGTCCTTTTTGCCGCGACGCTAATGCTCCCGTTTTAACAACACTATGTGCTGCAATGTGCAGAATTTTCCCAGGGGTTTGGGAAACGGTAAAAACGCTTCCCAAACGCCTGTCTGTCGCTTGCTAGCAAGGCTAGTGTGAACGTAGCCTTATAGCTGCAAAGGGTGGGCCAACTCAATATTGAACCTTAAAGACTAAGACTTGGATGCCATTACAGTTCATGTGCGTGTAAAGGCAGGCGTCCCAATACTTTTGGCACTTTTGGTGTGTGTCTGTGTATATATGTATATTATATACATACTGCATATATCTATAGATATATACAGGGGTTGGACAAAACAAAATGGAAACACTACATGATTTGCAGGTGTGAGAGTGACAACATGTTTGGTGTTGAAAGTGGAAGTGATGTAACATTCTTTTGATTCCACTGTGTGATGAGACACCTAATTAACAGGTGAGAGAGAGGCTTCACTTTCATCATTCATTGTGTGCGCTGCTAGTAATACGGAGTCATGTCAGAGCCAGGGGTGGACTGACAACTCATGGGGCCCCCGGGCAATAGGAGATCATGGGGCCCCTGTGTCCTTGCCCAAACTCAAAAAAGCCTATGAAAAAGGTACCAGGGGCATCTCATGGGGCCCTCTACTGACCCCGGGCCCTCAGACAGTGCCCGAGTTTCCAATTGGTCAGTCCGCCCCTGGTCAGAGCTTACTGAGCTTCAAAGAGGGCAAATTGTTGGTGCAGCTTAGCTGGTGCCTCTGTGACTGAAGTTGCCAATTTATTTGCCATGTTGTGAGGTACAGTATCAAAGGCTATGATGGCATATACAGTTTCTGGGAAAGCGTCTGATAGGCATAAACACAGTCGACATGGTCACCTGACTGACAGGGACAAAAGGACATTGAGCAGGATTGCGACCCGGAATAGGAAAACAAGTGCTGCAAAAGTGACTGCAAAGCTCAATCTCAGTCTTCCAAAGCCTGCGCCTACAAAAACTATGCAGAGGGAACTCCATAAGCAAAACATTCATAGGCAAGCTACAATTGTCAAACCACTAATGACCATAATTTGTGTGCAGAAGAGGAGAGAGTGGTGCAACACCCATAAATCTTGGACTCTCAATCAGCGGAAGACTGTAATATGATCTGATGAATCGAGCTTCACACTGTTCCCAACCAGTGTGGTTACTTGAGGTGAACACCATTCCAAGCTTACGATCAGGACTGTCTTGTGCCCACGGTAAAGCATGGTGGTGGCACAATCATGGTTTGGGCAGCTATATCTTGGTATTCTAAAGGCCCCATCATCACTTTGAAAGGTAGAGTCACTGCCAGCGACTATGTACAAATTTTGGCTGACCATATGCACCCCATGGTGCAGAAATTGATTCCCAAAGATAGCGCCATTTACCAAGATGATAATGCTCTGATTCACACAGCAGGTGTCAAATCGTGGTTTGACAAGCATGCAAAGTCTCACACCTTCCCTGGGCGCCAGACCCCAATATCATAAACCTACTATGGTCAATTTTGAAGAACAAGGTTCAGGCTCGTTTTCCACCTCCAGCATTTTTACAAGAACTGGGACGATTTTTGTATGAATAGTTTACATCAGATTACATTATCCACCATCAATACTTACATTTGTCAATTCCCAGGAGAATTCAGGCCGTCTTGGATGGCAAAGACGGTCCAACACCATATTAGGTAACAATTTTCTTCTTTTACCTGGTGTTTCCATAATTTTGTCCAACCCCTCTGTGAGTGTGTGTGTGTATATAGAAAAAAAAATATGTGTGTGTATGTATTTTTTTTAGATATACACTTGATGTAAGTGAATATTGCATGATAATATTTTTTTTTTTTATTTTAACGCTTAATTTTAACTTTTGGGAGCATGTTACATGTTACCAATGCTGCAGCCACCACCCAATTTCCCCCCATGATAGCAGTACGGGGAGAAGTTCCCCATACAAGCTGGCACTTTTTGAATGGGGTGATTTGAGTAGGGCTCTGCCCACATGGCCGTGTTATTCATCCACCGAGTTCTGTGAACGAATGAACTACAAGTCCTGACAGCATTAGCGGCTGTTGGCTTGTATTTCTCAATGAACTACCATGGCGCTGTGGAGCACTGTGGTAGTTCATTGATTCTTCCTGTCAATATACAGTATCTGCTTGCCCGTACAACACATACAGGCAAGCAGATATACTGGCAGGTCTGCAGGAGACCTGCATGGCACCAGCGATCTGCTGATTGCTGGTGCAATGCTGTACAGGCTCCTGCAACCAAAAATAATAAATGCATATTTTTTACCTGTAAAAAAAGTGCATTTATTATTTTTGGTCAAAGGGTGAACTTATCCTTTAATTTTTATCAACTTGTATTTGAAAGTATCAGCTTCTTTCTATATACATTATGTAGAGAAAAGAATCACCCCCCTCCCTTTAAAATAATCACATTTTGTTGCTTTGCAGTCTGAAATGAAGACAGACACAGTCTATGTTTTATTAAAACGGATTTACTCAGTGTACCTTATAACATTCAAGTGAAAGATAAAACATCAACATGTCAAAAAAAAAAAATTAGAAACAAAATCACTGAGTTGGAATAAGGATCATACACCCCCCCCCCTCCTAAAAATGACTCGTAAACTCAGTCAGGTGAAGGTAATCACCTTCTCAATGGCAAGCAAAGCCGTTTGACTTTCAGCTGTGATCAGCTGAGGTAATTTGATTAGTTCAGCATGAAAAGAGCTTTTCTGGAGCATTTCAGTCCCTGGTAGTGCAACTGGAGCAAACAATCAACTATGGATGGCAAGGCACTGTCAAAAGATCTCTGGGATAAAGTTATGGACAGGCACAATTCGAGATGGATACAAAAAAATTACAAATGCTTTATCAATGCATAGAAGTGAAGTCTATTATTAAGAATTGAAGGTATTTGGTACAACACAGACCCTCCCTGGATCAGGACATTGCTCCAAATTGGATGAAAGAGCCAGGAGGAAACTGGTCAGAGAGACTACCAAGAGGCCTTCAGCAACTCTGAAGCAGTTGAAGGAATTTATGACAAAGAGTGGTCCTTGTGTGCATCTGACAACAATATCACAAATTCTTCACAAATGTGGCTTGTATGGAAGGGTTGCAAGAAAAAGGCTCTTCTCAAGAAAGGCCACATGCAGTCACGAATGAGCTTTGACAAACAACGGCTTGAAGATTCTGAGGCCATATGATAAAAGATGTTATGGTCAGATGAGGCTAAAATTGAATTATTTGGCCTCAACACCAAACGATATGTCTGGCGGAAATCCAATACAGCTCACCAGCCAAGTAACACCATTCCTACAGTAAAGCATGGAGGTGGGAATATCCTGTTATGGGGGGTTTCTCTGCAGCAAGGACTGGAGCACTTGTCAGGATAGAAGGAACAATGGATGGGGCAAACATACATTCTTGAGGACAATCTGCTGCTCTCTGCCAGAAAGTTGTCAATGGGAGGAAGGTTTACCTTCCAACATGACAATGACCCAAAGCACACAGCAAAAATGACGAATGGCGAATGTCCTTGTATGGCCTAATCAGAGCCCAGACTTCAACCTCATTGAAAATTTATGGAATGACTTGAAGACTCCAGTCCACAAATGGTCACCATCAAATTTAACTGAACCTGAGCAGTCCTGCAAAGAAGAGTGGGCAAATATTGCAAAGTCTAGATGTGAAAAGTTAGTAAAGACATATCCCAACAGACTAAAGGCTGGAATTAAAGCAAAGGTGGTTCAACGAAATCCTGACACGAGGGGCTGATCCGTTTTCCAACTCAATGATTCTATTTTTGATTAAAAAAAAAAAAAATTCTGACATTTTGGTGTTAGAACTTTCCCTTGGATGTTATAAGTTGCACTGAGTAAATACAACTGGATACAACAAAAACTGTGACTGTCTTTATTTCAGGCTGCCAAGCAATACAATGTGATTATTTTAAAGGGGAGTGATTCTTTTCTATACCCACTGTGTATGTTTAATAAATAAAAGTAATATGGGGGAAGCAATGGAATGGCAATGTACTTTTCAGTGTTCTGGTTGTCCATCTTGGCACCTATGTCAGAAAAAGGCCAGAGCTCTTACCCACCAGACCGATATATACTCACTTTCTCCGTGTCACCTGTGCAGCTTAAAGGGTTAGTTCACCTTTTACAAATAATTGCCTATGCAGATAAGGGACATCTGTAGATAAAAACAAACTGTGCAGCTCTGACCAAAGTTATTATTATTATACAGGATTTATATAGCGCCAACAGTTTTCTCAGCGCTTTACAATATAACGGGAGACAATACAGCAATGATACAGTTCAATACAAGAGGGTTAGGAGGGCCTGATCCTGGGAGCTTACAATCTAGGAGGGAGGGGCTAGGGGTACAAAAGGTAGTAACTGTGGGGATGAATAATGTCCTTGCTATAGGTGTAGGCGATTTACATACCTCATAAAGCCTGACTGGAAAACTCCCAGGACATTGCTAAGGATGTTACTAAGAGACACCTAGTTACTGTTCACCTTCACAGGGCTGAGCTCTTTCTCTGATTCAAACCGCCTCACTTGTGCTTTCTCTCCCCTGACGCAGGTCAGTGTTTGAGAGCTCCTGTGAAGGTGAACAGTAACAAATAGGCATCTCTTAGCAACATCCCTAGCAACCTCCTAGGAGTTTTCTAGTCAGGCTTCAGGAAGTATGTAAATACCCTATACCTATAGCAAGAGAAATATTCAACTTTAGTCAGAGCTGCACAGTTTGTTTTTAATTCTAGATACCTGAACTAACCAAGTAGGAGTGGTAGAGAAGGGGCATAAGAACACGGCTCAGCCATGTTTTTACTGCCCCCCCAGCCGTAAGTGTAAACAAGCCCTTAGGGCCTTGGGCAATGTTGACTTCTTTTCTCAATTGGGGAATTAAAGTGGTTCTAAAGGCTCAAGGTTTTTTACCTTCATGCATTCTAAGTGTGAAGGTAAAAAACCTGTGTGTAGCATCACCCCCAGCCCCCCCCCCCTAATACTCACATAATCCCCCTCTCGATCCAGTGGTGTGCACTGGAGTCTCGGCTATCCCGTGACTCCCTCTTCTCATTGGATAAGACAGAAGATGGAGCCATTGGCTCCCACTGCAGTCAATCACAGCCATTGAGGGGGTGGGGCCGAGCCGCAGCTGCATGTGCGAATGGACACACGGAGCAGCAGGTGCCCCCATAGCAAGCTGCTCGCTGTAGGGGCTCCTGACAGGAAGCGCCAGCGGGGGAACTGAGAAGAGGTGGATCTGGGCTGCTCTGTGCAAAATCACTGCACACAGCAGGCAAGTATAAACATGTTTGTTATTTTTTATTAAAAAATAATATTTTTGAATCACTTTAATAAAAAGTCTCTGAGAATCTGCCCCAACGTTGTCTCTATTCTAGAACAGCCAATCAGTGTTTACATTTTCTAAACTGTGTTGAAAAAATGAAAGCTACAAGCTGATTGGTTGCTACTGGTAACATCACCTGAATGAGAACTTTAACATTTGAACTTTCTGATAAAAATCTGTGAAATGCACATATATGGACAGCCTGGTGTTGATGTGAACGATTTGCTGACAGGGGCTTTTTAAAGGGTCGTGCCCCTAGTAACAGATGAAAATATGTCACTCTTGGCAAATAAAAGGGTCACTAAAAGGCCCGTCATTTGTAAACGTGGAGATCACGCCGCTCCCTCAGCGTGGATTAGAGACTGCATCCCTTACATCGGTTGTCAACTTAGAGCTGCGCATGCGTACTGGCCGCGCGGAAGGTTTGCCAGGTGCCCGGCGTTTATTGGCCAGCCGTTCCCCTTTGGCCCCGCCTCTTAGCGACAACTCCCATCCTAGCGTGGATTGGTTGCTATGTAAACATTGCAGGAAAGATGGCGGCCTCCAGGAAAGCGGCCCGAGTGTCCAAGCAATACGTGGGAGATGTGAAGAAGCAGCTCCGGCACGGTAATACATGAGTGGAGATGTGACGTAGGAAGGCATTGTACTGCTCTAATAAAGGGTTACCTATAGGACTGTGCTTTATGGTGGAGGTTACTGGGGATGGGAGCAGGGGCGGACTGACAACTCATGGGGCCCCCGGGTAATGGGGGATCATGGGGCCCCTGTGTCCTTGCCCAAACTCAAAAAAGCCTATGAAAAAGGTACCAGGGGCATCTCATGGGGCCCCCTACTGACCCCAGGCCCTCGGGCAGTGCCGAGTTTCCAAATGGTCAGTCCACCCCTGGATGGGAGCATTTCTCTCACAATCCTAGTAGTGAGTTCAGGAAACTTTTGTTTTAAAGTTTTCTTAGGATGTTTAGATTTTTTTGCAGTGCTGACCTTAGCCCTGGTTCACACTAGCACTATTTTACAGCATTCTGGCGACATGTAAAATCTCCGCTAAAATGATAACACATAGATTTTATCCTCTTGCCCTCCTGAGGATTTACCCCCTTCCTGACCAGGCCATTTTTTGCGTTACGGCGCTGCGTTACTTTAACTGACAATTGCGCGGTCATGCAATGCTGCACCCAAATGAAATTTATGTCCTTTTTTTGACACTGGGAAGAAGGGGTTAACATCTAGGGTGATCAAAGGGTTAACTGTGTGTGTTATACTGTGTGCTGTTTTACTTGAGAGACATGCTGCTTTGTATCTCACTGCTGTGCAGAGAGATACAAAGCAGCATGTCCATGCTAACAGGAGAGAGATCTGCGTTATTTGCACACAGATCTCTCCACTCTCAGCCATGTGAACGATCACCGAGTCCCAAACAGGAATCGCTGGCCAGGACAAGGTGATTGACATATCCAGCAGCCAATAGTGGCGCAGGTAGGGCCTACGCTACATGGAAATTAAAAATGACTTATATTTACGTGATTTTGCACAGCGGAGCCACCTTATAGCAGTATACTGTACCTGCTATGGGGCGGCTCATGGGTTCTGTCTTAATTGGCACAACTTGAATCTCTGTGACAAAAAAACGACTTCCTGCTCTACTTTTAGCTAATTGTTGAGCTGCATGACTCCCGTAGACTTAAAATCACCAGCAAGTTGTATGTTTGTCTTAATTGCAGCAACTTTGCTGAGACTTTTGAGGCAGTGTTTTGTTTTTTTGTTAACCCTCGCCTCTTCTCCCTGGTCATCCTTGCTGCCTAAAAACTTCCTTCCTATCACATCCCATTCACACCTGAGCATAGTGGGAATGCATGTTCACTTTTTAGGTATGTTTTTCACATGTAAGCATGTAGCATATATAGGGCAGCCCATTCAGTTGAATAGGCTACTTTGTTTCAACAAATGCTCCAAAGAAGCTCATGCCTGGTCGTGGAGCGTTGTGCATTTTGGCAGCAAAACACACGTCTGGTAACTGAGATTGCGGTGTCATTAACAATTAGCCTGTATTCACATCTGCATGTTTCTAAACGTATGGCAACATGCGGAAAACACGCATCATGTATGCGTTGCCATTTAGGCAGCAGTTGCATCTTCGCGGTTACGAAAGCACGCAACCCACACAGAAAACGCATTTGTTGCCATGTGTTTAGAAAACGTGCAGCAACACACACAAAACGCTCGTCACTCTCACTGTGTCTTTTAGGCTGCATTCGCATCTGCATGTTTCTGAATCACAACCTGGAAAGAAAACGTACGCCTTGCTGTGCGTTGCAAAACACATGCTTGTCACGCTTGCATTGCCATTTAGGCTGTGTTCTCATCTGCTCTTTTCTAAATGTGTAGCAACTTGCACAGAAAATGCGTGTTTTGCCGCTCATTTCGAAAACAAACAGCAATGTGCATCTCGCTTGCATCACCATTCGTTCACATCGGCACGTTTTCCAAATGCACTGCAACCGAAAGAAAACATTCACTTTGTTGTGCATTTGGAAAATGCGCAGAAACACGCAATGTACTAGTGTTACCATTCCTTAGCATTTCCAAATGTACAGCAACCCGCAAGAAAACGCATGCTTTGCCATGCATTTCAAAAACGTGCGACAGTGTGCGCCATGCTTGCATCACCATTTAGGCCAGTGGTTCTCAACCTTCCTAATGCCGTGACCCTTTAATACAGTTCCTCATTTTGTGGTGACCCCCAACCATAAAATTATTTTTGTTGCTATTCATAACTGCAGCAGCTCTTCTCATTCCCGCCATACAAGGCGTCACACTTCCCCCATCCCCATCACACAGAGCAGCCAGTTCTCTTCACACATGGCCCGCTCGCACCTCCACACCGCCGCCATCTTGGATCAGCTCTCCCCCCTCCTCCACCCAGTCCCCAGCTAGCCAGCTCCCTGACAGGCCATGCCCAATCTGAGGATGTCAAAACTTCTTCACTGGCGCTTCCCATTGACACGTCACCTCGTCTGGTTGGTCAAGTTCTAGTTAAATCCTGATAAGCCCCGCATTTAGAGCTGGAGATGATGTCGCCGCTCGGCGTTGATTGGGGGTGCAGTGCAGACAATGGGTGGGGCGGATGTTGTGGGAGATGATAGGCTGGGCAGAGGGGTCAGGTGTCATCACTGCTCGTATGTGGGCGTATCTGCATGTGGGCGGACCCGCCTGGAGACAGATAGAGGGGCGGTGTCTCGGTTCTTAAGACCATCGGAAATATGTGTTTTGCGATGGTCTTAGGCGACCCCTGTGAAAGGGTCGTTTGACCCCCAAAGGGGTTGCGACCCACAGGTTGAGAACCGCTGATTTAGGCTGTGTTCTCATCTGCGCATTTCCGAATGCACGGCAACCTGAAAGAAAACGTACACTTTGCCGTGCATTTCAAAAACCTGCAGCAGTGCGCGTTGTGCTTGCGTAACCATTTGTTTCCATCTCTGCTTCCAACAAAGTCATATAGGAATGCTACTTATCAGTAAAATTATTTTAAAATAGCTCTAAAGTCGTACCATGTTGCTGGGAAGTCCTAGAGCAAAATCGCCTGGAAGTTGTGGCAACTTTCATGTCACACTAGTGTCAACCAGGGCTTAAATGGGCTTTACAATCCTTGGAAAGCCTGCTTTTTCAGTAAGGACCCCTCCCCCATCCTAATCTGCTGCACAAAAAATTAAAACAAACCCCTATGCGGGCCCTGGAATGCTCATGTTGTGTGCACTTGGGGACCTGCAAGTCATATTGGGAAACAGTAGCTGTGTCTGTGCAGTTGCATGTCCAAATAGACAACAACAGATCGCCGGCATGTGGATGTGTGCAACACCTGTGCATCCCCATGCCGGTAAAAGACAGCCCTGCACAGGGCACATTGCCTTACCTGACATCTCTCATGATTCAGTGTTGTCCCATTTGCAGCACCGGTCTCTCCTCTTTCTGGTTTCACAGGAGATTCGGGTAGCAGTGGGAGCTGAAGGGTCCTGCTGCTGTCAGTTAGACTCCTGTAGGGAGTGAAAAGGGGGCGGTGCTTACTGGCGCTGTGTGTGTCTATGGACCACCACAGCCCAGATTTAGAGTGCACCCGCAAGGGTGCCCCCTCATCACACAGCTTGCAAGGGAGCACCCTCAAGAAGGAGGAATGGAGAGTGCTAGCAGGAGACTCCAGAAGTGGAGGCAAGAGACCGTTCTGTGGAATACCAGTGTACAGAGTAGGTAAGTATAACATCCTTTTCATTTTTCCAATCACCTTAAAGCAGTAGTAAACTGCAACCTTTTTAAAAAACAAAACAAAACTGCAAGACAATGCCATAATTTGCTACGGTAGTATGCATTGCATACTAGCACATTATGTGAAACCTACCTTAAAACGAAGCCCTCCAGTGGCATGCTATCACCACTGACATGGCTTCCATCTTCACCAGGTCCTTTCTCTCAGCTTGAGTGGCCGAGCCACGATGACATCACTCACGCACATGTGTGTGGGAGTCACTTTTTACAGCACACAGCTCTGAAGAAATGACACGGGCACGCCGTTCCTTCAGAGCACTTGCGCAATCGCTGCTTTACAAGTAAATATCTTATTATAGGCTTACCTGTATGTACAAGTGAAAAAACAGACTTTACTACTGTGACGATCGTGGCTTGAGGCCCCAGCCCTTCTCACCAAACTCGTGACCGAAGGACTAGCCAATCTAAAACCGCGTTGTCATGTGCGTAACAATGCCACGCCCAGCTGCACCCTGCACAAAGATTTTCCAGCTAATGGACCACAATCTATGTACTTGCAGCCTGGGAGCGATTGTTACTGGGTCAGGTTAATTACGCAATTAACCCTTCACACTGCCACCACCTCCTTTTTGTACAGAGAAAGAGGAAACTCTGCAATATCTGCAATAACACTATGATGTTTGCATAAGCGTTGGTCTACTACTGTCACTGCAGGCAGAGATATACCGAAGTTTAAAACACACACACAGTAGCGCTCTTCAGAGGCAGGGGCTCTTAGTTTGCATTAAAGAGCTTTAGAAACAGTTCAACACTTTCAGAAAGTAAGATTTATTACTAAAAGGTCAAAAGGATGCAATAAAAATATTTACAGAAAAAGATGTAGCCTATATATATATATATATATATATATATATATATATAAATATACAGAGAGCAATAACGCAGCAAAGAGATAACAGAAGGAAGTTTAGAGGGATAAAGTACTTGCCAAATGTCCTGGTTTAAGCAGATCAAGTTTCAGAGCAGAAGGGTCCCTTATCTCCCAAAGTTAGTTCCGTTATTAAAAGGGAGATTTCTTCAACTTAACTCAGCTTAGCTTAGCTATTTCTAGGAAATCAGCACGGTGTCTCCCTGAAGCAGAGAACTAATCGCCTCATTTGGGCGGGTGTGGCAGGCGGAGACCCAAGCTATGACCAAAAACCCTCCCAGTTGATATCATGGTTCATAATTTACCCTGGATACATATAACATTCTATCCACGAGTAGATTAATACGCAGAATCTTCTGCTGAACGTCTACATATGAAATATGACAGACCTGCTGGGATGGTTAAGGAGATATTATTTTCTGCACTCCTGTTGATCTCAGCTAGGGTATGTAATATAGCAAACGATTTGTATTAAAGTGAGCCATCCGAATATGTGCTTCATGTTTGTGTAAGTCTTTCATAATCCAAGACATGAAATCATAGGGGAAAAGGGGATGTTTAAATGTGAGTCCGTGTTACGACTACCTGGAATGTCTTTGAGGCTCAGGGGAAGGAATGGTTTATGGTTTTATGATCCTTCTCTAAGCAGAGTCTCCCAGACATCTGAGGGCCAGGCTAATTGGGTTTTATAGCCATGGAGCTCTCCCACTGGGGCCTGTGGCCTTTTGAACACAGACCACATTCCTGAGGGTGGGGGGAAATTGGAGGAGGAAGCCTGATTTGGGAGTAGACATGATACAAGATGGAAGATCCTTTAGCAAAATGGAGGTTCGCATCCATCCCTATGTGCATGATTGCTACAACTACCACTTTAATATACTTATGTTTTTCCCAGCTTCCATATTAAAGGGGGTGACATCACAGTTCTTCCAACAGGATCCCAAGAGATGCCAAGTACACACAATTTCATGAGATATACAGCACAGTGCAGTACCATGTACTCATGAGATTTGGGATATTCAGCCATCACTTCGAAAGACTGGTGATGTCACCCTTGCAGCAGGTGAAAGTAGAGAGAGAGAGAGAGAGACCACTGGAGAAAATGTAGAGTGGGATAAAAAATAGGCCCGGGCATTTTGGACTGAGCAGCCCCAAGCCTGGGGACCCTTTCCTCTGAGTCCAATGGCAGAATGCCAGGGCCCGGTCGTAAGAGCGACCTTTGTGACCCTGGTAGTTCCGCCGCTAGTGTCAGTAGGTTTTTATTTTTGTTTAATTTTTTATATAATTTTTTTAATGTATTTTATTGTTTTTTTTACATTTGTAGGTGAGAAAGGAGAAGGAAAGAGGGAGAGAAGGAAGGAGGAAAAGAAGGAAGGAGGGAAAAAGAGAAAGAAGGAAGGATGGAAAGAGACTGAAAGAAAGAGAAGGAAGGAGAGAGAAATAGAGAGAAGGAAAGAAAAGTAAAGAAAGAAAAAGGAGAGAAACAGGAGACAGAAAGAAGGATGGAGGGAAGAAGGAAGGAGAGAAAGAAGGGAGTAGGGAAAGAAAGGAGAGAAACAGGAGACAGAAAGGAGAAAAACAGGAGACAGAAAGGAGAAAAACAGGAGACAGAAAGGAGAAAAACAGGAGACAGAGAGAAAGAGAGAGAAAGAAGGAGAGCAGTATAGAAAGAAAGAGAGGGAAAGAAGGAAGGAGGGAAAGAGAGAGGGGAAAAAAGAAAGGAAGGGGGGAAGAAAGAAGGAAGCAGGGAAAGAAAAAAAGAAGGAAGAAAGGAGAGAAACAGAAGACAGAGAGAGAGAGAGAGAGAGGGAGAGAGAAAGAAAGGAGAGAAACAGGAGATAGAGAGAAGTAAAGAAAGAAGAGGGAGAGAAGACACAAGGCTGTCAGGGCATCTGGGCGGGGCAAGACACAGGAGGAGAGGTCGGGAGGAGGAGGGGCAGAACCAGCTCTCTCTCTCCTCTCCTGTCTATAGTGGGGGCTGTCAGCACTGGGGACAGAATATGCTGACAGATCCCCCTCAGCGCTGCAGGAGATGGGGGGGGGGGCATCCACAAGGGTAGCATACAGGAGCCCATGGCATGCAGGAGAAGGATAGAAGGGGCAACCGGGCGACACATACAGGAATTGAGAAATGCACCTGGCAAATGCCCTGTATACACTTTGGCCAGTCCGGGCCTGATAGTGATAGACCAGATCCTCTGGGTCTTGCTCAAGTTCTATGGAAACAGCTTTCCATCTGTGCACAGAACACAAAATACAAGGTGCCCTATGAATGGCGGCAGTGGTCAAGGAGCAGAGGGGTAAGTGCTTAGCACAGAACCTGGAAGATCACAGCAATCACTGTAGTAAAGCCGACTACTACAGTGATTGTCAACTTCTCCAGGTTGACATACCAGGTACCATCAGGTATAAGTAATACATACTTACATTGTACCAAGCTGGACCAATGTAACCATGCAATACAGATCATTGCTGGAGCGTGGATTTAACTTTTTTCTACCTACAGGTGGTTTTTAACATTTTTGGTGCAGCTAATTAAATAGGGAGGGCCTTCGTGAATAAATGATGCTTGCTATTTACAGCCCTGGCCAAACATTTTGAGAATGACACAAATATGAATTCACCTAAAAGGAAACACGTGCAGTCAGCATTGCTTTGCACAAAAGGGAGGTCACAGGCAAGGATATGCTGCTGCTAAGATTGCACCTAATAAACCATTTATCGGATCATCAAGAACTTCAAGGAGAGAGGTTCAATTGATGTGAAGAAGGCTTCAGGGCGCCCAAGAAAGTCCAGCAAGTGCCAGACTGTCTCCACAAGTTGAAATTACTGATGATCTGCGCTCGAATGCTCCTTGTGTGTGATGTTACCTAATAAATAATGATTAAACCAAGGAGTGTACTAGTGTATGTGGCTGCTGCTTCTATAAAAGGTGCTGACCTTTGGATCTAATATTATAACAAAGAGACGCTGCCCAATTGAACATGTGAATTCCTCACTATACACACAGACCAATGAAATTCATACAGTGTGCTCTATATTACAATATACATACAAGTGCACCATCACAATAAAACTGAATAAATATTAAATAATATAGTCTCTCAATGTGCAAACAAGCTATATTTCTTCATAAAGTGCAAAATTCTTGGTGCTCCCCTCCAGTGGTCAGACTTACTCATTAACTCATGTGGACTCTTAATATTAGAGTATGCTTATTAGGTTCAGCTGGGATTTGTAGGCCTCTTTGGGGTCTAGTGCTTTACCCAATCACCAGGTGCCAAGTTCCCATTCACAGTTATAAATTTCTCATACGGTCATATAATAATGTAATGACAGATTTCCAAGCATGGACATACAAACGCCGAACCGGTAGTAGCGCATCAATGTGCGTTCCACCGACCAGAAGCAACTTCACTAGCGGCTCCCACCTCTTAGGTCACGTGAGTGGAACACAAATTGTGTTTTAACTATAATAAATGGTATTTCACTATGTGGGCCCCCTTTCCCTCTATTATATATCCATATTTTATTTAATTTTGATTCATTTAATATTTATTCAGTTTTATTGTGATGGTGCACTTGTATGCATATTGTGATATAGAGCACACTGTATGATTTTCATTGGTCTGTGTGTATAGTGAAGAATTCACATGTTCAATTGGGGAGTGCTTCTTTGTTATAATATTGTCTCCTAAAGTTGATTCAGCTGTGGGATTGGGGCACCCCCAGTGCAGAGCTTGCTCAGGAATGGCAGCAGGCAGGTGTGAGTGCATCTGCACGCACATTAAGGCAAAGACTTTTGGAGGATGGGCTGGTGTCAAGATGGGTGGCTGTCAGGGCTCCGGGAATGACCAGAGGTGTGTGGACCGACACAGGGAAACACAGACTTCAGGTATAGCCTGTAAATAAGAGAATTTATTAAGGACAACACAAACATAAACGCAGTGCAACAAACCAAACCCAAAACTAACACAAATACATACAACAAGGTGAAACAAACCCAAACCTAAACTGATATATATATATATATATATATATATATATATATATATATGGAGCACAATGTAGTCAGGCGGGCCGGGTCGGGTCGGTAGCTAACGGGCAAACGGTACCAGGAGCGAGCAGAAGAGTGGTCAGGAATAGCCGAGGTCAGGACAGGCGGAGTTCGTTCAGAGTCAGGATCAAAGCAGAATCAGGCAGGAAGCAGACAGGGTACAGGGGCTCATGGGAAACATACACCAAGGCACTGATCACAGGCCTGGTCCTGCTTAAATACACCTCCTGCAATCAGCCTCAGGTGATGGCCTGATTGCAGGAGTGAGATTCTGGCTGCTGAGAGCACCCGCTGGCCAGCCTTGGTACTGCAGCCCACTAGACAGGTGAGTCCCACCACCATTGGCGAGTCCATTCCTGACAGAGGCAGAGAAGCCACTTCTCTCCAGGAAAACCATCAGGGACAGACTGATATTCTATAAAAGATACAGGGATTGGACTGCTGAGGACTGGGGTAAAGACATTTTTTCCTGACGAATCCCCTTTCTGATTGTTTGGGACATCCGGAAAAAACCTTGTCCTGAGAAGAAAAGGTGAGCTCATCGGTCCTGTGTCATGCCAACAGTAAAGCATCCTGAGACCACTCAGGGGTTGCTTCTCACTCACAATTTTGCCTAAGAATACAGCCATGAATGAAGAATGGTACAAAAACATCCCCCAACAGCAACTTCTCCAAACCATCCAGAACAGTTTGGTGACGAACAATGCCTTTTCCAGCATGATGGAACACCTTGCCATAGGGCAAAAAGTGATAACTAAGTGGCTTGGGGAACAAAACATCTAAATTTTGGGTCCATGGCCAGGAAACTCCCTAGACCTTAATCCCATTGAGAACTTGTGGTCAGTCCTCAGGAGGGAGGTGAAAAAACCCCCCCACAAATTCTGACAAACTGCAAGCATTGATTATGCAAGAATGGGCTGCCATCAGTTAGGATGTGGCCCAGATGTTGATAGCATGCCAGGGCAAATTGCAGAGGTTTTGAAAAAGAAGGGTCAACACTGCAAATATTGACTCTTTGCATAAACCTAATGTAATTGTCAATAAAAGCCTTGACACCTATGAAATACTTGTAATTATACTTCAGTATACCATAGTAATACCTGACAAAAAGATCTGAAGATACTGAAGCAGCAAGGTGGTGGTATAAATTTGTGGATGATTCCCCCCCCCCCCTTCCCCCAACCACCTAGTGTTCTCAGTGTAGCAATTTTACCATAACACGTCATGTATGGCAGGCACTCTGCTTGCCAAGTGCACCTATTGATGTCAACGGGACTGAACTACAAACATGCCAAACCTTGGGCTCACAGTTGCAGCACAGTATTTCAATATAAAATCCTCATTGGGATCACAAAAAATTAATTTTTTGTAAACAAATGATGTGTCTGTTCCAAACTCTCGACTGTTCTGCAGGAGAATGCAGTGGGTCACAGATCTATAATATGCAAATGATGTACAGGATGCCCAGGGTGGGAGATAGGTGTCCATGTTATTTGAGTTACAGTTCCTTTTAGAGGGACAACTTGACTGCAGTTCGGAGTACTCAGAAGTTCTCACCCATGCAAGGTGAGGGTTTCACTTGATTTGCGGTTTTCCAGAGATTGGCAAGTCCCTAATTAGGATCCAGAATTTGGCGGCTCAGAGAAACTCCAATCTTGAGTACAGGGGCTTGGTCCGGACAGGGTTATCCTGCCCGCAGGGAACGTCTGAAAAGGAACAGGCAGGAGTCAGCACTATGTGTGAGATGGAGAAGAGTCATTCACAGCTGTGAGTGTGGACTATCTAGCAACTCAGATAATTTTTATTGAGCTCCTGTGACCTTTGTTGTATCCCTGAAGCAAACGGGAACTATAAACCCAAGTGTGAGACAGGTATCCACCGTGAACCATTATTGTGTCCTAATTATACCAGGATTATTTACTGTTTGCCTTTTTACTTTTGCTGAAAAAAGCTATTTAGATGCTTGTTTTGAGAGACCAATAAAGACTGTTTTACAAGCGGCTGACTGGTGATCCTGGGCTCTCCATATTACATGTCATATTGTAGTTGAGCATACCACACGTAGTACACAATAATTGTTCATAACTACGCTTACAGGAAATTGAATCGTCAAATTCAACCATTATAAAATAATCAGTTGACCATCCCAGACCAGGGGAAGATCCACAGGGGATACTGGGGAGATGTAATTGTCCCTGATAAGGATACCACACTTATTGGAATTGTAAATTGAATTATAAACTACTTGGAAGGATATAACACCTTACTCTCCCTACAGAGACCTCCAGATAAAGGGGAAGTATGGCTGAAGCTCTTTTGGCCCTACTTTTCCTGTAGGTCACAGGAATACTCTTTGTCTTGCACTCCTGTACCTCAAGTCTGCTATCAGCTGACATTACTCAGCCAGTCCACACTCTGGAGGGATCCTGACTTTAATGTTGGGATCCACTCTGGTGTCTAACCGGCAGCTGGCTCAAACTCTCAGCGTACCGCTGGGAGCCTAAGCCAGCTTCTCCTACCCCCTTTAAAGCCCAGCACTTCAGTGAGTTCTGGAAGGGTAGAGCAGAGAGCTGGTGACTGATAGTCACCAGCTCTCTGCTTACTGATGACCGAGAACTGAGTGATCAGCAGACATGTGATCACTCGTTTCTTTGTCTTAGAGGCAGTGGGGAAAAAATGCAGCATCAGGCCGATTTTGCATCCACCTAGGTGAGTATGATTGTTTATTTTTTTAAATTCCCATACTTCTCTTTTAATAGCTCATACTGTATACCACATTCACTTATGGTGGCCACACACACTTCAATAAATTATTTATTTTTCAATTCTATCTCCTGTTAAAGCAATCGATCTATAGTTGATAATCCTTTTTATTGACATTCCACAAACTGGGAAGTGGGTTGTGATCAATAGTGGGAAGACTAGATTGTACACTCTCACCATGCAACCTCATAATCTGAAAATACAGTCAAATTCAGGGCCAGTACTGCTGATTGATAGCAATTGATCGATATTTTCCACTGAGGCTGATTGGTGCAGTTTGGTTGAATCCAATTTAAAATGCGTCTAAATTGATTTTATGGGAAGTTATGGCTATTTATTTGTTTGGTGTTTTAATCGAATTGCATATTGATTGGATAATAAAATTGAAGTGTGTATAGCCACTATTACATAGAAAGGTTTAAACGTTCCTTTTTGTTTGATCTCCATCACCATGCTATAGAGGAGATGTGATCTATGTAGTCAACCTAAAAATAGATAGATCTATTCATTTAGTCATGGATTTGACCTTATGTGATCTAGTAATTCAATGGCTAACACTTGTGGCAAGCATGCATCCAGGCTGCACAAATTTTCCCAATATTTGCGCTAAGGCCTCGCTCATATGGAGCGATTTACATCTGTGCCCTGTACAGGGCCGTGTTTTCCGGGCATGGGATGCATAAGTGTTACATTAATCCCCGTGCCAGAAGTCCCATTGTTGTCTGCTGGGATGCAACAGCTGCATGGACACAGCTGCTGCTCCCAATGACATCATGGGTGTGGGAACACGGGGCACTGAGGTAATTGCTCTGTGTGAACGAGGCCTAATACGTGGACTTTATGTGATCCTCCACTCCATCTAGTGACTTCTGTTAGAGGTATTTCAGAAAAATATTCTGCATTTTGCCCATTTGATGGAGCTGCTGATAGAAGGAAATCATAATATTACAGAAAATGGGAGGAAACTTTCTGAAGCCTTGAAGAATGCCTGTGACATGCGTCCAACAAGTGTTTTATCATTACACCCCAAAGTGTTAGCAATTCATATACTAGATTGCATAAGGTCAAATCCATTGCTGAATGTGCTATTTGATGTAGCTACACATACACTAGATTGCCAAACGTATTGGGCCAGCCCTCCAAATCAATGGATTCAGGTGTTCCAATCACCTCCATGGCCACAGGTGTATAAAATCAAGCACCTAGGCATGCAGACTGCTTCTACAAATATTTGTGAAAGAATGGGTCGCTTTCAGGAGCTCAGTGAATTCAAGCGTGGTACTGTGATAGGTTGGTCCATCTGTGAAATTTCCTGCTACTAAATATTCCACAGCAACTAAGAACAACAGCAACTCCACCAAGTGGTAGGTCACGTAAAATGACAGAGCGGGGTCAGTGCATGCTGAAGCGCATAGTGTGCAGAAGTTGCCAACTGTCTGAAGAGTCAATAGCAAAAGACTTCCAAACTTCATGTGGCCTTCAGATTAGCACAACAACAGTGTGTAGACAACAACTTCATGCAATGGGTTTCCAAGGCCAAGCAACTGCATCCAAGCCTTACATCACCAAGTACAATGCAAAGAGTAGGATGCAGTGGCGTAAAGCACGCCGCCACTGGACTCTAGAGCAGTGGAGACGTGTTCTCTGGAGTGACTGATCAAGCTTCTCTGTCTGGCAATCCAATGGACATGTCTGGGTTTGGCAGTAGTCAGGAGAGCGATACTTGTCTGACTGTATTGTGCCAAGTGTACAGTTTGGTGGAGGGGGGATTATGGTGTGGGGTTGTTTTTCAGGGGTTGGGCTTGGCCCCTTAGTTTTCGTGAATTGAACTCTTAATGCATCAGCATACCAAGAAATTTTGGACAATTTCATGCTCCAAACTTTGTGGGAACAGTTTGGGGATGGCCCCTTCCTGTTCCAACATAACTGTGCACCAGTGCACAAAGCAAGGTTCATAAAGACACGGATGAACGAGTTTGGAGTCCTGACCTCAACCCGATAGAACATCTTTGTGATGAATTAGAGTGGAGACTGCGAGCCAGGCTTTCTCGTTCCATATCAATGCCTGACCTCATAAATGCGCTTCTGGAAGAATGGTCAAACATTCCCATAGACACCCTCCTAAACCTTGTGGACAGCCTTCCCAGAAGAGTTGAAGCTGTTATAGCTGCAAAGGGTGGGCCAACTCAATATTGAACCCCACGGACTAAGACTGGGATGCCATTAAAGTTCATGTGTGTTTAGAGGCAGGCATCGCAATACTTTTGGCAATATAGTATATTTCTATGTAAATAGATGGTGAGTATTTTTACACTACGTCCCTTAATGCTTATGTGAACCTTACCTTGTAAAACATCCCATTCAGTTTAAAATAGAAATGAAAGGCAAAGATTTGTGTGTAGATATAAAAAATATTATAAATACCTTTTTTTTTCCACCTATTTTTTTAAGGGATATCATACCCTCTGTTTTCAGCTGCATAAGGATCTTAGAGAGCAGTGGGAGGAGAAACAGCAGTACACTGATCTTTCCAATGAAAGGAAGGAACGCGTGTTACAACAAGTCTGATCATTGGTGGAGGGTAGGCTGAGTTCCCAGTGTAACTAGAGAACTGACCACGCTGTTCTCTCATGCTTAATGTGGTCAGTTTTAAATAGGAAAGCACAGGGACTGGCAGGAACACCAGGGATTTCACACAAAGGTAGCAATACAAAGTGAACAGGAGACTTTTTCATGGTACAGCAGGCACATATCAGGAATATGAAATATTGAGTTCATTCTTAACTCCTCTCCCAATCCTACTGCAACAAGAATTTACCATCAAACAACAATCCCTCCACTGACCATATCCTCAGTCTAAGTCATATTGATCCAAACCTTCAAAAATGATAATATACAGTATCCCAACCATAGCCTGGGTAAGAAGATATCCCAGAAAAGGGACAGTTGGGCATTAGGAATTGTTACTTTCTACTAATTCACTTCATGCCAGGCAGATCAGAATATCTAAACCTCCAGTGGAGTGAATTATATGAGATTTGCTCCCCATTATTAGTAACTTTTCGTTTGTTTTAATACGCTGTCAGTAGTCTGTTCTTCACCTATTGCATATTGTTTTGTTTATTGCCATTGTACAGGTCACAAGCTGTAAGTTAATTGTGTCCTCAGGGACGTTTAATATAACTGTTATTGGAGTGTTTGAGTTAAGTCATAGCAACATATAATGGCAATTTGTATCCTGTAATGATCTGCAATATAAAGGCAAGGTAGTGTTTTCTCCACAAAACTCAGATCTCGTCTACCCTGAATAGAGAATATTCTATAGTCTTCTTAATGGCTATTTACATACAGTATATGCAGATATCTTATTTCAACAGATAGACCTTCCATGAGTTATATGTTTTCACATCGAGTGCATGCATGCTTCATAATGTCTAAGAGGTGTATTTATATAAAACAAGGTCAGTGAAAGTGCTTGGACCTTCTTTCTGTGCAAATGTGGGCAAAAAAAAAAAATTGTTATTAGGCTGTTTCCACTTCTAATGAGCTCCTGGCAGTTGTCCCTGGTCCCTGTGGAGTACATTGGTGTTCAATGAGAAGAACTCTGCTTACATCGGTGGTCAGTGAAAGGCTGCAGTACACTGGTGTTCAATGAGAAGAACTCTACGTTGGTGGTCAGCGAAGGGCTGCAGTACACTCGTGGTCGATGAGAAGAATTCTTACGTTGATGGTCAGAGAAGGGCCAAAGTACACTGGTGATCAATGAGAAGAATTTTCCTTATGTTGGTGGTTAGTGAAGGGTCACAGTACACTGGTGGTCAGTGAGAAGAATTCTCAGTGAAAAAGTTTCCTCCTTACACTGATGGCCAGTAAAGGTTCCCAGTACATTGGTGGTCAATGAGAAGAACTCTCCTTTACATTGGTGGTCAGTGAAGGGCTGAAGTACACTGGTGGTCAATAAGAAGAAGTTTCCTTACACTGGTGGTCAGTGAAGGGACGCAGTACATTGGTGGTCAATGAGATGAAATATCCTAACATTGTTGGTTCATGAAGGGCCTCAGTACACTGGTGGTCAGTGAGAAGAATTTTCCATACACTGCTGGCGAGTGAACAGCCAAACTACACTGGTGGTCAGTGAGAAAAGGTCTCTTTACATTGATGGGAAATGAAGGGCCCCAGTACAGTGGTGGTCAATGAGAAGAACTCTCCTTACATTGGTGGTCAGTGAAGGGCCCCTGTAAACGTGTGGTCAATGAGAAGAACTCTCCTTACATTGGTGGTTAGTGAAGAACTATAGTACACTGGTAGTTGGTGAGAAAAAGTTTCCTTACACTGATGGTCAAAAAAGGGCCCCAGTACATTGGTGGTCATTGAGAAGAACTCTCCTTACATTGGGTCAGTGAAGGGCCCCAGTACATTGGTGGTCAATGAGAAGAAATCTCCTTACATTGTTGGTTAGTGAAGGACCTCAGTACACTGGTGGTCAGTGAGAAAAAGTTTCCTTACACTGATGATCAGTAAAGGTCCCCAGCACATTGGTGGTCAATAATAAGATCTCTCCTTACATTGGGGCCAGTGAACGGCCCCAGTACATTGGTGGTCAATGAGAAGAAATCTCCTTCCATTGTTGGTTGGTGAAGGGCCAAACTACACTGGTGGTCAGTGAGAAGAGGTCTCTTTACATTGATGGGCAATGAAGGGCCCCAGTACGTTGGTGGTCAATGAGAAGAAATCTCCTTACATTGTTGGTTAGTGAAGGGCCTCAGTACACTGGTGGTCAATGAGAAAAAGTTTCCTTACACTGATGGTCAGTAAAGGGCCCCAGCACATTGGTGGTCAATAATAAGATCTCTCCTTACATTGGGGTCAGTGAAGGGCTGAAGTACATTGGTGATCAATAAGAAAAAGTTTCCTTACACTGGTGGTCAGTGAATGGATGCAATACATTGGTGGTCAATGAGGAGAAGTCTCCTTACATTGTTGGTTATTGAAGAACCCCAGTACACTGGTGGTCAATGAGAAGAATTCTCTTTACGTTGTTGGCCAGTAAAAGGCCACATTACAGTGGTGGTCAATGAGAAGAACTCTCCTTACATTGGTGGTCAGAAACGTGTCCCAGTAAACTTGTGTTCAATGAGAAGAACGTTCCTTACATTGGTGGTTAGTGAAGGGCTACAATACACTGGTAGTCAATGAGAAAACGTTTCCTTACACTGATGGTCAGTAAAGGGCCCCAGCACATTAATGGTCAATGAGAAGAATTCTCCTTACATTTCGGTAAGTACATTGGTGGTCAATGAGAAGAACTCTCCTTACATTGGGGTCAGTACATTGGTGGTCAATGAGAAGAACTCTCCTTACATTGTTAAGCAATGGGAAGCATATTCCTCTTACAGATTCCTGAAAAGTCCATTGGTGTCAGTAGTAGCTTATCTGAGAGGTAGAAGGGCCCTAGGGTCTATGGAACCCTGATTAAGAAAGGCTGGTATAGTGAGAACCAGAAACCACCTACAAGAAAATAAAAGTTTACAACCCCTGGACAATAACCATGAAGGAAAGTGCAGATTACAGCAGAGGCTTGCTTCTCCAAATATCCAGAGATTACAATGTTCTGTACTGAGAGCATGTCCCCTGTCTAACAATGCTACCTGCCTGGTTCTCAGCCTGGTTTCAATACTTTAAGATGAATACTTTGAGACACAAACCTGGAACAAGCATGCAGAGCAGACCAGGAGAGCTAGCTTTGCTTTGACCTGAGCTAGCCACCGAGTGAGCATTAGGAACTCCAGGACAACCAGGAAACTAGCATTATCTAAAGACTGTGTGAGTTGCAGAGGCAAAGTACAGAAAACAGGAAAAAAAGCTTTTGAGATTAATTTTAAATGAATTTGGACTATAAAGATTTCAGCATCATCTCATGTGATATACAAGTATATCCCTGTGCTGCCATTCGATTACAATGGAATATTATCTGCTAATTTCCAGCCTGCATAATTGAAATAGCATCCAACATCTGTGTCCCAAGGAGGTTGTTTGTACATCACAGAAAACAATAAAATGTCAAACCTGCCACAACAGTGGATGGCATCTTATGACTGCAGATGACTTTACAGGAAAATGTTACAAACTGACCCAGCTTGGCTGCAACTTGAAATGAGAGCAGTGAGCCCTCTGCTGGAGTCTCTGGAAAAGAACAGTGTGGATCAGTAATGGCTTGCCATCTAGTGGTAGAAAGACAGAAGGCATTGCTCCTTGCAGACCATTTTCAGGAAATTACAGTATATTGTATTTTTACAAATCCCATACTTTTATTTATTACAGAGCTGCTAGTAATATTTAACATGACTTACAAACTATAGACAGGACTGCTGTGTTTTATCTCCTATTATTTAATTTTGTCAGGGAGATCTCAGTGCGGCTTTGTTGGTGTTGGTATTGGTAATTTGGCACACTGTAAGGAGGCACCAAAACATAATCACATGACATTTAAATGCGACATTATTATTACTCCTACTTTTCTTAAAACATTCAATATCTCTGTATCTATATGGGCTGCTTGTAGTGAAAGTCTAGTGTAAGACCCAGCACATTTTCTTACTACATGCAAAGAAACAAAAAAGAGGGCGCTCTGGCCTTGTGCATTACCTTTAAAAATTCATTTTATTGTATAAAAATGGTGATATGTTCACAAAGGATACAATTTCTAAGGCACATCATGTGGAGTACAGCAAGGTCAAATCAAACTGGATGATATCTGTGTTGGGATTTGTAGACCTCTGAATGGCTGACGCGTTTCGAGGCTTTGCCTCTTTCTCTCTGTAATAAATACAAGTTTGATTGGACTTTGCTGTACTTCACATGATGTGCCTTTGATATTTTATCCTTTGTGAGTATATCACCATTTTTTATACAATAAATATAAAAGGCCATCACAGAGGACAAGGGGGCACTCTTTACGTCTGGAGGAAAAGGAATTTAATCTCCAAACACAGAAAGGTTTCTTCACAGTGAGAGCTGTGAAAATGTGGATTAGACTCCCTCAAGAGTTGGTTCTGGCCAGCTCAGTGGATTGCTTTAAAAAAGTCCTGGATTCTTTCATGGATACACAGAATATAACTGGTTACTAAGATTTATAGGTAAAGTTGATCCAGGGAATATCTGGCTGCCTCTCAGGGGATCAGGAAGGAATTTTTTTCCCTGCAGGAGCAAATTGGATCATGCTTTGCTAGGTTTTTTTGCCTTCCTCTGGATCAACTGTGGGTATAGGATTATATTTTTTTTGTTTGTTTTTTTTTAATGGTTGAACTGGATGGACTTTTGTCTTTTTTCAGCCAGACTAACTATGTAACTATGCAAATAAATTTTTAAAGGTAATGCACAAGGCCGATGTGCCCTCTTTTTTGTTTCTTTGCATGCAGTTCATTTGGATTCCCCTGGTCCGGTGAGGGCAGCAAGGCGTGCATCCTCTAGGCATCCTATGTGTGGTTATAGTTCCTGTGGAGTCTTTCGTCCAGTTCAGGAGTCAGACATTTTCTTACTAGCCTGCAGGTTAGAGGAGCAGTAAAGCACAGTAACTGTGAAGCACATCTAAGCAGAAAGCACAGCATGCAATTTTTTAAACAAGTATGATTGACCCTGTATATACACCAGTTACAAGTAAATACTTTGGGAATTCTTAGTTCTTTGGCATTACCTAGATGTCAGCATAAATGGCTCCTAATATGAGGTCTTATGTTAAGATAAATACAGTAACAAATAAACGCAAGCTAATTATTAGCTGATTTACAGAAAATATCTAGTCCATTAAAAGATAAAAGTTTTTTTTTTTAAATAATATTTGCCTTGGTGGCAATAGAGCTTATTATCTCCATGTGCTAATTTTTTTTGGCCACCCTGAGCTCTGCTGTATAGTGAACGGAAACCACATCGAATGCAGGCGCTTGCATGGCTTGAGTTAAAAAAACACATTCAAACCTGAACTCTAAGATACATAAATATTGTCTAAATACAAGCGTCATGTGTATTCTTGGAGTGCTTTGTGTGTTTGTTCCAGATCTGTGCATTAATTCAGTGTAAAGCTTTTCCTCTAAAGAAGCTTCCTGTAATGAAGACCGGTCACGGCTGCTCTTTTCTTGTGAAGGGTGACTGGTCTTGTTTCCACGCCTTCCTGTAGTTTTCTGAAAGCAGCCTGAAGTGGGTGGGGCATGCTGGGCCCCTCCCACAGCTCTGCTTTCTGTACAGGCTATATACAATACAGTGATGATGACACCATCTGGTTGACAGCGATTGGTGCACACAAATTCGATTTTGATCCTCCGTGGTTTTTAAGAAGTATACTAAAATGATAGTTTTTGTGCCTCGAGTTCAGCTTTAATCTTGTGTTCATGAATACAAAAACTGCATTCATTTGTGTGTGTTATCTCTGTCTGGAGATAAACTTCAATGTGAATCTCAAGTGACCTAATACATCTACAAATTAGACCCTGTAGCCGCCTTGGATCTTGTACCCAGGGAGTTTTTTGGGGCCCCTTTTTCTTTTTTCTAGCCAGAAAATCCTCTCTGATTCATTTGCACTTCCTTATTGGGACCAGACTCCCCCTTACCAAGTATCATCAACTGCGAGTTTACTGTCCCGTGAGACTGCCTTTACTGCCCACTGAGTCATTCTCAGTGAAGCAGTTCTTAATTTCCTTCCATTTTTGATCCTGTAGTGTTGAGGACTCTCAGCAATGTTCAGTGCCTGAATATAGCAAATTATATCCTTTAGAACAGCCACACTTGTACTGACTGTAACATTATATAATAATATGGATTTGGCACTGACAGGGCCTGAAAGATGATATTTTAGGTAATTAGTGAACTGCAAATCAGACTATCCTTTAAGCAGAACTAAGTGCAAAACTTCACCTTTTTTAAGGTTATGTTAGATCTCAGTGCTGCAAATTTCTTTTAGCTTCTTTACAGCCATTCCCTCCTACTTTTTAGTCCAGTGATAGCTGCATGGCTTGAAGTACCTGATCAAGGTATTGACATTACCGTTGTCTATCATCTCAAATTGGTCTGCCCATTCACTTCTGACATCAACAGGGCATTTTTGTCCACACAACTACAGCTCACTTGATATTTTCTCTTTTTTGGACCATTCTCTGTAAACCCTAGAGATGGTTCTGTGTGAAAATTCCAGTAGATAAGCAGTTTTTGAACTACTCAGACCAGCCCATCTTGCACAACAACTATGCCATGTTCAGAGTCACTTAAATCCTCTTTCTTCCCCATTCTGATGCTCGGTTTGAACTTCTAGCAAGTCATCTTCACCAGTCTACATGCCTAAATGCATTGAGTTGCTACCATGTGATTGGCTGATTAGCAATTTGTGTTACCAAGCAATTGAACAGGTGTGACTAATAAAGTGGCCGATGAGTGTATGTCTGTATATATGTGTATATATATATATATATATATACACACACACACACACACAATATATTTGGAAAAAAGTATTGGGACCCCTGTCTTTACATGCACATGAACTTTAATGGCATCTCAGTCTTAGTCCGTAGGGTTCAATATTGAGTTGGCCCACCCTATGCAGCTACAACAGCTTCAACTCTTCTGGGAAGGCTGTCCACAAGGTTTAGGAGTCTGCCTATGGAATGTTTGACCATTCTTATAGAAGCACATTTGTGAGGTCAGGAACTGATGTCGGACAAGAAGGCTTGGCTCACAGACTGCGCACTAATTCATCCCAAAGGTGTTCTGTCGGGTGCAGGCCAGTCAAGTTTCTCCTTCCCAAACTCGCTCATCCATGTCTTTATGGAACTTACTTTGTGCTCTGGTGCGAAGTCATGTTGGAACAGGAAGAGGCCATCCCCAAACTGTTCCCACAAAGGTGGGAGCATGAAATTGTCCAAAATGTCTTGTATGCTGACGCCTTAAGAGTTCCCTTCACTGTAACTAAGGGGCCAAGCCCAACCCCTGAAAAACAACCCCACTCCATAATCCCTCCCCCTCCACCAAACTGTACACTTGGCACAATGCAGTCAGGCAAGTACCGTTCTCCTGGCCACCACCAAACCCAGACACGTCCATCAGATTGCCAGACAGAGAAGTGTGATTTGTCACTCCAGAGAACACGTCTCCACTGCTTTACCCCGTTCTGTCATTTTACGTGGCCTACCACTTTGCAGCAGAGTTGCTGTGGTTCCCAGTTACTTCCACTTTATTATAATACCACTAATAGCTGATTGTGGAACATTTATTAGGAAGGAAATGTCACGGATGGAGTTATTGCACAGGTGGCAACCTATCACGGTACCATGCTTGAATTCACTGAGCTCCTGACTAGGTATGTGCGGTTCGTTTAGTTTTCAATCGAATTTCAAATGCATTTTTTCATTATTCAGAGATTTGGATGTATCAGAATTTCAAATTACAAAAATAACAAATTTAAACGAATCTGAAATAGCGAATCGAAATTTGGCCAAAATTCTATTCAAGCACAAATTCAAATTCGAAAATAAAATGGAAAACAAATTTGAATTCAAAAACAAAATCGAACAAACATTCAATAACAAATTTAAAGCGGAGCTCCACCCAAAAGGGGAAGTCCTGCTTTAAGGACTGGTCCCCTGCTCCCTGTTAAGGATTGGCACATTTGGGGAGTGGAGGGGGTACCCAAAATTGACAGCAACCCGCTCCCACTTCCGTTGCATTTGCCTAAGGCGATCAGAAGTGGAAGTTTTCCTCCCTGTAGTCTTCTGGGATACCTGACAGGTCCCAGAAGACTACAGGACCATTCACAAAGTACAGCGCTACTCGCGCATGCGCAGTGGGCACCCGGCTGTGAATCTGCAAGCTGTGAGACAGGCTGCAGAGCGGACAGAGTGGGATTGAGGGACAGGTGAGTGCAGGGGCGGACTGACAACTCATGGGGCCCCCGGGCAATAGGGGATCATGGGGCCCCTGTGTCCTTCCCAAACTCAAAAAAGCCTATGAAAAAGGTACCAGGGGCATCTCATGGGGCCCCCTACTGACCCCGGGCCCTCGGGCACTGCCCGAGTTTCCAAATGTCCAAACACGCCCCTGGGTGAGTGTCTGTTTTTTAAAAGTCAGCAGCTACAGTTTTTCTTCCTGCCCCTTCAAATTTTTCCATCACTGCCGTTGAAAATGAACATTGATTTGACCCCACTACTGATTAGGAAATCAAACAAATATTCTTGAAACGATGAAAATCTACACATGTATGGCTAGCCTTATTCAAGTTCGAAACAATTTTGACTGATTTAGAAAAAATTTCAGTCGAACACGAAATTAAAATGTTTTTTCCCCTTGATTTAAGCTGGCCATACACGTGTAGCTTTTCGGCTGAGAAAATTCTTTGCAAATTGGATGAATGGATGAATGTCGTTCGAAAATTGCTTTTAACACTCGATTTTAAAATGAATGTAATTTCTGAACGATAACCACATACACTAGCCGAAAATTTGTTTGCTCGAGAAACGTTTTTCTTCCTGCCCCTTTGAATTTTCCCGTCACTGTTGTCGAAAACAAACATCGATTTGACCCCACTAACGATTAGAAAGTCAAATGAATATTCCTGAAATTAAAATTCTCGAACGAAAATCTATACGTGTATGGCCAGCTTAACGATTAGAAAATCAAATGAATATTCTTGAAACTAATATTCTCGGCTGAAAATCTACATGTGTATGGCCAGCCTTAAGCTGACCATACACATGTAGATTTTTGGCCGAGGATATTCGTAAGAAAAGTTGTACGAAAATTGTTTGCACATTCAATGAATGGACGAATGTCGTTCAGAAATTGTCTTTTGCTTTGATCGATTATAAATGAATGTAATTTCTGAATGAGAATCACATATCCTGTCCGAAAATTCTTTTGGTGGTGAAAAGTTTCCTTCCTGTCCCTTCGAATATTTCTGTCACTGCTGTCGAAAACAAAAATCATTTTGACCCCACTAAAGGTTACAAAATCAAATCAATATTCTTGAAATTAATAATCCCACATGGAAGAGGAAGAAAAATATATTTGAAATATATCTTAAAAATATTGTTGCCAAATATATTGACATATATTTGAAATGCTACAATTTTGGCCAAGTTCAATATATTTAAAAAAAAATAAAAAAAAATAAAAAAAAAAAAAAAAATATATATATATATATCTATATATATATATATATATATATATATATATATATATGAAAAATATTTTTAAAAATACAAATCCACATTTTTGGAATGCATTTACAAATATATGTAAAAATATATGTTAAACTTACTTTTTTATATGTTAAAAAAAAATCTGAAGAATATATTTAACAAATATATATTTTTAAAAATTGTAGCATTTCAAATATATTTTTCTTCCATATGGGTTCTCGGACGAAAATCTACATGTGTATGGCCAGCTTAATTGTTCGAATTTGGTTGGCTTTTTTCAAATTCGGTTGAAATCTTTTCGATTTCGATCAACTTTTTGAACTTTGTTGACTCGATTTCAAATTCAGTTTAACCAGTTTCAAATGTGAATGACTTTTTGAATTTGGTTGAAATTTTTTCTAATAGAATTTGAATATGAATTACAAAAACAAATCCCGAAAACGAATGGAACGATTTTACCGAATCCAACTACATGAAATGTGTTAGATTTCGAATTGAAACGAAACAAAACAATTTTTTTCATTTTGCACATGTCTACTCCTGAGAGCGACCCATTCTTTCACAAATGTTTGTAGAAGCAGTCTGCATGCCTAGATGCTTGATTGTATACACCTGTGGCCATGGAGGTGATTGGAACATCTGAATCACATGATTTGCAGGGCTGGCCCAATACTTTTGGCTTTATAGTGTATGTGAGCTGACTTATGCTCATGGCTATCTCTTGCTCTTTTGAGCTTGCTGCTGAGTGCTAACAGAACACTAAAATAGCACAAGTGCTGCCTGTTTGTGTTGGGGAACCCATTGGAGGGCACTCTGTTAGGCTGGCCACACATTATACAATTCTCTATAGAAAATTGCTTTAGATTTACCAAAAACCATATAGTATGAGGTCAAACCTAAACAACACTTTCAAATGTATCCAATTAACCCCCCTGGCGGTATTCACGAGTGTAGCTTGGGGTAAAGTTTCAGTACCAAAAGTGGTAACCCCGAGCTACACTCGGGAATATCTTGCAGCACTGCTCAGGGATTCCCTGCAGTATTTACCTTGTCCTTCGCTCCTGCGATGTGTCCCCTGCAGCATCCCCCGCCATCTCCTCCCGCCGATGCCGGTATCCGTCTTCCAGGTTCCGGTCCCTGCGAGTGTCGGGACGTATGGGAGCCGGAACCGGCTGTAGATTTGAAAATTTTAAAAAGTGACATTCACTAATACACTAAAATCACATAGTAAAACATTACTGTATCAAACCATTTCACATACATTTTATCCCGAGTGCTTTGTCCTGCGCCCTGCCTGCATTTTTACCGTTCTTTCTTCCTGGAAACTGACAAATGTCCATGGCGTCCAAAAAGCGTCCCTTTAGGTCAAATGCGGTTTTAGAGCAGCTAGAGGACAGCGATAGTAAATCAGAACCACTTGCAGAATTGAGTGATAATGATTTGTGGGGAAATTCGTCATCAGACACTGAAAACGATTCTGTGACTTTGCTCAGTGATGTGCAAACTTGGCGCTCTATTTCAAATTTCAGTGTTTTTGGTTTGATTATATTATTGAATTACATTTATTATTATATTATTATTTTTTATGATTATTTATTATATTATAATTTATGATTTCGTGTTTCAAGTTTTATCATATCCAGAATGTTTACTAGACTCTTGTTTGGACAGATTTCAGTGAGTTATTCCTAAAAATTACAGGTCAATAATAAAAAAAATACATATTTCCATGCAAAAAAATGTACCGCTTTGAGCACAGAAATACTGACATAATCCTACCGCTAGGGAGGTTAAGCAGGCCCTTGCACAGTGTATAGTACATACGTACATAGTGTATGGCCAGCCTTAGTCAGGAATTAACCTGAGTTTAGTTAGTGGCTTGAAGGAAGAGATGTTGTATTTGTTTTAGTCTATGGAATTGTATAACAAAGCCCTCTTATGTTGAGACTGTTTATTTGGTGCTGAATAAATGTGCAGGACAAACCTGCTTGAGATGTTCCTGGCTGTTCCTGTCTCATGCATGGTTTACTGATGCCTTTACCAGTTGAAAGTGGAACTTCAGTTACAAAACCACATTTTAAGGCTCCATGCACACTGGACGTTTTAATATCTCTGGTAATGTTAGCTGTGTAAAGTCGTTAAAGTGTAAAGTTTCAGCGTTTTTTAGCTTTTTTTGTATTAGCGTTTTGCTGTTTTTTTTTGCGTTTTAGAGGTTTTTTTTTATCAAAAAAATATTTTTTTTCGTCAAAAAAGTCCAAAAAACACTGGTTTGCCGCGATTTTCTGTGATTTACTGCATTTTACCACGTTTTGCTGCGTTTTTCAGCGTTAGAGTGTTTTTACAGCTAAAAAACTCTTCTAGAAACCCACTATTTCTGGGGTTTGTTTCCAGCCAAAAAACGCCCCTGCCAAAAAACATTGATGACAGTCTATGTGTGCATGGACACATAGGATAACATGCTGGGGAGTTTACTGGCTGTAGAAAAAAACGTCAAAAGACAAAAACAGCAGCTGTAAAAACGTCCAGTGTGCATGAGGACTAATTCAGTTTATTTATTAAAAAACGTATAAAATATATTTTGTACATACAAATAGCACATGTGCCTAGATCCCTCTTGATATAATTTACTTCTATTCCCCTGTACAGCAGCACTCACAGTAAGAAGGGGACAGGTGACAATCTGAGTGATTCAGAGCTCTTCAGCCTAGCACAGTGCATGTCAGACTTACAGGAGGGAAGAGCACAGAGTTGACCTCATCAGTGTGCTTCTTCTCTTTCATTGTCCAATCACTTTAGCAGCCATTTTTGTTTTAAAGTGAATAAAAGAACCTTGATTTGGGGGTACAGATAGAAAATGCTTGCAGCTATAACAGCATATAGAAAATGCTTGCAGCTATAACAGTAAGAAAGGAAATGTTTATATGGCATATAATTAAAGCATTATAGAATATGTTTTTAAAAAGCTGATAGGCTTCATCCACATGAGTTGTACAGGAGCTATACAGCTCGCAGAGTCTGCATAATCACTTTCCTTGTTATGAATTAGAAGATGTAAGCATGTTGTGCATGAGGGGGTGCATAGAGCACCCACAAACACACTGACCTATGCTCTGAACACACACTTTCTGTATTCAGAGTTTCAGCCATGCGTGTGGATGGCCTGTACAGCCGTGGGCATGCAGCCTTATAGAAAGAAGTTCAAGAAGTCAAATAATTGCCTTTCTTTTCCTGAGAACCCTTTCATCCTCTGGATTTGTTTACATACAGTTCCATTTTTTTACAATGGGATTTTTTAGGCAAGTACATTATAAACATAAATCTTAAAACCATATCTCTTTATATACAATCTAAAATACATAATTACTACATAAAATTGTATAGTGGCTGATACCTCATATAATCTGTACTTAAAATACCCATACAGTCTTGAAGAACATCCATAAATCCCAAAAGGGGAGAATTATATCAATTACCTAGCGCTTGACTCGTCTGCAAAAGTCCCCCAATTTCGGGACACAACCAACACATTTCGATTATTCACAATGAACGCATTTTGATCATTCTTCAGGCACCAGATCTATAATAAAAACATAAAATAATTCAATTAATTGCATAATAGCAATAAGATGCATATGCCATTTCAATGGAACTTTTATAGTCCCATTTTTATAGTAACTACCAGGTCTTCTTTGTGTAGTCAGTTCATGACTCCTGCTCAATGCCTAGTTACTCGTAGGGTCTCATTTTTATTCTTTTACGATTTGGGCAGATATATTTCAATTCTTGTTGGCAATGCATGCTGTAAGTCAGTGTTTCTCAACCTTTTTACCTTTGAGGAACCCATGGCAAAAAGTTTGCAATCTTGGGGATCCCCTGAAAAATAATTTTGCATCCACAGGTCACGGAACATTGGATTTGATCAGCAAGCTGTAGATACAACAATGATTAACAAACACATGCAGAGCAGCGCAGGGAAGCTGCTGTTGTAACATGCCTCTTCCCCTTGATCCCTGCTAGCCCTCCTCTTGTCCATCCCAGGTGATATCACATACAAGAGCCTGGGACAGACAGAAGAGGAGGAACTGTGGGGGTCAATGGAGTAATTAACAATATGCTTTCCTGCACCACTCTGAAAAATCATAATAAAGGATTACTCAAATGGGGTTCCACTGCAGATCAATATTGTGGCAGAGGTATACCCACCCAGGGGTGGACTGACAACTCATGGGGCCCCTGGGCAATAGGGGATCATGGGGCCCCTGTGTCCTTGCCCAAACTCAAAAAAGCCTATGAAAAAGGTACCAGGGGCATCTCATGGGCCCCCCTACTGACCCCGGGCCCTTGGGCAGTGTCCGGGTTTCCAAATGGTCAGTCCGCCCCTGTATCCACCCAATGTTGTTTTGAGTATGCATTGATTCCTGATGCCTCCTCTGCAGTTGCGACTCTTGTGAGCGGCATCGAGAGGAGTGCTCTCAAGGACTGATCAATGCCATAGCATTAGTCTTGGGACCTGCAGCGAAGGAGGGAAATGCTTACTGGAATGAAGATGTGTAGGCATTTGATATCTCTTTCTAATATTTTATTTTTCCTGGAGTGATGTTATTAATCCAAACCTATGCTAATCATATGACGTAGGTCCCCTACATCAGCTTTAATAATAGGTGCCATTTGCCCTTTGCAGGAGTAGATACACATTCAACAGTATAAAATTACAATTTAACCCCCATGTAATCCTCCCTGTGCGTGTTCACATAAACCCTATACCTAAACCTAAATATATATAGTATGTATATACAAGTACCACCTAGAACGGCGAAATTACAAATCTTCTAACGTCACCAAATAAAGAATGCATCCCAAGGGCAATGTATTTATATTCTTTGTAATATCAAAGAAAGGCTGTGATTGTACTCTATAGTTATGTACCCAGAATGATTCGTATTGAAATAAATGGTTATAGCATCCAGAGCTGCGGTCCAAGCTAAACTTTACACAGCAGCTGCTGCCTTGTTTTAGCCCAGTCCAAAAGAAATAATGATGACTCAGAGAGCTCTTTGTCCTCCAACTCCACAGAGTCCTGTGAATTCTGATTTCCATGTACCTGCTTACTAGGCTGACTTCATACACCAGTTTAATATATCGCCATCTGATACAGTGACTTGAAACAAAAAATAACCTTTTAAGACAGCATGATGTAAACAGTCCGTCTTTGTCTTGGCAGGGGCTGAAACTGGCTTTTGGTTTGAAGAACGGCCCACCGCTTAATATCACGCTAGTGTCATTTCACGCAAAAACTGCAAACTGCCATTAGAAAGATCTTTTGCTAAAACATTACCATTGAAAGTCAGCATGCTGAGGCTAAAGTATCATTTTAACAGACTTAATGGGACCATTGACTTGTAAAATAAAGTTGTTGCTTTAGGTTAGGTAGGTGAGCAAATCTGTTCTTAGCGTTTCAGCCGCTAAGAACCGCTAAAAATATCTCAAGTGCATCAAAACAAAACGCGTTTAACCTCTTCGCGCCGGCGCCTCCCGGCCCTTTAAGAGTTTAAGAAGCCAGGAGGCGAGCGAGGTTTTAGGGTCATGTGACTGCCGTGATTTGCCGTCACGGCGGTTACATGATCGGAAAAGGTCCCGATCAAAAGGGGAGATCGGGACCTTTCCGTGAGTCACGGACATATGCACCGAAAAATATTTCAAGTGCATCAAAACAAAACGTGTTTAACCTCTTCGCGCCGGCGCCTCCCGGCCCTTTAAGAGTTTCAGAAGCCAGGAGGCTAGCGGGGTTTTAGGGTCATGTGACCGCCGTGATTCGCCATCACGGTGGTTACATGATCGGAAAAGGTCCCGATCAAAAGGGGAGATCGGGACCTTTCCGTGAGTCACGGACATATGCGCCGAAAAATATTTCAAGTGCATCAAAACAAAACGTGTTTAACCTCTTCACGCCGGCGCCTCCCGGCCCTTTAAGAGTTTCAGAAGCCAGGAGGCGAGCGAGGTTTTAGGGTCATGTGACCGCCGTGATTCGCCGTCACGGCGGTTACATGATCAGAAAAGATCCCGATCAAAAGGGGAGATCGGGACCTTTCCGTGAGTCACGGACATATGCGCCGAAAAATATTTCAAGTGCATCAAAACAAAACGTGTTTAACCTCTTCACGCCGGCGCCTCCCGGCCCTTTAAGAGTTTCAGAAGCCTGGAGGCGAGCGGGGTTTTAGGGTCATGTGACCGCCATGATTCGCCGTCACGGCGGTTACATGATCGGAAAAGGTCCCGATCAAAAGGGGAGATCGGGACCTTTCCGTGAGTCACGGACATATGTGCTGGGAGCGCGCAGGGTGTGTGCTCTCAGCACATATGTATTTTCTAATTGCATGCAAACATGCGGCCGCTCGGTGTCAAGGCCCAGATGCAGAGAGGACGCATATTTGCGTGCGCTCGGCGTCAAGGGGTTAAAGAATAACTAAAGGCAAATTTATTTTTTTTTAGTTTTGAATGGAGTGGAGTGGGATTAGACCCCCTGTCAGTCTTTATTGCTGGCTGTGCCCCCATTAGGGAGATTTACTCTCTCTATTTGTCCTGTTTACCATTATCATTGAAAGTGAAAGTAAAAGAAAAACCCACATTTTGGGTTGTCCCCAGAAAAGTAATAGAGGAGAAATCTTCCAATGGGGACACTATTCCTGGCGACCTGGAGGTCCCCAAGTGCTGCCTATAATTCGTAGGGATTTCTTCTCACTTCCTTTTTGTCTATGGGTCAATAAACGAAGGGAAATCTCCCCGATGGGACACAGATTACAAAAAACATAACAGGGGTTATGACCCTTCCTTGTTCTATCCAAAATGAACAAAAAAAAAAGTTTTGCCAATAGTTCTACTTTAGGTCTCATTTTAACCCCAGCTGCAATAAGAAACCAGGAGATTCCTGCTACTTGATTCCTATTAGTGGCCTCATGTAAAAAATAGAATGTCACAAATGACTCCCATTTGTCATTCAGTTGGTTCTTACTGCACAGTGAGTGCCATTCCCTTTAGGATGGTGGTCTGCAACCAGTAGATCTCGGCTAGGTAACTGGTAGATTGCGACCTGGGCTTGCTGACCCACCATCCCAGAGCATCAAACAGAGTGCAGTGCAGGGAGACTACAGGCGTACCTCGGTTTACGAATTTAATGCATTCTGCAAGACTTTTCGGATTGCGAAAAATTCGTAAACTGAAACGCGGTTTCCCATAGGAATGCATTGAAAAGCAATTAATCTGTTCCGGAGGTCAGAAAAAAGTTAAAAAAAAAAAAGTCTTTTATCTGTTCAAAACTATTTATAAAGTGCACTTTAAAGGCATAAATACTGTACAGGGACATGATTAAAAATTAATTCGTAAATGCATTGAAAACCAATTAATCCGTTCATATTGCAAAAAATTCGTAAACCGAAACGCGGTTTCCCATAGGAATGCATTGAAAACCAATTAATCCATTCCGGAGGTCAGAAAAAAGTAAAAAAAAAAGGGCTTTTATCTGTTCAAAACTCTTTATAAAGTGCACTTTAAAGGCATAAATACTGTACAGGGACATGATTAAAAATTAATTCATAAATGCATTCATAACCAAGTAATCTGTTCGTATTGCGAAAAAAATTTGTAAACTGAGCCATTATTTTCAATGGATTTCCATTCATAAAACGAAAATTACATTAACCGAGGTGTTCGTAAACCGAGGTACGCCTGTACTTGTAAAGTTGGAGCTGTAGTAGGGAACAAGAGCCACATAAGCCGATGCCTCCTCTGTAATGCTGGCTCCTGTCCCATGCAGAGTGATACCAACTGCACTCCACCTCTTATCCCGGCTAGAGGCCTCCAAAGTGGTGCCAGCAGCACGAAAGTCGGTGTGAAGCAATACACTGGGCATACTAGTATAGGGCTTCTTTCACATTGGTGCGCTGTAATTTACCAACCCCGCGGGTGCAGTGCAGTGTACCTGCAGTTATCCTGCGGGCTTGCTGACCTTAGCCATAGACTTTTATTATATCCTGCGGATTTGGTGCACTTTTTGCATTCAGAAATTTGGTGTGCTTTCAGAAAGTGCCCCACACCTGCAGGATGTAATAGAAGTCTAGAGTAAAGCTAACATGGGGGGGATTGTAAAACCTCATAGTTAAGACATGTTTTTACCACCCCTGCCCCAATCACACCCTCTTTAGCTGCAGTGGCCACTGGTGTACACAAGTTGTAGCTGCTGCATGAGTTATACACCCTGTCATGGTTGTGGCTTTAGCACCAGCCAAACATGACTCATTCAAGTGAATGAGGCTGCCCTGCAAGTGCCCTGCAACCTTGTGCAATACAGCAAACAAGGAGTTAAAGCAGGCAGTGGTGTGTTGCTTTTTCACCACCTGCTTTAACTCCTTGGACCCCGCAGAAGAATGCAGTTGCGGGGTGCTTGCAGAGTGGCTCCAATCACCTGAATGGGTCTTGATTGGCAAGAGGTAGCACCCACCAAAAGCAGCAGGGGGTTTAATTCCTACTGCGGCATGTGTAAACCTATGGCTGCTAAAGGTGGTAGGGATTGGGGGGCGGTAAAACGGCGACTCAACCGCAGGGTTTTACCACCCCTACCCCAACTATGCGCGTGAATGAGCTCTAAGGTTGCCACTGGTGAATGCAACTAAGGCCTTATTCATAAGTACAGCAGGCACTGCTGCTCCTCTGAAAAGCGATCTGAGTGTGCTTGACAGGTGGTGAGGAGGTGATATGTTGCCTCTTCACCAGCTGATTTAAACCCATAATTGCCGTGCGATTGCAACATGGTAGTATGGCAATAAGAAGTGTGAGGAGGCGGCACTGGGGGACACTGTGCCCAGTGATCATTGACTCCCATGTTGTTCAGGTAGATCTCCACCTCTTTAAGGTTGCCTACCCCTGATCTAGGGGCATGCCTTACTGCATGAAGCAATCACAATGGCAACATTAGGGAATGCAAAGCACACAAATCAATCACATCCTCTGGTGCACACAGATAAATCACATCCGCTGGTGCACACAGATCAATCACATCCTCTGGTGCACACAGATCAATCACATCCTCTGGTGCACACAGATCAATCACATCCTCTGGTGCACACAGATCAATCACATCCTCTGGTGCACACAGATTAATCACATCCTCTGGTGCACACAGATTAATCACATCCTCTGGTGCACACAGATTAATCACATCCTCTGGTGCACACAGATTAATCACATCCTCTGGTGCACACAGATTAATCACATCCTCTGGTGCACACAGATTAATCACATCCTCTGGTGCACACAGATTAATCACATCCTCTGGTGCACACAGATTAATCACATCCTCTGGTGCACACAGATTAATCGCATCCTCTGGTGCACACAGATTAATCGCATCCTCTGGTGCACACAGATTAATCGCATCCTCTGGTGCACACAGATCAATCGCATCCGCTGGTGCACACAAATCAATCGCATCCTCTGGTGCACACAGATCAATCGCATCCACTGGTGCATACAGATCAATCGCATCCGCCGGTGCACACAGATCAATCACATCCGCCGATGCACACAGATTAATCACATCCTCTGGTGCACACAGATTAATCACATCCGCCGGTGCACACAGATCAATCACATCCGCCGATGCACACAGATCAATCACATCCGCCGATGCACACAGATCAATCACATCCGCCGGTGCACACAGATCAATCACATCCGCCGGTGCACACAGATCAATCACATCCGCCGGTGCACACAGATCAATCACATCCGCCGGTGCACACAGATCAATCACATCCGCCGGTGCACACAGATCAATCACATCCGCAGGTGCACACAGATCAATCACATCCGCCGGTGCACACAGATCAATCACATCCGCCGGTGCACACAGATCAATCACATCCGCCGGTGCACACAGATCAATCACATCCGCTGGTGCTGGTTAGGGGTGATTAAAGGGTTAACGGTGTGCTGTTTCACAGTAAGCTCTGTGCGTCACTGTAATCACACTGCTTTGGATGCCTGTGCTGTGCACAGCCATCCAAAGCAGTGTGCATGAGCTGACAGAGAGGAGAGCTGTATTGTTTACATACAGTTCTCCTCCCCTTCGGAGATGCTCGGCAATCACCGGGAGCCGGTGAGTAATCACCGGCCGGCGCGGGTAGGGCGTGCGTGCCCCCTACCCGGAAATGCAAAATTAAGTATATATACGTGATTTTGCACACCTGTGCCGCCCTGTAGCAGTGTACCTGCTATAGGGTGGTCAGGAAGCGGTTAAACAATGATGATAATTGTACACACTCTTGGTAGTCTTTTGGTTTGTTCCAATCCCTCTTACTGTCATTTTTGCAGAACAACTGTAAATGTGGAAAGTCAAAACAGCTAAATGTATACAGTAAATAGCTATAAATAAAAAAATGAATAATAAATAAATATAAATATAGTAGTAGCCAGGTGGCAGCTGTGCCATCACGGAGTAAGATATCACTCTGGGACAATTACCCTAACATTTCCCTGTAGTGCCTTGGATACCAAAGTCTACCTCATTTCCTGTCAGCAGAGTGGAGGGTGACATTTCTGGAATAAAGCAGAGAATCTTGGGACATGTAGTCACAATGCCCTTGGATAACAGGTTACCACTCCACATCTTGAACTATACCTTCCAAGTGGCTGAGCCACAGAATGAACCTATGGGACAGACTATATGTTTGAATGAAATTGGCTGGCTTTCTCTCTTGGCCCAGGGATTTCACACAGAGCGGGAGTACTGCCGTTCTGCACTTAAGGGGCACCACACCAGTGTGGCCTAGCTGGTCTAAGTCCAACTTCAGGAGGGGGATCCACACCACTGATCTCAGCTGTGCGAGCTGGATGTTCAAGGCCTTTTCTTCAGCGGAAGAGCTGCTCTACAAGTTCTATGCTGATCGCTGATGTGTCAATGGAGCCAGGTGATCGCACGCTGTGCTGTCATCAGAGCGCGCCTGTAAAGCCTGGATTGACTGTCCTGTTCTTGCGGGACTGCCTTCAGGCCGGGATTGGTGAGCAGGCAGACATCCATACACTTTCATACTGTCACCTCACTATCTAGAGACACTGTATGCAGATATCATATCTTTTCTGCCTTAAAGGGACCACCCTTACAAGTATCTCAGCTGTCTACTTACTGGATACTGCAGATCTGTGACTAGTCACCATCAATTACGAGCCCCAAAATGTTAGCGAAGATATCGCCTCACATCTGAAATCTGAACTGCTCTCATCTCTTGACCAACTCACTGAGACATTGGCCTAAGCAAGATTATACTAGAGTACAGGTACCACACAGGTCCCACCTCAGTGGTCCAGAGGGACCTGACCTGTTTCTAAGTCTCTCCCCTTTACACCAGTGTCAACACTAGGTCACTATATTCCAAGAGCACTTACTCATTTATACTTGTAATAATTATTATATTATTATTATACAGGATTTATAGAGCGCCAACAGTTTGCGCAGAGCTTTACAAAATGAAGGTAGACATTACAGGTACAATACAATTTGGTACAAGAGGAAACAGAGGGCCACGCTCGTTAGAGCTCACAATCTAGGAGATCAAGCCTTTTCTTAATGTTTACTCATTAGTTTGAATGCAAGTTCTTTTATTGTGATATTGATATTTATTGTGATATACTCACTATCATACTAGAAGCAGTTGCAGAGGTTAATTTGTGAAAACTGTTCATTCTTCAATCCAGTTACCTATTGAATACAGCAATTTTACTTTGGTAAACTTGAGTTGTGTCTTGTTCAATTAACAAGGTATTATTCTTGTATTAGTGATGTCTTAATCTAGGGTGTCAGAGGGACTGAGAGGCGTGCAAAGTCAGGGCAACAACCAGGGACAAGCATCAATTAGCGGCCCTCAAAGGGGTAGTGCTCAGGTGCGGACTGATAACTCATGGGGCCCCCAGGCAATAGGGAATCATGGGGCCCCTGTGTCCTTGCCCAAACTCAAAAAAGCCTATGAAAAAGGTACCAGGGGCATCTCATGGGGCCCCCTACTGACCCCGGGCCCTCGGGCAGTGCCCGAGTTTCCAAATGGTCAATGCGCCCCTGGGAGCGCTACATATACAGAGCTAAAAATAAATAATAACAAGTAAAAGTAAGTGTATAAATGGCTATAAATTAATATACATATAAATAGCTAAAGTAAAGTTGATAGCTAAAGGCATGTAAAATAAAAAAAAGAAATTCATTTAATTCAATGAATATTATATAAACAGATGACATTCAAGTGGAATTCTAGTTTCTAGCAAAACATAATATTAAGTTGTCCACTGTTTAAAATAAAAAAGCAGCTCTTGCTACAATATTCTCCTCCTCTCTGGAGCAGGGGCGGACTGACAACTCATGGGGCCCCCGGGCAATAGGGGATCATGGGGCCCCTGTGTCCTTGCCCAAACTCAAAAAAGCCTATGAAAAAGGTACCAGGGGCATCTCATGGGGCCCCCTACTGACCCCGGGCCCTCAGGCAGTGCCCCCGAATTTCCAAATGGTCAATCCGCCCCTGCTCTGGAGATGTCCCACCCCAGATAGACCGCACAGAGGTCCAGTGCTGCTTGACTTCACTGTCTCTTTATAGCCAGCATCATTCAATCCAATTCCTGTAAGCTCAGGTTGTCCTGGACCCTCCTTCTAGGGCAGGGGTGAGCAACCTGCAGCTCTCCAGCTGTTGCAGAACTACAAGTTCCATCATGCCTCTGCAAGTCATAGCTGTAACTGTCAGTTTTGCAATGTCTCATGGAACCTGTAGAGTCATGCTTGTAATTTCTAGTCTTTGCAATACCTAATGGGAAATGTAGTTCCACAACAGCTGCAGAGCCGCAGGTTGCCAACCCCTGCTCTAGGGGCATGACAATGAACCACCCCCTGGGAGCATGTCATTAACCCGCCCTCTGGGGGCATGTCATCACAGTGGCCTGGGTTTACAGGAAAACGCTGCAAAGAGCATTTGATGTCATTACATGGCGATTGTTTTTTTCACAGCAAATATGTAGTTTTTATGGACTGCAAATTCTAAATAATCATCAATATTTTATGTTTTGTTATGTAGGATATGGCATTTACGTTTACACAAATTCATTTTTCCGCTATGAAGGGGAGTGGAAAGATGGTAAAAAACACGGTAAGCTTTTTTTTTTCTTTGCCATTATTTTGATAAACCTTACTTTTCAACACAAAACTTTAAAATAAGCCAAATATGTGTTCTCATGAATTATCTAAAGAATGTACATTTTGTGGGGAATTCTTTACCAGCTTGATGAAAGTTCTGTTAAAACAAAAACCCAATGAATACAAATGATGCGGAATCACTACAATAGTTGTTTGATGAAAAAAAAGTGACGCAGTGCCCACAGTACTGCTACTATTTTCTCCTGGGCACTGTGTCATCTTTTTCATCTAACAAATAATTGTGGTAATTCTGCCATTTTCAGTCCTCTCAAGTCTATGTAATATCTGAGACTTGAAGAAGGGACGTACCCTGACCCCCTGAAACAAGTTGGCTGTTTTACATTTTATAATGTCTTGCCTAACAAATAATGGTATTAAAAGTTTTTGGACTCTCAGTCATTAGTCTGGTGCACTTCATGGACTTTGTAGAACAAAATGTTTCTCAGTCATTAGTCTGGTGCACTTTATGGACTTTGTAGAACAAAATGTTTTTGGACTCTCAGTCATTGGTCTGGTGCACTTTATGGACTTTGTACAACAAAAAGTTTTTGGACTCTCAGTCATTAGTCTGGTGCACTTTATGGATTTTGTAGAACAAAACGTTTTTGGACTCTCAGTCATTGGTCTGGTGGACTTTATGGACTTTGTACAACAAAACCTTTCTCAGTCATTAGTCTGGTGCACTTTATGCACTTTGTAGAACAAAAGGTTTTGGACTCTCAGTCATTAGTCTGGTGCACTTTATGGACTTTGTAGAACAAAACATTTCTCAGTCATTAGTCTGGTGCACTTTATGGACTTTGTAGAACAAAACGTTTTTGGACTCTTAGTCATTAGTCTGGTGCACTTTATGGACTTTGTACAACAAAAAATTTTTGGACTCTCAGTCATTAGTCTGGTGCACTTTATGGATTTTGTAGAACAAAATGTTTTTGGACTCTCAGTCATTGGTCTGGTGGACTTTATGGACTTTGTACAACAAAACATTTCTCAGTCATTAGTCTGGTGCACTTTATGCACTTTGTAGAACAAAAGGTTTTGGATTCTCAGTCATTAGTCTGGTGCACTTTATGGACTTTGTAGAACAAAACATTTCTCAGTCATTAGTCTGGTGCACTTTATGGACTTTGTAGAACAAAACGTTTCTCAGTCATTAGTCTGGTGCACTTTATGGACTTTGTAGAACAAAACGTTTCTCAGTCATTAGTCTGGTGCACTTTATGGACTTTGTTGAACAAAACGTTTCTCAGTCATTAGTCTGGTGCACTTTATGGACTTTGTAGAACAAAACGTTTCTCAGTCATTAGTCTGGTGCACTTTATGGACTTTGTAGAACAAAACGTTTCTCAGTCATTAGTCTGGTGCACTTTATGCACTTTGTAGAACAAAAGGTTTTGGACTCTCAGTCATTAGTCTGGTGCACTTTATGGACTTTGTAGAACAAAACGTTTCTCAGTCATTAGTCTGGTGCACTTTATGCACTTTGTAGAACAAAAGGTTTTGGACTCTCAGTCATTAGTCTGGTGCACTTTATGGACTTTGTAGAACAAAACGTTTCTCAGTCATTAGTCTGGTGCACTTTATGGACTTTGTAGAACAAAAAGTTTTTGGACTCTCAGTCATTAGTCTGGTGCACTTTATGGATTTTGTAGAACAAAAAGTTTTTGGACTCTCAGTCATTAGTCTGGTGCACTTTATGGACTTTGGAGAACAAAAAGTTTTTGGACTCTCAGTCATTAGTCTTGTGCACTTTATGGACTTTGGAGAACAAAAAGTTTTTGGACTCTCAGTCATTAGTCTGGTGCACTTTATGGACTTTGTAGAACAAAAAGTTTTTGGACTCAGTCATTTAGTCTTGTGTGCTTTATGGACTTTGTAGAACAAAAAGTTTTTGGACTCTCAGTCATTAGTCTTGTGTGCTTTATGGACTTTGTAGAACACAAAAACTTGACAGAGGTGATAACTCTTCCTCATGCTACCCAAAACTAGTAAAAGCATTATTGCCAGCCTAATATCCCATGAAAAACGGTAAGACAACAAACTGTCTTTTTATGAAGCATTCCAAAATCAATAGTTGGGTCAACATTCATTGATAATGTGCATAGCTGCATGTTATGGCAAGAGCCTTCCCTCAACCATCAGACTTTGGTTCTGCTTTAAAGCTGAACTATAGGTGAAAAATGACCCATGTATTGAGGGTTAAATGTTCCTTTCATCAAGCTGGAACAGAAAAAGCAACTACAAGTATACATACTGTACGTTATCCCTTACTCCCTTGGCAGTCAGTGCTCTTCAGTGCTCCCACGGCCTTTTTCGCTTCCAGTGTAGGGCTGCTGGTCCTGCATTGTACATAATGACATCAGATTGCCTGCGACTGGCAGATCCATTAAAAGACGTGGCTTCTGTGTCTGGACTTGTGGCTGGAAACCTGCAAGAGCAAAGAATAACATAAGTAAAAATGCTTTCATGTTCCCCCCAGACAGAATTAAACACCTGCAGTGCATGAGGAGCCCCACTGCATGGGTATTTTTGTCACCAGAGTTCAGTTTAAGAATGAATGCATAACTGCAATAACAGGCGAATGCCCAGAATATTGCTTGGAATTCAGTGCTAAGATCATTGACCTTTAGTATGTTGTTTACAAGATAGTAAATTGACATGTTTATCTTTTGGTTGACACCTTTTCCGGTGACCATATACTGTATGTAATGGGATTTAGAATTTGGCTTACTAAAGCACCAACAAGGTCCAATTATTATTCTATTTTTCTTATTTGGGGATATTTGATGCCTTTTGTATGATTTTTATGTTGGATAAGATTACTGCTTAACCCCTTCGTGCCTAAGGGTAAAACAAATGTTAATGTCTAACATTTTGCAACTTTGACACGTGTTAGTAAAAGTGTACATATCATCACAACTACTTGTGCATCCAAGTGGATTACATCTTGGTTTTTTTTTGAGGAAAATTGCACACATTTTGCTTTTTTTTTTATCTACCTAAAACACACTGATACTGATACTAATTTAATTTTTTTCTTAAATCCTGCCCAAAATATACTGACCCTGACCTTTAACTCTGACCTTGACCTTTGACCCTTTCTTGTCCCAAACACTAAGCCTGAACTGACCTAGATCAAACTTTGATCTAAGTATTTTTTCTTTATTTTTTTATATTCTTTATTATTTATTACACACAGTTTGCTCATCTTTCTCTGCACAGTGACTGATCACTGTGATAGCCAATCAAAGGCTATCACAGCAATCAGGTGACCCGGAATCGGGAGTTCCGGGTCCTGATCGTTAGTACAGAACCCGGGGTTCCCGGTAAGACCCCAGTCTGAGCACAGAGGCATATACGCAACCCCACTGAAAAAAGCCCAGTCCAGTGGGGCCAAGGGATTAATATTTTGTTTATATTATGTGTATCCATGGCTAGGTGTAATTTTAGGAAATCACTAAGCAGATATAAAAAGCCCAAATTAATGCAGCTATATATTCATTCATACACAATTAAATGTATGTTTTAAACGCAATCAGTGAAAGTACCTGAATTTGACTTTGTATGGGTCTCCTGCAGTCCTCTGTACAGCAGAGCTCAGACTGACAGCACAAGGAGCCAATCAGTTGTGATGCAGTGCTCACATACTAACAAGGAGCATGCTGATAGGAGGAGAGAGCAAATTAACAAACAGATGAGCGTATTGGTCTTCTGTTTCTAATTTCATTGTTCAGTCACAGACTGGGGAGGGATTTGAACTGTCAGTGGTTCTTAACTGCAGCAGAGATAAATCAGGTTTCTTGCCCAGCAAGACAGGGTAGTGCTGTGTGATTGGGTTTTACAAATCCCAGGACTAGATAGACAGAAATACAAATCCTATGAGTAAACATGGTAAACCACTATATATGTTTTCAATTTGTGTTTCATCTGTTTTTTTTTATTTCACATTTGTTTGGTACGGTGCCCGTGTACCTTTATGGTAAACTAAAAGTGATTTGGCTGAGAAATCAAACCTGGCCATTCGTGTTTTGCTTTAAAGTGATTGTAAACCTCAGACATGAAATATTAATAAAGCATATCTCTCTATAATGTGTACTTGTCTCAATTAAGGATCACATCTGGCAAGTTTTTTTTGGCACCAAAAAAAAAAAAGGTGACAGGGAGGGACCTCCAGCAGATTGACAGCCTCAGCTCTGTTCCTGTGTGCTGTGTGAAGGAGGTGTGACTCTTCCCTCCAATCCGCTCTCAGAGATCTAATCACTGAGCTTTGCAGTGTGTAATTTTAGCTCTTCATCGCTTATTTTGTGAACTCTCAGACAAATAAATTCAGCACTTTAAATGGACGTAGAGAAGAGAGCTGCAGATAGACAGGTACAACTTATGTAGGAGGACTTGTTTCGTCTCTGTGTATCACCTGAGGCCAGTCACTTCACTGGGTATATGTGAGAGTTTACAACCACTTTAAATCAATCACTCATGACTATGACACAAAATCATAGTCATGAGATCCCTTCTATAGTCATATGATCATTCCCAGGGTAAACTATGCTGGGGGGACATCTTACTTCATTGGACACCTGAAGGTTGGATGCTTACCATTGTTTCCTTCACAGTGCCCATTGATTCTTCCATAAGCTCATTAGGTAATAATAATTTTAATTACAGGCCTTCTGGGAAAATATCCTCTGTTTGAACTGTACAGCTGCCCACTTCATAAAAATGCTGTGCATCACAACACAAGTGGAAAAACATATGGCAAACTGAATAATCAATACATTTTAACATATAAACAAGAGCAAGTCATTAGAAGCAGTAATGACTACCACTTATCCCTTTTTATTGCAGGTCACGGGAAGCTTTTATTTAGAGATGGAAGTTACTATGAAGGGGAGTTTGTACATGGAGAAATTACTGGAAATGGACTGCGTTACTGGGCAACATCAGGTTAATTCCTGCCTCTTTGACTTGTTCAAAAGCAGTTCCAGACAGCAAGTGAAACCATTTAGCAAACTACTAATGTTATACCTGAATGTGTACTTAAAACAGTATTAAACCAAAACCAAAAATGTATTCTTTCACAACTTACCAATCATTAGATGTGACTGCTGCATTCGCTTTCTTTTCTTTGGCTTTTTTTCTTCGGTTTTCACCTGGTGATCTGGCCAATAACACATCTCCTGTATTAGGATGCCTCCACTCTGGATGGAAGGAGCACAGGAGGCACAGCAGATAGCAGCATTGTCAGTCTGGAGGGAGAGTATTGAATGTATTAGCAGATTTAAATATACTAACAAACTGACACTAAACTCCAGCTCACACTTTATAATCAGTTACAGCCAACAGTTTTTTTTCATTTTGGGATAAAGGTGAATAAATAACAGCTGTTCAAATTAGGCAATGTATGCTAGATCATGACTTTTGGCTTGCCCTCATCCCCCCCCCCCCTTTCTCAGCCCCATACATCATCACTGTACCACTGTACCGGAAAAGCAAAAATGTCTCCAGAACACTACTGAAAGCTGCTTTATTGCTTTGTTTACTATGCATCTGCTTTCAGTGCCAATATTATGAGATTTTTGTACTTCTAGTAAGAACACTGTAACAATGTTGAGACTAGAAGGAAGAGGCTTTGGGAGCCAGTAAGGCTATGTTCACACTAGCGTTGTGTGCAGGCGGCAGAGAGGCGTTTGGGAAGCGTTTTTACCGCTTCCCAAACGCCTCTGACAATTCTGCACATTGCAGCACATGGTGCTGTTCTAACGGTGCGTTAGCGTTGTGTCGCGGCAAAACGGACGCCTCTGGTCGAGTCGGGAGGCGTTGAAGCCTCCTATTCTAGCCTATGGTGCCGCTCCGCAAACTCCCAGCTGGCATTTGCGGTGCGGTTGCGACGCGGTTGCGGGCATTTGCGGAGCGGTAACACCATTTAAACTTCATTATAGGCGTTTGCGGAGTGTTTTTAACGCTCGTTTTAACCGCGCATGCGGCGGTTGCGGAGCGTTTGCCGAGCGTTAACAAATGCTCCACGGACGCCGGACCAATGCTTGCCAAATATATATATAGGGGCGTTTGGCAAGCGTTGGTAAAACAGTCAAGTGTGAACAAGTCCTAAGACTCACAATCTGACACTCCAGAAAGTGTCAATATTCTGGCTAAATTGCAGGACTGATATTTTGTTCAGCAGTGCAGCAGCAGGCAGCACTTTCGTAAGTACATCTAATGCAGATTGCCTGCCTATATTAAGACAGGATGTGGTGGTAGGTTCTGTTTAATCCCAGTCATTAGTTTGTAACATGACATTCCATTTTTTCTTCCAAGTTATACTGTACATTATTAATATCGCTCACTTATTGCACTGGTGAAATTTTTCCACATTTTATACAACCAGTCTCAGAAAAGATTCAACTCTTACCAACTAGTAATTTTTTGAGCAGAGAATAATAAGATAACTAGGACAGAAAAAGACATTCTTTGCACACATCCTCTAAGTAAGAATGCTGCACTAACTCCAGAGCTGAATTAATGATCTTTTTCTAATTTTTTTTTCTGCTGCTTGACAACACATGAATCCAGCTCTGAAGTTTTCATCTGTTAGCTGCTGAGGGTTGCATATTATTCAGTAATAATTTAATGGTGAGGTTTCTTGGAAAGGAAATCTAATTGTTCTGAGCCGTTAACCGAATCCTGATGATTTGGCAGTTTCTGATGATCCAGGATGGTGATTTGAAAATCCATATCCTAAAACAAACACTAGGTGAAGCCATTGCACCATCAATTGTTCATTACAATAGATGAGTGATGTCTAATGGATGCAGTTTCTTAGGACCTTTCCTTAAAGCTGAACTTAGGGCAAACGGCTTAACTACAATAGAAAAGATACACATATGGGAACTGTTTAACCCGTCAAAGGATTTGTACATTGCTCAAACAAATTAAAGGAACACTTTGAAAACACATCAGATCTCAATGGGGAAAAATATCATGCTGGATATCTATACTGATATGGACTGGGTAATGTGTTAGGAATGTAAGGATGCCCCATCGTTTGATGGAAATGAAAGTTATCAACCTACAGAGGACTGAATTCAAAGACACCCCAAAAATCAAAGTGAAAAAATGATGCAGCAAGCTAGTTCATTTTGCTGAAATTTCATTGCAGCAACTCAAAATGGTACTCAGTAGTTTGTATGGCCCCCAAGTGCTTGTATGCATGCCTGACAACATCAGGGCATGCTCCTAATGAGATGATGGATGGTATCCTGGGGTATTTCCTCCCAGATCTGGACCAGGGCATCACTGAGCTCCTGGACAGTCTGAGGTGTGTAGGATGGACCGAACAAGACATCCCAGGGGTGTTCTATTGGATTTAGATCAGGCGAGCTTGGGCACCATTCAATGGTATCAATTCCTTCATCCTCCAGGAACTGCCTGCATACTCTCGCCACGTCAGGCAGGGCATTTTCGTGCACCAGGAGGAACCCAGGACCCACTGCACCAGCGTAAGGAACCTGACAATGGGTCCACGGATTTCATCCTGGAGGGGTTGGGCAGCCTCTGCAACCTCTGTAGGGTCCAGGTATCGCCTCATGCTACCATTAGAGACACTGACCCTAGACAAATGCAAAACTAGTGAAAAACAGAAAAGATGAGTAGCTAAAAAAATGTCAGTGGCCTCCACCTGTAAAACCATTACTGTTTTGGGGGTCGTCTCATTGTTGCCCATCTAGTGCACCTGTTGTTAATTTTGTTAACACCAAAGCAGCTGAAACTGATTAACAACCCCCTCTGCTACTTCACTGACCAGATCAATGTCCCAGGAGTTTAACTGACTTGATGCTATACTCTGATTAAAAAGTGTTCCCTTAATTTTTTTAAGCAGTGTATTTCTGTCCATCCATTTCTGAGACCTGCACAGCTGTTCCAGACAGCACAGCCTCTGGCTGGTAGAGCTGGAGACCTGATTTTGCTATATTGCGGTTTTCTAACACTAAGCTGGCCATAACAGTTGATTTTCTAATCATTATTGGGATCAAATCAGCATTTGTTTTTGACTGCAGTGATGAGAAAATTCAAAGGAGCAAGATGGAGAATTTTTCTCTAGCGAACGAATTTCCAACTGTGAAAGTGGTTTTCTTTTGGGAAAGCCCATTCACTCCAAAATTGTATGCTAAAAGCAAACATTTTTTGAAGTACTTTTGAACCACATTTTGTCATGTCATCGAATGCACTCATAAGAATTTTAACATTTGAACATTCAAATTCTCATATTGCTTGAGGTGATTGTAGCCATGATAGTGCTCTGGCAACAAAAACAATTATGTACTGTCTATGATAGTTTTTTTAATTTGAACTAATATAAAATTTTTCAGGACAAGCTTTCAGGGTGTACCCCCTTCTTCAAGGTCCAAGCAGTACCGTTGGACATATTAATGTTTGTTTGAAAATCAGCTTTAGGCTGAGCATAGATGGTTCAAATTTCGGTCGTTTGCCCAGCAGGAGACAGAGAAAATCATTCAGTTCTCCCCATCCATGCTAACATAGAGGAATCTCCATTGTGTTCAGGCAGCTTTGGCACCCATGGCCGCCTGAATAAAATTGCACTGATGAGCAGTGACTGTATCTGACATGATGCAGTGACTACCTAGTTGATCATTTTCCACCCAACACCAAGCCCATTCTATTTTTTGTTTGACATTTGTTGAGCCTAGTGGTGCTTGCAGAGCCACTCACTACTCTAATTTCAGCCAATTAACAATTGAGTGGTTGAAAATGAGCAGTTTATGCCCAGCTTTACAAGTCTCCTTTTTACCCATAACCTGAGACTGGACAATGAAAGGGGAAGCAGCGATCAAGTCTTGATTCCCCTAGGTCTACAATAGACTCCCTTCATAAACCAATGACATACTGTGGTGGATTGTCATGGTACATAGAAGCCTTTTTTGAATTCCATAAACATTTAAAGTGATTGTAAAGGTTCCATTTAAAAAAAAAAAATAATAAACATGTTATATATACATGCTCTGTGTAATGGTTTTGCACAGAACACTCCCAAACCTCCTCTTCTGGGGTCCCCTGCTCAACTCCTCCCTTTCAAGTGCCCCCATAGTCAGCCACTTGCTATGGGGCCCCTTTGCAGCTCAATCCTGAGCTGGGCTGTGTTGTGTCTATAGACACACACAGGTAATTGCTGCCCCTCTGAAAAATTATCTTTGGCAGATCTATTTTCAGAGGCCATTTTACAGGCAGTGAAGAGGTGATATTTTAGCTTCTCATTGTCTGTTTTAACCCACTGCACTTTAGTGGCTGCAAAGCAAAGCATCAGGCCATGGAATGTGAAAAATGTAATGTATTTTATTGGGATTTTATGTGATAGACCAACACAAAAGTGGCACATAACTGTGAAGTGGAAGGAAATTGCTAAATGTTTTTCAACATTTTTTACAAATAAATATCTGAAAAGTGTGGTGTGTATTTGTATTCAGCCTGCATTTACTCTGATACCCCTAACTAAAATCTAGTAGAGCCAACTGCCTTCAGACCTACCAAAACATGGCCATCCACCTAAACTGACAGGCTGGGCAAGGAGAGCATTAATCAGAGAAGCAGCCAGGAGGCCCATGGTAACTCTGGAGGAGCTGCAGAGATCCACAGCTCGGGTGGGAGAATCTGTCCACAGAACAACTACTAGTCGTGCAATCCAGAAATCTAGTCTTTATGGAAGAGTGGCAAGAAAGGATTGTTGAAAGGATGCCATAAGAAGTCCTGTTTGCAATTTGCGAGAAGCCATGTGGGGGACACAGCAAATATATGGAAGAAGGTGCTCTGGTCGGATGAGACCAAAATTGAACTTTTTGACCTAAAAACCAAACGCTACGTGCGGTGGAAAACTAACAATACACATCACCCTGAATACACCATCCCCACCATGAAACATGGTGGTGGTGGCAGCATCATGTTGTGGGCATGCTTCTCTTCAGCTGGTCAGAGTTGATGGGAAGATGGATGGAGCCAAATACAGGGTAATCGTAGAAGAAAACCTGTTAGAGTCTGCAAAAGACTTGAGACTGAGGTTAACCTTCCAGCAGGACAACGACCCTAAACATGCAGTCAAAGCTACAATGGAATGGTTTAGATCAAAGCATATTCATGTGTTAGAATGACCCAGTCACAGTCCAGACCTAAATCCAATTGAGAATCTGTGGCAAGACTTGAAAATTGCTGTTCACAGACACTCCCAATCCAATCTGACAGAGCTTGAGATATTTTGCAAAGAAGAATGGACAAAAATGTCCCTCTCTAGATGTGCAAAGCTGGTAAAGACATCCCCAAAAAGACTTGCAGCTGTAATTGCAGCAAAAGGTGGTTCTACAAAGTATTGACTACGAGGGGCTGAATACAAATGCACACCACACTTTTCAGATATTTATTTGTAAAAAATGTTGAAAACCATTTATCATTTTCCTTCCACTTCACAATTATGTGCCACTTTGTGTTGGTCTATCACATAAAATCCCAATAAAACACATTTACGTTTTTGGTTGTAATATGACAAAATGTGGAAAATTTCAAGAGGTATGAATACATTTTCAAGGCACTATACTCCTGTATTGCACAAATGTCTACCTAAGGTACAACAGAGGAGGCTAGGGGGGGTCTGAGGAGCCGAGGGGGAGGTCTGGGACTGAGTTGTCTCTCCCTTTCTCTGTTGTACTCACAGATCACACAATCTGGAGTGAAGGCAGCTTCTGCTTCCTCTTTCCAGGCATGTGACATTTCATATGACAAGGGGAGAGAGAAAGAAGGGCAGTCTGCGCTCATTTCTCAGCAGCACTGCGCTGAGACTGAGCTGAGTTCTCAGTCTCAGCGGCAGCTCTCTATAACCCTCTGCAGGCGGGAGGGAGGAGAAAACGTAATCCTATTCCCAGCAGAAGTCTGCCGCTGCTCTTTCTAACAGGAATGATGCTGTAGCCACTCCTGCCAGTGAGGTGTGGCATGAGTGGCCAAATTGCCAGTTTCCCCCCTAAAATACAATGTCCTGGGCACCTGCTCACTTGCCCACCCCACTGTCCTGGCCCTGTGTGCTGCACCCTGATGTGCTATCACACCCATTATGGATTCCCCTGAATGTCTTGGAGACATATGTTTTCAGGAACTACATAGCTCCACAAAATGCATTTACCCGTAGATGGATTTGTACTATAATTGCAATCGGAAGAAGTAATAGTATGTTGAATTTGTTGTACGTACACCGTGTCCATGTATTGACAAGGCAAGGCAACTTACGGTCTAGAAAATACAATGTACAGTAGTTGAATGGTAAATCTCCAAAGAGATCATATCTTAAAAATAGTGATCGATGGTTATACTTGACATCATCTAGTCATAGCATTTTGGATCTTTTGTTTCACAGAAATATCTGGAATTTAGTTTATTGTGGATTACACCCTACTAGTTCAGCCAAATGTTCCCAATATCCTGCTTCATCACTCTAGGCACTCTCAGGTTCACACGTGTATTTTGTAATTATTTATTTTATTTATTACAGGTACTTATATAGTGCTGTCAATTTACGCAGCGCTTTACATGTATATTGTACATTCACATCAGTCCCTAACCCTGAAGGGGTGTACAATCTAAGGTCCCTAACTTACATTCATACATACACATACTAGGGCCAATTTAGACAGGATGCAATTAACCTACCAGCATGTCTTTGGAGTGTGGGAGGAAACCGGAGCACCCGGAGGAAACCCACACAGGCACAGGGAGAATATGCAAACTCCAGGCAGGTGGTGCTGTGGTTGGGATTCAAACCAACGACCCTGGAACTGCCAGGTGGAAGTGATAACTATTTAGCCACTGTGCTGCCATATAATTCATAGTCTTTATAATTTTCATGTACTTCTTCCATCTGAAGTACCTGGTTGATCCTGCCAGTCACCTTTATTTTTTGTTCTAAACTGACCACACAAAGCACAAAAGCTGATCTGTGCTTGTGTGGTCAGTTTTCATTCAACTACCACACCCCCTCCCAATCACAGACTGCCTCAGGCACACCTCCCCCACCCAATCACAGCCAGCCTTTTGAATACACCCCCCACATCTTGTCTTAGACTGAACAGACTATAGAACACAGGCACACTGTGTGTCTGCACAGTGTCCTGTAACCCCACCCCTCTCACAGTCAACAAGAAGAGATGCATGGTCACCTGACAGAGCTTTCTGTGTCTTAAGAGTCCTAAAACCAGGGGAACTACTAATAATCTACTGCCTGGCTGGCATCTCTTCATCTGCTGATTCACCATACCATTAGTGTATTACTGTCATGCACAGCCATACTAACCTATGATAAAGCGTATGTAGCAGGGAATTCCTTTGTTTCTTTTGTAGTTTGCAAAAGAATGTCACAAATTTTAGCATATTTCCATTATTTTTTTAAGAGAGTTGTAGTGGCAATGGTCCCTGTGAAGTTTATGTATATATCTAGTTGAGTACAGGGGCGGACTGACAACTCATGGGGCCCCCGGGCAATAGGGGATCATGGGGCCCCTGTGTCCTTGCCCAAACTCAAAAAAGCCTATGAAAAAAGTACCAGGGGCATCTCATGGGGCCCCCTACTGACCCCGGGCCCTCGGGCAGTGCCCAAGTTTCCAAATGGTCAGTCCGCCCCTGGTTGAGTACCTAGGGTCCTTTCCAATTCAGCACATGCATGTACCTGTCAGTACCCATTCTTAATTTGACAGACAATGTCCCAATCTTTGGAGCAGCTTATTCAGCACTGATGGCAAGAATGGGCATTTCAACATCCTTGCATTTCCAAATAAATCAAACTTTGATACATTGTATTAGCTGCAGCTGTCAGAAACAGCCAATTACAATGTATCGTTTTAATGCAGAATGTGCTGACACTGAGGCTCCATCCACACATATCAATTTAGAATTGCAGTCGTGTAGCAACTGCAGCACAGTGCACATTTGGGTGCCAATATCCTTCCATGGCACCCCAAAAGCGGTGCAATTCTGCCGCAATTTTGGCAAACCACGCTTTAAAATCGTGTGAAGCTTGCCACCCAAAAATGAGCAGGAGCTTCTTTTTGGGTGACAATAGGGAAGCCCATTCAAGTAAATGGTTTGACTCTATCCGACATGCAGAATCACGTGAAAATTAAACTAACAAAATAGAGTAGCCGGAATGGCCAGAATGCTCGTTCCCGCTACATTATAATGTGAATGGGGCCTAAAGGTAAACAATAAAAGACAACTTTGTTTGTTTTCATATTTTTTAACTTAATCCCTTGTTATCTTTAGCCCTTATGCACACTGAACGTTTTGATAGCACTGGTAACTATAGCTGTGTAAAGTCATGTTAAAAATGTGAGTTTTTCAGCTTTTTTTTAGAGTTTTTGCATTAGCGTTTAGCGGCATTTTCCCACAATTAGCTGCGTTTTCCAGTGTTCGCGTTTTTTAGTGTTTTTTTTACCAAAAGAAAGAAAAACATTTTTGGTAAAAAAAATTTGCCACGTTTTTCAGCGTTAGAGCATTTTTGCAGCTAAAAAAACTCCTCTAGAAACCCACTAGTTCTGGGGGTTTTTTCCAGCCAAAAAATGTCACAGCCAAAAAACGTTGATTACAGTCTGTGTGCATGGACACATAGGATAACATGCTGGGGGGTTTACTAGCTGTATAAAAAAATGTCAAAAGCCAAAAACAGCAGCTGTACAAACGTCAAGTGTGCATGAAGGCTTAAAGTGTTTTTAAAGGCAATGTATCATGATGGCAGGGAAGTCTCCCTACTGTCGGCATACAGTACCACAGTGGGGAAGTTTCTTCTATCCACATCAAGTGTGTAGATGAGGAAATCGGGTCAGCCTATGGCCAGCCTGAGATCAGCGCCAGTGCATGCAAATTCACATCTCGAATTAGTACCAATGCAATCTAACATAAACCTCAGATCAGCCCCAAACCCTGCACCTTCAATCCTCAGATTAGCCTCAATGCATGTACTTGCAGACCTCAGATTAGCCACAATGTATGTACCTTCAGACCTCAGATCAGCCCCAAACCCTGCACCTTCAGACCTGAGATCAGCCCCAAACCCTGCACCTTCAGACCTCAGATCAGCCCCAAATCATGCACCTTCAGACCTCAGATCAGCCCCAAATCATGCACCTTCAGACCTCAGATCAGCCCCAAACCCTGCACCTTCAGACCTCAGATCAGCCCCAAACCCTGCACCTTCAGACCTCAGATCAGCCCCAAACCCTGCACCTTCAGACCTCTGATCAGCCCCAAACCCTGCACCTTCAGACCTCAGATCAGCCCCAAACCCTGCACCTTCAGACCTCAGATCAGCCCCAAACCCTGCACCTTCAGACCTCAGATCAGCCCCAAACCCTGCACCTTCAGACCTGAGATCAGCCCCAAACCCTGCACCTTCAGACCTCAGATCAGCCGCAAATCATGCACCTTCAGACCTCAGATCAGCCCCAAACCCTGCACCTTCAGACCTCAGATCAGCCCCAAACCCTGCACCTTCAGACCTCAGATCAGCCCCAAATCATGCACCTTCAGACCTCAGATCAGCCCCAAACCCTGCACCTTCAGACCTCAGATCAGCCCCAAACCCTGCACCTTCAGACCTCAGATCAGCCCCAAACCCTGCACCTTCAGACCTCAGATCAGCCCCAAACCCTGCACCTTCAGACCTCAGATCAGCCCCAAATCATGCACCTTCAGACCTCAGATCAGCCCCAAACCCTGCACCTTCAGACCTCTGATCAGCCCCAAACCCTGCACCTTCAGACCTCAGATCAGCCCCAAACCCTGCACCTTCAGACCTCAGATCAGCCCCAAATCATGCACCTTCAGACCTCAGATCAGCCCCAAACCCTGCACCTTCAGACCTCAGATCAGCCCCAAACCCTGCACCTTCAGACCTCAGATCAGCCCCAAACCCTGCACCTTCAGACCTCAGATCAGCCCCAAACCCTGCACCTTCAGACCTCAGATCAGCCCCAAATCATGCACCTTCAGACCTCAGATCAGCCCCAAACCCTGTACCTTCAGACCTCAGATCAGCCCCAAGCCCTGCACCTACAGACCTCAGATCAGCCCCAAACCCTGCACCTTCAGACCTCAGATCAGCCCCAAACCCTGCGCCTTCAGAAATATGGAGGTTTTAAAAAAGGGGGTGAAGAATGTAGGCATGTGGGTGGGCTTCTTCTGCACATCAGTGCCATCAGGTGCTAGTGAGAAATCGCTTACATCACTGATGTCAAGGAAATTGGTGTCCAAGCTTTTTAAAAGTTCAGTGAGCTGTATTGAATAAGGAATTGCATGCTCACCCAAGCACCGATGCTGGGAGTCGCTAAAGCCTGTGCTATCAATTGTATATAAAATCTTGATTTTTTTATATAAATTTTGTAGAATAGTTTCATACCAACAACACAGAGTGTTTATATTTTATATTTAATGAAATCTGTTTTTTCTACAGGAAACAAATATTCTGGTGAATTCCAAGAGGGAGAACTTCATGGACATGGTGTCATACATTACAAAGATGGTGGGCGCTATGAAGGAGAATTTGTTTATGGAATAAGAGAAGGTAAGTATTGTAGCAAACTTACCATATGCTCCCAAGGCTACTAGTAGAACTATCACATTTTTTGTGCTTACAATTTCATTTTTCCTTTACTACTCTACTGAAATTAATGACTTTAAATTAGTATTAAGCCCAAAACTAAAAATGTAATATATTCATCAATCATTACATGTGGTAGCTGCATTAGTTTTCTTTTTTTAGGCTTTTCCCTCTGGTTTCATCTTGTGATCTGGCCAGTAACACACCTCCTGTATTAGGCTGTCTACTCCCTAGATGAAGGATCAACAGACACACCTTTGGACAGCAGCATTGTCAGTCTGGGGGGAGGGTAGTGTTAGCTGTACTAGCAGATTTAGATACACTAACAAATTGAAGCTAAACTCCAGCTAATACTTTTTAAGCCGTTACAACAGTTTTGTTCCTTTGGGGATAAAGGTTTACATAAATAAATAAAAGCTGACCATTTTAAAGTGTTTCTAAAGGCTCAAGGTTTTTTACCTTCTTGTATTCTATGCATGAAAGTAAAAAACCTTCTGTGTGCACCGGGTCCACCAGCCCCCCTCCAATCCTTACTTGAGCTACTCCGATCCAACAATGTTTTCAACAGCCTCTGCTGTCTGGGGACTCTTCCTCCTCATTGGCTGAGACAGCAGTGGGGGAGCCCATTTGCTCCCACTGTGGTAATTTACAGTCAGTGAGCCAATGGGGAGAGAACAGGGGCAGGGCCGAGCTGAGGCTTTATGTGTCTTATGGATGCATAGTGCAGCGGCTCAGGGAGGATTATGCAGCAGTACCCCCAGGGCGAGTGGCTTTCCCTGGAGGCATTGCTCGAGGGGAGGAGACAGGAGCGCTGGTGAAAAGAACAGGGTTGGGGCTGCTCTGTGCAAAAGCACTGCACAGAGCAGGTAAGTATAGACATGTTTGCTATTTAAAAAAAACCCCAAAGCTTTAGTGTCTCTTTAAGCACCCCTGTCAGCACTAAATGATTTGTCTCACCCCTCTGACTGCTACATCTGTAGGACAGCTTGGTCTGTTGAAACAACAGACTTACTGGCAGGATCACCAGGGGACAACAAAGGACAAGAAAGCCTAAACTAATGCAGCCATCACATGTAAGAACTGGTAAAAATACATATTCTCTAGCATGACCTGAACATTGTGCCACAAACAGATCATAATTGGATAAATCCATGTACATCACATCTCTCTCCAGTTTGTATATCATAAACTTCATTCAAAAATAGGAACAGCTGAGGAATGTCTTCTTTTGACATCAGAGCCATTCCAACTAAGAAGCAAGGGGGGTTATTTACTAAAATTGCATAGTGCAAAATCTGGTCCAGCTCTGCATAGAAACCAATCCGCTTACAAGTTTTATTGTCAAAACTGAACAAGCTGATGCTAGAATCTGATTGGCTACCATATACAGCTGCGCCAGATGCTGAGTCTACCAGTTTTAGTAAAAATCCCCCTCGGTTTGCATCCTGGCTCTAATAGAACTATAAAACTGAGTTATGTATTGGCCAACTATTGTATACATTGGTGGGGAATAATGAGAGGGAGTTGAGGCTTTTCATTACATGAATACAGAAGAAAGTAACAACGTTCAGGGCTTAGCATTGCTTTGCTGAGCAAAGAAACTGTGCCATATAAATATTTAAGGGGCAATACAACTGCTGCCGGCCTTATAGTAGGAATATTATTAGGCTAATGAGTTTCTATGTGCATCTATAACCTTGAGGTTGGATGGAAACAATATGGCTCAGAAATGGTTTCAAAAGCAGCAGCTGTTTTTCATTTAGTTTCCACATATTTACAACATACAATATCTACCTACCTGTAAAGAATGTACCTCCTCTTCCTTTGACATGTTGCTTTATTTTTTGGTATAGGACATGGTTTGTTGGTGGACAAGGATGAACAGACGTTCTCAGGAGCTTTTCACAACAACAAAAAGTATGGAGAAGGACAGATGAGCTACCAGTAAGTCTTTTTTTTCTTTTAATAATAATGGTTTTTGCTACTAAGACAATTAAGCTATAAATCGAAGATGCTTCATATGAGCTTCTATAAGATGCTTCTGTGTGAGCTATTGAAGCCTCCTTAACCACTTGCCTACTGGGCACTTATACCCCCTTCCTGCCCAGGCCAATTTTCAGTTTTCAGCACTGTCGCACTTTGAATGACAATTGCGCAGTCATGCAACATTGTACCCATATTACATTTTTAGAATTTTTTTCACACACATAGAGCTTTATTTTGGTGGTATTTAATCGTCACTGTTTTTTGTTTTTTTTTTTGCTCTATAAACCAAAAAAGAGAAAAAAAATGATAATACAAAAAAAGTTTTTCTTTGTTTCTATTATAAAATTTTGCAAACAGGTAATTTTTCTCCTTCACTGATGTGCGTTGATGAGGCTCCACTGATAGGCAGCATTAATGGGCACTGATAGGCTGCTCTGATGAGCTGGCACTGGTGGGCATTGATGAGGAGGCACTGAGGCTGCTGCACTGATATGCAGCAATGACGGCCACTGATATGGTCACTGATAGCCGGCACTAATGGGCACTGACGGGCGGAGCTGACTGGCAGCACTGACTGATGACACTGACTGGCAGCACTGATGGGTACTGATGGGTGCAACTGCTGGGTGGCACTGCTGGGCAATGGTGGGAGGCACTGGTAGGAAGTACTGCTGGGCACTGTGGGTGGCACTGCTGGGCAGCACTGCAGGGCACTGATGATCAGTGCCCTGATGATCAGTGCTGATCTGCTCTGTGACAGCTGCCGGTTATCGGCAGTACTTTTCTCATGCAATGATGGTCACTGATAGGCAGCACTGATGGGTGGCACTGATGGGCACAACTGCTGGGGGGGCACAGGTGGGTGGCACTGCTAGGCACTAGTGGGAGGCACTGTTGGGCACTGGTGGGTGGCACTGCAGGGCACTGATTATCAGTGCCTATCTGCTCTGTGACAGCTGCCGGTTATCGACAGTACTTTTCTCTTTTCACTATTACAGTGTGAGGAAAATGCTGCTGATAACCGGCAACTGTATGTACTCCGTGATCTGCTGTGTCATTGTACACAGCTGATCACTTTGTAAAAGGCGGCTGTGATTGGCCTTTAGTGAATCCTCACCAGCCTACTTTTAATGAAACAAAATAAAAGTTCAACAGAAATAGATGCCCATGCAGGGGATTTTCACCATCAAAATGTAACAAAAATACTGAGCCACCTGGCTCTGTATTCAGCAGCGCTGCTGCTTAAAGTGGTAGTAAAGCCTGCTTGTGTACTTGTAGTTACAGGTAAGCCTACAGTTCCTTGAAAAAGTATTCATACCTCTTGAAATTTTCCACATTTTGTCATGTTACAACCAAAAACATAAGTGTATTTCATTGAAATTTATGTGATAGACCAACACAAAGTGGCACATAATTGTGAGGTGGAAGGAATATGATAAATGATTTTCAACATTTGTTTTTGTATTCAGCCCCCTTTACTCTGATACCACTAACTAAAATATAGTGGAACCAATTGCCTTCAGAAGTCACCTAATTAGTAAATAGAGTCCACCTGTGTGTAATTTAATCTCAGTATAAATACAACTGTTCTGTGAAGCCCTCAGAGGTTTGTTAGAGAGCATAAGTTAACAAACGGCATCATGAAAGCCAAGGAACACACCAGACAGATCAGAGATACAATTGTGGATAAATTTACCACTTCAATACAGGGCACTTTTACCCCCTTCCTGCCCAGGCCAATTTTCAGCTTTCAGCACTCTCACACTTTGAATAACAATTGCGCAGTCATGCAACGCTGTACCCAAACTAAGTTTTTATCATTTTGTTCACGCAACTAGAGCTTTCTTTTTCTGGAGTTTTTATTTTTTGCTAAATTAACAAAAAAAGACAGAACATTTTGAAAAAAAACATGTTTTTCTTTGTTTTTGGTATAAAATTTTGCAAATAAATAATTGTTCTTCATAAACGTAGGCCAATATGTATTCTGCTACATTTCTTTGGTGAAAATAACCCAAATCAGTATTTATTATTTAGTCTGTAGGAAAGTTTATAGAGTTCACAAGTACTGACGGCCAATCTAATTTCTTGAGGCCCAAAAATATCAGGACAGTACAGATATCCCCCAAATGACCCCTTTTTACAAAGTAGACAGTCTGAGGTATTTAGTAAGAGGCATGGCGAGTTTTTTGAAGTTGTAATTTGTTTGTCAGAATTTTTTGGAAAATGAAGAAATTAAAAAAAAAAATGTTCACACATACTGTCACCAGTGCAATACAGTGTCATCATAAACTGGTGTGGTGGTGATCAGAGACACTGACTGGTGACAGTACAAAAAAAATATATATTTTTTTTTTCAATTTTTTTTTTTATTATCGCATTTTTTTTCTTTTGTAAGATTATTTTTTCATAACACACTGTGACCAGAGTAGTATAATGTTACCATAATAACATTGTACTACTTTGGGGAAGTGATCAGTATTTTGTTTTGTTTTTTACACATTATGATTGCTTATAGCAAAGAATTTCTTTGCTATAATTAAGCATTTAACCTAATGAAATCGATTCATTCAGTTTTTTTGTTGTGATTAGCTGTGATTGGCCACAGCTAATCACAACACATGTGATCACTGACCAATCACAGCTAGTGACACAATTGTATACAATGGATGGCATGAAAGGAAGGCATCCATTGTTCACAACTGTCATGCGACCTGCTGTGATTGGTCTTACACTGTCACAATATAACAATACGGTGTGTGTGTGTGTGTATATATATATATATATATATACATATACATACACACACTCTGAAGACTTTTTTTTATACTCGCCTTACTCTGCCATCCTCGTCCCTCACTGGTGTTGCTTCCAAGAGTGACAACGAGTGGATCCAGCACTGTCCAGTCTGTGCCAAAGCTGACTGGTCATCTCTTCATGACATTATTATGCCATTGCTGTCTCCTGGATCTTAAGAGGATCCCACAGCTTAACATAAGGGTCCTCTTCTGCAGGAAAGAACATGGAAGGCCTAGCACCTGGTGCATCACATGACTGCAGATATAGGTAAGTAGTTTGGACACTTAGAATATTTATGACCACAGTTTAGAATTTTTATGACCCAGATACAGTATAGGTAAGTAATTTGACCATTTAGAATATTTCTACAAATAATTCAGTGGTTAGCTTTTGAGGGTTGTTGGATATGGTGGAGGATATGGGTAACAGGGGTGCCTGACATCACCTTTTGTATCTCTTGACCTTCCCTCTTAGATTGTAAGCTCTATCGAGCAGGGCCCTCTTATTCCTACTCTATTAAATTGTATTATAATTGTATTGTCTGCCCTTATGTTGTAAAGCGCTGCATAAACTGTCGGAGCTATATGAATCCCGTATAATAAAATTAATAATAATAATCACTGCAGCCCAATTTTCACCAGTATATTGAGCCCCTAAGGGGTCCCTTAGACTGTATTCGCTTTCAGGTATATTATGATAAAATAAAAATAGTCAGACTGTCACCCATTGCTTCTCCTTTAAATCTCATGAGTTTTTATTGTAGTCTGAATTCTTTTTTCATATATGTACATTAATTTTCTGTACTAACAAGAGATAAAGGGAAATCTCTCCATGGGGACACCGGGTACAAAAAAAAATTATTTTTCAAAAAAATGGTGAAGGGGTAGGACCACGCTCAGGTTATTTTTACTGCCTCTAATGTATGCCATACATGGTTCGACTTCCGAACAATTTTTGTACGAAAAATCGGACCTAAGAATAATCGGCCGATTTTTGCTCTGTTATTGGGGCAATGGCATCGGACAATTTCCATGGTTCCTCCCCATTTCGTTTATTGGGCATGCTGGAAAACTCATGAAAAACGACTGATTTTCGAAATCATTGGTGGCACCATTGGATTACAGAGCGAATGACGTTTCAATTTCTGGACGGAAAATCGTTTGGAATTCAAACCATGTATGGCCTGCATTACTTCCTGTCCCTGTAACAACCACTTTTATGTCTTGTCTTGCTAATGCAGGGACAGGAAATGGATTATAATCTCCACAATGGGGTCACAAACCGCAAAAAAAAAAAAAATTCACAGAAATATTTACTTTTCCGTAGTGTATCCAAGATTACCTAACAAGAGAGTTTAAGTCCTTGTTGAGTACTACCCACAGTCAAGTGTGTACCAACAATGGTACCTGTCTCACACCTTGAGAAACACTGCCTTGTGATACTTTACTGAATAACACATGTATGAAGGCATACGTCATTACATTCCACAGAGTTTACATTTCAATGGTCACATTTTTCTTCAGTTTCAAGGAACATTAGTTCATTATTCCTGTGCAAAGCAGAAAACCTCATACTTGGAGAGACGATGGGGTATAATACGATACTTGCTTCACGGAAGATCTGCACCTGTGTTCAGCAAGTGAGACTTTTCGTCTGTAAACACTCAGCTTGTACTGTATGTCATCTAACGCTACATGTGTCTGCCAGCGGGATATCGTCACACTGTGCGCGCACGGCCTGTAATCTGAAGAAACACATGTTTTGACGTCATGCATTCCAAATGTGTTTCTAAAGCTCCCAGTGTAATGCTAGCTGGCTCTCTGGCACAAACCTTTGTACACATGTTTACTTTGCCTGGCTACTCAATGGCTTTGGACTGGCACCTCTTGGGCAACAGGTGCACTGAGTTCTAGTAAAGTCAAGTGGTACCCATGTGACATTGTTGTCTTAGAAAAGGGATATCCCACAGAAAACCATGCTGGGTGTTTTAGATACATAGGCTAGAATTTTGTACAAGTTTACTGGGCTCCCCTCCAAAGCAATCACACAGGACTCCATAAGACTAGTACATACTTGCGGAATTTGGCCTAAAGAGAAGATAGGATGGGTGTGTTTTCTTTTGTAACCATCGCAATATTCTTCTGCTGAGATTCTTTTTTCCACTCTTGTTTTGTCCCTGAAGATTTTGTGTTTGGTAGAATGTAAATAGAGGCAGCAAGGGTGTGCCTTACTATTTTGGTGCCTGAGGGTTTGAAGATGAACTCCTGGCAAATAGCTAAAGACAAAGATGAAGAACATATGTGGCAGCTGTTTTACCTGCCAAAGGGTTTGCAGTTTGGTTCATCCAGTCCTGAGAATTACAGATTTACACAGCCCCATTGGTGTGGTGAATGAGGAAAGAAAAAACAGAGGGCGCACAGGCCTAGTGCATTACCATAAAAATGTTTAATAAAAAATAAAGTAAAAAATAATAAATAAAGTAGATGTTGTACTCACAAACGACAATATAGTCAAGGCACATCATAAAGAACATCTGGGTCAACACCGCGCTGAGTAACAGTCCGCAATAGGGAGTATAGACCTCCAAAAGGCTGACGCGTTTTGAGGACTTGCCTCTTCCTCAGAGCCAAAGGTGTGGTGACCTGACTTTTCTCCTCTTGCAGTTAGGCAATAAACCCTGGTCATCCTCTTGCTCCATTCCTGTAAGTAGCTGGTGAAGGAACAGGAGAGATACTCATGTTGACAGACTCTTGCTGCTGCTTCTGAATGCAAACTAAATAACCACGAGAGTAGAGACTTAAAAAGTAATTGGTGTCTCTTGAAGTACAAAATTTGCCCAATAACCAAAAAAGCCTACAACAAAAAAAACGTGAATAGAGAATTCACAAAAAAATCGGTTACATCTAAGACAATGTGATACTCAGATATTCATCAAAATATGCTTTTACTAGCAAAATTGCACATGAAAAACAATTGAGTAAGGGCGGCAAAAAGCCATTTGGCTTTTTGCCGCCCTTACTCAATTGTCTTTCATGTGCAATTTTGCTAATAAAAGCATATTTTGACAAATATTTGAGTATTGCATTGTCCGTGCTTCTGAATGCAGCATGCGCACACTATGCAGCAGCTGTCATTGATATGAACAGAGTACAAATATGACAGCCGCTGCTGACAGCTGCTGCATAGTGTGTGCATGCTACATTCAAAAGCAGCAGCAAGAATCTACTGATTCTTGCCGTCATCTGCCCCTGGCAACTCTATCTTGCAGCCTTGGTCAGTTGGACAGGCTCCTCTCCTGCACTGAAATGTTTTACTCTGATTTCACTGCGCCCCGGAGAACAACCAGCATCATCTAGCTCCCCCCCCCCCCCCCGAACCCCCGTCCCCCCTTCACAGCCTGACTGTATCTGGTCTGCCACTTTTATTCAGTGGATTTTGGTTCAGCATGGCAGCAAGGATGTCCATGTAAATGCAGCCTGCCTAGGAATACCCACCCCTCCAGACAGACTTCCACTTTTATATTTGCATAATTTCTTCCCACAATAATGCATAATTGCATAATTGCTTGTATCAGGACTAAGGGGCCCTTGAGAGAAGTGTAAGGCAGGGTGCTATGATGTTTTCAGGAGCTATGTACAGTACCCTGCTAGCCCCTTCCACCAACTAGGATCTGCCTGCATTACATAGAGAAGCAAAGAGACCCGGTAATAATGTCACTGGGTCTAAATATAAGGAATTAACTTCTTAAGGACTCCACCAGTGAGATCCTTGTCATAGTTCTTGGTTTCCTCTTACCAAGGCATAGACTCTTACTCTACATTCTATATAAGGAAAATGCCTTAATACTCCTGCGGCAAAAAGTGAGATCCCTGTGTGATAGATATACATCTCTCCACTGCAGAGATATTATCACTGAACTTTGTTAGGAATCCCCACTGGTATCTATCCAGCTAAAATATCACTTTTGAATGGATTGCCATTTAAAGCTAAAGAAAAAACAAACAAAAAAAAACTGGAGAATGTGAATGTGTTTCATATGTATATATCCAAAGGCTTCCTGGAACATACAAAGAAAATCAATATAATTTAATGCATGCATTTATTGTCTTCTATTTTCACAACTGCAAGGCGTACACAATAGGAATATTATTTACCGCATGACTTTTGCATACTCATTTAGATTTTGTTCTACCATATACAGTATATTTTGAGGGTTACATTTCACTTCTAACTGAAATGGACATTATATTGTGAGGTGTTGCCCACAACCCTTCATTGCTTTTAACCACAAAGCATAAAAGTAAGCCGAAGGGGATACCAATAAAGTTTGGAATGTGGAAACCAGGTTGTAAATCACATAAACTTTCTCTCATGTGTGTTCTGTTAGGGTAATGCATAGAACATATGGGTTGAGGCTGTCTTAGGTTAGGTTTTAATATTATTATGTTGTTTTTTAAAAGCAGAAACTACACAGTTATGAAAAATAGCACAAGGACAAGCATGAGAAAGTAAAGTTTAGGTAAATGTTTGTACAGCAACAAATCAGTATGGCATCTAAGAAACTCAAAATACATACATGATTATTTAGACATTTGTGTACAAGCGCTTGTTTATGGCTTTTGGAAGTCTCATTAATCTATCAGATTGATGCCCTGTTTTTTAGCCTTGTCAATTTATGCACAGCGATAACAGACTCTTAATTATTTGTGTGGTTTTTGCACTGATAAGGTAAGTACATATATAGGTGGAGCTTAAGGCGCCCTAGTGAGGACACTGTGTAACTGCACTAATGCCTAAACCATAGGCAGGAGCCGCGGTCATGTGAAATATTAAGGCAGCACTCCAAATTTAGAAGTGAGCAGAGCACTTGCACAGTTAACACTTTGTAATCTGTGGAAATACTTCTCACACTGATGGCACTAATGCACTTTGGACACAACTAATGTTAGAGAGCACCTCTCCTTCCAGGTGTTCAGCATTTCTGAGCTGGTACTGCAGAGCGTGTACTGGTGTCCACCAACTCACCAGTCCTGTCACCTCGCTGACAATGTCCATATGTTGCTACTGGACACAGGAAGCACATAGTTACATAGCCACATAGTTAGTCTGGTTGAAAAAAAAGACAAAAGTCCATCCAGTTCAACCAAAAAAAAAAGTTATAATCCTATACTTGTGACGGAACGCGGCGTCTGACCCTTGCCCTTCTCACCAACTTGTGACAAAGGACCAGCCAATCTCGCACCGCGCTGTCACTTGTGTAACAATGCTACTCTCATCTCACCCTGCAAAAAGATTTTCCATCTCTCAGGACCACAATCTACGTATGTGTCAGCAGCCTGAGAGCAATTGTTACTGGGTTAGGTTAATTACACAATTCACTACCGCCTTTTTACAGAGAAGGAGGAAACTCACAAATCCTAGCAATAACACTATGATATTAGAATATGCATCTGCAACACACACAGTCACCACAGACAGGTATATTCGGAGGATTATTACATACAGTAGCACTCTTCAAGAGACTCCCTGTCTGTTTAGTTTCCAATAAAAGCTTTAGAGACAGTTTCAACACTTTTCAAATAGGGTTTATTACTTAAAAGGTCAAAATGATGCAATTAAATTATTTACAGAAAAAGATGTTACAAATACATAAAGAGAACAATAATGCAATAGAGAAATAAAAAAAGGAGTTAAGAAGGCAAAATACTTGCAAAGTCCTGGTTTAGCAGAGTCCAATTTTCTGAGCAAAAGTCTGTTAAATGTTTCATGATTGATGTTAAACGAGAGCTCCCTTCACCAGGCCTGTCAGTCCTTTTCCATGATATTAAAGGGGTGTCGCGTGGAAACAACTGACCAATCATCCAGTTTAGGGGATGGGTGCTAGGAGGTCACTAAGCTTGTGACCAAGTCCCAACTGCAATTTCATACTAATATTAATAACCTCCAATATGTGCAGGTGGTATTCTAGCAACTGGCAGAATAATATTCAGAATTATATTTCAAACCCAGGGATACCAAACAAAGTGTACCTTTGTCACCCAGGAGGGAAGAGACTGCTTTCTCCCCTTACTTATGTGCTAACATAGTCATGTAGGACCTTGATTGGTTTGGCATAATATGCTCTATTCAAATATATACCTAATATTAATGTGCCCAGTTCCTGTTGAATTCTATGAATGTGGAATTTTTACATGTGGAATAGATGTTTTATGGCACGTTTTGCATTCCTAGAGCTTTAATGGTCTAACAGATCATGTGTGACGGCTAGACTGAGTTATTGTTTTATGATAGGGCAGAGGAAAGTGTCTTTGCAAAATAGACATCCTGCCAAGGCTAATTAGCGGTTTACAGCTCTGGAGCTGGCCTCTATTTGTGTTTTATTTAAGATAAGAGGCTCTTTTGAAGTTCGTTACAACTTATAGCCACAAATTCCATTTTCAAGAGGAGGGAGGAGGGAAGAAAGATGATTGATAATGAAAAACAAAATGGCTAAGACTTTAACAATATGGCTGTTGCGTACAGCTTCTATGTCTCTATTGCGCATAATTGTTACACCTCCCCCATCAGGTGGTTGCATGGGAGGGAACTGCAATTTTCCTCTTGAAGCAACTGACGCCTGCTGCCAGTTTGGCTGATCAGGATGCAGGTCCGTTATGTCCAGACGTTCAACTTGGTGTGATCTGGTACAACTGCACTGCTGAAGAACCAGGTTCCTTCTGAGAAGGGTGCTGTTCTCCCTAGCAACACTGTTGTTCCAACACAGTGAGTTGTGAGGGGGGAGTACCAGTCTGCTGTGACAACCCGGATATCGTGGCAGCTTCTGTGGTGCCCACCTGATCACAAGACAATTCTCTTCAGTGATGTCATATGCTAACATACTGAGATGTAGCTTCCTGTCTAGGTAGAAGAACAGCTGTCCCTCTACAGTCTCATTCTTCAGCCCCGGACTACATCTGACCCAAAGGTAGTGGCGCCTGTGACAGGTGGATTCTGGAGCTCGCCTCAAAGGTGTGCCTATGGGTACCTTCATCCAGGTTGAACAGTCTTTATATGCTGGTATCAAGGACGCCATTTTCATCAGTTTTCTGTCTAATAGGTCAGTCACAGGTTCAGCTGAGCCATGATAGTTGCACCCAGGCATCCTATCATAGCCAGCTGTACCCAAGATTGACGTAACCTGCTTCTTGGCTTGGGGAGTAGGCCAGGCCATAATTGCCTCAGCCTCCCCAGTTCCAGACCTCTAGGGGTCTCTTCCTACCGGAGGTATCCAGTGCTGAACCGATGACATGCCCCTCTGACAGTTACCGTGTTTGATTGTCAGACTAGGCACTGGCAGTTTGTTCATGACTGGTGACAGGAGTCCAAGTTGCTCTCCCCAGACATGGCCGAACACTGCAAGACCCCTAAAGTAGGCAACTGCACACAGTTCCACTCCATACTGTAGGTCATTCCTGACCCCCGGAGAGGTGGCTGGTACGTTCTCAACCCCAACTAGCTTTTCCAACTAGCAAGCCATATGGGGTGGTGAAGGCTGAATTGTCCTGAGCCTCCTGTGTTAGAGAGGTTGGACCATACCCTTTGCTCAGGTCCATTACTGTTAGGCAGCGGGCACCTACCAGCTGCTCCATTATCTCATGGTTCCTGGGCATGGGGTAGGCCACAGCCACAGGGTGGGCATTAAGTTTTCCAAGGTCTTCACAAAGCTTGGTCATCTGATCCTTTCTGAGGACTGGGACTACTGGTGATGCCCAGACCCTGCAGGACTTCTGGACCCGTGACTGCGATATTCCCTCTGTCTCTTTGGCTCATTCTGTCTGTGCCCCCTGTGAGACAAGGTGGACCAAAAGGCATGAGGGAAGGATACACCCTGCTGTCCAACTCATGAAAAGCATGGTGGGCCCTCCGAGGGTTTCCCCTGTAACTAAATGGAAAGGAAGGATGATTGGAGCTGAAGGCCCAAGCTCCCTCTATGAAGGCCGGCTATCAACTCCAATAGGGCCCCTTGCACCTCCAATCCAGGTGTACTGCCACTTCCCATGAAATGCGTTGTTCTGGTTGGTTTTGGGGGTTTAGGTTTTCACCATAGACCTTGGCAGGCCATACTAGGTGACACTCTCAATACATGTCTCCTGGGCTGACTGCACAAAATGAGTAGCTGGTTAACTCTTTCAGTCCCCAAGCCCCCTGCTGGTAGACTATTCATTCCTAGCTTCTCACTGTCCCAATCAAGCTGTTGTTTATCTTTCTCAGCAGGGAAGCTCACAGCTAGCCTGCTGATGGCCTTAACATTTTGGTCACTTCCCAGTGAGACTACAAGTACCACCCAGCTGTCCAATACCATACAAAGACGACTGCTGGGGGTTATCAAGGAAGAATCCTCTGGGCTGGAGCAAGGAAAGGGCCTATCCAGACCATCCCTTTGCTCAGCAGCCAGAGACTGTACCTCTGCCCACTTCCCAGCACTGTAGGTGACCCCCAACAATGAAAAAACATCATCATTACATCTAGTAATTACATTGTTAACATCAACTACACATGCGTTTGATACCTGTGCATGCAAAGGGTCTCCTCTGCTTCTTTAGGACATGGAGAACTCTGCACCTCCACTCTATTCCCCCCCTCCCTCTGTCCATCCACAGGTTGCCCAGATAGTAACCCAACATTTGCACACAGTACCTTGGTATGTCCAGAGAGTTCCATGGGGGCCTCCAGGGTGTTCTTAGCAAAGGCACAATCGGAAACAAGAGTACCTAAATCGTCACCCAACAGAACAGGTGTGAGAATTTCATCCGAGACTCCCACTCTCATCCCACTTCCTGCACCCCAATTGATGAACACGTTAGCACGGGGTATGCGTGAACGGGTCCCCCCAACTCCAGAGAGGGTGAAGAACTTTCCTGGGATGATGTTTTTTCTTTCAATCAGCTCTGGTCTGATCAAGGTGACTTCTGGCCCTGTGTCACAGAAACCAGTTACGGTCCGGTTGCCCACAGTGACTGGCTGCAAGTTTGCAGTGGTTACCCAAGTTTTCCTGCGGACAAACGGCACAGAAGAAGAGTTGCTGGCCACTCAGCTGTCAGTGAGGCCCCCCGCTGACAGCTGAAACATTAACACATGGTTTTCACTATTAAATACCACATAAAATAAATCATGCGGTATTTTAGTCGCGTTTTGTGGTGAATTCAAATGTTTTTTTAAAAAATGCTATGCGGTATCCTACCACATACTCGGATGTGGTAAGATACCGCTTAGTGAATTGTGCTCAGTGAGCCTCTCACCGGGCCCCCTACTAACCCCAGGCCCTCAGGCAATGCCAGAATGGTCAGTCCGCCCCTGGGTTCAGGGTTAGTTTAAGGGATTTAAAGTTCAACTGAATTCTCACACCTTTACTATCCTGTACCCCCACATGTTTTGATTTGCTTGAAAACACCTCAAAATACCTTTTCATCAGTTATCTGCCTTCACAATGCAGTGCTCTGCGCTAGCAGTCTTTAAAAAATATACTTTATATATAAAATATATGAAAAACCAAATGGTCTCTGAGCAGATTGTCTGTGACAGTCCTCAATGGAAATCCTCTCCCTCTGGTGAATGAGATGCTTTCTGGCACACCACAAAGCGTCCTTTAAAGCAACCCCCCAGGTGGCAAAAAATGTCCTCTTGTACGAATGCACCACAAAATAGTCCATTCAACACCCCTAAGTGGGGGATGGCTATCTGTGGCACAAGTCTTTGAGTTCTGGTTCCAGGGCCCTCAACAGTTTCTGAGAAAAGGAACACTCCCAGAAAACATGCAAAGCAGGTTCTTCCTGGATGATGCAAAAGGGGATGTGCCTGTACCTGCTCAGATTTCTGGCATGCATGAAAGTCCTCAAAGACAACCCCCTTTGGATCACCTTCCATGCCAGATCTTTATGATGGTAGTGAGTCTCTTTGAAGAAACATTCCTCCAAACCAATTTACAAGTGGCTAGAGGTAGGCGAGGAACAGACTCCACAATGTCCTTATGTCATCTTGTAGACAGTCTTTGGCTTCCACAAGTTGAGCTTAACTCCTTCCAGCCCCTGCTCCCTGATAAACTTAAAATTGTCCAAGTGATACCTGGGAGTATCTCAATTGTAGGGGATAGAGCTGTCCCATTTGTCCCATCCAAGAGGCAGTACTAAGTAATAGCCACTCCCTCTTCACAGACTTCCTCAAATAGGCTTGTATTGTAGAGTAGGGGAGGTGGTGCATCTGATCAGGTCATAGAATTGACTCCCGCTGCTTGTAAAAGTAATCCTGCAGCTAATTAGCCACTAGAATTGCTTTTACATGAAAGCCCATCGCTGGCTGAAAAAAACAATACTAGGATGATGCCTGCAGCTGTAGGCATCATCCTGGTATAACCATTCAAAGTCCAGTGATGTACCAGTACGTCACTGGTCCTTGTTGCATATATATGCTATGTTCTTTTTTTTTTTTTAATGCAGCCTGAAAAAGTGTGTGGTATGCCCACCATTAGAATATACCACCCTGCATCCACCCACTTCTAATGATGGGCACACATTAGGTCGCATGGTGCCACATGCACTACTTCCAAGATTGTACAAATGTCCAAATAGTGGCATGCTTTAATAAAAGTTGTCCACGTATAAGTGGTACCCCATATGGAAAAAGGATGACACCAAGTCCCAAACTATCTTGCCACTACTCCCCATGTAGTCTGGGCATCCGGGGGGGCTCCACGTGACTATCTTTTCCCTCGTAAATCCAAAACGTATATGTATAGCCTGTTGCCCTATCACAGGTCTTATATATCTTGACCCCATATCTGGCGCGCTTGCTGGGGAGAAATTGTTTGAATGCAAGGCGGCCAGAAAAATTAATGAGGGACTCATCAACGTAGATTTTTTGCTGGGGAGTATAGACATCTGCTAATTTTTGGTTAAGGTGATTTATGAAGGGCCGAATTTTGTGGAGCTGGTCAAATTCAGGGTCACCCGAGGACGTATTGTCGTTGAAATGCATAAAACACATTATACTCTCATAATAAATATGCAGCGCTAAAATTCAAATAACACAAATGATATAAACTGATATATTAGTGCTGTGAGGCGCTGAAGTTCTGGTTAGTGCAATCTACACTTATTTATACATCACTGGAGTTACGATCTGCACTTCTATATGGAGTTGGGGATTTATGTGCTTATCTGTAACACTATAATATTGAAGTTCACAACCTGCACAGTATAACGTCCGTAGACATTCATTGCTCTTGAATTTAACTTCAGCGCCTCACAGCACTAATATATTAGTTTAGATCATTTGTTTTGTTTGAATTTTAGTGCTGCATATTTATTATTGGATTTTATGAAGGTAAAGAGGTTTTGCCTTTATGTCAGCTGCTTTTTCCTGCACTACCTAGCGCTCGTATACTTTCTGACATTATACTCTCATATCTATGCCTGGCCATGGCAGCAGAGAACACAGGCATATGATGAATCGGGTCTGTGGACCAATACAACCGCAATTCAATTTTTTTAGTAATGCCCATGTTGAGGGTTAGGCCCAAAAAAAATTTAAATTCGGAAACCGTAATGGATTTCCATGCAAATGGTCTGGCAAAGTTTGAATTTGGGTTGGCAGTGATAAATTGTTGTGCATACAAAATTGCTTTGAATCACAATCAATGCATACAGATCTTCCGTGAAAAACATCTAGAAAAATCAAGGGGAGTAGTTAAATTTGCTGTTTCCACCTGAATTACGGGTTGGGCAGTGAATGGGGGAAGTATGGGTGCTGCAGAATTTGTGGGCTGCCAGTCTGCATTTGCAAGCACATCCGGAAGGATACTAGTGGCTCTACGGGCCTGTGTGCGAATTCTTGGTGGCTGCGGGACAATACTTGTGCTCGCCACCGCACCAGCTTGTACTGAAATTATGGGACTCACCACGTCACCAAGTGATACTGAAGTGCTGGTATGTGAAAGACCAGAATGTACTAGGCCGCTGGTGCTCGCCTGTTCACCAAAAGGTAGAGCGGCACTAGTACTGGCACTCTGCTGCATATGAGAGTCATCAAAATTTACCGGCAAGTGCTAGCAGAGATCAGGCCTGATTCTGAGAACACTGCGGTTTTGTGTACAATGTATCAAGTGACAGTGACCTACTGACACTGCACTTGCTGGGGGATAAGGGGGGGGGGGGGGGAGGTAAGCGTAGGAGTTAAACGCAGGTGCCAGGGCTGACCCTGCTAACGCTGTGTTTTTGGGGACACTATACTAATGTGAATGCTGGTATAGTGCTGATCTGATCAAAGATATTGATCCGTTCAGACACTATACTAGCAAAGGAGGTTTATTGTGTGTGAGTGTGCTCCTGGCAATCAATGGGTTAAATGTGATTACTGGAGTTCTGAAAGGCAATCTGATGCTATCTGGGAGGGGCGTGAAAACCACGAGAGTGTGAATCATGTATATATACATGATTTTGCGCACCCGTGCTGCCCTGTAGCAGTATTTCTGCTATAGGGCAGTCAGGAAGCAGTTAAAGAAGCAGTTTGCATACGATGCTGTTTTACTTTAGCTGACAATTGCGCGGTCATGCAGCGCTGCACCCAAAGATGGATGCAGCTGTCCTGGTCCTACCTCGGAGCAGCGTGCGTTCCACAGACCGGATGGGATGTTGGCGTCATCAAACCTTGACACGTTTCGATCAAAGATCGTCTTCAGGAAGTACAAAGAGTTTGCACGCTCTGCTCCGAGGTAGGATCAGGACAGTGGCATCCATCTTTAATTCACAACAAGGCTGAGTACACCAGGTTCTGGGCTACAGGCACTTCTTTTGTGAGTGTTCATCCCCAATAAAGGTATTAATGCAGTTTTACACTATGGGATGTTTCCTTCTTTTTCTTCATATATGACGATTAATTTTACTGCTACTTGCAGAGCTGTGGAGATAGCGGGCTGTTTGGCAATTGACCTTCTATGTCACGGACCATTCTAAGGATATGTCCGTAGGCTAAAAGGATTCGGAGATCATTGGCTCACTGAGATTGTTCTGCAAAGCTTTAATGACCATTCTAGAGATAGATGGTCATGGAATGAGGGTGAGTGTCAGTCCATGTGGGGCACTATTGTTGAGCACAATGGAGCACTAAGCAAGATATTGGATACAAGCTGAACACAAGCACGAGCACTTTCTTCTTTTTTCAGCAATTATGGGACTGCTTTATGTTATGTTTGTAATATGCACATGCTTATGACCATGCACGGTTCATTTCTTTTTTCATATATTTTTTGTGGTTATTTTACCCCATTCCTGTAGTAGCATCTCCCCTTACCCCCCCCCCCCCCCAGTTTCAGCATCTTTATCATAATGGCTTTCTCTGTATGAAAATCTTTGTCATGTGATAAAGAAATAGCATTTTCTACTTGGCAGTAAGCACTGAACTCAGGCAAGTGTAAGCTAGTAAGCATGAAGTTTGTTTTATTACAGAAACGGTGATCATTATGAAGGAAACTGGGTGCTAGACCAACGTCAAGGACATGGAGTGTTGCACTGTTTAGATGGAACTATTTATGAGGTACAGTAATGCTATATTATATCTCGTTCTGTAGGATCCTACCCTTCTGAAATGGCCTAGTGGCTCATATTAGTAGTCCCACTCTTTATATCAATCCCCTCATAATGCTCTTCAGTAATGGTTCAAAAAATATCTTCTAGAAAATTGTATTGTGTGATTCATTAGTAAAAGATTTGAAAAGAAAGGAACTATACAAATGTATTGTGGATTTGTTTTTTCCTCTTTCAATGTCCTGCCTATATTTATAGTGTTAAAGGGGGTCTGCACCAAATGGGTCAGTAAGTAAAGGGCTGGGTTGATTGTGTTAAGCCTTCATGCCCACTGTCCTTAAACCTTCATTTTTAAAATGCTACTTGTGATGCTCGCGGCGTCAGACCCCTAACCTTCTCACCAAACTCGTGACCGAAGGACTAGCCAATCTAAAACCGCAATGTCACGGGCGTAACAATGCCACACCCAGCTGCACCCTGCACACAGATTTTCCAGCTAATGGTCCACAACCTGTGTACTTGCAGCCTAAGCTCAATTGTTACTGGGTCAGGTTAATTACGCAATAAACCGTTCACACTGCCACCACCTCCTTTTTGTACAGAGAAAGAGGAAACTCGGCAATATCAGCAATAACACTAGGATGATTGGATAAGCGTCTGTATACCACTGTCACCGCAGACAGGTTATACAGAGGGTTAAACACACATAGTAGCACTCTTCAGTGGCAGGAATTCGTTGCATAAAGAGCTTTAGAAACAGTTCAACACTTTCAGAAAGAAAGATTTATTACTAAAAGGTCAAAAGGGTGCAATAAAAATATTTGCATAAAAAAGATGTAACCAATATATATATAAATATATAGACAGCAATAACACAGCAAAAAGATATCAGAAAGAAGGTTAGGTAGATAAGTACTTGCCAAAAAGCCTTGGGTTAAGCAGCTTCAAGTCTCATGAGCCAAAAAGGATTTCTTGTCTCTACTGCTTGTTCCGATGGTAAACGCAGGAGACTCTGCTTTCTCTCACCCAACTCTAAGCATAACAGCCCTTTTTCTACCAAATCCCAGCCAGCAGGGTGTCTCTTTGGAGTAGTAACCAATGGTCTCCTTTTGGGGAGGGGTGTTGGGTGGAGACCTAATTTACAACCAGAATCTCTCCTAGCTTATATTTTGGCTCATAACTTTTCCTAGGCACATTTGCCAGCCTGGGCACTAGTATATTAATACTCAGCCGCATCTGTGGAATGGTTAGAGATGAAACATGAAATATGCACTTGAATGGTTCAAGAGATATACTTTTCTGCTTTCCTAGCTATGCCAGCTAAGGGGTGTCACATACCAGGAGAATGGCCTCAAACTGAGCCTTCCGAATATAGGCTCCATGTGTAGGTAGTTATGTCCTACGTGAAGATATCAACTTATATGAAAAGTGAGTTTTTAAAAGTAGGTCTGTTTTTACGACTCCTTGGAAGGTCTTTTTGAAGTTCAGTGAGGGACTTTTACGATGTTCCAGATTGCACAGTTTCTTAGACAGTGAGGCACCCAGCCCGTGAGGTTTTATAGCTCGGAGCTCCTGCTATGCTTTGGCCGCCTGTGACACTTCTCATCACTCAGGCCACATGTCACTGTGGATAGCAGAGAGGGAGGGGGATGAGGAAAGATATATCTGTACAAGATGGACGATCCTTTGCCAAGATGGAGGTTGGAGCAAAATAGTTGAACCGCGTCCATCTCTGTGGGTACAATTGCTACACTACTCTGTGTTCTTTTGTATGTGTCCTTTTCCAGCTTGGTCTGTTTTTAGTAGCTGCCTATGGCACTATTTTCATGCTATTCAGGTGACAATCTTATCTCTAAGGTACAAGGTGGATGCCTGGAATTTGACTCTGTACAATATAGATTAGCAAACCTGTTCTAATCAGTACTCGCCCCCTGATGCCCTCTGTGTATCTGCTTGCACCATGTACCTCTTCCCACTTTCTTCTACATTGGAATAAATACCACTACTCATCTGAGCCGGGAGTTCATATTTATGACAGTATTACCTGTCAGACTTATCAGGCAATTCAATTGTGTCTACACAGCCAATCACATTGCGTGTGTGTGTTTAAAGTGATACTAAATTCTGGTTTTAAAAAAAAGATAGCATTCTATTCAAATATGTATTCTTAAGGCCCCTTTCGCATGGAGCGAAATCTGCTTTGCTTAGCAGGGGATCTGTCCGCTGATTCCCTGCTGAGAAGAGCAGAGCGGGCGGGATGTAGGTCTGTGTCCTCGCTGCAGAAACTGAGTCACATAACACTCTACAGTATGGGCGGTCAGGTGTATTTACACCTGAATGACGTCCGATCGGTCTTCTATTTTTTAGCGAACTGGATCAGACTGGAGGTAGGCGGGTGTAAACGGACACATCCGATCATGTCTGTTTTTAACAGGTGTACCTGATCAGATCACCCATGTAAAAGGGGCCTTACTCAAAAACGTAGCTTCTATAGCTTTCAGCCTCCTAAATTCCTTCTTTTTGCTGTGAACCAATTTCCTGTTAGAGGAAGGGCTACATACAGTAAGTTCAATGAATGAAATACGGTCTATGAATGGAGGGGGCCAAACTATCAATCATCCACCTGTCCTCCATTCATAGATCTTGTCCATTCATAGAAGCAGTAGTATGGCCTCTTTGAATAGAGCAGGTGGGTAGAAAGGGTAGGCACAGTCAGGCTTTCTTGATGAGAACCTCTGACAGCCCCTAATTCTATCAACCCGAGCTGCATGGGCAGAGGAAGATTTCAACAGAAGAAGTGGGGGCAAAAGATACACCTCCTACTGACTGTAAGCTACAGTATGTCCCTTGTGCTAAATTTTCTATTTTTTTCTGCACATAGGCTTTAACAATTTTCTTCTTGTTTTTTAAAGCTGGAATGGCTGCTAATATGCAAATTAACTGATTTCCTAAACCAGAATAGTATCATGTCTGGGCCCAGCTTAATTGGCATCTATTGGGAGGTTACTTGTACTTGTGCCTGCTCCATCATTGACTGTTATGATATGCTGAATAGAAGCAGCTGCTCCTGATTTTTTAATTCTACATTTGTATGGCTGTCAGAGGTATTGAGTCTCATAAATCGTGACTGTTTTTCCCACAAAATAAGTTGTATTTTTTTAAATTTTGAGCTGGGTTATGTTATATTGTTAGGTTGGATGCAAATAGGGCAGCATTGTTCTCTAAGCAGACACCTATAGAAGCATGCAGCAGTATAATTGTCAGTAAATCCATTAATTATTCTAACCATATACGGCTCTAGTTTTGAATGAATCCATTGAGATTCGAGCCATTTGTAATCTTAATGGCACCACCTGGCTCAACCAAGCTTCATTTTGCAAATACTAAACAGTGAGTGCAGCCAATCAAATGCTGTCACTTATTAGGTATTCTGACAACCATGGGAGCAATGAATTTCAGAATACAGTAGACAGCAGTGGAAATTCCTCCATCTATGCTTTTTACCGTATATGAAAGTATCAAATAATTTCCTTGTTCAGCCTACTGACAGTGTAAAGCTAGTCTTATTGCCTGCCCAGGACTTCCAGAAACAACACATCAAGCTTAGGCCATGTTGTATCCATACAGTGGTTGGACAGAGGGGCCAACCAGCAGGCAGTTAACTTATTAATAACTTGTATGAGTGTTCCATTCCCTTCCTCCATTCATATTTCAACTGTTACAGCTTGGAAGTTGATATTGGGTACACATGGACATTCAAGAACTGCAGTCTGACTATATATGTGTTCCATTCTTTGAAACACCACAGAGTTTCATGATGTAAATATTTTAACAGTTTTTTTTTAAATTCATTGTAATTTGAGTTTACTAATCCAGTAAACGATTCAATAATGGCGACATAACTTAGTAAATGAACACCATTATTTTACACTTAAGCTCACTTCAGACTCCCAACTTATTTTGTAGCTCTCCAGATCCATTAAGTGCCTTCTTCTTTAATCCATTTTATGCTAATTGTATTCGTGATCCTTATGAATTAAACATTCATTATTTCCAAACTAGGAATCTATCACTAAAACTATGCTAATGTGTAATGTACTAATATTGGTTGTAATTATCCTCCATTATAACTCAATTAGCACACAGCTCTGTGGCTGTCGATAGAGACAATGGTGGAGTGTAAATCCATGATCTCCTAGGCAGCGGGATGATTCGTTTACTTTGTCTGTTTGCTGTCTTGTTAGGGAGAATATGTTTTATAGACTGGCCTGCAAAAAGTACATTTATTATCAGTGGGGCAAAGGTGTTAGACAGTTTTACCTGGACAATGATGGGGAAGTTGACAGTGTCTTTGAAGGACACCCCTATACCTCCTTTTCAGTTACCTTTTTTGCCCTCCCTCACAGTTCCTTGCTTCACTGCAGCTTTCACTGAGATCATCTGTGTTGGAGACACAGGTGAGCGGTGATGTCATTTCCCAGGTCTTGTGACAGTTCTTGGGCCTAGTGATTGGCTTCATGGAGGAACAGATCACATATTCCTCCATAGCTGTAAATACAATGTAGTGTCCCTGGCCGTGAAGAATCAAAGCGCTGCTAGAACCCAGGTGCCCAACCTGTGGCTCGAGGGCCACATGCGGACTTTGGTATATGATGTGTGGCCCTCAGACCTCAACAGTCTGTAGAGGGAACATTGATTAGGGTAATAGCTTTGATCTCTACTAGTCTCGTGTAACATGTTACCAGTTTCATATTGTCTTCTACAGCAGCCTTTCTCAACAAAGGTGCCTTGAGGTTTCTTCAGGGGTGCCCTGGCAAAATGTCTAAAAATTGACTAAAACTTGTATACAAGCCATTTACGAACTTCTAGCCGCTGGCATCCTGACAACCAATGACATCATCAGTTGACAAGGAGGCTCTACGTCAGTGCTGGGTTCATATTAGCTTAGTGATGGAGAAAAACTGAGGGAGAAGAGAAACGCTCAGTACCAGTGTTCAAGAGTGGATTTGCTTTGGAAGAATAAATCTTCTCTAATGTTGGGCGTCCTACATGTGTGGATGTTGCTGCATTATATGAAACTATTAGAATAGTTTTTCCCATTTTAGAATGGGGTGCCTCAAGACTGTCCATAATTTTAAAGGGTGCCTTGACTGGAAAAAGGTTGAGAAACACTGTTCTACAGCATATCTCTGTCAAGGTCCTACCTTTTCCCAGAGGTTATGTTACTCCATGTGCTGGCATCCATCTTGGATTTCTGCTGAGCATGGTGGGAAGCTTTTATGCCTTCAGGTCTCTGAGGTCCATCCCCCAGAGGGGTGTGGCTGAGTACATATAAGCCTGTGATCCGCACATGCTCTTTGCACTTGTGTCTTGTGTCTTTGTCTTGCTACAGCTCTGTGTATATGCTCGTGACTCTTCTGGTATTCTGACTCGGCTTGTGACTAAGACCATTCTCTGTGTTTTCCTTCGATCTGACCTTCCGTTGCTGAACCCGGCCCGTGACCTGTGATTCTCTGTCTACTGTTCTGTACTGTTTTGTCCTGTTGTTGTCGACTTGGCTTGCCTGACTACGCTATTGTCATTCTCACCAGCTACACGCCATTGGTGGCGGCCATTACCGCAGCCGGGGTGTCTCGGGGGGCCGTGACCTGGTTCCTGGCTGCGTCAAGTCCATCCCCACCATCAGGGGCCCTGGTGAAGGGCAGCCTGGGACTTAGACTCCGCGCCCTGAGGGACTTCGGTCTGTTGGTGGTGGTTGTCGTCAGCCAGTGCCTTACCCTGCCACTAGGCATACCTGTCCGTTCCACAGCCCTGCCCTGACAATCTCCAGCCAATATGTAGCATGTCCACACTCTTTGACTCTCATTTTCTCTATTAGGTCTTTAGCTTCTGACAGTTCTCTCAAACATTACATATATTGAACATTATGTGCTTCCCATTGGTGATGTCAGGGTCCACATTTGAGGCCCCTTTAGCTCATAAGTTGACAACCACAGTGCTAGAGAGTACAGGCATGGTAAGGGTCAGGCGATGACCTTTTGAAAGACAGTTACTTTGCCCTGTGCGGCAAGGTGGCAGTGACCCCTTACAGTACATAATTGACTGCTGAAAACTATCTTTTGAAAAAATCTTTCCTTGCAACAGAATTACAAACTTCAGTAACTATTCATGTTATCTCATACAATTGCTGATGACTATGGCACCAGTAATTTGTAGCTGCATAGATAAGCAAAACTGTCTGAGCATGTTTATTTCAATACAGGAGAGGAAGCTTATCTGGAGTTGACAGCAGTGGTAACAAATTGTTACACAAATGTGACATTAGGATGCTTACTATGACATCATTATACTGACCGTGACTTTACAAGTCTAATATGTCACATAAGCGACTCTGTTGCTGATAACTAACAAATCACTTACCTATTTTCATTGAGTCTCTCTCTCCCTAGCCGACCAAGTAAGATTATGTAACTTTGCTAGTCCCCGCTAGCTAGGGAGCTTCATCAGTGTTTTGGGCCTGTTAAGGGCAGAAGTTCTATAAAGGTAACTGTGGATGATGTGTTGCAACCAGCAGAATTACATTTGTGACCTCAGCCTTGGGTACACAGCCAGAAAAAAAATACAGCTATTAGAAATATTTTTATGTAACACACTGCACTAATACTGATTGCAGGATGTTAATTAGCCACAAGATGGTAGTGTTCTGCGGTTCAGCTATTCAGACTTTATTGAAGCAAAGCCTTGTTGAATTTATATGCTGGTAGCAGGACTTCTGCACTCAGACAAGGAGTGAACGGACTGCATATCCCAGAAGATCTGGCAAAGGGGCGGGAGCGTATATATATTGAGAATCCTGGGAACTTTACAGGAAGGAAGTAGATGGTGAGAGTCGGAGGACTTTTGTGTGAAGAAGGCCGTACGGGACTCAGAGGATCCAGGCTGGATCAGACTGCTTCGTTGAGAAGGAAAGAAGGACTGCAGAACGCTGGTATCGCTGACGAGCAAGACAGTCAACCCTGCAGGCAGGCAACACGTAGTGTTGCCATCGCCATCACAAGTGACTGTGTTATTTTCAACTGTATAGTTCAGTACACTTTACGCCACAGATAATCACATTGGGCACAGACTGCCCTTTCAGTACTGTGGCCTATTGCTTTAGTGTCTCCCTATATATATATTGAGAATCCTGGGAACTTTACAGGAAGGAAGTAGATGGTGAGAGGCGGAGGACTTTTGTGTGAAGAAGGCCGTACGGGACTCAGAGGATCCAGGCTGGATCAGACTGCTTCGTTGAGAAGGAAAGAAGGACTGCAGAACGCTGGTATCGCTGACGAGCAAGACAGTCAACCCTGCAGGCAGGCACCACGTAGTGTTGCCATCGCCATCACAAGTGACTGTGTTATTTTCAACTCTATAGTTCAGTACACTTTACGCCACAGATAATCACATTGGGCACAGACTGCCCTTTCAGTACTGTGGCCTATTGCTTTAGTGTCTCCCTATTATTCTGAAACAGCAGAACTCTGGCTACAGCACGTGCCCCCCTGCAGACAGTTTTACACTAGTATCACACTTCAAGCCTCTTCCAGCTCCATAGGAACTTTCTTCACCAAAACTTGTTCACCATCCTTGGGGGTTCAACCTCTGCTGAAGTGTGCTTCCGCCTCTTTTTTCAATTATAGCCAGGTTTTGCCTTCAACTCTTGTTAAGGAGACCTTATCCAGTTTCAACACCACTTAAAGAGGAATCTTTATGTTGCTATACCATCTTGAAGAAATCTTGCTCTTACACAAAAAGGGATCTTAGCCTTAATGTGCACCAACTAGGACCCCATCAATGTGAAGAAGATTTGTTACAATTCTTGGATGAAATACAAAAGGGGAAATTATTGCTTATGGAAAAATATTAATTTAAACCCCGTTTCCAGCTGTTGAGAACCTAAAAGTGATTTAGCCTAGTATCTTGATATTCCACTGCAGCTCACTCATAAGCTTGAATTCATGTTCAAATTCTGATCCTGCAGGACATTTGGGTTTGCTTAAAGTGATACTGTGCTTGACTACTTTGATAAACCTTTTAGAGTGTTTAATTTTTTTTTTTAATTGCACATCTACTGTCATTCTAGTTGTGCTTGCACTCTTCATACTCTGACCTCAATATAATTAGAATATTTGCTCACCTTAAACTGTGTGTTTATTTTATGGTTCAAAGACAGGGAGTCCTGGTCAAGGTTTCATGGTGTTGTCAGCAGGGGCTGTACTTCCAAAACAGACTCAGAACAGACAGGGAACCAAAAAATACTCAGAGGCTGTTAAGGGGGTAGCGCTACATTTTTTTTTATGCCTCTATATTAGCCAATGTGTCCATGCACATTGTGATGTTCAGATTATTAATTAGAGCAACATTTAGGGTCATGGAAAAAAAATGCTCCAAGCCTGCGTTTAGAGAGAAGCGTACAGGCATAATTTACACATATGTGTGCAAAAACGTGTATATACAAGTTGTGGCAGTGCGGTGTCCTGCCACGGTCAAAATAAAGCTGAAAACCCTGGATTCTCAACCAGGCAGGTTGAGGGGCTCCAGTGAGTTGATATATTGCAGAGGAAACTGGCTTTTCAGTTTCCTCATATATTCATTAAGTCTGTTTTGGGATCTGGAGCCTGGAGATTTCAAAGAGATCTGGGAGGGATGAAATCTCCAATCCGGGGTCCGTGTTTTGAGAACCCCCAGCACACTGATTGCACAGGTGTGTGCAGGCCTTTTTATAGAGTCCTGACCATAGTTCTGGGCTCCACCCCGGCAGACGGAGTCAGGAGGGCTCCACCCCGGCAGACAGGAGGTCTCTGCCTTGGAGTCAGGTGAAAGCCAGACTAGCTGTGTGCTAGTGGCCATAATTTGGGAAGAGTCTGCAGGAGACAGACAGTAAACTGTGTACAAGCCAGGAGGCTGAATCTTTGTTGGTATTTCTTGATGGTGGATACCCCTGCGTGGGAAGCATTTGTGTTTATGGGACATTTTGTTTAAATAAAAGTGGACAAAAAAAGCCCTTAAAGAAGCGAGTTGCTGTGTGCTTTAACAAGAAGAGCTCTACCAATTGAAGCGAGTTCCCACATATGGTGGAGGATGCGGGCAGAACTAGAGATCCCAGCAAGGAAGTAAGTTCATGTGTTGAACTGTGTTTGGTGCATGACTCTACACTATCTGTGTGTGCAGGTGAGGAGATCCTGCAGAGCAAAGGAACTTTCCTTAAAGAGACAGTGCTCCATTGTGTTGCTGGACTGTGCAAAAGTGTTGTGGAGTGACTGCAAAGATGGGGCGGTCAAAACTCAAAAAAGAAGCAAGATTCTCTGAAATGAAAGACAGAGCCCTGTGGCTGGAGGGGTTGTTACCACCAGAAGAAGCCCCATACATGGCTGCACAGAGTTTGCCACAGTGGGAAGTGCATGCTGTTGTCCCTGGCAATGCTGGTGAAAGGAAACCAGTTTTCTGGGTGCAGAATCCTATGCTGGAAAGAGGATGCAGTGTTGAAAGTCCGGCCAAGATACTGCTGCAAGAGCGCTGTTTGCGGTGCAGTGAATGGGGGCACACTGTCTCCAATTGTCCTTTATCCCAGCTTCCAGTACAAGGTGACAGAAACAGACAAAGGTCTGGGTATGCAACTGGGAAGCCTGCTTGGAGTTCCAGGAAGGAGCAGCAGGCTGCCCAAAAGTTTCAGAAATATGTGGTTGCCCATAGCAACCCATGTGACTTCAGGCCTGCGGACCCGGTGAGAGAAGTGTCGTCTGCAGAGGATTGTGGCAACGCAGAGATGAGAGTTCAGCGCAACTGGAGGAACCCACAAAGTTCAGCTGGGAGAGTGCCATCTCCCATAGCAACAGGAGAAAGCCTGCCAACCAGGAGAAGGGGCTACAAGGGAGATGTGATTCCGTATCCCAAGAAGGTTATCTGTGGAACCATACCCTGCCTGGAATGTGGTCAGTTTGGGCATGGTATCTTTACCTGCCCCAGATTATGGAATACCACTGATGAGGGTGCTACTGGGCAAAAGTCTTCATCTGCAAGCCCAGATTTGTGTTTAAAAATGTTGGCAGCCACCTCTAGCAACAGTGAGGAAGTACCTGTTGTGCTTGCAGGGGGTGCCAAGGCGTCAGAAGTGCCTGCCACAGTATCATCCTATAGCTGCATGGATGAACTCGCTGGCCAAAGCCAAGCAGAGGAGATGACAGAAAGGATCCAGATCCCACGCACTCAAGTGAAGGTGAAGCCTGTTGCAGTGGTGGGTAAGACTGGTACTTTTGAGATAAATGTGAGCGATACTAATGCACTGATTGAGACTGACTTTGAGACTCTCTGCTATAAATTTGGGATACTCCCAGTTGGGAAACCCACTGCTGGTGATTGTGAGAGAGACTTGCCTCTGTATAATGCTTTTAGTGGGGAGGCAACGGTTAAAAATGTGAAGAGTACTGATATTGGGGTTGCACCAATGTCCTATAAACAGAATGCTAAATTAAATGTAGTAGGGGTGACCACTAAGCAGGATGTGTTATCTCCCCTAGCAACAGTGGTTAAGGTAACCCAGGATAACTGTGGTGTTGCTCTGGTGGACCAGAGTGTATCTGAATTGAGTGATGAGAATTTGTTATTTCAGTGTGGCAATGGGGAATCTAAAAGGTATGACCATATTCATAATGATGATGGGTTAATGCAATCCACTAATGCTAAAGTTTTTGTAGTGAATGACACGCCACTAAGTCACGGTGGTGAGAGTAGGAAATTGCAACCTGCTGTGCCTAGAAAAGGAGTCTCCCATTGTGATATGGATAATGAAGATATAGGTAATGGGTCTGATACAGAGCCACTCTGTCCCTCTGTGTGTCCTTCAGCGGTTGGAGTGGTACTGCGTAGTACCTCTGATGGGATCACAGGGACGATGGACTGGGACAGATGGGCAACAAGCTTGTTTGCATTAATAAAAGATGCCTCTGTGGGTAACAATGGGGTGGACATGGTTTCTGCTGTGCTGAATAGAAGGACTGTGGAGCAGCTATTAGTCCAGGGCGCACCTGTCGCTGCCAAAATTAACCCACCGCTGGTAAACGGCACCATTGAGGATAAACGCTCAGCAGAAGTTTTGCCCACAGCCCATAAAGGAGTTAATGGTGTGGTGTACCAAACTGATATCCATAGAGAAACTGTGGAAGAGCTCATTGCACCCTGAGCCTCAGAGTATTTGGGTGAATCCCACACCTGGTTACGCTCTGGGAGAGCCCCAGGTTATTGTATTGGGTACCTCCAGCCGAGAGGAAGCCTCGTTAAGAAGCACCACCTCTGAGGCATCAGTAAATGAGTGGCTCCATGTCTCCAGGAAGGTCTTATGTGTGGAATCGGGCTGTATTTTTATAACAGACCTGCTGAAGGAGATGTTAGCCTTCTGGAGTGTACAGCCGGTGTATACCTTGCTGTCTCTTCCATGTTCGGGAGAGCTGGTACAGTGGAGTCCCGCTAATCGGAGCTTGGTATTACAGGCTATACAAAACAAAGATGGTCAATATAGGAATTCTGTGATACCATCCTTGTTGGTAATGGTGAAAATTGTCTTTCAGTGCATTGCTGGGTTGCTTCATAGCAGTAATCTGTATGAGAGGCACACCAGAGTACTGTTGGACAGGACAGAGGTTTTGGCAGAAGTTCCAGAAGACACATGTATATGTGATGTGGTTGGGGTCGTCTACCCAAATGCAGAATTATGTAAGGATGGTTTGGCATCAGGACAGTTGCTGGCAGAGTCTTTTGTGACAGCGAAGTCAATGGGTAGTGACGTTTCCATGGGAGACACCCACTCCGCTGTGTGTAATTCCTCTCCAGAAACTGCCCTGCCAATTACTAGTGAACTGAGTTCTGACAAAAGTCTTTTGGCTAATGATAAAAAGGGAAATGTGTTAATGAATTTGGATTGTCTGATTACTATGTGTGATAACAAAAAGAATGGTAGACCTGGTGGTCAAGTTGACATGGTAGCTGGTCATCCTGAAAAAGGTAATGAGTGCTTAACAGACACAAGAGAGGTTAAGAGTATAGTAGTAGGCCCCCTACATGTTCAGGAAGGTCACTCTGGAAAAGTTTTCCAAAGGTCCAGTAAACGCCCAAGTTGTAAGAATGAAAGGTCTAAAGGAACTGGCCCAAAGCTTAACAAGGGGATGTTAAAAGTGTTTGATTCCCAAATAAAAGAGCCCACCTCTATTACTAAAGGGTCTAAAAATATAACCCCATCAAAATTAAATAAAGCAAAAAGGGATGGTCTAGAGGAAGTTGAGGGAGCACGTTGTAATATTACAGGTACCAGGCACTTAAAGCTTAGGCGTCAACCCCGGGTTACAAAGGGTACTGAGTTTTGTAAACCCCCTAGTGGTAAAAGGACTAGCATAGTCTTAAGGAAATTAGAAAGGCCGCGCTTTTGGAAGCACACTCGTAAAAAGGCACGGGGATGTCATAGAGCCCAAGTAAGGGTAGCAAGAGGAGACAAGGGAAGTCATCTCTTGGGGCAGGGAGTAGTGTCTCCCTTTGATGAAAATGAAGTCAGCCAGGATTGGACCTTTACAGGTGATAACCCACACAGAAGGTCTAAAGCAAGGGTTTTAGGTTTGTGTGTTCCGCTCCCTACGGGGTCAAAACAAAGGGGGGGGGATATGTGGCAGTGCGGTGTCCTGCCACGGTCAAAATAAAGCTTAAAACCCTGGATTCTCAACCAGGCAGGTTGAGGGGCTCCAGAGAGTTGATATATTGCAGAGGAAACTGGCTTTTCAGTTTCCTCATATATTCATTAAGTCTGTTTTGGGATCTGGAGCCTGGAGATTTCAAAGAGATCTGGGAGGGATGAAATCTCCAATCCGGGGTCCGTGTTTTGAGAACCCCCAGCACTGATTGCACAGGTGTGTGCAGGCCTTTTTATAGAGTCCTGACCATAGTTCTGGGCTCCACCCCGGCAGACGGAGTCAGGAGGGCTCCACCCCGGCAGACAGGAGGTCTTTGCCTTGGAGTCAGGTGAAAGCCAGACTAGCTGTGTGCTAGTGGCCATAATTTGGGAAGAGTCTGCAGGAGACAGACAGTAAACTGTGTACAAGCCAGGAGGCTGAATCTTTGTTGGTATTTCTTGATGGTGGATACCGCTGCGTGGGAAGCATTTGTGTTTATGGGACATTTTGTTTAAATAAAAGTGGGCAAAAAAAGCCCTTAAAGAAGCGAGTTGCTGTGTGCTTTAACAAGAAGAGCTCTACCAATTGAAGCGAGTTCCCACAACGTATACATGGAATTTTTAGTCCAGTGGCTAGAACAAATGACTACTGTAGCCACTAGAATTAAATTATGCACATAAGTGCACATAAACATGTGCCAGACCAAACATTTTTTTTAGTTAAGCCAGCTAGCTTCTGGCAAAGGTATCCAGTGTAAATGGGATTATATTTAGTACGCACGTGTCAATACAGCCTTGTGCTGAATGCATACGTGAATACCTTACTAAGGGTCATACCATATTAGCAGCTTATAGCAGAGATCTGAAGTAGCTGCAAATCTCTCTGCTTGTTTTTTTTTGTAGCTGAATACAGATGTGCTCATTACAATGGTGATCTATGCAGCTACAAATTACTGGGGCCATAGTCATCAGCAACTCTATTAGATATCATAAGTAGTTACTGAAGTTGGTGATTGTGTTGCAAGCAAGATTTTTTCATGTTTGGAGTGACTAATCCGATTCACAGAACGCTAAACTGACTGCAGGTAATTGCACAGTGTGGATGGCACCATTGAAGAATCATTGCATGAATTCATATGCATTTAGAAATGTCCTCTAAACATATTAATGCAGATTTGACACTGCCAGTGTGATTGAGGCCTAGAATGTATGTAGAGCAGCCTTTCCTACTCAACATATAACAGGTGATTAATTATGAAAGGAATTAATTCAATTCCCACAATACCTTGGGAGCTGAATTATTACTGGTACTTTAGTAACCAACATTGGAAATAGATGATGTTATCAAATCCCCTATTGCTGATTAGCTGCTTGTATGGTCCTATACACCTTTCATCAATAGCCTGCTATCAATCAAAGTTCCTGGAAGGAAGGGGCATTTTTCAGCACACAGGACTGTCATGTGTCAGAAGAGCTGCTCTGGCCCATTTGTATATTATTGGGTGGAGTTGCAAAAAACATGTGGATGTGTGTTGACTGTTGCTTATACATGTTTTCTCAGCACCCTAGCCTGCAGTTCTCATTTAAATGTACCTCTCCTCTTTTCATATTTGTCCCGATAATTTCCTATTGGAATTGTTAGTCTCATCTCATTTCATATTATGTCCTATAAAGTGTGACACCAATTATCTCAGCTCTACTAGTGATTAGTGCAGTTAATTTCCTCATACAGGTGTACAGCAAATTACTATTGGGTCATGACTATCTTTACAATCAACTTTAGACTTACTAAATAATGTAATATGAGGACCCAATGATGACCACTTACATTTCAATTTCATTATCCGATTGATGTGTCATTTTCATCAAAGTCATCTATTTGGCTAGCAATCGACTAGGCATACCTTTCCTGCTGTGCGCTTTAAGACTCAATTTAGATTACATTCGATCAAACTGAGTCAAAAATTAATGATCATGTTGAATCTATTGGCACCACTAAGATCAGGGCAGCCATCAGGAAGGACAGCCTGTACACATGTAGGGTGCCCGGGGGTCCCGAGGGGCCTAGGCTCCCACCTGTGAATTGGTGTTGCTGGCCAGGGCCACAACTAGCGGTGTCCTGAAGTGACACTAGCCCTGGGCAGAACATTGTTATATGGAGGGGTGGGGGCTCACTGCACAGACTTTGCTTCTTCCCTGCCTTTAATCTGCATCTGCTAGCTGCCGGGATTGGCTGTCCTATTTTGTGAGGAAGGGGAGAGTGGATGCGGCCAGCAGAGTGAGCAGCAAGAGTAGCAGCAGTAGGACAGTGCGGCCAGGATTTCCTTCTGCTCCGGGACTGAGGGTCTCCCTCTCTCCCCTCAACATTGCCATTGGCTCCAATGTCTGAACAGTGTTTGCTCACAGCACACTGTGTCCTTTCTCCATCACATGGGTGGTGGAGGGCAGCTGACTGCAATCCTCCTAGCTGGGGGTCTCCCTTTACTGGAGAAGGGTGGGCAGGGGAGTCTGTTGTGGTCCCCTCTGATCACCCTCCTGCAATCCCACTTACTTTGGGGTCTTCTTCTCTTGGAGGGGGAGGTTAGGGCAGTTTATGTTGGGGTTCCCTCTGATCACCCCCTGCAATTCTCCTAGCTAGGAGTCTCCTTCTCCTGGGACCGGGTGGGTAGGGCAGTTTGTGTGGGGGTCCCCTCTGATCACCCCCCTGCAATCTTCCTAGCTGGGGGTCCCAGCTTACTAGAAAAAGGGGGTTTGTGTGGGGATCCCCTCTTATCAGCCCCTACAGTCCTCCTAGCTGGGGATCTCTGTTTCCTGAAGAAGTGTATTTGTGTGGGGATCCCCTCTTATCAGCCCCTGCAGTTCTCCAAGCTGGGGATCTGAATTTACTGGAGAAGGGGGATTTGTGTGTGGGTCCCCTCTTATCAGCCCCTGCAGTCCTCCTAGCTAGGCATCTCTTGTTACTGAAGTAGGGTGGCGGGGGTATGTGTGGGGGTCCCCTCTCACCCACCTGCAGTCTTCCGAGATGGAGGTCTCCTCCTAGAGGGGGGTGGACAGAGAGGGTCTGTGTTGGGGTCCCCTCTGATCACCCCTTTTGCAGTCCGTTTAGCTGGGAGTCTCCTTTAACTGCAGGGGGAGGGGGTTCCTGTATTCCTGGATGGATGTGAGGGGGTCTTTTATAATTAACCCTATGCACTCCTCCTGTTCAGGGGGCTTCTTCTCCTGAGGGGGTCAGTATTACTAGATAGGAGGTAGGGGCCCCTCTGATCACCTCCTTGGTTATAGGTGACCTATAAATTTAGAGGGGGAGTCAGGGAGTCTATAGAGGTAGGTAGGTATTGGAGGGTCTTATATAGTGGTCGGTAGGTGTCAAGGGGTCCTATATAGAGACCAGTAAGTGTCAGGAGGTATTTTATAGAGGTTGATAGGTGTCTGGAGTTCTATATAGAGGTCAGTAGTTGTCGGGGGAACTTATGTAGAGGTCATTGTGTCGGAGGGTTTTATTTAGAAGTCAGGGTGTCGGAGGGTCTTATATAGAGGTTAGTGTCTCAGGGGGTCTTATATAGAGGTCAGTAGGTGTCAGGAGGTTTTATATATGGATAGGTAGGTGTCAGGAGCATTGAAGAAGTAGCGCAGGCAGTGTTAGTGTAGGGTCCTGCTCAAAACAGTTTACCATGTTGTGGTGACAGACTTTGTATTTTTTAGCCAAAATATAATTCCTTACTGTTAAATCTTGAAAGCAGTGATGATTTGGAGTACACTGACTGACATGCTTTTGTTTATGAATTTGATGGTATTTCAAATATTCAGCTTATGAGATTACCTGGTGAAAACAAGTATGCTATAGATACCTCATAACTGTATCTGTATCTGGCCATATCTGACCCATCTTTCCAATGAGTTGTTATATATAGATCAATTATTCCTATCGGGAGAGATCGACTGGAATAAAACAATAGTATATTGAAGAATATATGGCCACCATAAGGCTGGCCATAAACTTTGTCTTCTTTAGATTTACCAAAGCTGTAATTATTATTATACAGGATTTATATAGCGCCAACAGTTTGCTCAGCGCTTTACAATATAATGGGAGACAATACAGCAACAATACAGTTCAATACAAGAGGGAAAGGAGGGCCCTGCTCCATGGAGCTTACAATCTAGGAGGGAGGGGCTAGTGGTACAAAAGGTAGTAACTGTGGGGGATGGACTGGTTGGTAGAGTAGAAGATTCCATTATTAGCTGAGGGCAGGATAGGCTTCCCTGAAGAGACAGGTTTTCAGAGATCGCCTAAAAGTGAGCAGAGTAGGCGATGGTCTGATAAATTAGGATAGAGTTCCAGAGGATGGGGGAAGCTCTGGAAAAGTCCTGGAGATGAGCATGGGAGGAGGAGACAAGGGAGCTAGAGAGCAGGAGGTCTTGTGAGGAGAGGAGAGTACGGTTTGGGTGATATTTAGAGACAAGATCGTTGATGTAATTTGGGGCAGAGTTATAAATGGCTTTATACGTTATTGTTGTTTTGAATTTTATCCGTTGGGCAATGGGAAGCCAGTGGAGGGATTGGCAGAGAGGGGTGGCAGATACAGAACGATTAGTAAGGTGGATGAGTCTGGCAGCAGCATTCATGATAGACTGAAGAGGGGATCGCCTGCGATTAGGTAGGTTATAGGTAACGCTGAAGGAGCCTGCGATGGGTAGGAGGAGAACCAGGAGAGAGCAGAGTCTCTGAGACCAAGAGAGTGGAGTTTTTTGAGGAGGAGGGGATGGTCAACCGTATCAAAAAGCCGCAGAGAGGTCAAGTAGTAAGAGTACAGAGTAGTGGCCATTGGTTTTAGCTGTTAGACCATTAGTGAGTTTTAGTAGGGCAGTTTCAGTGGAGTGAGCGAAAGCCAGACTGTAAAGTGTCAAGAAGGTTGTTGTCAGTGAGGTGGGAGCTCAGGTGATTGTAGACTAAGCGTTCTAGGAGTTTAGAGGTAAATGGCAGCAGGAAGATGGGTCTTAAGTTGTTCAGGTTGGTGGGGTCCAGGGAGGGCTTTTTAAGTATGGGAGTGATGTGCGCATGCTTTAGAGGGGAGGGGAAGGCATTAGTAGAGAGGGAAAGATTGAAGATGTGAGTGAGGGAGCATAGGATGGAAGAAGAGGGTGACCGTAGTAGTTGTGAGGGGACAGGATCCAGGGGGCAGGTAGTGAGATGGGCTTCTGAGAAAACCTTAGTGACCTCTTTGGTAGTAGCAAGGTCAAAAGAGGAAAGTGTTGAGGGAGGTTTAGTATAAGGTATGCTAAGTGGGATGGATGTCTGTGCAGTGGCAATGCACAAGTGAATTTCTGATTACGGAGGGCCTTCCTCACGCTGGATGGCGACGGATTCTCAGATCACTCAGCCATCTTCTCTCTCAAGCATGGCTACCCTTCTTTTTCCTGTTCACTCTCCAAGTGCCAAACCCCACCCCTTCATGAATATAGAAATCTCTATGCAGTCTGAGGCTGTGTTAGAAAAAAAACAGTGACATCTTGTGGCTAAACTGCAGAATGTCAGTCAGAACGTTTTTAATTTACTTCAATCAGTGTTCAAACAATGAAAGCTGTTTCCCCATCTCACATGTACACCAGTGCACATGCCTTCCACTCCTGGAGTTTGGGTCAGCAGGAGAGTGAAGTATCAGCAGGAGGTGATGAGAGCAGTAGTAGGGAGATGGTAGCAGTGAGGGTGAGATGTACAAGTTTTGGGGTGGAGCAGAGGGGTACAAAAATGGGAGATTTTGGGAACACAGAAAAGTAATATGAAAAGGAGGAGTAGAGGGGACATATTAAATGGTACACAGAGTGGGACTCAGACTTGTAAGAGATGTTTCCGAGGGTGTTTGCTTGCAGTCCGTCCAGCATGCAGTAGAGTTTCTTGTTGTTGTATCTTCCTGCTGCTTGAGTTATCCTGCTTTTGTGTAACTGCTGTGTTTAACTGGGTCTTAGCACTCCATCAACGCAGCACTCACACAAAAGCAGCACCCCATCTGTGACTGTGCCCCCAATCTGTGATTTCCCCCCATGAGCTGATATAAATTTATAGGGAGATGGTCAAATGAGCACTCTTCTCCGCCCCAATTAGGAACTGATAAGGATCACATGAATAGGGGGGGATGTTTCTCAAACAGACCAGACACAGACTATAGTCATAAAAAAGAGTGCAACTAGAGGTGAAAACTAATCAACATATACAAAAATATATATACACTATTAGTTCTGAAATTAACAGGAGTCTATGCGTGTTGTAGTTAAGAGCGGAGAGGAGATAGCAGCATTACCTTTGAAAAGCAGAGAAGGCATGAATTTGACTGCTGTGTTTAACTGCGTCTTAGCATTCCATCAACGCAGCACTCACACAAAAGCAGCACCCCATCTGTGACTGTGCCCCCCATCATGTGAGGATACACCTATACAATCCATTTAATAATTATCAAATTAAGCAGACACTTGTGCTACATAGCTGATGGCAGATTTAAAGGAGATTATACAATGAGATTGTCTAGTGTATGGTCGGATGAACACAGTTTTCTTTTATATTCCAGGCTAGGTGAAATGGTAATACAGTGTTTCAATGAATGTGGACACCAATTATAGGAACTTGAGGAATGTACTGTATGTCTGCTGTACACAAGGCTCAAATCAGATGCTTCCTTTCAGTCCCTGACAACCACTACAAATGACAAATGAATCTGCTTGTTATATACAGTCTCCTTTCAGCCACATTTGATACATAAGCACTGTTTCGGTATAAAGGTCTGGAAGCTCACCAGGAGCCAGAGGTCAAAGCAGCAGCCATTGTCAATCAAGTTCGTAGACATGTCAGAAATAAAAGTAACACATGCTTTATCATCTAGTAAAAACGTACTAAATGGCCACTCACTGGATTGAAGAAAGACCCATCTAATGTTCCACTCCACCTACATTTCAGTGAAATCTTGTGTTCTCTACACCTGTTGTTTTGAAGCATTTTTTGCAAAGTGGACCCATAATGTGATATTAACATAACGCTGTATGATAATGGGATCGTATTAATTTTGAAAAATTTAAAAGTAAATGTCTGGCCTAGGAGCAGGTGCCACAAGATGCCTACAGTATAGTTCACACTTCTCCCCCACCGCCACCACTGCGCTGCTGCTGAATGTGGTGTCATTCTGACCGGGAAAGCTTCAGCACATTGTTAGTTATGTGCCAGCAAGTCCTGAATGGGAGACCTAAAGACAAGTCAGTTTTGTGCTAGTCTGGCGGGATCTTACAATGTTACCCCACAACTATAGTCAACGTGTCCAAACATCTAGTAGCTGGTCTCCCTCTTCATCTGGTTCCTTTGATTTTCCCAAACATTATTTCCCTCTCCAGTGATCTCCCTCTTCTGACAGTGTGACCAGAATAGGACAGTCGTAACTTCATCATTTAGGCTTCTAGTGACATAGCTGGTTCGATCTCTTCATTGCCATTGTCAAATCATGAAGCTGTATGGCAATTTTATAGAACTCTTAATATTTAGCAAAAGCCAGCAGGTTTGCTTTCAATGAAAATATCAGATTAGGCGGTATTTGCCTTATAGGAGATTCCTGAGTTTGGGAAGAACCTTGGGACAATTTAAAGGCCCCCCCCCCAAAAAAAAAAATGATATATTTCAGCTTACCAATCCTTAAAGTGGATCTAACGCCTTAAAGGCTCAAGGTTTTTTTTACCTTCATGTATTCTATGCATGAAGGTAAAAAACCTTCTGTGTGCAAAGGCCCCCCAGTTCCCCCCCCCCAATCCAATACCTGAGCCCCTCTAATTCAACAGCTTCTGCTGTCTGGGAACTCTTCCTCCTCATTGCCGATTGGCTCCCCCTGCTGTCAATCACAGCCAGTGAGCCAATGAGGAGAGATCAGGGGCGGGGCTGCACCGCAGCCCCATGTGTCTTATGGACACACAGAGCAGTGGCTCGGGGATGAGCACACAGCGGTGTCCCCAGGGCGAGCAGCTTTCCCTGGGGGCAATGCTTGAGGGGAAGGAGCCAGGAGTGCTGGCAGGGACCCATAAAGAAAAGGATCAGGGCTGCTCTGTGCAAAACCACTGCACAGAGCAGGTAAGTATGGACATGTTTGTTATTTTAATAGAAAACAAAACAACGCTTTGGTGTTACTTTAAGGTTTTTCTCCTTAATGCATTCTATGCATTAGGGTGAAAAACCTGTGCTGCACAATTCCCCCTAGTCCCTCCTTATTCTTACCTGAGCCCGATACGATCCATCGATGTGCATGAGAGCAATGGCTCTCGCTGCTGTCTCCCTGCTCCCTGGGCAGATTGGTAGCAGCCGATAGGAGCCATTGCTGTGCTGAGGGAGTGAGGGTGGGGCGGGACCGAGCCACCCCCTTTGTGTCTATGAACGCAGACAGAGCAGCTCTGGAGCGAGCTCACACAGGTGCCCCCATGGAAAGCTGCTTTCCATGGGGGCATCCATCAAACTGGAGGGGCCATGAGCGCCGGCAGGGGACCCCAGAAGAGTATGTTCAGGGCTGGTCTGTGCAAAACTATTGCACAAAGCAGGTAAGTGTAACATGTTTGTTATTTTAATTTAAAAAAAAAAAAAAAACACAAAACAAAAAAACAAAGCTTTAATGTCGCTTTAAATGTGGCTGCATTCGATTTATTTTTTATACTTTTTTCCCTTTATTTTCACCTGATTATCCTGCCAGTAACAAACTTCATGTCTTAGAGGGACTCCACATTGGATGGAGGGGCAATGGAGACACCTTTGAATAGAAGCCTTGTTAATCTGGGGAGAGGGTAGTGTTGGCCTGACTAGCAGCTTTAGATGGACCTGATTAACAAATTATAGCCAGACTCCAGCTAACTCTTATAGCAGCTATAGCAAACTGTTTTTTTACTTTTGGTATAAAGGTTTTATATAGGGCAAATAAAAGAGGACCATTGTAAGCACTCCTGTCAGTGTTACATGGTTTATCTCAATGCTTTATTTGCCACTTTGGCTGTACAACTTGGTTTGTTACAAGAAGTTGAAAAACAACAGACTAAAGCTGACCATACATGGATTGAAATTTGGCTGGTTCAGCAGTTTTGATCCATGTATGGGAAGGCTAGTTGTACACACGTTAATCTATTAATCGACTTGTATACAACCAGCCTGCTGCCAGCTATAGCCGGAAACACTGATCATTGTATCCTGCTGGTGGGGAAGGCTCTCCGCCAGCAAAATACTATATCTCAGCAGGAGGGATTGCCTCATTCACATTGAATGTGTGGATGGGGGAATTGATTCATTTATGTTCCGTTCAACCTGCTGGTTGAATGAAAACAAAATTAATTCTGTATGGCCTGCCTTACTGGGAGGAAGTGAAGCTGACGTGAAAAAAGGATAAAAGAAACTATAAAAAAAGGGAACTAATGCAACCACTAAATCTATAAAATGATAATCTGACATATATTAAATTTTTTGTTTATGGGTTTATTACCTCTATATAGTGCACTGACTATTATAATTATTATACAGGATTTATATAGCGCCAACAGTTTGCTCAGCGCTTTACAATAGAACAGGAGACAATACAGCAACAATACAGTTCAATACAAGTGGGAAAGGAGGGCCCTGCTCCAGGGAGCTTACAGTCTAGGAGGGAGGGGCTAGTGGTACAAAAGGTAGTAACTGTGGGGGGTGGACTGGTTGGAAGAGTAGAAGATTCCATTATTAGCTGAGGGCAGGATAGGCTTCCCTGAAGAGATAGGTTTTCAGAGATCGCCTAAAAGTGAGCAGAGTAGGCGATAGTCTGATAAATTGGGTAGAGAGTTCCAGAGGATGGGGGAAGCTCTGGAAAAGTCCTGGAGACGAGCATGGGAGGAGGAGAAAAGGGAGCTAGAGAGTAGCAGGTCTTACGAGGAGCGGAGAGTACGGTTTGGGTGATATTTCAAGACAAGATCATTGATGTAATTTGAGGCAGAGTTATAAATGGCTTTATACATTATTGTTAATGTTTTGAATTTTATCCGTTGGGCAATGGGAAGCCAGTGGAGGGATTGGCAGAGAGGGGTGGCAGATACAGAACGGGTAATAAGGTGGATAAGTCTGGCAGCAGCATTCATGATAGACTGAAGAGGGGATAGCCTGCAATTAGGTAGACCAATGAGGAGGGAGTTACAATAGTCAAGGCGAGAGATAACAAGGGAGTGAATAAGTTGCTTAGTGGTTTTCGAGGTTAGGAATGGGCGTATCTTGGAGATGTTGCGGAGGTGAAGTCTACATGATTTGGACAGTGATTGGATTTGGGGCTGAAAGGACAGATGGGAGTCTAGGATTACACCTAGTACCCTGGCATGAGGAGAGGGAATGATGATTGTGTTTATGATCTTGATGGAGAAGTCAGGGGAGGGGGCACGGGCTGGGGGGAATACTAAGAGCTCAGTTTTGGAAAGATTGAGTTTGAGGAAGTGGAGTGACATCCATGCTGACATGTCACTTAGTAGGTTAGTAATGCGAGAGGAGACTGAAGGGGTGAGGTGAGGGGTAGAAAGATAGATTTGTGTGTCATCAGCATAGAGATGGTACTTAAAGCCATGGGAGTTTATCAAGTGACCAAGGAAGGAGGTGTAGATGGAGAAGAGAAGGGGTCCAAGGACAGAACCTTGAGGGACCCCTACAGAAAGAGGGAGTGAAGAGGAGGAGGCAGCGTTATAGGTAATGCTGAAGGAGCGCTGCGATAGGTAGGAGGAGAACCAGGAGAGAGCAGAGTCTCTGAGACCAAGAGAGTGGAGTTTTTTGAGGAGGGGATGGTCAACCATATCAAAAGATAATAAAATTGTTACTTATTCTTGGTTGTAGAAGGGGTGGGAGTGGATGCCTCAGGATCTCAGTGGTGCACTGAGAGGTTGACCCAGCTGCTGGTCCAGTCATCTAAGTGGATCCTGACATTAAAGTCAAGATCCCTGCAGAGCCTAGACCAGCTCTGTGCCATCAGCTGACAGTAGGCTTTATTCCGCTGTCAGCTGAATCTGGGTCACAGGAATGCAGAAATAAGTGCACTCCTATGACTCAGAAGAGAAGTATGGCCAAAAAACCTTTGGCCATACTTCTATTTTAATACTTTAGTGTACATAGGGGGAAATGTACTAAAGCTGGAGCATGCAAAATCTGGTGCAGCTCTGCATAGAAAACAGTAAGCTTCCGGGTTTATTATCAAAGCTTAATTGAAAAAGCTGATGTTAGAAATTGATTGGCTACCATGCACAGCCGCACCAGATTCTGAGTGCTCCAGTTTTAGTAAATCTCCCCCATAGTGTGGCACAGGTTCACTTTAGAATACTCTTCTAAACGTGGATAGCTTTTCATACATCTTGGTATTGCTTACATATAATTTTGCAGCTCTCCAACCTTTTTGGTGTACTTCTCTGTCCCCCTCCCCTTTCTTAAGCCTTAAAACTGAATTCCAGATAAGATCATTTTTACATATCAATGGCCCAGCTTAATGTAAGTATACTATATTGCCAAAAGTATTGGGAGACCCCTCCAAATCATTGGATTTAGGTGTTCTAATCACCTCCATGACCATAGGTGTATAAAATCAAGCACCTAGACATGAAGACTGCTTCTGCAAACATTTGTTAAAGCATGGGTCGCTCTCAGGAACTCAGTGAATTTAAGCATTGTACCATGATAGGTTACCACCTGTGCAATAAATCCATCCGTGAAATTTCCTTGCTACTAAATATTCCATGGTCAACTGTCAGTGATATTATAACAAAGTGGAAGCAACTGGGAACAACAGCAACCCAGCCATGAAGTGGTAAGCCGCGTAAAATGACAGAGCAGGGTCAGTGCATGCTGAAGCGTACAGCGTTCAGAAGTCGCCAACTGTCTGCAGAGTCAATAGCTAAAGACCTCCAAACTTCATGTGGCCTTCAGATTAGCACAACAACAGTGCAAAGAGATCTTTATGGAATGGGGTTCCATGGCCGAGCAGCTGCATCCAAGCCTTACATCACCAAGTGCAATGCAAAGCGTCAGATGCAGTGATGTGAAGCATGCCTCCACTGGACTCTAGAGCAGTGGAGACGTGTTCTCTGGAGTAACTTATCATGCTTCTCTGGCAATTCGATGGACGTGCTTGGGTTTGGCGGTTGCCAGAACGGTACTTGCCTAACTGCATTGTGCCAAATGTAAAGTTTGGTGGGGGGGGGGATTGTGGTGTGGGGTTGATTTTCAGGGGTTGGGATTGGCCCCTTAGTTCCAGTGAAGGGAACTCTTAAGGCATCAGCATACCAAGACATTTTGGACAATTTCATGCTCCCAACTTTATGGGAACAGTTTGGGGATGGCCCAATCCTGTTCTAACATGACTGTTCACCAGTGCACAAAGTAACATCCATAAAGACATAGATGAACAAGTTTCGGGTGGAGGAACTTTACTGGCCTGCACAGAGTCCTTTACTGGCCTTGAGAGACCTCAACCCAATAGAACACCTTTGGGATGAATTAGAGTGGAGACTGTGAGCCAGGGCTTCTCGTCCAACATCAGTGCCTGACCTCACAAATACTTCTGGAAGAATGGTCAAGTATTCCCATAGACACACTTCTAAACCTTGTGGACAGCCTTCCCAGAAGAGTTGAAGCTGCTATAGCTGCAAAGGGTGGGCCAACTCCATATTGAACTCTACAAAGACTGGGATGCCATTAAAGTTCATGTGCATGTAAAGGCAGGTGTCCCCATACTTTGGGCAATATAGTATATGTATGTGTCATACCTGAGCAAGCTGAAACTTACTGTAGTAAGCACAGCTACTGCAGTGATCTGCACTAGTTGAATGAATGCAGGAGGTCGCTCTGTCAACACAGGTATCATTCAACATGCATTCTCTGATTAGACGAAGTGGAGAGGGAGAGTTGTGGCATCCTGATTTCCAGTTTATCTAATCAGAGAGTGAGAAAATGGAAAGTGTTCTCTGAATGGCACCTGTAGTAAGCAGCTCCTTTGCTCAGTAACCAGCAAGCAGGAGCTTGGCACAGGACAAGAAGCTAGTAGAAATCACTGTAGTGGTGTCTACTATAGCGATCTCCAGTTTCTATGGGGTTCCCACAGGGTATGTCATATACACACTTACATTAGTCCAAGCTGGCTAATGTGTTAAAAATTGCCCTACCCGGAATTCAGCTTTTAGAAGAAAATACAGACAATAGCATTCCAGTAATTCCATTAAAACCCGTATATGTGTTAAAGTGCTTCTGTCATAAATGGCAGTAAAGCAATGAGACATCACCAGCACTCTGTTGCAAACATCTAGACTTACTTATTATTGCAATGGGAAATTAGTCAAATAGGCCAACGTTTCAGGCCCACGCAGGGTCCCTTCTTCAGGACAAAATAGTGACGACATACTGTACCTCTGCTGCCACTATATCCTAAAAATATCTACTGTCTGCATGCCATTTTGAATTCTGGCTTCACATTTTCTTTTCCTTGTGCAGCTAATGTCGGAACTTGGTGCAGAAGCAAAAGACTCAATGGGGTTGGTTTACTAAAACTGGAGAGTGCAAAATCTGGTGCAGCTGTGTATGGCAGCCAATCGGTTTCTAACTTCAGCTTGTTCAATTATGCAATGTTAAAAAAAAAAACAAAACTGCAAGCTGATTAATTTTTGGTCACAGCTGCACCAGGTTTTGCACTCTCCAGTTTTGATAAATCAACCCCCAATGCGACAGCCAGGCAGCTAGCATTTAAAAAAGAGGGTTGGAAATGGCAGCAAAGGTATTTGTCTCTACAGGTTCTATTAAAGTATATATGAACCCTTACCTTGTAAAACTACCCACTCAGTTTGAAATAGAAACAAAGGGAAAACATGTGTATTGAGATAAAAAGCATTATAAAAACCTTTTTTCTTTTCTTTTTATAAGTGATCACATACCCTCTGTTCTCAGATGCATAAGGAGCTCAGAGAGCTGGGGGAAGAGAAACTACAGTACACTAATCTTCCCAGTGAATGGCTTTGCAAGGTGGCATGGCAGTAGACGTTTGGTCATTGGAGGAGAACAGCACAGCCAGAAAACTGACCACAGTGTGCTCTTATGCCTAGTGGGGTCAGTTTTTAATAGGAAATCAGAGGGACTGGCAGGAACACCAGGAATTTCATATAAAGGAAGCAATACAAAGAGAACAGGATACTTTTTCATACAAGTACATGGTACAGCAGGCACATATCAGGAATATGAAATGTTGGCTTTACATATTCTTTAACCTTTCCAGTGTGTGGGTGAGGCAATTGGGAGGACATCAGATACTCATTCGTAGCAGTGGGTCCCAGCAGTGCACTTATAAAGAGAAGAGAGGGATTTCAGGAGGGCAATTCTTTTTTTTCCCCTTTTTTATTAATATTTATTATTCATAAGCCTACTGCTACAATATACAAATACCCATAAAGTACACTCTATAAAATATTTATTTTGCTGCTCTTTTTTGTTTCATATAAATCCAAAGGGGTGGAAGCCCACTGTCAGTGTTGCAGCAGCAGTGCTCTGAGTCAGTACGAGGCTTGGAGCTCAGAAGGCAAATTGATGGCACAAATCCCACTGCTTTCATAATGATGCCTTTTGTATCCACGAGGATCACATCTGATCTGTACTATTTACAACCTCCTTTAATAAACATTAGTTGCATCTCACGTTATATCGTCAGTCCTCACTACATAGTGAGTTCTGAATGCTCTGTAGGTATGCAGCCAGACTGTACCCTCAATTGGCTGGACTGTCCGCAAAACAGCCAAGCAACTAGGAATTTCAGACCGAGACTGAGAGTAGCAGCAAAATATTTTCCTTTAGTGAAGGTGTAACCAGACAGGGTCCTTTTAGTCCATCTTATCATAAAAATTTCCTGTTCATCTGCAAGCCAGCGTTTCCATGCTCTACACTGATGATGCCCTTCAGGTCTGAAAAAGCTGTAATTCATTTGGGATACACAGCTTTATATTATTAAGCCGTATCTGTGCTGTATACAAGCAGGTCTGGATGCACTGGGCAAAAAGGAATGATTTGCATGACACTGGCACTATCCTTAACCGATTCCGCTCCGCCCTATAGCAGAAATACTGCTACAGGGCGTCACGGGTGCACAAAATCACGTGTGTATATATATATATATATATATATATATATATGATTTTGCAGTTCCGGGTGTTGGGCGCCTATCCGTGCCGCCATTTGCAGCCTCAGCTGTCAATCACCGGGTCTTGGCCTTTGATTCCCTGCCGGCACCCGACGATCTCCGAGTATTACCAATAGGGGAGACACTTGTATGTAAACAATTCAGATCTCTCCCTGTCAGCTCCTGCACACTGCTTTGTATGGCTCTGCATAGCAGAGCTATACAAAGCAGTGTGCTTACAGTGTAAAGCACACACAGCCCACATAGTAAAACAGCACACAGTTAACCCTGTGATCGCCCCACATGTTAATCCCTTCCTGCCTAGTGCCATTAGTACAGTGTCAGTGCTTTTTATTACCACTGTTCACTGTATTGGTGTCACTGGGGATGTCAGTGACACCAATTCAGTTCCTCCCAGTGTCAGATTGCCCGCCGCAGTCCCGCTATAAGTCGCTGATCGCCGCCATTACTAGTATAAAAAAAAAATGCCAGTATATATACCACCATTTGTAAACGCTATAACTTTCACGTAAACCAATTAATTTTTTTTTAGCAAAGACATGTAGCAGAATATATTTTGGCCTAAAGTTCAGATGAAATTTGATTTTTACATTCTTTTTACTGGACATGTTTAATAGCAAAGTCAAAAATATAGTTTTTTTTTTAAAAAATTGATCGGATGTTTTTACATTTTGTTATTGGATATGTTTTTACAGCAAAACATCCAAAATACTTTTTTTTTTTTTTTAAATTGTCAGTCTTTTTTTGTTTATAGTGCAAAAAAAACCCCGCCCTGCTGATCAAATACCACCAAAAGAAAAAAGGACGTGGGAGAAAAAGGACGTAAATTTCATATGGGTGCAGCGTCGCATGACTGCGCAATTGTCAGTTAAAGTAATGCAGCGCCGTGCCGCAAAAAATGGCGTGGTCAGGAAGGGGGGTAAATACTCTGGAGAGCAAGTGTCTAAGGGGTGAATTCACGCTCAGCTCCAATAAACTTCACTGCTCCGGCCACTCTGCGTTGCTGGCTGTGCTAAGGGGTAGTGTGATGTGCTATTTAACACATCATACTCCTCTTTTTTTGTACTAGCTTTATTTGAAGTGTACAGAATGTACACTTCATTCACTGCAATGCCTGATATGCTGCGCTGCCAGACGTTGCAGTGCGATTCAGGCCGGTGTGCTGCAATAAAATGCAGAATGTTTGCATTTTATCACAGAACGCTGCAGCACAGCGCTAGGCTGCATTGCAGTGTGAATAGGACACATAGGAAATTGTTTCCTCTTGTCTGTGCGGTGACAGACATTTTACAAACGTCTGTCACCGCATATAGTGTGAATTGGTCCAAAAGCTGAACTCCAGGCAGATCTAAAAGACACAAATTAGTGCAGACCTCTGTTCATTAAAGTGGTATTAAACCCAAAAGCAAACATTTATTATTTTGCAGCATAACAATTCTTAGATGTGATGGCTGCATTACTTTTCTTTTTTAGGTTTTCTTTCTTCTATTTTCATCTGGTGATCCAACCAGTACGTCTGTTGTTTTTCAAAAGAAGAAGCTCTCCAGCAGAATGTATCTGTTACAAAGATAAGACAAACCATTTAACACTGACAGGGTTGCTTACAATGGTCAGCCTTTATTTATTTCTGTGAAACCTTTATCCCTGACAACCTTTCTGCTATAACTGCTTTTAAAGTGTGATCTGGAGTTGGCTTCAGTTTGTTAGTGTATTTAAATCGACTAGTACACCTAACACTCCTATCCCCCCAGACTGACAATGCTGCTGTCCAAAGGTGCCCCCAGTGCTCCTTCATCCAGAGTGGAGGCACTCTAATGCAGGAGGTGTGTTACTGGCCAGATCACCAGGCGAAAACAGAGGGCAAAAAGCCAAAAAAAATGAATGTAGCCTCCACATCTAAGGACATCTAAGCTGCAGTATATTACATTTTTGGTTTTGGGTTCAATACCGCTTTAAGGCCTTTATCACAGATTCAGTTATGCCACCCTCTGACCACCCACCTAAAGTCCAACATACAGCCGGAGGGAGCTGTCCACATGTCAGAGCCGCAATGCTTTACATTGCACAAAATTTAATGCAAGCATGCTGAGTTGACAGGTAGCACCGCCTATTAAAACTGGCCATACAACCAATGGGGCCATGTTGGAGCCACAAGCCAAATCTGTGGTTTTCACTTGCAGTACATTAGTCCCATTGTAAGTTCGACATAAAAAACAGGCATTCAGGAGGTGGTAGGAATGCGCCCTGAGCGCCTGACTGCTGCTGCGTAGCTGTACTCTGAAAAGCGACACACCGCATATTGCATTTCAGAAAGTGGCCGAGTGTAAAAACAGCTTAATACACCATTGTATGTATTTGTTAAAATCAAGCAGTGCAAGTCCCCAAATGAAACTTGTGTTAGTCTCTCTCAGTCTCCTGTACAGCAAGGTTTAGACTAGAAGGAGAAGAAGCCAATTAGGCGTTCATTGTACATGCTGATAAAAGAGGAGAACAAAGTGACAGAAAGAAGAGCCCATCAGTGTGCTGCTTCTCTTCACTGTTATAGGTGGGCCAGGGGCGGATTGACAACTCATTGGGCCCCCGGGCAATAGGGGATCATGGGGCCCCTGTGTCCTTGCCCAAACTCAAAAAAGCCTATGAAAAAGGTACCAGGGGCATCTCATGGGGCCCCCTACTGACCCCGGGCCCTCGGGCGGTGCCCAAGTTTCCAAATGGTCAGTCCACCCCTGGGTAGGGGTGTGGAGGAGTCATATAAAGCTGGGCATACACAGGTCAAATTTAGTCCAATTCCTGGTGAATCTGCCGAAATTCATTCATTCACCTGGATTGACAAAAGTCAATTTTTCACTCAATGCCTGTGGAAGGAGCCAGGCAGGAAGTTTGGTCAAATAGCACCTGCATCCAATCAGATCAGGCACTGTTTGGGTATTCTGACAGCTGCAGGTTCCTGCTGTCAGCATACAATAGTTGGTGCTGCAAAGTCTATGTAAGGTCGGAAGAAATGAGTAATGCCCTGTAAACACGGTAAGAAAATCGTACGAAAAAGTTCGCGGAACCACTGATCAAATGATTTTCTCTTCGTTGATGAGCAGGATGTTTAAACCGATAACGATATTGTGAAGGAAAAAATCTGATTGAACAATGTTGTCATTTTGCATGCGAATGACTGATTTTCTATGCAGTGGTATGACGGTCGTACGAAAAAAAATCTATCAAGCGCTATCACGCATGAGCGGAAACAGAAGATGACCCGGATGTTTATGTCCAAGGAATCTTCCTAAACACAAACGAAATATCCAAATGTTAAAAGTAGATTGGCCTAATGAGATAATGAAAGCAGAATTCAGCATTTTATATTTTATGTATCATTATTTATGTATATAGATAATGTAATAAACAATATTATACTCATTGCTGGTAATTGTTGTGTATATCGCGCGTTCTGGCTTTAAGGGTGTGGCTACAAGGTCACACGCACACTGCATCACTTCCACTTGTACAGAAGATGTCAACACTACATATTGCCCAACAAACGATTTTTTTAGATTGGTTAATGTGGGCCACGATTTCGACTAATGAACAAACGCCTCTTAGTCGTCGGATGGCAGTTCGGTCGATTTTCTAATCGTGTATTCCCACTGATATTTCCCACAGGGCTGAATAACATAAATCTTTAAATGTATAGCCAGCTTATTGTCTCTATATTGTAACAGAGAAATATCAGTTCTCTATCAGACAGGGCTGTGCTGTATGTCAGAGCGCTGTGTAAATCTCAGGACTGGATGGACAGAGGAGCATACAAACATCATCTGTGTATTTAGCTGTTTGCCTGGCATTTAGCTTTAAATGAAAAGCAAATCCTTTGATTTTGGATTTTTGATTTTGTTTTAGGAAGGCTACTGCTCTCCTTTATCGGAGTTGAATTTGTTGCTTTAAACTTTAAATTTGCCTAAAGACACTAGACAGTGGCCTGCTGTGATTGATCCAGCCATTGAAGAATCCTTCTCAGCAACAATCATTGTATAAAAATGCACTGTGACCATAAGTGGTCATACCCGGCAGAACCTCTCCTATATCTGTAAGTATTTTTTTGTATGGTCAGGTTTCAATTATCCAGACTATTTCATTCTAGAACCAGTAGGTGGCACTCTATGATTTCTCTTTCGCCTCCTGGAAAGCAGTGTGATAGGTTAGATGCTAGCGCAGCTCCCTGCTGGGTTGTAAATGTTTACCACTACAGTTACATTTTCAATAGAAATATGCTTAAAGGTGGAACAATTTCTCGCTGGGAACAATATCCAACAACACCACCAACCAACAATGCTAAGTACTCAAGCAGATCCGTAGAATGGTAGAGCACGCACTGGCTCTTTTTTTTTTTTTCTAAATCCAGCTATAAATGCAGAAATGACAGCGTACAATAGAAAGAACAGTGTTCAATGTGAATAACAGGGCACGTCTTATGATTAGCAATTTTTTTATAACTCTTTTTAATTTTTTTTCCCTCGTTCCCCGTAGACTATTGTGTGATTTAACCGTACATTTGTAAAATTTATTTTCGCGTTATCTACAAGTTGGTTTCATGGGACTCAGAATGACGTCCGAATATGTTTTATAAACTCCTGAAGGTGGAAGGGGCGAGCAATAAAGTGTAAAGATGATGTTTTCTGGCTCAGTCTGTTGATGTAAATGGTTCCCTTTAGGGTGGACTAATCCTGAGCTTGGCTGCATAAAATAGGGAAAACGAGAGAAGTCTGATTTCATCGTTTGTTAGAAGACTTAGGGGGTGATTTACTAAAACTGGAGAGTGCAAAATCTGGTGCAGCTGTTCAGGGTAGCCAATTCACTTCTAACTTCAGCTTGTACAATTAAGCTTTCACAATAAAACCTGGAAGCTGATTGGTTACTGTACACAACAGCACCAGATGCTGTGTGCACCAGTTTTATTAAATCTCCCCCATAATGAGCAAATGAATATACATCCATAGGTTTCTAACAATAGAGTCTGGGTGAGTTCTAGTGGGTTGATCAAAACACTGGTACCCTGTATCTCACTGGGACTCCACCAGACCAGTCTTATCATCATGGCTGAATACATGCAGCCACTGAATGCGTGTAATGCAGGTCTATGAGGCCACGCGCAACTACCCCCAAAACGGAGTGAGCCATTTTAAAGGGTTATGTCAGGGATCCCCTCGATCCCCGCCGCGATGGTCCCGGCGCAGGCGCAGTGTGCCGCCCTGTGCAGGGACTCGAGCATTAGGTCCGGGCCGGCCGTGGCATTCGAGTTCGCGCATGCGCAGTAGAAGCCGCGGCCGCCCGCTGGGCACCAATGGCAGCGCAGGGCGGGATATTTAAATTGCCCTGAGCTGTCATTCAGTGCCTTCTGGTCTTACCTGTATCTGCGAACCTGTGAATTGTAAGTTGCTGACCCGGATTGTGCTTTGACCTTGCTGTATTTCTCCTGCCCTGACCCTTGCTTTGCCTGACCTCTCTCCTGGATGCCCCCTATTGGATTTGACCTGCTGTTGCTGACCTGGCGTGTGACCCGACCATTCTATGCCCGCTGCCTTGTACCTTGCTGTCCTCTCTGTTACCGAACCGGCCCGTCTGACCTTGCTCATCCATCCATCCATCCATCCCTTGCGGTGGGGTCTGCTGACCTCCTCATATCAGACTCTTTCCCGTGGGAGCCCTTGGCGCATACCACTACCACTGACGGACGCACCCAGTAGCCACGACCTGGTCTCAGGGGGCTCCAAGTCCATCCCCACCATCAGGGGCCCTGGTGAACAAGCACCCTGGGACTTAGACTCCGTGCGCTGGGGACGCCTATTCAGTGGAGAGCTAGTAGTACCGCCAGGCGGTCCCTTACAGGTTAAGTCAGACAAAAAGTTAGATCCTTAGCACTCCAGTTTTTAATGATCCAACCTAGTTTTGTCATTAGGTCACCTGACCTGTAGTAGCACTGTGTTGTGAATGCCCCTTGTCTTCTTGTCTGTCGACTGCTGACCTCTGTGCCGAGGCATTTTTTCACCTGACCTGCAGTAGCACAGTGTTGTGGATGCCCCTTGTCTTCTTGTCTGTAGACTGCTGGCCTCTGTGCCGAGGCATTTTTTCACCTGACCTGCAGTAGCACTGTGTTGTGGATGCCCCTTGTCTTCTTGTCTGTAGACTGCTGACCTCTGTGCCGAGGCATTTGTCACCTGACCTGCAGTAGCACTGTGTTGTGGAAGCCCCTTGTCTTCTTGTCTGTAGACTGCTGACCTCTGTGCCGAGGCATTTGTCACCTGACCTGCAGTAGCACTGTGTTGTGGATGCCCCTTGTCTTCTTGTCTGTAGACTGCTGACCTCTGTGCCAAGGCATTTGTCACCTGACCTCTGCTTGGAGGGTGACCACAGTTCAGTCCAAGAATGAAAAGTATAACATTTATATATTTTATATACACAGTATATAGCCTTGCCAACAGGATGGACTTTTGTCTTTTTTTTCAGCCAGACTAACTATGTAACAGAGCACCAAATATTATACATTATGTTACAGTGGAGCTCCAGGCCCCCCCCAAAAAGTTAAAAGTCAGCAGCTACAAATACTGTAGCTGCTGATTTTTAACCACTTACCTTCCAGAGGATTTACCCCCTTCCTAACAAGGCCATTTTTTGCGATACGGCGCCGTGTTACTTTAACTTACAATTGCATGGTCATGCAATGCTGCATCCAAATTAAATTTACGTCCTTTTTTCCCACAAATAGAGCTTTCTTTCAGTGGTATTTGATCGCCTGTGCAGTTTTTATGTGTTGCCCTATAAATAAAAAAGTCTGATAATTTTGAGAAAAAACTGTATTTTTGACTTTCTGCTATTAAACATGTATAGTAAAAAAATGTAAAAATCAAATTTTGTCATAAATTTAGGCCAAAATGTATTCTGCTACATGTCTGTGCTAAAAAAAAATCTGTGTAAATTAATTGGTTTACGTGAAAGTTATAGCGTTTGGAAATGGCGGTATATATACCGCAATTTTTTTTTATTTTTTACTAGTAATGGCGGCGATGAGCGACTTATAGCGAGATTGCGGTGGGCATTCTGACACTGGGGGGAACTGACTTGGAGTTACTGACATCCCCAGTGACACCAATACAGTGATCAGTGCTAATAAAAAGCACTGACACTGTACTAACGACACTGGGCAGAAAGGGGTTAACATCTAGGGTGATCAAAGGGTTAACTGTGTGCTGTGAGCTGTTTCACTACTTGGGCTGTGTGTGTGCTTCACTGTAAGAACACTGCTTTGTATGACTCTGATATGCAGAACCATACAAAGCAGTGTGCAGGAGCTGACAGTGTGTGCAGTGTGGAAGAGCTGACAGGGGATAGATCTGTATTGTTTACATACAGGTCTCTTCCCTGTCGGAGATAGTCGGCAACAGGGGCTCACTGACAACTCATGAGTTCCCCGGGCAATGGGGGATCATGGGGCCCCTGTGTCCTTGCCCAAACTCAAAAAAGCCTATGAAAAAGGTACCAGGGGCATCTCATGGGGCCCTCTACTGACCCCGGGCCCTCGGGCAGTGCCCGAGTTTCCAAATGGTCAGTCTGCCCCTGGTCGGCAATCACCAGGTGCCTGTGAGTAATCACCGGCTGGAACCCGGGGATTGCCAGCTGAGGCCCTTACCTGAAACTGCAAAATCACGTATAGTGTATATACGTGATTTTGTGCACCTGTGCCACCCTGTAGCAGTATTTCGGCTATAGGGCGGCTCAGATCTGGTTAATATTAGGGAACTATCCTGTCCTGTGGGTCCAGCAATGTACTCACCTGAGCCAATTCTGCAGTTGGCTTCGAGTGCTGGCGCTGGCATCTTCAGTAAGGGAAACAGGAAGTAAAGCCTTATGATTTCACAACCTCCTACTGTGCATGCGTGAAGTGCTTTGTGAATGGGCCACAGTCTTCTGTCTGGGACCTGTAAAGTAGGCTGTGAGGTTGGGGGGGGGGGGTGTAAACTCCCAGCTCTGATCGCTGCAGCAAAACCAGGAAACTCCCCCCCCCTCCCGAAAAAAAAATAATAGTGCCAAATGTGGCAGTGGAGGGGAGGGGCAGGAGGCAAACAAGCATGACTTCCTCCTTTTGGGTCGAGTTCCGCTTTAAATATACACAGGGCAAACAAACCATTTGTGCAGACTGTGCAGCTACATTAGTGCCCTCTGAAATCCAGGGGGCTATTTATACTAAATACAGTCATGGTCAAAAATATTGGCACCCCTGCATATTTTGTCAGATAATGCACCACTTTGCCCAGGAAATGGTTGCAATTACAAATGTTTAGGTATTCTCATGTTTATTTCTTTTGTTTGTATTGGAATGACACAAAAAAGTTGAGAAACAAAAAGCCAAAATCTGACACATTCCACGCAAAACTCCAAAAATGGACTGTACAAAATTCTTGACACCGTCAATTTTAATATTTGGTAGTCACACCCCTTGGAAAAATAACTGAAATCAATTGCTTCCTGTAAACATCAGTGAGACTCTTACATCTTTGTACTGGAATTTTGGACCACTCTTCTTTCGCCAACTGCTCCAAGTCTCTCAGATTGGAAGAGTTCCTTTTGCCAACTGCTGTTTTGAGATCTCACCACAGGTGCTGTATGGGATTGAGATCTGGACTCATTGTTGGTCAGTTCAGTACTCTCTAGCACTTTGTCTTAAAGCGTTACTAAACCCAGGACCCTGCATTCACTATATCTGGTCTCCCACAGTACACACAACATGGAAATGCAATGATTTTAGTAAATATAAACTGCTAAATACCTTTTCTCATCAGCAATTAGAGCAGTCTTGTGACTTCTATCAGTGTTCAGCAGAGCACTGGTTACAGCATGTAGGAGGAGTTTTCATTCTCCTGTAGAAAGATGTAAAACCCCTGACCTCTGTTTGGAGAGTGCCGATTGGCCCTGTGCTGATCACATGCGATCTCCCAAACTGAACACCAAACTGAGCATGTGCAGCTTGCCCCAGAGCCTCTGTTCTATCAGGAGATATTTAGTAGACACTGGAAGGATCACAGAAGTTCCACAGCGAGTATACCAAACATGCTTTACTGCATATACAGGTTTTACTGTTGTGGGTTTAGTAACACTTTAAATAATTTCTGGGTGCTTTTTGATGTGTGCTTTGGGTCATTGTCCTGCTGTAGGACCCATGACCTCTGATGAAGACCCAACTGTCTGACACTGGGCCCTACATTGCACCCTGGAATTCTTTGGTAGTCCTTAGATTTCATAATGCCATGCACATGGTCAAGACACCCAGTGCTTTTTCTGAAAACGGTAGAATGATGGGCTTTACCAAAAAGCTGTTCTTTTGTTTCGTCTGTCCACAGCACATTCTCTCAAAAGAATTTTGGCTTCAGCAGGTAAATTTCGGCAAACTCCACTCTGGTTTTTTCATGTTTCTGTGTTAGCAGTGGGGTCCTCCTGGGTCTCCTACCATAGCATCCCTTTTCATTTAGATGGCAACGTATAGTGCGAGCTGACACAATTGTACCCTGTGCCTGAAGGTCAGCCTGAATTTGTCTTGAACTTGATTGAGGTACTTTAGCCACCATTTGAACAATCCTTGTTTGCAATCTGTGATCATTTTTTTCTCCTTTGTCCACGTCCAAGGAGATTAGCTACAGTGCCATGGGCTGTAAACGTCTTAACAATGTTGCACACAGTGTACACAGGAACATGCAGATCTCTGGAGATGAACTTGTAGCCTTGAGACTGTCCATGCTTTTTCAAAATTTTTGATCTCACATGCTCCGACAATTCTTTGCTGCTCTTTCTCTTCTCCATTCTCCATGCAGCACACAGACACACACAACAGAAAGGATGAGTCAATTTTCACCATTTTATCTGGTTTCCGGTGTGATTTCTATATTGTCATCACCTGTTACCTGATACACGTGAGTTAAATTACAAATTACAGGAGCATCACAAATTTGGAATGCAATTATTTCTTACAATTTTGAGAAGGTGCCAATAATTTTATCTGGTCCATTTTTGGAGTTTTACGTGGAATGTGTCAGATTTGGCTTTTTGTTTCTCCACTTTTTTGTGTCAAACCAATACAAACAAAAGACATAAACATGATAATGCCGAAACATTTGTAGTTGCAACAATTTTCTGGGTGAAGTGGTGCATTATTTGGCAGAAATGCGGGGGTGCTAATATTTTTGGCTATGACTGTATGGGTCAGATGAGACCCTTTTCCACAGTCATGTAGATCAGTACATTGCTCACTTCTAGGGAAGGTGATTATCAGAAGACATTCTTCATGCTGCCCTAACCTTCTCGAGGGTTGTAATTAGAGATGAGCGAATTGAACCAGGCGAACCGGAATTCGATACGAATTTCAGGAAAAATTTGATTTTTCCCGATCAGCCGGCAAAAGTGTCCCTGCAGAGAGCTCCGCTATTTCTGACAGTTCTCTGACAGAAGGAACACATGTACAGCGGTTGAAACATTGTATCTATTAGTTTCCATTTAGGATACAGATGTTTCAACCGCTGTACATGTGAAGAAGCTGTCAGAGAACTGTCAGAAATAGAGGAACTCTGCACATACACTTTTTGCCGGCTTGGAATTAATCTTATTTTCATCCTACTTCTTCTTCATCCTCATCCTCATCCTCAGAAGAAGAAGAAGAGGATGAGGATGAAGAAGAAGAAGAAGAAGTAGGATGAAAATAAGAATAATTCCAAGCCGGCAAAAAGTGTATGTGCAGAGTTCCTCTATTCTGCAGATACACTTAGAGGAGCTCTGCAGATACACTTAGAGGAGCTCTGCACATACACTTTTTGCCGGCTTGGAATTAATCTTATTTTCATCCTACTTCTTCTTCATCCTCATCCTCAGAAGAAGAAGAAGAGGATGAGGATGAAGAAGAAGAAGAAGTAGGATGAAAATAAGAATAATTCCAAGCCGGCAAAAAGTGTATGTGCAGAGTTCCTCTATTCTGCAGATACACTTAGAGGAGCTCTGCAGATACACTTTTTGCCGGCTTGGAATTAATCTTATTTTCATCCTACTTCTTCTTCTTCTTCTTCATCCTCATCCTCCAGAAGAAGAGGATGAGGATGAAGAAGAAGAAGAAGAAGTAGGATGAAAATAAGAATAATTCCAAGCCGGCAAAAAGTGTATGTGCAGAGTTCCTCTATTCTGCAGATACACTTAGAGGAGCTCTGCAGATACACTTAGAGGAGCTCTGCACATACACTTAGAGGAACTCTGCACATACACTTTTTGCCGGCTTGGAATTAATCTTATTTTCATCCTACTTCTTCTTCTTCTTCATCCTCATCCTCATCCTCAGAAGAAGAAGAAGAGGATGAGGATGAAGAAGAAGAAGAAGAAGAAGAAGAAGAAGTAGGATGAAAATAAGAATAATTCCAAGCCGGCAAAAAGTGTATCTGCAGAGCTCCTCTAAGTGTATCTGCAGAATGTCATTTATGGAAACAAATAGATACAATGTTTCAACCGCTGTATGGAGTGAATGTCCCAGAACTGTCAGAAATAGACTATTTCTGACAGTTCTGGGACATTCCCTCCATACAGCGGTTGAAACCGCTGTATGGAGGGAATGTCCCACAACTGTCAGAAATAGACTATTTCTGACAGTTCTGGGACATTCACTCCATACATGTCCCAGAACTGTCAGAAATAGACTATTTCTGACAGTTCTGGGACATTCCCTCCATACAGCGGTTGAAACCGCTGTATGGAGTGAATGTCACAGAACTGTCAGAAATAGACAGAAAATGTCACAGAACTGTCCTTCTTCTCATCCTTCTCCTTCTTCTCATCCTTCTTCTCATCCTTCTTCTCATCCTTCTCCTTCTTCTCATCCTTCTCCTTCTTCTCATCCTTCTCCTTCTCCTTCTTCTCAACCTTCTCCTTCTTCTCATCCTTCTTCTTCTTCTCATCCTTCTTCTCATCCTTCTCCTTCTCCTCCTTCTCCTTCTCCTTCTTCTCATCCTTCTTCTCATCCTTCTTCTCATCCTTCTTCTCATCCTTCTCCTTCTTCTCATCCTTCTCCTTCTTCTCATCCTTCTCCTTCTTCTCATCCTTCTCCTTCTCCTTCTTCTCATCCTTCTCCTTCTTCTCATCCTTCTCCTTCTCCTTCTTCTCATCCTTCTCCTCCTTCTCCTTCTCCTTCTTCTCATCCTTCTCCTTCTTCTCATCCTTCTCCTTCTCCTTCTTCTCATCCTTCTCCTTCTCCTTCTCCTTCCTCATCTCCAAGGGCATTTAAATTAAAGGTACAGTGTTCTGCACTAATTTAAAGGCTCTCTGAAGCCTAGAAACCCTTTTTATAAGTTAACTTCGTAGCGAATTAATTCGCATCGAATCGAATTTCTTCCTGGAATTTGCCGAATCAGCCGAATCGAATTTTTGAAAAATTCGCTCATCTCTAGTTGTAATCTTTATCTGTGTACAGTAAGTGTGGTTCTAAAGGTAGACATTTTTTTTTACTTTCTCTGCATTAATTAAAAAAAAAAACCTGTGTGTACCTCCCCCCCTCCCCCTTATATATTTACCTGAGCTTGAATGATCCAGCGATGTCCGCAAGGGCAGAAGCTGTGTCCACTCCAGGGGCGGACTGACCATTTGGAAACTCGGGCACTGCCCGAGGGCCCGGGGTCAGTAGGAAGCCCCATGAGATGCCCCTGGTATCTTTTTCATAGGCTTTTTTGAGTTTGGGCAAGGACACAGGGGCTCCATGATCCCCTATTGCCCGGAGGCCCCACGAGTTGTCAGTCTGCCCCATGGTCCACTCTTTCCATCCTCATTGGCTCAGAGACAGCAGCAGAAGCCATGACATTTTCTTACTGTGTTTTTGTGCCTCCCTGTAATGTCCTTCATGAACTCCCAAATATCTCCTTTTCTTCCTCACTTCCGTTTGCTGGAACAAGCATTGAAAGTTAGTTGCAGTCATGTGCGCTGCTTTATGCACACTACAAATCCCATAGTCCCTAGTCTATCTCAGGAGAGAGCAAGAGAAAGGTGGCTATTTTCCTACAAACAGGAGACCATGGAGAAAAAAAATGTAGTCATCCTCTAACAGGAGGTCAAATCACAGCAGCAAAAAAAAAGAATTTGGAGATTTGGAGGTGGTTTAGAGCAGTAAAATGGACTTTTTAGTTAAGATTACATACTTGAACAGAATGTTCTATTTTTAAACCAGAGTTTTGTGTCCCTTAATGTCCTACTGTGATCCTCCTGCATGTGGGGACACGCACAATATAATACAGTTGCAATTATATAGTCATATCATCTGAAAAACAATCAAATGAGCTGGAAAATGTTTTCCTGGATACGGTACGGAAAGCAAATAAATATGCAAATAGCACATCAAAAATTATTTTCAGGTAATCTTTGGAAAAATAACGACGTATTTACTAAAAAGTCACGATTGCTTTCTAGTTAAGTGCTCTGATTTTACAGCTTTGCAGTAAAAAAATAATTGAGGGACAGCCTGAATATATGGCCATTGTATACACTAAAGACATATTTAGTCATTTGTGATAAATACAAAAATCTGTTGGAACCCATAGCAACCAATTTGCATTCATTAATTTAACTTGCTGTTGATTGATCTAAACTAATGTATTACTAGCTGTGGGTTATGGAACATCTGTGCAGCCTCCACCTTGTTATTTCATCGGCTTTACAGTTCAGAACCTCTGCAGAGGTAATAAAAGCGTTATTTCTTGACATATGGGCTATAATCAACCAAAGGCAGAGCAGCTAATGCGGAGGTAATATGGCAACACTACTGAGAGGTCTTTTTTTCCATTTTCATGCCAAAACGTAAGCTACATAATTAATAATATAGTTCTATTTGTAAAAACAATGAAAAAATACAAAATAATTTCTAAACAAATTCAATACTTTCGGTTTAAAGCAAATATGTGCTTTTCCCACAACAGGTCCCCTTTGTCAGTGTCTGAGAAATACGTGCACATTTCCCCATGCTTTAACACTAGGCTTCATGCATAGAGGGTGTTTAGTTTTATCCTCTGATCTCCTGGCAGGAAAAAGCAGCTTAATTAACCACTTGCCTACCGGGCACTTATACCCCCTTCCTGCCCAGGCCAATTTTCAGCTTTCAGTGCTGTCACACTTTGAATGACAATTGCGCGGTCATGCAACATTGTACCCATATTACATTTTTATCATTTTTTTTCATACAAATAGAGCTTTCTTTTGCTGGCATCTACTCACCCCTGGGGTTTCTATTTTTTGCACTATAAACAAAAAAAGAGCAAAAAAAAATTTTCTTTGTTTCTTTTATAAAATTTAGCAAATAGGTATATTTTCTCCTTCACTGATGGGCACCGATGAGGCTGCACAGATAGGTAGCACTGATGGGCACTGATGAGATGGCGCTGATGAGACGGCACTGGTGGGCATTGATGAGGAGGCACTGATGATGCACTGATATGCAGCAATGATGGGCACTGATAGGCGGTACTGATGGGCGGCACCGACTGACAGCACTAACTAATAGCATTGACGGGCGACACTGCTGGGCACTGATGGGAGGCACTGCTTGGTGACGCTTCTGAGCACTGATGGGTGGCACTGCAGATCTCCCCTGTGACATTTGACGGTTATCGGCAGTATTTTCATCATGCTGTGACAGTGTGAGGAAAGTGCTGCAGATAACCGGCAACTTTATTTACTTTGTGATCTGCTATGTCATTGGACACAGCTGATCACGTGGTAAAAGGCAGCTGTGATTGGCCTTTTACCTAATCATATGATCAGCTATGTCCGTAGGACACAGGGATCACCGGCAGCGCCAGGTGCACGCTGCTGGTGGTGCGCAGAGGGCACGTTCTGTGAGGACATCCATGAATGTCCCCAGAACTGGACAACCATGCTGTAGCCATCTTTTGGCTATAGCGCGGTTAAAAAAGACACCTCAATTCGCATGCGTTTAGATGCGTATAGGCACATCAAGCTTTTGAGCATTAATGGATTACATTGGCCTAAATATGAATTTATTCTGACCATTGGAATACTTTAATGCCTAAACACTAGACATATTTTGCATTTAGGCATGTTTAGATGCATTTACTGTATATACGGTCAGGCACGTCTAACTTTTTTTTCTGCTCTTCAGCTCCTCTCCAGAATACGCTGATGATGTTTTTTTTTGTTTTTTTTCTGCCTGTAAATGCTGCTCTTCTAATATGCCTATGAATGCCTATGTGTGCATAGACACATAGGAATTTATTTACTAAAACTGGAGAGGGCAAAATCTGGTGCAGCTCTGCACAGAAACCGGTCAACTTCCACGTTTTATTTCCAAAGCCTAATTGAAAAAGTTAGAAGCTTGATGGCTACCGTGCACAGCTGCACCAGATTCTGAGTGCACCAGTTTTATAAATCTCCCACATAGAGGTGCTTTTACAGGCTGAGAAAAAAAAACGCCAAACACCTATCAAAGTGGTGTTTTTTAAGTTCAGTGTGCATGAGCCCTTAAAAATTCTGCATTGTATAAATAAAAACCTGTGCACCAAATGCAGAGAGCTAACAACACAGTGGAGTTGATTTCCTAAAGGAAAATAGAGTCTTTACTTTGCAAGGGAATTTTCCCCTAACTTAGTTAGTGTGGGGAAAGTTCACTCTGAAAAGAATAGTCATGTACAAAAGGAAAATTTATAAATGAAAAAAAGAATGTACTTTCGCTTGCACTTGATTGGATGATGGAAACCAGCAGAACTTCATCTCATTCACTAAGCCAAATAAAAATTCCCTTGCAAAGCCAACAGCCTCTCAGCCTTTAGTAAGCCCGCATTCACACTATGATATATGCAAAAAAATGCATGTGACACTTGCCAAGGTGTTTGTTGGAAAAGGCACCCCAAACGCACCAAGCAAGAAGCGTGGGTTTTGCGCACATGACAATGTGTGGCGAAATGTGCAAAGCTTACATGAGCTTCCTTGCAGCCTTTATTTTGTGTAGGGCAGCCCCTTTAAATGTGTGAAAAAAAACAACAGCCACACCTGACATCACGCTACAGTAGTGTAAATGGGGGCTAAATTAGCCCTAAAGCCTCTTTTGCACTAAAATCTCAATCAGGGTTGTCAAACCTGCCCAGTTCTTCCGTGCTGGGCTACAGAACACCTGCCCCTCCCCTCATCTTTATAAGATCTTAGTTTCTGAATGCGGGTTTTTTATGTGTTCCGGTTCCACTGCATGTGGTGTGAACCAGCTCTTTCGCCAGATTTGTTTTGTTTAAAAATAACAAACATGTCATACTTACCTGCTCTGTGCAGTGGTTTCGCACAGAGCAGCCCTGATCCTCCTCTTCTGTGCAGTGGTTTTGCATATAGAGCAGCCCTGATCCTCCTCTTCCCAGGTCCCCTCCCTCCTGCCTAGTGCCCCCAGAGCAAGCAGCTTGCTATGGGGACACCTGAGCAGGCTCGCTTCCGAATTGTTGTTCTGTGTGTCCATTCACACATGGAGCAGCGGGTCAGCCACTCTTTCCTCATTGGCTTAGTGGCTGTGATTGACAGTAGCAGAAGCGACCCAGGACAGCCGAGGCTCTTGTTCAAATCACTGGATCGAGATGGGGCCCAGGTAAGTTTTAGGGGGGGGGGGCTGCTGCACACAGAAGGTTTTTTACCTTCATTGATAAAATGCATGAAAGTAAAACACCTTGAGACTTTACAACCACTTTAAGTCTAAAGATACCCAGAGGTCAGAACAGACACTCTGATGCAGCCTTTCTCAACTAGGGTTCTTCAAAAGGTTGGTAGGGGTTCCTTGAGCAATGTCCAGTTTCTACCTCTCAGATAAATGATCACTGACAACATCTTGTCTTTTTTATCTATTTGTAAAGGGGAAATGTTCCCAATGGCCAAAGATGTAAGGATCAGTCTTCCCAGTGACCATCACACTAATGTGCTATGAGATTTATATATAGTCATTATTATCAGGGGTTCCTTGAGAACAGATAGTTATGTTACAGGTTCCTCCACCTTACAGAGGTTGCAAAATGGCTGCTCAGGGCTATAGTTGACCAAACTTTACTTTCTTGATCACCCACAAAATAAGGTTTTGGGAGTAACTGAGGTAGTTGGGTGATACATTGATGAAAATTGATTTCAGAGTAAGATTTCATTTCACAGAATAATATTTCAAGGACTTCTAATTTCAAGAAATACATGTAGGTCAATACAGGGTCCACTGCTGCTATTGAAAAACCTTTTTGTTGTGTTAGCAAACAGTTTTCCATCTATGGTCAACAAAAGACTACCAGTGTTTAATGCTACATATTTCACCTTTTGCACTTTTTACTTTTTATGCCGTAATGGTATTTATATTGTTGTGGTGGTTTTTTTTTTATTCATTTAACAATGATGCATTTAGTAGAAAACAAGACATTTTAATAGGACACTCTAGGGTGTGCTTACTTGGACCAGTAAAGACATGAATGGATTAAGCCCAGTCAATAGTCTGAGTCTTTTATTGTAAGCGCTTGAGTGCCTGTATTAAGAAAAGTACTGTAAAAGGATTCCACAGTCAGGGTGCATTACCAGTAAAAGCTAATAAAGACAGTTTCTGAAAATAGCAGGAACCATACAGCACCTGCACAGAAGATAAGCAATAATGCATTTTCACCGACATACCAGGGCGAGACTCCATCAAAGGACATCGCAAGGTTACTATAAGAGTTCAGCAGCTGTGTCATCAACCCCAGGCTCTATACTGAGAATCTAACAAAATAAAGCATCTTCCAAAGAGCCATCCCCATTACATGTGTCTACAGTAATAACAAATGACATTTCTAGATGTAATCACACCTGACAACGGGCCAGACAGTGGACACTAATTAAAAGACATGAGCACCAAATAAAGAAAATATATGATGTTTTTTACATGATGTATGTAGCTGAGATTTCATTGTCCTATGTCTGCCTGTCAATGTGAACATAAATCTGTAAATATGGATCTATTTTTAATATAGATACTGTATGATAAGACAATGGCAAATCTGCTTAGCCCACAAACCTAAGTTCTAGTCTTTTTAGCTGCTCTCACTTCAGTACTGCTATAAAACATTTAGAATAAGGGCCAGTTCACACTACATGCATTTCAGTTCAGGGGCTGACTGACCATTTGGAAACTCGGGCACTGCCCGAGAGCCCGGGGTCAGTAGGGGGCCCCATAAGATGCCCCTGGTACCTTTGTTGATTTGGATTTATGCTTTGGGTCTTTCATGCTGAAAGATGAAGTTCCTCTTCTTGTTCAGCTTTCTAGAAGAAGCCTGAAGGTATTGTGTCAATATTGACTGATATTTGGAACTGTTCACAATTTCCTATACCTTGATTAAGGTTCCAGTTCTAGCTGAAGAAAAACAGCCCCAAAGCATGATGCTGCCACCACCATGCTTCACTGTGGGTATGGTGTTCTTTTGGTGATGTGCGCCAAATATATCTTTTGGAATTATGGCCAAAAAGTTCAACCTTGGTTTCATCAGACCATAACACATTTTCCCACATGTTTTTGGGAGACTTCAGATGTGTTTTTGCAAAATTTAGCTGGGCTTGGATCAGGGGCGGACTGACCATTCGAGCACTCGGGCACTGCCCGAGGGCCCGGGGTCAGTAGGGGACCCCATGAGATGCTCCTGGTACCTTTCATTGGCTTTTTCATAGGCTTTTTTGGGTTTGGGCAAGGGCACAGGGGCCCCATGATCCCCTATTGCCCGGGGGCCCCATGAGTTGTCAGTCCGCCCCTGTTTCAGTTGCTTTTTTCCTGCATCCAAAACGCACAGAAAGTAGGTTATATGGTTGTTAATGTCATAGTTCACATCAGTGCTTGCAGTTCCAGTGCGTTCCGGTTGCAGAAAAAAGAGTAGAACATGCTGCATTTTTTTTGCACAGAACTGTACTGGAACACGTTAAGACGCATAAAAAGCACCCTGGAACACACCAAAAACGCACTGGAACGCACATGTCCCTATTTAAATTGAAGAAAAAGAGAGGGGAAAAATGAACTGGAATGCATAAAAAGTGCACTGGAACATGGGAAAAACGCATCAAAAACGCACCGTAACGCATAAAAAACGCGCATTGGGAATTGCATCCGGACAGCGTTTCTATAGTGGGAACCATCCCTTAGACTACTAAGGTACTTAATTAAAAATTCAAGCTCCAAGATTGTACCTAAGCTGTAGATTTAATTAGAACAATACGTGGGTATCCTTCCATCAATATCTTTGTTCAGGCACTTCCTGTTATAGCAAGACAATACTCTCTCCCTATCTCCCAACTGCTCTACTGTGTTGTTACCCTGTCCAGGGGCAGACTGACCATTTAGCCACTCGGGCCCCGGGTCAGTAGGGGGCCCCATCAGATGCCCATGGTACCTGTCATAGGCTTTTTTGGGTGTGGTTTGTGAGGGCGAGGACACAGGGGCCCCATGATTTCCTATTGCCCGGGGGCCCCATGAGTTGTCAGTCCAGCCCTGACCCTGTCACATGTGCTTCCTCTAGAGACTATAGGTGACAATGCTGATGTTCATTGATCAGAAATATTCCACCATTTTTAACATCAGAAAGCCAGCCCTGAGTAATGATATGCTGCTGGTGGAGTATGTGCATGTAGACAGCAATAAGCTGCAAAAACAGTAGGAGAGCAGCAGCACTGAGATGCAAAGGATTAAAAATGTCAAAATAGTATTTTATAAACAAAAAACATGGCATTTGTTTATCATACACAGTGCTTTACCACACTATGGGGGTTATTTAACCACTTGCCCTCCAAAGGATTTACCCCCCTTCCTGACCAGGCCATTTTGCTGCATTATTTTAACTGACAATTGTGCAGTCATGCAAAGCTGCACCCAAATTAAATTTGTGTCCTTTTTTCCCACAAATTGAGCTTTCTTTCAGTGGTATTTGATTGCCTGTGCATTTTTTATTTTTTGCGCTATGAGAAAAAAATTTACTGACAATTTTGAGAAAAAAACTGTATTTTTGACTTTTTGCTATTAATGTCCAGTAAAAAAATTAAAAAAATCTAATTTGTCATAAATTTATGCCAAAATGTATTCTGCTACATGTCTACAAAAAAAATCCCAATACGTGTAAAGTAATTGGTTTGAGTGAAAGTTATAGCGTTTACAAATGACGGTATATATACTGGAATTTTTAATTTTGTTTTAATTTTTACTAGTAATGGCGGTGATCAGCAACTTATAGTGGGACTGCGGCGGACATTCTGACACTGTGGGGAACTGACGTGGTGTCGCTGACATCCCCAGTGACACCAATACAGTGATCAGTGCTAAAAAAAAAAAGCACTGACACTGTCCACAGCCATCCACAGCAGTGTGCGTGAGCTGACAGGGAGGAGGACTGTTAGTAAACAAAACATCCTTTACACCTGTTATTGAAACCTGTTCCGGCGCTGAATACAAAGTCATTTTGAGGGGAATAGCATTGAGCGCTGATTTTCCTCCACCAACTCTTCGCCACTCGCTTTTTTTTACCAGTTCAGCCCGAAGATTGAAAAGGGAGCCACCACACATACTCCGCAAGGCCTTGCACTTTGAGATACCAGGCCAGGTCCCTAGGAGCGTGCTGTTCCACAGCAGACCCTAAAATGAGGATCCAATTGCTTGGTAGGGAACCTCCATCACCGGCCACCACCACTCCCTCTCTCAAGCTGGCTGCTCCTTCTTCTTAATACTCCAAGTTAATCCCAAGGGTAACTTGCACACTTCATTCCCCAGATCATGTCCACTGTGAAGGCACACTCTTCTCCACAAGATTTAGACCAGATGATATATCACAAGCAGTAGCTTCTTTACTGAACAATGTATCTGTCAGAGGACTAATACTAGCACAGTTAATGTTAATGCTAATACTACAGCACACAAATGAGCTTGGGCTAATATCCAGCGTGCACTACACACATTGCTGCCAAGCTGCCTATTTAAAGGAGACCCTGGTGTGTGCTAATTACTGGATGTTCTTCAGCTCCCCTGTGACCTGTGTTCCTGTGGTCTTGCTTATGCTGACTGATCTCCCGTTGTTGACCCAGCTTCTTCCTTATCTTGCTCTGTGGATTTGGATACCAACCTTGGCTTGCCTCTGACTATTCTCTGGCTGCTTCCCTGGTTCTGACCTTGACCTGCTCCTGGAGCTTGCCCCACCTTCTTCTTTGGTATTGACCCTGGCCTGCTACCTGACCATGCTTCTGCTTCATTGTGTATGACCCTGGCTCATCCTGATTACATCTCTGACCCTGGAATTTACCTGCTACCAAGCTACCGGCACCCGTGCTTCTTTGAGCCTTGTACCTCTGTCAACACCTTCAGGAGTGCTCAGACCAGAGCCTCAAGGGACGCCCTTTTGTTAATTCAGCCTCCAACCAAGGTATGTGATAGTGTCTACTATTACATTCATTGTTCAAATATTTCCAGCATTTTAGATGTTAGTTCAATGTAACATTTCAGTATATGATCCATCCTCTTTCTGTTAGATAAGTGCTATGGCTGTGGCACACATACCTTTTAGTTGTATTTGTTCCCATACGCAGATAATAAAGGCTCAGTCCTTCAACCCATATCAGGGTACCACTACAAGATAATCCTACTCTTGGTGTAGCATTTACATCTCTATGTGTATGGTCACATGCCTACTTTCCCAAACGACCTAGAGGCCCAACCTCCTCATGCATATGCAGAGGAAGATACACAACGTACCATGAAACCCTAAACACCACACATTAACCCTTTGAAAAATGGGAAAAATTAACACGTAGGAACCTGCCTACATGAAGACCTATAAGTTGTGATGCTTTCTATTATCATACCCACATCAGTCAAAATGATCACACATGATGGTAGAGAAAGGGCTGCTGCTGTCACAGGCTGTTTACAGGTGGGTAGTGACTGGGGCAACATATTACGCTAATGACACCTCAGTACGCCGCTGTCTGATCATTTCTTTTAATCCTAACCTTACAGGTGTCTGCAAGCACAGGGGACTGACAAATCTCAGGTTTAGTTAACTAGACCCATTTAAGACCCTCCACTGTGCAATTTGGCCACACCCACCATTCAGCATAGTGGGGAACAGCATGTGCCACTTTATTACTCTCCTCTGGGGGGGATGGGGGGGGGATCTACAGTGGATATAAAAAGTCTACACACCCCTGCTAAAATGTCTGGTTTCTGTGATGTAAAAAAATTAGACAAAGATAAATCATTTCACCTTTAATGTGACCTATAAACTGTGCAACTCAATTGAAAAACAAACTGAAATCTTTTAGTGGAGGGAAGTAAACATAAAAAACTAAAATAATGCGGTTGCATAAGTGTGCACACCCTCTTATAACTGGGGATGTAGCTGTGTTCAGAATTAAGCAATCACATTCAAAATAATGTGAAATAGGAGTCAGTACACACCTGCCATCATTTAACGTGCCTCTGATTAACCCCAAATAAAGTTCAGCTTTCTAGTAGGTCTTTCCTGACATTTGCTTAGCCGCATTCTACAGCAAAATCCATGGTCTCATTTCCACAGCATCAGAGGGATCTCATTGTTAAAAGGTATCAGTCAAGAGAAGGGTACAAAAGAATTTCCAAGGCATTAGATATACCATGGAACACAGAGAAGAGAGTCATCAAGTGGAGAAAATATGACGCAACAGTGACATTAGCAAGAACTGGACCTCCCTCCAAAATTGATGAAAAGACGAGAAGAAAACTGGTCTGGGAGGCTTCCAAGAGGCCTACAGCAACAAAAAAGGAGCTGCAGGAATATCTGGCAAGTACTGGCTTTGTAGTACATGTGACAACAATCTCCCATATTCTTTATATATCTGGGCTATGGGGTAGAGTGGCAAGATGGAAGCCTTTTCTTACGAAGAAAAACATCCAAGCCAGGGGCGGACTGACAACTCATGGGGCCCCGGGCAATAGGAGATCATGGGGCCCCTGTGTCCTCGCCCACACCCAAAAAAGCCTATGAAAAAGCCAATGAAAGGTACCAGGAGCATCTCATGGAGCCCCCTACTGACCCCGGGCCCTCGGGCAGTGCCCGAGTGCTCGAATGGTCAGTCCGCCCCTGATCCAAGCCCAGCTAAATTTTGCAAAAACACATCTGAAGTCTCCCAAAAGCATATGGGAAAATGTTTTATGGTCTGATGAAACCAAGGTTCATCTTTTTGGCCATAATTCCAAAAGATATATTTGGCGCAAAAACAACACTGCACATCACCAAAAGAACACCATACCCGCAGGGAAGCATGAGGGTGGCAGCATCATGCTTTGGGGCTGTTTTTCTTCAGCTAGAACTGGAACCTTAGTCAAGGTAGAGGGAATTGTGAACAGTGCCAAATATCAGTCAATATTGGCACAAAACCTTCAGGCTTCTTCTAGGAAGCTGAACAAGAAGAGGAACTTCATCTTTCACCATGAAAGACCCAAAACATACATCCAAATCAACAAAGGAATGGCTTCACCAGAGGATTAACGTTTTGAAATGGCCCAGCCAGAGCCCAGACCTGAATCTGATCGAAAATCTGTGGTTTGATCTGAAGAGGGTTGTGCACTGGAGTTGCCCTTGCAACCTGACAGATTTGGAGTGTTTTTGCAAGGAAGATGGGGCAAATATTGCCAAGTCAAGATGTGCCATGCAGATAGACTCGTACCCAAAAAGACTGAGTGCTGCAATAAAATCAAAAGGTGCTTCAACAAAGTATTAGTTTAAGGGCGTGCACACTTTTGCAACCATATTATTTTAGTTTTTTATTTTTACTTTTCCTCCACCTAAAAGATTTCAGTTTGTTATTCAACTGAGTTGTACAGTTTATAGGTTACATTAAACGTGGAAAAAGTTCTGAAATGATTTATCTTTGTCTCTTTTTTTACATCACAGAAATCTGACTTTTTAACAGGGATGGGTAGACTTTTTATATCCATTGTATTCTCTGACAAAAAGCCTTGGTTTGTGTACCAATGATAATGATTTTGGATTGTTTCTCAACACATCCATGTGGTTTATTTTTGTAAATAAGCCTATACTTCCAGCCTCTTTACTCTTTGTTGCACAAAGTCCTCTTTCTGTTACCAGATGTACATTGTATTCTGTAGGACAGAGGTTAGGTCTCTTAGGAATATATTGAGTGGGCTGGGCTTTCTGTCCTCCCAAGATGAAAGCTAGAGAGCTTTTGTGCAGTGTAGTCTAGTACGGGTCACTGTTCTCAGTAGACATTAATTACCTTTCTATTTCTACAAGGAGCTAGAATTGTACCTTCTCCGATGACCTACACATCTTAAGCATCTCATGGTAAATGCTACCTTGAAAATTTTTTTGTTTAATGTGGCATTCAATTTTGCAATACCATATGGGAAAATGTATTTGAGTGAAGCTAGTGACTTCTTGTTCTTGATGATTGGCCGCTGTGTAAGCAATGCTTACACATTAATTACATTTCAGTTAAAAATATTTTGTGTGTGTAAGTGTGTGTGCATCTCAGCACTGTCAAAAATTGCATTACATGAAGTATATCACCAGCCAAAACTTATTTTAATATGAAAGGACTAGGGCTTCTGTTGGTTGTAATTGTTATACGTGTCCTGATAGGGAGATTTAACCACACTGTTTGTCCCGGTGGCTACTGGGACAAATATTGATGGGATATCCAAAGTCTTACAATTGTAACTGAATCCAAAGGCTACATACTGTAATAACATAGTTTGAAAAAAATACAAGTCAATCTAGTTCAACCAATAGAAAATGTTAATAGAAAACCTCCATATACAAAACTCTTTACCCAAAATTGTTCCAAAGGAAGGTAAAAAAAACACCTAGAAAGCATAGTCCAACTTGCTCCAGTAGGGGGAAAAATCCTTTCTGATCCTCCAATGCCAATTGGATATTCCCTGGATCAACAGGCTCTGGTGTTAATAGGGTGAAGGGAGATCTTCCATTGAAGCAGCTGTTTCAAAAACAGCTGTCAAAGAAGGGGTTTCATCTTACTTTGGTTGTATCTCCAAGGCAAAAAATTAAGGGAAATTGCCCCAGTGGGACAGCAGAGAAAAAGATTAACACAATGTCTATATCCTATAGCTTTATATCATCTCAATAATGTTTCTGCTTTGTCTATTTTTTTTATGAAAACATGGTGCCAAAGAAACAGCATGTACTAAATATTTATTTGTATAATAAGGATTTTATACATGTAGCACCTCCTGCCCCAAGAGAGGCTGTTAGGGAGCCCCAGAGGTCAGGTGAGCTGATATTTTGCCTCATTGAATCCTTTACATATAGTGGCAATGTGGACATAAGAGCACCAGTTATGTTTGAGATGCTTGACTCGGTCTACTTACAGTCTCTCAGAACTGTAGAGTAGAACAGTTCTACATACAGCTGTACTCTACAGTCATCTACTAGACTGGCACCCTGTGATTCTTGAGGAGTTGAGTGTAGAGCAGATGCAGCTACAGACTTCCTGGGCAAGACACCAAAATCCTTTGAATTTCCAAGCCAAGATGCAGCAACACACTTCCAGAGCAAAAGCCCAAAATCACTGGTACCTCCAGCAGCTGAAGTTCCTCCATGATGCTTATTCTAGGGATCCGCTCCACTCCTTCTGCGAAAGCTGCCTCCAGCAAGGCAGTGCAACCTTAGCGTCCCAGACTCAGGACTATTTCCTTACAGCATAGCACATGTGGCCTCCACCAACAGCAGGCATGAGAGTCAAAAGACAGTAGCACACACCAGAGCAAAGCCAGGCAGGAAAGACACCTTCTTGAAGGTCATTCCAAATATTGGTGTCTTTTCTGAGCATGCACCATTGGCAGTAAACCTCCTGAAGTTTTCCAAGGAGAGATAAATATTTGTAAACCTAACTATTGGACCCTCTTATACTATTGCCAGGGACTCTCCCCAACAGCAGCAGTGGCAAACAATAACTAGGACTTAGGGGGAAACCAACAGATATCAGAACTATCCATTCAATTCAAAAGTGACTGCAGAGCTCAATCTCAGACTTCCTGGAACTGAGTTGGACTCTACCATCACTTTTATGCTTATAAGATGACGTTTTTACAGAAACTGTATATGCCACCATAACCTTTGATACTGTACCTTGTGACACGGCACCAGCTAAGTGGGCACCAACAATTGTTGCTTTTTTGAAGCTCAGTAAACTCTGACATGACTTTGTATTACTAGCAGTGCATGCAGTGAAATGAAAGCAAGGCTCCCCACCTGTTAGCTAGGTGTCTCATCACACCGCAGAAACAAAAGAATGTTACGTCACTTCCGCTTTCAATGCGAAAAATTGTCACTTTCACACCTGCTTGTGACGTGGCGTCAGACCCCCAGCCCTTCTCACCAGCTCGTGACCGAAGGACTAGCCAATCTAAAACTGCGCTGTCATGTGCGTAACAATACCACGCTCAGCTGCACCCTGCACAAAGATTTTCCAGCTAATGGACCACAATCTATGTACCGCAGCCTGAGAGCGATTGTTACTGGGTAAGGTTAATTACGCAATTAACCCTTCACACTGCCACCACCGCCTTTTTGTACGAAGAAGGAGGAAACTCGCCAATCTTAGCAGTAACACTATGATGTTTGAATAATCGTCTGTATACACACTGTCACCACAGGCAGATGTATATAGAGGTTTAAAACACACAGTAGCGCTCTTCAGAGACAGGGATTCTTAGTTTGCATTAAAGAACTTTAGAAACAGTTCAACACTTTTCAGAAAATAGGATTTATTACTAAAAAGGGTCAACATGGTGCAATAAAAATATTTACAGAAAAGATGTAGCCAATATATATATATATATATATATATATATATATATATATACAGAGAGCAATACCACAACAGAGAGATAACAGAAAGAAGTTTAGAGAGGTAGGATACTTGCCGTCAGCCTTGGTTTAAGCAGCTTCAAGGGTCCTGGGCAAGAGGGTGCCTTTTCTCCCAAAATTGGTTCCTGATGTTAAAAGGGAGAATTCTTCAACTTACTGCTCCAAGCATAACAGCCTTTTTCTAGGAACCCAGCAGGGTGTCTCCTTAAAGCAGAGAACCAATTGCCTCATTTGGGGAGGCGTGTTTTAGGCGGGGAACTCAGGCTATGACCAAATCCCTCCCAGTTATATCATGGTCAATAACCTTCCCTAGGTACATATAGCAGCCTAGCCACTAGTACATTATTATGCAGAATGATATCCTGATCGTCCAGACATCAAATATGCCATATCTTATTATTTCAGCTAGAACTATATGGCTTCCTGCTCTCCTGTAGACTTTAACTAGGGGTGTAAGATATCAGGTGACTCGCATTGAACTGAGCTAACCGAATTTATGCTTTATTCGATTGTATGTATTCCCTATTTAAGTTATGAAAAGTGGTTTTTACATGGGATATATGTTTTACTGCTATCCTGGACTGCTTTTGAAGTCCAGTGACTGCCGGGTTTATGGCTTTACGATCAGCTTCAGAGCAAGAGTTTTCCAGACACCCTGGCATCAGCTAATTGGGTTTACAACCATGAAGGATATCCAACTGTGTCCTGTGCACTCCTGAACCCAGCACACAAGGACCACGTGTCACTCAACAGAGAGGGAGGGGGGAACTGATTTGGAGTGAGAAATGATACAAGATGGAGGGTCTTTACCAAAATGGATGTTCGCGTCCATATTTGTACGTACAATTGCTACACTGCTAATCATGTAGTGCTCCATTTTTTTGTCTAACCCCTGTATATACTCATCAATAAAATCCAGGAAGAGAGACACCAGAAATGCTACCCTAACTTCCATTCACAGAAAGAAGGCACGTAGGTCTGAAAAGGTTGACACGTTTCAAGGGGATCCCCTCTTCTTAAAGAAGAAAAAAAGAGGGGTTTCCCCTTGAAACACATCAGTCATTTTATTTGATCGGTGTTTAGCATGCCCAGACCTCCCCAGTCTTTGGAGTGCAGCAAGGCATGGTGCTTATTTATGGTTTGGAAGCGGAATAGAATCAATGAAAGTCATTTGAGTTTTGGTTGTTTCTACTATCTATTTACTCCTGAAATGTATTTATTTATTTTTTACAGGTACTTATATAGCGCTGTCAATTTATGCAGCACTTTACATATATATATTGTACATTCACATCAGTCCCTAACCCTCAAGGGGTGTACAGTCTAAGGTCCCTAACTTTTCAGTATATTCATACATACACATACTACGGCCAATTTAGACAGGATCCAATTAACCTACCAGCTTGTCTTTGGAGTGAGATGACTGTGAACTATGGACTATAGGAATTGTAGTGGCATAGAGCAGTGCACATGACCTCAGCAAATATGCAACAAATATGAGGAATTAGGGAAATAGGAACAAGGGAAATAGGAGAGGTGAGGGAGCTCATGGAGGATGCTGCAAGGAGGCAAAATAGGGCGCAAAAAACACAGAAGCCATTTCATGAAAAAAAAAACTACAGGGCCAATAAGTAGTGGATAGATTATTTTGGGAGAATAAAGATATTCGTTTGGTGTCACTTTGAAATACACTTGACCAAAAACCATTATAGTTTTACCTTTAAGACATACTCTTATGCAACTATGAAAAGCCAACTTTAATCTAAAATGTTATATTTTTTCCTATTTTAATGATTCCGTCCCTTTAACAATCTATATGCTAAACAATCAAAGCTAGGAGGTAAAAGTAATGGTGTTCCTTTTAATTTCAGTGTCGGTCATTGTGATCTAGCTCGGTCAAAAGGTCTCAGTGACCAAAGAAGTGTTTGATATAATTGAATTAGAGATGGCAATAAAAATCAAAGAAAAAGATTACCCCTGTGGAGCAATACTGATGCTGGCTATCCGTTCCTCTTGACAGTGCAGCACATGAGACAGCCGGACAGATGGGAGTGTAGATAACTCCAGGTTATATTTTGTCTGTCGTATATCATGGATTTATAGTAATCACATAGCTATAAACTATAGAAAGCAATAAATGCTGGAATTCTAATCCAGTCTGTGTATTAGGACGCAGAGGAGTATTCCTGGAGGAAAACAGTGTTTTATTATGCAGGGGTTTGCTTTTAAAGAACTGCAAAACAAATTTAATGTAAATCAAAAATGTAATCCATATGTTTATTTGCTGAGCAATTGATAAAACAATCTTTAAATCCACAATCTTCACTCCATGTTAATTTATCCGTATCCACAAACTTGCTGAATCTTTATATTGGACTGGCAGTGAATATGACTAAAATGGCTGCTGGAATAGGGAAGCAGGGGTAGATAAGAGGTGTTTGATTTAAATGAAAATAAAATTGTATCGGCTGCAACTAATATGCACCAAGGTTGCAGATGTACAGTCTTATATACCAGAGATCTCCAAATTACAGCTTGTGGACAAACACTTGGCCTGCTACAAAATTTTTTTCTGTCCCACAGCTGTGGTCAATGGTGTATCCTTAAAGTGGAACCATACTCACCTTGGCTCTAGTAATGAGACATCATGGAGCTCTTTACATCTTTGAACAGCCAGCTTCTGAGTATTGGTCTTCGGCCATTCTCATTGGCTGGAGGGGGATGACATCACTCTTGTGTGTGTTTTGCAGTTCCATTGGCTTCGGTATTGCTGAATTTCTACAGTGAGTTGCTCATGCGCAGACATGCAAAAGAGACTAAGCATGTCTCATGTTAAATATCCTGCCTTTTCACCCATTTTTTTTTTTAAATAGAGGCTACCCATGGTCTCTGCTGCAGCCCCTGTCCCCCATGTAACAGGGAACTCTTATGTAAGGGGGTCTTTGATAAGGACCCTGATGTAGAAGGGACACTGATGGGGACTCTAATGTAAGGGGAGACCGTGATGGAGACGCAAATGTAAGGTGGGATTGTAATGGGGTTTTTTTTTGGCCTGAAAATATTTGTACAATATATGCTATGGCCCTCACTGAAGACCCCTATTATATACACTAAGGTCTCAGTTATACGGCAGACACCAGAAGGTACCACATAATACCCTATACCCTTATCTGACAGCCCACACACAGAGCATTGCTGGAGCTTCTGAAGATGAGATGCAAATATTGACTTCTTAAATATGTTTTTTGCATATACAACCACCTTAGTCTCCCATGTGTCATTGCTTGGTGCTAGTGATGGGTCTCTAACGTATGGAGCACTAAGTTATGGGATAGGGAGGTACTTATTCTACCTATATGCAAGAGTTTAACGTTTCCTTGTTTTTAAAGAGGCAACAAATTTACTTTAATTGCTTTGGAAATATATGACATTGCATATGGTGTCAGTGAACCCTGTTTTATATATATATAGAGCTATACATCTATCTTAAAATAGATTCAGTTTGGGGGGAAGAGGGACAGAGGGATTTGGACCTAAAAGAAGGACAGTTGTGGTTGTTTTATTGCATTCAGACGTCTTTTGTATGTTTTTACTATTTGTCCATAATCCCTTCCTATATGGTTTGCAGTGTAATGTTGTTCCCATATAATCGTATGTGAAATGAATCCCCCACTTGCTATAGGCTTCTGGCTTTAGTACAAGTTCAGCTTAGTCCCATCTCTGTTACTGTACTTCCTTCCTGTGTGTTTAGGGAGGATGTTCAGCTCTTTAGGCAAACTGCAAATCATGCTCAACAGGTGTGATGCTGAATGGCATTCCTTCTGTGCACATTTCTACAGTCATCTCTATTTTATTGTTGTATTGTCCAAAAATAGTGGCTTACAAAATAACACCGAAATTGTACAATTGCCAAATTCTTATCTGTCAGCATTCACTACTTCATATCACGGTTAGGCAACTCATGGCTCTCCAGCTGTTGAGAAACTACAAGTGTCAAAGAACAAATTTCAAATAAGGTCACTTTTTTTTTTAGTAGCAACAAATTATTCTGCATATCAGGAATTAATTAAATATCTATTGCTAGCCATACTCTTATGGATATAAATCTACACATTGGACCCCATATAATGAAAATTAAAGGGACTACAGCCTCACATATAGCTTGCATCTATTTCTATCCTGGAAAGTTCAGATGTGCTTTTCCTTATTTCTAAACCTTCCCAAAATCTCTGCTGGTGGAGCTTGCTTGATCCAGTCAGGAACACTCGGGTGGTAGGAGAGCCAAGGAGTTTTCTCCATTTGGCCAACTTCCATTAACAAAATTAGGCACTGCAACTAAAATCCACTCTTCACATGCACACACATATCACAAATTCCAGTATTGTGCACACCATTACCAACATTTGTTTAACAAATCATTAGTGGTAACAATAGCTTATGAGGAGTAGGAGGAATGCCAAAGGATATAAAAATTAGATTGTTAATGTGGTGAGTATTTTACATGCCTATGTGACTATAAAGTCACAAACCATATCTTTATAGTCAGCAGTCTAACTACAGGTTCTTGTCGAATCTAGCAAGGCAGAGGGCATGGCAGCAGGGGTGTGCAGGAGTTCTTGTTAGAGAAGGTATTGGCATACTGGATCTGTCAGAATCATGCTTATTACCTAGTATGCAATTTTCTAACTCCTAGGGGATATGTACGGGAACTGACTGGTCAAAAAGCCTCTTCTCACTGCAATGAGGGTGGATGAGCCCTTCACTGGGACTGGTGGGTTGCAGCACTTTCCTATTAACCTGGCCTGCCAGCAAGTGAGAAAGCTATGGAAAATCCAACATTTTATAGAACAGGAGGTGAGGGGGGGAATCTTCCAATGGGAACACCTGTTCCAATAACAACTGTCTAAGAGTGGAATTTTTCCCTCACTTGCTGTTGTATCTCTGGGACAGAAAGTAAAGATAAGATATCCCCAGTGATCAATGAGAATAAGCTAAAAGGGGTTATAACCTTTCCCGACTATATTTGGATATAAAAAAATATTTGAGCTATATATACAGTACATTTTAATACCGTGTGCAGAGTCTATTCCACCATATCATTTTTCATTTCACCATTTAAATAAAAGAATAAAAACAAATTATTTTATTTCCAAAATATAGTTTTCCTTGGCCTTATTTCTATCTTTGTCTGCAGGTCAGAAGCACCACAGGGGTAAAACAGAGGGAACGATGACATCCCCAGGCTAGCAGGACATTGTTGGTCAAATGTCTGTGGCCAGCTTTTAAATGTCAATTAAAATAATCAAGGATTTCACCTGCTTCTTCTCTATTTAATTAGTGGAAGACTCCCCTAGATTTGGGTTTCCCTCCCCTTTGTATTGCGCATAAAGGAAGCTAGACTTGGCAACGTCCTTATTTTCCGCAGACGTCTTCACAGTATGTACGAGATCATGTCCCTAAATTTTGCAGGTGCTTTTCTTTTTCTTTTTTTTTTTTTTTACAGAATATGTTTCACACTTGACAGACGTATGAATACTCATTGTTGCGAGATTCAAATTGCAAAGCAATTCTTGGTGTAAAATTCAACAGCAGCTGCTCTGCAACAAAACACAGGCAAGAAAAGGCAACCAATTACGGTGATTGCTTTGAGGCAAGATATTTGCTTATAAGGTGAAACATTTGTCTTGCCAGGAAACCTGTTTTTTTTCTATCCTAATTCTTTTTTAAGGGGTGCCCGTTGCATAATCTTTGAATATTGTGTGGTCCGCCATTCAGGATCTCAGAGTATTTCTATCAAGTTGTTCATTTTCTAGGCCCACCCAGTTTGCTATTGAGAAGTCACAGAAGTAATCCCCTCTTTATGAAACAGCAGGCCCAGCAATCCTAATGCAGAAACATTTTTTTTTCAGGGACAGTGGAGAAATGACGTGTTCAGTGGACAAGGAACTATGATTCATTGCTCGGGAGTAATTTATGACGGCCCATGGATCAATGGCCATCCTGCTGGTACGCACTTTATTATGCTATCCAATTATGACTAAGAAAACACGGTAAACTTAATACACTGGCACCATTCCATTGATTATTGAGGGCTGCCTTTGGTGTGTGCCACCATGTGTTCAATAGAACTCAGACCAGTCTCTGTAATATGACAGCAACTCAAGCTTCTGGCCCTAAAGGAAAAAAAAAACCAGAAGACAAAAAACTAAAATAGAGCAAAATTAGACTCGCCGAGAGAGAAAAGAGAGAGTGACAAGCAACGCTTTTTAGTTTTATTTCAAAGGCATTCATGCTTTTGTTGCATCCAGTTTCAAATCCCAAGCATCTGTTGTGGGTGTACAGGATTAGAGCAGACTAAGAGAAATTGATTGTTCCATAATAATATATATTATTTTTCTTCTGTTATTTTTGTGTAAATGCCAGGTGTGTAAAAATAAGATTAAAACCAACCATACAGTTTTTTTTTCCTTTCAAATAATTTAGATAATAGTAGAAAACTGCAGAAAGTGAAAGCACATAAAGATATATGGATGCATTTCCAGACATAATTTGTTATGTTAAAGGAAACTATAGTCTATTTTCAGTAAGTGCATATTGTGAGCTTTTTTGTAAGGTTTGCTGTTAACATTTCTTTAAATGTGACTTTCATATCATTTTTGCTTGCTGTTCCAAATTTTCGATTATAGTAATTTGTAAACAGATTTGTAACTTCTCCCTCTGGTGGTCATCCATATGTGACCAGCATTTCCAACGTAATGTCTAGGCTTCAGCAGTCTGAATAATAGTTCTAAGGCACAGCTTCCAGTGCTGTACCAACGTTAATTAACTCTGGATCTGTGAATTAGAAGCACACTATTGAGCATGCAGCTAAGACCATACTATATGCGAATTTTCTTTCCTGAAACCAGTGGTTGCAGGAAATAAAATCACTTGATTCCCCCATCCATACAGTCAGTGTTGATGGGGGAATCCCTCCCGTGGAGCTATTGTGTTCTCCCAGCAGGGAGGGGAGATATCTCTGCTAGGAGAACACTATAATTATTGCTAGCAACTATAGCCACTGGCAATAAGTGCGTGGTAAAAATCAGACATGCTGGCTGTACCCAAGTCGATTGATGGATCGAACTAGGCACAATCAGCCTGTCCATAGATGGATCAAATCTCGAATTAAGCTGTTGCTGACAACTGCATATCTAACATATATACACTTGTTTATAGACCATACACCATGGGTGTCATTATCAAAACTTATGCATCCCTGTGATCAGGATAATTAGCAGAAAAGTACTGAAATAGTTTGAGTTATATTAACTATCCAAAATAAGTTATATAGGTAAATGTCTGTAGACATCTAGCCATCACATCTGCCTATATGGTCAAACGTAATGTGTTCCTGATTGCTCACCAGATACTGTTGTCCTGATCCAGCAATTAGCTTTCCTGCACAGACTCACACAGGAAAGGTCTATTTTGAGTCTTTTCAAGGTTCTTATTTTAACTGAAGCCCTAATGAAGAGGGAGTTTTTCTGACTCCTGAAAAGCTTTGGCTGTTTTTTTTTAGTACAAACTAATACATTAATTTAGACTCTTTGTTTAAGCTTTTGGTCTGGTGCTCTTTCCATTTGTGCATTTTTTTCCCAGTAACCTGCTGGAGTACCCACTGTCTGCTGTGAACAACCTAACCTGAGCAGTAAGCTCTTCAAATATTTGCCCACTCACTACTTTGTATGAACTAAAATCAAAATTCTGGCACCTCTTGGATGCTTTTTCTTCATTGGAGTCTGCAGAGAGCCCTGACCACTGATTGTGAGCTAGATCTTCTAATTTGTCATAAGTACCTGACCTCACAAATGTTCTTTTAGCTGAATGGAGACACCCTAAAAGTTTATGGAAAGCCTTTTCAGAAGAGTTGAGGCTGTTACTGCAGCAAACAAGGGGGTGACTCCATCTTTATGGCTGAGGTTTTGGAATGGGATGCCCAACAGGGCATTCAGAAAAAAAGTGTCCAAATCTTTTGAAAACCTACCTCCCAACATACTCATACTGTCCCTCCTGCCACACTCCCCTCAGTTGCTTTTTCAGAGGTTGGTTTTCAAGAGACTGTCAATTTGCCATGAATTGGCAATGGCAACAAGTCTCATTGAAAAGCCAAGTCTCTTTAAAAAAAAAGCAAATTTAGCAGTGGTAGTTTCCATATTTTAGAGGCTGATGTCAGAGACATCAGATATCAGCCTGCAATCCCTACAAAGTCAAAGAAGACCTTCATAAATACAGCTTTATCAAATTATTTGGTAGGTTTTTCAGTCCACATATGTATTAGGTATAGTAGAAGTCAAATGTGTAAGAACACTGGCATGTCACTGTATATAATTGAATGTTTTGCGGGCACAGCAGCAAGATTTCTGAAGAGTGGTTGCATAAAACATGCCAAATGCAAACAGATTAAATAAACAGTGCAAACGGACCATGGGAAAATGGAAAACAATACAAGGGATTAATGCCCAAGCTTTGGTGAGCTTATCATAAATGGAAAGAAAAGTTTTCTCTAATTTGGCAGTAAAACCTTACGATATGTTGGCAGGAGCAAGATCTTTCCTTTCGCTCTTTAATTCTTGACAGGGGGGCTGGGAATATGAAAACCAGTTGTTAACCACATATAGTCCCTGGTACACACTGAGGTACAGGCTTGTATTGCAATTTATGCGTAAGCCGCAGAAATCTGATGGATTATGTACCGTTATGCTTAATTGCAAACAGTCAAGGAAACTATATATCGCTTTGGTTATGACAAACCTAATCCTTCAGTGGTCTTGTTCAATCTGCTATTTTAAATATAATGATCCAAAAGGAAAAGTCCGTAAGCGGAATTGTAATTTCCCTAAAGACTATCTACAGAGCTGCCACCACTTAGAAATTGGCAGTTCAGAAACTGTTATAAATCTTAGACTTTAATGCCAAGTACAGCCAGCACACTCAGGATAGATCTTGTCACAGTGCACAGAGGTTTTCTATAACAGATCTAGCAGAAGACTTCAGGAAAAAACATCCCATATGGCAGTCAATTGCATGTTCTACATTCCAATCTGCACAGGAATACCAAAATGGTAAAGTATAACTAAAGCCAAAACAATTTTAGAACACCTGTGGGTTTTTAGTGCCATCAGTGCCCCCATTAGGGAGACGTTTCCTCTCTATTTTTCATGTTTACTGTTATCACCAATAGTGGGGATAGGAAGTAAAGGGAAATTTCCCCAATAGGACAGAAATGAAAAAAACTGACAGGGGTTATACCACTCCCTTACGCTATACAAAATATTAAAAGCATTGGTCTTTAGTTTTAATTTACTTCTGATTGGTTGTTCTAAACAGCACTTCCACTGATGTGACACACAATACCAAGTAGCAATTGCTATAGTGTCTAATAAAAAGGGCTGGCCATAGCAAGTCAGCAATGACAAGAAGAAAAGTTGTCTATATTGGGGAAAACAGAGTGAGGTTGATATATTAAAACTGGAGAGAGGCTCGCTCCCCACCCACTGCTCTGTATGTCCATTCACACAGAGAGCCATGGCTCAGTCCTGCCCCCCCTCTCTCATTGGCTTAATGGCTGTGATTAACAGCAGTGGAAGCCAATTGCTTCCACTGCTGTCTCCCCCAATGAGGAGGGAAAGTCCCCAGAGAGCTGAGGATGTTGTGCACATTGCTGGATTGTGATGGGGCTCAGGTAAGTATAAGGCCTGGTTTACACCTTTGGGTTTTTTTAGTGCTTTTTGCAGAAACGCACTACAATCCATTTAACATGTTATCCTATGGGACACGTTCACATCTATGCTTTTTTTAATGTGACGTCATTCAAATGAAATGAATGAAACAAATGCATTTGGTAATTTCGTTATAACTTTTTTTTTCAGGTTCATTGATATTTGTTCCTATGTCCATTTGGAGACTCATATGCATCCGAATCTCCGAAAATTTAATTTTCATCCAAAAGATTAATTATAACGAAATGAAACCACATGTCTAATGTATTCCCTCACTTTTTTTGCATTGTGATACCAAGACAAGAAATTAGGGGAATGGGTTTAACTAGAATAGGGAGTTACAGGCAGTATTCAAAATACTAACTACAAAGCCATCACCCCCAGCTACATCACCATCTTCATCTGCAGATATCGCTCAAATCATCCTTTCTGCTCCTCCCAAGACCTCCTCCTCAGATCCCTTGTTACCTCCTCCCATGCTTGGCTCCAGGACTTCTCCAGAGCTTTTCCCATCCTCTGGAACTCCCTGCCCTGGTATGTCCAGTGAGCTCCTACCCTGTCTGCCTTTAGGCAATCCTTGAAAACTCATTTATTTAGGGAAGCCTACCCCACCTCCACCTAAGAACTGTACTTGAGTCACCTCCATCAGATCATCCCCTGCAGCTATTACCTTTTGTACCACCTCCCCCTCCCTTTAGATTGTATGCTCCATGTACAAGGCCCTCCTATTCCTACTGTATTGAACTGTATTGTAATTGTACTGTCCCCCTTTATATTGTAAAGTGCTGTGTAAACTGTTGGCGCTATATAAATCCTGTATAATAATAATAATAATAAAATCCTGAGAGAGGTTCTTCTTCATTGTATTAAAATGTTTTTGTTTTTGCCCATGTTCCATTGGTGAGATTAAATGTTACTTTGTGTCCCACTGACATACTGTCATTGAAATAGGACTTGAAGGGAAATCTCCCAAATGGAGACACAGATAAAAAAAATTACCAGCGATTATCTGCTCAATATGTCCAAAGCTTTAAAGTGGAAGTAAACTTAATTTTTTTAAAATTTGCTGACAGACAGGGTATTTATGACAGAAGAGATCCTATCGGTCTCTTCTGCCATGAATACATCCTCCTGCCTGTCAGCTGTCATGTTCACTGAGCCGCGCAGCTTAGCATTTACATTAATTAACATTTACAGCCCTGATCTGTGTCGTAACTCCTGTTCACTTGCATGGGAGAGACGTCATTGCAGCCCATCCTATCAAACGGCCGAAGGAAGGGAGGGAACCAGGAAGGAAGATGCTGGAGAGCACCGTTTGACAGGTAAGTCTGCCATAATGTACTAATATGCCATGCATACTATCTGATTATGGTATAACCCACTTGGGGGCCCCTAAAAATAAAATTATGTAGCAGAGTTTACTACCACTTTAACAAATACTGTGAATAAAGAAAGGTTTGGCTGCAGTTTTAGGGCTTTTTCAGACCTATCCATTGCAGTGGACATTTTACAGCACAATTCTGCCACACATGATAATGCATGGCAGTTTGTGCAGTGTATTGCAGTGCCATTTTTTTTAAAATGGTACCTCATTGTAGAAATGACGTAGGTGCCAAGTGACCCATACTGCAAGTAGATACTGTAGTGTGTTGTGGCGCATTGCTTAAAAGATCCAGTTTTTGGTCCATTGTAATGCATTGCCAGCCATTCAGAATAAATGGGCTGCTTTAACACAGTGCATGGAAAGTGCAAAATACTACAGGTTAACACCCATGTGGTAATGCATCACAATGAACCACAAAGATCTAAAATGGACCTAATTATTTTAAATAGCTGGCATTTTCAATTTTTATTGATACAGTAAAGTCATTTTTAATTTTGGGGGGTTTGGGGTTTTTTTTAAGGTTAAAAGATGTCTTTAGAAACATATAGAAAAAATAAATGTTCTAGACAAATACATGATCTTCAATCTGGCAGAAGGGCAAAATGACACAGGGTTAGTAGCTAGGTGACAGTGCTGTAAGCAAATGACATAATGGCAAGGGTGAATGACATATGACATATCTGAATGATATAATGATACTGATAAGTGATGTAATGGCACAATAATTTCTATAATGGTGAAAGTGTCAGAGTGTTGGAACAGCTCTATATGACATCTGTGAGTTAGTCATTTTCTTTCCATAGGGCAAGCTAAAGTTTAAAGTAAGCTTGGAGAAAAGCCCATTACATGTTAGTTGAGGACAGCTGAAAGCAGGCTATAAATTAACTATTAATAACACGTAATGGTAATGTAGGTGCATTCTTACCACCAGGTGCTTCACGTGTTTTATAAACATTCCTAGGTGTCTGGCTTCTGGACATTACTTTCACTGTACTTACTTGGAATGACCTTTTCCTGCTTGTATAATAACCTTTTCTGCAGCACTTACCCCATCAAAGTTTTCACATTAGTTCCTTCCCTACGGGATCTCATAACTTAATGATGTTATCACAGACCTAAGGCATCCCAGTAAGGGGATAAATCAGTTAACCTATCTATGGTATGTGGGCAGAAACAAGAGAATTTGAAGGAAACCCAACAAACAAGAAGAACCTACAAACTGCATGTAATGTTTCAGGTGTAACTGAACCCAGGATATATTCTGATGGTGATAGTAAATTCTACTATACTACCTTATGGTGTCAATATATAGTTACTCACTGTAAAGTTATTTACAATTGTTTATGTAGCACTACAAAAATGAATGAAAAAAAAAACAATAGAAATGAAAAAATGTATAACCACTTCAGCTCCAGTGACGTACCCGTACATCGCTGGAGTTTGAGCCTTTATACCGGGGTGATGCCTGCAGTTGCAGGCATCATTCCAGTACAGTTTTTCAGAGCTGGTAGTCGGCTCTCTTGTAATAGCAATTGGAGCAGCTAACTAGTTGTTCGATTGCTATTACAAGCAGCAGGAGGGGATGTCCCCCCCTCACGCTGCCTTCCGCAGCTTTACCTGGATCTCCCATCCCACCGACAGTCCCAATCAACCAGCCAGCACTTCTGACGACTAATCACAGACCAGATTGGCTTTGTTTTGTTCTATGATATAGTAACCGGGAAGCAATGACCTTACATCACTTCCAGTTTACTTGGAAATAAGCTGCGCCATTTTTAAAAAAAGAAAAGCATTTATTCCCACTGATCTTGGTGTGATTAAATGCTTTTAAGGATAGAGGAGGGATTTAGGGTCTTATTGAAAAAGGTATTTAGCGGTTTATATATACTAAAATAATTGCACTTCCATGTTGTGTGTACTGTGAGAGACCAGATATAGTGAATGCAGGGTTCTGGGTTTAGTAACACTCTAAGCCAGGGGTGGACTGACCATTCGAGCACTCGGGCACTGCCCGAGGGCCCGGGGTCAGTAGGGGGCCCCATAAAATGCCCCTGGTACCATTTTATAGGCTTTTGTGAGTGTGGGCAAGGACACAGGGGCCCCATGATCCCCTATTGCCTGGGAGCCCCATGAGTTGTCAGTCCGCCCCTGCTCTAAGCTTTCAAAATAAGCAAAATTTTTCACTACTAGATGAACCAAGTACAGCATTTACCACTTTAGCAGAATTTTGTTTGCTGTTATTGTCTAGTTGCCCTTTGTAAAGAACCAATCAGAAATATAGTTTTGTATATAAAAACAAATGTTGAATAATTACATTCTTTTAATGCCATCAACAGATTCTACCTAAAACATATAGGCTCCAAAACTAGACTGTTTATTGCACTTCCGGTTGTCATCTTCTTGATGATTCTCAGCTGAGAGACCCAGTCAAATCCTGTGATGTGTCTCCACCACCCTGTGATGTCAGGTACATTATGGGAGGAAGCAAAGTTGTAACTCTTTGACACTCCTGGCTTCCACATCTTCCTAATTGTAAGCTGCCAGTTGTGGACTCTAACTCTCAAAGTGTGCCCCTCCCCCCAAACCTGTGACAACAAATGTGGTTATTGTAATTTCCCAGCATTTAAGCATCACCAGTACATCTGCAGAGGAGGGGTAACAATTAAAGCAGGCTGCTGTTTTTGTAAGGGATACTTTTTATGTCTACTAATAAATTTTTGTGCATATCAGCAAAACTAGGCAAACTAAAGTATGCAGAAAAATACTCTTGTAAACCCTTAGTGAATGACCCTTTCTTAACTAAAACCTAACAAAATGTAGCGGTTTCTGGCTTTTATAAACAGACAGCAATGAAGAAGAATATAAATCATTCCTTTTTCTTGACATCATTATTTCCCTGCCCGAGGTCTGTAAATCACGTCATGGCTATAGAAGTCTTATTTGCACAATGTATTTCTGTTGAACTGTAGGCAGCAATTTGGTGATGCTTCCTCTGAATGTGACTTATGCTCATCACCAGATGTGGAATATTTCCTGGTGCTAGACAGTACTAGTCCCTCAGAGACTGTAATTATTATGTACCATGTGCTCACTGTCAATGTGCCAAAGAAGACTGTACTTGGAATCTAAATTTGGGAGCCATTTTTGACTGACTGGAAGAGCACATCGTGTAGTATGGCTGGGAATGTCAGTTATCTGCTGTCTATCTGAGAGGCTGTGCGGGAAGTACGCTGGGGATGACATTCTACATACTTCTGGTTATGACAGCTATGAAGTTCAATAATATGTTTAACATCCTCTGTGGGAAACTCATGAAAGGTTATGATTACTGGCCCCCAGAAACTCTGCCCTGCTGGAGTATGGTTATATTGTAAAGAACTTTGGTCTAATAAAATGCAGGATATTGCTTTTAAATGAACAGCTGTTGGAACTACCAGATACATTTAAATAGTGCTTAAACTCTTCCTTATTATGGGGAGGCTTTAATTATGCAAATTATTACAAATTGTCAACTGTTTACTACTGGTGTCTGTACCCACCCTTCCATGCTGATTAGCAATACACTTATTGAGAGATGAGTACAGAAAGCTGTTGTAGCACTATAATAGGTGATACATTTTTTGCTTCAGGTCTGCTTAGATTTTTTTATGCTGAGTAGGAGTGACCACACACAGGAAAATGAAAATATTAAAACGTTAAAGGATTTTTATGACCCACATTTATTCCCAGACGGCCCACTTCCCCTCTAGAGCAGGTCCGAGAATTCATGTTTTCATTTCCCTCGTTCCTGTAACCATAAAGAGTTTCTATTAAGATAGAAGTATAGCCAAAACTCTTTTGGCCCTTAGCTCTGCACTCCTGTGACCCGTATTCAGGCGAAAGCGGACTTTAGCCCACTGATGTCACTCAACTGGTCCACACCCTGGAGGGATCCCAACTTTCTTGTTGGGATCCACCCAGATTCCTGACCAACAGATGGCTCAACCTCTCTGCTCACAGCTGAGATCCTGATCCAGCTATTCCTGCCCCCCTCCACAGCCTGGCACTCCAGTGAACGCTGGAGGGGCAGAGCAGAGGGCCATTGACTGACAGTTACTGGTTCTCTGCTCACTGAAGACCAAGAACTGAGTGACCGTTGGTCTTTGATCGCTTAGTTCTCGGTCTTAGAGGCATTGGGGAACAGATACAGCATTGGACTGATGCTGCATCCACCTAGGTAAGTATGATTGTATGATTTTGTTAAATCCCATACTTTTCTTTATTTGTGAAGTCGTCATTGGGTTTGAAAATGTTTGCAGGGCAGCTGCTCGGAGGAGCAATAAGCAGGGTTCCCTTGGTCAGTTTATAATGGTGTAAGCCTCCCCCCCAGTCCCAGAACTACCAAGTACATAGGCATTCCCTCTTACTCTACAGATAGTATGTGGGCAGGCTATTGAAAATCAAGGCATAGCAATTTTTTTTGGCTGGAAAAGAAATCAATATATTGTATACCCGTCGAGAGGGACAGGTGGAGTTCTATAGTCCAGCAGGGAACTCAAGCAGGGCTGGCAACACTGCTTATGATTTCAGTGCAACAGAGGCAGAGTGCACAGAAAGGTGGGATCTCTTTGGTTTGCTGACATGATCACCAGTATTGTTCTAGTACTTGCATTGCTTTTTACATTTATAAAACAAGGAAACTGTATTGCACATTTCATTTTAATCTTTTGCATGCCTGGACATACACTTTACAACATGATCTGCCATTACTGACTTGTTTTTAAAGGTGTATACTCCAGAGGTTTAATCTGAATACATTTTTCTTTAATTAGTGAACTACTGTCCTGGACAGTGTCATGACACATGTTATACACATACTCATTCTACATCAGTGACTCACAAAATGCTTAGAAGACAACCCTGAAACATTAATCTTTAAAACAAGTCATCAATGGCAGCTCACATATTTCTGTCCTGGTATTTTCCTTTATGGGGCACCTTACACAGTATTTTTAAGAACCACAGATGTGGTCATTTAAAGGATCACACCTAAAAGCCTCATGGTCTTGGTGCGAACTCTCAACAGGATGCTTTCACATCTTAAAAACCAGCTTTCAGTGGTCTCCTTCCAACATTTATTAGCATGAGATGTGGATGGATCTTTTCAATAAGCTTACTAAAGGTTCAAATTACGCTTAATAATAAAAAAGGAACACAAAAGTAAGACAAATTCTGTTTTTTGTACAAAATTTCATAGGAACATAAGTGCTAGTAAATCATGGGGCTGTAGTAATTACCAGGGTTGTGACCTTATGCTCCTGTAGAAGTTTCACCTCTGTATCTTCAGTACTTACCCTTTGATACCAATACTGATTATGTAGTTTCTTTGCCCGATAAAATGAAGATATTCTCCTGAAGACTAAGCAAAGAAGTATCTTCTCCACTATGTGATATACAGCTTTATCACTTTTATAATTCATTCTTTTACTCATTAATGGTTTTATTTCAGATATTGCAAAGAAGATAGTTATACTGGGAGACGATATCATTGATGTTGTCCAAGGGATGCCTGTAACCTTCCGTGTACAGCTCCAGACAGAAGATTGTGAAATTGCAGATAGTAAGATCCAATTTTACTCCAATATTATTGTTGCTATTATTATTTGTATTAGCAGCACTAGTAGTAGTATAATTATTACAGTACTAGTATGTATCGTATTAAATAAACACTCCTTCTTTTTCCTTAAGCAGACCTATCAAATTTAACTTTTCTGTTTTTTTATTTCTAACTTCTCCTTTATATAGATAACGTTACCAAATGTTTATCTTATTACTCAGATATTATTGCACAGATTGTAAAGTTATCACAATTTGTCTTTTTTTACATACAGATATAGTAATTAAACCATTTTGTATCTGTTTTACTAGCTATCTGTATTAATTAAATCTGCAGCTTAATGCCCAACTCTGGGCTAAAATTTTTGTACAAAAGTGCACCCCCCATTTTTGACTGCAGTGGTTACCTTCTCTCCAGTGCTGTGCCCTGCAAAAATTCCTTTTTGCCTCTAGATGATTTCAGTCTTCAATAATTGAATAACAATCTACAGAGGACATCTTGTAAGTGCAGGACGTTGTCACATACCTGGTTGGGGAGCCTGACGTAGAGAGAGGGCGTCCTCTTACCACTCCCGCTTGGGACACCTGATAGGGTAAGCAGAAGGCACCAAGCCAAGAGGGGCACGAGTGCCTGACGGGTCTGAGATGACAGCTGGCAGGTGATGACCCGGAAGACCAGGGTGTAGGTCAGTTGCGGATGCAAGTGAGCAAGTACAGCAGCAGGAAGGTATAGCGGAGGGTTTAGACAACTGCGGGCAGCTGGCAGCCAGAGATAGTCACAGGCAGGAGAAGTTGCAGCATCAGACAAGCCGGGTTAGGACTAATTGGGCAGATCAGGTACAGTGGAGCAGGCAAGCGGATAGTCAAGGGATGAGCCAGGTTGGTGCAGGTGGAGTTCAATCATGGTCAGGTCAAATCAGGAAGGTAACAGGAATCAGAATACAAGCAACAAGCACAGAATGTAGTAGACCAGAAGGCATAAGTTTAAGTGCAGTAGGGGTTTAAATAGCCCACCTGTGTTTGCCGGCGCGCGCACACATGCATACTCGTGTGCGTGCAACAACGTGCGCATGTGCACTGGCACAGCCGACGGGTACCCAGCGTTGGCGCATAAATGTGCGCCGATGCGAAGCTTCCTTACCCTAACAAAAGTGACATTGACATCATCGCGGCAGCATTTTCTTTTTTTTTTTGCATTATTGGTTGTCACCCACTTATGGAGAAAATCCAGAAAAAAAGTAGAACCAAGCCATCAGCTAAACTACCTGAAGACATTTGAAAAAGGTAAATAATAAAAAGAGGAGCTGAAAATATCTAAATTATCTAAAGCCATAACTTTTTCATTGTATTGTAGGAAATTGTTAAAATCCTTGGCTAGTTTTATTGTCATCAATGGTCTGTTGACATGATTTACCCTATTTGTCTTGGTGGCCATTGTTATTAGGAGAAAAAGTAATGTAAAATCTAAACATTTTACAACTGTCCTCAAAACAGGAGATGAAGGGAAATCTAATGGGGGCACTTGTTCTGTCTTAGATCATTGTCTTAGATCAGAGGGGATGCCTCCTTACTTTGTAGAGATAAATAAAGGTTATCTGTTCCCTACTCTATTTAAAACAAACAAAAAAGCTTTGGCTTTAGAATTATCTACAGCTAAACTTTGATTTGACTAAACATAGTTTGCTGAATTTAACCAAGAGACTAAATCCTAGTAGAAAATCACAGTAATGAACATACAGCAAAACATGGGTGGTGACAAAAGGCATAAAGCCTTTATGAAAGGAAGCCATTACTCACATGGGCCTATGACATCATGGGCTCTAAGTACAATCCTGAACAGGTTTGGAAACAGCATGGTAACAGAAGTCAAGTGCTGAGTAGCCATCTGAAGAACTAGCACAGCAGGCTCAAATATAGGTTAACCATCTGGAACTGATCTATCAATTTACTGTGCAGGAGAGGCACACCAGGAGACCACATCTCAATGCAAAGCCTCAATCCTACAGCTAGTGCTAAAAACTCTCCACCAGTAAAGCTGCAGAGCTAATGTACTGTATCTGCGTGTAGTACTAGTGTGAATGGCAGGGCCATAGATGATTTGACCAAGTTAATGCCTGATTATTACCAGTGGCACAATTTAAAGGAAAATTCTACAATTTACATTTGCTTGCATATTCATATACCATATTTTAAATAAAGCATTTCCTTACCTTTTTTCCCCTCACTCCCCATAACAGAACTAGCCCACCCTCCAGCCTTAAAGTTCCATACTTATGATCTTCTTGATTTAAATAATCTTGGTGTATGTTTAATATTTTGAAACTTTGTTTTCCTGTGTATAGTTGTAAATACACACTGTAAGTGCATGAGGGGAACCATATGTGCTCATTGTATACTTGTTTTACAATTTGTTTTACTGCCTATTTTCACTGTGCAAATCTATGAGTTGGCCAATTAATTGAAAAGAAAACACTCCCTATGTGAAGTTAGATTGAATCATTTTAGTAGCTAAGCTACTCTGTCGTTATTGACTAATCTATGAATCTCTATATTTAATACAAAAACAGCATAAAGCAAATATGTGAAATTTGAAGAGATATCAAAAGTACACTACAGTAATAACTCAAAATATGTTAGCAATAAAAACACTATACGCTTTTGGTCTTAAAATAAAAATTTGTTTATACTTACCTGCTGTGTGCAGTGACATTGCACAGAGCTGTCCCTTATCTCCTCTTTGGCAGTCCCCTGCCAGCACTGTCTGCACCTTCTTCTTCCAGATGCACCCTTAGCAAGCCATGTACAATGGCTGTTTGCTTCCATAGATACATAGTACTGGTAAGCCACGCACCCTCTCTCTCTGAGAAGAGTCAGATAACTGTTTAGAAATGGGGGGGGGGGGGGGTTGTAGATGGTAGTGCTTTTTTTTTACCCCAATGTAGAGAATGTAGCAAGGCAAAACATTTTTTGAGTTTAGATGCTCTTTCTAATATACCTGTATACAGGGGCGGACTGACCATTTGGAAACTCGGGCACTGCCCGAAGGCCCGGGGTCAGTAGGGGGCCCCATGAGATGCCCCTGGTACCTTTTTCATAGGTTTTTTTGAGTTTGGGCAAGGACACAGGGGCCCCGTGATCCCCTATTGCCCGGGGGCCCCATGAGTTGTCAGTTCGCCCCTGACTGTATAACATTGCTTTCTCTGCCTCTGCCCTTAGAACATTTGTATATGCTTTTAGATACTTAATTGAAGGAATACTATATGCTATTTAGATATACTCTTACGCAGACTACTAGCATTGAATAAACCAACAATCGTCCCCTATATACAGTACCCCCTATATACCCTGCATGCAATACCTTGCATGGCAATTACATGAGAGTTGCTTTCTGGATAATACATGAGCAATAATAGTATGAATGACATCATTTTTCCCTATGGAGATTACTAGAAAGAGAAAGTAGGGATTTCCCTATGTGCAATATACTGTACATCTAAAATCTATCTTTCAATCACTTTGAAAGCTCTACTGCTTAGATGTACCTCAAAAGAATCAGCACTGTGAGAATTAATGAGTATAAACCTCACTTGGAAGTGTACCTTTATTGCATTAAAAGGATCACAGCCTGGGCAAGGTGGAGGACCCGTTCGCTCCTTCAATGTAACAATGTAAGGCAGAGAGAGCTCCTGTGCCCTGGTGGTGAAAAATAAGACTGCGGCATACCAGAATTGACGTTACCGCAATCTTGGATTTGAGGTTGCCGGCCCCGGACCACCGGCTTGCTTCCCAAGGCAGGATCAGTTCTAGGATGCCGCAGTCTCGTGTTTCACCACCAGGGCACAGGAGCTCTCTCTGCCCTACATCATTACATCAAAGGAGCAAACGGGTCCTCCACCTTGCCCAGGCTACCTCACATATTGTGATCCTTTTAATGCAATAAAGGTACACCTCCAAGCGAGGTTTATACTCATTCACTCTCACAGCGCTGGTTCTTTTGAGGTACTTGGATTCACTACATAAGTGTTAATTACAGCAGCAGGGAGGAGTTATGTCTTATATACCTTTCTAATCACTGCATGGATGGCTCTTACTGCGCTTGGAATAGTTGACACTTCACTACTGCTTAGATGGCATCAGCAAAATAACTGTGACAATATAAATTTTGCCAAGAATTAATTTGAGCAACAAGTTTTTGGAATGTGTTTTTAATATGTTATATTGCAAGTTTTTAGTGCTGTAGCAGCCAAGACTGTATTTAAAACCCTATTCTACCAGCCACCATTTATAAAAGGTTAAGAAGGCTATAGGGAGCAGAAAATGTGAAATCATTGACTTGTAAAGGGGCTGTAATAGCAGTGATTTGTAACAGTCTTTAGCAGATCTCTAAAAACTTCTAAAGGAAGTTTGAAGTCTCTAACCATTTGTCAGGGCCAGGATCGAAACCCACAATCACTGCTGTGTCCGGCATTAGCTATCTTTGCTGAGCCATCTGAGATGCTGGACAGCATCTTGTCTGAACCTTTGGATAATCTGACCTTGTACCTTGTTTCTTGTGAACCTTGAGCTTGTAGCTCCTCTCATGAACTTCCTGAACAGGTTTGGAAACAGCATCTCTCCAATCGCTATTCTGCTCCTTTGCGTACCTGCAGCTGTCCTTATCTCTACTACCACGTGTTATCAACCTTGTTTTTTGACCTTTGGCTTGTTTACTGACTATAATTCTTCTAGATCCCTACCTGGTATATCTGCGACTGGACCCTGGCTTGCTCACCTCCTGGTGGAGCAATCCTGAGGACTACGACCTGGTACTAAAACAAAGCAAAATCCATCTCCACCATCAGGAGCTTTGGTGAATACTTGTAAGCCATTAGAGCCTCGGGTGAGCCTACGTCATTCCCCAGGGTGACCTGCTTGTACACTTATCCAACTGGTTGGTGGGAATCTCTCTACGGCTAGAGCAATTGGTCTTTGAGTCTGACCCCTGACCATGACACCATTTCTTGTCAAGTGCCTGTAGTTGCTGATAGCTTCCTGTAGCAACAAAGCCACAAAATATTATATGTGGCCATTTGGAGATCTTAGGCGATGCACTTGAGGCCTCTTGTATATAATAAGGTGACCACCACTGGTATGTACAGTATTCTGTGACCTAGACCTAGTCTGCATTGGCTACTTCCTCAAGTGGTGCAACTTAATGTTTTCTAGAAACAGATAATAAGAAAAGGTAACATAGTTGAATAAACCAGATATGAGGGGCAATGCTATAGCTAATTCTCATTTTTATCACAAATTTGCACTTACGTTATAAATACAGCAAATAATGAGATTTTATCTGCCCTAGCTGTATTGAATGTTTATGCAGCATTATAGTTGCAGAGTCATGTAAGAAAAGTTGAGAAAAAAATGAAAATTCTGACTTAAGCAGCACCTGTGTCCATGCTCTTATTGTATATAAGACTTAATACAGTAAGTATGAGAACAGCCTGCAGTAGAGTCTGTTGTAACCTGAGTTATTAATGCCATGATATAACTGTTTCTGAAACGTACATAGTAAAATAAAACCTCATCTTTTATGGCAGCTTCAGTGAAATCTATTATCCATGTATCATTTGTGCTTCCCAGCGCACTTTTGTTCCTCCCTAATGCACACAAGGTAACAGAACTTTAAAATTCCACATTACTTTCATTTATGACATTTTCCTTTGAGTGGATAATAGAGCGCTGTAAAACGTAAAACCTACATTATAACTTTAGTGTCATAAATGCCGGCATGCTCGATTGTGTTTCAGATCTGCCAATTGATATCAACAGTTAACATTCTTCACATTGTCTTCACACACCATTTATAATCTTCACATCCACTTTATTAAATAGAAGAAATTAAAAAGAGGCAAAGTCTTAATTTTCTCAGCGTGCACTTAAGTTGTTTAATTTCCCACATATTGAATGGCTCATGTAGTGGTATACATTTCATGTAATTGTAGATTACCATGGAGGATATGCCTGGCCCTCCATATTAGGCCCTTGAGAGGTTTCAGATACAGTTGATAAATGTACATTATCCACCTGCACATTGTCCTCAGTGCAATGGAATTTGTGATATCCAAATACTGTATACTCAGTTTTAAAATGACAAGCGACAGTAAAGTTTTCTGTGATCCCTCACCATAGGCTAGAGATAAATGAAAATGACAAACGGCAGGTCAGCTGCATTAAACAAGGACCCAAATGAAAACTGTTTTATATTTAAAAAGATATAAAAAAATATATCCTTTGCTACCCTTTTGTATCCTTAACAGAGAGATGCACGATTAAAACAAATGTTTTTTTTGTTTTGGATTCCTTCATTAAATCATTTTGTTTTCTTATTTTATAATTTGTTTTCAGAATTAATTTTGTATATTTGGATTTGTTTTGTATATTCATTTTACTGAATCGATTAATGTTTTCTGAAGTTTGGCTATATTCATTCTTATTTCTGGAGATTACTTATGCACTCTGAGTCATCCCTGCTAGTCCAACCCACAAAGAGAAATTGAACGAGCTATATTGAACAAACAATAATGACTGCAGTAACGAAAGTAACAAATGGAATGAAATTTATTTCGGGTTCATTCGTTATGTTATGTTTCAGGGGGTCTGATGAATCCAACACCATCCAACCCAAACACAATAAGTAGGAATCATCATCTTTCACTTTTACATCTTACCATATTTATTTCAATATGTTTCCATTTCATATGAAGTGCATTTTTTATAATAATGAAAAAATGTACAATAAAAACAAAATGGATCGAATTTGGATCATTCGTTATGTCTTCACCGCTATTTCAGATGCTTCAAACATTAACAGAAGGCCCAAATTATCACATCATGCCATCCGAATGAAACAAATTAATGCAAATTAATTCTTTGTTTCGTTATAATTTATTTTGGATTCTTTGAACGTCGTTAATATTGTGATTTAGAGATTTGGATACAGTGAATATCTGAATAAGGAAAATTTTGTCCGAATTCCGATTTACATAGTTACATAGTTAGGCTGAAAAAAGACAAAAGTCCATCCAGTTCAACCATCAAAAAAAAAAAGTTATAATTCTACATCCACAGTTGATCCAGAGGAAGGCAAAAAAAACCCCAGCAAAGTTTGACACAATTTGCTCCTGCAGGGGAAAAAAAATCCTTCCTGATCCCCCGAGAGGCAATCAGATATTCCCTGGATCAAATTTACCTATAAATGTTAGTATCCAGTTATATTCTGTGTATCCAAGAAATAATCCAGGCCTTTTTTTTAAAGTAAAAGATTTGTAACAAAATGAATTGCACATGTCTAATCCTTAATATCTTTTAGCAAACCTAGATGCCGTCTTGTAGTTATCAAATGATTTGTATGATTACAATAGAAAAATGGAAGGAATTAATACAAATTGTTTACCCTGGGGTGCTGTTTCCAATATTCATTTTTGAAGGTTCATTTACACCTTTACAAATGCATTGGTAACCTTATATTGCAATATTACATGTACATTGTATTACATTGTGTGTAACGGGGGGGAGCATTCATCACCATATGCAGGTTATATGAAGATAAGGAAGAAGGAAGCTCTTTGTATAATAGATAGGCATGAGGCACTGCATGTAATAGGCATGACACACTGACTGTAATAAAGAGGGGTGATGCACTGCATGTAATAGAAAAAAATCAGAATCAGCTTTACTGGCCAGGTATGTATAGTCATACACTTTGTCTTCGGTTTAAATATTAAAAGTTCAAAATTATTCTCAGTGCACACTTGTATTAACAGGTCTTGAGGCAGGTTGAACTTCCTAAGCAGACACAGGAAGTACCTCCTTTTGTTGGGCTTTTTTTAAGAATTGCATCATTGTTGAATGTCTACTTCAAGATCCCAGAAACCTGAAGGTCTCCTCAGTTGGCACAGTCCTATTGTGTTTGAGGAGAATGGTGAGAAGGGACATTGTGAAGGGGTTTCTTCTGAATGAGGAGAATGAGGCATTTCTGTGCGGGCATGGATAGGGAAGAGTGAGTTGTCCATGTTGCAACTAATGTAATGGATGCTGGGTTGTGACGTGTCTTTGCTGGAGGGCAGATTATTCTGTTGTCTTGGATACTGGAAAGGGAGTTTTGTATAGTAGAGTGCTGTATTTCAGATCCATTTGATGTCAGGGATACTGGGGAGTGAGGCACATTTCTTGGGGGTTAAGGTCACTCCTGCTACATGGATACTGAATAGGGAGCTTTGTGTAGTGGAGTGCTGCAATTCAGATCCAGTTGATGTTGGGGAGTGAGGTATACTTCCTGGGGTTTAAGGTCACTCTTGTGACATGGATAATGGAGAGGGAGCTTTGCGTAGTGGAGTGCTGCAATTCAGATCCAGTTGATGTTGGGGAGTGAGGTGTACTTTCTGGGGTTTAAGGTCACTCTTGTGACATGGATAATGGAGAGGGAGCTTTGTGTAGTGGAGTGCTGCAATTCAGATCCAGTTGATGTTGTTGATGTTGTTGATGTTGGGGAGTGAGGTGTACTTCCTAGGGTTTAAGGTCACTCTTGTGACATGGATAATGGAGAGGGAGCTTTGTGTAGTGAAGTGCTGCAATTTAGATCCCATTAATGTCACGGATACTGGGGAGTAAGGTGTACTTCCTGGGGGTTAAGTTCACCCTTGTGGCATGGATACTGGAGAGGGAGCTTTGTGTGTGCACCAACAGTATGACATTATATTGGCACTGATGATGTGGAACACTTCTTAATAGAGTGTTGAGATCCTAGATCGCTTTGCCATGGAGGCAGTCTTCAGCGTCGACTTTAGAAAAAAACTAAACCTACATACCGTAGGTACATAGGCTTTGGGGGTCCTGAAGAGCCCTCCAGTAATGGATATTCATTCAGGTAACAGGTGTGCTCCAAAACAGTGCATGTAATGGAGCCAGTGGCTGTACCTATCATGTAACCAGCTTTCTCATACTGTTTACAAGTTATTCCACTTCTATGATGCCTCTTTTCAAGGCTGAGCTATGTGCTTCATATAAGAAAACAAAGAGGTATTGAGAATAAACATTGCATCACGTAAATGAGAAAATAAGAAGCGACTGGTTCTATTGAAAGGGGTACAGGACTCGATTCACCAGCCTGTAATGCAGAAATGTACCTTGCTAAGATATGATATTATTGACCCCAGTAAACTGATTTAGGAACTGTTTGTGAAAGATGAACGCTGTCTTTTATAGACAAGATCTGTCCTTGGAATACTTGTGGATGGGAATCCTAGTCACAGCTGTCCTTGGTTAAGGCTACAATGGCATTGAATTCTAGACGCTCACAAAGAATGATCAGATCCAGCTTACAAACAAAAGCCTATATGTAGGCTTAATATTTTTTTCATACTGTGAATATCAATAAAAAGCTTCCCAGTTCCGTTAACTCTACACTTGCATTGAGAGACATCCAGCTTTAGCACTACAGAAGAAAATGGCAGTAGCAGTATGTTAATCCCATCATGCTTTGGAAAAACTCATAAATTGCCTGCCTCTGCTCGATGACTTACAACAAGCATGGTTTATTCAGACCCAGAGTGGCAATCTGGCTATTCAAGCATTTCCCACAGGGGTTGGTGTGTTTAGGAGCATCAGTGGGCTGATGTTTGTGCTTATAGGTAACTGCAAGGGGAAAATAAACTTGTGGCTGGGACTTTATAGATGCCTAGACATATAGTAAAAGCTTACAACATCCAAAAATTACAAAACTCATTTATTACACAAACATTAAAAATATCATGGATGATCAGTACATTTTTTCCAGTCTCTATGAAAATTGCTTACAAAAACGATATACCACCATGTCCTCCACATGTTACAAAAGATGTAAATGTGACTTGCTTGAACATAATATTATTGTTCATATGGAGGAACCCAACATGTTCCAAGCAGTATACATTACATTATCTGAAATATAAAAACTATATCCAGATATATAACATATACATTATCCTTGTTAGAATGCCAATATTTACATACAGTACAAGGACAAGAGGGAACAACAGGCATGTAGGGTAAAATGTGCAGCTTGATGCCTCTACCTGGCCAACATAGATACCCTTCAAATTTAAACAACACTGGGAGAAAGTCACAAGGGTTGCTGTCGATGCCATCATTTTTCTGCAAAAATAAGAAAGCCAAGTGCATTATGTCAAAATTGCAAAATTCAATAGAAAACTTGCAATATGTGTAGGCTCACATAGGATTAAATGCATTAATTAGTTGGAATTGACTGTAAATTGACTATGCATTTCATTAAAGTCTACTAAGTGTAGGTTGGTTGGTCCAAAAAAAAAATATCATCCAAAAAAATCTTAGTAGATGAAGTAATTAGGTTGTAACATTTCAGTCTGCAGGATTTGTAATTATAGATGTCCCTCTTAATTCTCAAACTGGTTTACTGATAAAGTGAAATAGGCTCTATAAAGTAACATACCTGTATATGGACAAAGCAGAATGAATATATTACTGAATAGATTAAAAAAAAATCTGTTCACATGGTTAATTAATTTTAGCCAATCAGATAACAATAGCATGTGGACACAGAAGAAAGGAAGATTCTGAAAAGAGCCAGCCCATGTGTTATAGGTAAAGATTGTAGAAAAAGAGGTATGAAGCACTATGTATAAAACAGATGCATGAGACACTGTTAGTAAATAAGAGATGTAAGGTCCTGAATATATTTGATAAGTATCAGATTCTGTGTGCTACAGAGAGAACAAGGCAATGCATGTAACAGTCTTTAAGCACTGTGTGCTTCAGATAGTTATGAAGTGTAAATGCACACTAGCTAAAAAAAAAAAAAGAACCTAGCAGCTGCTTTGAGCATTTTTTTCTGCTTCTAGAAGCAAATAGTGTTATGTTTTTGAAGCTTTAGCTTCTAGTAGCGGAAAAAAACTCTTTTTGGGAGCAATTTGCTGACAAAAGAATGAACACTTTTTTCTTAGTGGGCCACCAATATCCAGATTTCGATAAAGGAAGAGGCCCTTGTCTCCCCCAAAAAGTATGGATTGGGGGTGACCCCCACTCTTACATAGTTACATAGTGTGGCTGAAAAAAGACAAAAGTCCATCCAGTTCAACCATAAAAAAATAAAATCCTATATATAATCTTATACCCACAGTTGATCCAGAGGAAGTCAAAAAACCTAGCAAAGCATGATCCAATTTGCTCCTGCATGGGAAAAAATTGCTTCCTAATTCCCCAACAGGCAATGAGATATTCCCTGGATCAATTTTACCTATAAATGTTAGTATCCAGTTATATTATGGATATTAGGAAATAATCCAGGCCTTTTTAAAGCAATCCACTGAGCTGTCCAGAACCAAATCTTCAGGGAGTCTCTTCCACATTTTCACAGCTCTTACTGTGAAGAAACCTTTCTGTATTTGGAGACTAAATCTCTTTTCCTCCAGACGTAAAGAGTGCCCCCTTGTCCTCTGTGATGACCTTAGGGTGAATAACTCTGCACCGAGTTCTCTATATGAACCACTGATGTATTTATACATGTTGATCATATCTCCCCTTAATCTCCTCTTCTCAAGAGAGAATAAATTCAGTTCCTCTAATCTTTCCTCATAGCTGAGCTCCTCCATGCCTCTTATCAGTTTGGTTGCCCTTCTTTGCACTTTCTCCAGTTCCCCAGTGTTCTTTATCTCAGTTGGTGCCCAAAATTTAATTGCATATTCCAGATAAGGTTTTACTAATGATTTGTACAGGGGTAAAGTGATATATCTGTCTCTGGAATCTATACCTCTTCTAATACAAGAGAGGATTTTACTTGCTTTAGAAACCGCAGCTTGGCATTGCATGCCATTATTAAGCTTGTCATCTACCAGAACTCCCAGATCCTTCTCCACCATTGATTCCCCCAGTTGTACCCCCCTAGTATGTATGATGCATTTATATTCTTAGCCCCCAAGTGTATAACCTTACATTTATCAACATTAAACCTCATTTGCCACATAGTTGCCCAATTAAACAGAGCATTGAGGTAGGCTTGGAAGTTGAAGACATCCTGTAAGGACGTATTCCACTGCACAGCTTGGTGCAAAGACCGAAACAGTGTTTTTATTCCCAGACCCTATATCGTTTATAAATATATTATAAATATATCCTCTGGAACTCACTGCCCCAATCCATCAGACTGTCGCCTTCTCTATTCACATTCAGGCGCTCCCTCAAAACCCATCTCTTCAGGGAAGCCTACCCCACCCTCACCTAACGGCCATCCTCCCTCATTCCTCCTACCACTTCATCCCCCCCAGCCACTTCCTACTGTACCTTTACCCCCTCCCTCCTAGATTGTAAGCTCGTAAGAGTAGGGCCCTCTTACCCCTCGTACGCTGTCTGTCTTTGTTGTACTGTGCCATGTATTGTCCCCCCCTATTGTACAGCGCTGAGCAAACCCTTTGGCGCTATATAAACTCGTAGTAATAATAATAATAATAATAATATTAAAAAGTTAGGGTCCCAACACTGAACCTTGGGGTACACCATTGACAACCCTAGTTGTAGAATTCAGATTATGAATCATTAACCACTACTTTCTGAATACAATATTTTAGCCAGTTGTCTATCCATTTGCATACAGATTTATCCAAGCCCATAGACTTTACCTTACACATTTGCCATGTGTGGGGAACTGAGTCAAATGCTTTTGCAAAATCCAAGTATACCACGTCCACAGCCACCCCCACTGTCTTTTTCTTCCATTTTTAATTGCCAGCAATTATTTTGTTTACATTCAGCTGTCAGCAGAGAACCCCACCGGCAGCTAATAAGTCATTGGTTGTTAAGGATGCATTGGCCAGCTTGCTACTAAAGAAGCTAAACGCTGCCAAACACTGGCACACAAAAGGGAAAAATGCCGGGAAAATAACACTCATATTCAATGTATTTTTTTTCAGCATTTTTCCAGTGTTTTTTTCAGCTCCTAGTGTGCATGGAGCCTTAATGTAAGAGAGGTATGAGGCTCTTCATTTAATGGGCAGATGTAAGGCATTGCAAACACTAAATGTATGAAACACTGCATAATATAGAAATGCATGAGGCACTGAATGTTACATAAAAACAAGAGGCACTGCATGTAACAAAGATATAGGATATTCTGGGGAATTTGTAAAAAGGGTCTGAGACACTCTTTAGAATTTTGACAGGCCTCTGCATGGCAAATAGTGGTGCAGGTGACAAATTCATGTATCTATTGTAAACCTGTTACCCATATGAACACTCTGCTGTCAGTCCAGCTGAGCTTCCTCCTGCTTATCCAGCTGTCACACAGACATTGCAGACCAAGGAGTTTTGTAGCTGGGTTGGCGAAGACTGATGTGGATTCAGACACTAGTATCCAAACAGGTCCACTCCCCTTGTGATTGGCAGCAGATGGAAGGCAGATCCATAGCCAGTAGACAGCCTATTATTGGCTATAGAATCGTCCCCCTGACAGCTGTTAATCACAAGGAGAGGGCATACCTGACGGGGAACTAGTGTCTCAAGTTCCCCATCAGTCTCTGCCCACTGTTAGCTTTACTGGTTACTAGAAGGCTGTTGGCTGTGAAGCTGATGGAGTCCATAATGACCAGTGACAGGTGGGGAGGGGAGGAGGTAGCAATGGCAAACATGCTACCTGCTACACAGTGTGCAGAGATGGGCACTGTGCCTAACTCTGTACACCAACTTAGTCAGGTTTAATTACCTCCAGCTTTGTTATCTACATACTGGAGGTAATTATTTTTTAATTTGGTGCAGTAATAGAGCCACTTTGTAAACGTGGCGCTATTAAGAACCATCTGAATCCGCCGCACATGCAAGTAAAGCTACCATATTGGAGGACATGGATTTTTAACTCTGGCACAGGCTATTTTAAAGGGCCATACCACCAGAAAGGTGTTGTTAAAACTTTACTGAATTCCCATGATTATGAGTAGAAGATAGTTTTGAGGCATTACATGTAATGAAGCATGTCCTAGAACAGGTATGAAGCACTGTGGTTAAGAGAGAGACTTGATTTTCTTTGTGTAATATTCAGACATGAGGCACTATGTGTAATAGAGAGTTAAGAGGCACAGGGTTTAATATAGTTACATTGTGTGTAACGAAGAGCTAGGATACAGGAACTGTAGGGAAAGAAGAGGTATGAGGCTCGGTGTATACAAAAGGTATAAGACACTGAGGGTAACTTAAAAATATGGGTCACTGCATGCATAGTTGTAATACATTGAATATAAACTTAAGTGCAGCGCTTAGAGTAAACAAGTGATAAATAATATAAAACCGTGCAATCTCATATGCAAACCAATACAATATTATTAGTATTATTATTATTTCAGGTACTTATATAGCGTCATCAATTTATGCAGCGCTTTACATATATATATATATATATATATATATATATATATATTGTACATTCACATCAGTCCCTAACCCTCAAGGGCGTACAATCTAAGGTCCCTAACTCACATTCATACATACACATACTAGGGCCAATTTAGACAGGAGCCAATTATCCGACCAGCATGTCTTTGGAGTGTTGGAGGAAACGGGAGTACCCAGAGGAAACCCACGCAGGCACTCGGAGAACATTCAAACTCCAATATAAATTAAAAGTCTCATAAAAAGTCCACCATAAAAATTGTAAATCCAGTGCTATCCTCACAGAGACGAGAAAACGAATCTTCCAAATTAATGTGAAGCAAAAACGGAAAAGCTAGACACTTCCACCAATCCACCAAGTGCATAAGATTGGACGCTTACCAAATGGTGCAACCACTGGTTAAGGTATAGTCAAAAAGGCTTCAGATCAATCCGTGCTTAGGGTATGCATATCCTGAATAGCATGGCTCCTCCTGGCATAGCATCTCAAAAGTATCCATAGAAATAAATAGAAACACCAGGGACCCTCATAGTGTAGTAGGTCCCCCTGATGATGTCAACTCTGATGAAACACATTGGGCGGGGCCACAGGATGTGATGTTGTTACGCTGACCCGGAAGTGGAGTTGTGCATGACACGAGTGGAGGAGGAAATACATTGTGAAGATTGTATGATTACTGCCTGGCTATTTATCACTCTTGTGAGTAGTTTTGTTTTTAATAAATTGTATGTTTTTATAGCCACTACACTATGAGGGTCCCTGGTGTTTCTATTTATTTCTATGGATACTTTTGAGATGCTATGCCAGGAGGAGCCATGCTATTCAGGATATGCATACCCTAAGAGCGGATTGCTTTGAAGCCTTTTTGACCATACCTTAACTGGTGATCGTGCCATTTGGTAAGGGTCCAATCTTATGCATGGAGGTGGATTGGCAGAAGTATCTAGCTTTTCCATTTTTGCTTCACATTCATTTGGAAGATTCTTGTCTCTGTGAGGACGGCACTGGATTTACACTTTTTATGGTGGGCTTTTTTGTGACTTTTTGTCTATTTTATAATATATTGGTTTGCATATGAGATTGCACGGTTTTATGTTATTTATCACTTGTTTACTCTAAGCGCTGCACTTATGTTTATATCTAATTTTTAGAGTTTGTATCATCACTCTTTGTGCTGGTTGCTACAGTTGTGACCAAAATTATTCAACCCCCAATGCTGTAAAGGGGTTTAGGGACTATAGTGTACATTTGGAATTGTATTCAGAATCAAATCCTACAAGGACGTTGTAACTACCCAAATGCAACTAAAATGACATCAATTGTTTATGTAATACAGTAGTAAATGGTTCTTATGTGGTTTCTTCATTGCCACAATTATTCAACCCCTTAAAGACTACCACTCTGAAGAACAGAGGTTCATACAGGTGCTTTCCATCAGGTATTGAAAACACCTGTGGATGTCACCGAGCAGCAATCAAGCATAATAAGCACCAATTAGGCAGCTTTAAAATGACTGTGATACTCAGCTCCTTCTAGACATTTACTGGTGTGGTTACAAACATGGTGAAGGCAAGAGAATGGTCCAGGAAGACAAGAGAAGAGGTGATTTCTCTTCACAGGAAGGGCAATGGCTATAAGAAGATTGCAAAGATGTTAAACATACCAAGAGACACCTTAGGAAGCATCATTCGCAAATTCAAGGCAAAGGGCACTGTTGAAACGCTACCTGGTCGTGGCAGAAAGAAGATGCTGACTTCGACTGCTGTGCGCTACCTGAAGCGTAGAGTGGAGAGAAGTCCCCGTGTGACTGCTGAGGAACTGAGAAAAGATTTGTCAGATGTGGGTACAGAAGTTTCAGCCCAGACAATAAGACGCACACTGCGTAATGAAGGCCTCCGTGCCAGAACTCCCAGGCGTACCCCCTTGCTGTCTCCAAAGAATAAGAAGAGTCGACTGCAGTATGCCAAAAGCCATGTGGACAAACCACAAAAGTTGTGGGATAGTGTTCTGTGGACTGATGAAACAAAATTAGAACTGTTTGGGCCCATGGATCAACGCTATGTTTGGAGGAGGAAGAACAAGGCCTATGATGAAAAGAACACCTTGCCTACTGTGAAGCATGGTGGAGGGTCAATCATGCTTTGGGGCTGTTTTGCTTCTGCAGGTACAGGGAAGCTTCAGCGTGTGCAAGGTACCATGAATTCTCTTCAGTACCAGGAGATATTGGATGGAAACGTGATGCAGTCCGTCACACACCTGAGGCTTGGGAGACGTTGGACCTTTCAACAGGACAATGATCCCAAGCATACCTCCAAGTCCACTAGAGCATGGTTGCAGAGGAAAGGCTGGAACATTTTGGAGTGGCCATCGCAGTCACCAGACTTAAATCCGATTGAGAACCTCTGGTGGGACTTAAAGAAAGCAGTTGCAGTGCGCAAGCCTAAGAATGTGACTGAACTGGAGGCCTTTGCCCATGAAGAATGGGCGAAGATACCCGTAGATCGCTGCAAGACACTTGTGTCAAGCTATGCTTCACGTTTAAAAGCTGTTATAACTGTAAAAGGATGCTGTACTAAGTACTAAGATTGAATGTCACTTGGGGGTTGAATAAAACTGATAATGCTGTGAGCACAGAAAAGACATTTGTGGTTATTTCATTATAACTGTTATGTTATATTTGTCTGACCTACAAGTGCCTCTTTAATGTAAATGTAAGCAAGATGACTGAATGATCAAAAGCAATGTCAAACTGGCCAAAACACTCAATTTCAGTGGGGGTTGAATAATTTTGGTCACAACTGTATGATTTATTGTTGCACCTGAGTGTAGAATTTTTATATATATAATACATTGAACATGTTTCAGTGTGCTACAGCGTAATGATGAAAAATGTGCAATGCTTTTTATTTTTTTTTCATAGGCTGGGAGAAATCTGTATTGCCTAATTTCGGTGTAGGCATTGGTCTAGGACTTGCCTGTGATGTGTGGAAGGGGTTCCTGCATTACAATTCTGAGCAGAGTTCCAAATATTGTATTTAAGCAGTTAAACCTGTATTTCAACTTTGTATTTAGCTGTTTGCCCTGAGTTCACTAATAAAGTCAAACAGTCAAAATAAGTCTGTTATCAATGCAGGAGGTGTGCAAGAAAACATAGATGGTCATATAACAGTATTTTTTTTAATGTATAATTTCATTTAGTGCATTTGTGTCTGCTAATGGATGTGTTGATCACAACAGCAGGGATCCGGATCCAGCAGTGAAAATGTTAACTTTCACATATAGAAAATTGACATTTTTCTCTGCACAGCAAGAACTTCATCCTTCTCACCTTCTTAAAAGCATTCTTATTCAGTCAAGGTTTCCTCGAGCAGCAAAGTAAGATTTAAAATGAGGTCCGAGGCATGAAAATCAAATGCAAAAAATACAGGCTTTTTCTTTGAATTTCACAAGGTTATTTATAAACAGAGATTAGAGGGGAGAGTCGGAATGCATTTTCATTATGCATCTTTGAGACGCGTTTGGCGCTTTCCTTTGTGTGCGCTTGCCTTGCCTTGCTCTGCTGGACAGATACAAATATTTGTCACCTTTTAAATCTTCACTTGGATGCGTGGCTTTCTTGGCTCTATAAATCGCACATAAACTCTCACATGGCATCATGTATATAACAAACTGAAAGCTAACTTCACCTTTTTCACATTTTCTAGCTGTAGCAGATTTGTGGTGCATGTTTTATTTTCTCCATTATGTTTTATTTCCTTTTTTTTTTTTTTTTCTTGCTCTTATTCATAATTCTTCACTTTTTTCCTTTCAGTATCATCAACATTTTATATTTAAAGCCTACTCATGCTTTTGCACTTTAGGTGCACTTTACTACACTTAAATTGTATGAAGAGTTCTGTATGGTATTTCCTGTAGGATATTATATATAAGAAAGAGAGTGCATAATATAACGATTATTGAATTAAAACTGTAAGATATTGCACCCACAGGAGGCTTGGATAAAGAGGTTCTACCCCAAAAAGCATTAAGTGGGCATACATCTCTTCCAGGTTTAGGCTAGGGTTTCACCTGAGCTCTGGCCTGGGTCATTCTGTTGCAGAGATATGTGGGAACAACTAAAACTCTTCCCTCTCTGCCTATTATTGTGTAGCCAACATCCAGCCAAACTTCTGGCCCTGACTAGATACCCTTATATCGATGCAAGGCAATGTACTGTATATGCCTATTATACACCAACTTGTACATGTAAGTATAAAATGTTTTAATTTTTAGTTAAAACATGCAGTTGTGTTCAAAATAATAGCAGTCAGACATCACTAACCTGATCAATCACTGTTTTTGGTAGAAATTATATTTCTACATGGCAAATAATTTACTAGCAGGTGTAGTAGAGTAATAAAAATCCAACAGACCCAACAGTCATGACATGCATGCTGCTGATTCTGTGTAATTGAATCACTAATTGAAAGGGGCATGTTCAAAATAATAGCAGTGTGGAGTTCTATTAGTGAGGTCATTCATTCTTTGAAAAACAGGTGGCAATTATTGCCCTTATTTAAGGAAGGAAGGCAGCAAATGTTGTACTTGCTGGTTACAGTGCATTTCTCTCTGAAATTCTGAGGAAAATGGCTCGTTCCAGACATTGTTGAGAAGAACAGCGTACATTGATTAAAAAGTTGATTGGAGAGGGGAAAACATATAAAGAAGTGCAGAAAATGATAGGCTGCTCAACTAAAATGATGGCAAATGCTTTAAAATGGAAACCAAAACCTGAAAGACGTGGAAGAAAGCAAAAAACTACCATTCAATTGGATAGAAGAATAGCCAAAATGGCAAGGACTCAGCCAACAATCAGCTCCAGGAAGATCAACGAAGGTCTAAAGTTACCTGTGAGTACTGTTACAATTAGAAGACGCCTATGTGAAGCCAAGCTATCTGCAAGAAGCCCCCGCAAAGTCCCACTGTTGAAAAAAAGACGTGCTGAAGAGGTTACAATTTGCCAAAGAGCACATTGACTGGCCTAAAGAGAAATGGCGCAACATTTTGTGGACTGATGAAAGTAAGATTGTTCTTTTTGGGTCTAGTGGCCGGAGACAGTTTGTCAGACGACCCCCAAACACTGAATTCAAGCCAAAGCAAAATCTTCAAACATTTTTCAGTTTATATAGTGAATGTTTGAGTTTGTAAAGAAAAATACAAACACTGCTATTTTTTTGAACAGTCTAATATTCACTTTTCTTCAATTTTTTCTAGAGGATCAACACAAATTTGATATATTTTTCTTCATGTTTTGATTTGGAATAGAATGTGTAGTGTTCCCAATGCATTTGTGTGTATGGAAATAAAAGCTATTAGAAGGATTTTGAGCTTTATTCACTTTTTTCAACACACTATTATTTTGAACACAACTGTATGTTAAAATGCACACATATACACCATTAAAGGAACTTAACCACTTGCACCTTGGGCATACAAGGTACATCCAACAAAACATAAGCAGGCCTTGTACGCCCTGATCCCCCCCCCCCAGTGACTGCTGTGCCCATCAAAATCACTAAGACTGATTGCCAATTTGACATTCTGTTCTCAATGTATAAGTATAGACACAGAGGATTCTGTATATATGAACAGTGTGAAGGGGCAAGAGGGTGAGGGCACTCTCCCAAAGTATGATAAGGTCCTATTACCTATCAAGCGCATATATTATTGCAGTACCCCACAGTAAACAAGAAAGCATCTTTTGATGAATTCTGATGTTAATAGGAATTTTTGCATTGTGTCTCACCAAATAAGCTTCCTTCTGCAGATTGTATATTGTTGCTGTTCTGTAAACAGCAATTTAACAGCCTAAAAAAGACTCACCTGTAGTGTGAGAAGAGGCAATGTTGGCTCTGGTTTGGGATTGTTAAAGAGAAACTGTCACCTTGCCCATACAGGACAAGGTGGCAGTGTCTGTGTAAAAGGCACACCTGCACAATGATATACTGCTTGTCAGCACTCCCCTGCAGTTTCTGCTTCAGCCGATCACTCTCTGTCACTCTCGATCATTATGACACTGTTCAGGTCTAGCAATTGACTGCTAGACCTGAGTGCTGTCACAGGGGAGGAGGTCATAATCTCCCCCAAACCTGGAGGCACCAGATATTGTTGCCTGCTGTGACAGAAAGAGGAGTGAGTGTAAGGCTTTAGGGGAAAGGGAGGTTGGCCTTTATCCAGAAAATTACACTTTGCTGTGCATGGGCAAGGTGACAATCTATCTTAACCACTTGCCGACCGCGCATAGCCGAATGACGGCTTCACCGCGGCCGGCCAGTTCTGAGTGGACGTCATATGACGTCCTCCCAGAACGCGCTCTCCTGCGCGCCCCAGGGGGCGCGCACCCGGCGATCTCCGTGATCGCTGTGTCCTACGGACACAGCTGATCACGAGATGTGGTGAAAGGCCGATCCCACCAGCCTTTTACCACGTGATCAGCGGTGTCCAATGACACGCTGATCACAGGAAAATGCAAGTGCCGGTTCTCGGCTGCACTTTCCTCACGCTGTCAGATCGTGAGGAAAGTACTGCCGAGAACCGGCAGTTGTCAGAGCGGGGATCGGCACCGATCATCAGGGCACTGATGATCAGTGCCCTGATGATCGGTGCCCAGCAGTGACCCCCGCAAGTTCCGATCAGCTGTGCGCCCACTAGCCCTGCCCACCCATTCCCAGCAGTGCCCCCACCTGTGCCCAGCAGTGCCCCCACCTGTGCCACTCTGCAGTGCCACCTACCTGTGCCCAGCAGTGCCACCTACATGTGCCCAGCAGTGCCACCCACCTGTGCCCACCAGCGCCACCCACCTGTGCCCACCAGTGCCACCCACCTGTGCCCACCCACCAGTGCTGTCCACCAGTGCCACCCACCAGTGCCACCCACCAGTGCTGCCAGTCAGTGCCACCAGTCAGTGCCCAGGGGTTGTGCCAGTCAGTGCCGCCAGTCAGTGCCCAGAAGTGATGCCAGTCAGTGCCGTCTATCAGTACCCATCATCAGTGTCACCTATCAGTGCCGCCTATCAGTGCTGCATATCAGTGCCGCCTATCCGTGACCCCTAATTAGTGCTGTCTATCAGTGCCGCCTATCCGTGCCACCTCATTAGTACTGCCTATCAGTGCCCTTTAGTGCTGCCTATCAGTGCCCATCAGTGCCGCCTATCAGTGCCCATCAGTGCCGCCTCATCAACGCAAATCAGTGAAGGAGAAAAAATACCTGTTTGAAAAATTTTATAAAAGAAACAAATAAACTTTTTTTTTTTTTCAAATTTTTTGCACTTTTTTTAATTTATAGCGCAAAAAGTAAAGCGCCCAGTGGCGATTAAATACCACCAAAAGAAAGCTCTATTTGTGAGAAAAAAATGATCAAAATTTCATATGGGTACAATGTTGCATGACCGCGCAATTGTCAATCAAAGTGCGGCAGCGCTGAAAGCTGAAAATTGGCCTGGTAAGGAAGGGGGTATAAGTGCCTGGTAGGCAAGTGGTTAAAGAGGTGTCAGTGACAAGGTGCAGCAGCAGTTCCCACATGGGATGTTCTTGCACAGGACACTGCTTCTATTGATGAATGGAGTGGTGGAGGAGGAAGGCAGATCCTAAACAGGGCTCTGCTTCCATTTGTGAATGGAGTAGGGGAGAAGGAGGGGAGCTCTTACACAGCATTCTGCCCCATTGGTGAATGGAGTGGCAAGGGAAAGGGAAAACTTAAGAAGTGGCAAGTGGAAGGGAAAACTTAAGAAGGCCAAAGACAAGTCGAAAACCAAAAAAATATTCTTGGTCTTTCGTTTTTTGCATCAATAGTGTGCCAGCTGCGACATGCGATTTTCGTGTTGCAATCGAAAGTGCCTGATTCAACATGTTGGATTTTGTTTAGAAAAACAAAACAAATGATGGAACAATTGTATGTGCCACTTTCATTTTTCAATTGACAGAACGTTCAGTGTCTGACTCTTCTATGGCTGGCCTTGTACAGGGCTTTGCTCCCATGGATAAACGGGGTTTCAGAGCAGCAAGGACAAGTCTTAATCAGAGCTTTGATCCTAACAGTAAATGGAGTAGTTGGTACTTTCCTTATTCCACACAGTTCCAATAGGAAAGGAAATCTGCTACCCTTGATTGGTGCCTGTTCATGTGGAGAAATCTCACAACAGTGTCCTGGCTAGAGCATCAGATGGTCTCAGCTGCGATGTGACCCACCCGAGAACATCAGTTCCGTCTCCAAACTCCCCTTTACACAATTTCAGGCTCTGCAAGGTTGCAAATAGAGATGAGCGAATTATTCAAAAATTCGATTTGGCTGATTCGCCGAATTTGTGGAATAAATTCGATTCGATGCGAATTTATTCGCTGCGAATTTAACTTATAAAAAGGGTTTCTAGGCTTCAGAGAGCCTTTATATTAGTGCAGAACACTGTACCTTTAATTTAAATGCCCTTGGAGTCTGCTGGGGAAGAGAAATAATACTGTCAGTCAGTATGACATGCAGATGCGTGCCGTCGATCTTAGAATCACCGCACACTTCACTCATTTGGGCAGTCACGGGGCCAAAACCAGAGTGTGGAGCCACAGTGTGGCGGTGGAGGCAGCAGCAATGGGAGGCTATACAGCACCCTATGACAAAATGGAACCCACCAGCAGTGTGAGGAGACCTGAAAGTGGCACATGGCAGAGTGTGGCGATGGAGACAGCAGCAATGGGAGGCCGTACAGGGACCCATGACACACTCTGGACCTGGCAGCAGCATGAGGAGGCGGTACAGGGGCCCATGGCAAGAAGAAGAAGAAGAAGAAGAGGATGAGGATGAAGAAGAAGAAGTAGGATGAGGATGAAGAAGAAGAAGAAGAAGTAGGATGAGGATGAAGAAGAAGAAGAAGTAGGATGAGGATGAAGAAGAAGAAGAAGTAGGATGAGGATGAAGAAGAAGAAGAAGAAGTAGGATGAGGATGAAGAAGAAGAAGAAGAAGTAGGATGAGGATGAAGAAGAAGAAGTAGGATGAGGATGAAGAAGAAGAAGAAGAAGTAGGATGAGGATGAAGAAGAAGAAGAAGAAGTAGGATGAGGATGAAGAAGAAGTAGGATGAGGATGAAGAAGAAGAAGTAGGATGAGGATGAAGAAGTAGGATGAGGATGAAGAAGAAGAAGTAGGATGAGGATGAAGAAGAAGAAGAAGAAGTAGGATGAGGATGAAGAAGAAGAAGAAGAAGAAGTAGTAGGATGAGGATGAAGAAGAAGAAGAAGAAGAAGTAGGATGAGGATGAAGAAGAAGAAGAAGAAGAAGAAGAAGTAGGATGATGATGAAGAAGAAGAAGTAGGATGAGGATAAAGAAGAAGAAGAGAAGAAGAAGTAGGATGAGGATGAAGAAGAAGAAGTAGGATGAGGATGAAGAAGAAGAAGAAGTAGAATGAGGATGAAGAAGAAGAAGAAGAAGAAGAAGTAGGATGAGGATGAAGAAGAAGAAGAAGTAGGATGAGGATGAAGAAGAAGAAGAAGTAGGATGAGGATGAAGAAGAAGAAGAAGTAGGATGAGGATGAAGAAGAAGAAGTAGGATGAGGATGAAGAAGAAGAAGTAGGATGAGGATGAAGAAGAAGAAGAAGTAGGATGAGGATGATGAAGAAGAAGAAGAAGTAGGATGAGGATGAAGAAGAAGAAGAAGGATGAGGATGAAGAAGAAGAAGTAGGATGAGGATGAAGAAGAAGAAGAAGTAGGATGAGGATGAAGAAGAAGAAGAAGAAGAAGTAGGATGAGGATGAAGAAGAAGAAGAAGGATGAGCATGAAGAAGAAGAAGAAGAAGAAGTAGGATGAGGATGAAGAAGAAGAAGAAGAAGTAGGATGAGGATGAAGAAGAATTCCAGTGCAGCAAAAAGTGTATCTGCAGAGAGCTCCGCTATTTCTGACAGTTCTCTGACAGTTCCTTCACATTTACAGCGGTTGAAACATTGTATCTATTTGTTTCTGAATAAAAACATCTGTATCCTAAATGGAAACAAATAGATACAATGTTTCAACTGCTGTAAATGTGAAGGAACTGTCAGAGAACTGTCAGAAATAGCGGAGCTCTCTGCAGGGACACTTTTTGCCGGCTGTAGAAGGGATGAAAATCGGCCGATCGGGGAAAATTCGATTCGCGCATCCGAAGTTTGCTAATGTTCGGATTCGGCGCGAATCGAATTTTTCCTAATATTCAAAACGAATTCCACTTCGCCAGGTTCGATTCGCTCATCTCTAGTTGCAAATGCAAACAAAATACTACAGACTGCCAATTATTCATGATACCAATTTATTATTATTATTATTATTATTATTATTATACAGGATTTATATAGTGTCAACAGTTTGTGCAGCACTTTACAAAATGAAGGTAGACATTACAGTTACAATACAATTTGGTACAAGAGGAAACAGAGGGTCCTGCTCGTTAGAGCTTGCAATCTAGGAGGAAGGGTTGAGTGATACAAAAGGTAATAGCTGTGGGGGATGAGCTGATGGAGGAAATAAATGGTGGTTTACTAGGTAGAAGCAGGATAGGCTTCTTTAAAGAGAAATTAATTTATTGCACTTACAATACTTTAAAAGATATAGCTTAAGATATCGTAAGTGCAACGTGTTCGTAGGTGCCGTGAGAAAGACCATAAATACAATGCTGTCTCTGAGATATACTATTCCAGTTCCTGCACCTGTTCTACAATGGCAACTGGAAAGGGAATTACATCAGGACTCCTTGTGTTTCTGATTCAGCATAAATATAGTTTTACTACTGCTTCCTCTACCCGTGCAGCCCCCAGCTATAAATAAACTGTTTTTAAATATGTTTCTCGGACTCTACCAAAATTTGTGCTATGATGCTATTTTGAGATGGCTAAAGCTAAATCATCTTTGGTGCCTAAAGAGAACAGCCAGCTACTGTCCCCTGTACATAAATAACCCAGAGATTTACAATTCCGGTGGATGGAAGATTGCCTGAACCATACAGTGCAGAGGCAGAGAGTGTAAATAGGTTCTTAATACACTGTTGAATATCTAAGCATCTTTCTTGCACAGGTTTTCATCTTTTGAACATGATAACAATATTTGCAAGGTCAATGGATCTTGGCACAAAAATTATAATTTTAAAAGGATGACATGCATTTTATTTAGTTGAAAAATGTACACATTTATTTAAGGGGCAGCCAATTCAATTTAGTGATATACAAAACAATCACTATTAGTTCACTGCAATAAAGGAAAAACATAACACATTTTCCATAAGCACTACTTATTATTGAATAGTTTTCCTTAAAGCATACATGTTTCCAGCTTAATAAAAGCAAACACAGTGCCACATTACCAGTATCATTCTTGACAGCCACCTCTATTCCCACTATAGACCTACAAAGACTGTATGCAAATAAAGACTTAAATGAAAGTCGGTATTTGAATACTGCTAAGTATGCATCCTGCAACTCGTGGCAGTGCACAGGCTTGACAATTGGCTGCTCAGCACTAAGTGATGCATTGTAGGAGGCCAGAGAGAGCATGCGTATGTGTCTTCTCATACTTTGAAGTTCAGCATAGCAGATCCAGATGGCGGGCATCAATGCTATTTGAATGATATTACATCAATGCTATTTGTATGATATCGCGGCTGAAGTTGGCTGCTTCTCATGGGCTTTGTTTTAACCTTTAAATTGAGCTCTGACCATGGGGTCTCCCTCCAACACCACCCGCTTGCTGCCCAAAGGAGTGTCTAGTAAAGTGTTATTGAAGGTTGTTTTTTTTTTTTTTTTTAATAAAATCAAACGAAGATGTTAAACCTGCCTGCACTGTGCAACGATATTGCATAGAGCTGTTCCCTACGTCCTCTTTTAGAGTCCCTTGCCAGCGCTGTCCACTCCTTCCTGTGGGTGCCCCCTCAGTAAGCCGTGTGCTATGGTAGCACCTGTGAGGGTGCAGTCCTGAGCTGGGCTGTGTGCATCCATGCATACACATAGTACTGACAGAAGCAGGAGTCTTTGGCTCTCAGAGTCTCCTGTGAGACCAGTAAGAGAGAGTAGCTACACTGCAGTTGAGACAGCGCTGGGGCATGAGAGGATTCCGTAAGTGTTTAGGGATGGGCAGATATTGGAAGGTTTTTTTCACCTTAATGGAAAGAATGCATTAAGGTAAAAAAAAACTTTTGAGTATAGACCCACTTTAATTGATAATTGCGGTGTTCATTAGAAAAATAGAAGGGTGGAAGAAGTTGGAGTTAAATCAAGGCCTCTATTGAGTTAATTGTGTGTTACCAAAGCATTTCCTCACCCTACCAAAGTCAGTGTTAGTCTATGAAGTTTATTCCAACAGGAGGGCAGTGCATGAGTTTACGAATGACTCTGAGAGAACCAAGAAATGGCTGCATGGAAAAATAAAGTGGCTTGATATGTTGATAACTGGTCTTGTTATAACAGCTTGAAAACCCTTTTTTTTTTTTTTCATTCTTTTCGAGTAATATATACATAGAACAATAGTGTAAAAACAAGCCTCTCCTAAAAGGGCACCTTTCAATTTATCAAGTTGACTAAACATGTCAGTTTTGCATTACATAAGAACATAACAACTAAAACCATAAATGTGTAATTGTTCTACGAAGTGATAAATTACAGAGTAATGTTGACTATATTTTGGTGTGCCAGAGTTGGTTTGATATGGTTTTCTAATGTATGCCCAGTGGGACAGACTGAAAATAAATCTTAATATGCCTTGTACCACTTTGTAATTCCATGGGACTATTAATTACCACCCTTGGGTCTTTCTGATGGGGCAGGCCACATTTGAAGATAGATTGTTACACCAGACATAATTAATACAGATACAGAAACACAATAATCTGAATGTATTAGGTGAATTCAAGGCAAACCCAACTTATAGCACTAGCAAATCTACCAAGGATTGGCTCAAAAAAAAAAAGAAAAGAAATACGGTTTATGGACTGCCTTAGTCAAAGCCACAATTTTGATTCCCTTTGAAATTTTGTAGGGAATATTAAAATGGGCAGTATTTTCAAGGGAACTTACAAACACCTTAAAACTAAAGGACTTTTTGCATAGAGAAGCGGTCAAACATTTCACTCTAAGTAAGAAAGTGGTGGCCAGTTATACAAAATTCCTACAAGAAGTTATGTCTTCTACAAGGGAAATCCAGCTTTTGATGACAAGAACATACTTACTTTTTCACAGTGCACCATTGCATCTAATACTATTTTATTATTAATGAATGATTGAAAAAGCAATCAAAAGTACTATCACTTTTATCTGTAAACGCTGTTTGAGTAAAGATTGAATATTTGCCTATTCAAATATGCTGAAAAATATACAATGTATATAGTATATATTAGTATGTGTATTGCATTTTAAAACCTTTTTTTCTTGACTTATCAGAAGAAAATGGACGTGTTTTAAGAATAAGGGCTGGAATAAAATACACAACACCTACTAAACCACCAAGTACTAATATTCTGGAATTAATTGAAGATTTTGAAGACAAGCCATTTCATACTCCTTTGTAAGTATCTCACAGTACCCTGTGTGCATATGGTATACATGCAGATGGTGGATGCAATAATGTAAACACCAATTTTATAGGGCTCAATTTTATTTGTGTAGGCCATCTTTTATCTTGCTTTATCTATGCTTTATAGGTTGTATGCCAGTGAACAATTCATGATCAGCAGGGGTTAGTACAAGTAATCACAAAATGAGAGACTTGTCATACTTTTAAAGAGACCAATTTGCCGGTGCCCATTTAGCTTGAGCATCTGTAACCATAACCGTAAAAGCAAAATTGTTTGGTCTCGCTGGCTATGACTACATTCACGAAGCACAACAAGACTTCATTGGTGAAGAGGCCAAAAACTGAAACTGAATTTTAACATTGGTGTCTGTGAATAAAGGTTTAGGGATTGCAGCGGTCCCAAGGGGACATCAAAGTAGATATTGAGCTCCGCTCTTAGATTTACTGCAGTAGTTCTGTTACTTGGTCACAACCCTTATAACTGTTCAGTGGGCCCTGTTGTTAAAGTTTTGGTATTCGACCACTATTATTCGCCAACGAAGTCTAGGTAAAGGAAGGTTCACAGCAGCTGGTTGTAACAGTTTGCTGCAGCTGGCTGATACACAGCTTGTCTATTCAACCATAATATTTATCTACTCCATCACACATTCCTTGAATTCCAATCCTATTCTCATCAATTTATGTAAGCCCTGATGAAGGTAGCACCCTCTGACCTCCCATGCGTGTTGACTATTTGTTTGGGACATAGCCACCTGTTTTAAAGATTATTAGGTTAATTTACTAAAACTGGAGAGTGCAAAATCTGGTGCAGCTCTACATAGAAACTAATCAGCTTCCAGGTTTTGTTGTCAAAGCTTAATTGAACAAGCTGAAGCTAGAAGCTGATTGGCTACTATGCGCAGCTGCACCAGATTCTGAGTGCTCCAGTTTTAGTAAATCAACCCCTGTTACCTCAACATTTCATATTCCTGGTATGTGTCTTTTGTACCATGTATTTGTGTACCTTTTAGTATCCTGTTCTCTTTGTATTGCGTTCCTTTTTTTTAAATACTCGGTGATCCTGCCAATCCCCCAGCTTTCCTATTTCAAACTGACCACACTAGGCATGAGAGCACATCCATCCCATCTGAACATGGTCAGTTTTCTGGCAGTGCTGGGAGAACAGCCTGCCTGTCCTCCAATGATCAAGACTTGTACTGACACGCTCACCTGCACAGCCATTTACTGATATCAGTGTCCTGCTGTTTCTCCACCCCGCCTCTCTAAGCCTCTTAACTGCAATTATGTGATCACTTATAAATAAAAAGAAAAAAAAGTATTTATAATGTTTTGTTATATACTGTATATACACAAACATTTTGCCTTTCATTTATATTTTGAACCAAATTTGTTGTTTTACAAGGTAATGATTCATATACTTTAATGGAATCAAACTTATAGTTGGACTCTCATTTTGGTGTGGCTCTCCATTCTTATTTGTTTGATTCCTATCTAAAGTTTTCTTGAAGAAACCTCAGTACAGGTGGCTACTGCCTGTCCACTGGTTATGGCATTCTGAGACATCCAGCTTCACACAAACCCTTTTCATTTGAGAGTCAGGGCCATCACTCTCCTCTTAGATCTGTTTTCCGGACCCCTATACCAGACAGCGCAGCCAGATCCTCAGTCTCCATTGCAACAGCAGCATAGCTTGGTTTTAAATACACCCCAGCCTACTGATTAGACAGTTAGTGGAGTCATATTAAATTTTATTTAGAATGTTTGTTTTTTTTTCTTCTATCAACATGTTCACACTATAAGCATATGTTCAAGGCAGAAGAACCCCATAGTGTGTAGTACTGAACCTTCTTTTTTTGAGTCCTAGTCTGCAGTGGATTACAGGAGGGTAATATACAGATTTTTCTGTTTAATTATTTCATAATTAATGCTTAACTGTACGAGTTGAAGTTTCATCTGATTATGTGAATGAAGTACAGCTTAGGACCTAGAAGGCAGGTTTCACATGTTCCCCTGCTTACTAAAACTTACAAAGCAATGAAGGTGACATGAGACCACATTAGTGCATTATAAATATTTACTGAATCTGAGGGTTAGATGGTTGTTCTTCCAAAAACTTTATATATAAGGTCCAATGGGGCAAATTAGGAGTTTCTGATGTTTCTTGTTTTAAAAATGTATGGTTGTATTTTTATTGTTTTATTTAAGATACATAAATGTTACATTGCAGTTGTCTGTGTTTGCAGTGGCTATGAATGTGTGAACTATCCCTTGTCATGTACGACCCACGAGAAGTTCATGCAAGAGGACTGCAATGCCGTATCTACTCAGCCTGGACTAGAATCATCTAGTGCCCAGCTGTCAGCGGATGAAAGTGAACCTCGCTCCGAAACCGCTGGAGATCCCCCTGGAGGACAGCATGGTGAGTTAATGACATTTTCATGCTTAGGTTTGTTTGTTACAGCTGTTGTTAGAGCCAGATAGCTTATGGCCTGCAAGAATGTTATGCTGACCATGAGCACAGGCAACTTTGTGTTAATTTCAATGCGTGGCATACCTGCACACTATGGCAGATCTACAGTACCTCTCAGTTTGCCCCCTCCAGTGATGACATCTTCATGCTCTCTGCCACTACTCTGTCCTTGCCACTGCTTTCAACTTCTTTTCTTCTTCTGGCCAATGTCTTCTTTTGTGAGCCACTTCGGGTAACCTTTGTTGATGCAACTCCAGTGCTTATATTATTCTGTCACTGGGCCAGCATTGTAAAAACAAAAGTTAAATATCTAGAAAATAGGAAATGTAGTTTTTCAACCAAAAACATCCCTAGCACTTTATTTATTACAGCTTTATATATATTGTTGACAATTTATACATATTATACATTAGCCCTCCCCTTAAAATGGACCTTTCCCTAAATTTCACATCCACATGCATCTCTGCATGCTGAGTTGAAATTGACTATCAATTTATTTTACATTTTTTTCTTTACGTACCTTTTTTTTTCTTTCAAGTCCTATTTTCCCGAAAGTTAGTATTGATGTAACCCTAGCCACACAGATGCCCCCTAGGAGGAAGGCAATGTCACCATTGCCTTCAGGGTAAACTACAAGATGTCATGAGATATCCCAGTATTGTCATACTGCGCATGTGTGAGAAAAAGCGCATGATGTTATGCACTTCACCTTGTACTTGTGCATGTGTCAATTGACACTACAGGCATCTGCTGGGGAAGAAACCCTTTCTCTGAGATCTCATGGGGTGCAGGAACAGGGACCCAGGTAGTACCAAGGCAAATAAAGAAAAAGTCACAAGGATATATGGTAGGTAAGTATGATTTGTTTATCTTCCCTATATTTTGGTTTATAGAGTGGGACTGGTGGGAAGGTCCTCTTTAAGGAGCTTACAATCTAAGGTCCTTCATTTCACATGCATACATACATGGACCAATTAATCTACCAGCATGTCTTTGGAGTGTGGTAAGAAACCAGAGTACCCACATGCAAGCACAGGGAGAAATGCAACTCCATGCAGGTAGTGACTTGGTTAAGATGTAAACTAACCTCTTTTCTGCAAGGTGGAAATGCTAACCACCTCCACTGTGTTTCCTCACCTTTCTTTTTCTTGAATTCCAGATATGGATATTTCTACATAGTTACATTGGTCCAGCTTGGACCAATGTAACTATGCATATACAATAACTGGCTGATTCCCCTGGAAGCTGGAGATTACTGTAGCAGACACCGCTACTATAGTAATCATTGCTAACTTCTGGGTTCTGTGCCAAGTGGCTGTCTGCTGCTTACTGGAAACAGGAGGTCACCTGCATGGCATGGGCGCCGAGTGATGTCACCACCCTGCTTTGTCCAATCAGAGAACGCAAAGCAAACCATGCTCTAAATGGTGACCCTTTGTGTTCACAATGGCAAACACTCAGCTCAGGACCCAAAAACTAGTGGAGATCACTGGAGTAGTGGTGCCTACTAAAGTGATTTCCAGCTTTCAGAGGATTGGCCAGGTATCCTATATGCATAGTTACATTAGTTCAAGCTTGATCAATATAATGACTGCATGTAAAAATATTATGACTGTAGAGATTAGGAAAGGGAGGAAGGAATAACACAGGATTCTCAAATTTGCAGTTTGAGAAGCTTCCAGCGTGTTTATTGTGAGCGGAGAAAACTGAGTTATACGTTTTCTCCAGGTTTTGAAATACCAGATTGGGGCCTGAAGTTTGAAGGTTCCAAAGTGTCTTTAGTGAGACGGAACCTTCAATCCTGTGTCCGGACTTTTCTAGATGCCTGCAGCCTGTTTGAATGCACAGGTGTACAGGGTCATTATAAGCTAGGTCTGAGAGTAGCTCAGCGTAGTTTCTTCTGTGTGGAGACAAAGCCCTATCAGCAAAGCTGGGAGTTCCTGCCAAAGACTGCATCCCTTGTGAGGGAGATTACTGGCTTAAGGACTGGAAAAGTTGAGTCAGCTATACAGGTCTGGGAGGCCAAGAAAGTTGAAGGAGCTAACTGGTTCAAGGTGCTGGACGGAGTCTGGAAGTCTCTAGAGAGTACAAACTTGAGGGGATGGAAAACCCTATGAGGGAGTCAGGAGTGGGCCTGTCCAACAAAGTCCTGCAACCAAGGCTAGGAGAGCCTGAAGAGTCCATGGTCTGGGAGACGAAAGAGAGCAGTTGTTTTCTTTGTGAAGTTGAAACCCCTGCGTGAGCAACTTTGGGTGGAACTTTAATATCCTTTAGAAAACTGGGCTGCCATGTCCTTAAACTGAAGTGCATCTACCACATTGACCTAACCAACCTCCATATCATAATATCCATACCTGGAATTCATCTTTAAGGTTTAGTTTTAATTTTTGATTGCTGTGTACCTTTAAATAATAAAGGAATAAAGACTGTTCACATGGTAAAAGGATTGTAGTTTTTCTAAAACGTGAATGCTTTTCTTTTGTAGCTTGTGTGACTGTTTTCAATGCAAATACTCTTTCTCTAAGTTCTTTATTTGTTGCCTTGTCATTTCTTATGCAACTGGGAAACACCCATTGAAAAAGACTATTCAGAGATCTTTAAAAGGTAATGACATTCTGGCTGTGTTCTAGGAACCGGCTCCAATGCTCTAATGTGTTTAATGTATTATTTATTTAGCAGATTGCACGAAAAAGTAAATCTCAATATTATGATTCAAAATACCCCATCCCTTAGGTATATTAGCACTTGAACTTCTGGTAGAATGAATAATAGTTGAAGTCCCTGGAGTTCTCTGCCGGAGAACACGGAGCAGAGGTGTATATATGAATAATATATTACCAGCTGAAATTGAAAACAAACATATTTGTTTCTGGGGAGGAAAAGCAAACATTTTAATTGCCCTGACCAAATATTATTAGGAACTGATGGTGCTGCGGGTTGATTTTATTTTGTTGCGCTGAAGAACACAGGGAATTAATAAAGAAGGTTGCTGTTACGACGTAGTATTCCAATGTACAAAGCGATGATCCTGGGTCAATTCCTGCCAACATGCAGATAATTATAATTGAGCACATAAAATTTACATGATCAATATGTGTTCTGTTGCTTGCTTAGATTTCCCATACTAGTCTTTAATTATTTTTAGGGGACTATCAAAAGAATGTGAACTCTTTATTTATGATGTTTCCCTGTTGTAACAGTTGAGTATTTTTGTAACTTGGGTTTTACCAGAATACTGAACTCTAAATACAGATTTTACTGCAATGCCACCGGCTGGAAAACATACGTATTGCAACACAACCACTAATTATACTTTGAGCTCTTTCACACGGAGCGGGGTCTGCTTCAATAACCACTTGAACTCCTGAAGGTTTTACCCCCTTCATGACCAGGCCATTTTTTCCTATTTAGCATTGCTCTACTCTAACTAGTAATTGCGTGGTCATGCAATGCTGTACCCAAATGAAATTTATATAATTGTTTTCACACAAATGGAGTGTTCTTTTGGTGGTATTTGATCACTACTGGGGTTTCTTTTTTATTTTTTTGTAACATAAACAAAAAAAAAGACTGAAAATAAAAATAATTTTTTTCTTACTTTCTGCTATAAAACATCCAATAAAAAAATGTAAAAAAAAAATCAAATTTCTTCATAAATTTTGTCCAAAATGTATTCTTCTACATGTCTTTGGTAGGCCGTTGCAGGCTGGTAGGGGCCTTAGTGCATTACTTTGCTCAGGGGCCCATAGTGCTATTAAGATGGCACTGCTTACAAAAGTAGTCCAAGGATATAAAAATCGGTGAAAGGCTCATGAGTGGCCAAGACTTGTTGATGCACGTGGGGAGCAAAGACAGTCCTATGTAGTCCAATACAATAGAAGAGTTTATATTGCTGTAAAAGTGGAAATTTACCCATCAATTCAATGGTTTCAAAAAATGGTTACATTTCAGGCATACTGAGAATGAAAACTGTCACATTTGCTTGTGCTCTCAACCCAACTGTTAAACCATCAAATGGCTGGTGTCATAACTGATCACGTGCAGCATCATGGCAGTTGAAGATCAAACAAAGGTTAGGATGTCAGCTTCCTTGGCTGAATAGGGTAGGAGGGTTTAGTTCCACTTTAATGCAGTTTTCCATAGAAAGGTGTCAGAACACACAGTGCATCACAGTTTGTTGTTATTGGAGCTACATAGCCGCAGACTGGTGAGGGTGCCCATGCTGATATGTGCTGACCTGTGATCACAGCCAAAAGTGCCTACAATGGGAATGTAAGCATTAGAACTCGACCACGGAGCAGTGGAAGATGGTGGCCTGGTCTGATGAATCTTGTCTTCTTTTACATCATGTGGATGGCTGGGTGTGTGTGCTTTACTTGCTTGGGGAGGGGATGGCACCAGGATGCAGTATGAGAAGAAGGCAAGCCAGTGATCTGCTTCTGGCTGCTTGGTGCCAGGGGCCTTAGCAGACCTTCAGAGATATAGTGGGGTCCATGTCTTGGGGGGTCAGGGCTGTTTTAGCTGCAAAAGGGGGATCTACTCAATATTAGGTGCTTAGTCATGTTATGATGGGTGGCCATAATGTTGTGGCCGATCGGTGTATATTTAATGATGTATTAATGGGTACAAAGCTACAATAATTTGGGTCTTTTATGCATGCCTGAAGTGCGCTCTGCAGTTTACCTGGAATTCAGCTTTAGTTCACTGGGAAATATCACTTTTTCATTGTGGAGCTCTGTCTTCCAGAAATACATTCTTTTCATTGCTAAAATATATTCCTTAACCAGCTCCCTCATTTGCTATGCCTCCTCCACGCCAGACATTTTGTCTGAGTCACAGCGAGACCTACCTACTCACAGGCTGACTCACAGTTTTGAATTTCAAGTTAGGAATAAATAAGCTTCCAGTGCTATCAGGCTACTGCAGAGCAGGTCCTGATCACATTGTGAATCAGTGTCACCCAGGACAGCACATGAAGAATCCTGCGTCAAGCACAGACAATGCATTCAGACAATAGTATTGCACATTCCATATACAGGGAGGATTTGGCCATTATTATCTATTATGTTTAAATGTTTATCTGAAATACCGACACTTGCAGCATCTGATTCAGAAAATATTTTCATGCTTTTAAAATATTCATTTCTATGGCAGTAATGCAGATGGAAGTTTACAGGCACTCATTTTTCCACCGAGGTGAATATCTGCAAATTGTGTAGTTGGACCATCTGTGATTTCAGGAAAAAAAATGAGATTTGCTTTGCAGGTTATTATTTCTGTAGCTATCACCCTTGGCTTGCTTTTTACACATTGGAAAGGGTAGAGAGACACATGTTTGCATGTGAAACAGAAACTGTAACATACTTATGTCACTTCTTAAGCACCTTCCCATCCTACCTAGTAGATGCGATAATAGGTGCCTCTTTGTTTCAGTTAAAGGGATCCTGTGGCATGTCTAAAAAAAATTGCAGCCAGCACCCCCAGCAAAATAAAAAACTGAATACTTACCTCTGCAGCGGGCGGCAAGGGAAAACTTCTCTGTGCTAGGTGCATTTCTGCTATCTGACACATTTGCATGTGTCCGATAGTGTATCCACTGCTGTGTGACGTGGTTCCTCCTGCTAGCCACTATGTCACTACAGGTCACAGTAGTGAAGTAATGGCGGGTGGAAGGGACCGCAGTGCCTGGCGGGGGACATGCAGATGTATTGGATAGCCACTGTGTTCCTAGATCTGCAAAAGAAAGAAATAGATTGTAAGCTCCAAGGAGCAGGGCCCTCCTAACCCTCTTGTATTGAACTGTATTGTTGCTGTATTGTCTCCCCGTATATTGTAAAGCGCTGAGCAAACTGTTGGCGCTATATAAATCCTGTATAATAATAATAATAAAAATATTCATTTTATTTATTTTTTCTACTGGGGGTGTGCTGGCTGCAGTTCTTTAGACAAGCAGCAGGATTTCTGTTGCTTTAAAGCTGAACTCCGAGATATATCTCATGATCTAAAATGTTGGATTAACATTTTAAATCTTAAATGAGATTAAATGATTGGGTTAAAATTATAAACTGACATTTATATGTACTTGTGTTATTTTAATTAGAGAGTGAAAAGATCAGTAGTTTGTGGTATATCATAGAAACCAGTCAGATTAACTTTCATTAATTTTGCTTGGAACTTCATTAGAAGATGATTTGTGTTTGGTTACTTCAAACCTCGAGGCAGAGAATGCATATGTAGTGAGCAATTATGGCTGCCACCATATACAGCACTTTCACTACTAGAGTCCTCAGTTTGAATCCCAACCAGGATGCTACCTACATGGACTTTGCATGTTTTCTCTGTGCTTGCATGGGTTTACTCCCACACTCCAAACACATGCTGGTAGGTTAGTTGGCTACTGTATAAATTGACATTAGTGTGTGTGAAAGCAAGGTAGGCACCTTAAGCCTGGTACAGAAAGCCAGCCAGTTTAGTAGGAAAAGGGCAATTTTCGCTTCATGTGTACCATTGTCTGTTCAACAGATGCTGGTCTAACGTCTGGCTTCTGTCAAACGTTAATGCTGGGAAACCAGCATTTGATTAGCATTTGCAGCCAAAGGCTGCAAGCGTGATCAGTGTATTCTAGTGGAGCAAGTCGTCGCCCCCCCCTCGTTAGAATACAATAGTCCAACAGGAGAGATCCCTGCATTACACATCATCGTGTTGATGCAGGGATCTGTCAGTTTTTTTTCCGTTCAACCCCTTGACTGTACGAAATAAGCAAATAAGCTACAAATGTAAACCCAGCTTTAGATTGTAAGCTCTTTGAGGGCAGGGACTGATATAAATGTAAAGGACTGTATACATTGTTAGCACTTTATAAATACTGTAAATCAGGGGTCTCCAAACTTTCTAAACAAAGGGCCAGTTTACTGTCCTTCAGACTTTAGGGGGCGGACTGTGGCCACTGGAAGTAGAAAAGGTCCTGAAGTCAGTGGAAAAATAACACTGACACCATCTTTGATGTCATTGGGAGGAATTGTGCCTCATTGTTGATGTTATTAGGAGGAAATGTTCCCCTTTATTGGTGTCATTGCGGTGAGTTGTGCCCCATCATTGGTATCACTGTGCACCATTGTTGGTGTCATTGGGAGAAATTATGTCCTATCATTGTTGTCATTGGGAGGAATTGTGCCCCTTCATTGGTGTCAGTGGGGAGAATTATGCCCCATTGTTGGTGTCATTGGATAATATAGTGCCCCAAGGGCTGAAAGCAAACAAAGGGCAACCAGTTTGGAGATCACTGCTGTAAATTAATAAACACTGATCAAAGTAGAAAAAAATGCAATTTTTGGATTTTGATACTTTTTTGTCTATGGATTGCATAAAAAATTATTTTTGCAAGACAATATAACCAAGCTAACGGAAGGTATTTAAAACTTAATGTGTGGTTTGGTGGTTCACACATGCAAATTTGGCTATGTGTGATTACATGCAGGAACCCCAGAGGGGGTTCCCTATGATTAGCTGCAAAAGGTATACCAATTGAAAGCAATGAATGACTGATAGCTCCCACAGCATCATAGTCATTCACAGGTAGTCGTTTATGGAGCGATTATCTGAAAGTGATCAGCCCCAGGAGCATTTTGTCTGCTGATCTCTGGGAACCCCCACTGGGGTTCTTGCATGTAATTTGTGAATGACCCTATTCCTGAATGGAGCCCTATCTCTTACCACGGTAGGGTTTTCTGAGTTTGCATGTTCTTGTTTGGGTTTCCTCCTGGTACTCCAGTTTCCTCCCACACTTTAAATACAGGACAAAACATTAGCACTCATTGGTAAGATTGTTTGAACACAGGTATAAAAGCACATTTATCCTTTTCCACCCTCTTTTTGACCTAAAATAACCACCTCTCTACCCCAGATTTACACTAACCTTGATCCAGGCAACTGCAGCCTTCACTAATCGTCAACTCCTTCCAACAAAATCTTCATACTGTAAATATTTAAGTAAAAGCCCTTTTATATCCAGACTTGTAAGATATAGACCAAGTGTTCTCTATGAGTTGCTTTGGAGATATTAGGGCTCCACATTTCTTGTAAAGCAGAATGCTTCTTTAACATTTCATGACCTGATGTATGTCAGCAGAGTAAACTAATGGGAAAAATGATGGATAAACACTTTTAATGCATTGATTGGAGTGGCATGACGTACTATGTAAAGCAGCTGAAAGACATTTCCTGTCTGCGGCCTCTAATAACTTTATGTAATGTTATATATGGCCGGAAACAACACAGCTATAAAATGGTGATTTATGTGTTTGCAGATTTAGCAATTAAAACGCACCTTGGGTCTGTCCTGAGACTGCTGTTTTTATTAGTCTGACAAGGAACATTCAGGGCACTCAAGTGTGACAAAAAGTAATTTCATGGGATTTGAACTGTTTTCCAACTAGCTTTGTAGAGTTAATTCTGTAATATGGAGCATGTAATTTTTTCAGGTAGTATTCTGGGATCAGATATAGCCGACTCTGTTTTTGGCTATAGGATACACTATGATCAAGCATGTAAAATCTGCACCTTAAAAGCAGTAAGTACCTTTAAAGGTAGGCAGTAAGCAAAAGGAGAAGAACCAAATAAGTGTAGGACCTACATGAGTAGGTGGAGAATCAGGAAGGCACAAGTTTAAAGAGCGAGGAAGTAGTATACATAGAGGTCACTTACCTGATTGGTTGGATGGGAGCTGGCTTGGAGGGGGCTCTAAGGGTGGTCTGGATGGAGGAGTTAGGTGAGTAAAATTGGAAATGTGCTGGAGAAGAGAGAACTTCCCACCCATCTGCATTATAATACAGTATTTGGTTCATTGGTTATGAAATCTCAGCAGTTGCCATAAGGTTTGGTGTTTCTGAAGGCGGTAAAGTTAGTTGTGATGTAAAAGGTGTGGTGTCCTAAATTCAGTGCAGTAAAATGTTTAGGGACCATGTAGTTACAGGTCAGTAGTTGTCTGCAGCCAGTTTATTATGGTCCCCAAGGCAGTATGAGCAACTGTGGGCCTAACATACAGTATGTAGCTGGTTCCTCAGATACAGGTATTTTGTTCTGTTCTCTTAGTGCTTGACCTGCAACCTTGTCTGTTTGACTGTCGTATGGTTAAGTAAATGTGGTTTTAAATTGTTTTAAGTGTTTTATAATATAAGGTCAGTAAGGCCATTGAAATTCATTCAATCATGATCTGTTTTCCCCAGGAAAGGTTTGTGGTAGCATTGGGGAGGGTTAAAGCAGTGAAATAGTGATAGTTGGTTACATCTTAACTACCTTAGTCATGACTCAGGGCCATACTTTAGGGTCTTCAAGGTGCACCCTGGTATCATCTGCATCTAGCTAACTAGGTCACTAAAAACCTCTACAGTAGTAGTCAATATCTTCATCTTCTACATGCCTCTACATCTGAGCCTTCCAAACATAAAGAGGTCAGATGGAGGAATAGAGTATTAGATCCCTGGTTTGGATTAGATGTCTTGGTTAAGTATGAAACATTTTTGGGTTGGCAGTTCTCTAGACTACATTTCTAAAAGTGGTTAGGAAACAGTTCCAAAAACATTAAGATGCAAGTGTGAGAAAGTCACTCCAACTTTCAACGAACAATAAATTGTACAAAAACTCTCCACGCTAAAATATCAGTACCCAGATGGCTTTTAATATTACACTTATCAATATTTCCTCACAATATAAATTGCAGAAAAGATTTACAATGTTCCCAACAAAACTGCATGCAGGCAGTCAGGGTAGTGATCCCAAATTCCAAATGAATTTAAGAGAAGTTGCACGCAGAGCTCCTTTATAGCGACGGATGTGCTATTACTTCATGCTAAAACAGTGAGCACTATGGTGGTGTAGCATCACATGTATGTGCAATTAAAACCTCTGTTTTTAAAGTTGAACTCTAGGCAGCTATACATTATACCAATTAATGCAATCCTGCAATCTCCAATACAGAATTAAATGCATTTTAAATGCAAGCAGTGTATGTATTGTGGGAACTCGCTTCAAAGGGTAGAGCTTTGTTAAATTCACACAGCAACTCGCTTGCTTTTTAAGGCCTTTTTAGCCCACTTTTATTTAAATGAAAGTTCAAAACATAAGAAGTTTCCCACACAGGGGTATCTATCATCCACATAAACAAAATTCAGCCTTCTGGCTCTCTCAGATATAAACACTCTTTCTCTAGCCTTTCTTTTCAGGCTTACATCTGTCTCCTGCAGACTCCTTCAAAAATGGCTCTCACACACAGCTAGCCACTAGCCCACAGCTACTCCCAAGCAGCTCCTTGCCGCTTTTGGCTTCCACTTCTCCTTGGTGGAGCCCTCCTGACTCCTGTCTCCAGGTGGAGCCCTCCTGACTCCTATCTGCCGGGGTGGAGCCCAGAACCCTGGTCCTGACTCTATGAAAAGGCCTGCGCACACCTCTGCAATCAGTCTCCTGGCCATTCCCAAAACCTGGTCCCAGGATTGGAGATTTCATCCCTCCCAGATCTCTTTGAAATCTCCAGGCTCCAGATCCCAAAATGGACCTTACAAACAAAGGAGGAAAGTGAAAAGCCACTTTCCTCTGTATCAAACACTTACCCTGGAGCCCTTCAACCTGCCTTGTTGAGAATCCTGGGTGACAGATTGCCACACTGTCACAGTATCTAAATGTGGTATGGCATGGGTCTCTGAATAGCAGGGTAGGAGTGTGAGAGCAAAAAGCAGCCCAATGAGCCAATCAGTTTATGTGGTGACAAGAAGCATGCTGATAGGAGGAAAAAGCAGAGTGACAGAGAGATGAACTGATCATTGACCTTTCACCATCCAGTCATGGGCGGGGGACGGGTCCAGAATGAACCGGGCACAAAGGAAAGGGGCAGCATAAGCTAACTCCATTTTATATTTGAGTGGTCTATTTTATTTTTATCTTGTTGTTTTTGGTGCAAATGTGCCTTTAACCTAAAATGAAGAAATGGTTTTATTAGACATTTTGTGCTGCCTAGCTGGTTTTGCCATGGAATTTTTGTATTGTTCTGTTTTCAAGAGCAACTCTTTATATCTGTGCTTAATTTTTTTTAAACCTGCTTACTTCAGAAACTACTCCTGTCCTGAACCTTTTTGAAGTGTTAAAGTATTTAATAGCTTCAGTTACTGTATGTCCCCCCTCCCTTTTATTTCTCTAAGCTGTACAGATCAAACTTCTCAAGGCTTTCTTGATATGTCTAAAAATTGTGTCTAAAATATGGATTATGGTTTAGTAAGTGGCGGTAGGTTTACTTATGAGACAACAATATGGAACCAATGCTAAACAAATGTTTCATAGGAGAATCACATTCCTGATTTCTTTAAAGCTTCCATCCTAAATGATTACTATCAAAGTTCTTAGGAAGTTTGAGTGATTTTGTCAGTATATCCACCATCTGTCCATTAATGGAAAGTCTATATAGTCTTGGTAGAAAATGTATTGCTGATACAAATAATTTTAGGAAAGAAGATCAGCTCGCTGTTAAGGGGTAACTCTAGGCAATACATATCTCAAATATCAGGTCTCAAGAGTGCAACTCCTCTTCACCAGATATTTGAGAACCACTCTCAAAGGAAGTTTATAGCATTTTCTAGAAGAATTCCAGGTATGGCATTTTATATAGTTACATTGTTCCAGTTTGGAAAAATATAACTGCATATCAGTACAGAGAAAAGCCGCCACACACCTGGCTGATCACAAGCATTCATGTTTATTGTACAAACCATCCAAAACATGCCAAATACACTATCTACCTTAGGACCGCATGCTCTAATGCACTTCACCCAGTCAGGGCTTAATCATAGATATGGGGGAGGACCAGGAGGAGGGTTCCTATATACACACTAATATGAGCATAAAAACAAAACACTTGGTGCATCTTCAAGCATTCATTCCTTAGGGACGAAACCATTTGTTAACATTATTCATTCTCCTAATGGATGTCAAATGATGCATCAGGATTACAATAAAAACATACAAATAAAATAATGGAAAAACTCAAAATGCAAATATAAATTTATATATGTATGTACATACTTAACCTCGATCATTATACACAATATATAAAAACCTTTTATTCTGTCATGAGTCAGTGCCAATAAGGCTGTTGGCTAAATAATACATTTGAAATGTTACATCCTACATTTAGATAAAGACAATGATTGTAGGGTGAAATGTGATCCTATGGTGAGACATAAAATATATTAAGGTATAGTATCAGAGATTTAAGATGGAAGATATTATCCCCCATCTCTAAAACCTTGAGATTGAGAAAATGCAGAGAATTCTTTGAATGGTGCCCATGCTAAGCTGCCAACCTCTTGTGTTCACATTGCAGCAGGGTAGCCAATCGGCATGGGACCTGGAAGCTAAGGGAGATCACTGGAGTAGCAGTGTCTACAAAAATGATTTCCAGGTTCTAGAATGACTCAGTTGCTTCTATACTTTCTGAGTCACTGACCTGAAAAAAGTATGAAGCTCACAAAAAAAAGAAAAAAAAAGAAAAAAGAAAAGTCAGGAGTTCTAATTTCCATCGTTGGATTAGTGGATCATAGTATCTGCAAGACAGCCAGGCAGTTTTGGCAAGAGATGGATGAACAAAACAAAAGGGGGCAAAGGCATAGTGCATTATCAACAGCACTCTATTAAAGGAACCAAACTGGTCTTTCACATGATGGAACTCATAAGGTCCAAAATTTTGAGTTCCATAGTGTGAAAGACCTGTCTGATTCCTGGGTTCATTTACAGTGCTGGTTTACTGTTTGCTTTTTTTCGTATGTACTCTTTTATCCTTTAATAAAGTGCTGTTGATAATCTACTTGGCCTTTTTGCCATTTTGTTTTGCTTTGTTTGCGCAGTTCCAAGATTCCCCAATCTTAAAGTAGAACTATAGGCAAAACGTTTTAAAAAATTTTGGATAGATAAAGGGAGAGTTAAAACCCCATCAGATTTTTTTGCCATCTGAGTCCCATTCAGCGATTTCCCTTCACATCCTGTCCCACAGCTGAAAAAAAAGTTAGAGGAAATCCTTGCAAATTAAAGGAATTTCTTGAGGACCCCCCAGGTCATCATAACTAGTGTCCCCATTGGAAGATTTCCACTTTTATACTTTTCTGGGGACAGCCCAAAATTTAGGATTTTCTTTACTTTCATTTTCAATGATAATGGTACACAGAGCAAATAGAGATGGAGAATCTCCCTATTGGGGGCACAGAAAGCAATAAAAACTTAAAAGGGTTCTAATCCATCTCCATTCCATCCAAAACAAAAAAAAAATGTTTCCTTTAGTTACACTTTAAGAGGGAGGTATTGGCGTAATATACCAGCTTGGGTTGAGAACTGATCGTCACTGCCTGTGGCAGTTGATATGGTTTCCCTAGAGTCCCTTAGCGCTACAGTGTCAAGATACTACTTTACCCAGAGATGGGCTTTAAATCATTTTGAACAACATTAGTATGAATAGTTCATATTTACCACTGGCAGGCAGTAATTGGTACTGCAATCAAAACAATAAAAGCATCCCCCATACTTTTATTCGTTGTATTGTTGTATTATTTATTTGAATTGTGATGTGTTTTTAATGCACATTTTTTCTGAACATTGGACTCTCCCCACACCTGTTATTCTCTTGAGTCCCTGTTGTGGCCCTTATAAATTTTATTTGCATAAAATCTATATGTTTTATTTTGTTATATTTAGTGTTTTAAAAAAATGTCTGGCATTTCAGTTAGGCTGAAGTTTATCTTTCATCAAGTGCTTCTATAAAAATTCTCCAATAAATCTCTTTTGTACAATATCTGCAGGTCATTTAAAATGTTTTGATTTTTGTATTTTTTGACAGATGACATAAGAAGTAAAATCTTATCTCATTGTCTAACTAGGCCCAAGGATAAAACAAAGTGTTAAGTCACCTTATATGGCCCTACATAGTTGGCAACCATTTCCCGTAATTGAATTAATCTCATGAGGTTTGGGATGATTAATGATGGCAAGCTTCTTAGACAAGAGGGGTCAGTGTCACACTTTTTATCCTGGATTTTGGGTGGCATACTCTCCATACATCCTCCCTGAAAAAAAGAAAAAATACACAAAGAATCATTAATCAAACCAAGAACCTAACAATATGTAAATCCAGCACAGGAAAATAGGCTCTTTCAGCTTTAACAAGCCATGGATATTGTAGCTGGTCTACAGAAAATTGTATGTTCCATTGAAATTTAAGGCCTGATTACATAGAATGGAGTGCAGAAGTCATTAAAGTGGAACTCTGCTGCTGTGGTACCCCAGTGTATGCTGTGCATGCTTACACATTATGGCACACTTACCTCCTAGAGTGCCTTCCTCAAGGTCTGCATTCCCCCTCATTTCTTTGCTACTGCCAACTTTTTCTGCTCTTCTTCTGGGTCTAGAATCTTTTATCTTCATCCAGTAGTCAGTCATGGATTGCATAAATTCCATGCATGCACACTGCAACATATCACCCTGGCACTCAGCTTTAACTTCAAACACGGTCGGCTGTGACTTGTCAAAGACTGTCTTCTGTCATTTTTTACTCTACACTTTTTTTGTGAATGTACCCCATTCTCATTCACATAGGGGGGAACCAGGATCTGGGGGCTCCCTTGTTAAAGGGGGATTTCAGATTCCGAGAAGCCCTCTGCCGGCAGACCCCCACAACCACTGGCCACAGTTGTGGGGAAGAAGCCCTTGTCCCCATCAACATAGGGACAAGGTGCTTGGGGGGGTGCTTTGGGGCAGGGGCATTTTGAGGGCATGTGGCCTGGTATGGTTCAGGAGGGGGGCTGCTCACTTGCCCCCCCCCCTTTCCTGACCTGCAGGGCTGCATGCTCGGATAAGGGTCTGGTAAGGATTTTTTTTTTTTTCAAATTTTGGTGTTTCGGGTTGCCCTCAAAATCTATACCAGACCCAAAGGGCTGGACCCCACGCAGTTTTTTTGTTAATTTTTTAATTGCCAGCCATTCTTTTTACATTCAGCTGAATGTTTTCACTGCTTGACTTAATAACTTGACTTATGCGGTATTTTAGTATTTTTTTTTTTTTTAAATGCTGTGCGGTATCTGAACGCATACTCGAGTGCAGTAAGATACTGCTTAATGAATTGTCCCGGTTCGAAGTTTGCGGTCGAACTTTCGTTCGAATGTTCGACCGTGAACTGAACAGGGTGTTCAATCCATCTTGTAGTACTTCCTACCGAGGTATGGGTTTTATGGTGGAGCGCTTACCCCTCAAAAGTAGGTATTTCATATAAATTGCCTCTGTTGTGTGTTTTGTAGACAGGGACTGATGCAAATGGTTCAGTGTTCTCTGTAAACCTTTCTGAGAAAAGTGTGATCACTGTGTAAAAATTTTGGCAAAATTAAGCAATCGATTGAAATTGCTGTTTTTTTCTTATGTTGTATTATAGCTCATTCTGCTAGCAGCATGGCATTTGAAGAGACCTAATCCTATCCAATTATTTTCTCTTGAAGTTTTATACATCTACTTTCACTTTATCTATAACTTTTAATCACTTGTTAGACTAAATTGAAGATAATACAAGAAATCTTAATTGCAGACCTAATTTCAGACCTTTTCGAATGGCAGTTACAAAATCAAGTAAAACTTCTCAAACTTCAAATCAATAACATTTTTCTCTTTTGATTAGGGCTTCACAATTTGTTTTCTACAGTTTTCAAGGTCAGTAGTGTGCAAGTGACAAGAATAATTTAATATGAAATTTAAAAATAAACCCAATTCGATGGAAGTGATGCAAATCCCGATGAGGCCCATTGTTCTATATCACCTGCTAAAGTTAACCTTTCAGTAACTTTACAAATGTGCATTAATAGATTCCTGACAGTATAAAAATGTTTTATCATTAAAAAGTAGAGATGAGCGAATCGAAGTATCCGAAGTGGAATTCGAGTCGAATATCGGAAAAATTTCGATTCGAAAAATAGCCTAATTCGGACGCGCGAATCGAAATTTTTCAGAAAATGGCGGCGACATGTGCGGCGACGGAGCGGGGATGTCTGGGAAGGCGCGCAGACAAGGCGCGCTGACCCATAATGCATTCCACAACTACATGTGATCGCATCAGCCAATCAGCAGCCAGCCAGCCAGCACTGTGTAATGGTCGAGCTATAAATAGCGGCCATTTTGGAATTCTTCATTTGCCTGCAGTTATTGAACAGAGGCAGACCGCTCTGTACTAGGGACAAGGACAGAGTTAGGGCCACAGAAACGATAATTGGGGACAGAGAAAAGTTACTTAGGGACAGAGAACCATTACTCAGGGACACAGACTTGTTAATGAGGGCCACAGAATCGTTATTTAGGGACAAAGAAACGCTAGTTAGGGCCACAGAATTCATAATCAGGGACAGACAGAATTGTTACTCAGTGCCAGAGAATTGTTACTTAGGGCCACAGAAACGTTATTAGGGCCACAGAATTGTTACTCAGGGACAGACAGAATTGTTACTGAGTGCCAGAGAATTGTTACTCAGGGACAGACAGAATTGTTACTGAGTGCCAGAGAATTGTTACTTAGGGCCACAGAAACTTTAATTAGGGCCACAGAATTTTTACTCAGGGACAGACAGAATTGTTACTGAGTGCCAGAGAATTGTTACTCAGGGACAGACAGAATTGTTACTGAGTGCCAGAGAATTGTTACTTAGGGCCACAGAAACTTTACTTAGGGCCACAGAATTTTTACTCAGGGACAGACAGAATTGTTACTGAGTGCCAGAGAATTGTTACTCAGGGACAGACAGAATTGTTACTGAGTGCCAGAGAATTGTTACTTAGGGCCACAGAAACTTTACTTAGGGCCACAGAATTGTTACTCGCACAGACACAGAATTGTTACTCGCACAGACACAGAATTGTTACTGAAGGCCACAGAACTGTTACTTAGGGCCACAGAATTGTTACTCGCACAGACACAGAATTGTTACTCGCACAGACACAGAACTGTTACTGAGGGCCACAGAACTGTTACTTAGGGCCACAGAATTGTTACTCGCACAGACACAGAATTGTTACTCAGGGCCACAGAACTGTTACTTAGGGACAAAGAAACGCTAGTTAGGGCCACAGAATTCATACTCAGGGACAGACAGAATTGTTACGGAGTGCCAGAGAATTGTTACTCTGGGCCACAGAAACTTTACTTAGGGCCACAGAATTTTTACTCAGGGACAGACAGAATTGTTACTGAGTGCCAGAGAATTGTTACTCAGGGACAGACAGAATTGTTACGGAGTGCCAGAGAATTGTTACTCAGGGCCACAGAAACTTTACTTAGGGCCACAGAATTTTTACTCAGGGACAGACAGAATTGTTACTGAGTGCCAGAGAATTGTTACTCAGGGACAGACAGAATTGTTACGGAGTGCCAGAGAATTGTTACTTAGGGCCACAGAAACTTTACTTAGGGCCACAGAATTGTTACTCGCACAGACACAGAATTGTTACTTGCACAGACACAGAACTGTTACTGAGGGCCACAGAAACTTTACTTAGGGACAAAGAAACGCTAGTTAGGGCCACGGAATTCATACTCAGGGACAGACAGAATTGTTACGGAGTGCCAGAGAATTGTTACTCAGGGCCACAGAAACTTTACTTAGGGCCACAGAATTTTTACTCAGGGACAGACAGAATTGTTACTGACTGCCAGAGAATTGTTACTCAGGGACAGACAGAATTGTTACGGAGTGTCAGAGAATTGTTACTCAGGGACAGACAGAATTGTTACTGAGTGCCAGAGAATTGTTACTTAGGGCCACAGAAACTTTAATTAGGGCCACAGAATTTTTACTCAGGGACAGACAGAATTGTTACTGAGTGCCAGAGAATTGTTACTCAGGGACAGACAGAATTGTTACTGAGTGCCAGAGAATTGTTACTTAGGGCCACAGAAACTTTACTTAGGGCCACAGAATTTTTACTCAGGGACAGACAGAATTGTTACTGAGTGCCAGAGAATTGTTACTCAGGGACAGACAGAATTGTTACTGAGTGCCAGAGAATTGTTACTCAGGGCCCCAGAAACTTTACTTAGGGCCACAGAATTTTTACTCAGGGACAGACAGAATTGTTACTGAGTGCCAGAGAATTGTTACTCAGGGACAGACAGAATTGTTACTGAGTGCCAGAGAATTGTTACTTAGGGCCACAGAAACTTTACTTAGGGCCACAGAATTGTTACTCGCACAGACACAGAATTGTTACTCGCACAGACACAGAATTGTTACTGAAGGCCACAGAACTGTTACTTAGGGCCACAGAATTGTTACTCGCACAGACACAGAATTGTTACTCGCACAGACACAGAACTGTTACTGAGGGCCACAGAACTGTTACTTAGGGCCACAGAATTGTTACTCGCACAGACACAGAATTGTTACTCAGGGCCACAGAACTGTTACTTAGGGACAAAGAAACGCTAGTTAGGGCCACAGAATTCATACTCAGGGACAGACAGAATTGTTACGGAGTGCCAGAGAATTGTTACTCAGGGCCACAGAAACTTTACTTAGGGCCACAGAATTTTTACTCAGGGACAGACAGAATTGTTACTGAGTGCCAGAGAATTGTTACTCAGGGACAGACAGAATTGTTACGGAGTGCCAGAGAATTGTTACTCAGGGCCACAGAAACTTTACTTAGGGCCACAGAATTTTTACTCAGGGACAGACAGAATTGTTACTGAGTGCCAGAGAATTGTTACTCAGGGACAGACAGAATTGTTACGGAGTGCCAGAGAATTGTTACTCAGGGACAGACAGAATTGTTACTGAGTGCCAGAGAATTGTTACTTAGGGCCACAGAAACTTTAATTAGGGCCACAGAATTTTTACTCAGGGACAGACAGAATTGTTACTGAGTGCCAGAGAATTGTTACTCAGGGACAGACAGAATTGTTACGGAGTGCCAGAGAATTGTTACTCAGGGCCACAGAAACTTTACTTAGGGCCACAGAATTTTTACTCAGGGACAGACAGAATTGTTACTGAGTGCCAGAGAATTGTTACTCAGGGACAGACAGAATTGTTACGGAGTGCCAGAGAATTGTTACTCAGGGCCACAGAAACTTTACTTAGGGCCACAGAATTTTTACTCAGGGACAGACAGAATTGTTACTGAGTGCCAGAGAATTGTTACTCAGGGACAGACAGAATTGTTACTGAGTGCCAGAGAATTGTTACTCAGGGACAGACAGAATTGTTACTGAGTGCCAGAGAATTGTTACTTAGGGCCACAGAAACTTTAATTAGGGCCACAGAATTTTTACTCAGGGACAGACAGAATTGTTACTGAGTGCCAGAGAATTGTTACTCAGGGACAGACAGAATTGTTACCGAGTGCCAGAGAATTGTTACTCAGGGACAGACAGAATTGTTACTGAGTGCCAGAGAATTGTTACTTAGGGCCACAGAAACTTTAATTAGGGCCACAGAATTTTTACTCAGGGACAGACAGAATTGTTACTGAGTGCCAGAGAATTGTTACTCAGGGACAGACAGAATTGTTACGGAGTGCCAGAGAATTGTTACTCAGGGCCACAGAAACTTTACTTAGGGCCACAGAATTTTTACTCAGGGACAGACAGAATTGTTACTGAGTGCCAGAGAATTGTTACTCAGGGACAGACAGAATTGTTACGGAGTGCCAGAGAATTGTTACTCAGGGACAGACAGAATTGTTACTGAGTGCCAGAGAATTGTTACTTAGGGCCACAGAAACTTTAATTAGGGCCACAGAATTTTTACTCAGGGACAGACAGAATTGTTACTGAGTGCCAGAGAATTGTTACTCAGGGACAGACAGAATTGTTACCGAGTGCCAGAGAATTGTTACTCAGGGACAGACAGAATTGTTACTGAGTGCCAGAGAATTGTTACTTAGGGCCACAGAAACTTTAATTAGGGCCACAGAATTTTTACTCAGGGACAGACAGAATTGTTACTGAGTGCCAGAGAATTGTTACTCAGGGACAGACAGAATTGTTACCGAGTGCCAGAGAATTGTTACTCAGGGACAGACAGAATTGTTACTGAGTGCCAGAGAATTGTTACTTAGGGCCACAGAAACTTTAATTAGGGCCACAGAATTTTTACTCAGGGACAGACAGAATTGTTACTGAGTGCCAGAGAATTGTTACTCAGGGACAGACAGAATTGTTACGGAGTGCCAGATAATTGTTACTCAGGGCCACAGAAACTTTACTTAGGGCCACAGAATTTTTACTCAGGGACAGACAGAATTGTTACTGAGTGCCAGAGAATTGTTACTCAGGGACAGACAGAATTGTTACGGAGTGCCAGAGAATTGTTACTTAGGGCCACAGAAACTTTACTTAGGGCCACAGAATTGTTACTCGCACAGACACAGAATTGTTACTCGCACAGACACAGAATTGTTACTGAGGGCCACAGAACTGTTACTTGGGGCCACAGAAACGTTAATCAGGGACACAGAATTGTTACTGAGGGCCACAGAACTGTTACTTAGGGCCACAGAATTGTTACTCGCACAGACACAGAATTGTTACTCAGGGACACAGAATTGTTACTCAGGGACACATAATCGTTTAATTAAAGAGTATGTCAGACAACATGCAGAGGAGTGGCAGAGGAGGCAATGTTTTAGGAGCGAGCAGACGTGGCAGCAGAGGAAGGGGTCGAGGCAGCACTATTCGCAGCCAGAGGCCAGTGCTCCCGGTGTCATCCAGCGGTCGTGTCTCCACCGACAACCCTGCCGTCGTCGATTGGTTGGCTCGGTCGTCTTCCTCTTCCCAGGTCACCTCTGACACCTACAGCCAACGGTCGGTGGGTACGTCAGACACAACCGTTAGTTGGCATGGCCCGGGACCTAGCCCACTGAAATCACGTGTCCTCTACCTGCCCCTGTCCTTTGGTGTTCCCTCACCAAGCGAAGTATCGCATGCTGTGGGCTCAGCCCCACTGTACAGTGAGGAAGAGCTAACAGAGGGCGGTCAGGAACGGGGGGAGACATCCGCCTTTTCAGCAGCTAGGCGAAGAAGTAGTGGCGAGGAGAGTGGCCCGGTAGCCGGTCTAGAGACAGGTCTGTCTCCTGACCCAGACGCAGCCGAGGGGGCTAGTAGTGAGGCGGAGACCCTACTTGATGATGAGGAGGTTGATCGCACTTGGCAGCCTCGTCGTCATCAGGCAATTTCTTCCGCATCATCAGGAGAAGAGGGTGGCAGCTTGGCAGTGAGCGAAACAGTCGGTGGGTTGCCCAGGAGACAGCAGCAGGGTCGCAGCAGTGTCAGTGGAAGCAGTGTCAGTGGAGCCAAACGGCCACGGAGTAGAGCACCAGCTCCACTGCAGCCTACCACCACGGCCAGTAGTGGTGCCGGTGTGCACGGAGGAAGCAGCAGTCAGCCAGTGAGGAGTATCGGGGGTAAAGTTTCCTACTCGGCGGTGTGGCAATTTTTCGTCAAGCCGCCCGAGGAAGTAAACGTAGCCGTATGTCGACTATGTGGCCAGAAAGTCAAGCGTGGCCAGGGGGCCCATGTTGGGACTATTTGGGCCATGTTGGGACAATGGGAGACCTCCCATTGCTGCTGTCTCCATCGCCACACTCTGCCATGTGCCACTTTCAGGTCTCCTCACACACTGCTGGTGTGTTCAGTTTTTTGACATAGGGTGCTGGCAGATTACGGGCCTCCCATAGCTGCTGCCAGGCCCCTAATCTGCCATAGGCCCCTATATACCGCCTCCTCATGCTGCTGCCAGGTCCAGAGTCTGTCATGGGTCCCTGTACGGCCTCCCATTGCTGCTGTCTCCTTCGCCACACTCTGCCATGTGCCACTTTCAGGTCTCCTCACACACTGCTGGTGTGTAGAATTTTTTGACATAGGGTGCTGGCAGATTATGGGCCTCCCATAGCTGCTGCCAGGCCCCTAATCTGCCATGGGCCCCTATATACCGCCTCCTCATGCTGCTGCCAGGTCCACAGTGTCTCATGCCATGTGCCACTTTCAGGTCTCCTCACACTGCTGGTGTGTTGAATTTTTTGACATAGGGTGCTGGCAGATTATGGGCCTCCTATAGCTGCTGCCAGGCCCCTAATCTGCCATAGGCCCCTATATACCGCTTCCTCATGCTGCTGCCAGGTCCAGAGTCTGTCATGGGTCCCTGTACGGCCTCCCATTGCTGCTGTCTCCATCGCCACACTCTGCCATGTGCCACTTTCAGGTCTCCTCACACACTGCTGGTGTGTAGAATTTTTTGACATAGGGTGCTGGCAGATTATGGGCCTCCCATAGCTGCTGCCAGGCCCCTAATCTGCCATGGGCCCCTATATACCGCCTCCTCATGCTGCTGCCAGGTCCACAGTGTCTCATGCCATGTGCCACTTTCAGGTCTCCTCACACTGCTGGTGTGTTGAATTTTTTGACATAGGGTGCTGGCAGATTATGGGCCTCCTATAGCTGCTGCCAGGCCCCTAATCTGCCATAGGCCCCTATATACCGCTTCCTCATGCTGCTGCCAGGTCCAGAGTCTGTCATGGGTCCCTGTACGGCCTCCCATTGCTGCTGTCTCCATCGCCACACTCTGCCATGTGCCACTTTCAGGTCTCCTCACACACTGCTGGTGTGTAGAATTTTTTGACATAGGGTGCTGGCAGATTACGGGCCTCCCATTGCTGCTGCCAGGCCCCTAATCTGCCATGGGCCCCTATATACCGCCTCCTCATGCTGCTGCCAGGTCCAGAGTCTGTCATGGGTCCCTGTACGGCCTCCCATTGCTGCTGTCTCCATCGCCACACTCTGCCATGTGCCACTTTCAGGTCTCCTCACACACTGCTGGTGTGTAGAATTTTTTGACATAGGGTGCTGGCAGATTACGGGCCTCCCATTGCTGCTGCCAGGCCCCTAATCTGCCATGGGCCCCTATATACCGCCTCCTCATGCTGCTGCCAGGTCCAGAGTCTGTCATGGGTCCCTGTACGGCCTCCCATTGCTGCTGTCTCCATCGCCACACTCTGCCATGTGCCACTTTCAGGTCTCCTCACACACTGCTGGTGTGTAGAATTTTTTGACATAGGGTGCTGGCAGATTACGGGCCTCCCATTGCTGCTGCCAGGCCCCTAATCTGCCATGGGCCCCTATATACCGCCTCCTCATGCTGCTGCCAGGTCCAGAGTCTGTCATGGGTCCCTGTACGGCCTCCCATTGCTGCTGTCTCCATCGCCACACTCTGCCATGTGCCACTTTCAGGTCTCCTCACACACTGCTGGTGTGTAGAATTTTTTGACATAGGGTGTTGGCAGATTACGGGCCTCCCATTGCTGCTGCCAGGCCCCTAATCTGCCATGGGCCCCTATATACCGCCTCCTCATGCTGCTGCCAGGTCCAGAGTCTGTCATGGGTCCCTGTACGGCCTCCCATTGCTGCTGTCTCCATCGCCACACTCTGCCATGTGCCACTTTCAGGTCTCCTCACACACTGCTGGTGTGTAGAATTTTTTGACATAGGGTGCTGGCAGATTACGGGCCTCCCATTGCTGCTGCCAGGCCCCTAATCTGCCATGGGCCCCTATATACCGCCTCCTCATGCTGCTGCCAGGTCCAGAGTCTGTCATGGGTCCCTGTACGGCCTCCCATTGCTGCTGTCTCCATCGCCACACTCTGCCATGTGCCACTTTCAGGTCTCCTCACACACTGCTGGTGTGTAGAATTTTTTGACATAGGGTGTTGGCAGATTACGGGCCTCCCATTGCTGCTGCCAGGCCCCTAATCTGCCATGGGCCCCTATATACCGCCTCCTCATGCTGCTGCCAGGTCCAGAGTCTGTCATGGGTCCCTGTACGGCCTCCCATTGCTGCTGTCTCCATCGCCACACTCTGCCATGTGCCACTTTCAGGTCTCCTCACACACTGCTGGTGTGTAGAATTTTTTGACATAGGGTGTTGGCAGATTACGGGCCTCCCATTGCTGCTGCCAGGCACGTAATCTGCCATGGGCCCCCGTACCGACTCCTCATGCTGTGACGTTGCAACAAGGTGGAATTCAACCCTACATATGTTAGACCGCCTTTACGAACAGCGAAAGGCCATCACCGATTTCCTGATGTTAAAAGCGGATAAAGGTACTCCCTGTGTAACTTAGATGTCAGCCATTGGCAGCTCATGCGTGACACCTGCACTTGCTCAGGCCCTTTGAGGAGGCCACGCTATTCGTGAGTCGGCAGGACTATGGGATGAACGACGTCATTCCTCTGTTGCACGTCCTGGAACAAATGCTGTTAACAATGGCTGGTCAGGGTGCGGTAGACGTGGCGCACAGATCTCAACGCCACATGACCCCTGTGGGGGCAGGACAGGAAGAAGAGGAGGAGGTAGAGGAGGACATTGGTGCTCAGGAATTATTGAGTGAAATGGGTGGTTTTTCCACTCAGCGGACAGGAGTGGAGGAGCAGGAGCATCTGGTAGAGGAGGAGGAGGAGACAGAGGACCCAGACGCACCGTGGCAGTATGCTGTGGAGATGGAGGCAGGGAGTCCCTCGCATTCCTTGGCACAAATGGCCCATAGCATGCTCGCTTGCTTGCGTAGCGACAGCCGAATAATAACCATCAGACAGAGGGATGACTTTTGGCTGTCCACCTTGTTGGACCCTCGCTACCGTTCAAAAATGGTGGCCTTTTTTACACCTGCTGAGAGGGAGGCCAAAATAACGTACTATAAAAACCACCTATGTAGTCAGCTGGTCTCTGCCTGTCTGCGCCAACGTCCATCCTCAGACACTGTGGGCCCTGTGCGCTCGCGTTCCGCTGCCATGGCAGCAGGGGAGGGGTGGGGTGGTAGGAGCAGTGGCAGCTCCACCAGCAGCGGCTGCCTCAGTCTGCAGTCGATGATGAGTAGCTTTCTTCACCAGCGCAGTGAGGAAACTACTAACCAGCCGCAGCAGCAGCAGCATCAGGTGGACCTGGAGCAGGACCTCAAACAACAGGCTTAGGCCTACTTGGACAGCACCCTGCCAACCGAGGTAGACAATCCCCTTGACTACTGGGCAACGAAACTTGACCTTTGGCCCCAACTAGCTGAATTTGCCCTTGAAAGGCTGTCATGCCCGGCCAGTAGCGTGGCATCGGAGCGCGTGTTTAGTGCGGCAGGAGGTATTGCAACTCCGCGGAGGACACGACTGTCCACCCAAAGTGTGGAGAGACTGACGTTTGTGAAAATGAATCAGGCGTGGATTAGTCTGGATTTCAAACCACCAGTTCCTGACACAACTGACTAAATCCGCCATGAATCATGCCCCAAACATGTGCCACTTTCAGGTCTCCTCACACTGCTGGTGTGTTCCATTTTTTGTCATAGGGTGCTGGCAGATTACGGGCCTCCCATAGCTGCTGCCAGGCCCCTAATCTGCCATGGGCCCCTATACCGCCTCCTCATGCTGCTGCCAAGTCCAGAGTCTCTCATGGGTCCCTGTACGGCCTCCCATTGCTGCTGTCTCCATCGCCACACTCTGCCATGTGCCACTTTCAGGTATCCTCACACTGCTGGTGTATTCCATTTTTTGTCATAGGGTGCTGGCAGATTACGGGCCTCCCATAGCTGCTGCCAGGCCCCTAATCTGCCATGGGCCCCTATACCGCCTCCTCATGCTGCTGCCAGGTCCAGAGTCTGTCATGGGTCCCTGTACGGCCTCCCATTGCTGCTGTCTCCATCGCCACACTCTGCCATGTGCCACTTTCAGGTCTCCTCACACTGCTGGTGGGTTCCATTTTTTGTCATAGGGTGCTGGCAGATTACGGGCCTCCCATAGCTGCTGCCAGGCCCCTAATCTGCCATGGGCCCCCGTACCGACTCCTCATGCTGCTGCCAGGCCCGTAATCTGTCATGGGCCCCTGTTGTCGCTTGTTGGCATATTCCGCTCGTTCAGATGCTCCTTCTCCTGCTACTCCTCTTCACGGATTCCGTCAGCAGTCTTTCTTGGAATCCGTTTCCAAGAGACAACAGTTTGCGAGCACGCACCAGACGGTGCAGAAACTGAACGTCCTCCTGTCCAAGTTGCTGCTGCCAGGCTCGTAATCTGTCATGCGCCCCTGTACCGCCTCCTCATGCTGCTGCCAGGTCCAGAGTGTGTCATGGGCCCCCGTACCGACTCCAAATGCTGCTGCCAGGCCCGTAATCTGTCATGGGCCCCTGTACCGCCTCCCCATGCTGCTGCCAGGTCCAGATTGTGTCATGGGTCCCTGTACGGCCTCCCATTGCTGCTGCCAGGCCCGTAATCTGCCATGGGCCCCCGTACCGACTCCTCATGCTGCTGCCAGGCCCGTAATCTGCCATGGGCCCCTGTACCGCCTCCTCATGCTGCTGCCAGGTCCAGAGTGTGTCATGGGTCCCTGTACGGCCTCCCATTGCTGCTGTCTCTATCGCCACACTCTGCCATGTGCCACTTTCAGGTCTCCTCACACTGCTGGTGGTTTCCATTTTTGTCATAGGGTGCTGTATGGCCTCCCATTGCTGCTGCCTCCACCGCCACACTGTGGCTCCACACTCTGGTTTTGGCCCCGTGACTGCCCAAATGAGTGAAGTGTGCGGTGATTCTAAGATCGACGGCACTCATCTGCATGTCATACTGCCTGACAGTATTATTTCTCTTCCCCAGCAGACTCCAAGGGCATTTAAATTAAAGGTACAGTGTTCAGCACTAATATTAAGTCTCTCTGAAGCCTAGAAACACCCTTTTTTAAGTTAAATTCACAGCGAATATATTCGACTCGAATCGAAATTTTTCTACGAATTCGCCGAATCAGTCGAATCGAATTTTTGAATACTTCGCTCATCTCTATTAAAAAGCAGTCTTTAAACTCTAGTCACATGACTTTACCTAGGATGAGATTTTGTCATTGGTCTGCTGGCAGGAGAAGCATTGTCTCAGTCTCACCTTTCGCAGTGATCAGACATACTGTACATTGTAACTTTGCAGCAAGCCACAAGGAACCACACAGGCACCAGGATTTTACATGACAGTGTCATCTCTGAGCTGGCATCTGAGTCCAGGAAGTAGGTGCTAACTCTGGATGATGTCTGAACAAAGATGGTGTCTTCTGGGGGAAACAAAAGCAGATGAAGGCATTGTCAGGGGGAGTACTGTGATCTCTGTGAGAGATAATAAAAACCTGTAAGAGTTACAATAATGTATTACTTAAAGTGTTACTAATCCCACAACAGTAAAATCAGTCTGTATATGCAGTAAAGTATGCTTGTTATACTCCCTGTGGAACCTAAGGGGTTATCCTCTGCATTGTGTAAAAATGCTGTTTGATCCTGACTTCTCCAATCCTCCTCTTCTTCCAGTGCCTCCTTCTTATCTCCTAATAAGACATATCATGTGAAATCACTCTGCACATGCTCAGTTTGGTGTGTATTGCTAGATAGCTTTTTTTTTTTTTTCGCTTGGGAGAGTGCATGTGATCAGCACAGAACCAATCAGCACTGTCCAGACAGAGATCAGTGTCCTGCATCCTCCTAGAGCAGAATGAAAACTCCTCCTACAAGCTTTACCATGTGATTTGCTGGACACTGATGAGAAAAGGTATTTAGCAGTTTATATTTACTAAAATGATTGCACTTCCATGTTCTATGTACTGTGGGAGACCAGATATAGTGAATGCAGGGTCCTGGGTTTAGTAACACTTTAACATGCATGCATGTAAAGCACAATTGTCATTTAAAGTATAACTAAAGGCATTTGTTTTTTGTTTTGGATAGCGTGGAGGAGGATCAGAACACTTGTCAGGTTTTTATAGCTGTCTGTGTCTGTTAGGCAGATTCACACTCTCTATTCTTCCTGTTTTACCATTATCGCCGAGAATGTAGGTGAAACAAAATCCCAAATTTGTGTTGTCACCAGAACAGGAATAAAGGGGAAATCTTCCAATGGGGATATTTGATCTGATGACCCTAGTGAGAACCAGGGATTCCCTTACTTTGAAAGGATTTCCTCTCACCTCCTGTTTTAACTATGGGATAAAAAAATTAATGGAAAAACTCCCCAATGCAACACAGATGAAAAAAACCTGACAGGGGCTATGACCCTCCCTTTCTCTATTCAAAATGAAAAGAAAAAAAGATTTTCCTTTAGTTTTACTTTAATGCAAAACCAATTAAATACATTGAGGGTGCAAAAACAACTTTTTCTGCTTTTATTTGGCTTTTAACTGAACTCCAGCATAAGCGTACTATAAAAGCAACGGTCTATCTGCAGGAGTCCAACATGTCCACGGCTTCTTCACAACTACAGTTTTGCAATCAGGAATGCAGATCGTTACTTCTAATTAAGCAGGGAAAATGTTTACTGTTGACGCTTTCACACAGAGAACAGCAATCTTTATTTGTAGCTGTGTGCTGGTGATTGGAGCTTTATTACAGAACAAACAAGCTTCACTTTGTCTTTACCATGAAAAATATATCTTACTAGGTCCTTAATAAGCTGCCATTGCAATGAATGGCTGGCCTTCCAACCAGACTTTGGATCAGTACAGATGACCAGATTATAAGCAGGTCTTATTAAACATGCTTATAGCCAGGTCTGACAGATCTTGAGGATCGTTATTTGAACCAACCTCCTAAACTGTTCAAAGTACAGTGAAAGCAGTCTTTACATTCACATCAGTCCATGCCCTCAAAGAGCTTAAAATCTAAGGTCCTTAAAGCCTAGTACACACTTCTAGTTTTTTTTTGTTCAACTCATTTGGCTAAATGAAAAAAAAACCTGACCGCCCAGGAGGAGCAATTGGCAGACCTTTTTCAGTCATGCCACTGCGACAGAAGCTGGTCGTTCCGACTGCCCTACACACAGGATGCATATTGGCTGTTTTTTATTGAACCAGCCAATGCCCTCTGACATTTGGCCCGTGTGTACTAGGTAGTGGTGCACTGAAATGAAAATTCTGGTTGCGAAAACAAAAATTCAAAATGCACTTGGCTGAAAACTGAAACCGAAATGTGCAGTTTTTAAAAAAGAATATTTTTTTTTTGAAAAAAATACACTTTTATTAAAATAAATATATATATATACCCCAATTGTTTTGTAAAATATGTAAGAGAATGTTACAGTGAGTAAACATATACCCAACATGTCACGCTTTAAAATTGTGCACGCTTGTGAAATGGCATGAAACTGCAGTACTTAAAAATCTCCAGAAGAGATCTAGTGCAAAAATGATTGCTCTTGCTCCGACGTTCATGGCGATACCTCACATGTGTGGTTTGAACACCATTTACATATGTGGGCATGGCCTACGTATGCGTTCACCACTATGTGCGAGAACAGGGGGACAGGGGCACTTTAAACTTTAAAAAAAAATGTATTTAATGTTTTTTTGTTTTGTTTTTTTTTTTGCACTGTTCCTTTTAAAATAATTTTAATCACTTTTATGATGAAAGAAATAAGAAACGCATGCATCCCTTGTGATAGAAATAATTAGTGACAGGTCCTCTTTATGGAGAGATATTGGGTCAATAAGAGTGCACATCTCTCCTCTGAAATGTTAAGCATTAGATAAAAAAAAAGCATTGATCTAGTGCTTTAAAAAAAAATGTCCGGAACCGGAAGTGGCATTGCTCCGGTCCTCCAAGGGCATAGAGATGTGTGACGCCCATCTTTCCTTCACTCATCTCTATACCCAGCGCTGGGATCAATGGTTTCTCAGGTAAGGCTGAACTACTGAGCGGCGGCTGGCGGGCGAGCAACAGCGTACGGGCGGAAGCGAGGGGCGGGTTGCGGCACGGGGTGGGTTTTTTCAGCACCTTTATCAGTGCTTTTTTTCATTTCGGCCGACAGCCAAAAGGGGTGTTTTCAGCCGAAACGTTTCGGCCTCCGGAATTACGGTGCTAGGCCTAACTCACATTCATACATACACATACTAGGGCCAATTAACCTTCCAGCATTGTCTTTGGATTGTGCGAGGAAACCCACAGAGCCACAGGCAGAACATGCAATCTCCAGGTAGGTAGTGCCGTGGTTGCGATTCAAACCAACAACCCTAGTTTTGCTAGGCAGAAGTGTTAACCAATTAACTGCTATGCTGCCCAATTGGCCCTTTCAATATTCTGATATTTTTGAGGACAGATCTGAGATGAATGAACAGATCTACCATGTCCAAAATCTGGATCGAAATGTTTTACATCCAGCAAATAACCACTATAGATTTTAAATAAATTTGACACCAGTCTTTCCCATTTCAGAGCCTCCTTGATGAATATTAGGATTAACCATCTCTAGGGATGAACTAAACTGCAAAGTCCAAGATGTTGACTGGCATTATTATTATACAGGATTTATATAACGCCAACAGTTTGTGCAGCACTTTACAACATAAGGGCAGACAGTACAACTGCAATACAAATGAATACAGGAGGGATTAGAGGGCCCTGCTCGTTAGAGCTTACAATCTAAAAGGGAAGGTGGAGAGATACAAAAGCTAATAACTGTAGGGCATAGTTTGGTTCCAGCATATCTCCACCATTGACTTTGAAAAAAAGTTGACACCAATCTTGGTCACTTCCAACGCCCTCCAGATGGGTAATATTGTCACTCATCACTAGGGATGGGCTAAATTAAGACTTTTTATTTCCCCGATTTCCCTTGATTTTAAGGATAGGTTAAGGCAAATGTCAGTTTGAGCTTCACTGCATATACTGTATATGGTGTGAACGGGGTACACAGAAAACATAGAAAATGCAGCTCAAGGGGCGTACAAGCACAACATAAACTCAAAGTGGAAATTCAGTCAGAAAATTAAGTCCTGCAAGATCACTTCAGGTTGGCCCCTTTTGCATTATAGCTATGTAAAACATTAACAATAAGTGCCTGTACTGTTTAAAATTCAGTAATATACTGGCTCTCCCTGCTATGCACATGCTCATTTGCTCTCTAGTTGTGCCGAAAAAGTAGAAGCTGACCTGCTGATAGCCTAAAGATTTACTGCTGCTCAGGGGCTCTGGGCTTCAGCAAATGGCAGCCTCAGGAAAGAACAGGCAAACACATGTACACACTAATTTTGGTAACATAATTATTAATGTGGAATGTATGTTCAACGCTAAAGAATATTATTTTTATTAAGCTGTTATAGGTAAAGTTCTGCATTACCTGTTCTAATAATGCTACCACAAAAAAGTCCCATCTCTGACTCGTTCTGTTGTAAACAACAATCTTTTTCTTCATGAAAACAGGTAAAACTGAACTTTGTCTATTTGAATTTGAACTTTCAGAAGAGACCTGTCACTTTTGCAATAAAGAGTTACATTCTCAGCATGAGTTGAGATGAATTACCTTCTATGCGCATTCAAAGGAGTTACGTTAGCCCTGGCTAACCAGTCATGATGGCCAAAAATGACAAACCTGGAAGATTCCTTGACAAAGAAGTCAGCGTCAGCAAGGGAGCTTGGGGTCATTGCAATGCTGGAGGAGAGATGTGTATTGTGGAGTTTAGTTCTGCTTTAAGTTTAGTTGATAAGCACTGTTATAGAGGATATTAGGTGGATGTGGGGCTTTTCAGAGACACTTCTACTGTGCCCCGTGTGGCTTCATGTACAAGGTGACAATATCTTTTTGAAAGAAAAGCTTTTTTGGCCATATTTCTCTTTTGGGTCACAGGAGTGCACTTACTTTTGCTCTCCTGTCACCCAGAATCAGCCGACAGTGGGATGAAGCCTGCTGTCAGCCGATGTTACAGAGCTGCCCGCTGTCAGCTGATGCTACAGAGCCACCTGCTTCCCCGCTGTCAGCTGATGTTACAGAGCCTCCCGCTGTCAGCTGATGTTACAGAGCCTCCCGCTGTCAGCTGATGTTACAGAGCCTCCCGTTGTCAGCTGATGTTACAGAGCTGCCTGCTGTCAGCTAATGCTAAAGATCCGCCCACTGTCAGCTGATGTTACAGAGCCTCCCGCTGTCAGCTAATGTTACAGAGCCGCCAGCTGATGTTACAGAGCCTCCCGCTGTCAGCTGCTGTTACAGAGCCGCCAGCTGATGTTACAGAGCCTCCCACTGTCTGCTGATGTTACAGAGCCGCCAGCTGATGTTACAGAGCCTCCCGCTGTCAGCTGATGTTACAGAGCCTCCCGCTGTCAGCTGATGTTACAGAGCCTTCCACTGTCTGCTGATGTTACAGAGCCACCAGCTGATGTTACAGAGCCTCCCGCTGTCAGCTGATGTTACAGAGCCGCCAGCTGATGTTACAGAGCCTCCCACTGTCAGCTGATGTTACAGAGCCGCCAGCTGATGTTACAGAGCCTCCCGCTGTCAGCTGATGTTTCAGAGCTGCCCACTGTCAGCTAATGCTACAGGGCCGTCCGCTGTCAGCTGATATTATAGAGCCTCTCTCTGTCAGCTGATGTTACAGAGCCTCCCGCTGTCAGCTGATGTTACAGGGCTGCTCGCTATCAGCTAATGTTACAGAGCCGCCAGCTGATGTTACAGAGCTGCCCGCTGTCAGCTAATGCTAAAGATCCGCCCGCTGTCAGCTGATGTTACAGAGCCTCCCGCTGTCAGCTGATGTTACAGAGCCGCCAGCTTTTGTTACAGAGCCTCCCGCTGTCAGCTGATGTTACAGAGCCTCCCGCTGTCAGCTAATGCTATAGAGCCGTCCACTGTCAGCTGATGTTATAGAGCATCCCTCTGTCAGCTGATGTTACAGAGCCGCTAGCTGATGTTACAGAGTTGCCTGCTATCAGCTAATGTTACAGAGCCGCCAGCTGATGTTACAGAGCCTCCCGCTGTCAGCTGATGTTACAGAGCCACCAGCTAATGTTACAAAGCCTCCCGCTGTCAGCTGATGTTACAGAGCCTCCCGCTGTCAGCTGATGTTACAGAGCCGCCTGCTGTCAACTGATGTTACAGAGCCGCTCCAGACTTTGGAAGGATCCTGCTAATATTGTCAGGATCCACCCAGCTGCCTGACTGATGGCTAGTTCCAGGGCTCTCAGCACGTGTCTGAGAGCTGAAGCCAGCTGCGCCTGCACACCTTCTTCAGCCTGAACTCCAGTAATTGGAAGAAAAAAGGGAGACCAAGAGAAAGAGATCCCTAAGGTCAAGGGGTCCCAATGAGGACAGACTGTGGCTTGCATGAAAAGCAGTTCAAACATATATTGCAGAATAAATAAGCAACCATGTAAAACTATAAGAATATAGACCTCACCACCACCAACAGGAAAGAGTGAAGGATGGAGATGACGTGATCATCCAAGGTGACGCCACACACTAAGAAGTCCCGGCACCTGAGTGAAAGTACTAAGCCGCAGTCTGTCCTCATTGGGACCCCTTGACCTTAGGGATCTCTTTCTTTTGGTCTCCCTTTTTTCTTCCTATGCAATAGTAGGCTCCGAGGACACCACTGTGTGATCCACATGTGAGTCGATATCTACATTTTGCAGCATTAGGGATCATCTCATTGGAACCCCTTTGGTTATAATTCATTAGTATTTAGCTAATGGGCATCCTGTTTTTTTAGAATTCTTGTTACGAGCTCCAGTGATTGATGGAAGGGCAGAGCAGAGAGCGGTAACTGACTCCTAGAAGACTGACAACTGAGTGATCAGCGGTCATGCGATTGCTTAGTTTTCAATTTTAGAGTTGGCTGGGGACAGCTGCAGCATCAGGTCAATGTTGCAGCAGGGATATGGGTATGCATGTTTGTTTTTTTAGGTATCCCAAACTTCTCCTTTAAAGGACACCATTTTTGTAAATTATTAGTTTGTCTAGATCAGGGTCCTCAAAGTTTTTAAACGGGGCCAGTTTACTGTCCCTCAGACCATTGGAGGGCCGGACTATAGTTTTTTTTAAAAAAAACTATGGTCATCTCCTGTACTGTGTCCGCATTTGTTCAGAGACTGCGGACATACAACGGTGGCGGGAGTACTGGGTCGGCTGCTCTATAAGACGCACAGACATTTCCCCCCAAGTGTGTCTTATGGAGCGAAATAGTGTCCCATCATTGGTGTCAGTGGGAGGAATAGTGCCCCACCATTGGTGTCAGTGGGAAGAATAGTGCCACATCATTGGTGTCAGTGGGAGGAATAGTGCCCTATCATTGGTATCAGTGGGAGGAATAGTGCCCCATCATTGGTGTCAGTGGGAGGAATAGTGCCCCATCATTGGTGTCAGTGGGAGGAATAGTGCCCAATCATTGGTGTTAGTGTGGGAGGAATAGTGTCCCATCATTGGTGTCAGTGTGAGGAATAGTGTCCCATCATTGGTGTCAGTGGGAGGAATAGTACCCCATCATTGGTGTCAGTGGGAGGAATAGTACGTCATTGGTGCCAGTGGGGGGGGGGTGGAATAGTGCCCCATCGGTGTCAGTGGGGGGGAGGAATAGTGCCCCATCATTGGTGTCAGTGTGAGGAATAGTGTCCCATCATTGGTGTCAGTGGGAGGAATAGTGTCCCATCATTGGTGTCAGTGGGAGGAATAGTACGTCATTGGTGCCAGTGGGGGGGGGGGTGGAATAGTGCCCCATTGTTGGTGTCAGTAAGGGGAGGAATAGTGCCCCATCATTGGTGTTAGTGTGAGGAATAGTGTCCCATCATTGGTGTAAGTGTGAGGAATAGTGTCCCATCATTGGTGTCAGTGGGAGGAATAGTGTCCCATCATTGGTTTCAGTGGGAGGAATGGTACGTCATTGGTGCCAATGGCGGGGGAGGGGGAATAATGTCAGTGGGGGGAGGAATAGTGCCCCATTGTTGGCGTCAGTGGGGGGAGGAATAGTGCCCCATCATTGGTGTCAGTGGGGGGAGGAATAGTGTCCCATCATTGGTGTCAGTGGGAGGAATAATGCCCCATCATTATTATCAGTGACACCAATGATGGGGCACTATTCCTCCCACTGACACCAATGACACTTAACTTGCTGACCCCTGTTCCAGCATGGTGCTGCTGCAGCCAGCGTACCTGGTTGCAGCAGTACCATCTGCACGGCACACTTACCGGGCGGTCAGCTGTCCTCCTTCCTTCACTTCGGCCTCTCCCTCCCTTGATTTTCGCGGGGCCACTCGGCGATTGTCCGCCTGTGTGCCTTTCCTGAGCTACAGTACTGGCGCCCAATCACCGGTGAGGAGGCGGAGCCGAGCGGCAGCGCGGACATCGAGTGAGGGAGCGGCCGGAGTGAAGGAGCTGCGCATCCTGGAGTGGATCATCATGGGACTGGGACCGGAGCCAGGTAAGAGACAGCAGCCCCCTGCCCACCCCTGTACTTAGTGTCCCCTGCCCATCATTGGTGTCAGTGTGAGGAATAGTGTCCCATCATTGGTGTCAGTGGGAGGAATAGTGTCCCATCATTGGTGTCAGTGGGAGGAATAGTACGTCATTGGTGCCAGTGGGGGGGGGTGGAATAGTGCCCCATCGTTGGTGTCAGTGGGGGGAGGAATAGTGCCCCATCATTGGTGTAAGTGTGAGGAATAGTGTCCCATCATTGGTGTCAGTGGGAGGAATAGTGTCCCATCATTGGTTTCAGTGGGAGGAATGGTACGTCATTGGTGCCAGTGGGGGGTATAATTTCAGTGGGGGGAGGAATAGTGCCCCATTGCTGGTGTCAGTGGGGGGAGGAATAGTGCCCCATCGTTGGTGTCAGTGGGGGGAGGAATAGTGTCCCATCATTGGTGTCAGTGGGAGGAATAATGCCCCATCATTATTATCAGTGACACCAGTGATGGGGCACTATTCCTCCCACTGACAGCAATGACACTTAACTTGCTGACCCCTGTTCCAGCATGGTGCTGCTGCAGCCAGCATACCTGGTTGCAGCAGTACCATCTGCACGGCACACTTACCGGGCGGTCAGCTGTCCTCCTTCCTTCACTTCGGCCTCTCCCTCCCTTGATTTTCGCGGGGCCGCTCGGCTCCGCCTCCTCGCCGGTGATTGGCCGCCTGTGTGCCTTTCCTGAGCTACAGTACTGGCGCCTGATTACCGGTGAGGAGGCGGAGCCGAGCGGCAGCGCGGACATCGAGTGAGGGAGCGGCCGGAGTGAAGGAGCTGCGCATCCTGGACTGGATCGTCGTGGGACTGGGACCGGAGCCAGGTAAGAGACAGCAGCCCCCTGCCCACCCCTGTACTTAGTGTCCCTTGCCAGCGGGCCGGATGAATGTGCTCAGCGGGCCGTATGTGGCCCGGGGGCCGTAGTTTGAGGATCCCTGGTCTAGATGATGTTTGTTTATTATGCTTAAAGTGTATGTGAACCATAACCTTGTAAAACATCCTATTCAGTTTTAGAAATGAAAGGCAAAACATTTTTGTATACATAAAACAAAAGCTTTATAAATGCCTTTTTTCCTTTTTTTTAACATGCCCTCTGTTCACAGCTGCATAAGGAGATCAGAGAGCAGGGGAATAATTTACAAACACTTTTTTGCCGCTTTATTAATATTATCTGCATTTAAAAATACATTTCATGATTGTTAAGGAATATTTGAATTAAAGCATGTTTTTTTAAATGTTTTCCTATAGTAAGAGATAGAACAATCATTTTTGTAACTGATCAGTGAATATACATGTGCTCTATATGGAGGCGTAATGTGGAATTCTGTAACAGACAATGTTACAGTAACTAAAAAAAGAGTCTATAATGTTATTGTTTCTTCCATTCACATTGTTTTGTGCTTAGATAATTGCAAATGTACTCCTCATTCAACAGCACAAACTCCTTTTGTTGACATGTGATACTTAAATTGTACTTAATTTTCACTTAAGATCAAATCATTTCTAATAAACAATGCAAACAAGCCCATCTTCCCAAGGTGGATCCCTTCCAGATTTCATAATACTATTATCAGTTAAATTACAGAATGTAGATTTAGTAACAAAGCGCATTGATTTTATGGACAAAACGATAGTTATATTTAGTCTGTTAACCTTTGATAATTCCCTCCCACAGCTACAAATTGTAGGACTTTTTATGCTAATTGTTGTCAGTGGGGGTTCTGCCAGGGCCCCTCCGTAATTTAAACCCATTGCATCATAATGCAGGTGCTGATAATTGCAGAAAGCCTTTATTATTGACAGATTGGCTGGGGTTTTATGCAATTTATTTTTAGATCGCACTTGCAAATATGCTATTGGAGCTCCATTATCGAAACAGACGACACTGATGACACTCGCACTTGGAATATCAGGAATACGATGGCATAATCGGAGATAATTGTTTATCCTGTTGTTATTAACGTAAATGCTTAAGTTGTTTAATCAGTTAATATTCATTAGTGAAAATGAGTTCAATATTTGTTGTAGTATCACCACTTTAAAGGGAATTTATTCTATGTTGAAATGCTGTAGATGAGTATGTGATCGGTTTATGTAAATAATCTTTTCAATGTACATCAATGACATATTTTAATTAAAGAAAACCTGTATTGTGGAAGCTGTGCCCAAATGCTGAGTACAGATTAATGTGGTAATAAAGTAATTTCTTAAAAAACTGCTGACTGGTAGGGTTTTATGACAGAAGAGAGCCGTCCATACTGTCATAAATGCTTCCCCTTGCCTGTCAGCTGACATGTACAATGAGGCGCACATGTGCAGCTCAGCGTACATTTAACCACTTGCCCACCAGAGGATTTACCCCCCTTCCTGACCAGGCAATTTTTTTTGATGCGGCGCTGCGTTACTTTAAGGCTACGTTCACACTAGCGTTGTGTTCAAGCAGCAGAGAGGCGTTTGGGAAGTGTTTTTACCGCTTTCCAAACGCCTCGGACAATTCTGCACATTGCAGTACATGGTGCTGTTCTAACGAGAGAGTTAGCGTCGTGTCGCGGCAAAACGGACACCTCTGGTCGAGTCAGGAGGTGTTGAAGCCTCCTATTCTAGTCTATGGTGCAGCTCCGCACGGCGTTTGTGACGCGGTTGCGGGGTGTTTTCGGAGCAGTAACACCATTTAAACTTCGTTATAGGCGTTTGTAGGGCATTTTTAACGCTCGGCAAATGCCTAGCAACTGCGCATGCGGCATTTGCGGAGCGTTTGCCGAGCGTTAAAAACGCTCCGCAAACGCCGGACCAACGCTTGCCAAACACTATAGGGGCGCTCGGCAACGCTCGGCAAACGCTCCGCTATTTGCGGAGCGTTTGCCGAGCGTTAAAAACGCTCCGCAAACGCCGGACCAACGCTTGCCAAACGCTATAGGGGCGTTTGGCTAGCGTTGGTAAAACAATCAAGTGTGAACGAGCCCTAACTGACAATTGTGTGATCATGCTACACTGCACCCAAATGAAATTTATGTCCTTTTTTCCTCAGAAATAGAGCTTTTTTTCAGTGGTATTTGACCGTCTATGCAGTGTTTATTTTTTGCGCTATAAACAGAAATAGACCGACAATTTTGAAAAAAATATATATATTTGACTTTTTGTTATTAAACATGTCCAGTTAAAACATTTTTAAAAATCAAATGTTGTCATAAATGTAGGTCAAAATGTATTCTGCTACATGTCTTTGCTAAAAACAATCCCAAAACATGTAAATTAATTGGTTTACAGGAAGCTTATAGCGTTTACAAATGGCGGTATTGATACTGGAATTTTTTTATTTTTTACTAATGGCTGTGATCAGCGACTTATAGCAGGACTGTGGGACTATGGTGGGCATTCTGACACTGGGGGGGAACTGACTTGGTGTCACTGACATCCCCAGTGACACCAATACAGTGATACGTGCTAAAACAAAAAGCACTGACACTGTACTAATGGCACTGGCAGGAAGGGGTTAACATGGGGCGATCAAAGGGTTAACTGTATGCTGTGTGCTGTTTCACTATGTTGGCTGTATGTGTGTGTTTCACTGTAAGCACACTGCTTTGTATGGCTATGCTATGCAGAGCCATACAAAGCACTGTGCAGGAGCTGACAGGAGAGAGATCTGTGTTGTTTATACACAGGTCTCTCCCCATCAGAGATACTCGGCGATCACCAGATGCCAATGAATAATCACTGGCCGGGACCCGGTGGTTGACAGCCGAGGCCTCAAATGTTGCACGCCCCCTACCCGGAACTACAAAATCACGTATATATATGTGAATTTGTGCATAAGTGCTGCCCTGTAGCAGTATTTCTGCTATAGGGTAGAGCGGAAACGGTTAAGATACCGAATCTGTGCCTTGACTATGTGACTCCCATGCACATACACGGGAGTGATGCCATTGCAACCTAGCTATTCAAGCAGCTGAACCCAGGAAGAAAACTGGGCAAAGATGGAAGCGCCCAGGAGCCATGGGATCAGTGATGGCACAGTGCTAAAAAGCACATTATGAAAGCTAAGTCTGTGATAATGTGCTAATATGTGGTGTATAGTAGCACATAATGGCATAAACCACCGGGGGGAACATGTAATTAAAAAATGTCTTTAATACCACGCTAAGAAAACCAAAGTATGTATATTGTGCTTTGCCTTGTATCTCATCATTCAAGGGTTGTTCATGTCTATATGTTGGAAATATGCCTTGTAAAAAACTAGATAAACATAATATTGATTGCAGAGTTAAACCTGTACCGTAGAAGTTGTGCTAAAAAGGCAAGCAGAGGGCATAGGACTAGTTACCAATATTGCATGTGTTCTCATGGAAGCTTATCTTTCCCCTTGTTCTGCACTGTGATTCTATACGGACATCTCGCTAGAGGAAAGGCTTTGCTGTCTAACATCAGAGCTACTTCCATGATGACTGTTGACCTGATGACTAATGGAGGAATGCTCAAAAAGCAGCAGATGAGATGCAGAAAGGATAGATTAAGAAAAAGAAGCAGGGAGGTCTTTGCACTGGAGGTGCTCAGGTACAGCTTCTCTGCAGCAAGGAAACTGATCAGCACAGTAGTAACATCACCAAATCTCACTTTCAACTCTTGTGAGACTAACATTAACCTCCCTGGAGGTATTCTCGAGTGTAGCTCGCGGTAAACTTTCAGTACCACAAGCGGTAAGCCCAAGCTACACTTGGGCTTACCATGGGGCGCTGCTCCGGGATCCCTCGATCACTCACCTTGTCCTGCGCTCCCGCAATGTCCCTCCTGCAGTGTCCCCGGCAATGTAATCCAGCGGATGCCAGCATCTGTCATCTGGGTTCCGTCCTCTGCGTGCGTCGGGACGTACGGAGGGACAGAACGGCGGGAAATTTGAAAATGACAAAAAGTGACATTCACAAAAATCACTAAAATTACATAGTAAAACATTCCTGTACCAAACCATTTCACATACATTTTGTCCCTACTGCTTTGTCCTGTGTCCTGCCTGCATTTTTACTGTTCTTATTGCCTGGAAACTGAGAAACGTCCATGGCGTCTAAAAAGCGTCCCTTTAGGTCAAAAGCGGTTTTAGACCAACTAGAGAACAGCGATAGTAACTTAGAACTACTTGCAGAATTGAGTGATAATGATTTGTGGGGAAATTCATCATCAGAAACTGAAAACGATTTTGCGACTTTGCTCAGTGATGTGTGAACTTGGCGCTATATTTCAAATTTCAGTGTTTTTGGTTTGATTATATTATTGAATTAAATTTATTATTATTATATTATTAGTTTTTATGATTATTTATTAAATTATAATTGATGATTTCGTGTTTCAAGTTTTATCATAGCCGGGATGTTTACTAGACTATTGTTCGGACAGATTTCAGTGAGTTATTCCTAAGAATTACAGGCTTACAATATAAAAAACCAAATTTCCATGCAAAATAATGGTACCGCTTTCAGCACCAAAAATCTGAAATAATCAGACCGCCAGGGAGGCTTTGAGGCACAGGAAGTGTGCTGCTATTTTCAGGAGCTAGCCAGGACAAATAGTAGATTTTTTTCAGGGTATTGCTTAGGCATAATTATCATTTCCAGTTTCCTATAGGAGAGCAAATATTTACTTTTTGAGTTCAGGTCCATGTCAGAGCTGCCTCTATGATGACTGGTGATCTGATGACTATTGAAGGAATAATGAAGAAGCCGCAAATGAGGTGCAGTAGACACAGATCCACAGAATGATTATCCACTTCATCTCTCACACCTAGACATCGCCTATGGACCACTATAGGCCCATTGATTCAGCATAAATTTGTCATTACTTAAGATAATAAGTAATACATTCAGTATATATAGTACGTAATTGTAGGTTAAATTACTCTTTCTTTTGGAGATTCAATCTTGCTAAATTATTTTCGTGCATTCCATTTTATCAATATTACTGTAATAAAATATATAGTGTCTTGTGGATAAAAACTATAAATTGTGTCCCATCATTTATCACATTTAAAATGATGCTAAAATGATTATTCCAGCACAAGCATTACAAAAATATTTACAAATGAAATAAAGATTTTTTTTTCTATTCTGTGCTTTTTTTTTAAATACGACACTAAAAAAAATAACCCAAATTAATTATTAAAAAGAAAAATGTTTCAAATATTAATAGTTATAAAACGAAATTAAAAAAAACCAGCAGTAAAATGATAGATGGGGGTGGGGGAAAGGAAGAAGGAATTAAATAGGTCTGATTAGAGTAAACTAATGGTTACTAAGGGTTTGAATAGGAACAGATTTTGTTATAACATTTTTATTACTTGTCAAGTTGCTTTAAAGTGATACTAAAGTCTTGTTTTTTTTTTTTTTAATAACAAACATGTCATACTTACCTGATCTGTGCAGTGGTTTTGCAAAGAGCAGCCTGGATCCTCTTCTTCTCGGGTCCTCCGCCAGCACTCCTGGCCCCTCCTTCCTGTTGGGTGCCCTCATAGCAAGCAGATTGCTATGGGTCCACCCAAGCAGGCCCCCAACCCTTCTCCTGATTGGCTCACTCTCTGTAATTGACAGCAGGGTGGGGGGCTGCTACACACAGAAGGTTTTTTACTTTCATGCATAGGATGCATGCAGGTAAAAAACCTTGCGCCTTTAGAACCACTTTAAAGCAGTATCAAACCCAAAACCAGAAAATGTAATATATTGCAGCTTACAGTTCATCAGATGTGGTGGCAGCTCTATTTTTTTTTTAGGCTTTTCCCCATTGTTTTCATCTGGTGATCTGCCCAATATGTGTGATATTATTAGAGTGCCTACACCTTGGATGGACGTGCAACAGAAACACAATTGGACAGCAGCATTGTCAGTTTGAGGGGAGGGGAGTGTTAGTTGTACTAGCAGATTTAAATACACAAAAAAATTGATTTGAAGCCAAACTCCAGCTTACATATTATGAGTAGCAAGAAGCAACAGTTTGGTTCCTTTATGGATAAAGGTTTTACATATATTTATTTACAATAAATAAAAGGTGATCATTGTAAGTAGCCCTGTCAGTTGTAAACGGTTTGTCTCAACTCTCCAACTGCTTCATCTGCAGGACAGCCTGTTCTGTTGAAAAACAACAGACCTGCTGACTGAATCACCAGGTGAGAATAAAAGTAAGAAAGCCTAAAAAAGAAAAGTAATACAGCCACCACATCTAAGAATTGGTAAGCTGCAATATAATAAACAATAATAGTTTGCAGCTCTTAAAAATATGTATAAATAAAAATATAAATGAAAATAAACCACAACACCCATGACAATTAAGTGAATCAAAAGGAGTGAACAGTCCAAATATCATCACAACAATTCAGGGATAATCTTCTCCTCTGTGATTTATCTTCATAGGTTGGTATTAGTGATGTTTGACCTCCACCTTAGTTTAGATGCACACTCACCAGATCCAAATGCTGTCTAAATAAATAGAACAGCAAATGCGCTTTTGTAGACAATGAAGCTCTTCTCCAAGAAAAAATACTCCAGGTGAACCAATAGCTCCTCAAACACTCTCTTAGCCCATGGAAATCACAGAAAAAAAATGGGTTTAAAACCGCTTTAACTAACATCTTCAGATTGAAGCTCAGATTTTTGATCTGCAGATGAACGAAACAGTAGATACAAAAGTAACAAAGATATTTTGCATCTCTCTATTTTGTGCCTGTTGTTTATAAACACTGTTTCAGATGTTTTTTTTGTTTCAGCAGCAACTGTAATAGTTGCTGTATTTACTTGACATCTCCTGACTGTCATTTTGACAGTCGTTAATAAGTGCACAGCAGGGTGCTACAGAGGGGTCCTTCCACCATGCAGTCTGACTCTTTCTCTGTTTTTTGGCATTCCCTCTTCCTCTAGCCAAACCTGATCTGTGTACCTATGTCCACAAATAGCCACACACCCTCTCTGCAGACTCACACTCCAAAGGAACTGTTGCCACCCCCCTCCCACCCCCAAAAAAATGCCCACCAAATACTACAGATGATGATACTTCCAATCAACTTTGTGGCCCCCTACTTTTCCTCTAGTGCTTGTTCCTAGAATTCCCAAGAGAGGTCAAGCTGCATACTGTTTGCTCTGCCATAAAACCCCCAAGGCAACTGGCAGCTAGGCAAGGGGAAACCATTCTAACAAGCAGATTGGTAGGTCAGAATGAAGTCAGAAATCCTGATTTGAATACCTGTTCCAGTTAGTGACTCAGCAATTAATGAAACCATTGGATCAACATGATTACCAGGTAATTAGCATTTTCAGAAAATATAGATCATCAATGGAGGCTTCCATATTTTCTTCGAAAAGATTTCCTTTTTAAACCAATTAACCTATAGCTTTCTTGTTATTTTTAATGAGCATGCTGTGTGTTTTTTTGTGAGCTTGATAAGGAAAACCAGGTTTGCATTTGATAATGTGCATCATCATTTTGGAAGAGCATCTTGCTTCTCAATTAACAGTCAAGTACCAGATGCACAGTGGAGTACCATAACATGTTTGCTTTTTAATCATGGTCTCACACAGGGGACCCAGCCTGACAGCATCTGCTTACATCCTTACCTGCTGTTGTTTCCTAGGCTGGAGTGTGTAGTCGTTTTCCAGGCTGTGAAGATAGCATGAGCCTAAGGTGTATTATTCACCTTCACACATAGTCAGGAACCTGCTAGGGCACTTTCATTTGCTGAGAACCTAATGCCACATTGTCCTATTGTGAGTGGTAGTATATTGGCTTATGTGTCTACAAAACATATGTTTGCTGTCATTTACTTAAAAACAGAAACACTTTCATGTTCATTAAAACACTTACAGACAATTGCTGGTTTTGAAAAGGATTGGATAACTTGCTGCTGTGGAAAGTCACATTTTGTTATGTTACAGCCTTATTCCAAAATGGATTAAATTCATTTTTTCCCTCAACATTCTACAAATAATACCCCATAATGACATGTGAAAGAAGTTTGTTTTGAAATCTTTGCAATTTATTAAAAATACAAAATGAAAAAAAATCACATGTACATAAGTATTGACAGCCTTTGCTCAATAGTTTGTGGAAGCACCTTTAGCACCAATTACAGCCTCAAGTCGTTTTGAGTATGATGCTACAAGCTTGGCACACCTAATTTTGGGCAATTTCTCCCATTCTTCTTTGCAGTACTTCTCAAGCTCCATCAGGTTGGATGGGGAGCGTCAGTGCACAGCCATTTTAAGATCTCTCCAGAGATGTTCAGTCGGGTTCAAGTCTGGGCTCTGGCTCGGCAACTCCAGACATTCACAGAGTTGTCCCATAGCCACTCCTTTGCTATATGGGCTGTGCTTAGGGTCATTATCCTGTTGAAATATGAACCGTCACCCCAGTTTAAGGTCCAGAGTGCTCTGGAACAGGTTTTATCAAGGATGTCTCTGTACATTGCTGCATTTCTGTTTCCTTCAATCCTGACTAGTCTCCCCGTTCCTGCCACTGAAAAACATCCCCTCAGCATGATGCTGCCACCACCATGCTTCACTGTAGGGATGGTATTGGCCAGGTGGTGACCGGTGCCTGGTTTCCTCCAGACATGACACTTGGCATTCAGGCCAAAGAGTTCAATCTTTATTTCATCAGACCAGAGAGTTTTGAGGAGTGGCTTCCGTCTGGTCATTCTACCAAACAGGCCTGATTGATGGAGTGCTGCAGAGATAGTTGTTCTTCTGGAAGGTTCTCCTCTCTCCACAGAGAAATGCTGGGGATCTTTAAGAGTGACCATTGGGTGCTTGATTACTTCCCTGGCTAAGGCCCTACTCCCTCGATTGCTCATTTTGGCCGGGTGGTTCCAAACTTCTTCCATTTACGGATGATGGAGGCCACTGTGCTCATTGGGACCTTGAATGCTGCAGAAATTTTTCTGTACCCTTCCCCAGATCTGTGCCTTGATACAATCCTGTCTCGGAGGTCTAAGGACAATTCTTTGGAGTTCATGGCTTGGTTTGTGCTCTGACATGCACTGTTAACTGTGGGACCTTATATAGACCGGTTTATGCCTTTCCTAATCATGTCCAATACACTGAATTTCCCACAGGTGGACTCCAATCAAGTTGTGGAAACATCTCAAGGAGGATCAGTGGGAAAAGGATGCACCAGAGCTCAATTTTGAGAGTCATGGCAAAGGCTGTGAATACTTATGTACATGTGTTTTTTTTACAAATTGCAAAGATTTCAAAATGAACTTCTTTCATGTTGTCCTTATCCTGTAACTCAGGAGGTAGAATACTGGTATCTCCCCCTTTCGAATGTGCTAGCTTAGTCATGTATGACCTAGATTTGATTCAAATATACAGTATATGTAATATTAATGTGTTTTGGTCCTGTTGAATTTTATGAATTGTGTGTGGATTTTGTTAAGTTGTGAATTGGGCGGAGGTCTCGGAAAGGTTGCCCCACCCCTGGCTGCTTTTCTGGGTAGATAATTTATGGCACGCTATGTGTTCCTAGTGCTTTAACTGCACTACAAACCATGCATGACAGAACTGACGGATTTTGTCATAGATTTTTATGATAGGTCAGAGGGAGGTGTTAATATGTTGACTTTTTATGGTCATTGGAAACTAACAGGTATCCTGTCAGTACTCATTTAGCTGTTTACAGCTCTGACCATGGCCTGTATGCTGGTGTCTGCTGTATTTGTGTTGAAATAATGGGATCTTTTGAAGTGTGTTAAAAGTTAAGACTATGAATTCCATAGATTGCAGGAGAAGGGAGGGGGTAAGATCACGGGGCTCCTAAAAAAAATGGCTGAGACCTGAACAAGATGGCTGTCGCCTACAGCTTCGATGTGCCTAATGCACACAACCATTACACAGCATATATCATTATATGGGACTCAGTTTAATGTAAAAGTAGAATTGAACCCAAAAAGTGAAGATTTGCTATCTTATAGGTAACATCTAGAAATGTTAATTGCGCATAAACAGAGCAATGAGTAAGGCACTTCCTGACATGTGACTCTAGCATTTTAGCCTCCAAATCAGTAGTGTGAGAACATCTAAGGCATTGCTACCTTTGACTGCTAGTCTTGATTTAGAGTATGATTTGGTGATGTCACTACTGCACTTCTCACTATTTTCCCTGGGAAAGAGTAAACAGTTCCTAAGGACCTGCAATCCAAGAATCCCCCCCCCATTTCTTTTTCATTCATTCTGTCTATCTGTGCTTTCTACACATGACCACTGCTACTTTTACATTACCCTACCAGTCATCAGGAAAAAACTTTGACTTAAATGAAGCAAAGGTCTGCTCCTCTACCAAGATGGCTGCCTCCACACAGAACTAACAAAAAACTACTTGATGCTTACTTATACTGTAACATTGGTCTGGGAAATATAATAGGGAATATAATAGGGAAACAACAGCTATACCCATGGTGCGCTATACCCATGCACCAAACCCACTATGACCTAAAATGTCACTGTAACTGTCTTAGGGCTCGTTCACACTTGACTGTTTTTCCAACTCTTGCCAAACGCCCCTATAGCGTTTGACAAGCATTGGTCCGGCGTTTTTAATGCTTTGCAAATGCTCTGCAAACGCCGCATGCACGGTTTAGCGGCAGTTGCTAGGCATTTGCCAAACGTTAAAAATGCCCCACAAATGCCTATAATGAAGTTTGAATGGTGTTAACGCTCTGCAACCGCGTCGCAACCGCACCGCAAACGCCGGCCGGGCATTTGCGGAGAGGCACCATAGACTTGAATAGGAGGCTTTAACTCCTCCTGACTCGACCAGAGGCATCCGTTTTAAGGCTGTCAGGTGTAACCTTAAAGCGCAATGTGGAATGAGCGCAAAAATACAAAATGATAGTACAGATATACAACTGCCTTCATTATAGGGAGATAACCAGACAGCAAGGGCATGTATTAATATTGAGGGTTACTGTGATTACTAAAATACTCAACTACCCATTAAAATATATCACAGTACCCTTCCAGCCTGGGAAAAGAATGCATTTCTATCAATCCACTATCTCCACCAGTCCAGAAAAATCTCCCTTTTCCTCCTACAACTAAACCCACATTGCCCCAATAAATCTAAGTGCCCATAATGGAAAATAAAGAAACATAAATAAAAACCACAAAAATCCCTTAACCCTTTATTTTTCATTATGGGCACTTAGATTTATTGGGGCAATGTGGGTTTAGTTGTAGGAGGAAAAGGGAGATATGTTTGATTTTGATGGGCAGCTGAGCCTATTTGTAATCACAATGACAAACGACAGCAAAAAACATACTTACTGGCTGGTTGTTGTCTCACTAGAGTGAAGGCAATTGTACACGGCTCAGAACAATTAAAGGAACACTTTGAAAACACATCAGATCTCAATGGGGAAAAATATCTTGCTGGATATCTATACTGATATGGACTGGGTAATGTGTTAGAAACATAATGATGCCACATTGTTTCATGGAAATTAAAATTGTCAACCTACAGAGGACTAAATTCAACCATCCCCAGAAAATCAAAGTGAAAAAATGATGCAGCAGCCTAGTCCATTTGGTGAAATTTCATTACAGCAACTCAAAATGGTACTCAGTAGTTTGTATGGCCCACATGTGCTTGTACGCATGCCTGACAACATCGGGGCATGCTCCTAATTAGATGATGGATGCTGTCCTGGGGTATTTCCTCCCAGATCTGTACTAGGGCATTACTGAGTTCCTGGACAGTCTGAAGTGCAACCTGGCATTGTCCGATGGACCGAAACATGATATCCCAGAGGTGTTCTATTGGATTTGGGTCAGACGAGCGTTGGGGCCATTCAATGGTATCAATTCCTTCGTCCTTCAGGAACTGCCTGCATACTTTCACCACATGAGGCCGGACAGTGTCATGCACCAGGAGGAACCCAGGACCCACTGCACCAGTGTAGGGTCTGACACTGGGTCCAAGGATTTCATCCCGATACCTAATGGCAGTCAGGGTGCCATTGTCTAGCCAGTAGAGGTCTGTGCGTCCCTCCATGGATATGTCTCACCAGACCATCACTGACCCACCACCAAAACGGTCATGCTGAACGATGTTACAGGCAGCATAACGTTCTCCACAGCTTCTCCAGATCCTTTCATGCCTGTCACATCTGTGAAAAGCACAGGGCGCCAGTGGTGGACCTGCCTATTTCTGGTGTACAATGGCAAATGCCAATTGAGCTCTATGGTGCAAAGGGCCCACTAGAGGATGTCTTGCCCTCAGACCACCCTCATGAAGTCTTTTGCTGATTGGTCAGAGACATTCTCAACAGTGGCCTGCTGGAGGTAATTTTTTAGGGCTCTGGCAGTGCTCATCCTGTTCCTCCTTGCACAAAGGAGCAGATACTGGTCCTGCTGATGGGTTAAAGACCTTCTACAGCCCTGTCCAGCTCTTCTAGAGTAACTGCCTGTCTCCTGGAATCTCCTTTATGCTCTTGAGACTGTGCTGGGAGACACCGCAAACCTTCTGGCAATCGCCTGTATCGATGTGCCATCCTGGAGGAGTTGGACTGCCTGTGCAACCTCTGTAGGGTCCAGGTATCACCTCATGCTACCAGTAGTGACACTGACCCTAGCCAAATGCAAAACTAGTGAAAAAAAGTCAGAAAAGATGAGTAGGGAAAAATTGTCAGTGGCCTCCACCTGTAAAACCATTCCTGTTTCAGGGGTCGTCTCATTGTTGCCCATACAGTGCACCTGTTGTTATAGTCATTAACACCAAAGCAGCTGAAACTGATTAACAACCCTCTCTGCTACTTAATTGACCGGATCAATATCCCAGGAGTTTAATTGACTTGATGCTATAGTCTGATTAAAAAGTGTTCCTTTAATTTTTTTTGAGCAGTGTATATCTGTTCCATCATTTTTTTATTTTTGCATTCATTCTGCATTGCCCTATAAGGCTAAATACCTTGCAGCCTTATGACTTCCTTTCATTTTCTACATCTTTACTTTTTCTACATGTGTTTTAGACAGTTATGAATAAAAGTGTAGTTTTAGGTCATAGTGGGTTTGGTGCTTAGGTATATCACACTCGTGCTGTTGTTTCCCTGCCTCCACACAGAGACATAGTGCAAAACAAGGCATGATAAGTCAATAATAGTGAAAAGATCAGTTGCAGATAGCCTACAGTTAGCACTGGTGTTTAGTTCTTCCCCCTTTGTTTGCCTTTCTTGAACATAGTTTCCACAGTTCAGGTCATTTTAAATCTTCCTTTCATGCCAAGTGCATGAAGTTTTCCAACACCTAGACAAGAAATATTTAAAATGATCTTACTGCTTTCACAACCCCGAAATGTCAGAGCAGGGGCGGACTGACAACTCATGGGGCCCCCGGGCAATAGGGGATCATGGGGCCCCTGTGTCCTTGCCCAAACTCAAAAAAGCCTATGAAAAAGGTACCAGGGGCAGCTCATGGGGCCCCCTACTGACCCCGGGCCCTCGGGCAGTGCCCGAGTTTCCAAATGGTCAGTCCGTCCCTGTGTCAGAGAGATCACTGGAGAAAGCAATAATGTTTGGGAAGATCGAATGAATCAGGCAAAATGGGAGACCAACTACTAGGTGGGTGGACACATTGACTACAGCTATGGGGATGACACTGAAGGATCTGGCCAGACTAGCACAAAACTGACTTTTTGTTAGAGTTCTTATTCTCTTCTTTTTTTATTATTATTATTATTATTAGTATACAGGATTTATAGTGCCAACAGTTTGCTCTGCGCTTTACAGTTTAACGGGAGACAATACAGCAACAATACAGTTCAACACAAGAGGGATAGGAAGGCCCTGCTCCTTGGAGCTTACAATCTAGGAGGAGCTCTTATGTAGGTCTTGAGTTGATGGCACTTATTATTATTAATAATAATAATTATAATAAATATAAAACTTGAGGCAAAGTATAAAAAAACAGACTTATTTTCTTCATCTTTACTCAATACCTTTTAGTTCTTTTGTACCCATACCTTTTTGTTTTATTTGTATGTGTTTTAAAAATGTAGCGTTGATTGAGACTTGATTACTTCAGGTAACATCTTGGCTTGTGTACTCGTCTCAGTACCCTGATTGTTCCTAGTAACAAGTGACAGGCATTTCTGTCTGGGTTTACAGTGAACTCCCTACTTTTTTATCCTACAGAAGAATCCTTATATCGAGGTCTGATAGATTTGGTCTTGAAAAATCAGTGGTTGTCATTTATTTGTATGTACAAATATTATTAGTTCTCTTTAGGCTAGTTCTTCTTTTAGATATGCAAACAAGCTTGCCATGAAAGGATCCGTTTTTGTTGCTTTTTGGTCCCTGATATTTGCATGTTGCTTTTTTTTTATTACTTTGGATTAGCAACTTGATTGAGGCTGTGTAAAGAGAAACCAGGTTTGCATCTGATATGTTTATCAACACTTGGAAGAGCATCTTATTTCTCAATTAAGTCAAGTACCAGATGCACAGTGATGCACCATAAAGCATTTAGTGAATTTCATCAAGGTTGTGGTCTTTATTTCTGATTTGTAAGTGTATGTATTTTAAAATTTCTTGATTTGAGCCTGCACAAGACATCCTACTGATATTCTAAAAGATTTCATATAGATCCTAGTACAGTAATGTCCAAACGGATTTTAATTCTGACTATAAATGTATATATTGTTTTTTTTTGCATACTTGCTTTTCAGGGGACTTATTACTATTCAACTGAGACACAGATGTTGCAGTCATTCCATATTTAGTATTTATTTGAGATCATTTGTTAGAAAAATTAGTAACTGTTTTACACACCATCAATTTTAACCAATGAGCAGAAAGAGCAGCTCAGTACATGCATAATACAGGACAACAGAAATCGCTAGAGTTCAATTATACTCTTTGATTCTAAGCCGCTTCAGTTAACACTGACCAGTCATGTTAAGATGTTCCATGTTAGATAATGTAATTTAATTTTACCATATGTAGTATTAAAAATTGTGCAATCACACACAAATATTCTGTTTATACATTTCCAAAATCTACTGTGAAGAAAATTATATAAACCTGTGCATTGCACCACATATATTAGTCAAGTACTATCCAGTCCCCTTTATACTTTTTTATTTTCATTAACAGTTAATTTTTTAGGGCAAGCTTTTGACAGTCTACCACCTTCTTCTTAGTCCAAACAGTATTTGTTCTGAAAAATTACCTGCTAGTGCAAATAATAAAAAGTATCACAGACAGCAAACAACTGTTTTATTGCAAGTAGACTAGTGCAGCTACAACCACTGTAACCATCACAGTCTTCTGAGATAGAATGAAAGATTTCTAGATGATCCACTGGCTGTTGTATACAGCCTTATTCGATTTTTGTTTTTAGCATTAGACCTTATTTGATATCATACCCTTGAAAGCTGTACAAGTCTCTATGCAAGCAGCCTTTAAAGAACACTTTTATTTTAATGAATCCTCTCTAACTTCAGCCACTGCCATTTGTGAAGCCCACAAACCCACCATTTGTGTAAACTTAAAACAACTAGCCTTCAAAAAGGCTTAAAAAGGTAGGGAAGATTACAGTAAACATTTAGAAGCTGACCTTTTTGCAGCTTCCCAAAATTTTAAGAATGAGCCCCCTACTATCAGTCAGACCTAGGTACTTAGCTTGAAAACTGAGCTAAACCTTAGATTAATGTAGCTGGTGCAACAACAAATTTCTTGAACAGGGCATACATTCTATCTAAAGGGTAAAACAACCTAATACTCTCTTGCCCTCCAGATTTAGAAACATAGGTTCTACAAACACATACCCTATAAATTGTGTACAGATTAGGTACATCCCATATTGAACCAGCAAACACAAATGTTCCTGCACTTGGGGATGGACTCGATGCAGGCTACAACCACATTAAGAATGTCCTGGAACATGCACACCTTGCTGCCCTCAATAGACCTGTGAAATCTAAATATACTGAATGAGGAAAGAACAAACAGAGGGCAAACAGGCCTAGTGCATTACCATAAAAAATGTTTAATAAGAAATAAAGTATGTGTTGTACTCACAAGCAACAATAAAATCAAGGTACATCATAAAAGAACAGCTTGGTCAACACCGCGCTGAGTAACAGTACGCAATAGGGAGTGTAGACAACCAATAGGCCGACGCGTTTCGAGGACTTGCCTCTTCCTCAGAGCCACTTCTTTTATGACGTGCCTTGACTTTATTGTCTTTTGTGAGTACAACACCTACTTTATTTCTTATTAAACATTTTTTATGGTAATGCACTAGGCCTGTGTGCCCCCTGTTTATTCTTTCCACATCCCATATTGAACCCGGTTAAAATCTTAATAATTTTCTAAACCCATATATCAGCAACACAAATCTTGTGACTTCAAAAAGGCAGTATATTTGCCAACCTCAACCTTCTGAAAACTGTCAGATTCAGGTAAAAACTTTATTAGTGAGAAAATGTCTTTATTAGAAGTCTGGCAAGCCATTAAAATCCTGAAAAATGGGGAAAAGCTGTGATCTGATGAGTTTTCTGCTGCTTACTACAAAGTTTTTGGATATCATCTCCCTTTATCTAGCTAAGCTATTTAATCATTTGAGAGAGGAGGCTAAAGCTTACATGTGAATCTCTGCTTTCAAACTATTTGTATGACTCTGAGGTAGCACCCTGACCCATATTACCTGGACAAGTTATTTTCCTTTCTTTGATTAATATTGACATGAAACTAAGGACCACAATCCTGGCTAACAGAATGAATACAGTGCTGGAACACTTAATGTCTAAGGATCAGGTGGGATTTATTCTAAGCAGACAGGTGGGGAATAATCAAAGATTAGAGAGTTATAGTTGTATGTGGCTATATTATCATGACATTATACTACAGTACCAATGCTCATAGTAATAGATGTAAAGAGCAAAAAGGAACTTTGTGTGCAAGTGCTTAAAATAAATGTAGAAGCAAGAAACTAAGGTAGACAAAGACAGAGGTAGTACTTTTGATTTATATAGAAGTATGTTAAGATTCAAAAGATTCCTATTAATTAAAGCAAACCAAATAGAATTGAAAAAAAAGAGGCAAGGAAGCATTTTAAATTATTATTTTTTGACTGTTGTTAGCATATTTAGTAAAAGTATCATCCCTTTATTCATAACAGTTGAGCTGTTATTTAGGAGAACAACGGTAAATGATCTGTTACTTACAGATGACCTACTTAAACAGTATGAATCATATTATACATAACACAGATGGTAGACCGATTACCTGCTTCTGAGTGATTCAAGCTGTTGCAGCTGGTATCTAGAATGCCCTGCCACACCCCTAAATGTGAATGTTAGCAAAGGAATATTACCCCTGGTTCAAATATATGCGACCGTATGGGCCGCGTTTTGCACGGGCACGAGAGCCCATTCATTTGAATGGACTCCCATACTGTGACACGTAGGGAAGAAGTCCCTGCACTTCTTTGGAAAACGCAGCCCACACGGGAACCTCGGTTCCCGGTACGGTTGAGTTTTCCAGTGCGGGCGGCGTGCCATTAGAAGTAATGGCACCCGCCTGCAGGTCTGAATTTCTCTGTGTGGGTGGTGCGGCTGCACGGATTTTCGTGTGGATCCGCAACGACACCACCCGCACAGATGTGAACCTAGGGTTAGTGTGTTTTACATGTACTTTGAATAAACTGGACCTTTTTTTTTTCTAGAGATGCTGGTGTTCCTTATACTATTAAGATCATAAATAAGATCATAATAAATATACTTTACAAGTGCAAGTAGAACAGGTCTTTATGGCATAAGCACCATTCCAAGGCTTCTTTGCAGCTAATGTTTTGCTGCACAGTTTGCTTAAAAATGTTTCACGAATTTTTAGCTATTAAAAGTACCCAGCAAGAAAGGACTTATGTTATTAGGCAAATGCAGCATATCTGTAGGTACATTTAGCTTTTGAAGTGATCCAACCCTCTCTATCTTTTGACCCAGAGAAAACACAAAATTAAACATAACAACCAACGTACGTCCCATTGTGTATAATGAATTAAAAACATTATTATTATAATGGAAAAATGTACTCATAAATGGCCTGGCAAGCATTAAACAAATTGGACCTGGCTGGAGGGTTTTAGTATCACCAGGGGCAGAGGAGAGGAGAGGGATAAGTGCCCTGTCCCTGCAGGGACACAGAGTATGCACTACATTCCAAGACACTTTCTATATGCTATGCAGATTTCACATCTAAGGGGTCTAAACCTTTTCCACCCTCAGCACTAAATCCAACCTACAAGAAATAAGAATGGCTTTATTGGCCAACAAGGCACTCTACTTAGTCAATTGGTTGGCTGATGAGTAGAACTGCATAGCTAACAAAGCATACTTGAGGATTTACTCTTTCAGCAATACAGGAATTCTAAACCGACAATCCACTATACAAGATGGCCAGGTTTCACATATCGCCAAGTAGAGTTAAACTGGAAAAGGCTGATTTGTGTCAAACATCAGATTGCTTTAGGTTAGCCTAATTCACTACAAATCCCAATCTAAGCAAAAACATTCATTCAACACTACTCAAAATCAATTAGTGGTCCTATTATAATCTAGGCAAAGTCACTGACTAGAGCTCAAGGACTGCTTTTTAATGATAAAATGTATGGATTTTTCAAGACGTCTACTGTTATATATTGTGACATGTTAGGATTTTATTGACAGGGACCAGCAGAGTATATGTCAATGTTAGCATTGAATATATCTTCTCTGGTCTCTTTTTGTCTGTGAAAGATACAATTGAAAGTGTTTTATATCTATTTGATACATGAAAAGAAAAAAATACCTTTTCAGAAACTGAATGTTGTCTTGTATCCTGTTAACTCTAACAATCCAAGTAAAATGGATGTATGATACTCACCATTAAGGAGAAGTACAGCCAAAGCTTGTTTGGCTGTACTTGTCTTTTGGATCACAGGAGTGCAGTTCATTCTGCACTTCTGTGACCCATTTTCAGCCAACAGCGGGCTCTCAGCTGATGTCACTCTGCCAGTCAAGGCTGGGGAAAGACTTTAAAGTTAGAAGCCACCCACATCCCTGGACCGCTGAAAGCCTGAGCCAGTCGCTCCTGCCCCCTCCATAGACCAGCACTCCAGTAAGTGCTGGTGGGGAGAGGGACAGAGCAGAGAGCGGTGACTGACAGTCACCAGCTCTAAAAACTGAGTGATCAGCAGTCTGTGATCGCTCAGTTCTCAGAGGTCTTAGAGCCAGCAGGGGACAGATGTAGCATTGGACTGAAAAAAAAACTTCTCTTTTAATCTGGCCATAGATGGGTAGAATTGTGATAGAACATTCTTAGAAAAAGAATGTTAATTTTTTTAATCATTAGTGGGTCAAATTGATGTTTGTTTTCAACCACAGTGATGAGAAAATTTGAAGGAGCAGGATGGAAATTTTTTCTCAAAAAAAACACATTTATAACAGTGTATGTGGTTTTCATTTCCATTCATTCCACAATCAACTGTTAAAAGCAAATACAATCTTTTATGTTCTGAACATTCTGAGACTTTTTGTACAGCTACAATTTCCCTAAAACTTTTTCTAAGAATCTAAGAAAGAAAATCCAGGGCACTCACAGCATGTCACTCCTCAAAGTGATACTAAAGGCCTAATTTTTTTTTCTAAAAATAACAAACATGTCTGTACTTACCTGCTGTGTGCAGTGGTTTTGCACAGAGCAGCCCAGATCCTCCTCTTCTCAGGTCCCACGCAGGATCTCGTGGCCCCTCCCTCCTGTAGGGTGCCCCCACAGCAGCTTGCTATGGGGGCACCTTATGCTCCCTGTTTCCATTCACACACGGAGCCGTGGCTTGGCTCTACCCCCTCTCCTCATTTGCTCACTGATTGTGATTGACAGCAGCAGGAGCCAATGGCCCAGGATAAACTCAAGTGCACATCACTGGATCGAAAGGGGGCTTAGGTGAGTATTTGGGGGAGCTACTGCACAGAGAAGGTTTTTGACCTTCATGCATACACTTTAAAACACTTTAAGCATTAATTCCAAAGACTTAAAACAATTAAAACACATCCTGCCAAAAAATGCTTTTTCAAAACAGTTGGATGTTTGTTACTCAGGGCTTACCTGCTGTTTAAAAATTCAGTTGCCTCCCTATACTTCTTCTCCCCCTGAGTGCTGGTAACTCTGCCTGTCTTTTCTCAAGAGCCTCCCAGTTTCTATCTTGGACTATAGAACTATTACACTCTACCTTTTCAAGATTGACAATTGGCGAAAGACAATTGGGTGAGGCTGACACCATTTCAGTGTACAAAATCCTGTGTTGTCAGCTCACAACAGGAAATTGGAAGCTAAGCGCAATTTTGGAAAAGTAACACATTTTTTTTGTATTTTCAGGGACACCCTGGCCTAAAGATAAACAGTGCAAAAATAACTAAAAATATGCACTCACTGAAAATATGCTACGCTTCTCTGGTAAATGTTGTTCTCAAAATCTTAGTTTAAATGGTCAAATTCTTCTGCCTATCATCTCTGTTGAAGCCTGGAGCTACAGAAGTGTTCACCATGACTCTCTTTAGAATGGAGAATAAAAAATTAATTTCAATGTAAAGCACTTGAACCTATTTCTAAATGCTCCTTCTAAATTTTATCTTAGTACATTACAATACCTAATTTCCTAGCTATGCTAATTTCTTGCCGCAGCATCTTTCATCTTGTAGTTAGATGAAGTTCGAATTCAGATGAGCTTGACTTTGCTTTATCCTCCATCTTTCCACCCTCCACTTATCTTTCAGATTGAAAATATTCGACAGTTATGTTTAACTTTCCATTGTCTAACCTCTAAATTCCACTGTACTACATTAATTGCACTCATTACATAATTGCAGGTGATGTCTATGCTGTCCTAAGTTCTCCCCGACATGTGTATTAAATTGTAATCTTTCCATCTTTTCTTCAATATAAGTGGCTTTGTGGCTAATTGAGTCTGGCTTTAAAGACTAATGTGCTGTGTCTGGTCACCTTTTAAAAAGAGAAATCTATTATAGTGTGTGTATTACCCTCAGGACTTATAACACGTTATTACGAAGATAAAAATGGTTTCTCAGATGGGTGAAAGTATTACGATGCATAGACTGTTATAAACAGAATATCTATTTACTCCCTATTATTAAGGCTCACATTTGTGATTTTATGATGGAACTAATTCATTCTGATAGTTAGATCTGCTTATTCCTAGGGTTTTCCTCCTCCCCCCTCTACCCGACTTGCACCTTGATGTCCTACACAGCTGATTAGTGCAGTGTAATTGAGTTGGTTGTAAAAAGATAATTAATTGACATTTTGCTTGCTGAGAAATCTGTCTGGCCTTTCTTGGTTTTAAGCCCTGTCATCCCGCTGCCTTTCACTCCCTATGGTAACAGTACGACCTTTATCTTGCTGATCATGTCATAATTGTTCTCATTAAAACAGACATGACAGGATTTAACGAGTAATTCAATGACTGATTCTCAAGAAGCTTTGCAGCGTTTTTATGTCAAAGAGACTCTCAGTTCTGATATACCTATATGGGACTGATATTAAGAGGAAAGTGATTGATTCTACTTAGCGGACAGGAGTCATACCTCTTAAACACGATAGATAGATAGATAGATAGATAGATAGATAGATAGATAGATTAGATTCAAAATGGGATTTTTGTTTAAAGGAAGACTCCTGGCAAATCGGCTAAATAAATAGTTGAAATACTTATATTGCCTGTTTCCTGCTTTACCTGTTTAATTCGGCAGTGATGCACATCTTCCATAATGTGACACATGTAGTCACTGAGTAAGCAATTTAGATTCCTATCCCAGGAAGCAGTAGTGCTAACCCAGGACATGGCAGAGTGATCATACTTATTAACAGAGGTGCGTGTATCGCAAGAATGGTTGGCCAAAACTGATATAATCTAGAAAGTAAAACATCAAAAAAAACCCAAAAAACTATATATAGTGTGTGTACAGTATACTGTATATACTGTGTATGTACATATATATATATATATATATATATATAGAAAAAATTTATTTCAAGATTAGTGATTTTTTTTAGACATACATTTATAGATCTAGTTATAATATTTTCACAAATTTTTGATAGTGTTACATCCTAATCTGTCTAGACTTATTTCTTTGAACTGATATCCCCTTATTGACAGATAATGTTTTCCTTGATTCAAATGTATTATCTGAGCACTTTAGTCCATCTTTAAGGAATCCTTGAGTCTTTTGTAGGCTTTTTCTGTCATAGTAGAACTGCAAAATGACTGTACCTCACTGTTCATCTTGCTTAGTGTAAGTCTACTAGTTAAGTCAGACCATTTCTGGGACAAGGTCTAGATCCCGGGGGCCAACATGCCAAATTGCGCCCCCCCCCTCCAAAGATGTATGAGCATTATGTATCAGCAAAAATCCCCCTCCCAAAAAAATTGAGCACTAATCTGCATGCTTACCTCATTTGCATAAATTACCCCTCTTCCCAATACCAATCTGCCCCCTGCTGAAGTCTTCTTCCCAGCACAAATATTTACCCCCCAACCCCCCCAGCTCACGTCCTCTCATTCCCCATATGCGCAGCACAAATCCACACCCCTGAAAAATCCCCGTCCTAGTACAATTCTTCTTCCGCTCAAATTCCCCTCAGAGCACAAATCCTTTTTCCCCCACTCCAAATCTCCCCTCCCAGCACAAATTCTCCCCAAGCCTCCATCCTAGCCCCCCCCCCCCACTCATCCCTGCTAGCGCAAATTCCCTCCACCCAAAAAGAAAAATTCCCCTTCTAGCACAAATCCCCTCCCCCTACCATATTACTTTTTCTAGCTCAAATCCCCCAAAAGTCCCCCTCCTAGCACAAATATTCTTCCCACATCCTCTGTCCCATCACATATTCCCTCAAATCACCACTCCTAGCACGCCTTCCCAAATTTCCCCTCCTACAACGATTCTTATCCCCCCCAAATCCCTTCCCAACACAAATCCCCTCCCCCAAGCTCCTTGTGGTACCCCCCCACCTCACAACACCACTCCCCAGGGCAGCCACCCAACCTGCCCACCCTTTGTCCCGGCCCTGAGTCAGACTAGCTTAATAGTCTTTCAGCAGAAAGAGTATGTGGGTTGAGTAGCATTAGAGAGATTTAGGTAGCCAAATTTTTTTTTTGCCAAATGGCAGGGGTGGCCTTCTTCTAAGGTCTCACCACATAGCCCACACCAGCTTGTTTTTTTTTTTGCAAGTTAGCTTTAAAATATATTCAACAGAATGTGTTAAAATGCTATACAACTCCATATTCTTGGGTGACCTCAGCATCCCTGAAATGGTCAGTCGCTGGTGGTCTTAATGAGTTTAAAGCCCACTTTTGTGAGAAAAAAAATTAGCAAATGAAAAAAAAACCCAATATAGCATATACAACTGCGACTTAAGTCATATTGTAATTGTATGTTAATAAATATTTCCTTTCCTTTTCAATCTGCAGGCCTGTACTTTTCTGTAAAATGCAATATGGCAGGGGGGGGCGTGTCCAAGATGGCGACTGGAGTGGCCACATAATCCGGAGCTCTGGCGCCTTGATTTTTAATCCGCTGCTATCCGGGCAGCAGTGGACCCCAGCAGGGCACCGGAGGCTATTTGAAGCATTCCCTGCAACTGGGAGAGGGCTCTGGTCTGTATTGCCCCTCTCCGTGGCAACGGACATCCATGGCCTGGTGCCACCACATAGCCCGGGGCTCCGGCGCCTCGGAACTAAATCCACTGCCATCCGAGCAGCGGTGGATCATCAGAGTGACATCAGAGGCACCTTCTGCATCCCCTGAGTCTGAGAGAGGGGCACTGTGGTGTATTGCCCCTCTCCGCGGCAACGGACATCTGCGGCCTAGTGAGGCCTGCTCCATCCGGCCCTGATCTCCTCCCATATGGGCCACAGTGAGTACAGGTGGCAGGGGGGCGGGCAGGTGCTGGTCATTGGGTCCCCCTCCAGTGATCCAGGGACTGTGGCTCCCGATCTTTGTCCCAGAAACCCCCCCCCTCTGTAGCCACAGCCCCCGCTGGGCTTGGAGGCCTGCTGTGGCCTACATACTGCTGCCAGTGAGGTGCCTGGGCTCCCTACGCTGGTCCTGGAAGACCCTATAGCCAGCATATGGGGACTTCTGTGCCGCACAGGCCCCTTGGCCCTCTCCGACCCTGTGGTGGGAGTTACAAAGGGGGACTTGGAATCTTGCTTGGAAACTATGTACACCAAGCTAGCCGCTAAATTCCAATCAGAACTCCACAAGAGCACAAATGTTCTCTCTCAGGAAATAGCCGCATTGGGCTCCAGAACTGACCACTTAGAAACCAAACATGATGAACTCAGCCTAGCTTATGGTGAGCTTTCCAGAGATCACGATCATTTACAAACAGCCTTTGCACAATTGTAGGCACAGGTTGAGGACCTTGACAATCGCAACCGCAGGAATAATTTGTGAGTCAGGGGAGTCCCGGAGTCTGTGAGTGACCTTTCACAAGCAATAACCAAGCTATTCAGGTCTCTCCTTCCGGATCACGACCCTAGCTCCTTTGCTTGTGACCGCATCCACAGAGCCCTGCGCCCAAAACCTCCTAATGATAAACCACCTAGGGACATTGTTCTGTGTATGAAGGATTTCCTGACCAAAGAAGACATACTCAGAGCTGCTCTCAATACCCCAACGATCACCTTTGAAGGTTCGGTTTTACAAATATTTCCAAATGTTTCTCCGGCTACGTTAGAGAAACGTAGAAAAATGAAGGAAATCACAACTGCCCTTTTCTCACCTTGTATCCGCTATAAATGGGGCTTTCCTTTTAAGCTGATAGTTCCACATAATGGGAGCACATATATAGCCACATCCCTTCCTGAAGGCGGAGAAATCCTGGCCAAATTGGGCCTGGCAGACGCCCCATCACCTCAACGTCCACCTTCCACCCCTCGAGTCTCTCCCATTTGGCATACTCCATCTCCATGAAGGGATAAAGGAGAGTCCGACAAGAACCGGGATGAAAAGACCTTGCTCACTTGCATATTACACATTGTTTTGATGGTCTTTTGTAGGATGCTGCAAATTGTTACATGTTCATATATCATTACTTTTGATCTAATATTTAGCTATTTGGACGTGCAAAAATCCAGCATGGGTCTTCGGACCCTCATTTTGCCACCCATATGCTCATAGAAATTTCTGACATGTGACCCCACCCTGCCACCTAGCATGGTCAGAGATGTCGCCATCTTGACTAGGGGTGGCGTCTCCGCTTCCCGTGTTTTAAGGTGGTGGAGTTTGGGCCCGTTTGGCCCTTTGATGATGTACTTTTCTGTCTATTCAGAGAAGGCATTTAGCCCACCTGATCCACAGTTTATTATGACTGCTTTAGTTGTAGGGGCTCTTAAGGCCCCAATTATATTTTATGTTTTTGTTTTCTTGACAGTTTTGGTACATGATATTACTCATATACAAATTTGTGGACACCCCGGTACTTATATTGAGACTTGGATGCTCCATAAATTCATTCTGACAGATTTCACCTTTTATGATGTGGTTCCAGATATTCCACTATCTAGACAAACTATTGTTGATACCTTTCAGCTGGGTACAATAATGTTGACTGACACTATTTTTCTTTCCAATGGCTATCCATTGCATCTCACATAATGTCCAGGGTTTCAATTCTCCAAATAAGTGCAAAACGGCCTTCCACCAGTATAAGCGCCTAGGTGCAAAAACGATTCTATTACAGGAAACTCATTTTGCGGTCGCTAAACACCCAACACATTTCCACAGATCTTATAGACAGGGGTTTTACACTTTACACTCTACTAAAAGCAGAGGGGTGGCGATTTTTTTCTTAACTCATCCCCCTTTGACATTCAACATGTATATCGTGACCCTGAGAGTAGATTCATCATTATTAAAGGCACACTTTCGGGTCATGAACTCATGATCGCGAATGTTTATGCATCAAATTCGGCTCAGGCTTCCTTCTTTTCTCATTTTTTCACAGTTCTGGATAGGTTTATTTCCCCTCATTTACTGGTGGGAGGAGATTTCAATCTGGTGGCAAACCCCCTTTTGGACAGATGTTCGCCCTCACCATCTTCCCAGGCCTTCCCAAAATCCCTTACTAAAAAATTGGAAACACTTCAACTGGTAGACTCCTGGAGGGCACACAATGTAGGAGCCAAAGATTACTCATTTTACTCCCAACCACATGACTCTTATGCTAGATTAGATTATATCTATTGTTCCCCTATTTTGCTAGCCAATTCAAGGAAGGCATGTATTCAAGTCCCTGGTGGGATCATAATATAATGGCATTGTCTATCACTTTCATAGGTCTTGCACCCACGCCCTATTCCTGGCGCCCTAATGACTCTATGCTCACGGATATTAATTCCCGCCAGGAAGTAGTTACATCTATTCAGGAATACTTTCAGCTAAACGCAACTCCTGAAATTACCCCAGCTACTTTGTGGATAGCCCATAAGGCGGTCATGCAAGGTCGCCTCATTTCTATGGCCTCAACTAGGAATAGGGAGCGGTGGAAACAAATTCAGAAACTTACCCGGGAGTTAGAAACACATTATAGAGCTCATATTGGTAATCCATCTCTTTTGAAAAAAACAATGATATTGCAAAAGCGTTTAGAGCTGAATACTTTATTATCCCCAAAAAACTGAAAAAGCGGGCGAAAGCCTCTTTTCTGTTACATAGCAACTCGGCGTCTACTATGTTTGCACGGAAATTAAACCATTCTATACGACCCCCACATATCTATAAATTACAAACTGAAACCAACAGCGTCTCCTCTTTGTTTCATGAAGTCCTGGGCATTTTTGAAAAATTTTACTCTACCCTATTAGCTCCCCCACAATCACCTTCTGCTCCCCTAAACGACTCCTGGCTGGATTCTATACCCCTCCCTACTCTCACACCTTCTCAAGTATCCTCCCTTAATGCCCCATGTACATTGGATCAAATAACCTGTGCGATTAGCGCACTAAGAACTTCCACAGCACCTGGTCCTGATGGGTTTACGACCAGCTATTATAAACATTTTGCTACGACACTTGCTCCTTTTTTGCTGTCGTTGTTCAATCATGTTTGCAGGGTCGGCAGGTTCCCTGAGGAGATGCTGTTTGACTAATATATCTCTTTTGCCTAAACCCTTAAAAGACCACCATCTCCCCCAAAACTATAGACCTATTTTGGTAATGAACAATGATCTGAAAATTTTTTGCCATATTCTGGCAGATAGGTTGGCCTCAGTTATACCCACTCGGGATTTATCCCAGACAGATTTATTACAGACAACATTCGCCTCATGTTAAATGTTATACAGGATGCCAATTTGCATTCCAAGGAAGTTTTATTACTGAGCCTGGACATCAACAAGGCCTTTGATAGCGTCCTCTGGCCCTATCTATTTTCTCTACTGCAGAAGATGGGCTTCAATGCCGAATTTCTGTCTGGTATACATGCCTTGTACGACTCCCCCAAAACAAGAATCAGACTCCCAGGTTGTAATTCAAATTTTTTTACACTAGGCAGGGGTACCCGTCAGGGCTGCCCACTTTCACCCCTATTATTTGCGCTTGTCTTGGAACCCTTGGCTATTGCAATAAGATCACATTCAGATATTTCTGATTATCCATTACTGGTTTCGCACTTCAAACTATCTATGTATGCAGATGATGTTAAGCTTTTCCTCACTAATCTATAAGTATCACTACCAAATTTATGCACATTATTGAATGATTTTGCTACTGTATCAGGTCTTACAGTTAATTTTACCAAATCAGTGATTATGCCTGTTAATGTTACTGACTCCCTCTCTCCGCAATTCTTTTCCATTTCGTTGGGCTACTGACCGGATCCCATACCTAGGTATCTACCTCACTCCCAACTTTTCAAAACTATTTACCGTTAATTACCCACCGTGTGTGTCTCGTCTTGCTACTCTTTTGAAGGTCTGGCATGGGTACCCCATTTCATTCTTGGGCAGAGTTACGGCAGTAAAAATGAACATCTTGCCTAAATTACTTTACTTAGTTAGGGCACTCCCTATCTTAGTCTCGAAGGCATTCTAAGATCGTTCTCAAACGACGATTAATAATTTTATTTGGCGTAATAAACGCCGTCATTTTACCTCATCGGTCCTATACCGATCGCAAGGGACGGGAGGCTTTGGTCTCCCCAATTTCTGGTTTTATTACCTGTCGGCCTGTTTTGCACAGATATCTCAATGGTCAACTATCAATTCCCAGATCCCTTGGATTAGATTTGAATCCCAGTCTATCCATTCATACTATCTTCCAGGCATATTATGGTCAAAAACGCCCCGCCCCTGTTTATTATTGACTTATAATTCTATTGTTGCCCAATCGCTAATGCTTTGGTCCCGATATAAATTTAAATTAAAGCTTGTGTTCTTTATCTCTCCAGGTTCATCATTTTTTGGTGACCCGAATTTTCCTATAGCATTCTCATCCCCACAGGCATTTCAATAGTGGTATGATAGATCCCTCATCAGGTTTTCTGACTTTCAAAGGGGAGGGTCTTATGTCACTTTTGAGATGCTTCATATACTTTTTGACATCCCGCTCAGAGAATATTATCATTATCGACAGATTAGACATTTTTTCCTCTCACATTTTGGTCTGATACCTTCCTCCCTGATCTCACTTTTCGAACGTATTAGCCTTGACTCTCCCAGGGGTAGGGGTCTCATTTCGGATTTTTATTGCCAGTTTCTGGTTGCTGCCTTCCCATCTCCCCCTTTATAGACAGAAGTGGGAAGAGGATGGTGGTGTCACATTTTCTGATGAGGATTGGGAGTCCATGGTGGATAATATATGTAAGAGCTCTAGATCTCTTTCTGTCCGGGAAACTGCCCTCAAAATATTAACCAGATAATATTATACCCCATCTAGATTACATATCATGTTTCCAGTGATGTCCCACTTTTGCTTCCGGGGCTGCGTCCTTACTGGTACCTTGGTGCATATATTGTTCTCATTGTTATGGTGCAAGATCTCAGATGCGGCCTCCGCTGTGGCAGAGGCCCCGGTGCATATTTCTATGCGGTCTTGCCTACTAGGAGCCCATATCCCGGGAGTCCAAATTGAGATTATGATGCTAATCCATACCATCTGTATATCTTCCCTTTGGGCTATAGCCCTACATTGGAAGTCCCTCACGGTACTATTCGCCACAGTTCTGAATAGAATTGATGCAGTGATGCTCATGGACCTTACTGGATAAGATGCACTTATTTGACAGAAAATGGGAAGTCTGGTGAACTTATAGGCATTTACTATCTGACTAATGTCCACTCATATTTTGGTTGATTGAGTCATTTTCTTGGAAGCTATATGGTGTTACATACCCCTCTACTTATACTGCTCATGTACTTAATTTCTCTTCTCTTTTTTTCCTTTTTTTTATTTTACATGGTTGTACCATTTGAAATATGCATTACAGATGTGCCTTGTTCTTGTTGTATGCTTTACTTGATACTGTACTGCCATTTTGTAGTATATATCTTGACAAAAAAACAAAATAAAAACATTTGTAAACAAAAAAAATGCAATATGGCTACCTGGAGGCATTCTGTACACAGGTGGTGTTCAGAACACCTCCTGAAAATTTAATTTCTTGCTTGTGTGTTTGGCTTACTGTTTTTCCCAGAACTCTGCACTTAGATACACATGTGATTTTTGGCACCCCCTGCAACAAAAATGTCATATTTAGCAAGATACTCAAAAAAGGAAAGCACGTCTAAAGAGATGCAGACCCTACCAATTTCCTCATTAGAGTACTGCAAGTGCAGCAGCTAATTGATAATTATAAAACCACTCCCATTCACATTCATTTTGCACATGGACACAGACAAACAGCTATTTCTTCAGAATAATAAAATGTAGGAAACTGCAACAAAGTTTGTTAAAATCACTGCAATGTACATAGATCACATAGAGGGGAATTTTATTTTTTTTTTAAACAAAAGTGGAGTTACGTTTTAAAACTTGACTTACATCTTCTCGAAAAGGGGGCTCTACATTTTTTTGATGAAAGCTGTGAAACATTTTAAGTTAGTGGTAAGTAGTAAAAGATCTTTTGGATTGTGGGTAGTCTCAAGGTGTTTCTACCACAATACATTTTGTTTTTTAACCCTTCCCACAAAAAGGCTTCAATGGTCATGCCATAGTACTATGTAGTAGATGGTTGCATCTGCATTGACTTTGGAGAACAACTTTGCTGATGGACTTTTTCTCCAGCAATGGTGCCCTGGACTCATATTTTGTGGCTCTTTATTCCATACACATGAATACCATAAAGAGGTCACCCATCATAGACCTTTGTCTAGTATTCCTTGTGGACTCCAGAATCACAGTCTCTCTTCAATGGCCTTGGGTTCCCAGACTTTGCCCACCAAAAGGTTGGCGTTTCACCCTTATAGTTTACTTTTTGATTTATTAATAATGGAGAAGGCAACAGATATTAAAGAGTTTTAGTAATGATGCATCCTCTACCTAAAATGGATGTATCAATTTTGTCCGTTTCTTTCTAATTTAGAACACCATTGCTTCATAATTTCTCCATTAATTCCATTTAGACAAGCATTTGTACTGTGCATCTGCCAAACTGTGTGTTGCTAGGATATATTTTAAAGAACTGATCAGATAAAACAGTTGTGTTGGAGAACAGGATTTAAATGCTTTGAGAGCATGCAAGACATAACCTTGTAGATATGAGATTTTCAGACAATTACATAGGTACCTCCTGGCAACAATCTGTAATATGAGTTGGAAGCATTTTAGTATTTGTGCTACATGCAACCCGGTGTATTTTCTATTCTGCCTCTAGCAGATAATCTGATATATTAACCAGATCTTGTTATTCACAACTTCAAGATAGAAGATGATTTACGTGTACTGAAATCAAATGACAATACAATTGTACTTATGACAGACTGATTTTGTCATTTTATAGCTCACCTGTCATGTTACAAACATAAAGCTGTGAAGGAGGAGAGAATACATTCCTGTTTCTGGCAATGATTAAGGGTTTATTTTATTTTTTAAGTGTTAAAGTATATATAACCACAGATACTAACATTTCATGTAAGCTTTAATGCTGAACTCCAGGCAGAACAAACAGCTGATGAAAAAGTTATCCCTTACTTACTTTACTTAGCAAAATTTTTTATGTCGTGTTTAAAGTGTGCAATATTTTTTTTTTAAAGCATCCTCAAGCATGTACTGGAGGGGGATTCAGAGCTACAGCTTCCTGTAATGATAGCCAGTTCCCATAGCTGTCTACTAGCTAGGCAGTGCTGCCTTAAGTGGGTAGATCCAGTCTATCACCTGGTCTTTCCCTGTCACCATCACCTGTCAATGCCCATAAATCATCTTTTTGCCTACAGAGCCAAAGGAAATATGGGTCAAGGAATGTTTGGGAAAATTAAAGGATGGATTCAGAAATTCAACGATGCTGATTTTTAATTATGTAAAAAAATAATTACAAACGTAATTGTGAATATTTTTAAATCTGCAGCTTTCAAATGAATATTGTTTACTTAAAGATTCGATCTACTTTAAAACTAAAGTCTTGCTTTTAAAAAATGCAGGAAGGCAGGCTCTTTATTGCAGAAAAAACATTCAATGTCCTTCTGCATTAAAAGAAACCTACCTGTCTGTTCACAGTCTTCTATAGAATGCACAATGAGATGCGCAAGCGAGCTCAATCCACATTCCAGCATAGCATCTGTGTGCTGGGATAAACACACTCTTGCACATGCGCAGGAGTGACATCATCCTGTGCCAGCCAATGAGAGCGACCACAGCCCAGCACCTGGAAGAAACCCAGTAGAAAATGTTGGCGAGGGACATAGAACCGTTTAAGGGAGGTAAATATCGCCGAGTTTAGCTCTGCTTTGAGTGGCGTTTTCGGCTACTTTCTGTCCTAAAGTTGGATTGTGTAAACTTTACTGAGGGTGGGCAGATATTTTATAGATAATAGGGATGAGCTGCTGGCAAAAGTTTACTTGTTCGGAGGCTCACAGCAATAGGTTTAATTTAAACCCCCAGCAGGTAGCTGAGAGCCTGAGCCACGTGTTGCTCCAGACTCCAGGGTGGATTTCGACTTTAAAGTCAGTATCTTTCCCCAGCTTGGACCAACTAAGTGATGTCAGCAACAGGTGGCTTCAGCCCGCTGTCAGCAGAAAACAGGTCGCAGCAGTGCAGAATGAACTGCACTCCTGTGATCCACAAGAGAAGTACAGCCAAAAGAACTTTGGCTGTACTTCTCCTTTAAGGTCAACCTGTGGCAATGCCTTGTGTGGGCACATCAAAGGTTGGCTTTACAGCCTGCATTTATCCCATGTAAACTTCATAGTATATATGTGATTATAGTAGTCTTAGAAGATTAGGAGGAGGGGAGTTAGGTATGACAGGTTCAACTGATTTTTTGGCATTAGAAAGTTGCAGTAAGAAACCTGACGAACGTTTTTGACTCTTATTACTTTGATGTAGCACTATTTTTTGCTAGACCTTTTATTCTTCTCTTTAGCTATTCAGAACATCACTGCAAGATGTCAGTCTTACAGTAAAACAGTTTTGAAAATATAAGAAGAAAGATTTGGGTTATAGGTCTAAAGATAGGCTATCCTATTATACCTCTTAAAGTGCAGTCATTTTTTTACTATTGTATTTGCTCAGAATGTATGCTTATTAGGAAATTGATTCATGATAGCCTACAGCAAATGTTTAAAGTAGAATAAGGTGAATGGAATAGTAAAAAGTCTATAACTTAAATCTCCATTTAAATTAAACAGACCTATTCTACATTATATGAGCTATCCTGTTGATAGATCCCATTAGTAATCTTCAATAATGTTGAAAGTAATGCTATAACTCTGGTATGCTGTGGGGGTAACACTGACACTATGGAATTTATCTCCGTGTTGTCTCCCCTATGGAAAGTCCAGGAATTTCTCAAGCACTTATTAAGATTATGTTCATCTATATCTTTTTTTAAGCTCTCGGAAAAAAGGTTATCCTAATAAAACACACTGAGTCAAAGTATGAAGGGTTTTCCTTATGTTGGTATCCATGCCTCATTATTTTTAATAATAGATAGAGAATCATGCAGATTTATTGGCAAGATACTGCTTCTTTGCATGTTTTTTTATGAATACTCCGTTTGGTCCATACACCTAATCAGAGAACAAACTGACAGTGACTTAGCAACGAGAGTAGCAGTAGTAGGGAATGCTATAGGGCCAATGACCCCATAGGGTTGCAACATGTGACCCTGAATAATGTATTGTTTTAGATATCTAAACAAAAACTATATTATTTTAAATTTTTTTTAACAAGTGATTGTGATTAGTTTCATGTTATATAAGCTTGTTTCTGTCTATAGAGTGAACATGCACAGTGCTGCCGTGTACCTTGGTTGGAGGCTGAGCTGATGAGAAGGCTTCCCTTGTGGCTCTGGTCCGAGCACCCCTGAATGTGGTGACAGAGGTACAAGGCTCAAAGAAGCACAGGTGTTGGTAGCTTGATAGCAGTTCACTGCCATGGTCAAGGACATAGTCAAGGGGAGCCAGGGTCATACACGGTGAGACAGCAGCATGGTCAGGAAGCAGGCTGAGGTCAGTACCAGGGAAGCAGGCAGAGCAAGATCAGTAGCAGGCTGAGATCAGCACCAGGGGATCAGGCAGAGCAAGGTCCAGTAGCAGGCTGAGGTCTGTATCAGGCCGAGATCAGTACCATGGAAGTAGGCAGAGTATAGTCAGAGGCAAGCTGAAATCAGAATCCAGAATACACAGAGCGAGATCAGAACAAGCTGGGTCAGCAATGGAAGATCAGTCAGCAAAAGCAGCAACACAGGAACAAGGATAATGGGGAGCTAATGGACATCCAGTGATTAGCACACAGTAGGAACTCCTTTAAATAAGCAACTTGGTGCCAATGTGTAAGGATGTGTGTGCCCATGAATACTGGTAACAAAAATGTGCCTATGTGTCAGTGCATGCTAGATATTAGCCCAAGCTCATCTGTGTGCATGAGCATTAGCAGCACGAGAATTAGCATTAGCTGTATTGGTTTCCTGACAAGTGCATAGTCTATATATACAGAGAGAGTGAGAGATATGTACATGTGGCAGAAGTTTTGGAGCCAATGTATTGACACTGGTAGATCTCAATATGGAGTTGTTAGGTTTCTGCATCTATTATTCTGTAGCAACCATAAGGCACTTATATAGTTTTTGGAAGTTTATTAAGTGCTAGACAAAAGTTATGCAATAATAAGGAGTTAATCTTAAAGTCCAGCTGAACCCTCTTAATGTAGTACTGTAATGTAGCCAGGCTGCATATACAGTAATAAATATGGCTTTTAATTACCAGCTAGATTCTGCAGCAAGGGTTAAAAAAAGCCTGTGCTGCCAGAGCACAATGTTGGACCATGGGTCACACAAACAGCCAACTCTCCTGCAGTCCCACACAACATACTGAACACTGCTCTCACTCCCTGAACAGCACTGTCGAGTGGGGTGTCAGCAATTCAAAGAGAAATTCTGGAATTATAAAAAAAAAACCTTACATACTCACCTAGGTGGATGCAGCATCAGTCTGATGCTACCTCTGTCCCCTACCACCTTTAAGACTGCTGATAAAGACTGTCAGTCACCGGCTCTCTGTTTTTCTCCTCCAGCATTCACAAGGGGCAGCAGTGGCTGGCTCAGGCTCTCAGTGGCTCTCTGAGAGGCTGAGCCAGCTGTCGGTCAGGAATTTGGGTGGATCCTGACTTTAAAGCCTGGACCAGCCCTGTGACATCAGCTAACAGAGGACTTTAGCCCACTGTTGGCTGAATATTGGTCACAGGAGTGCAGAATTAAGTGCACTTCTGTGACCTACAGGAAAAGTAGGACCAAAAGAGCTTTGGCCCTACTTCTCCTTTGAGCTCTCCAGGTGATACCAGGACAGGGTTCAGTTGGGCTTTGAGTCTTGGGCTACAGGTTAAATTAGGATGGAGGGATAAGGTTAAGTGTTACAACTAGCTAAAATGCCAAGGGTTCATTTTTAGGATTATGATAAGGGATAGAACTATCTTTAAGGATGTACAATATGCTAAAGTGCATCTTTAGTCAAAACTTTTTTTTTTGCTGTCGAGATTGTTTAGTATCTTTGTCATGTTTGTATTGCTGTTTGTGTTCACACTGAGAACATTCACCCATTCTGCTTGTCTTCGTGATCTTTGTCACCAAGACAAAAATTGATGGAAAATACAAAATTTTACAGCTGTCTCTAGAACTAGCGGTGAGGGTAAATCATCCCATGGGAACACATTGTCAGGTGACCGCCATCTAAGAGGAAATCATCCTCCATTCGGAATGAGAGTTCCTCTTCCTGTTGCATCTCGAGAAAGATTGTGAAGAGAAATCTTCCAAACAGAAGCCAGATAACAGAAATATGAAAAACAAGAGTTTAACCCAGTGGTTCTTAACCTGGGTTCGATCGAACCCCAGGGGTTCAGTGAGTCAGTCTCGGGGGTTCGGCGGAGGTGACCCACACCTGACTCATATGATTTGTGATGACATGCCCCGCTTGTCCATCATTTGCTGCAGGTGGTCACGCAACATCGCTTAGCCCAGTGGTCGGCAAGCCGCGGCTCTTGTGTGCCGGGCGCCCGCTCCCCTCCCTCCTCTCGGGCGGCAGGGACTCAAATGCAATGATTGGCCAGTCTCGCTGCCACTCACATCCTGATAGCCAGTGAATTACTATATGGGGGATGAATTACTATATGGGGGATGTATTACTATGGGGGATGTATTACTATATGGGGGATGAATTACTATATGGGGGATGAATTACTATATGGGGGATGAATTACTATATGGGGGGTGAATTACTATATGGGGAAGGAATTACTATAGGGGGGATGAATTACTATATGGGGGATGAATTACTATATGGGGGGATGAATTACTATGGGGGATGAATTACTATATGGGGGATGAATTACTATGAGGGATGAATTACTATGGGGGATGAATTACTATATGGGGGATGAATTACTATATGGGGGATGAATTACTATGGGGGATGAATTACTATATGGGGGATGAATTTTCATACCGTTTGTTACAACATATCTTTGCGAGCAATCCTTTTCGAGGATGCTGGACATAAAGACGAAGAAAAGGAACAGACTTTGTTGCGAAAATGACATGAGAGTGGCACTTGCCAAGGTAATGCCGCGCATTTCTGAACTGGCCTCTGAAAGACAACAGCAGAAGTCACACTGATTTGCGGTAAATATTCATTATTTTGTTTTTGTGTGAAAATCATGTTTTAATGGTTTTGTTCTTTGTTCTTAATGGTTTTGTTCATTTTGTACACCTATGTATAAATATATACCTATGTTTTGAATTTTAAAAATCATATTTTATTTTTCCAATTAAGAAGGGTTCGGTGAATGCGCATATGAAACTGGTGGGGTTCAGTACCTCCAAAAAGGTTAAGAACCACTGGTTTAACCCTTCCCTACTCTTAGCTAAAACTGAAACAATGTGTATTGATATTAAGCAATAAAGTTAAAGTAGAACTCCAGTCAAATCCTACATAAACCTACTCCCACCCCCATTCTAATCCCTATACTAACTATCCTGTAGAGGCAAAATGTGTATACTACCTATTATATTGTAAAGCTCTGAGCAAACTGTTGGTGCTATATAAATCCTGTATAATAATAATAATAATAATATTCTGAGGGCACTCCAGTCTGGTCACTTGCTCTCCCCAGCAGCTAGCTTCAGTAAAGAGATATCACCGACAATGGCTGGCATGCCTATGCAGTGATGTAACCCATAGACTTTCTGTGGGGCATCAATTGTCGGCTGTCTCTACTCTACCCTGAAGCTGGTGCTGGAAGCTGATCACGGGACCAGATCGAATCACCCTCAGAATAGGTAAGGATACATATCTTTCCTGTATAGGGTAGTTAGTATGGGGCTTTGAATGGAGGTGGGAACAGGTTTAAGTTAACATTGGAATTGACTGGACTTCTACTTTAAGCTTTGAGGATTAGGCTAAATGTTGATGTTAGGGGAGGGTAGAAAGTGATGGTGAGGTTACCTATTCATACAGGTTATAATTCAGTAGCATGGGTACTCATGTAGCATTCATATATCTTTTTAAATGCTATTAGCCCCATCTACTTCACTGAACTTTCAACACTGAAAGCTGTTGTGCTATAGCTCATAGTATAAAATGACTCTCCTCCCTGTTTTGTGATAATGCATAATGACTGTTCTTCGCGCCTTCTCTCTTAAAATCAAGCCTTTGGCCAGTCATGGGTATTAAATGTGATACAAGTTTCCTCAGGCTTGGCTATCATCCAATTGTAATATAAACATGTACACTTTAACTAAGCATGGGTCCTTATGGTAGAAGAAGGAGTGGAGCCACTGCCAAACACCACCGGCACCCACTTGTAAAGGAGGAGATAAAGATGATATTTCCAGTAGAAACAACCTCAGATTTCAGATCATGTCTATGGATATCTTATATGTCTGGTCACTAAAGTGGTTCTAAAGGCAAGACATTTTTTACCTTAATGCATTCCCTGCAAGCCAAGGGCATACATAGAAGAGGAGGAGCCGAGAGAGCTGGAGGGGGGCCCCAGAAGGAGATTCAGGGCCTCTCTGTGCAATACCATGCAAAAATGTTTAATATTTTAGAAAAAAAAATAAGCCTTTACAATCACTATAAAATCAAACAGAATTAAATTTAGTTTGCTAAAGCACTGTGTATCATAGACAACTGCTATATTTGTTGTAAATAAAATGTTGTTTTAATCTTTTTTTAATCCTATTTGCACCTCGGTGTTGCCGATCTCCTGCACCTTCTTTGCCATTTCCTGCCTAAATGCATGCACTCCCAATATGGTTGCATAGTATTTCTCAGGGCAGGTTTTCTGATGGTGTTTTGTTAACAACAGTGATCCTTTCATGAGTAACATGAGCTGGAATGGCTACTTCAGAAGCCCTATTTGACAGGGTGACAATACAGCAGCACAACGAGGCAAGGACAGAACTTTGTTGCCCTTTAAGGGGGAGTACCTAAACAAAGACCTTTATGATAAGATCAGCATCTATTATTTTAAGGTAAGCTGAAAGCTTCTTTTCTTTTCATGTTACAACATTGAGATTGCTCAGGTAGTGATAATATAGGCAGACCCTCCCCCTCTTCCCGTTAGTTTGTTTCTTGACACAAGATAACGTGACAAATCTGCAATACAGTTGTGCAAAAATTCTAATGTGTATTATTGCCTAGAGATACACATTACTACAATAAATGGTAAATAATCCTTCTGGAAAGGCCATGTTTCAGCTTTTGCAGGCCCAATTTGTTGTTTCACACAATGTGATAACGTGTCAGAGGTGTTGAGGCAGCACAGAATTCAGGTTTGTGCTAGGAGTTTGGTCTGGGCCCACATGGGGAAATAATCCTAGGCTTATAAAATGTATTTCAGATGTGCACATGCTAGTACGAAAGACAAAACGTCCATGCAGTTTCCCAAAGCAGAACTACACTGCATTTGAGCACCACAAACCAAATTCAAAGCAAACTCCCCCAAGCATGCTTTATTTTGCTGTGAAATCGCTTTGAAACCCCCCCCCAGCTTTTTTGTCCGTGGCCATATTGAGTAAGGGCAGATGATTCAGGTAGCGTTTACTTTCTGGAATTATCGTATTTTTCGCTCCTTAAGACGCACCTAGGTTTTAGAGGAGAAAAACAAGAAAAAAAATATTCTGAACCAGTGGACTGCAGACACAGTACAGGGAATGACCAGAGACTGCGGACACAATACAGGAGATGGCCAGAGACTGCGGACAGTACAGGAGATGACTAGAGATTGCGGACACAGTACAGGAGATGACCAGAGACTGCGGACACAGTACAGGAGATGACCAGAGACTGCGGACACAGTACAGGAGATGACCAGAGACTGCGGACACAGTACAGGAGATGACCAGAGACTGCGGACACAGTACTGGAGATGACCAGAGACTGTGGACACAGTACAGGGAATGACCAGAGACTGCGGACACAGTACAGGGAATGACCAGAGACTGTGGACATAGTACAGGGAATGACCAGAGACTGTGGACATAGTACAGATCACCAGAGACTGCGGACATAGTACAGGAGAAGACCAGAGACTGCGGACATAGTACAGGGAATGACCAGAGACTGTGGACATAGTACAGATGACCAGAGACTGCGGACACAGTACAGGAGATAATAATGGTGTGAACCTCCTGCGCTCAGGATAACTCCCAACACAAATAAAGATCATCCCGAGAAGCTGCTCACATTAAATCATATACCAATCTTCAGAATTAAATTATGGAAACAATGTAGCACTACTCGCTTATATTCATATAAACAAGTGGACAAATAAACACCTAGTAAATAAATATCAAATAACTGAAAAAAATTGTGTCCACTAAAGTGAAATCATGCACATCACTTAATAATACACACATGTGAATGAATCTAAATTCCTATAGTGAAAAATCAATCCTTCCAACTGAAAAACAATACGTGCTTTTACAAGTGAATATATACAGTACATACAGTATATACAGTACATATACATATGAAGGGTGTGCATTAACATATATATGTACCTAAACATACCCCATATAGTGAATAAGTCAAAAAAATGTGCATATATGTGAACTCAATAAGTGCAACTGCACACAAACAAAATATATTTGCATATAAAGTCCAAATAAGAATGATCACACTCAGGTGAACAAAAAACACTCGTGCTGATATTTGTGTACACAAGTGGGTTGATAGTTGAGCAGAAGATCATCCGACTACTGGCTGAATCAGCCTCTGACCTTAAAGACTCAACCCTTGCGAGTCAAAACGTTTAGTAGGATCTTTCTCACAGATCCTCCAGGTTGGTATCACTCCAAACGACTGCTCCCACTGTATATAAATCTCCCTCTAGGGATCAGCACTTCAATAATGGCTCCTTCTCCAAGCAAGATCAAATGCTGCGCTAACAACTCATATGGAACATAAAACACAAGCTTCCATTGTGTAGTATGTTTATTGCCAAGTATAGTAACAAATAAAATGCGCACTTACATCAAAAAAGTAAAATTCAGGGCTCCAACCACACGCCTTTGGATGTAATATGCATGGGTGTACAAGGGTGTACAAAGATGTACCAAGATGACCGCCACGCCGGAAGTGCGTCACTACGTTGGGCCGACGCGTTGTGTCACAATACCATGTGACTTCCTCAGGGCTCTTCCTCAGAGACTGCAGGGCTCTTCCTCAGAGACTGCAGACAGTAAAGGAGATTACCAGAGACTGCAGACCTTTGGGGAGGGAGGGGGAACAGGTACCTGAATTTGACAGGTACCCGCTCCCACTTCCGCAGAGTTGTCTTTCCTTCTTCCCGTGGCAGCTTCTGTGACAGCTGGGTGCCCACTGCGCATGTGCGAGAAGTGCTGCACTTTGTGATGGCCCGGAGCCTTCTGGGACCTGTCATGTGTCCCAGAAGACACCGGACCATTCACAAAGCGCAGCGCTTCTCAAGCATGCGCAGTGGGCACCCGGCTGTCACAGAAGCCGCCGCGGGAAGACTGTAGCGCTGGAGCGAGGAACAGGTGTGGTCCTGCACGAGAGAACAGCTGAGCGGCCGGCCTGATATTCTGACATGGTGGCGGCAGAAATACCGGACCGGCCGCTTTACATTTGCTCCATAAGACGCACTGACATTTTCCCCCCTTTTTTGGGGAAAAAAAGTGCGTTTTATGGAGTGAAAAATACGGTAATCTGCCCTTAGTTTAGTCTCTCCTCCCCTCTTGAAGACTCCTGGAATGTATAACATCATTTGCCTAGGCTGGCAACCAGGAAGTAACTGAAGAAATGTTAAAGAAAAAGTTTAAAACATGTAAATATATAAACCTTCCTATCCATTTAATTATTGCTAGCAGCATAAGGATTGAAAATAGTCCATGTTGATTGAGAAAAGTGAAGTTCTGCTTTTATTTATACCCCAGGTATAGCAGAATACCTGCTAATACTAGGAGACCCATGGGCATCTGTGGCTTTAAAGAGGAACTTCGCCCAGGCATGGGAAAATTAAAGCTTAAGTACCTTAGCTGCTTTTAAGATACATATACTTACTAACCCTTGCAGCCCAGAGCTGTCTTCCGAGCAGCTGATTCTTCTTAAGGTACCTGTTCCTTTGTGGTGCCATCTTGGTCTTGTAGGGCAAGCCAAGGTGATGTCATCCTTGCCTAGGCAAGGAATGAGGAAGTGGGAGCAGGTAATATTAAAAAAGGTTCTCACTCCCCAATTAAAACATTTCTGGTTTCTCAACAGGCTGGGGGAAAAGAAGCGAAGGGTAACTTAAATTTTTGGGTTGACTGCTTTAAATTTAGTTACATAGGTTGAAAAAAGAAATCAAGTGTGATCACTAGAAAAATGAATTAATAAGTAATCCAGTACTGCATAAACAGAATTCTGGCCATACATGGATCGAATCATGGTCAAATATTGTTTTGTGCGTGCCCACCAGGCACCACTTGACTCCACAAAAGTCTCTTTTGTTGAAATACTTAGATGGCTAATTCTCAACTGAACAGCACCAGTATCCAGTCAGATGCAGTAATTGTTTGGGAATTCTGACAACTGAAGGCTGTCAGATGAAAACAGCCAATGCTGCAGATTTGTCTATCCATAGTGGTGTTTAGTGTGGAAGAGAGAATCAAGTGATTTATTTTGCTCAGCCCGTGGCTGAACAACGGAAATCTTAACAATTTTAAAGTACTTTAATAGCCAGGTATATTTTGTGCAATTATAAGCACATCCAGTTAAAACAACATACTGAGGTGGGTAGAACTATCTCCTGAGGAAGTCCATTCAACATTTTCACAACTTCCACTGTGAAAAAGCCTTTCCATATGTAAAGGTTAAACCTATTGTCCTCCAGGTGAAAAATTGTCATTTGTAATGACCTTAACGTGATTCCAAAGCCTCAAGGTTTTTTACCTTAAAGCTTTATATGCATTAAAGTATAAAAAAACTTCTGTGTAAAAGGATTCCCCCCCCCCCTTATACTTACCTCAGCCCCATCGCAATCCAGCGAAGTGCATGAGAGCTGTAGCCCTCCTTGCTTTGTCCCCCCTCACTGGACAGATCAATGAAGCAGCAGGAGCCATTGACTCCCACTCCTGTCAATCAACTCCAGTGACAAGGGAGCGGGCAATAGACACAGCAGCAGGACTCGGGGGCGAGTCTGCACAAGTGGCCCCATGTTAATCGGCTTCCTTTTGGGGGCACAAACGAGAGGAGGAGCCAGGAGCACTGATGAGAACCTGAGAAGAAGAGAATCAGGCCGCTCTGTGCAATTCTGTTGCACAGGGCAGGTGAGTATAGACATGTTATTTTTTTTTTCCTTTACAACCACTGTAAGGTGACCAGTTTGTAAAATAATCCTCCCCCTTCCCCCTCTTATACTTACCTGAGCCCCATCGCGATCCAGCGCTGTGCATGAGAGCTGTGGCGCTCCTTGCTTTGTCCCTCCTCACTGGGCAGATCGATCGCAGCAGGAGCCATTGACTCCCGCTCCTGTCAATCAACTCCACTGACGAGGGATCGGGGGGCGAGGACCAGTCCTGCTGTCTGTGTCAACGGACACAGCAGTGGGACTCGGGAGTGAGCCTGTAACGAATGCCCCCATGGAAATCGGCTTCCTTTTGGGGGTACGAGCAAAAGAGGAGAAGCCAGGATCGCTGGCGGGGGACCTGAGAAAAGGAGGATCAGGGCCACTCTGCAATTCTATAAGTACAGACATGTTTGTTATTTTTTTTTTTTCTAAATTTCCTTTACAACAACTTTAAGATGAACAGTTTGCACAGCGTTTACTATGTGAATCATTTATACATTTATACAAGGTAGTGGTTATTTATTCCATATTATGATCATGCCCTGGAACAGCAGGTAATTGTCAGTTTTCTGAGATGAAAGTCACATTATAAATCACCTTTCATATCCGTCTGTGTATCTGTTCATGTGACAAGGCAAGCAACAGTCATATATGTGTCTGACGGAGAGAGCACAATGTTCAATGTCTAGCTTTCAAATTACAGTCTACGTCTGAAATGGACAAGGATAATTGCAGCAAATTGTTTTAATTGGATGCCGTTGTTTCACCCTATGGGATCTAACGTCGGGTGGACGGCAGCATGTAACATATGCTTTCCCGCTGAAGTGTTGTCGCTGATGCGTCTGGACATTGAAGATTGTAATTATTTGCAGTGGCTTTGTTTGACTGGAGCGCAAAAACAATAAGGCTGCTGATTCATTGTTCCGAATAATATAACCTAATCTTCTCACTTGTAGTTTACTTCTCATTCTGAGTGCTACTTATCAGTCAAGTCTTTCTCCCACTGCCTATTGCTTGAATGGTTAGTTATTGTCATCAGCCACAATGCCATTTTTTATACTTACATCTACAAATTAGCTACTCTTTTGTTTTGTTATTTGTGTTTTTCCTGAAAGAACTAAAGTGAGTTCTAATGAAGTAGCAAAACTTTATGGTACAAATGCACAAGTGAGCTATAATGAGCGTGACGTAAATGTGTGGCGTAAGGGGGCCAATGCATCCTTTTATGAGTCTGTTGAATGATTCAAACATCACTTATGATAATGTGGCGCTGTAGGGGCTTACTTGCAAGCAGTAATGAATGGTTGCAAGAATTAAAGTTTCTTGTTTCTTTCACTGATTTTTTAACATGGCTCCATAGAAAAGTGAATGATCCTTTTACAGTTTTTCAATTCTGATTGTCACCCGAGTCAGGAAGAATGTCAAGTCAATGCAAGGTCTTCCTGTGGACCACTGGTATTTGGTAGCAGTGTGATCACACTGTCAGGACCCAGGTTTATACCTACAATCTCTGCTGTGTCTGGCTGTATCTCTTCTTGCTGATGCACCTGAGATGCTGGATAACACCCTGCTGGATTTTTTAGACAACCTTGCCTTGTGTCTTGTTTCTCTTGAACCCTTTACTCCTTCCATGAACTTGCTATTTACACCATGCCTTTGCACTTTCTGTTTGCCAGATTATTGTGTTCTCTCCAGACAATATGTTGCTCGTGCCATTTCTGCCATCTGTATCCTCACTACCATAAAAAAGCCCTCTTAAAAAATGCCTAAAAACACCTGGGCTTTTTTGTGGTATTGGCGCAGTGAAGGCTTCTTTCTGGCAACTCAACCATGCAGCTCATTTTTTTTAAGTATCGTCTTATTAAGCTCCTTGAAACAACTACATTGTCTTTTTCCAGAGCAGCCTGTATTTCTGCTGAGGTTACTTGCGGGTTTTTCTTTGTATCCCAAACAATTCTTCTGGCAGCTATGGCTGCAATCTTTTTTGGTCTACCTGGCCTTGGCTTGGTATGAAGAGATCCACTTCTTAATAAGTGATTGAACAGTACTGACTGGCATATTCAAGGCTGTGGATATCTTTTTTATATCCTTTTCCATCTTTATAAAGTTCCATCACTTTGTTATGCAAGTATTTTGACAGTTCTATTCTGCTCCCTGTGGCTCAGTATCTAGCCTGCTCAGTGCATCCATATGCGAGCTAACAAACAAATTGACTATTTACAGTATACACAGAAACTAATTGCAATTTAACAACTTCCCAACCACCCTATAGCAGAAATACTGCTACAGAGCGGCCCCGCCCCCTAGTAAAACACTCCCAACACATAGTTAACCCTTTGATCGCACCACATATTAACCCCTTCCTGCCCAGTGCCATTAGTGCAGTGTCAGTGCTTTTTTTTTAGCACTGATCACTGTATTGGTGTCACGGGGGATGTCAGTGACACCAAGTCAGTTCCCCTCAGTGGCAGAATGTCCACCACAGTCCTGCGGTCCTGAAGAAGCTGATCGCCGCCATTACTAGTAGATTAAAAAAAATCCCAGTATCTATACCGCCATTTTTAAATGCTATAACGTTCATGTAAACCAATTAATTTACACATATTGGGATTTTTGTTTAGCAAAGACATGTCACAGAATACATTTTGGCATAAATTTATGACAAAATTTTATTTTTAAAATTTTTTTACTGGACATGTTTAATAACAAAAAGTCTAAAATATTGTTTTTTTTCTCAAAATTGTCGGTCTTTTTTTTTCTATAATGCAAAAAATAAAAAATGCACAGGCAATCAAATACCACTGAAATTCATGTGAAAAAAAGGACGTAAATTTAATTTGGGTGCAGTGTTGCATGACCGCACAATTGTCAGTTAAAGTAATGCAGCGCCGTGACAACAAAAAATGGCCTGGTCAGGAAGGGGGGTAACTCCTCAGGAGGGTAAGTGGTTAAAAAGCCATATGTGTTGGAAATTAACCTTTACTTGCCATTTTAACCTGTGTGTGTCACCTTGTGTGTCTGTATCAAGGTCAAACATTCCAGGGTATGTAAACTTTTGATCATGGTCATTTGGGTGATTTCTGTTATTGTTATGATTTAAAAAGGAGCCAAACAACTGTGTGATAATAAATGGCTTCATATGATTGCAATCCTTAAATAAAAGACACTTTTGTTCGCATGACCAGTCATATTTTTAATATCAATGTCAAAATTTCTTGATTTCTGCTAGGGTATGAAAACTTTTGAGCACAACTGTATACCTGCCTGAAGTTCATAAAAAACATTAATTCATGCTTCAATGGCCAACCATTCATCTGGAACTGCTTTCTGTGTATGCATGACTCTTTATTATACTAGCATACATTGGTTTAAGGCTTCTTAACCCTTATCATTGCATAAATAGACATTATGGGGTTTATTTACTAAAGCTGGAGAGTCCAAAATCAGACTCCCTTCTGCATAGAAACCAATCGGCTTCTAACCTCAGCTTGTTCAATGAAGCTTTGGCAATGAAACCTGGAAGCTGATTGGTTTCTATGCAGAAGGGAGTCTGATTTTGGACTCTCCAGCTTTAGTAAATAAACCCCTATGGTTCAGAACATGGAAGCAGCCATGCTATGGAGCAGAGCATGGATATTGAGTGACCGATGGGTTGCTTACTGCAAGATTTCAAATATAGCACACCAACCTGATGTGTGTATGACCCTCACCATGTGTTCTGTGTCTTAAAAACTGTGCCTGTCATACAAGTTTTTGAAGTTTTCACTTTATTCTAGTTAAATTTGTTGCTCTCTTGTTAAGGCCTTGTCTATCTGTTGAATTATATAGAAAGTGCACACATTGCCCACAGCATGTGCTACAAGATCAAGAGCTACTTGTTGTTTGTTGACTCACAAGAGTAATGAAATTTAATAGAATATTAAAGGAGAGGGAAAAGAAGAGAAAACACATTCTTGAACCAAGCCAGACATGTAAACACTTCATGACCACGGTAGATTGTAACGAGACATGGAAATAATATGTTTGAGTATGGATTTGCTTTTTAAGTTTAATAAAACATGCAGAAAAGCTAAAATAATCATATACAAGATTAGTCTTGAGCCAGTGGTTCAGGAGTTACACCTGGTTCTTCGGTAGCTTTGATGTTGATTGTGATAGTTTCTCAGCTGGTGATTAGTACCTGTCTGTCTAAATATTTGCTGCAACACAAATCTCTCTTAATGCAAACCTGTCAGGATTAAAAACCAGAAACCAATATGTGGATAGAAAAGCTGGCAACATGAAGTTCCATTGAATAAGTGTAATACTTTAGTTTTCCATTGAATAACATCCTGGGCCTATCAAGCACCCTCAAAGTCCCATATAAACTTCCGATGAAATGCTGACACCCTAAACATTGGTGCATAGTTACAGTCCTTTCTGTACACCACAATGCATTGGTTGAGTTTGGCCATCTTTCACTCTGCATTGGTTTGGGGGATGTAAGTAAGGCACACTTCTGGACCCTTAAAGTCAAATCCACACCTTTCAATACATGTCAGGTCCACAACAACCTTTCATCCAGACATTTGATTGAGATATGTTGAAAAGCATGTTTTGTACTCTTGCTTGCAGAACATTTATGTTGAAATAAGCAATTCAGACAGATTCCGGGATACCCTTGAGGATTGGATAACAACTGGTAGGTATTTACCACCTTCCAGTGCCTAGCCAATTATGTGTTTCTTGTTTCCTACAGTTTATTTTACATGTTAAAAGGAGAAGTAGGGCCAAAGCTCTCTTAGCCCGAGTGCACTTCCTTCTCCTGTGACCTGTATTCAGCTTACAGTGGGTTGAAATAATAAAAAAGTTTATGCAGTACATGCACATTTTCTCATGTTATATCCCTTTAAAGACCATGCAAGTACTGAACAATACCTGTTGAACTACTAGAAATGCACTCCTAGGTTGAGATGTGGGCTGACAACAGACAGCATTTTTGTGAACTGGTGTCAGCCATGCCAAGTTTTCTTTTGCCAAACTACTCAGACCTACCCACTCTCCCATCTCCTCAACATAAAGACTATTCATTCTGTAGTTACAAGAAAAGAGCTGGGAGGGCCAATTACTCTTCTTGAGATAAGAGAAGAAGTGTGCACAAGACACAGGACTGAGTTGAATTGCTGACATGATCATCAGGTATTTTTTGTATCAATATAAAATAGTGCAGCGCTAAATAAATGATTGATATCGCCTACCAAACGCATGTATATGATGGATGCGTTTTGTGCCACAAATAGTACTGAGGAATATTACTCAGAAAATGAGGATATAAAATAAAAATGAAGTAAAATGCAAATATCTATAAGAAACATATAGTCATGACGAGTATGTTGATATAAAATGTCCAAAATTATTTAAACTTCTTAAAACTGATGTAATCTTCAAAAAACTTCTATATAGTCCCAGAATACTGATTCCACTTGAATGAGTGTGTAGATAAACATATAGAATGCGCACTCACCAGAAGCGCTAATGAAAAGCGCATTGTATCATAAGCTCCTGAACATGCCCTGGTCCTTCGGGTGTAATCAGGTGTGTTGCCGGGGACTGGATGATCTTCCCAATGGTACTGGGCAGTCGATAGCCAGTGCCAATAATCAAGCTTTTCTGGGGTGCTGGGATATTCACTGAAGATGGTACATTCACTGAAGATGGTACTGAGGGATTTAAAGTGCTCGATACAGAGCAAACATTAGGAATATCCCATAGTGTAGTATTTTAAAAGATGCTTTATTATTGGTGCTTAAAATATGACAGAAGAACATACAGCACTGCAATATGAGATGACAGATGCCGCAATATAAATCACATAAATGTGCATGAAACTGACCAGCTGGAACAATGTGGTGGCCGTCGGATCCCCGTGATCCAACGGCTTGACATCAACGGCTAACAAAAGGGCTCCTCCTTAACGCGTTTCGAACACAACGTTCGTTGTCAAAAGGGGTATGCCTGTAAATGTACTCCTAGGTTGAGATGTGGGCTGACAACAGACAGCATTTTTGTGAACTGGTGTCAGCCATGCCAAGTTTTCTTTTGCCAAACTACTCAGACCTACCCACTCTCCCATCTCCTCAACATAAAGACTATTCATTCTGTAGTTACAAGAAAAGAGCTGGGAGGGCCAATTACTCTTCTTGGGATAAGAGAGGAAGTGTGCACAAGACACAGGACTGCGTTGAATTGCTGACATGATCATCAGGTATTTTCTGTACTGTACAAATGTAGCGCAAAGAAAAAAATGTATACTGCTTCAAAGACTAGCATGGGCTGGATATCCAACGGCCCTAAAAGGGGAAATAAAGCAGCCCATACATGAGTCAGGTTTTTTTGTTCAAGTAGTGAGTTGAACAATAAAAAAATGGACTTGATTCCCCCATCCTCAGACTCAATGTGGATGGGAGAATCCTCCCCGGTAAGCTATTGTTTTCTGACAGCAGGACTTCCCCACCATCAGAATACACTGATCTGCATTGCAGTCTAAAGTCTGCTGGTTAGATTGAATGGGGTAAAATCCAACAGGGTGGTTGTACAGAAGTTTATCTGTAGATCAGCTTCTGTACAACCTCCCTGCCCCATACATGGATCGAAAATTTGGACAATCTCTGCTGAACCAGCTGAATTTTGATCTATGTATAGCCACTTTTACAGATGGTTTTTGTTAGGGTTTACATACATTTAAATTTTAGGTCTTAAATGGTGTTAATTTTGAAAATGAAACCAAGCGGTTGCCTAATCAGTTATTGTTTGCTTTAAAAAATATACTATATATCGGCCTTTTTAATATATACCTCAAACCAAGAATAAAACTTTATTATATTTCAGTTTAGAGGTACAATAATATATTGCAAGTACTTAAACATTTCTGTTGACCTTGACAAAAAGATTTTCTCATTGTAACAATGTGCAATGAACTAAAATCTCAAACAATCCCAGCAACAACCCCCATGTAATGGAGATGATATGCATTGTGATGTAATTAATGTCATTAATTTAAAAATCACTGTATACTGATCTGACTCCAGGAAACTGAAATGTGGTTGGTATGGATTGATGCACTTTTCCCATCAGCAATGCCTTTTCTGTCAATTTACTGAATTGAGCCCCTTTGAGTGGCCCAATGCCACTTCTGTTATTTTAAGACAGTTCCCGAGTTGGGGTGCTTGTTATTCCTGTTCATGGGGAGGCATCTGGTGACCATTGCTGAAGAATCAGCAAAAAGTAGTGTGCAACAATATTTCAGTACAGTCCCACCGATAAAGTGGAGCATGGCTAACCATGGAAGGACACATTCACTGTCATAATAGCTTATATAGAAATTACAGAGTAATCTCATTTCTTTGTGTAAAGATCCCTATACAGATATCAAGAGAGACTAATTTACTCAGTCATTAAAAAATAATGGTCCAATTATGGTACTTTTGCGACATTGTCTTAATAGGCATAACATAGTTAATGATGTAGTAATTTCCCTTCAAATTAAGTGAATATGAATGTATATTAACAGTGCATTATCCATTTTTTTTTTTCGTTTGTGTAATGCAAAAAATATAGGTGACCAGACATATTTTAGTAGCAACACAGTAAGTTGCTTGATCAGATGGCACTGGTCATCATAAATAGAGTGGGTGAATCTCCCCAGTGGTACACAGCCACCATTAAAAATCTGATAGCGATTGCTTGACTATTCTATCTAAAAGTAAAAGAAAAAATGGCTTTAGGCTAGCCATACATTATGCAGTTTTCTTTCCTTCAACCACAGGTTGAAGAAAAGAAAATTGCTTCATTCTGACTGTGTTGATAGGAGAATCCCTCCCACAGCGCTATTGGGTGCACTAGTAGATGGCAAGGTTGGGGGTCCTAGTGGATGACAGACTCAGCAATGGCATGCAATGCTAAGCTGCAGCAAGCAAAGCTAGTGCAATATTAGAATTAATAAAAAAGGAAATTTACTCAAGAGATAATACTATAATCCTGCCATTTTATAAACCTCTGGTTTGGCCACATCTGGAGTATGCTGTCCAGTTCTGGTCACCAATCCTAAGGAGGGATGTGTGGGAACTGGAGAGTCCAGAGAAGGGCATCAAGGTTAATAAGGGGACTGGAGGATCTTCATTGCAAGGAACTACTACAAACATTAAACTTATTCTGCCTGGAGAAGAGTCGCTTGAGAAGAAATATGATAGCGATATACAAATACCTCAATGGTGATTCTAACATACAGAATAAACTACTCAGTCTCAGGGAGTGTAAGAAGACACAGGGCTACTCAATGAAATTGTAGGAGAAGCGGTTTAACCTTAAGTTGCGTAGGGGTTTTTCACTGTCAGGGCAGTGAGGATGTGGAAATCACTTCCACAATTGGTGGTGTCAGCAGGAAGTATTGATAGTTTTAAAAAAACTCTTAGATGGGCATCTTAGTGAACACAGTATACTCGGGATACAGGAAATGATTTTTGACATGAACAAACACACACCCACACAGGTTGAACTGGATGTAACTATGTCTTGTGCCGATGGGGAATGCAGGGAGCCTTCTCCACCGGCAGAATACAATGCAAGAAAAATACCCGACAGGCTGGTTGTGCAACCAGCCTGCCCATAGATGGATCGAAATACAGCCAGTTCCTGCTGAACTAGCTGCATTTTGATCCATAAAGGACAGGCTGAACTCCAGCTAAAACTTTACATTGCATTTTGGATAGAGCTTGGAAGCATTAGAACTTTTATTTTTTTTATTTGTCTGCTCCCCTACTGCTGAGATTTTCTTGGAACTCTTCTCAGGACAGAAAGTGATAAGAAATCTCTTTAGCAAGTAAATGGACAAAAGAATAAAAAAAACCTTTTTCAGTAGAGTAGGGAAGGGTCAGAACTTTTGAATATATTTTTATTTCAGTCCATTCCTTGGACCCTGTAACGGCAATGACCACTCCTCTCATTTTTTGTGTCACAGGGACAAGAAGTGATAGTAAATTTCCCCAATTCAAAGAAGAATTGGCCAGAGTTAGGCTTTAAATTATATTTTAAATCACAACTTATTTTTTCATGTTGGATAAATTAGTGGAGAGTTAAAACCACTGTCAGTTTTTTTTGCTGTCTGTATCTTACAAGGTAGATTCCCTTAACTTTCTGTCCTGTAGAATCAACTGAAAGTAAGAGGATATTTTTTTCAATGTTGGATTTACCCTGTCTTGGTGACATTGGTGTGCAGGACAATTGTAGAGTAAATAGCTGTGGTGCCAGGCGATATTTTTAGTTCATTCATACACAGATCCCTGTGAATGAATGATGTGGTTGTGTGGGCTGAGCTGATTTTAGATGTGACATCAGCTTCCAGGAAGAGGAACCCCTGCCCACTGTCGCAAGATGGGACTGGTTGAAGGTGGGAGGGCAGGCACTTGTACGTGTTACAAGTTACACCTCAAATACAGGTGTAGCATGTAATGTGGTGCAAAATGTAAACTTAGCCTTTAAACCCAAAAACAATAATTTATTATAATGCAGCTTACCAGTCCTTAGATGTGGTAGATGTTTACTTTTTTTTCTCAGGCTTTTTGCCTTTATTTTTACCTGGTGATCCTACCAGTAACCAGTCCTAGGTTGACAACGCACTACCTCTGTGGACAACCAGCATTGCCACGCTAGAATAGAACTAGAAAACACCTTACCATCTCCTCCATTGGTGTGTTGGGGTTCTATAGTCCACATTGAGAGCTGTGAACAATGCTAACTGATAACAGTCAGCAAGGGGCAGAGAGTACAGGAACTTATGAACTTGCTGGATTTCTGACAGAATTAACAGGTATTTTCTTACACTTGTCAAACAAATATAACAAAAAGTATTAATGGAATGTTTAATAGACCAAAAAGGACCACATACAGTAAGTGAAGTTCATTGTTAAGGTTTACCGATACTTTAAACAGGTACATTCAGCCAAGTATTCCTATGCATGATAGTGCTCAACCAATAGAAGTGAAAATTGGTTCTAATGGCTATACTGTAAGGTGGTTTTTCTATCAAAGAAGAAGATCAATGATTAAAATATAGTATGGCTAGACATGGCTATGGTCCTAGGCTGCTACCTCTCTGATAACGACAAAGGCTATGGTCCTAGGCTGCTACCTCTCTGATAATGACAAAAGGGAGTGATCATCAGAAATTCTTGGATGTGTATGGCGGGGCACCTGGTACAAATATTCACTGAAAGGACTTTTTAAAATATTTAATGGTTATGAGCATCAAATACAACCAACATGTTTTGAAGCCCCCCCCCCCCTTTTTTTCTCATGGCTTGAGCAGTTGCTGGAAATAGAATCATGATGGCATATACAGGGACCCGTATTAGGGTTTGATGAAAACTAGCATCTATGAAGGCACTTCACCCAGCCACCTTCAGTTCCATTAGCACGTTCTCCACCCAACATGTTTTGGCATAAAAAAGATGTCGTCAGGGGAGGGACATCACGGATCGTGGCCATCTTGCTGGTTGGAAACATTTTATGATTTTATATGCTGAACTTCATTCACTGTTTGTAAGTGTGATACTTTCATTCAGTTCCTGATTTTATTAATTACTACACAATTAAGTGGGTCTGCTTCTCTTTACATATATTTATCTGGGAGTATTTGATCATCCTCTTGTCTCAATACTATATTTATACTGCTGAGTGAATTGCAGTGGAAAATAATACAGTGAAGAGATCTGTTGGGATCCCCGGCCATCAATATATTTTACATGGGCTGTTTGACCACTTGATCTGTGGTCATTGCTTTTTGGTTAGAGGATATGTGTGCTGACGGTGGAGGATTCTCTTTTCTTCTGTGGCACTTTTGTCTCTTTTGGACATGGGGTTCATATGATGTCATATGATGTCATATGATGTCCAGCTGCACTTTATGGACTTATTTTGAGAACTACCTTATATTATTTGCACTTTATATTTTAGACCATTTTTGTGGTATATACCTTTTGTATGGTAATTAGCGGTGCATCTGGTTATATAATATTTATTGTTTGTTGCCTACATTTTTGGCAGCTGCTGTTTTACCAAATTACGTCACTCCTAGTACAGGTTGTTACTGGATATAGTTACTCCATAACACAGGTTTGAAACTTTTGGGGAACTGACCACTGGGGAGGAAGTCCAATTACCGACTCCCTCACTACCGAAGGACCCTCCACTATATTAGGTACCATGCTTTATGACAGACTGCTGTACACTCTCCACAAGTTCCTGGTTACCTATAACAACTGTTTTCCTCCATAACTTGTATTGCTGAGTTATCCCATTCTGTGGTGGCCTTGCTTCATACCAGGGGCGGACTGATCATGGGGCCCCTGTGTCCTTGCCCAAACTCAAAAAAGCTTATGAAAAAGGTACCAGGGGCATCTCATGGGGCCCTACTGACCCCGGGCCCTTGGGCAGCGCCCGAGTTTCCAAAAGGTCAGTCCGCCCCTGCTTCATACCCATGTGTGCTTTACTGACCCTGTTCTTTCGTATACCAGAAACCATCATGCACCCCTTTTGAATAACTGTACACCAGGCTTTGGAAAGTTTGACAATTTTACTGAAACTTCTCATGGCAGAGCAGACAACAAAGTTCCGACTCTAAACTGGCTAACAGAGGTGGCTACCCAGGCATACCTTAATAGGTGTAACTCCATAGCTGGTGAGTTCCCATGACTGGTAGTACCCACCAGATCACCAGTATCTTGTGCAGATCACATGCTGGTCCTGGGGGTTCCAGGTTCTATGTAATGTGTCTTTCTTCTGCCTCAATCTCCCCTGACCGCTCCTGGAACTGGACCTTCCCCCTATTTATGTATCACACTGAGTGGAAGGCCGGCCCAAGACATAAATCCCGGGAACTTAGGTTTTGGAAGTTCACCCTTACCCCAGCCTGGGCAAGCTGAGCTACCTAGCCAATCTAAAACAACCCACTATGTAGGCAACCTGCCTGCAGGCTGGAAGTTTTAAACAAGGTGCACAGATATGTGATAGTTTCCCCATCCAGATATGGTGATGGTCTTTCCTGTGGAAGCCTTTCTGTATTATAGGATGACGAATTCCTCAATTTTATGCTACTGCAATTGCCTTTCAGTGTAGACAGCATTACAAATATTCAACACAAGCAGTTCTGTGTTGTTTTAGAACTTTAGTCTTTCAGGACATCTAAATAGCAGCAAATAACATTATTTGAAACAACCTTGTAAAAAAAAAAACAGCATCCATCTGTAGAGACATTTAAGGAATCAAACAAAAAGAACTGTATTTGATAACAATATGAAGATCATTTTAATGTTCTCAACTTTTTTATTACTAGAAAGAAATGGTAACACCTACTTGGATTTTGGAGTGCATTAGGACATTGCAATTATGCCACCAGCAATTTGGTTCCTAGTCATTGCCCAGAGCAATAATAGTGCTACCTCAGCTAAAGCTAATGGTGGAATAGAATGTCCTTGTAGTTGTAAAATGCTTAACTCTCATCTAATGTATCGCAATTAGAAAATAAAGACCTTTCATGGAGAAAGATGGATTCTGAATGTAATGAAACACGGTACTATAATTTAAGGTTCTTTTCTGCTGTGAATATTTAAAGCTCATGATCATATGCTGCAACAAGTCTATGTAGAGAGGATGGTTCCTTCACTCTGCATTGTGTTTTTTCATTTCACAATGATATGTTTTAAACTAAACGCCAGGCAGATATAATGTGCACCAGTTATATATTTATTAAAAAAATAAATGTCAGGAATGCATAATGCACAGAGTGCAGGGGTCAGGAGCATGTTTTGCTCAGGGGGCAGGAGTAAATAATGCACAGAATAGGGGTCAGAACCATTTGTCACTCGGGGTAGGAGTAAGTAATGCACAGAGTGCAGGGGTCAAGAGCATTTATCGCACAGGGGGTAGGAGTATGTGATGCACAGAATGCAGGGGTCAGGAGCGTGTATCACCCAGGGGGTGGGAATAAGTAATGCACAGGGTGTAAGGGTTAGGAGTGGGTAACACACAGTGCAGAAGCCAGAAGTAAGTAAAGCACAGAGTGCTTCCCAAGCATAAATTTCCCCCTTCGGCCCAATATCACCCCAACCGCCCATGACACCACCTCCAGCAAAAGTTGCCACTTTCCTCCCTGAATTGCACTTACCCAACCCTAGCCTTAAGTTGCATCTGCTGGTGAGTTCCCCAGGGTTCAACGCCATGACCACCCACTTTTTTTTTCTATATGTCACTTATTCAGAAATTGTTGGCATGTATGGACATCAAATGGATAATCATAACAATATATGAGCAACAAACAGGCAGTTATGACAATCTGCAGTCAAACAAAGAAAAATAGGGCTTGTCATGATGCTCCATGGCCCACTGGGGACTCTCTGTGAACAGGTCAGGTTTGAGGAAGGGGGTATAAGTGCAGGGGTCAGTAGTGAGAAATACAGAGTTTGGAGGTAAGAATTGTGCAGCACACAGTGCAGGGGTCAATAGTAAGGTAGGAAAATTTCAGAGGTCAGGAGTAACACAGAGTACAGGGATCAGTAGTAACCAGAGTTCAGAGATCAATCATAAATAGTTACATAGTAAATAATGCAAAAAACAAATGTTGCCAGGTAGACTACCCCACAGCCCATGGGCTGGGAATATCATTTGAAAAACAGGGTCAAATCTAGGGACACTTTTGTTCTAGGAACAACCACCTGAAATTGGGGGCTATCCACAGAAATTGGCACCATCTGGTCACCCTATTTTAAAAATATCTAGTGTAAGTACTTCAATTTGTTCTGATATTAGCATCCTGCAACCCCCTGCACTTCATGCATCTTATTGGAAGAGGCAAAGCCAGCACTAGAAGCCAATCAGACTCTGTAAAGGCTGGTTCACACCACAAAAATACATTCAGGATGCATTTTTACTTACAGTTCACAGCAAATACTGACAGATGGAGAGAACAGAGTGAGCAGCAGGATCCTTCACTGTCCAATTTGCAGACTATGGTGGTAGTGGTGGTGGGGCAAGGAGGAGGGCTGTTGACCAGTGTTTCTGATCAAGCTGCATTGCTGCTACAGTGAAGATTAAACCATATCAAATATCTAACATGAAAAGCAAAAATGTAAAATATTGTACCTTTCTAGACCCCAGATGAGGCGTTTGCATTTGTTTTCTTTTTCAGGCTCTTTCCCCTTCAATAACTACTGGTAATCCCCAAAATAACACACTTCACAATGTAAAAATAACACACTTCACAAAAAAAACTGTAGCCACCCAGGGACAGGAAGTATCCCTGGGTGGCTACAATCACACCTCCACTGCATCTATTGGGGGAGCCGTGGACCTCAAACATGTCTGCATTTGTTTATCTTCTTTTCATGGGCTTGGAAGATTTAGTAGTCTACAGAAAGAAGATAATGCTTTTTGTTCAGATCACAGGAAGTGACAAGGAAACTGCATTTCTGGCGAGATCAAAAAGTATTTTCTATACTTGCTGAGAATGTCCTTAGCCTGAAAACAGGAAACCAGTGCATTCACTACATCTAAAGACTAGTAAGCTGCATTATATTACATTTTTTTTTTGGTTGTGTCATCCTTTGATGAATTGACTGTGCTCCTTGGCATGGTCGCCTCGTTTGACATAATTGACTGGATCGATTTACAAATCTTTGGCAGGTAAAAAACACACACATGCAAAATTGAAAAATGTTGTATTAGACTTAGAGAGAGAATTATCGTTTTAATTTGAGCCTATAAAATAATAGCTAAATGTTCTCTGGTTCTGAACACTGCCCCCTCAATAGAGTTTAAAAAGGGAGATTGCACAGTAATGGGTGATCACAAATCATTTTTTATTATTTATTCTTCTCTTCTTTGCTAACTGGTAAAAGATATGTGTTAAAGTTACTTTGTATAGTTTTCCTGTGGAGAGATGTAAAGATACCATTTAATCCAGCTTGCATTCATTACAAATAGATGTTTGCCTAAGTATCTGAATCTGTCTTCATATTGCCTCTGAAATTCCCTGCACAGCAGCACATTGTGAAATAGAAGGACAGCATTAGGACCCAATGAGAAAGATATTGCTTCCAGGGAACTTGCTTACAAGAGTGGAGAGCAGGGGATGACTGCTTCATTGTGCTGTTGTCCTATATTATCCATTCACGAGCTGATGCATACCTTGGACTACACAATTTCATATACATTGTCGGCAGGCAGGTCCAAGACATGGCTGTGCTATGCTAAAGGATGCCAGAATTACACACTGGCTGGAAAGTATTATGGGTTATTTGCCATGTAAAGTGACTGCCATGCATGTTTTCAAATGTGTATATAGTTGCTTTCTGGAGTTCAGCCTTAACATATTTTTGCATATCTACTATGGTACAATTCATCTTTTTTATCAAATAATTACAGGTTTTTACATTTTTCACATACCTTTATACCCGCATGCAGTAAATCTGTTAACTGCCCTAAGGAATTGTTATTGTAGCGATAACATTATCAAGTGTTATGCACACTGCTGTATTTTTCACACACTAAAAAGGAGAGAATTGAATGGTATGATCTTGAAACTTAGCTGTCTGTTTTAATTTCAGTTTGTATTGGCACAAAGGGCTAGAGTCAGCATACTGATGCAAAAGGTCATGCAGATCTGGTTTACCAATAATGTAAAACATGGAGTAGTTTTGGCCAAAGAAACCATTCAGGTTTTGGCATTTGTTTGTAGCCTGTACTAGAAAAATTAAAACTGGAATATGGTTGCTTTGGATGGCAAAAACTCTTCTTTTTCTTTTATATGATACATTTTCCATTTGAGGACATTGCTAAGTTTGCACAATAACATGTAGCCTCTTTCTGTTGAGCTGGTCGGTTAGTCAAAGTTAGCTGCATGGTGACTAGAGTTGATTCTAAAATTTGGATGGTATTCAATTTGGCCAAATCTGAATATCAGTGTTGGTTTGGATTTCCAAAAGGCTTCTGGAAGAAATGGGAACAAAGGAGTGCAAAAAATGGTCATGGAACACATTATTTTAGCAAATTAAAAGCCATCCAGTTAGGAGTTACTTTAAATAATTATGATTATGGTGTGGTGTGTTCTTGTCCCTATGGGTGGTGCAACTTAATTTTTTTATGGTTCTGTTTTCTGTTCTCAAGAATACCCCAAAATCTCCATAAGCGATGAGGACATCTCTTTACCTCCTCCAAATAAAAGAGTTGAAACAGGCCAAGTTGTTTTCGAAGATGTCGTGTTTGGACCAACGCCATCACGATTTCTCCATCTTCTCGAAGATGCTGACAAGGTAAGCAATATCGGTAAATAGGCTATATGCCTTATCATCTTTCAAACTGGAATGAACATATTCGTGGAAAGCAGCATTCTCCTGAATAAAATATAAGCTTTTGTGCAGCTGAGTACAGCTCTCACAATTATTTATAAATACCCCCCTTCCTCCGACCACGTATCAGAAAGCATGTGTCTTCAAGAGGAAAAAAGAATTGTACTTTGAAGGAGGTCTATGTGAAACAACACGGTTGTTTTTTTGTCCTGTTACCTACAAAGGATTATTCAGATAATAAACAGCAGACACATCACCACAGCAGTTGGCAGGTGTCAAAAAACAGATAATTGACTGAATGAGAACAAAGAGGAATTCACTACTCCTGCTTCTTTGTATAACAGAAAAAAAGACACATTTCACTACCGTGGATATTTCCTCTATATTAGCTGCATGAAAAAGGAAGCAAAAAAGACAATATTATATGTATTTAGGAAAAGTTCTCCATACAGGGGTTGTTATTATATTTTCTATTGTTTATTGACGAGAAGCCTTGCAGAATTTTTGAAAGGTTTAGACCCAAATCTTTACAGTATTCATAGTGGCTTGAAGGCAACTCAGAGACAGAGGGGTTTAATTACTATAACTGGAGAGTGCAAAATCAGGTTCACTTCTGCATAGAAACCAATCAGCTTCCAGGTTTTATTGCTAATGCTTAACCTCCCTGGCGGTATTCCCGAGTGTAGCTCGGGGTAACATTTCAGTACCAAAAGCGGTAACCCCGAGCTACACTCGGGAATACCATGCGGCGCTGCTCCGGCATGTGTTCTTCACTTACCTTACCCTGCGCTCCCACGATGTGTCCCCTGCAGCGTCCCCGGCCATCTCCTCCGACCGATGCTGGCATCCGGCTTCTGTGTCCTGTCCCTGTGACGTCGGGACATACGGGCACCGCCGCCGCCGGCAGCGGGAAATTTAAAAATTTTAAAAAATGTCATTTTTTTTTTTTTTCATTTTACACAGTAAAACATTGCTGTTTCAACCTATTTCACATACATATTGTCCCTAGTGCTTTGTCCTGTGCCCTGCCTGCATTTTGTCTGTTCTTTCTGCCTGGAAACTGAGAAATGTCCATGGCGTCCAAAAAGTGTCCCTTTAGGTCAAAAGCGGTTTAGACCAGCTAGAGAACAGCGATAGTAAATCAGAACCACTTACAGAATTGAGTGATAATGATTCGTGGGGGAAATTCGTCATCAGAAACTGAAAACGATTTTGCGACTGAGCTCAGCAATGTGCGAACTTGGCGCTCTATTTCACATTTCAGTGTTTTTGGTTTGATTATATTATTGAATTAAATTTTTTATTATTTTTATATTATTTTTATGATTATTTATTAAATTATAATTTATGATTTTGTGTTTCAAGTTTTATCATACCCGGGATGTTTACTAGACTCTTGTTCGGACAGATTTCAGTGAGTTTTTCCTAAAAATTACAGCCTACAATAAAAAAAATACATATTTCCATGCAAAAAAATGGTACCGCTTTCAGCACCAAAAATCTGAAATAATCATACCGCCAGGGAGGTTAATTGAACAAGCTGAGATTAGCAGCTGATTGGTTTCTATGTAGAAGTAAGGCTTATTTTTCGTTCTCCAGCTTTAATAAATAAGCCCCATAGGGTGGTGCTCATCCGACTTGTGAATGGTCTCCTGAAAGTTCATAAATAGTAACCATTTTCATTGCTGAACATAAAATGCAAATGAAAATGCAGTGTTGCCAAATAATATTGAACTGATGCTTTCAGGTAATGTAAATATACATGCATTAGGTTATGATCATTCAGTTATCTTAAAGCAGAACTGCAGCTAAAAAAAAATGTAAAGCTAAAACTGAATAGCCCATTGCATTTTCTAGTACCATGACTGCTTTGTGATCATTGGTTCATGCCTAAAATGGGTACCAATGCTGCAATAGCCACTCATCAGAGTGTTACCAGAGTCTGCCATAGGAGGCTGTATTCAAAATTTTGAGACCTAGACCTGGAAGACAGTGGCGACCACTGTAGTAGCGGAGATTATTACACTGATTCTCCGTTTCCACCGCAGTTCTTCAGGTATTGCATATGCTTTCTTACATTGGTCCACACCTAGAGTTCAACTTTAAGTATCATTCACTAGCCTGGAAAATGGTGGAAATTGCAGTATAATTGGTCTCCATATTTTTAGTAAACAAAAAACTTTCTCTGTTTCATGGATTTAGATAAAGAACTGTACCTCATTAACCAGAAATACATTTCCCTGAAATACATAATTGTTAAAACATGATAATTTTCTCATAGTATATAGTTTTTGCTATCTACACAAAATAGTTGTGATGATAACCTGCTGGTACCAAATGTATTGTTTTTGATATCCTGGAATCTGCTTCCCAGTCAGGAGAGTGCGTGTTTCTGATAAAACCTATTGCTGCCCCTTGCCATATCATTCCACTTCCCCAAGGATTTTCTCCACCCACAATCTTTGATGGTGCACATATTTAATGATTAATTACTCTAAGAAGGGGTCATAATGAGTGTATGTGATGAATATTCCACTGCAAACTACAGTGCATTTTTTTCTTAATCAATCATACACCAAGGAACTTTCATTACATGGCACACTATTTATATTTTGATAGAAGATGAGACTGATCATTAAAGTGTATATAAAACCAGACTGTTCACTTTGCAAGGGAATTTCTCCTTAGCTTAATGAATGAGGTCAAAATTCTTTTTTGTAAAGAATATCCAATCACAGGCAATTAAGATAAAAAAACAGTTTCTGTTTACTTTTGATTGTATGATAGTAGTCAGCAGAGCTTCATCTCATTCACTAAGGAAACATTCCCTTGTAAAGTGAACATAAAATAGAATACAATGACTGGGTGAGTTCATGGGGACCTAAAGCCTTTTGAACCTCTATGCTTGCTCAGTATGGATTGTCCTTATGAGGGACATTCAAGTCAAACCAAGACCTTTGAATTTAAAAAAAAAAAGCAAATTTCAGGTGGAGTGGAAACTGCATTTATTTTTAACATACTCCCTTAGTACATTTATACACTTATCTCAGCTTTTAACTAATGTCTGGAAAGCTACGGCATAGAAAGATTTGTCAGTACGGCTGAACCATCCTAGAAAGGCCTGCTTCACTTCGTCATCGTTGTGTTCACCGTTCCCTCAGAAAGATTCGTCTCTTGTGCAATTTCATGACAAGTTATGCGTCAATTATCCAGGATCAGGTGATCCACGTGCTGAATGTTCACAGGAATGACTGTTGTGGGCTGGGAACCATCATGGCGAGGATCGTCTCTGACGGCCATCTTAGAAATGTTTACGCCATTCAAATGTCTTACTGTGGATGAGCATCTCATCACTGTACTGCGCTTGAAATCTTTTGTAGCTATCCACAGATTTTATGCCTTTGTTCACGAGAAACTGCATCACCACACGCTGTTCCATGCACGCACTAGCACTGTTGTCTGCCATCTTGATTAATGGTCTCTGGACTGGCCCGCGACATGTGTCCACCTATCAGTAATAGGACACACTTGCCACTTACTACTGCATGTAGTACTGCTATGCTAGCATCCCTTTTTATACCCGTAAAATTAAAAGTCCCGGTTTGACTTGAACGCCCCTGTTATAATATCTCAGCTTTATAATATTCTCTTAGCACATGCTTTTCTACAATAGGACAAATCTTTCCTCTTGACTTTTAAAACAAGTATAGCCAGTCAAACTCAAGAGAGCAATTTTACATTTCTAATTAGATGGCACAGAGGTCCAACCACATTGCACAAAATCATACCATCAATACCTGACTGGTGTTGGAGGTGTGGGGAACCAGGTGGTACCTTAATGCATATATGGTGGGCCTGTTCTCACATCTGGCCTTTTTGGAAATCTATATTCAAGCTTTAATCACTGGAAAACCCTGACCAGAGACTCCTGTAGTAGCAGTGCTATCAATAATATCTGGGTCAATTTCAAAGGTTAAAAAGGGTATACTCAGATTCCACCTATCTGCAGGGCATGCATTGATTCCCTGACATTTGAAACCGACTACAATTCCCACTATTAGGGAATAAGTAGAACTTAACCTTCTTATAAGGATGGAGTCATTAACTGCTAGTCTCTATGAATGGTATCCAAAGTTTCTGACGTTATGGTGCACCTGGATTAATTTATCTACATCAACCAAACTTCATCCTTTTCATTAAACATCCTTCAGAATTTTGGCCACCTTCCAGCTTGGTATCATCCCCATTCGACCTACTTTTTGTTTCTCTTTTTCTTTGTTCTTTGTACACCTTTTTCTGGCTATCTATTGCCTCTCGATCAATTGCCTCTCAATGAATTTCTACTCTGATGAAGGTACCAGAAACTTGTCAGAATCATTTTTCCTTATGATACAAGTTATTTAGGGACACTTTGTACATCTAGATAGTTTTGTTGTGACCGAGGCAGCCCAACAGTTTCCTCTAAAGTTTCCTAAACACTTCTGGGTCTTTGGTGCACATGACTTTAAATTTTAGAAACATAGAAAAGTGATGGCAGAAGAGCTTTTTATTTTTGTTTTTTTAATTTTTGTTTTTCTGTTAACTTTTTTGTCTGAGTATAGATCTATGCTTGTCCCAAGCATGTTTGAAGCTATTTACTGTTGACTGACTCCCTACCTCTGCTGAAAGTTTATTCCAAGCATCAACTACTCTTTCAGTAAAATAATACTTTCTGAGATTAGTTTTGAACTTTCCTCCAGTAAGTTTAAGGTCATGTCCCCGTGTTCTTGATTTTGGTTTCATGTTGAAAATACTACCCTCCTGAACCTTATTCACCCCCTTGATGTATTTAAAAATTTCAGTCATGTCTCCCCTTTCCCTTCTTTCCTCCAGACTGTACATGTTAGGTCCCTGAAGTTGCTCTTTATATGTTTCATTCCCCAGACCTTTCACCGTTTTTGTTAGTTTTGGTAATAAAGTAAAAAAATCCAATCACGTTAGTTTGACATGATCTGCCCTCAGTAAAGCCACCCTGCTTTTGGGTCCAGCAAGTTGTGTGTTTTTAAGTGATCAATAATCCTTCTTTTCAGGAGTAATGCCAGCTTCTACCTTGCTGCCCTTCTTGTGGATAGGTACATTAGCTGCCCACCAGTCATGGGGAACTTCTCCTGTTAGAAGAGATTGATTAAAAAGATCAGTTCAAAAACTATACCTTGAAGGATGATCGATCCACACTGTGACAGATCCAAGGCTGGAATACCCCAGGCATTGGGGCAGAGATAAAACGCTGTGACAGCAGGCAGCTGAACTGGCGATCCCACACAGTGACAGATCTGACACAACATACCACCACCAACACTGACACAGATCAGCAGGCCCAGCAGGCACTAGAAGAGCAGGCTGTGGGATTGTGATGATGTCATCACTCACCGACACATTGCACATGTGATGGATGTCTGGCCAGGTCACACTCACACAGACACGAGACATCAGAGTCAGACATTACCTTCCTCCGCAGGTGCAGCTCTGCCTCCACTGATGAATGGGAAGAGAAGGGCTGGAACTCCACAGTGGTGAGCAGCTGCCAGCTGGCTTGCAGTAAGGAACTGAGTCTAAGAGTAACACTGGAACGATCGGCAGCTCAGCTGCTACACTGGCCCCAGACACCTGGCATCTTCCTCTGTCCTTACTTCCTCCCCTCTGCCACCCATCCTCTCAGCTGAAGGATCATTCATGACAGGGTTGCGTCCCACACAGAGAGAGTGCTGGCCTGGGCTGCGCCCAGGCACCCCTGGGTGGTAGTGTGCCCTAATGGAAGCGCCAGTCCTGGAGGAGCCCAGTTTTCATTTTAGTGATCCAATCGTATTTTTTTCTTTCTATGTACCTAAAAAAGGATTTATCTCCTTTTTAATAGATTTAGCAATTACCTCCACTTTCTGTACTTTCTGGCAGCGTTGATAATGTGTTTGGCTTCCTTTTGTCTATTCTTATTCTCTTCTCTGTTAGCAACACCTCCTGTTTCCTATATGTTTTTTTCCTTTACTACTTACCTCTTTAGTGAACCATATTGGTTTTTTATTCCATTTATTCTTGCTAACTTGCCTGACATAACCTAGTTGCCTCCAGGATGGTAGACTTTAACAGTGCCCACTGATTACTTACTCCTGTCGTTTTATTCCACCCTTCAATTCATTTTTTAGAAATTCACTCATTTCAGCAAAATTCGTCCTTTTGAAATGTAAAACTTTTGTTTTTGTATATGATTTTTCAGTTCTTATTTAAATATCAAACCAAAGACATTGGTGATCATTAGAACCCAAATGTTCTCTCACATCAACATCAGTCGATCCCCATCTGTCAGTACTAGGTCTACGATATGATCACCTCGGGTTGGACTTTTTACTAACCATTTTAGAGAAACCCCATTCAGTGCTTCCATTACATCCCTGCTCCTGCATGTAATAGCAGTTTGAGAATTCCAGTTAATGTTAGGCATGTTGAAGTTACCCATAATCAAAACCTCCCTCTTCATTGCTATTTGAGTTATCTCGTCAATCAGCTAGTTATAATATTCTTCAGTCTGTTGAGGGTCTGTATATAATTTTAAGGGAAGATCCCTCTCTGGTTGGAAGGCAGACCCAGAGGGTTTGGAGTATTTCATTTGTTTTTTGAATTAATGTTAGCCTTATGCTATTTTTGACATGTATGGCAACTCCTCCTCCCCTCTTCCCTACTCTGACTTTCCTGTATAGTTTATACCCTGAAATAGTTATTTCCCAGTTATTTGAATCCTTGAACTACGTCTCTGTAATTGCAACAAGGTCCAAGTTGTCCCTAGATATATGTGCTGTCAGCTCACAAAGCTTGTTGCCTAAACTCTGAGCAGCAGTGCACATGACATGACAAATACTGCTATCTACTGCTTTATTTTTACCACCAAAAACTTAAACTGAAGTGACCACCCCATCAGCCTAATCCCCAACAACACAAACCCGCACATTTGTTTCAGCCTGCTGGGAACAGAAATGCTCCTCAACAATTACATCTCTGCCCCCATTTCTCAGTTTAAATGCATGTCTAAAAAAACGTAAATTCCATACTAAGAAGCTCAGCGCCCTTGTGTGAGAGATGCAGACCATCTCTTTTGTACAGCTCAATGTCAAACCACCTGTAAGCATCATGTCTAACATAACGAAAACCTTCAGCTTTGCACCAGTCCTTTAACCAAACATTGAACTCTATATGCTATATGAAGTAATTTCTCTTGTTGTCCTTTACGCACAGGTAAGACCTGTGACCAGGGGCGGACTGACAACTCATGGGGCCCCCAGGCAATAGGGGATCATGGGGTCCCTGTGTCCTTGCCCAAACTCAAAAAAAGCCTATGAAAAAGGTACCAGGGGCATCTCATGGGGCCCCCTACTGACCCTGGGCCCTCGGGCAGTTCCCGAGTTTCCAAATGGTCAGTCCGCCCCTGCCTGTGACAGTACACCATAACTGTTGAAGATCCTGTCCCAAATACTGAAAATACTTCTGTATAGAATACACATCATTCTGGGACAAATCATTTGTGCCAAGGTGCACGACAGCATCAACATTGCACTCTTCACTCGCTCTTTTGACAATTTTTAAAATGCAGCTTTTATCTCTCCTAACAGTAGCACCATGTAAACATCTAACTTCCTTTGACACTTCTACAATGACATGATTTCCTAAAGAAACACCTCTTACAACTGAATCACCAACAAGAAGATGGCTTCTTCTTTTAGGAGCCTTTTTCTACAACACTTGCCTGGACTGGAATCTCAGATAAAACAGTTACTTTTGGCAAAGCAATTTTTTTTTCTCAGGGTCCTCCTTCCTATACTCACAATCAGCTATATTTGCAACCTTTGTATCTGCTTCTAGCTGAGAAAGAGCACTATAGGAGTTATGCAGTGTCACAAGCTATGTGAAAAGCTACATGTTTATGGTTCACAGGCCTCACTCTTCCTGAACCAACAGTTGTCCACACTGCCCTTCTCCTGAGCGGTCTTTGAAGAAGAGATGGCTTTTTGCAGGGCAGCTCAACAGAACAAATTTGCTTAGACAGCCTCCTGATCTCAAACTGCAGGGCACCAACCAATGAATTTAGACAAGCAATGTCATCACATAGACTAGAAATCTGCATACAAATGGGACAGCATCCCGGCTTCCATAAAGGACCACGAAAAACAAATGCCAAACAAGTACTGCACTGAACTAAATCAGACATTTTAAAAAAGATTTATCTAAATTCAAACACAAGTACTAACCAAAGATAGTTGACTGTTTCCAACCTCTGTCCGTTTTCAGGTTACTGCTGTTCAAACTATACACTTTTGTCCTGCTGCACTTCTGTACTGCTGCACTTCCAAAGAGCAGAGGCTACAGAATAAACTCTACAGAGTTGCTACCCCTCTTACAACACTAATTAGGCACCAGTTAGGACAACAGGTCCCCTCTTTGCATATGCTAATTAATAACACCCAGTATTCAACAGGTGATAATTGATAACACTCAGTACTCAACACCTCAGCAGCACAAAAACAATTACTCCAGTACTTAGTAAACAATAACCAATAGCAACTCAGACCCAATATCAAGGTTTAAAAAGGTAAACAGTATAAGAAAAAGCAACTAGAAATACTGTAAAGAATTTAGCAATAACCTGAACTTACTGTATCCAGCTACTGCTGTTCAAACTATGCACTTTTGTCCTGCTGCAGCTCTGTACTGCTGCACTTCCAAAGAGCAAAGTCTAAATTTTGCAATATTTCTCTGTTGTACTGTACCTTCCCCTTTATGTGATACTTGTTGACTTTATCTGCCTACATGTCTTGATATGCTTTGAAACCTAATACAATTTATTCTTTAAAAATATACAATATAAGAAAAGGCTGTGAAATAAACAGAGCGTCACTTAATGGGCTGGTAACAACCATGGGATGGATGATGCATTCATTGAATTTTTGGCTATCATCCTTGACTATATCGACGTCTTTCATAACCGTGTTATCACAAGCTGATACAATTTGTGCTCCTTTGAATCCTATGTAATGCCTTCTAGTCATCATGGTTCACAGACCACAGCTAAGAACGCAGAAGATACAAATATACCATCAGATTATTGGTGTTTGTGCAACAAGGCTTGATAAGCTTTTGTGCTAACACTTTATCACTTGACTTGCACTTGCTCTTTTTGTAAGTTAGGTCCTGAAAAGAGCATTATTGAGATAATTTGAAAATATCACATGTTCACGGCAAAAATTTGAACTTATTGCATGTTGGTGGTGATGAATATACATGCCAATGAAGCATTACTGCTGATCTCCTTTTGCAGATGTTTTCTTTACTTATATAGTAAGATTTATTAGAATTGTTCATATTGGGAAATAATCTCTGCTTGTGCATGGTCACCGAAATGAAGACAGAAAGGAAAAAAAAAAGCTCATAAACAGGGAAATTAACCAAAAGTCGTTGATTTATTAAAACTGCATAGTGCAAAATCTGGCGCTGTACTGCACAGGAACCAATCCGCTTCCAGATTTTTTTGTCAAAGCTTGTTTGAACAAACTGAAGTTAGAAGGTGATTGGCTACCAAGCATAGTTGCACCAGATTTTGCACTCTCCAGTTTATTAAATCAACCTCAAAGTGCCACTGCCTTTAAAAATAATACATAGAGACAGATTGGTACTAATAATTTTATCTTAATATTTACTTCCGAACACCTAACGAGCTTATAACCTAATATCCTTACCCAGTCATACAGCCATGCATCCATTAGATCTCCTGGGCATGATAGTAATTCTGGTGAGAAGTTCTATATAATACCACTAACAGTTGACCGAGGAATATTTAGTTGCAAGGAAATTTCATGGATGGACTTATTGCACAGGTGGTAACCTATCAAGGTACCCATTCTTTCATAAATGCTTGTAGAAGCAGTCTGGATGCCTAGGTGCTTGATATTATACACCTGTGGCCGTGGAGGTGATTGGAACACCTGAATCCAATGATTTGGAGGGGCATCCCAATACTTTTGGCAATATAGTGTGTATGTGTGTATATATATATATATATATGTGTATATATATATATATATATATATATATATATATATATATATATGTATATATATATATATATATATATATACAGTCATGGCCGAAATTGTTGGCACCCTTGATATTTTTCCTGAAAATCAAGTATTTCACACAAAAAAGGTATTGCATTAACACATGTTTTGCTATACACATGTTTATTCCCTTTGTATGTATTGGAACAAATATAAAACAGAGGCAGAAAAGCAAATATGACATAATGTCACACAAAACCCCAAAAATGGGCTGGACAAAAGTATTGGCACCCTTAACTTAATATTTGGTTGCACACCCTTTGGAAAACATAACTGAAATCAGTCGCTTCCTATAACCATCAATAAGCTTCTGACACCTCTCACCCGGAATTTTGGACCACTCTTCCTTTGCAAACAGCTCCAGGTCTCTCTTATTGGAAGGACACCTTTTCCCAACAGCAATTTTAAGATCTCTCCACAGGTGTTCAATGGGATTTAGATCTGGGCTCATTGCTGGCCACTTCAGAACTCTCCAGCGCTTCTTTGCCATCCATTTCTGAGTGCTTTTTGACGTATGTTTGGGGTCATTGTCCTGCTGGAAGACCCAGGATCTTGGACGCAAACCCAGCTTTCTGACACTGGGCCCTACAGTGCGACCCAAAATCCTTTGGTAATCCTCAGATTTCATGATGCCTTGCACACAGTCAAGGCACCCAGTGCCAGAGGCAGCAAAACAACCCCAAAACATCATTGAACCTCCACCATATTTTACCGTAGGTACTGTGTTTTGTTCTTTGTAGGCCTCATTCCGTTTTCGGTAAACAGTAGAATGATGTGCTTTACCGAAAAGCTCTATCTTGGTCTCATCTGTCCACAAGACGTTTTCCCAGAAGGCTTTTGGCTTACTCAAGTACATTTTGGCAAACTGTAGTCTTGCTTTTTTATGTCTCTGTGTCAGCAGTGGGGTCCTCCTGGGTCTCCTGCCATAGCGTTTCATTTCATTTAAATGTCGACGGATAGTTCGCGCTGACACTGATGCTCCCTGAGCCTGCAGGACAGCTTGAATGTCTTTGGAACATGTTTGGGGCTGCTTATCCACCATCCGGACTATTCTGCGTTGCAATCTTTCATCAATTTTCCTCATCCGTCCACGACCAGGGAGATTAGCTACAGTGCCATGGGTTGCAAACTTCTTGATAATGTTGCGCACTGTGGACAAAGGCAAATCTAGTTCTCTGGAGATGGACTTGTAACCTTGAGATTGTTGATATTTTGCCACAATTTTGGTTCTCAGGTCCTCAGACAGTTCTCGTCTCCTCTTTCTGTTGTCCATGCTTAGTGTGGCACAGACAGACACACAATGCAAAGGTTAAGTGAACGTCTCTCCTTTTTATCTGCTTTCAGGTGTGATTTCTATATTGCCCACACCTGTTACTTGCCCCAGGTGAGTTTACAGGAGCATCACATGCTTGTAACATTCTTATTTATCCGCAGTTGTGAAAGGGTGCCAATACTTTTGTCCAGCCCATTTTTGGAGGTTTGTGTGACATTATGTCGAATTTGCTTTCTTTCCTCCCTTTTTTTGTTTTGTCCCAATACACACAAAGGGAATAAACATGTGTATAGCAAAACATGTGTTAATGCAATACGTTTCGTGAGAAATACATGATTTCCTGGAGAAATATCAAGGGTGCCAACAATTTCGGCCATGACTGTATATATATATATATATATATATATATATATAGTGAGGAACAGAAGTATTTGAACACCCTGCAATTTTGCAAGTTCTCCCACTTAGAAATCATGGAGGGGTCTGAAATTCACATGGTAGGTGCATTCCCACTCTGAGAGACAGAAAGTAAAAAAAAATTTAGGAAATCACATTGTATGATTTTTAAAGAATTTATTTGTCTTGCACTGCTGAACATAAGTATTTGAACACCTAAGAAACAGCAAGAATTCTGGCTCTCAAAGACCTGTTACTGTGCCTTTAAAAAGTCCACCTCTACTCCACTCATTAATCTAACTTAGTAGCACCTGTCTGAGCTCTTTAAAACACCTGTCCACCCCACAGTCAGTCAGACGCCAACTACTACCATGGGCAAGATCAAAGAGCTGTCAAAAGACACCAGAGCCAAAATTGTGGACCTCCACAAGGCTGGAAAGGGCTACGGGGCAATTGCCAAGCAGCTTGGTGAAAATAGATCAACTGTTGGAGCAATTGTTAGAAAATGGAAGAGGCTAAAGACGACTGTCAGTCTCCCTCGGACTGAGGCTCCATGCTAGATCTCACCTCGTGGGGTATCACTGATGATAAGAAAGGTGAGGAATCAGCCCAGAACTACAAGGGAGGAGATGGTCAATGACATGAAGAGAGCTGGGACCACAGTTTCAAAGGTCACTGTCGGTAGAACACTACGCCGTCATGGTTTCAAATCATGCATTGCACAGAAGGTTCCCCTGCTCAAGTCATCACATGTCCAGGCCCGTCTGAAGTTTGCCAATGACCATCTGGATGATCCAGAGGAGGCATGGGAGAAAGTCATGTGGTCAGATGAGACCAAAATAGAACTTTTTGGTCTAAACTTCACTCGTCGTGTTTGGGGGAAAAAGAAGGATGAGTTGCATCCCAAGGAAACCATCCTACTGTGAAGCATGGGGGTGGTAACATCATGCTTTGGGGGTGCTTTTCTGTGAAGGGGACAGAACGACTGCACTGTATTAAGGAGAGGATGAATGGGGCCATTTATTGTGAGATTTTGAGCAACAACCTCCTTCCCTCAGTCAGAGCATTGAAGATGGGTCGTGGCTGGGTCTTCCAACATGACAACGATTCGAAGCACACAGCCAGGATAACCAAGGAGTGACTCCGTAAGAAGCATATCATGGTTCTGGAGTGGCCTAGCCAGTCTCCAGACCTAAATCCAATAGAACATCTTTGGAGGGAGCTAAAACTCCGTGTTGCTCAGCGACAGCCCCGAAACCTGACAGATCTAGAGAAGATTTGTGTGGAGGAGTGGGCCAAAATCCCTGTTGCAGTGTGTGCAAACCTGGTCAAGAACTACAGGAAACGTTTGACCTCTGTAATTGCAAACAAAGGCTTCTGTACCAAATATTAACACTGATTTTCTCAGGTGTTCAAATACTTATGTTCAGCAGTGCAAGACAAATAAATTCTTTAAAAATCATACAATGTGATTTCCTGAATTTGTTTTTTAAATTATATCTCTCAGAGTGGGAATGCACCTACAATGTGAATTTCAGACCCCTCCACGATTTCTAAGTGGGAGAACTTGCAAAATCGCAGGGTGTTCGAATACTTCTGTTCCTCACTGTATATATCTATCTATCTATATATCTATATAGAGAGAGAGAGAGAGAGAGGAAAGAAACGTTGAGATATATATATATATATATAGAGAGAGAGAAGAAACGTTGATATATATATATATATATATATATATATATGTAAATAAAACCAGTAACAATATAATGTAAAAAATGTCCTTCGTTATATAGAAGTATTTTTCACTTTGTTCACATGTGGACAGATGTTTTACACATACTGTATATACACCCTTATATTTTTCATATTTTCAGCCACAAAGCAGGAAGAAAGCAAGTGGAAAACTATCTGCAGAAAAAACTGAGAAAATGACAGTCTCACAAGAAAAGATTGAAGACAGCAGGTAGGTGCGAATCAGTATTTCTGTCGCTCAGCTGGGTATGCTTCCCCTCTTATGCCGTGCTTACTTTCCCTCAAGCAAGACAGACTCCTTACTGAGACTTCTATTCTGGGAAATAACAGCGTGTCCTTCCTAGAACTAATCAGATCTCCCCTGTACTACCTATTTGGGAACCCCCCTGGCATGACGGGTGAATTTCAAATCAGATCATTTCATATTAAAGTAATAAGAAGCTCAATTAATTAATTAATTATATTTCAGAAGGCTGTTTAAAATCCAGTTTTTGATTTTCTGTTCTATTTTGATTTGCAGGGCATGTTGGGAATGCAAATTTCTGAAAAAAAGGTTTATTATGTTTAGCTTTGTCATCTGTTATTTGTACAGGCTCTTGGGGTATCCCTTGTGCCCTGTGATAAATATTCCTATTTTGCTCATTGCACCAAGCAAAGTATAGACACCGTGTTGTGTCTAGGTCATCATAGGTGGGCAGACAGAAGATAGACAGCAGTGGCTACTGTACTGCCTTCCAACTAGCAGAATTTTAACAATGACATGGCATATATTGCAAAATCTTCTACATTTTACAGATTTAGTGTTTTCCTTGATGAGCATAAGCAAAGTGCTGTGAAAGATTTTAAGTACTAGGTTAAAATAAAACATATTTTATTTTCTTGATTTCATTTATTCCAGTTTTGTCACTTGCAGTTAGTATATTTTTTAGGACTTTACTTTTTTGTTTCATTTTTTTCATAGCAGTCAATAAAATAAAATCAACCCGCTTTAACTATATTTATTTTTGCAGACTTTGTTGCATATCCTTACCTGCTATTGTTCTGTAAATAAATAGCTATTTTATGTGAATTCACTTGATACATGTGCTAATTCTGAGGAACTGCCTAATCACTTGTGTATTTTGTAATATGAACATTGCATATCCTTGCATTCCTTCAGACTTGCTACATATCTGTACTTAAGTCACCATAGATCCAAGCACTGCGTATTTTGCATCAGAGGAAGAATTTTTACACTTGGGGTTTAATTTACTAAAATTGGAGAGTGCAAAATCTGCTGCAGCTGTGCATAAAAACTAATCAACTTCCAGTTTTTTTTTTTGTCAAAGCTTAACTGAAAAAGCTGAAGGTAGAAGCTGATTGGCTACCATGCACAAATGCACCGGATTTTGAACTCTCACGTTTTAGAAAATCAACCCCATTGCTTTCTGTTGCCATGACTGCATGAAAGAAAAATTTTATATTTTTGAGCTTTGAAAAGTTATGGCTAGATGCAGATTGAAATCAAAAGGGCAGTTTAAAGAAATTTAAATTATAAGATAGCTTGAATTGAAATTCTGTATGTCATTTTATTTTGATCAAAACCGACGTTTTCCGTTAATTCCAGAACACATCTGTTTGCTTGTGTTGTTCTTTAACCAAATGGAAAAAAAACATTTATTTAAATGAAATACAACATTGTTAAGATAAATTTTGGTACTGAAATATAACTTGCAGAAATATCTCAAATAAAATAATGAATAATGTTAATATGCATACAGTATTTGTTAATATTTTCAGATAGAAAGTGATTAATAATATAGCTCCAGTCCTATCAATGATTTGTCCAAACTCCTCCCCAGTGTAGTTGTTGTTCCTGTTGCCATGGAAAATTTTTAATTACAATGAGTCTGTTTATAAATGTTTTCACACAAGATTACACCACTTTCACACCTTTTCCATATTTTAATTCAGTTGGTGAAAGTTGTGTAAATCTTGTGTGAAAACATTTACCAAATGATTTTTTTGTTTTTACAGATATTCTGTGGAAACTGCTAATTTTGCAAATAATTTTTTTCTTAAAAATTTTGGCAAAAACCAGGAAATTTGGGTGAAATCTGGATATCTCGGCAAAATGCTTTGACTTCAATAGGGAATGCCAAATTAAAGTGTTTTGTTGGTTTTTAAGGATCAGTTGGCTTCAATTAGTTCCTGAGGGTAACAGAAGCTGATTTCAACTCACTATTGTAAGTTCTTTTCACACAATGAAAGCAAAGACAGTAAAAAAAAAAGTAAAACAAAAACTTTTTTTCGACAGTTTACAAAGAGCGATTAAGCACAAATACCAAGAATACTAAATTATATAAACTACCACCCTAAATGTTTCCTTAAAAATATACAATACAAATAAAGATAAAAAAGAAGAGACTTTTTTACAAGCATATTCTATCTGATATTACAATATTGACAATTTTCATTAAACCAGTTTTGCCAAAATCATTCCAATATAGTTGTGTTCTCTGATAACTGGTAAAATCTAAACATTTCTTACTGGGCAAGAAATATTTGAAGAGCATCTGCAGGCATAATGAAACAAAACAAATAAAGAATATTTTTCACAAAATTGATTATTTTATTGCTCTTGCTTATAATACCACATTTAAGAAAAAGGTGGAATGATCCTTTAACTGTAACATTTTCTGTTCGCTGTGCTGTCAAACCTACTGATGTCTATAAAAACCTTAGCTCTGTTGCGATCTTCCTAATATAAGCAGCATGCTGGTATTTAGGGCAGTTCTCTGTGGTTAAATATAAAACCCATTTGGAATTTTGTAACTTCTTTCTGTACTGACCTACATTTACTTTTTGTGCCTTCAAACTTTTCTGTTATTTGACATTTTAGACTATCTCTACTATTTTCTGGTAAGGATCTGCGTTTTTATAACAATAGGAATTTCTTCTAAGCGATGTCGGAATAGATGTTTTTAGTGATTTAGAAATGCTCTACTATTTTTTCATTTTTCTTTGGCCTACTTGGTGACATTTTCGTTACTTTTTTTTGATGTTTGGGCTCATGTATGAACTATTATTATCAGTACAACCAGGAGTTAACACTTAACCTTAGATGTACAGTATATATGAATGTAAACAAACTGGGACAGATCTTTGGATCTGCCACAACAGGGAAAGTGGGCAAGGTTAAACTGGAAGGGGCAGAGTTTTGTCTTAGAAGTTTTATAAAGTGTTTGATTAAAGCAGGATACATTTCAAGGAAACCAATGGTTGTCCTTGTTCTTGTATACCCTATTAATTAAAATTCAATAAAAATGAGTTGAATATAAATTTCAAGGAGTGTGCAGGAGTTACTTATAAACAGTGTATAAACAACTGACAATTCCCATCTATAAGCAAGAGTATTACATGGACTTCTGAAATAGGGAAGACTGCACAGAATAAATCTACAATCCTTCCTGTCTGCAGCTCAGATAGTATCATATTACCTGCATTTGTTTAAATTTCATATTCCTAATATGTACCTGCTGTACCATGTACTTGTACGAAAAAGTATCCTGTTCTCTTTGTATTGCTTCCATTGTGTCAAATCCCTGGTGTTCCTTCCAGTCCCTCTGCTTTCCCATTAAAAAATGAACACACTAAGGTGTCCGTTTATGAACCAGTAGTAATAGATCGCTGCTCAGTTCTCCGGCATTCTTGGAGAACACAGTTCTCCTGTCAATGCTGTTTATGAAGCATATGTAGATCAGTTCTCCAAACGAAGGAAGAACGGTCTACAAACGCTGGAAAACGGCTGATTTTACTATAATCTCACGAGATTACAGTAAAGATCAGTTTACTAAGCAGAGGTAAATTATCACTGCTTAGTTTGCGGTCCCTCCGATTCTCCAGCTCTGGGCTGGAGAATCTGGAGGGAGAACACAGATCGCCAGGGAAGGGCTGAACATGTTCTCCGCTGATCTCCTGAGTGTCATAAACTGTGAATGACCAGAGAATAGCTGCGATCCTCTGAATCACAGCTATTCTCTGTGTCATACAAGGACACCTTAGCAGGAAAACGCAGCGTGATCAGTTCTCTAGCTGTGCTGGGAACTTAGTCTGTTCTCCTCCAATGATCAGATTTGTCCTGACACCCCCCACCTTGCACAGCCATTCGCTGGGAGGATTAGTGTGCAGCTGTTTCTCCTCCCCTAGCTCTTATGCAGCTGAGAACAGAGAGAATGTGATCTTGTTAATATTGTTTTTATATCTGTACACAAATGTTTTGCTTTTCATTTCTATTTTTTTACTGAATGGGTTGTTTTACATGGTGAGGGTTTACAATCACTTTAAGTTGGAGTTCAGGTTTAAATGCCATAGGATGATTTACTAGCGGAATATAGGCTGTTCACTTAGCAGGGGAATTTTCACTTACCTTAGTAAATGAGGGGAAGCTCTTCTGACTTTAACCAATTATGTGCAAGCAAAATGCATGTTTTTTATATATCGTTGCATGTGATTGGGTATTCCTTACAAATTTTAAAATAATTTTAAGTGAACAGCCTAAAATTCTTTTGTAAAATAATATCGTGTTAATTTTTAACACCTAAACCAAATGGAGAAGTAAATGAAGCCACCTTCTCTGAACCCCTGACCTTGAGCCTAGTGTTTAACTCTTCCTTCACCCAAGCACTGTCACCTAAAAGGTGATGCTAACAGACGAACATTTTAAGCACCAAGGGGTGCAGTCCCTCTGCTATATCCGAATATTCCTCTATTTTGATCAGGAAAAGCTTCAGCACTTATGGACAAATGCCTGCCCCCGTAACTGATCCATCAACTAAGATAGACTGCCTCACTGGCCAATAGAAAAGTGCATGAAGTGGAAGGGGCAGACCAGCTTCCACACTACCAGGAAGTGTCAGAGCTTAGTGCCGTCAGAAGAGCCTGGCATTTGAACATATGGAGAGCAAGACAAGCACTTGTTACTGTACAAGTTACCTGTTTTCTATGCCTTTTTAGCAGTTTTTTAAAGTGACAGTACCAATTAACCCCCAATTTAACCATCAACCATTCTCATAACTGTTGACCCTCAGATTAGATTTTGGTTAGATTTTTTTTAAATATCAGACATGTTATACTTACCTGCTCTGTGCAATGGTTTTTCACAGATTGGCCCCAAATTTTCTATTCTGGGGTCCCTCACTGGTCCTCTCAATTCCTCTTCTTCTCTATGTGGCACCATAGGAACCCACTTCCTATGGTGGCACACATGCGGGCTCAATCCTGAGCCAGGTCATATGACACACAGTGCAGTTCAGCCCTGCTCCCCCACTCTCTGCACACCTCACAGGATCTGATTGACAGCAGCTGGTGCCAATGGCTCCGATTATTGGCTCAGTCCCTGTGAAGAGAGAGAGCAGTGCTAGATCTAGATCAGGCTCAGGTAAGTATTTGAGGGGGAGGATCTGGGGTTAGCTGAACAGGAAAGATTTGTTAAACCTAACGCAGAAAATGCATTAAGGTAAAAAGCCTTTAGCCTTTCCATTTTACCTGACTCTAAAACCTAACCCTTAATTCTCAACTTGAGCCTAACCCAGGGGCGGACTGACCATTCGAGTACTCAGGCACTGCCCGAGGGCCCAGAGTCAGTAGGGGGCCCCATGAAATGCCCCTGTTACCTATATAACAGGGCCCCTGCCCCATGATCCCCTATTGCCCGGGGGCCCCATGAGTTATCACTCCGCCTAACCCTTAACAAGACCTTAAAATATAGCCCTTAAAACAAACAACCAATTAAAATGAAAGCTGGATGATTGAAATCCCACAAGGATGCACCCCTGCAATTGGCTGGAGTGCAATCTTGTTGGATTTCGATCTCCCGGCTATCCCAGGAGGCAGCAGTGAGGCACAATGATGTCAGCCACGCTTTCCAGAAGCATCCAAAGCTGGGACAAAGTTTTTATAACAGCTTTATTTTTTAAATGCCTTTACAGGCAATCTAATTTTGAGGTGGTGACTTTTAAAAGACCACACCTGCCATATTCTTGGAAGGTTCATTTAATATTTAACCTTAATTTAAAATGTGGCTCAAAAGTCAATCCCTGAAAAAGGCAAATCTTAACCAAACCCCCAACCTCTACACCGACACTAATTAAACTACTTCTAACCCATACTTACCCATAGGAACCCACTTCCTATGGTGGCACACATGTGGGCTCAATCCTGAGCCAGGCCATGTGAGTCTATTGACACACAGTGCGGTTCAGCCCTGCTCCTCCACTCTCTACTCACCTCACAGGATCTGATTGACAGCAGCTGGAGCCAATGGCTCAGATTGCTTTGTTAAAAGCAGAAAGCATTTATGTGCCAAAACAAAGCAATGCTAGGGCACATTACTGAAATCACTAACAGCCAATTCACACTAACTTGCGCTAAAATGTATGGAATATGCATATACATTTCCATCCATTTTAGTCACGTTTTAATGCGCTCAGAACATCCATTGACATACATTTTGACATCGGTTGACATGCATGCACAGCGTAATGGTGTGAATAGGACACATTGAAAATTATTATTTTTTTAGATGTTCCATGGATCTGCATTTTACAGCTGCACTAAAATGCTGATCAACGCATTGGTGTGAATTGGGCCACAATCTGTTTTTACAGCATTTAAAAGATCAAACGTGTAAGGAGACATAATTTGAAATCTATAGGGGAATAACTATATCCTCTACAAATGGTGTCTGCAAAAGCTTAATTTTTTTTTTTTGGGGGGGGGGGGGGAATCTGTTTGATCACTTTTCAATCATATTTATGAGTATTATCTTTCAATTACATCACACACACATTTGTTAAAGTTTAAACAAAAACATTTTGTAAACAGAAATATTTGGTTATCCAGAAGCCACAACTGTATGTTGAAAAGTAGCACTTTTTCCACCCTAGCGAGCCAATACAACCAATGCAATTTCTATAACTTGCTATATACTAGTATTTCTTTCTTATGGTATGGTCAAGAATAAAAAATACACTTTTCAAAAATACATTTTTTAATAAACTAAATATGAAATATTGCTTTTTAGTATTTGCATTTTGTTAACTTGTGGATGGAGCTTTAGTCTCCTTTTCATATGTTTTCCAAGGACAGATCTGTTGTTATGCTGCATTATACACATAGAACCAAATGACACATCGTAATGATTCATCGCTTGTAAGATGGCACATTCTTATATTTTATTTATACAAAATCTGCTGTGAGACAGGCTGCTGTGTTGTCTCTTTAGCCCAGAGTGCTTTTGGAATCCTATGCAATGCATTCCACTTTAATTTTTGTGTCAAACAAGGATTGCATACATATAATAAATACTATTCTAAAGCACATCAGTTTAAAAATGTACACACTATTTTTTTTTTCTCTGGGCTTTCTGGCCAGTCCAGGGTTGTCATGTGCCCTTTCTCTTCTCCAGCAGTAGCAGTAAGCAGTCCTTACCTCCTGGACTGAGCATGGCTCACGTAACATTGGTGTTTGAGTGCTATTTGGTACAGTAGTACATTGAGCTCAAGGTGACATCCCACAAGCAGGTGGGTCCATTACAACTTGGGCTCAGAGGAAGTGAGCTTTATGATGCTGGCCATCATTCAACCCAGAAAACTGGTGGCATCTAGTGGTGAAGAAGAAGTACTGTGGGGGACAACCTTGGATTGAACATTAGTATTGCAGAAAAATCTGCTTTTTTTTTACTTTAGCTGGGCTATTTAATATTATTATAATTTTTTTTATTTTTAACTGGCTTTGAAGTAAAACATTCATATAATACAGAAAATGATACTAGCAGAATCAATTTATTTTCTTTTTTCCTGGAATGTCGTTCTGATCAGGCTCAAGTTCTTTATTTGCTTTAAAATACAAATATATATTTCCGATGATTGTGTTGTTGCATAAGCCTTTGTCTGGCTATGTAATCCAATTTCTGCTCAGCGTATGATACATTTTTTCCTCCCATCAGAAAATAACACCTGCAAGCTTCTCAGAGAGTGTCAGGCAGCTTGAAATGTTATGCTCTAGAATGATCACGCTGTCTGCGGACACATTATCACTGAGACTTTCAGGTCTGCCACTGAAAAGCACCAGGGAAATGTCATCCTGACCTCTGACTCAATCATTCATCCTGTAATCTGTCTGTGCGCTAATAGCAGACCAGCACCCATTGTGTCTTGTACTAAGAAGCTCAGCATGACAACCATCCTGCTAGCATGTCATCCTGTCTGGGAAACCGTAGTGAAAAGAATTCTCTGAAATAAGGTATAAAATAATACAGCCTTATTATATGATCCAGTGTTCTGCATAAATGAGGATTCAGTGGCGGTTGCATAACATAATTTTCCACCAGAATTAAAGGGCAGTTATTTTTAGCACTCGTTGCATGGACAGCGCTATGTCGCTACAGTGGATGTCATTATTTTTTGTTTTTCCCAGTTACTTTTGTTAAAAAAAAAATTTCTAAGGGCCCTTATTGCACTGCACCTCAGTGCACATAGTAAGCCATGTTGTGTTATGCAGCCCATTCAAAATGAATTGGCTGCAGCGTAACTCAACTCATAAAAATGTAGTGCAGGTTGCATTTTTTGGAGCGCAGCTGCGTTGTGGAGGTGTGTCGGGGTGCTATTTAAACTTAATGGCACCATGGCTCATCAACAAATATATTGTACCTTACCATGCATTGTGTTAATATATGCATTAAGGAACAGTGAACTGACCCCAAGTCTGCTTTTTACAATGCCGTATAATTTGAAGCAGCAGTCTTGTTTTTTGAAAGCGGACCCTCATATCCTCTTACATTTTAAAAAAATGCTGGAAAATATTATTTTTTTATTTGTAACATAGAGTTCTGTTTTAAATGGTCAGTCCACCCAGTAGTGATATTTTATTTATAGGTGAAGCCTGCTGAGCTGAGTCAGCCATTGACTTACCATATGCATTGGAAAGTCTACAATTGGCTAGTGTGTGTAACTAGACTTTTGTGTGTAAGTGCCTAAAAAGTCCCTAATCCAAGCCAATTGTATACTATTCTACGTATGGGATGTGGCACCTAGTATGATCAGGCTTAGATTAAATGTATTGGATAGTCCAGTAGTGTGATATCCCTGCTATAATTCCTGTCTCTATTCCTATTCACTTGAAAACTTTGGGTGTTCCCACTTACTTTGTGTGTTACAGTTTCTCTTGTTACATTCTCAATAATATAGGAGGAGTTGGTGGAAGATTCATTCGGGAGGACAGTGGCTGTTTTATTGCATAGCCTTAGGTTGGCCATATATTATACAATTTTTTGGTAGAATTCTCCTTTAGATTTAGCAATACCATATAATATGAGGTCAAACCTAAACACTTTCAATTTGTATGCAATCAGGCAGGCCCTTGCACTGCATAGTTGAAGGTAAATCTAAAGGAAATTGAATAAGAAAATTGTATAAAGTAGGGCCAGCCTCAGACTAGGAGGGTTACTAGTGGCCAGGCAAAGACTTATCCATCTAAAGCAAAACTTCATTAAAAATGCCCCACTAGTGCTTTTTTAAAAACTTTTCACTATGTTTATTCTAATTGTTTTGTTTAATAGTTTATGCTCATGGTTAAGTCATATGGACAATTTGCAGGCTTATCAGATACCCCTACAGGTACCATGAATTTTTGGATTCAGTTCTTGAAATCCAATCCAGTCAATAGCCTTTTCCCTGTAACTGGCCTGTTGGCAATGAATACATTGTTGTATATTGTGTTATAGTAAGCCGCTGATTGTATTCTTTTTCTCTTGTATATTTCGGCCCAATCTCCCTCAATAAATATATTCTGTTTCTGGTCAATTTTAAACTGCTGTATCATCTGTGGTCTCGCAATTTTTTATTGAGAGTTTAATAGAAATTGGCTTGCAGCAGAACAATTGTATATTAGTGAAAAAGTAACAGTCTCAGTGAACTGCTGACCAATTTCTATATGTCTTTTAAAGTGGGCCAGTATTGTTTGATGAAAAAGCACATGTTGCTACTAAAACAGGAAAAGGCCTAAAATGAATCAGATTAGGGCGCTGCTGCTGTATATAAATCAAGCTAATTATAAAAGAAAGAAAAAACAATTCACAGCCAAATGCAGTGTGTGTTGGCAGTCTACACTGTCGCTGAGACTATCCATGAAAATCTTACTGTTTAGTGATGGGCCGAACACTCCTCTGTTCGCTTCGTGGTCGAACATTCGAACCTACCGAAAGTCTACCATCTGAGTATGCAGTAAGATACCGTTCAGCTACTATATCAGTAGTGAAACACTCATTAATGTTTCAGCTGTCAGCGGGCTTTCCCGCTGACAGCTGAATGTCAAAAGAATTGTTGGCATTGCCTGACAATTAAAAAATAAAAAAAAAGGTGTGGGGTCCCCCATCCCATCCATATCAAGTCCTTCAGGTCTGGTATGGTTTTTGAGGGGAACCCCCATGCCAAAATTAACAAAAGGGCGAGCACCCCTCCTGAACCATATTATTCCACATGCCCTCCCCCCCAAAACACCTTGTGACCTGTTTTCAGTCGACAGCTGCTCTGGCTGGTCCAGGCTGGGGAAAGATCCCAACTTCAAAGTCGGGATCCACCCCAGTGTCTGTGAGCTGAGAGCCTGAACCAGCTGCTCCCTCCCCCTCCACAGCCCAGCACTCCAGTGAGCACTGGGGGGGGAGAGCAGAGAGTCATCGTTCTGTGCTCAGAGCAGCTGTGAAAACTTGGCAATCAGCAGTCATGTGGTTGCTGAGTTCTCATGTTTAGAGCCGGTGGGGAACAGATGCAGCAACGTAGTGATGCTGTATCCACCTAGGTAAGTATAAATGGTAAAAAAAAGTCCATACTGCTCTTTTAAATGTGTATTATGGGAATTTATGGGGCTTCCCCCAATACAGTGCAAAAGATTGGCTTAGTATCCTGGTGCCCTTCTTGTTTCTGGTTAATTAAAAAGATAAAAAGGTTTCAGATTTTTCACTGCAATGTGTTGTGTTGTGTGTCAGTTTGGGGAAAATTGAGGTATAACAAGATTGAGATTATGGGAAAACTGAATTATTGAACAGATAGACAGATGGAGCTAGGCATGGATGGACAGAAGGAGGAATGGAAAGAAAAGTGATGTATGACTGGAAAGATGGATGAATGTATAGAAAGAAGAAAGCTGTAAGGATGCAAAGCAGAAAGTAATGGAAAACTTCCACTCCAAAGTGCTGTTCCATTCCATTATCCCTATGGTCTTTTCAGCAGAATCTTCACTGGATAAAATGCTTGAGCAACATAAGATAAGGTATGCTTTGAGTCAACATGGAAAAAACAGTGCAGGACACTAATCCTCGTATTTACATTACATTATTGGCTTGCAACATTACAATGGTGCATACAGAAAACTTACCTGCAAGTCCTAGTGTTGACTGGAGACACTGCTAATATATCTAATTTAATGAAGGCTATTGATTCTCTTTAAAGTCCTTTCAGTGACTGTTAAGTAGTAGTCCTTATGTGCATCTTTGCTGGCGATTTTTAATCTGTTAGTAAAACAATACCATTCCCTGCCATCTATCTCACACATTTTTCTTCCAACACAGTCCTACCCATTTTTCTCCACCAATGGCTTCCTTCTGAACTCTGTACATCTGCAGCTTCTGCTCCCCCTCCCCACTGCTTGCCAATAATAAGTAATGCACCCCTGTCCTGTGCTCACTACTAGCTACCCACACTTTCTGCCTCATTTCCATCCAGCATGGTCAGACCTCTATCTGCCCAACATTCTTTCCTGCACCTCCTATTATCCGGCAAACAGTGATGCAGCACCTGAGCATTGTGTTAATCTTGAATCCTGTACCTTCGGCTCCCTGCCCACCTCCATTGGTTCTATCATTTTTCCCCCTGACTACATATCCATTCACTTCATTGTCTTCAGCCATTTGCTTGAGACTGGTTTGGCTTAGTTTACTCCAATAACTGTCTGCCACTGCATCAAGCACTGAAAAATCCATTGCCTATGCCCTCAGCTCCTGTCACTCAACTAATTTAAGTGGAACTAAATCCTCCTATCCTTTACAACCAAAGAAGCTGCCATCTTAGTTTCTGATCTGTAGTTATGCTGCACATATGTTCAGTCATGACTCCAACCATTTGATGTCTTGACAGTTTTGTTGAGAGCACAAGCAGCTGTGATAGTTACATTCATGCATTGAATGTAATTGTTTTGTGTTACTGTTAAATTGATGGGTTTGAGAAGCCAAAAGCGACATCTTTTTCTACCTACATGGGTCTAAGATACCCTGACTTCTAGAATAGAGGAAGCTCCAGTAAGCAATACAGGTATTTGTAAGTAAGCTAAGAACAAAACGATCTCCAACCATTACTTAAAGGAGTATTTGTTGCTATACTTTTATGTATACAGGGGTATTTTTGAAGTATAGAGTTGCATCTATGTTATATGCATGTTTAATTTTAGGAGTAACATAGAGAGATACATGTTTATAAAATTCAGCTGGCAAGGATCATTATCGAAAGGCTTTGGGTTTGTGTTGATGGGCACATTCAGCTTGCTTTTGACATTATTTTGAGATGCTTCTCAGTTTAAACAGAATTTGTGGACAGGTGAATTTGAAGTACAGTTTACTTCCATTTGACCTGCTTCTAATCTCCATCAACATGCTTCAAGCTGCTTTTGCATTTCATTAACCTGAATGGGGAGAGAAGCAGTTCTGACACAAACAAAAGGCTGTAAACGCAGGCCTTCACAGCTGGCCACCAATGTCCACCACATTCAGATCATTCTTGCATCTCTAACTACTCCTCTTGACTGCAAACCAACCATATCAGAACCACACTCTTGTCCTGGAGGACCATGTTATGGTCTCCTACAATACTTGGAGCTGTGTCCTTCATCTCTCAGCATCTTGCGTAAATCGCACAACGCTGCTAAAATCTTGCAGTTACATTCCAACAGTAAAAATTATTGCCTATCACCGCATATGATACAGTAACCAACATTTAGAAATGGGTCGCACAGCCAAGGTGGTGATTGATGCTCAATAGTGCTCTATGACACTGTTTTAAAAAGACGGCACATTTAATTTTTCTCACATATTTTGGATTGCTGTAAATCTTGCCATACAATGAACGTGGCATTATTTACTTTGGCTACTGTCTTTGTATTAGCAGAAGAAGCACACAGTATATAATCGATGCACTGTGTGAACACACAGAATCTGCTGGAGTTCCAGACAATTAGGTCATCTAATGCACTTGCAGCTGTCTGATGCATTGATCTTCAGTGCTGTCTGGAGCAGGACGTCCTTCTAACCTGCAGCAGGCTGCCATTCATTAGTTTCTAAGAAGAGCAATCCCCTGCAGCGCCGGCCATGTCAGTTATCTTCTTTCTTGTTATTATTATGGGCTGATTATTTATCCCTGTACACAAGTCAGCACACAGCTTCTGTGTATTGCTTTGTGTTCGGTATAAAATATTAACATTGCTTACAATTATTCATGCATAGAATATGAGTGCAGGGCCGGGTCTTACTATGTGTCACTTTATTTTCTGCTGTTGCTTTTTGTTTATTTTTTTATATGTATTTCTATTCTGCAGTGTACAGATGACAAATACTCTGTACGCAAAAGGAATCCTCTGTATTGTAAATAGCTCTGATTTCCGTGACAACTTGAACCTTTTCAGTGCAGATGCATTTTAACCTTGAGGCCGTGGAACTGGTCAGGCTGTGTTAATTCATGCATCAACAATTGCGTTGCATGCTGATGTACATTGACGTACATTTGATAAAAGGTTTGTAGTTCTGTCCCTTCAGCCCTGAGCAGGGGCAGACTGACAATTCATGGGGCCCCCGGGCAATAGGGGATCATGGGGCCCCTGTGTCCTTGCCCAAACTCAAAAAAGCCTATGAAAAAGGTACCAGGGGCATCTCATGGGACCCCCTACTGACCCCGGGCCCTCGGGCAGTGCCCGAGTTTCCTAATGGTCAGTCCGCCCCTGGCCCTGAGATTTACACACACTGTCACATAGTAAAGTCAGGTGGACGGCACTGTTTTTTCTGGTAAAGTTTAGAATAGAATGGTGTCATCTCCTCACCAGCAGCCTGAAAACTGTAGAAGGAAAGAGTAGCAGCAAACTCACTAGGTCATCTCTCTTATCTCCTTCTTTTTCTTGTAAGCACATTTGCATCTAGATTGGATCTTAGTGCTGCCCCTTCCTTTCCCAGACTATGTTCTGCTGTATCAGAGATTGTTGGTATCAGTTTGATGATTGAATAATGTTTGAAGCAACACTTCACAGTGCATGTTGTCCAGAATATTTAAAATTATACTAAACACAAAGTTTAATTTACATGATCCCTTCTACTTCTGTATGTGGATGATGGCACTGTAATTATTTTACTAAAAAAAAAAATCTACATAGCTTTTTCCTGATTGATATATAGCTGTTACATGGCCCAGCTCTTTGCCAGCCTGTCTGCAGGGAAATAGTGGCAGGAGGACTTTCTAGTCCACTGTTGCTGGTCACATGTTCAAAATAAAAAAAAAAAAAAAACAGCCTTTAGAATACAGCATAAAAATAAATAATTAATATCAATAGACTGTTTTAAATTGTCATATAAATATATATTTGAAATTAAATCTTTATTATTTTTTGGCAATAACATGAAGTGGGTGGGCGGATTTCTGCCAGTCACAGGCTGTGTCACGCCCTTGAGGCCAGTGTCTTAAAATAACAGGGAGGTGAAGCCTCTATCAGGGGGCGGACTGACAACTCATGGGGCCCCCGGGCAATAGGGGATCATGGGGCCCCTGTGTCTTTGCTTAAACTCACAAAAGCCTATGAAAAAGGTACCAGGGGCATCTCATGGGGCCCTCTACTGACCCCGAGCCCTCGGGCAGTGCCCGAGTTTCCTAATGGTCAGTCCGCCCCTGGCCCTGAGATTTACACACACTGTCACATAGTAAAGTCAGGTGGACGGACTGTTTTTCTGGTAAAATTTAGAATACAATGGTGTCATCTCCTCACCAGCAGCCTGAAAACTGTAGAAGGAAAGAGTAGCAGCAAACTCACTAGGTCATCTCTCTTATCTCCTTCTTTTTCTTGTAAGCACATGTGCATCTAGATTGGATCCTAGTGCTGCCCCTTCCTTTCCCAGACTATGTTCTGCTGTATAAGAGATTGTTGGTATCAATTTGATGATTGAATAATGTTTGAAGCAACACTTCACAGTGCATGTTGTCTAGAATATTTAAAGTTATACTAAACACAAAGTTTAATTTACATGATCCCTTCTACTTCTGTATGTGGATGATGGCACTGTAATTATTTTACTAAAAAAGAAATCTACATAGCTTTTTCCTAATTGAAATAGTGGCAGGAGGACTTTCTAGTCCACTGTTGCTGGTCACATGTTCAAAATAAAAAAAAAACAGCCTTTAGAATACAGCGTAGGTGATCAAGGGGCCCCTGTGTCTTTGCCCAACCTCAAAAAAAACTATGAAAAAGGTACCAGGGGCATCTCATGGGGCCCCCTACTGACCCCGGGCCCTTGGGCAGTGCCCGAGTTTTCAAATGGTCAGTCCGCCCCTGGCGTCCATCAATCTACATGTAATATGCCTCCCCTGTTGTGTTTAGCTGGTTAGTGGGCATGGAGGAGGAAGGAGGGAGTGGACTGTCATTTACCACTGTGAATACGTCCACATGTGGGACTCTATAGTAACTTGGTCTGCTCATGTGTGACAGGGAGGAAATGCTCAGCATAGAAACTCATTGCAAACTGAACATGTGCAGAGTTGCCAACACTGAAAAATCCCCAACTGCAGTGGGGACTTGGACAGAAGGGGGAGATGGAGAACAGCAGGATCAACCAGGTTTTTTGCAGAATACAGAAAACAAATCTCATAGTGACTGAGTGAGTATGAATCACATGTAATATATCATTTATTGATAGGTTTTTTTTTTTCATGATGTGGTTTTAGTGACACTTTAAGTAAGTCACTGAACCTAGTTAAATGGCGGAGAGAGCCAAGATTTTGGTCCATTTACAGAATCTATACTATGCACGTTCAACATGTGTTACATTGCAGAATATGAACCACTGATGTCATTATTATTATTATTAATATTATTACACAGCATTTATATACAATACATGAGACAGTACAGTAACAATACAATAAAATACACGAGGGGTTCGAGGGCCCTGCTCCTTGGAGCTTAAAATCTAGGAGGGAGGGGAGAGTGGTACAGGAGGAGATAGCTGTGGGGGATGGAGTGGTGGGCAGAGCGGAGGAGATCAGCAGTTAGGTGAGGGCGCGGTAGGCTTCTCTGAAGAGATGGGTTTTCAGGGTGTGCCTAAAGGTGAGGAGGGTAGGTGACAGTCTGATGGATTGGGGTAGTGAGTTCCAGAGGATGGGGGAAGCCCTGGAGAAGTCCTGGAGATGGGCATGGGAGGAGGAGACCAGGGAGCTGGAGAGTAGGAGGTCTTGTGAGGAGCGGAGAGTGCGTTTTGGGTGGTAGATGGATATCAGGTCGGTGATGTAGTTTTGGGCAATGTTATGAACAGCTTTGCATGTCAATATTAGTATTTTGAATTTTATGCGTTGGGTAATTATGTATTATATGTATTATTCTGTATATATATATAATTTGAATTTCCAAAGCTTGCATTCAGTCTCTGTTCCCACAATAAATGGACAGGTTGACATACAACTAAAGGCTTTATTATGGAAGTGTAATCAAGCACCAAATCTAATTACTATGTGATGCCCAAGCCTCATAAAATAAAAAATCTTTACCTTCCCTGATTAAACCAAATCCTCATTCATTTATGTCTCACACACTCCCCCCCCAAGACACTGCAACTCACAGTGGGAGGGATTCAGAAACAAAGGCAGTACTGTCAGTTCAGAAAGCAGTGAGCAGGACTAGATGTGGCCAGGTGCTGAGTGACAAGCTACAGACTTGTGAATCAGAAGTGACATTGCTAGTAACTGCACCTCCCTGAAACATTTTTTTTTCATCCAACTGTAGTGCAAGCAGGCATAGCCTACATAAGTGTGGCAACTCTGCTCTGAATTCAGGAGCGGTGCAGCACGGTTGTCACACCTTCACAGCAACAGGTGGACTTCACAGACAGGCTTAATGGGTATTTGTGGGACTTTGCAGAAGGAGTAACTATAGAACACATGCAGATGCACTTATAATTAAAGCAGTATTAAACACCAAAACAAAAATGGAATATATTGCAGCTTCCGATCCTTAAGGAGTAACTCTACTTTTGTTGATAAAAAAAAATCCCCTCTGGGTGATCAGTATACTAGGCGTGATAATTTAATTCTTGGAATGCCTGCTGCTTAGCTCTATGGTGGTGAGTCACACTGGAGCGTGTTGTGAGATGTTCTAACTTGCACTCCCTTGGTTTGCAGACCAATTGACTCAGTCTTTATGGAGTAGTAGAAGAAATAACATGTGTGTGTTGTGCTATTGGCATAAAATGAGTGATAGGAATCTGGAGCAGTGGATTACCATCATATTTTGCATGAAAATTGGCAAAAGTGCAAATTAAACTTTAGCTTTGTTACAACGGGCTTATGGTAAACATTCCATGAAGAAATAATCTGTTTTTGAATGGCAAAGACCATTTAGGGGGGCATGAAGATGTCCACAATGACGCAACAAGTGGGCAGCCAAGAACACAAAGGCTGGATGCAAATGTGCACAGAATGAGAACCCGCATATGATCAGATCGAAGATTACGTGTGTGAATGATGGCAGAAGAATTGAACATGGACAGAGAAACAGTGTAGCAGATTCTAATGGAGGATTTGGAAATGAGAAAGGTTTCCGCAAAGATGGTGCCTTGAGTCCTCAAGCACACTGGACGTTTTTACAGCTGCTGTTTGTGGCGGTTTTTCTACAGCCAGTAAACTCCCCAGAATATTATCCTATGTGTCCATGCACACATAGACTGTAATCAGCATTTTTTGACAGGAAAAAAACCCCCAGAACTAGTGGGTTTCTAGAGGAGTTTTTTAGCTGTAAAAACGCTCTAATGCAGAAAAACGTGGTAAAACGTGGCAAACCGGCATTTTTGCCTGTTTTTTTATAAAAAAAACCCCACTAAAAACCGCAAACATGAAAAAATCCCACAAAACGCTAATGCAAAAATGCTAAAAAAACGTGGAAAAACTCACGTTTTTAACGTGACTTTACACAACTAACGTTACCAGCGTTAATAAAACGCTCAATGTGCATGGAGCCTGAATCTTGACAAAAGATCAGAAAGAATGTCACCATCAATTTTTATCTGATCTTTTGAAGAACGCAGAGGAGTTTAATGTTTTTGTACAGTCCATTCTGGGAATTAAATAGTCACACCTCATATGTTGCAAGGATTTTAAAACATTTTGCTGTAAAGTCCTACCTGTTTCTACCCTTGTGGAATAGCTCTTTGTTAGATCGTGTCTTTTGCAGGACTGATTCTGAATGGGGGCGACTTTTTCATTCTTGATCAACTGATGCACTTGCAAGGCTCTAATTAGCAGCAGGGTATGCACCCCTTTAGAAGAGATGAATGCTGTAGGAGCATCTCACCAAAACTGAGATTGCTTAGGATGCCTCAAATCTGACTTGTATGTTAGTGCAGACTTTTGGAAAAATAATAAGCAGAGTAAGCCAATAACATAAACCAATCACATAAGCAGTGTACTGTATACGGAACACCTCTGGGTTGCCATATTGCAGTGAATTTTACAGAAAATTGCAGTGCTGCAGATTGAAAAGGGATGCATAGCTCAGTGTACATTCTGTAATAAAGAGCCTGCCTGTTTGCAATTTCTTTTCAACTTTGGTTCCCCTTTAAAAGTGGTTCTAAATGCTGAAGTTTTTTGCCTTAATCCATTGTCTGCATTAAGGTAAAAACTTTTTGAGTCCATTGCACTGAGCTGGTAAGAATACAATGTTTGTGTTTTTAAAGAACAAAAATGTTGGGTTTACAATACCTTTAAGCCACATGAACAAAAAGCTGACCATTGTAAGTACCCCGGAAAATAATTTATGGTTTTATTCAACTGCTGTAACTGTCACTTCTGCAGAATAGCTGAAGCTGTAAGTAAATGCATAAATGCATGTGAAATTAAAAAAAGAGTGGATTAATATACTGAACATTACTGGTATCATTAGTGGTATTAATTCAATACAGTAATCAACGTGCAATATTTTTATTTACCATAGTGGGCCTTTTAAAAAAATCTGCTGTAGTATGCTGTAAGATGTCATATATATTTATAGGTGTTTCCTTTACATTTCCTTGTGGAGTTCAGAAGGTTGATGAAAATGCAACAATAAAAACAATACTTATTGAAAAGATATCAGGATAAAGTAAAGCATTCACAGCCCATGTAAATCTCTGGACACGTACTGTCATCAGTCACTTATTGAGAGCTGCGCTCCATATGCATGTTCTTCTCTCTCCAGCGTGTTCCTCATTGACTGAAGACACTGTTTATGATCTCTGTTTCCCTGTTGTCTGCAGTCAGCAAGCTGCCGTTATCCTGACATTTCACTATTTACATTTGCATTAGAATGCAGTTTCAACAGTTATGTACCCATGTGTATATTATAAATTCAACAGCTCCTGGCATGGAAAATATGCAGAGTGCATATATATATATATATATATATATATATATATATATATATATACACACTATGTTGCCAAATGTATTGGGACACCTGCCTTTACACTTGCCTTTGATGGCATCCCAGTTTTAGTCCATAGGGTTCAGTTTTGACTTGGCCCACTCTTTGCAGCTATAACAGCTTCAGCTCTTCTGGGAAGCCTGTCCACAAGGTTTAGGAGGGTGTCTATGGGAATGTTTGACCATTCTTCCAGAAGTGAATTTGTGAGGTCAGGCACTGATGTCGAACGAGAAGGTCTGGCTCGCAGTCTCTGCTCTAATTCATCCCAAAGTTGTTCTATCGGGTTGAGGTCAGGACTTTGTGCAGGCCAGTCAAGTTCCTCCACCCCAAACTTGCTCATCCATGTCTTTATGGACATTGCTTTGTCCACTGGTGCACAGTCATGTTGGAACAGGAAGGGGCCATCCCCAAACTGTTCCCATACAGTTTGGAGCATGAAATTGTCCAAAATGTCTTGGTATGCTGATGCCTTAAGAGTTCCCTTCAGTGGAACTAAGGGGCCAAGCCCAACCCCTGAAAAACAACCCCACACCATAATCCCCCTCCACCAAACTTTACACTTGGTGCAATGCAGTCAGGCAAATGCAGGTCTCATGGCAACCCTCAAACCCAGACACGTCCATCAGATTGCCAGACAGAAAAGCGTGATTCATCACCCCAGAGAGCACATCTCAAATGCTCTAGAGTCCAGTGGCAGCATGCTTTACAATACTGCATCCAATGCTTTGCATTGCACTTGGTGATATAAGGCTTGGATGCAGTTGCTCGGCCATGGAAACCCATTCCTTGAAGCTCTCTATGCACTATTGTTATGCTAATCTGAAGGCCACATGAAGTTTGGAGGTCTTTAGCTATTGAATATGCAGAGAGTTGGCGAGTTTTCTGTACACTGTTCAGTTCAGCATGCGCTGACCCCGCTCTGTCATTTTTCATGGCTGAGTTGCTGTTGTTCCCAGTTGCTTTCTCTTTGTTATAATCCCACTAACAGTTGACTGTGGAATATTTAGTAACAAGGATATTTCACGGATGGACTTATTGCACAGGTGGAAATGTATCACGAATGAGGAAAGAACAAAGACAGGCCTAGTGCATTACCGTAAAAAATGTTTAATAAGAAATAAAGTAGGTGTTGTACTCAAAAACGACAATAAAGTCAAGGCACATCATAAAAGAACAGATGGGTCAACACCGAGCTGAGTAACAGTCTGTAATGGGGAATGTAGACATTCAATAGGCTGACGCGTTTCGAGAACTTGCCTCTTCCTCAGAGAAAATTGTGGCTAAAGTTGAGGAGGTGAACTACTGGGTTCATTAACAAGGGAAGAGGAAGCCTTACCAGATCTACCACATATATTTGCTGAAGCCCTGGAATGAAAGGGAGCTGGTATTCATCTTAGGCAAGTACGAGACTTAAGCCACAGGTTGGTGTAGACAATGTCCAGGTAGCCGGTACTCTAGCAAAAAGCCGAGACCGAGGACGTGAAGGAATTTTTGCAAAAGATCAAATTTTACTATTTAGTAATTTTACTATTTAGTAAATTTCCTCCAATTTGCTAGGGCTAACTAATGATTAGAGATGAGCGAATCGAACATGACGAAGTGGAATTCGTTCCGAAGATTTGGAAAAATTCTATTCGCGACGAATCCGAAGATTAGCAAACTTCGGATGCACGAATCGAATTTTCCCGAAAATGGCGGCGACATGTGTGGCGACGGAGAAAATGGACAGAGAAGATGGGGCGGGGATCTCTGGGAAGGCGCGCAGACAAGGCGCGCTGACCCATAATGCATTCATGACATGTGATCGCATTAGCCAATCAGCAGCCAGCCAGCACTGTGTAATGGTGGAGCTATAAATCGCGGCCATCTTAGAATTCTCCATTAGCCTCCGGTCATTCAAGAGAGACAGACCTGTGTGTATTAAGGAACAGAGTTAGGGCCACAGAGACTTTAGGGCCACAGAATCGTTACTCAGGGACACAGAATCGTTACTCAGGGACACAGAATCGTTACTCAGGGACACAGAATCGTTACTTAGGGCCACAGCTATCAAAGAATCGAAAATTTAAAGTGACATACACCCTTTTTTTTTTGGTGGCTGTCGTGCACAGTTGGTGCTGCAGTTTGCCGATTGTGCAAAATAAACTGACTTTCTGCTTCACAACCACTATTGTACGTTCAAAGAGTTAAATCCATTTACACGCCGGCTGGCGGTAATATTTTTTGGGTGATTAGTGCATTCCAGTGACACAAACGTACAGTTTCCAGCCAACGGAAAGCTGCAATTGACCGATTGTGTACAATAAACTGACTTTCTGCTTCACAACCACTATTGTACGTTCAAAGAGTTAGATCCATTTGCACGCCGGGTGGCGGTAATATTTTTTGGGTGATTAGTGCATTCCAGTGACATAAACGTACAGTTTCCAGCCAACGGCAAGCTGCAATTGACCGATTGTGCTAAATAAACTGACTTTCTGCTTCACAACCACTATTGTACGTTCAAAGAGTTAAATCCATTTACACGCCGGCTGGCGGTAATATTTTTTGGGTGATTAGTGCATTCCAGTGACATAAACGTACAGTTTCCAGCCAACGGCAAGCTGCAATTGACCGATTGTGCTAAATAAACTGACTTTCTGCTTTACAACCACTATTGTACGTTCAAAGAGTTAAATCCATTTACACGCCGGATGGCGGTAATATTTTTTGGGTGATTAGTGCATTCCAGTGACAGAAACGTACAGTTTCCAGCCAACGGCAAGCTGCAATTGACCGATTGTGTACAATAAACTGACTTTCTGCTTCACAACCACTATTGTACGTTCAAAGAGTTAAATCCATTTACACGCCGGGTGGCGGTAATATTTTTTGGGTGATTAGTGCATTCCAGTGACATAAACGTACAGTTTACAGCCAACGGCAAGCTGCAATTGACCGATTGTGCTAAATAAACTGACTTTCTGCTTCACAACCACTATTGTACGTTCAAAGAGTTAAATCCGGTTTTATTTTTGGGGTGCTTATTGAATTAAAGAGTATGTCAGACAACACGCAGAGGAGTGGCAGAGGAGGCAATGTTTCAGGAGCGAGCAGACGTGGCAGCAGAGGAAGGGGTCGAGGCAGCACTAGTCGCAGCCAGAGGCCAGTGCTCCCGGTGTCATCCAGCGGTCGTGTCTCCACCGACAACCCTGCCGTCATCGATTGGTTGACTCGGTCGTCTTCCTCTTCCCAGGTCACCTCTGACACCTACAGCCAACGGTCGGTGGGTACGTCAGACACAACCGTTAGTTGGCATGGCCCGGGAGCAAGCCCACTGAAATCACGTGTCCTCGACCTGCCCCTGTCCTTTGGTGTTCCCTCACCAAGCGAAGAATCGCATGCTGTGGGCTCAGCCCCACTGTACAGTGAGGAAGAGCTAACAGAGGGCGGTCAGGAACGGGGGGAGACATCCGCCTCTTCAGTAGCCAGGCGAAGAAGTACTGGCGAGGAGAGTGGCTCGGTAGCCGGTCTAGAGACAGGTCTGTCTCCTGACCCACACGCAGCCGAGGGGGCTAGTAGTGACGCGGAGACCCTAATTGATGATGATGAGGCTGATCGCACTTGGCAGCCTCGTCGTCATCAGGCTATTGCTTCCGCATCATCAGGAGAAGAGGGTGCCAGCTTGCCAGCGAGCAAAACAGTCGGTGGGTTGCCCAGGAGGCAGCAGGGTCGCAGCAGTGTCAGTGGAGCCAAACGGCCACGGAGTAGAGCACCAGCTCCACTGCAGCCTACCACCACGGCCAGTAGTGGTGCCGGTGTGCACGGAGAAAGTCAGCCAGTGAGGAGTAGCGGGGGCAAAGTTTCCTACTCGGCGGTGTGGCAATTTTTCGTCAAGCCGCCCGAGGAAGTAAACGTAGCCGTATGTCGACTATGTGGCCAGAAAGTCAAGCGTGGCCAGGGGGCCAATGTTGGGACTACAGCGTTGCGTCAGCATATGCAGCATCGCCATTCGGTGGCCTGGGAAAACCGTGATAAAGATACGGCGGTTCTGCCTGCCCCAGCCCCCGCTCCATCACCCGCTCCGTTACTTGCTCCGTCACCCGACGTCAATCGCCCTCTATCAGCCAGTCAAGGCTCCAACACCTCTGCTGAGGGGAGTTGTCGCTCGTTGGCATCTTCCGCTCGTTCAGATGCTCCTTCTCCTGCTACTCCTCTTCACGGATTCCGTCAGCAGTCTTTCTTGGAATCCGTTTCCAAGAGACAACAGTTTGCGAGCACGCACCCGACGGTGCAGAAGCTGAACGTCCTCCTGTCCAAGTTGCTGGTGCTGCAGTCCCTCCCTTTCCAAGTGGTGGACTCAGCACCTTTCCGAGAAATGATGGCTTGTGCCGAGCCGCGGTGGAGAGTGCCAAGCCGGCATTTCTTCGCCAAAAAGGCAGTGCCAGCCCTGCATTCACATGTAGAAGAGATGGTGGGCCAGTCTTTGAGCATGTCGGTCTCTGCCAAAGTGCACGGCAGCGCCGACGTGTGGAGCTGTAACTACGGTCAGGGACAGTACATGTCATTTACGGCCCACTGGGTGAACGTGGTGCCGGCACAGCAGCACCAGCAACTTGGACAGGTCACGCCGCTTTTGCCTCCACGTTTGCACGTCCTTGGTCCAGCAAAGATGTCCGCCTCTACCACCTCTTCTTCCGCCGTGTCCTCAGCCGCCACCCCCGTGCCAAGTCCCATTACACGACCGGCATATCACATGTGCAGGGCGCAACGGTGTCACGCTGTGCTGCACCTGGTATGCCTTGGCGAACGTAGTCACACAGGGGAGGAACTTCTGAGTGTAATGAACAGAGAAATCGACAGATGGCTGTCTCCGCGCAAACAGAAAATCGGAACCATGTTGACCGACAACGGAAAGAACATGGTGTCTGCTCTGCGTCAAGGAAGGTTGTGCCATGCACCATGCATGGCTCACGTGTTCAATCTGGTTGTCAAGCGGTTCCTAAAATCCACCATCCCACTGCAAGACATCCTTAAAATGTCACGTAAACTTTGCATGCATTTCAGCCATTCCTACACCGCAAAGCACACCCTCCTTGAGCTGCAGCGGCAGAACGGAATTCCACAGCATCGCCTGATCTGCGACGTTGCAACAAGGTGGAATTCAACCCTACATATGTTAGACCGCCTTTACGAACAGCGAAAGGCCATCACCGATTTCCTGATGTTACAAGTGGATAAAGGTACTCCCCTGTGTAACTTTGATGTCAGCCATTGGCAGCTCATGCGTGACACCTGCCGCTTGCTCAGGCCCTTTGAGGAGGCCACGCTGTTCGTGAGTCGGCAGGACTATGGGATGAACGACGTCATTCCTCTGTTGCACGTCCTGGAACAAATGCTGTTAACAATGGCTGGTCAGGGTCCGGTAGACGTGGCGCACAGATCTCAACTAGAGATGAGCGAAGTATTCAAAAATTCGATTCGACTGATTCGGCGAATTCGTGGAAAAATTTTGATTCGAGTCGAATATATTCGCTGTGAATTTAACTTAAAAAAGGGTGTTTCTAGGCTTCAGAGAGACTTAATATTAGTGCAGAACACTGTACCTTTAATTTAAATGCCCTTGGAGTCTGCTGGGGAAGAGAAATAATACTGTCAGTCAGTATGACGTGCAGATGAGTGCCGTCGATCTTAGAATCACCGCACACTTCACTCATTTGGGCAGTCACGGGGCCAAAACCAGAGTGTGGAGCCACAGTGTGGCGGTGGAGGCAGCAGCAATGGGAGGCCATACAGCACCCTATGACAAAAATGGAAACCACCAGCAGTGTGAGGAGACCTGAAAGTGGCACATGGCAGAGTGTGGCGATAGAGACAGCAGCAATGGGAGGCCGTACAGGGACCCATGACACACTCTGGACCTGGCAGCAGCATGAGGAGGCAGTACAGGGGCCCATGACAGATTACGGGCCTGGCAGCAGCATGAGGAGTTGGTACGGGGGCCCATGGCAGATTACGGGCCTGGCAGCAGCAATGGGAGGCCGTACAGGGACCCATGACACACTCTGGACCTGGCAGCAGCATGAGGAGGTGGTACAGGGGCGCATGACAGATTACGAGCCTGGCAGCAGCAACTTGGACAGGAGGACGTTCAGCTTCTGCACCGTCGGGTGCGTGCTCGCAAACTGTTGTCTCTTGGAAACGGATTCCAAGAAAGACTGCTGACGGAATCCGTGAAGAGGAGTAGCAGGAGAAGGAGCATCTGAACGAGCGGAATATGCCAACAAGCGACAACAGGGGCCCATGACAGATTACGGGCCTGGCAGCAGCATGAGGAGTCGGTACGGGGGCCCATGGCAGATTAGGGGCCTGGCAGCAGCTATGGGAGGCCCGTAATCTGCCAGCACCCTATGACAAAAAATGGAACCCACCAGCAGTGTGAGGAGACCTGAAAGTGGCACATGGCAGAGTGTGGCGATGGAGACAGCAGCAATGGGAGGCTTTACAGGGACCCATGAGAGACTCTGGACCTGGCAGCAGCATGAGGAGGCGGTATAGGGGCCCATGGCAGATTAGGGGCCTGGCAGCAGCTATGGGAGGCCCGTAATCTGCCAGCACCCTATGACAAAAAATGGAACACACCAGCAGTGTGAGGAGACCTGAAAGTGGCACATGGCAGAGTGTGGCGATGGAGACAGCAGCAATGGGAGGCCGTACAGGGACCAATGAGAGACTCTGTACTTGGCAGCAGCATGAGGAGGCGGTATAGGGGCCCATGGCAGATTAGGGGCCTGGCAGCAGCTATGGGAGGCCCGTAATCTGCCAGCACCCTATGACAAAAAATGGAACCCACCAGCAGTGTGAGGAGACCTGAAAGTGGCACATGGCAGAGTGTGGCGATGGAGACAGCAGCAATGGGAGGCTTTACAGGGACCCATGAGAGACTCTGGACCTGGCAGCAGCATGAGGAGGCGGTATAGGGGCCCATGGCAGATTAGGGGCCTGGCAGCAGCTATGGGAGGCCCGTAATCTGCCAGCACCCTATGACAAAAAATGGAACACACCAGCAGTGTGAGGAGACCTGAAAGTGGCACATGGCAGAGTGTGGCGATGGAGACAGCAGCAATGGGAGGCCGTACAGGGACCAATGAGAGACTCTGGACTTGGCAGCAGCATGAGGAGGCGGTATAGGGGCCCATGGCAGATTAGGGGCCTGGCAGCAGCTATGGGAGGCCCGTAATCTGCCAGCACCCTATGACAAAAAATGTAACACACCAGCAGTGTGAGGAGACCTGAAAGTGGCACGTTTGGGGCATGATTCATGGCGGATTTAGTCAGTTGTGTCAGGAACTGGTGGTTTGAAATCCAGACTAATCCACGCCTGATTCATTTTCACAAACGTCAGTCTCTCCACACTTTGGGTGGACAGTCGTGTCCTCCGCGGAGTTGCAATACCTCCTGCCGCACTAAACACGCGCTCCGATGCCACGCTACTGGCCGGGCATGACAGCCTTTCAAGGGCAATTTCAGCTAGTTGGGGCCAAAGGTCAAGTTTCGTTGCCCAGTAGTCAAGGGGATTGTCTACCTCGGTTGGCAGGGTGCTGTCCAAGTAGGCCTAAGCCTGTTGTTTGAGGTCCTGCTCCAGGTCCACCTGATGCTGCTGCTGCGGCTGGTTAGTAGTTTCCTCACTGCGCTGGTGAAGAAAGCTACTCATCATCGACTGCAGACTGAGGCAGCCGCTGCTGGTGGAGCTGCCACTGCTCCTACCACCCCACCCCTCCCCTGCTGCCATGGCAGCGGAACGCGAGCGCACAGGGCCCACAGTGTCTGAGGATGGACGTTGGCGCAGACAGGCAGAGACCAGCTGACTACATAGGTGGTTTTTATAGTACGTTATTTTGGCCTCCCTCTCAGCAGGTGTGAAAAAGGCCACCATTTTTGAACGGTAGCGAGGGTCCAACAAGGTGGACAGCCAAAAGTCATCCCTCTGTCTGATGGTTATTATTCGGCTGTCGCTACGCAAGCAAGCGAGCATGCTATGGGCCATTTGTGCCAAGGAATGCGAGAAACTCCCTGCCTCCATCTCCACAGCATACTGCCACGGTGCGTCTGGGTCCTCTGTCTCCTCTTCCTCCTCCTCTACCAGATGCTCCTGCTCCTCCACTCCTGTCCGCTGAGTGGAAAAACCACCCATTTCACTCAATAATTCCTGAGCACCAATGTCCTCCTCTACCTCCTCCTCTTCTTCCTGTCCTGCCCCCACAGGGGTCATGTGGCGTTGAGATCTGTGCACCACGTCTACCGCACCCTGACCAGCCATTGTTAACAGCATTTGTTCCAGGACGTGCAACAGAGGAATGACGTCGTTCATCCCATAGTCCTGCCGACTCACGAATAGCGTGGCCTCCTCAAAGGGCCTGAGCAAGCGCAGGTGTCACGCATGAGCTGCCAATGGCTGACATCTAAGTTACACAGGGAGTACCTTTATCCGCTTTTAACATCAGGAAATCTGTGATGGCCTTTTGCTGTTCGTAAAGGCGGTCTAACATATGTAGGGTTGAATTCCACCTTGTTGCAACGTCACAGCATGAGGAGTCGGTATAGGGGCCCATGGCAGATTAGGGGCCTGGCAGCAGCTATGGGAGGCCCGTAATCTGCCAGCACCCTATGACAAAAAATGGAACACACCAGCAGTGTGAGGAGACCTGAAAGTGGCACATGGCAGAGTGTGGCGATGGAGACAGCAGCAATGGGAGGCCGTACAGGGACCCATGAGAGACTCTGGACCTGGCAGCAGCATGAGGAGGCGGTATATAGGGGCCCATGGCAGATTAGGGGCCTGGCAGCAGCTATAGGAGGCCCGTAATCTGCCAGCACCCTATGTCAAAAAATTCAACACACCAGCAGTGTGTGAGGAGACCTGAAAGTGGCACATGGCAGAGTGTGGCGATGGAGGCAGCAGCAATGGGAGGCCGTACAGGGACCCATGAGAGACTCTGGACCTGGCAGCAGCATGAGGAGGCGGTATATAGGGGCCCATGGCAGATTAGGGGCCTGGCAGCAGCTATGGGAGGCCCGTAATCTGCCAGCACCCTATGTCAAAAAATTCAACACACCAGCAGTGTGTGAGGAGACCTGAAAGTGGCACATGGCAGAGTGTGGCGATGGAGACAGCAGCAATGGGAGGCCGTACAGGGACCCATGAGAGACTCTGGACCTGGCAGCAGCATGAGGAGGCAGTATATAGGGGCCTATGGCAGATTAGGGGCCTGGCAGCAGCTATAGGAGGCCCGTAATCTGCCAGCACCCTATGTCAAAAAATTCAACACACCAGCAGTGTGAGGAGACCTGAAAGTGGCACATGGCAGAGTGTGGCGATGGAGACAGCAGCAATGGGAGGCCGTACAGGGACCCATGACAGACTCTGGACTTGGCAGCAGCATGAGGAGGCGGTATATAGGGGCCTATGGCAGATTAGGGGCCTGGCAGCAGCTATGGGAGGCCCGTAATCTGCCAGCACCCTATGACAATAAATGGAACACACCAGCAGTGTGTGAGGAAACCTGAAAGTGGCACATGTTTGAGGCATGATTCATGGCGGATTTAGTCAGTTGTGTCAGGAACTGGTGGTTTGAAATCCAGACTAATCCACGCCTGATTCATTTTCACAAACGTCAGTCTCTCCACACTTTGGGTGGACAGTCGTGTCCTCCGCGGAGTTGCAATACCTCCTGCCGCACTAAACACGCGCTCCGATGCCACGCTACTGGCCGGGCATGACAGCCTTTCAAGGGCAAATTCAGCTAGTTGGGGCCAAAGGTCAAGTTTCGTTGCCCAGTAGTCAAGGGGATTGTCTACCTCGGTTGGCAGGGTGCTGTTCAAGTAGGCCTAAGCCTGTTGTTTGAGGTCCTGCTCCAGGTCCACCTGATGCTGCTGCTGCTGCGGCTGGTTAGTAGTTTCCTCACTGCGCTGGTGAAGAAAGCTACTCATCATCGACTGCAGACTGAGGCAGCCGCTGCTGGTGGAGCTGCCACTGCTCCTACCACCCCACCCCTCCCCTGCTGCCATGGCAGCGGAACGCGAGCGCACAGGGCCCACAGTGTCTGAGGATGGACGTTGGCGCAGACAGGCAGAGACCAGCTGACTACATAGGTGGTTTTTATAGTACGTTATTTTGGCCTCCCTCTCAGCAGGTGTGAAAACGGCCACCATTTTTGAACGGTAGCGAGGGTCCAACAAGGTGGACAGCCAAAAGTCATCCCCCTGTCTGATGGTTATTATTCGGCTGTCGCTACGCAAGCAAGCGAGCATGCTATGGGCCATTTGTGCCAAGGAATGCGAGAAACTCCCTGCCTCCATCTCCACAGCATACTGCCACGGTGCGTCTGGGTCCTCTGTCTCCTCCTCCTCCTCCTCTACCAGATGCTCCTGCTCCTCCACTCCTGTCCGCTGAGTGGAAAAACCACCCATTTCACTCAATAATTCCTGAGCACAAATGTCCTCCTCTACCTCCTCCTCTTCTTCCTGTCCTGCCCCCACAGGGGTCATGTGGCGTTGAGATCTGTGCGCCACGTCTACCGCACCCTGACCAGCCATTGTTAACAGCATTTGTTCCAGGACGTGCAACAGAGGAATGACGTCGTTCATCCCATAGTCCTGCCGACTCACGAATAGCGTGGCCTCCTCAAAGGGCCTGAGCAAGCGCAGGTGTCACGCATGAGCTGCCAATGGCTGACATCTAAGTTACACAGGGAGTACCTTTATCCGCTTGTAACATCAGGAAATCGGTGATGGCCTTTCGCTGTTCGTAAAGGCGGTCTAACATGTGTAGGGTTGAATTCCACCTTGTTGCAACGTCGCAGATCAGGCGATGCTGTGCAATTCCGTTCTGCCGCTGCAGCTCAAGGAGGGTGTGCTTTGCGGTGTAGGAATGGCTGAAATGCATGCAAAGTTTACGTGACATTTTAAGGATGTCTTGCAGTGGGATGGTGGATTTTAGGAACCGCTTGACAACCAGATTGAACACGTGAGCCATGCATGGCGCATGGCACAACCTTACTTGACGCAGAGCAGACACCATGTTCTTTCCGTTGTCGGTCAACATGGTTCCGATTTTCAGTTTGCGCGGAGACAGCCATCTGTCGATTTCTCTGTTCATTACACTGAGAAGTTCCTCCCCTGTGTGACTACGTTCGCCTGGACCTGGCAGCAGCATGAGGAGGCGGTATATAGGGGCCTATGGCAGATTAGGGGCCTGGCAGCAGCTATGGGAGGCCCGTAATCTGCCAGCACCCTATGTCAAAAAACTGAACACACCAGCAGTGTGTGAGGAGACCTGAAAGTGGCACATGGCAGAGTGTGGCGATGGAGACAGCAGCAATGGGAGGCCGTACAGGGACCCATGACAGACTCTGGACCTGGCAGCAGCATGAGGAGGCGGTATATAGGGGCCTATGGCAGATTAGGGGCCTGGCAGCAGCTATGGGAGGCCCGTAATCTGCCAGCACCCTATGTCAAAAAACTGAACACACCAGCAGTGTGTGAGGAGACCTGAAAGTGGCACATGGCAGAGTGTGGCGATGGAGACAGCAGCAATGGGAGGCCGTACAGGGACCCATGACAGACTCTGGACCTGGCAGCAGCATGAGGAGGCGGTATATAGGGGCCTATGGCAGATTAGGGGCCTGGCAGCAGCTATAGGAGGCCCATAATCTGCCAGCACCCTATGTCAAAAAATTCAACACACCAGCAGTGTGAGGAGACCTGAAAGTGGCACATGGCATGAGACACTGTGGACCTGGCAGCAGCATGAGGAGGCGGTATATAAGGGCCCATGGCAGATTAGGGGCCTGGCAGCAGCTATGGGAGGCCCGTAATCTGCCAGCACCCTATGTCAAAAAATTCAACACACCAGCAGTGTGTGAGGAGACCTTAAAGTGGCACATGGCAGAGTGTGGCGATGGAGACAGCAGCAATGGGAGGCCGTACAGGGACCCATGACAGACTCTGGACTTGGCAGCAGCATGAGGAGGCGGTATATAGGGGCCTATGGCAGATTAGGGGCCTGGCAGCAGCTATGGGAGGCCCGTAATCTGCCAGCACCCTATGTCAAAAAACTGAACACACCAGCAGTGTGTGAGGAGACCTGAAAGTGGCACATGGCAGAGTGTGGCAATGGAGACAGCAGCAATGGGAGGCCGTACAGGGACCCATGACAGACTCTGGACCTGGCAGCAGCATGAGGAGGTGGTATATAGGGGCCTATGGCAGATTAGGGGCCTGGCAGCAGCTATGGGAGGCCCGTAATCTGCCAGCACCCTATGTCAAAAAACTGAACACACCAGCAGTGTGTGAGGAGACCTGAAAGTGGCACATGGCAGAGTGTGGCGATGGAGACAGCAGCAATGGGAGGCCGTACAGGGACCCATGAGAGACTCTGGACCTGGCAGCAGCATGAGGAGGCGGTATATAGGGGCCCATGGCAGATTAGGGGCCTGGCAGCAGCTATAGGAGGCCCGTAATCTGCCAGCACCCTATGTCAAAAAATTCTACACACCAGCAGTGTGTGAGGAGACCTGAAAGTGGCACATGGCAGAGTGTGGCGATGGAGACAGCAGCAATGGGAGGCCGTACAGGGAACCATGACAGACTCTGGACCTGGCAGCAGCATGAGGAGGCGGTATATAGGGGCCTATGGCAGATTAGGGGCCTGGCAGCAGCTATGGGAGGCCCGTAATCTGCCAGCACCCTATGTCAAAAAATTCAACACACCAGCAGTGTGTGAGGAGACCTGAAAGTGGCACATGGCAGAGTGTGGCGATGGAGACAGCAGCAATGGGAGGTCTCCCATTGTCCCAACATGGCCCAAATAGTCCCAACATGGGCCCCCTGGCCACGCTTGACTTTCTGGCCACATAGTCGACATACGGCTACGTTTACTTCCTCGGGCGGCTTGACGAAAAATTGCCACACCGCCGAGTAGGAAACTTTGCCCCCGATACTCCTCACTGGCTGACTGCTGCTTCCTCCGTGCACACCGGCACCACTACTGGCCGTGGTGGTAGGCTGCAGTGGAGCTGGTGCTCTACTCCGTGGCCGTTTGGCTCCACTGACACTGCTTCCACTGACACTGCTGCGACCCTGCTGCTGTCTCCTGGGCAACCCACCGACTGTTTCGCTCACTGCCAAGCTGCCACCCTCTTCTCCTGATGATGCGGAAGAAATTGCCTGATGACGACGAGGCTGCCAAGTGCGATCAACCTCCTCATCATCAAGTAGGGTCTCCGCCTCACTACTAGCCCCCTCGGCTGCGTCTGGGTCAGGATGACACCGCTGGATGACACCGGGAGCACTGGCCTCTGGCTGCGAATAGTGCTGCCTCGACCCCTTCCTCTGCTGCCACGTCTGCTCGCTCCTAAAACATTGCCTCCTCTGCCACTCCTCTGCATGTTGTCTGACATACTCTTTAATTAAACGATTATGTGTCCCTGAGTAACAATTCTGTGTCCCTGAGTAACAATTCTGTGTCTGTGCGAGTAACAATTCTGTGGCCCTAAGTAACAGTTCTGTGGCCCTCAGTAACAATTCTGTGTCCCTTATTAACGTTTCTGTGGCCCCAAGTAACAGTTCTGTGGCCCTCAGTAACAATTCTGTGTCTGTGCGAGTAACAATTCTGTGTCTGTGCGAGTAACAATTCTGTGTCTGTGCGAGTAACAATTCTGTGGCCCTAAGTAACGGTTCTGTGGCCCTCAGTAACAGTTCTGTGTCCCTGTGTAACAATTCTGTGTCTGTGCGAGTAACAATTCTGTGGCCCTAAGTAACAGTTCTGTGGTCCTCAGTAACAATTCTGTGTCTGTGCGAGTAACAATTCTGTGGCCCTAAGTAACAGTTCTGTGGCCCTCAGTAACAATTCTGTGTCTGTCCCTGAGTAACAATTCTGTGGCCCTAACTAAAGTTTCTGTGGCCCTAAGTAACAATTCTCTGGCACTCAGTAACAATTCTGTCTGTCCCTGAGTAACAATTCTGTGGCCCTAATAACGTTTCTGTGGCCCTAAGTAACAATTATCTGGCACTCAGTAACAATTCTGTCTGTCCCTGAGTAACAATTCTCTGGCACTCAGTAACAATTCTGTCTGTCCCTGAGTAAAAATTCTGTGGCCCTAAGTAAAGTTTCTGTGGCCGTGAGTAACAATTCTCTGGCACTCCGTAACAATTCTGTCTGTCCCTGAGTAACAATTCTCTGGCACTCAGTAACAATTCTGTCTGTCCCTGAGTAAAAATTCTGTGGCCCTAAGTAAAGTTTCTGTGGCCCTGAGTAACAATTCTCTGGCACTCCGTAACAATTCTGTCTGTCCCTGAGTATGAATTCTGTGGCCCTAACTAGCGTTTCTTTGTCCCTAAGTAACAGTTCTGTGGCCCTGAGTAACAATTCTGTGTCTGTGCGAGTAACAATTCTGTGGCCCTAAGTAACAGTTCTGTGGCCCTCAGTAACAGTTCTGTGTCTGTGCGAGTAACAATTCTGTGTCTGTGCGAGTAACAATTCTGTGGCCCTAAGTAACAGTTCTGTGGCCTTCAGTAACAATTCTGTGTCTGTGCGAGTAACAATTCTGTGTCTGTGCGAGTAACAATTCTGTGGCCCTAAGTAAAGTTTCTGTGGCCCTAAGTAACAATTCTCTGGCACTCAGTAACAATTCTGTCTGTCCGAGTAACAATTCTCTGGCACTCAGTAACAATTCTGTCTGTCCCTGAGTAAAAATTCTGTGGCCCTAAGTAAAGTTTCTGGGGCCCTGAGTAACAATTATCTGGCACTCAGTAACAATTCTGTCTGTCCCTGAGTAACAATTCTCTGGCACTCAGTAACAATTCTGTCTGTCCCTGAGTAAAAATTCTGTGGCCCTAAGTAAAGTTTCTGTGGCCTTGAGTAACAATTCTCTGGCACTCCGTAACAATTCTGTCTGTCCCTGAGTAACAATTCTCTGGCACTCAGTAACAATTCTGTCTGTCCCTGAGTAAAAATTCTGTGGCCCTAAGTAAAGTTTCTGTGGCCCTGAGTAACAATTCTCTGGCACTCCGTAACAATTCTGTCTGTCCCTGAGTAACAATTCTCTGGCACTCCGTAACAATTCTGTCTGTCCCTGAGTAACAATTCTCTGGCACTCAGTAACAATTCTGTCTGTCCCTGAGTAAAAATTCTGTGGCCCTAAGTAAAGTTTCTGTGGCCCTGAGTAACAATTCTCTGGCACTCCGTAACAATTCTGTCTGTCCCTGAGTATGAATTCTGTGGCCCTAACTAGCGTTTCTTTGTCCCTAAGTAACAGTTCTGTGGCCCTGAGTAACAATTCTGTGTCTGTGCGAGTAACAATTCTGTGGCCCTAAGTAACAGTTCTGTGGCCCTCAGTAACAGTTCTGTGTCTGTGCGAGTAACAATTCTGTGTCTGTGCGAGTAACAATTCTGTGGCCCTAAGTAACAGTTCTGTGGCCTTCAGTAACAATTCTGTGTCTGTGCGAGTAACAATTCTGTGTCTGTGCGAGTAACAATTCTGTGGCCCTAAGTAAAGTTTCTGTGGCCCTAAGTAACAATTCTCTGGCACTCAGTAACAATTCTGTCTGTCCCTGAGTAACAATTCTCTGGCACTCAGTAACAATTCTGTCTGTCCCTGAGTAAAAATTCTGTGGCCCTAATAACGTTTCTGTGGCCCTAAGTAACAATTCTCTGGCACTGAGTAACAATTCTGTCTGTCCCTGATTATGAATTCTGTGGCCCTAACTAGCGTTTCTTTGTCCCTAAATAACGATTCTGTGGCCCTCATTAACAAGTCTGTGTCCCTGAGTAATGGTTCTCTGTCCCTAAGTAACTTTTCTCTGTCCCCAATTATCGTTTCTGTGGCCCTAACTCTGTCCCTGTCCCTAGTACAGAGCGGTCTGCCTCTGTTCAATAACTGCAGGCAAATGAAGAATTCCAAAATGGCCGCTATTTATAGCTCGACCATTACACAGTGCTGGCTGGCTGGCTGCTGATTGGCTGATGCGATCACATGTAGTTGAGGAATGCATTATGGGTCAGCGCGCCTTGTCTGCGCGCCTTCCCAGACATCCCCGCTCCGTCGCCGCACATGTCAGCCGCCATTTTCTGAAAAATTTCGATTCGCGCGTCCGAATTAGGCTATTTTTCGGATTCGGCACGAATCGAAATTTTTCCGATATTCGACTCGAATTCCACTTCGGATACTTCGATTCGCTCATCTCTAATCTCAACGCCACATGACCCCTGTGGGGGCAGGACAGGAAAAAGAGGAGGAGGTACAGGAGGACATTGGTGCTCAGGAATTATTGAGTGTAATGGGTGGTTTTTCCACTCAGCGGACAGGAGTGGAGGAGCAGGAGCATGTGGTAGAGGAGGAGGAGGAGACAGAGGACCCAGACGCACCGTGGCAGTATGCTGTGGAGATGGAGGCAGGGAGTCCCTCGCATTCCTTGGCACAAATGGCCCACAATGTCTCCTCACACTGCTGGTGGGTTCCATTTTGTCATAGGGTGCTGTATGGCCTCCCATTGCTGCTGCCTCTACCGCCACACTGTGGCTCCACACTCTGGTTTTGGCCCCGTGACTGCCCAAATGAGTGAAGTGTGCGGTGATTCTAAGATCGACGGCACTCATCTGCATGTCATACTGACTAACAGTATTATTTCTCTTCCCCAGCAGACTCCAAGGGCATTTAAATTAAAGGTACAGTGTTCTGCACTAATATAAAGGCTCTCTGAAGCCTAGAAACACCCTTTTTATAAGTTAAATTTGCAGCGAATATATTCGGCTCGAAGCGAATTTATTCCGCGAATTCGGCGAATCAGCCGAACCGAATTTTTGAATAATTCGCTCATCTCTACTAATGATGTTGAGCATGATATAATTACTGAGATTGGTGTCATAGTTTGTGTTAGGCCACATCCCAGAAGCTCAGAGGAAGGCTGTCTTAGAGTAGGTGAAAAAGATGTTGGTGCTAGAAGTGACTGAGGAACTACAGAGTGGTGGAGCCCGATTGTTTTGGTCCTCAAGCCCAGGGGAATTCTGGAAGCTTAATGAGGTGTAAAAATTTTACCCCTTCTCTATTGCCTGGGTAGATGAACTCATTGAGAGACTAAGGCTGCCCTGATACATCACCACTTTGGATCTTCCAAAGGGATGTTGGCAGATACCCTTAACCAAAGCCAACCGGGGAAAAGCAATTTTCTCCACCCCCATCAGGAATACACTTTGGTGTATCTGGATGACATTGACATTTTCAGTCAGGGCTGGGAATCCCATTTGTGCAAGGTCCAGGCAGTGGTGGGCTCTCTTAGAAAGACGGATTTACCATGAAACATTTGCTGTAGGCATGGAGGAAGTGGAGTACCTTGGGTACATTGTGGGAGGAAAGATGGTGAAGCTCCAAGTCACCAAGGCAATTGGTAGGGCCAAGACTGTATAGCCTCATACAGTCTTGGCCCTACCCAATTACCAAAAATCAGGTGCTTGCATTCCTGGGTATAGTCAGTTACTAGAAACAATTTGTGCTAAATTTTACCACACTGACAGCACTGTTGACCAATCTGACCAAGGGTTGGAGATTGGTTATGATTGAGTTAAACATAAATGCTAAAAAAGCCTTCCTGGATTTCCTGTGTTAACATCCTGTTCTAATGGCTCCCAATTTCTCAAAGGAATTTGTTTTCAGAAACACCCATCTACTGTGGGACTGGAAGGTTTTCCATCAGAGGACATTAATGGAGAAAAGTGATCTTTCGCAGTAGGAAGTTAACCGTAGCTGAGGAGAATTGTGTGGTGATAGAATGGGAATGTTTGGCCATCAAGTGGACCTTAGAATTGCTCCGATACTATCTTTTGGGAAGGAAGCTTTGCCTGGTTTCTGACCATATTCCTTTAACATGGGTGCGACAAAATAAGGGGACAAATTCTACAAGGCGAGACAGCATGCACTGGGCATGTGCTACCTTTGAACAGGAAAGGTGATAATGAGGGGAAATCATTCTATGGCTGTAGTGTCTTGAAAGTAGAACAGGAAGGAAAGAAGCTGGAATTAGAACTTTTTGTGGCCGGTAAGGGGGGGTGATCAAAAGCCTATACATTTTAAATTAAGCAAGAGATTTATTCACTGCACAATGCATTTACATCCACTGGGTCCCCCTCACTGCATAGGCTGTTTTATGTCAAAAAGTGGACTAACCCTTTAGGTAGTGAACAAGTCCTCTAAGACGGTAATAGTCAGGACAGGGAGGAATTTTAGTATAGGTCTACTTTAATTAGCAACATTTAATTATTTCAGCAACTTCTCATTTTAAAACAAACTCCTGCTTGTTTCAATAGACTGAAGTACTTTAAATACATTTGTCGATTTTACATATACAATGTTTACTGCTTGTTTATACATAATGTTTATTCATAATTGGAAAGAAAATAAACAGCCTTTATCAAAAGACCGTTTTTTCCCTTTAACCTAGAACTACAATGACTGCTGCGTTATTGTATGGTTTTTAGAATTCTGGCAAACAAATATATTATTTTTGTGTGCAAGATTTGTAAAGCCATTAAAGTGGTGTTTTTAAATCTTTTGTGTCAACACACTTTGCACAATATCAAAATGCATAATTCACTTGAAATAAATCTCTTTTATGGCGGTTTTTTAGTTATAGGGCAAAAGCAATCCTTTTAGGGGGTATGGAATGTTGCTCTACAGTTGCACATTCATGTGGTACCACATTGTAACGCACTCTCATAAATGGCCTATTAGCGATGCTAAAATTGCAGCCTGCTTGTCTGAAGGCTTTGTATTTCTTGCTGGGTGTGAGAATTTATACAACAGAACCTCCTCTCCTTGGCAGGAAGGCAGACAATCTATGTGCGGCATGCTTGATTAACAAGCCCAGATCATAGAGAACAACTTGCATGCAAATGAAAAATTGGCCTATTTACCACTCAAGATGTCCCTGTTTGATTCCAATAGTCTCTGTAAAAGAAATGTTGTTTTACACAAAATCACATTCAGCTGGGGATTGTATTTTCCCTTTATGTCTTTCCTTCAGTTCAGAATTAGTACTTTCTTTTTAAAAAGGGCTTTGTATAACCATCCAAAACCATTTTTATTATTTTTATTTTTAAAAGGTCCAATGCTGTTGAAAAGCAGGATTTTATTATTGAAACCAATAAACGTAACCAATCTATTTATTTTTCTCCCTTATACAGTGGATCAGTATACTGCTGGAGGATCAGTGCCCTTAGTTTTCAGAGCAGAACTGTAAGGCTATGGTGCCTACTGCTTTGTCTGCAGAAAATGGCGTACTACAGAAGGGGAAACTCTGTTAGGGTAGGGGTTCTCAATATGTAGCTAGAGCAAAACATTTTTTTTGTTTGTTTCGGACAGAGTAGGGGCAGGTTAAAAACCCCTGCATTATTATTTTTGCTCCCATTGGGGAGATTTTCTTTGCTTCCTGTAGGGAATAAAAGAAGATCTCTCCAAATAAGGGGGACATCCTCCCTTAGACAGTTGAAGCCTGCCTACATGGCCTATTGGTAAATCTGGCCCTGGTTGTTACTGCAACAAGTATCCCTATTGTAAGATTTTGCCTAAATTCCTGTTCTAGCGACATCTTAAAATGTAAGACTTTTCTGCACTTTCAGTTCAAGTGGCAGTTGTCATCAGAAAAAATCAAGAGAGTGAATCTCTCCACTGGGAACAAAGACAGCAATAAAAAATGACTGAAGATTTACTCCTTCCCCACTCTGGAGGCTTTAAATACATTAGGGTTCATTTACTAAAATTGGAGAGTGCAAAATCTGGTGCAGATGTGCATAGAAACCAATCAGCTCCCAGGTTTTTTGTCAAAGCTTAAATGAACAAGATGAAGTTAGGAACTGATTGGCTGCCATGCACAGCTGCACCAGATTTTGCAGTTTTAGTAAATTAACCCCATTGCAATATTTGCACAATTACAAGCTTCCTATACAGTTGCAAGAAAAAGTATGTGAACCCCTTGGGATTACGTGGAGTTTTGCATGAATTGGACATACAATGTGCTCTGAACGTCATCTAAGTCACAACAATAGAAGAACACAGTCTGCTGAACATAATACTACACAAACATTAGATGTTGCCATGGTTTAATTGCACATAACATGTAAACATTCACAGTGCAGGGAGGAAAAAGTATGTGAACCTTTGGACTTAATAACTGGTTGACCCTCCTTTTGCAGCAATAACGTCAACCAAACGTTTCCTGTAGTTGCAGATCAGACCTGCACAACGATCTGGAGTAATTTTGGACCATTCCTCTTCACAAAACTGTTTCAGTGTAGCAATATTCTTGGGATGTCTGGTGTGAATTGCTCTCTTAAGGTCATGCCACAGCATTTCAATCGGGTTGAGGTCAGGACTCTGACTGGGCCACTCCAGAAGGCGTATTGTCTTCTGTTGCCATTGTTTTGTTGAATTACTTGTATGCTTTGGGTCATTGTCCTGTTGCATCACCCATCCTCTGCGGAGCTTCAGTTGGCGGACAGATGGTCGTATGTTTTCCTGCAAAATGTCTTGATAAACTCTGGAATTCAACCATGGCAACATCTAATGTTTGTGTAGTATTATGTTCAGCAGACTGTGTTCTTCTATTGTTGTGACTTAGATGACGTCCAGAGCACATTTTATGCCCAATTCATGCAAAACTCCACGTAATCCCAAGGGGTTCACATACTTTTTCTTGCAACTGTAGATTGGCCAGTATGCTCCCATGTAAGTCTTACAAAACTAGGGAAATTTATTGAGACTTTTTGGGCACCCAATAACAAAAATTATATGTATTGGATATGATAAAAATAACAGACATCAAAGCTTTAAAAAATATGCCAATAAGGCTATATCAGTTTCATACAGGCATAGTGCAGAAACATTATATAAACATAGAAAATACTAATAATCCAATGTTTGAGACATATATCCAATGCTCCACAAGGAGAAAATCAGATGTACAAATATATACCAACGCGTTTCAACTTTCAGATAGCATATGTCTTCATTAGGGGGTTTATTCCCACTGACCATTTCTGTAATACATATATCATGTATATCAATATTTGTCATACTAGGAGAACAGGAAGAATATACCAAAAAAGTATATCAACAATAAGCAGAGTCAAACCAAGACTTTTACATGTATAAAAAGGGATAATAATGTGGCGGTACTACACACAGTAGTAAGCGGAAAGTGTGTCCTATTACTGATAGGCGGTGCACATGTAGCAGGCCAATTTAGAGACCATTAATCAAGATAGCAGACAACAATGTTAGTGAATGCATGGAACAACATGCAGTGATTAAGTTTCCCCTTTTGCTGTCCACAATCCATCTACCACTGTTAGAGCAGTCTGCACATGCTCTAATTGGTGTGTATTGCTAGAGAGGTTTTTTTTTTTTTGAGGGGGAGGGTGCCTGTTTTCAGTACAGGGCCAATCAGCACTGTTCAAACAGAGGGTCGGGGTTTATGCAGCCTCATAGGACAGTCGGAGGAGAACAAAAACTCATCCTACAAGATTAAACAGTGCTTGGCTCGACACTAATAGAAGTCACAAGACGATGCTATATACTGCTAATGAGAAAAGATATTTAACAGTTTATATTAACTAAAATAATTGAGTTTTCATGTTCTGTGTACTGTGGATAACCATATATAGTGAATGCAGGGTCCTGAGTTTAGTAACACTTGAACATTTTTTGTGCAGGATGCTTTTGTGAAAAAAAAATTGGGGTCATTAATAACTTTTATTTTTTACCTGCACATTACGGTTTGAGCTTTCTCTGTGCACTGTCAATCAGGAGCAGTGAGTGATACTATGTAAATTGATCCATTGCAGAGGCTGGATGTGTTGACCCCTGTAGTGCTCTGTGAGAGCCATTGTACCACCATTATAGGAAGCAGTAGGGGAACAATTTAAAAATGGGTTTTAAGGCAGCACATAAAAAGAATGCCAGTACAGCAATCACTGTGTGTTATGGTGTGATATAAATGTTTTTAATATTTGCGTTCAGATAAATCTGAAATTCGCAAATTATCTTGGCATTTCTATTATTTTGGATGAAAATTCCAAAGCCACATAAATCTTACAATAAAGAAACAATTTCTATGAGAGTAACAGATTTTATCTGTCTAAAGCTGGTCATACATTATACAATTTTCTAATTTGATTTCCTTTAGATTTACCTTCAACTATGTAGTGTAAAGTGTATGTATTGAGTAAGTGAGCGCTTAGAAGTTGCTGTAGGCATTGAACACCAAAAGGCACCAAACAACCTCAAAACACTTAATAAACAATGGGTGCAGCGCTAAAATAGAAGAACATCTAAAATAGTACATAAAAATATAAATATATTAATACTGATAGTAAAGTGCTTAGTAAATACCTCCAGTCAGTCTTGTGTATGTGTACCCCCTATGAATACGTGCGGTTTGCACGAAACGCATCAGGAAGGAGCTACAGTACAGAGGCGTCGCGCCACGTGGGCCCCGGCGGCAATCTTGGATTTACTATCTGGTCAGTAGCTGTTTCTGTTATATGTTTTTGCTTGTTGGATACAATAAATTTCAAGATTTGAAACAGTATCACGCTATTTGGCCTCCTCTTTTGGGGCTCTGTGAGAGCTTCCCACTACCCACAGAGCCACGCATAAGAAGGTTAGAGCCATGCTGATTAGCTGAATGAGCATAGAACGGCAGCAGACCAGACCGCACACCAGAGGGAATCCTGGTTAACCTTAAGAGGGGTGTCTCTTACATGCGCATATTGTCTGCGCATCTGGTGAGTGCGCAGTCTTTTACCAATTTGGATGCACTATCACCCTTCACCATATTACTGGAATTTTGAGATCCTTTATGCACCTAACCCACTGGGATATTGTGGATGGTATATTCACACTCATTGTTGATTAGTCACGACGCAGTGGCTTGGAAATGATAGGAGTGGACTTTAAGTTTTGGCACTTTATTATATGCACTTTTGTATGTGTAGTCTCCGTGATTACTTGTGAACACGCTGAGTCACATTACTGATTGGAGTTATTTACCAAGCACTTTACTATCAGTATTTATATTTTTATGTACCATTTTAGATGTTCTTCTATTTTAGCGCTGCACCCATTGTTTATTATATGTAGTGTAAAGGCCTGCCTGATTGCATGCACGTTGAAAGTGTTTCGGTTTGACTTCATATTATATGAACTGGTAAATCTAAAGGAAAAAAGTACAAAAAAATGGTATAATGTATGGCCAGCCTAAGTCCAGGTGGACGTTCCCCGTCACTTATGTAGTGTTAGAAGTGATAAGTTCATTAGATTGTCACCATCTGCTAATGAAAAGTGAAAACCTCCCCTCTTTCTATATTCTACACTTCTATATTCAGTTTTTATGACATACTACCAGCATTCCTTAATACAAATGGTGGTTTCTATTGTTTAAAATGTAGTTTGTTGTTGGGGTATAAGAAATGGTTTTCGGCACAGAGATGCATTTGGTCTGCTTATTCCCGTATGCAGCCAACATGCTGCGGAGATAATTTCACTAAGCACTCAGGCAATTCATCTCGCTCACACCAATCTGCTTACTTTTACAAATGTTAATTGCTCTAGTAAACGATATCCTCTGTTTTTGGATAGTATAGAGATGGCCATTTATAAATAGCGGCATGCCAGCTTAGGAACTTAACAAGTGCATAAAGAAGCTTCTTCCCGCATTAAAATTACATTTTCAGGAATAGAAACCATGAAGAATTGTGCTGTCATTAGTGCCCATTAATCTGTTTAAAAGAGAAGAGCGGGTGTGATTTAGTTTAATTTGGTATGTCGGAACTACACTTCATCATGTGACGCCAACTTGTCTGCTGCTTAATGGCTGTATGCTGTGTTTTGGAGAGAAACTACTGTAAAGATGAGTGAAAGAGGAGAAATGGTGCAAGTTTAAAAGGAGAGTACTGTTAGCTGTTTAAAAGGTCTTGATTGTTAAAGAAAAAGTCTTTTAAATGAGTATGAACTAGAGTGGTGGGATATGAGAATGGTATGTTCTTGCCACTGTTTTGTGTAAGTACGCACATCCAGTTTTTATATTTAATGTCCGCACCAAGCAATGGTTGATTGTAACAAGTCACCTGCAGTGCGTTCACAGATCATGGACTGCAAGTTCCCTCTTCTCTCCTGGAGTGCAAGGGAAGGTTTAGATTTGTTGGACTTGAATACCCACCTCTGACATCTGCTGGATATTTCTGAGCACTGTGACTTGCTTATGCTACCGCTCTACATCCAACCGCATTAGGAATGTGCTCAAGCTGCAGTTCCACATCGAACATACTAATCAGTGTGCTCAGGTCCACACCTGACCTTTTTAGGAGTGTTTAAATGGAGGTAAGACCATTTAACCTGTGTCTGCTCAGAGGTCTTGTTCATATGAAACCTGTCAGGCTACCCATGAACTATTTTCTGAATTTGGCTGGGACCGTATTCTTGAGCACGATCCTGTGTTAAAGGTTCCTTTGGCCATCTAACTGTCTGACCACACTCCTGCTCTGTACCTAGTTTTGTGTGCTTGCAAACTGGATGTCATCATCCAGGGTTCCCTATAGGTTTCTGTCAGTTAGAAGTATAACATCCACAGCATCAGTTGATGGAGGTACGAAACACCAGGGTTGCGCGAGAGAGCATTGAGAGTTCACCACTCTACTGGTGACACGGAGGATCTGCTATACCTGTGATCCAGGTCTTTTCATCCATCACCTTTCTCTGCTTTGAAAACTAGACCTTTACTACCATATCTTTTTTTTACCTAGCTGGCATTTTATATTTACTGGTTCTTTAACTATGCTTTTCATTCAGAAATTTCTGATTAAACACAAAAACATCACAGAAGTCTACAACCCAAGACAAGCCTACAATCTTGAGTAAATAAATAATGTATCTGAACATTCATTGCTGGTTTTCCAGGTCAGTGGGTTAAGGGAGATGAAAATTCTTTGCATATTGCTGGGTTTTACAATGTGCCAGAGATGGATGTCAGACCTAAATGTAGTCAGCTGCTTGAGGTAGACTCGATTTCCTGAGACTCAGCCTGGGTTCTCCCCAACACGAAGGTATAACAGCAATCTTCAGACTTGTCTCACGCTCCCAGGCTTTTTATTGCTGCTTTTCAGTAATCTTAATTGCCTGGTTTTGATGAAGAAAACATGTTCGATTGCAAAATTCAGTGAAAAACAATCCAGCCGGTCTGGTGATTTATACGCAATGCCTGCAACATCAGCCTTCCCTGTAATTACTTGTTCGTAGGTTGGTAATACATGACAAATGCTGGTATGTTGCATTTGTATAACATCTTTTTTTAACCCGCTTAAGAATTCAAGGGGAAAAATGCCACATAAAGCAGAGGATACAAGCTAGGAGCATTGGAACAACATCAGTCTTTTGGCTATCTGATGTGGTGCCCAAAAAGTGTACTATACTCAATATCTGCCTATTTTAATAGCTGTGACATTCAACGTGTGGAAAGAGAATTACATCCTTATTTGGCGAATGCACTGCCCAACCCCTGCCCTTCTCACCAACTTGTGACAAAGGACCAGCCAATCTCATACCATTTTTCTATTATACAATCCCATTATCAGCTGCACCCGGCACAAAGATTTTCGAGCTTGCAATGCCACAACCTAGGTGCCAACAGCCTGAGAGCGATTGTCACTAGGTTAAGGTAATTAAGCAATTAACTCTTTAAGCCACCACTATCTTTTGACTGAGAAGCAGAAACTCATAATCTTAGCAATAACAACTATGATATTATAAAAAGTCTGCAACACACACTGTCACCACAGACAGGTATGTTCAGAGATTTGTAATACAGTAGCATTCTTCAAGAGACAGGGATTCTTTAGTTTGCATTAAAAGCCTTAGGGACTGTTTTATCACTTTTCAAACTAGGGTTTATTAATGAAAAGGTCAAAATGGTACAAATAAAATATTTACAGAAAAAGGTGTTACAAAGAAATAAAGAAACCATAAAGCAACAGAAAATTAGAAAGGAGTTGAAAATGAAGAATACTTGCAAAGTCCTTGGTTTTAGCATAGTCCAGTTGTCCAAGCAAAAACATTGCAGTGGCTCTCTCAAGTCCGGTTAGGTGTTCCTTGGTTGATGCTAAAAGGAGAGCTGTAAAATCTGCAATCTCTTTTTTTATCTGACATCAAGGTGGGTGTTGACAGGTTATCTGATCAATTACACAGCTGGGGGGAGCACAGTGTTCCTGCACTCTGCACTAATTTACTATCCCAGGGGCTTTTCATTCTAATGTCACCCTACAATAGGAGGGGCCCTGGACTAGAGGTAGCTGTCTTTTTATGGAAGGGTCCCTGGACTGGAGATAGTAATCTCTCTATGGAGGGGCCCCTGAACTGGAGATAACAGTCTCCCTGTGGAGGGGCCCCTGGACTGGAGGTAGCAGCCCTGGACTGGGGCATCCATAAAGAGACTGCTACCTCCAGTCCAAGGGCACCTTCATTAAGAGATTGTCACCTCCAGTCCAGGGGCCCCTCCATAGGGAGACTGTCACTTTTAGTCAAGGGGCCCCTCCACAGAAAGATTGCCATGTTAATCGCTAGCAACCAATCAGTGAGTGGTGATGTGCATTAACCGCTAGCAGCCAATCAGTGAAAGGTAATGTGTGCAGTAGCCACTAGCAACCATCAGTGAGTGGTAAGGATGTGCAGTAATCTCAAGCAACCAATCAGTGAGTGGCAAGGATGTGCAGTAACCTTTAGCAACAAATCAATGAGCAGTAATGATGTGCAGTAGCCTCTAGCAATCAGTCAGTGAGTGGTAAGATTGGCACAGTCAGTGAGTGGTAATGATATTCTGTAACCTCTCGTAACCAATTGCAATCGCTGCCTGATCTGCTGCAGTAAACTGATTTTGAATCTACATGCTATTTATGGTATGTCTCAAAGCAGGTGGAGAGTGAAATTGAAAGGGGGAGGTCAGGGCCCAAAAAAAGTTTGCCCGGGGTCCAATTAGTATTAAAGCCCCATTGAGATCCAGCGATGTGCACGACAGCCTTCGGCTGTCCCGGGTCTCTGCTTCCTCATTGGCTGCTGTCAATCACAACTAATTAGCCAATGAGAAGAGAGAGGGGTGGGGTCAAGCCATGGCTTCCTGTGTGAATGGACACATGGAGCAACGGATGCCCCCATAGCAAGCTGCTTGCTATGGGGGCACCCGACAGAAAGGAGGAGCCAGGAGAGCCTGCAGGGGACCCGAGAAGAGGAGGATCCGGGCTGCTCTGTGCAAAACCACTACACACAGCAGGTAAGTACCAACATCTTTGTTGTTTAACAAAACCAAATATTAACCTTTAGAATCACTTTATCTTTAGAGTCACAAAGCTGTATTTCTTTAGTTTGGTGTTTTTTTCTCTTGATTCAACCCCTTCCCTAGCTCATGTCTCTGAGACCTTGATTTATAAAGGTTCATAACATGCTTTATTTAACCTGCTCTGTTAGTAATGATAGTCTCCCACAGCTAATGCTATTATAGCACTTTCATTGTTATTTTTTCGACCTTTATGATTAAATTACTGTAAAAGTCAGTTCATGAGGACTGATACACAGATTCTCTATTGAAGAAAACAGGAAAAGATACATCTGAGTTGGTGATAAAACACTTTGTGAGATAAAATAATTCATGGGAAAATTAGGCTTCCAACAAATAAAATGTTACTAAGCTCACAACAGTAAAATCAGTCTGTATATGCAGTAAAGCATGCTTGTTATACTCACTGAGGCACCTAAGGGGTTAATCCTCTGCACTGTGTAAACATTATGTTTGATCCTGTCTTCTCTAAGCCTCCCCTTCTTCTGCTGCCCCCAATCTTTCTGCTAATAGATTAGTGCCTTGAGGGCAAGGTGCACATGCTCAGTTTGGTGTGTATTACTAGAGAGTTTTTTTTTCTTGGGGGACTCTTGATTTCTGATAGTGGGGGGGGCTCTTGACATCTGATGTATGGGGGGTGTTCTGGACATCTGCTTATAATTATAAGAATAATTAAATCCTATGTCAGTTGAAAAGGAGGGTCGCTCACCACTGGTATCATACACCAGAAACATTATTGGATGATTAAACCATGTTCTGTCTGAACAGTCTCCAATTAAGTCTCTTGTGCATATTCCAGTCTGCACCTGCCCTTTACAGCTGATGTTTTTACTAAAACCTGTGATAATCCAATGAAGAGACAATGATTTAATATGATAAAGTGTGGATACATTTTTATAGACTTAGATACAACAGGCCCTTTGAGGGCAGCCATACTGTTGATGCGGCCCATGATGAAATTGAGCTTAACACCCCTGATTTAGGGTATACTCACACTGTGGCTGGTTTAACTGAACCATGACAAAGTTCCATTCCCCCTGCCCCCTCCACTTTGCACTCACACTGGCTTGTAAGGAAGTGTTCACAGCAGGCCCAGACTGGAACAAAAAATAGGCCCAGGCATTTTGGACTGAGCAGCCCCAAGCCTGGGGACCCTTTTCTCAGAGCCCAAAGGTGGGATGCCAGGGCCCAGTCGCAATAGCGACGTTTGCGTCTCTGGTAGTTCTGCCACTAGTGTCAGTAGGTTTTTATTTTTATTTAATTTTTTTCAATTTTATATTTTATTATTTTTTGTAGGAGAGAAGAAAGAAAGAAAGGAAGAAGGGAAAGAAGGAAGGAGGGAAAGAAGGAAAGAAGGAGAGGAAAGAAGGAGAGAAGGAAAGAGGGAAAGAAGGAAAGAAGGAAGGAAGGAGAGGAAAGAAGGATGGTGGGAAAGAAGGAAAGAGGGAAAGAAAGAAGGAAGATGGGAAAGAAGGAAGGAGGGAAAGAACGAGCGAAGGAAGATGGGAAAGAAGGAAAGACGGAAAGAACGAGTGAAAGAAGGAAGGAGGGAAAGAAAGAAGGAGGGAATGAAGGAAGGAGTGTATGAAGGAAAGAGGGAATGAAGGAAAAAGGGAATGAAAGGAAGGAGGGAAAGAAAGAGGGAAGGAAGGAAAGAGGGAAAGAAAGGAGACTAACAGGAGATAGAGAAAGAATAAAAGAAAGAAAGAGCAAACTATAGAAAGAAAGAAAGAAAGAAAGAAAGAAAGAAAGAAAGAAAGAAAGAAAGAAAGGAGAGAAACAGGAGAGAGAAAAAAAGAAAGAAAGAAGCGGGAAATGCATGGCCCAGTTCCTCTATGTGCCGCCTGGCCTCCCCTCCTATCCACGCAGCTCAGGCCCAGTGGGAAAATGGCCGGTGTGCATTATGGCCAGTCCGGGCCTGGTTCCCAGGAACAGTTACCCCAGTGTCCCCAGGCACATTCTCCTGCTAACCAGACCATCTATCCCTGTTTTACTTTACTATGGATACAACTATACTGCGGCACAGTTTGCACTCACACTGCAGCAAACCATACCAGATCACAAAGTGAACCGTGCCTGGGATGCGTAACCGTTCCCAGGCGTGGTTTGGAGCACTCACACTACACAAACAAATCGGCCTAAAGGGCTGACCCATGCCCGGTCTGGTTAAAAGTGCTATTGTGAGGGCATCCTTAAAGTTCACAAAATCCTGGAGTTAGGCTTTAAAACCCAACTCCAGCCAAAACTTTTGTTACATTTTGGACAGAGTGAGGAAGAGTTAGAATCCTTTATAGGATTTTATTTTAGGTTTTGTAGTTATTGGGGATATTTTCTTTATATACTTTCCCCACCTCACCAAAACCAAAAACATATTTTGGCTGGAGTTAAATTTTTATATTTTGAGAAAAAAGAACAGCGCTTGGCAGCATTCATGTTTGTAAATCTGTAATTTTTAGAAGCAAATTATCATAAGACAAATTGAGTAGAATTCTTAAAATAACTCATTCATTTTAGAGAATTGAGCCTCATGCTCCGTAGTAGCACATTAGTCACTGTAACAAGAATGGGATTATAAGGAGGCTTTGATAAATATGTGAGCTGCAGTCCACCTCTTACATACTGTTGTATGTCATGAAGGTCCAGTCTGTACTTTAGTAAGTCAACTTGTAATGCTCACTCAGCTAAAATAGAGGAGAAACAGTGTTAAAACAAAGCTTATCACTTCATATTGTTATCAGCTGATGGATTGCCTGGCAGCTCCATGTGTGTAATCTAATCACTAGGCTGGAAAAGCCTTCCCTATCCTCCTTCATCAATTTACAGCTATGCTGTAATGATAACTTAAAACATGTTAACAGTCTTTCTGAGAAGGATAAATAAGGAAAAACTGGAAGGCCAGTTACTTTTCATGGAGAAAATAATGTTTTAGGGCTCATGTACACTGCAGCTGATAAACTGACGTTTAGGAGCTGTTCAGCATTTTTTTCAGCAGCCCCTGAACTCACCCTAATGTTTCCCTATGTGTCCATGTACACATCGTCGTTTACAGGCAGTTGAGTTTACAGTCATTTTTTTGAACGCAGAAAACTTGCATTTAGCAGATTTTATCAGCGTTTCAAATGCAAAACACTTGTAAATGCGTGTACACGCGGCTAACCGCGTTTATAGCTGTTTGCGTTTGAAATTTTTTTTTAACTCTTCCAGTTCCAGATGCTGTCCAGAGCCTTTTTTCATCATGAAAAATGCATGCAAAGCATTTTCCGGGTACTCAAATGGACCTAGCACACCATACTTTGAGGTTTTGCATGAAAAAAAATATGTTAGACACTGCTGCAATAATTTCTGCACAGAAATGAGCTAGAACACATCTAAACACCACAAAAGAAAAAAAAGACAGCTGATCTCAACAAATACTACTCTCTCTGCTTCTGCTCTCTCTATTTCTCTAAAAAATTTTTTACTGTTTTTCAGTGCATTCTGGGCATTTGGGAAGGTCTCCTGAGGTTATCTTTAAAAAACGCTTCTAAATGCAAATGCGCATAAACACGGTATACAAACATGGCTAAACACGTTTTTTAACCTACTTTTTTCCAGCAGTCAGTTTCCATTGTTCTGAAGTGTCCCGCGCACATGGGGCCTTAGGCTACGTTCACACTAGCGCTGTGTGCAGGCAGCAGAGAGGCGTTTGGGAAGCGTTTTTACCGCTTCCCAAACGCCTCGGACAATTCTGCACATTACAGCACATGGTGCTGTTCTAACGGGAGCATTTGCGTCGCGTCGCGGCAAAACGGACGCCTCTGGACGAGTCAGGAGGCGTTGAAGCCTCCTATTCTCGTCTATGGTGCCGCTCCGCAAACGCCCAGCCAGCGTTTGCGGTGCAGTTGTGACGCGGTTGCGGAGCGTTTGCGGAGCGGTAACACCACTCAAACTGCATTATAGGCGTTTGTGGGGCGTTATTAACGCTCGGCAAATGCCTAGCAACCGCCGCTAAACCGCGCATGCGGCGTTTGCGGAGCGTTTGCCGAGCGTTAAAAAACACTCCGCAAACGCCGGACCAACGCTTGCCAAACACTATAGGGGCGTTTGGCAAGCGTTGGCAAAACAGCCATGTGTGAACGAGCCCTAAGACTCCCTTCACTGCTGATCGACTCAACCGTGTGTTTATACAGCCCCCCCACCCAACCACAAGTGTAGCCTAAAAGAGCACTGGGGAGCTCAAACTGGCTGTTCCATTTTTCATGATACGACCAGTCAAACCATGGCCCACATAATCGCTGCCCATCTGAAAGAGCCCTAATAGTGACAACAACAGGTTGTGCTCAGGGGCGGACTGACCATTCGAGCACTCAGGCTCTGCCCGAGGGCCTGGGGTCAGTAGGGGGCCCCATGAAATGCCCCTGGTACCTTTTTCATAGGCTTTTTTGGGTGTGCTTTGAGTGTGGGCAAGGACACAGGGGCCCCATGATCCCCTATTGCCCGGGGGCCCCATGAGTTGTCAGTCCGCCCCTGGTAGTGCTTGTGCAATACATGTTGACATGGCCACTTGATCGTGACCATCAGGGGCTTGTGTGACAGAGGGACTACACAAGGGCACAGTTTGGAGACAATCTTCATCCTGTAATGTAAAGTGTCAGAACAAGAATCTTTATGGCAGGATCACCAGATACAAATAACGATAATAAGAATGCAGATTTAAAAAGATTAAAAATAACTTTTGAGATTACATTAACATTTAGATTTAATGAAACCACATGACCCATTCCAGTTCCCCTCAATCAAATATTTTTTTATAAATGTTCCCTATCCAAAATTCAACATTTTTCAAAGCCATAAGCATCCAAATGTTTTACATCAAATTAAACCAATTATGTAGCACATCAATCGTTTTAAATAGAGTTTTCTATTTTTAACCAAGTAGTACTGCCTAGTGACTTTTTTAGTGATTCCTAATCCATGTAGATGTAGAATTCCATTCCTTGAATAATGTTTCCAGGTTGGAAAGTGTTAAAGAAGTTTTCTTTTTTCCCTGCACTGCATAAAATGCTTTTTAATTAAGTGTGCTGTCATTAAATCAGTCATTAGGCAGATACAGATGGAGTCAATTATTTTTTTTTTTATCTTTACACTTGAACACACATTTAATGCTACTGCAATTGTTGAAATGATCTCTGTCATTATTTTGCGTTATGGAGAATTACATTGTTTTACCTTCACTGTAATATACCTTGATGTGTGTATTTTGCTTAATTTATGTCGGTACATGACATGCAGGAAAGGATCGCATTAATTATATATTAATTATGTTTTTTTCTTACCTATAATAAAGATTAAAAGTCTATCTGCTATGCAGGTAGAGGGGGTGGCTTAGGAAATACTTTAAATAGGAACAGCCCATATACAGGCTTTGAAAAAAAAATGAGTATTATTAAACACAATTGAAACTACTTATAAACATATGTATGCCTGAAAAATATTCAACTACTTGCCTACCGGGCACTTTTACCCTCTTCCTACCCAGGCCAGTTTTCAGCTTTCAGCGCTGTTGCACTTTGAATGACAGTTGCTCAGTCATGCAACACTGTACCCAAATTAACTTTTTAGCATTTTTTTTTAAACAAATAGAGCTTTCTTTTGGTGATGTTTAATCACCACTGGTTTTTTATTTTTTGCTAAACAATAAAAAAAAACAAAAAAAAAAGTTTTTCTTAGTTTCTGTTATAAAGTTTTGTAAATAAGTGATTTGTCCCCTTCACTGATGTGCGCTGATGAGGCTGCAGTGATGGCCACTGATAGGATGCACTGATGGGCACTGATGAGGCTGCACTGACGGACATTGATGAGGAGGCACTGATGAGGCTGCACCGATATGCGGCACTAATGGGCAATGATAGGCGGCACTGATGGGCACTGACAGCCAGCACTAAGGAGGCACTGATAGCCAGCTCTGATAGGTATTGATATCAAGCACTGATGGGTTCTGATAGCCAGCACTGATGGGCACTGATACAAAGCACTGATGGGCACTGATAGCCAACACTGATGGGCACTGACAGCCAGCACTAAGGAGGCACTGATAGCCAGCTCTGATGGGTATTGATATCAAGCACTGATGGGTTCTGATAGCCAGCACTGATGGGCACTGATACAAAGCACTGATGGGCACTGATACAAAGCACTGATGGGCACTATTAGCCGCACTGATGGGGCTACTCTGATCTTCAGTGTAGATGTCCCCTCTGAGAAACTTACTGGCTCTCCTCTTATCATACGCTGTCAGTGTGAGGAGAGGACTGCCGATAACCAGCATTTCCTTTTTACACAGTGATTAGCTGTGACTGAACACTGATCACATGGTAAAAGGCCACTTTGATTGGCCCTCTACCTGGACACATGATCAGCTGTGTGCGAGGGACATATCGATCACATATCGTGCCCAGTGTACACCCTCGGGGGTATTGTTCTGGGAGGACAGCACATGTTCTGGGAGGCGTGGTTCTGGGAGGACATCCATAAATGCCCTCCCAAAACTAGCCGAACACACTGTAGCCATCTTTTGGCTGTAGCGTGGTTGGGAACTGGTTAAACTGTAAATTACACCGATAATGCCCATGGAGACTCCTAGGATGTATGAAATAATTTTGGCTTAGGCCAGGAAACAGGAAGCAACAAAAGAAATGTAAAAACAAAGCTTAAAAGAAGTAAATATAATATACCTTCCTATCTATTTACTAATGCTAGCAGCATAAGGACTACAAGTAGTTATTGCTGATTGAGAGAGTTTAGTTCCACTTTAATGAAATTATTTGCTGCCTTCTGGTCTGTTAAATGTAACATTTTTGTTTAATATCAGCTTAAAAAGTACAAAAAATGTGTTGATCCTGACAGAAATCCAGTGCGTCATGTGTCCTGTGCACCCTGCAGTGTTATCTCAAAAAAAGTTATCAAGAAATATTTTAGAACTACAGAAAGTCCCCTTGACCCCAGGTGTACACCTATGCTTGTTGCAATTGATGTGTTTTTCCGGTACGTTTTGCAGTGTGTTTTTGAACACATGTTTTTGATGTGCTTTGTGGTATTGGGACGTTTGTTGTTATGTTGTTAGGGGGAGGTGTTTGTTTTCATGCAGATGAAAAACGTAAAACACAGCAAAAATGCATACAAAAATGCATAAAAAAACGCAATACCTTTGTTTCTAATGTGATTCCATTGAATTTTATTCAAACAAAAATGCAAACTACTGTGGGAAAAAAAAGTCCCTGACCCTTTCCAAAAAATGTACCAGTTAAAAACACACAGATGTGAACCATTGGAAATCATGTTAAATGGGCTGTAGTGTGTTTCTGCGGGAAACGCACTGGAAACCACACAAGTGTGAACCTAGTGTTATTATGGAGAGGAGAAGACTGGCAGGCGTTCTGTAGTCCCAACAATGCTGCTCCTTCATATAGACAGTACAGTGAGTGAGCATTGTCACCATAGGACAGCACGTATGTCACAGGCTGGATCACCAGGTACAAATAAAGGCTAAAATAGGCTGGAAAAAGGTCATTATGGTTATAGCATAAATGAATAAATTAATAGGAGTCACACAATCTCTGCTTTTCTAGATTCTTTTAGTAAAACATCCATGCAATAATTACAGTCATGGTCTCCGCCAAAAACCAATACCTGTTTGACGTGTCAAGGACACCATGACTGCAATTATTTCATGGGTTTTGATGCATTTTGTTGGATTACAACAACTTTACTGGACCTCTGTCTTGTGCCAGTTCCCCTAACTCTGTGGCAGTCTTTCAGTGAGTTAAATAACATGTGGATCTGGTAAGGTGTGTAGACCTCTGAAAGCATGTGAACTTTATCACCTTTAATAGAAAACATTGTAGAAGCTGTAAATGTGTGATTAGTTGATGCTGGGGCAGAGGCATCAAGGAAGATATATTTTACGGTCCAGTAAAGGCATGTTCTGGGAAGGTGTAAATAGCGCCCAGCTGGCAGTGTTGATTTCCTTTGCTCTTGGTTAGCAGTTACCTCTGAATACTAATTACAACAATTTTCACAATCACCAGGACATCATTTGACATTGATTAATTAGAATGATGGTGAACAGAATCCCATCTGATAAGTTGATGATACATAAATTAAGTATTAGCACTTGGATTTTCCACTGGTACTTTTGAGGTCAAATATGGCTCATATTTAAAGGTACACTGCAGTCAAAACTGAAATCTAATCCTAGAATTTATACAGGTAGCACAGCCTATCTTTCACTGCAAGGCAAGGAAACAGGTTCGTCTTCTTGTAGAATTCTACCTAAAGCCTATCTAGTCTTAAAAATGCTCCTCCTTCCCCCTCCTAAAACCTATACTAACTAACCTGTATAAAAAAGATTTTTATACTTACCTATTTTCAGCCCCTTAATATGGTCATGTGATCCAGGTCCCCTGTGTCTGCCAGCAGCAGCTGCAGGGGAGAGGAGGGACTTCAGACAATGGCTTCACCATTGGAGGCTATAGATGAAAATATAGCTCCTGGCTTTCCCTTCTGTTGTTGGGTGCTCTCCCCTGCAGCTGCTGCTGGTAAGTACTGTATATTTCATTTGTACACAGGGTAGTTAGAATATGTGTTAGGAGGGGAGATGGAGCATTTTTAAGACTAGTTAGTCTTTGGCTGGAATTATATTTAAATGCCTTCCTGCCCAACAGCCTATGACCTTTTCTTTGCTCCCATGTCACTACATTAACCTGTCGATAGTGAAGAAATTACCCGGTACCTCTAGGCATGGGAGTTCATGTGAGTCACTCCTCTTGCTCTCATGTGACAGTGCTTGTGCTTGGTGATTTGGCCCTAATATATGTATGTATGAATGTGAGTTAGGGACTTTAGATTGTACGCCCCTTGAGGGTTAGGGACTGATGTGAATGTACAATATATATGTAAAGCGCTACGTAAATTGACAACACTATATGAGTACCTGTAATCAATAAATATGACCTGTTTTGTAAGTGTTTTTGTTTTGTAAGTGTTTTATGAGTGTTGGCATAACTAGACACGTTGCCAGAGACTATAGTGGATGGAGCAGTCTGAAGGCGCTACAATGCTAAATAGTTTTTTTTACTGCTCACAAATTTGCCTTGGTGTGAACAGACACTGTTGAAATGCATTTTCTCACATCAAAGGATTTTACCATTGCTGAAAAAAGCAGCGAAATTCCTGGAATTGCTTGTTTCATAAACAAGGCTGTTGTGTACTGTAAGTGTGGGGAGGAAAGGGGATGAAAAAGGCAAATGTGTTTTATTCGATCTTACTACAAGCGGCAATTAGAATTCAAATAATTAACATATTACCATTTTACACTATAGACCTTGTAGGCTTGGGGACTGTAAACAATTGTCACGTGGCGTTGCACGTAAAGTAACATATGTCATTGGCACACCTTGGATCTCTTTGCAAGGTCCAAACTTTTATAGAAAGATAACATTATAATCCAAAGTTTTGGAGCCACACAGGACCCCTTCATCATTCATATGTGATGTTACTTATTCCAGATGAAGAGATCCAGTATGGCACATTGTGATTTGATCTTCCAATAAATGTTTTGACTGCAGTTTTGTAATCAGGCTGATCTTTTCCTAGGGTATTAATTATATACAGACTAGTCCCACATACAAAGCAGTCTCTAAGAAACTTAGTCTTCACACTGTTTGGAATTTCCAATACAGCCCTCCTCATTACTATGCCAGTTCATAGAGAGGGTGGTCTAATGTGCAGCCATGCTTCAAGCTTTTTTTTAGGGCAGCATATCTGATGAGTACTTGCGAACACATCATAAACTTGCAAAATTGATTGTACCAAGCTAGCAGATCCATATTACCAAAGGATGCGGAGCCAGTGACGGTGAGTAATGCAGGTGGGTGCTTCTTATCTTGAGAAAGAGCAATAGCAAACTAGAGGTTTTCTAAGATGCCCAGTCAATGTTCCTTCCTGCAATTTATAACCACAGGAAGCCAATGTGTATTGGGACCAAACAATCCCCCTTTATTCAGGCTACAGTCCTAATGAAGGAGGATGTTTGGCTCCCAAAACAGATTGCATTCCTGTGGTTATACTGTTGTAGCATTATGCTCTTCGGAGTTGTTGAAATTTTGGGTCCCCCTTTAGTCCTGCACAGCCAGGCAACACGCATTTTTACATCAACTTGCAACCAGGAAGCAGTAACCAGTCCTTGAGCTTACATAGTTACATAGTTAGTCTGGTTGAAAACAGACAAAAGTCCATCCAGTTCAACCATTAACCTCCCTGGCGGTATTCCCGAGTGTAGCTCGGGGTAAAGTTTCAGTATCACAAGCGGTAACCCTGAGCTACACTCGGGCTTACCATGCGGCATTGCTGCAGGATCTGTTCTTCTCTTACCTTGTCCTGCGCTCCCGCAATGTCCCTCCTGCAGTGTCCCCTGTAATGTCCTCTGTTCGGATGCCGGCATCTGTCTTCTGGGTTCCGTCGGGACGTACGGTGACGGAACGGCGGGAAATTTGAAAATGACAAAAAATGACGTTCACTAAATACACTAAAATCACATAGTAAAACATTACTGTATCAAACCATTTCACATACATTTTGTCCCTAGTGCTTTGTCCTGTGCCCTGCCTACATTTTTACTGTTCTTTCTGCCTGGAAACTGAGAAACGTCCATGGCGTCCAAAAAGCGTCCCTTTAGGTCAAAATCGGTTTTAGACCGGCTAGAGAACAGCGATAGTAAATTAGAACCACTTACAGAATTGAGTGATAATGATTCGTGGGGAAATTCGTCCTCAGGCACTGAAAACGATTTTGCAACTTTGCTCAGTGATGTGTGAACTTGGCGCTATATTTCAAATTTCAGTGTTTTTGGTTTGATGACATTATTGAATTAAATGTATTATTATTATATTATTATTTTTTATGATTATTTATTAAATTATAATATATGATTTCGTGTTTAAAATTTTAACATACCCGGGATGTTTACTAGACTCTTGTTTGGACAGATTTCAGTGAGTTATTCCCAAAATTACAGGCCTACAATAAAAAAAATACATATTTCCATTAAAAAAAAATGTACCGCTTTGAGCACAGAAATATGGACATAATCAGACCGCTAGGGAGGTTAAAAAAAAAAGTTATAATCCTATGCCCACAGTTGATCCAGAGGAAGGCAAAAAAACCCAGCAAAGCGTGATCTAATTTGATCCTGCAGGGAAAAAAATTCCTTCCTGATCCCCTGAGAGGCAATCGTATATTCCCTGGATCAACTTTACCTATAAATGTTAGTAACCAGTTATATTCTGTGTATCTAAGAAAGCTCTCACTGTGAAGAAACCTTTCCATATTTGGAGATTAAATTTCTTTTCCTCCAGACTTAAAGAGTGCCCCCTTGTCCTCTGTGATGACCTCAGGGTGAATAGCTCTACACCAAGTTCACTATATGAACCACTGATGTATTATACATGTTGATCATATCCCCCCTTAATCTCCTCTTCTCAAGAGAGAATAAATTCAGTTCCTCTAATCTTTCCTCATAGCTGAGCCCCTCCATGCCTCTTATCAGTTTGGTTGCCCTTCTCTGTACTTTCTCCAGTTCCCCAATGTTCTTTTTGTGAATTGGTGCCCAAAACTGAACTGCATATTCCAGATGAGGTATTACTAATGATTTGTACAGAGGTAATATGATATCTCTCTCTCTGGAGTCTATACCTCTTTTAATACAAGAGAGGATTTTACTCGCTTTAGAAACATCAAAGCTTGTTTTTTTTAAGTTTTATTAAGAAAATTGAAATTGGATAGGGTAAGGGGGTACAGGATGCCCAATAGAACTGAGAAACTGAGGACAACTTTCTGTAACTAATACAAGTTTTTACAGCAAAACAGTCTCTTTATGAGAGCTAGCCTGTGTCTCCGGTTATACCACCCCAGACCCCAGGTGAATCCTCCTCTCATTCAGCTATCTGAGCGAAATCGCTGAGCAGGTAATCCAGTGCCTGCCATGTTAGAGTAAGTCCTGGGTAGTTGCTAATATGGTTTCCCACCAGAATGCTCCTTCCCCTATCTGGCCAAGGAGGTGCAGGTCTACTCACTTAGTACTTCTCCTGTGTTGCCGGTGGATCGGTGGCTGCTACCAGGCCTTCTGGCCTGCTCCTTCCTTGCCACACAGGTGATCCTCTCTCAGGGGTCCGGTGAAGTTCCAAGCTTTCCTCCTTCCAAGGTCCTCCTGCCTGGAGGTGAGCCCCTCTCCCATACAATCGATAACTCATCAGCTGTCAGCGGGTGTCCCACTGACAGCTGAATGAAAACAAAACATGCCAGCAATTACAAATGGTGAAAAAAACAGTGTTCCCCCCCATCAATGCCAGGCCCTTGGGTCTGGTATAGATTTTAAGGAAAACCCCATACCAATAAAAAAAAAAGGCCCTTAGGCCTGGTATGGATTTTGGAGGAACCTCACACCAAAATAAAAAAAAAAGGCGTGTGGGTCCCCTTACAATCCCAAGGGATTTGGGATCTGGTATGGATCTGGGGGGACCCCACATGATTTTTTTATACAATTTTGGCGTGGTGTTCCCCTTAATATCCATACCAGACCCCTAGGGGTTAGGGGGCCCCCTTCGATGCATCTGAAAAAATACCCCATGTGATACCGCCAGCAAAACCCTGGTGATAAATAGCGCATTTTTTTTACTTTCTGTTGTGTTTGTGAAGTGGACTTAACAGCTTACTGCATTTGTTTTTGCAGTATTTACTGACACATTTTTAATTTTGTGCTAAATATCGCAGAATCGTTTTTTTTGTGAATTGGACATTTTGTTACTGCATGCGATAATTTATGCAAATTAGTCATGTGACCGTGTTATCGCATGCGATAACATTTAGTGAATTGACCCCCGTGTCACTTAAATAAAATGGTATATTAGAGGTACCAGCAGCTTTCATTGTACCATCTGCTCCCGAATGTCAGGTAGTTCTGTACTGGCAAAACTTTCACACTTCTGTAATGTCAGAGCTTTGACCGCTCTCTATGAATCACGTATATTCCCATTCTATAGCAGATCAGAATTCATTGGCAGGCAGGAAGGACCAGGCAAACTTCACCACCCCCAGGACGTGGCTTTGCCCATTCGTAACAGTTTGGCATTCTAGATTCCTGTACTTTAAAGTGACAGGATAACTAGTAGATTTTGTTTTGACTGAAGTTCTCCTTTTAAAAAAGCAGTTTACAAGCAGTATCTCATCACTCTTAAAAAATAGTCCCTAAATGAAAAGCAGTCTTCTAAAGCTGTTTGTATTACAGCCTGTTTGTTAAGCCATGTGTTGCTATGATAGAAGCATGATAGGAATATGTAATAAATGATTGCAATGTGAGATAAGCAAGTGGTATGTAAAGTTCTTCTAACTGTCCAGTGGTTGACCACTTGCCATGATGCATCATCTATCAGGAGACTTGTAGCAGGAGCTTGCCGAGTTCCACAATGTGCTTACACATTGTGATAGGAATGCTGTGTATTATCTAGTTGCCATAACAGGGTTTGTTCATACAATGTCAGTAGACACACCCAGGCCCTTCTAAGAGCAGAATCAGTCTGTATAAAATCATTTTGTGGGGTACTCATTAGCAAGGAGCAAACTGAATGACTCTCCCCATGGGGAGCCATAAGGCAGCTGACCTTCTTATAGAATGTGTTTTTTTCTGGTGCTGTAAAGCTGCAGCCCCTTATTAGCAGGTCAGGCTGAGCCTGCTTAAAGGTTTCCACACCTTTTTATAGTTGCTCGGGGATGTATAGTTTTACATTGTGACATTATACTTCTTGCTTTATACAGTTTCATGTAAAAAATAATTACCCTGCATCAAGTGGAGTGCTGTATTCAGGCATTGTTAGGTCACCAGAAGTTTATTTCACACTTTCATTATATGTTGACTTTAGTAGCCTGCAAAGTTCTAGGAATTCTATAGCCGTTAGGAATAGGGGCTTAATAACAATCAGCTTTACTGTTCTCTGACACCTCTTCTGTCTTCTGTTTGCAGAATAGGCTGGAGCCATTATTCTTTAACTGCAGCCATCATCCAGCTCTGACCCTGTACTATTTCATAAATACATGTCTTAATCAGGATTGTATTTTGATATTGTGTTGTCCTTGGCGCAGTTGAATGATGATGCCTTTTTGCACAAACCTCACCTCTTTTTTTGATGTAGTTATCATATAAATTTATCAAAACCAAAATCCTGGATGTTAGAGTGATCATTTGCTCTGCTCCCACTCTCACTTCTTAGGTTTCTGCAGACTGACATCTGGACTTAAGGCTTTTCCAGTTACATTGAAGTGCCCCTTTACATTGGAAATTAGAGGTAAAGTGCTCCCTAACATTAGTGGTTAGGTAAAGTGCTCCTTACATTGGCGGTCAGTGGTAAAATGCCCCTTTACATTGGTGATAAGTAATAAGGTGACCCTTACATTGGTGGTCAGTTGTAAGTTCCTCCTTTACATTGGTGGCTAGGAAAAGTGTCCTTCTTACATTGATGGGCAATGGCAAAATACCTTGATACATTGGTAAAAAGTGATAAGGTGCGCCTTACATTGGTGGTTAGGGTTAGAGTGCCCCCTTACATTAGCAGTCAGTGGAAAATTGATCCCGGTCTTTCACAGTGAGTATAGCAATGCCCCGCATGTAATTGTAAACACTACTTGTGCACAAAAATTAAAAAAAATATATTTTTTTGCTAAAGTTGGTGGAATTTAGTAATTTTGTTTTGTTTTCCTTGTTCCAGTTATTGTTCCTCAAACTCTAAGGACCCGTTCGCACCAGCCCCATTGGGAAGCTTTGCCTAATGCAGTCCCAATGCATAGACAAGGCAATTTAATATATGTCTTATGGCTTGTTCACACAGGTAGCCAGGGGACCATGAAAGCAATTGGTTGAGCTGCAGTTTTATCACTTTCTGCCATTGAACTTGACCCAATAGAGTTGACAGGAGCACACCGCAACCGTTTGCAATGTGAACGTTTGGAGTGCAGTGGTTTGGCCTTTTTAGGGTTAAAGCAAGTGATGTTTGCCTCCTAGCCACCTGTCAGCAACCCTTTGAAAAGTGAGCCATTGTGAATCACACTTCAGAGGGGCGACAAGGCACTGGGGTTGATTTACTAAAAATGGGTAAAAATGGAGAATGCAAAATCTGGTGCAGTTGTGCATGGTAGCTAATGAACCTCTAAAGCCGGCCATACATGGGTCGAATTCCAAAAGGATTTTCTTTCGAAAATCTTTTCTAAGAATTTTCGTTCGACTTTCACACCACTAGTGGGTCATAGAAACAGCCGATTTTCATGTGACCATCCAATCTGAGTGATTGGGCATACTGGAGAATTTTTTTACATTGGTGGTTAGGGTTAGAGTGCAGACAGTGTTAAATTGATCCCTGTCTTCCCCAGTGAGTATAGCAATACCATGCATGTAATTGTAAACACTATTTGTGCACAAGAATAGAAAAAAATAATTTTTACTAAAGTTGGTGGAATTTAGTCATTTTGTTTTGTTTGCATTGTTCCAGTTATTGTTCCTCAAACTATAAGGACTCATTCACACCAGCCCTATTGGGAAGCTTTGCCCAACGCAGTCCCAATGCATAGACAAGGCAAGTTAACATATGTCTTATGGCTTGTTCACACAGGTAGCCAGGGGACCATAAAAGCAATTGGTTGAGCTGCAGTTTTATCACTTTTTGCCATTGAACTTGACCCAGTAAAGTTGAAAGGACCACATCGCAACCTTTTGCAATGTGAACGGTTGGAGCGCAGTGGTTTGGCCTTTTTAGGGTTAAAGCAAGTGATGTTCGCCTCCTTGCCACCTGTCATCAACCCTTTGAATAGTGAGCCATTGTAAATCACATTTCAGAGGAGTGACAAGGCACTGGGGTTGATTTACTAAAAATGGGTAAAAATGGAAAGTGAAAAATGTGGTGCAGCTGTGCATGGTAGCTAATCAGCGTCTAAAGCCGGCCATACACGGGTCGAATTCCAAAAGAATTTTCTTTCGAAAATCCTTTCTAAGAATTTGCGTTTGACCATCACACCATTAGTGGGTAATAGAAACAGCCTGTTTTCGTGTGACCATCCAATCTGAGTGATCGGGCATGCTGGACATTTTTTGAAAAACGAACAAATTTCAAATCAATGATGGGAGCATTGTGTGAGAAATATAAACGAAAAAAAAAAATGAGCGTGAGCTGTGACCTGGAAAGAAAATTCTTGACCACAAAAATTCTTTTCTGTAGCAACACAAGGTGAAATTGAAGGCTTGGTTGGTTGAGTTTCGAAATCAATGGTGGTGCCATCAGGTTACAAAACGCACAAATTTCTGATTTTCTAAAGAAAATTAATTCGGAATTCGACCCATGTATGACCTGCATAACTTCATCTTGTTCAATTAAGCTTTGACAAAAAATCCTGGAAGCTGATTGGTTTCTATGCACAGCTGCACCAGATTTTGTACTCTCTAGTTTTAGTAAAGCAACCCCTCTCTGTTGGTGTGCGCTAAACAAAGAATGACAGGTAGCATTTTTACACATCGGGTTGCGACTTGCTCTACAACCCACTGCAACAAGCTGCGGTGCAAAGAGTTGAATAAAATGGCAGTGTAGCCATCAGAATAATGTACAGTATGTGTGCCAGGGAATGGGGTTATAGACAATTTAAACAGATTTTTTTTTATATCCTGATTCTAATGCCATGCTTCTTTTTCAATTTTTCTGGTTTACCTAGAGAACCTAAGAAGCAGCATATATGATAATTTAGCACAGTGGCTAAATGGTTAGCACTTCCATCTGGCATTACTAGGGTTGTTGGTTCGAATCCCAACTATGGCATCACCTGCATGGAGTTTGTATGTTTTCCCTGTGCCTGTGTGGGCTTCCTCCAGGTAGTCCGGTTTCCTCCCACACTCCAAAGACATGCTGGTAGGTTAATTGGCTCTGGTCTAAATTGGCCCTAGTATGTGTATGTATGAATGTAAGTTAGGGACCTTAGATTCTACGCCCCCTGAGGGTTAGGGACTGATGTGAATGTATAATATATATGTAAAGTGCTGTGTAAATTGATGGGGCTATATAGGTACCTAAAATAAATAACTTAAGGTGTGATGAATGACTATATTGCTGATAGTAACCACATTTCCGTCATCATCTTTTGATGGGTAGTTGACAAGGAAAGCTACAATCTAGTCGGTTGCCATGAGCAACAGTGATATTTTTTTTTGTTTCCTTCCCTCCAGTTTGTATACATACACCTCAACATCTGATGACATGTGTGAAAGAATACAGAAGCTTTTCATGTCATCTAGCAAACACACACAATCAGAAGCAGCTGGGCCTAAATAGCTTAATAATTACCTCACTGATTAAGGGGCTGACAGGCTCACACTTTTCTTAAATCGCATTATTTAGCCGCAGTCACAAAGTTTTAAGTGATTTTAGGATGTTTGAGACCAATTAGATTCATATAAATGAACCTGAAAGATGTCTTAATGAGGAGGTTCCTTGTAAAACAGGAATTACTTCCAGATAAGAAAGCACATTTGGACCTCTGAAAAGGCGTTCTTGTCTCTTAAATTCGTATCCACGCTAAACTCACCCGCCCTCCGAAATTGCTTCCAAAACATCATTCAGGTCACCACCTAAGAAAAAAACCTGTCTAAATTGCAAAGGCACAATGGAAAGAATTAGATTACATTTCAGTAGCCGGATAGACCTCAATACACGCTAAAACAATGGCGGGATTGAAGGTAAGAGAGGCAAGTAATACATAATGATTGGATACAGCGCCATTGATTAATGAAGCCTGGGGGAGGAATGAGGGGGTAGAATGGAATCAGCAGACAGCCTTTGTGAGTGTATAGCTCTTTTTTTCTATTATGGCTGTCACTTTAAATTTACTTAAAGTGGAACTCCACTTCCTGGCAGCTATTTAGAGCCCATTTATTTTTTGTGCAGTACATTAATGTTATGCTAAGGCAGCCTACTGAAAATAATTGTTACTAAACTAGCTGCTGACAAGACCTGAGCTTGTAATCACACTGAACAGAATACCATTAAGCCCTGGCTCACATATATGCAGCTGTAGGGCCGCATTTTGCACGGACACGAGAGCCCATTAATTTGAATGGACTCCCGTGCCCCGTGACATACAGGGAAGAAGTCCCTGCACTTCTGAAAACGCAGCCCGCACGGGAACCAAGGTTACCAGTATGGTTGCATTTTCCAGTGCAGGAGGCTTGTTATTAGAACTAATGGCACCTGCCCGTGGGTCCGCATTTCTCTGTGCAGGTGGCGCGGCTGCACAGAGGTCCGTGCGGAGGTCCACCCGCACATATGTGAACCAAGCCTTAAGGTCCAGTCCACTTCTAGTTCATTCGCATTGTGTTCAATCTCAAGCCCTGATAAAGGGTGTAGCTGGCCAGCTAAGACCGGTCCTAGGTTGTTAATATGGTTCACATATATGTGTATACCAAACCTGCCAATAACCTCAGTACAGTATATATGTGCATATGTTAAAGCCAAAAGCAGAATCATTGCTGTGATTTATGTCTTTGATTGTTATATGACATTTATATATTCATTGTTAGCAGAAGCAGAAAAGGAAAATATGCCTTTAAGAGTTAGTATATAGGTGAGCCAATCACAGCCAGCCTCACACTGTACAGAGCCTTAACCAATCCCAGCCAGTTTCACATTTATGCCTGTGTAAAACACCCTGCTAGAATATTCTAGAGACACATGCTCACCAGACAGAAGAGGAAACAGACAAAGTTCCAGTCAGAGAAGCTTTATGGAAACAGAGAAGGCCAAATAGGTATTTAATGCACTTGTGTGTTCCTCTATTGTTTAACATTGCAGGTAGATCTGTGTGTAAAACCTGTTGTATGTGTTTACTTGTAGTTCCACCAAATTTATCGAATTTAACGAAATAATCTAACGACATAAGCTAACGAATCTATCGAATTTATCAATCTAACGACATAAGCTAATGAAGTTACAAATCTATCGAATGTATCGAAATAATCTAATGAGATAAGTAATCGAATCTATCAAGATAAGCTATCGAGTCAAACCACTGTAATACGGATTAAACCACTGTAATATGAAAGAAATAAGTCACTGTAAGATAAACGAAACAAGCCATTGTAAGCAGTGTTATATGAAGAAGATTGAAGTTATTAAAGAAGTTAACTAAAGTATTCAGTGTGCTCTTTAAACCTACTGCATCCATAGAGCGGCATTGGAGGAATTACAGAGTAAAGTCAGTCTAATCAAACAAAGAATCAGCAATTGCATAATTTTTCTAATGCCACAGCGCACAAGGCACCAAAGGGTGCTGCGCCTGCCACAAAGGGGGTGTGTTTGGAACCTGAAACATGTTGCTTGCCCTTTGGATTGTTCCCTTGACTTTTACTGGAATAAGGTCATCTCTGGATCTTTTAGCAGAGGTGTAGTGCTTCAATGTACATTTTTGTTATTTTGAAAATAATGGGCTGCCGTTTCCCAAAATTGGCCAGAAAATTGGACGTGTCACAGAGTTTGTAACACAGTGCGTCGCAACACACTATGGTTGGTAGTCATTCATTGCAGTTCATGTCAATGCATGTGTAAGCCTTGTACCGGAGCAAAACGCCAGTCTGGCTTGAGTTTGTGGGATATTATCAGCTCTCCAATGTGAAATGTCACTTTAAGTTGTGGAGTCCTTCCAATGATCAGTAACAACACTTGTGGCCTGACACAAACAGAGACCCTAAGTAAGTAGCTATAGGCCTGTCTCAGTCTCTGGAGGCGCCAACACTGAAATGAGGTGCGTGCACGATCTTAACGACCCAGGTCTGCCTTGTATCCGCTGGTGACTCAGAAAAGAACAAATGTCTCTCCAACAAGCATGCAATCTCATCAGCCTTCCTGGCAGCAATCTTCCTTTCTCTGAACAGGATCAGCGTCTTGAACACCATCAGCTTCACTAGCTGCAGTTCTCACACCTGGATGCCAACGGATTCTCTGCTCACATGGCTCTTTTCCTTCACCATCATCAAAACATGGTTGCAGTCTCTCTTCCTGTTCACTGAGCTCCCATGTGTAAAACCCCAACCCTTCCTGAATATTGAAATATCTATGCAGTCTGAGGCTGTTAGAAAAACAGTGACATCTTGTGGCTAAATTGCAGAATGTCAGTAAAACATTTCAGAACATTTAATTCACAATGAGAGCTGTTTCCCCATCTCACATGCCACCCCACTAGAGGTTGTCGTCCTCGGCAACCCTCCCCATACAAACTCATTCTGGGCATAACGCTGTGGGGGCACACCAGCATTGGGCCTTGTTTATCTTCGTAGAGTGACAGGCTCAGAAACACTGGGGACGTAAGAGCTGTTTCCCCATCTCACACATGTGTGCTGGGGTGCCAGTCATGCCACGAATGGTCCCGCTATACAGCAGTGTATTGTAATGTGTGTTACCATAACATGAGTTGCAGGGGTTAGAAATGTGCACACTATACATATTGCACCCTTGAACTCTGCACTAAGTGTAGTGCACCTATGGACTCTGTACATAGCGAACTCCTGAACTCTGCACTTTGTGTGTAACACACTCCTAAACTCTGCACTCTGTGTGTAACGCACCCCTAAACTCTGCACTCTGTGTGTAATGCACCCCTGAACTCTGCACTTTGTGTGTAATGCACCCCTGAACTCTGCACTTTTTGTGTAGCACATTCCTGGACTCTGCACTTTGTGTGTAGCACAATCCTGGACTCTGCACTTTGTGTGTAGCACAATCCTGGACTCTGCACTTTGTGTGTAGCACAATCCTGGACTCTGCACTTTGTGTGTAGCACAATCCTGGACTCTGCACTTTGTGTGTAGCGCATGCCTGAATTCTGCAAGTAGAACTCTGTATGTAATGCACTCCTGGTATTAATTGCCCCTTTAAGACCATACCCGCTATTAGATGAGGTTTTGCTGTTGTGCTTCATGGTTGCTTTACTGCATCTATTCTCTGAGAAAAAAAGCCCTGCCCGACAATTCAGGCCCTGTGGGTAGGCTGCCTAGCCAGTTCACACCCAAAGGGAAGGCATTGTGAAGAGAGGCAGATGTTGTCCCTGCACTGTCCCCACTCCTCTGGACCCTTTCCCTATCTCTAAGCACGGTCCCTGTTAGACGGGGGACCCTGTCCCTATGCTAGCCAATCACATCAAGCGCACCAAACCCAGGAGCCAGAGTCTTAAATAGACTCTGCCTGACCCAAGATGGAGTCACAAAGGGCACCAGCATCCAATCGGACATGCTTATTTTGAAAACACTATGTAAAATACCCATTTCAGATAATGGATGAGTAAATCTGTTTCCTTATGTCTGTATTGTTGTTTTTGGATTCACAGAATAAAAAATAATGCTTTTATAAGGTTTTGGCCTCCAACAAAAGATGACTTTTGCTTATATGGATACCGGGCAGCAGGCTATTCAAGCAGAATTACAGCCACAGTTGTCATTTTTACATTTGAAGGGACTAAGCAAGGGTTTAAACGTGCTTCAGGTTGTTTTTATGCTTTCATATTTTTTTTTTGTGTGATCCCAATGATCACTGTCAGTAGGACAGGGAATCCCTCAGATATCAAGCTGCATTTAAAGCATATTTAATCCCCTCCAAAAATGTATATATTGTGACTTATCTGTCAGATGTTGTAACTGCATTGGTTTTAATTTTGCAGCTGTTTTTATTTTTTTCATGTTTAACCTCTTCCTGTCTGCCCATTATACATAGACTGCGGATGGGAAGCTTTGCTGATGCTGGCTAACGTACCTGTATGTCAGCCCACATTGATGGCTCCTGCATGGCTCACAAAGCGCATACCCCAGAGCTCGGCGATCGGTGTGTCACCTGGACACAGCGGATCACATCACCGCTGTGTCTGGGTGATCACATTGGTGTTTTACCATGTGACTGCTGTGATCAATCAATGGAAAGTGAAAGTAAAGATCGCTTCTCTCTGCTCTCAGTGTAAGCAAAGAAAAGCGATCATGAAGTGTGTGAGTGTATAGCAGCCTGTCAGGCTGCTTGTATGCTCACAGACTGCTGTTCCAACCACTCCAGTGTCCCTGGTCAGTGCCCATGTGTCCCTGATCACTATATTATATGCATAATAAAACATGCAGCCAACCTCTATCACCTATCCCAGTGTGCACAAAAACACCCCCCTACACCATACCAATGTCTTGATCACCGCCATACCAGTGTCTTGATCACCTTCATACCCCAAACCAACACCCTGATCACTGCCATAAGCTATACCAGCACCCTGATCACTGCCATAAGCCATACCAGCGCCCTGATCACTGCCATAAGCCATACCAGCACCCTGATCACTGCCATAAGCCATACCAGCACCCTGATCACCTCCATACACCATACCAGCGCCCTGATTACTGCCATATAATATACCAGCACCCTGATCACTGCCATAAGCCATACCAGCACCCTGATCACCAACATACCCCTTACCAGCATCCTAATCACCACTGTACCCCATACCAGCATCCTGATCACTGCCATGCCCCAAACCAGCATCCTGATCACCACCATGACCCATACCAGCATCCTGACCACCCCATATGCCATACCAGCGTCCTGATCAATGCCATACCCATTACCAGCCTCCTGATCACCACCTTACCCCATACCAGTGTTCTGATCACGGCCATACCCTATACCAGCGTTCTGATCAATGCCATACCCGTTACCAGCCTCCTGATCACCACCTTACCCCATACAAGTGTTCTGATCACGGCCATACCCTATACCAGCATTTTGAACACCGCCATACCCTATACCCGCATTCTGATCACCACCATACCCCATATTAGAATCCTGATCACCCCCATACCTCATGCTAATGTCCTGATCACCGCCATACTCCATACCAGTGTCCTGATCACTGCCAGACGCCATACTAGACTCCAGCATTTTAGGGTCTCAACTGATCAATTTACAAATATATATCACATAGTTTGTAGACTCTATAGCTGTCACACAGACTAAAAAATATACACTGTTTTGGGTTATTTTTACCCCAAAAATGTAGCAGAATATAGTTTGGCCTAAATTTATGAAGAACAATTATTTATTTGCAAGATTTTTTAACAAAAACTAAGCAAAAATTACTTTTTTGAAAATTTTTGGTATTTTTTCATTTATATAGCAAAAATAAAAAACCAGTGGTGATCAAATACCACCAAAAGAAAGCTCTATCTGTCTCAAAAAAAGGATAATTTCATATGGGTACAGTGTTGCATGACTGAGTAATTGTCACTCAAAGTGTGATACTGCTGAGAGCTGAAAATTGGCCCGGACTGAAAGTGGGTGAAAGCGTCTGTACTGGAAGTGGTTAACCTGGTGATCCTGCCAGTAAGCAACATGAAGCTATAGGGTTGCCCATACACTGTTAGATTTTTTTCATTCACCCAGGAGACAGATTTCCCTACCTACTCTATCTACTCTATCCATCCTGTCAGGATGCTGTATTCTGACAGCCGCTAGCTCCTTCAACTGGCCAGAGGGGACCCAACAGTGCCACACTTTAGCCAGCTTAAGGGTACTGGAATCTTGGGAAGTTAAACATGTATTTTTCTGTAGTAATGCAACCGACACATCTAAGGACTATTAAGTGGCAATATATAGAAATGTTGTTCTTGAGTTTAAATATCCTGTAAAGCCAAACTCCAGGAAACGTGAAAACTATCCCTTGCAGTGGGGCTTTGCCTATAGTGCATGGGTTAATTGCATGTTTAGGTCTAGGGGACTTGTTAAAGTGGATTTACTTACCAGATCTCTCCATTCTGCTAGACCAGTCTCCCCCACATTTAGCGGTCTAAGGTCCTGAAGTCTTCAAGACCAATGCAGGATCAATAGTTCTGCACTGGACATGATGATTCAGAGGGACAGTCTGCACTGACAGAACATGGAGGGATCAGCACGTGCTGGGTGAGCAGAGGATCAGCTTTTACTGTCCCCTAGACTAAACAAGCAGTTATCCCTTGCAGTAAAAGTCTAGCACTCAATTTCAGGTATAGTTTTTAAAGTTTCTAAACAGTACATCTCTGTCATACATGCACAAAGTAGAATTCTAGCCTAAGCTCAAGTGGTCTTCAAAATGTCTCCTCCTCCTCCTAACACCTATGCCAGGGTTTGTCAGCCAGGGTTTCTCTAGCTGTTTCTATGGGTTCCTTGAGCAATGAGCAATTTCTGCCTCTCAGATAAGTTTCCACTGACACCATTGATCTTTTTAGCAATCTGTAAAGGGGTATGTGACGGAAGCGTAGGCGGGACAGAACGCATACGGAGGATGATAAACACACAGTTTTATTGAAATAGGAGAGACAATCAGGGTAACAAGGGTAGCGTCCGGGTAAACAAAAAAAGGGGAGAAGAGGGGGAAGAGTCCAAACAGTGATAATCCGGCTCCGGATAGGGCGATTCAGGTATCAATGGTTCGAGCACTCAGTGGGGCAGTCCAGGTTGCTACAGTAATCCAGGCACGCAATAGGGCAGTCCAGGCAAGTATTAATCCAGGTGTTCAATGGGGCAGGGGCGGACTGACCATTTGGAAACTCGGGCACTGCCCGAGGGCCCGGGGTCAGTAGGGGGCCCCATGAGATGCCCCTGGTACCATTTTCATAGGCTTTTTTGAGTTTAGGCAAGGACACAGGACCCCATGATCCCCTATTACCCGGGGGCCCCATGAGTTGTCAGTCTGCCCCTGGGCAGGGGAGAATATGGGCGTACAATGGGGAAGTCCAGGCAAGGGTAATATGGAGATTCAATGGGGCAGTCCAGGCAGGAAGAATATGGGCATTCAATGGGGCAGTCCTGGCAGGGAAAATATGGGCATTCAATGGGGCAGTCCAGGCAGGGGAGAATATGGGCGTACAATGGGGCAGTCCAGACAAGGGCAATATGAAGATTCAATGGGGTAGTCCAGCAGGGGAGAATATGGGCGTACAATGGGACAGGAACAGCTTTCCAGGGACAAACATCGGTCAGCAGACAAGAACAGCTTTCCAGGGACAAACATTGGTCAACAGACAGGAACAGCTTTCCAGGGACAAACAGCGGTCAGCAGACAGGAACAGCTTTCCAGGGACACAGTGGTCTGCAGACAGGAACAGCTTTCCAGGGACACAGCGGTCAGCAGACAGGGCTTTCCAGGGACACAGCGGTCAGCAGACAGGGCTTTCCAGGGACACAGCGGTCAGCAGACAGGGCTTTCCAGGGACAAACAGCGGTCAGCAGACAGGAACAGCTTTCCAGGGACACAGTGTTCAGCAGACAGGGCTTTCCAGGGACAGACAGTGGTCAGCAGACAGGAACAGCTTTCCAGTGACACAGCAGTCAGCAGGCAGGGATCGCTTCCCAGGGACAAACAGCGATCAGCGGACACTCAGCAGGGTCTGGGCTGTGGGGTCTGGCCTCAGCTCAGACCTCACACAGCTGTTCTCTTCCAGAGCAGGGGACCAACAGACAGCCGGGTCCTGCTCCGGTCTTCTTATTACCGGAGCAGGATGCTTCCTGGTTGCCCCGGCAACGGCCGGCCCTGCGTCAGGTTACCGGGGCAACGAGGCATGCCCCCTCATTCCGGCCGTGCCCAGGGAGCACGGCCCTTGTCTTCGGCGGGCACAGCGCGCGGGAAACCTTGGGGCCGCGCCACGCCTGCCGGGACAAGGAGGGGGGGCACGCAGAGACACCCCAGTGGCCAGCACATGAAGAATCCACGTGCAGGCACAGCGGGGTCTCAGACTCCTCCAGGGGCATCGCTGAGGAGAGGTGCTAACCACACCACAGGGGACAGGTTCCTGACCTCTGGCACAGCCTTTGATGTAGGCTTGTGCCGGACATAGGGACCTGTAAGGGGAAGGGAGGGGGGAGGATGAAGGAGAGCGAAGGGGGAGCCGTGACAGGGTAATTCTTCCCAATGGCCATCACACTAATGTCACATGAGTTGTAGATAAAGTAATTTTTAGCAAGGGACCCAAAATTTATTTCAAGGGTTCCTCTGTGTTGAAAAGGTTGAGAAAGGCTGACCTATGCTGACTAACCTGTGTAGGAAAGATGTACTGTATATACTTACTTTCAGCCTACTCCAGCTCAGTTATATGATCCAACTCCCCAGTGTCAGCCAAAAGTGGCTGCAGGGGAGAGGAGGGAGCACTGACAACAGCTGCACCACTGGAGCCTATGGGTGATGTCATCGCTCTCAGCCATTCCCCGCCATTGTCAAGCGCTCTCTCTTCTTACCTGAAGTTCCCTGACACAGGAGATTACATGACTGGACTAGAGTGGCCAGAAAATAAATAAGTATATACATCTTTTTTACACAGGTTAGTCAGCATAGTTTTTTAAGAGGGGGGGAAGGGAGCATTTTTAAGACTAGTTGAGGTTGGAATTCTACTCTGAAAATGCTGAAAGTGCAGGAAAACTCCTGTTGATATGGAAGAAACTCAGAGTGTACCCAACTCCCTCTTGCACAATTCCCAAGAAGTATTGTCAGCCCTGCCCAGTTGGACTACAAAATGTCTCCCTCTTTCCTAATCTCCATAGGGAGGGGTGGTTTTCTGTAGTTCAAAAGGAAAAACAGGGCAGGGTTGATAACACTGCTTGGGATTTTAGGGCAGCAAAGGCCAAGTGCACAACAAGCTGTCACTGGATTTCTGGTAGATCACCAAGTATTTTTCAGTAGAGAATTGAAGTGTGCAGGTATTGCAGAGATGTACTGCATATGTTGCCCATAACCTGATATTATATATGGTTTTTAAAAGATTTATACCGACTGTAGGTCTCCTTTGCGCAATAAAATTTTCAGGGTATTGATGTTGCTAGTTCTTTATTGATTTCCATGAAAACCGGTGGGGGACAAAATGTTCTGTTCTGGCGTGCATCGCATGCCACAGTGACAGGACGTACATCAGAATACATAAGCGATTGCAGCCACCAATTTGGAAGAACAATATAAATGGTTACAGAGCAATCCCATAAAAAGGAATTTCACATTGGAATTCTCTCACGGACAGCCTACCAGCCTTTTAAACTATGTAATGTTAAAAATGTGTACATACGCTGCAGGAGTCCCCCAAATCCAAATGCAAAAATGGTTCCTCTGAAAGGTCTGTCTTTGTCAAAGGGTCAGGAAGCAGAAATGTTTGAAGTTTTCTTGAAGCTGTGACGCTCCAGAAGTAGAGAGCCATCAGCTTTGCCCTGACATGCATTACTAATCTTCTCTGAATGTACTTTACTTAGGGAACATTGTGCTACTATTACATACATTCAAAACCTATAAGGAAAATATGGAATTTGTCAATGTGCCAATGGAAAAAATATAGCAAAGAATCCCCCCCCCAAAAAAACAAAACACAAGTAAGTGACAATATTCTTACCTATACTACTTAAAACAGATCAACATTTCTTTTATTAAAATAAAAATTAATTGCTTAGGACATTTAAAAATAAAAAAGTACAGCTTTTGCTCTCTCAGGCAGTACTTCCTTTCTGCCATGTCCTCAGTCTTCCAGGTTAAATAACAGCCGGTGTCATTAAAGAATGAGTTCACCTTTTAACAAAAAATAATGAATGCACATTTTTTTGTAAGTAAAAAAAATGTGCATTTATTATTTTTTTGTTTCTGGAGCCTCTAAAGCAGTGGTTCTTAACCTGTGGGTCGCGACCCCTTTGGGGGTCGAACGACCCTTTCACAGGGGTCACCTAAGACCATCGGAAAACACATATTTCCAATGTGTAAAGAGCAGCTACTGTGTTGAAAGCAGCTACTGTGTTGAAAGCAGCTACTGTGTTGAAAGCAGCAGTATTGGAGGTAAAACGACACTTCATGAATTATAATTACTGGGTAAATAATTTTTATGGTTGGGGGTCACCACAACATGAGGAACTGTATTAAAGGGTCGTGGCATTAGGAAGGTTGAGAACCACTGCTCTAAAGCATTGCACCAGCAATCAGCAGATCACTGATGTCATGCAGGTCTCCCCCTGACCTGTCAGTATATTGCGCATACATCCCGTACGGGCAAGCAAATACTTACTGACAGGAAGGATCAATGAAGCTGTGGAGCGCCGTGGTAGTGCATTGAAAACTACAAAGCTGTCTGTAGTTTTCCTATTCACAGAATACTGTGAATGAGTGATGCAGGAGGAGCCCCGCATGGCCATGTTTTTAAAAATTGTGACAGCGGGGAGAAGATCCCCCCCGCTAGCTGTCACAACGGGGATCGGGGGGTGTGGGGGCCAGTCTGATCATAACATGTTACATGTTACACCCTGAATATGGGTGTAACATGTAACATGTTACAAAATGTGAACCTATCCTTTAAAGCAGAGCTCCAGTCAAAATTGAAAAAAAATAAAAGTCTGCAGATACAAAAACTGTAGCCACTCACCTGTCCCTGGATCCAGCGGTGTGTTCCCCAGCACCAGCATCTTCAATGTGACAGCTTGTGGTTTTACAGCTGGGTGCTCACTGCGCATGCGAGTAGCACTGCCCTTTGTGAATGATGCAGTAGTCTTCTGGGACCTACGGGGAGGGAGGGGGGAGGACAACTTCTGCTTCCAATTGCCTAGGTGATCACAGTAGAAGTGGGAGTGGGTACCTGTCAAATTTGGGTTCCCCCTCCGCTTTCCAAAGGTGCCAATCCCTAGTGAGTTGCTCCACTTTTACCCTAAATATTTGGTTATTTATATGCTGCACTTAGATGGCACTGCCTCTCTCTTCACTGTTTCCACACATAGTCCCTTCTAACTCTTCACAAGCAGGCAGCCTCTAAGCCCAGCAATCCATAATTACCGACTGATATTCGGACTTCATAGACCCTTCATTCCCCACCCTTTTTTATTATATCAAACACCTATATTGTATTTCAGTGCTGCAGCGGCCACTCCAACCTCCCCTAAGTGTGCCAAATGACCTTTCCTCGCTATGCTCACTGTACTACTGTGTTGAAGTGGTAGTAAATGTGACTTAAAAAATAAATCTTCTCCCTGCAAAGTAATAAAATGTGCTAGTATGCATTGCATACTAGCTCATTATGAAAGACTTACCTTAGAAGAAACCCTCCAGCGACACATTGTCACCACTGCAGAAGGCTTCCTTCTTTACCCAATCCTCCTTCAAGGTTTGCGGGCTGCGGCTGCTTAAATGGGTGAGTCACCAATGATGTCACTCCTGCGCATGCACATGGGAGTTTTGGTCATGGCACACAGCTCTGAAGGAACGGCACGGGTATTGCCACCAGCTGCTACTCCATAGAATATCTCCTAAACAGCGAATGTTTAGGAGATATTTATTTTACCTGTAGGTAAAAATATACAAAGTGACTTTACTGCTACTTTAAAAAATGTTATTATTTAATTACATGAGCACCATTCAGTGCAACACTGATGAAGAAAAGAAAGGATTCATGGGGGGGATTTACTAAAACTGGTGCACTCAGAATCTGGTGCAGCTGTGCATGTTAGTTAATCAGCTTCTAACTTCAGCTTGTTCAATTAAAGTGATACTAAACACACTGTTTAATTTACATTATCCCTTCTCTTTCTGTATGTGGATGAAGGCACTGTAATTATTTTAATAAAGCATATTCTATAAAGCTTCTAGTCCTCTGCTGCTGGTCACAAACAAAGAAAACAAACAAACGTTGCGATACAGAGTAATAATAAATTATTAATATCAATAAACTGTTTTAAATTGTCATACAAAAATGTATATCTGACATCAAATCTTTATTATTTTTGGAAATATCATGGAGTGGATTTCTGCCAGTCACAGGTCCTTCAGACTATGTCTTAGACCAGTGGTTCTCAACCTTCCTAATGCCGTGACCCTTTAATACAGTTCCTCATGTTGTGGTGACCCCCAACCATAAAATTATTTTCATTGCTACTTCATAACTGTAATTTTGCAGTGGGAGGACTAGCGCCCCATCACTGATGTCAGTGGGATGAATAGTGTCCCATCGTTGGTATCAGTGGGAGGAATAGTGCCCCATCATTGGTGTCAGTGGAAGGAGTAGTGCCACATCACTGATGTCAGTGGGATGAATAGTGTCCCATCGTTGGTATCAGTGGGAGGAATAGTGCCCCATCATTGGTATCAGTGGGAGGAATAGTGTCCCAGCATTGGTGTCTGTGGGAGGAATAGTGCCCCATCATTGGTGTCTGTGGGAGGAATAGTGTCCCATCTTTGGTATCAGTGGGAGGAATAGTGCCACATCACTGATGTCAGTGGGAGGAATAGTGTCCCATTGTTGGTTTCAGTGGGAGGAATAGTGCCCCATCATTGGTGTCAGTGTGGGAGGAATAGTGCCCCATCGTTGGTTTCAGTGGGAGGAATAGTGCCCCATCATTGGTATCAGTGGGAGGAATAGTTCCCCATCATTGGTGTCAGTGTGGGAGGAATAGTGCCCCATCGTTAATGTCAGTGGGAGGAATAGTGTCCCATCGTTGGTTTCAGTGGGAGGAATAGTGCCCCATCATTGGTGTCAGTGTGAGAGGAATAGTGCCCCATCATTGGTGTCAGTGTGTGTGTGGGGGGGATAGTGCCCCATCATTGGTGTCAGTGGGAGGAGTAGTGCCACATCACTGATGTCAGTGGGAAGAATAGTGTCCCAGCATTGATGTCTGTGGGAGCAATAGTGCCCCATCATTGGTGTCAGTGGGAGGAGTAGTGCCACATCACTGATGTCAGTGGGAGGAATGGTGCCACATCATTGATATCAATGGGGAGGAATAGTGTCCCAGCATTGGTGTCAGTGGGAGGAATAGTGCCCCATCATTGGTGTCTGTGGGAGGAATAGTGTCCCATCATTGGTGTCTGTGGGAGGAATAGTGTCCCATCTTTGGTATCAGTGGGAGGAATAGTGCCACATCATTGGTGTCAGTGGGAGGAATAGTGCCCCTTCATTGGTATCAGTGGGAGGAATAGTGCCCCTTCATTGGTATCAGTGGGAGGAATAGTGCCCCATCATTGGTGTCAGTGTGGGAGGAATAGTGCCCCATCATTGATGTCAGTGTGGTGGAGGGGGGAATAGTGCCCCATCATTGGTGTCAGTGTGGGAGGAATAGTGCCCCATCATTGATGTCAGTGTGGTGGAGGGGGGAATAGTACTCCATTGTTGGTTTCAGTGGGAGGAATAGTGCCCCTTCATTGATATCAGTGGGGAGGAATAGTGCCCCATCATTGATATCAGTGGGGAGGAATAGTGCCCCATCATTGATATCAGTGGGAGGAATAGTGCCCTTTCATTGGTATCAGTGAGAGGAATAGTGCCCCATCATTGGTGTCAGTGGGGGGAGGAATAGTGCCCCATCATTGGGGTCAGGGGGGGGAATAGTGGCCCATCATTGGTGTCAGTGGGGGGGGAATAGTGTCCCACCGTTGGTGTCGGTGGGGGGGAATAGTGTCCCACCGTTGGTGTCGGTGGGGGGAGGAATAGTGCCCCATCGTTGGTGTCAGTGGGGGGAGGAATAGTGTCCCATCGTTGGTGTCAGTGGGGGGAGGAATAGGTTGAGAACCGCTGTCTTAGAATAATAGGCAGGTGATGTATCCATCAATAAAGATGTAATATCCCACCCCTATTGTGTTTAGCTGGTTAGTAGGCATAGAGGAGGACAAAGGGAGTGGACTGTCATTTACAACGGCGTATACACATACATGTGTGACTCAATAGTCACATCTGCTGTTCAGATGTAATAGGGAGGAAATGCTCAGCTTAGAAACTCACTGTAAACTGAGCATGTGCAGTGCTGCCAACACTGCTCTGCAAAATCCCCAACTGCACTGGGGACATGGACAGAAAGTGGAGATAGAATACACCAGGATCAACCAGGTTTTTTTGCAGAATACAGGAAACAAATCTCATAGTGACTGAGTGAGTATGAACAGCATGTAATACAGCATTTATTGATAGTTTTTTTATGATGTGGGTTTAGTGACACTTTAAGCCTTGACAGTAAAACCTGGAAGCTGCAGAGATGCACCAGATTTTGCATGCTCCAGTTTTAGTAAATCTCCCCCATGGCATCATCACACTGGCTAATAGACCTTTTGAAAAAAGAGATGTACAGTTGTGTTCAAAATAATAGCAGTGTGTTGAAACAAGTGAATAAAGCTCAAAATCTTTCTAATAGCTTTTATTTCCATACAAACAAATACATTGGGAACACTACACATTCTATTCCAAATCAAAACATGAAGAACAATATATCAAATTTGTGTTGTTCCTCTAAAAAAATTGAAGAAATGTGAATATTAGACTGTTCAAAAAAATAGCAGTGTTTGTATTCTTCTTTACAAACTCAAACATTCACTATATAAACTGAAAAATGTTTGAAGATTTTGCTTTCCTTTGAATCACTTAATGAATATTCAGTTGTATAAGCACTGTTTATGAGAACTGCTGTACATCTGTGTTGCATGGAGTCAACCAACTTCTGGCACCTGTGAACAGGTATTCCAGCCCAGGATGATTGGACTACATTCCACAGTTCTTCTCTATTTCTTGGTTTTGCCTCAGAAACTGCACTTTTGATGTCACCCCACAAGTTTTCTATTGGATTAAGATCCGGGGATTGGGCTGGCCACTCCATAACGTCAATCTTGTTGGTCTGGAACCAAGATGTTCCACGTTTACTGGTGTGTTTGGGGTCGTTGTCTTGTTGGAACACCCATTTCAAGGGCATTTCCTCTTCAGCATAAGGCAGCATGACCTCTTCAAGTATTCCGATGTATTCAAACTGATCCATAATCCCCGGTATGCGATAAATAGGCCCAACACCATAGTATGAGACACATCCCCATATCATAATGCTTGCGCAACCATGCTTCACTATCTTCACAGTGTACTGTGGCTTGAATTCAGTGTTTGGGGGTCGTCTGACAACTGTCTCCGGCCACTAGACCCAAAAAGAATAATCTTACTTTCATCAGTCCACAAAATGTTGCGCCATTTCTCTTTATGCCAGTCAATGTGCTTTTTGGCAAATTGTAACCTCTTCAGCACATGTCTTTTTTTCAACAGTGGGACTTTGCGGGGGCTTCTTGCAGATAGCTTGGCTTCACATAGGCGTCTTCTAATTGTAACAGTACTCACAGGTAACTTTAGACCTTCTTTGATCCTCCTGGAGCTGATTGTTGGCTGAGTCCTTGCCATTATGGCTATTCTTCTATCCATTCGAATGGTAGTTTTTCGCTTTCTTCCACATCTTTCAGGTTTTGGTTGCCATTTTAAACCATTTGCGATCATTTTAGCTGAGCAGCCTATCATTTTCTACACTTCTTTATATGTTTTCCCCTCTCCAATCAACTTTTTAATCAAGGTACGCTGTTCTTCTCAACAATGTCTGGAACGACCCATTTTCCTCAGAATTTCAGAGAGAAATGCACTGTAACCAGCATGTACAACATTTGCTGCCTTCCTTCCTTAAATAAGGGCAATAATTGCCACCTGTTTTTCAAAGAATGAATGACCTCACTAATAGAACTCCACACTGCTATTATTTTGAACATGCCCCTTTCAATTAGTGATTCAATTACACAGAATCAGCAGCATGCATGTCATGACTGTTGGGTCTGTTGGATTTCTATTACTCTACTACACCTGCTAGTAAATTATTTGCCATGTAGAAATATCATTTCTACCAAAAACAGTGATTGATCAGGTTAGTGATGTCTGACTGCTATTATTTTGAACACAACTGTATGCATTTTTAAGGTGGTGAGAGAGTCCAGTTATGTGACCTGTCAAAGTCAAATGACAAAGTGTAAAGGGTCTGCTGCAGATAAGTAATAGTTACAGGTCTTGCCCCATCCCCTGCCTGTGACTGGACAGTGAAGGAGAAGCAGCATACCAATGGGCTTGTCTCTCATGGCACATGTTAACCTCTTGGCACTGGCGCCTCCCGACCCTTTAAGAGTTTTAGAAGCCGGGAGGCGGGGCGGAGTTTTAGGGTTATGTGATCACCGTGATTCGCCATCACGGCGGTCACATGATCGGAAAAGGTCCCGATCGAAAGGGGAGGTTGGGACCTTTCCGGCAGTAGTGGACATATGTGCTCACGCTCTCAGTACATATGTCATTTCTAATTGCACGTAAATATGCGGCCGCTTGGCGACAAGGCCCGGAAGCTGAGAGGCCACATATTTGCGTGCCATCGGTGTCAAGGGGTTAACTAACTGGCTTCTCGTGCTTTGTCTCCTTTTCCCAGTCTGACCTCTTCTGTTAAGGAGATTACAAGGCTGATAGCAGGTCACTTTCAGGTACTTGCACTGCTTGCATTAAAAAAATTATTTAATAATGTTTTATAAATACAGTTGTTAATTTGTGTCTTTTATATCTGTATAAAGTTCAGCTTTACTTATTTAAATTCCCTGTAAAAAATATTTGAAGTGTGCCACAAATGTGAATAGTGAGGGTTTTCATAATCTCATGGTAAGCTAGATGTAGAGATGTTGCATCATGAGTGAAACTTTTGGAGACCTTTGAGAAGGATTAGATCTGGAGTGCCTTCTCTCTTTATTACATTGTACCCAAATTCTAACTGTTGACTCACAAGAATAATTATGTTTTGTCTGATGACCCGACGTGCCATCAATAATAAGACCCTCCTGGCCATTAAACGGTATTTTCCTAATAGGTGCACGCTTTGGCCAATCAGAGGGCAGCATTCTTCGTCTGCTCAACCTAAAGATTTCCATTTGAAAAATGAGCCCTGCCTTGTCTCTGCGAAAAATAATAAATAAAAGCAGGTGTGAAGGCTTGGAATTGAAAACAGCTGGAAAGGACGGATGTGAGCTGACTTCTCCGGAGCTTCACTCTTTAATCCCTGCGGTTCAGCGTGAATATTTCCTTTCTGACGCAATGCAGAAGTAATAAAATGGAGTGCAGCATATGGAGGAGTCTTTAAGACATAGAGGACTATCATGGTAAAGCCTGAGATTAACCGATTAGTTGCCATGTTCCCCTTAGAGGCTGCAGTGCTACATTTACCTCCCATGATACAGAAGGGTTAACCCCTAATGCTTAAGTCAGCCTTTTCTGTTAAACAGGATTGCAGCAGATAGCTGGCTAAATGTAACATATTTTTATTGTTGCTACTTACCAGTTGTGCAATATTTCTATCAACTTTTTTCATCTTCTGTATGGGAAAGAGAGTATGGAGGTGCACAGTGTGATGTATGAGAAATTGGCGTTAAAAGGAAACGATTACTCGAAATGTAAGGAAAGTGGATGCAGGAAAAGCACTCTTTACTAATTTATGTGGCTGATATGTCTCTGCTTCACATTCATGACAATGATAAAGATGGTGTTCCAGGGCTGAGATAGAATCCCTCTAAGAGAAAAACACGTATTCACATTGACCCAGACTTCTTACTCAAGCCATGTCTTTGTTAATCCACCTAACTGTCCGAACCTCTGATTGGTCACGGAAGTGTTTGGCCCCCTATTAGCTAGGGAACATGACCTTAGATATTGAGGAACCATAACCCTATCCCTTTGTGTATGCACACAGTACTGACCACTTGTCAGCTCTAATATGGAATTCACATGGTTTTGTTAAAAAAAAACAAAGCCATTAGATTTTTTAAGCCAGTTTTACCTAAACAGTCTGCATGGCAAAATTTGAGGCTAATTCAGACAAAACCTTGGTGAAGGTGAATAAGTGAAAAGGTATTTCAACATGACAAACTCTAGGAATTAAAGGAGTACTATGGTCACAGCATACACTTTATTTTTATAACATCATCATGCATTTGGAGTCATGCACCCACACCCACATTAGGAGCAGCAGCATCCCATTTGACAGCAATAGGACTGTCCAGTACGTATTGAACAAAGACAATCCAATATAAGCTTACTTGGAAAAAAAATCTGTTTTCAGATTGTGAGTTCCGCCTGTCTGCTGGTCAACTGTTCCAACTGTTTCAGATTTTAAAGACTATGTATCCCATGGTAACTTGCTGCCTGCAAGCAGTGATTCCTGTACAGTAAATAAATTAGTGGGGATCTTGACAAAATTAGTTTAAACATGTAAGATGTTTTGAGCGTTAGAAGACTGGATGGGGTAGCAAGGTGTGCTGATGCACTGAGAGAACATTTTGATGCATGCAGTGCTTTTCTTGTAAATTTTGAGCATTTGCTCCACAGTGCGTACAGCTACAGATGTCAGGAAGGGCATGTTTTAAAGTAGCACAATACCAAAAAGGGCTGCGCAACCAAAATATTATATATAAGTGTACACTTATATAAATACCTACAACCAAAAATGTGGAAGTAAATATGTAATAGCTGTTATATTATGTAATCCATTTATCTTGCATTTAGTTTTATCACTAAGCTATTAGATATTATTTACTTACACATTTTTGATTGTAGGTATTTATATAAGTGTACACTTATAGATAATATTTTAGTTGCGCAGCTCCTTTGGGTATGGTGTTATATTTGATGTGCGAACATATGACAGGCACTTGCAGCAACACTTTATTCTGATATTTTATAATATTTTTGTAGTTTTGCAATTTATTGGTGGGATTTTCTATTTATTTTGTCTATTTTTTTTTTGTGAGCATGGGATTATTATATTCTAACGTAGTCCACCACAAGTCCACACTATTAGATCTTCAAACGTTGAAAATATCTTCAAATCACAGATACTTCAAAAAAATATAAACTAAATATAGTGCATTAACTTTTTTAAACCAATATTTCAATACAATATTTGTGATACCATGCAAAACATTTGAATTTATGTAGGACATTTTTGGAGATAAGGAAGGGGAGAAATTTTTTCATGAATGGCTTAATGAAAAGGTTTTTATATTTGCACTTTCAAGAGTGAAAGGTTTACTTTTGTTCGGGAATATTTAGAGAATTTGAATTTGTGATTCTAAAGTAGGTTTAGCAGTTTTTAGGGGTATGTGTATGCAGTGGGGCAAAAACGCATTTAGACAGTCACCAATTGTGCACGTTCTCCCACTTAAAAAGATGAGAGAGGCCTGTAATTGGCATCATAGGTACAACTCAACTATGAGAGACAAAATGAGAAAAAAAATCCAGACAAACACATTGGCTGATTTGGAAAGAATTTATTTGCAAATTATGGTGGAAAATAAGTATTTGGTCAATATCAAAAGTTCATCTCAGTACTTTGTTATATATCCTTTGTTGGCAATGACAGAAGTCAAACGTTTCCTGTAAGTCTTCACAAGGTTGGCACACACTGTTGCTGGTATGTTGGTCCATTCCTCCATGCAGATCTCCTCTAGAGCAGTGATGTTTTGGGGCTGTCGTTGGGCAACACGGACTTTCAACTCCCTCCAAAGGTTTTCTATGGGGTTGAGATCTGAAAACTGGCTAGGCCACTCCAGGACCTTGAAATGCTTCTTACGAAGCCACTCCTTCGTTGCCCGGGCGGTATGTTTGGGATCATTGTCATGTTGGAAGACCCAGCCACGTTTCCTCTTCAATGCCCTTGCTGATGGAAGGAGGTTTGCACTCAAAATCTCACAATACATGGCCCCATTCTTTCTGTCCTGTGCATGGATCAGTCGTCCTGGTCTCTTTACGGAGAAACAGCCCCAAAGCATGATGTTGCCACCCCCATGCTTCACAGTAGGTATGGTGTTCTTTGGATGCAACTCAGCATTCTCTCTCCTCCAAACACGACGAGTTGTGTTTCTACCAAACAGTTCTATTTTGGTTTCATCTGACCATATGACATTCTCCCAATCCTCTTCTGCATCATCCAAATGCTCTCTAGCAAACTTCAGACGGGCCCGGACATGTACTGGCTTAAGCAGGGGGGCACGTCTGGCACTGCAGGATCTGAGTCCCTGGTGGCGTAGTGTGTTACTGATTGTAGCCTTTGTTACGTTGGTCCCAGCTCTCTGCAGGTCATTCACTAGGTCCCCCCGTGTGGTCCTGGGATTTTTGCTCACCGTTCTTGTGATCATTTTGACCCCACAGGGTGAGATCTTGCGTGGAGCCCCAGATCGAGGGAGATTATCAGTGGTCTTGTATGTCTTCCATTTTCTAATTATTGCTCCCACAGTTGATTTGTTCACACCAAGCTGGTTGCCTATTGCAGATTCAGTCTTCCCAGCCTGATGCAGGTCTACAATTTTGTTTCTGGTGTCCTTCGACAGCTCTTTGGTCTTCACCATAGTGGAGTTTGGAGTGTGACTGTTTGAGGTTGTGGACAGGTTGTCTTTTATACTGATAACCAGTTCAAACAGGTGCCATTGATACAGGTAATGAGTGCAGGACACAGGAGCCTCTTAAAGAAGAAGGTACAGGTCTGTGAGAGCCAGAAATCTTGCTTGTTTGTAGGTGACCAAATACTTATTTTCCACCATAATTTGCAAATAAATTCTTTCCAAATCGGCCAATGTGATTGTCTGGATTTTTTTTTCTCATTTTGTCTCTCATAGTTGAGGTCTACCTATGATGCAAATTACAGGTCTCTCTCATCTTTTTAAGTGGGAGAACTTGCACAATTGGTGGCTGACTAAAATTTTTTTTGCCCCACTGTATATATATATATATATATATATACAGTCAGGTCCATAAATATTGGGACATCGACACAATTCTAACATTTTTGGCTCTATACACCACCACAATGGATTTGAAATGAAACAAACAAGATGTGCTTTAACTGCAGACTGTCAGCTTTAATTTGAGGGTATTTACATCCAAATCAGGTGAACGGCGTAGGAATTACAACAGTTTGCATATGTGCCTCCTACTTATTAAGGGACCAAAAGTAATGGGACAGAATAATAATCATAAATCAAAATTTCACTTTTTAATACTTGGTTGCAAATCCTTTGCAGTCAATTACAGCCTGAAGTCTGGAACGCATAGACATCAGCAGACGCTGGGTTTCATCCCTGGTGATGCTCTGCGAGGCCTCTACTGCAACTGTCTTCAGTTCCTGCTTGTTCTTGGGGCATTTTCCCTTCAGTTTTGTCTTCAGCAAGTGAAATGCATGCTCAATTGGATTCAGGTCAGGTGATTGACTTGGCCATTGCATAACATTCCACTTCTTTCCCTTAAAAAACTCTTTGGTGGCTTTTGCAGTATGATTTGGGTCATTGTCCATCTGCACTGTGAAGCGGCGTCCAATGAGTTCTGAAGCATTTGGCTGAATATGAGCAGATAATATTCCCGAAACACTTCAGAATTCATCCTACTGCTTTTGTCAGCAGTCACATCATCAGTAAATACAAGAGAACCAGTTCCATTGGCAGCCATACATGCCCACACCATGACACTACCACCACCATGCTTCACTGATGAGGTGGTATGCTTAGGATCATGAACAGTTCCTTTCCTTCTCCATACTCTTCTCTTCCCATCACTCTGGTACAAGTTGATCTTGGTCTCATCTATCCATAGGATGTTGTTCCAGAACTGTGAAGGCTTTTTTAGATGTCGTTTGGCAAACTCTAATCTGGCCTTCCTGTTTTTGAGGCTCACCAATGGTTTACATCTTGTGGTGAACCCTCTGTATTCACTCTGGTGAAGTCTTCTCTTGATTGTTGACTTTGACACACATACACCTACCTCCTGGAGAGTGTTCTTGATCTGGCCAACTGTTGTGAAGGGTGTTTTCTTCACCAGGGAAACAATTCTTCGGTCATCCACCACAGTTGTTTTCCGTGGTCTTCCGGGTCTTTTGGTGTTGCTGAGCTCACCGCTGCGTTCCATCTTTGTAAGAATGTTCCAAACAGTTGTTTTGGCCACGCCTAATGTTTTTGCTATCTCTCTGATGGGTTTGTTTTGTTTTTTCAGCCTAATGATGGCTTGCTTCACTGATAGTGACAGCTCTTTGGATCTCATCTTGAGAGTTGACAACAACAGATTCCAAATGCAAATAGCACACTTGAAATGAACTCTGGACTTTTTATCTGCTCATTGTAATTGGGATAATGAGGGAATAACACACCCCTGGCTATGGAACAGCTGAGAAGCCAATTGTCCCATTACTTTTGGTCCCTTAGCAAGTGGGAGGCACATATGCAAACTGTTGTAATTCCTACACCGGTCACCTGATTTGGATGTAAATACCCTTTAAATTAAAGCTGACAGTCTGCAGTTAAAGCAAATCTTGTTCGTTTCATTTCAAATCCATTGTGGTGGTGTATAGAGCCAAAAATGTTAGAATTGTGTCGATGTCCCAATATTTATGGACCTGACTGTATATACTGTATATATATATTTTTTTTAATAATGATAGCCTGGCCACAGGTTCACTTTAAACTACAATTTAGCTTTAAACTTGCTATATCTTGCAGTCTAAGTAGAACTTAAGAGCAGCATTCCAATCAGCAGCTAGTACTGGTGCACATAATCAATGAGAATGTGTTTTACTTGACTGTTTATTTGCACTTTACATCAGTATTGTTAATTTCTGTAAAGAGATTAAATAATTTGCAGGATTCTCAAGAACATATACTTAAATACATATTTCAGAGCTTAGAAACAGAGTATAAGCATTGTTATATCATAGAAGAAGTATGCACACTTGAAACAATAATACAAAGGAAAGCATGTCTGCCTTAATATTATCTCACATACAGCTCTGTATGTATAAACAATAGGAGAGTCATGCTCATTAAAACCACAGTAGAATAATACAGTAGATTTTATGGTACATTGTTTTTGGCACTGGGAAGTCAACACTTTTTGTCCTTAGTACATCAATTGTGGTGGTAATAGTATGTGTTCCTGATCATTAACCTATCCCCTTTGGATCTGCGTACATTTTTCAATATTCCACAAGGAAAATTGTCTTCCATGGGACTTTAATGCACCCATAACAACATCAATACATAAAAAATAATTTTTATTAATACATTTGTTTTAAAAAAGATAAATGCAATTTTTGGATCTGGCTTTAAAGTATGTACAATAATACAACCTGTACCCAGGGGCGGACTGACCATTTGGAAACTCGGGCACTGCCCGAGGGCCCGGGGTCAGTGGTAGGCCCCATGAGATGCCCCTGGTACCTTTTTCATAGGCTTTTTTGAGTTTGGGCAAGGACACAGGGGCCCCATGATCCCCTATTGCCCGGGGGCCCCATGAGTTGTCAGTCCGCCCCTGCCTGTACTGCTAACATTTTACAACACATGATCTGATATCAAATAGGAAATTATAAACAGCCAATTTTACCAGCTTTTGCTACAATATGATCTATCTCTAATGCGTTTTGATTATTGTATAAACTTCATCAGGGGGAATGATGAGGTACATATATGCCAGAGTAAATAAAATCATCTTATGGACCCAAAAGGCTCATGCAGTCCAGCATCAAGACCCTCAAGGAGCCAGGATAGCCATCCATGGCCAGACTGGGAGAATAACCATCCACAACCCTCCACAATCAATACCCCAAGCTATTGAATTCTTGTGTGGAATGGTGTAGAAGGTAATGCAATGGCCACTCAAAACTGGATCTCCACAAATCACACGCTATTTAATTCTTAGCATGATGAACACGAGGATGATGGATAAACATTAAGGAATCAGAGTGGCCACAACACGTCTGCACCCAACAGCCAGACCAACAACTTTGTTGGGTGCAGAAGTGTCGCAGTCACTCTGATACCTTAAGGTTTCTTTATCTTCCTGTTCTTGTTCATCATGCTAAGCATTAAATAGCATATGATTTGTGGACATCTAATTTTGAATGGCTATTGCATTACCTTCTGCACCCTCCCACACAAGAATTCAATACTTTTCGGTATTGGTCGTGAGCCGTTGTTCTCCCGGCCTGGCTTTGGATGGCTATCCTGGCTCTTGGGGGTCTTTATGCTGGACTGCACAAGCCTTTTGGGTCCATAAGGTGATTTTTGAATGACCTTTTTTTCTCTCTGGCATATATGTACCTCAACATTCCCCCTGATGAAGATTATACAGTAATCGAAACGTGTTAGAGATAGATCATATTGTAGCAAAAGCTTGTAAAATTGGCTGTTTATAATTTGCTATTTGATGTCAGATCATGTGTTCTAAAACTTTAGGGTACAGGTTGTATGGTTGTACATACTTTAAAATCAGATCCATAAATTGCTTTTAGCAGTTTTAAAACAAATTTTGTATCCATGAAAACTTTTTTTATACTGATGTTTTTATGGCTGCATTAAAGTCCTGTTTGAAACAATTTTCCTTGTGACTTAGTCAAGGGACGAAGCAGCCCTTGACTCAAGATCACTCACCTACTCTTACTATAATTTGTTCAATATTTAGCATTATTTATGGTTAGAAACATTTTTTTTAAGTATTTTGATGTTACCATTTGAATACATTTCATTTTACAATAAAACGTATATTACAGGGTGTGCCCATGACACTGGTGTCAAAGAGCATTAAGCATTTAACAGGGAGAGCAAAGCAGATACTGTTTTGTTTCAGACTATCCCTCTATAATTGAAACTCAGGTTAAGTTATGAGCTCTTGAAACAGGCCTGTCAGAAAGGCAGCCTAACAGCCAAATAAATGGGGCTCATATGTCATGCTTATGATATTGCTGCAAATTACAAGCCAGAGGCTTGGCATTGTCCACCTGCATACATAAGTAAGGAACTTTACAGTTTCTCAAAAAAAAACAAAGCACAAAACAAATTTCTTTTGAAAACTATACAATGAGGTATGATGCTGAAAAATAGATTTTGAGTTTACATACACTAAAAAAATACATAGGCAGCCATTGTTGATTAGTTTTTTGAGAATACTGGTTGCCTGGCTGTTATTCTGATGCAGTAAATTTAACATATATAGTCACTGATCTGCAACAGTTATGTAGAGCAGACATCAGTGGCCAAACTCCTACTCTGCGTCTATCATTCACAGTGCATTGAATATCGAGACAGACCACAGATTTGCATTTTCAGAGACCAGCAATGGTGTTCCATATATTCCTTACCAGTACTGGTTTGCTTCAAAACAGATTTACATTTCTCTGTTGCTGTGCTGTAGAAGATATTTATATAAACCATCTGAGGCGCTTTGCATGTGTTCCATAGACGTCTCTATCCCCTGATAAACACATCTCCCTTTAAACCATGCATTACATTTAAAGTGCTGAGTCGGGAAAACTGAACATCAGATTAAAAAGGCTTGTTGACTATTGCTTTCTATAATGTACGATAGAAAAATTATTACATTTTTTTTTAATTCAAGGTTGGGGATGCAAAATTAAAGTAATTACATTCTGATATCAGGAAATATGGAGCTTACTAAGTCAGCTAGAAGAATATTATAGCCCCGTTCATATACTATATTAAAACCTTGATAGAAGCAGGATGTTACAACATTTCCACGTCTTGGAATAAAGCGCGTTGTTTATTGTTGCCCGCATGTTAACGGCTCTTATAAATTTACTCTTCTTTTATGTTCTGCGTCTACCCACTTTTAATATTCCTGTGATTCATTTTGGACACATCATGAATTTGAAAGTTGGTTAAATTATTGAACAATAAAAATGGTATAAAAATAACATGGGAAGGGAGGTGCTTTATTGCTCCCCACTCCTCAATTTCTAAAGGGAGAAACTTTCACATTACTTTAACATGATCTATACACTGTAATATTCCATGGACAAGGCTGGCAGTTTCTACTTTTATTGATGAATGGTATGATTGGATTTGCTCAGTGTTGTGTATTTCATATATATTTACATGCAATTGAGCATTATTGGGTTACGTAATAAACTGTGGTCTGCAAGAAAGGAATGAAAAGGACATACTGGGCCTTCCACAAACAGCGGGGACTCTGCCAGCTGATGCCACTAACATAAACCCTGAACTTGAAGCAAATATAAAAGGAACAAATTAATGCAATGCTGTACTGATTAATCCATCATTTAATTTATTTTTTGGATGCAAGCGTGTACATACCTGGCCTATCAGCCTCTTGCAGTCTCTTTACAGCAGAGCTCATGGGGGATTGAAAAGCAGCACAATAAACCAGTTGTCCTGCAGTGCATATAGCATGTTGATAGAAGGAGAGAGCAGAGTGATAAAGATGAGCTCTTCAGTCTTATGCTTTTCCATCATCCTTTAGTCACAAGTTGGGGAATGTCAAGACCTGAAAGTGTTACTGAACTACAACAGAATAAAATCAGGTCTGCTGCCCTGCCAGACTGGGCCATGCTGTGTGGATAGGTGTTTAAAGCTTAGATTTGAACAGGCAGAAATACAGATCCTTTGGAGGACAAGATAGCCCCATTATATGTATTTCATCTGTGCATTTAGCTGTATGTATAGAGTTCAGCTTTAAAGTATATATGAACTCTCACCTTGCAAAACCACCCATTCAATTTCAAATAGAAATGAAAGGTGAAACATTTGTACATACATATAGAAAGACATTATAAATACCTTTTTTCTTTTTTTTTTTAAGTGATCACATACCCTCCTTTCTCAGAAGAGAAACAGCAGTACACGGGTTTTCTCAGAAGAGAAACAGCAGTACACTTGTCTTCTCAGTGAATGGCTGTGTAGGGGAAGGCATGTCAGTGGAAGTCTGATCATTGGAGAAGAGCAGGCTGAGTTCCTAGCACAGAAAACTGACCACACTGTGCTCTCATGCCGAGTGTGGTCAGTTTTTAATAAGAAAGCAGAAGGACAGGCAGGAACACCAGGGATTTCACACAAAAGACAGCAATACAATGAGAATAGGATACTTTTTCATACAAGTACACAGTACAGCAGGCACATATCAGGAATATAAAATGTGGGATTTACGTATTCTTTAAATGTGAAGCCTACCCAAAGTTACTATTTCAGTTTTATTTGAATAAAATAAATGCTTGCTTCTTGAATCTCTGAGATTTACTCCCTTGTAGACAAACTCTCTTATTATTTTCCACACATTATTGATACATGCCCTTAATTACTTGACACAATTTGGATTTGTAATGGTCATTAGGCAGAATTGGAGAGAGAAATAGAAATCAATGTGAACATTAAACGGCCTAGAAATTAGCTTGATAGGGATGAGTTTGGAAACATTTTGCTAGACCTTTAAATCTGATAGTTTTATACTCTTCGGATGGGAGAGGTATGTCTGATATATTATGAATGACATGAGGAATAGTGTTAAAACTAATCATTTTATTATCTCTTATAAGTTGCATTTGTGGCCAATATAACTTGATATACTCTAAATAAAAATAAATACACAGTTTGAGTTCATTTTCATTTCTGTGCTCTCACAGCTTACCGTCTACAGGTAGAGCTTGTCAATCAAGGTAGCACATTTGTTGCTCTTACTGATGACTTATTATTCTTACACAGACAGAAGATAAGTATTCAAGTAATTCTACTGTTAGACTGTATTAAGCGCAAATTAGATCAATGTAATTAAAGATAGACTCCAGGAAAAGCAATTATTGTCTTAATACAAGAGTCATGTGTATTCTTGGTGTGCTTTGTGTATTTCTTCCAAGATATGTGCAGTAATCCAGTGTGTAGGAGCTTTGCGCAATATAGACCTACAATACAAGAGAACTGGCTTGGTACATAAGTAAGGCGTAGCTCAGTCCCAAAACTTTATTTCATTAACTCATACAAAAGAAATGCCCATGGGACTTTTGAAAAGATATGTCATGAAGAAGACACTCCAATATTTAAAAAAAAATCATACAACTTCAGCACATATAAATATTAAAACATACACTATATTGCCAAAATTATTGGGGCATCCCTCTAAATCATTGCGTTCAGGTTTTCCAATCACCTCCATGGCCACAGGTGTGTAAAATCAAGCACTTAAGCATGCAGACTGCTTCTACAAACATTTGTGAAAGAGTGGGTCGCTCTCAGGAGCTTAGTGAATTCACGTGTGGTACCATGATAGGTTGCCATCTGTGCAATAAATCCATCCGTGACATTTCCTTGCTAATAAATATTCCGCGGTCAACTGTTAGTGGTATTATAACAAAGTGGAAGTAACTGGGAACAACAGCAACTCAGCCACGAAGTGGTAGGCCATGTAAAATGACAGAGTGGGGTCAATTGCATGCTGAAGCGCACAGTATCCAGAAGTCGCCAACTGTCTGCACAGTCAATAGCTATAGACCTCCAAACTTTGTGTGGCCTTCAAATTAGCACAGCAACAGTGCGTTGAGAGCTTCATGGGATGGCAATCTGATGGACGTATCTGGGTTTTTCAGTTGCCAGGAAAGCGTACTTGCCTGACTGTATTGTGACAAGTGTAAAGTTTGGTGGAGGGGGGATTATGGTGTGGGGTTGTTTTTCAGGGGTTGGGCTTGGCCTCTTAGTTCCAGTGAAGGGAACTCTTAAGGCGTCAGCATACAAAGACATTTTGGACAATTTCATGCTTCCACCTTTGTGGGAACAGTTTGGGGATGGCCCCTTCCTGTTCCAACATGACTGCACACCAGTGCACAAAGAAAGGTCCATAAAGACATGGATGAGTGAGTTTGGTTTGGAGGAATTTGACTGGCCTGCACAGAGTCCTGACCTCAACCCCATAGAACACCTTTGGGATGAACTAGAGCGGAGACTGCAAGCCAATACGTTTGGCAATATAGTGTAAATATTGAAATACAAATCCATAAAATGTAACAATAATACATCGGTTAACCATGTAAGGACAAAAGTGATGTTAAGTCATATTATAGGGAGAGATGATCAAGCAGCATTATACATCTCAATGCATTTTGGTAAAGCAACATTCACTTTTTCAGGAGATATTGTAAATTTTAATAACCATGTTATTACAAACTATGTATCCAAATTTATACCAAAAGAAAAATTAAAAATAAATAAGATAAAAATAATTACAACACTCCCCAAGGCCCACCAAATGTAATTATATATGCCATACGTACATTTCATTTAAAATTTAGAGGACATAGCAGGGATGCTGCTAGTGGAGCGGTGAGCACAACAAGAGGACCCTGTCAGAAAAGTCTGCAGCTGTGGAAAGGGCAGAAACGCCATAATATAGGCAAAGCAGAGATGACCAAGCAGCATTATACATCTTGATGCATTTCGTGAAGCAACGTTCACTTCTTTAGGAGATTTAATTTTGACTGATCAGATACCTACAGACAACCCGTGTTATTACAAACTATACATCCAAGTTCCACAACCCCCCCCCCCAGCAGGCACACAGAAGAGTAGCAGAACAGAGCCAGCTGGGAAAAAAAATGCCTGGAGCCATAAATAAAATTAAAAAAAGGAAAAAGAGAGAATGAGTATACCACATACCAAATAAAAAGAAAAATGGTTTTCTTTGCCTGTAATGTTTGCAGCCATGTGGTATACTCATTTTATTTTTTTCATTTTTTTCTGTTTATTAATGTTCCAGCCATTTTTTTTTGCTCGGGTGGGGGGGGGGGTGACGTCTCTGCCCTTTCCAAAACTCCCAAATCAGACTTTTCTGACAGGGTCCTTTTGCTGTTTTTAGCACCGCCCAACTAGCGCCAGCCCTGCCATGTGCATTGAATTTTAAATGAGATGTAAGTATGGCCTATATAATTACATTTGGTGGGCCTTGGGGAGTGTTGCAATTATTTCTATTTTATTTTTATTTTTTCTTTTGATATAAATTTGGATGTATAATTTGTAACAACACAGTTTTTCTGTAGATATCTCCTGAAGAAGTGAACGCTGCTTCGCGAAAACTGTCAAGATGTATAATGCTGATTGATCATCTCTGCTTTGCCTATAATATGGCTTAACCACTTGCCAACTGGGTTATAGCCGAATGATGGCTACAGCGCGGTTCTCCAGTTCAAGGAGGGCATCATATGGCGTCCTATGGCGTCCTTTCCCAGAGATGTGCACCCAGCACTCTCCATGATCGCTGTGTCCAATGGACACAGCTGATCACACGATGAGGAAAAAGGCCAATCACAGTGTGAGGAAAGTACTGTAGATAACTGGGAAGTGACACAGAGGACATCTGCACCGGTCATCAGGGATGATCAGTGCCCAGCAGTGCCACTCACCAGTGCTCTGCAGTGCCACTCATTAGTGCCCAGCAATTGCGCCCATCAGTGCCCAGCAGTGCCGCCAGTCAGCGCCGCCCATCAGTGCTGCCTAGCAAGGCCAATCATTGCTGCATATCGGTGCAGGATCATCAATGCCTCCTCATCAATGCCCACCACTGCCTCCTATCAGTGCCCATCAGTGCTGCCTATCCATGCTACCTCATCAGTGCTGCCTATCAGTTCTGCCTATCAGTTCAGCCTACCAGAGCAAAATTACCTGTTGCAAAATGTTATAATAGAAACAAAGAAAAACTTTTTTTTTTTCAAATTTTTTGCTCTTTTTTTGTTTATTGTGCAAAAAATAATACACCCAGTGTCAATAAATACCACCAAAAGAAAGCTCTATGTGTGTGACAAAAATGATAAAAATGTCATATGGGTACAATGTTGCATGACCACGCAATTGTCATTGAACGTGCAACAGCACTGAAAGCTAAAAATTGGCCTGGGCACGAAGGGGGTAAAAGTGCCCAGTAGGCAAGTGGGTAAAAGCACATTTGTCCTTGAATTACATTTTATGGATTTGTATATCAGAATGTATGTTTTGACATTTATATGTGATAAATAACCAAAGATTGGACACTGCTGCTCTCTCTCCTTGTGTAGAGTGATTGGTCCTGTATCTGCCCCCTTCTGTAGCTTTCGAAAATCAGCCTGTAGTGGGTGGTGCCTGTTGGGCTCCTCCCACAGCTCTGCTTTCTGCACAGGATATGTACAGTACAGTGATAATATCACTACTACATTTACAAAGTAACATATGGGTTTTCAAAGGCATTTGGTGCACACAAAGTGAATTTATCCTTTATGGCTATCCAAAGATCTGTTTAAATGAGAGGTTTTTCCCCCAAAGTTCTGCTTTAAAAAGAAGGCATTTTTACAGCCTTTTGAGTTTAATTTCAATCTAGTCTCTGAGTTTGCCATACAGTTTGCATAACAGACCTCCCACATCCCCTCTCTGTCATTATTAATTTTTCTAGCACAAGCAGGGGAATGAGACTTCTTCAGTGAGTTAGGTGCAGAATCCGTTTCTAATTTACCATACACCTGGGTAAATGCAAAACAAATTGCCAGTGACACTTTTTAGTAAATTAAATTTAAAAAAATTAAGGATTTCAGAATGCTAATACCCTTCTTCAGGTATATTGCTAAATAAAAGCTGAAGTGCAAAAATATACACAGAATCTGAACGACATAGCAAACATCCCTTTTCCTGAAACTGTTATTTAGACAACAGGCTATATGATCGGTAGCATGAATATCTCAATTTGGTGATTTATTCATGCCCCATTGGGATTTTGCTTTTTTTTTTCTCCTAAAAGGTAAAAGTACATCTAGAAATTTTATCAGTGAATGACAAAGTCTGTGAATTATCGTAAAACCTGAATCAGGAAAACTTGTTATATTTATATAGAAGGGCAGTTCACCTTTTGATGCCATGGCATAGAGTCATTGCAGTAATATCTCTGAATTCCAGCATTAAATTCATCTCGCTTACTCTTTACCTTCGCATTTATCTCTGTTTTTAATTAAACCTACAAGACAGATAAATCAGCCAGCACACTGCTTTCATGTAAAGTATTGCCTAAGTGCTTATTCATTTTTATATCCACTTTCCAACATGGGATCAATAAATCAGTGTATGATTTGCATTTATACAGTTGCTTCTGTACCAGACACTACAACCGCTCCGTGTAGTGTGAAATAAAATAACGTTCAAATATAAGAAAGATGTATTATTTTAAAATCGCGCTCCAGCTAAACCTTTCTTTTGGATAGAGTGCAGAAAGCTTAGAACTTATTTTAGATTTTCATTGCTGTCTGGTTTTGATGCCATTAGGTTTTCATTGCTGTCTGTGTCACTACTGAGGAAATTTGCCTTTATTTCTCTCTTGAAAACAGTGATGGGAAATAAGGAGCAGTCTCTCCCAAACCTGAAAAATGAAACATGAAATGAAACAAGATGTCAATGAAAACTTGTAATGTACACTGCTCAAAAAAATTAAAGGAACACTTTGAAAACACATCAGATCGCAATGGGGAAAAATATCATGCTGGATATCTAAACTGATATGGACTGGGTAATGTGCTAGGAATATAAGGATGCCCCATCATTTGATGGAAATTAAAATTATCAACCTACAGAGGACTGAATTCAAAGATACCCCAAAAATCAAAGTGCAAAAATAATGCAGCAGGCTAGTCTATTTTGCTGAAATTTAATTGCAGCAACTCAGAATGGTACTCAGTAGTTTGCATGGCCCCCATGTGCTTTTATGCATGCCTGACAATCTCGGGGCATGCCTCTAATGAGACAACGGATGGTGTCCTGGGGTATTTCCTCCCAAATCTGGACCAGGGCATCACTGAGCTCCTGGACAGTCTGAAGTGCAACCTGGCGTCATCAGATGAACTGAAACGTGATATCCCAGAAGTGTTCTATTGGGTTTAAGCCAGGCGAGCGTGGGGGCCATTCAATAGTATCAATTCCTTCATCCTCCAGGAACTGCCTGCATACTCTCGCTACATGAGGCTGGGCATTGTCATGCACCAGGAGGAACCCAGGACCCACTGCACCAGTGTAGGGTCTGACAATGGGTCCAAGGATTTTGTCCCGATACCTAATGGCAGTCAGGGTGCCAATGTCTAACCTGTAGAGGTCTGTGCATCCCTCCATGGATATGCGTCCCCAGACCATCACTGGCCCGCCACCAAAAACGTTCATGCTGAAAGATGTTACAGGCAGCATAACATTCTCCATGGCTTCTCCAGACCCTTTCACGTCTGTCACATGTGCTCAGGGTGAACCTGCTCTCATCTGTGAAAAGCACAGGGTGCCAGTGACAGATCTGCCAATTTTGGTGTTCAATGGCACATGCCTGTCGAGCTCTATGGTGCTGGGCAGTGAGCACAGAGCCAACTGGAGGCCTTTAGGCCACTCTCATGAAGTCTGTTTCTGATTGTTAGGTCAGAGACATTCACACCAGTGGCCAGCTGGAGGTCATTTTGTAGGGCTCTGGCAGTGCTTATCCTGTTCCTCCTTTCACAAAGGAGCAGAAACCAGTCCTGCTGATCAGTTAAGGACCTTCTACAGCCCTGTCCAGCTCTACTAGGTCATCAGGTATTGATGTGCCATCCTGGAGGAGTTGGACTGGCTGTGCAACCTCTGTAGGGTCCAGGTATCGCCTCATGCTACCTTAGCCAAATGCAAAACTAGTGAAAAACAGTCAGAAAAGATGATTAGGGAAAAAAATGTCAGTGACCTTCACCTGTAAAACCATTCCTGTTTTAGGAGTCATCTCATTGTTGCCCATCTAGTGCACCTGTTGTTAATTTCATTAACACCAAAGCAGCTGAAACTGTTTAACAACCCCCTTTGCTACTTAACTTACCAGATCAATATCCCAGGAGTATAATTGACTTGATGCTATACTCTGATTAAAAAGTATTCTTTTTAATTTTTTGGAATCAGTGTCTAAAGTATCCACACCAAAGGTCTAGAAGTTCAAAAATTATTTTGAAGATGTGAGCATCATTGGCTGTGAAAAAGAAGTGAAAACAGGTGTATGGATCTATGTTGACAAGAAACGTAAGTTAAAGGTGGTGTAAAAAAAAAGTAGATTAAAGGGAAAAAGAATGTTCAAAAAGGGAGAAAAAAAGAAAATTATAACAGTTAACAGTCATGAAATAAAAAGATAAGTAAACTACGGGTAAAAATTACAAAGTATAGAAAAATAAAGAAATGAAAATATAGGAAAATAATGAAGAATAAAAAATAAAGAGTGAAAAATAGGAGAAAAAAAAGAAAAGATCTTTAAAAAAAAAACAAGAAAAAGGTTAAAAAAAAAGGGAAAATTAAGAAAAGATATAAAAATAGAATGCATAAGAAAGTAGTATATAAAAAAGAAAAGTAATGCAAGAGAAAATTATCTAGTATGATATTATAAAAAAATAATAAAATATGAAGAAATGAATAAAGTGAAAATAATGAGTAATGAAATAATGAATTTGAAAAATAATTGAAGTTAAAAATAAATAATGATGTTGAAAAATAAGAATGAAAATATAGAAATATTACTCTGTGTAAAGTGAAAAATGCGAAGGTGTGAAAAAGAATACAAATGAAAAAATGAAAGAAAAAACTAAGTTCTATTGTCCTGATCAGGTACAAGGAAAGATATGAAAAAATAAAGGCTGTTTGATCCTGACTTCTCTGATTCTCCCCTTCTTCCAGTGTCCTCCTCTTATCTCCCGATAAGACATCTGGTGTGGAGTCACTCTGCACATTCTCAGTTTGGTGTGTATTGCATTTTTTTCTTGGGGGAGTACATGTGATCAGCACAGGGCCAATCAGCACTGTCTTGACAGAGGTCAGGGGTTCTACATCCTCCTAGAGCAAAATTAAAACTCTTCCTACAAGCTGTAACCAGTGCTCTGCTGGACACTGATAGAAGTCACAAGAATGCTCTAACTGCTAATGAGAAAAGGTATTTAGCAGTTTATATTTACTAAAATAATTGCATTTCCATGTTCTGTATACTGTGGGAGATCAGATATAGTGAATGCAGGGTCCGGGGTTTAGTAACACTTTAAGGAATATCTATTAGGCGGCCTTAAAGTCAGCTGAAGTATTCTCATTAGCAGGTGTAATGAAAATGCTGGGTGCAATAACTATAAGTCATATACACACACACACACACAATAGACAGGTAGTCACACACAGGTACTTTTAACCAGCATTTACACCATTACATATTCTACGCATGTGAAAGACCCTCTACCAAATGAACACCTGCCCTGGCACATCATTGCATTCACTTGCCACTCCAAGAAATAACAGAATCCAACTGCAATATTCTTGCACGGTCAAAACCCCCACTTTTATTATCACACAACATACAGGATATATCTTATAGTCATCAAAATCTGCATAATAACACACACCAATAATAATATGAGCATTACAGCATGAAATAGACACATCATTTGACAGCATCACAGCATAGAATTAATACATACCAAAGCTATGTGAAGGTGGGAAGGAGCAGATCCCATTGGAACCATAATGCACAGGAGGTCACGGGGAAGCTGTAAACGTGACCAATTGATGAGGCCATATAGCCTTGGCAAGAGTCCCAGCGTCAGAGCATCCTCGTTTGCTAGGGGGCTCCCAATCGATCCCGTTCAGACTCCCAGCTTTTAAACCATTTTCCTGGCAGCTTTCTCGAAGTGGGCGGGCACCACACCCACTTTAGGAGGAGCTAGAAGAAAGGTTCTGTGAGGATAACAGGGTCACTCCCTGCCACCATATTGAATCAACATCGTTATCTGAAAAGTCACACTTTTGCTTCAGATCAGCTTCTTATCTACCCTAAATGTATTCTCATCTACCCTAAACTCAAAGATTTCTAACTTCTCAAGTAAGTAGACATCTTTAAACAGGTTCTTATCTTCTAATGTGACATTACTAGATGTCATAAACACGTTCAATCCCACAAACAAGTTCTTATCTTGCTCTACACAGAATATTTTGTGACTCTGTTCCTTTAGCTTAGAGAAATGACATCAGTCATTTCTCATGCTCCTGGCATTTGGGCAACAATGGTTTATTGTAAAGTTTACCCAAGAAACAAAGGGTCCAAGACCAACACATTTCATAGGTATTACAGCAGGGATGAGGTCAGTCATGTTCGGATCCTAGTTTGGACATGCTTGGGCTATCCCACCAGAATGCTGTCATACATCCTTGCCAATCTTAAGGTAGCCCACACATTAGTCAGTTTTTTTATTCAACCAGCAGCTTGAATGCACAAAAAGCTGACCCGATCCCCCAATCCTCCCTGCTGAGCTATTGCATTCTGACCACAGGGACACTTCAGCATTGACAGCTATCGTTCATTTTCAACAGGGTGGTTCTACAGAAGTCAATCTGTAGATCAACTCCTGTTCAGCCATAGTGCTCATACATAGATTAAAATTCAGCTGGTCCCTGCTGAACTGGCCAAATTTCCATGTAAGACCGGCTTAAGTAGCCAAGGCAATCCCCATCCTGTAGCAGCACATATACATGCCTCTTGTATACAAGATACTGCAGAGTGAGCAATGTCACTTATGATTGGTGGGGCACTGTGATGGGAAGAAGGGGGCCTTATCAAGTTGGGGGCCCCATGATTTCTAACAGCAGCTCTGATGCTTGCTATGTTACCTTTGCACCAGTTATAATTTAAAACATTGCCCCAGTACTGAATACAATTCTGTATTACACAATATTTGTATTTAGTATGATTATAGTATAGAAAATAGCTTTCATACTTTGGCTTATGTATTGGTGTCATTTTTGTTCTTCATGCCCTTTCGATGGTGTAAACATCCTAAAGCTATACATGATCCAAGGCATGGAGACATAGAGCTTTGACAGAAACAGGAACTAAACTTACAGGTTTAACTGTCAAAAGGTATTAACATGTCAGTCAAATAATTGCCCAGCTTAACTGCTAAATGACACCATGTTAATCTTATTTATACTGTCAAGTTTGTTTTTCATAATTGTCCCTTTTTTGCCAGGACAGAACAATGTATACTGTATGTAGTTTCTCAAGGTAGTGTGTGACATCATAGCTTGTGATTCTCTTGACAGCTTCCCATACATATAACACAAAACATTTTGTAGCAAAGGGACTGTAGGAGAGCATACAGGTAGTGAGCAAAGCCAACAAAAGAAAAAATAAACCATAAAATTCCAAATTTATTGTACCAAATGTAAAAAAGGACATAGTAGTGACCATATCCATGTAATATACCAAGGTATAATTCACATCTGTACTACAGGGAACATTCTTGTTTTTACAAAGAAGGTCTACATAAAAAACTCAACGCGTTTCAAAAACACTCTTTCTTCTTCAGGAGCACATGTAAACACATTTAAAAACATATAACATATTACTAAAAAGAACCAAATCAATAAAAGTTGATTGACACACCGGACAATTACATTTGTTATAAACTGTATGTATTGTGCAAGATGTCTAAGAACAAGGGTCAGTGCATTAAAAACAATGTCATAAGACCTTATTCCGGTGAATCAGCATACATGATGAAGGAACAGGGAGCATATAAAGGATCATAAATTCACATGGCACCAGAAAATACCTTAAAGTATTGCCCATATGAGTATGGTCTAAACAGATATGGAAAAAAAGTGATAGTAATAAAACTGTCCAATAGCGTATCGTTAGCTCTATTGGGGCATTATTTAGTTGAATATGTACTTGCATATGTAGACAGTAAATGTATCAATTGGTGTCTATGGGAGAACAGTCATCATATAGTACTGGGACACAACAATTATAAATGAAGACAATAGTGGTGGTTTTTGCTGCAAGAGCACATAGGAGCAGCCATTAGGCCTAAAGTGGATGTGACTCAGTGAAGTGACTGGCCTTAGGAAAAACACAGAGATTAAACAAATCCTCCAACATAAGTTGTACCTGTCTATCTGTAGCCTTCTCTTCTTGACACCCGTTTAAAGTACAAAATTTATAAAGTTTGTCTGAGCGCTCAGAAAAAAGGGGCAGAGAGCTGAAGTTACACTCCACAGACCTCAGTGAGGAGATATCTGAGAGCTGATTGGAGCGAAGAGGCACATTTCCTCCACACAGCTCACAGGAACAGATCTGAGGTTGTCAATCTTATGGAGATCCCTGGTGTCAGGAAACGTTTAACCCATTTAATAATGAGCTAAAACTAAATACAAATCGCAACAATCAGTTTCTAATGTGCAGCCACTCTATCCACAACTTACATAACAGTATGTATTTCTAATCTGAAAATCCAAGCATATAACAAAAGTGGGTCCCCACCATAATCTTATGTATTCCGCACATCTGTCATGGTGGCTGTTCATGGAGATACCAAGTATAAAATGACTGCTCACAATTTACACTGCAGGGGATATTCTCTTGGCTTGGGAATATGTTCTCCTTCTCTGCACTCTGTGCCTGGGACAGGAAGTAAAGGCAGATATCTCTGATTAAACAAAGACAAAAAAAAAACCCTGACAGAGGTCTTTACCTCTTTTTTTCTATATCAAATAGCTAAAAAAAAGCTTTGACATTACATACACTTTAAGAATATACAAATACATTGGGCATTAGCCAGTAGCGGCTCTGATATATGAGAGTTGAATGAGAAGAAAGGGGAGGGGAAGACAGGGCATATCATTGAGAAAAGTTATGGCTTACATACACCCAGGGCTAGGATCAAAGGAACTTCATATGGATTCAGGGATCAATTTGAAAATGAACACTTGCAGGCAGTATACACTCTCTGGCAACTTTATTAGGTACACCTGTTCAATTGCTTGGTAACACAAATTGCTAATCAGCCAATCATATGGCAGCAACTCAATGCATTTAGGCATGTAGTCATGGTGAAGACGACTTTCGAAAACTGCTAATCTAGTGGGATTTTCACGCACAACCATCTCTAGGGTTTACTGAAAATGGTCCGAAAAAGAGAAACAATCCAGTGAGCGGCAGAGGTGTGGATGAAAATGCCCTGTTGATGTCAGAGGACAGAAGAGAATGGGCAGACTGGTTCGAGATGATAGAAAGGCAACAGTAACTCATGTCTGTATGGACCAAAATCTCTGAGGAATGTTTCCAACACCTTGTTGAATCTACGCCACAAAGAATTAAGGTGGTTCTGAAAGCAAAATGGGGTCAACCCAGTACTAGCAAGGTGTACCTAATGAAGCGGCCGATGAGTGTATGGTGCCTACACATCAGCGCCATTATTATATCAGCCACTTTTTAGGAGAGGTCAGGTACACCTTAAAGCAGAGAAGGCAAAGGTGACAAACTATTCTGGGTGTCTGGTTAAAAAGATCAGCCAATTGGCATGCTGAAAATCTTTCCAGTATCAAAATCTGAGACTAAATTAGAAATGAAAACCTATCTCCCATTGGAAATCATAAACATTTTTGGGGGTCTTCTTTAATGTGTCACTGGCATTCAGAAGTGCATATATATGCAGCAGCATTCAGTTCCATCTGCTTCAACAACATGCATGGCCATTTTGACAAATAAAGCTCCAGGACAAGTGATGGAGCTTGCCACTAAACCCTTACCCCTCACTGCAATGGGCTCCCTCATTGACCATTAGGTAGCAAGAAGTGGTGGGGGGCAAAGGGCAAGCTTCAACACAATCAGAGCTTTTCCAGATCAGACTTGTGAAGCAGATGATACTGAAAGCACTTCAGGTAAGTTCAATCATCTCTGGGTGTCTGTTTTTAGACCTGTCAATAGCGTTTATATTTTTTAAAGTGACAGCATCATTTTTAATACACACAGTGCTGGTCAATAGCATGAACAAAGACAGGCACTGGTATGCCACAATGATGTTTTTTAGCCTGCCAAGGTTTATAAACGTTTCCAACAATATACTGTATCTCATATCACTGTTTAAGTAGTCATGCCATACAGGATGAGGGCAGTTGACGTCTTTGGGAACATATTTTTCTCAAAAGTGCTGACTGTTTCTATTTGCATTCGTGTTGGCAGTGAATATACAGAAGATAAATGCCAGGTGCATAGTGCACAGCAAGCGGTATGTCCTTCATAAAGCTGGCAATTAAGGTGATCGCTTCCATTAAAGCCCCCAAAGGAAACATGTCACTGAGGCAGAGCATAAAGCAAGTGATAAAACCCCAAGGGGCTGCACTCTGTACGTGAACAGTGCATAGGTTATTGGCCTCAGTGACTAAAACATATACCGAATTTAAATGATAAAAAAAAGCATGTAGATGTTCAAGGACAGTAAGCAAAGACTTTCGTAGCAATTGTATTGTATGCACGGAAAGCACAGCTCTCAGACATGTTTAGGTATATAGTACAAAGAGCAATAGTTGGCTTTAACCGATCACAGCCGGGCAGGAATAAGCTCTTTTTAATCTGAAAACAATGAGCTGCTGGGAAATGGCATTAGAAAAGAGGCAGCAGAGGTCACAGATGGAACCATAGGGAACAAATACCCCCCCCCCCCCTTTTCCTCCCTAAGTACACAGCGCACCCTTGTATTGCCATGGTTGCTGTGGAATAACATTTCCCTTTTTTTGGAAGTTTTCCAAAAATAATTGCTTGCTACAAATTGAAATGCAAAGTTTTTATTATAAAAACCTTAACATAGATGTAAATGTTTACTGAATGACAGGCAGTTTGCTAAATAATTGTATATCATAAATAATTGTCATAGTTGCTTATCAGTAAAATTCTTGTTTTCACCTTTTTTCATCTCAGTGGTCTCCATCCTAAAGCTTATTTGCATCCATTGCCTGTCTACATGCCCTCAATAACTGCATGCCATTTTTCAGGACAGTGGTCCATATCTGTGTATAGTGACAGGGTGACAATCAAGGAATGCAGTATGGTGACAGGGACAGAGCGTTTTCATGTTATAACAAGAAGTGCCTGAAAAATTACCTACATTTCAGGATCACCAGATTCTACGCTAATAAAAGATGTAAACATATTTTAAAATATTGCAGATTTAAAAATATTGAAAATTACTTTGGAAATTACACTTACGTGTTCATTTTGTATGAGATTTTAGTGATTGGGTTTAAAAATATTTTAGCTATACATGTTTTTGTTATTTTTTCAAATGAAACTGTAGTTGTTGTTCAAAAGGGAAACTTCACCAAAATAATAATCATCACTGCATGCTTGGTGCCATCCTGAATACATACTGGTTTTGTCTACATCTTGCAGATATCCTAGTGGCAAAATATCACAACATAATTCATGTGGTCATTATAAAAGATAGATAGTAATCTCACTCTTCCCTGGTAATAATTGGGGAATCCACCTGTAGGTGGATGACATCTACCGCATAGGATTGTTGCACTTGCCAAAGATACAAATGACTGCAGAACGCTTTGAGCACTGGAAACTTTCATGCGTATGTGGGGTGGTTGAATAATTCTAGGAGTCCTCCCTCAAAACATAATTATGAACATTGGATGTTTAGTCTTTAACCCTAACCTGTACTATGCTCATTCAGGGAAAAAAAAACATGTTCACTGAGTAACTTGCTCCCTCTGCTGTTGGGACGTACCATTTATTTGCTCCCTTACTGGCTCATTGACTGACTGGAGACCCTTTCAAAATCCCTGTGTTGGTTCCGGGTCAGCTGTAAGTCGCAGTTCACACAGCGTTAAAGTGGACCTTGCAGTACAATGCAAGGTCTGTTCAAATTGCCCAAACTCCGTCACTCTTTAAAAACCACTTACTACTAATAAGTGTAAAATGTTCCTATAGAAAAGAAAGTTGTCTACCTCAATGTCTTTCCCTAAAGATTCAGCTGTTCTGTATTCAGCAGAATCTAGTCAGATGGAGTGTGACACTTTCCTTACCTAGGTGCCATAGGTGGAAAACAGGGGCGTGGTAAGTATAAACTCCAACTCTTTTTTTAATTGTACATTTACATCTAGTAATAGCAGCATACGCCGCAACCATCCTAGATTCTGCTGGACTGTCCCAGGATTTAAACACAACCCTGGTGTTCAACAGATCCAAACTGTAGTAGAGAACAAAAATACTAAAAGCACTAACCTTACCTCAGTAAACAGTTGATTTATTGATTTAGGAGATATACTCACAAAAGTAGCAATAAAGCAGGCATATATAATCCAAAAGTGAATCCTACGATAAGGAGACACGTGTGAATCCCATCGCAAGGGGAGACTCTCAGAGTGACGATGACGCATTTCGTAGGGGGGTCCCTTCTTCATCAGAGCTCAAGTTCAACAGATCCAGGCTCTGTCCCAGAGCCCAGTGCTAGAGAATGTGTTCAAGCACCTGGCTCCAGCTCTATACAGACTCCGTGGTGGAGTGATCTCCTGCCCAAAAGAGTCTCTATAGTCTTGGCAGCAGGAGTAAAGAATGCAATAGCGAGGGACAAAGACTTTTGTACATGTCCACTAACCCCAATATTTTTCCCCACCTTCCACTGGGCGCTATTGTTCCTCCCCACCCTCAGCGGGGTACTATTGCTCTCCCCTTTCCTTGGATGTGCACTAGAGTTCTCCCTCCCCCTTTCCATTGAGCACTATTGTTCTTTCCCCCCAGGTGCTATTGTTGCTCCCATCTCTTATTGGGCACTATTGTTCTGCCACACCAATTATGGGGCAATATTGTTCTCAAGCACCTTCTGCTGGGAACTATTGTTCTCCAGCCACCTTCCACTGTAGAGCCCAGTGGGAGGTGGTTGAGAACACTAGAGCCTATTGTTAGTGGAATAGTGCTCAGCAGGAGGTGAGGGGTGAAAAATACAGCCTTGTTCTCCCCCACCTCCCACTGGGCACTACAGTTTCCCTCCCCCATTAACTATTGTTCTCCCCCAACCCCCACCTGGGTACGAATGTTTCCCCCACCAACATATCAGCATAACTGTTCCCCCTTCATCTGCTGAGCACCAGTGTCACCGACCATATGCATCTGTTTTCATCCCATCCTGGCCATGAACATCAGGGAATTCTTTCTCCTGGCATTTTTATTCCAGCTAACTACTGAATCCAGGTATTTTTCTTATCCCTACGGACTACCAATTCCAAACATTTTTTCCCTCTCACTGTTCACTGACATGGGACATTTTTCCTCCCATTACAAGTGACACTGGATATATTTTGTCTACTACATCAGATTTTTTTTGTCCCTTGGCCACCAACACTGGGCATTTTTTTCCACCCACTGATCCCAAGGCATATTTTTCTTCCTTAGTACTCCTGCCTTCAGGACATTCTCCCTCTCCCTTCCACTGACCATGGGCATTTTCCTCCCGACTGTCACTGGGTCTTTTTGTTTTCTCCCACTGATCAGCAATGTAATGGGCCTTAGGACATACAGTCCTTTTTGCTGCACTCATACATGTGTTGTTAATTGCATTGCCCTGCTTGCTACACTCTATGTGCTGTGTAGTACCTTACATTGACCTGGCCCCTGTACTTATTCTTTCAACAGTTGACTGTTGCTATATAGTTTGCAACTAATAAAGCTCTTCTTTAACCTAGGCTTAGACAAGGTGTTAGATCTTGGTGTATTTTTTATCCTTTAGGTTTGTGTAAGTGAAGCTCTCATTCCTAGCATAGTAACTAAGGAGTATTTTGAGACTACAAGCATTGCAGATTATGTACAGTGTATACAATATCTCGGCTTAGATTTTATTTCACCATATTCTTTTAAGCCACTCCCAATCATCACTACAATTTAGACACCTCCATTTTTGGCATAGTGCACTCCATCAAATGTCAAGAGGAAAGGCTTCTTAAAGTGGACCTTTAAGGAGCCGCCCCCCATGGTCACATCACTGTCATGGGGGGGAAGGGGAGGTTTCTTAAAGGTTTACTGTAAGAAGCCTTTCCTTGCCTCCAACCCCCCCCCCCCCCCCCCCTCATGACAGTGATCTGGTTGGTTAATTAGCTACTCAGGCATTCAGAACTTCATTATGGCACTTAATGGAGAGTCATATGCTTCCACCATACCTGGAAGTGTCAGGTCTTTGGTACTCAACCAATCACACATGGTGGTGGAGAATGCAGGGACCTAATTAGCATCAGTACAGGAAGCCCCCTATCCAACAAACCAGTTACTTTATAGAATTCCAGTAAGAGATGTAAGCCCCCAATTCCTATTAGAATAAATTAAATTTTGTATGTTTCCCTTTTTACCATTCACAGCTGCAAAGAAAACCGAAATCCTAAACACCTGGCAAGAAATGTGACTGTGTCTGTGACCTATTCATCTTGAAAAGTAGTTTATAGTGCAATATTCCAGCTCCATCTTTTCCAAGATGTCTTCACGTTGGGTGGAGGCATTTTACATTATAATAATATCATCTTACCCATTTACGCTGTGAAAACTAAGCACTCGCTGTAATGCCACACAGTCCTTGTATGTCAATGTACGGCATTATTTGTCTTTAAGTGCGCTCGAGCTGCAAAATACAAAGTAGGCTGAAGTAGAGTGTAAAGTATTATTTATCTCTGAAAGAGAAATATCTCGATAACCAAATGCTCCTTTTTTAAAGCTGCCAGTGAATTAGCGATACACATTTAAGAGACGGCCTGACGCTCCAGCATCTTTTTCTGCTAATGTACCTTCCATTGTTCCCGCATTTTAATCAGTGCCTTTCGAATCTACTCAAGCACAATACTTTTGAACTCTTTTTCTCTTTCTAGATTTATTTTCTAAAGCCCTGGGGGTTCTGTAGAAACTCTTAGGATTCTTGTAAACCCTTTTATTCCTCTTCTAGCTGGCAGACTGACAGCTTTTTTTTTTTTTTTTCGTTATTCTCTACGCTAAATTATTTATCTATATTCCCCTCCCAGCCCTGACTTCTAAATCTTTAACATGGCTCCTGGGAGATATTCAAGGTTTTCTTCCCATTTAAAAAACAGAGAAACTTGTATTTTTTTACCTCAAATGTTTCACTGTGAATATTACCCATACAAACTTTGATTGTTGTTGGATCATTAACGGCCTGATACCTGTTATAGAAAACAATTAAGGGCTTCGATGAAGTGCTCGGAAATATTTCAGCCACCTTTTCTACTTTCTTGCCTCAAGGATTTTTATTGTTTGATGTTGTTGTGACTTTTGTCTTTAATATGAAATATCTTTTTTTCATCTGTCTCCGGGGAATGGTGTTTTGCTGAATCAGTTTCCTTTTGTCTCTGTTTTGCATCTTTTTCAGAGCATTAATTTAGTCGTAAATGGTTTTTTTGTATGGGGGAAGCTGTGAACCCACTTGCTTCTTGCATATATTTTCCACATGATCTCCCCCCTCCATTCACGACATACATACTCTTCCTATATACTCCATATTGTCAGAAGAGCTGCAATTCACACATTCAAGGCCAAGTACAAGGGCATTACTGTTTTGATGATAATATGCCTTTAAATAGCTCTGTCTAGTGATATGCTAATTAGATATACATTGCTGGATGCTTTGTACATAGTAACTGCATGCACTAGAATTTCCAATGGAAAGCTCCTAGGGTTCCAAATGCATAGCCTCATGAATCTTATGGCAACAAAATATTTTCCAAAACCCATGAAGCAGCTGTAGGAATATCTTAAATCTGGTCATTTTCTGTCTATGTTAATTAATAGATAATACCATATATAAAGACCTTTTGTGAAATGTGCAAATTGGGCCCAAAGGGTCAAGTTTGTAAGTAGTATAATCGCCATTCTGTCAATTGTTGCCTAGATAATACACACGCTTGCACAGTGGTGGTCAACATTTTTTTTGTGACCCCCATATGTCAGTGAGCCATTGTCCCTGACCCTGAGGGGGACTGGCAAAAGGGCAGCTGCCCCGGGTCATGCTTGTTTTTACAAATGATGGGTGGCACTGACGTTTAGAGGGCCTCCTTTTGTGCTGAACATAATCAGTCAACAGAGGAACGGATGGTCACTGTATGCAGCTGTTTAATTGATCTCAGTTGCCCACATAAACAGTCATTTCACTACAGCTTTTTTTTGGAGAGCGGGAGAGGGGGGTATAACAATATTTTCATTTTGCCTATAATTTTGTATCATGATAAATGTTCAGCTGCTGCTGCACTGCCATGGTCAATGCTGAATGCAACCTGATTTTGAAGTCAAAAGTAGTCATTGTTCTACTGGACAGACCTTCAGGTCCTTCATTGTCTTGGGGCTCTCAGGAGTTATTTGTCATTTTAAGGTATTAAATATCAGGTTAGGCACCACTTTCTAGTAGCATGTAGCTTATTTAGTATTTTATTGTCCAAGCAAAGCTGAAGTTTAGGAAATTGTGCAGTTGGGGATTTACCTTCAAAGCTCCAGTGGTAAGACCTCCTAGGCTTAGATACCACAACATAGTCAGAACTGTAGTTCTGACCTTCAGTTAGTAGTTGTGAAGGTCCTTTCCATCAATTCTTCTTAATTTCTGATATGGTGACCCCAGTCTATGCGCAGTGCTTGGTCATCAATATCTGTAGCATTGACGACTGTGTAGAGACAGCAGAGTTGTCCAACCTTCAAATCTCAAGTGAAACTGCTGGTCAAACTATTACTATGCCAATTAGGCATTTAAGAAAGATAGAGCACTAAAGTGACTCTGACTCAAATATAGTTTCCTAGAAAAGGCATACCTGTAAAAGATAAGTGTACATACTCATGAATGCTGCACCATTACTGAAAAATAGTTCTCTGAGGTCCTCAGGGAAACTACAACATCTGGGAGTGTCAATCTCCTGGTTTTCCTGCAACTCTCACTGAGTCCTCCTGTCAACCTCCACAAACCTAATGTTTTCTCTAATGACATAGAGGTCAACAGAAGGAGCCAATGAGAGCTGCGGGAGACCCAGGACATCAACCAGCCGAGTTGGAGGAGGCAAGCTAAGTTTGTACACTCTTCTTTTACAGGGCAACCTTTTCCTATAGACCAGGGGTAGGCAACCTGCGGCTCTCTAGCTGTTGTGGAACTACATTTCCCATGAAGCATTGCAACATTACAAAACTTGACAGTTACAGCTATGACTTGCAGAGGCATGATGGAACTTGTAGTCCTGCAACAGCTGGAGAGCCGCAGGTTGCCTACCCCTGCTATAGACAATATAAATAAATTTATTTTTGGCTCATGGTAGTGAGTGAGCCTGAATTACTGTGGGTTCAGTATGAGGTTAGGCTGGATGGCTCAGCAGGTTGGGACTTTATCGCCTCCACCTAGTTCTGGAGGTCCATGAAAGCTTCCAGAAGCCAAAGGGCGGAAGGATGGATACTTCAATCTGCATATTCATGGGAGTCTGACCAATCCCAGAGAGGAAGCTCTTGTAGTGTGGTAGACCAGCCCATAAATATGAGAGAGCCATGCTAACAGAGAAGTCAGGTGGAAGATGGATTGCTGAAAGTTGTTGCTGTGTAGCCTGGGAAGGGGGTCTGCTTCCAGTTCCAGGCTTGATGCTGGAAGCCGAGGAAAAGCTGAAAGAGGGAGCTCCACTGCCCTGCTGTCTTCCAGGAGGGAGCCTGCAAACCTTGGAAAGGAAGCAGTCCAGCTAGAAGGCTTGAAAGCAGTTCTATCTACAGATGCACAACAAGGATAGTGTGAGTTCCTCTACACCCCCAGGGCCTAGAAGGGAGAGGTCTGTTGTATGCAAGTTCTGGAAAGTTTTCAGGGGACAGTTCATAGCTTACCCGATCCCATGTCCTGGGATCAGATAACGCAGCCAGGTGGACTGGTATTCTGTTACCCTGTTAAGTTTAATCTCTTAATAAAACAAAAAAAACACAAGTCATTGGACTGTTTACTTACTTTGGATGCAAGTGTGGAAGATGCATGTTTCTTAACTGTGCAGAGCTTAAGGTTGACCCAAAAACTCAATGGCCCTCCAGGGAGTAGCACTGCATTTACTATAGAAACATGGTCGCTCTAACAGTTATAGACAGTGAAGTGCTGTAATGATTTCCCAACATTTTCAGAAAATCTCTGTAACCAATGTTGGACTCCCTGCAGTTAAATGACAACCTTTGTGTGTAGTAGTAGTAATAGGTCTATGACTGCATTGGTGAGATGTTAGGTGAGAGTTCAGCCTATCTATCAACTGATTTAAAGCTCATGAACACAGGCATTTATTGCATATGAGCTGTTTTTATTATCAATATAGTCAATGTGAATGCAAATGCAACTCAGAAGAAGCAGACATTTGTATTTTAGCATTTGAAAGGCAGATTGAAGCAACTCAAAGCAAGCAATTTAATGCTATGATATTATACTGCAATTGACTTGGTTCTAAGTCTGATTCCCATGCCTTTATATGTTATCATACATAAAAGGAGAACAGTAGTTCGTTAAGAACTTATACGCTCACAGCCTTTTCCTTTGTGTGCTATGTCTATGCAGTACACTGTAGCAATAATAGTGACAGTTGCCAATGCTATAAACCAACTATAACATCAACCTTCTGATGTCTTTCCTCAGTCTTCTTGATGATGCACATTTAGTCAACAGTTACATTAGTTGTGTTAGATATTCCTCTACAATACCCAGTTAATGGTGATGACTTACTAAATTTGTATAAGCTGTTCACTTTGCAAGGTAATTTTCACTTAGCTTTGTAAATGAGGTAAAGTTCTGTGAGCAAAAATATAGTTTTTTTTAAATCATTTTACTTGCATTGAGGAACTGGAGAAAGTACAGAGAAGGGCAACCAAACTGATAAGAGGCATGGAGGAGCTCAGCTATGAGGAAAGATTAGAGGAACTGAATGTATTCTCTCTTGAGAAGAGAAGATTAAGGGGGGATATGATCAACATGTATAAATACATCAGTGGTTCATATAGTGAACTCGGTGTAGAGCTATTCACCCTGAGGTCATCACAGAGGACAAGGGGGCACTCTTTACGTCTTGAACAAAAAGAAATGTAATCTCCAAACACGGAAAGGTTTCTTCAGAATGAGAGCTGTGAAAATGTGGAATAGACTCCCTCAAGAGTTGGTTCTGGCCAGCTCAGTGGATTGCTTTTAAAAAGGCCTGGATTTTTTCTTGGATACACAGAATATAACTGGATACTAACATTTATAGGTAAAGTTGATCCAGGGAATATCCGATTGCCTCTCAGGGGATCAGGAAGGAATTTTTTTCCATGGAGGAGCAAATTGGATCATGCTTTGCTGTTTTTTTTTTTTTGCCTTCCTCTGGATCAACTGTGGGTATAGGATTATAATTTTTTTTTTAATAGTTGAAAAGGATGGACTTTTGTCTTTTTTCAGCCAGACTAACTATGTAACTATGCACATAATTGGCTAAGTGAAATTCCCTTTGCAAAGTAAAATTTAGTTTGCAAAGGGAAAGTACTACTCCTTACAAACCAACCCCAAACTTTCCCAATGGGTTTATCCTGTTATTATGCTGTAATTTGACCCTTTCACATCTCTAAATAGTCTGACAGTTGTATTCATGAGCATGCATTCTGAACTGACGTCGTGCCCATATACTGGCATCCTTGGGCCTTTTATCAGTTTTGTTTCTAAAGCTAAACTGCTGCTGTTCAAAGGTGCCTCCATTGCTCCTCCATCCAGAATGAAGACACCCTAAGATAGGAAGTTTGTAACCAACAGGATCATCAGGTAAAACTAACAGAAAAAAGCCTAAAAGAAAGAGAAAACGAATGCAGCCACCACATTTAAGGACTGGTAAACTGTAATAAATTAAATTTTAATTTTAGGTTTAACACCACTTTAAATGAAACTTTCAGTAACTGGTGTTCAACTTCACTATGCAGCAGACAACACTATATGGTAACTGTTTTATATGCCAAAACATTTAGAGCTCTATTCAGCCAATTTTATAAAGCAGGCTCCTCTACCAGACATATTACCCAAGTCTTTATTTTCTTATGCAGTTAGGCAGTACAATTTGGTCAGTGGTTTAACACTAGCCTGATGATTAAACAGTGAAAGAGCAACAGCGCTGTTCTTTCTGGTACTCGTTCCTCCTGAAAGTAAGTCCCTTGTGAGTTAGGACAATCATACTGTAACTACTGTATATTCCTTGTACAATGTTGTCAGCCTAAGTGCTGACCCTCCATTACCAATGTGCACCAAGCTATGCAGGAGGTCACACAAAGCTAATATGAAGACAGAATTCATGTAATTACACAAACTATATTTACAATACAATAACTTAAAGTTCAATGAATAAATAACTGAATTAAATCATATGTAAAGTTACATTTCTTTTTTTCATTTTGGATTGGATAGGGGATGGCTAAAACCCCTATCAATTTTATTTTGCCATGTGTTTCCCATTGGGAGATTTTACCAAAATTTTCACCAGAAAAAGTGTCCCCATTGGAAGATTTTACCTCTCTTCTTGTTCCGGTGACAACTCAAAACTGTCCCTCAATTTGATCCTTCAGTGCTGGTTCACATATATGTGGATTGGATGCCATTTGAACCACATCCAATCCACATGACATGCAAAATAACATTGCTTCCTATGGTGCCTGTTCAAATATGTCCAGTCAGTGCGGTTTGAAAAAGAGTCATGTACGATTTCTGAGCAGTGTTGTCCGGTTCACGTACGAATTACAGACCATTGACTTCTATGGGAACTGTTTCTAAACTGCATATGTGTACATGGGATAAATTCCTGAGCTAATCCTGTCCTGAACCTGATGTAAACCTGACCTGAACCAGTGAACAGCTACTGTATCAATTCGCTGTGAAACCTGAGCTTCAATCCGCACCGCACATGTGTGAATCAGCTCTCATGGTTGTGTATCAATTATATATTTTGTCTTAGTTTTATTAGCTTATGTAACAACTTTGAAACCCACCTCGAGGAAAAGTAAACTCCTCCCTTGACGCCTCCTGCGCTGCAAGGGTACAGGAAAAGCTGGGGTACAGAAAAAGCAGGTTTACTTATCCGATCCTCTTCTCTGCCAGGAGATGGCACTCCTTTATATTTCAGAAGTGGACTGTGTTTTAGCACTCCCATGTCCAGAGCAGGACTAGGGACTTTGCATGAGTCTCAATGACGTCAAAGGGCATCTGACCACTGGAGCATAGGAGAGAAGAAACTTCAGGAATCAGTTTTGCAGCATGGAGGAGCCTGTGGGAGCACAGGAGCAAGTGAATAAAACTGCTTTTCCCAATCCCCTAGATATAAATAAGCATTTAACCCTTGCAGTTTTGGGGCAGCCCCACTGCCATGAAGGAGTTTCACGTTCCCCAGATTTAAGCTTTAAAGACACTGTTGGCCTCTCGCTCTGCACTGTCTCAGTTTTGGGACAACAGAAGGGCATAGCCACAGTGCTTTAATCTACAGTTATTGTCATTCTTTCTATTAAATGCTAGAGAACGTACCCTTGCAAATCTTAATGCTTATAATGAGTATATATTGTTACGGCTTTTCTAGTTATTTTGATTGCAGTGGGGAAGAAGGTTAATTTCAGGAGAATATATTGAGCTTTTGGAACCAATAAACAACTTGTCTGCATGTAATACTACTTATACAAACAAGGACACTTATTCCACAATCAGTCTTTGTTTTCTAATATCATTAATTATAGCTCGGCTTAGGGGCTGGTCACCACAATGAGGCTTTGCTTTGAATCTGTCCACCACGGTGGTCTCTTTTGGTACATTAGCTATGGTATAGCCTCTTTTCTTCTCTTTTATGCACTATCCCCCATAGATGTCTCTGCTTTACATATGTCTATACGTCTCATACTCACAGCCACATAGTTTTGCGTACTACCAAGGCAATATACAAAAGCAATGGCAATTCTGAAGGCTTGTGTATACTAGTCTGCAGGGCTTTTTTATTCTTTTAGCTACAACCATTGCTTTTTGTTCATTGTTTTATATTGCATTTTATTTAGTCTTTTTGTATGTCTTGTCATTGGTTATGTGTGGTCTGACTGCATAATTGTCCACTGAATATATGAGAGCTGCACTCTTACTGAAATCCATGGATGCCCTTTATTAAAAATGGCACATGTGTGTACGCAAGATGTTAAACTGTGTTTCCCAAAGTCTGAGATGCTTCCCAGTGGAGATACTTATCAATATTGGTGCTGGAAAGTTTGTGATCTAGGTGCAGGACAACCTTATGGGAGGGTATGCACACTTTGGTGTCAGCTGCTAGCGCCATTCACATAGGCTATTTGCTAGTTTTTACTATTGAAAATTATGTTTTTAATTCACAAAGGCCTTGAGTACACACCAACTTTATCTTGTACAAGAAAAGTGTATACGGCAAACATTTATAAAGCATTTACAAAGCTTTCAGCAAGCTTCAAGTAGCTTTCCTAAAGCCTTTAAAGCAGCTTTTAGCTCAGTTTAGGGGTGTTAACCACATATCCTAATGGGAGTAATGACTGTCACTTTAAACAAGCTGCAAAAATGCTATCAGCAATCTGCTGCACTACCTAAAACTTGTTAGACGCCGGCTAGCAGCTTGTATGAAATGACAGACATCCCCATTATGATCTCTGTTTAATATTTCCAAACTGGTGCTGAAGAATGCTTTGAAGGTTTCAAGAGAACTACTTAAATATTGCTAGGAGCTTTGTTAACGCTTTGTAAAATCTTCCTGTACACACTGCTGGGAACCAAGCTGAGAACGTAGATGCAAAGATCTTTCCATTAGAGACATTAGAGAAGGCCTGACTTGTGGAAGATGTGCCTAGAAAAAGAAAGCAGTTAGCAGAGAACTAGTCAACAGTATTGCATAGCCATCCCTGCAGTCGGTCTTTCCCTATTATTCGCTTACCATGCCTTGTTCCACACTAGGTCTCTGTGTGGGGATGGTCACCTTGGTCACAGCAGGGTTTTGATTTCTCATGTCAGAGCTGCCCCCTTGATAACTTGAGGATTTGATGAATGGTGGGGTAATATTCAAGCACCAGCAAGAGAGGAGGAATCAAAGAGTCAGAGAAATAATGAAACAGAAACAGGAAGATCCTTGCACTGCATGTCCTCAGTTACAGCTTCCTCTCGCTCAAGGCAAAGGAGTGCCTAGGCACAGTCACATGCTAAAAAGTCCATTTTTTTAGGAGTAAAATGGTAGATTTTTAGGTTTAACGCTTATTAACATTTCTAGATATTACATGGAAGATAGAACATTTTTACATTTTGAGTTCAGGTCAACTTTAAGAGATATCAAAGTGGACCTAGTTGCTGCCTGGCCTATAGCCAGATGGCAGCTGGGCGAACAGCTTGTCCCTCTGGGTGGACGCCACATGACGTTCTTTCCGGAACGCGCATTGCGCGTGCCCGCAGGGCCGTGCTGTGGCAAGTTCTGTCACCGGCCGTGTACCTCGGACACGGCCAATAACAGATCTGTGTATCGGCCCTGTTGCCAGTACCATGTGACCTGCTGTGACCAATCACAGCAGGCCACATGACAGTTGTATACAATGGATGGCTTCCTTTCATGCCATCCACTGTATACAAGTGTGTCTAGCTATGAATGGTCACAGCGATCCCATGCACAAGCTGGGCCAATCACAGCCCAGCTCTGTCATATGATTAGCCGTGGCCAAATCACAGCTAATCACAAAAAGAAAACCCCTGAATGAATCGATTTCATTCAGGTAAATGCTTGCTTATAGCAAAGTAATTCTTTGCTATAAGCAAATTGTGTAAAAAAAAAAAAAAATAAATAAATACTGATCACTTCCACAAAGTAGTGCAATGTTACTATGGTAATATTATACTACTTTGGTCATAGTGCAATATGAAAAAAAAATCTTAAAAAAAGAGAAAAAAATGTAATAAAAAATTAAAAATAATAAACAATTTGAAAAAAACTGAAAAAAAAATATACATTTTTGTTTTTGTACTGTCACCAGTCAGTGTCCCTGATCACTGCCATGCCAGTTATATGATGATGCTGTACTGCACTGGTGACAGTATGTAAAAAAATAGTGAAAATTATTTTTTTAATTTCTTCATTTTCCGAAAAATTCTGACAAAAAAATTACAACTTCAAAAAACTTGCCATGCCTCTTATGAAATACGTCGGACTGTCTACTTTGCAAAAAGTGGTCATTTGGGGGATATTTGTACTGTTCTGACATTCTTGGACCTCAAGAAATTAGGTTGGCTGTCAGTACATCAAGATTGATCAATTTTCATATATATTCCATAGTTTGTGCACTCTATAACTTTCCTACAGACTAAATAATACATCCTCATTTGGGTTATTTTCACCAAAGAAATGTAGTAGAATACATCTTGGCCTAAATTTATGAAGAACAATTATTTATTTGCAAACTTTTATAACAGAAACAAAGAAAAACGTGTTTTTGTGTTCAAAATTTTCGGTCTTTTTTTGTTAACTTCGCAAAAAATAAAAACCCCAATGGTGATTAACCGCTTGCCGCCCTGCCACTGTGTATATACGTGTGCAGGGCGGCAGTGGAGCGCAAAACCACGTTTAAAAACGGGTTCCGCGCTCCCGACACTTTCGCTGCAGGGGGCGCGCCGACCCGCGGGTGACACTATTTGATCCAGGAGGGATCCAGGAGGGATCAATCATTAGATTTCAGCCAGTGATTTCTGGCTGAAATCACATGATCGGTCCCTGTCCTATCCTGTCCTATGTTGACATACACACAGGGCAGGATATGATGTCATTCTTCTCTGCCTGGACACATTCCGTTCCAGACAGAGAAGAAGACATCCAAAAAGTGAGTACACAAGCACTACACTACAGTTAGAACACTCTAGGACACATTTAACCCCTTGATCGCCCCCCCCCTCCAGTTAACCCTTCACTGCCCTGTCACCAGTGTCACTGATCAGTGAAGCGATTTTTACTGATCAGTGTCGCTGGCGACTTCCGATAGAGTTAGCGCCCCTCCCAGATAGCGCCAGATTGCCCGCCAGTACACCAGTAATCCCGTTTAACCCCTTGATCGCCCCCCCCCCTCCAGTTAACCCCTTCACTGCCCTGTCACCCAGTGTCACTGATCAGTGAACCAATTTTTACTGATCACTGTATCAGTGTCGCTGGCGACTTCCGATAGAGTTAGCGCCCCTCCCAGATAGCGCCAGTTTGCCCGCCAGTACACGAGTAATCCCGTTTAACCCCTTGATCGCCCCCCCCCTCCAGTTAACCCCTTCACTGCCCTGTCACCCAGTGTCACTGATCAGTGAACCAATTTTTACAGATCACTGTATCAGTGTCGCTGGCGACTTCCGATAGTGTTAGCGCCCCTCCCAGATAGCGCCAGATTGCTCGCCAGTACACCAGTAATCCCGTTTAACCCCTTGATCGCCCCCCCCCTCCTGTTAAACCCTTCACTGCCTGTCACCCAGTGTCACTGATCAGTGAACCAATTTTTACTGATCACTGTATCAGTGTCGCTGGCGACTTCCGATAGAGTTAGCGCCCCTCCCAGATAGCGCCAGTTTGCCCGCCAGTACACCAGTAATCCCGTTTAACCCCTTGATCGCCCCCCCTCCAGTTAACCCCTTCACTGCCCTGTCACCCAGTGTCACTGATCAGTGAACCAATTTTTACTGAGCACTGTATCAGTGTCGCTGGCGACTTCCGATAGAGTTAGCGCCCCTCCCAGATAGCGCCAGATTGCCCGCCAGTACACCAGTAATCCCATTTAACCCCTTGATCGCCCCCCCCCCGGTTAACCCCTTCACTGCCCTGTCACCTGTGTCACTGATCAGTGAACCAATTTTTACTGATCACTGTATCAGTGTCGCTGGCGACTTCCGATAGTGTTAGCGCCCCTCCCAGATAGCGCCAGTTTGCCCGCCAGAACACCAGTAATCCCGTTTAACCCCTTGATCACCCCCCCCCCAGTTAACCCCTTCACTGCCCTGTCACCAGTGTCACTGATCAGTGAACCAATTTTTACTGATCACTGTATCAGTGTCGCTGGCGACTTCCGATAGTGTTAGCGCCCCTCCCAGATAGCGCCAGACTGCCCGCCAGTACACCAGTAATCCCGTTTAACCCCTTGATCGCCCCCCCCAGTTAACCCCTTCACTGCCCTGTCACCAGTGTCACTGATCAGTGAACCAATTTTTATTGATCACTGTATCAGTGTCGCTGGCGACTTCCGATAGAGTTAGCGCCCCTCCCAGATAGCGCCAGTTTGCCCGCCAGTACACCAGTAATCCCGTTTAACCCCTTGATCGCCCCCCCAGTTAACCCCTTCACTGCCCTGTCACCAGTGTCACTGATCAGTGAACCAATTTTTACTGATCACTGCATCAGTGTCGCTGGCGACTTCCGATAGTGTTAGCGCCCCTCCCAGATAGCGCCAGATTGCCCGCTAGTACACCAGTAATCCCATTTAACCCCTTAATCTCCCCCCCCCAGTTAACCCATTCACTGCCCTGTCACCAGTGTCACTGATCAGTGAACTGATTTTTACTGATCACTGTATCAGTGTCGCTGGCGACTTCCGATAGAGTTAGCGCCCCTCCCAGATAGCGCCAGTTTGCCCGCCAGTACACCAGTAATCCCGTTTAACCCCTTGATCGCCCCCCCCCCTCCAGTTAACCCCTTCACTGCCCTGTCACCCAGTGTCACTGATCAGTGAACCAATTTTTACTGATCACTGTATCAGTGTCGCTGGCGACTTCCGATAGAGTTAGCGCCCCTCCCAGATAGCGCCAGTTTGCCCGCCAGTACACCAGTAATCCCGTTTAACCCCTTGATCGCCCCCCCCCTCCAGTTAACCCCTTCACTGCCCTGTCACCCAGTGTCACTGATCAGTGAACCAATTTTTACTGATCACTGTATCAGTGTCGCTGGCGACTTCCGATAGAGTTAGCGCCCCTCCCAGATAGCGCCAGTTTGCCCGCCAGTACACCAGTAATCCCGTTTAACCCCTTGATCGCCCCCCCCCCCTCCAGTTAACCCCTTCACTGCCCTGTCACCCAGTGTCACTGATCAGTGAACCAATTTTTACTGATCACTGTATCAGTGTCGCTGGCGACTTCCGATAGAGTTAGCGCCCCTCCCAGATAGCGCCAGTTTGCCCGCCAGTACACCAGTAATCCCGTTTAACCCCTTGATCGCCCCCCCCCCTCCAGTTAACCCCTTCACTGCCCTGTCACCCAGTGTCACTGATCAGTGAACCAATTTTTACTGATCACTGTATCAGTGTCGCTGGCGACTTCCGATAGAGTTAGCGCCCCTCCCAGATAGCGCCAGTTTGCCCGCCAGTACACCAGTAATCCCGTTTAACCCCTTGATCGCCCCCCCCTCCAGTTAACCCCTTCACTGCCCTGTCACCCAGTGTCACTGATCAGTGAACCAATTTTTACTGATCACTGTATCAGTGTCGCTGGCGACTTCCGATAGAGTTAGCGCCCCTCCCAGATAGCGCCAGATTGCCCGCCAGTACACCAGTAATCCTGTTTAACCCCTTGATCGCCCCCCCCCCCAGTTAACCCCTTCACTGCCCTGTCACCAGTGTCACTGATCAGTGAACCAATTTTTACTGATCACTGTATCAGTGTCGCTGGCGACTTCCGATAGTGTTAGCGCCCCTCCCAGATAGCGCCAGTTTGCCCGCCAGTACACCAGTAATCCCGTTTAACCCCTTGATCACCCCCCCCAGTTAACCCCTTCACTGCCCTGTCACCAGTGTCACTGATCAGTGAACCAATTTTTACTGATCACTGTATCAGTGTCGCTGGCGACTTCCGATAGTGTTAGCGCCCCTCCCAGATAGCGCCAGACTGCCCACCAGTACACCAGTAATCCCGTTTAACCCCTTGATCGCCCCCCCAGTTAACCCCTTCACTGCCCTGTCACCAGTGTCACTGATCAGTGAACCAATTTTTATTGATCACTGTATCAGTGTCGCTGGCGACTTCCGATAGAGTTAGCGCCCCTCCCAGATAGCGCCAGTTTGCCCGCCAGTACACCAGTAATCCCGTTTAACCCCTTGATCGCCCCCCCCAGTTAACCCCTTCACTGCCCTGTCACCAGTGTCACTGATCAGTGAACCAATTTTTACTGATCACTGCATCAGTGTCGCTGGCGACTTCCGATAGTGTTAGCGCCCCTCCCAGATAGCGCCAGATTGCCCGCTAGTACACCAGTAATCCCATTTAACCCCTTAATCTCCCCCCCCAGTTAACCCATTCACTGCCCTGTCACCAGTGTCACTGATCAGTGAACTGATTTTTACTGATCACTGTATCAGTGTCGCTGGCGACTTCCGATAGTGTTAGCGCCCCTCCCAGATAGCGCCAGTTTGCCCGCTAGTGCACCAGAAATCCCATTTAACCCCTTGATTGCCCCCCTCCCCCCCCCAGTTAACCCCTTCACTGCCCTGTCACCAGTGTCATTGATTACAGTGAACAGATTTTTACTGATCACTGTATTAGTGTCACTGGTGACTTCCGATAGTGTTAGCGCCCCTCCTAGATAGCGCCAGTTTGCCCGCTAATGCACGGGATTTTTTTTACCAAAAACATGTAGCAGAATACATTTTGGCTTAAATTTATGACTAACTTTGAGTTTACGATATATTTTCTATAGCTGAAAGTAGAAAATATTGTTTTTTTTCAAAATTTTTGTGTTTTTTTTGTTTATAGCGCAAAAAATAAAAAGCGCACAGGTGATCAAATACCACCAAAAGAAATCTCTATTTGTGTGAAAAAAAGGACGTCATTTTCGTTTGGGTGCAGCATTGCATGACCGCTCAATTATCATTTGAGTTAGTGCAGCGCTGTATAGCAAAAAAAGGCATAAATTACAGTATCTATACCATAGTTTGTAGACACTATAACTTTCACACAAAGCAATCAATATACACTTATTGGGATTTTTTTTACCAAAAACATGTAGCAGAATACATTTTGGCTTAAATTTATGACTAACTTTGAGTTTACGATATATTTTTTATAGCTGAAATTAGAAAATATTGTTTTTTTTCAAACTTTTTGTGGTTTTTTTGTTTATAGCGCAAAAAATGAAAAGCGCACAGGTGATCAAATACCACCAAAAGAAAGCTCTATTTGTGTGAAAAAAAGGACGTAAATTTCGTTTGGGTACAGCATTGCATGACTGTGCAATTATCATTTGAATTAGTGCAGCGCTGTATAGCAAAAAAAGGCATAAATTACAGCATCTATACGATAGTTTGTAGACGCTATAACTTTCACACAAAGCAATCAATATACACTTATTGGGATTTTTTTTACCAAAAACATGTAGCAGAATACATTTTGGCTTAAATTTATGACTAACTTTGAGTTTACTATATATTTTTTATAGCTGAAAGTAGAAAATATTGTTTTTTTTCAAAATTTTCGTGGTTTTTTTGTTTATAGCGCAAAAAATAAAAAGCGCACAGGTGATCAAATACCACCAAAAGAAAGCTCTATTTGTGTGAAAAAAAGGACGTAAATTTTGTTTGGGTACAGCATTGCATGGCCGCGCAATTATCATTTCAATTAGTGCAGCGCCAAACAGCAAAAAAAGGCCTGGTCATTAAGGGGGGTAAATCCTCTGGGGCTCAAGTGGTTAAATACCACCAAAAGAAAGTTCTAGTTGTGTGAAGAAAATGATAAAATTTTTGTTTGGGTACAATGTTGTATGATCATGCAATTGTCATTCAAAGTGTGACAGCGCTGGGACCTGAAAATTGGCCTGGACAGGAAGGGGGTAAAAGTGCCCAGTATGGAAGTGGTTAATCTTTACAGCTGAAGATGGTTCCATCTTAGCTTCACTGCAGTTGCCATGGAGCTGCACATGTGAGCAGCTATGAGAACAGCCATTTGAGGATTTGAAAGTTCAGTTGAGAGTTGATGTAAACAACTAGAAGTTGTGACAGTTATCATCAGAGGCATTCCTTGAATGTGACTGTTTTAGGAAACCATTAAATTAGTGGGTTTAGTTCCACTTTAAGGTAGTTGAAGGTTTAACCTGCCGTCTTAGAGGCTAAGTTCACCTCTTTCAGAAAATAACCTATGCAGTCAAGGGGTAGATATTGAGAAACTGTAAAATGTTCATTCATTTTATTGTCATACCTGTAGGCCAGTTGGGCCCCCTTGGAATCCTGAATGGAAATCCCCACATCTTGCTTTGTTGCAAGGATGTGAATGCCTCTGGATGCTGTGACAGTGTGAGGCCCTGCCATTATGTGAATTCAGGTAAAAATGATACAGAATTCATAATATGGCGTAATGCAAAGCTCCATGATGTGTATTGTGAGTGGAGAAGGCTGGGCTTTAAGCTTTCTTTGGGTTTTGTAATCCTGGATCAGGGCCTGGTGTTTAAAGGTTCCAAAGACTCTTGGATGGGAAGGAACCTTCAATGCTGTTTCCGGATTTTGCTAGACACCTTCAACCTGTGTGAGTGCACAGGTATGCGGGTCCTTATAAGCAAGGTCTGAGAGTAGCTCAGGGCAGTTGTTGCCATTTAGAGACAGTGTTTCCGTGTGTAGGTAGTGGTGTGCTCCAGCCAGGAGGGGTGACCTGCTTGGGAGAAAAGATCATGTGTATGGGAGACTTCTTGTCCATAGGACTGGGAAAATCAGGACAGCTATGTGGATCCGGAGGGACTGAGAAAGCTGAGGTGATGATCGAGTCCTTTGTTCCTGAGCAGTGGGAGAGCTCGGGGCGCTGCTAAAACCCTATCCAGAGTCCAAATTTGGGACCGGTGCAGTGAGTGGCTGCAAGCATAGGCTGAGTGAGCCAGGGGAGACCATGGTCTGGGAAAATGGAGCAGGCAAAAGTACTGCTGACTGGAGAGCCAGGTGGCTTGACATTTTTGTTATTTGTATTAGCTGGAGACAGGGGCGGACTGACAACTCATGGGCCCCCCGGGCAATAGGGGATCATGGGGCCCCTGTGTCCTTGCCAAAACTCAAAAAAGCCTATGAAAACGGTATCAGGGGCATCTCATGGGGCCCCCTACTGACCCCGGGCCCTCGGCAGTGCCCGAGTTTCCAAATGGTCAGTCCACCCCTGGCTGGAGATGAACCTCTGTGTGGACAATCTGTTTGTATTGAACTTTTTACTTTACTTCTCATTTATGCTCCATTCACACTATGGCGTTTCAAATAGCGGGTGGAATCACCGCTATTCTGCTTGCGAATTGAAAATGCAATGTGAAAACACACAATCTCATGTTTGGGTGCCATTTATTTCAATGGCACCTGACAAATCAGGGTGTTTTTGCCACGGATATGGCACATTTTTCTTTCAAACTGGAAGCGGAATGCGTGAACCCCAAAAATGGGTGTCCCGCGATTTGTCTGTGCAATTGTGGTGCTATTGTTGTGCAGAAAAATGCTCCACATTCGCAACAAAAATGCCCTTTGAAATGAATGACACCTGAACACGCAAACACATGTTTTCACATTTTCACAGCATGATTTCAAATGACGGGCAGAATCCCGGCGATTCCGCCCGCGATTTGAAACGCCCTAGGGTGAATGGAGCCTTAACTGCTGAGCACTTAACTATAATTCCTGTATAACATGGACACACTTGACAAATGTGTCTACCACGAGAGCTAAACATCACCCATATCACACCACTCACTCCCAACATTACGGGTGCTAAACCCAACGTGCTGAGAGTGAGCACGCAAAGGTTTCATGTTGGAGGGAGGATGCAAATAACCTTCAGGTATGACAACAAAAATTTTGTGAACATTTTACAAAGCTGCAGTTTTTTTTTTAATACATAATGGGGCCCCTTGACTTCATAGGCTGTTTTCTGGAAAAAAGTGAAACTGTATTTGGGTGGACAGAACCTTTTAGATGGCATGCAAACCAAAGCATATGGTTAGTAATGATGCAGACATTATTTTAGGCTTGCATCTTTAGGATCTGCAATATTTTTTCTTTTTTACAACTGGGATGACCGAAACATGTCAAGCAGAAAATGAGAGTGACATATTAATAACCCTCTGTCTTGGCAAAGATTGCCAGTGATCAGTAAATAGGTTAATGCGATTATTATGGAAAAGGTCGTGGCAAAATATAAATGGGGTTAATTGCTGAGCATGGAAGGGCAGACAGATCCAGGGAGAAAAGAGAGATGCATTGTGGGTGAACATAGGTAAACCAAAGAATGTGTATCAGGGTCAGACAGTTGTGTTATAAGAATACACATAGAAAGTGATCTCAAAGAATAGCACAAATAGGGGCCAATTCACTGAACTTTATGAGATATTTGAATGGTGTTCGCTATCTTACATAATGATAATTTTCTAATCAAAACATTCAGTTCATATATAACTACTGCTTAGGTGCGTAATCATTTTTGCATTAAAGCTTTACTTCAATTAGATGTAAAAAAACACAATTTAAAGCAGTTCTTTGATCAATCATCATTAAATGTATTTTTTACCACTTCAAGTCTGGACACTTTCACCCCCTTCCTGTCCAGGCCAATTTTCAGCTTTCAGTGCTATCACAATGACAATTGCGCGGTCATGCAACACTGTACCCATATGAATATTTTAGCATTTTTTTGAGACAGATGAAACTTTATTTTGGTGGTATTTATTCACCACTGGGATTTTAATTTTTTTGCTATATAAATGAAAAAGTCCAAACATTTTGAAAAAAAAAGTGTTTTTCTTATAAAATTTTGCAAATAAATAATCTTTATAAATCTTGGCCAAAATGTATTCATCTATCCATCTATTGAGAAATACTGTGAGAGCTGTGATTGGTCACAGCTTGTCACATGGTACAAGGCTGTCGTGAATAGCCTTGTACCATGTGACCTCTGTGATCATTCACAGATTTCACACATAGTAAGCAATGATGTCAGGAAGTGACATCTTGTTTCTTACTGTTCCTGTGATCACTGTTCACACAGAGGTCCTGTACAGTGATTGGTGTTCCAGCGGGCACCGGATCGTGGTGCCACGTGCTCCCAGGGACAGCGCGCAGGCAGTGAATGTGGAGGCCGTTTATAAACGGCCACCTGCTCCTGCACTGCTCCCTTCCAGCCATTTATGTACATGGGCCGGATGGGAAGTGGTTAAAAGCTGGCAGTAAAGGTACCTGAATTTCACTTGGTATCAGCCTTATGCAGTCCCTGTTCAGCAGGGCTGGAGTGTGAGAGGAATTACTAGTACAAGGAGCCAATCAGTCCAAGTACTGAGTAGAAGTAGGAGAGGAGAGCAGAGTGACAGAGATATGAGCTCATCACGGTGCTGCTTCTCCTTTTACTGTCCAGTCACAGGCTGGACAATCTGAGCTCAGAGGATGGAGGTTGAATGATGCAGGTCATCAGACTGATCTATTTTCTATTGGCAGAAAAACGTATTGCAGGGGAAATCCCTGATTTGAAAGTGATAATTTCACAAAAGCTGATTTTGTTTTATGCTTTACTGAGCTATTCGGGTTTGTTTACTTATTTTTGGCTGGAGTTTTGCTTTAACCTCCCTAGTGGTCTGATTATGTCCATATTTCTATGCTCAAAGTGGTAAATGTTTTTACATGGAAATATGTATTTTTTTATTGTAGGCCTTTAATTTTTAGGAATAACTCACTGAAATCTGTCCGAACAAGAGTCTAGTAAACATCCCGGGTTGGAGAAAACTTGAAACACAAAATCATAAATTATAATTTAATAAATAATCATAAAAAATAATATAATAATACATTTAATTCAATAACATAATCAAACCAAAAACACTGAAATTTGAAATATAGCTCCAAGTTCACACATCAGTGAGTAAAGTCGCAAAATCGTTTTCAGTGTCTGATGACGAATTTCCCCACGAATCATTATGACTCAATTCTGCAAGTGGTTCTGATTTACTATCGCTGTTCTCTAGCTGGTCTAAAACCACTTTTGACCTAAAGGGACGCTTTTTGGACACCATGGACATTTCTCAGTTTCCAGGCAGAAAGAACAGTAAAAATGCAGGCAGGGCACAGGACAAAGCACTCGGGACAAAATGTATGTGAAATGGTTTGATACAGTGATGTTTTACTATGTGATTTTAGTGATTTTAGTGAATGTCACTTTTTGTCATTTTCAAATTTCCCACTGTTCCGTCCCTCGTACATCCCGACGTTTGCAAGGAACGGAACCCAGATGACAGATGCTGGCATCCGCCGGATTACATTGCCGGGGACACTGCAGGAGGGACATCGCAGGAGCGAAGGACAAGGTAAGTGATCGAGGGATCGCAGAGCAGCGCCGCATGGTAAGCCCAAGTGTAGCTCGGGGTTACCGCTTGTGGTACTGAAACTTTACCTCGAGCTACACTCGGGAATACCGCCAGGGAGGCTACATACATAAACTATATACTATTTAAGTATACTCTTCTGCATTGGCTCTGTTATTCTGCTTTCCTAAATAGATGCCTTATAGAATTTTACACTTAGTGCCATTCATAAGCTAGAGATATTTTAAAGTGGATGCCAGCCCTAAGTGAATGATGTTTAGTTTGCTAAAGCAATTCTATCATGAACCATGGCTATTTATGTTTTCACCCTTTTTCCTCCTAAGATACATCTCAATGCTGCTGGTGTCGTCAGAGCCGTAGCTAGGATATTTTGCGCCTGGGGACGAACGGCCACCTCATATGGTCCCGGTAGACACCCCCCCCTCCCGATCACCTGGCTTGGCTCTCCCCTCGTCCCCTCCGGCACATGCCCGGCTCACTGCCCTCCTCTCTCCCGGATGGCTCCTCTCATAACTCACTGTGGATGGCAGACATATCAGATGACATGTCTGCTGCAGCAGCTGCAGTGATCTTGAGACCTCATTTTGGCGCCCCTGTACCTTGGCGCCCGGGTACATACAGTGAGGAACAGACATATTTGAACACCCTGCAATTTTGCATGTTCTCCCACTTAGAAATCTGAAATTCACATTGTAAGTGCATTCCCACTCTGAGAGACAGAATTTAAAAATAAAACTTAGGAAATCACATTGTATTATTTTTAAAGAATTTATTTGTCTTGCACTGCTGAACATAAGTATTTGAACACCTGAGAAAATCAGTGTTAATATTTGGTACAGAAGCCTTTGTTTGCAATTACAGAGGTCAAATGTTTCCTGTAGTTCTTGACCAGGTTTGCACACACTGCAACAGGGATTTTGGGCCACTCCTCCACACAGATCTTCTCTAGATCTGTCAGGTTTCGGGGCTGTCGCTGAGAAACATGGAGTTTCAGCTCCCTCCAAAGATGTTCTATTGGATTTAGGTCTGGAGACTGGCTAGGCCACTCCAGAACCTTGATATGCTTTTTACGGAGCCACTCCTTGGTTATCCTGGCTTTTGCTTCGAGCCGTTGTCATGTTGGAAGACCCAGCCACGACCCATCTTCAATGCTCTGACTGAGGGAAGGAGGTTGTTGCTCAAAATCTCACAATAAATGGCCCCATTCATCCTCTCCTTAATAGAGTGCAGTCGTCCTGTCCCCTTCACAGAAAAGCACCCCCAAAGCATGATGTTACCACCCCCATGTTTCACAGTAGGGATGGTATTCTTGGGATGCAACTCATCCTTCTTTTTCCTCCAAACACGACGAGTGAAGTTTGGACCAAAAAGTTCTACTTTGGTCTCATCTGACCATATGACTTTCTCCCATGCCTCCTCTGGATCATCCAGATGGTCATTGGGAAACTTCAGATGGGCCTGGGAATGTGATGACTTGAGCAGGGGAACCTTCCGTGCAATGCATGATTTGAAACCATGACGGCGTAGTGTTCTACCGACAGTGACCTTTGAAACTGTGGTCCCAGCTCTCTTCATGTCATTGACCATCTCCTCCCTTGTAGTTCTGGGCTGATTCCTCACCTTTCTTATCATCAGTGATACCCCACGAGGTGATATCTTGCATGGAGTCCCAATCCGAGGGAGACTGACAGTCGTCTTTAGCCTCTTCCATTTTCTAACAATTGCTCCAACAGTTGATCTATTTTCACCAAGCTGCTTGGCAATTGCCCCGTAGCCCTTTCCAGCCTTGTGGAGGTCCACAATTTTGTTTCTGGTGTCTGTTGACAGCTCTTTGGTCTTGCCAATGGCAGTAGTTGGCGTCTGACTGACTGCGGGGTGGACAGGTGTCTTTAAAGAGCTCAGACAGGTGCTACTAAGTTAGATTTACTGAGTGGAGTAGAGGTGGACTTTTTAAAGGCACAGTAACAGGTCTTTGAGAGCCAGAATTCTTGCTGTTTCTTAGGTGTTCAAATACTTATGTTCAGCAGTGCAAGACAAATAAATTCTTTAAAAATCGTACAATGTGATTTCCTGAATTTTTTTTTAATTCTGTCTCTCAGAGTGGGAATGCACCTACAATATGAATTTCAGACCCCTCCATGATTTCTAAGTGGGAGAACTTGCAAAATTGCAGGGTGTTCAAATACATCTGTTCCTCACTGTATGTACCCCCCAGCTACGCCTCTGGGTGTCGTGCAGCCTGTTTGCAGTTACTTGCTACCTACATGCACTCCAGCAACAACTACATGGCATTTCCTAGGACAGGTTTTCTGTTGAAGACAAATGTGGACCATGCCTGCATAATGTTGAAATGGCCACTTGTAGTCTCCATTGGAAGCCAACATAAGATGAGCACAACTGGGAGACAGGTACAGATCAATGTTATAAAAGAAGTTTCAGCGAGCGCTACAAACACAACAGCTGCTGGGACACCAAAAGGCAACCATAAACCTCCCAATATAAATGTCAATGTAAACAGGTGCAGCGCTGATATAAAATATATTATGGAATAGCTAAATACTTCAATCAATCATAAAACTGGTATGTCTCCAAATAACGGCATAAATATTATAAATGTACGCATTAAAATACAATAAATATAAAGTTCAAGATAATTATATCCACATGAAAGTGGTTGTAGTGATAAAACAGTCCAAAAAATTGAACGTGAGGATCTCGTCAGATCACAACTAAAGTGCTCAAATATTCTTATCCAGGAGTGACAGATGATGTGACTGAGTAATAAGTGAAGGGTGCACTCACCAGAAGCGCGCTATAAACACGCATTTGAGGTTAATACTGCCTCATCAGGTATGTTCAGGTCATCTGCTCCAAAATCAGGCCAGGTTCCTGTTCCCTTCAGGGTCCCTTGACAGGTATCACTGCGTCGAGTCACCTCTATAATAGGCTCTGTGAATGATGGCACTCACAGAGAGAGCCCAACAAAGGATGCCACATAGCGTGATACTGTTTTTCAATGGAATTTTATTTCCACAAAACAAGGTAGTAATAAAAGGAAAACACTGACCATATAGTTTCAGGATGGCCACCAGCGGTGGCGTGACGTCTAGATGCTGTAGCCCCTAACTGACGCGTTTCGTGCTAAGCACTTAATCATAGGGTACAGGCTTACAGCATCAGACGTCTATACAGGTGTATTTATATTGAAAAATGGCGGTTGCGCATATTGCGCCCGCCATTTTGCCGGCTACTCGCCGCATGTGCAGTGTGTCGGCGCCATTTTGTCATGGATCAAAAGATTACATTGCATATCTCTATGTCCATGGAAGGTGCGTGCTACGGCGCCATTTTGTTGGCAGTTTTAAACTCCAGAAGATTGCTCTGTTTACCAGATAAGAGGAGATAGCTTCAAATGTAAGATCAAACGTCAGGATAGATAGGATAGATATCCTTATCAAACTGCTAACATTGAGGGGTAGAGAAAAATGCTTTGAGAATGCACCCACTTAATATTTTAAATACCGCAAATCATGCAGCAGACACATACACAATCAGATCGTTATAATTTGATCCTGTGATATTATGTGTGTATTAAGTTGTTAAAAACATTATAATAGGATATATCCAGTAAAGACATCAGGGTGAGGATGTCATGTAAAATAAATCAACTGGTAAACACAGTAATAAAGACATTCATGAAAATACATACAATTATTAAAATGTTCATAAATATCCAAATAAAAAACAGTAGGAAAGTTCACATGGTCAGCCGTAATTAAAATACCAGCATATGTTACATATATAAAAATAAAATAAAAATCAAGAAATAAATAAAAAAGACAAATATATAAATGGAATTAAAATATCAAAAATAAACATATAAATAAGAAAATTAAATATAAAAAATATTAAAAAGTACAATAAAAGCGATGACAAAAATTATTTATATGTTCCAGTTAAATACCAATGATGGTTGGAATCAAAACTATCAAAAATTATAAAAATATCATAAGAATATCATAAAAAAACGTAAAAGGAGTCAGTGTATAAAATGGAGTCACTATAAATTTAGTCACTAAAACGCTAAAAGGACATATGGTAGTAAAAATATATAAAGCAATCTAACTATCTATAAAGCAGTTGATATCAAAATCATTGTTGAGCCCCTTAGGATGTAAGGAGCCCAACTCAAAGATCCATTTTGATTCTGATTGTGAAACTGCTCTTTTCTTATTTAATCCCCTCCAGTGTGTTTTAAAGATGCCTATGCCCATAAAATTAAGCGAAGACGGATCTCTGTTATGGCAGACCCTGTAGTGATGAGATAGGGAGTGCTCTTTATAACCTTTTTTGATATTGTTTACCTGCACTCTTAACCTATCTCTTAATCGCTTAGTGGTACGTCCAACATATTGCATCTTACATGGGCATTGTAGCAAATAAACAACGTGTTTACTAGTAATAAAATCATCAATATTGTATGTTCTACCCTTCACTGTAGAACTAAAACAATTAGTTTTCTTTGTTAATTTGCTACATTAGCAAATCACAAATTTCCTACAAGGAAAGAAACCTTTCATTTCTGAAAAAAAGTGGTATTACTTGGAGGATTAATTATATTAAATATATTAGGAGCTATCCAGTTTCTTAGGGGCATAGCTCTTCTAAAAGTAATTTCTGGTTTTTCTGGTAAAATTTGATTTAAAATAGGATCTGATATTTAAAATTTTCCAGTTGCTGTGGATGACTCTAGTGATTGCTTTATGTTGAATCAAAAAATTAGTGAAAAAAGGGCACATTTTTTTCTTTCTTTGTATGACCATATCGCTTAACATTTCATTTCTGTTGGAATTCCCTATTTCATCCATTATCTGATTCAATGTAGATTCATTATATCCTTTTTCTAGGAACTTAGCTTTTATGACAGATGCTTGTGTATAATAAGTGTCAATATCTGTGCAGTTACGTCTGATTCTCAAAAATTGTCCTTTGGGGATGTTTTGCAACCAGACTGGGTGATGGCAGCTGTCCAACGGTGTATAACTATTTCTATCAGTCTGTATAAAAAAAGACTCTGTGACAATTCTGCCTTCTTGGTTTAATAGCCTCAAATCTAAAAAATGTATACTGCATCTGCTATAATTAAAAGTAAGTTTGATGTTCAACGTGTTGTTGTTTAAGGTTCCAAAAAAATTTAAAAGGGCTTGTTCATCACCATTCCATACCAGGAGGATGTCATCAATATATCTTTTATAAAAGGAGAGCTCAGGCCATTCTCTCACGTAGATGACATCCTCTTCCCACCTGGCCATGAAAAAAGGTTAGCCAGGCTGGGGGCGAACTTAGCCCCCATGGCAACTCCTTTTGTTTGTAGGTAAAATTTATGGTCGAACCAGAAATAGTTTTTTGTCATCGCAAAATCCAACAGTGTTACAATAAAATCCTTCTGTAAAATAGACATCCCATTAAAATCATCTAAAAAGAATTTTACAGCTTCCATGCCATCAGAGTGCTCAATGTTAGTGTATAAGGAAGTCACATCTGCTGTGACATGAAATGTGGTAGGGTCCAAGGTTACATATCTAATTTCCTGAAGCACTTGTTTAGTATCCCTCAGGTAGGTTACGAGGGGCTGTAAAAAATAATCAATATACTCGTCTGCTCTCAAACACAGGGACCCAATGCCGCTGATGATCGGTCTACCTGGTCCTTTATTTAAAAGCTCTAATTCCTGGGTTGTTAACTCCACCTTACTTAGATTGAAGATTCCTGTGTCTTTCACATCTTTCGTTTTTTGGGGTTTATTAACCCTTTTGCCTCCCCTCTTTCCTCTCCCATGGCACTTCTCTTTCATACAGATCAATAGTCACCAAGAACAGGAAGTGTCTGAAAAAGGACATTTATGGCAGGATCACAAGGCAGTATTTTAATGAAAACTACAGATTTTAAAGAGAAGTGTGGGAATACTAAGATAAGCAGCCACCGCACTCTGCTCTGTCTCTTCAGTGCTCGCTGAAGTGCCAGGCAAGAGAGGCTATGTGTTGAGAGGCTGTACCAGCTGCCTGAGAGGCATTTGGGTGGATCCAGACATTATTGTCAGGATCACTCCAGTGTCTGGCTTTAGCCTGCTATTGACTGATTCTGGATCACAGGAGAGCACAAGTAAGTGCATTTCTGTGACCCCCAAAATAAGTATGGCCAAAAAGCATTAACCATACTTCTTTTATAAATGGCCAATGGAGATTAAATGTTGAAGCTTACGTGAGGTTTTTAATGATTAAGTTAATACACAGTAAAATGTAACAACTTCAGGACTGCAAATGTAGGAGATATGCCTTAAAAAACTTCACCAGACTCCAGAGAGAGAGATATCATATTACCCCTGCACAAATCATTAGTAAAACCTCATCTGGAATAAGCAGTTCAGTTTTGGGCACCAATTCACAAAAAGAACATTGGGGAACTGGAGAAAGTACAGAGAAGGGCAACTAAACTGATAAGAGGCATGGAGGAGCTCAGCTATGAGGAAAGATTAGAGGAACTGAATTTATTATCTCTTGAGAAGAGGAGATTAAGGGGGATATGATCAACATGTATAAATACATCAGTGGTTCATATAGTGAACTCGCTGTAGAGCTATTCACCCTGAGGTCATCACAGAGGACAAGGGGCACTCTTTACGTCTGGAGGAAAAGAAATTTAATCTTCAAACACAGAAAGGTTTCTTCACAGTGAGAGCTGTGAAAATGTGGGATAGACTCCCTCAAGAGTTGGTTCTGGGCAGCTCCGTGGGTTGCTTCAAAAAAGGCCTGGATTCTTTCTTAGATACACAGAATATAACTGGATACTAACATTTATAGGTAAAGTTGATCCAGGGAATATCTGATTGCCTCTCGGGGGATCAGGAAGGAATGTTTTTCTCTGTAGGAGCAAATTGGATCATGCTTTGGTGGGTTTTTTTATGCCTTCCTCTGGATCAGCTGTGGGTATAGGATTATAACTTTTTTTTTTCTATGGTTGAACTGGATGGACGTTTGTCTTTTTTCAGCCAGACTAACTATGTAACTATATAGTTTATAGGACATATCTCCTACATTCAGCAAGTCACCCATAGAGTGCATTGTAATTTGAACAGTGTTTAACCTCAACTGAACAGGTTTGGCTAAAGCTGACCATACACTGATGACATTTTGTCCCGTTTCTCATGAACCGGTTGAAATTCGAGCAGTGGATTGCCCTGTAGGCACCCTACTGCCCTAGATACATTGATCCAAAAATCAAAGGAGGGGCAGGATAATTCAGAGCAAAACAATGACAGCAGTCAGTTATTGTTTGGCAGCACCCTCTGTATTCTGAGCTGATGGCTCTGGCTGTCAGAATACAACAGCCTCAGCAGGAGATTCCTCCATGTCTGCTGTTTAGTGTTGATGGAGGAATCTGTTAGATTTTTTTCTTTCAGTTTGCAGGCTGGGTGAAATAAAAACTATTATGTGTATGGCCAGCTTAAGTGATTCTCCTACTTTACTGAAATCCTGTGGTCTAAACTGGCAATAAACATTATCTGAGATGGGATCAGCAAGACAGAACTACTGTGCGAGAAATCTGAACAACATTTAAAGCAGAATTATACCCAAAAATGGAATACATTGCCGCTTATCATTCTTTAAATGTGGTGGTTTCTGCTTTTTTTCCCCTCTGTTTTCACCTGGTGATCTGACCAGTAACACACCTATATTAGAGTGCCCCCACTCTGGATGAAGGAGCACAGGGGCACAGTCGACAGCAGCATTGTCAGTCTGGGGCAAAGTGAGTGCTAGGTGAACTAGAAGATTTACATAAACTAAAAAACTGAAATCAAACTTCTGCTCACACTTTATAAGCAGTTTCAGAAAACAGTTTTTTTCCCCTTTTGGGATAAAGGTTTTACATAAATGAATACAAGCTGATCATTGTAAGCAACCCTGCCAGTGGTAAATGATTTCTTCCATTCCTGTAAACTGATATATCTGCAGAGAGCTTTTTCTTTTGATAAACAACAGACTTACTGGCTGGATCACCAGATTAAAATCGAAGAAAGAAAGCCTAAAAAAAGAAAATGAATGCTACTACTACTATAGTTACACTGAATGTATTCCTAATTCACTGTTGCTGACAGAAACCAGATTGAAGGTTCGATACAGTCTTCCACATGCAGTATGTCATGCAATGAGTTGCCAAATTGTACTAGGTTAGCATATTATAAAACTGGATTGAGATATCATTACATTATGAAGTGTATACTCTTAGCCATCATACTGGAGCAGCATACAGAAAGGATTCCCATACCTTCTCAGACATTTCCTGGGATAACCCTATGGGTGAATATTCACTTATAAGCCACAACTATATGAACACTGACGGGTTAAGTGAATAATATTGAGAATCTTGTTACACTGGCATCTGAAAGTCAGTGGGATATATTGGGTGTCAAGTGAGCATTTTGTCCCTGAAGTTGATGTGTTGAAAGCAGAAAAAAAATGGGGTTTGCAGTTTGTTGTGTTTGGGGCTGTGTAGCGAAGACTGTTCAGGGTGCTCATACAGACCCGCGTCCATAGCCAAAAGCACGTACAATGAGCATTTGAGCATCAGAACTGGACCACAGAGCAATGGAATAAAGTGGTCTGGTCTGAAGCATAACATTTTCATTTACTTCATGTGGATGGCTGAGTGCATGTGCATCCCTTACTTGGGGAGGAGATGACACCAGGATGAAGTATGGGAAGAAGGCAAGCTGGTGGAGGCAAGGTGATGCTTTGGGCAATGTTCTGCTGGGAAACCTTGGGTCCTGCCATTCACGTGGATGTAACGACACATACCACTTGTAGGCAGGTGTAGGTGCCACTGTCAGTAACCACCATGCAGGAAGAGTAGAGGGCAAGAGAAACTTATGTCCTCTTAGGCCTCTGTATATGTCATAACGTGGGCACTGCTGCGTCGGATGACCTCAGCGGCCATTTTTAGGGAGGGCAGTGCTTACAAAAAGCACTGCCTCACTGCTGTTGGCACATATTTTACATGTGGCTAAATATCTTTTCTCATCAGCAGTTAGAGCAGTCTTGTGGCTTCTATCACTGTTCAGCCAAGTTCTAGCTAAAGCTTGTAGGAGGAGCACAAGGGATGAGTGGGCCAACAAGGAGCATACTGATAGGAGAAAGAGTAAAAGAGAGATGAGCTCATCAGTTTCCTGCTTCTCAATTTCACTGTCCAATTATAGACTTAGGCAGGTCCTGCATCCTCCTAGAGCAGAAAGAAAACTCCTCCTACATGTTTTAACCAGTGCTCAACTGAAGTCACAAGACTGCTCTAACTGCTGATGAGAAAAGGTATTTAGCCGTTTATATTTACTAAAATAATTGCATTTCCATGTTGTTTGTACTGTGGGAGACCAGATATAGTGAATGCAGGCTCCTGGGTTTAGTATCATTTTAACAGTAGGCGATCAAAATGTTTTTCAGCAGCCAACTTTTACACCGATCTTTAAACTCTAAACATTGCTGTCAATAGGCAGACCCTTATTCCATGTTTGTTTCTGCACTATATGTCTTTTGTTCCATTTTTTTTTTGATAATTTTAATGCTGATGCGTTTATTTTTTTTCCAGGCATTTTTAAGGGGGGAAAAATCAATATATTTTCAAGGCTACTGCTATTATTTCTAGGAGCTTGGAAATGGGTTTGCTTTTAAGGAGAGTGGTAAAATGCTGGTATAAAGGCACTCAGTGTGCTCAGCCAGAAGACTACATTAAATATGATATTTGGTTGACCTTTTCTTAACCCAGTCTCTCTCTTTTATTTCAATTCAGCCATTTAGTGCTAGAGGAGCTTGTAAATTCTAATACATTTTTACTGCACACTATGCAAAGAACATTATTACAGACCTTGATTGTTCCGAAAATAAAAGATTTCCACCAAAAACATTTTTTGCTAACTTTTAAGTAAGAACATTTTTTTTTATAAGATTTAATGGAATTCTGTAGTTTTTTAATCTGATTATTTATGAAATTTGAGGCTTATCTTTTTTCACAAAGTATTTAAGTTCATCCTTTTTAGGGCTTATCCACATAGGCGAAATTTAAATACTCAGATCTAAGCTGGATCTTGCTGCCAGAAGCTGGCAGAAACATCCAACGTAAAAAAATGCATGTAACGGCACATAAACTACTTACACATTAGAAGCATATCATTCTTCATCCACTCCTCCAGCTTCACTAGAATACATTAACATGTATAAGCATGTATACACATTTATGTGCGTTTACAAGCATTTACACATACATTACACCAAAATATTCATATCAAATGTAGGATTTGGCCATGTCTCTGAATGCTGCTCTTGATTATGGAACAGGGGCGGACTGACCATTTGGAAACTCGGGCACTGCCCGAGGGCCCGGGGTCAGTAGGGGGCACCATGAGATGCATCTAGTACCTTTTTCATAGGCTTTTTTGAGTTTGTGCAAGGACACAGGGGCCCCATGATCCCCTATTGCCCGGGGGCCCCATGAGTTGTCAGTCGGCAGCTGTTACGGAACTAAAAATTGCTACGTGCATGAACACATTAGCTATAACAGATTTGAAGGCACCAATTTTTGCAACTGTGTGCACAAGCTCTTAAAGAGGAGCTCCACACAAAAGGGGAAGTTCTGCTTTGAAGACAGGTCCCTTGCTCCCCATTAAGGATTGGCACCTTTGGGGAGTGGGCACCCGAAATTGACAGGTACCCTCTCCCACTTCCGTGGCGATTGCCTAGGCGATCGGAAGCAGAAGTTGTCCTTCCCCCTCCTTCCCCGTAGTCTTCTGGGACATGTGACAGGTCCCAGAAGACTACGGGGCTCAGCAAAGCTCAGCACTACTTGTGCATGCGCAGTGGGCACACAGCTGTGAAGCTGCAAGCTGTCACAGCCAGGTGCCCAAACTGAAGATGCCGGCGCCTGGAACACTGAATGGCCGGTGAAACGGGCTTGGGGGAGGACACCGCGGGATCGAAGGACAGGTGAGTGTCTGTTTACCACAATGCTGTATGACAGGGGTGGGCACTAATAGAGAAACAGAAAAAGGGCACACCGACCTAGTGCATTATCGTTTAAAGATTTATTGAAGGAACAAAGTAAGTATCATACTCACAATAGACATAAAAACACAGGCATGTCAAACTGAACAAGATGTAGGATCCAAACAACATCTGAGTCCATACGATGGAACCCTGGATGACCAACTGGCTAGCGCGTTTCAAGGACACAACCTCTTACTCAGAGCCAACCAACCAGCCAACTGGGTTGGCTCTGAGGAAGAGGTTGTGTCCTCGAAACGCGTTAGGCAGTTGGTCATCCAGGGTTCCATCGCATGGAATCAGATGTTGTTTGGATCCTACATCTTGTTCAGTTTGACATGCCTGTGTTTTTATGTCTATTGTGAGTATGATACTTACTTTGTTCCTTCAATAAATCTTTAAACGATAATGCACTAGGTCGATGCGCCCCTTTTCTGTTTCTCTATTAGCATCCAGTGTATTTGGACCACCCAGGTCTGTTGAGGGCAGCAAGCAGTGCATATTCCAGAAAATTCCAGAACATTCCTATTGGGTCTACTGAGTCTTTTCCTAGCGCAAGAGAAAAGTGTTTGTTGTGTTGGTTATGACAGGGGTGGGCAACTGTGGCCCTCCAGCTGTTGGTGAACTACAAGTCCCATCATGCCTCTGCCTTTGGGAGTCATGTTTGTAACTGTCAGTTTTGCAATGCCTCATGGGACTTGTAGTTCTACAACAGCTGGAGGGCCACAGTTGCCCACCCCTGCTGTATGGGCTACAGCTTATGGTATTCTAAATGAGTTCTAGTATGGTTCAGCAGAGACCAGCCAAATTTCAGTCAGTGTGTGGCCACCCATGCTTGACAGAAGATGATTGTTTGAAGGACTACTGTCAAAGGGACATGCTGGAATTATTTCTCAATTAGAAGCTGCATCCACTGATCAGTATATTCTGACAACAGCAGCTCCCACTATCACAATACAGTGTCCCAGTGGGAGGATTGCTGTATCCCTCTTGTTTGTGTGGATGGAAGAATCTGTTAGTTTTTTTTTTTCATCCCGCAAGCAACTGAAAGATCTCTCTTGGGAAATCAGGACCTCCTTCTTCCTGCTTGTGATCACACAAAAAGACTCTCTAGTTCCAGTGTCTTCTTGCAAGATTTTGTCTGTTCTGTATTCCCCAGGATCTAGCTGAAAAAACTATGACGTCAACCTAGCATGAGTAGAAGACAGGGATATAGTTATCCAAAATGTTTTCATCTTGACGAGTATATTAGCAGATTAATAGCAAAAAGTGGGTCTTTAAATTTTGCCTAAAGGGCAACATTAATTCCTTTAGATAACATGCTTGGGGGATGCCTTAAACCTGCATGTAAAGTGATGCATACATAGGATGTACTAAAGCAAATGTGAAACCTAAAAAAAAATTATCACAACTAAATTACATTTCTAACCCCCGATTTGCTTATGTTTACGGTCATGCCCATATTTTGGTCAGTGACATCAACCAGGTTCCCCAGCGCTGCTCTTTATAGTTCAGCAATGCTGGGGAACTGTCAGCTGTGATGGGAATCCAGCGGGAGAGGATCCAGTGCAGTTCATCATGTTCATGTCGGTGGGACATCGTTTGTTGTGAATGACAATGGATCTAAATTGCTGGTCTATGTGATTGAGGCTGGATTTACACTGCGTGGCTTTTTTTTTTCCTAGTAGGAGATATTCACAGGGTCATGTGGCCCAGACAGCACACTTTGTTCTATGTTGTCTGGAGATGGCATTCAACTCTGGAAGAAAAAGTTCTATTTTGAGACATTGTAAATAGAAGTGTTGATGCTGGAACCAACATCTGTCTAGGAGAAGGGTTCCAAATTAATGAGGCTCCCACAGAATCCGTGAATCGTACGTAGCAGGGAACGGCAGCAAGAAAGCACATTGTTTAATCATGTTTGGTGTCAGTGTATTGAAACACTGTACTGTAATTTTGCACCATATGTTCCAGCCTGTGAATTGAAGAATGTGAAAAACTAAACAATTTCACACACTTTAAATGTTGTAAGTGGAATTCTGCACCTCTCTGCATTTTTTTTCCTTTTTTAAACCCTGTCAGGTAGAGGTGGGATATGCTTTCCCTACTAACAATCTGTCTGAAATGTCAATGAACCAATTGACTACATGTAGCAGAATGGGATGTTTGAAGCTGCTGTCGGCTATTAAAAGGCATAGAGCAGCAAAACAAAGAAAACAGTGACTAAAACAAAGAAACATGCTGTTCTTTTCAAGATTGAAGTTATACTGGGATTATATATATATATATATATATATATATATATATATATATATATATATATATATATATAGTATTTTCAGCCTAATAGGTTGGCTGATTATCTTTTCTAAATAATACTACCAAACCCGCTACTACTGCTAATATTAATTTATAAATGTAGCACCTTTCTATAAATAGGAAATTTCGTTTTTGGCTCATTCTGTTGTAAGCCGTGTACCGGGGTGAGCTCCCCAGGATACAGTGAAGTCACAAACGAGGAAGGCAACCCCAACACCAGGTTTTGCCACAACAGAATTTTACTTAGATGTGGCAAATAAACACAACCACAAATGCTGGGAAAATACAATAAATTTACTTACACCCAGCTCAAAGGCTGAGACCCTTGTGCTGCACAGCACGGCGCCTTCTGATGGATGACGGTAGAAAGCGAAGTAATTTACCTACTGGTGGGCACAACTAAGCTGCTCCACCTTACCTGTTATTACCCTAAAAGAGCAAGAATCAGTGTATGGGTGTATGGTATGGGTTAGCCTGCGGTGCAGCACAACAGCTTACAATCTTACACAAATCTTCAGTATTCCCCCTCCCATAACTGATCCTGTAGCAGGTGCCTGAGTATTCCTCCTGAGCAAAACGCTAGTCTGGCTTGAGTTTGTGGGATTTTATCAGCTCTCCAATGTGAAATGTCACTTTAAGTTGTGGAGTCCTTCCAATGATCAGTAACAACACTTGTGGCCTGACACAAACAGAGACCCTAACTAACTAACTATAGGCCTGTCTCAGTCTCTGGAGGCGCCAACACTGAAATGAGGTGCGTGCACAATCTTACCGACCCGGGTCTGCCTTTCTTCCGCTGGTGACTCAGAACAGAACAAATGTCTCTCCAACAAGCATGTGATCTCATCAGCCTTCCTGGCAGTGATCTTCCTTTCTCTGAACAGGATCAGCGTCTTGAACACCATCAGCTTCACTAGCTGCAGTTCTCACACCTGGATGCCAATGGATTCTCTGCTCACATGGCTCTTTTCTTTCACCATCATCAAAACATGACTGCAGTCTCTCTTCCTGTTCACTGAGCTCCCAAGTGTAAAACCCCACCCCTTCCTGAATATAGAAATATCTATGCAGTCTGAGGCTGTGTTAGAAAAACAGTGACATCTTGTGGCTAAATCGCAGAATGTCAGTAAAACATTTCAAAACATTTAATTCACAATGAGAGCTGTTTCCCCATCTCACACTGTAATCAAGGGAACAGCGTCTGTTTGGCCTGGTCAATTCAGTTTCACAGGCTGGGAGTTTGATTGCTTCCCCTGGCTCTGAAAGAAGCTTCAAGAACTTAGGGTCAGAGATTCAAACCAAACAGATGACTAGCCTTAATATTCATCAGGTGCCAGCCAGTCCCTGGAAAGAATTGTCCAGAAGGGGGCTGGAATGGGGAAAAACTCAGACTGGGAGACAGGAAAGCATCCAGTAAAACGGGTAAGCCACCACCACCAGAACGGCTCCCCTGCTCCCCACCGTGTGCTACACATCAGCCCCCTGTGCCCCGCCACCGCACAGCCCCGTCATGCGAGCCTGCCACGCGGCCTACAGCACCCACAGACGCTGGGCCCTACAACACCCACAGGCGCCGGACCTACAGCACCCCCAGATGCCGGGCCCTACAGCACCTCCAGACGCTGGGCCCTACAGCACCTCCAGACGCCGTGCCCTACAACACCTTTTGACACCGTGCCCTACAGCACCTCCAGATGCCGTGCCCTACACCACCTCCAGACGCCGTGCCCTACAGCTCCTCCAGACGCCGTGCCCTACATTTGGACTACTGCAACTCCCTTCTCACCGGCCTACCTCATTACAGACTATATTTTTTGGCTTTGACTATTGCGAGTGAAGGGTAAAATCCCTATGCTGAATTCCCATATCTACACACCTGATTTTGCCATTAGGAGGATTCCCACACTGTATGTTGATTTTTTTGTTTAGTTTATACAATACAGTATTTAGTATGGGGTGCTAGAACACAATGGCGGACACAATGAAAACTCCCAGATACACAGCAACACATTTTCTGGTAGGAAGATCTCACTGTACGAGCATCTGCAACATAGAAGGGGTTAGGGCTGTGTCAGTTCTCTGGGTTCTACTTTTCAGGTTAAATCTCACTCTGGCAAAATAGAGACACCAGAATTTTCAGCTCCACCAAAATTCCACAACCATTACAACTGTATATAGTGGTGTCACATCACCCCTTCAGGATTTCTCTACAGAAAAGAAAATTGCTATGGCCTTTTGGGAGTGATGAAGATACAGACTACAATTAGGAGACTTCAAAGCTGTAGTCTCCAAAAGATACAAGAAGCTGAGCTAAATTTGAACCCACCCATGCAACCCAATGCTGAGCTATCAGACCTCTCTGTAGGTAACATGCTCACAAATCTGACCAATTTCCTGTTCTTTAACATTAATATAACTTTTGGGGAAAATTACATTTTTGGCATCTCTAGCTGCCAGGTAGATGTGCAGTTTATTTTTTTTCTTTTAGTTTGTGTTACTGTGGGTAGCCACTCTACTTCAATATGTTACACCCAATTAGGTCTAAACCAGGGTAAACATAGGAGCCTTCTCTGCTTTTCCGGTGCTGCTTAATCACACTTCCAGGATAAGGGCAGAGTTCACCTGACCTTCCCCCCAGCTGTGGCTTTACAAATACAAGCACTTTAAAGCAAAAGTTGCAAGTAGAGTTTTGGATTGTGGGCAGAGACAGGAAACTGGTCTACAAAAACAAACAGGACTCACTGTCTGGAACACGGGTGTCAAACTGGCAGCCTTCCAGCTGTTGCCAAACTTCAAGTCCCATGAGGCATTGCAAGATTGACAGTTACAAGCATGACTCCGAAAGGCAGGGGCATGATGGGACTTGTAGTTGTACAACAGCTGGAGGGCCGCCAGTTTGACACCTCTGGTCTAGAATAAAGATTTTTTGTTTAGATCCATCAGCCATTGAGAATAATCTAGAAAAATCTGATCTTTTGAGACATGTAGAGAGAATACACAAGGGGTTGATTTATTAAAGGCAAATAGACTTTGTACTTTGCAGTATTTTACCCAAAGCTTAGTGAATGCGGTGAAGCTTCACTTTGTAAAGAATACCTAATCAGGTGCACGGAAATAAAAAAAAAATTTGCTTGCACATGATTGGATGATGGGAATCAGCAGAGCTTCAACACATTTGCTAAGGAGTGGAGAAAATGAATGCAACTGCATTTCCAAAGTGCGCAGTCTTTTTTCCTTTAGTAAATAAACCCCATATCACCATTGGAAATTTGATACACACCCAGCATTCCAGGTCAGCGCAGATTCAGATGTCATGTGAAATTCTTTGAATAGAGAAAGTGTCTTCATCCTAAAGGATGAAGAGTGGAGAATTCAAAACATACCAAACAATGATTTGCACATTCAGAGAGGAGATGACAATGTAGAGTCTATAAGGAAGATTAGTGCACTGGGTTCCTGCAGAAAAAAGCAGAGTGCCCCAGGGCCTTAGGAGGTCAGTACTGATTTAGTTTGGTATGCTATAAAGTACACAGGGGAATTAAAAGTTAATTACTGTCAAATCTTTGTCTATAATTAGATCTTGCCAGTTATTCGTGCTTTTTCCCCCCTTTCTGATTGACATTTAATGGTCTTCAGTAAATATCATTGAGTGCTTAATTACGCAAAAAAAGAGAAGAGCTCTGCCAAACATTGTATCCAAAATGACCATGTGACACCCTGGTGCCTAATCTGTGGCTGGGGTGGGCATGTGGCGCTTTGGCACTTACTCTGTTGCCCTCAGGACTCCTGCAGATAGTAATTTTGATGCTTTCTTAAGCCAGTAAAGGAAATATTTTCAGTGCTGTTTATCTCTTTTCTCATTTTATGTGTTTTTTTCTCTGATCTTTTGTATGGGATCTTGCTGTGAGAACTATCTGTTGTGGCACAAGTAATTTTTAAAGGGGGTGTTGGAAGCACAGGCATGGATTGGTTTGCAAAGTCCCTAGATGACTATCTTCTGAAGCATGTCCCCAGTCACCAACATCTCCTATAGCAAGTTTGAAGCTTCTGACCATCTCCTGTAACAGGTCTGTTATCTCTGACCATTTGTTGTAGCATGGCAGTAGTTTTTTACCATCTCTTGCAGCATGTCTGAAGTCTCTGACAGATTTTCGTAGCATTGCACTCACTGAATTTTATGTGGCCTCTTGGTGATGGACCCTCTGTATAAAGTAACTATCGCTGATGTAACATAATCCTATTATAATTTTAGAAAACTATTACACTTTTTGTGGAAAAAAGAAACTGTTATGCATTTTAGTCTGTCTGCACGACCACACCAATTTCCATGCATACCATAAGTAAGTCTAAAAAACAGAAACTCTGTGATGCAGTGAGAACCTTATACTGCTTCTGCTTTAGCTGTGCATTCAGCATGATGAAGTGAACCTGGTAGACTAGATTCTTTGAGTGCTTATTAATGGCTTGATAAAAGCAAGAAATGGCGCCCAATTTCAAACTTCACTCATGATTATTGGGCTGTACTTCAAGGGAAGCTGTGCTAAGGAAGCCTGGAGGCTGCCATTGCTTCTGCTTTTAAAACAATAGTTCCCTGGCTTTGGCTTTCTTCATGGCATCCAAAATGGGTGCTACCATCTTTGATACCTCTTTGAGCCAGGGAAAAAAGGTAGATGTCAATGACTGCCCTCTTTCCTAAGAGCTTTAGTCTGCACTTGTGCTCTGTCATGTGTGCCCATCCCGCTTTCATACCTCATGAACTAGTGGTGCCTTCAAACACAATTGGAAGGAATGGCTAGCATTCCACGCAATATAATTTTTATTTGGAAATTGTGTCAACACATTCACACAACCCCCATTATCAAGGTGTCATCTTGACGAAGGAGGCCTCCGTGCTTCCAAAACATTTGATGTTTTGAAACAAGTGTAATGCTCACCTCTGAAAGGGGCTCCCTGAGTAGTCCAAAGGTTCTTTCCCAAACTAGTGTATCGGCAGCCAGGGACAAAGCTTCAGTCATTCTTCTAGCTCAATGAACAGTCTAAGGGTATTATTATTTATTATTATACAGTATTTATAAAGCGCCAATAGTTCGCTCAGCGCTGTACATTACAAAGGGAGACAGAACATGTGACAGAACAATACCAATACAATGCAAAACATGAGGGGATCAAAGGCCCTGCTCTTTCGAGCTTACAATCTAGGGTATCCTTTTTTGTGGCTTTACTATTATAAGTTGAACTTGGATAGGGTATATTGAAGCTGTGGTCTACTCCAGTAACACAATGTAGTAAAACAAGGACTCTTCTCACTTTCTTAGAGCTTCTTAGAACAGTCCTTGCAACAGCAACTAAGGGACTGAGCTACGCTAAAACACCATAAGAAATGTCCAAATTTGAGGAGAATCCGGCATTAATACACAAGCGATAATAGCAGCACTCAGTCACTAAGATCTTACACACAGGTCTGTACTCACAATGTTCCTGGATACTTGGATTCCTTCTTCCAATATCAGCCAGAGATTTCTCTCATGAACTCTCCAGACCAGATCCTCAGTAAAATCCCTCTATCAGCTCCAGCAAGGTGCCATAGAATAGGCCCCCCAGCCCTAACACAGCTTGGACCTTGATGAGCAAATACAATAAAGTAGCTGGACTGCCCAAAAGGACAGCAGGTATTTAAGCTGGGAACTTCTCTTCCTGGACAAGAACCCGGCTGCCCCAGGCCTCAGAATTTTTATGCACTCCCCAGCCACCTACTGCTCCCCTTCCCCCCAAGGACTGGCTGGGACTACATAAATATTCAGGCTATAAATCTGACTCTCCTAGCCCACTGTCTTCCAGAATCCCCCAGAAGGCAGGGAGGAGTTATCAAACCTGCAACAGTCCAAAGTAATCACAAGCTGCTCCAGCTAGGCAGAGGAGCCTAAAGAACTACATTTACCTAATCTAACTAGCAACCTATTTAGGAGGGTGCTACACACGTTCCAAGTAAAAATGTACAGACATATGTGTGGAGTGTTGGCCTTTTGTTCTGATTGCTGATTGCATGATGCCTGCATGGTTTGGAGTCAGGGACACTTGTGTAACAGATATTGGCATGCTTGTTAAGCACATTATTCATTTGATGATTATAGCCTGGCCACCGGCTCACTTTAAACAGTGATGGACGGCTGCTCTTTTTATTATTGGATGCTTTCTTTTGAAAAAAAATGAATACTGTATCCTTACACATGCTTCACAACTTACTGAATCACTGACCCCCTTCAGTATACAGACCAAGATTCGTAACTCCAGTGGCTGCATGCTTGTTCCAGATCTGTGACTCACTAGGAATTGAGAAAAAAACTAAGCATGATTGCCCTGGAGCTTGTGCCTTGTAAAACAAGCAAGTCCCAGTCTTTCCCATATTTCTATCCTGACTGTATATCGCTTTAATTAGTTATTTCTAGTTATTTCAGCAGTTTCATATTTTAAAGCAACATGCTGCTTTTTATAACACTGGAGTTCTTCTCGTGTTTATCTGTTAAGTATGTCATCTTCCTATGTTCAAATTTGTCCTCCCGTTTGACAACTCTTGTCTCTGTATTTCAGAACGGATGCCATCAATAAGGAACGTAGGATTAAGAAAGAGACCAATATTCTGGACAATAACAGCAATACCAGGACAGGTAACAAATTCATAATTATACACTCATCTTAGGTTATGTGCCTAAAGGTTGGGAAGCCCAATATTACTTACCACAGTATTTGCACTGGAGAGCAGCACTGGGCCAGTACCCAAAGATACCTAATGCAGATGTGCTTTAGTGGTACTTTGGCATTAACTTCTAATAAAGGTGATAGTGAATTTATATCAAATAAATGTTTTATGTCAAATAAAGGTTGCAAGGTAGGTTTTAAAGTACCCATGTCTTGAGAAAAATGCAGGGGCTGGAGGTTGCGTCTTAAAATTGATAATTGCCCAGCTGTCACCCACATCACTTATTCACATAAAATAAAATTTTAAAAAACTCTAACGCCTTTCTATACTGACCTGAGTCCATCGTCATGTGACCCTCTTTCAGAGGTGCTGTCCTGGGCCTGCTGTCAAACTTGTTGCTGCCCATCTTCATTACAGCATCACACCACTGCAGTCTTCTGGAGCCGGGGAGAATCCCGCTGCTGGACCTCCAGTGGTAACTGTTCACATCACCCAGGTTACAATGTTGACACCATTCTGCATTCTAGGAGATAGAAGACTCAGGAGACGGTACATCACAGGATCATGGATCCCCCAGAGGGAATGAAAGGTCAACCAACAGTTAATTCATGTTAGTCATGTGGACATGAAGGCACTTTTTTTTTCTAAGCTCCATCTCTCTATTCAAACCGGAAAAAAATATTTGCTCTTGTCTTCTCTGATTCTCCCCTTACTAAACCCACAACAGTAATATCAGTCTGTATATGCAGTAAAGCATGCTAGTTATACTCACTGTGGAACCTAAGGGGTTAATCCTCTGCATTGTGTAAAAAAGATATTCGATCCTGTCTTCTCTGATCCTCCCCTTCATCTACTGTCCCCATACCATCTGTTGATAAAACAGAGCCTTGGGAGCAAGCTGCATATGCTCAGTTTGGTGTGTATCGCTAGAGAGTTTTTTTCTTTCTTGGGTGAATGCATGTGGTCAGCACAGGGCCAATCAGCACTGTCCAGACAGAGGGTGAGGGGTCCTGCAGCCTCATAGGGGAGAATGAAAACTCCTCCTACAAGCTGTAACCAGTGCTCTGCTAGACACTGATAGAAGTCACAAGACTGCTCTAACTGCTGATGAGAAAAGGTATTTAGCTGTTTATATTTACTAAACTAATTGCATTTCCATGTTCTGTGTACTGTGGGAGACCAGATAGAGTGAATTCAGGTTCCTGGGTTTAGTTACACTTTAAGGACTGTTATGGTGATATCAGTGGTTTAATTACTATGCAATATATATTTTTGCTGCCTATTTACAGGGTCCAAAATTGTTGTACTAAAAAACTATAGCAAAAGCTCTATGCCAGGATGAAATGACCCATAGACAAAATCACTTTGAGGTTAAAAAATCCATAGCTGTCTTTTGTTTTTAGTACATAAAGAGTTCTTAATTAAGCACTAGTTCCTAGGTGAAGAGCCAATTATAGTTTAATCTGCTGGTATCAGCCCAGCACAAGATGAATTCTGGTTGGCGAGTTTGGGTTTGCATTTAATAATTAAAACCTTCCGGGCTCATGCAAGGGTCCTCTTGTTCTTCAGATCTTCTCACAGTAGTGGATATTCTTCTATGATGCAGAGAGAAGCATTATCATGATGATGTCAGCATTACTGTCTGCATCATTTTTGTGAACATGGGGTACTGTGGTGATGCCCCCTCAGGGGATGGGTTCATGCTACCCTGCACTTATAGGATGCCTTCAGTCCTCAAGGCTGAATGATGCTGGGAGTTGTTCGATCTGGTGGACTGAGGTCATTTAGTGGCAGAAAGCTATTACTGTGGTGGAGAGTAGTGGAGGAGGTGAGTATTATTCCCAGAGCTTGTTTCCTCTCCAGGGGACTCATTTATAAAAAATAAAGCCTGGAGTTGGGCTCCAGTTCATGAAAAGAATGCACCGAGTTAAGAGCTGCTGTTTTCTATTTCAAAATGAATAACACACAGCACAAAACTCATCACAAATAGCTTTCCTTTTAGACATGATCCATGTGGAAAGTGTAGACGTCTCCCAATATCTGTGATGTGTAAAAAAAAAAAAAAGCTTTCCATGTGAAAAAGATAAATTTGCCCCCCCCCCCTTACAGAAACTTTGTAACAAAAGTTCTCCTGTTTTGCAGATAGGATCAGACAGATTAGTGGACTGAAGAATCCCAGTATTACCCTGATACAGTTATCCCAGCTCAGACTAAGCTACATTTCATTACATAGCACAGACAGTTCATTTACAATCCCACTTTAAAGGCTTTTTAACGGGGGAATACCTATGCCCACCTGTTGTGAAAGTTAGAAGAATAATTTCTCTATGCTCATTCAATAAAATATATGACTGTAAAGCCTTTCTCCGAGATAGATAGCCTTTGTGCTTGGCCCACTTTTGTACTGGGAGGATTCTGGGATGGCTTTACATAGGTATGTCACTTTTTAAATGTATATTTTTAGAATGTGTGTGCTATATAGATATTTATGTTGTCAAATCCTTATTTAAATGAGTAAATATACCGGTGTGATAATAAGTGCCTATACAAAAACTTAAAAATTCACCAGCATAGATAGGCATAGGCTCCTCTCATTCCAATGTATATACGATTCCAATGGCATCATAACGTATGTCAGAACAATTCAATATAGTGTAGTGGGCAATAGTAGGAATTGTGCCATTTATTAACCTCCCTGGCGGTATTCCCGAGTGTAGCTTGGGGTAAAGTTTCAGTACCACAAGCGGTAACCCCGAGCTACACTTGGGCTTACCATGCGGCGCTGCTCTGGGATCCCTCGATCACTTACCTTGTCCTGCGCTCCCGTGATGTCCCTCCTGCTGTGTCCCCTGTAATGTCCTCCGACGGATGCCGGCATCTGTCATCTGGGTTCCGTCCCCTGCGAGCGTCGGGACGTACGGGGATGCAACTGGTGGGAAATTTGAAAATGACAAAAAGTGACATTCACTAAATTCACTAAAATCACATAGTAAAACATTACTGTATTAAACCATTTCACATACATGTTGTCCCTAGTGCTTTGTCCTGTGCCCTGCCTACATTTTTACCATTCTTTCTGCCTGAAAACTGAGAAACGTTCATGACGTCCAAAAAGCATCCTTTTATGTCAAAATTGGTTTTAGACCAGCTAGAGAAAAGCGATAGTAAATTAGAACCACTTGCAGAATTGAGTGATAATGATTTGTGGGGAAATTCATCATCAGACACTGAAAACGATTCTGCGACTTTGCTCAGTGATGACTTGGCGCTATATTTCAAATTTCAGTGTTTTTGGTTTGATTATATTATTGAAACAAATTTATTATTATTATATTATTATTTTTTATGATTATTTATTAAATTATAATTTATGATTTCGTGTTTCAAATTTTAACATACCCGGGATGTTTACTAGACTCTTGTTCGGACAGATTTCAGTGAGTTATTCCTAAAAATTACAGGCCTATAATTAAAAAAATACATATTTCCATGCAAAAAATGTACCGCTTTGAGCACAGAAATATGGACATAATCAGACTGCTAGGGAGGTTAATAAATTATGCATGCAAACGAAATGTGTGTCTCAGCATATATCCAATCTCAAACACAGCATGGGATGTAAAAACCTTTTCCAAAATGGCCGCTCCATAACTTCCGGTTTACGTCTGATGTCAGGACTGACGCGTTTCGTCACTTCCGACTTCAAGTGCTACTTTTTTAGGGTTTCCATACGTGGTGGTGTTTGGATCTTTATTTCAGTCTTTTTTAATTGTATATATTTTTAGAGCATATTTTAAGTTTAGGGTGCTCAAAGCACAGTATTTACTTGATGCTATTTGTTGATGGCAGCGGCAGTGCCCAGACCATTCCGACTGTTATGGCTATGGGGGAAACAATGAAGGATTCAGATTGTTTATCCGAGATCTCAGATTACCTTGGTGTCCACAGGGAGAAACCCATACAGCAAGGTAAAATTCTTGTCTTGTGCTGCCTATAAAGTGTGCCATGAGGGTTCAACCATATTGTATGGCACATAGAATTACATTAGAACATTCTAAACTTGTTTGTACCAACAGTGGTGAGCAGGGGCAGACTGACAACTCATGGGGCCCCTGGGCAATAGGGGATCATGGGGCCCCCTGTGTCCTTGCCCAAACTCAAAAAAGCCTATGAAAAAGGTACCAGGGGCATCTCATGGGGACCCCTACTGACCCCGGGCCCTCGGGCAGTGCCTGAGTTTCCAAATGGTCTGTCCGCCCCTGGTGGTGAGCAAGGTTGTTTTAAAGAAACACCAGTCATCAGGATCTTTTTTTATACCAAAAAGGAGAATGGATATCTGATTGGTTATCAAAATCTTTAAGCATGTTAGAAGACATTTTGACAGAACATCCACCTTTGGTTACAGCAAACAAGCATGACGTGGCTAGTTGTAAATATTAAATGTCCTCTGCAGGCTTTAGAATGTAAATCCAATTTAATTATGACTTTGCTCTGTATCTTCATATTTTTCCTTGACTAAATGATCCCACCAAATAAATGGCAAAACCATATTTATTAAGAATTTAAAGCAATATTAATTCCCAAACTAAAAATGTAATACATTGCAGCTAACCCAATCACTTTTTTTAGCCTTTTTTTCCTCTGTTTTCACCTGGTAATCTGGCCAGTAACACACCTCCTGTATTAGAGTGCCTCCACTCTGGATGTAAGAGCACAGGGGGCACCTTTGGACAGCAGCATTGTCAGTTTGAGGGGAGGGGTGTGTTAGATGTACTAGTAGATTTAGATACACTAACAAATTGAAGCCAAACTCCAGCTAATACTTTGTAAGCAGTTATAGCAACAGTTTTTATTTATTTGGATAAAGGTTTTACAGAAATAAAAGCTGATCATTGTAACCCCCCTGTCAGTGATAAATAGTTTGTCTCATCCCTGTGACTGCTACATTTGCAGAAGAGTTCTGTTGAAAGATAACAGACTTACTGGCAGGATCACCAGATGAAAAGAAAGAAAGAAATCCGAAAAAAGAAAACTAATGTAGCCATCACATCTAAGAATTGGTAAGCTGCAAAATAATAAATGTGTAATACTTCTTTAAAGTAAAATAACTTAATCCATGTAAAGTACGGAGAGCAAAGACAGTGTCAAAGATCAGATGTAAACATATGTTTTATGTTTTCTGTGAAACTTCTAACATATGATACACAATATGCTCTCTAAAATCACATTGGCACTGCCTGGCCTATATAGAATATAACTTGAAAGGTTTTGGCTACCTTATACAGCATGTTAAAGTCTTTATTAATATGTGTGTATTATTAGCTTAATTACTATAATGTAGGTAGTTGAAAGGCTTAAGATGAAACAAAAAAAAAATTAAGAAATTATTTAAAGGCAAAGTATAATGGTTTTGTGTCAGTTTTATTTCATTTCTTAATTTATATATTTTTAAAATGATGATTTATATCCTGTTTTCCAGTATATAAAATCTTTATTGTACAAGTAAATATTTGGTCCGGGGAGCAGTCGTGACACCATTTTTGTAGAACACAGAGATAGCCCTTTCCTCTTATGCTGTTTTTCTCTCTCATTTAAATTCTATACAGAGCAGGGAGGGGATTAATTACTTTTTGATTCATTCAGCTGTACCCTGTACCATACATTCCGTATAATCAGGTCAGTGATGTGTGCTAACCCATAGAAACAGGTTTAAATCTACAGTTCAGAGTAGTATTTTAAAGTGAAACTTTACTTAAGTGCTGATAGATTTCCTAATGCTGGCCCCTTTTGCAGATATAGCTATGTGAAACATTAAAAATAAGTGCCTATACTCTTTAGAATCCAGTAAGGCACTGTCTCACCCTGTTCTGCACATGCTCAGTTGTCCTGTATTCTCTGCACTGTGCCGATAATTAGTGAGTCGCTAGAGGCAGATCTGCTGACAGCCTGCAGATTTACTGCTGCTGAGGGGGTAGGAAGCAAGAGGAATAACACAAACTGTGCAAAGGGAACACAGATTAACCACTTTCTGATCGCGCTATAGCCGAATGATGGCTACAGTGCAGTTGTCCAGTTCTAGGAGGGTCCTCCCAGAACTGTGCGCCCTTAGCTGCACACACTCGGCACTGTCTGTGATTGCTGTGTCCTTTGGACACAGCTGATCACATGATATGGCAAAGGGCCATCACAGTGGTCTTTTTACCATGTGATCAGCTGTGTCCAATCACAGCTAATCATCATGTAAACACACTGGCAGTACTTTCCTCACACTGTCACAGCATGAGGAAAGTACTGCCAATAACCTGCAAGGGTGAAAGGAAACATCTACACCTGTGATCAGCATCTTACCATGTGATCAGCTGTGTCCAATCACAGCTAATCATCATGTAAACACACTGGCAGAACCTGCAAGGGTGAAAGGAAACATCTACACATCTACACCTGTGATCAGCATCTTACCATGTGATCAGCTGTGTCCAATCACAGCTAATCATCATGTAAACACACTGGCAGAACCTGCAAGGGTGAAAGGAAACATCTACACATCTACACCTGTGATCAGCATCTTACTATGTGATCAGCTGTGTCCAATCACAGCTAATCATCATGTAAACACACTGGCAGTACTTTCCTCACACTGTCACAGCATGAGGAAAGTACTGCCAATAACCTGCAAGGGTGAAAGGAAACATCTACACCTGTGATCAGCATCTTACCATGTGATCAGCTGTGTCCAATCACAGCTAATCATCATGTAAACACACTGGCAGAACCTGCAAGGGTGAAAGGAAACATCTACACATCTACACCTGTGATCAGCATCTTACCATGTGATCAGCTGTGTCCAATCACAGCTAATCATCATGTAAACACACTGGCAGAACCTGCAAGGGTGAAAGGAAACATCTACACATCTACACCTGTGATCAGCATCTTACTATGTGATCAGCTGTGTCCAATCACAGCTAATCATCATGTAAACACACTGGCAGTACTTTCCTCACACTGTCACAGCGTGAGGAAAGTACTGCCGATAACCTGCAAGGGTGAAAGGAAACATCTACACTGATAATCACGGCACTATTTATCAGTCTCCACTGAGATTTTGTATTCTGACATCATGGAGACTTCCCTGCCGTCACAATACACTGATCACTGCTGATCGAGTGGCAAAAAGCAGTCAATCGGTAGATCGAATTCTGTACAACCACCCTCCCCATACATGGATCAAAAATTGGCTGGTCCCTGCTTAACTGGCCACATTTTGATCCATGTATGGCTGGCTTTAGGAAGTGCTGCTCTGGGCTTCAACGAAGTAGCGTCCTCCAGCAAGAAGAAACAGGAGCAATGCTGGAGACAATTTACAACACACACTAATTTTGGTAGAATAAATAATGATGTGTAATGTATGTTCTTTTGCTAAAGTACATTAATTGTTATCAAAGTTTAATTGTTAAAATTCCGCTTTAATGACAGATTCACTACCGTAGTTTGAGTCTCCTACAATCTACAACAGATTTAGCCATTCATGGTGATGGTCACAATTAACAGACCATTTGTGGAAAATAGGAGCTTTTTTCAAAGTTAAATACACTTGCTGAAGTAGCTCTCACATTATCACAAGCAGTTATCCGAACTGATGGCTGCTGGTCCCAAAAACTGTCAGTAGCTCATTCGAGGACTAGGTATTGGCAAAGAAGGGCTAAAATAGCTTTACTCTGCAGATAATCTGTATATTCATGGTTCCTTAACCTCCCTGGCGGTATGATTATTTCAGATTTTTGGTGCTGAAACCGGTACCATTATTTTGCATGGAAATATGTATGTGCCTGTAATTTTTAGGAATATCTCACTGAAATTGTCTGAACAAAAGTCTAGTAAACATTCCGGATGTGATAAAACTTGAAACATGAAATCATAAAATTATAATTTAATAAATAATCATAAAAAATAATAATATAATAATAAATTTAATTCAATAATATAATCAAACCAAAAACACTAAATTTGAAATATAGCGCCAAGTTCGCACATCGCTGAGCAAAGTCGCAGAATCGTTTTCAGTGTCTGATGACGAATTTCCCCACCAATCATTATCATTCAATTCTGCAAGTGGTTCTGATTTACTATCACTGTTCTCTAGCCGGTCTAAAACCGATTTTGACCTAAAGGGATGCTTTTTGGACGCCATGGACTTTTCTAAGTTTCCAGGCAGAAAGAACAGTCAAAATGCAGGCAGGGCCCAGGACAAAGCAGTAAGGACAAAATGTATGTGAAATGCTTTGAAACAGCAATGTTTTGCTATGTAATAATCGTTTACAAAAAAATTAAAACTTTCAATTTTGCCGCCAGTTCTGGCCCCCGTATCGCCCGACGTCACAGGGACCGGAACATGGAAGCTGGATGCCGGCATCGGCCAGAGGAGATGGCCGGGGACGCTGCAGGGGAAACATCGCGGGAGCGAAGGACAAGGTAGGCGCTGCAGGGAATCACTGAGCAACGCCGCATGGTAAGCCCGAGTGTATCTCGGGGTTACCGCTTGTGGTACTGAAACTTTACCCGAGCTACACTGGGGAATACCGCCAGGGAGGTTAATAGACATTTGCACGCTGGAAATTTTTGTTTTGGATGCATTCATTCTTTGAAGAATTTTGTTTCATCATATTCCTTCTGCTGAACGGATTTATTTCTTGGATTCATTTTGTATCTTCAGCATTTGTTTTGTATTTTCGGCATTCGTTTGGCATGTTTGTTGGTCCGGGTTAATCAAAAAAATATTGCAAATATATATTTCGGGTGGATATGATATTCATATATCAAAACTATTTGGAAGGATTCGATATTTTCAGACACAAAAGAATAATTAATGCAAAATCCGGAGGTCCCAACTTTTTTAATCCTAAGAATTGCATTATACTGTAGAATTGAATTGACTGACTGTGATCATTCAAATTCAATTTAAATCACAAATTTATTTGAATTTGAATTATCGAAAAAATGTGTAAATTGAATTCATTTTCCCATGGGCCTGAACTGCTATCGCATCACGTGAAATCAACCGAATGAAACAAATGCATTAATTTCCTTATAATTTTTTTCAGATTTGTTGAGATTCACATGCATCCGAATCTCTGAAAATCAAATTTTTGTTGGAAAGTCGATATGTTACGAAATGCACATGTCTATTCCTAAACACAAAACAAAAAGTCAGAATTAATCTTTGGCTTTAGTAAACTTGAGTTTATTAGCTAGGAGTTTATTCTCTTTTGGTGCCCTACTGAACAAAGTCCGTAAGTATGGTGTGTGCAGAAAGCAGCAAACTAATGGGTTTTATGTTTGTGACAGTTTCTTTAGAGTTTTTTTTTTACTGGTTAAGGAGCAGGGGTGTATCTTGTACAGCCTAAAGTCCTACACCTGTGTCAGTTTAGCAGGTGAGGTCCTGGTCTGTGTAGCAGAGCCACTGTTAGCAGCCCGTCCAGCACTGATTTTGTGTAACAGAATCAGTGCTTGTCAGAATTTCAACAAAGTTACATTGCAGTTAGCTGCACTTGTCAGAGGCAACTAATCACAATGTAGCAATGTTTTTGAGTCACTGGAGTAAGCCTGAAAGAGTAAAGTACAACTACGTGCTGCAGCATGTACAGTTTTCCCTTAGTCCCCCTGCAAAGTTCCACATGTACCTGTTTTTCCTGCCAGTGAAGTTCACCTAATGCAGCTTCCTGTGATGGTGTGGTAACAATACTGCGCTGCTCTTAAATTTAGGCCAAAGTTGCCAGCCTGGAGAAAATGAGTGCAACTGTACTTGCAAAGTGCACCATCTATTTGCTTTTAGTAAATCAACCCCATAGCTTCCTAATAAATACCAAGCATTCTAAAGTCTCCACTTCATGGGTTAGTTTGTAAGGGTAGATGGGTGGTACTACCTCCATGTTTCCCATTTACTTGTTGGGTAACTCTAGAGGCCTACCCTGGGGTGGGTTGTTCTGGGCTATGCTAGGCACCTGTAAAAGGATCATTCTGCTTTACACATTGCGGCAACTTTACTCTGTGCCGACTTCATCAATGCCCTGGGGCATGGCTGAGACCACTGTGGGGGAATACTCAACCTTAAAGAGGACCTCCACTCTTAGAGATGATCCTGCACTGTGTAAACTTGCACAATAACAGTCCTCCAGTTAACTATCGGGTTCCCGTGACAATGTACACCTTCACTGTCCACATCCACTTGTCCAGCATTTTCCACTACCTCTCCTGGTAGGAGAAGCGGGCCCTGACGTGCACTTAGCATAGGCTCTGTACATGCACTTAAGTTTGAGCTTCCATACCAGGATGGGAGCCTCTGAGGGACTGATCCTCTTCCGTTGTTATGGTATACAGACCACTGGCGGAAGGAATGCAAACAACATCTCCCTCACTGCTATAGGCCGTGGTCCTGCCTGTGACAGATTGCTTTACTGGCGCTGGGCTTCCGTTACCCTTGACTCAACTGACTACACACCAGGATGACTCTTAGTGTAGTGTCTTAATACCTCAGTGTCTAGTGACCTAAACTGTAATCCAAGTGTAAGATATGCAAGTTACATGCACTGCACCCCTTTAATAACTTCAGACCAGGCATGAAACAAAATTGAATTCTTTACTTAAGAAAATATGTTGAAGTCCACATGCATGAGAACATTTCTTCCCTACATCTCTAGACTCTAACTCCAGCTTGTGTGCTGCCCTGGATTAACCTGAAAAGATGTAGTTCATCAATGATGAAGCCCATGGTTAATGGCAATGTCCAGCAGCTGGTGTTTTCTGGGTGAATCCCCAAGTTCCTACATCATGGCAGCAAGGTTTCAGGCAGAAGCAGAACAAGAGATCAAACTCTTCTCCTCCTCCTCCTCCTCTTAAGGACCACTAACCCTTATTTACATTCCAGGATAAGTGGGTTGGACCCAAAAAAACCTGCCAAGAGGAAAACCTGCGATCTAAGGTTAACCCTATCTCTCCTGTCTGGAGCAGCATCTAGCTAGCTAAATTGCAGCCTGCTTACAAGCTCCTGTCTGATGTCTTCTAGTGGTAACATAGCAGGCCCATACTATGCCTATCATTTCCATCCAATGAATTTGAAGCTGCAAAGCAGAAATTACTATCCTGCCCCCTTTGCTATTCTCTGAGTCTAGCTATGTACACTGTACTTTATAGGAAATGTTTAATTGTACTGTGTTTTCATGGAGATACGTCTATGGAATTCAATTGTGTCTGTTAGAAATGATTCTGTAGACACAGCTGTGTCAGTTTCATCTAAGTTTTTTCTAAGCAGTCAGCATATTTTTTAAATTTACCAAGGAGAACACTTTATTACCATATAGGTAGTATATGCTATAGTCTGTATAAACCTGATAGCTTCGATGTGTTAATTTACAATATGTAATTTACACTAGTATCACGTGCAGATTTCTTCTACGTTGGAATTTGCAGCGTGTATAAAAGTCATTGAAGCACGCATGAAAACTGATGTCTCTGCAAGTGAAATCTGCACGTCAGTTTTTTTAAGTTTTTCTGCACGTATGGTGTGAATGAGACCTAAAACACATTCTCCTTTGCACTGGCATTCTTAGAATCAGACTACACTATTTTTAGCATAGACAGTCTCTACCATAAATCCACACCAAGACCAATGGTGTGCTGATTTTTCTCCTGAACAAAGACATTCTCCACCAAAATGATACAACACCAAGATCCCAGTATAGGAAGTCATTACATCCTCCCACTCCCACCTATATTCTGAACATTCTATGCTAAGTCTTTTACATCATCTGGCTAAGCAGTGCGCAAGTGGAGTTGTGAATCTGAGTTTGACGTAAACCAGCACTCACTTCCAGCAAATGAATTGAACATCAGATTTCATAACACATATCCAGCACTGCTTGCATGCACCTCCATTCACTTTTCACAGCACTTGGAAGTCTCCAAACCCAGGATGCTTTATGTTAAGTGGTAGCCATCAGTTTAGAAATGGGAACTCTGCTAGCCCCCTTCCAGCATCCCATGGTGCAATGTCCTGGGCCTTTCTGGCCAGCTAAGAGAGGAGGGGTGGAAATTTCAGATTACCAAACTTAGGAGTTGGTTATGCATACTATTTAAGCACTCAAGCTTGAGAGCTCCTGGGAGCGCTAGAAGAATTAATTGAACCAGAGGCACCCTGCTTTCAACTATTTCTATGTTCGGGGGCCTGTCTATAAAGTAGTGTTGCACTGAATCGGGTTTGAAACCTTTTAGTCATCTTTTTCTTTTTGTTAAATCCACCCACCACTTTCCCATGAAATTTCAAAAGAGCAATATGCAGACAAAAACAGAGAACAGGCTTTTAAAAGTTAAAAAGTCTTGAATTTGTGCCCAAAGTGGTGTGCAAAACTGGCAAACTGGAACAAAAGAGGCCAAACAGGATAAAATTGCTGATCTTATACAAAAGAAAAGGGAGAAACTTGTGTTGCAAGCAATTATGCCACTGTTATACTGCCATATTAATCCTGCAAGCTGTTTTCTCAAAATCCAGTTTTACAGCTTTATAAATATTGAAAATTTCAATAAAATACATGAAAATTGGTTTAAAAAGTGCTGAAGTGATGAATGGGAATATTGAGCTTGACCTTCAAACAACCTTTTATAAGTAGGTAGAACTATTAAATAGAAAAAAAAAAATCACAGAACAAAATATCAGACTAACTTTTTAAAGCCTTTATGAACATGCCCCTTTATTTTACTCGTTGGGGTAACTTCAAACTTTTACATGCTGTCTGTATATCGTGGTGCTTTGAAGCTGGATTCACACTTGTGCACTGTAGTAATTCATATGTTACCATAATACACAGCAATGTGCATTATTTTTGTTGGTGCATTGCAATGCCATTCATTCTGTGAATTAAACCCAGAACCCTACATTTACTATATCTGGTCTCCCACAGTACAGAGAACATGGAAATTATTTTTGTAGATATAAACATCTAATTAGCTTTTCTCATCAGCAGTTAGAGCAGTCTTGTGACTTCTATCAGTGTCCAGCAGAGCACAGGTTACAGCTTGTAGGAGTTTTCTTTCTGTTCTAGGAGGATGCAGAACCCATGACCTCTGTCTGGACAGTGCTAATTGGTCCTGTACTGATCAAATGAACTCTCCCAAGAAAAAAAAAACCTTTAAAGCAATGTACACCAATCTGAGCATGTGCAGTGTGTCTCCACATGATATGTCTTAACAGGAGATAAGAGGGGGGGGCACTGGAAGAAGGGGAGGATCAAAGAAGTCAGGATCAAACAGTATTTTTACACAATGTAGAGGATTAACCCCTTAGGTTTCTCTGTTAGTATATCAAGCATGCTTTACTGCATAAACAGACTGATTTTACTGTGGTGGGTTTAGTAACACTTTAATGGCACCTCAATTCAATTTTAGAACGTACCTGTATTGTAGTTGCACAACTAAGCAAGGTAATGCACAACTAGGCATTGTGGTGAGCTATGATATCATTCATTTTAAAATTGACATTTACTGTTTTGCTGGGGTTTCAGTCAGGAACCTTCCCCGAATCTGCACAACCTTCTTCTGGGTTGGGACATATGTGGCTCAGCCTCCCCTCCCTCCCACTGTTGCACCAACAATCCTCTGGGATATTTTTGTGCTCCTTGCTGTCTTCAAAGATGAGCACAGATGGCATTAACCCTTTCCTGCTCTGAAGTATTATTGACATTGCCCCTAGGTAAGATCACTCACACCTATACCATGACACACAAGGGGTGGCCCTAGTCTGTTTACTTAACAGCTCAGTGGGAGGAGGGTATTCAGAATTTCATCTAAAGTCCTCATGCCTAAAAGTATGGACTGCTGCTCCCAGCCTGTCATTTCCCTTTTCAGGGTGATGCCTTAACCGCTTCTGGAGTGGCCCCTCTCCTTGTTTATCAAGGGAGGAATTTTCTGCTTCCATATCTGAATTTCTGGGTGAGCATTCAGCATTGTTGGAGACCTCTTCCTAGAGGCTGAGACATTTTTGGAGTCCTTTAGTGGTGGCTGTTGTCACAGAAATTATGGATGATCAGTTTTGTACTTTGTCTGGTTCTGAGGACTCAGATCAAGGAAATTTTGAGTTCCCTGAGTACTGACATATCTCCAAAATTTCAGGACACCATTTTAGTACTTACTGATGCAGTGCGTACATGCTTTGACTCAATTTTACAGCCTGTCTCGTACAGTGACTGGTCTAAGCATTTCCTCTCTCCACAAGAACTTAACTGTGCATTTTGAGGATATCCTGATGTTCAAAGACCCTGTGGATAAATTACATAGTTACATAGTTAGTATGGCTGAAAAAAGACAAAAGTCCATCCACATCAACCATTAAAAAAAAAAAAAAAAAAAGCTTTTGCTCATTTTAGAAACCGCAGCTTGGCATTGCATGCCATTATTAAGCTTGTGATCTACCAGAACTCCCAGATCCTTCTCCACCAATGATTCCCCCCCATAAATGACTGGAAGCACTATCTAAACCCTTGTTCTCCCATGCAGGCCTTGCAATGCAACCTGCTGTTGGGACCATATCATTTTGCCAAACTCTGACTGCCTGGTTCAGGGTCATGTCTTGGGATCCTGGTTCTATACTAAGGGATCCTTGTGTTCTTTACCATTTGAACTTCTGTCCACGACCTAACACTATCAAGTCAACTCTCTCACAGATATGACCCACCAAAATATATAAAATGGGCCTCCTGCCTCTGTGAATGCGGAGGACCCTTTGGCTTAAAATGTATTTACATTTTTGCAGCCAAATTGGGGTAATACCTACATTATGATTGTTATATGTTCCCTTTCACAAAATATTTAAAAATTGCAGCTTACCTTTTCTACATGTTCTATTCTGAACCTTATATCAATAAAAAATCCTACATTGTGCTTTTTTCTCTGAGGGAGCTGGGCGGCGGCTGTGTTTGCCATAATTAACCCTGTCTGTACTTTGCAGGCAGATGTTCATTATCAATTGAAACTAGATTTGAACACTGTCTGTCCTAGGAAAGGCCTAAAGGTGTAAGGGCTAGGCATTATGCATTGGGACAGACTAACATTGTTCAAAAAACCTTGCAGTCAGCCATGACACCTTCTGCTGAGAAACATCAAAAAGTTGAGAAGCATTCAAAAAAAAAGAGAAAAAAGTGTGTGTGTGTATGTCTGTCCGTGTGAATGGGAACACAAATTTGACCCCAAAGTACAAATACACTTTAAGTGTTGGTCTTCAGAACTTCACTGCAAGAAGGGGTCTCTTGAGGATGCCAGGATGCCATTGGCTGGGGTATGCATTTTCAGGGAATTCCTGGATACCCTTGTCATGGAAATCATGTGGAGGAGAAGTACTTATTTGCTTCAGAAAAAGTGGACAAAAAGTCTTACAGCTAAAGTCCCTGCTCCTGAAACACCAAATAGCTTCTTTCATTTTCCTCAATTTTCAAGGTCCAAGGCCAAGCCTGAAACCTAGTTCTGCCATAAGCCCTGGATTCCCAAACCCATGAAGTTCAGAGACAAGTCCTCCTCACTATGATGAATTGTTATCTGGTCCCAAGAAATTTCAGACACTTGTCTCCGGGGGCTACACACTAAAATTTTGGTCATTGACTCATGCCCGCTTCATGTTATCAAACTTGGCAATGGCACTGCAAAGATTTGGGGACCTCCATGCTGCTCTGGAGCAGCTCCTGTCCCAGGGGCTCATAACCATGGTCCCAAAGAGAGGAAGGATCTAGAATTTGTATCCCAATCTTTTTACTGCCTGAAAGTGAAAGGAGGCATTCACCTTTACTAGGTCTAAAGATTCTCAACAGACATATTTGAGTGAAAAACATTTGTATGGAATGCTTCCCTCCACCCAAGAGATGTTATGTCCTTTGTGGACATTAAGGATGAATACTTGCACATCTCTATTTTTCCCAGGCATCAATGCTACCTGTGTTTTTTGCTGTGGGCATGCAACATTCCTAATCTGTGGCCCTTCTCTTTGGCTTGACTACTGCACCTTTGATTTTCACCATAGTGCTAGCCCTGTTTCAGTCTCAGGGCATCCCAATTGGGAGATATTTGGACCACCTTTTTCTCAAACAACAATTGGAGCAAGTCCTGTCAGCTAATGTTCAATGGACTGTGTAGAACCTATAGAGCATGGGTGTCAAACTGGCGGCCCTCCACCTGTTGCCAAACTACATGTCCCACAAGGCATTGCAAGATTGACAGTTACAAGCATGACTCCGAAAGGCCACCAGTTTGACACCTCTGCTATAGAGGCTCGGGTGGATCCTAAATAGCCAAAAGCTGCAACCATCTCATTGCTTGGAGTATCTGGGACTGTTCTAGGATATAGCCTTGTCCAAGATTTTCCTTTCACAGAACAATCTCCAGAGACTCTACAGTTCAGGAGGACACCAACCGTCTGCTTTTGTGTGAGGGTTTTGGGCTTGATGATGACCTCCTTTGAGGTTGTCCCAAATGCCCAATATCATCTTAGACTGTTGCAGTTCAACATTCTGCCAATGTTGGACAAGCAGGCTCAGTCTTTAGACCGCTGCATCTGCCTTACCCCCAGGGTTGGTGGATCATGAGTCTGGTGCTGAAAACTAGGCTTTCTTTATAGCTTTGCTTTGCCAGTGTCCAGTTCTCCCTAAAGTGGTGGTATAACTTAATGTTCCAGAATACTATTCTGTGTCCCATAATGTACTAATGTACTCCAAGAATAGTATTTTACAGGTGAGACAAAATCCTATTTTTAAGGTTTTGTGTAGATCAGAGGATTATTAAAACCTGTTGAATTATTACTGCTGTCTATTACCTAATTAGAGAGATTTCCCCTCATGGAAGTTCTAGAATTCTCAAGCAGCTGTCAGATTTTTAAAGCTGTTTGTGTCCCCGTTTTTCACTGACACCTCCCACAATACTATCCTGGCTGATTCCTTTTAAAGATGGAATTACCCTTTAACATTTGTAATCATCTTTAAAAAAAACATTTTTATCTAACCACTAAAAAAGCCACCAAAAAGGTGGCTTGTTTGTGACAACAGCTGAGAAAGCTGCATTGCGACTCCGCAGAATTACTTGCAAATTGAAACTGTAAATAAATGCAAAGTTACCGTTGTGTACTGCAATTCACTCCCTTAGAGGCACATTTGTATTTACATAAGATGCTGCAAAGATGGCGCCCATTGTGCTGGAGTGAATTGATTCAGGTAATTGAAAACATTTTGTTTAGTAATAAGCAAAATATAAACACTAGAGATTCAGGGTGCACATGAGATTCTTCTATGCTAATAACGAACCCTGTTTGCTCTGCTCTTAATATAGTGTGATTAGTGCTGATTAGCATTAATAGAGAGGCTTCTTCTACCTCTCCTAATCACAGGTGTTTGATTAGCATTGTGCTTACATATCAGGGACAGCTGTCTTCTCATTACTTATGCCTCTTGTAGAATGGGCCAATTACAGAGTTTGGTACTGCCGCACCCCTTCCTAGCTATTTATTCTAATTTAGCGCTTATTAAATCTGCTGCATGAAAGGAATGGTGTGCTGAATGCCAAATGCTTCTACACTGTGTTTGTGAACCAAGGGGCTGATGTAGACAAACTAATGTGACCGTAGAGCTGTTTCCTCTAGCAACCAGTTGGCTTTTGTAATTTAGAGGATGACACCTGGTTGTTTGCTGAGAATCAGCTCTAATTTGAATTCAGTTGTTATAGATTAGCTCATAAAATGGCTCTGATAAGATGAGATTTAAAATGGTAGTCATGCTGAAGATGAAATATATAAGAAGGAGAACAGTTTTTTTAGCACTTGAGCTAACCTAAAGCCCCAGCAAAGTAAATTGGCAACTCATTGGACAGGGACATGTCTGAAACTTAAAGGAACCATGCTTTACCTGCTGAGGGATGGATAAAGGACAGTGTGTAATATTTTTTAAATATTTTGTTTTGTTATAGTCAGGACTAAAAATAAATTTAAAAAATGTTTTTTTTTCAGATGTTTTTCAAATTTCCCCTTACCTCTTGTTGTGCAAAGCCTGTCATTTCAGAACTCTGTAGCTCACGCAGAAATGTACACACACACACAAGTGCAAAGCAGTGATGCAGACAAGTGTCAGGGCTCCGGGTATGACCAGAGGTGTGTGGACTGACACAGGGAAACACAGGCTTCAGATATAGTATAAACAATATAATTTATTTAAGACTAAAGAATACATAAACGCAGTGCAAGACTAAACATAAACACAGTGCAAACAAACCAAACCAAAACCCCCAACAGATAACAAAAGAACAATACTAAGCGTAGTCGGGCAGGCCGGGTCAGGAACAATCAGGCAGACAAGGTACCAAAGGAGCAGACTGGAAAGTGGTCAGGAATAGCAGAGGTCAGGACAGGCAGAGTTCAGGGATCAAGGAGGATCAGACAGGAAGCAGACAGGATGCAGGTACAGGGGCTCTTGGGAAACATACACCAAGGCCCTGATTGCAAGTCTGGCCATTCCTTATATGCACCTCCTGCAATCAGCGTCAGGTGTTTTGGCTGACTGCAGGAGTGAGCCTCTGGTTGCTGAGAGCACCCGCTGGCCAGTCCTGGTACTGCAACCCACAAGGCAGGTGAGTCCCACCACTATTGGCGAGTCCATTCCTGACACAAGTGACCTCTTTTCCTTCCATCCCTCTCTTTTCATACAGCTCTATCTAAGGTTTCCATGATGGACATTGTACCTGAAAGGATGCTCTCTATAGATAAGTCATAGAGATTGGTGACATTTTTGTGTTGCATTAACTGTTCATTTGTAAAACAAGATTGTATGCTTTTAGTAAAAAAAACCCCATAAAATATCAATTTAAAAATGTATACAATAACTACAGCAACATTATACTCAAAACCATTATAGTTTCTCTTTAATTTTGTCTGCTCCTCTCTGAAACCTGGAAAACCTCTGAGCACCCTATATGCCAAAGGTTAGTAGACACCTGACAATCACACCTATATGAGTTTGCTGTACTTTCCAAAAACCATCTAAACCCGTGCTCATCAATATTGAATTGACTCCTCTTGGAGATTATAATGCATGCTTCTGGAAGGCTTTCTCTGAGATTTTGTAGTGTGTATGGGGGAATTTGTGCTCACTGAGCAAAAAAAAGCCTTGTTGAGATCAGGTACTTATCTTGGATAAGAAGACCTGGCTCACAACTAGCATTACTATTTATTCCACAGGTGTTCAATAGGGTTAAGATCAGGGCTGTGTGCAGGCCACTCAAGTTCATCCACACCAAACTCATCACACCATGTCTTGATGGAGCTGGCTTTGTGCACTAAAGCACAGTCATGCTGTTACAGGACCTTCCCTAAATTGTTCCTACATGGTTGGAAGCATATAATCAAAACATCTTTGTATGCTGTAGCATTACCAGTTCCCTTCACTGGAAACATCTGTACTCAATAATTTGGAGGTGTATCCACATACTTTTTGCCTTAGAGCATAGGTATGGTGGTCAGGTTTCTACAAACGGTTGGCCATATAGTGTACCTCTCAAAACACAAGCGCCAATCTGAATACATATATGAGCAGTGCTTATGTTCATAGGATGTCTCCTTGCACCATCTGGAGAGCCAATACTTTCCCTGATACTCTTGGAATCACTGAATTTCTCTTCCCACACCGTGCAAACATGCTGAGTGAAAGAGATGACTTACATTGCTGGTGTTTACTCTAGCTGAGAGGCTATTATAATAATAATAATTATTATTATTATACAGGATTTATAAAGCGAGAACAGTTTATACAATGAATTATAACATAAGGGCAGACAGTATAATTACAATACAATTTAATACAGGAGGGATCAGAGGGCCCTGCTCATTAGAGCTTACAATGTAAGCGGGAGAGTCAAAAGATACAATAGGTAATAACTGTGGGGGGTGGGCTGATGGAGAAAATACATGTACAATTGGTTAGGTGGGGGCAGGATAGGCCTCTCTGAAGACATGAGTTTTCAGTGATTGTCTAAAAGTGGACAGAGTAGTCAGACACATTGGGGGAGGTCCAGAGGATGGAAGCAGCTCTGGTGAAGTCCTGGAGGCAAGCATGGGAGGAGGTGACAAGGGAACTAGAGAGCAGGAGGAACAAAAAGACTGATTTAGTTGGTATTTTGAGACAAGGTTAGTGATGTAGCTGGGGGTTGAGTTGTGGATGACTTTTTAAGTTGTTGTAAGTATCTTGAATTTAATTGAATTTAATTTGTAGAGTGTGCGGAAGTCAGTGGAGGGATTGGCAGAGAGGGGTGACAGACACTGAACGGTTGGTAAGGTGGAAGAGCCTGGCAGCAGCATTCATGATGGACTGAATGGGGAATAGCCTTTGTAAAGGTAAGCCAGTAAGGACGAAGTTGCAGTAGTCGAGGCAGGAGATAACCAGGGAGCGAGTTAGAAGCTTTATGGTGTCATTGGTTTGGAAGGGGAATATCTTGGAGCGGTTGAGGTGGCAAACTTTGGACAGGGATTGGATGTGGGGCCGAAAGGATAGTTCAGAGTCCAGGATCACACCTAGAACCTTGGTATGCGGTGACAGGTTGAAGGTTGAGTCTTTGCTTTTGACAGAGGGGGCACGTAGGGGAGTAAATATTATGAGCTCGGTTTTTGATTGATTGAGAATGATTTTGGTGTGACATCCAGACTGATATGTCTGTTAGTAGATTAATGATATGTGAGAAGACTGATGGAGTGAGCTGAGGGGGTAGAGAGATAGATTTGGGTGTCATCAGCATAGAAATGGTATTGAAAGCCATGGGAGGCAATCAACTGACCCAGGGAGGAGGTGTACATTGAGAATAGAAGAGGTCCAAGAACAGAACCTTGAGGAACCCCAACTGAGAAAGGAAGAGGAGAGGAGGAAGTAGAATTGTAAGTGACACTGAAGGTGTCATGAGATAGGTAGGATGAGAACCAGCGAAGGGTACATTTGCGAAGACCAAAGGAGTAGAGTTTTTTAAATAGGAGGAAGTGGTCCACTGTGCAAAGGCAGCAGAGAGGTCCAGGAGTAGGAGTACAGAATAGTGTCCATAGGTTTTAGCCATTAGTAGATCGTTTATGAGTTTAAGGAGTTTAAGAAAGCAGTTTCCATGGAGTGTTGAGGGCAAAATCCGGACTGAAGGGGATCAAAAAGGTTGTTTTCAGTGAGATGGTCACTCAGTTGGTTGCACACCAGGTGTTCAAGGAGATTGGAGGAAAAGGGGAGTAAGGAGATGGGTTGTAGGTTGTTAAGATTGGTGGGGTCGAGTGAGGGCTTTTTAAGTATGAGGGTGACTAAGTGCATGTTTTAGAGAGTTGGGGAAGATGCCATGTGAGTTGGAGAATGTAGGATAGAGCCAGAGGGTGACCGTAGCATTTGTGACGGAACAGGGTCCAGGGGGCAGGTGGTTAGGTAGAGAAAAGTTTAGCAACCTAATTTATAGTAGTGGGGTTAAATACGGGAAGTAGTGATTGTATCTGTGGACATGAAGTGTCAGGTGTGAGAGGTATCTGGAGATCATTTTACAAATTGCATCAATCTTCTTTTTGAAGTAATTGGCGATCTCCTGGATGATAAGTGAGTTAATGGGTGGAGGCAGTGGAGGTTGAAGAAGGGAGTTGAAGGTAGAGAAGAGTTGACGGAGACTGGATGGGAAAGTGTTAATGAGAGTGATGAAATACAGTAGGTCTGCTTTGCAGTGAGGAGGCAGGAACAGTATTTCTGGAGAGCAAATTTATATAGGTTGAAGTCTTTCTGAGACTTAGTCTTATGCCATGGGCGCTGAAGAGCATGGCTACAGTTTTTGAGACTTTTGGTGTCATCTGTTTGCCAAGGTTGTAGTGGTTGGGGCCTTATTGTGTGTGTAGTGAGGGGGGCTAGCTTGTCTAGGGAGGGTGACAGTGAGCTGTTGTAGACAGAAGTGGCTAGATTGGGGCAGGACAGGGATCAGATTTTGTCATGGAGGTGGTTATTAGCATGGTAGAGAAGAGAAGAGAAGGGTTGAGGTTGTGAAGTTTTCTACGGGTACCTGCTAGGCGGTTGGAGGGAGAGGAGGTGGAAGTCAGGGAGAGATTTAAACTAATAAGGTGGTGATCAGAGAGTGGCAGAGGATTGGTGGAGAGGTTGCACGGACTGTATAGATAGGAGAATACAAGGTTAAGGGTGTTGCCATCCATCAGAGTGAGTAGAAGCCTGTATTCATTGCTTCAGGTCAAAAGAGGAGGCTAGACTAACAAGTTTAATAGCAGGAGTATTGACATTAACAGGGATGTTAAAGTCATGATTGTGGGGATTTCAGAAGAGAGAAAATAGGGTAACCAGACAGAGAAGTCATCAAGGAAGGTTGATACGGGTCCAGGGGGCTGGTAGATCACAGCAATTCTTAGAGAAATGAGAGAAAATAGACAAATACAATGTGCCTCAAAAGAGGAGAGTGTTAGAGAGGGAGGTGGGTGAAGTATCTGATAGGTGTTCTGTGGGGCTAGAAGGATTCCTACTCTACCTCCCTTCTGCCCTTGAATGAGTCCAGAAAAGGCTACCATGGGAGAGGGAAGCAGGGAAAGCAGTGTCAGATTGGAGAAAGTCAGGTTTCGGTAATGGCAAATAGGTTAAAGGAATTTGTGATAAAGAGGTTGTGGAGAGAGGTGAATTTGTTAAAGACAGAGCAAGCATTCCAAAGGGCAAAGGAAAAAGGGAGGCTGGTTTTGGGAAAAAGAGGAATGGAGAATAAGTTCTGTGGATTATGGTTGCTTCCAGAGGGAGTGGGGTGATGGGAGCACTGGGCACAGTTAAATAAAGGAGGCCTGGGGTTTGGGGATATTTCTCCAGAGGTTATAAGAAGCAGAAGGGCGAGGGAGGTAATATGGAAGTGCAATTTATATAGATGGGACATGCCTTAGTGTCCTGGAGGTTTTATTAGCATGTGGATTTAGAATTAGCAGGAGTTAGTGAGTGCAGTAATAGGGAGAGGACAGAAGGAAGGGTGATGTATATAGATTGTGGGGTGGAGAAGAGGGGTGAAGGAAAGAGAGTTTAAGTAGAAAGGACACAACTGTCAGAAGGAGTGGTAGAAAGCGCGTGCTACAGAGTGGAAGGAGAGCTGAATAGAGAGACGGTCACCTGAAGCCTATCTGGTGCCTTTCAATGCAGTTTGCTATGTATGTTCGTTTTGTGCAATCGCTGAAGTGCAGAGCCTGAAGTGCATATCACTTGTATAAAGATTCACTTCTAGAAAGAATCACTAAAAGAAAGAACCCCAGCAATGTTCCCCCTGGCAAAGTGCTCATGTACCAAAGTAGCTAAAACCAGTCTAAACCAGAGAGGTTTCCCAAACACCTGGGAATCTACCCCCAATATACAAGACAAGAAGTTCTAAAGGGAACCTGCCAACCCTTTACATCTCTTACTTTTTTCACCTCCCACTGTTATGCCCTAGGCTGCTATGCTGAGCATCCTCACTCTTGCTCCAGTTATTATAAATCAACTTCACACTATGTATAGCTGAAGCCAAAAAACTAAATTTGTATTATAAATGGATCTGAAAGAACTGCCTGGGTTGCATAATCAAAGCAACCAAATAAATATTTCAAGAACATAAACAGGGGAAGCCAGTTGCTATAACACAAGACACGTTTCTTCCAGGCACAACTGCAACACAATTATTCAAGACTGTCTTTCTTTCCCAATATTGCAACCTAATCATAAAGAATAGCAAGTAACCCTAAAAAACATACAATTCCGAGCATGGTAGACAATACAAGTAAATGCAGCAACTGATTTATTAGCTTTAGAGTGCTGTAAAAAATAGTTTTTGGGAGAGTGAGGTGTTATAGCCCCTATAATAAAGAAAACTGGAGAAAGAACTGTTCAAGCTACAAGTTTCTCTCTGCAGCCCCCTCACCCTTCTCAGCACTTTTTCTGAACTCCATTGCAAATCAAATTGAATGCTCCTACGGGGATGAGTGATTAATGGAACATGGTGTTGTTTGCTCTTCTTAAAAATCAATTGTCGAAAGGTAAAAAGTGGTCCAGAGGGCTAATAACCATTTCAATATTGAGTGCAGAATGCACAGCCACCTTTCAAATTGGAAACCTAAACTTCATGGCATGCCCAGTCCTATTAAAGGAGCAGTGTTAAAAGTTGGATTCCCTTTGATTTCCACTAGGATTCCTAATTCAGAAGCAACTTCACACCGTACATCCGTAATATGATAGCATGTAATGACACAAATGAGGTGGGGATTCTTGCCTCATATCCGCCTTCAGTGGTAAAAATGGAATCCCATTGCTTCCCAGTGGGATTCCTATTTCAGAGGTAGCTGCACACTCTGCATTCAATAGTGAGCTGGTAGAGGGCAATTTGGACAAATTCACTGAGTGAATCATGTTCACTAGTGAAATGAATTGCTGCTTCCTAGCAAACTGTCTAGATCAGGGGTAGGCAGCCTTTTTAAAGGTGGAGATCTACCTGATCTAGACAGTTTGCTAGGGCTCCTGCCCTTCATCGCCCGTCCAGAGATGTGTAGCCTCCTGCTCTCTGCTCTGCTGTGAGGATGGATGAGTGCAGGAGAGGAGACGGGGGAAGAACTGGCACCGAAGCAGTGGGGGTCAGCAAAGCAAGTGTTCATGAGCTACGCAGTCAATGGGTAGATCAGGATCAACCCCCGCTGTAGATATTCTACTAGTTCTCACTTACACAAATGAATTCACCCATTCTTATTCTCCAACAGCCTTACCCCTTTCTACAAATATTGTAGCACAATACATACTATAATGTGTGCACTACTATGATCATGCCTTAAAGAAAGTGTGAGAAGGGTTAAGTGTCATTCAGGGTTTTACCCAAATAAGTTAAGGTGCACCAGGGTGCTTGTGGCATGCGTAGGAAATTGGATTTTCAGTTTCCTCAAAGATTGGTAAAAACCTGGGTCCTGCGGTCTGAAGGCTTTGTAGAGACTTCGGAGGGATGAAGTCTTCAATCATGGGTCCAGGTTTTGCAGACAATCAGCTCACTGTTTGTGTAGATGTATGCTGGGCATTCTTCCTAAGAGTCTGTGAGGCTGCAAGGGAACAGCCTGAGGTGTGCATGTCTACAAAGTCTAAGCCTGGAGAGCCAGAGAAGTAGTGTTGCATGATTAAGTCAGGGGCTGAAAAGGAAGCATTTTGGTATACAATATACTGTTCATTTGATACAGTGGGGCAAAAAAGTATTTAGTCAGCCACCAATTGTGCAAGTTCTCCCACTTAAAAAGATGAGAGAGGCCTGTAATTGGCATCATAGGTAGACCTCAACTATGAGAGACAAAATGAGAAAAAAAATCCAGACAATCACATTGGCTAATTTGGAAAGAATTTATTTGCAAATTATGGTGGAAAATAAGTATTTGGTCACCTACAAACAAGCAAGATTTCTGGCCCTCACAGACCTGTACCTTCTTCTTTAAGAGGCTCCTCTGTCCTGCACTCATTACCTGTATCAATGGCACCTGTTTGAACTTGTTAGCAGTATAAAAGACACCTCTCCACAACCTCAAACAGTCACACTCCAAACTCCACTATGGTGAAGACCAAAGAGCCGTCGAAGGACACCAGAAACAAAATTGTAGACCTGCACCAGGCTGGGAAGACTGAATCTGCAAAAGGCAAGCAGCTTGGTGTGAACAAATCAACTGTGGGAGCAATAATTAGAAAATGAAAGACATACAAGACCACTGATAATCTCCCTCGATCTGGGGCTCCACACAAGATCTCACCCTGTGGGGTCAAAATGATCACAAGAACGGTGAGCAAAAATCCCAGGACCACACGGGGGGACCTAGTGAATGACCTGCAGAGAGCTGGGACCAACGTAACAAAGGCTACCATCAGTAACACACTACACCGCCAGGGACTCAGATCCTGCAGTGCCAGACATGTCCCCCTGCTTAAGCCAGTACATGTCCGGGCCCGTCTGAAGTTTGCTAGAGAGCATTTGGATGATCCAGAAGAGGATTGGGAGAATGTCATATGGTCAGATGAAACTAAAATATAACTGTTTGGTAGAAACACAACTCATCTTGTTTGGAGGAGAGAGAATGCTGAGTTGCATCCAAAGAACACCATACCTACTGTGAAGCATGGGGGTGGCAACATCATGCTTTGGGGCTGTTTCTCCGCAAAGGGACCAGGACAACTGAGCCATGTACAGGACAGAATGAATGGGGCCATGTATCGTGAGATTTTGAGTGCAAACATCCTTCCATCAGCAAGGGCATTGAAGATGAAACGTGGCTGGGTCTTCCAACATGACAATGATCCCAAACATACCACCCGAGCAACAAAGGAGTGGCTTCGTAAGAAGCATTTCAAGGTCCTGGAGTGGCCTAGCCAGTCTCCAGATCTCAACCCCATAGAAAACCTTTGGAGGGAGTTGAAAGTCCGTGTTGCCCAGCGACAGCCCCAAAACATCACTGCTCTAGAGGAGATCTGCATGGAGGAATGGGCCAACATACCAGCAACAGTGTGTGCCAACCTTGTGAAGACTTACAGGAAACGTTTGACCTCTGTCATTGCCAACAAAGGATATATAACAAAGTATTGAGATGAACTTTTGATATTGACCAAATACTTATTTTCCACCATAATTTGCAAATAAATTCTTTCCAAATTAGCCAATGTGATTGTCTGGATTTTTTTTCTCATTTTGTCTCTCATAGTTGAGATCTACCTATGATGCCAATTACAGGCCTCTCTCATCTTTTTAAGTGGGAGAACTTGCACAATTGGTGGCTGACTAAATACTTTTTTGCCCCACTGTATATAATGTAATATATTACATTGTTCTTGGTTTTAGATACAATTTATAGATGCACTTCCAGTTCAAGTTCTTGATTTTTCTTTTTCTCTAGGAGAATATGTGATCATGGTTGAAGACATCACCAGTCCACCATTCCTGGGTCACACCCTCCAAACAGCTTTCAAACTTGTCAGACTTATTCCTGATAATGGCAAAATGAAGAATAATCGAAAGTCAGATATGCTAACTGTTCCTAACTTGTGAATTAGTCTTTTGTTTTACTTTGGTTATATTTACTGTAAATAAATGCATTTGAATAAACATTTGTTATAAATTTTATTTCAATTTTTATTGTCAAACGTGCACATCTCATAATGTCTGTAATATCTGAATAAGCCTAAGGCCTCTTTCAAATTGCTGCGCTGCAGTGTGGCCTTTGCGTGGGTGCAGCACGGGTGTGCCTACAGTTTTTGTGTGGGTTGCCCATAGATTTTCTATTATGTCCCACGGTTTTGCCATGTTTTCTAAAAGTACCCAAAAAGTCCTGCCACAGGCAGATCGAAATTCAGACGGTTCAGCAGTGACTGGACAAAGTTTGATCCATTTACTGCACCTGCTGATCAGTGTATTCTGATAGTCAAGAGTCTCTCTGTCAGAATACAATGTTCCATCCACCTCATTTGTGTTTGTAGGGATACCATCTTGAAGGCTGCTGAGTTTTTGGGTCACCCTAAGCTCTGCACAGTCAGACAACACACATTTTTCACACCTTCATACAAAGTTAGTAAACAGTCCATGAGCTTGGTTTTTGTTGTTTTATTAGGGGTTAACAATTTGGAGGGGGTCTAGGGGTATATGGAATGCCCAATGGAAGTGAACAACTTGGAAGACAACTTCTTAGACAAAAATGGCAAGAATCCAGAAAAAAAATCACAAAAAGAACAAATGGATCCTAGCTCTCTACTCCTTCAGGAGTGGCACTTCCCTTCTGACAGATTAGCACACAGTCTGCAAGGAACAGTTGGTCCCCTTAAATGAATCTCCTCAGACCCCAGATGAAAATCTCCTCTTCCACCTGGCTGTCTTGAGAGTATCCAAGGGCAAGGGATTCTGAGACACACAATGAATGTAGTCCCAGGAAGAACTATTTGGATATTCTACCTGATCACCCTTGGCCCAGTGGGTGTAGAAGTACTCACACTGTACTGCTCCTGTAGCTTTAAAGGTTAAAGCTGCTTTCAGGCATTACACTGGGTTGGCTTCTTCACTGCTGACAGGCTGTCTTTCCTAGCTAGACTGTGGAGATCCTTCTGTCCAACTTCAGCCTGTAGACAGACCCTCCTCTTCTGGGGCTCCCTCCCAGGCTCCACACCAACAGCACTTCCTCACTCCATCTTCCACCCGACTCCCCTGCTGACCAGGCTCTCTCATACTTAGGGCTGACCTAGCCACCATGCCAGGCTTCTTGCCTGGAGATTGGCCAGATTCCCCTAAGTATGCAGATCAGCCCTCCTCACCCCTGCCCACTGCTTCTAGAAACTTCTCCAAGCAGGGGGAGGTATCAGAGAACTGACCTGCAGAGCCCTTCAGCCTTAACCTGAAGTAACCTTGTTGAATCACTCCCTGGCTGACTCATATCCAGGCTTCTAGCAAGCCTCTAACTATACACACAAAAAACTCTTACACTAGAGGGCGTTACATATAGATGGAAGAATCTGTTCATTTTTTTCATTCAGCCGACTGGGAGAACGAAAAAAAAACAAAACGTCTATGGCCAGCTTTAGGGAGAAAAAAGAATATGTCCAATTTTGAGAGAGGGAAAGGGGAGAAATGCAAGGGTGATAAGTGGGTGGGTAGGGTGATGGTGTCCCTCACTAGGACAGACTGTTCTGCACAGCATCCACTGTTTTAAAGTGATACTAAGCATACATTTACATTATCCCTTCTCTTTCTGTAGATGGATGCTAGTACTGTAATTATTTTCCTAATCCAAATACAGCTGTCACATGACCCAGCTCTTTCCCAGCCTGTCTTCAGGGAAATATAAGCAGGTGGAGGTTCTAGTCCTCTTTTGTTGGCCACTAGAGATGAGCGAATCGAACTAGGCGAAGTGGAATTCGTTTCGAATATTAGGAAAATTTTGATTCGCGACGAATCCGAAAATGAGCAGACTTCGGATGCGCGAATCGAAATTTTTCCTAAAATGGCGGCGACATGTGCGGCGACGGAGCGGGGATGTCTGGGAAGGCGCGCAGACAAGGCGCGCTGACCCATAATGCATTCATTCATGACATGTGATCGCATTAGCCAATCAGCAGCCAGCCAGCCAGCACTGTGTAATGGTCGAGCTATAAATGGCGGCCATTTTAGAATTCTCCATTTGCCTCCAGTCATTCAACAGAGGCAGACCTGGCTGTATTGAGGGAGAGAGTTAGGGACACAGAAACGTTACTTAGGGACACAGAAACGTTAGTTAGGGACACAGAAACGTTACTTAGGGACACAGAAACGTTAGTTAGGGACACAGAAACATTACTTAGGGCCACAGAAACGTTACTTAGGGCCACAGAAACGTTACTTAGGGACACAGAAACGTTACTTAGGGACACAGAAACGTTACATAGGGCCACAGAAACGTTACTTAGGGCCACAGAATCGTTACTTAGGGCCACAGAAACATTACTTAGGGCCACAGAAACGTTACTTAGGGCCACAGAAATGTTACTTAAGGCCACAGAATCGTTACTTAGGGCCACAGAAACGTTACTTAGGGCCACAGAAACGTTACTTAGGGCCACAGAATTGTTACTTAGGGACAGACACAGAATTGTTACTGAGGGACACAGAATTGTTACTGAGGGCCACAGAACCGTTACTTAGGGCCACAGAATCGTTACTTAGGGCCACAGAAACGTTACTTAGGGTCACAGAATTGTTACTTAGGGACAGACACAGAATTGTTACTGAGGGACACAGAATTGTTACTGAGGGCCACAGAACCGTTACTTAGGGCCACAGAACCGTTACTTAAGGCCACAGAAACGTTACTTAGGGACACAGAATTGTTACTCAGGGACAGACACAGAATTGTTACTGAGGGACACAGAATTGTTACTGAGGGACACAGAACCGTTACTTAGGGCCACAGAAACGTTACTTAGGGCCACAGAAACGTTACTTAGGGCCACAGAATCGTTACTTAGGGCCACAGAAACGTTACTTAGGGCCACAGAAACGTTACTTAGGGCCACAGAATTGTTACTTAGGGACAGACACAGAATTGTTACTCAGGGACACAGAATTGTTACTGAGTGCCACAGAACCGTTACTGAGTGCCACAGAACCGTTACTGAGTGCCACAGAACCGTTACTTAGGGCCACAGAAACGTTACGTAGGGACACAGAATTGTTACTCAGGGACAGACACAGAATTGCTACTGAGGGACACAGAATTGTTACTGAGGGACACAGAACCGTTACTTAGGGCCACAGAAACGTTACTTAGGGCCACAGAAACGTTACTTAGGGCCACAGAAACGTTACTTAGGGCTACAGAATCGTTACTTAGGGCCACAGAAACGTTACTTAGGGCCACAGAAACGTTACTTAGGGCCACAGAATTGTTACTTAGGGACAGACACAGAATTGTTACTGAGGGACACAGAATTGTTACTGAGGGCCACAGAACCGTTACTTAGGGCCACAGAAACGTTACTTAGGGACACAGAATTGTTACTCAGGGACAGACACAGAATTGTTACTGAGGGACACAGAATTGTTACTGAGGGACACAGAACCGTTACTTAGGGCCACAGAAACATTACTTAGGGCCACAGAAACGTTACTTAGGGCCACAGAAACGTTACTTAGGGACACAGAATTATTACTCAGGGACAGACACAGAATTGTTACTCAGGGACAGACACAGAATTGTTACTGAGGGACACAGAATTGTTACTCAGGGACACAGAATTGTTACTGAGGGACACAGAATTGTTACTCAGGGACACAGAATTGTTACTGAGGGACACAGAATTGTTACTGAGGGACACAGAATTGTTACTCAGGGACAGACACAGAATTGTTACTGAGGGACACAGAATTGTTACTGAGGGACACAGAATTGTTACTCAGGGACAGACACAGAATTGTTACTCAGGGACAGACACAGAATTGTTACTGAGGGACACAGAATTGTTACTCAGGGACACAGAATTGTTACTCAGGGACACAGAATTGTTACTGAGGGACACAGAATTGTTACTCAGGGACAGACACAGAATTGTTACTCAGGGACAGACACAGAATTGTTACTCAGGGACACAGAATTGTTACTGAGGGACACAGAATTGTTACTGAGGGACACAGAACCGTTACTTAGGGCCACAGAAACGTTACTTAGGGCCACAGAAACGTTACTTAGGGCTACAGAAACGTTACTTAGGGCCACAGAATCGTTACTTAGGGCCACAGAAACGTTACTTAGGGCCACAGAAACGTTACTTAGGGCCACAGAATTGTTACTTAGGGACAGACACAGAATTGTTACTCAGGGACACAGAATTGTTACTGAGTGCCACAGAACCGTTACTGAGTGCCACAGAACCGTTACTGAGTGCCACAGAACCGTTACTTAGGGCCACAGAAACGTTACGTAGGGACACAGAATTGTTACTCAGGGACAGACACAGAATTGCTACTGAGGGACACAGAATTGTTACTGAGGGACACAGAACCGTTACTTAGGGCCACAGAAACGTTACTTAGGGCCACAGAAACGTTACTTAGGGCCACAGAAACGTTACTTAGGGCTACAGAATCGTTACTTAGGGCCACAGAAACGTTACTTAGGGCCACAGAAACGTTACTTAGGGCCACAGAATTGTTACTTAGGGACAGACACAGAATTGTTACTGAGGGACACAGAATTGTTACTGAGGGCCACAGAACCGTTACTTAGGGCCACAGAAACGTTACTTAGGGACACAGAATTGTTACTCAGGGACAGACACAGAATTGTTACTGAGGGACACAGAATTGTTACTGAGGGACACAGAACCGTTACTTAGGGCCACAGAAACATTACTTAGGGCCACAGAAACGTTACTTAGGGCCACAGAAACGTTACTTAGGGACACAGAATTATTACTCAGGGACAGACACAGAATTGTTACTCAGGGACAGACACAGAATTGTTACTGAGGGACACAGAATTGTTACTCAGGGACACAGAATTGTTACTCAGGGACACAGAATTGTTACTCAGGGACACAGAATTGTTACTGAGGGACACAGAATTGTTACTGAGGGACACAGAATTGTTACTCAGGGACAGACACAGAATTGTTACTGAGGGACACAGAATTGTTACTGAGGGACACAGAATTGTTACTCAGGGACAGACACAGAATTGTTACTCAGGGACAGACACAGAATTGTTACTGAGGGACACAGAATTGTTACTCAGGGACACAGAATTGTTACTCAGGGACACAGAATTGTTACTGAGGGACACAGAATTGTTACTCAGGGACAGACACAGAATTGTTACTCAGGGACAGACACAGAATTGTTACTCAGGGACACAGAATTGTTACTGAGGGACACAGAATTGTTACTGAGGGACACAGAATTGTTACTGAGGGACACAGAATTGTTACTCAGGGACACAGAATTGTTACTGAGGGACACAGAATTGTTACTGAGGGACACAGAATTGTTACTCAGGGACACAGAATTGTTACTGAGGGACACAGAATTGTTACTGAGGGACACAGAATTGTTACTCAGGGACACAGAATTGTTACTCAGGGACAGACACAGAATTGTTACTCAGGGACACAGAATTGTTACTCAGGGACACATAATCGTTGAATTAAAGAGTATGTCAGACAACATGCAGAGGAGTGGCAGAGGAGGCAATGTTTTAGGAGCGAGCAGACGTGGCAGCAGAGGAAGGGGTCGAGGCAGCACTAGTCGCAGCCAGAGGCCATTGCTCCCGGTGTCATCCAGCGGTCGTGTCTCCACCGACAACCCTGCCGTCATCGATTGGTTGGCTCGGTTGTCTTCCTCTTCCCAGGTCACCTCTGACACCTACAGCCAACGGTCGGTGGGTACGTCAGACACAACCATTAGTTGGCATGGCCCGGGAGCAAGCCCACTGAAATCACGTGTCCTCGACCTGCCCCTGTCCTTTGGTGTTCCCTCACCAAGCGAAGTATCGCATGCTGTGGGCTCAGCCCCACTATACAGTGAGGAAGAGCTAACAGAGGGCGGTCAGGAACGGGGGGAGACATCCGCCTCTTCAGCAGCCAGGCGAAGAAGTAGTGGCGAGGAGAGTGGCTCGGTAGCCGGTCTAGAGACAGGTCTGTCTCCTGACCCACACGCAGCCGAGGGGGCTAGTAGTGAGGCGGAGACCCTAATTGATGATGATGAGGCTGATCGCACTTGGCAGCCTCGTCGTCATCAGGCTATTGCTTCCGCATCATCAGGAGAAGAGGGTGGCAGCTTGGCAGCGAGCAAAACAGTCGGTGGGTTGTCTCCATCGCCACACTCTGCCATGTGCCACTTTCAGGTCTCCTCACACACTGCTGGTGTGTTCCATTTTTTGTCATAGGGTGCTGGCAGATTACGGGCCTCCCATAGCTGCTGCCAGGCCCCTAATCTGCCATGGGCCCCTGTACCGCCTCCTCATGCTGCTGCCAGGTCCACAGTGTCTCATGCCATGTGCCACTTTCAGGTCTCCTCACACTGCTGGTGTGTTCCATTTTTTGTCATAGGGTGCTGGCAGATTACGGGCCTCCCATAGCTGCTGCCAGGCCCCTAATCTGCCATGGGCCCCTGTACCGCCTCCTCATGCTGCTGCCAGGTCCACAGTGTCTCATGGGTCCCTGTACGGCCTCCCATTGCTGCTGTCTCCATCGCCACACTCTGCCATGTGCCACTTTCAGGTCTCCTCACACTGCTGGTGTGTTCCATTTTTTGTCATAGGGTGCTGGCAGATTACGGGCCTCCCATTGCTGCTGCCAGGCCCCTAATCTGCCATGGGCCCCTGTACCACCTCCTCATGCTGCTGCCAGGTCCACAGTGTCTCATGGGTCCCTGTACGGCCTCCCATTGCTGCTGTCTCCATCGCCACACTCTGCCATGTGCCACTTTCAGGTCTCCTCACACTGCTGGTGTGTTCCATTTTTTGTCATAGGGTGCTGGCAGATTACGGGCCTCCCATAGCTGCTGCCAGGCCCCTAATCCGCCATGGGCCCCTGTACCGTCTCCTCATGCTGCTGCCAGGTCCACAGTGTCTCATGGGTCCCTGTACGGCCTCCCATTGCTGCTGTCTCCATCGCCACACTCTGCCATGTGCCACTTTCAGGTCTCCTCACACTGCTGGTGTGTTCCATTTTTTGTCATAGAGTGCTGGCAGATTACGGGCCTCCCATAGCTGCTGCCAGGCCCCTAATCTGCCATGGGCCCCTGTACCGCCTCCTCATGCTGCTGCCAGGTCCACAGTGTCTCATGCCATGTGCCACTTTCAGGTCTCCTCACACTGCTGGTGTGTTCCATTTTTTGTCATAGGGTGCTGGCAGATTACGGGCCTCCCATTGCTGCTGCCAGGCCCCTAATCTGCCATGGGCCCCTGTACCACCTCCTCATGCTGCTGCCAGGTCCACAGTGTCTCCTGGGTCCCTGTACGGCCTCCCATTGCTGCTGTCTCCATCGCCACACTCTGCCATGTGCCACTTTCGGGTCTCCTCACACACTGCTGGTGTGTTCCATTTTTTGTCATAGGGTGCTGGCAGATTACGGGCCTCCCATTGCTGCTGCCAGGCCCCTAATCTGCCATGGGCCCCTGTACCGCCTCCTCATTCTGCTGCCAGGTCCACAGTGTCTCATGCCATGTGCCACTTTCAGGTCTCCTCACACTGCTGGTGTGTTCCATTTTTTGTCAGAGGGTGCTGGCAGATTACGGGCCTCCCATAGCTGCTGCCAGGCCCCTAATCTGCCATGGGCCCCTGTACCGCCTCCTCATGCTGCTGCCAGGTCCACAGTGTCTCATGGGTCCCTGTACGGCCTCCCATTGCTGCTGTCTCCATCGCCACACTCTGCCATGTGCCACTTTCAGGTCTCCTCACACTGCTGGTGTGTTCCATTTTTTGTCATAGGGTGCTGGCAGATTACGGGCCTCCCATAGCTGCTGCCAGGCCCCTAATCTGCCATGGACCCCTGTACCGCCTCCTCATGCTGCTGCCAGGTCCACAGTGTCTCATGGGTCCCTGTACGGCCTCCCATTGCTGCTATCTCCATCGCCACACTCTGCCATGTGCCACTTTCAGGTCTCCTCACACACTGCTGGTGTGTTCCATTTTTTGTCATAGGGTGCTGGCAGATTACGGGCCTCCCATAGCTGCTGCCAGGCCCCTAATCTGCCATGGGCCCCTGTACCGCTTCCTCATGCTGCTGCCAGGTCCACAGTGTCTCATGCCATGTGCCACTTTCAGGTCTCCTCACACTGCTGGTGTGTTCCATTTTTTGTCATAGGGTGCTGGCAGATTACGGGCCTCCCATAGCTGCTGCCAGGCCCCTAATCTGCCATGGGCTCCTGTACCGCCTCCTCATGCTGCTGCCAGGTCCACAGTGTCTCATGGGTCCCTGTACGGCCTCCCATTGCTGCTGTCTCCATCGCCACACTCTGCCATGTGCCACTTTCAGGTCTCCTCACACTGCTGGTGTGTTCCATTTTTTGTCATAGGGTACTGGCAGATTACGGGCCTCCCATAGCTGCTGCCAGGCCCCTAATCTGCCATGGGCCCCTGTACCGCCTCCTCATGCTGCTGCCAGGTCCACAGTGTCTCATGCCATGTGCCACTTTCAGGTCTCCACACACTGCTGGTGTGTTCCATTTTTTGTCATAGGGTGCTGGCAGATTACGGGCCTCCCATAGCTGCTGCCAGGCCCCTAATCTGCCATGGGCCCGTGTACCGCCTCCTCATGCTGCTGCCAGGTCCACAGTGTCTCATGAGTCCCTGTACGGCCTCCCATTGCTGCTGTCTCCATCGCCACACTCTGCCATGTGCCACTTTCAGGTCTCCTCACACTGCTGGTGTGTTCCATTTTTTGTCATAGAGTGCTGGCAGATTACGGGCCTCCCATAGCTGCTGCCAGGCCCCTAATCTGCCATGGGCCCCTGTACCGCCTCCTCATGCTGCTGCCAGGTCCACAGTGTCTCATGCCATGTGCCACTTTCAGGTCTCCTCACACTGCTGGTGTGTTCCATTTTTTGTCATAGGGTGCTGGCAGATTACGGGCCTCCCATTGCTGCTGCCAGGCCCCTAATCTGCCATGGGCCCCTGTACCACCTCCTCATGCTGCTGCCAGGTCCACAGTGTCTCCTGGGTCCCTGTACGGCCTCCCATTGCTGCTGTCTCCATCGCCACACTCTGCCATGTGCCACTTTTGGGTCTCCTCACACACTGCTGGTGTGTTCCATTTTTTGTCATAGGGTGCTGGCAGATTACGGGCCTCCCATTGATGCTGCCAGGCCCCTAATCTGCCATGGGCCCCTGTACCGCCTCCTCATGCTGCTGCCAGGTCCACAGTGTCTCATGGGTCCCTGTACGGCCTCCCATTGCTGCTGTCTCCATCGCCACACTCTGCCATGTGCCACTTTCAGGTCTCCTCACACTGCTGGTGTGTTCCATTTTTTGTCATAGGGTGCTGGCAGATTACGGGCCTCCCATTGCTGCAGCCAGGCCCCTAATCTGCCATGGGCCCCTGTACCGCCTCCTCATGCTGCTGCCAGGTCCAGAGTCTCTCATGGGTCCCTGTACGGCCTCCCATTGCTGCTGTCTCCATCGCCACACTCTGCCATGTGCCACTTTCAGGTCTCCTCACACACTGCTGGTGTGTTCCATTTTTTGTCATAGGGTGCTGGCAGATTACGGGCCTCCCATTGCTGCTGCCAGGCCCCTAATCTGCCATGGGCCCCTGTACCGCCTCCTCATGCTGCTGCCAGGTCCACAGTGTCTCATGGGTCCCTGTACGGCCTCCCATTGCTGCTGTCTCCATCGCCACACTCTGCCATGTGCCACTTTCAGGTCTCCTCACACTGCTGGTGTGTTCCATTTTTTGTCATAGGGTGCTGGCAGATTACGGGCCTCCCATTGCTGCTGCCAGGCCCCTAATCTGCCATGGGCCCCTGTACCGCCTCCTCATGCTGCTGCCAGGTCCAGAGTGTGTCATGGGTCCCTGTACGGCCTCCCATTGCTGCTGTCTCCATCGCCACACTCTGCCATGTGCCACTTTCAGGTCTCCTCACACTGCTGGTGGGTTCCATTTTGTCATAGGGTGCTGTATGGCCTCCCATTGCTGCTGCCTCCACCGCCACACTGTGGCTCCACACTCTGGTTTTGGCCCCGTGACTGCCCAAATGAGTGAAGTGTGCGGTGATTCTAAGATCGACGGCACTCATCTGCATGTCATACTGACTGACAGTATTATTTCTGTTCCCCAGCAGACTCCAAGGGCATTTAAATTAAAGGTACAGTGTTCTGCACTAATATAAAGGCTCTCTGAAGCCTAGAAACACCCTTTTATAAGTTAAATTCGCAGCGAATATATTCGACTCGAATCGAAATTTTTTCACAAATTCGCCGAATCAGTCAAATCAAATTTTTGAATAATTCGCTCATCTCTATTGGCCACGTTCAAAATAATAAAAAACATTGAACTGTTTTAAATCATCATACAAATGCAGTATATATTTGAAATCAAATCTATTATTTTTTGGCAATTATTATTATTATTAATATTCAGTATTTATATAGCGCCAAAAGGTTTGCTCAGCGCTGTACATTATAGTGGGGGACAGTACATGAGACAATACAGTAACAAAATAATACACAAGGGGTTCGAGGGCCCTGCTCTTTCGAGCTTACAATCTAGGAGGGAGGGGATAGTGGTACAGGAGGAAGTGGCTGTGGGGGATGGAGTGGTAGGAGGAGTGGAGGAGATCGGCTGTCAGGTGAGAGTGGGGTAGGCTTCCCTGAAGAGATGGGTTTTCAGGGTGCGCCTAAAGGTGAGGTGGGTAGGTGACAGTCTGATGGATTGGGGTAGTGAGTTTCCAGAGGATGGGGGAGGTCCTGCAGTCGGGTGTGGGAGGAGGAGACCAGGGAGCTAGAAAGTAGGAGGTATTGTGAGGAGCGAAGAGTACGGGTTGGGTGGTAATTGGGTATCAGGTCGGTGAGGTAGTTTGGGGCAGCGTTATGAATGGCTTTGTATGTCAATGTTAGTAGTTTGAATTTAATGCGTTGGGCAATCGGAAGCCAGTGGAGGGAATGACAGAGTGGGGTGGCAGAAGAGGAGCAGTTGGTAAGGTGGATGAGTCTGGCCGCTGAGTTCAGGATAGACTGAAGCGGGGATAGCCTGTGTTGGGGTAGGCCGGTGAGAAGGGAGTTGCAGTAGTCCAGACGTGAGATAATAAATATGCGGCCAAATATGCGGCCTCACGGAATGGGGTTTTTTTCCGTGGGGCCGCATATTTGCGCACCTGTCTTTGTGCTGGGCGCGCGCCACACAGCGTGCTCCCAGCACAAAGACCGCAGTGTCACTGAGAGCCCCGGGTCCCATTCTAACGATCGGGACCTGAGACTCCCGATTCCGGGTCAGATGATCGCTGTGATAGCCTCTGATTGGCTATCACAGTGATCAGTCACTGTACAGCTCGGCCCCCTTGTTTTTTTTCCCTCTCTATGAATGGAGAAGAGAGATACATTGTATCTCTCTAAATCCTGGCATAGAGAGAAAAAAATGTTTGTAAAAAAAAAAGAAATAGAAAAAGATAAATAAATAAATATTAAAAAATAAAATATAAAATACCTACATCAAGGTTTTATCTAGTTTAGTGCCAGGGTTAGTGTTTGGATCAAGGTCAGGGTCAAAGGCCAACATTTAAAAAAAATTGGTATCAGTGTCAGTTAGTGTCAATGTCAGTGTTAGTGTGTTTTAGGTAAAAAAAAGACAAAAACAAAATGTGCACTATTGTTTCTGGGCTGTACTACAGGTACAAACAACAAATAACATACACATATATGGTATCGCTGCGATCATCAAGAGCTGGAGAATTTATTTTGGGTTGTTCTTTGGTGGTACAGTGGGGATCGAAAGTTTGGGCACCCCAGCTAAAAATTTTTATTAATGTGCATAAAGAAGCCAAGGAAAGATGGAAAAATCTCCAAAAGGCATCAAATTACAGATTAGACATTCTTATAATATGTCAACAAAAGTTAGATTTTATTTCCATCATTTACACTTTCAAAATAACAGAAAACAAAAAAATGGCGTCTGCAAAAGTTTGGGCACCCTGCAGAGTTAATATCTTGTACTGCCCCCTTTGGCAAGTATCACAGCTTGTAAACACTTTTTGTAGCCAGCCAAGAGTCTTTCAATTCTTGTTTTAGGTATCTTTGCCCATTCTTCCTTACAAAAGTCTTCCAGTTCTTTGAGATTTCTGGGCTGTCTGTCACGCACTGCTCTTTTAAGGTCTATCCATAGATTTTCAATTATGTTGAGGTCAGGAGATTGTGAAGGCCATGGCAAAACCTTCAGTTTACGCCTCTTGATGTAATCCCCCGTGGATTTCGAGGTGTGTTTAGGATCATTATCCATTTGTAGAAGCCATCCTCTCTTTAACTTCAGCTTTTTCACAGATGGCATCAAGTTACCATCCAAAATTTGCGGAAATTTTATTGAATCCATTTTTCCTTCTACTCGTGAGATGTTCCCTGTGCCACTGGCTGCAACACAACCCCAAAGCATGATTGATCCAACCCCATGCTTAACAGTTGGACAGAGGTTCTTTTCATTAAATTCTGTGCCCCTTCTTCTCCAAACGTACCTTTGCTCATTCCAGCCAAAAAGTTCAATTTTAACCTCATCGGTCCACAGAACTTGTTTCCAAAATGCATCAGGCTTGTCTATATGTTCATTTGCAAAGTTCAAACAATGATTTTTGTGGTGAGGACGTAGAAGAGGTTTTCTTCTCATGACTCTTCCATGAAGACCATATTTGTACAAGTATCTCTTTATAGTGGAATAGTGTACCACAACTCCAGTGTCTGCCAGATCTTTCTGGAGGAATCGTGCAGTCAAACGTGGGTTTTGAATTGTTTTTCACACAATCCTGCGAGCTGTTCTGTCTGATATTTTTCTTGGTCTTCCAGATCTTGCTTTAACTTCCACTGTTCCTGATGACTGCCATTTCTTAATTACATTCCGAACAGAGGATATTGACATCTGAAAACGGTTTGCTATCTTCTTATAGCCTTCTCCAGCTTTGTGAGCGTCAACTATTTTCAGTTTCAGTTTTCTAGACAACTGCTTAGAAGAACCCATGGTGCTGATTGTTGAGGCAAGGTCAGATGAGTCTGGGCATTTAAAACCTTTGAGATTGACATCACCTGGTCTGCCCAGATGATGATTGAGAACAATCCATGACACTGGCATGTCTCAGCTTTACAAAGGGGGCAGTGCATGCTATAAATTCTGCAGGGTGCCCAAACTTTTGCAGACGCCATTTTTTTGTTTTCTGTTATTTTGAAAGTGTAAATGATGGAAATAAAATCTAACTTTTGTTGACATATTATAAGAATGTCTAATCTGTAATTTGATGCCTTTTGGAGATTTTTCCATCTTTCCTTGGCTTCTTTATGCACATTAATACAAATTTTTAGCTGGGGTACCCAAACTTTCGATCCCCACTGTAGGTTATAGTAGTAACAAGAAACACACAGCTAAATAAAAAAAATTTTTTTTTTTACTATTTTGGGCCAGTTTTCCTTTGATGACAAAAAAAAAAATCAGGAGATATCCATTATAAAGTATAATCCACCTGGCTGTACAAAGTAGTTGTGATGATATGTATGGTTTTACTAACACATGTCAATCTTGCAAAATTGTGCTTAGGCATGTAGATTTGATTTACCCTTTGGTGTGAAGGGGTTAAGGCAACACAGACTAATAAACAAGTGATTTTAGCAACTGAGAAAGAAGAGAGATCTGGCACTATTCTAATGCATATGAAAAAAAGGACTTTATTCCTGTTAGCATTTGAGGAGATGATGGACATGGTAAATGCATATAAAGAGTAGTGGTCTTTTAAACCACCCTAATCCAGAAAGATCCATATTTGATGATGAAACGCTGTACATGTCTGACAGGTCCACTTTAAACTTGAGACGAAAAAGTCTCTGTAAATAGTGTGATGCAGGTTATTTGTAGACATGTTATTCCTGGAGGTGTTATCTAACTATCCCTATTTTTCAGTGATATAAAGATCCTTGCAGTGAGAGAAGTCTCTGGCTGAACCTGACCTGGTATGGCCTTTCCACAGAGCTTTTCATAGCACTCAGCATTCCTGGGAATTCTCTTGGGTTTGCTTCTCAGGGTCGTGGCTGACAAGTGTCCACCAGTTGCTGCTGTCTTTTGGCAGAATAGTGGCGTCATGAACCTTACTGGCTGGCAGCTGCCTGTGACAGGAATAAGTACAGGGAGGGTGAGGTACAGCAAGTGACTACCTAGGAAAATATAGCCCACAAATAGTAATAGACGTCCACTGTTCTTCATCATTACACAGTAGAGATGAACCTTGCCAAAGGCTTAAAGTCAAACTCCAGTCAAACAGCTAAATATGCAGATGAAATTCATACAGAGGAACTGTTTTATCTGCCAAAGGATTGGTATTTCTGTCTATCCCTTTATGAGATTTACACAGCTCTGACGCACAGCACAGCCAGTCAGGCAGTACAAGATACTGCACTTGTTCAACTTATCGAACTTGTCTCTCCGCCAGCCTTTAACTGAAAAATGAAAAGAGAAGCAGCAGAATGATGAACTCATCTCTGTGTCACTCTGCTCTCTCCTCCTATCAGTATGCTCCTTGTGAGCATATGATCACTGCAGAACAAATGACTGGCTCCTTGTGCTCCTTCTTCCATGCTGAGCTCTGCTGTATGAGGATGTTATGAAGTAAAATTCAGGTTCTCACAATACCTGAATTAAAAAAAATACTGTTCAATCAATACAAAGCTGCATTATTTTTTATATCCACCTGTTGCTCAGTTTCAAAATAGCATTCAAACATGTGGACACCAGCTTATTATTTTTTGTAAACAATCATTGAATAAACACCTATATCAGCCATGCATTCACTATGATGCAGTAAGAGTGAGTGTGTGAACACCTCTGGGACCAGTCTTATCTATGGAAAACATTAGTAGTCCTTTCCAGGGGCGGACTGACAACTCATGGGGCCCCCGGGCAATAGGGGATCATGGGGCCCCTGTATCAAAAAAGCATATGAAAAAAGGTACCAGGGGCATCTCGTGGGGCCCCCTACTGACCCCGGGCCCTCGGTCAGTGCCTGAGTTTCCAAATGGTCAGTCCGCCCCTGGTCCTTTCAGATTGGTAGACTCCCTGGGACTGTCTGGCTGGGAATATCTGCTAGAGTTAAAGGGCATAATTATTGTTAGCGTAGCGCAAGCACTTAAGAGCTGCTAGTGAATTTGGTTCTATTTCCCCCTTAGAGCACACACAACAAGGCACATGGCATTTTCCTCATTCTTCCTATGGCTGAGGAAACAGTCTAGGAGTTCTTTTTTGGGTTTTTGCACGCATGTACCAGCTAACAAGATTAATTTAGTTTTATGTTTCTGCTAACAATAGTTTATTGCAATCTCTCTCCTGGGACCCACATCTACCTCAAACAGCTGCCCAATGAGATACACTGGAAGCAGGGGCGGACTGACCATTTGGAAACTCGGGCACTGCCCGAGGGCCCGGGGTCAGTAGGGGGCCCCATGAGATGCCCCTGGTACCTTTTTCATAGGCTTTTTTGAGTTTGGGCAAGGACACAGGGGCCCCATGATCCCCTATTGCCCAGGGGCCCCATGAGTTTTCAGTCCGCCCCTGATTGGAAGATGTGGTTCTAAGCGGTTATGCACCTGGGGTTACATGAAGCACCCACACAAACAGGGACATGTGCTCTAAATACACACTATTTGCATTCAGGGCATGTGTTCTGGGCAAGTGCGGGTGCATTAAACAAGCCCTGGTTCAGACACAACTTCTAATTCATCTCAATGGGTGGTTGTAAGCAGCAGCTGCAGGTCCCAGGTAGGTGATTATACAGGCTCCGTACAGCAATTGTTATTATGCTTAAAAAAAAAGAAAAAAGGTCCTAAATGGTACTTACTTTCACCACAATTTGGCACTACACTTCTCATCCTCCTCTGGTCCTGGCCACTGCTCCTCTATTGGGCTGAGTAACTCCCAGTACCAATCACCCTTCTTCCTGGGAGCTCAGAGTGTCTAAGGCCATGAGTGCATCCTCAAGGTTTCCTGGCTGATCAGGAGAATGATGTAGAGAATGTGAGTGCTGTTCTCTGCATTATAAAGCTTCAACCACCACTGCTGCAGGAAGAATAGCATCTCGGGACTTCACAAGACTTCATGGAAGACTGATTTGTGAAAGGTATATATACATACATTTTAGAAAAGGGATGCAGGAGGGGTATTTAAGTCTAAATACAGTGGGGCAAAAAAGTATTTAGTCAGCCACCAATTGTGCAAGTTCTCCCACTTAAAAAGATGAGAGAGGCCTGTAATTGGCATCATAGGTAGACCTCAACTATGAGAGACAAAATGAGAAAAAAAATCCAGACAATCACATTGGCTGATTTGGAAAGAATTTATTTGCAAATTATGGTGGAAAATAAGTATTTGGTCAATATCAAAAGTTCATCTCAATACTTTGTTATATATCCTTTGTTGGCAATGACAGAGGTCAAACATTTCCTGTAAGTCTTCACAAGGTTGGCACACACTGTTGCTGGTATGTTGGCCCATTCCTCCATGCAGATCTCCTCTGGCGCAGTAATGTTTTGGGGCTGTCGCTGGGCAACACAGACTTTTAACTCCCTCCAAAGGTTTTCTATGGGGTTGAGATCTGGAGACTTACGAAGCCACTCCTTCATTGCCCGGGCGATATGTTTGGGATCATTGTCATGTTGGAAGACCCAGCCACGTTTCATCTTCAATGCCCTTGCTGATGGAAGGATGTTTGCACTCAAAATCTCACGATACATGGCCCCATTCATTCTGTCCTGTACATGGATCAGTCGTCCTGGTCCCTTTGCGGAGAAACAGCCCCAAAGCATGAAGTTGCCACCCCCATGCTTCACAGTAGGTATGGTGTTCTTTGGATGCAACTCAGCATTCTCTCTCCTCCAAACATGACGAGTTGTGTTTCTACCAAACAGTTCTATTTTGGTTTCATCTGACCATATGACATTCTCCAAATCCTCTTCTGGATCATCCAAATGCTCTCTAGCAAACTTCAGACGGGCCCGGACATGTACTGGCTTAAGCAGGGGGACATGTCTGACACTGCAGGATCTGAGTCCCTGGCGGCGTAGTGTGTTACTGATGGTAGCCTTTGTTACGTTGGTCCCAGCTCTCTGCAGGTCATTCACTAGGTCCCACCGTGTGGTCCTGGGATTTTTGCTCACCGTTCTTGTGATCATTTTGACCCCACGGGGTGAGATCTTGCGTGGAGCCCCAGATCGAGGGAGATTATCAGTGGTCTTGTATGTCTTCCATTTTCTAATTATTGCTCCCACAGTTGATTTGTTCACACCAAGCTGCTTGCCTATTGCAGATTCAGTCTTCCCAGCCTGGTGCAGGTCTACAATTTTGTTTCTGGTGTCCTTCGACAGCTCTTTGGTCTTCACCATAGTGGAGTTTGGAGTGTGACTGAGGTTGTGGACAGGTTTCTTTTATACTGATAACAAGTTCAAACAGGTGCCATTGATACAGGTAATGAGTGCAGGACAGAGGAGCCTCTTAAAGAAGAAGGTACAGGTCTGTGAGAGCCAGAAATCTTGCTTGTTTGTAGGTGACCAAATACTTATTTTCCACCATAATTTGCAAATAAATTCTTTCCAAATCGGCCAATGTGATTGTCTGGATTTTTTTTCTCATTTTGTCTCTCATAGTTGAGGTCCACCTATGATGCCAATTACAGGCCTCTCTCATCTTTTTAAGTGGGAGAACTTGCACAATTGGTGGCTGACTAAATACTTTTTCGCCTCATTGTAAATCTGCCTAACATGCAGCTGTCAGCTAGTGATCAGTGATCACTTACACAAGAAGCCAGGATTCAGTGCTATTTTAGAATTTTAGAATCATTTTTGAATTAATAACTGAAAAAGAGAATTATGACCATCATGGGTGCATGCACTGAGCTTAGGATGGAGACCACCATTATTTTCACTGAGCCAAACTCATTCAAGACTTTTCTTAGGACCACTTCAGGGCCACAGGATGTACGTCCTGTCTCTGCGAGGGCTAGGGCACTTTGTATGAAATGTACCCATTAACCACTTTCCGTGTGGCCCATGTAGATATACGGCTGGACGTTTCTAAACATCCCCTGGCATCCATTGCCTGTGCGCGCTCCCTGGGAGTGCGAGGCACCATGACCTCTGAACACAGATCACTCTACAGGACCTCTGTGTGAGGTCCCGATTCATATGATCACTGATTGGCCAATCAGTGATCACAGGAATAGTAGTAAACTATGTCACTTCCTGACATCATTGCTTACTACGTGTGAAATCTGTGAATGATCACAGAGGTTACATGGTACAAGGCTATTCACAACAGCCTTGTACCATGTGACAAGCTGTGACCAATCACAGCTCTCACAGTATTTCTCAATGGCTGCAGGAATGCAGCCAGAGAGAAGGTGAAATGATTGCTTTTACAGCCTTTATGGGTGTAAAAGCAATCAGTGTAAAAAAAGAAAAAAAAGAATCTTCATCACCCCCCACAAGTAGTACAGTGTCACTATGGTGATACTGTACTGCTAGGGTAATAGTATGTTAAAAAAAAAAACATAAATAATAATATAAAAAAAAATAAAAATTTAAAAATTTTTTTTTTTAAATTATAATTTTTGGTTAAAAACTAATTTGGGTTTTTTTTACTAATAAGATAGATGAACACATTTTGGCCAAGATTTATGAAGAAAGATTATTTATTTGCAAAAGAAAAACACTTTTTTTTCAAACTGTTTGGACTTTTTCATTTATATAGTTAAAAATAAAAATCTCAGTGGTGAATAAATACCACCAAAATAAAGTTTTATCTGTCTCAAAAAATGCTAAAAAATTCATATATGGATACAGTGTTGCATGACAGTGCAATTGTCATTCAAAGCATGACAGCGCTGAAAGCTGAAAGCTGGACTGAAAGGGGGTGAAAGTGTCCAGACTTGAAGTGGTTAATGTCATATGTAATTACACTACCATAGGCAACATGGTGTACACTATGTTGCCAAAAGTTTGTGAATACCCGTCCAAATTTGTGAATACCTGACCTTCTCATGCTTGTTGTATGACCATTAGATACTAAACCATTAGTATCGAGTTGGCTTCAAAAACCTCCACTGTTCTGGGAAGGCTTTCCACAAGATTTTGGAATGTCTCTTTGGGAATTTGTTCCAAATCAGTCTAGAGCAGGGGCGGACCGACAACTCATGGGGTCCCCGGGCAATAGGGGATCATGGGGCCCCTGTGTCCTTGCCCAAACTCAAAAAAGCCTATGAAAAAGGTACCAGGGGCATCTCATGGGGCCCCCTACTGACCCCGAACCCTCGGGCAATGCCCGAGTTTCCAAATGGTCAGTCCGCCCCTGATCTAGAGAGCATTTGTGAGGGCTAGTACTGATGGTGGGTGACAAGACCTGGCTCACAATCAACATTCCAGTTCAAAAGGTGTTCAGTAGAGTTAAGGTCAGGGTTCTGGGCAGGCCACTCGAGTTCCTTTACACTAAACATCTCAAGCAATGTCTTTATGGAGTTGGCTTTGTGCACAGGGGCACGGTCATGCTGAAATAGAAAAGTACATTCCCCAAACTGTTTCTGCAAGGTTGAAAGTGCACATTTGTCTTAAATATATTTGTATGCTGTGCCATTAATGGTACCCTTCACTGGACACCTCTAATAATTAGTCAGTGTATGTCTTCTATAAAATGAGGACATGTAAAATACATTTCAATACTCTCTGCAAATGTTAGTTTTTAGCAAAATAGCTGTTTCAAATGTCAGCATAAATGGCATTTATAAGCTGCTAGTACACAATAATAAAACCCACTGTGATTATATTATTAAAACCTCGAAATTGGCTTTCATCAACTGTTTGGAAAGTCCAGAAAATTTTTAATTTTCCTTCTGGCTACAATTTTTTTTAACTTCAGTTTCCTTCCATTTATGTAATGAATTTTGTAATAGAAGGTCTTCGGAATCCAGGAACAGAAGTTTCCTTTGAAAAGTCCATTCATTTAAAAAAAAATATGTACAGCATTAAACAGCAGTTTAGTCTAATGTTGCAAAGTCTGAGTAGTGTGCTACAACAAAGCAATGGGAACGCTGCTGTAAAAATAGAACAGATGTTTATAAAGCACCTTTGTTTCCACGAAGGGGGGGACACAGGCATCCTTCATGTTAACCCATGGACTCTATCCACCTCCATTAACATTCACTTTCTCACCTCCGCTTTGTAGCTGAACTTGGCTGGAATTAGCATTCTTTGCACAAAGAAACACTGTTAATCATGGAACAGGCATATAGATGTATTCTACGTAGCAATGCATTGGACAGCGGCCAGCCTAATCCATACCAGCTATGTGAGCCATGGAGGGATACACTGCACGCCACAAAGGTGCTGTGAAAAAATGGCAACAGGCTGCTAAAACCATTAAACACTAAATAATAAATAGGTAAACAAAATTAATAATAAGTTTTTTTTAAAATACAGTTTTAAAAATGTTGATAGATTTTATAATATTTTTGGCCATTTTTTCTGTTTAGGATTAAAAAATAAACATTTATTAAATTATTATTTTTAACATTATTTATACTCATGGGATATGTTTTCGTACTGATACTTTTTGATATGTATAATATACCATTTTTAATGAAATGTAAAACAAATCTGATAGAAACAGTGGAACCAAAAAAAAAACAAAAACTTGACCTTTTTTGTAAATATTGAATAACACGGATATATTCAGCATTGAAAATCACCAGCAGGTGGAGATCTACAGTAAGTTTGTTTTTACATGTTTACCAGGGTAACGGTTGCCACTTTGCTGAAAAAAGTCTGTTCTATGCAAAGCTAAATAAGTGTAGCTCAGATTACAGGTACAGCTAAATAAAGTAGAAAAGTGGCTTAACCTCCTCTTCCTCCACATACACACATCTGTATGACACTGTACAGCTCTCTTGGGGATTTCAATTAGAGCAGCAATATGAAAGGCAGGGGCGGACTGACCATTTGGAAACTCGGGCACTGCCCGAGGGCCCGGGGTCAGTAGGGGGTCCCATGAGATGTCCCTGGTACCTTTTTCATAGGCTTTTTTGAGTTTGGGCAAGGACACAGGGGCCCCATGATCCCCTACTGCCCGTGGGCCCCGTGAGTTGTCAGTCCGCCCCTGATGAAAGGTAAAAGCCGTTGTTCTGCTCTATAATATTACTGTTCTCTTTCTTGAATGCTCTGTGAATCAAGTGTCATTAATGCAAACTTTGTTGAACATTTTTTTTCCCAAGAAATTAAGATGTTTTAATAATAGTAAAAAAGAAGATATCAAACATCAGTTTATGAACTTAAACAAAGTGCCCCTGCAAGTAAGACGTTTCATGTGTTATTCTCCCATTGGCTGCATCACCAGTCTGTCCTGTGCTTGATGATTGCTTCCTTAAACAGGTCCTCTCAGTCCTACACCATGGGATTACCAGACAGGGTTCTGTTCTGCCCAATCAGACACAGGCTTCCCCAAAATGGCCATCGGGAGCCCAGTGCAAAGGACAAGTTAGCCCTCTGCAGGTTTTGTTTAGCACCAGAAGTAAGCAGCGATCATGTGATTGCCATGTTTACTTCTGGAAGCTAACCAGGACGGAAGTGGGGAAGTGGACAGATATCACTGCCTAACCTTTTATGTTGTCACCTGTTCAAGTGGGAAATAGTGGGAAACAGTAGCGTCTGCCAGAGACACCCTACTACACACATACAGTGAGAAAAGGTTATAACCCATCCAGACCCTAAAATTAAAGGAAAATAGTGTACCGTGAGCTTTTCAAGGATATGTAAATCCTAACAGTTAAAGCAGTTTTAAAAGCATATTTTTTTTTTCTTAAAATGATAAACATATTATACTTACCTACTCTGTGAAATATTATTGGACAGAGAGCCCCGCGATCCTCCTCTTCTGGAGTCACCCACCAGAGCTGTCTCCTTCTCCTCTTCTACGATTGCTCCCATAGCAAGACTTGTGTGAGCAAGCTCCCAAGCTGGGCTGTGTGCATCCATAGACATACAAAGTGTGGCTCGGCCATGTCCACTGTTCCCTCCTCAAAGGATTTGATTGACAGCAGCAGGTGCTTATGACTCCTGCTGCTGCCTCTGTGTCTTGTGAGAAGAGGGAGAGAGCAGTATTACTACAGATGAGCACATCGCTGGATCGAAAGAGGAGCCAGGTGAGTGTTTAACCACTTGCTGCTATGAGTGGCATGAGCAGGGTAAGCAATGTACTGGAAGATGAACTTCTGTGATTGGACACAGCACGAGTCTGGCAGCTGATTTCAGCCAATGATTTTGGTTGAAATCAGCTGATTGGCTGTATTCAATCACACACAGAGTTCTGTATTTACAAAACACAGAAATCTAAGTACAGGGAACAGCGATCTGGCTGCTTATTCTCCCTGCAATGCAGGGAGAATAAACAGCCATACATTAAAGTAAAAGCAACATACATTACACACGTTTGACATTGTTAGGTACACAGTTAACCCCTTGATTGCCATTAGATGTTAACCCCTTCCCAGTCAGCGTCATTAGTACAGTGACAGTGTACAGTATTAGCAGTGATCACTGTATTGGTGTCACTATTGATGTCAGTTAGTGTAACCACCAGCCAGCGTCAGCTAGCACCACACTATCACAGTCCCTCTATAAGTTGCTAACCACCGACATTACCAGTATAGCGTCATAGCCACATAAATTCCAGTAGATATACCATAGTTTTAAATGTTAATAGTTTTCCACAGACCAAATAATTAACACTTATTGAGAATTTTTTTTTTTACCAAAGATATGTCACAGAATACATTTTGGCCCAAATTTGTGAAAAAAAAAGATTGGTTTATTTCTTTGTATTTTATAATAGAAAGTACAAAGATATTGTTTTTTCCCCTAATATTTTCAGTCTTTTTTCATTTATATAATAAAAAATAAAAACCAAGTGGTGATCAAATACCAACAAAAAAAATTTATATTTGTGTGGAAAAATTTTATAAATTCGATTTGGGTACAGTGTTGCATGACCAAGCAATTGCCAGTTAAAATAGCCCAGTGCCGAATAGCAAACAAATGGCCCGGCCATGAAGGGGGTAGAACCTTCCGGAGCTCAAGTGGTTAACGGGGTCTGGGGGAGCTGATATTGAACGTTTATGCCTGTAGAACCACTTTAACTTCTATTATTTGTTCCCTTTTGGTTTGTTAAATATACAATTCAAAGTGTTTTGTTATTGCTGTTCAAATAATTAAAAAATACCTATTGATTCTGCTAGTATTCTTGTGAGTTGATAATGTCCTGTGCTCTGTACTTGTGCCGACTGTTATCAGTTACCATAGTTCACAGCTATCTAAGAAAACACCTCCCCGTAATTTATGGAGGAGAAGAGAGGTGTTTTGCATTTTGGTCCTTGCTGACATTTCTTTTCTATAGATACAGTGCAGTGAGTGAGTTCTATCCCCCTAGGATAGGAAACATGTTCCTTGCAGAATCCCTAGGTAAAAAGCCTCAAAAAGAATATTAATACGGCCGCCACATCATAGGACTGGTAAGCTGCAATATACTACACTTCGTTTTTGGGTTCAAATATGCTTTACATTATCTTTCTTTTTCATTTTCTTACCTTTACTTTGTTTTTCCTTGCTTGTCGTTACTCATGATTACAATTAAAATAACCTTGGATTAGATATATGAGATAATTAACTAAAGATTTCAAGACGTTTGGAGTCAGTAACGAGTTCCATAACCACAGTTTCACTGGAAAGCCGCAGGCCATTACGACAGTCACGGAACTTGTTTGTGCCATCAGACATCCTTCTAATCAGCAACAGGGGTCATGCTATGCCTTATGGGAACTGGATCCATACTCCCAGGATTCGAATTATAAAGTCACCAATAAATTAGGAGAGGTTGCTATGGACTAAATAAGGGTTAAATGTTGAGCTGGATTAAGGGTTCTAAAGCCTGAATTCAAAATTTAAGCTGGACCTTAAAATTTAGGCATATCTTCTACGCCATCCTCATATTTGAAAATTTTAAATTTTAGGCTTCTTTCACATGGGGCGAAATCCCCTTTGCTCAGCAAGGGATCTGTCCTCTGGTCCCCTGCTGAGCAGAGCAGAAAGGTAGGAAGTGGTCCGTGTCCACTCCATTTATGCAGAGCGGACATGGAGAAAGCCCGCTCTGCTATGTAGGCAGCTGGGTGTAAAAAGACTGGCTGTCCGCTAATACCCAACTGCCCTACGATCCAATCCAAATAGACGGAGAGGAACGGATCTTCTTCCATTTGTTTTTACTGGACAGAATCACAGAATCAAAGGTAGGCGGGTATAAACAGACACAAGTTCGTTTACACCTGCTGGTCCATAGGGGTGAATGGGCCGTCCAATCAGGTCTGCATGAAGAACTGACAGGCGGACTTGATCAGAATGGTTGAATGAAAGGGGCCTTAATCTAATAATGAACAAATAACATTTACACATTCGCTATTCTTTTCATTGTATTTCATTAGTATGAATGAGTACACCAGACTATACAAAAAAGGGTCAAACCTGTGGGTAACTATATATACCGATATTTGTCCCTGTGACTGGCATGTGTTGATAAAAGCAGGATGGTCGGTAAAATTAAATTTTCCACAGAATAGCCATATTTATCCAAATGGAAACTCTCAGTTTTGCTAATTAAGCTATTTACAATGATTTACAATAGAAAAAAAGAAAATGTTTTTCCTTTATTGAAAGGGTTTTTTGTAAGGATAATTTGGGGTAGTTTAGTTTATTTAGTGTTTTTATTATCATTAAAGTGTTCTTTATGTGCAGTATATATTATTGTATTATTATATTATTATAGTATATAGTATAGTATTATAGTATTATATAGTATCGTGTACTGTCAGTTTAAAATATTTATGTTACTTTTTATCTCTGTTTTTTTCTTTCACTTAAAAAAGTAAAATAGGGAAGTTATTGAGTGGATACGTTTTAGTAAATGAAAGGATCCAGGTTAGCTGATAGAGCTTCCATAACCCTCAGGAGCCATTTTAAGCCAATTTCAGTGGGAAAAAAACACCTTAATTTCACTTTGCCTGTTGACACCAAGGCATTTCACTAGAACAGTGAAATTTTGCTGGAAACTGAAAACTTTAAATTTAGCATATCCCTGTAATCCTCCTCAATCTCCTTTCTCTTTGTAAAACACTGGTATGTACTGTGTATGTGTAATATATATATATATATATATATATATATATATATATATATATATATATATAGTCATGTCCAAAAATATTGGCACCCCTGTATTTCAGATAATGCACCACTTCGCCCAGAAAATTGTTACAATTTTCATGTTTATTTATTTTATTTGTATTGGTATGACATAAAAAAGTGGAGAAACAAAAATCCAAATCTGACACATTCCACACAAAACCCCCCAAAATGGACTAGACAAAATTATTGGCATGCTCAATTTAATATTTGGTAGTAAGCCCCTTGGAAAAAATAACTGAAATCAAGCTCTTCCTGTAACCATCAATGAGTTTCTTATACCTCTCTAGAATTTTGGACCACTCTTCTTTCGCCAACTGCTCCAGGTCTCTCAGATTGGAAGAGCTCCTTTTCCCAACTGCTGTTTTGAGATCACTGTACTGGTGCTCTAGGGGATTGGATCTGGAATCATTACTGGCCAGTTCAGTACTCTCCAGCACTTTGTCTTAAACCATTTCTGGGTGCTTTTTGATGTGTGCTTTGGGTCATTGTCCTGCTGTAAGACCCATGACCTCTGACGAAGACCCAAGTTTCTGACATTGAGCCCTACATTGCACCCCAGAATTCTTTAGTAGTCTTCAGATTTCATAATGCCATGCACACGGTCAAAATATCCAGTGCCTGAAGCAGCAAAGCAACCCCAAAACATCAATGAACCTCCACCACTTTAGGGACTGTATTGTTTTCTTTAAAGGTCTCATTTCTTTTTCTGAAAACAGTAGAATGATGGGCTTTTCCAAAAAGCTATAATTTAGTCTTGTCTGTTCACAACACATTCTTCCAAAAACAATTTTGGCTTCCTCAAGTAAATTTTGGCAAAATGTTGGCAAGCTCCAATCTGGCTTTTTTATGTTTCTGTGTCAGCAGTGGTGTCCTCCTGAGTCTCCTACCATGGCGTCCCTTCTCATTCAAATGGCAACGTATAATGTGAGATGAAATGAAAACGAGAAGCGCACCAACCAACCTCAGTAACCAAAATGTATTAATTGTAAAAAATATACTCACAAACAGCGAATGAAATCAGGCATGTAAGTCCTCAAAGGGACTTGAAGATAGTGTGAATCCCATCAAGGGAATGGGTGTTCAGTATAGCTGATGCATTTCGAAGGGAGTCCCTTCTTCATCAGAGCTCTCCCCTTTGAGGACTTACATGCCTGATTTCATTCACTGTTTGTGAGTATATTTTTTACAATTAATACATTTTGGTTACTGAGGTAATGCGCAAGGTTGGTGCGCTTCTCGTTTTCATTTCATTCTGCAGTATTGGTCGGGCTTCCCCAGCCTTGTTTTGGAGCCGCACAGCCCTTTATGCATTGGACGATTTCTCCAGGCCTGGTTTCATCTATTCGCCACTTGTCTGGGTCCTAGAGCGCAGGAGAATTTGTCTTTGATTTACTGTAACGTATAATGTGAGCTGACACAGGTGTACCCTGTGCCTGAAGGTCAGCTTGAATTTGGAAGTTGATCGAGGTTCTTTAGCCACCATTCGAACAATCCTTCCTTGCAATCTTTGATCAATTTTTCTGTTTTGTCCATGTCCAGGGAGATTAGCTACAATGCCATGGGCTGTAAACTTCTTGACAATATTGTGCACAGTGGACACAGAAACATTAAGATCTCTGGAGATGGACTTGTAACCTTGAGATTGTCCATGATTTTCCACAATTTTTGTTCTCAAATCCTCAGACAATTATTTGCTGCTCTTTCTTTTCTCCATGCTCCATGTGGCACACAGACATGCAGCAGAAAGGTTGAGTCAAGTTTAAACCATTTTAACTGGTTGCCGGTGTGATTTCTACATTGTCAGCACCTGTTAATTAGTGCAGGTGAGTTAAATTACAAATTACAGGAGCATCACATGTGTGTGGAATGTGTCAGATTAGCTTTTTGTTTCTCCACTTTTTCCTGCCATACCAATGCAAACAAATGAAATAAACTTGAGAATGCCTAAACATAATTGTAATTGAAACATTTTCTGTGGTGCATTATCTGACAGAAATGCAGGGATGCCAATATTTTTGGCCATGACTGTATATATATATATATATATATGTGTGTGTGTGTGTGTATACATATTTAATTGGATATTTTTTGTGGGTGAGCACTTGAGCATTTACCTCACATATAGACCCTTGAAATAACTTTCTGGTCTCAGGCAACCCCTACTATAAATGACTATATCTACAACTATTGTTACATTAGTGTGATGGTCAGTGGGAAGAATGCTCCTTACAGTTGTGATCATTAGGAAGATTCACCCCCTTACAGATAGCTAAAAAGATGGTGTCAGTGGGAACTTATATGAGAGGAAGAAATCGCTCACTGCTGAAGGAACCCCTAGCAACCTCTAGACAAAGCCTAGGGTTCCATGAAAACCTGGTTGAGAAACCCTGTTATATATATATATATATATATATATATATAGTGTGGGAGGCACTGGGAGCAAAGTCACTGTGTACACTCAGTAAGCAGGGCAGCTGCAGAGTGATCATAGCGGGTAATACAGCTCAACTCCGGGCAGCCTGAGAGAGCGTGGAGCGATCTGCACTCCACTCCACCTCTCCCTGCAGCCAGAAAGCTAATTTTGGTGGCAGCCACCAGTTAACTCACTGTGTATCAGAGGTGCAGATTGATTGTGTGGGTACCTAGCCTGTCCAATTCCTGACTGACTGCTGACTGTGCTTACTGCAGTGCTACTGTTCGCTGTTGTCTGACTCTGTGGAGATGTGTTTGGGTAAATGACAATGCTGCTGATTGGGACTGTGCTGTGCCTGTGGCTGTGTCTTTGTTGGATATGGGTGATGTCCTTTTGCTGCATTAAGCTGTCTCTTTGCTGGATATGGGAGTGTCTCTTTGCTGGGTTAAGCTGTCTCTTTGCTGGATTTGGGGGATGTCTCTTTGCTGGATTAAGCTGTCTCTTTGCTGGATATGAGGATATCTTTTTGCTGGATATGGGGTGTCTCTTTGCTGGATTAAGTTGTCTCTTTGCTGGATATGGGGGATGTCTCTTTGCTGGATTAAGCTGTCTCATTGCTGGATATGGGGGATGTCTCTTTGACAGATTAAGCTTTCTCTTTGCTGGATATGGGGATATTTATTTGCTGGATATGAGACTGTCTCTTTTCTGGATATGAGACTGTCTCTTGCTGGATATGGGGGATGTCTCTTTGCTGAATTGGGCTGTCTCTTTGCTGGATATGTGGGATGTCTCTTTGCTGGATTAAGCTGTCTCTTTGCTGGATATGGGGGATGTCTCTTTGAAGGATAAATCTGTCTCTTTGCTGGATATGGGGATATATCTTTGCTGGATTAAGTTGTCTCTTTGTTGGATATGGGGGACGTATCTTTGCTGGATTAAGCTGTCTTTTCGCTGGATATGGGGCATGTCTCTTTGATGGATTAAGCTGTCTCTTTCCAGATATGTTAGATATGGGGGATGTCTCTTTGCGCATATGGGGGATGTCTCTTTCTGGATATGGGAATGTCACTTGCTGCAACTGGGGCTGTCTCTTGCTGAAAATGGGGGATGTCTCTTAGCTAAATATGGGGATATCTTTTTGCCAGATATGGGAGATGTCTCTGATGTGAGAAGCAAGGAGAGAAGCAGAGAAGATACATTCAGCATGACTAGGGAGTTTAAATAGTCTGGAAGTGCCTCTGAGCTTACTTTAGTAAGGGCTGCATATTTCAGATATTTTGTACATTTAACTACATCGCTTTTTAATTCCATACACATTACTTGTATAACCCCCCAAGCTTACTTGGTTCCCTGTTCTCTAAAGGGGCAGTACTAGGAGGTTTGTAGAGGTGAAGTAAAGGGGTAGTTCTGGGAGGCGTTTATAGGGACAGTGCAGAGGCGGAGACCAGAGTGATCTAGGGGAGGAAGGAGAGTTCCTGCACCTTTTCTCTGTGAAAAAAATCCCTGTATGTGTATGTATATATATATATATATATATATATATATATACACACTATATTGCCAAAAATATTGGGACACTCCTCCAAATCATTGAATTTAGGTGTTCTAATCGCCTCCATGGCCATGGGTATAAAAAACCAATCACCTAGGCATGCACACTGCTTCTACAAACATTTGTGAAAGAATGGAGCTCAGTGAATTCAAGTGTGGTACCATGATAGGTTTGTCACCTGTGCAATAAGTCCATCCGTGACATTTCCTGGCTACTAAATATTCCACAGTCAACTGTTAGTGGGATTATAACAAAGTGGAAGCAACTGGGAACAACAGCAACTCAGCCTTAAAGTGATAGGCCACATAAAATGATAGAGCGGGGTCAGCGCATGATGATGTATACAGTGCGCAGAAGCCACCAACTGTCTGCAGAGTCAATAGCTGTGACCAATCATGCTTCTCTGTCTGGCAATCCAATGGACATGTCTGGGTTTGGCAGTTGCCAAGAGAACGGTACTTGCCTGACTGCATTGTGTCAAGTGTAAAGAGGACCGTGAGTATGCTTCTGGCGATGCTTGAGGCTGACAGCAGACAAGAGTCACCCTGCTGGCAGAAAAAGAAAGATGGGAGCAGTGTCCCAAGTGACTCCAGAGACTTGACAGTATAGATGAGGATGAACACCGCTCAAACTGATCCCCAGGAGTCAGAGAGTAACAGGATGTAGTGGGGTGGCCTCAGTCATCACTCTTATCATGCCCTCTGATGCTGAGGCCATCCCACTACATCCTGTTCCTCTCTGACTCCTGGGGATCAGTTTGAGTGGTGTTCATCCTCATCTATAGTGCCAAGTGTAAAGTTTGGTGGGGGGGGATTATTACGTAGGGTTGCTTTTCAGTGGTTGGGCTTGGCCCCTTAGTTCCAGTGAAGGGAACTCTTAAGGCATCAGCATACCAAGACATTTTAGACAATTTCATGCTCCCAACTGTGTGGGAACAGTTTGGGGATGGCCCCATCCTGTTCCAACATGACTGCGCCCCAGTACATAAAGCAAGGTCCATAAAGACATGGATGAGCAAGTTTTGGTTGGATGAACATGTCTGGCCTGCACAAAGTCCTGACCTCAACCCGATAGAACACCTTTGGGATGAATTAGAGTGGAGACTGCAAGCCAGGCCTTCTCATCCAACATCAGTGCCTGACCTCACAAATGCACTTCTGGAAGAATGGTCTATTGCCAGAGACATTTATGTGAGACTGCTGTGTTAACATAGAATTCCATGTTAGACTGCTATTTATCACAGATATTTATGTGAGATTGCTATGTTGCCATAAACAGCTGGAACTGCCTCTCATTCATCTGTGGGCTGGTCACATGACCTGTGATATCACTTGCAAGGAGGATGGCTTGGAATGGATGTCTGTAAATATACTGCACATGGTTCGGTGTTTCCCCCGCAAAACTCTTCATCTCTGTGAAGGTAAACAGTGACACATATGTCCTACCGGTCTCCCACCAAGCCCAGCAATCCCTAATATGTGTAGGTGGTCAGAGAAGGTAACACTCTCCACTAAGTTACAAAGCAGGGGAACCTATTTGGATTTGAAGAATTGGAGCTGTCTCAGCTCCCCTATTAATCCGGATCTCATTAAATGCCCATGTAAACGCATGTAACGCCGGAACATTTTACAGAGGAAATACAATGGTTTTAAATGGTATTCCATAAGGAGAGCTTTGATTAAAACATCTGTTCTGTATTGAATACTGTTCAGATCTACTTCTTGGCTCGCTCTGCTGCAATCTCAGAACAACCCTGAGCACTATAATTTTCTAACTAGAAAAATACATCTTAATATCGAGCATAGACTGTTATTCTCATTCTCCTCTGTGCCTGAAAGCATCATTGTGGTGGTTGAATAAAAGCAACTCTGGGCAACAGGTAAAACCATCCAATGAGCTGTAACATTATTGTGGAAACATTGCACACATGCTTAAAGTATGTCTAACCCCTCGCCTTTCATTTCATTGTTTACTATATCCCTGATAGTTATACTTTGCTTTTGAAACTTTCATTTATGTTTTTCCAGTTCCTATCACAGAGAACATCTTTATGGCAGTATCTGCTGACTTCAGATGTGGTTTAGAGATTACAAGTCCCATTATACTTTGCACTATGTGTGTAGAGGGCAGGCCTTATGGAGGAGATACTCCCAGGAATTCATAAAGACTGGCACAGATTTTGTGAAAGTGTCTCTCATGTGTTGTAAAAGTGGTGACTAATGTGCCAAATTCAGGTACCTGTCTAGAACTTGTACTTGAATTTGGTTTATGGTGCGCCACTGTTAGAATGCACTCGAGGCACTCTCACAAAAAATGTCTGAGCCAGTTTTTCTCTCTGAATGCCAAAAGAGAATTGGTCTCAATTATCTTCACTTTTCATTTTACACATTTAATGCGACACAATGTAAAAGTGGCATATCTAAGAACTACCTGAATTTGGTGAATGGGTCGCTGTCAGAACTAAGAGTGTCGCAAATGCTTCATGAATTTGGTGCAATACAGTAAGAAGAGGGATTAATAATAAAGAAGTGGCACAGCCGCTTTATTGAACTCCCAACAGTGTTTCTGAGTCTGTATGTGTCAGTGCATGCTGTGTCAACATGCAACTGAGGGTGACAACATTATTCACAGAGGAGTTGAGGAAGAATTTAACCAGTTGTGGACAGCGTAATGTAGCTTTACTGTAGGGTGTAGCTTTAGTGTAGGGTGCCCCCCAAATTCCATTTGGGTCTAGGGTAGATTTTAACCCATGAAAAAAAAAGAAGAAAAAAAAACTGCGCCCCCTCCTAAAATCCATAACAGTCCCTTATACAAGCATGCAGAATGGCTGGCCAGGAAAGGGGTGACTAGTGCATGGTTTTCCCTCTAAACTATACCAGTCCACATTCCCTCAGCATGGGGAAGATACCAAGGCAAGGAGGACTACCCTGGCAAAGCACCTTGTCTTCATGTTGAGGAAGATTAGGGCCTCTCACCTACAAGCCTGGCTTGGTTGTTGTAGGGGTCTACGAGCAGGGGGCTTATTGTAATCTGTAACTTTTCATTAAAAATAGGTTGGCCCCAAATGCCCCCTCACATAAATGAGTAGTCCTTCTTATTACACAAAAATAATAAAAATAAACACAATTTTTGACAAATCCTATAAAAAAAAACAAAAAACGTCGCTGTAAATTCATCATCAGTCATGTTGTCCAGAAATATAGCGTATGCCAATCATGATGAACGATGTCTGCCAACCAGCTGAAACAAAAAACATCTTGACATGTTTGCACCTGCCGACTATCGCATGCTAATGACAGCTCCTGAGCTGAGTAATGTAAACTTCTGAACTGTGAACTTTTGTACCAGGTGCCTCTCCATACACATTCAAGCCTTTAAATACATATCACGCATACATTAAAGCCTATGTATAGCCAGAACTTTTTTTTTCAGTTTTAGATAGAGTAGGTAAGGGTGAAAATCTCTGTCTCTATATTTATTGCTGTGTTTGTCCTGCTTAGAACATTTACCTTTACTTCCTGCCACGGAGGTGCAATAGAAAGTAAGAGGAATTCTATGCAAGAGGAGTCATCAGAAAAGGTGTTTCTTCTGGAAGGTTTCCTCTTACCTCAGGTTCCAGTAACAACTGAAAAAGTTTGGATTTTCCATCCATTAAAAAAGATCAAACCAAGGTTCTATTCTACCGTGAATCAAAATGAGACTCTCTCTTCAGAGATCATTTAATAATGAAGAAATATGCATGTTCCCCAGACTTAACAGAACATGGACACATCTAGGGACAAATAAGTAATGGATCATGGTGAGGCTGTAAAGAGTTTAAAGTTAACTGTGCTTTCTCCAGTAATTATGTAAACAACTGCCATACCTAAACTTCCACTTTAATACCATAGTCAACTGGTGAGGTGGAAAACAATGTAACAACAAAGTATCCCTTATTTTAATAGCGTTCCAAATTTCAAACTTTCAACCCATGAGAACATGGTGACACCAAATATCCTTGGTTTGGGTACAAATGTATTTAGTTAAAGGGTAAGTTCACCTTTGGACCATGTTACATGTTCCACCTGCAGCCGCTGCCCGATCCCCCCTTCCCTGTGACAGCAGTACGGGGAGAAGTTACGAGCACATAGATTAAACTGAGTCTGCTGGAGACCCGCATGGTACCATCTAATCGCTAGTGTAATGCTCTACAGGATCAAAAAAAATAATAATAAATTCACATTTTTTTTACCTGCAAAAAAATATGCATTTTTCTTTAAGTGAACTTTTCCTTTAAGTGTTTAACTCTAGTCCATTAGTCTGTGCTAATTGGACCTGTCTGACATATAGATAACCAATAGAGGGAGAGTCTACACATCTGTACATGAAGTATGATCGTGAAAACATGGACCAGCAAGTAAAAACCTGAGCTACATCACAACTGATTTGATGTCAATTTTATAATAATAACTTTAAATGTGTACTTGCTGAAAACACATTTCAGTTTTCTAAAAGCAATTATGAGTAAAATATGACAAAATAATTAGTTTTTAAAATGTAAGTTTTTACATATAAATTTAGAGTTTTGGCATTGCTCATTTAAACAAGAACATTGTTCGACGCTAATGCCAGTAAATATTAGAAATGACAAGATTCTAAAATAAGAGTTTTACATGCAGCTTTGGATCTGCCAGAACAAACAGGAAACATTAACTTGGATGACAAATAAAAGTTAAGTTATTCCATTTCAGAGGAGATGTCCATTTAACCCTTCTAGAGTAAAAATAGAATGGGATTTAATAAAACTGCCCTGCTTATGCCTATAGAGTGGGCAGGGGAGCACTATCAGACATCACTGGCTCCTGTTTATGTTGGTATCAAACCTGGCTGAAAAATCCTTGCCTATGAACGACTGGCCAGAGAGAAATTGGTAAAGTTGTAGATTGCCCACAGAAATATCTTTAATTCCCTGTCTGATAGTAAAAGGGTGAAACACATTACAATCAATTATGCAAGAAAAATTTTGAAATCCTAACTGCTGTCCTTTTCTGATGTCCACATCTTTGCCTGGTGACATGAACACTTCCTGCTGGCTGTCTGTTGGTGGGGTCCACACAGGTCCTGAAAACTCCTGTCATGAGAGTAATGATATCACGATAAGCGATAGTGACAGGACTACATAGCAGCTGGTTCATTGATATTTATTAACAAAAGAGGTGCTGTGAAGGGTCACATGATGGTGGATCAGATAATGAACACAAGGCCTTTTGATGGCCTTTAATGCCAACCCAACCAACTGTATACACTTACCTTCCCTTTCCTCTCCACCTCTCAGATCAACCACCAGGATCGAAGGAAAGAGGCACCAGGTATGAAAGGCTCCTTCTCTTCACTCCTGGCAGGTGAATGGAGTCGCAGGAGTAAGAAAGGGATGGTAAATGTGTACAGTTTGTGTGGATGGCATCAAAGTAAAAGTGTTTTTTGCCCTGTATGGTTGAATCGTAGGTTCACTTTGACCAACCTTACAAATGCATACATGTTTTATTGTGTTACAAATTATCCATAAAAACAGCAATACTAAAATAAATAATGGCTGACATACTCTTTAAAGGAAGTACACTCATCTACATATGCATCAACAAGTATCTCCTCTGCTGACCACATGTACAACATGGTCTATATCTGATTACAGCACATTATATAACAGAGAAGAATATGTGGAAGCACGACATATTTCAATCATCAAGATCTTCCTCAGGGGTAGATTGATAGCCTGCAACAAAAGGATGTTTTTATATATATATATATATATATATATATATATATATACACAGTATATATACGGTATATATATATATATATATATATATATATATATATATATATATGTCAGTCTATATATAACACCAAGGTCTGACAATCTGTGACTAATCCCATCAGGGCAGATAGAGGATGAGACACAGAGATCACCAGGAGTGCCACATAAAAAGTTTCTCTGAATACTATGAGCCAGGCAAACCTGATATGGGAGAGAGCTCAAGAATCAACAGAGATGTCCCACATAAGGATATACTATTTATTGTGTGGAGTCCGCATTTAGCAGTATTAGTCTTGGACAAAACCATGTGTCTCAGACAAAGTATCCCTCATATTCAGACATGTTCCTGAGATGGCTACCAGCAGCAGTGATGCTGGAGCATAGCATGCAGACAGCTCATGGGGCCCCCGGGCAATAAGGGCTCATGGGGCCCCTGGGTCCTTGCCCAAACTCAAAAAAGCCTATGAAAAAGGTACCAGGGGCATCTCATGGGGCCTCCTACTGACCCCGGGCCCTCGGGCAGTGCCCGAGTTTCCAAATGGTCAGTCCACCCCTGCGTGCAGAGCAACTTTTTATGAGGCACTCCCAGTGATCTCTTTGTCTTATTCTCTATCTGCCCTGATGGGATCCATGGCAGGTTGTTGGACCTTGGTTTTATGAATAGGCTGACTTCACATTATATATACATTATATATACATGCCTGCCTTTACACACACATGAACTTTAATGGCATCCCAGTCTTAGTACAATATTGAGTTGGCACTCCCTTTGCAGCTATACCAGCTTCAACTCTTCTGGGAAGGCTGTCCACAAGATTTAGGAGTGTGTCTATGGAAATGTTTGACCATTCTTCCAGAAGCACATTTGTGAGGTTAGGCACTGATGTCGGACAAGAAGGCTTGGCTCGTAGTCTCTGCTCTAATTCATCCTAAAGGTGTTCTATCAGGTTGAAGTCAGGACATTGTGCAGGCCAGTCAGGTTCCTCCACCCCATATTCGATCATCCGTGTCTTTATGGACCTTGCTTTGTGCACTGGTGCGCAGTCATGTTGGAACAGGAAGGGGCCATCCCCAAACTGTTCCCACAAAGTTGGGAGCATGAAATTGTCCAAAATGTCTTGGTATGACACATTAAGAGTTCCCTTCACTGGAACTAAGGGGCCAAGCCCAACCCCTGAAAAACAACTCCACAGCATAATCCCCCCTCCACCAAACTTGATACAATGCAGTCAGGCAAGTACTGTTCTCCTGGCAACCGCCAAACCCAGACAGGTCCATCAGATTGCCAGACAGAGAAGCGTGATTCTTCACTCCAGAGAACACGTCTCCACTGCTCTAGAGTCCAGCGGCGGTGAACTTTACACCACTGCATCCGATGCTTTGCTTTGTACTTGGTAATGTAAGGCTTGGATGCAGCTGCTCAGTCATGGAAACCCATTCCATGAAGCTCTCTATACACTGTTCTTGTGCGACTTCTGCACACTGTGCGGTTCAGTATGCATTGACCTTGATCTGTCAATTTAGGTGGCCTACCACTTTATGGCTGAGTTTCTGTTGTTCCCAGTTGCTTCCACTTTGTTTTAATACCACTAACAGTTGACCGTGGAATATGCAGTAGCAAAGACATTTCATGGATGGACTTATTGAAAAGGTGGCAACCTATCACGGTACCACGCTTGAATTTACTGAGCTCCTGAGAGCGACCCATTCTTTCACAAATGTTTGTAGAAGCAGTCTGCATGCCCTGGGGCTTGATTTTATACACCTGTGGCCATGGAGGTGATTGTAACACCTTAAGCCAACGGTTTGGAGGGGTGTCTCAATACTTTTGGCAATATACTGTATATATTGCATCTTTCATATGTTACAGGCTATCTACCCTTGAAGAAGATTTTGGTGCCTGAAACATGCTGGGTTTTCACATACAGTATACGTCTCTCTTATATAATGTGGTAGATTCTGATATAGACCATGCTGTACATGTGTTCAAAAGAGTAGTTAACTGTCAATGTATATGTAGATGAGTAATCTTTTATTGAAGAGTATGATGTGTGATTTGGGGTGCCCTAAATGTCCTGACTCCTGATGTATGTACAATATTAATTTCTTATCTCCTTTTAGATCACATAAGCTCATGTGTTATAGGTTCCCTTAGGTCATATAAGAAAGATTTTATTCATCACAAGAAACAAAATACATTTTTTATTTAAAATAATAATGCCATTTAGGTTTCCTGGCATGTACTCTGCTGATGCATGCCAAGCATCATTTTTAATTATCCGTCCTTTTTGGACTGTGGCTCCCACCCTCACATTTCTAAGTGCTAGGATACTGGTCGTATTATATTCCACCACTGGTTCTTACAAGGTATCTCTAATTAGTTTGGGCAGAGTTCTGATTGGCAAAAGTAAAGCAGTTCCTAGTGTTTCCACAGATATAAGATTATAGGAACATCTGACCTGTTGCAGTTGAACAAGAAAACCACTTCCGCTGGTACCCTCTGGCTTGGAATTTACAGGAAAAGAACTGAATCCCTAGTTAGGGATCTATTCACTTTTGATTTCCTACTGAGAAAAGTCACTGCTAGAGGTATCTGGCCATCTTCGTTCTCCCTCCTCAATAGGTATAATCATTCAGGTGATCTGAGTGTGGAAAAACATTTTGGCTATTAGATTGTATCTGCACAAGGGTCCAAATCCTATTGCCATCTCTATAGTTGAAGATAAGTAGATTTGTAACATATTTTTAGCCAGTTTGATCCCTGAACATGTGATATGCCAGCAATATTTTAGCTTGACATGGATTATGACTTTTTTTAATGCAATGAATATGAGTAGGCAAGTAGGAAGCAAAGAGGTCATCAGGAAAGGTCATTGGCAGTAAAATTTTAGGACTAATACAAGAAAGAATTACAGAACACCTGAGAACTGACATATGTCAGTGAAATGGATAATGCAGCACTCTTCTATTCCACAGGTGGGCTGATTAGACAGAGAAAAGGTCAACCGGTCATTCCCATTGAAGATTGAATCTGCACAGATTGGATGACCCCTGTGTCTAAGCATACACAAAAACATAAAGTGGTGTGGTCAGAAAGATACAAACATCTCTGCTGAAAATATATTGCAGAATCTACTAACAGATTTCTGTTGCCTTTGAAAGGCAATACTTGCAGAATGACTATATTGTGTAAAGATGGTGTCCCTGGCAGCCTGGTAACCTCTTGATTGGTATGCTAATTTTTTTGGGGGGTGGGGTGTCGGTGACATAAAATACAAGAACAAAGTTTGGCCATGCAGTTTGTACCCATCCCTAATTATAAAACAAAGCTAAAGTACTGTATGTGTGAACCCTCACCTTGTAAAACACCCCATTCAGTTTAAAATAGAAATAAAAGGCAGACCTTTTGTGTATAGATATAAAAACCTCCCTTTCTCAGCTGCACAAAGAGCTTAGAGAACTGGGGGAGGAGAAACAGCATTACCTGAACTTGCTGGTGAATGGCTGTGCAGGGGTGTGTGTCAGAAGAAGTCTGATCAGTGTAGGAGGGCAGACTGAGTTCTCAACACAGTCAGAAAGCTGACCACGCTGTGTTCTCATGCCTAGTGTGGTCAGTTTTTAATTAGGAAAGCAGAAGGACTGGCAGGAACACCATGGATTTCACACAAAGGAAGCAATACACAGAAAACATTTCCATACACATATATGGTACAGCAGGCACATATCAGGAATATGAAATGTTGGGTTTACATATTCTTAAGGTATCCCCAACCTAAACCCTTTTACGTAACCCTTAACAGTTAATACAATTACACCATTAGTTTGATCCTAACACTAAACCTTTAGAGCTGATTCATGCCTGTGCAGTGCATTTTAGGTGCATTTTACCTGCCTTTGATGTGTGTTACCATTGAACCATATATAACTTACATTTGAAAGAGCATCAAAGATGCAGCAATGATGATTTTTTTTCATACTGCACCTAAAGCACACAGGTGTGAACACTTAAAGAGTAAATCCACTTTTGTTGAGAAAAAAAAACATTTCCTTCTGGGTGATCTATGTGCATTGCAAGGATTCTAACAAACTTTGTTGCACATTCCTGCCTTTTGTTATGCTGGAGTAATATCTGTTTGCTTGTTGGTGTCCATGTGGAAAGTGAATCTGTATGGGAGTTGTTTCATAATTGTCATTCGGCTGCTGCACCTGCAGGGCTCTAATGAGGAAAGCTGCAAGGTCTGGATCTCCTTAGATGTGATTTCCTTTTGGGAATATCTCACCAAAAAGGACATTTTTGTTGCTCACAATTTGATGTGTATCTTAGTGCAGACTGGGAGAATCCAGAAATCAATCACACAAGCAGGAAATAACATATCTAGGGTGTGTACAGAACACCTCCAAGTAGCTGCATTGTATTGCATTTTACAGAAAATGACAGCTCTGCAGATTGAAAAGGAAAGGTTATTTTTAATAAAGTTCAATTACAATATGACTTCCATGCCCATCTTTCCAGCCAGTGTTTAAAAGAAAAAAAAAACAGGCTAGGTTGCAATACTCGGCTCCTGTTGTCTCCCAGTCTTCCACAAACTTTATTGCACATTCCTACCTTTTATTATGCTGGAGTAATATCTGTTTGCTTGTTGGTGTCCATGTGGAAAGTGAATCTGTATGGGAGTTGTTTCATAATTGTCTTTCTGCTGCTGCACCTGCAGGGCTCTAATGAGGAAAGCTGCAAGGTCTGGATCTCCTTAGATTTGATTTCCTTTTGGGAATATCTCACCAAAAATGACATTTTTGTTGCTCAAAATTTGATGTGTATCTTAGTGCAGACTGGGAGAATCCAGAAATCAATCACACAAGCAGGAAATAAAATATCTAGGGTGTGTACAGAACACCTCCAAGTAGCTGCATTGTATTGCATTTTACAGAAAATGACAGCTCTGCAGATTGAAAAGGAAAGGTTATTTTTAATAAAGTTCAATTTCAGTATGACTTCCATGCCCATCTTCCCAGCCAGTGTTTAAAAGAAAAAAAAACAGCCTAGGTTGCAATACTCGGCTCCTGTTGTCTCCCAGTCTTCCACAATATTCTGGGTTTAGTAATGCCTAGCATCATATAATGGGAATACATTTACTACAGAATACTGAGGACATACTGTCATTGTCCTGGACTTCATGAAGTAGTGATTCCTTGGTGTTCTGCATTCACAAGGTAATGATGTACTGCAGTGGGTCTAATGTCATCACATCAGCATCATTGTGACTTCTGGAAATCCTTGGTTGTCATCAGGGCCAGCGGAACTAGTGCCCCCATTGGAAGATATCCCTGTGAACCCTGTTCTGGTGACATCACAAAATTTGGGATTTTCTTTTACTTTCACTTTTGGTTATAATGGCAAACAGGACAAATAGAGAGGGTGAATCTTCACAACCAGACAGGTGTTCTGATCCATCTCCACTCTATCCAAACCTGAAAAAAAAGTTTTACCTTTAGTTATAATTTAAGAGGAAGAGGTGACTATGGGAGTAATTTACTAAAACTGCATGGTGCAAAATGTGGTGCAGCTCTGCATAGAAAACCAGTCAGCCTCCAGGTTTTATTGTCAACGCTTAATTGAACAAGCTGAAGTTAGAACCTGATTGGCTACCATGCAGAGCTGCACCAGATTCTGAGTGCTTCAGTTTAAGCCCTGGTTCACATACAGGTGAAACTCGAAAAATTAGAATATCGTGCAAAAGTTCATTTATTTCAGTAATGCAACTTAAATGGTGACAGTAATATATGAGATAGACTCATTACATGCAGAGCAAGATAGTTCAAGCCGTGATTTGTCATCATTGTGATGATTATGGCTTACAGCTCATGAAAACTCAAAATCCACAATCTCAGAAAATTAGAATATTACATGCAATCAATAAAACAAGGATTGTACATAGAATAATATCAGACCTCTGAAAAGTATAAGCATGCATATGTACTCAGTATTTGGTTTGGGTCCCTTTTGCAGCAATTACTGCCTCAATGCGGTGTGCCATGGAAGCTATCAGCCTGTGGCACTGCTGAGGTGTTATGGAAGACCAGGATGCTTCAAATAGCGGCCTTCAGCTCTTCTGCATTGTTCGGTCTCATGTCTCTCATCTTTCTCTTGGCAATGCCCCATAGATTCTCTATGGGGTTCAGGTCAGTCGAGTTTGCTGGCCAATCAAGCACAGTAATCCCACGGTCATTGAATCAGGTTTTGGTGCTTTTGGCAGTGTGGGCAGGTGCCAAGTCCTGCTGGAAAATGAAGTCAGCATCCCCATAAAGCTCATCTGCGGAAGGAAGCATGAAGTGCTCCACAATCTCCTGGTAGATGGCTGCGTTGACCCTGGACTTAATGAAGCACAGTGGACCAACACCAGCAGATGACAGGACCAACCCAAATCAACACAGACTGTGGAAACTTCACACTGGACTTCAAGCATCTTGCAGTGTGTGCCTCTCCATTCTTCCTCCATACTGTGGGTCCTTGGTTTCCAAATGAGATGCCAAAGTTGCTCTCATCAGAAAAGAGGACTTTGGACCACTGAGCAACAGACCAGGTCTGTTTTTCTTTAACCCAGGTAAGACGCTTCTGACGTTGTTTGTTGTTCAGGAGCGGTTTGACAAGAGTAATATGACATTTGAAGCCCATGTTCAGGATCCGTCTGTGTGTGGTGGCTCTTGATGCACTGACTCCAGCCTCAGTCCATTCCTTGTTTAAGTCCCCAACACTTTTGAATAGCCTTTTCCTGACAATCCTCTCCAGGCTGCAGTCATCCCTGCTGCTTGTGCACCTTTTTCTTCTACACTTTTCCCTTCCACATAACTTTCTATTAATGTGCTTTGATACAGCACTTTGGGAACATACAACTTTATTTGCAATTACCTTTTGAGGCTTTTCTCTCCTTATGGAGGGTGTCAGTGATGGTTTTCTGCACAACTGTCAGGTCAACAGTCTTTCCCATGATTGTGATTCCTACTGAACCAGACTGAGAGACAATTTAAAGGCTCAGGAACCCTTTCAAGGTGTTATGGCCTAATTAGCTGATTAGAGTGGGACACTTTGAGCCTAGAATATTGCACCTTTTCACAATATTCTCATTTTCTGAGATTGTGGATTTGGGGTTTTCATGAGCTGTAAGCCATAATCATCACAATTATGACAAATCACGACTTGAACTATCTTGCTTTGCATGTAATGAGTCTATCTCATATATTAGTTTCACCTTTGAAATTGTATTACTAAAATAAATGAACTTTTGAACGATATTCTAATTTTTCGAGTTTCACCTGTATATCTACAGTTGCAAGAAAAAGTATGTGAACCCCTTGGGATTACGTGGAGTTTTGCATGAATTGGGCATAAAATGTGCTCTGAACGTCATCTAAGTCACAACAATAGAAGAACACAGTCTGCTGAACATAATACTGCACAAACATTAGATGTTGCCATGGTTTAATTGCACATAACATGTAAACATTCACAGTGCAGGGAGGAAAAAGTATGTGAGGCCCTAGCTTAATGACTTCTCCCAGAGCTAATTGGAGCCAGGAGTGAGCCAACCTTGACTCCAATCAGTGTGATGATATTGGATGTGTTGCTGACAGCTGTCCTGCCCTTAAAAAACACACACCTGTTTGGGTTTACTGGTTTCAAGAAGCACTGTCTGATGTGAACCATGCCTCGCAGAAGAGAGCTCTCTGAAGACCTACGATCAAGAATTGTTGACTTGCATGAAGCTGGAAAGGGTTACAAAAGTATCTCCAAAAGCCTTGATGTTCATGTGTCCACGGTAAGACAGACTGTCTACAAATGGAGAAAGTTTAGCACTGTTGCTACTCTCCCTAGGCGTGGTCGTCCTGTAAAAATGACTGCAAGAGCACAGCGCAGAATGCTGCATGAGGTAAAGAAGAATCCCAGAGTGTCAGCTAAAGACCTACAGAAATCTCTGGCACATGCTAACATTTTTGTTGACACATCTACAATAAGGAAAACATTAAACAAGAACGGAGTACATGGGAGGACACCACGGAGGAAGCCATTGCTGTCCAAAAAGAATATTGCAGCACGTTTGAAGTTTGCAAAAGAGCACCTGGATGTTCCACAGCACTACTGGCAAAATATACTGTGGACAGGTGAAACCAAGATTGAGTTGTGTGGGAAGAATACACAACACTATGTGTGGAGAAAAAAAGGCACAGCACACCAACATCAAAACCTCATCCCCACTGTAAAACATGGCGGAGGGAGCATCATGGTTTGGGGCTGCTTTGCTGCCTCAGGGCCTGGACGGATTGTTGTCATTGATGGGAAAATGAATTCCAGAGTTTATCAAGACATTTTGCAGGAAAACGTACGACCATCTGTCCGCCAACTGAAGCTCCGCAGAGGATGGGTGATGCAACAGGACAATGACCCAAAGCATACAAGTAATTCAACAAAACAATGGCTGCAACAGCACAGAATACGCCTTCTGGAGTGGCCCAGTCAGAGTCCTGACCTCAACCCGATTGAAATGCTGTGGCATGACCTTAAGAGAGATTCACACCAGACATCCCAAGAATATTGCTACACTGAAACAGTTTTGTGAAGAGGAGTGGTCCAAAATTACTCCAGATCGTTGTGCAGGTCTGATCTGCAACTACATGAAACGTTTGGTGGAGGTTATTGCTGCCAAAGGAGGGTCAACCAGTTATTAAGTCCAAAGGTTCACATACTTTTTCCTCCCTGCACTGTGAATGTTTACATGTTATGTTCAATTAAACCATGGCAACATCTAATGTTTGTGTAGTATTATGTTCAGCAGACTGTGTTCTTCTATTGTTGTGACTTAGATGACGTTCAGAGCACATTTTATGCCCAATTCATGCAAAACTCTGCGTAATCCCAAGGGGTTCACATACTTTTTCTTGCAACTGTATATTAGTTTAGGGTAGGAGAGGGTGGTTTTTGACTGCTTTGAGTTACTAGCTGTGCTTTGTACATTTCCCTTCACAATGTAAGAAAAGTCAGCTTGTCAGTTACTGTGATAAATAAGTTTATATAGCTCTCATTATCAGAACTGGCATGTTATCTAAGGTTCTATTTCCAGTTCTCTGTAAAAGTTTATCTTTATTAGGAATTTCAGTCTATCCAGTCATTTTTCTTATGTTCACACTGGCAACAAGTTCAGGAGAACTTTTATCTTTATTTTCTCTGGAAAGTACATACATACCAGCCTACTGAATTGTATTCTATCACACTAGATGGTGTGAATGAGAATGAAATCTGTGATTATGCCAAATTTGCCAGATTATGACTAAACTGAAAGGTCATTTATGGACATTACTAAAAACTGCCTCTATGATCTAGATCTATCTATCTAACTTTCAGGCTTTAGGAGTTCAAACACTTTGGGAGTAAACAATGCCACATCATTGGTTTTGGTGGGAAGAATAGTGCCCCATTGCTGGTATTAGAGAAAGGAATGGTGCCACATTGTTGATATTCAAGGGAGGAATGGTGACACATCATTGGTTTTGGTGGGAGGAATAGTGCTCCGCTGTTGGTATCAGTGAAAGGAATAGTGCCTTATTGTTGGTAATCAAGGGAGCAATGGTGCCACATCATTGGTTTTAGTGGGAAGAATAGTATCCCATTTTTGGTATCAGTGGGAGAAATGTTGCCACATCACTGGTGTCTGTGGAAGGAATGGTGCCCCATTATTGGCATCAGTAGAAGAAATGTTGACCCATCATTGGTGTCAGTGGATGGAAGGATACTCTTAGGGCTGAACAAAGGCAAACAAAGGACCACATACGGCCCTTGGGCCAAAGTTTGGAGGCCACTGCTCTAGCAGATTCAAGTATAACTAAACCGAAACTTGTGAGGTCAGGCACTGATGTTGGACGAGAAGGCCTAGCTCGTAGTCTCCACTCCAATTCCAAAGGTATTTAATTGGATTGAGGTTAGGTGCAAGCCAGTCAAGTTCCTCCACCTCAAACTCACTCATCCATGTCTTTATGGATCTTTCTTTGTGCCCTGATGCGCAGTCATGTTGGAACAGGAAGGGGCCATCCCCAAACTGTTCTCATAACGTTGGGAGCATTAAATTGTTCGAAATGTCTTGGTATGCTGACGTATTAAGAATTCCCTTCACTGGAACTAGGAGGCCAACCCCTGAAAAACAACCCCACACCATAATCCCCCCTCCAGCAAACTTTACACTTGGCACAATGCAGTCAGGCAAGTACCGTTCTCCTGGCAACCACAAAACTCAGACACGTCCATCGGATTGCCAGTCAGAAAAGTGTGATTTGTCACTCCAGAGAACACATCTCCACTGCTATAGCGTCCAGTGGAGGCGTGCTTTACACCAATGCATCTGGCACTTTGTAAGGCACTTGGTGATGTAAAGCTTGGCTGCAGCTGCTTGGGTATGGAAACCCATTCTATGAAGCTCTCTATGCACTGTAGTTGTGCTAATCTGAAGGCCACACAAAGTTTGGATGTCTTTAGCTACTAACTCTGAAGACAGTTGGTGACTACTGCGCACTGTGTGCTTCAGCATGCGCTGACCCCGCTCTGTCATTTTATGTGGCTTACCACTTCATGGCTAAGTTTCTGTTGTTCCCAGTTGCTTCCATTTTGTTATATTACCACTAACAGTTAACCGTGGAATATTTAGTAGCAAGGAAATTTCAAGGATGGACTCATTACACAGATGACATCCTATCACAGTACCACCCTTGAAATCACTGAGCTCTGAGAGTGACCCATTTTTTCACAAATGTTTGTAGAAACATTTCCTAGGTGCTTGATTTTATACACCTGTGGCTATGGAGGGGATTGGAACACTTGAATCCAATGATTTAGAGGGGTGTCCAAATACTTTTGGCAATATAGTGTATTACATTTTTGGTTTTAGAAACACTTTAAACCCCTATAGGTGACCAGGCTTGAATGGTACCTGAAGGGGTCAGTCCACCCAAAAATATTTTCCAGTGCATGGTATATACTAGAGGGTTAATGTGTTTGTAAGCACTGCAATAAATGTCTCTTATTTGGTGTCTTTTGATCTGTTATAATAGACCTAGACTCTGCAAGTACTCCAATGATGTGACATCGCTGAGTTCCCTCACTCACCCTGTCTTCTTTCCAGCTTCTTCTGGATGTTGGGTCTTTAGCCTTCTTGCTTGGCCAGCTAGGGAATGATGCAACACCCATATATGTGTAGGTAGGTACTTGACTAGAGAGAGAATTAGAACACAGTGTTGTAGCTGCTCTCTATGCCCTAACAGAACTAACATGCTATATTTAGTAAAACTGCCTGCCTTCCACCAGGAGGAGGAGCAGATAAGCCAAAGGAACTCTATAGACTTGTATGCTGCCATACTGGACTGTGGGAGTTGAAGTCCTGAATGGGAGCCATGCTATGGAATCTTATGGACAATTGAACAACAATACCCACAAGTGTGAGGGAGGAAGAAAGGCTTCATTTCCTAGGCTGCAGAGAAAGGAAATTCCTTTTTTGCCACACGGAGACCAGAGTGAGCACACCTGCGTTCCTGGGTGTGCGGCCACCTGACAAAAGCCTATGACCTGAATCAGAGATTGGGGTCCTGTGTGCTTGGGACCAGAGAGAGTGTATTGGAGTGCGTAGAGGCTGAAGACTGAGCTATTGGTGGACACAGACCTTTGCTGCAGAAAGACTGGAGCACTGTATACCTGTGGGCTGAGGACTGGAGCCATTGCAGGCAGATCCAGAGAACATCTGAACAGCGGGACCATTGCCACCATACCACTGTGACTGGTGAGAGGGCATGGCTGACATAGACCTTGTTGCAGCTAGTAGGGGCTGAGCACATAGAGATTGAACGTTTGACTAGCAGCCTTTACCACTGCATGCAGACACTTTACTGGTACTGAATTTATGTGTATCACTAAGGACTCATTACCAACCAGGGGCGGACTGACCATTTGGAAACTCGGGCACTGCCCGAGGGCCTGGGGTCAGTAGGGGGCCCCATGAGATGCCCCTGGTACCTTTTTCATAGGCTTTTTTGAGTTTGGGCAAGGACACAGGGGCCCCATGATCTCCTATTGCCCGGGGGCCCCATGAGTTGTCAGTCCGTCCCTGTTACCAACATTAGCTGGTTGAAGAACTAGGGCAAAGGACTGTCTCATTAGATAGCTGGTCTATTAGGTTTTCATTTGCTGCCACAAATAAGGGGAGACTTCTACATTATGATCAGGGTCTCGGCATTGTTATTTCTAGAGTGCACTGTAACAGTACAGTATGCTTATTGCAAGAAAGTTATAACAACATCGTTCACCATTTTAGTTATGGTCATTTATGCCATTGCTTTGTGTGGATTTGTAGGTTACCAAGTATAAATTATTCCTGCTAGAACTCCACACCAACCTGCTACAAGTTAGTGATCATATTATTACTCATTTATGACTTTGCTGCCATTTACCTCAATCCATCACAATATATTAAGTTCTGTTTCCACTAATCAGTCTGGTGTCTGCTTCTTGATGCTAAATTATAGTTGTGTGCAGAGTATTTATCTTTGTGCTCTCAACAGTACTGCAATTTCTAACTGCTTAACCTGGCTTGCCAGAGGGGCCAAGGTTGCCCAAAGAGTCGAGGCAAAGAACAGGTAACCCAAAACAGCAAACGGATCCTCCGGGGGTAGCGCTATACATGCGCACAGGCATTCATTCATTCCGATGCTTAGGTGTGATGAGAATGTTCACTAGGCTTGTGCATGTGCAGCTCCATCTACATTCTAAAAAAGACTGTCAGCACGCGTGTAAGTTTGGTGTATTGCAGAAAAAGCAGTGCATGTCTCTTCTGCAGTAAAGATCCTGACTGCTCACATTTTTTTTATTTGTACTTTAGTTTGATTTAAATATATGATTGAAAATATTTTAATTGAAAACATTTTGCCAATTAATTTTCATCAAAATATGCCTGTTGATTTTGCCAGAATTTTTGTGAACCAATAACTTCCAGTGCTCTCAGACTTCCTTGTGCATTCAGACTGTTAATGATTATCCCAGCTATATCTAAGGACTACAAAACTACACCCCTCTATGTTATTGAGAATATTAGAGGAGTTGAGATCCATACTCATGAATTGTTTCTGTTGTTCTGATAAAGAAGGATGAGTTGTCATCCAAGAACTAAAAGTGTGTTAATAGCAGAATCACCAGGTGAAAATACTGGAAAAAAAGCTTGCAAAAAAACAAAAAACAAACAAATGCAGCCACATTTAATGGCTGGTAATATTACATTTTGGCTTTAGTATAATACAGTTTGGTTTACACTTTTAACCACCTTATATTTTATTTTTCAGGAACTCCCTAGATGAAGTATCTGGCCTTGAGTTCTTTGGTCTGCATACCTGCTGTGGCCATTATGAGAGGTTGCCAATTCTCCTTGGTGTACTCTTTATTTTATTTTTATATTCTGGAAAATGCAACACAAACATAAAACTTCCCAGCAGACAGGAACAGAGTTGGAATTTATATGATATGATGTTTAGTCATTTCTCATTACATCAAAATATCTTCATTTTTACAGAAGCTGAAATTTCACATCTGTCTCTGAAAATATTGAAGCCATTTTTGACCTCCACTATGGGCCTCTATATTCATGTTGACTCATGCCATGGCAGCTGAATTCTGAAATTCTACCAGAGGCTCTACAATCTCAGATCATCCCAAGATACTGCTATTTCCTCAGAGGTTTTTCAGGCAGCAGTATCATACATCGAAACATTATTTACGTCTTTCTTCTGAACGCAGCCTATGCATAGAATCCCCAATATCACCAGAGGAATTGGAGTCAGCCATCAAGCAAACCCACCCAGGGAAAGCCTTGGAACCTGATGGGTTCTTCCTAACATACTATATGCATTTTCAGTCACTTTTGTCCCCTTATTTTCTACTGCACACATTTCTCAAGGACAATACCCCACAAACGTTCCTCATACCAAAGGAAGACAAGAACGCAGCCAATGAGGTAGTTACCATTCCAGTGAACTTTAGAATGCTGATCCTAAACTGTTTGCCAAGATCATTACAAATAGACTACTCCCCATATATAGAAATTGGTGTATACCAACCAAGTGGGTTTTGTACCCTCACAAGAAGCAAGGGACAACCCACGAGAGTACCAAGTACTATCCAATCTGCCTGGTCACAAAACTGCCCCCAGGTGTTGCTTTTGATGGATGTGGAGAAAGAATTTGATGCGGTCAATTGGAGCTTTCCCCAAGCCACCCTAAAACACATTGGCTTGGAGTCAACATGTGCAGATGACTCTCTGGCTACTACTTTTGCACTTCTGAAGTGGTACGCTCTAACAACATAAAATCTGAATTTTTTTTATCTTAAAAGGATTGCTTTAGAGGTGTCCTCTCTCCCCCTTGATCTTCATCCTCACCCTAAAGCCACTTCTATGCTCTGTATGAACCAAATATTCATGGTATTACAAAGTAATCTGGGGTCCATAAACTTGCAGCATACACAGATGACTTAGTCTTTTTTGTTGCCCATTCTACCCCATCACTCCCAAACATATTACAAACCCAAAAGTGTATGGTTCCCTGTCTAACTATAGGGTTAACCTATAATATATAATTGAAGTCAGCACCTATGAATATTACTGTCCCACAAGCCAAATGGTCCACCCTGAAACCAAATTTTCACTTTCCCTGGGCTAACTGGAATTGTTAATTGATGCTGTAATGGAGACTACAAGCACTGGGTGACAATGGATGTGAAAGATTTCCCTACCCCCATTAAAAGCCTCCCTTGGTTATCTTCAACTTTACCCCAAGATATTAGGTCTCACCTAGGGCAACCATCTCAGTAGTTTGAAAACTATTCAATTCTACAAACATCTCACCCTCTCCATCGCCCCTAACTCCTGTAATTGGCAATCCAAACTTTACCTTAGGATTGCATAATCAGAATCTACTCCGCCCACATACAAAGCACAAATTCCACCTGGTTGACTTTTTATCTAATGGCTGCTGTCTTACACCTACAAAGATTAACTCAATGTTGGACCCACCTCTTGATTTTGGGAGCACTCTCTAATTACACCATTTCCTCCTGTCCCTGCCTGAGAAAGGAACACTGGGTAGGGGCCTGACTCCTTTTGAGTTCCTGTGCAGATTCAGCAGCTCCTCTTATCATACTCTATCCAAACTATACAAAATGCTACTGTGACGGTCGCAGCGTCAGACCCCCAGCCCTTCTCACCAACTCGTGACCGAAGGACAATCTAAAACCGTGCTGTCACGTGCGTAACAATGCCACGCCCAGCTGCACCCTGCACAAAGATTTTCCAGCTAATGGACCACAATCTATGTACCTGCAGCCTGAGAGCGATTGTTACTGGTCAGGTTAATTACGCAATTAACCCTTCACACTGCCACCACCGCCTTTTTGTAGAGAAAAGGAGGAAACTCGCCAATATTAGCAATAACACTATGATGTTTGAATAATTGTCTGTATACCACTGTCACCGCAGGCAGAGGTATATAGAAGTTTAAAAACACACAATAGAGCTCTTCAGAGACAGGGATTAGTTTGCAGTAAAGAGCTTTAGAAACAGTTCAACACTTTTCAGATAATAAGATTTATTACTAAAAAGGTCAAAATAGTGCAATAAAAGTATTTACAGAAAAAGATGTAGCCAATATATATATATAAATACAGAGAGCAATACCACAACAGAGAGATAACAAAAAGAAGTTTAGAGAGGTAGAATATTTGCTATCAGCCTTGGTTTAAGCAGATCAAGTTTCCTGAACAAAAGGGTACCGTCTCCTAAGTTGGTTCCTGATGTTAAAAGGGGAGAATTCTTAAACTATCTGCTCCAAGCATAACAGCCTTTTTCTAGGAACTCAGCAGGGTGTCTCCTTAAAGCAGAGAACCAATCGCCTCATTTGGGGAGGGGTGTTTTTAGGCGGGGAACTCAGGCTATGACTAAATCCCTCCCAAGTTATACCATGGTCAATAACCTTCCCTAGGTACATGCAGCAGCCTAGCCACTAGTAGATTAATATGGAGAATGATATCCTGAATGTTCAGACATCAAACATGCCATATGTCACTATTTCAGCTAGAACTATATGGCTTTCTGCTCTCCTGTAGACTTCAACTAGGGGTGTAAGATATCAGGCAACTCGCATTAAACTGAGCTATCCGAATATATGCTTTATTCGATTGTAATTATTGCCTATCTCCAGATATGAAATTATATGGAAAAGTGGGTTCTAAATGTGATGTCTGTTTTACAGCTATCTCGGAATGCGTTTGAAGTCCAGTGGAGGACTGGTTTATGGCTTTACTATTACATCCAAGCAAGAGTCTCACAGACATACTGGGCCCAGGCTAATTGAGGTTTATAATCATGAAGCTATCCCACTGGGCCTGATGCCTGTGATCTCTCGGAATACATACAGACCACATTCCTGAGGGAGGGGGGATTGGAGGGAGAGAGATACAAGATGGAGGATCCTTAGCAAGATGGATGACCGCGTCCATCTCTGTGTGCACAATTGTTACAGCTACAGACACCAAAAACAGACTATTACCCCTGTTGAAGTGGGAACAGGAGTCAGGAATTACTCTTACCTCAGAGCAACATGAAAGTGCTATCTACAATGCTCACTAGTACTCCATTGCAAACAAGCTCCGGGAACTTATTCATAAAAGATGGTACAGGATTCCTCATGCCCTACACAAATTTGATTGATCAATCCTGGACAGATACTGTGATTTGGCTTCAGGTAAGATGTTACACATTTTCTGGCACCGTCCCAAACTACACTCTTTCTGGACCGAAGTTCCCAGTATGATTACACATCTGACAGATCTCAAACAGTATCCGGCTGCTTATTTGCTCCATGCCACCATGAGGAACCCTAAGGCCTCCCTCACTGTCCACTTACTAAACACAGCAAAAGCCTTCAATCCTCTTTTGTGAAAGCAGAGCTCTCCCTCACCAACCGTATATGGTGTTCAATTGTCAACAATATTTTTAATATGGAATAAGTTACCTCTACAATTCAGAAGAAAAATTCAGGCTGACATAGAGATCTTGGAACTATTTCACATTCACAGTCTTATACCTGAATATAATGGTATCTGCCTCAAACCCATCAACATAAAAGTCATAAGAGCATGATTGTAACATACACAACCACTCATATGTGGTCCTTACACATCCAAGCAGCATTAACTTTTTTTTCTTCCCAGGGCCTTCTTGCAGTGATTTCCCTAATAGTTTCCCCTCCTACCCTTCCCCCCCACACTACCTATCCCTTCTTGGTTACCTGCCTAACTGTTAGGCCACTATCTCTATACAGCTCATCCTCCATGTATCCTTCCACTTCTACACAACTAAGTCCAACCTTAGCTTGGGTTGTACGCAGGTCATCTTTGTCCCTTAAAGTTTCTCTGCTGAACAAACCCCCCTTCCCATCTAGTGGCTGGCAAACCTCACACGTCTTGCTGATATTGCATTTAATGCACTAAATGTATGGTATATTCTTATGAATTATTTATATTGAGTCTAATTTAAGATTTTGTATACTTTTTCAAATTTGTCACACCCCATGTATGTGTACTATTTGTATAACTGCGTTGGCAATGTGATGACTTACTGTACATAAAGAATTAAAAAAATTTTTAAGCCGTTAGACCAAAATAATGACCTGGGATGTAGTGTTATTTTGGGAGGAGATTGACAATGGCTAGGAGGTTTTTCAGCATAGAGTGAGGTGAGTTTAGACTGTAGCCTCAAGAAAAGGAATTTCAGATTTTGGTTTACGCAACTAAAAATGTTGGCCACACTGTCCGAACAAATAACTGGCTGCCGAAATGATTGACTGCATAGGCAGGAGCAAGGCAAAGAAAATTCCTTTTTCCGCTAGAGGATCCCCTTGTTTCCTTGCTCCCATGTAACATGCGGAGGGAGAAGAGTGATCACACAGAGGAGATAACATTTTGTATACTTCTGCCTGCTAGGAAAAATATATCTTACATGAAAAATGTCATTTTGATTATGGCCATTATTAAATTTGAGCTCCAGGCAAACAGGTAATGCATATACCTTAGGTTCACTGTGTAGTCCAGTTTAGGTTACCCAGTTTTATCATAGATAGAGATGGGCTTGGGCATCCTCTGAACACATTTCTGTCTGAACTTCCAGTTTCTAATCCAATCAGCTTTGGGCTGGGGTGATGTCAGTGCCCTTATATGGACACATGTCCATATTTAGTCAATGACATTGACTAAATATGGACATGTGTCCATATAAGGTTACATTCACATGGGCGTTTAGTTTTCTGTGTTCAGAGGCAGCCAAACATCAGTTCTTGGTGTAGCAACACTGTTTGCTTTGTGTGTGGCCAAACCTTTACAGACACGCCAGCTCTGGATGCACACTGGCTGTATGCAGGGTCATTCAGAGAATGTATTCGCATGTAACTGTTCAGTAACATGCGAACAGCAGTGGCGATGGCCATTGAATTGTACAGAGTACCAGTCTGACAGCCCCCCGCTAATAGATGCTGTGGGCCGCACACAGAATTTGTAGGCAGTGTTTTGTTCTGCCACTAAAAATCTAGTGATCAGCTACCCCTGGCTGCCCCCATGCACACATGTTAATGTTGCCTAAGGGCACTGATATCATCAGCACACCAACCTTTGTTTGTGGGGCAGGCAGTCACCCAACCTGCAGCATATAGGACTAGAAAATAGAGCAAATTGGAAGTTTGGAAAGAGGTGAGTTCGGTGAATGCATGAGCTCTTCTCTAGTCATACACACATATTAGTAATATCTCTGCCCCTTTGTTTACAGGACAAGAAATGACCTGACCCTCGGCCAAGTGAACTGGAAAATAGTGTGAATTGGAGATTTGTATAGAGATGAGTTCGGAGGAGGCATTGCTCATCTCTAGTCATACTCACCCCTTTTCTAGTCTGTAGAATCAACCTGCTACTTCCTGGGTCTGGTTCCTGCTCACTGGACAGAGGTGATGACGCTGAATCACTGTCCATTGAGGAGGCAGAGAGGTGACATAGTTGAAATACTCAGAAAATATCTAAACTAGAGAGTATCAGAAAAAGTGAAGTGTTTCAAAAATCCTACTTGTGATAAGTAGTGTCAAGCAAAGTGATGACTAACTTGGAAAAATAAAAACATGCACTTTTCTGAAATTTATGAAAATTGCAGTCATTTAGTACGTTCTAATAATGTGGAAATGGGAAATAATTATGCTATAAAAGTTTGCGATTTAATGCCTTTAAGTAGAGTGTGAAAGTATGATGTCTTATATGTTCTGAAACAGATTTTATGTTGGCAGTCTCTTCCATTCTAAGTACTGCAATACTGTTACACCCTCCAAAATGTAAGTACTGACATTTTGACTGCATCAAAATGTTAAGGTTGAACTCCAGGGACAAAAACATTTACCCTTACAGTGTAATCCCTTCCCCACTGCAAAGTTTTAGCTGTTCACTTTGCCTGTGGGATAATGAATAATGTGGTCCCCTGAATACCCTGAATTCCCTTTTCTTCACCGCTTGACCATTCGCAGCTGTCTGACACCATCTCATACAATGCAGGACCAGCTTCCAGGTATGCAAGGAATAAGGTATAATGAGAACTCCTCCGAAGTTTTTAATTCAAATTGGATTGTATTACAGAAGCACAGTTGAACACATTTTCCATGATATAAGTAATTCCACCAGGATAAGCTCATAATTCCAACAATACAAGTAGTATTAGCTTGCATGCTTTACTTTTCCAGTTTGAAACTGTTTAAGGTCAGATCAAGAAAATGAAAAACTAGTGGATTAAAGGAGAAGTAGGGCCAAAGCTCTTTTAACCCCATTTCTCCTGTGGGTTACAGGAGTGCACTTAGATCTGCACTCCTGTGATCCATAATCAGCCAACAGTGGGCTAAAATCCACTGTTGGCTCTCTTCACTGAGCTGGTCCAGGCTCTGGATAGATTCCAACTTTAAAGTCAAGATCCACCCAGATTCCTGACCGGCAGCTAACCCAGCCTCTCAGTGAGCTGCTGAGAGCCTAAGCCGGCCGCTGCCATCCTGCCCACAGCCCAGCACTTCAGTGAGCACTGGAGGGGGACTTCGCTGAGCCGGTCCAGGCTCTGGATAGATCCCAACTTTAAAGTCAAGATCCATCCATATTCCTGACCGCCAGCTAACCCAGCCTCTCAGCAAGCTGCTGAGAGCCTAAGCCTGCCGCTGCCATCCTGAGCACAGCCCAGCACTTCAGTGAGCACTGGAGGGCGAAAATGGGTCACAGAAGTGCAGGAGAAGTTGGGCCAAAATAGCTTGGCTATACTTTTCATTTAAAAGACATTGTATACTTTCAAATGTTTTAATTGTTCTAACTAGGTATTAGTGCAGTTCTATTCCCTGTGCTGTTTATTTGCCTTACCTTGTAATAATGGGCTCACATCCTGTGGTTGCAGTTTGTGGTGTCATAGCTGATCGATTCCCCTATGTCTATGTGTTCATTCACCTAACTTGTCCGTATTTGACCTATTCAACAAAAGGACAAGACAACTTCCTCTTCCATGTCAGACAGGGTCCATTGCATGTGTTGCTTTCTGCCCTGTGTTGCATCACCAATGTGGGAGTGCTAATGTCTTAAAAAACATTTTGCTGAATTAAGAGCTCCCTGCTCCCTATGAATGCTCTGCTTGCTTCAGCCTGGGTCAGATCTAATTACTGTACTTGCAGCATTGCTAGACTGAGAGTAGTGATTGGCCGAACACCCCCAAGTTTGGTTTGCGGGCGAACATTCAAACCTAATGAATGTTCGACCTTGAGCCCAATGCAAGTCTATGGGACTCGAACTTGTAAATTCAAAAGTGCCCATTTTGAAGGCTTATATGCAAGTTATTGGCCATAAAAGGGGTATAGAGACTGCCCTGAGGGACATGAATAATTTTTTTTCAAAAAGTACCATATTTAAAGGGGCAGTCATTTTTCATTGATTAAAGTAAAAATACAAAACAAACAAAGAAAAAAAAAAATACTTTAAATATTGTGCCTGGGGGGTACCCTTAAACTATGTGCAAAGTTGCACATCTGTACAATGTATAGAACCTGCTGCAACAGGACTGACATTTTTTTACACAGTAAAAAATATATATATATTTTTTTAAAAGTGAGTGGGGTCCCCCCTAAAAGCCATACCAAGTCCTTTAGGCATGGTGGGACTTTTAAGGGAACCCTACCTCCCAAACATGAGAGGAAAAAGTGCATGGGGTTCCCCTTAAAAGTCCTACCAGGCCTAAAGGGGGGGAAGCATGGGGTCCCTCCTAAATTCCTACCAGACTCTTGATCTGAGCACAGGCCTGGCAGGGCAGGAAAGGTGGGGGGAATGAGTGCCTCTTCCCTTACCGCATCTTATCAGGCCACGTGCCCTCGGCATTGGGACGGTGTCTCAATGCCAATGGAGACAAGGGCCTCTTCCCCACAACCCTGGCCCGGTGGGGGTCTGTGGGCAGGAGAGCTCATTAGCATCAGGGTATCCCTTTAAATAAGGGGGCACCCTGATACTGCCCCCCACCCTTGTAAATGAGTAAGGGGTACTTGTACCATTACCCAGTCACTAAAGGGTTAAACTAAGTAAAAAATAAAGACACCAGACTTTTGAAAAATTCCCTTATTGAAAAAACAACAAAGTCCTTTATTGAAAAACAGTAAAAAAAAATGGTTCCATTGTTGTAATCCATCATCAATCATGGCATCCAGCGTTCTCACACTGATGCGGACTCGCCAAAATGAAAAAAACGCCCTCCAACCAGTCCGCAATTGTCCACAATCTGTTATTTGCCAGTCAAACATAAACAATTGGGTGGAGCTAGTTATGATGGCACTGCTAGCTCTGTGCAATTGTGCTGTTATTGGTCAAAGCATTGCACCTGACCTGTGTTTGAAGTAGAATGCTTAAATTCACACTGAAGAAAACAATCAGGTCAGGTGATTGACTTGGCCATTGCATAACATTCCACTTCTTTCCCTTAAAAAAACTCTTTGGTTGCTTTTGCAGTATGCTTTGTGTCATTGTCCATCTGCACTGTGAAGCCGCGTCCAATGAGTTCTGAAGCATTTGACTGAATATGAGCAGATAATATTGCCCAAAACACTTCAGAATTCATCCTGCTGCTTTTGTCAGCAGTCACATCATCAATAAATACAAGAGAACCAGTTCCATTGGCAGCCATACATGCCCACGCCATGACACTACCACCACCATGCTTCACTGATGAGGTGGTATGCTTAGGATCCTGAGCAGTTCCTTTCCTTCTCCATACTCTTCTCTTCCCATCACTCTGGTACAAGTTGATCTTGGTCTCATCTGTCCATAGGACAGATGTTGTTCCAGAACTGTGAAGGCTTTTTTAGATGTCGTTTGGCAAACTCTAATCTGGCCTTCCTGTTTTTGAGGCTCACCAATGGTTTCCATCTTGTGGTGAACCCTCTGTATTGACTCTGGTGAAGTCTTCTCTTGATTGTTGACTTTGACACACATACACCTACCTCCTGGAGAGTGTTCTGGATCTGACTGTTGTGAAGGGTGTTTTCTTCAGCAGGGAAAAAATTCTTCGGTCATCCACCACAGTTGTTTTCCGTGGTTTTCCGGGTCTTTTGGTGTTGCTGAGCTTACCGGTGCGTTCTTTCTTTTTAAGAATGTTCCAAACAGTTGTTTTGGCCACGCCTAATGTTTTTGCTATCTCTCTGATGGGTTTGTTTTGTTTTTTCAGCCTAATGATGGCTTGCTTCACTGATAGTGACAGCTCTTTGGATCTCATCTTGAGAGTTGACAGCAACATATTCCAAATGCAAATAGCACACTTGAAATGAACTCTGGACCTTTTATCTGCTCATTGTAATTGGGATAATGAGGGAATAACACACACCTGGCCATGGAACAGCTGAGAAGCCAATTGTCCCATTACTTTTGGTCCCTTAACAAATGGGAGGCACATATGCAAACTGTTGTAATTCCTACACCGTTCACCTGATTTGGATGTAAATACTCTCAAATTAAAGCTGACAGTCTGCAGTTAAAGCACATCTTGTTCGTTTCATTTCAAATCCATTGTGGTGGTGTATAGAGCCAAAAATGTTAGAATTGTGTCGATGTCCCAATATTTATGGACCTGACTGTAGGTCCAATATTACATGTTGGACCCATTTTAAATAAACTAAACAGTGCCATAATACCCAAAGAGGCCTACATCCTAGCTTGAAACAGGACTCATGTGAGCTAACCAAGGTGACCAAATTAAATCAAACCTCTTTAATGAATTTCTAAGAAGGAAAGTGTATCTCTCATATGAAATGTACTTACTAAGATCAAATATACAATCAGATAGGGTTGGAGGATGCGGGGAAGACCACTTAAGGGGAATTTGCCTTCGAGCCACAAACAGTGCACATATCACAGTAGTCCGCTTTGACGGCTTGAGCAGTGAAAATTCGATGTAACCCAGTAAACATGTAAGAGGATCCACTGAGAGATCAAAATCTAATAGCCTATTAAGTGTGCCCACAACCTCTGCCCAGTACCTCTGGAGTTTTGGGCAATGCCACATTAGAAGTACTAAGGACACCTAGGACAAGCTGGGTTGGCTCTAAGGCCAATAGCACTCAGAAATTCCTGGGCCCTATACACCGTATGGAGAATAAAAACCTTGGTTAATCTATGTGAAGAGGAATTTGAAACAAGAGGGATTGCCTGAAGGAACTCTTCACAATCATTGGCCCATCCCTAACAATTCTTTGATTATTTTGGCAGTTGCATATTGATTTTTAAACAGTAGGGCATTTTCTAAAATCTACTTGTTGTGTCTGAAGTATATCCACAGCCAAAACTGATTTTATTTTTTAGTAGGGAATATTCAGAAATTCTGTAAGGTTCTTTGTTCTAGTGACCGTTATCACCAAGATAGAAAGTGATGGAGAAAAAAAAATGTACAGTTGTCACCTCAACAAGAACAGAGGAGACATTTTCCAGTGGGAACACTGGACATAATTCAACCTGGGAGACTAAAGACATTTTATGGTAGAGAAACTTTACTGCAAGGAGTCAGCTCCAGATTGAAGGTCAGTGTTGCGGCGAGAGCTGTTTTAAAAACTACTCAGGGAGTATTACAAAATAGCCTGGAGTTGTGCTTTAACATTCTATTGTTACCTTCCCCTGAATTGCACTTTGTGAAGTCCTTTATTTCTGAGTAAAATATAGCACACTCTTTATTAAATATTGCTCTATACATATAACACACAAATAAGACTCAGAGGAGTCTATTGTAAGCAATAAATGAGCAAAGTTGATGAAAAACACTTTTTTCTCTTTTCACATGTGCCATTGTATTTAGGTACACACCAGATGGATGTTGGGTTGCCATGGAAAGAACATGTTTTTCAAAAACCTATAAATAGTAAAGCAATATACAGCCTTCAACCTCTTTATCCAGCCTAAGACCTGCACAGCTCAGGCTGAATATTTTCCTTATGTGACTTTAGCAGAATTACTGTAAGAGCCATTGAATTTCATTGGAAAATCAGAAATCTCATAAACTGATGCATAAACGTTAACTGAGCATGTTTGACCGCTCCCATAGCCTTTCCAATGATATTATTGGAATCTGTTGGGCCTTGTGTGGACGGTGCCAAGGAGTATCGCTTTCAGTATTGGGTTCCAAACTTGGATGACTTTTCAGGAATGGCCAATTTCATTACAGAGAAACAGGAAACAAGTGAGGGGCTTTTTATTGAAGAGTTGGTAGAGAGGGGAAAAAAGTCACACAAAACTTCATAACTAGACATAATAGAGAAAACAGAGATGACATGTTGTTATAGTAATAGATTTACGTTGAGCTCCTTGTTTCTTTCAAAGTTTTTCACTGACATTTTCACCCTGGGCTGTATTTAGACTCTGTGTTGCCCTAAATACAAAGAAATGATGACATTTGTAGAAGCTCTGCCCCTTGAGTCATGTAATTACCTGAGTAAAAATTGCCATTAGGAAATGTATGGTAGTATGAGGTCTTCTTTATTATTTAAAGATACTTTTTAACTGTACAGATTGCCATGCAAGAGAAAAAGGAATGGTTTCTTGTTGTATCAACTAAAAAAAGAGTCTTCTGACTTTACTAACATACTGTGCAGTCATTTATCCTACACCTCCTGCATACACTTTCACTATACCTCCAGAACAAACCCGCTCATCCGGCATCCCATAAAACCTACACCTCCTGTATTCCCTACCACCTTCAGCTCCGTCATCCCCTTTCACCTAAACCACCTGCAAACCCCCCCCCCCAATACCTCCGGTATTCCCTCCCTCCTACATCTCCTTTATCCTCTTTCCCCTACGCCACCTGCAAACATTTCCCCCTATTCTTCTTGCACACACTTCCCTGTACTGTAACTCCTGCATCCCCTTGCACCTAAACCCCTGCACACACATCCCCCTATATTTTCTGCACATATGTCCCCCCTACACCAATTGCACACACTTCCCTCTACACCTCCGTTTATCCACTTATCCCTACGCCTCCTTTATACCCATTTCTCCTAGATTGTAAGCTCGAAAGAGCAGGGCCCTCGATCCCCTCATGTTTTGCATTGTATTGGTATTGTTCTGTCACATGTTCTGTCCCCCTTTGTAATGTACAGCGCTGAGCGAACTATTGGCGCTTTATAAATACTGTATAATAATAATAATAATTTCCTATACCTTGAGGCACCCCCTTCCACCTACGCATCCTGCATCCATTATCACCTACACCTCCTGCATCCCCTATCACCTACACCTCTTGCATCTGCTTCTCCCTACACTTTCTGCATCCCCTATCACCTACACCTCCTGCATCTGCTTCTCCCTATACCTCCTGCATCCCCTATCACCTGCACCTCCTACATCCCCTATCACCTACACCTCCTACATCCCCTATCACCTACATCTCCTTCATCTCCTTCTCCCTACACTTCCTACATCCCCTATCACCTGCACCTCTTGCATCTGCTTCTCCCTACACTTCCTGCATCCCCTGTCACCTACACCTCCTAAATCCCTTATCACCTACACCTCTTGCATCTGCTTCTCCCTACACTTCCTGCATCCCCTATCACCTACACCTCCTGCATCTGCTTCTCCCTACACTTCCTGCATCCCCTATCACCTACACCTCCTACATCCCCTATCACCTACACCTCCTGCATCTGCTTCCCCTTATACCTCCTGCATCCCCTATCACCTGCACCTCCTACATCCCCTATCACCTACACCTCCTACATCCCCTATCACCTACACCTCCTGCATCTGCTTCTCCCTACACTTCCTGCATCCCGTATCACCTACACCTCCTGCATCTGCTTCTCCCTACACTTTCTGCATCCCCTATCACCTACACCTCCTACATCCCCTATCACCTACACCTCCTGCATCTGCTTCTCCCTACACTTCCTGCATCCCGTATCACCTACACCTCTTGTATCTGCTTCTCCCTACACTTCCTACATCCCCTATCACCTACACCTCCTGCATCTGCTTCTCCCTACACTTCCTACATTCCCTATCACCTACACCTGCTACATCCCCTATCACCTGCACCTCCTACATCCCCTATCACCTACACCTCCTACATCCCCTATCACCTACACCTCCTGCATCTGCTTCTCCCTACACTTCCTGCATCCCCTATCACCTACACCTCCTGCATCTGCTTCTCCCTACACTTCCTACATCCCCGATCACCTACACCTTCTGCATCCCCAATCACCTACACTTCTTGCATCTGCTTCTCCCTACACCTCCTGCATCCCCTATCACCTACACCTCCTACATCCCCTATCACCTACACCTCCTGCATCTGCTTCTCCCTATACCTCCTGCATCCCCTATCACCTGCACCTCCTACATCCCCTATCACCTACACCTCCTGCATCTGCTTCTCCCTATACCTCCTGCATCCCCTATCACCTGTACCTCCTACATCCCCTATCACCTACACCTCCTACATCCCCTATCACCTACACCTCCTGCATCTGCTTCTCCCTACACTTCCTGCATCCCCTATCACCTACACCTCCTGCATCTGCTTCTTCCTACACTTCCTGCATCCTCTATCACCTACAACTCCTACATCCCCTATCATCTACACCTCCTGCATCTGCTTCTCCCTACTCTTCCTGCATCCCCTATCACCTACACCTCCTACATCCCCTATCACCTATACCTCCTGCATCTGCTTCTCCCTACACTTCCTGCATCCCCTATCACCTACACCTCCTGCATCTACTTCTCCCTACACTTCCTGCATCCCTATCACCTACACCTCCTACATCCCCTATCACCTACACATCCTGCATCTGCTTCTCCCCATACCTCCTACATCCCCTATCACCTAAACATCCTGCATCCCCTATCACCTACACCTCCTGCATCTGCTTCTCCCTACACCTCCTGCATCCCCTTACACCTACACCTCCTGCATCCTTTTATACCTACAGTTACTGCGCATAAGTCCTGTCAGGAATGGACTAGCCAGCAATGGTGGGACTCACCTGCCTTTTGATCTGCAGTACCAGGGCTGGCCAGCGGGTGCTCCCAGCAATCAGAGACTCAACTTTGCAGCCAGCTAACACCTGGAACTGATTATGCTGGGGTATTTAAGGGATGGCCAGACTTGCAGACTCTGCCTTGGTGTTGTGTTCTCTTGGGCCCTGTATCCTGTTCCTGCTCTCTGTTCCTGTCTGATTCTCTGCTGACCCTGCTCTGATCCCTGGCTTGTCTGACCATCCCTCTGCCTGACCCTCTGTACTACGCTGCTTGCTACCTGTTCTGATCCCTGGCTTGTGACCCTGACCATCCCTCTGCCTGACCCTCTGTACTACGCTGCTTGCTACCTGCTGAACCTGGCCTGTGACCCCGACCAATCTCCGCTTGCTCCCCCTGTACCTACCTGCCCTATTGATATTGACCTGGCCTGCCTGACGACGCTTGCTTGTATGTACTGTTATCTGTGGGTGGTTGGTTTGGTTTGGTTGCACTGTATTATGTTTTAGTATTGCACTGCGTTTATGTTTGTATTGTTAGTGTTAATAAATTATATTGTTTATAACATATCTGAGGTCTGCGTTTCCCTGCGTCAGCCACACACCTCTGGTCTCACCTGGGAGCCCTGACATTACACCAAGGCCAATCCTGACCAGAAGTGGCTGCACAGGGAAGCCATCTTGGCTTGTTGCTGGGAAGGATGGATCTGGATGAGGTTGTGTATTTATATCTGCTAGTGTTTGATGACAGGGAGTATGCTTATCAAACTCTGAAGGAGTATCCCAGGGATCAACTACTAGAATGTATACGGCCCGCAGTCTTGCCAGACGACTCGGTGCCCGCAGTCTTGCCAGACGACTCGGTGCCCGCAGTCTTGCCAGATGACTCGGTGCCCGCAGTCTTGCCAGACGACTCGGTGCCCGCAGTCTTGCCAGACGACTCGGTGCCCGCAGTCTTGCCAGACGACTCGGTGCCCGCTGTTCCGCCAGTTGACTCGATGCCCGCAGTCTTGCCAGACGACTCGGTGCCCGCAGTTCCGCCAGTTGACTCGATGCCCGCTGTTCCGCCAGTTGACTCGATGCCCGCTGTTCCGCCAGTTGACTCTGTGCCCGCAGTTCCGCCAGTTGACTCGATGCCCGCTGTTCCGCCAGTTGACTCGGTGCCCGCAGTCTTGCCAGACGACTCGGTGCCCGCAGTCTTGCCAGACGACTCGGTGCCCGCAGTCTTGCCAGACGACTCGGTGCCCGCAGTCTTGCCAGACGACTCGGTGCCCGCTGTTCCGCCAGTTGACTTGATGCCCGCAGTCTTGCCAGACGACTCGGTGCCCGCAGTTCCGCCAGTTGACTCGATGCCCGCTGTTCCGCCAGTTGACTCGGTGCCCACTGTCGTGCCTGGTGACTCGGTGCCCGCCGCTTCGCCTGAGGGCCCGAGACCTGTCGCTCCGCCTGGGGGCCCGAGACCTGTCGCTCCACCTGGGGGTCCGGCGCCCGCCGCTCCGCCTGAGGGCCCGAGACCTGTCGCTCCACCTGGAGGTCCGGCTCCCGCCGCCCCGCCTGAGGGCCCGAGACCTGTCGCGCCATCTGGGGGTCCGGCGCCCGCCGCTCCGCCTGAGGGCCCGAGACCTGTCGCTCCGCCTGGGGGCCCAAGACCTGTCGCTCCATCTGGGGGTCCGGCGCCCGCCGCCCCGCCTGAGGGCCCGAGACCTGTCGCCCCACCTGGGGGCCCGATGCCTGTCGCCCCGCCTGGGGGCTCGATGCCTATCGCCCCGCCTGGGGGCTCGATGCCTGTCGCCCCGCCTGGGGGCTCGATGCCTGTCGCCCCGCCTGGGGGCCCGATGCCTGTCGCCCCGCCTGGGGGCCCGATGCCTGTCGCCCCGCCTGGGGGCCCGGCGCCCGCCCCTCCTGGGGACCCGAGGCCGGTCGCCCCGCCCGGGGGCCTGGTGCCTGTCGCCCCGCCCGGGGGCCCGGTGCCTGTCGCCCCGCCCGGGGGCCCGGTGCCTGTCGCCCCGCCCGGGGGCCCGGTGCCTGCCGCCCCGCCCGGGGGTCCGGTGCCTGCCGCTCCGCCTGGTAATCCGATGTGCCTCTGCCCGGAGTCCTGCCCGATGTGCCTCTGCCCAGAGTCCTGCCCGATGTGCCTCTGCCCGGAGTCCAGCCCAATGTGCCTCTGCCCGGAGTCCAGCCCGATGTGCCTCTGCCCGGAGTCCAGCCCGATGTGCCTCTGCCCGGAGTCCAGCCCGATGTGCCTCTGCCCGGAGTCCTGCCCGATGTGCCTCTGCCCGGTGTACCCCTGCCCGGTGTGCCACTGCCCGGAGTCCTGCCCGGTGTGCCAGTCTTTGATATCCCGCCAGTTACCAGACCCGGGCGGTGGAACATTTTGCCCAGCTAGGACTGTTTGGAGCGTCCTGAGGCCGCTCCTTGAGGGGGGGGTACTGTCAGGAATGGACTAGCCAGCAATGGTGGGACTCACCTGCCTTTTGATCTGCAGTACCAGGGCTGGCCAGCGGGTGCTCCCAGCAATCAGAGACTCAACTTTGCAGCCAGCTAACACCTGGAACTGATTATGCTGGGGTATTTAAGGGATGGCCAGACTTGCAGACTCTGCCTTGGTGTTGTGTTCTCTTGGGCCCTGTATCCTGTTCCTGCTCTCTGTTCCTGTCTGATTCTCTGCTGACCCTGCTCTGATCCCTGGCTTGTCTGACCATCCCTCTGCCTGACCCTCTGTACTACGCTGCTTGCTACCTGTTCTGATCCCTTGCTTGTGACCCTGACCATCCCTCTGCCTGACCCTCTGTACTACGCTGCTTGCTACCTGCTGAACCTGGCCTGTGACCCCGACCAATCTCCGCTTGCTCCCCCTGTACCTACCTGCCCTATTGATATTGACCTGGCCTGCCTGACGACGCTTGCTTGTATGTACTGTTATCTGTGGGTGGTTGGTTTGGTTTGGTTGCACTGTATTATGTTTTAGTATTGCACTGCGTTTATGTTTGTATTGTTAGTGTTAATAAATTATATTGTTTATAACATATCTGAGGTCTGCGTTTCCCTGCGTCAGCCACACACCTCTGGTCTCACCTGGGAGCCCTGACAAGTCCCCTATACCTCCTGTATCCCCTTCCCCTCACACCATCTGCACACACTTCACCCTATACCTGTTCCATACCCTTCCCTCTTTCTGAATGCCCTTCCTCTTACAAATCCTGGATCCCCTTCCTCCTACGCCTCCTGCATATACATCCCCTACACCTCCTATATTCTCTTCCACCTACATCTCCTGTGCACACCTTCCCTTATACCTCCTGCACCCACCTCCTCCTGCATCCCCTACACCTGCATCTCCTTCCAACTACACCCTATGCATCCCTCTTCACCTTCTCCATCCCTGCCATGCATATTATTTGAATTTAGGGCAGTGAAAGTGTTTGCTTGTAGAGATTTTCAAACTGAACCAGATAAGGGCTGAGTAGAACAGAGAAAAAGTGGAAGTGCCCTTTGCAGGCTGCCACAGAGTGAGACCCTTGCTCTCTGTGTGGCAGTGGTCTCTGCATAGCCCCTTACTGAGGAAAACCTACAGCTTTGCAATTAGAAAAGCTCATGCTCTTCACTGATTGGAGAGTTCTGGCTCTGAATTAGAAGAGGGCATGTTGGACCTCTTCAGAGAGGCCATTGCCAACCAGAGCTCAAGGGTCCTATTCTACAGTATGCTGGCAGGGACAGGATATTCTTCTCAAGTCATGTCTAATTTTTTGGGAAAACAAACTGTAAGACTTTTTCTTGTTATATGCAGCTGGAATGTGTATAGCTGATTTAAACTGAATGTTCATTTGAGCTTTAAAGGAGTCTCAAATATGCCCTCTTACCTACACCTGTTTCATCCACCTTTAGTGGGAGCACAGACAGCTAGGTGTTTTGTGGCTGTGAAAGGCTAGACGTGTCGGCACCAGGAGTTTGGGGCTTGGTCAATTGAAAGGGCCATATACTGTCCTATGTAGGAAGAAAGAGTCTATGAATGGGAGAGCTTGAGTCAGGAGGTTCAGAGCCACTCCTGCCTGAGCCCGAACTAGGAGATGCATTGAACTCTGCTTTGCTTTGTGCACTGCTGGGACTAGTGGTCCTATATTGCCGGTGTAGTCTTGAAGCTGCGGCCAAGACACACAGCCCTCTGAAGACCCGTGAGGAGTTGGTGTCTATCTGCCTAGACTTCCTCTCTTGATGCCACTGCTGGCTTGTTCGTCCCCTGCTTGTGACAGAGTGCTGTGAGAGGTCTGAGTTGCGGCCAGACCCTACAGCCAAGACCCTACCAGTGCCCTGCAAGCCTGCCTTCTGCTGAGTGTCCCTGCCAGCCTGCCTGCTGCTGAGTGTCCTTGCAAGCCTGCTTGCCGCTGAGTGCCCTGCAAGCCTGCCTGCCGCTGAGTGCCCTGCGAGCTTGCTTTCTGCTGAGTGTCCCTGCAAGCCTGCCTGCTGCTGAGTGTCGCTGCAAGCCTGCCTGCCGCTGGGTGCCCTGCGAGCCTGCCTTCTGCTGAGTGTCGCTGCAATCCTGCCTGCCGCTGAGTGCCCTGCGAGCCTGCCTTCTGCTGAGTGTCCCTGCCAGCCTACCTGCTGCTGAGTGTCCCTGCCAGCCTACCTGCTGCTGAGTGTCCCTGCAAGCCTGCCTGCCACTGAGTGCCTTGCGAGCCTGCCTTCTGCTGAGTGTCCCTGCCAGCCTGTCCCTCTGCTGTGTGCCCAGATTGCTCATTGCCTGCCAGCCTGCCCTTCTGCTGTACCCGGATTATCTTTGCCTGAACTGCCCCTTTGCTGTGTGCCCAGACCTACCTATTGTCTGTCTGAACTGCCCTGGTGTAGCCTGGACTTTACCCATTACCTGCCTGAACTGCCCCACTGCTGTGTCCAGATTATCGTGCCTGCCAGCTTGTCCCTCTGCTGCGTGCCCGGATTGCTGATTGCCTGCCCTTCTGCTGTGCCCAGATTATCTTTGCCTGAACTGCCCCTCTGCTGTGTGCCCGGACTTACCCATTGTCTGTCTGAACTGCCCTGGTGTAGCCTGGACTTTACCCATTACCTGCCTGAACTGTCCCTCTGCTGTGTGCCCCGGACTTAACCCTTGCTGCATTGATCAAGTGCCCCAAATCCCTCAATAAAAACCTTGTGTGCCCACTGCTCTCCGCGTGTGTTCTGTCCTGCCTACACCTCCGTCACACTTACGATAATCTGATTGTTAGTCACAGCTTTTGTTAGAAAATATTAGAACGGACAAGCACGAACATTTTTCTTGTGTGATACCAGATTGTACGATTTTTGTTTAAGCCATAGTTTTTGTCTGAAAATGCAATCCAATACATTACATCACTTCCAAATTTTTTTTCTGTCATATGAGAATTTTTGGAACTTTAGTAACCTCTTCATTTTTGATATGGAGACTATCATGCAAAAAAAACGGACAATCATTCGTCCGATATTCTCATTGTGTGTATGAGGCTTTAAACACACAATGAAGACTGTGGGCATTTTTGGTAACAAGCTCAATGGGGGGGGGGGGGATTTGCTTTGTCTGAAAGTTACATAGTTAGTCAATTCAGTTGATTCAGAGGAAGGCAAAAAACCCAGCAAAGCATGATCCAATTTGCTCCTGCAGGGGAAAAATTTCCTTCCTGATCATCTCCCGAATGGCAATCGGATATTCCCTGTATCAACTTTACCTAGAAATGTTAGTAACCAGTTATGTTCTGTGTATCTAAGAAAGAATCCAGGCCTTTTTTAAAGCAATCCACTGAGCTGGCCAGACCAACTCTTGAGGGAGTCTATTCCACATTTTCACAGCTCTCACTGTGAAGAAACCTTTCCGTATTTGGAGATTAAATGTCTTTTCCTCCACACATAAAGAGTGCCCCCTTGTCCTCTGTGATGACCTCAGGGTGAATAGTGGTTCACTATATGAACCACTGATGTATTTATACATGTTGATCATATGTCCCCTTAATCTCCTCTTCTCAAGAGAGAATAAATTCAGTTCCTCTAATCTTTCCTCATAGCTGATCTCTTCCATGCCTCTTATCAGTTTGGTTGCCCTTCTCTGTACTTTCTCCAGTTCCCCAATGTTCTTTTTGTGAATTGGTGCCCAAAACTGAACTGCATATTCCAGATGAGGTCTTACTAATGATTTGTACAGGGGTAAAATGATATCTCTCTCTGGAGTCTATACCTCTTTTAATACAAGAGAGAATTTTGCTCACTTTAGAAACCGCAGCTTGGCATTGCTTGCCATTATTAAGCTTGTGATCTACCAGAGCCCCCAGATCCTTCTCCACTATTGATTCCCCCAATTGTACACCCCTAGTATGTATGATGCATGCATATTCTTAGCCCCCAAGTGCATAAACATACATTTATCAACATTAAACCTCATTTGCCACATAGTTGCCTAATTAAACAGTGCATTGAGGTCAGCTTGTAAGTTGGACACATCCTGTAAGGACGTTATTCCATTGCACAGCTTGGTGTCATCTGAAAGTGCGCTTATTCTTGCACATAAAATTTGTACAAATAATTGTTATCTTTGGGCAAGTGACAGTTTGTTATAAATTAGTGAATGGAGTCTACAGTGCACAAATGTCCCAATGCTGGTGTGTGGCTTTCACATAAATTTGCAAATAAGACCTCTGCGTTTAACAAAATATTAGCAACCATTGGTATTAGGCAAGGAGCAGTTCTTGAACACCTCTGTATTTTCTACATAAATAATGGTCTCTCCCATTGTTCACCTTTACATTTGTGTTAAACTGATTGAGTGTTTACGATTTTGTTTTGGCTGTTGTTTTAGCATACTGTACATGCATTGCTTTCCTATTTAAAAAACACATAAAATGTATCTGTGTTTAATAAAGACCCAATAAAGCGTTTACTATTGTTCTAAGTAAAATTTCCCATATACTCAGTAACCCTTAGGAATTACATTAAATTAACTGGGAAATGTGCAGACAGGAAATCTTAAAAAAACACAGCAAAGGACCCTGGCTCTCGTACTGTGTCACACAAACTAAATCTTTATTTGTCATCCAGGGACATTTCAAACGAACAGCTCTTCAAACAAAATGAGACTGACGCGCCACATCATCTGCAGGAAATGTAGCTGAACAGATACTGAATGAAAATATTTGTCTGATCTGCTTCTTGATCATTCAAGACGCGGAGAAAACACCCCATCACTTTGCGAGTGACACTTCCTGATTAGACTGAGTGATTTTCAAAAAATAAAAGTTGAGCACTCCAGTCGTAATGAATGAATGATGCCAGGCTGTAGGAAATCAACAAAGAAACAGCTCAGAAGAAGATTGTAGCCATGAAAATGAGATAGGTCTAACTGCTTTTAATGTGTATATTCTCTCGTCTGCATTCATCCCAAAGTACAGTATATGAATAAAGTATTCTAACATTTATAGGGAAAGTATTAGTGGCGCCTCATAGAACTGTGGCTTTGGTTCAGATTCCACCAAGACTTCTTTTTCACATTTGTATTGAAAGTGAATACTCTTGAGCATCCCACAAACACCAGATCCAAATGAATGTAGGAATGGCTCAGTACACATGCTTGCATGCTCAATGAACATGGCTTTTGTGCCACCTGGACCTGAACGTTTCATGCAGTGTTAACATCACAGCATACTGACACCACTACATTGATTTATTATAATGACCACACTTGAGTCTTTACCTTCTGCTGGTCAGTATTGGACTCTAAAGCTCAGGTCCCTGCAGTGCACACCTGCCCTAATCAAGAGTGTTTCAGTAGACTGCTGTACATCCATCCTGTGCCTGATCAACAGCTTAGTTTTTCTTTACTGTATGCTTCTGTTTTATTATGTTATTGTGTTTTAGTATGTTGGTTCATTGTTACTTTAACATTTCTGGCTTGTGTGTAGGTGCAGTGTGGTACAGTGGCAGTAAAGACACAGAGTATAAGTAACTTGTGTGTTCCAGTTGTCTACACTGCATCCAAGTGATCCCAGGTGACCATAGAGAAACCTTGTTTCCCTTGACTTCCTCTCCAGCTGTGGTACCACTCAGACTGAGCACCACCTAATGGAGAAAACAGACTGAACCTGCCTACAAGATGATGCTGCAAGGGTCATGTCATGCATAACATACTACCCTGCAGATGTGTCACATCCTTTGTCTTTGAGGGGGTATATACTGTATATGCAGAGGGCTGACTATTAGGAGTCGGATTTGGGAAGTAGATTGAGAACTAGTGCTGTGGTGTAGCTCTTCTTGTCACCATCCCTCTTAGGGAAACCACGTGTCATGTACTCCACTTACCATGGACATTTTCCATCTCAGGTATGGGCAGCACAAGTTACGTATGCATCAATCTTGTACTGCTAAGGACAGTGCCTTAATTCAGCAGCACACCCAATCTACCTCAAAAGATATCACACAGCCAAATGTGTGTTTATTAATTTATTATTTATTTTATTACAGGTACTTCTTGTAATTGTATGGGGGAGATACCCTGAAGAAAGATAAGATTGTTCTTGGAAATTCTCGAGTCTGTAAAAAAAATCTTTTATTAATGAAAGAAGTTTCTATGTCACTTACTGGGAAGAAGTATTAAGTGTATTAAGTGCGAACAAGTGTAAGTATGGAGTACTGCAAGAACATGAATACTGGATGTTAAAGCCTTGTAATCCTCTGGGTCATGATGTATGGTACCATTGAGGGACTACACATACAACCTTCTGGGTTTGGACACTGGAAATATATAGCAGCTCTGGTTAGGAGGTGGGGAACTTTGGCAGCTCTTATGGTGGTAAGTGACTGATGTACTTTTTGGTCCCACACCTCATGGCTCGGTCTTTACACTGGAGCCTGCTGCTGCACAGGGTTAGTCCAGACCTGGCCACACCAGCTCCACTTGAAGCCCTTTAAATTGGCATGATATTGCTTTATCTGCAGGAGCTTATAAGAGAGAAGAGGAGTTTATTGTTAGAGTTTGCATACACTATACAAGTACAGTCAGGTCCATAAATATTGGGACATCAACACAATTCTAAAATTTTTGGCCCTATACACCACCACAATAGATTTGAAATGAAACAAACAAGATGTGCTTTAACTGCAAACTGTCAGCTTTAATTTGAGGGTATTTATATCCAAATCAGGTGAACGGTGTAGGAATTACAACAGTTTGCATATGTGCCTCCCATTTGTTAAGGGACCAAAAGTAATGGGACAACTGGCTTCTCAGCTGTTCCATGGCCAGGTGTGTGTTATTCCCTCATTATCCCAATTACAATGAGCAGATAAAAGGTCCAGAGTTAATTTTAAGTGTGCTATTTGCATTTGGAATCTGATGCTGTCAACTCTCAAGATGAGATTGAAAGAGATGTCACTATAAGTGAAGCAAGCCATCATTAGGCTGACAAAACAAAACAAACCCATCAGAGAGATAGCAAAAACATTAGGCGTGGCCAAAACAACTGTTTGGAACATTCTTAAAAAGAAGGAACGCACTGGTGAGCTCAGCAACACCAAAAGACCCGGAAGACCACGGAAAACAACTGTGGTGGATGACCGAAGAATTCTTTCCCTGGTGAAGAAAACACCCTTCACAACAGTTGGCCAGATCAAGAACACTCTCCAGGAGGTAGGTGTATGTGTGTCAAAGTCAACAATCAAGAGAAGACTTCACCAGAGTGAATACAGAGGGTTCACCACAAGATGGAAACCATTGGTGAGCCTCAAAAACAGGAAGGCCAGATTAGAGTTTGCCAAACGACATCTAAAAAAGCCTTCACAGTTCTGGAACAACATCCTATGGACAGATGAGACCAACATCAGCTTGTACCAGAGTGATGGGAAGAGAAGAGTATGGAGAAGGAAAGGAACTGCTCATGATCCTAAGCATACCACCTCATCAGTGAAGCATGGTGGTGGTAGTGTCATGGCGTAGGCATGTATGGCTGCCAATGGAACTGGTTCTCTTGTATTTATTGATGATGTGACTGCTGACAAAAGCAGCAGGATGAATTCTGAAGTGTTTTGGGCAATATTATCTGCTCATATTCAGCCAAATGCTTCAGAACTCATTGGACGCCGCTTCACAGTGCAGATGGACAATGACCCAAAGCATACTGCAAAAGCAACCAAAGAGTTTTTTAAGGGAAAGAAGTGGAATGTTATGCAATGGCCAAGTCAATCACCTGACCTGAATCCAATTGAGCATGCATTTCACTTGCTGAAGACAAAACTGAAGGGAAAATTCCCCAAGAACAAGCAGGAATGGAAGACCGTTGCAGTAGAGGCCTGGCAGAGCATCACCAGGGATGAAACCCAGCGTCTGGTGATGTCTATGTGTTCCACACTTCAGGCTGTCATTGACTGCAAAGGATTTGCAACCAAGTATTAAAAAGTGAAAGTTTGATTTATGATTATTATTCTGTCCCATTACTTTTGGCCCCTTAACAAGTGGAAGGCACATATGCAAACTGTTGTGATTCCTACACCGTTCACCTGATTTGGATGTAAATACCCTCAAATTAAAGCTGACAGTCTGCAGTTAAAGCACATCTTGTTTGTTTCATTTTAAATCCATTGTGGTGGTGTATAGAGCCAAAAATGTTAGAATTGTGTCGCTGTCCCAATATTTATGGACCTGACTGTATATCTAAAACAAAAACTTTTTTTCTATTCTGAATAGAGTTGGAAATGGTTTAAATCTGTCTTTTTTTTTTTTGCCATCTGCGCCCCAAGCTGTCACTGGAACTAGTGTCTCTACTGGAAGATTATCCCATGATTACTGTTCTGGTGACATCTTTTGAATTTAACCCTTACTTTCTGTTCCAGTGGCAGTGGTCACCGGGTAAACAAAGGGTGAATCTTCCCAACAAAGACACAGACACTACTTTACTCAAATCAAAATTTCCTGTGGGTACACTTTAAGGAGAAACTTCAGTCCCCTTTAACTTTGGATACCCATTCAACCTTTCTGGTGTCACCAGTTTTGATGGCCTGGTGCCTGCTAAGATGTGCTGAAAGGCTCAGCCCAACCTTCGAGTCCCTGGTGGGGGTTATGGACTTTCATACCCACACTGTCTTCATGCATGTGCTTGAACCTGTGAGTGTTTTTTTTTGGGGAATTGCAGTCTGTAGTGTATCTTTCCTAGTTTGAACAGTCATAAATAGGCATAACGTGATTACATCAATAGAATGCATAAGTAGACTACAATGAAAATCTGAAGGGTTTAAAGAATTCCTGGATTACAGAGTCACAGGCTTGACATTAGCTGCTGCCAGAACACTAGACTATCGGCAAACAGAGGTTTTTTCATAGTGGGTAGATGAAGAACAGAAGACCTCTCTCCTTTATGGTCTAACATGCTGTACACATTGAGTATGACTAAAGAGTTCCTTTCAATATATATTTGTTTGGTGCATTTATTTAAAAAAAAAGGGGGGGGGGGGTAATGAGTGTAACTTACTGTTATGATTTATACATAGTTCTGAATTTTGACATCAGATCAGAAACTTAGGGTGGGTCAAAAAACATTCAAGTTCCAGTTATGTTGAAAGAAAAATCCTTCCATGTCAACCATATAGATTGCAAAGATTTTAGCAAATGTAATAGAAGATTCTTAAACCCTTCCAGTCTGAAGATAGTGAAATTGGACATGCCATGACACTTGTCTAAAGGAAATCTGCAATAAAAATGCCAATGCTTACCTCTTGATCTTGAACGGCTAAATGTATGACTATAATTCTGATCCTTTGGTTTTCATAATTTTGAGTCATTGACTTTTCTCCCATTTGCATATCTGCTGTAGGTCAGTGTATTTAAATCAATGTGTTACCACAACAGCGAAGAAATTATCATTTTCAGAAGGAGGTCAGCAATGGCAGCCTTGTGGCAGTAAAGTAAGAGAAGAGTTTGAAAGGTTCCAACAACCACATGATCAATCCCAGCATTTCATGAGGAAATGGTACTTATAGACATTCATTCAACAGTCCTAGCAACTGTATCCTTAGAGATAAACCTCCTAGCATAAGGATGCCTGCAATTTGAGCTCAAGCTCTGTGTAGGCTGAAGGACACTAAATAAGTTGACTACAGGAGCAGTAGAATGGAGAGTCCTGTCTACATATGGAATACTGTTGCCTTATTTATTATTATAAAGAAGATACATTTGCTGTGTTTGATTGTTTTGGAGAATTATGGCTGGTGCAGTAAAACTGTCATAAGCCTGGGAAATTCAAACTGAGCATATGATGGAAACAGTTTATCATCCCTTCAGTGAAATCCAGCAGTCAAAATGATCTGTAGACTTAACTTTGTGCTGGGTGAATGATTCAACCTATTAAAGACAGAGGATCAGTATGATAGGCAAATGACAGCAGGCTCCAAGGAAGATGGCTGTCAGGAATGGACTCAGCACTGGTGGTGGGACTCACCTGCCGTGTGGGCTGCAGTACCAGAGCTGACCAGCGGGTGCTCTCAGGACTGGTGGTGGGACTCACCTGCCGTGTGGGCTGCAGTACCAGAGCTGACCAGCGGGTGCTCTCAGCACTGGTGATGGGACTCACCTGCCGTGTGGGCTGCAGTACCAGAGCTGACCAGCGGGTGCTCTTAGCAGCCAGAAGCTCACAATCAGCCAAACCTGGGGCTGATTGCAGAAAGGTGTATATAAGGCATGACCAGGCCTGTGCTCTGGGCCTTGGTGTATGTTTTCCCATGAGCCTCTGTACCTGATATCCTGTGTTCCTGCTTCGTTGCTGACCCGGCTTGATTCTGACCTCTGCTGACCATCTCCTGTTGAACCCCTGGCTTGCCTGACCATCCTTCTATCTGATCCCCTGTACCGCGCTGTCCGTGAGTTACTGAACCCGGCTTGTGACCTTGACTATTCTCTGCCTGCTCCTTTGGTACCTTGCTGCCCGCATGTTGCTGACTTGGCCCATCTGACCACGCTAACTACTCTGCCATCCATCCATCCTGCACGGATCCAGCCGTACCTGCACATACCTCTGGCGGATCCCTCTACCACTAGCAGGTGTACTCAGGGGCCGCGACCTGGTTCCTGTCTGCCCCATGTCCATCCCCACCATCAGGGGCCCTGGTGAATAAGCAGGCTGGGACTTAGACTCCACGCCCTGGGGAATCCTGTCCTGGGGACCACTAGAGGTACCACCAAACGGTCATTACAGAACCCTACGGCCGGCCTGACCGTTCCACCTCTCCAGCCCTGACTGCGCCTGTGTTCCCGCACCTACTAAGATTAGTGAAAGGTTGGTTTGTTCACTGTGCGTTTATATATATATATCTGGGTGGCTAATAATAACCTGTATTATTATACTATACCTGAAACCTGCGTTTCCCTGTGTCAGTCCGCACCTTTCTGGTCATTCCTAGATTCCTGACAAAGGCAGGGGGTAGCACCACCCACTCTGGCTCCACTGGACCGCTGTCCTTTTTGACATAGGAGAAGTGGATCAGACCAAAAAAGTCCACCAAAAAAAAAACCAGGGAAACAAAGTTAACTCTTAACCCTCCTCCCCAGAACAGCACTTAACTAGGCTAAATTGCACCCTGCTTACATGCCAATCTTTTTTTTCAGGATTATGACCGTTTGCCTTAATAAACATTAACTCAAAGAATGGCTTGTGTAGAAGCTATATTAGTAATTTTTTGTTTTACAACTGTAACAACTAGAGATGAGCGAATCGAACCAGGCGAAGTGGAATTCGTTTCGAATATCGGGAAAAATTCGATTCGCATCGAATCCGAATTTTAGCCAACTTCGGGTGCACGAATCGAATTTTTCCCGATCAGTCGGCAAAAGTGTCACTGCAGAGAGCTCCGCTATTTCTGACAGTTCTGACAGTTCATTTACAGCGGTTGAAACATTGTATCTATTTGTTTCCATTTAGGATACAGATGTTTTTATTCGGAAACAAATAGATACAATGTTTCAACCGCTGTAAATGTGAAGGAACTGTCAGAGAACTGTCAGAAATAGCGGAGCTCTCTGCAGATACACTTTTTGCTGTACTGGAATACTTCTTCTTTTCATTCTTCTTCTTCTTTTCATTATTCTTCTTCTTCTTCTTTTCATTCTTTTCATTCTTCTTCTTCTTTTCATTCTTCTTCTTCTTCTTTTCATTCTTCTTCTTCTTCTTTTCATTCTTCTTCTTCTTTTCATTCTTCTTCTTCTTCTTTTCATTCTCTTCTTCTTCTTTTCATTCTTCTTTTCATTCTTCTTCTTCTTCTTCTTTTCATTCTCTTCTTCTTCTTTTCATTCTTCTTTTCATTCTTCTTCTTCTTCTTTTCATTCTTCTTCTTCTTCTTTTCATTCTTCTTTTCATTCTTCTTCTTCTTCTTTTCATTCTTCTTCTTCTTTTCATTCTTCTTCTTTTCATTCTTCTTTTCATTCTTCTTCTTTTCATTCTTCTTCTTCTTCTTTTCATTCTTCTTTTCATTCTTCTTCTTCTTCTTTTCATTCTCCTTCTTCTTCTTTTCATTCTTCTTCTTCTTCTTTTCATTCTTCTTCTTCTTCTTTTCATTCTTCTTTTCATTCTTCTTCTTCTTTTCATTCTTCTTCTTCTTCTTTTCATTCTTCTTCTTTTCATTCTTCTTCTTCTTCTTTTCATTCTTCTTCTTTTCATTCTTCTTCTTCTTTTCATTCTTCTTCTTCTTCTTTTCATTCTTCTTCTTCTTCTTCTTTTCATTCTTCTTTTCATTCTTCTTCTTCTTCTTTTCATTCTTCTTCTTCTTCTTTTTATTCTTCTTCTTCTTCTTTTCATTCTTCTTTTCATTCTTCTTCTTCTTTTCATTCTTCTTCTTATTCTTTTCATTCTTCTTCTTCTTCTTTTCATTCTTCTTCTTCTTCTTTTCATTCTTCTTTTCATTCTTCTTCTTCTTCTTCTTCTTTTCATTCTTCTTCTTCTTCTTTTCATTCTTCTTCTTCTTCTTTTTATTCTTCTTCTTCTTCTTTTCATTCTTCTTTTCATTCTTCTTCTTCTTCTTTTCATTCTTCTTCTTCTTCTTTTCATTCTTCTTTTCATTCTTCTTCTTCTTCTTCTTTTCATTCTTCTTCTTCTTCTTTTCATTCTTCTTCTTCTTCTTTTCATTCCTCTTCTTCTTTTCATTCTTCTTCTTCTTTTCATTCTTCTTCTTTTCATTCTTCTTTTCATTCTTCTTCTTCTTCTTTTCATTCTTCTTCTTCTTCTTTTCATTCTTCTTTTCATTCTTCTTCTTCTTCTTTTCATTCTTCTTCTTCTTCTTTTCATTCTTCTTCTTCTTCTTCTTCGTCGTGCCCCGTGACTGCCCAAATGAGTGAAGTGTGCGGTGATTCTAAGATCGACGTCACTCATCTGCATGTCATACTGACTGACAGTATTATTTCTCTTCCCCAGCAGACTCCAAGGGCATTTAAATTAAAGGTACAGTGTTCTGCACTAATATAAAGGCTCTCTGAAGCCTAGAAACCCTTTAAATAAGTTAAATTTGCGGCGAATAAATTGGCATCGAATCGAATTTCTCCCGCAAATTCGGCGAATCAGCCGAATCGAATTTTTGAATAATTCGCTCATCTCTAGTAACAACCTGCGTTATTACTGGTTGCAGGATGTAAAGGGAGCACAAGATGATGGTGTTCTGCTGTTCAGCTACGCAGAAGAAAAGCCTTGTTGAACTTGTATGCTGGTAGCAGGATCTTTGTGCCCAGATAAGGAGTAAACAGACTACATTTCCCAGAGAACCTGGCAAAGGGGCAGGAGCATATAAATTCAGAAGCCTGGGAACCCTACAGGAAGTAAGTGGATGGTGAGGGACAGAGAACGGGTGTGAGGAGAAGGCTGCACAGAACTCTGGAGATGCAGGCCGTGCCAGGCCGCAGAGCAGAGAAGTGAAGAGGGATCTCAGATCACTGGTATCACTGCCAGACAGGACAGACAAGCCTGCAGGCAGGCAGATGCTGGTACCACCATTGGTATTGCTCCTTGACAGAGGGACCAGGAGAACACTGGGGCCCCCCTACTGAGAGACTACATTTTACAGAGGCTACAGATTGGGTGAGAGGGTTCCATATCCAGATCATCACAAGTTGCAAGTGACTGCATTAAATTCAGTTGTTTCTTTCAGTTCAGTACATCTTATATCATAGCTTATCACACTGAGGCCAAGACTGTCCAGCTTATTTTGGCCTACAGATTAGTGCTTTATTAACATCCTAAGCCGCAGGACTTTGCTCCAGTATATGCATCCTGCATACAGAATCACATTAGTGTCTCTTTTCAAGTCTCTTCTAACGCCCAAGGAACTTGTCTCTTCAGACTTGTTTCACACCTTTGAGGAGGAGTCCACCTCTGCTAAATTCTGCTTCTATAAATCTTTCCCTTTATGCTTTGCATGCAAGAAATTTCACTTAAATTCAACATCACTCCAAGGAGTTTTCCTTTTCTGAGACTACACCATCTTGAGGGAAACTTGCATTCACACAAGGAAAGATCTGAACCTTAATGTGCACCAATTAGAGCCCCATCAAGCGCACAGAAGATTGGACACTTTTGCTGAAAGAGATATGAAAAGGGACATTATTGCTTTTAGCCAACTAATTCACCTCCAGAGTTAAACCGAGTCACCAGTAACTGAGAGTTGATAGTTTGATAGTTCCTCTCAGCCAACTTGGGTATAGACATCTCAGAGGCTGGGACTGATGTTAAATTCTGATCTTGCAGGACATTTGGGAGTTGCTTAAAGTGATACTGTGTCCTAATACTTTGTTGAACGTTTTTAGAACATTTAACCCTTATTGCATGCTCATCTACTGGTATCTTTTTGTTTTGCTTGCACTCTTATTATTCTGACCTCAATATAACCAAAATACTTGTCCACCCCAAACTGTGTGTGTCATTTTTATGGTTTCAAGCCAGGGGGTTCTCCTGGTCAAAGGTTTACAGTGGTGTCAGCAGGGGTTGAGCTTTCATAGCAGGATTAGGGCAGACAGTGACAAATAACAAATGAACCTGTGCTGGAATGCTGTACCTCTATTGTGCCTGCATGGGAGTTGCATCATCATAGGCTGGCCTCAGGTAGCAGGAGAGCTTCCAGGCAGGTGGCACCAGGAGCTGTGGAGCTGCATGAGAGACAATACAGAGCTACAAATGGGGTAACAGGATGAATACAGAGGTAATTGTGCATTTTGTTGGAAATGATCCCCTTCCCAGTTCGACTTTGATGGACTTCAGAACATTCAGTTAATGCCTTATCTCTCAGTGTGCCTTGCTATCTGCTTGGTTACTCCATGCTTTCAGGATTTCTCTTTATTACCAACTTGGACTTCCCTCCCTTACCAGCTACCTGTTCTGACCCATGCCTTGAAATTCTGTACCGTGTTTAGTTCTTACTGTTCAGCCTTCGGTGGTCAGCCATAGCAGCCAATATATTTTGCTTATGACAAACTTCCTTTAAAGCTTAACTTCAGGCAGTTATTAAAGACATAAATTAATATAGTTCTGCATTCACGAATACCTAATATTTTTACTGCAAGCAGTGTGAGTACCTGAATGTGACTCAGTGTTGGTCTCTAGCAGTCCTTGTACATCAGAGCTCACACTGGGAGAGGAAGAAACAGCGCCTGAAGCCAGTTGCCTGTGTTGCATTACTTGTGTCTTAATGGAAGCAGGCTGATGGGGGGAGAAAGCAAAGTGACAAAAATTCTCCCCAGTCTACATGAGCCTACCCTGACCGCCGTCCGCATGAAAATGCTAATCACGGAAAAACTGCAGCAAAATACGGTGACCACCCTGGGCTCTGAGGAAGAGGCAAGTCCTCGAAATACATTAGCCTGTTGGAAGTCCAGAATTCCCATTGTGGACAGACACGCAGTGCGGATTGGACAGAGCTGTTCTTTTATAATGTGGCTTTGTCTGTATTGTCATTTTCTGAGTACAATACCTACTTTTATTATTTATTAAATACATTTTTAAGGTAATGCACTAGACCGGTGCGCCCTCTGTTTGTTTTTTTCTACTTAGTTAACAGTGCATGTCAGAGCACAAACCAAGCCATGAAATCCAAGGAATTGTCCATAGACCTCCGAGACAGGGTTGTATCAAGGCACAGATCTGGGGAAAAGTACAGAAAAATGTTTGCAGCATTGAAAGTCCCAATGAGAACAGTGGCCTCCATCATCCATAAATGGAAGACATTTGGAACCACCAGGAATCTTCCTAGAGCAGGCTGCCTGGCCAAAACGAGCGATCAAGGGAGAAGGGCCTTAACCAGAGAGGTATCCAAGGACCCAATGGTAACTCTGAAAGAGCTCCAGCGTTTCTCTGTGGAGAGAGGGATCCTTCCAGAACAACCATCTCTGCAGTGCTCCGCCAATCAGGCCTGTAAGGTAGAGTGGCCAGACAGAAGCCACTCCTCAGTAAAAGGCAAATGGCAGCCGCCTGGAGTTTGCCAAAAGACACCTGAGAGACTCTCAGACCATGGGAAACAAAACTCTCTGGTCTGATGAAATAAAGATTGAACTCTTTGGTCTCAATGCCTAGTGTTATATCTGGAGGAAACCAGGCACCGCTCACCACCCGGCCAATACCATCCCTACAGTGAAGCATGGTGGTGGCAGAATCATGCTGTGGGGATGTTTTTCAGTGGCAGGAACTGGGAGACTAGTCAGGATCAAAGGAAAGATGAATGCAGCAATGTACAGAGACATCCTTGATAAAAACCTGTTCCAGAGCGCTCTGGACCTTACACTGGGGCGGCGGTTTATCTTTCAACAGGACAACGACCCTAAGCACACAGCCCACATAACAAAGGAGTGGTTATGGGGGAACTCTGTGAATGTCCTGAGCCCAGACTTGAACTCGATTGAACATCTCTGGAGAGATCTGAACATGGCTGTGCACCGACGCTCCCCATCCAACCTGTTGGAGCTTGAGAGGTACTGCAAAGAAGAATTGGAGAAGTTGCCCAAAAATAGGTGTGCCAAGCTTGTAGCATCATACTCAAAATGACTTGAGGCTGTAATTGGTGCTAAAGGTGCTTCAACAAAGTATTGAGCAAAGGCTGTGAATACTTACAGTTGCAAGAAAAAGTATGTGAACCCCTTGGGATTACGTGGAGTTTTGCATGAATTAAGCATAAAATGTGCTCTGAACGTCATCTAAGTCACAACAATAGAAGAACACAGTCAGCTGAACATAATACTACACAAACATTAGATGTTGCCATAGTTTAATTGCACATAACATGTAAACATTCACAGTGCAGGGAGGAAAAAGTATGTGAACCTTTGGACTTAATAACTGGTTGACCCTCCTTTGGCAGCAATAACCTCAACCAAACGTTTCCTGTAGTTGCAGATCAGACCTGCACAACGATCTGGAGTAATTTTGGACCACTCCTCTTCACAAAACTGTTTCAGTGTAGCAATATTCTTGGGATGTCTGGTGTGAATCACTCTCTTAAGGTCATGCCACAGCATTTCAATCGGGTTGAGGTCAGGACTCTGACTGGGCCACTCCAGAAGGTGTATTCTGTGCTGTTGCAGCCATTGTTTTGTTGAACTACTTGTATGCTTTGGGTCATTGTCCTGTTGCATCACCCATCCTCTGTGGACCTTCAGTTGGCGGACAGATGGTCGTACGTTTTCCTGCAAAATGTCTTGATAAACTCTGGAATTCATTTTCCCATCAATGACAACAATCCGCCAGGCCCTGAGGCAGCAAAGCAGCCCCAAACCATGATGCTCCCTCCGCCATGTTTTACAGTGGGGATGAGGTTTTGAACTTGGTGTGCTGTGCCTTTTTTTTTCCACACATAGTGTTGTGTGTTCTTCCCAAACAACTCAATCTTGGTTTCATCTGTCCACAGTATATTTTGCCAGTAGTGCTGTGGAACATCCAGGTGCTCTTTTGCAAACTTCAAACGTGCTGCAATATTCTTTTTGGATAGCAATGGCTTCCTCCGTGGTGTCCTCCCATGTACTCCATTCTTGTTTAATGTTTTCCTTATTGTAGATGTGTCAACAAAAATGTTAGAATGTGCCAGAGATTTCTGTAGGTCTTTAGCTGACACTCTGGGATTCTTCTTTACCTCATGCAGCATTCTGCGCTGTGCTCTTGCAGTCATTTTGACAGGACGATCACGCCTAGGGAGAGTAGCAACAGTGCTAAACTTTCTCCATTTGTAGACAGTCTGTCTTACCGTGGACACATGAACATCTAGGCTTTTGGAGATACTTTTGTAACCCTTTCCAGCTTCATGCAAGTCAACAATTCTTGATCGTAGGTCTTCTGAGAGCTCTTTTCTGCGGGGCATGGTTCACATCAGACAGTGCTTCTTGAAACCAGTAAACCCAAAACAGGTATGTGTTTTTTAAGGGCAGGACAGCTGTCAGCAACACATCCAATATCATCACACTGATTGGAGTCACAGTTGGCTCACTCCTGGCTCCAATTAGCTCTGGGAGAAGTCATTAAGCTAGGGCCTCACATACTTTTTCCTCCCTGCACTGTGAATGTTTACATGTTATGTGCAATTAAACCATGGCAACATCTAATGTTTGTGTAGTATTATGTTCAGCAGACTGTGTTCTTCTATTGTTGTGACTTAGATGACGTTCAGAGCACATTTTATGCCCAATTCATGCAAAACTCCACGTAATCCCAAGGGGTTCACATACTTTTTCTTGCAACTGTATATACATGTGGGGTTTTTTTTTTTTTCGTTTTTTATTTTTAATAAATTGCCAAGATTTCAAAACAAACTTATTTCATGTAGTCGTTATGGGGTATTGTTTGTAGAATGTTGAGGAAAAAAATAATTTAATCCATTTTGGAGTAAGGCTGTAACATAGCAAAATGCGGCAAAAGCTCTGTGAATACTTTCTGGATGCACTGTAGGCTTTTATGGAGTTGAGTTTAGGAGCTTTGGCAAAAAAATGCCAAAAGCTCCTAAACTCGAGTTTAGGAGATGCTCGTGTACATGAAGCCTAATGCTTCTACTTTCCCTGATCTATCACAGACTGGGGGAGGGATGAGACCAGTAAGTGCTACTTAAATGCAGCAGAGAAACATCGTGCCCTGCTAGAGTGGGCTGTGCTGGGTAACAAAGCTGTATAGATCTCTGGACTGGATAAACAGAGATACAGACCCTTTGGCAAGATAAAAATCTCCCATTTATGTATTTCATCTGTGCATTTAACTGTTTGTCTGGAGTTCAGCTTTAAGACCGCTTCAATCTCAGTTTGAGCATTTCTATAATTTCCAGCTGTACTTACAAAATTACTTTCGGTAATGCCAGCGGAATGAGATGCTATGAAACAGATATAACTCCAATAACATCAACCTGATTTTAAAAAAAGTATGAACTTCAAGTGTCCACCCACAGGAGGCAATGAAACACCCCCATTACCCACGCGGCAGGCGCTGAAATGCTTGATGGCAATTAAGATCCATTTGTTTTCATGAGTATCATTCAAGTGCAGGAAATCTACAACTGTATCATTAATATTCACTTAGTTACTGCAACTTGCTGCACTGATAACACAAAGTACCCTACAGAAGAGTCTACGGAGCCAGTGCGCAAACAATTAATCATCCTGCCAATATATCCCTTGATGCACTAAAAAATGAGCAACAGCTATAAAATAGACATTAAGATCACAGTTTGACAAATATTCTTCTTTGGAAAAGTAACAAGCAGCCGTGTTCCCATCCGTTCTAATTTATGGCAACGTTTTCTCCTGTGCAGAGTCTATCCTCTCTATACCACTTAAATATTCCCGGGTACAAATATACAGTTTCTGACATTATTCCTACAGGGTCTCTAAAATCCCCAATGCTGTTGTTATATGTCTTCCATATATTGCTGAGAGTGGCATCATTGCTTGTCACACAACACAGCAATTGAGTATTAACTCCTTTACTCCTTTGAGAGCCAGTAGGAAGAATTCCTGATCATTAGGCACTGTGATTGGCTGTAAAATGCTGACATCATTGAGAGCTCACGATGGACATTAGGTCCCACCTGTCCTGATGCGCCATATATTTATTTATTTCAGGTACTTATATAGTGCTGTCAATTTATGCAGTGCTTTACATATATATTGTACATTCACATCAGTCCCTAACCCTCCAGGGGTATACAATCTAAGGTCCCTAACTTACATTTATACATACACATCTCCCTGATGAAGCCACGTGACCCTGTGGCGTAACGCGTAGGGGTGGGGCTCTGACGTCACCATGTTCTGTCGGCTTGTCTACGGCGAGTATAGGAAGTGTGCAGAGCACACACAAAGGCTTTTTATCACAGGCACATCTTAACTGTTTTATATGTGAGTGGGACTAATATTTGAACAATAAAATGTTTAAAAGGCTAAGGTACTATTTCTTCTTCTTTTCTTTGACAACATATATGTGGAGTTCTGGAGGGGATATAAAGAGAGATAGACCCCTGGAGGTGAGAGTGAGATATCCATCCATCCATATCCATTACAGGGAGCATCATTTTGGAGAACCACCAGGTGGATTATCAAGATATTGCAACGTGGAATCATCTGAGAAGGATTTTTGGAGCAGGAATAGTTGCATCTGTTCTTTCAAGACAAAAAGCAATTTTAGCCTAAATTTATTGGCTAAAAAGGAGGTGAGCGCATAATATAGCAATATTCATTGGTTTTTTTCACCCATTGGATGTCACCCATTTTTTCACCCATTGGATGTCACAAGTTTTTTCCATATATTACGAGGACTGTTCACTTAATACGGACATTTTTTTGAGGTTATAATTGTTTATTTGGTTTATTGGATTCCATTGAGGAAATGTTATAATTTTGTTTTGGTCATCATATTTTATATATTTTTTGGTTTTGTTAATAATCAGGTTTATAATTTGATTACGAACACAAGTCACAGATGAATATAAGTTCGTTTTAAGTATTAATTTTATTATCACATTATATTATGGGTAAACACTATTAACAGCACCATTGTTAATATTTGGATTGAGGTGTCAGCACTATTTATGAGTTAGTGTAAGGAGCTAGCGAACCACATGTGCATTTTTTTTTTGATTGATTGATTCAAGCACTTTTGAATTTCACCATATTAGCTCACAAGTATTACTAGCATCACTATTACACATATTAGGGACAATTTAGACAGGATCCAATGAACCTACCAGCATGTCTTTGGAATGTGGGAGGAAACTGGAGTACCCGGAGGAAACCCATGCAGGAACAGGGAGAACATGCAAACTCCAGGCAGGTGGAGCTGTGGCTGGGATTTGAACCAGCAACTCTAGCACTGTCAGGCAGAAGTGCTAACCATTTAGCCACTGTGTCACCTGCTTATATATACTCATTAAAACCCCCAAAAATAGTATAAGTGACTCAATGCCGTGCAGAACCAAAGCTTCCTAGTGATAAATTCTCATCTGCCATGCAATATCACATAAAATCATATAATAAAGTGTATTAGAACATGCGTAGAACATATGTGTTTATGTCATCACAAAATATCTGTAACAATACTCAAACTAAATCTTATAATAAAGTATGTTCACTGGACATGTGTGTATCATGCGTAAAATATATGCATTTAACTCATCACCATATACAGTACCTTGAAAAAGTATTCATACCCCTTGAAATTTTCCACATTTTGTCATGTTACAAACAAAAATGTAAATGTATTTTATTGGGATTTTATGTAATAGACCAACACAAAATGGCGCATAATTGTGAAGTGGAAGGAAAATAATAAATGTTTTTAAATTTAAAAAAAAATTAATATCTGAAAGGTATGGTGTCCATTTGTATTCAGCCCCCTTTACTCTGATACCCCTAGCTAAAATCTAATGGAACCAATTGCCTTCAGTAATCTAATTAGTAAATATAGTCCACGTGTGAGTAATTTAATATCAGTATAAATACAGTTGTTCTGTGACACCTTCAGAGGTTTGTTAGAGAACATTAGTGAACAAACAGCATCATGAAGGCCAAGGAACACAACAGACAGGTCAAGGATAAAGTTGTGGAGACATTTAAAGCAGGGTTAGGTTGTAAAAAAATATCCCAAGCTTTGAACATCTGTTCAATCCATCATTCAAAAATGGAAAGTGTATGGCACAACTGAAAACCTGCCAAGGCATGGCAGTCCACCTAAACTGACAGGCCGGGCAAGGAGAGCATTAATCAGAGAAGCAGCCAAGAGGCCCATGGTAACTCTGGAGGAGCTGCAGAGATCCACAGCTCAGGTGGGAAAATCTGTCCACAGGACAATTATTAGTTTTGCACAGGGGCGGACTGACAACTCATGGGGCCCCGGGCAATAAGGGATCATGCGGCCCCTGTGTCCTTGCCCAAACTCAAAAAAGCCTATGAAAAAGGTACCAGGGGCATCTCATGGGGCCCCCTACTGACCCCGGGCCCTCAGGCAGTGCCCGAGTTTCCAAATGGTCAGTCCGCCCCTGGTTGTGCACTGCACAAATCTGGCCTTTATGGAAGAGTAGCAAGAATAAAGCCAATGTTGAAAGAAAGTCATAAGAAGCACTGTTTGCAGTTTGCAAAAAGCTATGTGGGGGGGACACAGCAAACATGTGGAAGAAGATGCTCTGCCTCATTCCACTTCACAATTATGTACCACTTTGTGTTGGTCTATCACATAATATCCCAATAAAATACATTTACGTTTTTGGTTGTAACATGACAAAATGTGGAATATTTCAAGGGGTATGAATACTTTTTCAAGGCACTGTATCTGAAACAATCCACACCCATAACTACAAAACATAAAACTAGATCTTATAATAAAGTATGTTCAGTGGACATGCATGTATCATATGCGTATATATCAAAATAGAATCATGCAGAAAACACTATTTATGCGCTTAACTCATCACCATATACTGTATCTGAAACGATCCACACCCATAACTACAAAAGATAAAACAATGGTAAATTCCAAGTGTCCATATATTTTCATAGGAATCCTCTATGTTCAAAAATCCAACCGTGCAATCAATCAAATATGTGCTACATGGTGTGCTCTTCGTTTCTAAAATCTTTGTTTTTAGGATCACCACATGTAGATACCCATCCACCGACAATAATATGCTCTCACCTTTTTGATAGACCTCACAACAAGGTCTCATGCACCTGCCCCTTGTAGTGGGGTCACCTATATCACAAGAGTAATGGCTTCCTCCAGGTCGCTGGGGCTTCTCAATCCATCTCCATCATCAGCAATCCTTGGTGGAATGTTTTCAATAAACTCAAAACAAAGAAGAAAATATAGTGCTCTCCACTTAAAACTCACCACTTATTGAAACAAATATAGTACACTCAGCTTGTTGGTGCACACATCCAATGCACATGGAATACAGGCTTTTGTAGTTTAAGCCAACCAACAAATTGGCCGACCATGTACTTCCAGTTTGTGCAGCGTGATGTTACCGGCTCCTCCCATGATGTTGTTATATGTCTTCCATATTATGTTGAGAGTGGCATCATTGCTTGTCACACAGTGCAGCAATAGAGTTTTAACCCCTTTATGCCTGTGAGAGCTAGTAGGAAGGAATCCTGATCAATAGGCACTGTGATTGGCTTTATAATGCTAACATCATTGAGAGCCCATGATGGACATTAAGGCCCACCTGCCCTGATGCGCCATACAGTAAATGCTTATTGATGTTGTAAAGAAGTTAAATATGTTTGGTATATTAATTATACTAATAAAACAACATTTATAAAAAAAAACTTCAGATAATAGGTACAGTTCCAGGAATGATGTTTAAAGTAGATGTAAACCAATAGTAGACTACTGGAAAATGATAAAGAGCAGCCCCGGAAACTTTCAAAGGGCTGCACAATAGCAGCACATTTTCGTACCACAATGCCTCAAAAAATTGGGTCCTGTTGCATGTTTTGCAGTGCATCGCAATGCACACTGAAGAAGTTGAAGTAAAATAAACCCCAGCATTGGTGTCAGTGAATGCAATGAAAACCACTGGCATTGGTGTCAGTGGACACAATAATAACGTCCAACACCGGTGAATTTATTTATTTATTTCAGGTACTTAAAATAGCGCCGTCAGTTTACGCAACAGTTTACATATATATTGTACGTTCACATCAGTCCCTAACCCTCAAGGGGCGTACAATCTAAAGTTCATTAATAACTCCCAACATTGGTGTCAGTGGATGCAATTGTGATGATCGCGGAGTCAGACCCCAGCCCTTCTCACCAAACTCGTGACCGAAGGACTAGCCAATCTAAAACTGCGCTGTCACGTGCGTAACAATGCCACGCCCAGCTGCACCCTGCACAAAGATTTTCCAGCTAATGGACCACAGCCTGTGTGCCGGCAGCCTGGGAGCGATTGTTACTGGGTCAGGTTAATTACGCAATTAACCCTTTACACTGCCACCACCTCCTTTTTGTACAGAGAAAGAGGAAACTCGGCAATATCAGCAATAACACTATGATGTTTGCATAAGCGTCGGTATACCACTGTCACCGCAGGCAGTGATATACCGAAGTTTAGAACACACACAGTAGTGCTCTTCAGAGGCAGGGGTGCTTAGTTTGCATTAAAGAGCTTTAGAAACAGTTCAACACTTTCAGAAAGTAAGATTTATTACTAAAAGGTCAAAAGGGTGCAATAAAAATATTTACAGAAAAAGATGTAGCCAATATATATTTATATAAATATATATATAAATATACAGAGAACAATAGCACAGTAAAGAGATAACAGAAAGACGTTTAGAGGGATAAAGTACTTGCCGTCAGCCTTGGGTTAAGGAGGTCAGGTTTCAGAGCCAAAAGGGTCTTATCTACCAAAGTTAGTTTCGATGTTAAAAGGGAGATTCTTCAACTTCAACTCAGCTTTGCTTACCTTCAAGAATCACAGCCTTTATCTCGGAACTCAGCAGGGTGTCTCCCTGAAGCAGAGAACCAATCGCCTCATTTGGGCGGGTGTGGCAGGCGGAGACCAAAGCTATGACCAAAAATCCCTCCTAGCTTATATTATGGTTTATAACTTACTCTGGATACATATAACATACTATCCACAAGTAGATTAATATGCAGAATCTTCTGCTGAACGTCTACATATGAAATATGAGATACCAGCTTGGATGGTTAAGGAGATATAATTTTCTGCTCTCCTGTATATGCCAGCTAGGGGGTGTAATATACCAGGCAACTTGTCTTAAAGTGAGCCGTCCAAATATGTGCTCCCTGTTTATGTAATTATGTCCTATTTGAAGATATATAATTATATGGAAAAGTGAGTTTTTAAATGTAAGTCTGTTTTTACGACTACCTGGAATGTCTTTGAAGCTCCGTGAGGGCTGGTTTATGGTTTTACGATCCCTTCTCCGCAAGAGTCTTGCAGACATTGGGGCACCAACTAGTAAGGTTTATAGCCATGACACCCTCCCAATGAGTTTGTTGCCTGTGATCTCTGTCATCATCCAGACCACATGTCACTCAAGAGAGAGGGAGAGGGGATATCGGAGGAATCTGATTTGGGAGAGAGAGATACAAAATGGAGGGGTTTGGGGCAAAATGGATGACCGCGTCCATCTCTGTGTGCATGATTGCTATAGCAATAACCCCCAACACTGGTGTCAGTGAATGCAATAATAACTCCCAACATTGGTGTCAGTGCTATTAACATTCACGCAGTGAAAGTTAACCCGTAATCTCCCCCCTTCACATTGGTGGTCATAGCAGTAAAAGTTAAACTACCATCCTCCCCCCCCGCATTGGGGCTCATAACAAGTTAATCTTCCTATCCCCCCTGTATTGGTGGTCATGGTAGTAATAGTTAACCCCCTCCACCTTAGTAATCATGGAAGTGAAAGTAAACCCCCATATTGGTGGTCATGGTAGTGAAAGTGTTAGCTCCCGCATATTGGTGGTCATGGCAGTGAAATGTTAGCCCCCCCCCATCTCCCCTGTATTAGTGGTCATGGCAGTGAAATGTTAATGCCCCATCTCCCCTGTATTGGGGGTCATGGCAGTGAAATGTTAACTCCCCCATCTCCCCTGTATTGGTGGCCATGAAAGTGTTATCCCTCCCATCTCCATATTGGTGGTTATGGCAGTGAAAGTGTTAACCCCCCCCCCGGATTGGTGGTCATAGCAGTGAAAGTTTTAACACCCCCCTCCTTCCTCTTGCACCAGTAGTCATAGCTGTGAAATTGTTAACTTCACCCCATTGGTGATCACTACCCATAGCAACAAAAAAAATGTGTGTATATATTCCAAAAATGCATAAACATGCTCAAGTGTGGATCCAGGCTAATGGTCACTTTCCAGGAGTCAATGTATTAGCTTGGTTACTTTTAGAGGAAGCGTCCCATCATCACTACAACATTTTCGAACTGAATCCTTTTGCAACACAAACTTTTATGCAAAGAAGAAGATCCAAAACAGGTATGAGAGCTACACAATTGCCTAAAACTCAATTGCCTACAATAAAAATAATATTTTCTAATCTATTGGAAAATCGGCAAGTTGGATATTTGCCAGTTTCTTGTCCAATTTTGCTATCTTTTTTTTTTGCACATACAACAAACCAATTATCTTGTACGTTTGTCAAATCCTCCTCAGAATCGATGAGCTTTAGTTTCCATGTGGCTCCAGCATGTGTATACATTCCAAAGCTCTGATCCAACCACAAGTTTGTCTGAGCTGATTTAGAGGGATCAGTGTTTAGGATGGCATGCTTATACAAGGCCAAGGCACTTGTGGGTTTATGTCTTAGACAGCGAGTTAAGGAAGGCAGCAGTGCCGAAAAACAGCTTGTCGCACTATATCTCAAAGTAGAGGAGAGGTTCTGCAATAAAGAAGGGCCTTTGACAGTCTGAGTTAATTGTTATTGCCTGATAATATATAATGCTCTATTGTTTTTACTGAATTGTCTAGGGCCAGCCTATTTTTCCCTATAGGGGGGTGAATAAGAATGGTGCATATGTACTGTCAAGACAGTTTCAGTGGAGATGTGCATGTCACTGAATGAAACCATATCATCTCATAATGCAAACAGCGTGACCCAATTTTCGCAAATGCTTCATGGTAATGCATGCCTTTCTGCAACACGTGATAACATGCATTTCTGCGTTGTGGTGCCATTCATTTTGAAATGCACCCCAACTCACTAAGGCAATACATCTCAATGGTGGCATGATAGGGTCACATCTGATTTTTGGCACAATGGAGTGAGTTGCATCCCAATAATCTCAATGGGCTTCCTTAACACAACACACATTAACAGACAGGCATTAACGCTCCACAAAGAAGTAAATGGGTCTTAAAACTGAGAAATATAAATGAGTACAAACCTGGAGTTGTTGGCCAACATAATGCCTATTAAGTTTTCACTTATGGCTATATGAATGCGAAACAAAAAAATCGGATTGAGCATAAAATTGTTGTTACCCTCAGCAACCAAGTTATTTTCTTTCATTATAGTATAGAGAACAATACTTCTGTTCTTTTTTTTCCACAGTAGATCTTCAACAAAAACAACCATTGCTCTGTGTAACACAAAGGTAGCCAATAGACAGCACAACTATATAAAAATATGAAATCTGATCATGAACATATAATTTAAATGAAAACACAGCTTGCAAAAGAAAACTATACTTACCCGCTTCACCTTTGTCCTCAGAATATTTTTCTCTGTGCAGACCAAAGCTGCCAGCAGAATCTTGAGCATCTGATACACTTCTGGCTGTGCCAGATGCCTGGTCCCCCACTACTTGCTGTGGTTCTACCAGCTGACTGTAGATTGAACCACAGTAGGCAGAGGGAGGTAGAATTGAGCACGGCGAAAATTTTTGTTTGTTTTGGATGCATATGTTAAGTAAAGAATGTCATTTCATCATACAGTATTTGTTGTGTTCATCCGTTTAGTTTTCGGCATTCATTTCATATCTTTGGTATTCTTTTCATAGATTTGTTGATCTGGGTGGAATCCAAAAATATTGCAGTTTTTTCGGAAGATTGCTATATATTTTGGGTGGATTCGATATTTATATATCAAAGCTATTCGGAAGAATTAGATATTTTTGGACGCAACAGAACAAATACTGCAAAATTCTGCGGCCCAAATTTTTCAAACCTATGTAAGAATTGAATTAAACTGTGCAACTGAACTGATTGACTGACTGTGACAATTAAAATTCAATTTAAATCACAAATTTACTTGAATCCGAATTATCAAATGAATTTGAAAATTGTGTTAATTTCCCCAGCTCAAACTACTATTGCATCATATGACATCATTCGAATGAAACAAATGCATTTGTTAATTTTCTAAATTTAGTTATAACTTTTTTCAGATTTGTTGGCATTCATTACTATGTCCATTTAGAGAATTGTATACATCAGAATCTCAAAAAATCTAATTTTCGTCCGAAAATCAATTAGTTAAGAAACTAAACGCACATGTCTTGAGAGAGGACACAGACATCCAACACCAGATGCTGCAGATTCGGCTGATGGAATTGCTGTATAAAAAAAGCAAAAATTTGAAGAACAGGAGGCAGAACTGTAGAATTATATATGGTCATCTATTTCAGACTGTGCTCTGCTTTATTTTTTTAGATTGTCAGATTTGCTTTAAACTGGTTTCTAACTGTACAGTCTGCAGTAGCCTGTTTTGCTGGGATGGTGCATTAAAGACCTCTGAGCTAAAACTTGAAGAATTGGATTTTATACAGGCTGCATTATACTGAAGAGAATTTATTGTCCAGATGGAGATGGAAAATGTTCCCTCTTAATGAAGTGGAGAGTCCAGGAATTAAAGTATCCTTCCCATAACTCGACTTAGGATTCAGTATGTGACACGTTACTGTGTTTAAATGGAGAACAACTGGAAACATATTGGTTATATAATGGGGCTGTTAACCTTTTCAGTGATAAGCTACGTTTGCTTTAGTAGGAAGGGGGCTTCTTTTGGATGAGTAAAATTAAATTGATGTCACAGAAGAAGCTTCACAATGACTTTCCTAAAGTTTTAATAACTGGAACTTTTCTATGATGCTGGGGGACCATGAATGGTTTAGTTTTCAGTATCCTCAGCGGCACTATTTAGTTGGCTTTAAATGAGGTTATTTAAAGGAGAGCTCAGCTTAAAAAAACTGCCTTGAGAGAGAAATGCTAGATGTTTGCCTGCCAAGCTAATGCTTTGGCTTTAACTATGTCACTGACATAAAGCAAGTATCCAGCCAGCCAGCTGTGCACAACAACAACTGGTGCAACTCAGGCCACATCAGTGACTTTTTTCTTTATTCCAGTATACAGTATGTTTACTTTTCATAATGGCCTACAGAAACCCCAAAACGTGTTTTAAAACGTAACTCCAGGTAAATAAGTAAATACACAGATTTTGTATTTCAGCCCATCCAGTCCTCAGATTTACACAGTTTTGTCCAACAGCATTGCCGTGTATAACAAAGAAGGGGGGCCTGGTTCTTCTATGCTGTGGTTTCACTTGCACCTACTGGTCCACTAGTCACTCTGCTTTCTCCTTGCCTCCTTTAAAGAATTCCAGGTACAGATATTTGTCTATAGTTACATTGGTCCAGCTTGATCCACTGTATATGCATATACCATACCTGTGGGATCCCTGGAACTGGAAACCACTGCAGTAGGCAGTCCTACCATTGCTTCTGGGTCTCAAGCCAAGTGGCTGTCCTGCTACATTGTGTACACAGGAGATCAGCTGCTGTGCTTGGGCACCATTCACAGAATGCTTTAATGTTCTCAATGAATGCAAAGCATTTTCTGATTGGATGAGGTGATATCCTCACCCTACCTCTCCACCTCCTCTTAATTCTTAAAGTGGTTCTAAAGCCTTGTTATTTTCTTTAAAATAGTAAACACATCATACTTATGTGCTCTGTGCAATGGGTTTGCACAGAGCAGCCCCAATCCTCCTCTTCTTGGGTCCCCCACCTGCGTATCTAGCTCCTGCCGCTTGCTGAGTGCCCCCAGAGCAAACTGCTTCCTCTGAGGGCACTAGTGTGTGCCCACTCCTGAATCAGCTCTGTGGGTCCATGGGACACACAGAGCCTGGCTCAGTCCAGCCCCCCGCTCCTTCCTCACTGGCTGTGATTGACAGCAGAGGGAGCCAATGTCTCCTGCTGCTGTGTCTCAGCCAATGTGGAGACGTTGTCCCAGGAGAGCCTTGGCTCTCATGCACATCACTGGATCAGGCTCAGGTAAGTATTAGGGGGGGGGGGCGGCACTTCAAAGAATGCATGAAGGTAAAAACCTTCAGGATTTAGAAACATTTAATGATAATGTGATAGAAATTGGCAGCAGGAACGTTTTGCATTAGAAATGTAAGTCAATCAAAGTAAAAACACCAGCCCTCAAATCTTCATGCTCCACAATGAAAACCAGTGTCTGTCACTTGCTGAGGTGCAGCCCTCTGAGGATCGGGGAATCATAACCCTGACAAAAGTAAACACAAGAGGGTGCACTCTCCTCGTGCATTACCATGGTAACACATTTTGAGGAAGGGAGTCTGTCTCCTGAAACGTGTCAACCAATTTCAACCGGATAGTTGTTCCACAGGACCCCTGTAGTCTGCGACTGAAAGATTTGACTTCATATCTGTTTTTATAGTCCTTTTGTGAGTATGCACTTATCACTTATTTTCAAATACATTTTTTTTCTACCACGGTAATGCACGAGGAGAGTGCGTCCTCTTGTGTATTCTTTTGCGTTAGAAATGTGCATGACAAAAAAAAATCAGTTTTGTTTATTATTCATTCATGAAGTCAATCATTTTGTTCTCTCATGATTTAAATAATTTCTTCTTTAATTTGTTTCAATTGTTTGGATTTGTTTTGTATATTCATTGTTCTAAATCGATTTGCATTTTCTGAATTTAGTTTGGAAGATTCGGATTCGTTCATTATGCTTTCAATGCGACTTTACATTGTGACTTCAATGCGACTTGGATGCCTTGTGACTTGCTTGCAACCTGCTTGTGATTTTGATGTGGCTTGCTTGTGACTTTGATGTTTTGTGATTTTGTCCAATCACAACCATATAGAGTTTGAGACATTTTATTGAACTTACAAAACCCTCTTAGTCGATGAATATGAATGAATTTGTTTTCATTATAATTTATTTCTGATTTGTTGAAATTCTTTACTATTGTGATTTGGAAATTCGGATACATCCGAATCTCCGAATTCTGAACATTTTGTCCAAATTTCAATTCATAATAAAAACAATTACACATGTCTATTTTGCATCAGTGAAAACACAGACAGCCTCAGCAAACTACTGGCCAATTTCTTCCTGCAGGTCAAAGCAGGTTTATTACTGAAAAACCATGTGTTTCTGCTAAAACTACCGGGGAAAAGACTGAAATGAGTCAGATAGGGTCCTGTTGCTGTGTGTACGCTACGCTAATTGTAAAAGAAAAAAATCAATGCCACAGGGAAAAATGTGCTGCCAATGTACGGTGTCACTGTGAATGTTCATATAAATTGTGCTGTTCTTTACAACTAGTACAACTTTAAAGCTGTATTAAACACTGTATTTTTATTTTAACCCCTTCACACCAACAGTATGCATATATGCAGCCCTACAGAACTGGGCTTTTTTTCCGTGGATCACAGTGTGCAGATACTGGGCTGTTACCAGGCTGCTTGGGTCCCATACTAACGATTGGGACCCATGACTCCTGGTTCCAGATCACCTGATTGCTGTGATAGCTTTTAATTGGTGTGTATTTTTACACAGTTTGTATATTTACACAGTGTGTATTTTTCTCTCTGAATGGGGCGAGAAACATTGCTTCTCTCTCTCATGCAGAGAGAATGTAAACAAAAGTGTGTAGTAAAAAATAAATAAAAGAAAGAAAAGAAAAGAAAAGAAAAGAAAAAAATAAAGAATAATATCTAGATGAATGTTAGATCTACAGTAGGTCAGTTCCAGGGTTAGTGTTAGGGTCATGTAAAGGTTAAAGGTCAGGGTCAAAGGTCATAATTAGTAAATTTTGGGCAGGATTTCTTAAAGTACTTTTGAATGTAGTATTAGTGTCAGCATCAGGGTGTTTTAGGTAGGATAAATAAAAAAGCAAAATGTGCACTGTTTTGTTTTTGGGCCTTACTATGTGTAGCGCCCACTAGGTGGTACTAGTGTAAGATAAATAAATTTTTGGCTTATGGTAGTGAGTGAGCCTGAATTACTGCGGGTTCAGTGTAAGGTCAGGTTGGATGACTTGTCAGTTTGGGACTGTTCTGGGTTCTGGAGGTCCATGGAGGCTTCCAGAAGCCAGTAGGCGGAAGGGTGGAGACCCTAATCTGCATATTAATGGAAGTCTGACCAATCCCAGGCTAAGAGGCCCTGGTAATGTGGTAGACTAGCCCATAACTATGAGAGAGAGCCATGCTAACAGGGGAGTCAGGTGGAAGATGCATTGCTGTGTGGCCTGGGAGGGAGACCCAGAGGAGGGGGGGGGGGGAGTTCTGCTTCCAGGCTGGATGCTGGAAGCTGAGGAGAAGCTGAATGAGGGAGCCCCAGGGAGTGAGGAGGGAGTGACGTCATCGTGGCTTGGCCATTCAAGCAGCTGCAGCCTGCGAACCCAGAAGGAAGACCGGGAGAAGATGGAAACCTCTGCAGCAGTGACAGCGCACTGATGTAGGGCTTTGTTTCAAGGTAATTCTTTTATAATGTGCTAGTATGCAATACATTACTAGCACATTATGTATTTACCTTGTAGGGTTTTTTTAAGCTTTACTACTGCTTTAAGGCATTCCCCAAGCATGCTATTTAAAGAATTTGTGTATTTTTAATATTGCCCTTGAAGTCACATAAAAAGACCCTCAGACAGTAGTTTGCCTATCAGCCCCAAATATGGTCAGAATATACAAACACCATTCAACCCATATAGACTTCAATGGGATTCAACCCTAACTTCTGGTTTGCCAAAGCTCAAACGGGATTCCCCAAACCCTTTTGAGAATTGAACCCAGACAGATTCACTCATCAAATGCAATGTTCCCAAAAGATTACAAAGAATCAAGAACTGACATTTTTTAAAGAATATATTTTATTAAATGTTTCATTATTAATTACAGTTAATTAATATCCCTTCTGCCAATAGAAAAATATCAGAGGTAGATGTACCTTATGTTTATCAGAATCATAGCATATACTGTAGTGGGGTAATTCATAAATGATACATTACATATTAAGGGAAGAAGGCAATATATCTCAATGTATTTATTATAGGGGTGGGGGTGTTCAATTCCTACTACCCCACAGTGGCAATCAGAGCGTAATGAGAAGTTTTAGGGGGCATTCCAGGGGGTAGATACATCAGCAAATACAATGGCAAATAATAATGTGTTATAAGAAGTTTTGCATATCGGACAGACATTTGGTCCACCTTGCAGGAATAGCTGGGTAAGTATCATGAAATTTAGCTGCTAATTCTTCTATTTTCTTTACAAGGTTGAATTCCTTAGTAAATTCCCCCCTATCAATGCACAAAGTTTGTACTTTCATTGATACTTCTTATTGCCTAACCTAAGTTATTAAGTTGCAAGCTTTATGGACTTCCCTTCTGTGGATTTTAGAACCTTTCAGAATTTTATAAATCCTGAGGAAGGGACTTAAGGAAGGCCCCAAAAGCCGGCATCTCAGTCCCCTTAAAGGGTAATTCCATTTTTGTGCGGGAAAAATAGCAAATAAAACATATATAGCATTTACAATTGCTACAGTAGTCAAGCTGTAATATATGGTTATTAAAAATTATCTTTCATTTTCAATCTGCAGTACTCTAAAATGTAATACAACATGGCAATCTGGAGGTGTTCTGTACACAGTTGGTGTATGGAATGCCCCCAGAGGTGTCATTTCCTGCTTGTGTGATTGGCTCGCTTATTTTCCCAGAAGTCTTCACTAAGATTCAAGTCAGACTTTAAGCAACCTCTGCGGCAAACATTTCATTTTGGTGAGATACTTCCAAAGGGTTAATGATGTCTAAAAGGATTCAGACACTGTAATTTGCCTCATTAGAAGACTGTGAGTGCATCAGCTGATTAATAATGAAAAAGTCCCTCACATTCACTTTCACTGTGATACAAAGAAGCAGATATCTTTTCTTTCAGAGCAACAAAACGTAGGATTCTGCAACAGTGTGTTAATATCCCTGCAATGTATATAGATAACCCAGAGAGGATTGGTTTGTTTTCAAACAAAAGTGGAGCTAATGGAGGGGTGAATCTCCCCAGTGAGGGCAAATGAAGGAGTGAATTTCCCCAGTGAGGACAAAAAGAAGGGATGAAACTCCCCAGTGAGGACAAATGGAGGGGTGAAACTTCCCAGTGAGGACAACTGGGGGGGCACACTCCCCAGTGCAGACAAATGGAAGGGTGAAACTCTCCAGTGAGGACAAATGGAAGGGTGAATCTCCAAAGTGAGGGTAAATGGAGGGGTGCATATCCCCATTGAGGACAAAAAGAAGGGGTAAAACTCCCCATTGAGGACAAATGGAGGGGTGAATCTCCCCAATGAAGACAAAAGGAGAGGTGTAACTCCCCAGTGAGGACAAATGGAGGGGTGAAATTCCCCAGTGAGGACAAATGGAGGGGTGAAATTCCCCAGTGAGGACAAAAAGAAGGGGTGAAACTCTCCAATGAGGACAAATGGAGGGGTGAAACTCCCCAGTGAGGATAAATGGAGGGGTGAAATTCCCCAGTGAGGACAAAAAGAAGGGGTGAAACTCTCCAATGAGGACAAATGGAGGGGTGAAACTCCCCAGTGAGGACAAATGGAGGGGTGAATCTTATCCTTGAGGGCAAATTTAGGGGTGAATCTCCCCATTGAGGACAAATGGAGGGGTGAATCTCCCCAGTGAGGACAAGAAGGGTGAAACTCCCCAGTGAAGTCAAAAATAAGGGGTGAAACTCCTCAGTGAGGACAAATGGAGGGGTCAATCTCCCCAGTGAAGACAAAAGTAGGTGTGAAACTCTTCAGTAAGGACAAGTGGAGGGGAGAAACTCCCCAGTGAGGACATTTGGAGGGATGAATTTCCCCAGTAAAGACAAATGGAAGGGTGAATCTCCCCAGTGAGGACAAATGGAGGGGTGAATCTCCCAAGTGAGGACAAATGCGGGGTGAAACTCTCCAGTGAGGACAAAAGGAGGAGTGAAACTCCCCAGTGAGGACAAATGGAGCGGTGAAACTCCCCAGTGAGGACAATTGGAGGGATGAATCTCCCCAGTAAAGACAAATGGAAGGGTGAATCTCCCCAGTGAGGACAAATGGAGGGGTGACTCTCCCCAGTGAGGAAAAATGCAGGATGAAACTCCCCAGTGAGGACAAAAGGAGGCATGAAACTCCCCAGTGAGGACAAAAGGAGGCATGAAACTCCCCAGTGAGGACAAATGGAGGGGTGGAATCTCCCCAGTGAGGACAAATGGAGGGGTGGAATCTCCCCAGTGAGGACAAATGGAGGGGTGAATCTCTCCAGTGAGAAAAAATGGTGGCGTGAAACTCCCCAGTGAGAAAACATGGAGGGGTGAAACTCCCCAGTGAGAACGAATGGAAGGGTGAATCTCCCCAGTGAGAACACACTGCAATAAAAGATTGACAAAAGGTTTAACCCTTCCTTGTTCTATCAAATAAAAGGTTTTGCTTTTACATACTCTTTAGGTTAGCCACACTATAAACTATAAACTTTGCACATCTTTTTAAACACCCAGTTTAAGTTTGGTTTCTGTTGATTAGCGTTTCTATTGAATGGTAAGTGTTTCATTTCACAGTTTCACCTTGGAATATTGACAGGTCTGTGCCTTGTATTTTGCCAGGCTGTCATCTAACTACTCCACCTTGATATTCTCTATCCCTATTGTATGTGATTGAAATGTCACTGAATGACGATTTCTGCTGCACAGACACTGAACACGTAGGGCATCTGCCACAATGCTCTTTTCTAACCTTTCAATGGATACATTGGAATGCAGGACAGGCACCCCACACAAAAGCCAATTTTTTTCTTTGTTGGTATAGCATGATGCAGCCTTGACTTAACTGGTTAAGGTGGGGGAAGGTGCGTTATGTTGGTACAGTTTGGTAAAATAGAACAAGACAAGTTTGACAAAGAAATTGAAATGCTGCTTTCTAAGTCCCTCAAGGACAGAAACTTTATCATTATATTTCCTAGAAGAAAGACTGAATGCATTTGTGATGACGAGGATAAGCATCTCTATAAGCCTTAATGTCATTGTAAAATTAAAGATGAACTCCAAGCAAACAGCTGAATACACAGATGAAATATATGTACAAGAGCTGTTTGCCTGCTAAAGGATTTGAATTTCTGCCTGTTCATTCCTGAGATTTACAAGCCCTGGCAGACAGCTAAGAAAGTTGCATTTTCTCTACAGCAGGTAAGTAACACAATGTCCTGTAGGTCTTGTCCCTGCCTCCAACCTGTGATTGGACAATAAAGAAGAGGCAGCAGCAGACTGATTAGCTGATGTCCCTAAAACTCTGCTCTCTTCTTCTGTCAGCATGTTCCTTGTTATCACTGCAGCACAACTGATTGGTTCCTTGTGCAGATTCTCCCTCTCCAGTATGAGCTCTGTTGCACAGTGAATTACAAGAAGCTGATACCAAAACAAATTCAAGTACCAGTTGTTTGAAAAAAAAACATTTGCTGAATTTTTTTTCAAGAGCATATACCTGAATTAATTTGTATATTTACAGTAGATCTGCCTGGAGTTCAGCTTTAAAGTGTAAGAAAAAAATGAAAAGGTGAACTAACACCCTACAACTACCCCTCCCTCAGTCCCCGCTGTACTTACCTTCATGGGTATTGAGCTGTCAGTGCCTATGCAGCCGGTGCAGTGGTCCTCTGCCTCTTCTATCTGCAGGGTTTCTGGACAGATCAGAGAGATTCTCTGAGATGATGCTGACCAATCAGAATCGTTCTTCTGATCATCCAAGAAACCCTGCAACAAGAAGGAGGATAACAAATCTCCACACTGCTACACTGCTGGGCACCCATATGGAAGAAAAATATATTTGAAATATATTTTAAAAATATTCTTCCCAAATGTATTGCCATATATTTGATATACTACAATTGTGACCATATTCAATATATTTCAAAATATATTTCAGTAAATATATATATATATATATATATATATATATATATATATACAGTTGCAAGAAAAAGTATGTGAACCCCTTGGGATTACGTGGAGTTTTGCATGAATTAAGCATAAAATGTGCTCTGAACGTCATCTAAGTCACAACAATAGAAGAACACAGTCAGCTGAACATAATACTACACAAACATTAGATGTTGCCATAGTTTAATTGCACATAACATGTAAACATTCACAGTGCAGGGAGGAAAAAGTATGTGAACCTTTGGACTTAATAACTGGTTGACCCTCCTTTGGCAGCAATAACCTCAACCAAACGTTTCCTGTAGTTGCAGATCAGACCTGCACAACGATCTGGAGTAATTTTGGACCACTCCTCTTCACAAAACTGTTTCAGTGTAGCAATATTCTTGGGATGTCTGGTGTGAATCACTCTCTTAAGGTCATGCCACAGCATTTCAATCGGGTTGAGGTCAGGACTCTGACTGGGCCACTCCAGAAGGTGTATTCTGTGCTGTTGCAGCCATTGTTTTGTTGAACTACTTGTATGCTTTGGGTCATTGTCCTGTTGCATCACCCATCCTCTGTGGACCTTCAGTTGGCGGACAGATGGTCGTACGTTTTCCTGCAAAATGTCTTGATAAACTCTGGAATTCATTTTCCCATCAATGACAACAATCCGCCAGGCCCTGAGGCAGCAAAGCAGCCCCAAACCATGATGCTCCCTCCGCCATGTTTTACAGTGGGGATGAGGTTTTGAACTTGGTGTGCTGTGCCTTTTTTTTTCCACACATAGTGTTGTGTGTTCTTCCCAAACAACTCAATCTTGGTTTCATCTGTCCACAGTATATTTTGCCAGTAGTGCTGTGGAACATCCAGGTGCTCTTTTGCAAACTTCAAACGTGCTGCAATATTCTTTTTGGATAGCAATGGCTTCCTCCGTGGTGTCCTCCCATGTACTCCATTCTTGTTTAATGTTTTCCTTATTGTAGATGTGTCAACAAAAATGTTAGAATGTGCCAGAGATTTCTGTAGGTCTTTAGCTGACACTCTGGGATTCTTCTTTACCTCATGCAGCATTCTGCGCTGTGCTCTTGCAGTCATTTTGACAGGACGATCACGCCTAGGGAGAGTAGCAACAGTGCTAAACTTTCTCCATTTGTAGACAGTCTGTCTTACCGTGGACACATGAACATCTAGGCTTTTGGAGATACTTTTGTAACCCTTTCCAGCTTCATGCAAGTCAACAATTCTTGATCGTAGGTCTTCTGAGAGCTCTTTTCTGCGGGGCATGGTTCACATCAGACAGTGCTTCTTGAAACCAGTAAACCCAAAACAGGTATGTGTTTTTTAAGGGCAGGACAGCTGTCAGCAACACATCCAATATCATCACACTGATTGGAGTCACAGTTGGCTCACTCCTGGCTCCAATTAGCTCTGGGAGAAGTCATTAAGCTAGGGCCTCACATACTTTTTCCTCCCTGCACTGTGAATGTTTACATGTTATGTGCAATTAAACCATGGCAACATCTAATGTTTGTGTAGTATTATGTTCAGCAGACTGTGTTCTTCTATTGTTGTGACTTAGATGACGTTCAGAGCACATTTTATGCCCAATTCATGCAAAACTCCACGTAATCCCAAGGGGTTCACATACTTTTTCTTGCAACTGTATATACAGTGGGGCAAAAAAGTATTTAGTCAGCCACCAATTGTGCAAGTTCTCCCACTTAAAAAGATGAGAGAGGCCTGTAATTGGCATCATAGGTAGACCTCAACTATGAGAGACAAAATGAGAAAAAAAAATCCAGACAATCACATTGGCTGATTTGGAAAGAATTTATTTGCAAATTATGGTGGAAAATAAGTATTTGGTCAATATCAAAAGTTCATCTCAATGCTTTGTTATATATCCTTTGTTGGCAATGACAGAGGTCAAACGTTTCCTGTAAGTCTTCACAAGGTTGGCGCACACTGTTGCTGGTATGTTGGCCCATTCCTCCATGCAGATCTCCTCTAGAGCAGTTATGTTTAGGGGCTGTTGCTGGGCAACACGGACTTTCAACTCCCTCCAAAGGTTTTCTATGGGGTTGAGATCTGGAGACTGGCTAGGCCACTCCAGGACCTTGAAATGCTTCTTATGAAGCCACTCCTTCGTTGCCCGGGCGGTATGTTTGGGATCATTGTCATGTTGGAAGACCCAGCCACGTTTCATCTTCAATGCCCTTGCTGATAGAATTAGGTTTGCACTCAAAATCTCACGATACATGGCCCCATTCATTCTTTCCTGTACATGGATCAGTCGTCCTGGTCCCTTTGTGGAGAAACAGCCCCAAAGCATGATGTTGCCACCCCCACCCATGCTTCACAGTAGATATGGTGTTCTTTGGATGAAACTCTCCTCCAAACACGACGAGTTGTGCTTCTACCAAACAGTTCTATTTTGGTTTCATCTGACCATATGACATTCTCCCAATCCTCTTCTGGATCATCCAAATGCTCTCTAGCAAACTTCAGACAGGCCCGGACATATACTGGCTTAAGCAGGGGGACATGTCTGACACTGCAGTATCTGAGTCCCTGGCGGCGTAGTGTGTTACTGATGGTAGCCTTTGTTACGTTGGTCCCAGCTTTCTGTAGGTCATTCACTAGGTCCCCCCGTGTGGTCCTGGGATTTTTTCTCACCGTTCTTGTGATCATTTTGACTAGAGATGAGCGAATTATTCAAAAATTCGATTCGGCTGATTCGCCGAATTTGCGGAATAAATTCGATTCGATGCGAATTTATCCGCTGCGAATTTAACTTATTAAAAGGGTTTCTAGGCTTCAGAGAGCCTTTATATTAGTGCAGAACACTGTACCTTTAATTTAAATGCCCTTGGAGTCTGCTGGGGAAGAGAAATAATACTGTCAGTCAGTATGACATGCAGATGAGTGCCGTCGATCTTAGAATCACCGCACACTTCACTCATTTGGGCAGTCACGGGGCACGACGAAGAAGATGAAGAAGAAGATGAAGAAGAAGAAGAAGATGAAGAAGAAGAAGAAGAAGATGAAGAAGATGAAGAAGATGAAGAAGATGAAGAAGAAGATGAAGAAGAAGAAGAAGAAGATGAAGAAGAAGATGAAGAAGAAGAAGATGAAGAAGAAGATGATGAAGAAGATGATGATGAAGAAGATGATGAAGAAGAAGATGAAGAAGAAGAAGAAGAGGAAGATGAAGAAGAAGAAGATGAAGAAGAAGATGAAGAAGAAGAAGAAGAAGAAGAAGAAGAAGAAGAAGAGGATGAGGAAGAAGAAGAAGAGGATGAGGATGAAGAAGAAGAAGAAGAAGAAGATGAGGATGAAGAAGAAGAAGAAGATGAGGATGAAGAAGAAGAAGAAGATGAAGAAGAAGATGATGAAGAAGATGATGATGAAGAAGATGATGAAGAAGAAGATGATGAAGAAGAAGAAGATGAAGAAGAAGAAGAAGAAGATGAAGAAGAAGAAGATGAAGAAGAAGAAGATGAAGAAGATGAAGAAGAAGAAGATGAAGAAGAAGAAGTAGAAGAAGATGAAGAAGAAGAAGAAGAAGAAGAAGAAGAAGAGGATGAGGAAGAAGAAGAAGAGGATGAGGATGAAGAAGAAGAAGAAGATGAGGATGAAGAAGAAGAAGAGAAGAAGAAAATGAAGATGATGAAGAAGATGATGATGAAGAAGATGATGAAGAAGAAGATGATGAAGAAGAAGATGATGAAGAAGAAGAAGATGAAGAAGAAGAAGATGAAGAAGAAGAAGAAGAAGATGAAGAAGAAGAAGAAGATGAGGATGAAGAAGAAGAAGAAGATGAGGATGAAGAAGAAGATGAGGATGAAGAAGAAGAAGAAGATGAGGATGAAGAAGAAGAAGAAGAAGAGAATGAGGATGAAGAAGAGGATGAGGATGAAGAAGAAGAAGAAGAAGAGGATGAGGATGAAGAAGAAGAAGAAGAGGATGAGGATGAAGAAGAAGAAGAAGAAGAAGAAGAGGATGAGGATGAAGAAGAAGAAGTAGGATGAAAATAAGAAGAATTCCAGTACAGCAAAAAGTGTATCTGCAGAGAGCTCCGCTATTTCTGACAGTTCTCTGACAGTTCCTTCACATTTACAGCGGTTGAAACATTGTATCTATTTGTTTCCGAATAAAAACATCTGTATCCTAAATGGAAACAAATAGATACAATGTTTCAACCGCTGTACATGTGAAGGAACTGTCAGAGAACTGTGAGAAATAGTGGAGCTCTCTGCAGGGACACTTTTTGCCGGCTGTAGAAGGGATGAAAATCGGCCGATCGGGAAAAATTTGATTCGTGCATCCGAAGTTTGCTAATTTTCGGATTCGGTGCGAATCGAATTTTTCCTAATATTTGAAACGAATTCCACTTTGCCAAGTTCGATTCGCTCATCTCTAATTTTGACCCCACTGGGTGAGATCTTGCGTGGAGCCCCAGATCGAGGGAGATTATTGCTCCCACAGTTGATTTGTTCACACCAAGCTGCTTGCCTATTGCAGATTCAGTCTTCCCAGCCTGGTGCAGGTCTACAATTTTGTTTCTGGTGTCCTTCGACAGCTCTTTGGTCTTCACCATAGTGGAGTTTGGAGTGTGACTGTTTGAGGTTGTGGACAGGTGTCTTTTATACTGATAACAAGTTCAAACAGGTGCCATTGATACAGGTAATGAGTGCAGGACAGAGGAGCCTCTTAAAGAAGAAGGTACAGGTCTGTGAGAGCCAGAAATCTTGCTTGTTTGTAGGTGACCAAATACTTATTTTCCACCATAATTTGCAAATAAATTCTTTCCAAATCAGCCAATGTGATTGTCTGGATTTTTTTTTCTTATTTTGTCTCTCATAGTTGAGGTTTACCTATGATGCCAAATACAGGCCTCTCTCATCTTTTTAAGTGGGAGAACTTGCACAATTGGTAGCTGACTAAATACTTTTTTGCCCCACTGTATATATATATATATATATATATATATATATATATATACTGCATGTTGAAATTAGTCTTTATTACAAAATATATGAAAAATATTTTTAAAAATACATTTCAAATATACTGTATGTCTTTAAAAATACAAATCTACATTTTTGGAATGCATTTACAAATATATGTAAAAATATATACACATATATTAAATATGGGCAAAATTCCATGTGGGCATGGACAGCTCATCACCCATGGAGTTAAAGTGCTGTGGCGAACTGAGACGGAAGTAGGAGTGGGTACCTGTCAAAACCAGATATCTGCTCCCTCCCAAAAGGTGCCAGATGTGGCAGCGGAGGGGGAGGAGGAAGAGGCAGAAAAGCAGAGCTTCCATTTTTGGGTGAAACTCTGCTTTAAGCATAATCCATGTGAGCTCATCCTACCATAGATTGTGACTCTGTTCCTGTTTATCTAGGAGTTTTAGATGTCCCCCCACCACCACTTTTTTCACATTCATAGTTCTCCATCGTATAATAGAAATAAAAATTCAAGCAGGGATCCTCATCATAACCTCAGACACCCCACCAATAGACTCACTGCAAGAGTTAAGAAACTGTCAGGTAGTTCAGCATTTTAGCATTAACAGATACTGAAATTGTACATTTTCAGTAGACTGACCCAAGACAGCTAAATAGGATTGAGAACCAAACATCGCCTCGCCTTACTGCAAAATCCACGTTCTTTATGCTGAACATCTAAACCATCTACATAGTCCATTACTGACTGATTGGGCCAAGCAATCACTTACATAATGTAAACCAAACTGATACAAATAATCCAGACATATAGGTCATAATCAAATCTATATTGTTTATATGAAAAGTTTCATTGGTTTTACATAAACTCAAACACTTCCCAACAGTGGAAGTAATACCAGCAGTTAGCTTTCTTGGCTGGACCATTGTTTAGATTTTTTAATGCAAGCCTTAGCAATATACGTAGATTGTAAAAGGAAATTCTCAGCAGAAGGATAAATAAACATAATATATCCCAGATGGATGACTTTTTGCCTTTAAAATCCCAAAACAACAGCAAAGGTTCCAATCTCCGGCACTACAGCTGTGGCTGTGTTGTCACTCCCAAGTCAAGGCTGGATAGAGATATAAAATTTGCAGGAAAACAGTGATAATTCTACATGCCTGGACACAATAGTGGAGGAGTGTAGCGCATTATCTATAAGATCTACCAGATAATATGGCCCAACTATTGACCAACATATTCACTTTGCAAGGTAAAAAGCCTCAATTTCTATTGTAAATGTGTACATTAGCACATATAAGATGATCATTATGACTGTACATGGATGGACGGGAAACATGGATCTAAATCTATAGTTTAATTTGGGTACAGAGACAATAGGGAGGCATGACATGGGGTTTCATGGTACTCTGGTTTCAGATTGGGTCCCGAGGAGAAGGTTGTGCATTGCTGTGGTCAGCAGTCTTCAATAAAAGTGAATGATGCTATAGGTGCCAACATCAACACTTGTTCACAGGTCATGTGATCCATGGCAGAGCTCTCTGAAACCTACTGTTGTCCATTAAAACACAGTAAACATAACAAATCAAGTCAGAATATTGAGATTCTTGCATGAGCCCAGTTGGGCGTGTTGTCTTAACCACTTGCCTTCCAGAGGGTTTTACCCCCTTCATGACCAGGCTTTTTTTTGTTATTCCGCACTGCACTACTTTAACTTGCAATTGAGCAGTCATGCAACACTGTACCCAAATGAAATGTGTATTATATTTTCACACAAATAGAGTTTTCTTTTGGTTGTATTTGATCACCACCAAGTTTTTTTATTTTTTGTTATATAAATGAAAAGACAGGCAATTTTGAAACAATATTTTCTACTTTCTGTTATAAAACATGCAAAAAATTAAAATTTCTTCATAAACTTAGGCCAAACTGTATTGTGCTAAATGTCTTTGGTAAAAAATCCTAATAAGTATATATTAATTGGTTTGTGTGAAAGCTATAATGTTCACAAACTATAGCATATACAGTATATTTGAAAGTTGATAAATCCTGATGTGCAGATGGATGAACTCAGTTCTTGAGGCCCTTAAAATGCCAGAACAATAAAAAATACCCCCCAAATGACAGGCCAAGGTATTTAATAAGAGGCATGGTGAGTTTTTTGAAGTTGTAACTTTTTGTCACAATTTTTTGGAAAATTAAGAAATTTAATAAAATTTGTTTCTTTTTCACAATTCTTTTCTCACATACTGTCACCAGTGCAGTACAGTGTCATTATATGACTGGTGTGGCAGTGATCAGGGAAACTGACTGGTGACAATATGTTAAAAAAATATATATTCAAAAAAGATTTTTTAATTAAAAGAAAAATTTACTTTTTTTTTACATACTGTCATCAGAGTAGTTCAGTGTCACCATAGGGACACTGTACTACTCTGAGGGGGAGGAAGGGGGTTATAAGGGATTTTTTTTTTTTTTTACACTTTGATTGCTGTTAAAATGATGATCACTGTAACAGCAATGTTTTTGCAATGTTTTGCACTGTCATGAATGGGCTACATTCATAACAGCTGTGATTACTATTGTGTGCTGTGATTGGCCCACAGCTATCACATGGCACAGGGTGTTGTGATTTGCCCAGGTACCAAGTGATATCTGTGGGCCAATCACTGCATAAATATAGGGATCACAGATGTTATGAATGAAATTTGTTCATAACAGTTGTGTTAACATTGTGATCAGATCCCCTTGTCGATCAAAGTGGATGGGTACCGGAATCGCAACTTGCTGTGTCCTGGGGAGAGCAAAACCTGCTGTGGTGGGGCTCTGTATGCCCCACGGGGTGCACCAGTGCTTTTGTGCTAAGTGACACACAGGTATGTCGCTTAGCCTGCTTGTGCTGCCCGCCCACAGTACTGGTTAAAGGCCAACTCTTTACAAGCATGAAATTTCAATTCTTATCATTTTCCTGATTTAGCATCTCATTAAAGCCCTATACAGGATCTATGGGGTATATGGATTATGGTCAATCTGGGCAGGAGGAGCTTGGAACTGTGCTTCAGAAATAACCGTTTTATTGACTGCCATATTAGTAAATGGAGATGACTGAAATTGAGAGAACTTATTTCCCAGACATTTTAGTAAAAACAGGCATAGTTTTGCTAATTTTCTCCACTGGCATAATGCAGTCATGCAGCAATGAGTCATGGGAAAGGCTAAGTTAAGAAGGTTTTGATGATTTAATGGGCATTGATGCTGAAATCCAGGAAACTATCAAATTCTCCCTCGTAGAGGAGCTTTGGACGTGATGATGCCGAGGAACAGTACACTGCCGAAGCATGGCTTTAAAATTTTCTTTTTGGCTGATCAGTAACATTTGTCATTAACTCTAACTTACTTCAATCCCCTGATGAAGAAGGTGCTTTGAACCGCGTCATTCCACTCCCATTTAAGAATTTAAAATGCCTTTGGTTTGACAACTGTGTCTATGCCCTTGTATATATAAGAATATGGAGTAAAAGAAAGCGATGTTGACATGACAGAAAGATGTATCAGCTAGAAATTTTATGTGTAAAGAATTTATTTTAAATTTAATTACATGTACATGTTTAAGGAGAGGATTATAGAATGACAGCTATTGGTCTGCTGGGGCTGCTGACATCACTTCCAAGATGATGGAATCCATCAGCCAACTCAGGGCTTTTGGATGTCTACAGAAGGGAGGGTCTTCGAGGTAAATATCATGCATAAAATATGTTATATGTACATTCTGTACAATCCAATGGGATGATTGTTGTTGGAATGAATTGTCTTGTAACAGGATCTCTTTAGAGTTAGCATTAAATTGCATGGCCCTCCACCACAAGGGAGCTGTAGTGGAGTATTAGATAAAGCAATGTAACATAACAATTGTTTATATGGTTTGTGTTAAAAAAAAATATTATATTATCTTTACCCAGCTAGTCTGTACAAATAGTCCCAGTAGAGTGAAGTTTTTATATAGTGATTATAAAATTATTAAAACATGAGTACATCTGTACCAGGTACTAGGAACCGTATCAGTCCCCCTCCCCGGCTAAAGATCAGGAAAAATTGTGAAATTTATTAAAGGGCAGCCTCCAACAGCTTTCAGCGGGATTCCATTCTTTTGATAAATCCAAGCCTCTGTTCTTCTAGGTTTATATAGCTGGGGGAATTCGGTAAATATCCCTTATAGTTTTGAAGTTCCCAGCTGTTGACACAGTGGAGATATCAGCAGATGAAGGTATAAGCAACGTGTCACTACGATGGAATGTTGAGATACACAAGAACATATTTCATATAGAACTGCATGCAATCATTTGTGTTTAGGTTGAGAACTCTATATATAGAGAATAAACCACACACGTGACAAAATAAAATATGTAAAAAAAAAAACAAGGGTCATTAAAGGATTTTCCACCCACTAAGTAGGTTTTTAGTCATCAGCTTTTACAACTCCTTCTACATTACCCACCTAGCATTGCAGGTTGGAGGTCCATTCTGGCAGAAGTGAAGCTTCCATAGTGGCAAACTGTTCCAAGCAAACATTTGCATTAATGTAGAACTCCAGGAAATATAACTAAAAATGATTGTGAAAGATATGTATAATATTATTATATGTATGGAAACATTGGCTGGATCTCCAGGTGAAAATAAAGGAAAAAAAAAAACCTGAAAAGAAAACTAATGTAGTGCTCAATGCTGGAAATAGACAGGTAATGCCAAAGCAGTACAGAGGCTGCCTATCACAGACACAGTTCCAAGCACACCGATACACAGGTTAAGTCTAGGGGATTTCATTTTGTGGATTTTATTTGCAGAAAACTTGAACAGGAGAGGGATGAAGGTGCAGGATACAAAACAATATAACAGCAAAGATCTTGTAGCAACAGCCGTGACTGGAGGTGATAGGGAATGGCCAGTAATTCTAGGCCTCTATAAGAACAGACCCAGTCTATACAGTAACCCTTGGCACTATTTTTTTCTAGTAGCAGGCACACCTGAGAGACCCTCAATAATGTATTATTTGCAAGGTAGCAGGAGCTGTCTGCCACCCAGCTTACACATGACATTCTTCAGTGAAGAAGACAAAGATCCTTCTCTAGGACTGGACTCCAGAACGATGCCCTGCAGCAAAAAAAAACTTTAGCAATCTTCCCCGGGCCCTGAATCCTGCACTTGCTTGAGGCCCAGACTGAAACTCTTTCACACACTAGCTGCCTTCCAGGGGCAGCAGCCCCAGGGCAAGAACACTCTGAACAGGATTCCCAAACATTTATCTTCTCCCAGATACCTTCTGGGTGCCTGCTCCTGGGGACTAGCTGAGGTCAGATGAATATTCATAACTCAGTGGTTGACCCTCATACTTCCAAAGGCAGGCAGGAGCAATCATCTACCAAGTTTGGGGAACCTGGCCAGACCTAGAAAATAGATTGTTGCTCCACTGAGTACAGAAAAGCCAAAAATGAAATTTAGCCTTACTAGGGCAGGGCGCTATACTAATGCTGCAATAGGTTACATTTTTGCTTTTTGGGTTAAACACTGCTTTCAGCCCTTAGTTGTGTCCAGGGGCGGACTGACAACTCATGGGGCCCCCGGGCAATAGGGGATCATGGGGCCCCTGTGTCCTTGCCCAAACTCAAAAAAGCCTATGAAAAAGGTACCAGGGGCAACTCATGGGGCCCCCTACTGACCCTGGGCCCTTGGGCAGTGCCCGAGTTTCCAAATGGTCAGTCCGCCCCTGGTTGTGTCCATATCCACCTGCTGACTGTTCACAGTAAATATACTGCGAGGGGGCGCCAGGTGCAGGTACACTCACGTATATGTATGTAATCAGCCTTCTTTTGGGTTTGAGGAGCTTGCATGTACTCTGTACAGGGAACAGCGATCTGGCTGTTTTTTTCTCCCTGCAAAACATATGCAAGTATATACCATATTCCAGGCATATAGTAAAGTAAAAGCAGCACATATTACACATTGTTAGGCACACAGTTAACACCTTGATTACCCCTAGATGTTAACCCCTTCCCAGCCAGTGTCATTACTACAGTGACAGTGTACATTATTAGCATTGATCACTGTATTAGTGTCACTGTTGATGTCAGTGTCAGTCAGTTTGTGTACCTCCCTGCCAGAATCAGTTAGCTCCAGATTGCCGACCACGCTATCACAGTCCCACTATAAATTTCTGATCGCTGCCATTACCAGTATAACATCATAGCTGCATAACTGTCAGCATATATACCATAGTTTGTAGGCTTTTAACTGCAGAATACATTTTGGCCTAACTTTGTGAAGAAATGTATTATTTTTTATTGGATATGTTTTATAACAGGAAGTGAAAAATATTTTTTTCCCAAAATTGTTGGCCTTTCTTTGTTTATATAATAAAAATTAAAAAAACCCAGTTTTGATCAAATAACACAAAAAAGCTCTATTTGTGTGAAAAATTATATAATTTTCACTTGGGTACAGTGTTGCATGACTGCACAATTGCCAGGTACTGTAGCTTAGAGCTGAATAGTAAAAATGCCCTGGTCATGAAAGGGATAAAACATTCCAAAGGTCAAGGAGATATTTGTACAACTGAACTGCTGCACCTTAAAAAAAAAACAAATACATTTGTTACATTTGTAAATGTCACCTCCAAATCTGTATACAGTATATAGAACAATTATAAAGAACTGGCTTGTTTAACTCTTCAGTGTGCCTGCAATGAGTTAGTAGCCTTTGGAGAAAACCCTGTGACATAACTAGCCCTATTCTCTCCTGATTATTTTTCTACGACAGCTTCCATTTCTCTAATGTAGAACAGAATTGTTTACAAGCATTTTACAGCGCGACATCAGTTTGGCTGAGAATTTGAATATAAACAGTAGCAAGTGCTTTTAAATATGGAATATTTTTTTCCCAGGAAGAAAAAAGGCTGCTCGTCAAGAATTAATTCATTAATATGAACAGGATTTTTTAATTAATATCTGGGACTTGGAGGGATTTAGTGATTTGTGAATGCTAACACTTTAGGAATAAAGGCTTGACAGATATGACCACCAGCTTAAGATATTCTATTGCTGATCTTTCCAAGAGTATTAATGGCACATACTGTATGCTAAAAGCTTTACCAACAGAAAATCCAAAGCTGTTTCAAATGATCAAAGTTGTTACTAAAGTAATAAGATCTGTGATAGAACATAAAATTATTTAGAGAAAGTTCAAATGCAGTTTTTAAATGAATGGTCAATGAACTTTTGTGGTTACAAAGAGGGAAAAATGAAGAGTAAAACCTTTCTGGTGTTGTGGGTGTAGTTTCCAAGTGTTATCCTAGCACAGAACAAGACTACTGTGAAGGGTACCTACTTTAAAAGGAGCCTTTCAGAACAGAATACATACAGTTGCAAAAAAAAGTATGTGAACCCCTTGGGATTACGTGGAGTTTTGCATGAATTGGGCATAAAATGTGCTCTGAACGTCATCTAAGTCACGACAATAGAAGAACACAGTCTGCTGAACATAATACTACACAAACATTAGATGTTGCACTACTGGCAAAATATACTGTGGACAGATGAAACCAAGATTGAGTTGTTTGGGAAGAACACACAACACTATGTGTGGAGAAAAAAAGGCACAGCACACCAACATCAAAACCTCATCCCCACTGTAAAACATGGCGGCGGGAGCATCATGGTTTGGGGCTGCTTTGCTGCCTCAGGGCCTGGACGGATTGTTGTCATTGATGGGAAAATTAATTCCAGAGTTTATCAAGACATTTTGCAGGAAAACATACGACCATCTGTCCGCTAACTGAAGCTCCGCAGAGGATGGGTGATGCAACAGGACAATGACCCAAGGCATACAAGTAATTCAACAAAACAATGGCTGCAACAGCACAGAATCCGCCTTCTGGAGTGGCCCAGTCAGAGTCCTGACCTCAACCCGATTGAAATACTTTGGCATGACCTTAAGAGAGCGATTCACAAGATGCACTTATTTGATAAAAAATGGGAGTTATTAAGTCCAAGTGTTCACATACTTTTTCCTCCCTGCACTGTGAATGTTTACATGTTATGTGCAATTAAACCATGGCAACATCTAATGTTTGTGTAGTATTATGTTCAGCAGACTGTGTTCTTCTATTGTTGTGACTTAGATGACGTTCAGAGCACATTTTATGCCCAATTCATGCAAAACTCCACGTAATCCCAAGGGGTTCTCATATTTTTTCTTGTAACTGTAAGTGTAGCCATTTTGAAGGTGCAACCTTTTGGGCCACCATCCAAATTTTTCCTTGGTTAGCTGGTGATTTAAAGGCCCAGAACAAGTATCTGAATGTGACTTGCCCTGATACTTCATAGTTATATTTTCTCCATAGTAAGAAAAAACGAACTAAATTGTCAATATAATCAGTGCTCAACCACTAAGTGGGGTGTACCTGAATGAAAAAGACAGGCAAAACTTTCTGCTGCTAACAGATTGATGTTCTCTATTGTCCAAATCCTTTCTGCAAATCTGTTACCTCTATAAATAGACTTTTTCCATACTATGGAAATAAAATCACTTACCTTATTTCCATACTAATGTAGCACTACCCCCTTAGGAGTTGCTGAGTTTTGGGTCCCCCTATAGTCCTAGACAGCTGGGCAACACACCATTTTCTTCAGACTTTGCACATTGCAGACAGTAAACAGTCTCTGAGCTTGTTTTTTTGTGTTGTTTTATGCAGAGGTATTGAACTTGGACAGGGTTGAGGGGTGTATGGGATGCCCAAGGAAACTGCAACTTGAAGACAAACTCCTTAGCCACTATGTACAAGTCCACAGACAAAGATTCTCTTCTTGGAGAGCTCTCCAGCCCTCCTGGTGTACCACTTAAGACCCCAGATGAAATCTCCTATTCACCCAGATGCCTGAGGGAATCCCTGAGCAAGGAGACCCAGGAACTGCCACATTTAAATCAACAGTCCTAAGTGGGGGCCAGTCAGGTTTCCCTTATCTGGCCCAGAGTGTGTGGGATTACTCACTCAGTCCTCTCCACAAGCTTGTGGGTTTATGGCTGCCTTCAGGCCTTACACTGAACTGGCTCCTTCCCTGCTTCCCAGGCTGACCTCTCTCAGGGCACGGTTGAGGCTCAGAGATCCTCCCTTCAAGCTCCTGTCTGCAGGTGGGCCTCTCTCTTGGGCCCCATCCCAGGCTTCACTCTCCAGCCTTTATTCCATCTTCCACCCGACACTACTCCCCTGTTGAGTAGGCTCAATCATACTTAAAGGCCCTTGCTTAGGGATTGGCCAGAGACCCATGGGTATGTACATCAGTCCCTCCTCACCGCCACAAACTGCCTTCCAGAAACTTCTCAAGTCTCTAGAGCAGGGGGAGGTATCAGAGAACTGATCTGCAGAGCCCTCAACCCTGACCTGAAACCGACCTGGCTGACTCATCCCAGGGTGACTCATGCCAGGATGGTTCATGCCAGGCTGCTATTCGGTCTCTGACTGAATCTAGCTAACTATAGGGGCACTACACTAACAACCCAGATAAAGGGGACATTATATATGTTTCAAAATGTGCTGTATATGCACTTCTATGAACAGGACTCTCCTTCATGATCAAGACTGCTATGCCTGCCTTTTGTCATTAAGGAGTAATTCCACTTTTGTAAAAAAAAAATAATCTCTGGGTAATCAATATACAATGCAAGGATTTTAACACACTTTATTGCAAAGGTTCTGCTCTGAAGAAAAAGCTGTTTATCCTTTGTAATCACCATGTGCACTTCCTAGTTTCTTTTTTGAGAAAAGCTGCATTGTCTGAATCCTTTTAGAAGTATGTATCCCTTTTAGAGAATCTAATATTTCCTATTGCAGGGGATGCCTAAAATTGACTTGTACCCCAGACTTCTGGGAAAAGCAGATAATTACATGTTCTCAGGAGTTGTGTACATCAACAGTGTACAGAACTCCTCCAGGTTGCTATATTGCAGTGGACATTACAGGAAATTACAACAGCTGCAGACTGAAAAGAAAAAATAATTTTAAAAGCATTGAATTACAATATGGCTTGTGTAGCAAATGTTCACAACAAACAAACATCTATCTGTCTGATGTCTACTTTTAATGGAAGATTGGTCTTTACATGGGAAATATTAATAGAGAAATGACAGTAGGGGTGCGCTATACCCACGCACCAAAACCACTATGACCTGAAAATTCACTTTTATCCATAACTGTTTAAAAATCATAGTGAAGAAAATGAAAGGAAGTCATACGGATGCCAGGTGTATAACCTTATAGGGCAATGCAGAATTAGTGCAAAATACAAAATTCAGTTTGCCATGTGCTTTCCTTAAACACACTTTTTGCACTCTACACCCCTGGTGAAGCCTTTTTTTAAGGTGAAACATGTTGGGTTAAGGGATCGTTGTGGTTTTTAATTCTTTTTCTTTATTATTCATTATGGGCACTTAATTTGGGCAATGTGGGTTTAGTTGTAGGAGGAAAAGGGGGATTTTTGTGGACTGGTGGAGATAGTGGATTTATAGAAGTGCATTTCCAAGGCTGGAAGGGTACTATGATATCTTTTATTTTGATGGTCAGTTGAACCTTTTAGCAATCACAGTAACCCTCAGTATAAATCCCTGAGTTGTAAAATGTGTCCAGTATACTGACCCTACCCTATACACATCTCCATTCAGACACAAAAATTGATCAACGGCAGCTAAAGACATACTTGCTGTCTGGTTGTTATTTCCCTATAATAAAGGTATTTTTGCACTAATGCAGCATTGCCCTATAGGCAGGTGTGGACTGACAACTCATGGGGCCCCCGGGCAATAGGGGATCATGGGGCCCCTGTGTCCCTGCCCAAACTCAAAAAAGCCTATGAAAAAGGTACGAGGGGCATCTCATGGGGCCCCCTACTGACCCCAGGCCCTCGGGCAGTGCCCGAGTTTCCAAATGGTCAGTCCGCCCCTGCCTGTAGGGTTATATACCTGGCAGACTTCCTTTTATTTTATACATTATGATTTATAAATGGCGGCACAGTGGCTTAGTTGGTTAGCATGTCTGCCGTGCAGTAAATGGGTCATGGGTTCAATTCCCAACCATGGCGCCTCCTGCATGGAGTTTGCATGTTCTCCCTGTGCTTGCGTGGGTTTCCATCGGGTACTCCGGTTTCCTCCCACACTCCAAAGACATGCTGGTAGGTTAATTGGCTCCTGTCTAAATTGTCCTAGTTTCATCCCTGGACATGCGGCATCTCCTGCATGGTAGGGGTTGGGGAAAGACCTGGCAACCTACCCTGTAAAATAATTGCTAGGAGAATTCATGGAAAAAGTCGCTTACAAGTGACGGTCCTTGCAATCGCCAAGGGTCGGATACGACTGAATGGATAGATAGAGAAAGAGATTTATAAACAATTTTGAAAATAAGTGAAGTTTTAGGTCATAGTGGATTTGGTGTGTGGGTATAGTGCTATTTTTTAATTCCTCTCTCTCTCTCTCTCTCTCTCTCTATATATATATACTGTATATATATACTATATTGGCAAATGTTTTGGGATACCCTTCCAAATCATTGGATTCAGGTGTTCCAATCAATCACTTCCATGGCCACAGGTGTGTATAAAATCAAGCACCTAGGCATGCAGACTGCTTCTACAAACATTTGTGAAAGAATGGGTTGCTTTTAGGAGCTCAATGAATTCAGTGAATTCAAGTGTGGTAACGTGATAGGTTGTCACCTGTGCAATAAGTCCATCAGTGAAATTTCCTTGCTACTAAATATTCCACGGACAACTGTTAGTGGTATTATAACAAAGTGGAAGCAACTGGGAACAACAGCATCTCAGACAAGTGGTAGGCCACATAAAATGACAGAGCGGGGTCAGTGCATGCTGAAGCACACAGTGTGCATAAGACGCCCACTGTCTTCAGAGTCAATAGCTAAAGACCTCCAAAGTCTGTGTGGCCTTTACATTAGCACAACAACAGTGCATAGAGAGCTTCATGCAATGGGTTTCCTTGGCCGAGCAGCTGCATCCAAGCCTTATATCACCAAATGCAATGCAAAGAATCAGATGCAGTGGCATAAACCCTGCTCCCACTGGACTCTAGAGCAGAGGAAATGTATTCTCTGTAGTGACAAATCGTGCTTCTCTGTCTGGCAATCCAATTCGACGTTTCTGGGTTTGACGGTTGCCAGGAGAACAGTACTTGCCTGACTGCATTGTGCCCAGTGCAAAGTTTGGTGGAGGGGGGATTATGGTGTGGGGTTGTTTTTCAGGGATTGGACTTGGGCCTTCCTGTTCCAACATGACTGCACACCAGTGCACAAAGCAAGGTCCATAAAGACATGTATGAATGAGTTTGGGGTGAAGGAACTTGACTGGCTTGCACAGAATCCTAACCTCAACCCAACAGAACACCTTTGGGATAAATTAGAGCAGAGACTGTGAGACTTCTCATCTGACATCAGTTACTGATCTCACAAATGCACTTCTGGAAGAATGGTCAAACATTCCCATAGACACACTCCTAAACCTTGTGGACAGCCTTCCCAGAAGAGATAAAGCTGTTATAGCTGCAAAGGGTGGGTCAACTCAATATTGAACCCTAAGGACTAAGACTGGGATACCAATAAGGCAGGCATCTCAATACTTTTGGCAATATAGTGTATATATATATTTTTTTTAACAAAGGTGGAGTTACCCTTGACTTCTTCTTTAGTTTTGTTTCCTCATTTATCACCTGGTGTCTATACCATTTTATTGATGCGTAAATTGAGCTACCTAGCTTATCCCTACTACCTGTTTGTCCTTTGTTGTGCCTTATAATATCTTCACTTGCACATTTTTGTTCCTGGCAAGTGACTCCGTAAGTAGTGAAGCAAGGATCCAGATAATTAGACCATACGCATGCAAAAACAAGTTGGCAATGCCAAGATCCCATGTTAGTATCCTGGCAGGTTTCGTTTACAAATCTAAAAAGAATTTAATCTATTCCCCACCTTCAGTTTACTAAACACCCACCTATAAATAGGGATATCACTCAAGCTTCACTCATTCTAATGAGGATCCTTTGTCTTTACAGTCTGATAACTGGGACTGCCTGGGAAATATGGACAGTTGGGATGATGTAGGAGGAGCCGTATGTATGCAAGTGTATGTGCTCGTGTTCCGAATTTTTAGGAGAGCTAACACCTGGTAACAAAGAGCTGCAGCCAAGCACTATCACATAGGAGCCACTCTACTGGCTGGCTAGTATTTAATGGCTGTGTACATTTGTTTGACCTCTGATGTAATAATAAATATGATTTTATGACATTTGAAAGGACAGCTATTACTAAAATGTCTTCCTCCTTTTCTGACAATCAAATATGCTATAATCAAAATTGGTGAAAAAGATCTTCAATACCTGCCCTGCAGAGAACACTGGTCCAGGCTCCCACAGCAGCTGTTCACATGACTAAATGCCTAGGCACTAGTCATATGATATCAGGTGAGAGGAAGGCATAAAGCAGAAGCAGTTGTTTCTGAAGGACAGTAAGTAGTGTGTATTTTTTTTTCATTGATGATTATGAGACGGATTTACAAAATGTAGCAGTCACATTTAGCCTATGTTAATGTAGCCAGGTACCGGCTGCTGCAAAATGGAACCAAGGGGACATTGTGAAACTGGACCATACACTATGTAGTTTCCTGCTAATGCCTGGAACCCAGACCGTTACATCACTTCCTGCCTATAGAGGAGGAGCTGTTCTTCCTATAAAAGAGCAGATGATCTTGGAACTTGTAGTTCTGCTGTCCATTTTCCCTGTGTCTTAAAGCCCCTTTTGAATTGTGCTGATTCAACAGGGGATTATGGGAAAGCCTATATTTTTTTACAGTATCTGATGGGCTCACTCTCTTGGCACGGGGACATCAAAGTGGACAGTTTGAGGCTCACATGAATAAAGTAATGTCACACTTATCCACCACGTGAACACATTTCAATGTCCATCACCTGTACCCTTATTCTCAATCCAAATTCCTCTTGCATTTCTATATATAGCCTTCCGTCACTCTTCACTTTATATATTTCTTCCAGATAAACTCTCCCAGGGGGGTCGTTTCTATCTAGCAACTTAAAAGAATACCGAACACCTCATGCTGATTTATTAATCGAACAGTTGGAGGCCTCCGTTCTGCATTCAGCTGCATTGGGACTCAGTGGCCAAGCCTTAGACACACAGCCTATTAATCTGTAGAGCTGCATCGCAGAGTGCTCACAGCTGCTCCCCGACTGTTCATCGATCCTCACAGCCTTCTCAGCATCATCCGCCATGGCTTATAGTGCAGTGACAACTTGCCGTATACCCAACACTCCTTGAGTGTAGAGATAAAGACTCGTTCAGCTCATCCTGTAGTGCCGGAGACCCCATCTGTGCCAGGATCGTGAGAGGGCAATTGCCCACCTTTCTGCTTTACCCAGTTGTACAAAGACACTTCTAGCAGACACCTATATACTCAAGTGAGGAATCTTTGATTTGGTACTTCCCTAGTTCTGTCTGAAGACCTGACTCTGTCATTCTCAAACACTCTTTACCTTTAAATGGCCCCAACTTGCTACTAAAAGATACTATCCCAAAACATTGGATTTGACTCTATTTTATGTCCACAACCACTTATTGCTTACTTAAAGAGGTGCCCCTTCTTTATATAAACCAGATCCCCTCGAGTGTTCTCCCTCTACAAATCTGCCTTCCTCACCTACACCTCCTCCCTTCATGCCGCCAAACAAGCCTACTTCATAACCCTCATCAATACCCTCTCCAACTGTCCTCGCTGGCTCTTCTCTAGTTTCAACTCCCTACTCTCTCCCCCCCCCACCTCCACCCAGTACCTCACTCACTGCCCACGAGATTGCCAATCACTTCCAAAATAAGATCGATGCAATCCGTAAGGACATCACCAATGCTCAATCTACCTCCCCACCTAGCCTCCCTCCCACTATAACCCCATCAACTCTCCCCTCCCCTGACCTCGAAACTGCCCTGCCCCCCACCACACCTACCACCCCACACACTATAACCTCCCCAACACTCCACTCCTTCAGCCTTGCTACCACTAAGGAGGTCACTAAGGTCTTCTCAGAATCCCACCTCACCACTTGCCCCCTTGACCCTGTCCCCACACAACTCCTCCAGTCACCCTCCACCTCCATCCTACGCTCCCTCACCCACATCTTCAATCTCTCCCTATCTACTGGTGTATTCCCCTCCCATCTAAAGCACATGCACATCACCCCCATTCTCAAAAAACCCTCCCTGGACCCCACCGACCTGAACAACCTTAGACCCATCTCCCTGCTTCCATTTACATCCAAGCTCCTTGAGCGCTTAGTCTACAATCTCCTAAGCTCCCACCTCACTGACAACAACCTCCTTGATCCACTACAGTCTGGCTTCCATCCCCTACACTCCACCGAAACCGCCCTACTCAAAATCACTAATGACCTGCTATCCGCCAAAGCTAATGGCCACTACTCAGTCCTCCTACCCCTCAACCTTTCCACGGCCTACGACACAGTTGACCACCCCCTTCTCCTTAATAAACTACACTCCCTTGGCATCAGAGACTCCTCTCTCTCCTGGCTCTCCTCCTATCTATCCCAATGCTCCGTCAGCGTCACCTATAACGCTACCACCTCCCCCTCTCTCCCCCTCTCTGTTGGGGTCCCCCAAGGCTCTGTCCTTGGGCCCCTTCTCTTCTCCATCTACACCTCCTCCCTCGGCAAACTGATACACTCCCATGGCTTCAACTATCACCTCTACGCTGATGACATGCAAATTTACCTCTCCACCCCTCACCTCACCCCTTCAGTCTCCGCCCGTATCGCCCACCTACTGAACGACATATCAGACTGGATGTCGCTCCATTTCCTCAAATTGAACCTTTCCAAAACCAAGCTCCTAATTTTCCCCCCAGCCAGCGCCCCCCCCCATCCTCTCCATCACGACCAACAACGCCATTATCAGTCCCACCCCGCAAGCCAAAGTCCTAGGTGTCACTCTAGACTCAAACCTGTCCTTCCAACCCCATGTCCAATCGCTGGCAAACTCATGCAGGCTCCACCTCTGCAACATCTCCAAAATACGTACGTTCCTATCCCCAGACACTACTAAACAACTCGTTCACTCCCTCATTATCTCACGTCTGGACTACTGAAACACCCTTCTCATCAGCGTACCCCAACACAGGCTATCCCCGCTTCAGTCTATCCTGAACTCAGCGGCCAGACTCATCCACCTTACCAACTGCTCCGCTTCTGCCACCCCCCTCTGTCATTCCCTCCACTGGCTTCAGATTGCCCAACGCATTCAATTCAAAATACTAACACTGACATACAAAGCCATCCATAACGCTGCCCCAAACTACCTCACCAACCTGATACCCAAATACCACCCAACCCGTACTCTTCGCTCCTCACAAGACCTCCTACTTTCTAGCTCCCTGGTCTCCTCCTCCCACGCCCGACTCCAGGACTTCCCCCATCCTCTGGAACTCACTACCCCAATCCATCAGACTGTCACCTACCCTCCTCACCTTTAGTCGCACCCTGAAAACCCATCTCTTCAGGGAAGCCTACCCCACCCTCACTTAACAGCCGATCTCCTCCACTCCTCCTACCACTCCATCCCCCACAGCCACTTCCTCCTGTACCACTATCCCCCCCTCCTAGATTGTAAGCTCGAAAGAGCAGGGCCCTTGAACCCCTTGTGTATTGTTTTGTTACTGTATTGTCTCATGTTCTGTCCCCCACTATAATGTACAGCGCTGAGCAAACCTTTTGGCGCTATATAAATACTGTATAATAATAATAATATATAAATACCTACAAAAAGGCATTCACTTGATCCCATTGAGTTGCATCAGTGGCCGCAATGGAGCTGGCATTTTTCCTAAACCTCTCCCCCACAGCCAGGGTTGCACTCTCAATGAGCACCATTAATTACTGTCTGCTGACATTATTTAAGCACTGCTATTCACCTTTTGTTACCACTGCTTAGTCCTTTAAATTGTGTATATTGCTGTAAATAGTTTATAACCCACTAAGTGTTACCTTGAACCATTCTTGAGGTATTCAATACAACTGTGGTTACTGAAATACTACGTACATTGCCCTTTTTACTACCTGTTGGGTATTTCTGGCAACTGGTTTGGTGAACATTGTTTGTCTAACCATGTCTAAACATAGAGTGGCAGAAGGGTTGAGGAGTTTGCAAGGTTAGGGCAACACCAGAGGAAGAATCATCCAGCGGCTCCATTAAGAACCTTTCAGCACATATAGAAAATACCTGTTGATCATGACAGAAATGCAGTGTTCTTGTCACTTCCTGTAAGCTGCACCAAAGAATATCTTCCTTCCTAGCCTTTCTCTGTAAACTACCTATTACCTTGCCCCCCCATGAAGAAAAAGAGGTACGGACATGTTTGTAGTCCATATCAGGGGAGCAGCCTAGGGTAACCATGGTTTTTTCTCTATAAATACACTGGAGGGGTAACCACCAAGGGGCAGGAAGTGCTTTATTTGCAGGCTTACCAGGTGAAAAATAAGCTTGAAAAAAGAAAATGAATGCAGCCAGCACACCAAGGATTAGTAAGCTGCAATATATGGTTTTGGGTTTAGATACACTTTAAGTGTAGGCATTATTAGGTGCCTGCATATTTACTCATGCAACTGGGGGGGGGGGTTCTCTGATTCTGGGTTCACACTACACATTTCCCAACCCCATCCCCACCCATTTCACCCAAGCCAATGATATTTTTTAAGAGCTTTCATTGGCTTTGCATGGTGGAAAGGAGTGAGAATGAACCTCGCCCCTTGTGCCAGCAGCACCTTCCTCTTTGCTTTGTGTGGCCTCAGTAAAGCCAGTCCTAGTGCCCACTAGATTTTTTTTTTCCTTGAAAGATGTGCGTAATAATTCAGCTGACATTTAAATCTGCTGAGTGTTTTGATATGTGATTTTGGTGAAGTTAACTTTTGCTAATGCATTTTTGAATTGCCTATGTTTGTGACAGGTTTACTTTAAGCCTCAATAAATTCTATATTTTTGCACCAAGTCTTATACCAGAATGATTTCTGTAAGACCATACCAAGAAAGCTTTCTGGAGATGAGCCTAAACATAAACATACCATTAATTACATTGTGAAAAAGAGGTTAAGTGTGACTGTTGTCCATGCTGAGGGATACCTGGCCAGTGGCCAGCTCTGGGAGGGCCTATGGGTTAGTATCTACATCTCCCGCTTGGATTGAGGCCTCCTCCTTTCAGCACCACTTTACAAACATCTGGACTGAAAGATCACCATAGTTTCCTCCGCTCGAGTGTAACTTTTCCACGGTTGGGGAATTCTCCAGCCATGAGAACAGCCAAGAAAGTAAACAGATTTTTTGGTCCACCTTTTTTTCCTCTTTCTTCCTTATAGAATTCCAGCCAACGTATTCTGCGATTTGTGTCACTGGAGAAAGAATATGTAATCCGAGCTTAGCAGGTTCTAAGGCTACATCTCTGCTTTGTGGTTCTTTTCCCAGGCAGAGGTGTGAGAATCACATCCCGGCCTTGGTAATGGTATTTCCAGATCCTTTTAAAAGTTTGGATTGTTCGACATAGATCCCAGAAATCATAACACATTTGATTCTGAGATTTGACACAAGGCTTTATTAAAACTCTGTACAGAAAAATGAAAAAGCACAGAGTGGAATACACTTTAAAGTGAAATAATAAACTTTTCCTAAATGCTTCGTTTTATGCATTGCCATGTTGTTTGTAGGTTATTGTATGTTTTATTACCAAAATACAACCCAGGCTTTCTAATGTGCTAAACCTTTATGCTTTTTTTGCAAGAACATCTAGGTAAACTGTTGTTTTTACTAAAGACAGAAAATGAGTTGCTTGAGAGCTGCCACATAATAGCTGAATAGATGTGACTTTGTATGAGAAATAAGAGACAGATTGAGATATATATATATAATATATATATATATATATATATATATATATATATATATATATTTCTTTCATTTTTTTGCACTTTTTAGAATTTTTTCATTATTCTTATAAGTAAAACCACATATGTGATCTGGAACAGGAAATTATCACTTTTTTTTTTGTAAAGCTGAACACCAGGCACAAGTTAAAAGAAAGTATATATACTTTTTTAACAATTCAGTTTTTTTTACATATAGCTTAAATATTTAAACAGGTTTCAAAATCAGCCACCTGTCATCCCCTTTACAGCAACACTCAGTGGGGCATCACTAGGGGCCAGTCATGCTCTGTTGCTTGCCCAAACAAGCTTACAGGGTGGAGAGCGCAGAGTTGATGCCTTATCAGTTTGATGTTGTTTTTTCACTGTCTAATCAGCAGACTGGGCACGATAGTGACACTGTGCCACATACCTTGGATGGAGACTGAGTTGACAAGAGGGCTTCCCTTGTGGCTCTAGTCTAAGTACCCCTGAATGTGGTGACAGAGGTGCAAGGCTCAAAGAAGCACGGGTGTCGGTAGCTTGTAGCAGGTGAATGCCACGGTCAGAGACCAAGTCAGTGTGAGCCAAAGTCATACACAGTGAGACAGCACCATGGTCAGGAAGTATGCAAAGCAAGGTCCAGTAGCAGGCCACGGTCAGTACCAGGGAACAGGCAGAGAATAGTCACCAACAAGCTGAATCAGCAATGGAGATCAGTCAGCAAAAGCAGGAACACAGGAACGCGGATCATGGGGTAGCTGAAGAACATCCAGTGATTAGCACACTCCAGGGTCTCCTTTAAATAGGCAGCTTGGCACCAATGCGCATGGACTTGCATGCCCATGATGCATCGATGTCAGTGCACACTGGATATGTGCTGGTACATGTGCATGAGCATTAGCTGCATGGAAATGAGCATTAGCTGATCGAGAATAAGCAATAGCTGTATTCATTTCCTGACACATTACTGTATTCCCTAACTAATACAAAAAATACTGTCACCCTCCTGGATGAGATTTTTGATATTCTTACTTCATCTGGGGACTGGCAGATCTCCCCAATTTTTGGAGTTGAACACTTGTGGCTTTTTTTCTTACCTTTCACATTATCTTTATCATTATCACTATCACACTTGAGAAACTCTAGCGGACCCTTAAGTTGTACCGGGAGCCTCTAGCAGTCTCATTTCTGGATTTCTGAGTTTTGAGTCAGTGTTGCTTTTCCTTTAGTAATTTCCAAAACTGAATGAGTCAGAGATGGGGCATGCACTACCCATCTCTAGTTCATATTGCTCTATATGTGTTTTCTGTTGCAGAGAAATATAGAACAAAATGTGAGCAAATTAAGCTGTGCTTTTTTATTAGGGCTTTCTAAGGATTAGTTTAAAAATAAAAATTTTACGCAAGTCACACAAATATTTAAAAAATCAATCTATAGTCTTGTGAACATTAAAAAAATAAGTAAATCTAACAACATTTTTTGTCTCTTCTATGGAACCCTAGGGTCTTTCTAAATGTTGCTAGGGATTCCTTCAGAAAAGAGTAATTTCGGCCTCTTGGATAGGCTACCACTGATAGCGATAATCTTTTCTGGGCATTCTTCCCACTGACCACCAATGTAAGGTACATTCTTCTCACTGGTCATCAATGTATGACGCATTCTCCCCACTGTCCACCAATGTAAGGTGTATTCCTTCCACTGACCACCAATGTAGGTGCTTTCTTCTCACAGGCAACCAATGTTTGGAGCAATTTCCCCTCTGACCACCAATGTAAAGTGGTGCTTTCATACAACTGACTGCCAATGTAAAATAAATTCTTCCCACTGACCACCAATGTAAGATGTATTCTTACCACTGACCACCAATGTAAGGTGCGTTCTTCTCACTTGTCATCAATGTATGAAGCATTCTCCCCACTGGCCACTAATGTAAGGTGTATTCTTTCCACTGACCACCAATGTAAGGTGCGTTCTTCTCACTGATCACCAATGTAAGATATATTCTTCCCACTGACCACCAATGTAAGGTGCATCCTTCTCAATGATCACCAATGAAGATGTATGCTTACCACTGACTACCAATGTAAGGCACATTCTTCTCACTGACCACCAATGTAAGATATATTCTTCCCACTGACCACCAATGTAAGGTGCATTCTTCTCACTGATCACCAATGTAAGATGTGCTCTTACCACTGACCACCAATGTAATGGGTTGTCTTCTTACTGACTAACAATGTAAGGAGCCTTCCCCCACCTAATGGCTAACCAATATAAGAAGCATTCTTCCTACTGATCACGAATGTAAGGTGTATTCTTTCCACTGATCATCAAAGTAAAGGGGTACTTCCCCCACTACCATCAATATAAGAAAACACTTCCCCTATGACCATCAATGTAAAGGGTCACTTTTCTGCAAGAGAACACTGCAATTTTCACTGTGTTATTTCATTTCATTATTATCACTGAAAATAGTATAGTTATATAGAGCAGCCCTAAATACTATACATTCATTTTCCCTGTATTTGTCCTTATTTCTACAACTTACTGTTCATGCTAATGCTCCATATGCTGTATATATATTAATTATTAGCATAGGGTGTTCCCTGAAACCTAAAAGTTATTTCAAGGGTTCATTTTTGTTAAAAAGTTAAGAAATGCTGCTTTAGACTTTCTTAAGACTACAAAAATTGGGTGATAAACTTCTCATGCACTGATAAACAACACCACAAGTTTTCAATATAAAATGACAATGTAGCAGTGTAAGTAGTGTGTACTGTGTGCTTTCCTAGATTAAATATACATTGATCACATCTTCTCTCTGGAGAAGCCTGTAATGCATTTCTGGGGAAGGTGTGGGGAAGGATCCTTTCTAGTAAGAAAAATGTGCCTATTTTATTTTATGATTTTCTTTGCCAAACATTTCATATCTCCTCTCCCACATAATGTGTTCCAAAAAGATAGGAATGCCCAGAAAGTGTCTCTTGCAGATAGAGTGTTTATACTTCCACCAAACAGTGAAAAATGGGCTGAATTAGTACCTTTTGGCTAGGAAAACGAGTAATTTATGTGCTTTGATAAAGTATCCATATGCACTTGTTTATTGTGTTCAATACTGCAATACATGTTTGCAAAAGGAGAACTGTGTACTTCTTTATTACAGACACATATTAATGCAACTCTGTACACAACACAGTGTATGTTACCCTAAATATTTTTTTCCTATGTGTGTGTGTTCACACGTGTGTGTTTAATAGTCTCTCATAGTCATCATAGCCTCTAGCATTTTCATGTATTTCTTACATCTGAGGTACCTAGTTGATTCTACCAGTCACCCTTCTTCCTTGTTCTAAATTGACCACACAAAGCACAGAAGCTAATCTGTGCTTGTGTGGTCAATTTTTATCCTTTGGCTGGCCATTCAGAAATACAGGACATTGTGCAGATGCACGGCATGCCTGTATTGGATAGTTTGTTTAGCCACCACATCCCCTAACCAATCACAGCTTGCCTTTTGAACACGGCCCTTGCTCAAACACAGTCTGCTTCTTGTCTTAGGCTGAACATCCTATAGAATAAAGGCACACTGTGCATCTACACAGTACCTTGTAACCCAGCTGCCCACTATCAGGGGGAAACAATATGTGGTCACATGGCAGAACATTTTAAATCTTAAAGATCATTTCTGAAACTAAGCAAAAGCAGTTACGGTGCCTGCATAGTTATAGCTGTATTAGAACGTGTATATAACATTGTAAGTTCACAACTACTTTAACCACTTGCCTACTGGGCACTTATACCCCTATCCTTACCAGGCCAATTTTCAGCTTTCAGAACTTTGAATGACAATTGCGCAGTCATGCAACATTGTACTCATATGACGTTTTTAGAATTTTTTTTTCACTAATAGAGCTTTCTTTTGGTGGTATTTACTCACCGCTGGGTGTTTTATTTTTTGCGCTATAAACAAAAAAAAGCAAAAAAAAAGTTTCTTTGTTTCTATTATAAATATTTGCAAACAGGTAATTTTTCTCCTTCACTGATGTGCATTGATGAGGCTGCACTGATAGGCAGCACTGATGGGCACTGATAGGTGGCATTGATGGGCACTGATAGGCAGCACTGATGGGCACTAATAGGCAGCACTGATAGGCAGCACTAATGAGGTGGCACTGATAAGTGGCACTGATAGGCAGCACTGATGAGCTGGCACTGATAAGTGGCACTGATAGGCAGCACTGATGAGCTGGCACTGATGATGGGTACTGATAGTCGTCACTGATGAGCTGGCACTGATTATGGGTACTGATAGTCGGCACTGATAGGTGGCACTGACTGGCAGCACTGCTGGGCACTGACTGGCAGTACTGCTGGGTGGCACTGACTGATGGCACTGCTGGGCTGCACTGATAGGCACTGGTGGGTGACACTGATGGGCACAGGTGGGTGGCATTGCTGGGCACTTGTGGGTGGCACTGCTGGGCACTTGTGGGCAGAACTGGTGGGTGGCAGTGCTGGGCACCGATCATCAGGGCACTGATCATCAGTGCCCTGGTGATCAGTGCTAATCCCTGCTTTGACAACTGCCGGTTCTCGGCAGTATTTTCCTCACGCTCTGACAACGTGAGGAAAATGCAGCCGAGAACCGGCAATTGCACTTCCTGGTGATCAGCTGTGTCATTGGACACGGCTGATAACGTGGTAAAAGGCCGCTGTGATTGGCCTTCTACCACATCACGTGATCAGCTGTGTCCATAAAAGAGCGTGTTCTGGGAGGTTGTCATATGACGGGCTCCCAGAACTGGCCAGACGCAGTGCAGCCGTCATTCAGCTACCTGCGGTCGGCAACTAGTTAATATACTAATAAATATATCATTAAATGTTTTTCTTTGAATCTAAATAGTGTAAGTGCCTGAAGTTGACTTGGCACCAGCCTCTTGCAGTCCATGTACAGCGGTCTTGGGGAAGGAGAAGGCTTGTAAGTGGATTGTAATCCAGCTAGCTAGGTGATGCCCCGGAAGGGAAGGTTAGGATTAACCTGACAATAGGCCAGCTGCGATTTCTCCTGCGCTCTAGGGCCCAGACCGGTGGCAAATAGATGGAACCAACACCGGAGCAAGCGACCACCGGTATATTTCAAGGTTGTGCAGCTCCAAAACAGGACTGGGGAAGCCCGATCGATACTGCAAAGTGAAACAAAAAACAAGAAGCGCACCAACCTTGCGCATTACCTCAGTAACAGAATTTATTAATAAAAGATAGGTACTCACAAACAGCGAATAAAATCAGGCATGTAGTCCTCAAAGGGACTTCAAAGATAAGAAGCCAGCGCGAATCCCATCATGGGGGTAGACACTCAGTATAGCTGACGCGTTTTGAAGGCTATGCCTTCTTCCTCAGAGCTCTGAGGAAGAAGGCATAGCCTTCGAAACGCGTCAGTTTTACTGAGTGTCTACCCCCATGATGGGATTCGTGCTGGCTTCTTATCTTTGAAGTCCCTTTGAGGACTACATGCCTGATTTTATTCGCTGTTTGTGAGTACCTATCTTTTATTAATAAATTCTGTTACTGAGGTAATGCGAAAGGTTGGTGCGCTTCTTGTTTTTTGTTTCACTTTGCAGTAGGATTAACCTGAGTTCCAAGGTGTAATGCCTATGAAATGTGTTGGCCTTGGACCCTTTGTTTCTTGGGTAATTTTTACAATAAAGCATTGTTGCCCAAATGCCAGGAGCATGAGAAATGACTTGATGTCATTTCTTTAGCCAAAGGAACAGAGTCACAAGATATTCTGCTGAGAGCCAGATAAAAACTTGTTTATGGAATGAACCATGATTATGACATCTAGTAACCTCACATTAGGAGATAAAAACCTGTTTAAGGACATCTAAGTTAGAAATTCTTAAGCCCGGGGGAGATGAAAAGAGGTTTTGGGGTAGATAAGAAGCAAAAGTGTGACTTTTCAAATAACGAATATGGTGGTTGAACATGACTGTTATCCCTTCTGCTAGCCCCTCCTGTGGTGGGTGTGGCGCCGCCCACTATTGGACCGCTTCCAGAAAAAGGGTTTATAAGGCGGAGTTACGGGCAAGACCAGTAGAAGCTCCCCTAGTGGCCAGAGGATGCTCTGACGCTGGGATTTTTATCAAGGCCTATGACTTCTCCGTGACCCCCTGGGCAGTTTGGTTCCAATGGGATTTGTTCCTCCCAGCTTCCACATAGCTTTGGTAATGTATTAATTCTATGCTGTGATGCTGTCAAATGATGTGTCTATTTCATGCTGTAATGCTCACATTATTGTTGGTGTGTGTTATTATGCAGATTGTATGACTATAAGATATATCCTCCTGTGTGCCGTGTGATAATAAAAGTGGAGGTTGTGGCAGTGCAAGAATATTGCAGTTGGATTCTGCTATTTCTTGGAGTGCCAGGTGAATGCTATGATGTGCCAGGGCAGGTATTCATTTGGTAGATGGTCTTTCACAATGCGTAGAACATGGAATGGTTTAAATGCTGATTAAAAGCACCTGTACGACTACATGTTGATTGTGAACATGTATATGATGTGTTTAATAATTGCACCCAGCATCACTATTATACCAGGTTTTCTGTTTGGTGAGCTTTTTGGGTCCAACCAACTGATCCTAGGGTTATAAAAGGGACAGTGGTCTGAAGCCTGAGGCTCTTTCTATGAATGCTTAGCCTGAAAGAGAATGGCCTTACACCTTTCTGTCATCTTGGAACCCATTGTAATGTAGGAAGCCTGGGGCTCACCCCGAAGACTCCAGCTGCTGGATTCTGCTGAATACAATGGACTTACAACAGATGCACTTTACCTTTTGCATGTATACTGCAGCAACACACAAGTCTGAGTTAGGGCTTAGGGATATAGGGAAAAGGACTGTTCTAGCATGTTGGATTTTACACTTAGTCCACAGCTTTGGCACAATAGGTATGATGACAGCACATCAGTTTTCCTAATGCAATACAGCAAGTGGTTACCAAAGGTAACAGAAGCTAACAGTCAGTCAGGCAGTCTGTCGTTGGTGTGTGCCTTTTGCAGGTGGGATAGCCTCCAGCAGCGAGGCAGTTGTCAGCATTCCTTCCGCTAGCCGACTGTCTCCAATAGCAATGGTAGCGGATTGGCACCACAGAGGTCCCCTTTTTATACAGAGGTACAGAAGCTTAAGATCTAACTCAAGTGTGTGTACGAGTCCACTGTGCTACTGAGAGAGAGTGGACAGCAATGGACAGGTGGATGTGGATAAGGCTCAGTGTGTCCCTCCTTAATTGCAAGTCAACAGTGAAGGAATTCAGTTGTACGGAGACCCGAGAGTTAACCGGGAAACAGTTATTGTGCAAGCGTAAACATACATAACTCTCTAAGAGTAGAAAACCGCCTAAAGTTTGAGTATACCCATTACCTCATGGGTAAAGTAGCGTGATCCTGTTACAGGTGCCTAGCATAGCCCAGAAGAACCCAACAGCTATCTTTTTGTGTGACCCAGACTTGTCACCCAATGAGTTAATAGGAAACATGGAGGAATGTTGCACCTATCCCACCACACAGGCTGCTGTACAGGGACAGCAGGAAGTCAATGACCTGCTGGATACCTGCAGGAGGATAGCCTTGTTTGTTTTGAGCAACCTAACCTGATCCAGTGAGCTTTCCGAATGCTTCTGTCATCTCACTGCTTTGTATGAACCTGGCACCTCTTGGATTTTTTCTTTTATCCATGGCTATAGTTCAAAGGCCATGCAACGCATTACGCTTTTTAAAAAAAAAAATCTCCCAGGGTGAATCAGCACATACATTTACCAGGATTGCAAATTTCTAACCCACAGGAATCCCCTCAAACCCATGGTAGCAGCAAGCCCAAACTTCATTCCTAATCTACTATTGACAAGACTTTTTTGTCAGTAAGATTTCTTGAAAATACTTGTTGATCTGTTTCACTAGTGTTTCCTGAATGTTCATTTTCTGTTTGTGGTCTGCAATAAAGCTTCTAACTTTATCGAAGTCGGGGTCTGCAGAAATCTGTGGGCACCCCTTACCTGATGTGACATTATAGAAATATGGCAGAATACCTAACACAATTCAGAAACTCTACAGTAAACTAGATAACTCACAGCTTGCTTATTTCTTTAGAATCTCATCATTTTTTGTACAAGCTGTTTTCTTGTTTGGTGGAGTGCAAAGTACAAAACATTTGTTGCAGTTGTTGCCATAGTACCTTTTTCAACATATTGTTGTCTAATAAATTGTGTTTATGAGATGTTTCAATGAGGCATAGATCTCAAAAAACAACTTGAGAGATACATAATCTTTACAACATACAAACGGAGTTGACTTGGGCTTCTTTCATACAGGGGTGGTGCTGCCTCCACAGGATTCGCTGATTGTATTAGATCCTCTGTTCTTACCTTGATAACTACAAAGACCTTTGCACCGCTGACACCTTGGGTATACACGTCAATAGATAAATGCTGGTAACTTTTGGTTAGTAACTTTTGGTCACCCTCAAATGAGACTTGAGACCTTCGAGTAGAATGAGATAATGAGTACTCAAAAAAGACATGATATCACAATGAAAGACACTTTTTGGCATACGCAGTTTCAAACCTCAAGATATTTATTAGGAGTGCTACCTTAAATTCTGGTAAAGCCAGCATTAACTGTAGATTTCTCCACTGAAAATGAACAGCCTAAGGTAACTTTAACTTGGTATCAAGAGAATAATGGCAAAGTCTCCTAGAGTTACTTATGGTGCAGAATCTAGGCCTAGACCGTAATTTAATGACTGCAGAATAAACTCCTGACTATGCAGGATAACAGGTACTCTAAAACAGACTTAAAGTAAGTCTTCTGACGGCTACATTGGGGCCCTTGAAGATGTTGGAGCACTAGAGGGAACAGTTTCTGCAGAAAAGAATATGTTAGCAGAGCACTAATTTCTGAGGTACACTGAGTGGAGAAGTGTCCAGTAAAGGATTAATTTTCAGGGGTAAAGTGTTGAATATTTCTCAGGTATATAAGGATACAGTTCCTTGCAGCAGGACCATTGATGAAGGTTAAGGAGTAATAGATAGTGCCTTTAAGAGTGAGAGGGCAATGTTGCTTTCCAATCTATTTACTACAAGGTCAGTCAATATGTCACAAAGGGTTAATATCCCACTCATCAACTATTTGAAGCAGGTCTCTTTTGATGAAAAATAAAGGACCCCCTTTAACCACTTGCCAACAGCGCTATAGCCGTATGACGGCTACAGTGCAGTTGTCCAGTTCAGGGAGGACGTCATATCACATCCTCCCAGAACGCGCCCTCCCACAAGCCCCCAGGGGTGCGCACCTGGCAATCTCTGTGATCTCTGTGTCCTAAGGACACAGCTGATCACGTGATGTGGTAAAAGATCAATCACAGCAGCCTTTTACCACGTGATCAGCTGTGTCCAATGACACAGCAGATCACCGGGTAAATGCAGTTGCCGGTTATCGGCTACACTTTCCTCATGCTGTCACAGTGTGAGGAAAGTACTGCCGATAACCTGCAATTGTCAGAGGACTGTTCGGCTGCGATCATAACCGAGAGCAGCAGGTCTGGGTCTCCAATAGTAGGCCCAAAGACCATCCCTGACTCCAGCAGACAGCAGTACCTACTCCAGCTGGACTAGACTGCAGCTTTCCCCATTTTCTGGAGCTGTCAGGCACAACCTCTAATTGTATCTTCTCTTCTGTCTCTCTCCCAGACAGGACTTTTCCCTTCTGCACACACTGGATCTCACAACTGTTCAATGCTATCCCAGGCTTTTTACTTTATATTATTATTATTTCAGGTACTTATATAGTGCTGCCAATTTATGCAGCGCTTTACACATATATATTGAACACTCACATCAGTCCCTAACCCTCAATGGGTGTACAATCTAAGATCCCTAACTTACATTCATACATTAGGGCCAATTTAGACAGGAGCCAATTAACCTACCAGCATGTCTTTGGAGTGTAGGAGGAAACTGGAGCACCCAGAGGAAACTCACACAAGCACAGGGAGAACATGCAAACTCCATGCAGGAGGTGCCATGCCCAGGAATTGAACCCATGACCCATTTACTGCAAGGCAGACGTGCTAACCACTAAGCCACTGTGCCGCCAATATGACCCTGCCTGCATTCAGGCACAGGGCTTTGTAGTTTCCAGACTGTTTTGATAATAGGACTCATTCTGGCTGGGACTATATTGCCCATAGTGCAGTGCTCTACGTTGAGATGAATCCGAGTCCACAAAGCTCCATCTTGTGGCAGAAAAAGGGAACTGCTTGCACGAATGTTACGTATGATAATGCATTAATAAACCTGCACATTATAGTGACAATGGTCTTGTTACACAGACACCGTGTTCCATCCCCTGATGAATTAGAGTAAAGCAATGCAGAAGTCAATTTTGTTACATCAACGCCCTTTCAGTTTTTTTCTCAATTTACAAACAACAGTGTTCCATTTCTTCCTGCCACCCATAGATGCTGGATGTTTACATTAGACTAACTATAATCTGTCACATTTGGGTCCTGAAAACGAAAAAGGACACCATTCATTTTTTTCCCCAGACCAGGACAGAGGTATTTAGGTGTGAAGGGTTGTATGTTTGTTTACGTGGCTATAGACTTACATGGAGCTTCCAATCAAGTCCGCCTGAAAAAACTGAAAGGGGACCTGTGTGAAAGAGGGCTTGCAGAAAACGGACAGTTGGGTACACACATTAGTGTGACAATCTTGCATAAGCTCTAACCTACTGTAAAGTGAGAGTTTACATTACCTTTAAAAGAATAAAAGAACTGTTTATCAACTCTTGATAGCAATCATTTACATATGATGTATGTTATCCTTCCACTTAAGATTCTTACAGTTATTTGATTTGGTTGCCATGTGGACAGGGTTTAACCAAAAGATTTTGTATCACAATGAATCCACTGCTTCTCTCCTGAGTCTGCTGTAAGCTGCAGAGTGTTTCACTGTGTGTAAACACACACATTCAAACATGTAGTGTGGTTCCATGGCCAATTCGCTCCATTTACAAGGGGTCTGTTGTCTGTAAAGACCCCCCCATTGGCAATCACAGAAGCAGGCCAGTAAAAGTAAAGAATCATGAAAAAATTGATTGAAAATAAGAAACAGAAAATAGAGGACAATGTGCATTTGGTAAATAATGTAAGAAAATATTATGTAGTTAGACCTCCCACAACAATAGACCCCCTAGCAACAATAGATCCTCTGTTAGCCAACATCAATAAACCCTCCAGCACAGCCCAGCAGCCCTTGCCATTACATACATTCAGTGTTCTCCGACATTCCCACTGAAAAAAAGCTTTGTCTGTGCTTAATTGTAATATAAAAATATTGGCCTAGTAAACACACCATTACAAATATTTAAAGGTTATACCTCAACATATAGGCATAGAATTTTTAGAAGGTTATACCTCAACATACAGGCATAGAATTTGTAGAAGGTTATACTTCAACATATAGGCATAGAATTTGTAGAAGGTTATACTTCAACATACAGACAGTGAACCTAGATTGGTGCAGTCCCTCAACATGCCGAAGGCTAATATTCTGTACAATGAGACTATCTTTGGACAGTTTTTATCAGAATGAGATTTGACCCAGGATTTGTTAAATAGCTGATACACTAATCAGCTAGCTATAGTATGCACAAACAACCTTAATTCCCCATCTATCAAACGTCAGCTGGGAGGAAGACAGGGATGCCCTTTATCCACATTTCTATTTTCACTGGAAAAAGAGCTGTTTGCTAATATATTAAATCAATCAGCAATAAATAAGGAGCTTACTTGGCACAAACTTGAGGAGAAGATTTCTCTTTACACAGACAGCTCCTTAATGTACACTATATTGCCAAAAGTATTGGGTCGCCTGCCTTTACACACACATGAACTTTAATGGCATCCCAGTCTTAGTCCATAGGGTTCAATACTTAGTTGGCCCACCCTTTGCAGTTATAACAGTATCAACTCTTCTGGGAAGGCTGTCCACAAGGTTTAGGAGAGTGTCTATGGGAATGTTTGACTATTCTTCCAGAAGTGCATTTGTGAGGTCAGGCACTGATGTTGAACGAGAAGGCCTGGCTTGCAGTCTTCACTCTAATTCACCGGGTTGAGGTCAGGACTCTGTGCTCGCCAGTCATGTTCAGCCACCCCAAACTTGCTCAGCCATGTCTTTATGGACCTTGCTTTGTGCACTTGTGCGCAGTCATGTTGGAATAGGAAGAAACCATCCCCAAAAACTGTTCCCACAAAGTTGGGAGCATGAAATTGTCCAAAATATCCTGGTGTGCTGACACCTTACGAGTTCTCTTCACTGGAACTACGGGGCCAAGCCCAACCCTTGAAAAACAACCCCACACCATAATCAATAAACAATGCAGTCAGGCAAGTACTGTTCTCCTGGCAACCGCCAAACTCAGACACGTCCATCAGATTGCCAGACAGAGAAGCGTGATTGGTCACTCCAGAGAACATGTCTCCACTGCTCTAGAGTCCTGTGGCAGCGTGCTTTACACAACTGCATCCAACATTTTGCATTACACTTGGGGATGTAAGGCTTGGATGCAGCTGCTCGGCCATGGAAACCCATTCCATGAAGCTCTCTATGCACTGTTGTGGTGCTAAGCTGAAGGCCACATGAAGTTTGGACATCTTTAGCTATTGACACTGCAGACAATTGGCGATTTCTGTGCACTGTGCGCTTCAGCATGCACTGACCCCGCTCTGTCAATTTCCGTGGCCTACCACTTCATGCTGAATTGTTATTCCCATTTGCTTTCACTTTGTTATAATCCCACTAACAGTTGACCGTGGAATATTTAGTAGCAAGGAAATTTCACAGATGGACTTATTGCACTGGTGACAACCTATCATGGTACCACGCTTGCATACCCTGAGCTCCTGGGAGCAACCCATTCTTTCACAAATGTTTGTAGAAGCAGTCTGCATGCCTAGGTGCTTGATTTTATACACCTGTGGCCATGGAGGTGATTGGAACACCTGAATCCAATGATTTGGAGGGGTGTCCCAATACTTTTGGCAATATAATGTAATTAAATGGAACAACAAAGTCATGCAATGAATTCATTGTTTGGGTTATCTGAAGAGTTCAATATCTTTTTAGGTCTAAAAGTCAACCTGGAAAATCCATAATTTGCTCTATTGGATCAGCACATCTGGATGTATTCCCATCAGATACCCTGAGTTGACAACTTAAAACATCTGGATTGTAATCTATAATGACTATGAATTGAATCTAACCTCTCTAATACAACACATGACCACCAAATATAAGGCTTGGTATTCCCTCCAGTTTAACTTAGAGTGGTGCATAAACCTAATAAAAATGATCTACCTTCCAAAGTTTTTGTACAGTGATCATCCCCAGTATATATACCTAACAAACATTTCTCATCTATACATTTTTTACTTGTTTTCTTGAATAGGAAGGTGGCATGCATTAACAGCCTCAATCTTCAAACACTTATTGTCAAAATTGCAAACATACATACAAAAATAAAATACCAATAAAAAAAAAGGTTTCGAAAGTAGTTTGAAAACATTTTCAGAAATGGAAATATTGTTACACAAAATGCAGATTTTATTAAAACAGTGTATATTTAGATTTGTGTGTTTGTGATGCAGCTCCCGTGCATTATTCAGGCTGCTATCTCTTCTCTTTATTTGGGGAACATGATACAAAACATACAGGAATATCATGGTAATACTATAGAACACATACAGACATTTCACATAAAAAATGAGATTACAACATTCCTTATACATGACAAAAGCAGGAAAACAGTATAGGTTCATCAAACAGGAATCCAACAAATACAGAAGAATGTAATGCATTCTGAGGTAGTGGTCTGTCTCTCGCAAACATTTTCAATTTTTTCTTGATGGTGTGTATTTATCATATAGCCATTGATAATAAAATATATTGTGTACGAATGAACTAAGATAACATAGCAACAAGCGTTTTGTGTTTTCTCTCTGTGCTCACCCTTAGGGATTTCTGATAATCCTTTGGTATCTGAAAGAGGCAGCATTATAATCTATGGGCACTAATCTTTGTAACTTGCTGCACAACTTTGGGCTTCCCTATTTTACCCCAGCCTGCGACCTTTTTATTTTTTGAACAACTTCAAAATCTGCAAAGAATGGCACCTCTGATCCTGTCAAGCAAGATGACCTTGAACCTGGTGCATGGTAATGAGTGGGTGTACCCCCAGTGTGATGTGTTTTTATCATCTATGTACAGTGATCCCTTGGGTTCCTTGAAGAAGAGAGTGTCTTGCAATGCATCAGAATATGAGATTGTATCCAAGCTGTTGCTCTGATCACTTATCATTTTAACATTTCTCTCTGTCATTTTTAATCAGTGTGTTATCAGGGATTTTTTCAGCGGGAACGTGGGGGAACGCAGTTCCGGCACCTCCAGCACTGGATGTATATAATGGCAAGGAGTGCTGGGGTGTGCTGGAGGGCCTAATGATGCTTGCGGTTAGGGGATCTATTGTTGCTGGAGGGGGATTTGTTGTCGTTAGGGGAGTCTTATGTTTCTGGGGAGTCATTTGTTACAGGAAAATAACTACTGTTGAGGGAGGGGGTCTATTATTGCTAGCTGCTGGAGTGTTTAGAAATCTGTTGTTGCTGCTTGGGGTCTATTGGTGCTGGGGGATCTATTGTTCCTGGAAGGATCTATTGCTGTTTTATGGATCTATTGTCAGGTGGGTCTATTGGTGCTGGGAGATCTACTGTTGCAGGGGTCTATAGTTGCTGGGGGATCTATTGTTGTTGGGGGATCTATTGTCACTGGGAAATCTATTGTTGCAAGGGGGTCTATAGTTGTGGAGGGACCTATTTTTGCTGGGGGATCTATTATCGCCAGTGGGTCTATTGTTGCTGGCTGCAGGGGATCTATTTTAGTTAGAACAATATGATACTTAGTTCTGTATTCAATAAAAGGGGCAGTACTGGGAGGTGGATGAGAGGTGGAACCAAGGGACGGTGCTCGGACGTGGGTAGAGGGCGGAGACAAGGGTGATTTAGAAAGGGGGAGTTCCTGCATCTATTCTCTGGGGAAAAAAGCGCTGTGTGCTATAATATGTGACAATAAAAATTGTAATTTTATTAATTAATAGTCTGGATGTCTGTAAAATCCAAATCAACATAAATATAAATTTGGGTAAATTCAGCCTGCCCATACATAGAAAGTTCCAAGTGTGTCAATGTGCCTTTACGTTCTTTGGTATGATGTCAAACCATGTGTTTAAAGGCAAACATTAGATCTCGAAGTTGGTTTTTAGGAATTATTTGAAATAGAAATGGGGTCCATGTTTTGAACGATTTAGGAGTTATAGGCTGCTTGGACTGAACAGTGTCTAATTAATCAAGAATCAATCATTTCTGAAGAACACACAGAAAATGGAAATGGATGGATATTGGTAAATCCAGTTTGAAAGGATGCAGTCCTTAGCTGCCAAAATGAAAATCTGTTCAAATTTTAAAAGTGTCTGCTCTGCATTTGTACATTTAGCATTGACTCTGACCATCTGGAAGAGAGCTGTGACAGTCTGAAGTTTTCTTTTCTGGTGAGTAATTTTTTCATAGTATCAATTGCTTCTTCTTGTCAAAATGCTTGACTTAAGGGGCAAAGTCAAAAATAATGACTGGGGTCAGCATGTGGATTTTGAGACTTCAAACATTCTCGAAGATATGTTGTGGGAAGTCTCCACTTCAGGGAGATGTCAAAACCATATTATACTCTATGAGGTGTGACAATTAAATTTCTGAAATGGGCTGTAAAGAAAATGTTTGCTTACCCATCTCCTAGATTGTAAGCTCGAAAGAGCAGGGCCCTCGAACCCCTCGTGTATTGTATTGTTGTTACTGTTTTGTCTCATGGTCTGTCCCCCTTGCTATTGTACAGCGCTGAGCAAACCCTTTGGTGCTATATAAATACTGTATAATAATAATAATACATTAGCTGCTGATGTCATCTTCAAAGTAATCCCCTTGTGAAGCAATGCACTTTTCTAGACAACTGTGTCACTGCCTGAAACATTCCTGGAATTTGTTTTCCACATACTATCTTTGTTCCGGCGCGCTGGATGTCTGGAATATCACCAAATCTGTGTCCTTTTAAGGCAGTTAAGGCATTTTTTAATTTTGAAAACAGCCAAAAATCACAGGGTGCTAAGTCAGGGCAATAAGGTGGTTGGCCAAGTTTTGGAATAGATTTCTGGGCAAGGAACTTGCAAAGACAACGCATTATTGCAGGAGCATTGTCTTGGTGGAGAATACACTTGTCAGGCCAGAGTTTCTGTCTTTTCCTCCAAACAGATTCCTGTAACCTTTTCAGAATTTCCAGGTAACAATGTGGATGACAGTTGTACCTCGCTCTATAAACTTGTAGTGAACTATCCCCTTGTGATAAAAAAAACACATCAGAATGGTTTTGATTTGTTATGGGTTGTACTTAAAATGGAAATAAACCCTCCTATCCTTAACAGCAAAGGAAGATGTCATCATAGCCTCTGTGCAATGTGCAGTTGCCATGATGCTGCACCTGTTATCAGTCATGATATCAGCCCTTTGATGACTTGACAGTTTAGTTGAGTGCAAAAGCAACTTTGATAGCTATCATTGCATGAATTAAGACCCTCAGGACCCTGTCTGGAATTTTCAACACTCCACAGATACTCCTCTCTTAAAACTCACAAACAATCTACTAATGGCTAAAACCAGTAGACACTATTCTGTACACCTTCTCCTGGACCTCTATGCTGCCTTTGACACGGTGGGCCACTCCCTTCTTATCAAAAAACTGTACTCCTTTGATCTTCATGACAGTACTCTTTGTTGGTTCTCATCCTACCAATCCCACCGCACCTTCAGTGTCACTTACAATTCTACTTCCTCTTCCTTTCTCTGTCGGGGCTCTGTTTTTGGACCTCTCCTATTCTCAATCTGCACCTCCTCCCTGGGTCAGTTAATGGCCTCCCATGGCTCCCAATACCATTTCTATGCCAATGACACCAAAATCTATCTCTCTTCCCCTCAGCTCACTCCATCAGACTCTGCACACATCACTAATTTACTAATGGGTATATCAGACTGGTTGTCACACCACTTCCTCAAACTCAATCTACCGAAAACCAAGCTCATAATATTTCTTCCCCCACGTACCCCCTTCTCCTGAGTTCTCTGTCGAGATTGATGGCTCAACTATCAACCCGTCCTTACATCCCAAGGTACTAGGTGTTATCCTGGACTCTGAACTATCCTTTCGGACCCACATCCAATCAATGTCTATAATCTTTTGGTTGTCGCAAGCGCTCACAATCAATAGTGTGCAGCTAAAAATACAAACTCCCCTGGGCATAAAAGTCTCATATACACAAAACAGTACACAACTATCCTTCACAGATTTTCATATATTCTCACCAGAATCTTCCCAATAAGAATGCGTTGTATAGCATATGATCTTCTCTATCTTTTCTTCTTGACCATCTACTCGACTGTTTCCAATCTCCCAAGCAAAAAAACTAATATACAGTAGTGTAGTGATTCCACATAAAATATAATACGTGATACACCCATGCATGAATACAGGACACTTTGTGAATCATATCCACCACAATCCACACTAATTACTCTTACCCTCATAGGGTGAAAATGTGCATAAAACTCTCCAGCAATATGATTATCCTCTTATATAAGAGTTCAACCATGCACCATCTACCTCCAATGTGCAAGTAAATCAACAAGCTCTTTCCTTCCCCTTTAGGCATGCGCTTACCCTGCATACATTGATAAGTGCTTTCAATACTCAGTGTAATCTTCACTCCGTTTTCTCCTCACCGCACTTCATAAACTCTCAATCGCCATAAAAAAAGCAAACACACAAGCCCATAGTGCAGCAGTAGTGCAAACCGATCAATTTAATATTAAAATTGCGCTTACATGAAAGAAAAGTACAAACAACCTGTACCAAAGTGGCCGCTGCGGCACTTCCGGTTACGACTGACGTTACATCCGCATACGTAATATACATCACTAAATAATTGAAATCAAATGTTGTACATAAGATTTATAAATAAAAGAAAATACAATAGAATAAAATGACATGCTCCCTACCTGCCTAAAATTAATGACCCAATTGCAGCCTAAAATATGCGCCCTAGAAATTGGAGATAAAACTATTTAAATCTAGTTCTATGTTTTATCCCTTAGGGTACATACTGTCTAGCTCATAAATCCAGAAAGTTTCATTTTTTTAAACCTCACTAGTGCGATTATTCCCTCTCCAATGTGCCCCTACTTTATCAATAGCACAAACGTTAATAGTGAGTGGTTGCATTTATGTACATCTTTGAAGTGCTTGGACAGATTTAAATAAACATACAGTACTAGGAAGTTAAGCACTAAGATATATTTCACCTTCCTACCTGGCCCTACCACTAAAGCCAATAGTATAGCTTTGCATTGTGGTTTTAAAAATAATTCAACCTTTAAACATCCAGCTACAATGAGTCAGAATGTAGAGGTATTCAAACAGATGGTAGATATTGAACCAAGAGAGTTAAAGGTTGAAAGATTTAAGGATGCTGTCACCATTACTAAAGGACTGGAAAGTTTGGAAAAGAAGAAACGTGATCATACGCCCAGCAGATAAAGGGGGTGGAGTAGTGTTATTGGACAGGCAGGCTTATGAGACAGAAAGTACAGGTAATAGAATTTTGGGGGATACAGCTACATATGAGAAACTTAATGGCAATCCAACAAAAAGGATCAAAAAGGAATTTAATATTTTAGTTAATGAAGCTAAAAAGAGTGGAATAGTTGATAACAGAGAAGCGAGATACCTAATACCATCTAGCTGTAAGGTCCCAACATTTTGTTATTTATCGAAGATCCATAAAAGCTTGACTAATCCTCTAGGTAGGCTGATAGTCAATAGTATAGATTCTGTACATGCCAGGGTTGGAGAATATGTTGATCATTATCTCCAGCTTATTGTAACCCAAATGCCAGCCTACTTAAAGGACAGTCACCATGTTATTGATTTGGTAGAAAATCTAGAAGTGGGAGATAATTTAATTCTTGCCACTATAGATGTCAATTCCCTGTATATGAGTGTTAGGCATGTAGAATGCTGCTAAGTGAGCCTTGAGGACATTTACGGATCTGCATAGGAAACAGAGAAAATTAATTTTATAACTGTTGGAGTTTGGCATGCAGAAGAATTATTTTTGTATGGAGGAGAATTTTTTATTCAGAATAAAGGTGTAGCAATGGGAGCGAAGTTTACTCCCAGCTTAGCGAATGTTTCCATGTCCAAGTGGGAACAGGAGGTTGTGTTTAGTCGTAAATGGGAAGGGTTAAAGGTTTGGAGGAGATTAATTGATTTCATTTTGGTTGTATGGGAGTGAAATATGGATTCATTATTAAAATTCTTTACCCTCCTGGATATTAATGAATATGGGCTAGAGTTTTCCAAGAAGATAGACACTCATTCTGTTGGTTGCTTGGATCTACACATTTTTTGTCACGAAGGTGTGTTACATACCAAAACCCACTTTAAGGCCACTGATCGCAATGGATTTTTTCCGAAGCTGAGTTGCCATCATCCTATGTGGCTCGAGAGAATCCCTAGAGGACAGTTCAGTAGGTTCATGAGAAATTGCTTGAAGTTGGAAGATTAAATCGTACAATCGGGAGTTGCTAAAAAAAGATTTGTGGATAAAGCCTATGATCCTGTAAAATTAGAAATAAATAGATATGACTTAAGTTAAAACTATGTGGGTGGTATCAGAAAGAAAAAACAGTCGATTAAAAGAAAGGATAATGGGTTTGAATTTGCATTTATTTCGGATTTCAATTGTCAATATAAAGAGGTCAAACAGATTATTGACAAATACTGGCCCATTATAAGAAATGACAAGGTTTTGGGACCTATGGTACCTAGAAGACCCAAATTTGTGTATAGAAAATCTTCTAATTTACGTCAGAAATTAGTTAAAAATTTAATTTCTCCTTCAAGACCTTTAAGAGATACTATGTTTGATTTGAAAGGCTTTTATTCTTGTGGAAAGTGTACAATATACAACATCACAAATGTTAAAATTGGGAAAATTGAAACCTTCATGTCTAACGTCACACATAATACATATACCATCAAAAAATTCATTTCATGCCATTCTGTCTTTGTTACCTACCTGCTGGAATGCACTTGTGGGTTCCAGTACGTAGGGCGGACTACGAGGAAGTTACACGTGAGACTGAAGGAACATTTCATCATTGTAAAGAAAGGTCTGGAGGATCATAGTCTGTCCAAACACTTGAAAGAGGTACATAAATGCAACCCCTCACTATTAAAGTTTTGTGCTATTGATAAAGTAGGGGCACATTGGAGAGGGAATAACCGCACTAGTGAGGTTTCAAAAAATGAAACCTGGATTTATGAGCTAGACAGTATGTACCCTGAGGGATTAAACATAGAACTAGATTTAAATTGTTTTATCTACAATTTCTAGGGTGATATTTTAGGCTACAATTGGGCCATTAATTTTAGGCAGGTAGGGAGCATGTCATTTCATTCTATTTAATTTTATTTTATTTATAAATCTTATGTACAACATTTGATTTCAATTATTTAGTGATGTATATTACAAATTATTTTAGTGTGTATTCTATGTATTTGGTTGCACATGGAATATATTTTATGTATGTAGGGGGGGGGGAGATTAAGTATTAAGAATAGATTTATATCTGGTTACTGGATTTTTTTGTCTATGAACACTAGGGGGCAGGTGATCCAATATAATGTTTTACATTCACTGTGTATAGTTTTATTGGTACACACTTAGAGGGCGTATATTGACTTCATTGGAATATTTCATGTTTGTGTCTTAAGAGTGGATATTGAGTACTGGTATGGGTGCATTAGCATATAAAGTCATGTACTAATAGATGATGAACGGCATGGGGAAAATGACACTTAGTGTTGTAATAGCGTACCTTGTCCAGTAAACAAGATGGCTGGTGGGGCTTCAAGAGTAGGGCGAGAGCTCTTTAGAAAGCATAGTCCAGAGGCATCTGATGTCTACTGCCTATGAGGAAGTCAGTTTGATGATGAAACGCGTCAGTAATATGTGATGTCAGTCGTAACCGGAAGTGCCGCGGTAGCCACTTTGGTACAGGTTGTTTGTACTTTTCTTCCATGTAAGTGGAATTTTAATATGAAATAGATCATTTTACACTACTGCTGCACTGTGGGCTTGTGTGTTTGCTTTTATATGGCGATTGAGAGTTTATGAAGTGTGGGTGAAGAGAAAACGAAGTGAAGATTACACTGAGTATTGAAAGCACTTATCAATGTATGCAGTGTAAGGTGCATGCCTAAAGGGGAAGGGAAGAGCATGTTGATTGCACATTGGAGGTGGATGGTGCATGGTCGCACTCTTAAATAAGAGGATAATCATATTGCTGGAGAGTTTTATGCACATTTGCACCCTATGAGGGTAAGAGTAATTAGTGTGGATAGTGGTAGATACGATTCACAAAGTGTCCTGAATTCATGCATGGGTGTACCACATATATTTTATGTGAAATCACTACACTATATTAGCTTTTTTTGCTTTGGAGATTGGAAGCAGCCGAGTAGATGGTCAAGAAGAAAAGATAGAGAATATCATATGATATAAAACGCATTCTTATTGAGAAGATACTGGTGAGACTATATAAAGATCTGTGAAGGATAGTTGTGCTCTGTTTTGTGTATATGAATCAATGTCTATAGCCTGCTGCCTCAACCTCTGCCACATTTATAAAATATGCTCCTTCCTAAGCAATGACACCACAAAGCTCCTAGTCCACTCCCTAGTCATCTCTCGCCTCAACTACTGCAACTCCCTCCTCATTAGCTCACCTTGAAATAGGCTATCCCCCCTTCATTCCAACATGAATGCTGCTGTCAAACTCAGGGGTGTATTTACCATGAGGCAAACAAGGCAATTGCCTTGAGTGGCATTTTTTTATGGGGGCGGAACGTGAGGATGGGGACTGGACACGGTAAGGCACAGCATAGGCTCCACTCTGCCACATGGGATCCAAAAAAGGCTGCGGACTGCTAGAGGGTGGCAGATACCAGCTGTCGTTCCTGGGGATGTCCGAGTTCACGTGGGCTTTTCTGATCATGGCTTCAGTGACCTCCGGCTGTGAAGGTGAGTGCTGTAAGAACTAACTCTCTCTCTCTCACTGGGGTGGCGAGTAGGGGGGGGCGTACGATTTTTGTGTTGTCTTGGGCAGCACAAAACATAAATACACCACTGGCCAGACTCATCCACCTTACCAACTGCTCACTGTCTGCTACCCCTGTCTGCCAATCCCCCCACTGGCTGCCACTCACCCAAATAATGAAATTCAAAATACTAACAACAACTTACAAAGCTATTCACAACTCTTCCCCCAGCTACATCACTAACCTAATCTCAAAATACCAACCTAATTGTTCTCTTCATCCTCCCAAGACCTCCTGCTCTCTGGCTACCTTGTCACCTCCTTCCATGCTCCCTCCAGGACTCCTCCTGGAACTCCAGAGGATCGGAGAGGCTCCCCATTCTGTCTGACTATATCCTACTCTGTCCACTTTTAAATACCCTAAAAATCCTTCTCTTCAGAGAGACCCACCCTGTCCCCACCTAACAACTGTACTTTTATTATTTCCGTCAGCTCATCCCACACAGTTATTACCTTTTGTTTCTCTTGACTTTCTCTCTTAGATTGTAAGCTCTATCGAGCAGGGCCCTCTGATACTTATGTAGCGATACCCCCGTAGGGGCTGCTTAAGTTTGTTCACTCCGCCACTCTGCTTCTCAACCCCAAGGACTGTCTCAGCCCCAACTGGCACACCTGGCAATAGTGTAAGTGCAAGGATCAATGAAAAGCACACACGTTATAATAAAACACAGAGATCAGCTTTACTGTAAGACCTCTATGGGAAGTAATAAACATTAACAACAGGTATATGTTCGGTGAATCAAGAGAACAGCAAATACTGTGACCGAAAGAAATATAACTCACTTTTACACTCAGTCTGCTTTCAGGGGATTCCAACCGTAAATAACCCCAAAAGCAGAGGAAACACTTAAATGGCAACCTGAAAGTGGATTTACCTCCTCTACATAGATTCAGCTCTATGATGTCCAAGCAGGAGGAGGGCAGAAGAATGACTCTCTATTGTGTCAAACTTCTTCCTTCTAACCCCCGACACCACAAGCCCAATAGGCAAACACTGTATCCAAATGATGCTTAATAGCTACTTTCAAGGTAAAGCTATTCCCTCCCACACCATGCAATATAGAGGCCTAAATACGCATGCGCGTGCACGTATGGCACCAGTAACTTCAGTCTCTTGGTAACAGGATGAATGTTGGGATCTTCAGCTAGCCACTTTCGTTGGTGCACTTAAACTCCTTAAACACTTAAAGTGTAATTGTAATCCAGTGGCAGTATTTGTATAGCGAATACTGTGTCTGTTCAGCAGGGCCATCTACACAACCCAGTGCCTGGTGAATTTGAGCAAGGTATGATGCAGTATGTGTGCAGTGTTCCTGTCATCTGACAGTGGGAAAAATCCCTCTCACCAGATCCTGTGACAAAGGCCCAAACGATCGTCCTGGAAATGACAGGCTCCTCTGGTCACCTCAGGATGAACACTTCACACTGTCAGGATGGCCTCTGTACTGTAAGCCACTTCTCTCAATTTGGATGTTCCCTTGGCTGATGCAGATCACCAAGCATGCAGTGCACTGCCCAAAAGCACTTCTTTGCCAGGTCCAATCTATCTGCTGCCACATGCAGTCTCCTCTCCTCAGGAGAAACCCCAAGATGGATCCATTCACTCTCCTCTCTCCAAGCATGATGGCTTTTGTAGTTCTTTTGTAATTCTATCTCCATATCAGCCTATAAGGCCATTTCTGTTCAAGACTGCATCGTCCACAATGCTTTGCAGCTGCACTTCCTGTTTGACAGAGTCCTTGTCATTGGCTCCTTTAATGGCTCTTGTAATTGGCTCTCTCACTCTCTTACAGTCTGAGAGGAGAAAGGGGGGGCTGAAATCCCTCACTGCTTTGTCTGTGTCAGGGCAAGTGTCAGGTTACACAGGAGAGGCCAGTCAGCAGATCACAGCCATGAGACAGGATTAATATCTCCTGCTACACACTCCCCCCACCAAAGAACCTTTGGTCCTCCAAAGGCAGTAACAATCCTTGACCTGGTACATGCTTGATATATACACGCGGAGAAAAACAAGTTAGTACACACAGGAAACTAAACAATTTACATTCTCATAAAATCTTGGCAGGGGAACCTCCCACCAGTTAGTAGCCTATAAGCCACCTTAATTGGACTTGCCCAGCCAGATGTGTCAGGGGGTGAGTCAGGATTTTCAACCACCAAATCTGCAGTGGAAGGATCAGGTGCTTCAAGAGTCCTTTTAGCGGTGAGAACAACCTCTTCAGAGCTCTCACCCAAAGTATCATATGTTAGTCTCTTTGGCGGGTGAATAACCCTACGCTCACGCTGTTCTTTAGGCTCTGGGGTTGCAAGCACACTGGTCTCTTCTCCCTGAATTTTAGCTTCATCCCTAACTTCCTCTTCAATGAAGGATGGGAAGTCTGCAGAGTCTGTTGTCAGCAAAGAGGACTGAGAGTCTTCCAGCTCTTCAATTGGTGGACTCTGAGGCACAAACTCAGGAGCTTCTGGCCTGAGTATCCCGGTGTCGATTACTGTGGCAGGAGAAGGAGGGATAGCAGATTCAAGCATCTGAGACAACCACAGCCAATCCATTCCCATCTCTTCATCTTCGCTGTCTCCATCTTCTGCAGGCTGAAGCACAGACTGAAACCGAGTCACTGGCCGAGATCTCTGGGGGGCCTTGGATGATGACTGTGGATCTGGCTGTAGTGGCACACGAACTGCTTCAGATAGAGGCAACAAATGATTACGATGCCAAGTTTTCAGCGGGCCTGTGCTTCCCTCTGGCCGGATCTGGTACACTGGGAGTCCTGGCAGCTGTTTGCAGATGACATAGGGCTGCGATTTCCACCGGTCAGCCAATTTGTGTTTTCCAGGGACACCCAGGTTTCTCAGCAGCACCTTGTCACCCGGCTGTAAGTCCTGCACTCGTACCCGGAGGTCAAAGTTTCTTTTATTTCTCTGTCCTCGGGCATCTGAGGCAGCTTGGGCCTTGTCATAGGCAGCCTTCAGACTTTTCCTCAGGCGGTCTACATATCCTCTGTGTGAGGTTGCAGAGGTACGGTCTATGGACGTGCCAAAAGCCAAATCTACTGGCAGCCGGGCCTCCCGCCCAATCATTAGACAATAGGGAGAGTATCCTGTGGCATCGTTTGTGGTGCTGTTATAAGCATGCACGATAGCTGCTATGTGCTTGCTCCAGTGCTGCTTTTTGTCAGAAGTCAGAGTCCCAAGCATATCCAAGAGGGTTCTGTTGAATCTCTCTGGTTGGGGATCTCCCTGAGGATGGTATGGGGTGGTTCTAGACTTCCTGATGCCCAAAAGATCTAACAGTTTCTTGATGAGACTGCTTTCAAAGTCTCTCCCTTGATCAGAATGGATGCGTTGAGGTAGACCATAGTGCACAAAGAATTTTTCCACCAAGATCTTGGCCACCGTGAGTGCTTGTTGGTCTCTTGTGGGAAAAGCCTGAGCATACCTAGTGAAGTGATCAGTTACTATTAGGATATTTCCCTGTCCACTCAAATCAGGCTCCAAGCTTAGAAAATCAATGCACACCAGCTCCATGGGTCCCTGACTCTGAAGGTGGCCCATTGGGGCAGCTCGGTGAGGCAAAGTCTTCCTTTGGATGCACCTAATGCAGGAGTGACAGTAACCCTCAACTTCAGCTCGCATGCAGGGCCAGTAGAATCTGTCCCTCACCAGGTGGAAGGTCCTGTCGGGTCCTAAGTGACCATGACTATCATGCAAAGCAGTTAATACTGTCTCTCTGTGTTTTTCTGGCAGGAACAACTGCCATCTTTCTCCAGGATCTCCAGAGGGGCCCCTTCGGTAGACCACCCCTTGGTGCAACTGCAACCGATCCCACTCTCGGTGTAGTAGACGGGCTTCCTTAAGAGAGTCAGTGAGGAGCAAGTCAGGGCATTGGCTCTCCAAGGCTTTCAATGCCAAGCTACAGAGAGGGTCTTCCAACTGATCCCTTCGCAAGTCTTTCTTGGAGAGTTTTGGCAGACTTTCATCCCCGACTTGGGTGACGTTGCAGTAACATCTGGGAACACCAGCGGCTGACACTCCAAGGTCTTTGGCCCTGGATCCTCCTCCAGCTTGGTGTTCTGCTCCTTGACATAAGGCTTGTACACCTTCGGGAGTCAGCTGAGTCCATTCTTCAGTATAGTCCCTGGAACAATGAGGCCTTCTTGACAATGCATCCGCATCTTTGTTTCCAACTCCTGGTCGATATTTCAGACTGAAAGTGAATTCAGATAAGGCAGCCAGCCATCTGTGACCTGTGGCATCTAACTTCGCCGTAGTGAGGATATAGGTGAGAGGGTTATTGTCGGTCTTGATCACGAATTCAGCCCCGTACAAGTAATCTCTCAGCTTATCCACTACTGCCCACTTTAGAGCCAGAAATTCGAGCTTGTGTGTGGGATAGTTCTTCTCAGTGGGTGCCAAGCTCCGACTCACATAGGCAACAGGCCGAGGGTGCCCGTCATGCTCTTGATACAGCACCCCGCCCAACCCATCTCTGCTAGCATCAACATGCAGCTCGTATGGCTTGGTTGGGTCTGCATAGGCTAGAACTGGAGCAGTGGTTAGACTCCACTTCAGCTGTCTGAAAGCCTCTTCACACTGAGCAGTCCACTGTTCTTGAATGGACTCTCTGGGTTTCCTAGGACCTCCAGCTGATCGAACAGGTTTTGGCAGATCTGGGTCATCATCTTCCTCTCCACTCTTCAGTAGTTCGTTGAGTGGGCGAGCTGTTTTAGCGAATCCCTCAACAAATCTTCTGTAGTAGGAACAGAATCCCAGAAATGACCTAAGTTCGGTCACATTAGTAGGCCTTGGCCAGGAAGTGACGGCCTCTAGCTTCTGGGGGTCGGTGGCCACTCCATCAGCAGACACAATGTGGCCAAGGTAATTAACTGAGGGTTGATAGAACTGGCACTTCTCCAAGGATAACTTCAACCCCTCATCATGGAGTCTCTTCAGTACCTTCTCTAGACGCTCTTCGTGCTCCTCCAGAGTCTTGCCAAACACAATGATATCATCTAGGTACACCAATACCTCTATCAGGTTCATGTCTCCCACCGTCTTCTCCATTAACCTCTGGAAAGTGGCTGGGGCACCGGAAAGGCCTTGTGGCATGCGGTTGAATTCAAAGAACCCCACTGGGGTAATGAAAGCGGTCTTCTCTCGGTCTTCAGGTTGCATGGGAATTTGATAGTATCCGCTCTTCAAATCCAACACGCTAAACCACTTGGCCCCTGATAGACTCTGCAAAGCGTCTTCTATTCTTGGAGTGGTGTATTGGTCAGGAATGGTCCTCCTGTTCAGCGTCCGATAATCAATACACAGCCTCAATGCACCATTCTTCTTCCGTACCACCACTATTGGAGAAGCATATGGACTCCGGGACTCTCGGATGATACCTGCCCCTTTCAACTCTGCCAGTTGCTCACGCAGGTCTTCCAAGTCCCCTAAAGGAATCCGTCGAACTCTCTCCCTGAATGGCTTATCCTCTTTAAGACGGATTCGATGTTTGGCACTTTTTGCACATCCCACATCGAATTCACTCTTGGAGAATGCAACCTTCCATCCCTGAAGCTGAGCCTTGGCCCTTTCCTTCCATTCAGGTGGAAGGGGAGTATTTTCCAGATAAAATTCCTTGGCAGGGATCCCATCTTTCTCTTCCCCCACCAAATCAGATAGTGAGACTGGGGTGGCTGGGTTAACTTGTCCCAACAACATCCGTGCTGGCATCTTCACAGGTAAGGCCGTTATGTTGCAGACACTAACTGGGATTTTTCCATGACTTCTTTGTAACGCTTTAGTTGAAACAACTTCAGGAATTATCTCTACTCCCGAACCTTTCCTCTGGCCATCTGCCTCGACGACAATGAAAGGGCCTGGTTGCTTCCAGCTCAACTTGATGGACGCTTGTAAACAGGCCACTTCACCAGGCTGTAACACCTTCTCCCTTCGGTCCAAACGCCAGATCTTCCCCACTCCTTCAGCTGGAGCTTTCTGTTCTTGCACCAGGCGCTGATAGGCCTGTCTCAACAAGGGGTGCACACTTGTAGTTGAAGTGTCTGACTCCAGAACAACAGGCGTCAACAGTCTTCTGACCAGATCAGTATTGGTTCCTATAATAAGGGAACCCGTACTGACCCCTACTGGGCGAGGACAGACCACTGCTAACGTGTCAAAAGTCTCAGTTTTCCCAGCCACCGAGGGATCAAAAGTCAGCCTGACTGGTAAATAACCGTCATAGGGGAAGTTTTGAGTGCCAATGCCCCATATCTCCAGCTCTTCCAACTTCTGCAAGGGCAGGTGCTTGAGGTGCTTGTCATAGAAGTCTCGGTAGAGAAGGGTCACTTGAGCTCCAGTATCCAAAAGGGCCTTAGTGTAGATTCCCTCTACTTGGATGGAAACGACAGGAGCAGGTCCCACCAGCCTGTCTGGAAGATTGGGGGTGGTTGGGATCTGAGTCTGTTTGGTGGCCTGAATCCGCACTACTTTCTTGTGAAAATTCTGATCTGGTTTGAGTCTCCTTTGAGTGCTGGGCATCTGGTGTGCATTGATCCTCCGCTGCTGGGCCATATGTGCCAAAGTAAATGGGGCACTGGGTCGCTCAGAGGCAACAACAGGAGCCTTCTGCAAAGGGTTGAACTTCCGCCGCTGTCTCCTCTTGTCTTTTTTTATGAAGCTCTCTACTTCAGATGGGCACCCAGTTTGCGCCTTCACCGGAGCCTTCTGAAGGTTTTTCTGCGACTTTCCAAGAGACAGCTTCTTTAATGCTCTCACCAACTCTGCAGTAAGGTCTGTCAGGTTCTCTTCATTTGAGCAATTAGCGATTAAATGGCCTTCCTCTCCACAGCGATAACACTTCTTATCGTTAGAGGAGACAACACCCCTTCCTTCCTTGATCAGAGTGGACACCGTCTGCTTCACTTCCTCAAGTGATTGTTGCATATCGGCATGGGCTTCCATCACTTGTCCTACTGTTTTCTGAATTCCACAGAATGTTTGCTGTAGAGTAGTTTGCGCCTGTGCCAACTGAACTATAGCTTGTGTCAAAGTGTCAATAGAGCTGACGGGCCCTCCATCTGAGCTGGTCTCCGATGCAGACCCAGACTGTATGATGTAAGCCGTCGCGCCATGTTTAAGACCCTTGGCAGACTCAGGTATCTGTGCCTTGGCTGCAATGAGAGCTTCTTCCTCTCTAATAGCCTTTATGAATTTGGAGTAAGTGAGGAGGTCAGTTGGACTCCTGGATCGAAGTTCTAACACAATGGGATCCAGTGGCTGGGCTCCCCTTTGCACCTGTAGCATTAAGGATTTATTGGCCTCTTCAGCTTTCATCCCACCTTTCATTAAAACTTGTTGAAGGGTTTTATCCAGCCGTGTGACATAGTTTATTAATTTCTCACCCTCCATTTGATAAGTGTGCTGAAAGAGATAGATTAATTCTGTGCAATCTTCAACTCTCCCATAAACTTCACAGAGTGCTTCTAGACACTCAGAAACTGAGCAGGTGGGTTTATCCCGTTTCAGGTTTCGAACTACATCAGAAGCTGGTGCCCGCAGGCTCTCTACCACCCTCTGTCTCTTTACCGTGTCAACCACATCCCACTCTTCCACCGCTTGGATGGCTTGATCCATCCAAGTATAAAAGTCATCTTCTCCTGAAGGTGTGGGAACTTTCCCCGAGAAGAACTGTAGTTTGCGATACTCATAATTGGTGGACCCTACTGAGTTTTTGAGAAGCCCTGTAACTAGTTTGCCAAACTCAGCCACTAGCAGAGAAGGGGATTCTTCTGAGGATGTCCCTGGCTTTGAGGTTCTGACTTCTGGGTCCAGCATGGCACTATCTTTAAGAGTTGATTGCAGAGTATTGGAAATTATCCCGGACGAGCCCCCACATGTAGCGATACCCCCGTAGGGGCTGCTTAAGTTTGTTCACTCCGCCACTCTGCTTCTCAACCCCAAGGACTGTCTCAGCCCCAACTGGCACACCTGGCAATAGTGTAAGTGCAAGGATCAATGAAAAGCACACACGTTATAATAAAACACAGAGATCAGCTTTACTGTAAGACCTCTATGGGAAGTAATAAACATTAACAACAGGTATACGTTCGGTGAATCAAGAGAACAGCAAATACTGTGACCGAAAGAAATATAACTCACTTTTACACTCAGTCTGCTTTCAGGGGATTCCAACCGTAAATAACCCCAAAAGCAGAGGAAACACTTAAATGGCAACCTGAAAGTGGATTTACCTCCTCTACATAGATTCAGCTCTATGATGTCCAAGCAGGAGGAGGGCAGAAGAATGACTCTCTATTGTGTCAAACTTCTCCCTTCTAACCCCCGACACCACAAGCCCAATAGGCAAACACTGTATCCAAATGATGCTTAATAGCTACTTTCAAGGTAAAGCTATTCCCTCCCACACCATGCAATATAGAGGCCTAAATACGCATGCGCGTGCACGTATGGCACCAGTAACTTCAGTCTCTTGGTAACAGGATGAATGTTGGGATCTTCAGCTAGCCACTTTCGTTGGTGCACTTAAACTCCTTAAACACTTAAAGTGTAATTGTAATCCAGTGGCAGTATTTGTATAGCGAATACTGTGTCTGTTCAGCAGATGCAATGAATGCCCAATAGATGGCTCCCTACTCAACATAATGATGATATACAATATACAGAACACCAATCCTTTCCCATCTTTTCCAAAACTAGAACATAGCTTTATTTTTATTTTACCTGCATGAAAGTGATACTAAACCCAGGGCCTTGCATTCACTATATATGGTCTCCCACAGTACACAGAACATAGAAATGCAATTATTTTATTAAATATAGACTGCTAAATACCTTTTCTCATCAGCAGTTTGATCAGTCTTGTGACTTCAGCAGAACACTGGTTAAAGCTTGTAGGAGGAGTTTTCTTTCTGCTGTAGGAGGATGTGAAACCTCTGACCCTCTGTCTGTACAGTGCTGATTGGCCCTGCGCTGATCACATGCACCCTCCCAAGAACAAAAAAAAACAAACAGCATGTGCATGTGACCACTGGTACAGTCGGTATTAGATGGTCATTTCAACAATAGGAGGGGCAGAGCAGACAGGATCAAACTGCCTTTTTACACAATGCGGAGGATTAACCCCTTAGGTTCCACAGTGAGTATAACAAGCATGCTTTACTGCATATACAGACTGATTTTACTCTTGTGTGTTTAGTAACACTTTAAGGCTCAGTTCACACTAATTTTGTCAGCAGGCATCAGACAAGTGTTTGGGAAGCGTTTTTAACGCTTCTCAAATGCCTATGAAAATTTGCTAGCACACAGTGCTGTTCACACTGAAGTGTTAGCAAAACTGGCACCTCATATGGAGTCAGGAGGAGTTGAAGCCTTCCATTCAAGTCTATGATGTTGTTGCGACACGGTTGCGGAGCGTTAATACCATTTAACTTCATTATAGGCATTTGTGGTGCAGTTTTAACGCTTGGCAAACGCCTATCAACCGCCTCAAAACCACTCCTAGATTGTTAACTCCTAAGAGCAGGGCCCTCAAACCCCTCGTGTATTGTATTGTTCCTGTATTGTCTCATGTTCTGTCCCCCACTATAATGTACAGCGCTGAGCAAACTTTTTGGCGCTATATAAATACTGTATAATAATAATAATTTGGGGAGTGTTTGAGGAGTGTTAAAAACGCTTCCCTGTCCAATGCCTGTCAAACACTATAGGGTCCTTTGGCAAGAGTTAGAAATAAAGTCAAGTGTGAACGAGCCCTAAGGGGTAAATTTCCAAATGTTTTCACAACTTTCATCCAAGATTCACACATTTTCTAATTGGATTTAATTGATAAAGTTTGAGTCATGAGTAAAATTTGTATTAATCTTGTTTAAATACATTCAATAAAAGTAGAACTAAATTGAAAACTTTTTTTTCATTATGTATAGAGTAATGGGAGCAGTATAACCCCTGAAAGTTTTTTTCTTTGGCCATCTGTGTCCTATCGGGTAGATTTCTCTTCACTTCCAACTTCGTAGCCAAAACAGGAAGTGAGAAACCACTCCAAAGTGGGGGAATCGCTGGCAGGGGCAGACTGAGAACTCATGGGGCCTCTGGGCAATAGAGGATCATAGGGCCCCTGTGTCCTTGTCCAAACTGAAAAAAGCCTATGAAAAAGGTACCAGGGGCATTTCATGGGGCCTCCTACTGACCCCGGGCCCTCGGGCAATGCCCTAGTTTCCAAATCGTCAGCCCGCCCCTGATCGCTGGTTGTCACCAGGATCACCAGCACTAGTGTCCCCATGGGAAGATTTCCCCTGTTGTGATATTGCTGTTGTGGAGAGAACTCAAAATTGGGTATTTCCTTTTACTTGAAGTGATATTGTGTACAACAGAGAGGGTGAATCTCCCTAACAGGGTACAGACATCAGTAATAACCTGATAGGTGTTCTAATCCCTCTCCACTCCAATATCCAAATCTAAAAAAAGTTTTTCTTTTAGTTATACTTTAAATATCTTCTGGCTAAAAAAGGAAGGTGTTTTCTTTTCTACAAAATGATCTTTTTCTCCATAAATAGTCAAGAACCTCCATTCTCCCCTCCCGTTTCCCCAGGAGGTGGATGTAAGCTTATGTCCACGGAATGTCAAGGAACCGTTTGCAGTAAAAAATGAGGTTTCATAATGATTCAAACTGTATGGCTTACATCACACAGATACACCGGGATAATTGGGGGGGGAGGGGGGAATGGGAAAAAATTGTATTGTGTGTCACAGTTGCTAGACAGATGGGTTTAATAAAGAAATATATTTTTTCCTGATTTAGAGATGTCCAATGTTTTAAGGAGAAAAAAAAGCACAGGCAGAATTTTTGTACTGTTCGGTATTGCTACACACGACTGATTAAAAACAGTGGAATGGTTTTAAAAATGCTAATATTGTCCCAAGTATTTAAATACGTCATCTCATTATTTTAATAGTCAGGAATGAGGCAGGAAATCGGGGATTTGGTTCACTGCCGATCTCGCAGGATTGTCATTTGCACTGTTATTGTTGCTTTGGATTGTCAGACATGAGGTGAACTATGTTTCTAGGCCCCAGACAACACAGGGTTGCTAGGCAACAGCCTCCCTGGTCCCATGATGAAAAAATGAGAGCAAATTAGTTCTGCAGGCACTATAAAACTGGTGTATGTAAATGATTGTTGTCATTTTGGGACTCTAACATCGTGGGGTTTTATTTTTACTCTAGTCGCAAGATCATCTTTAATTGCTGGGAATTTTGTTGAGAAATTGTTGTGTTGCAAAAATGGCGATGAATTGCATAATGTCATTTAATTGGCACCACAGAATGGTTAACTTTCCTAGCTGGCTTCTCAATTGTTATGTTTCCACAGGAAATGACCCTCTTAAATGTATAGCTGGCTATATAGAAAATGTATTCAGTATATTTATATATTCAGTCATACGAACCTTAAAGTGTTACTAAACCCAGGACCCTGCATTCACTACATCTGGTCTCCCACAGTACACACAACACGGAAGTGCAATTATTTTAGTAAATAAAAACTGCTAAATACCTTTTCTCATCAGCAGTTAGAGCAGTCTTGTGGCTTCTATCAGTGTCCAGCAGAGCACTGGTTAAAGCTTGTAGGAGCAGTTTTCTTTCTGCTCTAGAAGGATGCCAAACCCTTGACCTCTGTCTGGGCAGTGCTGATTGGCCCTGTGCTGATCACATGCACTCTCCCAAGAAAAAAAACCCTCTCGAGTAATACACACCAAACTGAGAATGTGCAAAATGCCTATGGTTCAGTCTGTCTTATCAGGAGATAAGAGGTGGTCGCTTAAACAAGGGGAGGAACAGAGCAATCAGGATCAAATGTCCTTTTTACACAATGCAGAGGATTAACCACTTAGGTTCCACAGTGAGTATAACAAGCATGCTTTACTGCATATACAGACTGATTTTACTGTTGTGGGTTTAGGAACACTTTAATTATACTGATATTCTGACAGGTGATGTAGTGCTGAATGGGAACTTTTTAATGTGAAATTATTTCTGCTCATTATTAACACTAAGATAACTATAGTGCAGTATTTCGGGATATAGAAGATTTTTCACTCAAGCCTTTTTTATTAAAGAGACTGAAAAAATCAGTTTGTACCCGCTCTATATCTCTTTTATCCACTGCTTGCTAAAGTAATAAAGTGAAGGTCTGCCTATTCAGGACAATTTCCAAACTGGATGGATTGCTTGGCAATGATACTATTGTACTTAAAGTGATATTAAACCCTAATATCTTGAAACTTACCAATTCATCTATATGATGACTGCATTCGTTTTCTTTTTTCCTTTATTTTCACTGGATGATCCAGCCAGTAAGTCTGTTATTTATTAACTTCATTTAAGACCCCAAACGCACTGGGTACAACTTGGCATGCAGCTTGCTTGCAAATCATATGTCAAGTTGCACCCTATTTTCCGCATTTAGAGCGGTCATATCGGTGCGGTTACGACTTTGTTGAAGCTCCACAAATTTCTAAAGTAGTGCATGCACAGAAAAAAAAATGCCAGTTAGAGGGTTGAGACAAACCATTTAAGACTGACTGGGATGCTTAGAGTGGTCAGCTTTTATTCATTTATGTTAAACCTTTATCCCAAAAGAGAAACAAACTGTTCCTGTAACTGCTTGGAGTTCAGCTTTAATTTGTTAATCAAGTCCATCCAAATCTGCTAGTGAATCTAACACGACCCTTTCCGCAGACTGATGCTGCTGTCTCCATTAGAGATGTGCACAATGAAAACATTTGTTTCATTTCCAGAGAGAAGACAAGCAGCTTGGAGGCCCAGATTTATTGAAGTAAAAGGAAACAAGGGTGTCTGGCTTGCATTGCTTATGGGTTGCTGTAAATATCCATTTGCTGACTGTTTATTGTAATGATTGCCCTTTAATTGTCTATGCGTTGCTTGGCAATAAACCTTGTTGCCTAGGTATTCTGATCACTGGTCACCTCTTTGTTACCACGGTATTGTTAGGATTGCAACATGTTGTCAGGATGGCCTGTGTATAGTTTGTTAAATATATGGTATGCTAAGTGCGCTGCTGATACGCTCCATGGTTCACTGCAGTACCCTCTTCCCCCACAGCCATAGACTCATTAAAGTGCTACTAAAGGTGCAGCTTTTCTTTTTTTTTTAATAAAAAACATGTTCTTTGTTATGGTCTTGCACAGAGCAGCCCTGATGCTCTTCTTCTTGGGTCCCCCGCCGGTGCTCCTCCCCCTTGATCAGTGCCCCCAATAGCAAGCCGCTTGCTATGGGGGCACTGGTGAATGCTTGCTCTCAAGCCGGGCTCTATGCATTGATAAGCCATATAGAGTTGGGGCTTAGCCCCGCCCCCCCACTATCTCCTCATTGGTTCCCGCCGCTGTCTCAGCCAATAAGGAGAGGGAGTCCTGAGAAAGCCGAGGCTCTCGTGCAAATCGCTGGATCCAGAGGGGGTTTAGGTGAATATTAGGGTGGGCTGTGGGGGGGAGCAACACACAGAAGGTTTTTTACCTTCATGTATAGAATGCATGAAGGTAAAAAAACATTCTGCCTTTACAACCACTTTAAGTTAACCACTTGCCTACTGGGCACATTTAGCCCCTTCCTGCCCAGGCCAATTTTCGACTTTCAGTGCTGTCACACTTTGAATGACAATTGCGTGGTTATGCAACTCTGTACCCATATGAAATTTGTATCACTTTTTTTTACACATATTGACCTTTCTTATGGTGGTATTTAATCACGACTGGGTTTTTTTTTTTTGCACTATAAATGATTTTGAAAAAAAAGGTTTTCTTTGTTTCTATTGCAAAATTTTGCAAACAGGTAATCATTTTTCTCCTTCATTGATGTGTGCTGATGAGGCTGCACTGATAGGGAGCACTGATAGGCACTGATGAGGCAGCACTGATGGGCACTGATAGTCTGCACTGGTGAGGCAGCACTGGTGGGCATTGATGAGGAGGTACTGATGATGCTATACTGATATGTGGTACTGATGGGCACTGATAGGTGGCAATGATGGGCACTAATAGGTAGCACTGAAGGGCACTGACTGACAGCATTGACTGATGGCACTGATAGGCAGCATTGGCTGGTAGCACTGATGGGCACAGATTGGCAGCACTGATGGGCCGCACTGATGGGTACTTATGGGCAGCACTGATGGGCACTTTTGGGGCTGAACTGGTAATCAGGGCACTGATAATCAGTGCCATAATTATCAGTGCAGATGTCTCCTTTGACAGTTGCTGGTTATTGGCAGTACTTTCCTCATGCTGTGACAGCGTGAGAAAAGTACTGCCAATAACCAGCAAGAGTAATTACATGGTGCTCAGCTGTGATTGGACACAGCTGATCACGTGGTAAAAGGCCGCTGTGATTGGCCTTTTATCATGTCATGTGATCAGCTGTGTTTAAAGAACACAGCAAACACAGACAGCGTTGGGTGAGTGGTGCTGGGGGCGCGTTCCTGGAGGACGTCATATGACGCCTTCCCAGAACTGGATGACCACACTGTAGCCGTCATTCAGCCGTCATTCAGCTATAGTGTGGTAAGAAGGTGGTTAATATGTTCCTGCTGTTCAGCTTAAATCTGAAGTTTAGTTCCAATTTCTTTTCTGGGATATAGGTTCAGTAACATTACTTACCTCCAATGAAGTGTATTCCATGTCCTGCTGAATGTTCCTTAGTGCAGATATGTTCCCTGCAGTGAAGGTCCACTTCACATTACAGAGTTTCTCACACTGTAGAGGCTAACCTCCATAGCTATAACATTACAATACTTTGGAGAAGTCCTGACAGTCGCCCGCCCCTTCTGTGCTCTCCTCCATTCAGAAAAGTATTTGTTTTCACAGAATGTAACACTTTCTGTGAATGGAGGAGATGATCCTGTCATTAATCCACCACTCCCCCATTCACAGTACATGAATGGGGAAGGGAAAAAGGAGAAGCCAAAAAGAGAGTGGCAGCCGTTGGAACTTTTTCAATGTACTGCAATGATAGAGTTAAGGAAAAAGGACCAATCAACAGGATGTGGGATGCATGTCATTAGTGCTAAGTAATGTTACTAAACCTTTATCCAATCATATTTAAGGGCTTCATGCTGAATGATGTCCATTAGCAGCAGGGACATTATCTGTTGGAGGGGTCGTTCAAAGGTAATAATGATAGCTTAATGCATGTGAGGAATCTTATTCAGCAGAACAGGAGCATTATTTTTCAACCATTGAGGCACACATGATTAATTACTGGCAAAAATAGGGAGAATGGTTCAAGTGCCTTATGCCTTAATGGCAGATGACAACATACTCAACTCCCTTGGTCTTCACGAAGTAGACCGGTCTAAGAAACGCTCCATGGAATACATATCCCCTGCTCTAATGATCCTTAAGTTGAAATTGAAATAATGAGGATAACAAGTACAGTATGACAATGAAAGCACTGAATGTTCAGGGAGATATGAAGGCTTTGTAGTTTCAAATTGTTATCAATTGTGATAGTATACACTCACTGGCCACTTTATTAGGTACACCTTGCTAGTACTAGGTTGGACCCCCTTTTGCCTTCAGAACTGCCTTAATTCTCCATAGCATAGATTCAACAAGCTGTTGGAAACATTCCTCAGAGATTTTGGTCCATATTGACATGAGTTACTGTTGCCTTTCTAACATTTCGGATCAGTCTGCCAATTCTTCTCTGACCTCTGACATCAATGAGGCATTTTCATCCACACAACTGCAGCTCACTAGATATTTCCTCTTTTTCGGACCATTCTCTGTAAACCCTAGAGATGGTTGTGAGTGAAAATCCCAGTAGATCAGCAGTTTTTGAAATACAGGTGAAACTCGAAAAATTAGAATATTGTGCAAAAGTTCATATTATTAGAAGTTATTATTATTGTTGTCATATTATTAAAAGTTCATTAATATATGAGATAGACTCATTACATGCAAAGCAAGATAGTTCAAGCCGTGATTTGTCATAATTGTGATGATTATGGCTTACAGCTCATGAAAACCCCAAATCCACAATCTCAGAAAATTAGAATATTACATGCAATTAATAAAACAAGGATTGTACATAGAACAATATCGGATCTCTGAAAAGTATAAGCATGCGTATGTACTCAGTACTTGGTTTGGGCCCCTTTTGCAGCAATTACTGCCTCAATGCGGCATGGCATGGAAACTATCATCCTGTGGCACTGCTGAGGTGTTATAGAAGACCAGGATGCTTCAATAGCGTCCTTCAGCTCTTCTGCATTGTTCGGTCTCATGTCTCTCATCTTTCTCTTGGCTATGCCCCATAGATTCTCTATGGGGTTCAGGTAAGGTGAGTTTGCTGGCCAATCAAGCACAGTAATCCCACCGTCATTGAACCAGGTTTTGGTGCTTTTGGCAGTGTGGGCAGGTGCCAAGTCCTGCTGGAAAATGAAGTCAGCATCCCCATAAAGCTCGTCTGTGGAAGGAAGCATGAAGCGCTCCAAAATCTCCTGGTAGACGGCTGCGTTGACCCTGGACTTAATGAAGCACAGTGGACCAACACCAGCAGATGACATGGCTCCCCAAATAAACACAGACTGTGGAAACTTCACACTGGACTTCAAGCATCTTGCAGTGTGTGCCTCTCCATTCTTTCTCCATACTCTGGGTCCTTGGTTTCCAAATGAGATACAAAAGTTGCTCTCATCAGAAAAGAGGACTTTGGACCACTGAGCAACAGACCAGGTCTGTTTTTCTTTAGCCCAGGTAATACGCTTCTGATGTTGTTTGTTGTTCAGGAGTGGTTTGACAAGAGGAATACGACATTTGAAGCCCATGTCCAGGATCTGTCTGTGTGTGGTGGCTCTTGATGCACTGACTCCAGCCTCAGTCCACTCCTTGTGAAAGTCCCCAACACTTTTGAATGGCCTTTTCCTGACAATCCTCTCCAAGCTGCAGTCATCCCTGCTGCTTGTGCACCTTTTTCTTCTACACTTTTCCCTTTCACATAACTTTCTATTAATGTGCTTCGATACAGCACTTTGGGAACATCCAACTTCTTTTGCAATTACCTTTTGAGGCTTTCCCTCCTTATGGAGGGTGTCATTAATGGTTTTCTGCACAACTGTCAGGTCAGCAGTCTTTCCCATGATTGTGATTCCTACTGAACCAGACTAAGAGACCATTTAAAGGCTCAGGAACCCTTTGCAGATGTTATGGCTTAATTCGCTGATTTGAGTGGGACACTTTGAGCCTAGAATATTGCACCTTTTCATAATATTCTAATTTTCTGAGATTGTGGATTTGGGGTTTTCATGAGCTGTAAGCCATAATCATCACAATTATGACAAATCACAGCTTGAACTATCTTGCTTTGCATGTAATGAGTCTATCTCATATATTAGTTTCACCTTTTAAGTTGCATTACTGAAATAAATGAACCTTTGCACGATATTAACATTTTTTGAGTTTCACCTGTACTAGATGTCTAAATGCGTTGAGTTGCTACCATTTAATTGGTTGATTACCAGTTTGTGTTACCAAGCAATTGAACAGGTTTACCTAAAAAAGTGGCCGTTGAGTGTATGTACAACGTATTTTGATAAAATGGAATGTTCACACGTTGTTTTTAGCTTAGTTACCAATCAAGCAACAATTTTTATATACATTTGTGGTTGACGTCTTGTATCTTGTTATATTTTGGTTATCAAAGCTATATCCCAGAAAAAAAAAGCAACTAAACATCAGCTTTAGAGTCCTTTCACGCGGTACTTTTGTATTACCACCAAATCTTTCCAGCAGAAAATTTCTGCGTAAAAAAAGCAAATATGATTTGAATAGTGTGAGTGCTTACATATGTATAAACAAATAAATGTCTGTACACATATATATGTAAGAATTCTAGAATCATTATTTTAGCTTCCAGAATTCAAGGCGATGTGATTTACTTGCCTATGCGAGTATTGATGCGTAGGCGTGTAAAATGCTGACCAGTAATGTAGATTATTGTATTTTTTTTCTATTTATCTAATTGCAGCTCTAGTTTAGTGGTATTTACATGATTGTGTGTACAGGCTCATGGAAAGCACAGAGCTGCGTTTAGATCAGAAAAAAACACCTGAGTGCTTGCATTTTACAAGCCAATGTGCAAGAGTCCTTAACCTCTTCACGCCGGCTGCACACGAATGTGCGGCCTCCCGGCGTCTGGGCCTAGACGCCGAGCAGCCGCACATTTGCGTGTAATTAGGAAAAACATATGTGCAGAGAGCACGCACCTTGCTCGATCCCAGCACACATGTTCGGTACTCACGGAAAGGTCCCGATCTCCTCTTTCGATCGGGACTTTTCCCGATCATGTGACCGCCGTGACGACGAATCATGGCAGTCACATGACCCTAAAACCCCGCCCTGCCTCCCGGATTCTGAAACCCTTAAAGGGCCGGGAGGCGCCAGTGCCAAGGGGTTAATGTGTGATGCCTTCAGCAAAGTCTCTACTAAGGTCCACAACCTTTGTGTCAGAAATTGAATACAGAAACAAGAGGCCAGCGCAATAATAGTAGAATAAGAACTTTATGCTTTGAAAGTGGCTTGACAAAGCGATAACTGACTACATAACTTTTGTGACTGCTAATTAAGATGGGGCCAAGCAGGCTTTACACTATTATAAAAGTGGACATTTGCCTGTGCACCTTCTAGTATTAGCAGTAGGTAGCTACATTCTGCTCTGTCACTCCACCAGGGATCTGACAAAGCTACATGAGTAAAACTCCAGAGTGAACCAATATTATTTTTTGATTCATTTAATAATTTGCATGTTCAAGTATGTCAGCACGTAAACTAAGAAAATTGTGTTTCGGCCTGGCAATGTGAGCCAATTGACCTTTACCTAAAGCTTAGCTGCCGGTAAATGGTGGAACTGGATTATATGACTGAGTATTTGCCCCATTGATCATTGGCACTCCAAGTGAAGGAAAGAGCTGTGTTTGCAACATTGAGTATAAATTACAGCCAACCAGTTAACACTTAGCTAAAATTTGCATAAATTAAACTGCCTTACCTGCCAAAAGATTCAGTTTAATCAAGCGAGCCTTAGGAAACAGTATGTTCTGGACCTCTACTCCCCCAACCTGTTGATTGAATAGTGATGGAGTAGCTGGTTGGGCATTCCTGTGCTCATGCTGCTTTTCTCTCCTGTAAGCACTGCATTAAAGCCTGTTAAACCCTGTTCTAACCTTTTCTCTTTTCCAGCCCTGGTCTTCCGGTGTGGAGGACTAAATGACACCAACAGATTCAAGTACTTGCAAATATTGCATTCAAAATGCATTTAATAATTTTTTTGATGAAACACATAACTGAATTCACTGTCTTTTTTTTTTTAAATAAAGCTTTATGAGAATAACCCTAGCCAAAATATATTGAGTCTTGGACAGAGCCTGGATAAGTTTGAACCTTTGTTGAGTTTTAATTGATGTTTTTTCTAACTTCCTAACTTTCTGAGATTTTTGTCATGGTATTTACTAATATTGCAAAGTATGATGAATGCCCTACACACTGTATGGCAGCCACTTCAAATGAATGCCAATAATGTGAATTTCTCAAATGTTACCATTTGAAAAAGCCATATAAATCACATTGAACTATATGTGGTGAAACGTCTGCTGAAGTTTGGCATTGCGGCGAACACCTTAATAATAGCATGCTGAATGTTATACAACCCATTTCTTTCCCCACTTGACTTGTGGCTGCTTTTATGCATTTTGTTTAACAGTCTATTTAGTGTGCTTTTTTTTCTAACTCTATGTACTTGTTTTCATAGTCAATTTTATTTTGAACTTCAAATCTGACCCTGGTAAGAATGCCTTTTTGATAATGCTGTTTATTTATAAGCATCATTTATATTAATCACTTAGAAAATAAACTAAGGCTGGGTATAGAAGGCTTAAGAAATGAATAGATTCTTCATTCACACAAATGAGGTAGATGAAGGTATCCCCTTGCCAGGACATTGCCTTTTGACAGTGGGACTCTCTGCTGTCAGATAAACAAAACAAAAAAACCCCTAAAGAACCTGGAAGGTGGGCAGGTAGCAGAGGAGCCACGTCACACAAATACGTGAAGATCTCCTTTAAAGTTTAACTAACGGCAAAAAAAATTTTTTCATTTTGGATAGAGTGGAGAGGGCTTAGAACACCTGTCATGTTTTTTTTTTTGTGGCCAATGCGTCCATTAGGGACATTCAACCTCACAGTTTGTCATGGTTACCACTGTCACCAAAAGTGATAGTGAAAAAAAATCTCAAACTTTGAGTCGTCACTGGAACAGAAATAAATCTTCCAATAGGGACAATAGTTCTGTGACCCTCGTGTCCACCATAGATTTCCTCACTTTGGAGGAATTTCCTCCCACTTCCTGTTTTGTCTAAGGGACAGGAAGTGAAGGAAAATCTCCCAATGGGACTCAGTGAACATGGACCATTATTATCAAATAAGACACATGTTAGCAGCATGTTTGAATCACAATTATTTTGTCAGTACCTCTGTCTTGCCACTGCTGAAAATAAACATAGCTAATATCATACTCACACAACCTAGCCTTAGCTAAGATATTTGGCTACCAAAGACTTTATTTGTAGATAACGTTATTAGAGTCTACAGAGAGTATTCTTTTGCAGACAGAACCAATCCTGTAGACTTTCAGTGAGATAAGAGAATCAGGAAGGATTACTTAGTACTTGTAAGCAGGAAACACTGTATTTGTAATGAGCAAATATGGCTATTCCCATAGGGATCTTCCATGTATTCAGAGTTGCTGCCTTGTTCACCTTTAACAACCACCCTTCAAAGAAGTTTTATGTGTAATTTAAGTCCACAAGAACTGAAGTGGCTGATTAGTGGTCTGAGCAAAGTCTTCCAAACAGGGCTACGCAAAGGAGAGGCCAATGTTCTTATCAGAGAAGATTAAACTGTGACAGGACATTAGACAAAACAAGTTCAAAGGTGGGTAGAGAATAAAGCCATCTGGTTAAAGACTGCGCCAAGAGATAGAGCTGAAGTGTGGTTAGAGCTAGCCAAAGGTCAGCCCTAGGGATGAGAGAGCTTTTGACAAATCCATACAAAAATTCACAAACCATAAATTCTTCCATATTCCTTATTGAAGCCAATGGGAGTTGAATATTAATTAGTCATTGTGGCTTCCTGTGGGGCTGTAGGGCAAGTTATTGCCAAACAAATAGCACAAGGAGTCCGGAACTGTGGAGAACCTGTGGCAATGCTAAACAAAATATAAACAGTAAATATACAGCTTAGTAGAGCCTTTTACGGTAACACATCTGACTTATTGCTGTTGTGGGAATTAAAGAATAGGCTAGTTCACTTTAAAGGGCCACTAGGTGCCATAATCTGATTCCCAGGTTGGCATTTTGTCTACATTCCTTTGGCTATTCCTACCCACTTTCACTAAATGTACTAATTAATCCTGTCCAGGCCCAACTCTATTCCTTCTTTCTTTTTCTTTCTTCTTTCTTGGCTCTGCCTACATTGGTTTACAGACTCCTATATGGACCCCCTCATTTGGTCTTTATCTAGCTTTATCTAGCTTCTGACCTTTACTCCTGTTCTCTTTCCTGGATCTGTCCAAGACTCATTTGTCTCTGTGGATCTAACTATTCACTTGGTTCCATGCTCTGAGTGTACTTTATCTAACCCTAACCTTTGCCAACGTCTTTGACTCCAACTCCTGCCCTGCCTTCCTGTTCATTTAAGGACTTCCTGGTGCAAACTAAGGCTAAGGTTCAGATTCACTCCAACCATGGTTTTGCTGTGAACCCACCACCCAATTTAGATCTGCATGCACCTGCAAATTAATGAGTGATTTTGCCAGATCAAACCTTCCAAAATCTTTAATACATGGCATGGCCTTCGAACTAGGCTCAGCATGCTTAGAAGGGCTAATAATGGGAGGAATTGGATAAACTTCCCTCCTTCCAGTGTCTTGTGTCACCCTCTCTGTTCAGAGATTTCTTTACATAAACCCTTGTTATGACTAGTGTTGCTTTAAAAAGTGTAATTGCTTGCTACTGTTTGGTTCCCCTTGCAGCTTTCTTTAGGGGGAGGGGGTCATAGGGGTTTCTCTTTCATTTTTCTTTGTGTTTTATTTAAAGGGGGAGCCTTCTACCTAAAGGCATAGGCAATGCCCTTTCTTCACAATAAGCTGTTGCATTGCTGTGCCATAAACATTGTGTACTAATATCACCACATATTCACATATTCACCCCCCCCCCCCCAATCACCAAGTTCATCCACAGGCTGCAAACCCAAGATCAGAAGGAACACCGTGTTGAAGTTTGCCAAGATCGTCAGCGTGTCATGGATGACCCATCCTTCATGTCCTTCATGTTGAAGATCATTACCGTGGACAAAACTTGGGTGTACGGGTTTCACGCAGAGTTCCACTTTTGCTCTTTGTTCTAACTTGCTGTCCATGATGAAATAGCAGATGTGGTAACACACATGGCTGGAATAGCACCAGTTGCACAGCTCCCGATGTACACAGGATGATGTCTTTTGGCACATGACTTATGAAGGTAGGTGCTCCTTGTGCGTGCAACCTTGTCCTGCTATCTCTTGCCATGGTTCAAAACTAGTCTCAAACCTTTTTGATACCACCTCTTATTTACTAGGGTAGCTATATGTATCCAAAGTATACTTTTGATATGCCTGTGATAACCAGCATTTAGGTTTTAAGCATGACTAAACTTAACCCAAACTGCCCTTTTCCCCTGGTCTTCCCATGCAATTTTTAGCTCTCATTACAGAGAGCAGGTCTGAAAGTGACCTAGACCTAGGCACGCTGCAGCCTACAATAGGCCAGTCCCCCCTCTTCCTCCCCACCATGTTCCACCTAGCCAGTGGGTCAAGCTGCATTGCACTCACATGGTCTTTTCAATGGGAAAGCAATGTCATTACACATCTACAGGGAGATGACTTCTCGTAAAGTGCCTGTGGAGTAAAGGGTGTGCATGAGCAGTACTGATGATTTGAATGCCTCTCAGAAAGAGCCACTGCTATTGATCAATTATGGGGTCTATATATTTCATGGGAATGGTAAATGGTGGCAGTTAGCTTTTTCTTGTTATTAATATAGGAATTATTTAAGGTTGGGAGTAACAAGCTTGAGACGCAGGGTACTTGGCAGATGTTGTGATGCATGTATCCCAGGGCTACTGCTTGAGGCTATAATATGAATGTACTGATGACAGATAGATTAATATTTTCTATAACTGCACTCCATCTGTTTTTCAGGGTATGTTTTCCCCAAATGGGATGCAAAGAACAAGATGAGCTGCCCAGCATATCTGGAGTTTTGTCAGGAAGTTATAAGCACATTTCAGGTACAAGCAACTACTAAGCCCTCTATGACATTATGATAAATACACAGCAGAAAAGTTATGATCTTAATTCTGTTCACTTTTCAAGGTTAATAAAATCTTCCAGAGCTATTTCCACCTTTGGCAGCCCCTCCAAGCATTGGATTTATAGGTGGACATACGTGCCTTGGGATGTCTGCCTACAGCCACGCTGGAAGCTAAGTGTAACTTTTTCCTAATGAATTTAACTGACTGCTCCGAATGGGGTGGTCATAATAACGTCTCTATTTTTCCCATTCCACCTACAATTCTCTGCTGCACTGGAGTTTTACTATGGTTGCATGAATATAGTTTGGGGAATATTTTACAATAGATGTTCATTATTACATACAAAACCCATTTGTTTGGGAGTTTATGGGGGCATTTTTCACAGTGTTTATTACTGAATAGAGCAGCACGCAGTTAACATATGCCGTGTCTGACAAAGGCGAGAATGCTTTTCAAATGAGCCATTTAATAGACCTGCAAGGTCCCTGGTATCTCATGAAAGCTTTTCCACGCACCGGGTCCTGAACTGAGATTGCATGATTCTTGAGACTTTAAGGAGACCTCTAGGAGAAAAAAGTGGCTTACTGAAAGAGTTGCAAGCTGAGAGGGATGGGGATGGGACTTGTGCATCTCCTATCCAATGATAATGTTTCCAGATTCCTCTTTGGTGACAGTTTCAGCATCTATTTTGTCTGTGATCACTATGCTAGGATATAAATGTAAAGCATAATTAAAAGGAATCTTAAAGTGAACTTGTCATGATTTTTATTAGAAGTCCTAGATGGTGGCTGCCATATTTAGACTCCCAGACTACACACTCATATTGCAACAGTAATGCCAAACATGCTTAGCCACATTGCAAATGACATTCACACACTAATATGCAGCCAAGAGGTCAGGGAGTGACTGCTTCAATCTTAAAAGTCTCACACCCTTTGCACTGTACCAGATTTACTGTAAACATTTATTATGCTGAGAAAACCAAGCCCATAACCAACCCTCTTCAGGCTTTAAATCTGAAATTGTCTGTTCCCCTTAATTTCAAATGTCTGTTGATCCTGGTGTAGGGTACTCTCTGTAGAACTTCCTTTGAAGGGCTGACAGTGCAGCAAAAGCACTTATTGTGGTACTGCCATCCTTCCTGCATCATAGACTCCCATTAGGTCAACAGGATGACATAGTCACTCAATTATTCAGATCTCCAGGAGTCTTGCAGTGCAGTGAGCTTTAATTCTAGCAATGAGTGCTAAGGACAAGTGCACTAAAAGTACCCACCAACCAACCCTGGAGGATATGATAGCAAGTGAAGGCTGAGCAATAATACGATCATTCAGTATGATCATGCAATAGTGGTTTTGGGCTATCCCCACACTTATCACTGAAGATAAGTAACCTTTTTGCAGTAGGATATAGGACTAATTGTTTACCCCTTTTGTGGTATTGGTGCAATTTCTAGAATGGTCACTAGGGGGTTTATTTACTAAAGCTGGAGAGTCCAAAATCAGACTCCCTTCTGCATAGAAACCAATCAGCTTCTAACCTCAGCTTGTTCAATGAAGCTTTGGCAATGAAACCTGGAAGCTGATTGGTTTCTATGCAGAAGGGAGTCTGATTCTGGACTCTCCAGCTTTAGTAAATAAACCCCTAGGTGTCTGCATAGTCTTGGGCTCAACTTGGGAAGAGTCAGGGTAATTAAAAAGAGATCTAGTTTGGTTGTAGGGGAAAAGAAAAGCTAGTGGCTGGTGGAATGGAGTGAGGACAGTTGCCGCCCTAATGGGACAGGAGGTGCTGCTTTGAAAGCATCCAAAGGCCTTCTTTGTGGCTTCCGCTTGGGGACAAGCTGGAACTATTTCTCCAGAGGGGCTAAGCTCAGAGAACTGGAGTCCCTTAAGAAAACAGAACCTATTTAAAGGGCTCCCTTTTGTGTTACCAGTGGATACAGAACATCAAAACTAAAGAGAGACGGAAAAACACAATTACTAAATTGTTAAAAAGAAGCCTCTAGTTAAACAATGTTACAATTGAGAACTGGACTCTGGTCTTCTTTCATTTTTATGAATGTTTGAGTGAGCCTATATCTGGGGAGCAGAGACTGTAGACTGGTTCTGTTTGGGTGGTGGCTCAGTAGAAGATGGTCGGCCTTTGTGGTTTTTCATCCTGTCTTCATTTAAAAAATAAAATTTTGTAGATTCCATAGAGGCAGCTGCTCCATCCATATCAGGTATACTTTCTACCTGCAAATGTCCTTTGTACTAAAGAGTATAGTCTTTCTAAGCTGCTCACAGTTCTTTTGACTGCATTTTTCAAACTTCAACAATTCTGACAGAATGTATCTTTATCTAAAGGCTGTAGATTCTTCTCATTCAGGAGACTAGGAGCCAATGCCATTATTAAATGTTTGACAGAATGGGTTAAAAGCAGCAAAAATTGGAGGACACTCTTGGTAGAATTCAGTAGTTGCCACACTACATTGTTGTAACTGCAGATGTAACCTACTGCTGTTTGAAATTGAATGTGGCAGCACAATAGTGTACATTGTGAAGGTGACAGGTATACTTTCAACTTTAAAAAAATACATGGAAAGCAAATTTTACCTGAAATTTAAAATGCCCTTAGCTCTATAGAGTCAGCCTGACTCTCTAGGAGCATGAGGTAATGTGGACATAATGCTATGTTTGGGGAAAATGCCAATATACTTTGTGTTATTAGCATGGTTTCCCAAAACATGTGCAAGCAGATTTGTATTCTTTTTTTCCATTCAATCTGCAATTTGGCAATCGAGCGTCTCTTGCTAAGGAGACTTTAGAAGATCTTGCTTCCTACAACCGCGCTGGTTATTATCACTAATTCAGAATGATTGGCAATAAATGCACCTACAACAGGTTGCCATGGAAATTAATGGCTTTGCAGGGTGTGGATGTTAAAAAAAAGACATTTGTAGTTGAGCATTCCTTCTATGATTGCACAAAGTATATTTACAGCTTATCTGTATATGTGTAAAACAGTGGGAATTCTATGTTGGGTCTTTACTCAGAGAATGTCCATTGATCCCTCTCCCTCGGACAGATATGGCTATTTTAAGTGTGATTTGCAGACCATATACTTACTGTATAAGAATCTAGAGGTTCCTGGGAAGAGCTGGCAAGATACCAGTGCTGAGTGCAGAGAGACATTTCAAGCAAAGTCAATGTCATACACAAATCATTAAAAGGAATAATACAACATAATAGCAAAACTAGTTATCTTAAAGGTGAAATAGCAGTGGAAATTGCAAATCTTTTCAGAACCCCACAAAGAGGAGTGGAGGATTGACAGAGAGGCCCTCTGCTTCTGGATGTTACTGCTCTAGGCTTTTGAAATTTAATTTGACCATAGAGAGCCCAAGGATCATTCAACTAGATACTGTGAATGGGGAATGAGCTCAGCTGTCGCTTACAATGGGGTTCTAGACTATGAAAATAACTTGCTACATGCAAACTTGCGACAGCAACAGTGCTCTTTGCTGTTCAAAAGGTAACACTTTAGTAAATGTGGCCTGGGACAGAGTTAAAAATTGTTCCTGCCTAAAATATATAGAGGGTTACATTTTCAGTGCATAATACATTCCATATTATATATATATATATATATATATATATATATATATATATATATATATATAAAATACATTCTATTGGCCAGGCCATGCAAGTTTGGTGAATGATCCATTGGCTTCTTTGCAGCAACCAGTGACTTCACAAGCTAAATATCCTTGCAAGAGTTTTCTCTCTCCAACACACTCAAAAGCATAAGTGTTGCAACTGCAGCTTTAAGAATGCCTTTACTGTAGTCTCCGTGATGTAAATTAAATGAGAATCCAATAGGCATAGTTAGATTCTATAAAAACAGATATGGTACTTGATCACTATTAGAAAAATCATGATGGAGATCTCCATGGCTTTTTTTCTCAGATAATAGGTACAGGTACTCCCTTTCAGAGTCACCCCTTGTCTCCACCCTGCTACCCACCTCCAAGCACTGTCCCTTGGTTCCACCCCCTACCCACCTGCCAGTACTGCCCTTTTTAGAGAATACAGAACAAAGTATCAGTTTGTGGTGCTTAGTAATTTGTATGGAATTTGTTAATAATAACAAGAAAAGCAGTATAATAGATCCCCTGCAGTCAGAAACAAAAGAATCCAAAAGCAACAATAGATCACTCCAGCAACAATCAATCCCCAAGAAACAATAGACCCCCCAGAAACAATATTCCCCCCAGCAACAATAGATCTAAGCCAAGAAATAAAACACTCCGCCAGCATCAATAGACCCTCCAGCAGCCAGCATCAATCGACCAATCCCTCAACAGCAGATCCCTACCAGCAACATAAACCCCCTCAGCCATTGCTTTGCAATCTAAACCATTGCCGGGTTTAGAATGGCTGCAGTACTGTCAGCTTTGGACTTTGGTTCTTCGACCTCGACTTCTCCTTTGAACGGACCTCCATCAGACTTTGAGCACTTATTATTACAGGAGCAGAGACCTTCTCACGTCCCTTCTACCGTTTACAAAATGCTAACGGCTGCAAACTCCTATGACAAACCTCCATTTTTCACCAGATGTAAATCAGCACTGGACTCATTTATTTCACTGACTGGAATAAATTATGTGCCACTTTGTGTTGCTCTATCACATAAAATCCCAATAAAATACATTTACATTTTTGGTTGTAACATGACAAAATGTGGAAAATGTCAAGGGGCATGAATACAAGTCACTGTATTTAGGCATGGTTATGAACATGAGTATTGCTTTTTGGCTGAATCTAGAGTCCATGATGGGTTTTATAGAATACTAACAGGTAAATATGTTATATCTGCTTGACCTTAATTTAGGTTCCAAAAATTAAGAGACAGCATGAATAAATAATCTGTGACAATATGTTTAGGCACCTCTAGTTCACCTAATTTAATGGTAAAATATTGTTTTGGTGCTATTGGATTACATTTAAGGGTTGATTAACTAAGGGAAATTATGCTGTCCACATTGCAAGGGGATTTTCCCCAGAGCTTAGTGAATGTGTAGAAATTTAAAGCGATTTTAAAGGTTCATTTATTTTTTGTAAAATAACAAACATGTCTATATTTACCTACTGTGTGCAGTGGTTTTGCACAGAGCAGCCTGGATCCTCTTCTTCTCGGGTCTCCTGGATTCTCCTGTCTGCCGGGTGCCCCCACAGCAAGCAGCTTGCTATGGGGGCACCCGCTGCTCTGTATGCCCATTCACACATGGAGCAGTGGCTTGGCCCCACCCCCTCTCTCTCCTCATTGACTGACTGGCTGTGATTGACAGCAGCAGGAGCCAATGGCTGCTGCTTGCTGTTTCAGCCAATGAGAAGGCAGAGACCCAGGACAACTGAGGATGTTATTCACATCACTGGATCACAATGGGGCTCAGGTAAGTATTGAGGGAGCTGGGGGAGCTGCTGCACACAAAAGGTTTTTTACCTTCATGCATAGAATGCATGAAGGTACAGAACCATCAACCTTTACAACCACTTTAACTTTGCAAAGCATACCCAATCCTGTATGTGATATGTGAGGTGGGTGGTGAGCTGATCTTTTATCAGGCTAACATGGTGTTTACCAATCACTTGCAGTGAAAATTAAAAATAAAAGCATTTGGCTTGCACATGATTGAATGAAAAAAAGGAGCAGAGCTTCACTTCATTCTCTGAGCTCTGGGGCAATTTCTTTTTCAAAGTGAACAGCCTACTTGCCTTTAGTAATTAAAAAAGCAACTCCACTTTTGTTGCAAAAAAAAATCCCTATGCACGTTATAAGGATTTTAACAAACTTTGTTGCAGAATCCTATCTATTGTTTTTCTGAAGAAATAGCTGTTTGTCTGTGTCTATGTAAAAACTGAATCTGAATGGGAGTGATTTTAGAATTATCAATCAGCTGCTGCACTTGCAGGGTTCTAATGAGGAAAGTTGCAAGGTCTGCATCCCTTTAGATGTATTTTCCCTTTAAGAGTATGATATTTTTGTCGAAGGGGATGCCCAAACTCTGAGTTGTATCTTAGTTCAGTAAGCCAATCACACAGGCAGGAAATTACATTTCCAGGGGGCATTCTGTACATCATCAGTATACAGAACACCTCCAGGTAGCCATATTGCATTGCATTTTACAGAAAATTACAGCGCTGAAGAATGAAAAGGAAAGGTAACTTTTAATAACATTCAATTACAGTAGGAATTCTGCAGAAATTGTATATGCCATATATATTTTTTTATTTAATTTTTTCCCACAAAAGTTGAGTTACCCTTTAGATCTCTCAGTGTGAGCTCCTTTTTGTATACTGTTCATCTTTTTCTTTTTTTTTCGCTAAAAGTGTTATCTTCAAACCACATTCCGACGTGTCCTCTTGCTTTGGCTGACCAGAATCCAAATACATGAGATTTTCTGCAGAGCCTCTAGAATGATGCTGCAAGCAGCTTGTAGGAACGGCAAGGACATTCTAACAGAACAAAATCAGTGCTGACCACAAGCCTACATCAGATTATAACTTAGTTGTAACTGAAAGACTATTATTCTGCATAATCAAAAAATTTAAATTACCTAAAACTAAGCTACTTTTGTTCACCAAAATGAAGACTTTTTGTATACTTAATGAAATATTTTTTGCTGAAATATTTTTTAAAAGACTGTTATTTTTTCCAGGCATTTTGAGAGAAGTGATTTCTATAGAACGGGAAAGTGTGTTCATAGCTTATTGAAATGCAGATTTTATTTAAGGTGCTTTTTGTGAAGTATTTTTAAGGTTGCATTTTGAAGTATCTCATTATATTTTACTCACTTGTTCCTTAATCCTCGTCCATGTAATTGCATCTTCACACCAACAAAAGATCCCGAGCTGAATACCAAAACCTTCTACTTGGCTAGTCATCTAATGGGCACGTTTTTGTGGCTGACGACTCCCCTCATCCTTTATTAATGGTTCACTAGGCCTCACTCAGAGCAAATCCTCTGGGCTTCTGGCCGTGAACTTGCTTACAGCCTATTTGGCAAGGGAAAGAGATCTAAAACACTATTTAAAAACTCATTCCCCTTACTTTATTGATGGATTCCTGTGTTATAAATTAATCCTTTACTCGGGTTGGTTTATGCGAGACGCCAAACATCTGGCCCTATATTAGCAGGCAGCCCTAATTAGACAGAATTTTAACAGCGCTTTAATTAAGAACAAGTCACTGTGAAACTAACAAAGAAAATGTCTGCCTTTAAACAAACATATCTGGGACTGCTATTAGCTCTAATCCATTTGGTTGCACATACAGCATTTTATGGACTTTGGTCAGCAGAGGCTGGCAAAGGAAATGTCAGGGCAGCTTCCTCCTTTGACACAATAATTTTTTTTATATTCAATAAATGATTAAATCTTTTCAGAGAGGTCCAAAAATGTAAAGATTAAAGGAAAAAAAATATCCAAAATAAAGTGAAATCCTGTGACTTTTTTTTTCAATAGTTTTCTCCTCATGGCATTAACATAAAGTTGTTTTTTTCCCATGCATAGAAAATGTTTTAGAAATTTTCAACAATTCCTGATTTTAGTTTTGATCTGGCCTACTCTCTTTCACCACCTGTATCTCCATTTTGGTCTTTGAGGATGTCCATCAATGTGATGAACTAAGAGGGAAATGTGGCAAGCAGGAGGGGCATACAGAGACCTCAGAGGTCATGTGGAATTGCCTTCTTGGATAGATTTCCCCTCCCTTCTTTGTTGTCTTCTAGATAAGAAGGCAGGAAGTGTTCCCATTTGGACAGAGGTTCTAACCATTCCCTACTTGTCCCAATGCCAGATATGCTTTACACAAGTCAGTTACCCATCAAACTTGCCCTTTAAAAAACAGGTCAGCGATGGCAGCTCCATATTTCTGTCCTGGCATGTTCAGTTTAAGATAGCAGTGTCTAGGCTGTAACACTCCCTATGAAGAATTTTCGGGTGTGGATAGTTCAGTGTTCCTTTCAATACAGATGTGTTAACTGATTTCGACAGGGCAAATTCCAATCCAACTTTTCATCCCTGCTATGAGCCAATTGAAATATAAGGCACTTCCATGTCAATTAAAGTCTGGATGGCAGCTCACGTGTTAAATGAACTATCTGGCTGTGGAGAGCTCTGTAATCCAGCTTGCCTGCTGTACTGCCAACACATACTATATAATGAAAGGGAAACCTTCAAAATAAGTACAAAACTTTCACTTATGAACTATCTTTACAGTTGTATTTATTAGGATTCTGGTATCAAAGTGAAATGCAGTTACTCTAGTATGTATTAAAAGGTGTACAACACACATTGTCACAAGACTTAAAGCTGAACCTGAAAAATTAGGCTAAATGTACTCTTGCAATGCACCCCCCCCTATGCAAGTGTTAAAGGTTTGCTAAGTCTAGGGGGACGATGATGAGGATGTATTACTTATCTTATCCCCACTCTGGCCAGCTCTGTCCTTCTCCTCTTCACCCTGGAACTTCGGGCTATTAACACTATATTGTACTTGAAGAAGGCAGGAATAGGACAGCAGCCAGGAAAGCCTTAGAGAAGAGGTGACATAAGGCTGGTCACAGATTCAGGGAATGTCCAAAGTGGGGAGTAAAGTAAGTTTTACTCCTGATTCTGACACCCTTGGACTTAATGAGTAGTTAACCTCCTGCAGTGCGGGAGGCCATACTGCAAAGGTATATTTTGCATAATTTCAAGAGTTTAGCTTCAAAGTAAAACTGTGCTTTGCCCAAACAAGGTAAAGCAGCAAATTTTCTTTAATATCTTCCATACCCACAAAACATATTTGCATATTTGCATTTCCTATGAGCAAGGAAAGGAGACCTTGTGTAATCTCCAAGTTGCTGTAGTGAGAGCTTACACAAGGCTCACTTGTTACCCATGTGGCAGCACTGGGCAAATGACCAAGCACCAGCTCTGTCCTATGAGAGATAGAGGAAAGAGTTATATTCTACACCATGCTCAGATGTATTAGGCATTAGAGTTCCTGGCAGATGTGCATATGGGGGAACAAAGGAAAGGTGAGTAAGCAAAAAGCACAGGTTTGTTTTAAAGATCTGGTCACACTATATTGTGACAGAAAAGTTGGCATGCCTGATGATATTGATGATATCTTATGGATTCCTTTGTTTCACTGTACTGCAATAGCCACATTTTGGCCGTTCAATGCACATTTTTCACTTCCTTAGGACTGACCTCACAGTTCTTCCAGTATTGGTTTTGTGAGGACTAATTCACATCAAATTGTTTTCAGCAATTCTTGAATTGCTAGTGTTAGCGCTACCCCTAAAGGAGCCGTTGGTAGTATAGGGTCCACTGCTCTCTCTCTCTCTGGCCTACCACCAGAATACTTTGGCCAGGAATTCCCAGCAGTCACACAAAGAGGACACACACTGACCTTTTAGGAAAATAAACACACTGCATTGGCAGACCAAATTGAAGATATAACAAATAGATCAGATTTTCAATGTTAATGCATAAGAACAGTACAATGTATTAATCCAAGTGTCCTTAAGGCTAGACTTGGTATGTACTGCAGTACTTATGCCCCAAGTGACAGGAGCAAACTACTAAAAGTATAACAGACTATGTCACTTAAGGGCTCTCAGAAAAGTGCTAGGCTTAGGCCTGTAAGCTCACTGCACTAAAAGCAACACAGTCCTGCCCTAAGGTATGAAGCAATTTGAAGCAGTCTTTGCTCTTGTCGACAATAATGGAACCCTTTAATAAGAGAGCAAAAGCAGAACATGAAAACTTCTAATGGCAAAGTGTTGATGGAGGATAATGGCACTCCTTCAGATTTGGGTTGAAGAAAGGGTTAACAATTAGTTATGCTTGTTGTGTCAGTCAAGGACCCTCTCACCAGATCTCTCTGTGGCAGTCAATGTGCGACTGTGAGTAGTCCATTCAGTGGGGGACCCCTTAAAAAGTGGTGCAGCAATGGCAGCTGGGATAAAGGCAACTTGAACAGTGTTTCTGGATGATGGGGGCTCACACACTGGATTAGCCCCCCCCCCCCCCCGGCTTAGCACTCAGCACGGCATTCTGTCCTCTAGCTCTGGCACAGCCTCATCTGATGTCGTCCAGCCTGACACAGTTCAGAACAGCACAGCTCACACACTCCTTCCTGGTTGGCCCGGCTCTCCCTCAACTGCCTGACTCCTTTATGGGTTTTCATTTATATATTGTCCCTCTGACTGCTTATAGGCCTTGTAGTTGCGGCCCCAGTTCAGCTGTGAGGAGAATTCTCTTTCAAGATTACATCTTCCAGACTGCCCCTGGTAATTGTATTATGATTTTATCCAGGCAAGGCTAGTTGACAATGCCATCTTATGGGCAAATACTCAGTAACAATGCCCCGTGTTACATAAGTAATAATTTTGCAGTAAATATCTACCATCATTTGTTTACAGCAGCTTTGAAGTGAGATTTTACTTTAGAGAAGATATAAAAATATGACACATGGCATGGTTGTACTTTTTTTTCCTATGATGCATCCTGTGCACAGCAAACTGGCTTATGTCATTTAAACTCCTGCAGATGCTGGTATATTATCTTCTGAATGGTCTTGGATCCAAACTATGAAAATTAATTCTGCCCTATGGTCTGCACTGCCTTTTGTCTGAGCTCAAGTTTACCTTGTACACAGTACAAAACCTTATGTGATAATAGACTGTAGGTTTAACCTGAACTGCCTTAATACATTTTAAAAGCAACAACTGTGCTGAGGTAAAGGCATCTTAGGCTGCCTGCTAGTATCTGTGTTAGTCTTCAAATTAATGGAGCTCCTAGGGCCATTCTGTACATAAAGCCTTACTTTCTGCGCAAGCTGACAAGTCATCTGGCAAATACCAAGACCTCAGTAGACAGCAGAGACTCTGGCATTTAACACTTGAGGGCTTAGTACCAGGATGGGTACTTTTAGCAGACGTTGAGGTCTTATTTACAGCCTAGAACCCAACATCCAAGGAGGTCCCACATGGATACGAGGATCAACTGGAACACTAATACAGGTACGTACACACAATAAGGTGCCTGTACATTAGCACAGTTGCTACCTTAGGGCCAGCGTTGATGGACTTTTGTTAACATCAGAACTGTCTATATCCCTATACACGTCTACAGGAAAGTAGCTTGAAACAAGTCAACTGCAGGTCAAATGCACCTGCAACAAATTCTGAATGATCTCAGCAGTGTCTCAAATTGATGTCATGAAAAGTATGTTGTGTTAGCCCATCAAAGCCTGCCTACACAGGCCCTTTTAAACCAAGTCAAATTCAGTGTAAATAAAGCTGAAGCATTTTAAAAATAGAACAAGCAGTTCAATGACTGATTTTCATTGTTGCCTGAATTGTTGAATCTGCTATAAATAAGTTAATAGATCTACAGATATGTGAAAGCAATTATAGGGGCAAGTAAATGTGAACTTAAACATATCTTTTACTTATTTTGGTGACAGTGTCCTTTTATGCTTGTGTTTCATGAAATATGACCTCCCATGGTGGTTAAGATATAGATGTCTACGAAGCTGTACAACTCCAGTTCAGGTACGAGTGTGTGAACTGTCTCACTGTCTGTCTGCTCCATTCTTGAACAGGGCAGAAAAGTGTGGAACGTACAAGACTAAGTGCTTAGCTGGGAATTGGCGTACCCAAAGTAAGAGCAGATGTGAGAAGCTGACATGAAAAATATTGTTGTTGTAGGAAAAAATCCCTCTGTGTTTTGCCTGGACATATTTACATTAAACTTTAAATTATGCAGACGGGGTAGTGAAAAGGACGGACTAAGTTTGACCCATGAGAAAAGACCTTGACTACTCTCTGTAGTATACGAAATTCACTTCCCTAACTTAATAATGTCTCTCTCTGATACTTTTCCATGTCACACGTGATGATTTACCTTTGAAAGCTACAAAATCACTTGACTTCCTCAGGTTAACTTTCTCTATGGAGGGATGACCCACAAGTCCCTAAGACATAATTAAAAGTAAACTTAACATGTGGGTTTTCACGGTTTTTATCACCGTCTTCGCTAAAAGTATCTGACAGTGTCCAAGCTCGAATGTTGGCATGCCAAAATGTTGGGTAGAAGGTTGAGACAGATACATGTGCAAGCGATTTTGTCTTGTCTCTGGAGGAAAGCTTGAAGGACATACAATATTTTTAACTGGTTGGAAATGTAACTAATACATTGTGAATGTTATCTTTCCCTTGACGGCTTCAAAGCCAGCCCAAGCAAGAGTTTCTTTTTCCTAATGTAATGTGTCTTAAATATTTCCGAGAAAGAAAAAGCCTGAAATGTTTTCTTTACCTCCAGGTCACTTGTTCGTCTATCCAAACATCCTCAGTTTAGCTCATGTTATGCAGATGTCCCCATCAAATTTGGCAGGAGGCTTGGAAATTTGAGAGTCCAATTGTTTTAATGGGAATGTTTTGAAAATTATTCAGAAATTTTGCCCACATCATCAATCTTTGTCTTGCCATCACTCGAATATTAATTTAGGTGATGTGGACTTTTTACACTTTTGTACTGTGATGTTTGGATCAAAGGGTTTTAGCTACAAGTCAAACTGTAAAAGCAGTCAGTAGGTTAACATCTGATAATTAATGAATATGTAAACCCAAGAACAAAAATATATTATATTGAGCTCTTCAGTGTAATTGCTGCTGTTTTTTCTCAGGCTAAGTATATTTTCTGCAAGTACAGAGAAAGAGGAATGCCCTATAAGAAGATTTAACAGAATTTTGGGGTGGTACACATGCTCACAATAGAATGCTGCATAGAACAGCACTCAAATGTCAGAAAGACTCTTTCTGTGGCAGTAAAGACTGCCTACCACAGTGATCGGAGAAGGGGAAGTGGACAGCACTCATCACATTACTGTGTAAAAGACACTAGGATTTTAATTATGTATTATTTAATGTATTAATGTACAGGAAGAGGTGGTATGAATGATGGAGTTGGGCTTTAGGGGCACGTTCTTACGTTCTCAGATTGTCTATTATACAGTTTATTAGCTCATAGGTGTGATACTTTAGCTTGGTCTTGCTTGAACTCTGTATGCCCTTACCTTGTGATCTTTGACTATACTGAATGTTTATTGCTTCCTCTGATTTTGATAGCTTAGGTCTGCTTTCCCCTTGTGTCAAATTTGGACCATTGACACTTGTTAGTTTAACCTATATCCTCTGGCTAGGTTATTCTGTTCCCTCTAGTTTCTGGTTTGCTAGTGTAGCACTAGGACATGAATGGATGAACCGACACTAGCATAAAGACAAAGCACCTTCCCCTAGAAGGAGGCTCTTCATCAGCAACAAATCTTCTTGTTCTTCAATGTAGAGAAGAGGGTCATCCTTGGGCATGCAGAACAGTCGGAAACAAAGCAAACAACCATAGGCACATAGTCCAGTCCTAATCCTGACTGACTGGCTATGTTATAAGGCACAACAGTGACATATGAATGATGAACTTTTCTTTGAGTCCCTAAATTAGGGAGGAGCCCCTTCTAAAAAGAACGAAAAGGAACTAAGCCATCTCCTTTCAAAATTTCAGCCCCTGTAAATGGCTCTGTCTTTGCTCCATTCCTGCTTGCTATCTTGAAAGCGGGCCCATGCTTCCTCTAGGTGAGGCCCTCTCAAGTGTCTGGGGACATGCATGTGGTCCCAGATCAAGTCCTCCTTCCATTGAGCCCTTGACTCCTCCCTATATCTGTGTCTATAACTTCTTGAGGAACATATGTGTAATGTAGTCCCCACTCCAAGGCCACCCATTTTTGTACCTCTCTCTGCGAGCTGGAGAAACGGGGCAAAAGCTTTTTGTTCCCTAATCCTGGCTGCACATAAGACTGAGGAGAACGGATGACCCACCTCTGCAGATCAGTAGACTTGGCTTTGGCCTTAGGCCAGGGTGAGGAAAAGGATTTGGGTGGTGGGGCTTGGGAAGGAATTCTGACAGGCTCTGACCTACAGGAACGTCCAGCAGAGTCTGGTGTGTCTGGTTCTGATGGTCTCGTCAGTGAGTCCAGCTCTCTGTAGTACCTCCCCCAGCCCCATTCTTCTTCTGAGGACCATCCTTCATGCATCTCTAAAGGCCCGAATTTGGCTAACAGCCTGGGTGAATCCCAATCTATCCCCCTACTGCTGACAATCTCCTCTGGCTCACCTGAGGATTGGGCGTCCTCACAGCTTGGTTCCTTCCTAGAGGATTGGTCAGGGCTGGTGGGTGAGGCCAGTTCCATTTGGTCAGCAATTGTTGGCACCGACCCTCCAATGACAACTGCGGGCACATGATGGATGGTGGAGGGCAACCCTTCTCCACTGCAAGGATAATTTGGGTATAGCTGCAATGCGCCATCCATCTTACTCCACTCATGCTCTCTCTCTATGTGGTAGGTGTAGAGGGTGTTTTTTAGGGCAGGCGTCTGGGCGTGATCTTGGGCATGCTGGTGATATGGCCATGATCACTTGGCTCCATCCAGACTACTGTGCAGGAACTTTCTCCCCATTTGATTAACCCCCAGTGTTCTGACTTGAAATGTGAGGGCTGTATCCTGATGGAAGGACACAGACAGTTTGCTGTCTAGGATTAGCAATGTAAATGTTGATAATGATGTTGCTCCCCGCAGGTTCCAGCAGGCGACAACGGGGCATGAAGCACACCCCCCACTGAATGCATGGTCACCATTAAAGTTACCAAATTCAATTAACACAAGCAGGGGCGGACTGACAACTCATGGGGCCCCCGGGCAATAGGGAATCATGGGCCCCTGTCCTTGCCCAAACTCAAAAAAGCCTATGAAAAAGGTATCGGGGCATCTCATGGGGCCCCCCACTGACCCCGGGCCCTCGGACAATGCCCGAGTTTCCAAATGGTCAGTCCGCCCCTGAACACAAGACAGTAAAGCATTTGTAATCCATTGATCATAGCAGACAGGAAGATTACTGTTAGGGCAGAGTCACTTGCTCTCACCACCTGTTGAGCAGCTCACAGACTGATATGCAGCCATGAACTGTCCTGGCTGCTCCAGGCAACAGCAAGCACAAAAATGATAGGCACTTCTTTGTCCCATGCTGTCATATAGTCTCTGTCGGTAGCCACCTGTAGAGCAGCAGAGGGACATCTGTGGACTGATGAACTGTACAGGTTGCCCCAGGCAACCATGGGCAGGACAGCAAACATGGCGAACATTTACATGTGTTTTCAGAAGCACATACAAGGCACAGTCTTTGTTAGGAGCCACCTGGGGAGCAGCATAATGACTTTTAGATGGGCTCGATATGCTTAGCCAAGTTCCGCAACACTCTTTTCTGGCTCGTTCATTGCTAGGGGTGATGGCTGGCAAGTTGCTATAGGCGAATCCCAAATTTACAAACCCCCACATGCAGCACTACCCCCTTAGGGGTTGATAGAAGATTTGGGTCTCCTTATAGTCCTGCACAGCCAGGAAATCTGTATCTTCCACACAAGCTTGCATCCAAAGTCAGAAATCCGTCTATGAGCTTTGTTTTTATTGTTTTTATTTAGGGAATTTTGAACTGGGTTAGGAGTGTACAGGATGCCCAAGGCAACCAATTACTGAGGACAAGCTTTCTGGAACTATTTACAAGCTTTTCTTTTGCAGCACAGTCTCTGTTCAAGAGCTAGCCAGTGTCTCCACAATGTACCACCCCAGACCCCAGATGAAATTTTTCTCTTCACCCAAAAAATTGGAGATTTTCCTGAGCAGGAGATCTGGCTCCTTTTTCTTTAGAGAGGTGAACAGTCACTAGTAGTGGGCTAATCTGGTTTCCCCATTCATCCAGGGGGTAAAGGGGTACTCACTCAGATCCTCTCCTGTACTGCTGGTGGGTTGGCTGCTGCTACCAGGCTATCAGCTGGGCTGCTCTCTGCCATGCAGGGGGCCAGTGAGTTCCAAGCTTTCCTCCCATCCAGCCTCAGGCCTGCAGGTAGGCACAATACCACTGGGCTTCCTCACAGCCTTCTTCCTAACAGCCTCACATCTTCCTCTCTCTATCTTCCACTTGACTCTCCTCTCCCAGCCTCCTGCCACTGAGCAGGTTCCAACCCTTTTTAAGGGATTCTAGCCCCCTACCAACTTTTTGTTGGGGATTGGCTAGGACCCCTCAAGAGTGCAACCAGCCACTCCTCAGATCCACCCACTGCCTCTAAGGCCTTCCTCCAGGGCCTGTCAGCCCTGACCATAATTTGACCCCTCTCTGGCTATTACACCTGGTCTGATGCTCAGCCCGTCAAACCATTGGAGTCTAGCTCCCTCTAGATAAACTAGTGTAGGGTGCTACACTAGTCTACCTGCTAGCCATAAACTGTACCCTGTCAGGAAATTCCCTTTAGCCACATGGCTCAGAGAAATGTGCGTGTGTGTGCGGGAGCGCATGTGGTTGTGTTTGTATTATGGCATGTGTTCCAACATGCATGCACGTCCAGATTGGCATTGTAACCAAATGGCCAACTTAACAGTTGGTTCTTAGTTGTATCCTGTGCTCTGATTGTGTTAGATTGTGAGTGATTGGGCCAGAGATACAAGAGATGCCAACCTTATCATTTCAATCTCCTATCAGGAAATAGACACATACATGAGACTACAGCCACCTAACTCAGACTCTATAATCCACTTCATTATTTACAGCTTACAAGAGGTGGGTTCTGAAGGTGTGTTGCAGTGGTTATAGATCCCAAGCAAGTGTCTGTACCTTAGATGGGGAGGTGGTGTTGTGGCGTTGGAGCATGCTGTGCATGTGTCTCTCCTTTGAGGATTGGGTTGTTATGTGGCCTTGGTTTACTGCTATCACCTCCCCTTTGGGTATTTCCAATTACATGATTGAGTGTTCTACTTGGACCAGTTTTTTCTGACTCTTTCTTTTCCCTTATATACTGCTATTAGTATGGCGGTGATAATTAGCGTTCATCAAGCAGTTATTTTTTGATACATCTCCACCTTTAAAAGTTAGCCTATGGGCTCCTTCAATAACCATTTGAGCTGTCTTTATGTCCAGGCTGTTTTAAGGACTCCCTGTTCCTTTAAACTACCTACTAATTGGCTTGCATATAATGTGTATAATTGAGCCAGTGATGCTATTGCTGGTGCTATATCTAATATCTCCCAAAGAAGCCTTAAAATAGGCAAAAAATGTTGAGAAATAATGCACTGGATATGTATCCAGCATGAATAAGTATCATCACCAAGTTTTGGATACTCAAATGTATATTTTTATATTGTGACTTTTATGAGATTGAAATAAATGTTGTATTTTTAGTTACAACTTTCTCATTATTGATGGCACCCTTGAAGTCCTTCCTATTTTATTTTCATTAGTGAGGAGTTTATTCTCCCCCTCTTTATCTTTCTTTATATCCCCTCCTCCCTTTTCCTGCATTTCTGTACCTTAAAACAACTGAATTTTAGCTACAACATTGTACTTTGAAAGCTAACTATCCAAAAATTTTACTGTTGTTGAAAATATTTGGAACTGGTGGATATATCAAATGGGAGCAAGTACATTATCTAGAAGTAAACATAAGGAATAAAAACCAAAGAACAAAAACAGTGCTCAGTTACAGGCATTCATATTAGTTTTCCAGCTAATTATCCTGCAATGGACATAATTATTTATTTATACTAATATTAAGCTTCTGCTCTTTCAACAAACATTCATTAGTTAAAATACTAACTATGAAGTATATTTAGGGCCAAAACCTGTCTTTTTTAAGTTTTGCATAGAATGTGGAAGGTTTTATCCATATCAAGTGTTATTGCTGTCTGTGTCCCTGATTCACATTTGGTCCTGGGGAAATTGACTCTAGTACAGAAAGTGAATTTTTGAGTTGTCACAGGGAGAGAAATAGAAGGTACATTTTCCATTGGGGAACCTACTCTAGTCCCTAAGAGGAACTATATCCTTGCTTTGGAGAAATCCCTGCTTAATTCCTATTGTGTCTCTTGGAAGGGAAGTGAAAAAAAATCTGCCCCAACAAGATAGTCAGCAAAAAAGGAAAATAAACTGACAGGGGCCTTAACTATTCCCTATTCAAAAAGAAAAACATAACTGCACATACACTTTAAAGGATAATACATACAACATGAAATAATACTTTCTTATCTCTTGGCTGGTATTGCCTCTTAACCAGTTTGCTATTGCAGCAGAATTATTTAATTTATAGTATAGGTCTCTGTAACTGGAGATGTTGGTGGGCCTTACATTCCATAGACTTATCCTCGCATTTCTGTGTTCACACCACTGCTTATTAATCTCTATTGCCCATAGACCTGTTGTAAAATGATGTGTGACTCATTTGCATTGCATATTGTTTGCTTAAAATGCATTTTCCATGCCACTGTTACCACCCAGAAACTGATTTAAGAAATTAGGCTGCATAGCAAAGAGATTAGAGGAGAGAGACATCAAGATGTTAATCAAGACACCTAATTTGTCAAGTCTTTTCAATCAGTAATGGACTGAGAATGTGGCCTCCTGGGAAAATCGAGATGAATAGAGTCCGATTTATCCGTAAACTGACGTATTTGCATATTATTTAATGTATTGCTTTGTAATCCCTCTGTATGTACTGCATTTGTTCTCCTCATGTAAACAATAGGAATTCTAATTGAATCTAGGGAGGCAAGAAAGGCAGTCAAATGCTCTACAAAACCATTGGAATGGAGGTCTGGAAAGTGGTTATGAAATTAAATAGGGCTAATTGTCTTTGTAAAACAGTTTTGTGGCTTTATGGGTCTATTATACCCACTTGGTAAACCTCCTGCAATTCCTCACAGTTAAATAAGATGAAGCTAACAGTCATGCAAGCGACAAATGAGCTTAGCAGAAGTATTCTCCAGCTCTGTAAACCTTAGAGTAGGAAAACTAAATTTTAATTAAGTGATATTCTGCTAAGCTATTTTAACTTAGCCATGTACGATTTTTATGTTTCCTGACTAAGCAATGCTCAAATTATAACTCAGAGTTCCACTTAAAGTGAACCGTGCTTTGCTAATGTAGAGCAAAACAATAGATTTTACTTTAAAGAGGACCTGTACTGTGGAAGAAAGTCACAAGAAAGGCAAGCAAAGAGCAACAGACTATTCATCAACATTGCTTGTAGTCTTCCAGCAATTAATATTTTCTTCATTACCTACTGACCATGCATTGTTCAACACTATGTCTCTTCCATCTTGGTAGAAGCAGGGCTTCTTTCTCATACCAGAATTGGTCCCCTGAAGACTGGTGATCTGGTGTTTGGGAGAAGGAACAGTAGCTTCTCGGCCTTTTGGCTAAGATCAAGTGTAGTATCTGTTCTTATCAGTGTCCAGTAGGGGTGCTCCGCTGTCATTCTTGCTTTTAGGTGAGGATGGCTTGCTGTATAGTACCCCTGCTGGTATGATGGGGGCTCTGAAGGTTAGTACCGAAGAGAAACCGAGGCTCCTACAGGCTGTAATTCAGAGTAATTCCCCCGGGAAAACCAGAGGGGCTCAGTTCCTCCTGATTTGAATGAGTCTACCTTGTCTGGCCAGGGAGGCAGAGAGTCCGCGGAGCAGTGCCCCCCGAGAGTGGTCACCTCAGGGGTGCTCTTAGTAACACATGGGGGTGGAAACCCAAGTATGAAAAGTGCACATGGTCACTGTTCCAAGCACTTTTTCTGCACTGCGCCTTTTAGGGCTAGGTCTTTTGGCTAAGTCCAGGTCATTTTTTTGCTACAGGCCTCAGGACCTAGCCAGTGCACAATTGCACAGCCACTTATTTATTTATTTTTTCTCCAACTGTTTTGTCACTTTTCACTTATGTGTGTGTTTTTTTCTCACTAGGAGTGTGGGCCCTGCCCTGAAGTCTAGGGAAAGATGCGTGGCCATTAGGTTCCTTCCTACCCTGTTCCTGGGGGTGTCTTTCTTTGGGAGAGCTCCCTGACCTAGTACTTGGTGGTCGGCTTCGGCTAGCCACAAGGAAAGGGGTCCGCCAGGCCTTCTGTCTAGGTGGACCATGTGAAAACCTTTGTCCCTGTCAGGAGCCTTGTGCCCCAGGGGATCAGGGTAGAGGTCCTACCCCTTCAGGGGGTGGACTAAAGCACACCTCTAAGTGCACTTTTTGTGTTTGTATTTTGCACTTGCACATTTTTTGTTCACTTAATGGTTTTTGTTTTTTGCACCTCCGCGGGCTTAGAGAATAAAAAACAGTAGTGACAGCTTCAAAACATACTGGTGATCTGGTATTTAGAAGAGGAAATGGTAGTGGCCTTTTCAAAGATTACTCCAAATCACTTGAGAGTAGCAGTCACAGGCAGCAGTGCCTTAGATTTGCACCGCAGATATACAGGATAGGAGTGTCAGGAAACTATCAGTTGTGCAAATGCACCAGCATGCAGATGAGGAACCGGCATGTACCCACAGGTCGGCACATTTGCATGCACTGGCGCACAGCTGCCCATGCCCAATCCCAGGAATGGCATCATGCTCCTAAAGGAAAGACTAATGCCTGGTAATCACTGGAAGATCTTCAGCTCCTCGTGACCTGTGTTCCTGCTTTCCTGTTCCTGTGATCTGACCCTCTATTGATGATGCGGCCAGCTCTAGACCACACTCTCTGATTTTTTTATTCCAACCTTGGCTTGTCTCTGGCCATGTTCTGTCACATTTCTGATCCTGACTTCTGTCTATTGCTTGACCATGCTTCCTCTCGCTCCTCTGTGTATGACCTTGGCCTAGCTACTGTCCTTGTTCCTGCTTTCCACCTGTGCTGACCCTGCCTCGCTTTCTGAACACCTCTCTGATTCTAAAGGGTACCTGCACTTGCCTCTGACAGGACTTCTTCACAGTATCCATGCTGTGCATCCGAGGTCCATTCCCTGGATGCTACACTGTGCCACTTCAGCCTAACCACAATTTGTCCTGGTGTGTCTCCATCACTGCTGGCTACAGCCCAGATAATGCTTCTACCTTATACCTGTCTACTGGTCTAGCACCCCTGCTACTTTCTGCCTTGCTTCTCTGTCTCTGCAGTCAGGGGTGCTTGGTCAAGAGCCACAAGGAGAGCCCTCTTCTCACTTTGGACACCAAACAAGGTACATGACAAGGAGTGAGACTGGCACCTAGGCACAGTCAGATATTTGGAAGTGCACTGCTATTTTCAGGTATTCAAGGCAATGTGTATATTTTTTCAGGGCACTGCTTACCTACATGGAATAAAATATATATTAAATATATTTTTAAAATGTTCTTCCCAAATATATTGACATATATATATTTGAAATACTACAAATTTGGCCATATTCAATATATATATATATATATATATATATATATATATATATATATATATATATATATACTGCATGTTGAAATGCATTTTTTATATATTACAAAATATATGAAAAATATTTTTTTTAAATATATTTTTTTAATCTATTCTTCAGATTTTATTGAAAAATGTCTATTTTAACATGTATTTTTTATTTTTACATACAGTATATTTGTAAATACATTCCAAAAATGTAGATTGACTGTATTTTTAAAGACATACAGCATATTTGAAATTGTATCTTTAAAAATATTTTTCATATATTTTGTAATAAAAATGCATTTCAACATACAGTATGTGTGTATATATATATATATATATATATATATATTTATTTATTTTTATTGAAATATATTGAATACGGCCAAAATTGTAATATTTCAAATATATTTCAATATATTTGGGAAGAATATTTTTCAAATATATTTAAAATATATTTTTCTAAGATGTGGGGAGGGCCAATCAGGGAGCAGGAGAGCTAGCCAAGCACTCTCATAGACTGCAATGGGATCATGGGAGATGTAGTCCAAAAAACTGCATCTCTATTATGCAGGAATTGACTTTCTGAGCTACAAATCTAGATAGACTCTGAGGTGCAGAAGTAGAAGAACATTGGGCTGCTGCAATGCACACTGAGACACATAGTCCCTTGGAGAGGCTGCTGCACTCAGAAGGATATCTGCAGAACTACAGATTCCAATAGACTGAGAGACACCAGGAGGAGGAGAGTGGATCTTTTTACTGTACTGTACGGAAACATGTGTGGCTTTTGCGCCTAGGATCCTGAGGAGTAAGGACCTCTGCCAATCCAATTTTCTCACCTAAGTCAGTTAGAGAGGGGAACTTGGGACTAGACCAGGGAAGGAAGCGGATGTCCAGGCTAGAGTGTTGAGACCACAGGCACTCTCTTTCCAGTGTGGACGGAGCAGCAGCATCATTGGCCACACTTGTTGCTTGCCCTTTTCATTATTATTAAACTTTGTTCAAGTTATTCCAGACGGAGTTCTTCAAGTTCATACCTTCTTAAATGTATTACCGCAATTGTTATATTGTTGATATATTATGATATACAGTATACTCACTAGCCACTTTATTAGGTATACCTGTTCAATTGCTTGGTAACAGAAATTGCTAATCAGCTAATCACATGGCAGCAACTCAATACATTTAAGCATCTAGATGTAGTGAAGATGACTTGCTGGAGTTCAAACCAAGAATCAGAATGGAGTAGAAAGGGGATTTTATATGACTTTTCATGTGACATGGTTGTTGGTGCCAGATGGGCTGATCTGAGTATTTCAAAAACTGCTGATCTACTTGGATTTTCACGCACAACCATCTCTAGGGTTTACAGAGAATGGTCTGAAAAAGAGAAAATATCCAGTGAGCATCAGTTGTGTGGAAGAAAATACCTTGTTGATGTCAGAGGTCAGAGGAGAATGGGCAGACTGGTTTGAGAGGATAGAAAGGCAACAGTAACTCAAATAACCACTCGTTACAACCAAGGTATGCAGAATACTATCTCTGAATGCACAACACGTCAAACCTTGAAGCAGATGGGCTACAGCAGCAGAATACCACATCGGATGCCACTCCTGTCAGCTAAGAACAGGAAACAGAGGCTCCAACTCACACAGGCTCACAAACATTGGACAATAAAAGATTGGAAAAATGTGTCCTGGTCTGTTGGTAGGGTCATAATTTGTTGTAAACAACATGAAAGCATGAATCCATCCTGCCTTGTATCAACAGTTCAGGCTGGTGGTGGTGTAATGGTGTGGGGGATATTTTCTTGGCACCAGCAAGGTGTACCTAATACAATGGCTGGTGAGTGTATATTAAGTTTGTTTTATAAATTGGTCTGGTGCTTGCATTCTTCCAAATAGAATTATAAGTGGGTACTAATGTCAGTGATTTCCCTGTGAAATTGTGTATCTGTGTACTCAGCCTGATGTGTAGGAGGGGCTGAGGTCTTTGAGAAGGCTGAGGCAGAAAAAGGAGGACCCATCTTTACCAGCTGCTCCTTCGAGGGGTTTGCACTAGAGTTACATGGAGGGGAAATGTGATAGTTGAGGTTGCAAGGAAGGTTAGGCCGGGGATCACAAGGAGGATTAATGTGAAGGTTAGTGTGAGGGTTAATCTTAGGGTTAGTACAAATGCAAAGAAATATCTTCAGCACATCATAGATCTTCAAAATAAAGTTCAAATATTTATTAAAGCGATCACATCACAGTGGTGAAAGTGCAAAGTTTTGCAGACTTGCTGGACCTCTTCATCAGGGGGTGAAGAGGTCTTGTGAGAATCCAAAATGTTGCACTTTCACCACTGTGATGTAATTGCTTTAATACATATTTTGAAGATCCATGGTGTGCTGGCAATAAATGTTTGTATTTATGCTGACATTGATATACAGTTGATACTCACTGCAGCACCCATTTACTCCAGGCCATTTCAGAAACGTAAAGGGCAGGAATATTTTTCCTAGTCTTAGGGTTAGTGTTACAGGGAGAATTAGTGTTAGGGTTACAGGGAAAGTTACGGTTTGGGTTACAATAAGGGCTTGCATTATGGAAGGGCTTAGTAAGTGGGGGCATTAGAGTAAGGAATTTCTTTGTGCTGAGATCTCCATACTAAAAATGACCAGTGTTCTGTTGGCTCCAATCGAAGCATTAATAGTGTGATCTCTGTAACTTACAGTTGTGATGAGATAGCGATAACTTCAACCTCTGATGGATACCACAGTCAGCGACTCAATGAGAATGACATCTTGTAGATCTTGTGAAGTTTATTCCATAAACTGAGAGAATCTTACAACAATGAAATTCCATAGGTCAAAAGAACATGCTGTTTCCTGCTCCATGCCATGAGGCTTACTGCAATGCATCTCTGGGAAAGGGGGAGGGCTATCTATGCAACATTAGCTAAACTAAAGGAAAGGGAGGAGCAGAGACAAAACACTGAAAACATTTAAAGGCATATGACAGTCAATATGACAGTCATGTGAAACATGACAACCAGTGCTGATTTCCCAGCCATTAAAGATATTGTATTAGTGTTGGTGACTGGCAAGAGGTAGTGCACTGTGGTGAAAAAAGTGTGGTCTATTCCTGAGAATGACTGTAGCTTTCTGGTAGCTCAGTGTCATAATAGAAAGCCCAGGAGAAATTGGGTGACCTATCGCAGATCAGCAAAGGATGGAATGCTGGCACACTTTCAGCCACCCTGTTTAGTCCAGTGTAAGTGCTCAATAGGTGCCAAGAGAGAATAATCACAGCCAAACTGTATTGTTCTCATGGACTGAGAATTGTGGCCAGAGTTATCTCCTTCACTAAAAACACTGTATTGCCATACCCCTTTTTTGGATACACTGCTGTGTCTTGTTACGTATCATTTTTAATAAATGATTAGCAACAGGGATTTGTTGTGCATTATAGTGTATGTGTAGGCAAAATAAATAAATTATTCAGCATATCTTATAAATACATGCACATTTGCTCATGTTCTGTCTCTCTATAATGCTGCAAGTACAGAAAAGTACTAGTTGATGATGCCAGAAATCCAAGGAGCTCCTAACTTCCTGTTTGAGCTGACTACACTATCTTTGCTGTACTAAAATCCTAATCAATGTTGTCAGGCCTGCCCAAATTATCTCTTCTGGACTGCTGGAGAAAAAACGGTCTTAATGTCAAGATACAAAAAAAGCAAGCAATAATTATTTATTACAGGTATTTATACAGCGCTGACAATTTATACAGCTCTTTATATTCTGTATTTACATCACTCCCTGCTCTCAAGGAGCGTACAGTCTAAGGTCCCTAATAGCCCATACACATAGTAAGAAAATTGTACAAAACTTCCCGTACGAGAAATGATCAGCCGATTATCTGATCGTTAGTAATAGTTTCGACAGCTGATTCTGACTTTTCAGATGACAAAAACCAAGGGTGCAAGCTAAAAATTTTTTATTGTATATGAACACAATTTTCGATTTTTGTTTCATGTGTACAGTAATTGTAGGGAGATAACTGAATAGAAAAAAAATTGTACATGATCAGAAGCATAGGACAACACTACACTTCCGTTTCTACTATGCTAGTACATAGCTATGTTTGCCTTTGTCCCATTCCGACATTCCGATCGGTCATCAGAATTTCTCATAAGGTGTGCTTGGCTTAACTCACATTCACATATACTAGGGTTATTTACCTTACCAACATGTCTTTGGAGTGTGGGAGGGAACCCACACAGGCACAGGGAAAACATGCAAACCTCAGGCAGGTTGTACCGGGCTGGGCTTCAAACCAATGCCCCTAATGCTTCCAGATGGAAGTACTAACCATTTAGCCACTGTTCATTAATGCACAAAGCTAGAGTAGAGCCTAAAGGTTTAAGTTTACACTTAAGAACAATGAACAATTAAAGGCCAAATCCCGCCAAAACTTTTTTTTCCATTGAGCAGAGAAAGGTTGGACCAGGTTTGTTGTTGAATATATACCATTGCCATAATGTTAATTTCCATTGACTGTATCTTACACCACAACCCAAAGTGTACTGGTTGTATGTTTACTTTGCCTATCTTTTTCATTCAAAATTAAGTGAAAGAGATATTTACCAATGCCTCCTGTTCTGGTGACAATATGTCCTAGAGAGGGAAAGTCATAGGAACTCTCTCCAATGGGCACAAAGACCTCAACATATCCCTTGTTGATAAGTAGTTGTAAGTGTTAGAACCTCTATCAGGTTTTTATTGCTACATCTATCTTCTTATTCCACTGGCATCTGTTTCCTTCATTTTTGATGTTGGTATCCCAATGACAAGAAGTGATGAAAAAACTCTCTGGTGGCAAGACAAACAGTAACAAAAATCTGACATAGGATTTAATTCTTTCACACATTCAAAAGCTAAAAATTGTTTTGCTGTTGTTTGACCTAAAATTAACCCAAGAGAATTAGGGAAATAGCAATTGCTGCCTCGTTCTGAAAATGAGCTTCTGCCTTCCCTATTTTTTACATCATTGATATGGAATCAGGAAGTACATCACAAACATCAGCAATAATCCATCTTTATATGCGTAGATTCTTGTACTGAAACAAAAGGGTCAGTATTCCAACCACAAAGTATCATTTTTGCAGAAAGAGGTTGTCAGTGGCAGCCTCCATGTTATTCTCATAACAGGCTTTGTTTAACTTTAGGAACTGTACTTTAGTCAGGAATGTTCTAGGAACACTAGAAGAACAAGTTTGCTTTTTAGCTGAGTTAAGAAGCTACAAAATAATTATGACAATGTGATACATTATTTAGTACGTAGTTATATAAAACATGAGTCATGCATTTCTTCCCAGCCCACTAGCACTGCCAAAATTTCAGTGTGACACTTGGAAAGCAGAGAAAACTTTTCTGAATTTAATAAATGAAAAGAAGAAACTTTTTATTCGCAGACAGAATGTATTTCTCTCGTTTCTACATTCGCCTTTAAAGCAATTTGTTTTAATTAATCCATGGGTGGTATTGGTTCTGGGAACTTTCTCCTCCATAACATACAAATAGAAATAAAGAGTTTATAGACATTGATTATGTCTAGATGATATGAAACTAAATGGTAAAAATGACTTAGACAGCTTTAGTATTGCTTATAAGTCATAGGAACGTACACAGTTACTGCAGATTAGGCTGTAGATAGTTCACTAAATAAAGCTAGGTTCACAACTATGCAGGTTGCGTTTGAGCCATTTCTGCATTGCGTTTCGTTTTGCATTTTTGCAGTTGTGTTTTTTACACGTTTTGCATTAGTTTTTTTTTTTCATTTTTTAAAATGTTCTTGTTGCAGATTTAAACCACAAAACACATCAATAATGTGGCAAAAATGCAGAAAACAAGTGTATGATCCAAACGCACACGTTCCTGCGTTAAAAAATGGCTGTGTGTATAAGTGGGTGCTGCAGTGACCGTCGGCTGGAACCGAACAAAATCAGCAAGAAAAAAATGTCACCAGCAAACCGAGGATCACCAATATGGGTCCAAAGGTTTTAATAAACCATCACATAGTTACAGCAAGGCAACGTTTCGGAGTCTCGCAGGACCCCTTCATCAGGCATGTGTCACATGCCTGATGAAGGGGTCCTGCGAGACTCCGAAACGTTGCCTTGCTGTAAAAATGCAGCAAAAACGCAATACATGCTTTTCTGCAACAAGTCTATAGAACCAAAAATGAAACTTTTTGCGTTCAAAAAAGTCCCTGACCCTTTCCAAAAAATGCACCGGGTGAAAAAGCTCAGATGTGAACATGTCCCATAGGAAATCATATTAACTGGACTGTACTGCTTTTCTGCAAAAACGCAAAATGCAAAACGCTGCAGAAAACGCTTAGATGTGAACCTAGGGTAACCTAGTACAATATTATTTAATTATAGTGCTGGGTTTTATTAATTAATTTGCCTAATGGCAATGCACCTATGGCTGTTCCTGCTACAACAAACAAGAATGTTGAAAAATGTTCATTCATTCAGCCCATGCAGCCAATTGGCTGCAGCACTGAACAATATATTCTGATATCCTGACAGTGGACGAGTCCCGCTGTCAGAGTGCAGTAGCACAGCGGGAAGGATTCCTTCATTTGCCTTGAATAAGTGGAGGGGGAATCTGTTCTTTTTTTTTTTTAACAGCTGGATGGCTGATAAAAAGATCGATCTATAGCCAGTTTAACATTCTTAAGCTAACCTTTAACCTATCTCTACTAGCGTTAACACTAATCTTCCGCGCAGAAGCCAGTTCACTGTGTATGTGGCAGGTGGCGGATTCTCCTGTATGAGATGAAACAGTTGTTCTCCACAGTGTCCACACCGGCTCCAGAATCGGATTCCTGCCATCAGCCCCTTGTACATGAGTGTCCGGCCTCTCAGATAGTACCAAGAGCTAGTTTGCTGCTCAGCACCAACCTCACACCAGTGTCAGTCAAGCACTTTCCTGTGGCAGCTCCATGAACTCTACGTGGCTTGCAGCCTGGCTGGTAGAACGGCATATACCCTGCCATCTTGCTGCACCCACCACGTGAGTCTCTCTCCTCTGCCTCTGGAAATGACATGGCTGCTCCACCCTCTTTTTCTGACTGTGCAAGACTGGTGGCAGCTCCACCTTTCTTCCTCACTGGATGGTGCTCGGGTGGGATTTTCACCCCTCTCTGAGCAGCTTCCTCTGGCGTCTTCCTTCCTGTGCCGCATCTTAACCCTTGCATGCCCACAATGGAGTTTTTCCTTGCTGGCTGTTGTGTGGGCATCCTCCACTGTGGCACCAAGCATCATCAATATTCCGATTGCCTACCTGCAATCGGTCCATAACTGTACACAGCATCTGTTCACCGACTGCCGCACTTTTCCCGCCCTGCAGGGAAACTCTCTGCTGGCTGGACAGTACAGTTTCACAACATAGCAACAGCCAATGCTGACATTCAAGAAGTTTTTCACCTTTAATTCTTCCATTTGCATGTCCGTGGCACTTTGGACAGTAAGCAACAATATCCTATAGCAACACAGTCTCTGCATGCATTTACCCACTGACTTCGGACCCTTCACATAGCATGGATGATCTGCACTAGAAACAATTCACAAACACTGAACTCACAGACTATACACATGCAACTGGCTGTAATTGTCCCCATGGTCAGGGATTCCCGGCCAGCAAGTGAATGGGGCCAAATACCATCCATTGACACTGGAAGAAGAAACCTGTCATATAGTAGCTAACACTCCACCATATATGAAGTTTGGCTCCTGCCAAACAGGCTCAAAAACCAGCATCCAGACAAAATCCTGAACAAACTAGAGCTCATCCTTAGTTAGGATAAATGTTAAAGTTACAGGGATGGTAAGATCCAGGTCATATGTGCAATTTGGTACAGAGATTTATCACTGCTACAAATTGCTATTGTGAGCAATTAACGGCAATATGTAGTGAGTTGCTATCAGTTTGTCGCTAACAGGGGAAGACTGACAATTTGGAAACTCGGGCACTGCCAGAGGGCCTGGGGTCAGTAGGGGGCCCCATGAGATGCCCCTGGTACCTTTTTCATAGGATTTTTTGAGTTTGGGCAAGGACACAGGGGCCCCATGATCCCCTATTGCCCGGGGGCCCCATGAGTTGTCAGTCCGCCCCTGGTTGCTAAGAAGCATTTTTCACTGCTAAAAGTTAAATTAGTACTACCACATTGGGTTAGTGTGCTCTGCTACAAATTGCTCTCTTTCAGCTATTTCTACCTAAGCCATAGAGGTGAATGCAGAGCAATTGTTGCTATTGAGCTGGTTGCTGATCTGAAAAGCTGCTCATATTCAATAACTGAGTGACTCAGATGCAAATCACTATAATATTATTGAGTTGGTGGTTCCACAAGAAAATAACTTTGATCACTGTAAATGAATCACCCATCTGACATGGTCTGTAGTGTGAGGATTAGTAAAGGGGCAACAGGGAGGATTAGTGTGATAGTGTTAGGGTTATAGGTAGGATTAGTGTTAAAGCTCTGAGAGCTCCCAGCTTTGATTGAGAATCCAAACTGGTCTTATACAAAGATATGATAATTATACGTATGACATTAGGTCTGAAGGTATCCGATTGGTATTTAGACATGCATTTTGATATGTTTTTAATCTTGGCTTTTAAACAATAAAATAAATTATTAAATGAATGATATTTGTTGATGCTAGATTCTTCATTTCTGGATATAAGAATCATTTAGGGCTCTAGCCCAAAGCAAGGCCCACCACCAGCTGATCAAGAGGGCCACTAACCCTTTCATTCTGCCAGGCAGAAGAGTGAAAGACAAGTTTTCATGTTTTTCCCAAAAACAATGTATTGTTCAGGAAACAGGGGCATTGGACTATGGATTCAAATACCCACATGTGCCTCCAAAAGTTATGGATGAGGTGGAGACTCTTAGAGAAAAATGGTGTGTAGCTGAAGTTTGGGAGTTCATTCATGTGCCCAAGCCCCATCGCCTCCCAGATTCCATGTAGTACTGGGAGGAGTTCTGCAGCATCAACCGCAGTTGGAGCTGGGGCAGGTTTATCTTTAAGCACAGAGTGCTAATTAAGAAACAGGACAGACCTGTCCATGTAAGATCTGTGAATATCTGGGGTCCAATCAACTGGATGGTCCAGGTCCCCCACCATGAATTCTACTTGTAGGCCAGAAGAAGCCTGGCCATTTGCACCATAAGCTTAATTTTTTCAGTTGCTGCTTCAACAGAACTGTTGCTGAGTTTGGGCAGAGACCACCCACGTTTATTCCAGAATGCTGACAGAGGCCAGAAGAAGCCAGAACAAAGTTTGCAGTGGCCCTCACCGTCAGCACTAGATTATTCTGTATGGTCTTCAGCTTTGCAGGCTCTATCCACCCTACATTTCTTACCAGTGCTGTACACACTCTCATCCTCTAGGATCCTATGGGTGAGATCAAAAGAGAAAGAAAGTTGTTCATTTTCGGCAGTCATTATCCTGAACTGCTCAAGGTCCCTTCTTACCTTGGCCTGATTAAAAAGTGTCTACAGGTGGAAAACCTCCATCCAATCCCCAGAGCGCTGACAGGAGTTAATGTGCTCTTATACGCTTGCTGGGCTACATGGAGTATGGGCTACAGAGCCTGGCTCAGAAAATTTTGTTGCAGAGACTGTTGACTTTATAACCCCCTGATAAGGACAGTCAACTGTTGGCAAGGAAGAATGTATAGTGTAGACAGGTATGTAGATAGCTAGAATGTTGATTTGTGCTCTCTTTCAGAGCTCTGAATAACCTCGAGTCAGGAGTTTCACCCGTAGGGGGCAGTTGTCATGCTACTGATTGGATGTGAATATTGCTGCTACTATGCCAGGCTATTTTTCTTGTGGGTGGGTCGCCTCTTTGGAGAGAATGCACCCTAGGACATTTAGATAGTATGTTTACTATTTTGTTATATGGATTACTTCTTTTCCTGCATTATTGCAAAAAAGCACCATACTGTACCTCGGCTAAGGTATCACATTGTCATGTTGCTGAATTTTGCCTTAAAATTTATATTACTAGATAGTATAGAATTCTAGTTAGCTGGTGGGAATGTTAATGTATTAAACAATATAAATACCTGTTTTCGGGAGTCCTTCTGCTAAGGGGTCCCCTTTACACAGGCCAGGTGTGAGGCTCCATTTTTGGAAATATGTACATATGCAAAGATGTATTTATTTATTGTACATTTCTATTTTTATACTGTTGTGTACATAGTTCATTTCGCTAACCCCTCATTTTTAGTTTTGGGATGCCAAGCTCCTGGGCTCAAGAGCAATGTTTTTATTTAGGTGTCCCCTGAGGACAGGGCCTATTTTGGTGTGTGTGTGGGTGTGGGTGTATGTGTGTAGGGGGTATCAACCTCCTAGTTTAGCTGCTAAAAGAGAGTCAAATTAATTTTTTGTCTCTGCTGTTAGAAATGGAGACATAATTGTGTTTTGCCTACTCTGAGTTCTAAAGCTACAGGTTGGCCTGTCTCTCTCTGTCTCTCCAGAATCTTCTGGAAACATAGTGAGTAGGAGAGGGCAGAGTCTGAGCTGGCCCTGTATACAGACTCAGCCATTCCCTGGTCAAGAAAAGTGGTCACTAGAGGGCTGAGAGTGGTATATAAGGATGAAAGCAGAGAGTAGCAGGGTCTTTCACCAGCAGGAGATTGACCCAGCCTGGAAGTGCTGACAAACCTTCCTAGGTTTAGAAAAGGAACAAAGGAATCCTAGGATGTCTCTAGCTCACAAAGGAGTAGAAGATGTCGCAATAGTGCACACCAGAGGCAGACACGGCCCTCCATTTTGTTAAGAATTCTCCATATTTCCTCGTCATTCTCCCCCCTTCCTCTCTGTTCATACACATTGACATATGGCCTGTGTGTTAAAAAGTGTCACAGGCCAGAGCCCAGCAGGGAGCCCCGAAGTGCCTGGTTGTCTAAGAGAGCTGTGCAATATAGCACCTCGTAAAAGATAACGCAAGCCTTCCCAGGAGTTCAAAGACATTCTGGAGAAGCACGAACCAGATAACACTTTTAAAATCCATTTTTCCCCTATGTCTCATATCTTGGAATATCAGAGACTTACATAAAAAAACAGGCATATCTTCAGATTGGCCACGAGGAGACAAACAGTTTGATAGGTCACTCTCTTTGGCTGGAATACATAGGAAAGCAGGAAAGTAGATCTCTTGAATCATTCAGTGTATAATTTCATATTTCATATCTAATCATTCCTCAGATGTGTCTGCATAATAATCTACCCGCGGGTGGAATGTCACTTGTGCATAAGGAAAGTTATGAGCCAAAATATGAACTAGAAGAGATTTTGGCTCTAGTTTAGGCCTACGCCCAGACGATCCCTCCCTAAATGGGGTATTGGTCCTTGACTTCAGAGACACCCCCTGCTGGGGAACTACAAAATGGGTTGTCAGGCCTAAGATAGTTAAGTTGAAGAATTCTCCCTTTTAACATCAGAACCACCTGGGAAGACCCGTGCCCTTTCGCTCTGAAACTTGATCTGCTAACCCAGGATTCTGGCAAGTACTTTAACCCTCTAACTTCTCTCTGTTATCTCTTTGCTGTGCTGTTGTTCTCTGTATATTTATATATATATTGGTTACATCTTTTTTCTGTAAATATTTTTATTGCACCCTTTTGACCTTTTAGTAATAAATCTTTTTTTCTGAAAGTGTTGAACTGTTTCTATAGCTTTTTATTGCAATTTACGAATTCCTGCCTCTATAAAGAGCGCTACTGTGTTTGTTTAACCCTCTGTATAACCGGTCTGCGGTGGCAGTGTTATACAGACGATTATCTCAACCATTATAGTGTTATAGCTGATATCGCCGAGTTTCCTCTTTCTCTGTACAAAAAGGAGGTGGTGGCAGTGTGAAGGGTTAATTGTGTAATTAACCTGACCCAGTAACAATCGTTCCCAGGCTGCCGGTACATATATTGTGGTCCAATTAGCTGGAAAATCGTTGTGCAGGGTGCAGCGGGGAGTGGCATTATTACGCAGCTTTAGATTGGCTGGTCCTTCGGTCACAAGTTTGGTGAGAAGGTCAGGGGTCTGACGCCGCGTTCGTCACAGAAGAGTCATCCTTTAAAGTTGCAGGAACATCAAGGCAACATCCAGAGTGGGATACTTTGTGACACGGATCACAAGCAGGCCACAGAGAATCCTTAGAGAGTGACTGTTGCTTGTACACCCCTTCTGGATAGAGGGACTGTTCCTGACCTAGCTACCAGGGCTGCGCCTTAGAGGAAGCCCCACTGTGTTCGAAGCTGTTGCTAATCTTTTGTGGAAGAAAACTCTGCCATGTGTTGTTCCTTTGTTTCAAGATAGTGTCCTCAGCAAGTTCTCTAATTCCAGACATCCCAAAGCTCTTTCCAATCCCCACCCAAGTTCTACGAAATAAATAAAACAACAAAAATTGAACAGCCCCTACTAGACACTGTCTGAGGATTGAATGAAATTTGATACCCCTAGACAAAATACTTTGTGCCTGGCTGCTTGCACACTTAAGGGATCAAATCCCTGGACCAATCCGGTCTGTGCATTACACAAATCATCCCTAAATAAGATTTTATGGTTGAGCGCCAAGCCGTTCTGCAAGGTAAGTGCCATAGCTTCTCTTCCCATCATTCTCCTGCACATTTCTATTGGCTAATGAAGTAGCTCATCATGGTGATACTCCATAAAAAATGTGTGGGGTGGGAGCAGGGGCGGACTGACCATTTGGAAACTCGGGCACTGGCCGAGGGCCCAGGGTCAGTAGGGGGCCCCATGAGATGCCCCTGGTACCTTTTTCATAGGCTTTTTTTGAGTTTGGGCAAGGACACAGGGGCCCCATAATCCCCTATTGCCCGGGGGCCCCATGAGTTGTCAGTCCGCCCCTGGGTGGGAGGTACATGCAGCCTTTGACATTACCTGGAGGTGTTATTGCTTCGACTGTGAGAACTGCATGAAGTATAACATGGTATTAGAGGCTATTGTAGGTATGCTCAAGCATTAATCACTGCCTATATTTTTTTTTACCTACAGCAGATATTTTTTTCTTTTTTTGATGACAGGGTCTCTTTAAACTACTACTTTTGAAAATAAAAATCCTTTACTACAGGCAGCCCTCATTTTCTCCAATCTGGCTATCATTGTCATGCTCACAGGTATGCCATTCTTCAGCTGAAATCTCATTTCCCTTTTAAATACCGCCACTACATCTGTTTTCTGTTAATCCTATGGCACTGCAACAGAATAAGTTGAGTTCCTGAAGATTAGAAATAAAAATAGTCTTCTGCCTGTCACTGAACTAAGTTGCCTAAGTACAGTACTCTCGGGTGTATGCCATCTGGTTCCTCCTTATAGTGAATATAATAATGTAATACTTCTGCATTCTCTTTATCCCCGTCTTGAGCCCTTGAAAGGTGAGCTGGGTAAGATAATGATCTGAGTCATCTTAGCTTTCAAAGACCCAAACCTCTCCTTCATCTTCTTACAATTTACATATTTGAGAATTTTTTCCAGGTCTGGGTATTTGGCATTTGAAATCAGGTTTTCATTTGCATCCTTTGTTAATTCAGTCTCTTTTGTGCTCTTTTGCATTCCTCTTAGTTTAGAAATGCTTGGTGACTGGCATACATATGACTCATTAGAGCTTGAGAAAGTTTGTGTTTTTCATTTTATTGATAAAGTAGAAAACCTTTTCGTGGCTTAGAATTACATGCCAGACAACTAAAACTGTATTAATCCCCCAAATCAAATAGAATGTATATTCTATTCAAGTCCAATCATTCTCAGATGCGGTGGTTTTCTTCTTTAGAGCTTTTTTCCTTTTATTTTCACCTGGTAATCTGGCTAGTGAAGCAGGCCATACATGGGTCGAATTCCAAACGATTTTTCGATTGAAAATTGTAAACATCCTTCATTCTGTAATCCGATGGTGCCACCAATGATTTAAAAAATTGGTAAATTTTCACAAATTTTCCAGCATGCCCGATAAACGAAATGGGGAGGAACCACAAAAATCATCCGGTGCAATTGCCCAACTAACAGAGCGAAAATTGGCCGATTGTTCTTAGGTCCGATTTTCGAACTAAAAATCATTCGGAAATCAACCCATGTATGGCCGGCCTAAGTCTGGTATTATTAATTTTCCTTTAACAGACTAGGCTGTTTAGGAAACATGGCAGTTAGACGGTTAAGATAGACTATTTAACACTGATGGGTGCTTACAATGATCAGCTCTTACTCATTTATGTAAAATATTTATCCCAATAGGGAAAAAATGTGCTGTAAGTGCTTCATAAGTATCAACTGAAGATTGGCTTTAATGGACCAGGCCAATGGTGTAAGCTGAGATGCACATGCACAGCTCAGTGTCATGTCAGAGAAGAACGCAAGCAGGCAGATAGGTACATCTTACTGCAGAAGAGACATTGCATGTTCGCTGTTTGTGACTAGGACATCTAAGAACTCTTGTACACTGCTGTTCCTAAAACTTGAGTTTAAAGTTTAGGACTGCGACAAAGCACTGATTTGTGCTAAAAGCGTTGTCATGGTAACCGGGATATGTTTTGGCCAGTCTCCTTCCTGCTGAGGAATCATGATGGTTGCCATTAGCTTTCCTACGCTCCATTGAGGTCACTTCCGGTGCGCCGTGCCGTCACTTCTGGTGCGCCATGACGTCACTTCCAGTGCGCGATCCTCAGTGACACGAAGGAGGCCTTCTGATCTCCCAAGTGACATCTCACTAGACCATTGGTTTGTGGACACATTCCCCACCAATTGCTGCCCTTTTACAACCTTTCCATCTGTGGAGTTTAGCATCTAGTCTACATTCAGGTAAGTCGCTTCCATCATTCCTTTTAGCATGTGACTTGTGCCAATCCTTTTGTGTCATACTACCACATGGATTTTTTGGAATATGGTGATTTTGGTTTTATCGATCTATTAAACATTTGAATCAGACATATTGACTGCTGGCTGTGTACGTCATTGCATAATTATTCTGTCTTTCACCACGAGAGCTCTGCGAGTTATCAAAACTTGAGTTTAGGAGATTTTGGTGTTTTTTGCCAAAGCCCCTGAACTCAACTCAATAAAAGCCTTTGTTCTGTCCAAGTACACATAGGCTTTTACCAGAGTTTTTGGGACAGTTAAATGTTCCTCTCCTGAACGTGATTCTTATACGTTCATGAGAGGAACGTTTTGGCAAAAAAACGCTAAACGCTGCAAAAGCACGTCTAAACGCTAGATGGGTTTAGCGCTTGGGCGTTTATTCATGTCAGTTGGAAATACTGTGCTGTGCTTTGTGTTTTTCTGCTGCCAGGAGAGCTAAACATCTAAGGAAAGCTCATGTGTACATGAGGCCTAATGCTGCTGTGTTTCTGTTGCTCTTCCATCTGCCGTTTTGACACACCATGACAGGAAGTATGTTAATGGCCAGATCACCAAGTGAAAGCAAAGGTGAGAAAATCCTAAAAAAGAAAATGAATGTAGCCACCACATTAAAGGATTAGTAAACTGCAATATATTACATTTTTGTTTTTGGAATTAAAGTGTTAATAAACTCAAAACAGTAAAATGTGCAGTAAAGCAGCCTTTCTCAACTGGGGTCCCACAGCACCCCGGGGTGCCACCAAAGGTCTTCAGGGGTGCCGTGGGGAGAATGGCTGTCACTTGTGTCTGAGCTCCCGATCCCCAGCCGCACTGTACGCCGGCACTGGGAGCCGTCAGACCGCTGAGCAAAGTGAAAGCAAAGGGAAGGGGAGTGTCTTCTGTGTTCTCTGCCTCCCCCTAGAGTGCAGTACCTGGCTGTGGGATGGAAGCTAAGGTACTGTAACTTTTCATAATGCTGTATACATGTGCCTGTGTGTGTACGAGTATGTGTGTGTGTGCGTATGTGTGTATGTGTACATGTGTACATGTATGTGTGTACGTGTGTGTGTGTATATGTGTACATGTGTGTGTGTACATGTATGTGTGTATGTACGTGTATATGTGTACATGTATGTGTGTACATGTGTGTGTGTGTATATGTGTACATGTGTATGTGTACATGTATGTGTGTACATGTGTGTGTATATGTGTACATGTGTGTGTATGTGCATATGTGTGTGTGTGTGTATGTGTACATGTATGTGTGTGTGTGTGCGTGTATGTGTGTATGTATGTGTGTATGTGTACATGTGTGTGTGTGTGTGTGTATGTGTGTACATGTGTGTGTATGTGTACATGTATGTGTGTGTGTGTGTGTATGTGTACATGTATGTGTGTATATGTGTGTGTGTATGTGTACATGTATGTGTGTACGTGTGTGTGTGTGTGTATGTGTGTACATGTGTGTGTGCGTATGTGTGTATATGTGTGCATGTATGTGTGTACATGTATGTGTGTACATGTGTGTATGTGTACATGTATGTGTGTACATGTGTGTATGTGTACATGTATGTGTGTACTGTCACTTGTGTCTGAGCTCCCGATCCCCAGCCGCACTGTACGCCGGCACTGGGAGCCGTCAGACCGCTGAGCAAAGTGAAAGCAAAGGGAAGGGGAGTGTCTTCTGTGTTCTCTGCCTCCCCCTAGAGTGCAGTACCTGGCTGTGGGATGGAAGCTAAGGTACTGTAACTTTTCATAATGCTGTATACATGTGCCTGTGTGTGTACGAGTATGTGTGTGTGTGCGTATGTGTGTATGTGTACATGTGTACATGTATGTGTGTACGTGTGTGTGTGTATATGTGTACATGTGTGTGTGTACATGTATGTGTGTATGTACGTGTATATGTGTACATGTATGTGTGTACATGTGTGTGTGTGTATATGTGTACATGTGTATGTGTACATGTATGTGTGTACATGTGTGTGTATATGTGTACATGTGTGTGTATGTGCATATGTGTGTGTGTGTATGTGTACATGTATGTGTGTGTGTGTGCGTGTATGTGTGTATGTATGTGTGTATGTGTACATGTGTGTGTGTGTGTGTATGTGTGTACATGTGTGTGTATGTGTACATGTATGTGTGTGTGTGTGTGTGTATGTGTACATGTATGTGTGTATATGTGTGTGTGTATGTGTACATGTATGTGTGTACGTGTGTGTGTGTGTGTGTGTGTGTGTGTGTGTGTATGTGTGTACATGTGTGTGTGCGTATGTGTGTATATGTGTGCATGTATGTGTGTACATGTATGTGTGTACATGTGTGTATGTGTACATGTATGTGTGTACATGTGTGTATGTGTACATGTATGTGTGTACATGTGTGCGTATGTGTGTGTGTGTGTGTATATGTGTACATGTATGTGTGTACGTGTGTGTGTGTACGTGTGTGTGTGTGTATATGTGTATTATTATTATTATTATTACTACGAGTTTATATAGCGCCAAAGGGTTTGCTCAGCGCTGTACAATAGGGGGGGACAATACGTGGCACAGTACAACAAAGACAGACAGCGTACGAGGGGTAAGAGGGCCCTACTCTTACGAGCTTACAATCTAGGAGGGAGGGGGTAAAGGTACAGTAGGAAGTGGCTGGGGGGGATGAAGTGGTAGGAGGAATGAGGGAGGATGGCCGTTAGGTGAGGGTGGGGTAGGCTTCCCTGAAGAGATGGGTTTTGAGGGAGCGCCTGAATGTGAATAGAGAAGGCGACAGTCTGATGGATTGGGGCAGTGAGTTCCAGAGGATGGGGGAGGACCTGGAGAAGTCCTGCAGTCGTGCATGGGAGGAGGAGACCAGGGAGCAGGATAGAAGGAGGTCCTGTGAGGAGCGAAGGGTACGGGTAGGGTGGTACCTGGTGATCAGATTGGTGAGGTAGTCAGGGGCAGTGTTGTGAACGGCTTTGTAGGTCAGGGTAAGGAGTTTAAATTTGATGCGTTGGGCAATCGGGAGCCAGTGGAGGGAGAGGCAGAGGGGGGTGGCAGAGGTGGAGCGGGTGGTAAGGTGGATGAGTCTGGCAGCTGAGTTCAGGATGGTCTGGAGCGGGGAGAGCCTGCACTTGGGTAGGCCAGTGAGGAGGGAGTTGCAGTAGTCAAGGCGTGAGATGATGAGGGAGTGTACTAGAAGTTTGGTGGTGTCTGGGGTGAGGAAGGAGCGTATCTTGGCAATGTTGCGAAGATGGAGCCTGCATGTGTTTGTGAGTGATTTGACATGCGGTTGGAGGGAGAGGTTCGCGTCAAGAATGACGCCAAGGACTTTGGCTTGCGGGGCGGAAGTGATAGTGGAGTTGTTGGTGATGATGGATAGGATGGGGGGGGGGTGTGGGCAGGGGGAAAGACGAGAAGCTCGGTTTTGGAGAGGTTAATCTTGAGGAAATGTAGCGACATCCAGTCTGAGATGTCATTTAGGAGGTGAGTGATGCGGGCGGAGATAGTGGGGGTGAGGTGAGGGGTGGAGAGGTAGATTTGGGTGTCGTCAGCATAGAGGTGATAGTTGAAGCCGTGAGATTGTATGAGTTTGCCCAGGGAGGAGGTGTAGATGGAGAAGAGAAGGGGTCCAAGGACAGAGCCTTGGGGGACCCCAACAGGGAGGGGGAGGGAGGGGGAGGTGGCACCATTGTAGGTGACACTGAAGGAGCGTCGGGATAGGTAGGATGAGAACCAGGAGAGAGCAGTATCTCCGATGCCAAGGGAGAGTAGTTTATTAAGAAGGAGGGGGTGGTCAACTGTGTCGAAGGCCGCAGAGAGGTCCAGGAGAAGGAGGACAGAGTAGTCGCCCTTGGCTTTGGCGTTGAGTAGGTCGTTAGTGATTTTGAGGAGGGCGGTTTCAGTGGAGTGTAGGGGACGGAAGCCGGACTGTAGAGGGTCAAGGAGGTTATTGTCAGTAAGGTGGGAGCTTAGGCGATCGTAGACTAAGCGTTCAAGGAGCTTGGAGGTGAGTGGCAGCAGAGAGATGGGTCTGAGGTTGTTGGGGTCCGCGGGATCCAGGGAGGGCTTTTTGAGGATGGGGGTGATATGCGCGTGCTTTAGGGGGGAGGGGAATACGCCAGTAGAGAGGGAGAGATTGAAGATGTGGGTGAGGGAGCGGATGAGGGAAGAGGGGGGTGACCGGAGGAGTTGAGAGGGGATAGGGTCCAGGGGGCAGGTAGTGAGGCGGGCTTTTGAGAGGACTTTGGCGACTTCCTCAGTAGTGACAGGGCTGAGGGAGTGCAGTGCGGGGGGGGTTATGGTGGGCGGGGCATTGGGAGAGGAGGGGGGCAGTGCGGTTGTGAGGGCAGAGGAGGGGGGAGATGAAGGGGTGACGGGGGCGAGGAGGCTAGGTGGGGAGGTAGATTGCAAGTTGACGATGTCCTTACGGATAGCGTCAATCTTGTTGTGGAAATGGGTGGCAATTTCATGGGCGGTGAGAGAGGAACTGAGTGGAGGAGGGGGGGGGGAGAGCAGGGAGTTGAAGGTGGAGAAGAGTCGGCGGGGGCAGGAGGAGAGGGTGTTTATTAGGTTAACAAAGTAGGCCTGCTTGGCGGCGTGGAGGGAGGAGGTGTAGATAAGAAATGCAGATTTGTAGAGGGAGAAAGTATGAGGGGACCTGGTTTTGCGCCACAGTCTCTCCAGTGCGCGACTGCGACGTTTGAGGCGTTTAGTGCTGTCGGTCTGCCAGGGTTGAAGCGGTCTGGGTTTGATGTAGCGTGTGGTTAGGGGTGCCAGAGAGTCTAGGGTAGCTGATAGTGAGTCATTGTACAAGGTGGTGGCTATGTCAGGACATGACAGTGAGAGGATGCTGTCGTGTAGGCAGTCGGCGGCAGAGTGGAGGGGGGCCGGGTTCAGGTTGCGGAGGTTGCGGCTGGTGATGGTTTGGCGTTTTTGAGGGGGGGAGTTGGGGGAAGGGGAGATGGAGAAGGTGATGAGATGGTGGTCGGAGAGAGGGAAGGGGGTGTTCGCGAACTGGTTGAGGGTACAGAGGTGGGAAAAGACGAGGTCCAGGGTGTTCCCTCCGAGGTGGGTGGAGGATTGAGTGTGCTGTGTGAGCGCGAAAGAGGAGGTTAGGTGGAGGAATTGGGAAGTAGCCGGGGTGTTGTCGTTGATGGGGATGTTGAAGTCCCCGAGGATGATGGTGGGGAGCTCAGAGGAGAGGAAGAAGGGAAGCCAGGCGGCGAAGTCATCCAGGAAGCGGGCTATGGGTCCGGGAGGCCTGTAGATCACTGCGATCCTTAGGGGGGTGGGTGAGAAGAGTCGGATGCAGTGCGCCTCAAAGGAGGGGAAGGAAAGAGAGGGTGGGTTAGGGAGGACCTGGAAGGTGCTAAGCGGTGACAGGAGCAAGCCGACACCACCACCTCTGCGATCGCTCAGTCTTGGTGAATGGGTCCAGATGAGACCTCCATGAGTGAGTGCCGCAGGGGAGGTGGAGTCGGTGGCCTGTACCCAGGTTTCGGTGATGGCTAGGAGGTTGAGGGAGCGAGAGATGAAGAGGTCATGGATGGCGGTAAGCTTATTGCAAACCGAACGAGCATTCAGGAGTGCAACCGAGAGAGGGGGGATAGATATGGGGAGGAGGGGTACATGTATGAGGTTGAGGGGGTCTCGTCGGCTGGCGTGAGCAGGGGGGGCTCTAGGGGGGGTGTGAGGTGGTGAGGGGCCAGGGTTTGGGGAGATGTCCCCAGCTGATATGAGAAGGAGGAGGGTGAGGAAGGTGGCGTGGGAACGGGAGGTGTAGGAGCGCTTGGGTCTGAAAGTGGTGGCAAGTGGGTCAGCGGGGAAGTGGAGTAGCAGGAGGAGGTGGTGGGTGCCGTAGTGGGGAGAGGGGAGAAGTGAGGGGGCGATATAGAGCTGCTTAGCGGGGGTGGGTGGGTAGAGGAAGGCGGTTTTAGGGATGGAGGAGAGGAGGACAAGGAGGAGGAGCGCGGGCGGCATGTTGGGGTGAGCGGGGTGCAGGAAGGGTCAGGGTGGGTGAGGGGGTGCTGGTCAGGGATGGCGAAGCAGTGTCCGAAACGCAGTGGGAGGTGGCTGGTAGTCCCAGGTGGGGTGGAGGGCAGGGGATCCCTGGTGGGATGGTGGCCGTGCTATCCCTGGTGGGTTAGTAGCGATCCCTGGAGGGATAGTGGTTAGGGGTCCCTGGTGGTTAGGGTTTCCGGTGGGTGGTGGGATCGTGGTTGGGCTCCCTGATGTGTACATGTGTGTGTGTACGTAAGTGTGTGTATACATATGTATGTGTGTGTCTGTGTGTGTACATGTGTTTGTATGTGTGTGTTTGTTTTTATATGTGTGTATATGTATTTTATTTTGAATCTCGACCACCTATTCCTGTCCTATCAGAACTGCTTTTTTAGGACTTGTTCTTAATAGCAGCAAGGACTGCTGCTCCTCTGAAAAGCAATCAATGCTCAGATTGCTTTTCAGAGGCATTTGACAGGTGGTAGAAGGGCAATATGTTGCCTTCTCACCACCTGGTTTAACCCCAGCATCAATCACCACACCAATCAGTGCAATGCGCATACAGTTGTGTGGTGGTTATAGTTCAACTCCATTCACCTGGAAGTATACTTCCAGCTGCGGCAACAGCATATGTATACCCCCAGCTACTGTTTCTGCAGCTAAAGGGGGAGCAATTGGGGGTTGTAAAAGCAGCTCAATTGCATGTTTTTACCTCCCTCCAACCTCGCAGGTGAATAGGCCCTTGGTTCACATCTGTGTGGCTGTGTGTAGGGAAGCCCATTCATTGCAATGGGCTGCCTTTCCCGCAGAAATGCAGGGAAAGTAATCCCTGACCTTAGTTTTAAAATTGCACTACACCAAAAACACCCCGGGTGTGCCAATGTATGAGGGTAGCATCTGTCTGCGTGTCAGGAATGAGCGTGATTTTGCGTGCGTTCCATGACACACAGTAACATGAACCAAGCCTTGGACAGGGGTGCCTCATGACTGAAAATACTTTTCAAGGGCGCCCCAACTGGAAAAAGGTTGACAAACACTGCAGTAAAGCATACTTGTTATACTCACTATGGAACATAAAGGGTTAAACCTCTGCATTGTGTAAAAATGCTGTTTGATCCTGACTTATCTGATCCTCCCCTTCTTCCAGTGTCCCCCTCTTATCTCTTAATAAGACACGTCGTCTTGCAAGAGTGCATGTGATCAGCACAAGGCCAATCAGCACTGTCCAGGCAGAGGTCAGGGGTCCTGCATCCTCCTAGAGCAAAATGAAAACTCCTCCAACAAGCTTTAACCAGTGCTCAGCTGGACACTGATAGACGTTACAAGGCTGCTCTAACTGCTTATGAGAAAAAGTATTTAGCAGTTTATATTTATTAAAAAAATTGTACTTCCAAGTTCTGTGTACTGTGGGAGACCAGAATGCAGGGTCTTGGGTTTAGTAACATTTCAATACCACTTTAAGGAGTTCAGTAATTTTACCAAATGAGCAAAGTGACTGAGCTTCGTTGAAAACCACCCCCAAGTCACTTACGCCACCTTTCTTTGTGCTCTCGCTTGATTCCTTCGCAGTCCTATCCCTGTGTAAATCCTGTGTTGGATGGTGTCGGGAGTTTACACAGGGATAATGCTGTGCCCCCTCTGTCATGGTATAGAGTTGGTAATTGCCTGAGCACTGTATTATGGGAGGAGGTCACATCACCCACATGTACATAGAAGCAAAAGAGCAATGTGATGGCAGGTGAGCTCAGTGAAGGTGAGTATAAGTGGGTTAGGAGGTAGGTTTTAATGAGACTCAGTCGCTTTGCCTTGAATTGGCAGAACAGTAACAGAAAACAAAGAAACATCTGATATGCGAAATATGGAGACTGCTACTAGTTACTTTATAACTTCCTTTTGGCAAGGAGAAAATTGACAAAGTGTGTAATTTGGAAACCCAATCGAAATTAGTTTTTTTCCGAGCCATGTTTTTCCTTAGTACAAAGAAAAAAGTTTTGAATGCTTTAGATCAGGCTTTCTTAACCTTCTTAAGAATAGGGAACCCTTGAACTACGTTTCAGGTTTCATAGAACCCTGCTAACAATTACTACACCTATAGCTAACAGTACATTGGTATAAACAGTAAGTTGAACTATAAGAATGAAAAAAAAAAAAAGGAACATGGCATACTTTGCATACTACTCTATATGACAATTATTTTCAGTACATAGTTACATAGTTTGTCTGGCTGAAAAAAGACAAAAGTCCATCCAGTTCAACAAAACAAAACAAAAAAGTTATAATCCTATACCCACAGTTGATCCAGAGGAAGGCAAAAAACTCAGCAAAGCATGATCCAATTTGCTCCTTCGTGCAAGGAAAGGGGGGGAGGAGAGCGAGAGCCCCCCCTGAACCATACCAGACCACATGCCCTCAATATGGGGGGGTGCTTTGGGGCGGGGGGCTCCCACAGAGCACTTTGTCCCCATGTTGATAGGGACAAGGGCCTCTTCCCCACAACCCTGGCCAGTGGTTTTGGGGGTCTGCAGGTGGGGGGGCTTATCAGAATCTGGACTTTAACAAGGGGACCCCCAGATCCCGCCCCCCCATGTGAATGAGTATGCGGTATATGCTAACGCTACCCATTCACAAAAAAAAAGTGTAGAAAAAATGACAGGAGACAGTCTTTGACAAGTCCTTTATTAAAAACAAAAATAAAAAATATCCCCCGAAGTAGATACAACGTCAATCACAATGCCCGCCACCACTGCCGACCTGAAAAAAAAAAGGCTCTGCTCCCGCCATCTGACAGCTGCGCCGTGATGACAGTTCTTAAATACTGTGATGATATCACAAGGGGATGGGGTTATCCTCGCCCCCTTGTGACATCATCATGCACTGTGATTGGCCAAAACATTGCACCTGACCTGTGGCTTTGGCCAATCACAATGCACTGTCAGGGCGCAGTGCACTGTGAGGACAGCGGGCAACCAGCCTGCCAAACACCCTAACCGTTTGTGTGTTTAGCAAACACACAAACTGCCCATGCTCGAACATGAAGCCCATCACTAATGTTGATGTGGCCATCCAGAGGAACAGAGGATTGGGCAAGTAGCCTCCTTAGTGGTCTGATTATGTCAGTATTTCTATGCTCAAAGCGGTACATTTTTTTGCATGGAAATATGTATTTTTTTTATTGTAGGCCTGTAATTTTTAGGAATAACTCACTGAAATCTGTCCGCACAAGAGTCTAGTAAACATCCCGGGTATGTTAAAATTTGAAACACGAAATCGTAAATTATAATTTAATAAATAATCATAAAAAATAATAATATAATAATAAGTTTAATTCAATAATATAATCAAACCAAAAACACTGAAATTTGAAATATAGCGCCAAGTTCGCACATCACTGAGCAAAGTCGCAAAATCGTTTTCAGTGTCTGATGACGAATTTCCCCACAAATCATTATCACTCAATTCTGCAAGTGGTTCTAATTTACTATCGCTGTTCTCTAGCTGGTCTAAAACCGCTTTTGACCTAAAGGGACGCTTTTTGGACGCCATGGACATTTCTCAGTTTCCAGGCAGAAAGAACGGTACAAATGCAGGCAGGGCACAGGACAAAGCACTCGGGACAAAATGTATATGAAATGGTTTGATACAGTAATGTTTTACTATGTGATTTTAGTGTATTTAGTGAATGTCACCTTTTCACATTTGTAAATTTCCCGCCGTTCCGTCCCCGTACGTCCTGACGTCACAGGGGATGGAACCCAGAAGACATATGCCAGCATCGGCCGGAGGACATTGCAGGGGACACTGCAGGGGGGATATCGCGGGAGCGAAAGACAAGGTAAGTGAAGAAGAGATCCCAGAGCAATGCTGCATGGTATTCCTGAGTGTAGCTCGGGGTTACCGCTTGTGGTGCTGAAACTTTACCCCGAGCTACACTCGGGAATACCTCCAGGGAGGTTAAAAGTGCTTTTATTCTCCCCTAGAATAAATGAGCGGTTAACTCTTGCAGTGCAGAAGCAGCCCTACTGCAAGGAGGAATTTTCACATTTCCCGGAGTTGCGCTTTAAGAAACAAGTATTTAGTTAGCAGTTATTTTTAGTCCTGAATTAATACTATATACAAATTTCCTTAACTACTGTCATTTCCTCTCCTATATTCAGAAAGATACTTCCCCTTTAATATTTGGTCATTATCTAAAAAGCACTGCATGTTGTTTGTACACATCCTAAATTCCCCTCAGGACGTCTGCTATACACATGTTAAAAGTTATGTGAGTGTGTTGTCTAGTTAAGCGAGTGCGTCTGTGCACTTCTAATGTGTAATGTAAGTCTGCCTTGTTCTGTTTATGTAGGTCAGCGTGTTTGTATCATTTAAATGTATATAACTCAGTCGGAGCGATCCATCAAGTTGCAGTTGTGTGTACCCTGACAGACAGGCCACCACATTACCTCCGTCTCCTCGCAGTGCAGGGAATATTAGCTCCAGCGACTAATTGTATCTATACATCATTCAGTGCTTTTGAGTGTATGATCACTGTAAATAATTCAGGGTATCTGTTTGAGAATCTCATACACAGTATATTCACAATGCATTCTGTTTTTTTGCATGTACTGAATTTCACAGGGTGAAGGCTGGACGAAAAACGCAGAACAGCTGGGCTCAAGCAAGAAAACACATAAAACCCAAGTTATTGTTACCATATGGATCTATATCATAAAACCAGCAATCTGACCATGACCATGACTTCAGTGTGTTCTTGTAAAAAAGAAACCCTGGATACTTTTGTATTCCAAAACATGTCATAATAAAAGATTAACAGTTTAAAAAAAATTGGAAATAGAAATCTTCCGTGCTGCAATGCAGATTTATTTCTGACATTCTTCGCAATCCTGAGAAAAAAAAAGGATAATCAGATTTTAAAGATCTTAAGAGGGGGAAGCTTAATGTATATGTACTAAGAAACCTCAGCCAGTCTTTCAAGAGGCCATATTTAATCTTCGGCAGTAACTAGATGAAGCAATGTTTGTACTAAAGCTGATTTTGTTGGGCTCACTTGTAGGTCTGGAGCATGGGTGGGCGATTTTGCATCTCTAATGTGCAAACCACCTCTGAGTAAGGTTGTAATGGTAAATGCAGAATAAGCAAATACAAAAAATAGCAATAAAATTATATTTCTTTTTGTTTAAGCTATTTTTTCTTTATTTGATAGATTACCCCACCTCTCTTTCTTCTCTTTATAAAATGATACTCATTGTCAGTTGGAATTCAATTTTTTAATACAGGAAAAGGCATGATTTTTCTACGTAGGGTAGCACCCTCTTAGTCAGCTAGGGGGAGCTAAACCTCAATTGTTAGCTAGGAGGGCTAAGTGGCACCCTGGGTGTGATAGCTAGCAGGGGTCAAATTGTGTTCAGAGTTGAGATTCTCTGCAGACTGACTCTCTGGAATTTCCCCCTGCTCCAGTACTTTGGAGAAAGATCTAGAAGCAGTGGGTGAATCTGAAGAGTGGCTAGTCTGTACCCTTAGAGGAACTTGGCCAATCCCAAACAGGAGGCTTGGCAAGGGGCCAGGAAAACCTTTAAGAGTAACTGAGCCTGCTCAGCAGCAGGAGAGTTTGGGTGGAAGATGGAGAGGATGTGAGGCTGGAGAGCAGGAGCCTGTGAAGGAACCCAGATGGAGAAGGGCTCACCTACAGGCAGAGAACCTTGGAAGGAGGAAAGCTCGGGACTTCACTGACCCCTGAGAGAGGACCACCTGTGAGGCAGGGAAGGAGCAGCCCAGCTAAAAGGCCTGGTAGCAGCCACCAACCCACCAGCAGCACAGGAGAACTGAGTGAGTAGATCTGCACCCCCTGGGCCAGATAGGGGAAAAAGGCACTCTAATGGGAAACTGAATTAGTCTGCCACCCAGGACTGTTTCACCATTCATGTGGCAGACACTGGATCCCCTGCTCAACGATTCACCCAGAACAGCTGGGTAAGGAGAATTTAGGGTCTGAGGTGGTACTACAGGAGATGCTGGCTAGCTCTCCAAAAGAGACTGTTTTGCTGTACACACCTGTAAATAGATTTAGGAAGTTGTCCTCAGTTTGTCAGTTCCATTGGGCATCCTGTGCACCCCTTACCTTATCCAAGTTACAATCCCCTAATAAAATCACAAAAACAAAGTTTAAGGATTGGTTACTGACTCCTGGATGCAAGTCTATGTGAAAATGCATGTTGCCTAGCTGTGAAAGACTAAAGGGGAACCAAAACTTCCACAACTCCAAAGGAGGTAGTGCTACAGTAGTTTCAGATATATACTTCATACCCCACAGTCCAACTGTATTGATATTTTCTGCTCCCAAGGTTAATTGGATTCATGTCTCTTGCTCCCCAGGTCAACTAAACTTTTATGTAGCATCCTCCCAGTATGTGTAGGTTGTTAGGTAAATTTAATTTAGCTCCTCTGTAGTCAGTGGAGCAGGGGATAATTGCTCTAGTCTGCTCAGTGTCTTATGGGCTGCTGAACTAATTACTTCCCCCTGTATTCTAGGGGATTCAAGAATCATACTGGGAGGGAGAATGGAGAGACAGCTTGAATATTTATCAAGATCCAGCCAATCCTTGCAGAGGTGTGTCCAGTAGGTGGCTGGGGAGCCCATAAATAATCTCAGATTTTGGGCAGAGTGTGTGGGTCCTGGGTTAAGTCCTGCTGAGAGGAAACCCCTGTCTGGGAGCTCTGCATAAAAAGACACCCCTAGAATATTCTATGTGAGCCAAAGAAATGGAGAAAATGCTGTGTACATGGCTGTGTTTGCACTAATTTTGGGGTCAGTTACAACCAGGGGCTCTTTTGGGGGTGTGATACAATGATTTCTTCAGCTGGCCACACGCTAGCAAAATTTAGTTAAAATGTTTTGTTTTTGTGGGGTCAAATTGAGGTTCATTTTCAAGTAAAAAGAACATTCAAAAGAGCAGGAAGGAGAATTTTCTCAAGTGAACAAATTTCTAACAGTGTATGTGGCTTTCGTTTGGGGAAGTCCATTCATTCCAAAATTGAATGCTAAAAGCAAAAGATATGTTGAAGTACTTAGTACTTACATAGAACACTTGGGCACTTGGCTCTGCATCATGATGCTTTCCAGGCCTTGTGTATTGGATCAGTTAGCCGCAGAGCACCCTGCAATTCCAGAGCAGTGGTATTACCAGTGCTATCCAGTCTTTAATTATTCCCTCTGTAAGTTTGTATTTGAACATTGCAAGCTCACCTGCCCTTAGCATGTAACCACTGAACACTGCATTATGGCACTTCCTAGCCTTGTGGTCATTGTGTAAGCTGCACAGATTCGCTGGTTCAACCCATGATCTACACACTTTTAGTACACCCTCACAAATGCACTCCAGACCCAGAGCTGTGATGCAGCCTCTTCTGCGTTCTAGCTTATGCTATTTTATTCTGTTACTAACCTATGGTTATGATGAAGACATTAAGTTTCTATGAGCTCTGAACTCTATAAAGTAGTACGCCCTTTTGGGGTATGGAATACTATTAATATGACTGCTCCTTATTCTACCAGTACCTGACAATCCAGGTACATGGACTTTTGATGCTTTTTCAGACACCAGACCTTTCCTGTACCCTCTTATTTAAGAAACTTTTTACCAAAGACGGGAAATGTCTTATTCACTCTTCCCTTCACCAATGTGGAGAAATGTTCTCCTATAGAAACAGACTATTTGAAAGCATGGACCCTACCCTCTGTTGACATTCTAGTCTGTGATTAGATTAGACACATATTGCCTCTGTCAATGATGTCTTTAACTATGAGGTCTTTATTGTAGCTTAAGCTGGCCATAGATGGTTCAAATCTCGCCTCGTTTTGCAGGGACTGGCCGAGATTTGATCCATGTATGGGCAGGCTAATTGTACCCAAGCTTACTCATTGATTGACTTGGGTACAACCAGCATGTCAGATTTCTAGCATTCGATACTTACCAGTGGGTATAGCACAGGGGTAGGCAACCTGCGGCTCTCTAGCTGTTGTGGAACTACATTTCCCATGAGGCATTGTAACATTACAAAACTGACAGTTATAGCTATGACTTGCAGAGGCATGATGGAACTTGTAGTCCTTCAACAGCTGGAGAGCCGCAGGTTGCCTACCCCTGGTTTAGCAGCTAGTAATAATCACTGTGTTCTCCCAGCAAGGGCAGCTCCTAGTGCCTCCCCCTTCTGGGATAACACAATAGCTCAGCAGGAGGTATTCCCCAATCAACACTGATTGTGTTGCAGGGAGAATCACATCATCTATGGCCTGCCTTAGTTAGAATTAATCCTTACATCTCAGTCGGAGCTACGTGGTATCATTCTCTATGTTCTTCTGAGGACAACCTTGTGAAATCATGTCTGGCAAGAATTCCATCTGCCTAAATTCTCCCCATTTTTATTGTACATCAAACCTTTTCTATTTGCCCATTTTGGTTTATAAATTTGCTTGGAATGTTATTCTTATATTATGGATCTGTTTTTCCCTGAGCCATGGATTGGAAATTACCTACCAAGCTTATTAGTTCTTTATTATGTTTTTCCCTGGACATGTCCAGTTATCCTGGTTTCCTTTTCGTGAATTGTAGGGTTAGGGTCATCAGGCTTTAGCCCTTTCTTTTTCTTTTTTCCCTTCCTTAACCAAGTGGCTACTTGGCCCGCTTCACCTCTATCAGCTGTTAATTTTTTTTGTTCCACCTGCCTTCACTTTATAATTTTGGGACTATATCTTTTTGAGGGTGTTCTGTCCTGGTCTGTGGCTCTAGTTTTCATTTTATTGCCTCTCGCAGTAGAGGTTACCTTTGTTGGACTACTTTTGGATGTCCCATTTTTATATAAATTCTACTGTTAATATGTCCCTCAATAAATTAAAATGAAGGCAGCAGCATAACCTTGTTGGCCCCAAGACCAGCAGGATTTACAGTATATATCCTTCTCCCCCCACCCTTCTCTTCCCATCCCAAGATAACTTTATTATTTTTTCCTGTCCCACAGTCCAACTGGATTTATACCTCCTGCTTCCTGAAACCTACTAGATTTATGCCTCCTGCCCCTAAGGCCAAATGGATTCCTACCTCCAGCCCCCAGGGCTAATTGGATTTATAGTCCTCACCCTACAGCTCAACTATATTTTTACTTCCCGCTAATGGTATAGTGGTACTTACAAAAAAGCATCATACATGGAGGTTTCATATTATATTTGTTCCTGAAAGCACCAAGAATTGCAGTGCTCCACCCAGCAATTTGGCCAGGTCTACTTGAGAACAAAAAGAATGGAAAAACTCTGTGTGCCATAAAAAGCATTCCTGACAGTCAAAAGTACATTTTATGTCCTTTTGTATCCCTAAACTGTCTAAATCATGTTCAAGTGTATAGTTGGCTGCTGAATTGGTCAAAATCAGGTCATTTATGGTTCCTATATCTCATAAGAAGCTTATTCTTTAGTTCATAGAACTCTAACGAAGAGAGAGAGGATATTCTTTAAAAACAGCTTGCCGCTCCATGGAGCACGTTAATCTTTATGTTGCTGCTCAAAAGGACGAAGTCTGCATTTAGGTATCAAAATAAAAGGAATGTGCCTATGTAAGCACAGGTTCACTTTAAGTATTTAATTATTAAAGCCTACTGAACAAGTGAATAAATAAATTCAGCCAAACAGTTAATATCATACGCTGATTATTATTAAAACACAGGATTCTGGAGCAGAGGTCAGATAATCATAACACAGTACATGGGGCATTCTTTTAGGAATTCTGGAATTCTTCTGTTTCATATAATTATAATAAATTAGTGGCACACATGTTTGGATGACCTTTCTTAGGCATCCCAGTTTCTAATCAAAGGCTTTAGCCAGATAAGGCCTGGAATTAAGTCTTGGCTCAGCCTGGGGTTGGAATCAACTTGGTGGTCTCCACCTATTCTCCTGTGAATATGCGCTGAAAGTGAACTATCCGCATAAGCCATTCTAAAAACTGCAAATAGCAATTTCTATGCAAGTGAACAGTTTCTGTTAATGAGGTGTTGCTGCAAGTTAATGTGTCAACTATCTTACTCTCACATACAGGAGCGCAATCCAAACTGTGAACGCTCCTTACACTACAAAGTTAAAAAAAAACACACACAGCTGGACTAACAGAAGAGTTAAAGGAAACCCATCCATGAATTTAAACTTTTTCTAACACATTGCTTTTGCACAGATTTCATTTAGGTGCCATTTCAGTTTATACTGATTATATAACAAAATCTAAATGAAATTTCAAATTTATCCAAAAATGTTTTCTTTGAAAAAAAAAGAAGAAAATTAATATAATTGTACCAAACAAAAACACTCTTTGCCGTTACCCAGTAACAGATTATTTTCCCTTCCACTTTGGCACCAGTTGAGTCAGACAAAGCATGGCAATTGTAAAGCAGGGTAGGATCAGGCAACAAATTGTTCTGGGAGTCTGATGTAGAAGATCAGTAAATTTGCATATAAGTAGTCCTCACAGCTTCAGGAGTCAACCCACAATTACTATGTTATATCTAAAAATCTATTACCCTATATGAGATTTTATTAGTACCAGGAAAAATCTTCATACATTAACCCATTAATATAAAAAAAATCTAATATTTTCTATCACATTTTAAATCTTATAAATATATGCGTTATTTCACATATCACACATAGGAGTTACATAGCTAGACTGGCTGAATAAAGACAAGAGTCCATCCAGTTCAATCATAAAAAAAGTTATAATCCTATACCCACAGTTGATCCAGAAGAAGGCAAAAACCCAGCAAAGCATGACCCAATTTGCTCCTGCAGGGGAAAAATTCCTTCCTGATCCCCCAAGAGGCAGTCGGATATTCCCTATATCAACTTTACCTATAAATGTTAGTATCCAGTTATATTCTGTGTATCCAAGAAAGAATCCAGGCCTTTTTTAAAGCAATCCACTGAGCTGGCCAGAACCAACTCTTGAGGGAGTCTATTCCACATTTTTACAACTCTCACTGTGAAGAAACCTTTCCGTATTTGGAGATCAAATTTCTTTTCCTCCAGACGCAAAGAGTGCCCCCTTGACCCCTGTGTTGACCTCAGGGTGAAGAACTCTACACCGAGTTCACTATATGAACCACTGATGTATTTATATATGTTGATCATAACGCCCCTTAATCACCTCTTCTCAAGAGAGAATAAATTCAGTTCCTCTAATCTTTCCTCATAGCATAGCTCCTCTATGCCTCTTATCACTTTGGTTGCCCTTCTCTGTACTTTCTCCAGTTCCCCAATGTTCTTTTTGTGAATTGCTGCCCAAAACTGAACTGCATATTCCAGATGAGGTGTTACTAATGATTTGCACGGGGGTAAAAGTATATCTCTAATGAGCTGATTTACTAAAACTGGAGAGGGCAAGACCTTCCTAATGGGATGCACAGACCATCTTATTTCAAGCATCAATATTTGCATGGGTCTCTACAGACCTGTGGTGGTTAGCTTTCTTGATATAGGGGGCCTCAAGTGCTGCCTCTGACACGACCAGAGGGCCGTACATAATATTCAGTAAATGTAGTGCCACAGGAAGCTGTCAGCAGTAGATATGCAACAGGAGATGGTCAAAGACTACAGGCAATGCTGCAAGAGATGGTTAGAGACTGCAGACATGCTGCAGATGAAGAACAAAAACTAAAGGCATGCTACAAGAGGCTGCAAACATGAAAAACTCCATACATTTCAGTGCTCAGAGGTCTACTGCCTCTGCCAATCCCTCCACTGGCTTCCGATTGCCCAATGGATCAAATTCAAAATGCTAACACTGACATACAAAGCTGTCCATAATACTGCCCCAAACTACATCACCGACCTAATATCCAATTACCACCCAAAACGCACTCTCCGCTCCTCACAAGACCTCCTTCTCTCCAGTTCCCTGGTCTCCTCCTCCCATGCCCGCCTCCAGGACTTCTCCAGGGCATCACCCATCCTCTGGAACTCCCTACCCCAATCCATCAGACTATCATCTACTCTCCTCTCCTTTAGGCGCACCCTGAAAACCCACCTCTTCAGAGAAGCCTTCCCACCCTCTGCTAATTGCCGATCTCCTCCACTCTTCCTACCACTCCATCCCCCACAGCTTTTCCTACCGTAACACTATCCCCTCCCTCCTAGATTGTAAGCTCCAAGGAGCAGGGCCCTCGAACCCATCGTGTATCGCATTGTATTGTTATTGTACTGTCTCATGTACTGTCTCCCATTGTAATGTACAGCGCTGAGTGAACTATTGGCACTATATAAATACTGTATAATAATAATAATAATACTGAAGAGGAAGATTACCACAAATGATGTATGATATACAATGGATCATGAACTTTGCCAGGAATGTGTAGTAGATGCTGCCCTTCTCGAGTGGGAAAGTCTTGTGAAAACTACAAAAAAGAACTTACAGGAGAGTGCAAATGCCTTGTGCATTACCAACGATTTATTGTGACCTTTGACATGACTGGTGGCTCCACTCCGTATAGTGAGGCCAGTGGTGTTCAATTTATGGTTCTATATATACATAGACCTGGCTCTATCACATGTTGGTTAAAGTGGGTAGCAGGGCGCGTTGGTGGACAATGCTGTGGAAGTATGGCAGCCAATGATGGATGATGTATAGGAAAACCGGTACTAAACAGCACTTCTAAAGTGTGGAAGCAAACTCTGTGCAGAAGAAGATGAAAAAGGAAGGCACTTCTAAGTGCAGTATTCCAAGGTCAACTTTTAATAAAGGCGGTTAAAAACACTTACAATGTGGTAGTATAAACAAGCTCTAGTTTAATCCATATATAGCAGGGCTCTGTTCTCTAAACGATGGAGCCACTGTGCCAGCCAGCAGCTGCAGGGGGAGCTTGAGAAGAGGTGTTAAAGATGGCCGCAGTTCTATCCAGACCACTGGAGTGCATGCTGGAATGCACGCTGTTCACATTTACTTTCCATTTCTATGAATATCCATTTGGCATCCAAATTTTGTGGACAATAAAACATTGGTAATGCACTAGGCGTTTGTGCCCTCCTGTTTGTTCTTTTTGTAGAGACTCCAGACGTACTAGTTGTTGGAGCTTGGGAACATGCTTTCAGAGAGAGTCATAGAATCATTACATGAGACTGCTAGAGATCACTATTACAGCCCATTTACAAATCAGTGTTTTTACATTTGTGCATCCTACAGCCCTTCTAAAATTACTTTTGATATTTATCTCAGCAAGATCTGCTCTAAATGATCAGAGGAATAAAAAACATATTGGGAGACAGACAGTTCAGAAAAATAATAGGATAGTGAATAGGAAATAAATCAAAATATTTAACCACTAGAACCCAGTTTAATGAAGTTTTTCATTGGCTTGAGTAAGCACCTGTTGGGAAAAGCAAGTCATTCTACATGAGCACCTGTGCCTATGCATGGGCATGTGCATAGATATCTGTGCGCAGGTGTGGCTATGTCTGACTAGTGACATATACACTTCTTCTGTTAGTTTTACTAGGGGAAAGATGAGAAAAAAAAGAAAAAATTGCCTGTGACGCTCGTTCACAGATCAGGTGCTGTTAATGAATTCAGTGAAATGAATCACTGCTAGTGTTTGAGTAACAACATGGTCTACTCATTGACTGAACCTTTGTGACAACTTAAAAGTAAACACACATAATACAGTGTTACAAATTCTGCTTACTGTGACATATGAGAATAAACTTAATACCTGAGGTTAGGCTGTGTAACTAGACATACAGTATATACAGACACTAATGGGACCAGGCTGCCGACTCCAATCTGGCTTGGGAAGGCCGATATCTGAAATGAATAAATGGAGAAGGGGAGAGAGGCACCCAAGAAACCAATGTAGTATAGTATGCCAATTTATTTAAAAAAAACACTAAAACCCTATAATATTGCACTCGCAAAGGGTGAAGTGTTTGCAGGCATGTCATTATAGCAACAGCCCATAACCACAGGCAGATGGCTTGATCCACTGGGAGCTGGATGGAAAGGTAGCCTCTGAAGGTGCAGAGGGGATTGGCACATTAGAGAGTGGGATGCAAAGCCAGGAGCGTAGCAAAAAGTGCAAGAGCTTCAGCCAGTGGGTGCTTTGACAAATCTGCAGGTCAACGGATCGCTGGAACTGAAGATTTACTGGAAAGGACTGCCGTGCAGGAAAGGATGAGCAGCCTGGTAACACCACCAAGGGAGTGTGTGTGACTCTAGGGAACGCGTTTTCTGAAGAACAACAAACTTCCTTCATCAGCCTCAGTCAGGGCCATCTTTAACACAGGGCAAAAGGGGCAGCTGCCCAGGGCCCAGTCATTGTTGTGGGGCCCAAGGCAGCTCCCTGAGTTAATTCCACCACCTCCGGCGATGCTCACTTCTTTCACTTGTAGATACAGAAGCACTGCTCCTGTGACACCACTCCTCTTCTGGAGGCCACTGACAACCCTCCCTGCTCTACACATCAATCTCTATAGGAGAGCAGAGGAATGAGGGGGTGGGGAATCCACACAGGCAGCCTGCATGGACACACTGTAAGTATTCCTCTGCAGCCCCTCTGTGAAAATTGTGTGTGTGTGTTTGTGTGTGTGTATGCGAGTGTGTGTGTCTGTGTGTTTGTATGTTTCTGAGTGTGTGTGTGTAAATGTGTGAGTGTGTGTCTGTGTGTATATGTATGTGTGTGTCTGAGTGTGTGTATGAGTGTGTGTCTGAGAGTGTGTTTGTTTGTGTGTGTGTCTGAGAGTGTGTTTGTTTGTGTGTGTGTCTGCGAGTGTGTGTGTCTGAGTGTGTGTATATGTGTGTTTCTGAGTGTGTGTCTGAGTGTGTGTGTGTTTCTTTGTGTGGTTGTATGTGTGTGTCTGTGTATGTGTATGTCTGTGAGTGTGTCTGAGTGTGTGTGTATGCGTGTTTCTAAGTGTGTGTGTTCCTGTGTGTCTGTGTGTGTCTGTGTCTGTATGTATGTGTGTGTGTCTGTGTGTGTCTGTGTATGTCTGTGTGTCTGTGTGCGTGTATGTGTGTTTCTGAGTGTGTGTGTGTAAATGTGTGAGTGTGTGTCTGTGTGTATATGTATGTGTGTGTGTCTGAGTGTGTGTGTATGAGTGTGTGTCTGTGTTTCTTTGTGTGGTTGTATGTGTGTGTCTGTGTATGTCTGTGAGTGTGTCTGAGTGTGTGTGTATGCGTGTTTCTAAGTGTGTGTGTTCCTGTGTGTCTGTGTGTGTCTGTGTCTGTATGTATGTGTGTGTGTCTGTCTATGTCTGTGTGTCTGTGTGCGTGTATATGTATGTGTGTTTCTTAGTGTGTGTGTCTGAGTGTGTGTGTGTGTGTGTCTGCATGTGTGTGTGTGTCTGTATGTATCTGTGTGTGTGTTTTCAGTGGGTGAGCTCTGAAATGACATCTGTTAGGAAGAGAGCTTTGTACTTGGGTGGGGTGGAGAACTTGGATGCACACAGCGCACCCCTCAGTCCTGCATTCCGTACATAGCGCACACCTCAACCCTGCACTCCATACACAGTATGACCTGAACTCCATACACAGTGCACCCCTCAACCCTGCACTCCATACATAGTGCACCCCTCAACCCTGCACTCTGTACATAGCGCACCCCTCAACCCTGTACTCCATATACAGCGCAACCCTCAATTCTGCTTCCATACACAGTGTACCCAAACTCCTTACACAGTGCACCCCTCAACTCTGCATCTCTGTACATAGAGCACCCCTCAACCCTGCAGTTCCTACATAGCGCACCCCTCAACCCTGCACTGCATACATAGCACACCCTTCAATCCAGCACTGCATACACAGAGCAACACTGAACTCTCTACACAGTGCACCCCTCAACCCTACACTCCGTACAAAGTGCACCCCTCAACCCTGCAGTCTGTATGTAGTGCCCCCTTCAACCCTGCACTCTTTAAATACCCTGGCAGCCCATGCTCGGAGATGCTGCTGACATTGAGCTCTGTTCCTATCTGCACTCAGTCAACTTTCATAGTTGTGTGGTCTCTGCTATGCTCATTGCTAATAACAAGTTCTAGAATTTTCTGTCTATTGGTGGGCCTTGTCCGCTCTGCAGTCTGAAGTGTGCAGGAAGGGAGGAGATTGTGTGCTTTAACCTCTAGCAACCAATCAGCGAGCTGTAATGATGTGCAGTAACCATTAGCAACCAATTAGTGAGCAGTAATAATGTGCAGTAACCTCTAGCAACCAATCAGTCCACAGTAATGATAACCTCTAGCAACCAATCTTTGAGTGGTAATGATGTACAGTAACCTCTAAGAACCAATGGGTGAGCGGTAAAGATGTGCAGTACCCTCTAGAAATTAGTCAGTGAGCAGTAATGATGTACCTCTAAGAACCAATCAGCAAGCAGAAATTATGTGTTGTAAGCTCTAGCAACTGATCAGTGAGCCGTAATGTGTGCTGTAACCTCTAGGAACCAATCAGTGAGCAGTAATGATATGCTGTAACCTCTGGCAACCAATTGCTGCTTGTTCTGCTGCAGCAAACTGATTTTGAGTCTAGCTGCTATTTATTGTATGTTCAGAGTGGGTGGCTGAAGGGGGGGGGGTCTGGTGGCTAGGGGGGGGGGGCAAAAAAAATGTTTGCCCATGGTCCAATCAATTTTAAAGAAGTTTTTCAGGAAAAGCAAGTCAGTCTGCATGAGCACCTGTGCCTATGCATGGGCATGTGCATAGATATCTGTGCGCAGGCGTGGCTATGTCTGACTAGTGACATATACACTTCTTTTGTAAGTTTTACTAGGGGAAAGATGAGAAAAGGATGGCATTGATGTGGATGTATTCAATCCTCTTAGGGAAAATTTGCATTTTAATTTGTTTTCATGTGAATTTAATACATCCAGAATTTAATATTTAACTGAATGTAGACTTTATTTTCTCTGAGGCTTCTGTCAATAGTTTGTGTGGAGTGTTGTCATGGGAAATGTTTGGGTTTCCACAATAGTTCTCAGTTACCACATTTGCAAGGATATTTTCCCTTTTGAATCCAGCTTTCTATCCTTTAGGATAAATCCTTTTTCAGATTTGATGTTGTAGATCTATATACGGTACTGTAAATAATTGTACGGATATTTACTATATGCAGATGTTATTTTTGGTAACTTTCTGGTACAGTCTTTCCTGTAATTTATTGTGTTTTAGTAGTGATGGTTCCAACATGATCCCAATAGGAAATGCTTTTATTTCCTTATTCCAGTATTATAATTAGATACTGTAGCTAGGGGCACCACAGCTTTTTTTTTTAAAGTACTTGTGTGTTTAAGCAAACTCTTCAGCTTCAGTAGGAGCCCATAGGGGGAGAGCTATGTAAAACCACCAGCTCAATTAGCTCTTAGCATTAAAAAAACAAATCAGGTGTCTTACTTCAAGGTACTCCCGTGGCAAACTTTCATAACCATGTATTTAACTTTCTTAAATTACATGGCACTGCATCACTTTACAATGTACATAAATCCATTTGTATCAATCACTGATTCTAAAGACCTTATATTCTAATACTTTGCCAAGTGTTACGAACATAAAAATATAACACACCAGACCCTAATTTGGGTGGAAGCACGTTAACTTGTAAAGAAATAACCAGCTCACCCCCAATCCACTCATACCAGAGCTTTCCCTGAGGTCGAAGTGTGCTCTACTATAAAAGAAATAGCTAACCATTCAGAAGCCATTTAGATTATTGGAGGAAACCAGAGCAGCCAGAGGAAACCCACACAAACACTAATGGATAATACAAGCTCTGTGAAGACCCTGCTGGGAAATTAAGTCAGGTCCAAACACTGCAATACTAACCAATAAGCCACTGTGCTGGCCTTATCTAACACATCTACTTACAACCTTGTCCGATAGTTGACCATTGGGATGTTACTGAACATGAATGAGATAATAAATGTAGTAAGTATAGCCGTCCTATGATTTGTAATGAGAAAAAATTAAGCTAGGAAACGTATGCTGTTGTTTAATAGGCATTAAAACATCCCATTCTGTTAGGATAGTGTTTGACTTGAAATGCTAAAACTGTTGCTAGGTCAACATAAAAACATCAGTCCTACTTTTATATCTGGAAAATTGTCTTTCTGTGCCAGGAGATTGGCACCGCTAATTTTTTGTCTCAGAGCTCCAAGCCATGACTGATTTAATTAGGTGCCAGCTATATCACTATGCTATTCAGGGACATTTACAGATGAGACTATGGTTAATCCCTTTCCCCCCTAGTGCCCAATACTGGGACTGCTCCATCACTTCCTGTTAGCAGAGTGGATCCAGTACTTCTGACAGCAGAGGATCTTGGGACTTGTAGTCATATCGCCAATACATACTGTATTTCTGAGTGCTTATTGAACTACAACTACCAAAAATCTGGTAAACCAGAAGGATGCTGGGAGAGCAAATATATTCTACAGCAAGGGATTGTCTCTCTCTCTCTTGGTGTGCGATTCAAAACCGAACACAGGAAGACTGCTGTTCTCCTTCAGAGACATATTGCTGCGGGACTCTGCACTCTGTTCAGCAGAGCGGGATTGTCGTACTGGGATTGCATCTGCTTCTGTGCATCAGCACTGTCATTGTCCAGTCTTCACACAGATATCTCTGCTTGCCACATTGACATGCCTGCCTGGGCATAAACTCTTGTTCCCAGGAGGCCATGCTATCCATAGAATTGGTGAGCGGGTGGTTGCCCAACCTTTTTCTGTCGTCACTCTAGAGACACTGTATGCAGATACCTTTACACCTCAGTTACCAGGAGATTTTCACTTTGAGCAGTACCACAGCTTATGTGTTTAACTTCACTGAATTGCCAGTATTCGCTAATGCTTATGAGCCCCACCATTGCTAGCAGAAGACAGCAGATACCACCATATCAGGAACTTTAAACATTGCAGGACTCGAGTCGCAATCTCTAGTTAAAGGGACCATTTCTCTTTTAAAGCCATTGTTATTCAACTTGAGGAACTTATATCTATTTGTGCCATTTACATAATTCTCTGTATGCCCTGTTGCAGTGCTGGTGGCATGGAGGGAGCAGATAAGTAAACAAGCTTTTTCTTCCGCTTGCTGCTGGTGTTACAGTTAAATAGTTGAAGTTAACTACTCATGACTGTATAACGTGTTAAACGTTGTTAATTGATTATTCCTATTTTACCAGTGTTCTGCTTTTATGTGTTAACCGGGGTTGCATAATCTAAACCCATTATTCCTGTGGCCTACTCTTTTGAACAAGTCTAATATAGAATTGTGTCTCTTACATTATTATTCTATACTGTTGAACTATGTCTGAGCCCAAAGTGTCAGAGGAGACAAGCATTATCAAGCAGGTCCTGCGGGGATATCACTACACCTAAATTAAGGCTCTCTCTTTATCTCCTACTGTACCCCAAGTACTAACCTTCCCTGTAACCCCAGTCATAACTCTAATCATTAACTATTTATTTATTTCAGGTACTTATATAGCGCCATCAATTTAGCGCTTTACATGTATATATTGTACATTCACATCAGTCCCTAACCCTCTAGGGGCATAAAATCTAAGATCCCTAACCTAAATTCATACATACACATACTAGGGCCAATTTAGACAGGATCCAATTAACCTACCAGTATGTCTTTGGAGTGTGGGAGGAAACCGGTGTACCCAGAGGAAACCCACGCAGGCACAGGGAGAACATGCAAACTCCAGGCAGGTGGTGCTATGGTTGGAATTCAAACCAACTACACCAGTACTGCCAGGCGGAAGTGCTAACCATTTAGCCACTGTGCTGCTCATAACCCTAACTGTTCTTGTAACTCTTTCCATAACACTAATCCTAACCCTCCCTGTAAATCTAACACTAATACGTGCCACATTTTAGAGAGGGGTGTCACTTTTAACCTGTGGCCACTGCTCTATGGGTGTGTGTGTTCTGGATTGGCCCAACCCTGTTCCTTTAGGCTGGATGTAAAAGAGCCATTCTGGATCTTTTTCAGTGGCAACAGAGAGAGAAAGGATGGAAATCTAAGATTAAGCTCTCCCCCTGGAGGCAGGAGGAGAGAAATGTAGGGGCCTACAGCCTATAGCACCCCCTCCTGACTAGTTAGTGGAAAATGTTACTGTGAATGCCAGGATTTGGATGACCTTTGAATATAATCTTCTATCAGTGTCTGGAATCCACGTATAGTCTATATACTAAATGTTATGCCAACTTGTGGACTGTTTGTAACCTGTTGGGATGTCAGATTAAGTATCAAGTCACTCATGGCCTCATCCTTGTCTCATATGAGCAGTTACATGAGAACAGTGATGACATCAGACATTGATTTGTACAGAGTACAAATCTCACAGCTGCCGCTGTTCACACACAGTGTATGCAGGCAGTGTTTAGAACTGCTAGCGGAAATCTAGAGACTCATCAGTGGTCGCCCTTGACAGCAGCCATGTAACTGTAGCCTAACTCTCTCTGTAACCCTAATCCTCCCTTTTACCCTAACACTGGCCCTTTCTGTAACACTTACCCTAACACTAATTGTACATGTAACAATTTTTGTAAACAACTGGCCATCAAAGAAGGTAGTTTCTAGATGGCCAGCCAGTCCTCTAGTGGTTGCCAACTACAGGAATTCCTTGAAAATTCACTTGTCACCAACATGGCTTAGGATATAAACTGATATTTTACATACTTATGATGTTTGGAGAATGCGAATTTTGGAATGTTTGTCGCACTGTGACCTATAAAGGTACCTCACATATAGATGCTTTTATCTAACTTGCATTAAAAAACAAAAAAGTGTACTTTTTCATCACTACTTACAATATCATTGCTCATAGCTGTCTCTGTCTTTATAGAATGTGTCTTTAACAGAGGAGAAATTAAACAGCATGTAGGCTTCATAAACTCTATTGGGCCTCATAATTCAGTATACGGTAACTAAAGGGAAAACATTTTTTTTTTTTAGTTTTGGACAGAGTACAGAGGAATTTAGGCACCTGTCAGGTTTTTATTTGTGTCTGTGCCCCCGTTAAGGAAGATCACCGTTTATTTATCCTGTTTACTATTATCTTCGAAAGTGAAAGTAAAAGAAATTTCTGAAAGTTTGGGTTGTCCCCAATACAGTAATAGAGGAGAAACTTTCTGAGGGGGGCAATAGCTCAGATGATCCTGGTGACAATCAGGGATTCTCTCCCTTTTAAAGGGATTTCCACTCACTTCCTGTTTTGGCTATGGGACAGGAAGTGAAGGAAAATCTCTCCCTATGGAAAACAGATGGACACAAAATCTTACAGGGGTTATAACCCCCCTTACTCTATCCAAAATGAAAAAAAAAACATTTGCCCTCATTGTACTTTAATGAATACTTAAAACTTTTATTTTTGGATAGAGCAGGGAGGAATTAGTACCTTTATCATAGTTCTGTAACCCTGCTAGGGAGATTCAGCCCTTTTTATTTGTCTTGGTGATCATTTTCATAGAGACATAAAGTAATGGGAAATCCAAGATTGTACCATTCATCAGAAAAGGAGCTGAAAGGAATTCTTCCATTGAGGACATTTGTTCTGATTACAACAGTCTACAAGTGACTTACCTTCATATTCAAGACATTTTGTCTGACATCCTGTTGTGTCTCTGGAACAGATCATAAATACCTCCTCTCAATGGAAACCTGACAGAGGTTCTAACCATTCCCTACCCCAAACATAAAAGTTTTGACTATAGATGCACATAAATATTTTGAAAGAAAGCTCTGCAATGGCCATGGTTACCAGTTGGTTTAAAATGCCAGATGGAAGAATACAGTTGAGTACTGTCCGTGTGTTTTTTGTAATCTGCACTATCAGCTACCATGGAAGGAGTTTGGTTACTTCTTCTGGGTATCAAACTGTTTTCACTGCAGACATTTGTATATAGCCTTTTGCTTTAATGATTTATAAAATGAAAGAAAGGGATTAACTTTGCTAACATACTGTATAATAAACAACAATACTGAGCAACAGGTTTAGGTTTTATACCATGTAACAGATAAAATTGTCTTCTTTTGTTTTCAACACTTAAAAGCTCTATGGAGCATTAGACAAATGGAGTATGTAACCTAGCAATGTGTAGGTGTTTGATTAATAACACAAATGACATATGACATCCAAGGGTTTAGGCCCCAAATCCTGTTAGAGTTGCATATTGTGAAACAAAGGCAGTCATGGCCACAGATGAGGAGGGAATCCTGGATCTGCTTAAGACACATATCAATGTTAAATTGGAAACATAACTTACACCACAGGCATGGCATTTGGTTGTAAGCCTATTCTGAGAGGGAAATAAGTCTTTGGATTTAGTCAATTCAAAACATGTCTTTTCATTCCTCAATTCCAGACTTGCAACTAAGACATCAGCCAGATTGTAAGGCATGTGTTTTATGAAATGCTGTAGTAAGGTTTCTTAACATGTTTCTTTCTACTCCTCTTAGAAAGTGGCAATGTAACAGAGATCGCAACCTGTACCAGGATCATGACACTTGGCATTAGAGGTTATAGCACCCATCCTGTTACATGGAAGCATTATTGTAATGCGTATTAGTGGCATTAGTAACAGTGACACATTTTATTATTGTATATTTTGTGATGCAATTGTTTTAAAATATATATAAAGCCATTATTTTTGCTTTAGTTTTGAATAGAGTAGGGTAGAGTAAAAACCCTTGCGAATTGTGTCCCAATATGGAGAGTTTTCTAACTGTCCCTAGAAGCAAGGAAATAGGTGGAAATGTCTGGTCAGTTCTGCAGACCTCACTTACAAAAGATATTGATAGGATAGAACATAACAGAAAATGGTGAAAGGTCTGAGGGGTAAAACATATCAGGAGAGACTTATGAAACTTGATATGTACAGTCTGGAGGAAAGAAGGGAAAGGGGAGAACCTTTAAATACATTAAGGGTATGAAAAAGATTCAGGAGGGAAGGTTTTTCACTATGAAGTTAAGATCAAGAACACAGGGACATGGCCTCAAACTAGCAGGAGGAAAGTTCAAAACTAATCTTAAAAATTATTTTCTGGATTAATCAAAAGTTGGAAGAGACTTCCAGCAGAGGTAGTGTGTCAATCAACTGTGTGTGAATTTAAACATGCTTGAGACAAAGTAGACAAAGACGTTAAATTCAAAAATATTTAAAAACAAAAATAGGACTGACTTGATGGACCACTTGGTCTTTTATTTCTGCCATCACTCTTCTATGTCTTCTATCACTGTCACAAAGTTCAAAGTGCTGAGAGTTCTGAGTTCTGAGAGCTCTATGGACCCCAAATTCACAGACATAAAAACAAATTATCCTAGAAGAGAAACTCAGTATATCATCAGCCCTCCAAGCTTCAGAAAATGAGACAAAATGATCAGTTGGTTAAATACTGTGCTGAGCCAAGGTATAAGGCAAAGTTGTCCTAAACTGAGACAGAAAGGAGATTGCACATCTGTATGTACAATATCCAGACTGACACAAGGTGTAAAAATACCGACCACTGTCCACTGGTCCATTGAAAACCATACTGGATGGGGAGAGGTGTTGTGAAGTATAAAAAATATCATGTTTGGGGGTTCTAAGTAATGTTCTAGCAAAAGAATACTAATTTTTACATGTAGGAGAAGAATGTCAGAATTGGCTGAGGGCTGAAGTGGTTATTTTTTGTTTTACTTTCTACATAACAGTATGTATGAGTGAAGGTTACAACAGTGGCTCCTAATCTAGCATTATCTGCCTCCAATGTCCACTCTTCTGGCTGAGAGTGCAGAATTCCATGCTGACCCAAGCCATGCCTCTAGTGATTTGTTGTAAACCTGCTACTCTGTAAGCCAATATCAACTCATTGGTTTAGATCCTGCCCAGAGCCAAGGCGCACTCTGAGCATGAAAAGATAATTGAAGTCATGTGAGTGATGAAATAAGGCAAACAAAATGTATTTTGTTTTATTATAAACATAAAAGCATTGTGTAATGTTTACCCATTGCATCTGCACCGTGGCATGATTGGATAAATTGCTGTGGCTTCATTTCCACTTTCACACAAAAAAAGGGACCTTCACTACTTTTTAAATGCAGTGCTCTGCAACACACCAATGGTTTAAATTTGTAGTACGCTACAATGCAAGGGAGTTGAAATGGCATTAAAAATTAATTCTTCATTCTCACATGTGCATTTCACATGCATTTTACCATGCATAACCGCATTGCAATAGTATACTTTTCCTATACTTGCTGCCCTTCAATTTACATGATTCATACCTTGTTAGATTTACATTGTGTTGACCTTCAATGACATTTGAGATACTTGTTCATCAACAGGATGTAAATAATTCCTTTAATGAGCAAAGTGCTACATTTGTCTTTACCATCTCTTAAGGAATAACAGATAATAACAATGAGTGAATCAACTGAATGCTAAGTGGGTGAATTAGATACTCCATAGGTAATTTGTGATTTTCCGGTTTTGTGTCCAGATCTACCGATCAGTGGTGAATGGTAGAGCATATGCATTCCAAAGTTTTGTGAATTGTGTGATTAAACTTGGACTGTGTGAACTTGAACATTCAGGGTAATTGACCACTTGCAATTTTTTTCCTGAATGCATTGCAGATCTGCATCAGTGACAATGTATCCTAGTTACTACAGCTATCTTTGACTAGGAGAAATAATTAAATTTTGAATATGAAATATTTATTTGCATGTCTGCTTTGTAGGCTGCTTTTATCCCACAGTCTGTTTACTAGCCGGCTTGAACATCACATCCTTTGTTAATATTTGTCTCAGAGTCGGCAATTAGCATCATAATGTGCTACTCACTAACTAGATATTCTCAAGTCTCCTCTTCAGCTACAGAAGGCCATGCAAGCAATTAGACTTGTCTTATCAATCTCTAGACAGTTGAGAAGACAGAGGTTACGTTGTTCTCAGCTGTAAAATCTTTTCATTTCTACTGCGTGAAAAATAGATTTAATTTTTTTTTTGTTTGATAAATATGTCATTCAGCTACCTATTTAAAATGAAGAATGGCTAACTAGGGAACAGCAACAAATGTAATGCAGCTAGCTATCAAGATGACAGATTCCCCCCTTCTTCCTGCAAAATAATAAATACATTTTTAATTAATTAGCTGGTAATTTGCATAGCATTATGAAGTATTCAACAATAGCTGGGCTGTCTGTGTCAAAAATACAGGGAATGACAGTACTGAACTCTGAAAATAAACTTGACTGTCATGTTAATCCAATGACCCAGAAAGAGTAGGCAGACCAAGAGATATTTAGTTGAGTTCAACTTTGCTTCCTGCAGAGGTCAGTAACTCAAAATTAAGAAGCCAAAGACAGGCAGTCAAGTTTTGTTTTAAATAGATTTTTATTGAAGGTTTACAGTAAAGGCTGTAAATTACAAGGAGTGTGGCACTATTGTCATAATTTCACACTGGAAACATTGAAAGTACATCTTTTAATATAATATCTTACAAATATAGACAGTGTCTTTTTAACTGCCAAAGCACAATATGAATGTCAGGGCTGGGCTCCTGCTACTTAACAAGCAGCTCTTTTCTTTCAGTGTTCAGAAGCTGCTCAGCTGTTAGTTAATTGCCAGCTACTCGTTGTCTCCACATTGACTCACCTGTATACCGTTACCTACCTTATTAGTCCAGCCTACAGCCAGTCCTTTTTTCTATTTTAGCAGCTTAGCTTATTTCTCGTATATTGTTTGTTACTGTATTGTCTCATATACTGTCCCCCACTATATTGTACAGCGCTGAGCAAACTTTTTGGCGCTATATAAACACTGTATAATAATAATTTCCACTTTGCCTTTGAATGGTCTATGATTTCCAGTGTGTTCCTGCCTGTGTTCCTGTGTACAACTCAGTCTGGCTGACTTCTCTTCTGATTCCTGTTCATGATTTTTGGCTCCAGACTATGCTGACTTCTTGTTTCTTGACTCTGGTTCTTCTGATAACCTGCTCTGACATCCAAACTCTGGCTTCTGTTTTGACTATGTTCCTGATCTATGTTATATTGTCTATTTCATTAAAGGTGTGATTTTAACTGCACTTTCTGTCTCCACCTGGTTCATGGTTCCTGACAGTAAAGAGAGAAAAGAAAATGAAAAAGATGGAAGGGAGACACCTCAAATATTGTTTTTTTTTTAAGTGTATTTATTTCTGTTCTGTATAGGTTGCATGAAAACAATAGTAGGCAAAGAAAAGGCTGTCTAGGCACATACATCTGGGCTGCACAGAGCCAGAACAATAAAGAGAGTCACACACATACACAACATTGCTTTCTCTCCTCTATATGCAGGGAGGTAGCTACTGTAGAATAGCACTGAAATGAAGTGGAAGGCAGGCAAAAACCTATGGGTACACCGCAAAAGGACTATAATAACCTTCATGGAGAGGAAGAGTCAGACAAATGAACTGCAGATGAGTCCATCCAGGGTTTGCCATATCTGTGTAGATTATCTTGTATTTTCAGAAGGTTAGAATTCACTTGACAAAATGCTTGTAAACTTGGGGAAGCAACATTTTCCAATTAAAGAGAACAGCCGTTCTGGCTTTAAAGGAAGTGAGTCTAAACATTGTGCAAGTATAAATAGGAGGTCATTTAGATTGCCCAAGAGATGAAAGTTCAGGGGTCTTTGAGACTCGAAGACCCAGGTTGGTTTCTAGGATAGTGAACAAACTGCTCCAGGGAGGATCTTGCTATTCTTGATTGTGAGGTGTTCCAAATAAAAGGAGAAATAATAGAATCTGAACGTTGGTGCAAGTTCTTAGAAAGGAAAAACAGGGATGCTTTAGAGGAATTTAGGTGGGTATATAATTTTAATTAAGTTTATATGACCAATATCATTAAGAGGCAGGGAGCTCTAGGTGTGCAGTCTGGATCCCATTTGCTTCAATATGGGGGTTATATTAAGGAATTCAAATTTGCTAAAATCTGAGTGACTCTGGATCCCCAAGTATTTGAATTGACTAGATATTTTTTTCAATTTGAATTGTATCAAAAAGGCATATGAAAGCACTGGGCATATAAGGTAAGCAGCACAATTATCCTATCCCACTCTAAGTTCAAAACATCCCCAGAACCCTCCACAACCTGCAACAAAGTGTTGAAAGAACTCTCAGAACCATCTAATTAAATCAAAGAATCATCTGCATATAACGAGACCTTCTCCTCCTGGGGACACCAACAGATATCACCCAAACCAGCAGACTGTCTAATGGATGGTGCCAGTGGTTCCATGGCTAAAGCCAATAGTAATGAAGAGAGGGGGCAGCCCTTTTGGATGCCCCTCTGGAGTCAGAAGATATTTTGGTTGGACTGAATATGTGCCTTAGAGCCTGAATATAAAAGTTTGGCTCACTTGCTATACAGGGGCCCAAAGCCCATTCCAGCCATATTCTCCCATGGAAATGATCATATGATGGTATCAAAGGCTTCTTGAACACCTAGGAAAACAACAAAACCACTCTGTTTTGATGCAGCTGTGCTATATCTACATAAAGATGTAGTCTCCTAATAATGTCAAGTATGCTCTTATTGAGCATTTAGGAAGGTCCATTGTGCTTTAGCTCTTTTGTGGTCCACCAATGAAAGGTGTAGAATCAGATCCTGGTGGAAGACTGGGTTATTTAACAGTGGGGTTAGGGGTGCATTGTCAGACTTCAAATGACAGCTTTAGGCCTCATTCACATGGACAAGTCTGGTGCATGAATCAGAATATTGGCAGACTGCACTTATCATTGATTTGCACAGGTTGTGTGCACTCCACAGCACTGAACACCTTTGCATCCCCGGCTGAAGACAGCTCTTCACATGGGTGTATGGATTGGCATGTGAGTGTGAATTAGACCTTACTGAGTTTGTCTCACAGAGCCAGTGAAACAGATAAAGTCAGAACAGGGGCGGACTGACGACTCATGGGGCCCCCCGGGCAATAGGATATCATGGGGCCCCTGTGTCCTTGCACACACTCAAAGCACACCCAAAAAAGCCTATAAAAAAGGTACCAGGGGCATTTCATGGGGCCCCCTACTGACCCCGGGCCCTCGGGCAGTGCCCGAGTGCTCGAATGGTCAGTCCGCCTGAGTCAGAATTAGACATTAGTTCTGCCAGTCTGTTGGCCACCTCTTTCCACAACTTCCACAATTCCCAGCATACTTTGTAGCTTTTCCTCTGCTGTCTACTTTCAATATATAAGGACTATATATCCCGTGCCTACAAGCAGCAGTCCCTGTACTGACTCCACCTCCTGAAACTCCTCCTCTCAGCTCCTCTGTAGTGCAGCAGGCAGGCTCTATGAAATATGTGACTCAGCAGTGCCTACTCACAGGGCTTAGTGAATACATGTCACAGAATTCAAGGAACTATATTTGTGGGGGATCTTCAAGAGCAAGCTTACAAACTTTTAAGATCATTCAGATTAATAGGAGTGGGCTAGAGAAAAAATGAAATACAACGTGGAAATTAATATATGATTTTAAATTTTAACTATAGATATGCTTTAAAGTGAAACTTTGGTTTAATAAAAAATCTATTCTAGTCAAGTATGCATTCTTAACTCAGGAAAGTACCTTATATTACTCAAAGCTGCCTTCAAAACTCCAAATTCTTTTTTTCTTTTTTTTTGGGGCTGCTCTGATCCATATTAGAGGGTAGCTAGGTTAATTCTCTATGATCTCTATGTAAGTAAGAGCATAGCCACCATCTCTTTCTCACTTCCAAGATGGCATAAGGACTATGGGATATGTAGTGTGCATAGAGTAGTCTGCATGACTGCATCTAATGTGCACTGCTCATTTCAAACAGATGCGAAGGGGAAAAGGAGCGGTTTGAGAGCTCATGGAGAATGTTACATTGAGACTGAAAAACACAGTAAGAAACAATTTCATGAATAGATTATGGGGCCATTAAGTAGTGAACATGTATAGATTATTTTTGAAAATGAGTGGCTTGGAAAATTTTATGAATGGTGGTATTGGTTAATATTAATGGTGAAAGAGATTAATAGGAGATAATCTGCAAAGAGTGCACATTTTTGTTTTCTAGTACCACACCAAACCTCTTTTATACTGAGATTGTCTCTGATAAGACAAGCTAATGGTTTGATATGGATAGTGAATATTATAGGGGATAATAGTCATGCCTGTCTTGTACTGTGTTATATATTGATAATGTGAGAGAAATGTAAGTGTATATGTATAGTGCCTGTAGTGATGGAGTAGAGGGTTTGAAGAGTGTTCCAGGATATTATATTGTACATATAAGTCAAGGAAACCAAGTCAAATGCCTTTTAAATATCTTTGGTTAATAGCAAACCAGATCAAGGCCCTCTATTATCCCAATTAGACTGGAGGAATGATACCAGATCAGATTTGATATGGAGCATGTCTTTCAGGGTATAAAGGCTACTTGGTCATTATGTATGTAAAGAGCTATAGACGTAGAAAATTTGTTTAAGTGAGGATTTAAATATCATTGTTGATCAGGGAGTTAGGTCTGTAATGATTGACTTCTGCTTCATTTTTGTGTACTTTCTGTATCATACTAATAAAGTTTTTTTCTTATCATCAGGATCAAATCAGATACCATCCCTTATAGCATTAGAAAGTCATTAAACATGGGAAGCAAGTCTACTCATTTTTTTTATAATAAACAGTTGAAAAACCATCAGGAGCAGAATATGATGTCGTTTGTTTAACAGCATTTTAAGCATTAATGTTACTGCCATATTTCTGCCAATATAGGTCACCTTTAACATTAATCTGTAACCAAGCTATTGCCATTCACGCATTTACATATTTCTAATGTTAAGCCATATTGGGCTTTAAAACTAAGCTTCACTGACCTGTAGCTGCAGGCATTTTGGAGTAATTCATTCTCAAAGTTCACAGCAGAAGTACTGTAGTTATGCAAGATTTTCTCGTAGATACTTCCCATGTTCCCTTCTCTCAGCAGTGACACAGGAACCCAGCTCACCCTGCCCCCTCCTCCTGGCAATGACATAGCAGCTCAGTCCTCCCTGCTCTTCCTTCCCAGTAGTGATCCAGCAGCCTTACGGTCTTCTCTTTTCTAATACATTAAATATTTTATTGATATTTATTTTGTTCTTATGTTTTAATTCCCTAAGCACCTCTGAGTAAGAACCATCCATCCATTTTTTTCCTTTGTAAAGATTTGCCTCTCCAGCCTGGGGCTGAACATTCACATTTTGCTGCACCACATTTATTTATCAGTCTGCAGAAAGAAAGAATCAGTTCCTTGGCCTCCTCTCCCCCCAGTGATCAGACTAGAACCTTGCAACTTTGCAGTATTTCACAATGTGGGAGGCTTCAGCAGGGCTAGTTTGTGTCATACGTTTGTGAACACAGCCAAGAGCTGCATAATTATGACGATGTACATGACTATATCTTCATTGAGCGAGAATCTTAGTCCAGGAAGCACATGCTAATTCTGGATCATGCCTGCACAATCATAACTCCGTGCTTCTGGAGACAAAGGCACATGGAATGGAGCATTGTGGTCTTTGTGAAAGGTAAAAAATACCAGTAAATGTAACACTTACATATTCCTTGTATGTATGCATTTAATGAAGAATCTCAAGCATGGTATTTATATGACATACCTGGCAGAAGCTGTTGGAAGCTGGAAAACATTGAAGTAGACAATGCTACTCCAGTGATCTCCACTTGCTTCCAGGTCCAATGCTGAGTGGTTGGTCTGATGCATTGTAAACACAAGAGGTTGTTCGCTCAGCACAGGTGCCATTCAGAGAATGCTTTGCTTTCTCTGACTTAATGCAAAGCACTCTCTGATTGGACAAGGTGGAGAAGCATAACGGTGATGTCCACCTGGCCTTTCCATGGTAGAGAAGGTATCCTGTAGGCTAAAGGTGTACCATACAAAACTATGTTGCAGTTCCGTAGTGATTAGTGACCATGGTGGAACTTGGGTGTTGTATTAAAGTGGTTGAAAACCTGAGACATCACACAAACAAAACATATCCCTCTATAGTGTGTACTTGTCTCTATCCAGAGCACTAACTGTCATTTCTGTCCGCTGCCTTGTTCCTCTACTATCTGCATGAGTCACTTCTGACAAGTTTTCCTGACACTAAGAGAAAAATGATGAGGGATCTCCAGCACACAGCCTGTCATTGACAGCCTCAGCTCTGCTCCTGTGTGCTGTGTGAAGAGGAGTGTGTCCCTTCCCTCCAATCAGAGTGTCACTTTAGCTCTCGCCCTCTGCTTTCTGAAAGCTCAGACAAGCTGTAAAGATTCAGCACTTTGAAGGGTAGTAGAGGAGAGAGGGCTACAAATGAATAGGCCAGTAACTTCATTAGGTATATGAAAGAGTTTGCAATCACTTTAAAGAACATACCCTTTAACAAATATATGCTAAAAAAGAGGGATTGCAATGGATGGATTGTAAATGAGAAAACACATTATAGGCTTGACAAGATGACTACCGAACTGTGAAAATGACCCAGCTAAAGAAAACACTAAATAAAATCCCATGCCATCATCACAAGTACTTATCTTCATTCACCTTCCTTTAACAAATGAGTGCAGCATAATTCACATGTAGTCAGATGCTCTGCAGACAGCATGCCTCTCTCTTCGTTCCTGTCTCCCCCACCACCTTGAAGAGGAAGAAAGCTGCTGGCTGTGCTACCGGAGTGACTCTAGTGTGTGTGCTGAATTCCCCCCAGTGCTATGTGAGCAGATACAAAGTGACTGAAGGGGTACACTGTGCTCCTCTCACCCCTTGCTTCCCTGCTGTGTGAGCACATCAAGCTGTGTGTCCTCCCCCACTTTCTCCTGTCCCCTTCCCTCCTGGAAGTAGTGGCTCTGAGACAACCAGAGCAGAGAGAACATGCTATGCAGCGGCCCAGAATTCTAGGAAATTTAGTCCATAAAGGAGTGCTGCACAATACAAGTCAATGGTGCTAATTAAGCTGCAGACTTTAATACCCAGGACTCCCTGCACAACAGAATAGGAGTGACAGAACCTTTCCCCTGCAATTCTGTAGAGATCTGGGTTTTTCGCAGGAGGAAACCAAGTCACCATATAACAATTGTACTGCCCCCTACCCTGTCCTCCAGCCCAGTCCTTCTACAATTGCACCATTGACACTAGATCATCAACTGATTAGGATGAAAATGGGTTATTGACAAGTCATTCTGAAACAGCAGAATATTTGTCTTTTTTGTACTTAATTCTGCAATAGGATGTTGGGACAAGACATATAGCAAACTGTTTCAATTTCTACTTGTTTCTCCATTAGCTTTTCACAGGGAGTGAATGATTTCTTTAATTCCCTCAGCTCTTATGTGGGAATTGTAATGTCAGGGCAAATGTCACTGGATATTTAGCTGTTAGATTTCAGTAAAGAGCCTTGAGATTAAAATCAGTGTGTTGGGTGTCATTGTCACTAACTCTAGAGCCAGATATTGGAAGATAACATGTTCCAGTGTTTCCTTACTTCACCTTTACAAAAGGCACTGATTATAAAATTCAGACTTAGATCATTTTTTTTTTAATAGCAAAGCATAGTGTAAAGTAAAAGGTACAAAATCTGAGTTGAACAAAAAGGTTATTAAGTTTATTTTTTACTTAATTTACAGTATTAATCTATTGTAGCTACAATATATTCATCAGACTTTTCACAGTACAGCTGTGTTTTGCATCTTGCCTGCATCTTTCCTGCAAGCGTATACATTTTATTTAAAAAAAAGTAGTATATGAGCTTTAAACCAAGCTTTCACCAAACTCTAACTGCAGACATTGTGGACAAATTCATTGTCAAAAGTCACATCACAACAGAAGCACCCCTGTTGCCCACCCAGCAGTGATTCAGCAGTCCAACCTTGTATTGTCTAATGTAAATACAGAACAGGAGCAGGGTGATTTGAGCTGTAGAAAAACCACAGACTATTGATGATTTGTCAGATAATTGATTCACATGACACTGATTTATGGAAAATGCTAATTAATTCTTTGGGTTGAAGGGCTTGAACAGTAACATGTAACTAGTGCACCAAATTTTAAATCCCCAATGAGGCATTTCGCTAAAAATGACATATGAACTCTCACAAATAAAGACATTTTCAGAAAATTAGTTGGTCAATATTTGGCACAATGAAGGTTATGCAGTATTGTGCCAAGAAGATGATGGCACAGGACAGTCAAGATCATGGTTTCTTCATCTAATAAATTCTACACAGTGTGACATAATAGTTTATGTGAAATGCAACATGCCACAATCAGATGTGCCATGTGACACTACGCATGTCTCTACAGCCACCAATCATAGTCTATCAGGCCCAATGACTTGAAAGGATTCAGAGCTCCATGCCAATCTAGCCTCTAGCTTACCAATCATTGGATGTGGTGGCTGCAATAGCTTTCTGTTTTTCAAGCTTCTTTTTCTTTATTGTCATATGATGATTGACCATTAACACACCTCCTGTCTTAGGGTGGCTACAACCATTAGTCAATCAGTAGAGAGGGTAGTGTTAAATGGACTAGTACATATAGGTGGACTTTATATAAGTGACTAACAATTTATAGCCTAATCCCAGGTGACACGTTTTAGGCAGTAACAGTTTTTTTTTTTAAAGCAACAGTGTAAAAATGAAAAAATAAATAATTAAAAAACAATGAAACCTCCTCGTGCTTGTGAGCAAAGGCAAACGCACGTGTTAGCCCTGCACACACGCAAACAGCGATTGTCTCACACATGTGAGGTATCACTGTGAACATTAGATCATGGGCAGTAAATCTAGCCCTAGATCTCCTCTGTAAACCTAAAGAGGTAACCTGTAAAGGCTTTTAAAGTGTCGCCTATGGGTAGTAAAATTGTCACTGTTGAAAATTTTAAGTGTGACGTGTTTGGTATCTATTTACTTAGCGCAACATCATGTTTTTTATTTTACAAAAAAATCGGGTTATGTATTATGTTTTTTTGGATTAAAATTTGGCGAAGTGTATTTTTTCCCAAAAAATTGCGTTTGAAAAACCACTGAGTAAATATCACGTGACTTAAAAAAAAATTGCAAAAACTTACAATTTATTCTCTAGGGTCTCAGCTTTATAAAAATCTATAATGTTTGGGGGCTCTAAGAAATTTTCTAACAAGTAATACTGTTTGTTACATGTAAATAAAAAGTACCAGAAAAGGCTTGGTCTGCAAGTGGTTAAAGGAAGCTGAAAAAACATACTTACTGGCCACCAGGTATTAAAACTGTGTTACAAAGATGAATCAGAAAAACAATGACTGTTTTTTAGTGCTACTGACAGAATGTATCATATATGTCATTTTTGATTTTGGCTGTACTGTAGTTACACTTTGATGTCCAACTGAATTTTCAGTTTAAATCAGTTAAACACATTCCAGGTGCATAGAAACAAAAGCTAGAGTTCTCCAATCAGCAGGGAGCTTGAACTTTGCTGAATGCAGATCTATAGGTGTGATGTGTCGTCAGAGCACTACAGAAAGACAAATTCTAAATAGAGAGCAAGGGGCATTCTATGCATCATGCTTGCAGGGGCAGGTATTTGTAGTTTGGCTGTGGCTGCTTTCCAAACAAAGCAAACTAGCGGACATTCCCCATATTTTGGTTTGATGCACCCTTGGTTTGGGAGGAGCCAGCCCTTTAAATGGCTGTGGTGCCCAAGGCTGGTAGGATGGACTCCTGATGGTATGGCACTCTCGCTGTAGTGCCCTGGCTGTGGTGCCCAGGGTTGGTAGGATGTACTTCTGATCATATGACCCTCTGATTGGTTGCATAGTGCTGATGTCAACATAAGCTGGTCCTACAGTTTCCCACTCAGCAGTACTTAACCTTGAACTGACAGCTTAGTCACAATTGTAGTGGCTCTGATGAATCATGCACCAGAACAAGGCAGTGCTGCATCTATACAACGACTGGTTGTTAATGTGATATTGAAGTAATTTTTTTGATAAATGAGCTGCTAATAGCAGTATTTACATGCACTGGCTTATGCTCTTGTTGCTGTCAATCTCCACAGTTGAGGAAGAGGAGAGGCTCTGTGTCCCTCTTGCATGTGGCTGGGAACAGTTGCACAGATGATTGTTATTCTAAATGAGAACTTAGTGGAGACTGCTGGGTCGCCATAGGTTCTGGCAGGCACAAGGAGCACCCAGATACTTTGAGTCATGTGTTTTGTATGGTCTACCTATCTTTCTATACTGTATGATAAGATATGTAGCTAAATGTGACACAAGTAAAAGCAGTACTGTGGGCGTAGGATTATAACTTTTTTTATGGTTGAACTGGATGGACTTTTGTCTTTTTTAAGCCAGACTAACTATGTACTATGTACATGGATACATTATTTTAGCTATGTAAAACTGTGCTGAAAATTCATGTTTGTGTAAATGCAGCTAGACTGAATGCACCTACACACTGCTGATCATCTAGGTGTTCATTTGGCCATAGCAAAGCATTACATGCTTCCAGGTGTGTTTAGAAATGAGCTCCAAATGTACCTTGTACACATGTATGGTATTTTAATTTCTTTGGATATGGGGTCTGCAGAAAACTCTTATTGTGTGTGTAGTTTGCTTGTATGCATTGACTTAGTTTTTTAATGATATATTTCCTAGTCATATAAACATATGCTCAAATGTTTTTGTATGTTCATGGAAAGTACCCCCTGAGCTGAATGCAATGAAGATAATATATATATATATATATACATATATATATATATATATATATATATATATATTTATATATGTATTAATGCCAGAGTCAACACGATGGGCCCAGCTGCCTTTCCAGTAAAGTTCAATATCTGATTTCCTGATAGAAAGCATGCATTGTCTGCATTAAGGCCTGTGAATTATCCAGTAAAGTAACAGTGAGTGTCAGGGCAGCTGGACAATAGAGGAAGTTTCTTGTAGATTCAGTCACAGCTGCACAACCCTTTGTGTGCCGTGGCTGGATTTGGATAGGACTCAGAAGATGAAATTGCAGCATTAGCTTGATATCAGCTTACAGGCATTCTTGAGTCTTCTGTGCTTTTTCTATATGGATGTCTTAAAGTGACCTGAACTTAAAAAAGTGAAGATCTGCTATCTTCTAGGGAATATCTAGAAATGTTAATTGTGCCAAACAGTACCCTTAAACATTTACCTTGAATTCTTCCTGACAAATTGTACTTCCTATGTTAAGGGATTTCTGTTCCTGCACCCAAATAACTGTTTATTTAGCTGTTTGTTTGTGGAGTTATTAAATTATACCTCTGATTACTAGTCTCATGATATTTAAAGTGAGATTTGGTACTACTGTGCTGCTCACCGTTCTCCTTGCTGGAGAGAAAGATTCACCTGGGGACCTTAAGTGCAAGGATCTTCCTGCTATTGCTTCATTCATTCTGTGGATCTATGTTTTCTGAACCACTCCTGTTGATACTTAAATATTTTTCCATAACTCAACAGATTACTGACAATCGCAGGGCATCCTCTACAAAGTTGGCCACCTCCACACAGTGTGGAACAAAGTATAGTAAGTCAGAAACAGGGAAAATATTAGCTGCGGGTAGCCTACGTGCGATAACGACGACTTTGTCCTCTTCTTTTCGTTTTTGAATTCAGCTTCCACAGTTCAGGTCCTCTTTAAAAAAGAACTCCAGGCATGGTTGAAAACACCCATTTTTTCCAAAATGCATATAGTAAATTTACTTGGATCACCTTGATCTTTATTTACTTATTCCCAGTTTGACTTTGATGGCTATCATTGCATATCTATAAACGCAGCTGCATTTTGTCTCTGAGTTGAAATCTCAGGCATCCTTCATACACCTGATGTATTCACAAGGTGAATGGACATTCAATGGTGGCCAAGGACAACTGGACTGAGGGAGTGGAGGCCTTAGATACTCATACCAGTTACACCTGAAGATTAAATTTAAATTCCACCCACTCCTCTAATGCAAATTGTATCTTTATAGAAATAATAATAAAATATAACATAGTGCTTTATGTCTTTCATGTCAAAATGATGTAGCAGAATAATTACCAGTAATTTAAGCAAACAGTATGCATACTTGTCAATATTGTAAAGTGCAGTTTTATATGAGACATCTATTCCATAAATCCATAATGACATAGTCTTTGATGAGATGTTAAGCACACCATCAGCCTAATTTCATATTTCATGATGAAATAGTGCTAGCACAGTACGCGTTAAGTCTTATTCTATATAATTAGAATCTCTCAATTGGGTTTTCTTTTTTTCTTTGTCTTTTCCTAGAATGGCCGTGCTTTTATATGCAACATTTTATGAGCCATTTCATTTATTTTTTTTTTTTACTGTAAATAACCTGAAATAATATTATGTTACAGTTAATTACAATTTGATAAAATACCATAGTATGCTAATAGCTAACAACAGCAAAATGCAGAAATCAATTGTTACTTTATTTATTTTTATTTCTGACCTACTTCTGTTGAAGAGCTGCTCCAACATCTAAACATGCTACTGAAACTCATAGTGGAAACAGCCAATTTTCAGTGGCATAATATACCACACATACAGTACAATGAGCACTGACAATGTTGACCTGTTGGTTGTCCAGAATAGTATAAAGAGGGGCTTGTCCCATTTGGCTCCTAGAGCTATATTACATGTCACATAATAAAGCTGAACAAGCAGTTTATCACTCATTTCTACAGGATCATCATCTCTTTTTTTCTGCATGGCTGTTATAGGCTTGAGGCTTAAAGTATATGGAAACCCTAACAATTAAATTCTATTATTTGTTCTCCTTTGGTTTGTGCAGAAAGTTAAAAAAAAACTTTTCCTTATCCTTCCAGAAATCGTGTGAATTGCTGACTTTCTGTGATCTATGAATCTGCTGTACTGTTATCAGTTAGCAATGTTACTAATTCACATTGTGAACTACAGATCCCCCCCATATTATGGAGATGAGGGGGGAGATGTCCTGTAGTCCTATCCAAGAGGAACAATGCTGCTCATCCATAGATACAGTATGGTAAATGAGTACTGTCTCCCTAGGGCAGGACTTGTGTTAAGGTGGTTTTAAACCCTTAAATATACCTAGTGAAATGACCATGGGCGGACTGACAACTCATGGGGCCCCGGGCAATAGGGGATCATGGGGCCCCTGTGTCCTTGCCCAAACTCAAAAAAGCCTATGAAAAAGGTACCAGGGGCATCTCATGGGGCCCCCTACTGACCCCGGGCCCTTGGGCAGTGGCCGAGTTTCCAAATGGTCAGTCCGCCCCTGGAAGTGACTGATCTCGGGTGATACACAGAAATTGAAAAACATCCTCTTATATAGGTTGCACCTGTTTATTTGTAGCCTTATCACCTCTACATCAGTTCAAAGCTCAGAATTTATACAACTTGTCTGAGATTTCAGAAGCAGAGACGATGAGCTGAAGTTACACTCTGCGGAACTTAGTGAGAGCTCATTAGAGGAAAGGGACACGCCCTCTTCACACAGCACACAAAAACAGAGCTGAGGCTGTCAATCACAGGCTGTGTGCTGGGGCTCCCATCCTTGTCACCTTTTTGCCTCTTGGTGTCAGGAAAATTTGTCAGATGTGACTCATGCAGATAGCAGAGGAATGAGGCAGCAGATGGAAATGACAGTGTTCTAGATTGAAGTACACGCTATAGAGGGATTTGCTTTGTTCATATTTCATTTCATATTTGCAACCACCTTAATGGTAGGATAATCAGATGAAAATAAAGGAAGAGTCTGAAAAAAGAAAACTAATACTTCTACTACGATGGGCTGGTTAGGTGCAATATTTTATTTTTGTTCTTGGATTTAAATGCAGTTTATAACATTTTTAAAATGCACAGAAGTCCCACAAAACAACTCTGGGGGGGAATGCTCAGTATGGTCATGTACATTTTGACAATCAGATTGAAAGATCAACACTCCAGAATTGGGTCACAAAATGTTCAGATTGAAGAATCTAACATAGTTTTCTTTACTGTCATCATCATGTGCATTAAATTTAAATATCTAAAGTATATCATATATTGTACAGGTTCTTGGGGGGGGGGGGGGTTGCTTTAAAACTTTTTTTATTCTGTGTTGCATTTTAGTGCTGCTCAGGGCAGGTTTCCTGACAGTGACAACAATGGACCATGCCTTTGTAATGTGCATTGAAACAGCTGCTTGTGTTCTCCACAGGGAATGTGTGTGACAAGCTGACAATGTAGGAGCACAATTGAAAAACAGAAACAGAACTTTGTCACACTATAACGCGAAGTGACTGAACAAGGACTTTCATGGCGAAATAAGCAGATATGATTTAAAAAAAAAAACAACTGCATATTTCAAAAGTTAAAAGTTACTTTTGAAATTACATTAACGTGTTAAAGCTTTTAGTGGCTGGAATTACATATACTATAACATATAAAAGCACATGTGAGATAGGAAGCTGGGGCATTCAGGAGGTTTAATCACCTTCCAACTGCCATATTGTTAAAAAAAAATGTCCAGGAGGTAGAAGTCTGTTTCTGAAGTGCCGTTTATAAATTGCACTACATTGATAAAGCATGAGCAGCCAGTGCATTCATTAAAAGTCTGTGAAAAAGCTGTCATTAGACTGTTTGCATCACAGACAAAAGGTACAGAGATGGTCCTAGTGGCTCTGTGCCTTGTGATCACTGCTTTGACCAATCGCCATAATCACAAATGCAATCAATTTTTATTTCTAGCTCAGCTTAATATTGCAGTAGCGCTCCAAGCCCCTGGTTTATCAAAACTTGGGGAAAAAAATCTTTTTTAGGTAATTTCGGCTGCAAAACCTAATTTTTTATTCAGATATAATAGGCCTGATTTGCAGATCTAAAAGTTATAGGAAAATGTACTCTTAAAAAAAACAACAAAAAAAAAAATATAAAGGTAAAGCTCAAAATTTCATACAAATTGGCCAGTGGCAAATCAGTTTATTACTATATTTTAAAAGTTTTTTTTATTGTTTCTTAAATGCTAAAACAAAGTGCACAAAAACACTACAAAACAACAACCCCATGTTCTCCAAGCACTCTTCCATCCCATTTTCCCAGTTATTATTATTATTATACAGGATTTATATAGCACCAACAGTTTGTGCAGTGCTTTAGTTATTTCCAAAATATTCCAAATATAGACTAAACTGAAAAACAGTACAGCTCTAATGCTCCAGAAGGTAAATCCTGCTGCTGGTAACACTGAATACTGATGTTGGCCAGAATGTAAGGCCCATCAGGCTCAGCTTACACTACAGAAAAATGTCTTCTGGCAGAACACATGATCAGCAGACTGTAAGTCTAAAACAGTTAAAGGTGATGAGAATTGGCTTCAGCTTGGCTCTCCGCCCATAAAAAAACTCCTCCAATGCATTTTGCCCATGTTGGGCTTAATAATAGGGCCTTCAAAATTAAGCCCCTCATGGGCAAAATGGATTAGGAGGAGTTCTTCTATGAGTGGAGAACTGAGCAGAAGCCATTTATCAACATCTTTTACCATTTTAGCTGTACAGTCAGCTGATCCTGTGTGTGGACAGGCACCATTTTTCTGTATTCCAAATGTAGACTTCAGATATTTGGTAGATAGAAACTATCTGGCATGAGGACCATACACGAGCACTTGAATAGGCAACAAGTAGAAAGAGTGTGTAAGAGACAGTAAGCACAAATAATGTTCAGTGATGAGGCAGGCTTTATCTTAAATTAAATATTAAAGTGTATTATTTGAAAGACAATAGCCACAAATATTGTACAGTGGTTGGATAGTGCAGCTGCAGATGGCAAAAAGCAGAGGGCAGAGAGTTGCCATCTAAAGCTTAAAAAAAAAACAACAAAAAAAACACTACACTATAAACATTCACAAGTCCAGTAGTCTGAGACTCACTTTGCCCAAGCTCATTGCTATATAATCTTGTAAGCATTTCCTGGCCTGGGTTGCCCCAGAGTGGATGATTTACAATTGCAATATCCTTTTTGTTTGTTTGTTTGCATTGATTTGTTTTTATTTTTGTATTTTTATTTTTTATTTTCAAATTTACTTATTTTATTTTTCACTGCTCCTTCCAGGCGGCACATAGCAGCCAGGTTTTCAAAATATTTATTTCTTTATAGTCAGGCCACTGAAGGCATAGCTGCAGGGGGGAAACATTATGGCAAAAGGCTTCCTCTCTTCCACAATGCAGGGAAAAGTGCAGGCAGCCACAAATGGAGAGGGGAAAAATCTATGGCCAGGGGGAAGGGCAGACAGCAGCAAAAAGTCAAGCATAGAATCTTACATCCATAGGCTGCCCACTCTTCCTCAAATCAAGAATATCCCCCAAAAAAGAAACAAATAAAGGCATAAAAGGAGCAGTGGAGGTACTGCTTGTTCGGAGGCAGTAGGTGTCAAGCATTGCCTTACTTCTTTTCTTCCTCTACTTACCCCTCATTCACCTTCACCACCTCCTTCTCCTCCTCCAGCTCCATCTCTTGGTCTATTTCCTCTAATCCTGGCAAGAAAAGATTGCATGTTGTCTTGATTACTGTCTAATGAAACTCTCAAACATGTATGAGAGGCAGTCTGGAAAGGCTTTGGGAAGCTGTTTTTTTGTCCTTGCCAGTGTTGAATCACATAGGAAGTAGTGAAGTGCAACAAATCCTTTCCCTTCTTATTCCTCGGAGCAGCCACTTGCCTGTAAGTGTTGCAAATGCACCTTTTTTCTCCTTCTCCTCTTCTGCTAATACCACCATAGCCCTGCCATCTGGCTATGAGGAGTCAGTGGAATGTTAGACAATGCTAGCCCAAGGACAGGTCCAGCAGAGCTCTGCAATGTTTTTTGGGCATTTTTGTAATGTATCTGCTGCTGGAGCAAAAGAAAACAATTTCCCCAAATCACAACCATGTCCAGGTTCTTAATACCAACTTTGACAAATACCACTTTTCATGAGATTGCGGCCTGTGCTATACCCACAGTGTCAGCAACCCAGCTGCCATTATTTTGCCCAGAAGGCCATACAACAGACACAATTTGTTTTTTGCACAGGAAGCCATCTCCACCCATCACCAGCATGTGAATGCCATGAGGCAACAGAAAGCAGTGCAGAAATACAAAGAGGAGAAGGAGGGTTGTGGTGCTGGTGATAAGGAGGAAGGTTCCCATTACAGTGTAAACAACTGTGTCCCCTTATGAAATCTCTGTGGCTCATGAAGTTAAATGAGATCATGGCCATGGAGGATCATATGGTCACGCTACATAATATTGAAGAAACTTTCAGGTCCATGTAGATGCCCTGGCAGTATTATGTTTACATGGACTCTTACCTCAATGCATTGGAAAGCAGTGTAATCATCCATACCTGTTGCCTTTGCTCCCCAAGGAGATCATCTAGGTCCCCTTGGCCCATTTGCCTCTCTTCCTCTGTATACCCATTCTCCTTCTCCTTTTCCTCTTTACTTCCTAGTCTTGGAAGTTCTGTTTCTGTAGTGCAGTCCAACCTAATTTGATACTTAGATCTCAATGCCTTTTCCAAAGATATCATTGTTGGCTACCTGGAATCAAGATACACTAGCATTGTTTCTTTTTGTTTTTTCCAGTACATTACATCAGGCTTACCCCTTCTTACTTACCACTGCATCGCTTCTCAGCATGCATTATATTGTATTGTATCCAACATTATACCTTTTTGTCTATCAGCTATTTTGATGTATTCTCTTCATCGACCTTATCTTTGATTGTGCTGGATAATTAATGCACTTATGTTTGTATCTGATGGAAAAACCCTTTTTTGCTTGTTTTTGTACCCTAACTTTCTTAATAAAGTGAATTACAAAAAAGGTAAGGAGTAGGGGGAGGAGGATTGGGGTTGTGGCAATGAGGAGGAGTGTTGAGATACTGGTAGTGAGGAGGAGGTTTAGGGTGCTGGTGGAGAGGAGGAAGAAGGAATTGGAGGTGGTTCAAGAGGGTCTTTTCACCCTTCCGCAATACAAGGGTAAGATCAGAGATCTACTGCCCCCATCCCAGAGGGTGCCCAAAATGTAGCACATTGAGGATATGCTATGAATAACCTATTTGTCAAGTCTTCCATTTGATGACCAACATGCATACAATCCTTTGAGCCCTGAAAATAGTTTTTTTTTATACCACAGCAGAGAGGGTGAAACCTTGAGTAGGGCTAGACAAGAGCAGAGGACCAAAAACTGTTAGTGGCTTCAGCTGAGATAGCGCTACATCCCTATGCAAAAACTAAAAAGGGTTCCTTGCAAGATAAGGCTGTCAAGGAATGATACCCTATAGGTGACAGTAGAGAGAACAATGTCTCTAATTGGTGGAAAAGGATGTTTCTGAACTCCAGAGAAAACCAGATTTGTCTTAATTAAGGCGGGAAAAGCCAATGGTCTCAGAAATCCCAGTCAAATACTGACACAGACCTAGCCATTTTACAATCTGCCATCAATATTTTTTAATATAATTTTCATTTTTGATTTCATTTATATAAATATTTTTTTCACTCCTAATGCCATCCTTATCCTGGTCAATCAAACACAGACTAGGATGGAAATGCAAGCTGGGTACTCTTCTTAGGGAAGGACAGTGACTAAGTGGCAGCATTAGGGTAATAATTTTGAATCCCAACCATGGCAATACTTGCCTGTAGTTTGTATGTTATCCATGTACCTGAGTGGGTTTCCTTCCACACTCCAAAGACATGATAGTAGGTAAATTGTCCCTAGTATGTGTATGTATGAATGTGAGTTAGGGACCTTAGATTAAATGTTTCTTGGGGGCAGGTACTGATGTGAATGTACAATGCACATACTATATACAGTATATGTAAAGAGCTGTGAAAATTGTCAGCGCTATATAAGTACCTTCAATAAATAAACAAGAATGAAGTCCTAGGCCTCAAAATCACATTGTCCCTATGCAAAGTTAAATAATTATTTGTAGGGCCGGCTGTAGGGGGTTGCTGGGGTGGGCTGTGACCCCCAGATTTTAGTTGTACCCCCCAATGATCAGTAATCCAGTGTGATTGGGGACAATTGATGTAAAGGAGCACACTGATGTGCTGCAGACAGTTGATATAAGGAGGCACTCTGATTGGGACAACCCATTTAGGGGTCACTGTGATGGGGATTCCTGATGTAAAGGGGTACTCTGATGGGGGCAGTTGATGTAAGGGGGCCATCTGATGAAAGTTATCACTCTGAAGGAGACCCTGATGTAAGGGGGACTTTGGTGGGAAACTTGATTTAAGGGGGGGCTCTGATGTAAGGGGGCACTCTAATGGGGACCCTGATGTCTAGTGGAACTCTGATGAGGACACATGATATCTAATACATACTAGTGTTTCCCAGGTCATGATACTGTGTGACATACTGTCAGTGACTCACACAGAGTTTTGACATTGAGCCCCCTGACTTTTTTACTGCACCCCCAGATGAGGTTCCTTGCAAAAAAGGCCACTATGTCAGATAATGGCATAAATTATGCAGCTGAAAACAAAAGGAATCTCTGAATACAAAGGCCCTATTAACTTAAAATAAAAATGCCAAAAATAAATGAAAACCCCAAAATACCACCTTGTGAAACAAAAAAATGTTTGTTGGTTGAATTGCAGGGGTGGCTTGTATATGAGAGCAGTGGAATGAATATCTTTAATGAGTTTAAAAATAAATCTTCTGTGAGGAAGGGAAAAACAGCTTCAGATCACACAGAGTAACAGTGAATTAACAGGGGGAGCTACATGGAGGATTCCCCGCACAAGAGAGAGAAAGACTAATAGTTTCTGAGACAATGGGCAGAATCCTGACTTTTGTTAATTCCTACCATTACTATTTTTTATGTTCTTATTTTTTTTAAATGTTATTTACAGTTTTTTTTTATCATTTTAATATACAGTATATATATATATATATATATATACTTTTTATTTATTTTTTTAATGGGGTTGCAAAGGGATTGTATACATACACTACTGGATGTCAAGGATGTACCAGTTGCTGAAAGTAGCCCAATATGCATTTGAGATACAAGCCTGCTCTTCTGCATGTGTGATATCAAAGAGGGCCTTTGGGGCAGGAGGGAAGATTTATGACTGCCTGAATTTTAACAACCTGGGCTGAGGATACGCAGTGTTTGGGTGCACAGTGTCCTTACATTTTAAAAAAAAAAAATTTCAAAGGATGCAGCAAGGTGCTGCAAAAAAAAAGAGAGCTCTGGAATGCCTGATGCATTATAATCTCCTCAAGATCAAAATTGTAATCTATAACAATAGCCAGCAGTAGGGCATTTTTAAGAAGGAAGAATAGTCTGAAATGGGCTAGAGACAAAGATGCAAGTGTTTTACTACAAACATTTAGAGGCAGCAGATGACACAGAAGTGTGAAATTGGCCAGCAGCAGGACAATTTAAATTAGCAAGGATAGACCCAATTTAATATGGATGAAAAGCACAGGTTGAGGTTTTACTACAAGAATGATGATACCCTTATCATTTCACTGATTGAAGTCAACATTAAAGTCCTCACTAGATAGTACCTGGTTCCTTATCGACGCTCAAAGTTCTTTCCAAACTCTTTGCTGCTTTGCTTTCAGGGATGTAACCTTCAAAGTACTATGTATCATGTATGGTGGGAATGTCCTTGATTTAAGGGCTTGTGGAGCAAAATCTTTACCTTGCTGAGACAAGTACAGAAGTCTAACTACAACAATTTCCTTGTACCACTCTCCTGAATGAACAACTTGAAAATATCTCCTGTGCTGTATGAAAATTTATATTTTTTTTAATGTTTATGCAGCTAAATTGACCAAAGCCTAATCATGGATAAAGGCTTTAGTTTCCCTATCTCAGGTTAGGCAGAAAGTCTCCTGGATCATGACCCATAAAAAGCTTGCCAGCATTTTGACTGATACTGCTAGGCGTTTTGAAAATGGCCATTGGCTCAATATACGCATTCTGAGCTTTGATCATGTCATGCTTAAAGACAGTAATTCTTGATTGGTTCTGTATATATTGTTAGTATTCCTCAATGCCAGTGCAATAGTTACATCCCAACCCAGCCAATAAAGATGGCCATAGATCCTGATCCTGGACGAAGCTGAGGAGAAGATGTCGCTGGCATGGAGGGAGCTCATGGACATCTGAACCCTGGAGAAAAGGAGAGTATAGTTTTGCTTTATTGCTCTGTGATAATGTAGTAGGTCTTACTTCCATAGTATAACAGGGACAGGTATTTCTGTTTCTAGAATAACCTAGCAAAATGGGTAATTCAACGTCAAAACTGAGCCACTAAAAAGCACTTGTGATGTAAAATGCAATATATTTATTATTTTATATTTTGTCACTGAATTAATTCTTTTTTGTTTAATCTATATTTTATTTATAATGTTGAAAGAAATAGTCAAACCATTAAAAATGCCGCTATGGTAACACAGGATTCCCTTGTTATAGTTCACAGAATATAAAAAGCAACATGTATCAGAGAGATAAAGCGCTAGGAGTCACAGAGATGGGACGTTTGAATTACTGAATTACTGATTCATTCTTGTGCGGAGAAGCTGGGTTAGAGGGAAGATCGCTGTAAGTAACACATAGCATGAATACGAAGGAGGAAAGCTTTTAGGCAAATTATGAAAGAACAGAACAGGCCTTTGGGGAATTATTTCAAGACATTAGGCACAAATGACAAGGAAATGGAGGATATATTAAACATTATTTTGCATCTGTCCTAGTTAATAGAAATCAATCTGCCTCAGTTAACAGAGTATACAGCAAAGCACTTCAATGACCAGATAGTTGATAAAAAAAAATATTTAAGCTGGGGTTTTCCGTGGAAGTTTGAAAAATACTTTTTACTGGTTTGTATTGGACATATTATTATTATTATACAGTATTTATAAAGCGCCAATGGTTCGCTCAGCGCTGTACATTACAAAGGGGGACAGAACATGTGACAGAACAATACCAATACAATGCAAAACATGAGGGGATCAAGGGCCCTGCTCTTTCGAGCTTACAATCTAGGAGGGAGGGGGTAGTGGTACAGGAGGAGATAGCTGTGGGGGATGGAGTGGTAGGAGCGTGGAGGAGGTCGGCAGGTTAGCAGGGGGTGGGGTAGTCTTCCCTGAAGAGATGGGTTTTCAGGGTGCGCCTAAAGGAAAGGAGAGTAGGTGATAATCTGATGGGTTGGGGCAGGGAGTTCCAGAGGATGGGTGACACCCTGGAGAAGTCCTGGAGGCAGGCATGGGAGGAGGAGACCAGGGAACTAGAGAGAAGGAGCACTTGTGAGGAGCGGAGTGTGCGTGCTGGGCGGTACTTGGATATTAGGTCAGTGATGTAGTTCGGGGCAGTATGGTGGACAGCTTTGTACGTCAGTGTTAGGATTTTGAATTTGATCCGTTGCGCAATCGGAAGCCACTGGAGGGATTGGCAGAGGGGGGTGGCGGAGATGGAATTATTTATAGGCCTTTTGCTATTAAGTCAAAGAGTGAGGTGTAGTAGGCTAGAGAAAAAAAAACAGAAGACCTTTTTCACTTTTCTGAACGTGCAAATCTAAATAGAAGTGAAATGTGACTGGATTCCATGGGTTATTGGTTTCATGAAGCCTCAATTCAAAAACGTCCATCCAATGTTCTGTTTATCAGCCAGAAGTGAACAAAAGGAGCCCTGTGTAGCTTGAGAATTAATCCCAGTTGAAGCTTACATGGGCTGAGGACTCTTTCCCCATCCCAATGTGACATTTCTGGGCTAATCACAAAGCATCAGTGCCACCTCATGAGATAAGGGACGTGCGTAGGCAGGTGCCTATAAGAGAGTTAATGTGTTTTTCTTTTTGCGTTCCTGTTTTTCCTGTTCTCATATAATTGGGTCAGCCAGGTGCAAAATGTTACAATGTCCTAATGTTACACTGTATCCCTAAGTTGACCTGTGAGGGTGACGGAGCTGGAAGGGTTAACGTTTTTCCAGCCATTTTTAACAAGGTTACCACTCCCTACAGGTTATACCATATAAAAAGGGCTTACTAAAATGTCCTAAGAGAGTTCCTGCGGAATTACTGACAAAATGTAGCTTTTCCTCTGCTGGAGTAGATCACCCCCTGGGGAAAGGGGGTGGTGGAAGCAAAGTCGGAAAGGGGGTGGTGGAAGCAAAGTCGGGGTCCTGTTGGCCCTTATGGACTGCCTTTGTGGATTATTGCCAAATTATGGACTCTAAGGGATTTGCACTACCACTTGTGGATTATTGACTAAATGGACTTTTGCCTTGCAAGGATTGCTTTATGGACTTTGCTACAGTTGCCTAAGGAACAGTCACTTTATAAAGCACTCTGCAGTCTCTTGAAGGGGTGCATGCACAGTGTATCAAAAGAACAGGGCTTACATCTTGGGAACTAAGTTAGAGAAGATACAATACATGGGTCTAGCATACAAAGTGCTATCCAAGGGAAGCTCATTCGTTGTTGTCAATGACTACAGTGTCTGTGTCACATGCAAATCAGCCAGGAGATGGGTGACATGGCAAAAAGGTGACGGGACTGTGGTAGTGAAGGGGGGTAAAGTGCTTGCCACCTTCACTTGTGGCTGGTTCCACACTTTTTGGGCCCACATCCATGGCACAGAGTACCTAGGGACCCAGCCTGGAGTCACAGGAGAGAGAGATGTAGAGAGGAGAAGAGAGCAAGCATGGAGAACGGAGAGAGAGTTTCATATCCAGTAGCAACACTGGATTAGTCACTGAGAGAGAAGTGACATGTATTGCTGGATTGGTGGAGACTGGTACAGGCCCTGAGATACCAGTTCCTAAATGCTGCATACCTGAGAAAGTGGTTTTCTCTAACAAAGAGTGTGTCTGCAGTGTTCAAGCGCCAAAAGTGTAAAGAAGTCAGCCATGGATTACAAAGAGTTAACTGTGTGAGTTGTTGTCTGTCTCTAAGTCTGGAGGTGTGTCCTAATGTTGATTTCACGTGACCGCAACTCCTGGTTAGTGTTTAGGCATTAGCAAGTGCAGTTCCACAGTGTTCCCAATAGGGCGCCTTAAGCCCCACCCACAAGTGGTGTACAGCAACTTCATACCCAAAAGTACAACTTAATCCTTTCATCTTACTGGAGAGGGAGCAAAGAGAAGATGGTTATAGAATGCTACAGAGACAGGCTTTAAAACGCAGGTGTCAAACTGCGGTCCTTGTCTGCTGAGTTACTACAAATCTCATCACACATCTGACTTAGGGAATCATGCTTGTAACTGTCAGCCTTGCAATGCCTTATGGGATTTGTTGTTATGCAACAGCTGGAGGGCTGCAGTTTGACACCCCTGCTTTATTCTGCATAGGACAAGATGGTACACACATACATACACATACATACACAAACATACATACACACTCACACACACGTAGGGTTATACCTTGTAGTATACTCTATTAGAGATGAGCGAATTATTCAAAAATTCGATTCGGCTGATTCGCCGAATTTGCGGAATAAATTTGATTTGATGCAAATTTATTCGCTGCGAATTTAACTTATTAAAAGGGTTTCTAGGCTTCAGAGAGCCTTTATATTAGTGCAGAACACTGTACCTTTAATTTAAATGCCCTTGGAGTCTGCTGGGGAAGAGAAATAATACTGTCAGTCAGTATGACATGCAGATGAGTGCCGTCGATCTTAGAATCACCGCACACTTCACTCATTTGGGCAGTCACGGGGCCAAAACCAGAGTGTGGAGCCACAGTGTGGCGGTGGAGGCAGCAGCAATGGGAGGCCATACAGCACCCTATGACAAAATGGAACCCACCAGCAGTGTGAGGAGACCTGAAAGTGGCACATGGCAGAGTGTGGCGATGGAGACAGCAGCAATGGGAGGCCGTACAGGGACCCATGACACACTCTGGACCTGGCAGCAGCATGAGGAGGCGGTACAGGGGCCCATGACAGATTACAGGCCTGGCAGCAGCATGAGGAGTCGGTACGGGGGCCCATGGCAGATTACGGGCCTGGCAGCAGCAATGGGAGGCCATACAGCACCCTATGACAAAATGGAACCCACCAGCAGTGTGAGGAGACCTGAAAGTGGCACATGGCAGAGTGTGGCGATGGAGACAGCAGCAATGGGAGGCTGTACAGGGACCCATGACACACTCTGGACCTGGCAGCAGCATGAGGAGGCGGTACAGGGGCCCATGACAGATTACGGGCCTGGCAGCAGCATGAGGAGGCAGTACAGGGGCCCATGGCAGAGTGGCGAAGCGTAAGCAGCTTAAATTGAAGGCCATACAGAGGCCTATGTTAAAAAGTCCCCCCAGCAGCAGTGTGGGGAGACGACTATCAAGAGTCCAATGGCAGAGTGGCGGAGCGGAAGCAGCTTCAATTGAAGGCCAATAGTGGTTGTGAAGCAGAAAGTCAGTTTATTGTACACAATCGGTCAATTGCAGCTTGCCGTTGGCTGGAAACTGTACGTTTGTGTCACTGGAATGCACTAATCACCCAAAAAATATTACCGCCAGCCGGCGTGTAAATGGATTTAACTCTTTGAACGTACAATAGTGGTTGTGAAGCAAAAAGTCAGTTTATTTTGCACAATCGGCAAACTGCAGCACCAACTGTGCACGACAGCCACCAAAAAAAAAAGGGTGTATGTCACTTTAAATTTTCGATTCTTTGATAGCTGTGGCCCTAAGTAACGATTCTGTGTCCCTGAGTAACGATTCTGTGTCCCTGAGTAACGATTCTGTGTCCCTGAGTAACAATTCTGTGTCCCTGAGTAACAATTCTGTGTCCCTGAGTAACGATTCTGTGTCCCTGAGTAACGATTCTGTGGCCCTAAAGTCTCTGTGGCCCTAATGCAGGCCATAGAGGGGTCGAAAATCGGCCGATTTTTCGGCCGAAAATAAAATCGGCCGATTTTCGGATCGTTAGTGGGCTATTTGGTCGGCCGTTTTTCGTTATTTTGGCCGTTTTTTTTTTCTGTAAAGTTGGAAAAAAAATCGGCCGATTTTGCCGATCGGCCGATTTTCGCGGCAATAGTGGGCAAATCGGACGATTTTTTGCCGATAAAAAATCTGCGCATGAGCAGTGACCTGCAAGAGGAAGACAAAAAGAAGAAAAAGAAGAAGAGGATGAAGAAGAAGAAGAAGAGGAAGAAGAGGATGAAAAAGAAGAGGATGAGGAAGAGGAAGAAGAAGAAGAAGAAGAAGAGGATGAGGATGAAGAAGAAGAAGAAGAAGAAGAGGATGAGGATGAGGAAGAAGAAGAAGAAGAAGAGGAGGATGAAGATGAAGAAGAAGAAGAAGAAGAGGATGAGGATGAGGAAGAAGAAGAAGAAGGAGAAGAAGAGGATGAGGATGAAGAAGAAGAAGAAGAGGGTGAGGATGAAGAAGAAGAAGAGGATGATGGTGAGGAAGAAGAAGAAGAAGAAGAAGAAGAGGATGAGGATGATGATGAAGAAGAAGAGGAGGATGAGGATGAAGAAGAAGAAGAAGAAGAGGATGAGGATGAAGAAGAAGAAGAAGAAGAAGAAGAAGAAGAGGATGAGGAAGAAGAAGAAGAAGAAGAGGATGAGGATGAAGAAGAAGAAGAAGAGGATGAGGATGAAGAAGAAGAAGATGAGGATGAAGAAGAAGAAGAAGAAGAAGAAGAGGATGAGGATGAAGAAGAAGAAGAATAATAAGAAGAGGATGAGGATGAGGAAGAAGAAGAAGAAGAAGAAGAAGAAGAAGCGGATGAGGATGAAGAAGAAGAAGAATAAGAAGAGGATGAGGATGAAGAAGAGGATGAGGATGAAGAAGAAGAAGAAGAAGCGGATGAGGATGAAGAAGAAGAAGATGAGAATGAAGAAGAAGAAGAAGAAGAAGAAGAAGAAGAGGATGAGGATGAAGAAGAAGAAGAAGAAGAGGATGAGGATGAGGAAGAAGAAGAAGAAGAGGATGAGGATGAAGAAGAAGAGGATGATGATGATGAAGAAGAAGAGGATGAAGAAGAGGATGAGGATGAGGATGATGATGAAGAAGAAGAAGAGGATGAGGATGAGGAAGAAGAAGAAGAAGAAGAAGAAGAAGAAGAGGATGAGGATGAGGATGAAGAAGAAGAAGAAGAAGAAGAAGAGGATGAGGATGAAGAAGAAGAAGAAGAAGAAGAAGAGGATGAGGATGATGAAGAAGAAGAGGATGAGGATGAAGAAGAAGAGGATGAGGATGAAGAAGAAGAGAATGAGGATGAAGAAGAGGATGAGGATGAAGAAGAAGAAGAAGAGGAAGAGGATGAGGATGAAGAAGAAGAAGAAGAAGAAGAGGATGAGGATGAAGAAGAAGAAGAAGAAGAAGAGGATGAGGATGATGAAGAAGAAGAAGAAGTAGGATGAAAATAAGAAAAATTCCATTCCAGCAAAAAGTGTATCTGCAGAGAGCTCCGCTATTTCTGACAGTTCTCTGACAGTTCCTTCACATTTACAGCGGTTGAAACATTGTATCTATTTGTTTCCGAATAAAAACATCTGTATCCTAAATGGAAACAAATAGATACAATGTTTCAACCGCTGTAAATGTGAAGGAACTGTCAGAGAACTGTCAGAAATAGCGGAGCTCTCTGCAGGGACACTTTTTGCCGGCTGTAGAAGGGATGAAAATCGGCCGATCAGGGAAAATTCGATTCGTGCATCCGAAGTTTGCTAATTTTTGGATTCGGCGCGAATCGAATTTTTCCTAATATTCGAAACGAATTCCACTTCGCCAAGTTCGATTCGCTCATCTCTATACTCTATAGGCCACTTTACACACTCGGTGTAGAGTTATTCACCTTGAGGTCATCACAGAGGACAAGGGGGCACTCTTTACATCTGGAACAAAAGACATTTAATCTCCAAATACAGAAAGGTTTCTTCACAGTGAGAGTTGTGAAAATGTGGAATAGACTCCCTCAAGAGTTGGTTCTGGCCAGCTCAGTGGATTGCTTTAAAAAAGTCCTGGATTCTTTCTAGGATACACAGAATATAACTGGTTACTGATATTTATAGGTAAAGTTGATCCAGGGAATATCCAATAGCCTCTTGGGGGATCAGGAAGGAATTTTTTTCCCCTGCATGAGCAAATTGGATCGTGCTTTGCTGGGTTTTTTTTTTGCCTTCCTCTGGATCAACTGTGGCTGTAGGATTACAACTTTTTTTTATGGTTGAACTGGATGGACTTTTGTCTTTTTTCAGCAAGACTAACTATGTAACTATGTAAGCCTCATTCAGCTGTAGGCATCTGGTTCATAGGTATTAAAGCAATAGATGTTGCTGTGAGCTTTTTGTTTTCTGTCCCATGACCATGTAGACTAACCTTAGTTCTTTTGTAAGGTCTTCAGTAAAGGAGTGCTGTTCAGTTCATAGTTCCAGTGTCTTCAGTTGCCCTGGCAAAATTCCCACATCAAGACATCCCAATAGAGTGCAGTAAGATGCTGCACACAGTCTGAGGTTCAGTATACTAAACTAACGTGCCATAATTGTAAAAATAGGCCACAGAAAAGGTCAGAAAATGTTACAGAATTGTTTTGGACAGTTCTTAATTTTTAACCAAATTCCTTTGTTATTAATGTGTCAGGAACATGTTATCAGCCATCAGACTAAGATTTTTGTTTGGCTAATAAATGTGTGCATAGGCATAAGCATAGAAGACACATTGCTCATTTTCCTGCACGTATGAGAACTCGCGCATGCACAATGCACTTGCACGTGCACACAAATGTGCGTGCACTGCTGACAAGAGGCCTATTTAAACTTGAATCCTGCACTAGTCCTATGTTGTATGGTCTTCAGCCTTATACTTGTGATCCAGTCCTGATGTGCATCCATGTTCCTGTTACTAACCTGGCTTCTATTCTAACCTTGTTTTTCGACTACCTGCTCATGTGTCATGTACCTGATAGAAGTCTGAATTGATGAGGTCAGCCTCTCTTGTATCTCCAACCCAGGCTCCACTGAAGGTGAAACAGATGGTGCCAAGGGGCAGGAGGAACACGAGTGCCTGTGGATATTGATTGTGGAACTTGCGGATGGTGATGGGCATCCAGTCAGGAACAGAGTTGATGCCAGGATGGCCAGCTGGGGTTAAAGACGCATTCCACTGGAACTGCAAGATCTGTGTACGTGGCTTGCCGGAACTTCTGATAAGCGTGAGGCCAGAACACAGCGTGACAACTGGAGTTGATGCAGGCACTTGGCAGGACTGTAGAGCCAAAACTGGAGCCAGAAGCGCAGTCAGAGTAATAGCCAGGGTCAGCAACGAGCAGGCGATGAGGTACCAAAACATCAGACAGGGACGTGGTCAGGAGGAAGCCAGAATCTGAAACCGATGAGCAGAAGCATAAACAGGATCCAAGAGCAGGTCAATGGCAAGCCGGGTCAGTAACTGATACACACAGGATACAGCAGGAAACAGGAAGTTAGCTGAAGACCAGTCAGCACTGACAGAGAGTAAGAGCTTCCTTTAAATAGCCTGGCGCCAGAAACAGTGCGCACGCTCCCGCTTGTGTGCACTCGTGTGCGCACATTCTTGCATGCATACTTGAGCCTATGCTTATTTCTAATAGCCAGTTGCTGTACAGGAATTCCCTTACATCATGTTTGCTGTCTGCCTCTGCTACCGACCCTGGTCCAGACTACTGACCATGTTTCTGCCTGATGATTCTGTACCACGCTGCCTTATTGTTCCCGACCTCTGCCTGTTCCTGACTCTGATTCTGTGTACATCCCACCATACGTGAACTGAACTTAGTGCTATGACAATGCATCACCAGCTGTATCTCTGCCCTTCAGACACCAGTGCTCACAAGTTCCTGTTTACAGTGGCTACACCTTGGCACTCATGCACTTCTTTCACCCCTGCAGTCTCTGTCTCTGTCTCACTATCCAGGACTGCTTGGAAGGGAACTGTGCAAGAGGCCACCCTCATCATCTCAGGCTCCACATACAGGCATGTGACATAATGACTGTAACAATAATGAAATCTGAAGAACTCCAAATCAAGGAAGGAGAGAAAGAAGTCATACGCCATTTTTCCAAAATCCATAAGTCAGCGACAAATTGCCAGATTCAAGCAGACTATAATACATTTGATTAAACTACCTAACAGAACATGGTAAAAATTAGGACAGTTCCAAAAAGTAAAAGTAAAAGTTTTTTGTTAATGTTGGATCAAGTAACGGAGGTTTATAACCCCTGTCAGTTTTTGTTGCTCTCTGTATTCCATTGGGGAGATTTCCCTTCACTTCCCGTCAATGTCCCATAACCAAAACAGAAAGTGAGGGGACATCCCTCCAAATTGAGGGAATCCTTTGCTGTCATCAGAACTAGTGTGCCCATTGGAATATTTCCCTTCTTTTCCTGTTCTGGTGACAAACCTAAAATTTGGGATTTTTCTTTTACTTTTGTTGAAAACAGAGTGGGTGAATCTAACCCCTAACTGGGGAATGGACAGAGATAAGAACCTGACAGGTATTCTAACCCCTTTTCACTCTCCATCTAAAGTTAAAAAAAAGGTTTTGTCTTTATTTATACTTTAAGAAAGACTGCTAATGGCCCCTGTAAGATTTTCTTTAAAATGTCTAGCAGACACTTTTAATTAGGTGTGTCATAAAAGCACCTTAAAAGACCCTAATGCCAGTCATAAATAGTTTAGCAGGCAGTTAAGGAAATCCACACCTTTGTCTAAGTTTGTTAACTGCCAGCTTTTAAAATCCAGTCATATTCTGTAAATCCTGATCTGAAAAAAAATTATTAATAATTTATCTACACACATAAAAGAAAATAACAGTCTCTTAATGTAGAACTAAAGGAAACATGTTTTTTTTTTTTGTTTTGGGTAGAATGGAGATAGATTACACCACCTGTTGGTTTGTATTGCTGTCTGTAACCCCAATTGCTGTCTTGCTTACCATTATAAAAAAAAAAAGTAAAAGAAAATCCCACATTTTGGGTTTTCCACAGAACAGCAATAGAGGGTATATCTTCCAATGTGGGCACGCACTAGTTCTGGTGACCTGGGGGTTCCAATGGATGCCCTTAATTTGGGAATCCTGTTTTGGCTATGGGACAGGAAGGAAACCACACTGATCGGTAGATCTTTATTTCAATATTCTTCTGTTCTGCACTGCACTTGTCACATGCCTGATGAAGGGGTCTTGCAGGGCTCCGAAACATCACTTTTTGTGCCCATTATGTGATATTTTAATAAAGCTTTGGACCTGCTCTGGAGATACTGGCTGGCGACATACAATTTTTCTTGCTTATAAAGTAAAGGTATATATCCCCAATCGGAGACACATGGCAAATAAAACCGACAGGAGTTATAACCCTTCCTTACTTTATCTAGAATGCAAAAAAATACATAAAAAAAGGTTTGCCTATAGTTATACTTTAAACATCTTACATACCTCTACTGTAATGTGCAGCAGGCATATTAGTCACATGATATCTTTTAAAAAGAATAACATAAGATTAATATGGCTGATGTCTATCAAATTGCAATTTCATACTACGCAATAATATGTTGGTTGTTGGACCATAAACCACGGTCATTTGAACACCCTTCATGGAAACTCTGCACAAATGCTAAGAGGCATCTCTGAGGGCCAGTGACTCAGAAGTGGACATACGCTACAGTGAATTGGCCTCTGCCCAAACCAAAGACCAGATTAACTTTGCTAAATACTTTTCATTTGTAATCTCATTGTATATATTATGTTGCTTATTTTTGTAATATGCATTTTTTAAATTTTTTCTTGCATCATTTTGCCTTTTCTTTCAGTAAAATAACATTTAAAAATCTTTAAGCTGATGTTTTAAATGCTCTAAATGAACACTTAAAGAATCCTTGCCTTTTTAAAGAATTGTTACAGCGGATACTGTGAACATTGCTGATTTTGTTAAAACATGTGGTGGTAGCTATGGTTTGTGTGTAGAGGGTTACGAACCTGTTTCACTAATTCATTTTGTTTTGAATTGTATCGTGTGCACTATCTCCTTCCATTTTGTAAAGCACTACACAAACTGAACCCTCATTCTGAGTCTGCTGGTGCTTAAATTGTTGTCCTAGGAGCTGGAAAATCTTTGTGTTGGGTGAGCCTGGGAGTGCCATTGCCACAATGACAATTGTAGGCACCTGAAAATATACAAAAATGTGTTTATTGTTCATGAATTTTTCTTGGCCTGCATTACCAGATGTACGGGAAGGTTGTTTCTTTTGCTGAGACTGTTTGAACTAAAGGGTATTTTTCCCATCTCAGAAGGTTAAAATGCATGTTACAAACATTCCCTATGATGTGTCATAAGGGGGTAAGTACATACCAATCTTAATATACTAGCCTCATAATGTGTTTGTATGTGTGGGTATGCGTGTGCATGTATGTATGTAGACTGATGTAGCACCCTCCTTTATCTTTTGGCTTTTTTGTAATCAAAGAAGCAACAATTGTTTGGTCTGGTCTGTTTAAGGTCTCACAGGCTGGAAGATTGGTTGCTTCCCCTCTGCATCTGGAAGAAGCTTCCAGAGAATAGGGTGGGGCATTAAAATCACTCACTTTAACAGGTTCTGACCAATCCCTGGAGGGGAAGTTTCCAGAAGCAGACAAAAGTGTGAATAAATAGTCTCCAGGAGGATTACAGAGATGCAGGGGCTGCTGCTGCCAGGCAGCTCATGGACTCAACAACTGCTCAAGGAGGTTTCAGAGGTGCTAGGATCAAAGGCTCAGATGGACTTTGCTCCCAGCTGACTGCAGAACCACATCACAATGGATCCAGTCTTAAGGGGTGCCATCTCACTCACTGGGTTGCAGGCTGGGTGTGGAAAAAAAATTCACTGCAAACAGTAATTTGCACAGAGCAGCCCTAATCTTCCTTTTGTCTTGTTCCCTGCCGGCTCTCCTGAACCCTCCCCCCTGTCAAATACCAAGCAAGCAACTTGCTCTGGGGGCATTCATGTGTACTCTGTCCTAAGCCAGCTCTGTTTGTCCACTGACACACAAACTGTGGTTCAGCCCCATTCCAGCCCACCCCCTACTTTCTCCCCATTGGCTGTGATTGACAGCAGCAGGAGCCAATGGCTCACACTGCTGCCTCCCTGTCAAATGAGGAGAGATAGAGCTGAGAGAGCCACTGCTCTCATATACATTGCTGGATCAAGATCAATCTCAGGTAAATATTTAGAGGGGCTGGGGAGAGCTGCATGCAGAAGTTTGTTTTACCTTAATGCTTAAAATGCATTAAAGTGATTCTAAAAGCTTATTTTTTTTTAAGAAAAATGACAAACATGTCTATACTTATCTGCTGTGTGTAGTGGTTTTGCACAGAGCAGCCCGGATCCTCCTCTTCTCAGGTTCCCCTCCGACACTCCTGGCCCCTCCCTCCTGTTAGGTGCCCCCACACCAAGCAGCTTGCTATGGGAGCGCCCGCTGCTCCAGGGGTCCCTTCCGCCCTCTCTGTCTTCTCATTGGCTTTGATTGACAGCATTGGGAGCCAATGGCTTCTGCTTCTGTCTCAGCCAATGAGAAGAGGGAGTCCCGGGATAGCTGAGACTGTAGTGCACATCGCTGGATCGAGAGGGGACTTAGGTGAGTATTAGGAGGGGCTAGGGGGGATGCTGCACAGAGGTTTTTTACCTTCATGCATAGAATGCCTGAAGATAAAAAAAACCTTGAGCATTCACAACCACTTTAGGTTAAAAAAAAAACCCTTCTGCCTTTAGAACCACTTGGGACATACTTTTATTGGTGTTGGTACAGTTCTGATTGCAGACATAGTTCCAGTTGTAGAGAAGCTACATATTCCACCGTATCAATTCTTTGTTTTAGCGAGAGAGGTATCAACGTCGTGGAAGGTGAGGTTTTTTTTTAGCATTTTTTCAGAGAACCTGTCCTTAGAGAGTTGCTGTAAATGAGAGGATTACAAGTGTGGCACAGGCCTTCTGTTTAACCTCCTGTGTTTTTGAGAACTTTCTTCCAGTTTACGTATGTAGGTGAGTGCAGCATTGTGCCACAGCAGTAAACACACAGAGTCTATTTGCAGGAACAGAACTAATGTAATGTTCAGTAATTCAGCAAATCACAACAGGCCTAGTGGGAAGGCGCCTGACTGGGAATACTCACGAAATATGACATCTGTGTGTAGTGGAACAGTTCTCAGATGTACTGAAGGCGTCTGTCTTGAGGAGCAGAGTGTGTCCTGGCCAGTCAAGACCCAAGCAGGGAGGTTTCCAGGAAGGATGGCATGTTCCTATCCTTTCCATACCTGTCTAGAACCTCTCCCTAATGCTGTTCACTGTCCCTGTCAAATGGGTAACCTGCCCCTACATTACCCACATGTAAAATGTGCGCCAATCCCAGGACCCAGGATCTTAAATAGACTCTGCCTGACTTAAGTTGGCTGCCAGAGTCACATGTGCTGCCAGCATCCAACCAGATCACTGCCCCAGTGGCTCAGGTAATCATAGAAGACCCATATTCTTCCTTACTTCCTCTCCCTTCACAATGCTGCACAACCTGCACTGGAGAAAGTAGTCTGCACCTGCCTACACATAGAACATTGCATGAGTTAGGTAGTGTGTTGTGGTGGTGATGAAAAGTAGATGGCCTAGTGGAAAAAAATTTATATACCTGTCTCTGTAAAAAGCCCAGAATACTCATAAAAATGTGCAATATGCGTACACATTTAGGGTCTACCTTACCAGAGGGGGAAGTTCTTAAATGTATAGCTTCTCGCTATTACCCCCCCCCCCCCCTCCATACACACACACACATGCACACTGCAAAGACTCATGATATGGTGCACCTAAGGCTGGCCATACATTATATAATTTTCTTGTACAGTTTTCATTTAGATTTACCTAAACCATATAATATGAGGTCAAATCAAAACACTTTCAATTTGTATGCAATCAGACAGGCCAATGCACAGCATAATTGAAGGTAAATCTAAAGGAATTTGAACAAGAAAATTGTATAATATATGGCCAGCTTAATATGGATTGATTTACCAAAAGGCACATTCTGTAGACTGTACAGAAGAAGTTTCCTCAGAGCTTGCCCATGACATGATGGGAGTCAGCAGAGCTTCGCCTCATTCACTAAGGTTTGAAAGTAAAACCATCTAGTTGCCTTTAGTAAGTCAACCCTTACTAAACGTTAGCCTTTAGTAAGTCAACCCTTACTAGAGTCTAAACATTTTTCGTTGGTATGCATTCAGTAAACTGAAATTTGACTAACTCCTAGGAATCCTGCATGTACTGCACTTTGTAGATTATCTCTGCTTTTTGAAGTCCCCTGTTGACCAAACCAGTATTATGTTATCAGAAGCACATTCAGACTCTAAGTATGTTCACTAAGAGCAGACACAATTTTTCACTTCCCCCCTCCACCCCCATTTTTTTTATATATTTCCACTCAGCGGGAAAATTGTTGATATTGATACATGTCCCTCTTTGATAGTTTTTCATGTTGGGCTCTGCAACATTTTGCTATATATCCCCTTAAGTGCTTTTGTTTATGAGCGCCTAAATATAGAGAGGGCATGTTATTATACAGCGTGTATCCTTTTGCCGCGTACGTGGGATGTCTGCCAATGGCATGAGGCTTAATTTCTTTTCTTGCGTACAATTTTAAAGCAGGAATGCTGACAGCTCATGAAACACTGTTTCCCCAGGTGAAACTGCGATAACAATAAAGAAGGTTTCCATCCAAGAAAACAGCAAAAAGAATACAGACGCTAGTGCAGAAAGGGTTAGACCTAGCTGGAAGATGTCACAGCCGGCTGTCTCCAAACAGATGTTCAATTGTTTGTGGGATGCAGTTTAATTGTTGGATAACGTTCCAGCACTAGGGGGATAAAAAAAGAAAAAAAAAAGAGAGAGAGAAGAACTCCCGATCTGCAGCTGCAGTAAATGCCAGCTTTAAAACAAGGCGTATTCTTAAACCATGGCTCCGGGGGAACTGCCTGAGCAGGAAATCTCAGCCAAGGCTTGCATTAATAGCACTTTGAAGTTTTGGAAATGAATCGCTGCAATTTTAAAACATCTTGTTTTATTTCAAGGCTTTACGAGTTTATTTAAAACAAGCGTATTCCTTTAGGGCACCCTCCAAAACCAGACTTATCAGCCTGGGCCAAAAGAAGTAATAGGTCTTTTTTTCTAAGTCCTTTTAGCAATAAAATAACAGAGAAAGGCTGATATTATTTATTAAAGGTAATCTGTCCCCAAAAGGGCAGTTGGTCATGCAGAGGTTCACTAATAGGGATCAAGTGAATCATACGTTTTTAAATGCATGAATATCCAGGCAGTAAGGATTAAGAGATTGCAAGATTCTTTGCTCATTTCTAATTTATTAGATATACTGTATATTAGATCACATATTTTTATTATTAGATATATGTTAGATAACATATGAGATAATATGTTTCTGAATAGGGATTTGTGAGTTAAATTGATGAAAATGCATCTGATTCACTTGTCACTGGTCAGTCAATACCTGACCTTTAAAATACCAAATAAATAAAGTTAGGTATGGCATTTCTGGTGACAGAATAGAAGTTGTAAATCATTTTAATCTCCTAGGCTCTCTCATAAACAAGGAAGCAACCAGCAGTGATGAAATATTCTGCAGAATTGCATTTGGCAGCTATACAATGAAGACTCTCAACAAAGTTTTCAAATGCAAAGACATTACACTGAAAATAGACTTTTCTATGCTGTCATTTTCTCAGTTGTCAGTTACGGCTGTGAGAGCTGGACACCACGGAAACAGGATAAAAAGAAGGCTGACTCATTTGAATTTTGGTGCTGGAGAAGGATTTTATGTGTGCCGTGGACAGCCAATAGAAGTAAGAGATCGATTTTGGAATGGATCAAACTGGCTGTGTCACTAGGAGCTCAAACAATGAAGTTGTGACCAGGGGCAGACTGACAACTCATGGGGCCCCCGGGCAATAGGGGATCATGGGGCCCCTATATCCTTGCCCAAACTCAAAAAAGTCTATGAAAAAGGTACTAGGGGCATCTCATGGGGCCCCCTACTGACCCCGGGCTCTAAATGGTCAGTCCGACCCTGGTTGTGACTGGCCTATTTTGGTCACACTATCAGAAGAGAGAGATTACTGGAGAAGGTAATAATGTTTGGGAAGATCAAAGGGACCAGGCGAAGAGGGAGACCAACCAATAGGTGGTTGGACACACTGACTACAGTTGTGGAGATAACACTAGAGGATCTCACAAGACTAACACAAAACAGATTTCTTTTTAGAGCTCTTATTCATCAAGTCACTAGGGTTCAGACCAGGGGCGGACTGACCATTTGGAAACTCGGGCACTGCCCGAGGGCCGGGGGTCAGTAGGGGGCCCCATAAGATGCCCCTGGTACCTTTTTCATAGGCTTTTTTGAGTTTGGGCAAGGACACAGGGGCCCCATGATCCCCTATTGCCCGGGGGCCCCATGACTTTTCAGTCCACCCCTGGTTCAGACTCAAGTTGATGGCACTTAATAATAATAATAATTTTAATGGCATTTTAAAGTGAATCTGGAACAAAAATGAAAGTGGCAATTAAGAAAGTAATTACTTACCTCTACTGCTGCTTCACTGAAGAGAAATGATCATCCAAAGTCTCTTCAAAAACCAACACTGCTCCCCTGAAGTACTCAGTGGTTCCTCCTATCATCACCTAATTCATTACTGTGTCCTGTAGTGGCGTGGAGGTCAGTGGGAAGAACCACTGAGTGCAGTGGGAGATCGGGCAGTTATCACTCATGGAAGTGTCAGTTTCTGAAGAGTTTTCAGATGACAATTTCTCTCCATTAAAGTTTAGCGGAGGTATTTACCATCTTCTTTAAACAGAACACTTTTATTGTCATTTTCATTTTAGTAGCACTTTTTGAGTCACTTCCAAAGCTTTTTGTTAGACAAGGGGTGCTGGCTAATAGTGATGGGAAAATCTACTTGGGTTAAATCCAAGACAAGTTTGGCAAACATATCCAACAATTTGCAAATTGTGACTTTTAATGTGAGCTTCATTAAAGTCAAGAGGAGGAGAATCTTGAAAATCAATTATATCCATTTTCAAGGCTAATAGGCAAGATATTCTAAAACAAAGTGCTATGGAAGGTGGGCACTGCTAGGGGTAATAACTACCAATGCAAAAAAAATATTAAAAATACAGTTCAGCAGGGAGCAGCTCTTTTAATAAGTCTTAAAGGACAACATTAAAAATACACAATTACTTTAAATAATATGCTTAGGCATATCCTAACTGTGGAATGGCATACCTGTAGTTCTGTTTGTAAACAAAGTGGGCTGGGGATTCCCTTCATCTATACCAGACTATTATTCTAGACGTAGGTTGGGTATGGAGTTTAAGGGGGTACTGCATGCAACAAACATACCAGACCCTTATCTGAGCATGCACCCTGGTTGGCTACTTTGCGACTTGGGAAGAGTACCTTTCCAGAAGGGCTTCACTGATAAATCACCTTGCTCCCATTTTAATGAGGACAATAGCCTCTTCACCACATTCCTGTCTGAGTGGATGTAAGAATCTGAAGGGAGGACTTATCAGAATATTTAAAATAATAAGCCCCCCCAAATATCTGCCCTCCCCTCTTTATGAATAAGAAAGGGGTATATAGCACCCCTTGTTACTCATTCACAAAAAAAAGAATTAAGTGGTAAATAAACACATCACACGTTCAATATTTTGTCCTTTATTAAACAAAAAAACATGGTGTAATTCAGTCATCAGTCATGTCATTTAGCCATGTTGATCCACATCAATCACAATGATACCCACTGAAAAAGACACCAGTTGGGTGTGTGAAGGGTGTGGCGTCAGACCCCCAGCCCTTCTCACCAACTCGTGACCGAAGGACTAGCCAATCTAAAACCGCGCTGTCACGTGCATAACAATGCCACGCTCAGCTACATCTTGCACAAAGGTTTTCCAGCTCACTGGACCACAATCTACGTGCCGCAGCCTGAGAGCGATTGTTACTGGGTCAGGTTAATTACGCAATTAACCCTTCATACTGCCACCACCGCCTTTTTGTATGGAGAAGGAGGAAACTCGCCAATCTTAGCAGTAGCACTATGATGTTTGAATAAACGTCTGTATACACACTGTCACCGCAGGCAGATGTATGCAGAAGTTTAAAACACACAGTAGCGCTCTTCAGAGACAGAGATTCTTAGTTTGCATTACAGAGCTTTAGAAACAGTTCAACACTTTTCAGAAAATAGGATTTATTACTAAAAAGGTCAAAATAGTGCAATAAAAATATTTACAGAAAAGGATGTAGCCAATATATATATATATATAAATACAGAGAGCAATAACACAGCAGCGAGATAACAGAAAGATGTTTAGAGAGGTAGAATACTTGCCAGGGTACTGTGTTTAAGCAGATTCAAGGGTCCTGAGCAAAAGGGTACCGTTTCTCCGAAAGTTGGTTCCTGTTGTTAAACAAGAGAAATCTCGTCATCTTCCTTCCCCAGGCATAACAGCCTTTCTCTAGGAACCCAGCAGGGTGTTTCCTTAAAGCAGAGAACCAATCGCCTCATTTGGGGAGGGGTGTTTAGGCGGGGAACTCAGGCTATGACCGAATCCCTCGCAGTTTATATCATGGTCAATAACCTTCCATAGGTACATGTAGCATCCTATCCACTGGTAGGATAATATGCAGAATGATATTCTGAACGTCCAGATACCAGATATGACATATCTGCTTGGGACGGTTAAGGAGATATCGCTTTCTGCTCTCGGGTAAATGTAATCTAGGGGTGTAAGGTATCAGGTGACTCACAGTAAACTGACCAATCTGAATATATGTTTTGTGTTATTGTATGTATTTCCTATGAGAAGTTATGAAAGTGTATGAAAAGTGGTTTCCCAAATGAGATATATGTTTTACTGCTATTTCGGAATGCTTTTCAAGTCCAGTGACTGACGGGTTTATAGCTTTACGATCAGCTTAAAGCAAGAGTCTGGCAGACTTCATGGAACCAGCTAATTGGGTTTATAACCATGAAGCTGTATCCAGCTGTGCCCTGTGCACTCCTGAACTCAGCACACACACATATCACCGGCCACTCAACAGAAAGGAAGGGGGGGCTGATTTTGTAGTGAGAATGACACAAGATGGAGGATCTTTAGCAAAATGGATGTTCGCATCCATATTTGTACGTACAATTGCTACAGGGTCCATTTTAGCTCGTGTTCACAGGTTGGCGTGGTATCCTTCAGCGGGTCAGCAGGCATAATTCGCTGTAGTTGACATGGGTCACTGTCCCATCAATCAATGATGCTTCTGGCTTGCACAGTGAAAAATTGTCAATTAGTGCCAGTAGCAATACCTGTCACTGACTGACCTGAAAAGGTACAAAAGCTTTAGATCTGTCAGGTATGGTATATGCATAGTTACTTTGGTCCAAGCTGGAACAATATAACTATAAAAAGATATATAACTGAAATTTATTTTTAAGCATTTGTAAATATTTTCATCTCTATAGCCGGGGCACAGTTTCTCTTTATTTTTTTTATTGTACATTTTTTGGCTTAAATATGCATTGCACTTGTGCAGGTATTTGGAGTAAGACAAGAAGTAAGAATTCCTTTTCCAGCTATAAGTCTCTATGGATGTCTGCAAAAGATAGATTTGTTTTAATTAGTTTGTTTAGTGCCTGAATATACCAACAAGTGTACTTTTGAGTACAATTAGCCTCATAGCTTGCACTATTCAGTATATCATCACGCACCTGTAATATTAAATTGCTCTTCCCACTGACTAACCTGTGTGGGAGGTAGTATGCTGGATGAATGAAAGCCACACTAAACATCTCACAGAAGGGCTTGGCCCATTCAAAACAAAGTGTCAGTCTGGTTAAAGTGATATTAAAGCCTGAGTTTTTCCTTTTTCTAATGCTTCTATAAAGACGTATGATATGTACTGCCTCTTGATGTATATTATATGGGGGTTATTTACTAAAACTGCATGGTACAAATTTCTGATGCAACTTTGTATAGAAACCAATCAGCTTCCAGGTTTTATTGCTGAAACATAATTGAACAAGCTAAACAAAACAATATGATCTTACGCGCTTCTATGGATAACAACTACCCATCTAATAAATCACCCTCAGTGTAAAATATATAATATAACCAAAATTATTTTGTTTTTCCAAAATAAATAGCAGCTAGTGCACCCAAATCTTATCTCATATCTGGATTAGCTAATAAATACAGCGATCAGTGCAGCGCTACAATATATTAATAAATTACAAAATTAAATCACAAAAATATGTGAAAAAGAAGTTCATTTATCTTCATTAGAATGTTTCCATCCCTATGTAACCCCCATGTGCTCCAAGACATATATGTGCAATTATTCCGCCACCAGATGTCTGCTCACCTCCAGCAGTATGACCTCACATAATACTATGTTTGGTTTAACTGCGCTTTTGGTTCCAGTATGGACACTGTAGATCAACTTAATGGACCCCAGCTATCATTCACAACTCATCTGGAATTCAGCTCCAACCATCACATCACTCCATAACAGTGCTTGTATACACACAAGCTACAGCACACGTAAGACACTTTCTGGAGCCGCCTGCTCGTGACACTGCTGCTAGACAGAATGAGCTCTTTAGAAACTGGCCATTCCTGAAGAAGTCAGTGTGACGAAACTAGTTGGACAGGACTTACTACGTCACTTCCACTTCTATACTTGTGGAGAGCAGGTGGCTCCAAGAAGTGGTTTACAAAAAGTCAAAAGCGCAGTTAGACCAAACATAGTGTAGCGCTCATCCCCGAAGGAGCTGCTGGAATTAACAGGCACTTCTGTCCTACTTCAGTGATGAACCATGTATATATTAGATCCACAGCACACAGTACACCTTGTGGGAAGTTTTATAACAGGTTTAATAAGACAGGTAAAACTCTGCAAATAAACTGCAAATTAACTTGGAAAATAGCAGTTAAATGCACTGAATACATTAACATCAATAAACACAATATTAATGTATATACTGTACATATATGCCGGCATAGCTATAGATCAGTATTAACTCCCTGCAACTATAGCGGCAATATGTCCCCAGTTAAACTGACGTCTGTTTAGGTCCAGTCCCAAATTCACTTGTATACTGTAGGATTGTAATACTGTGTGAGTCTATGTGTTGCACAGGCCTGTGTTAGTGAATCGGCGCTCTTAACCACTTTCCATCCGGCCGTTATATATAAATGGCTGGACGGTGGCAGTGCAGGGTTGGGTGGCTGTTTATAAACGGCCTCCCCGCCCCCTGCTTCTGCGCGCTCCCTGGGAGTGCGCAGCACCGCGATCCAGTGCTCGGCGTGTCCTCCGGACACAGTGGAACACCGATCGTCGGATGGGACCTCTGTGCGAGGTCCCAATCACGTGATTACTGATTGGCCAATCAATGATCACATGCAGAGTAGTAAGCAAGATATCACTTCTGACATCATATCTTACTACGTGTGAAATCTGTGAATGATCACAGAGGTCACATGGTTCAAGGCTATTCACAACAGCCTTGTACCATGTGACAAGCTGTGACCAATCACAGCTCACACAGTAGTTCTCAATGGCCTCAAGAATGACAGAAGTGACATCTTGCTTACTACTCTGCATGTGATCACTGATTGGCCAATCAGTGATCACATGATCGGGACCTTGTACAGAAGTCCCGTACGATGAGTGGTGTTCCACTGTGCCTGGAGGACACAGCGGGCACCGGATCGCGGTGCTGTGCGCTCCCAGGGAGCGCGCACACAGTCAAGAATGGCGGGCGCTGTTTATGAATGGCAACCCGCCCCTGGAATGCCACCTGGAATACCACCGTCCGGCCGTTTATATACAGCGGCCGGAAGGGAAGTGGTTAAACCCAACACTGCAATTGTTACATGCTTGTTGAATCTAGGTGTAGAGGGATAAGGTGTAATACCGTAGTTCTCAATACATTGTCCCTCCATCTATGGGACCAGTTTCTTACAGCCTTCTATCTAAGGCACTCTAGCTAGTGGGCGTATTAAGTGTAAATAAATCAGAGCTGTCTTTACTATTGATTGGACCATGGGCAAACATTTTCTTTGGTCCTCCCATGAAATTTCACTCTCCACCTGCTCTGAGACATACAATAAATAGCAGCTAAACACAAAATCAGTTACTGATTGCCGGAGGTTACAGCATATCATTACCGCTCACTGACTAGTTGCTAGAGGTTACAGCACACATTACAGCTCACGGATTAGTTGCTAGAAGTTACAGCACATGATTTTTGCTTGCTGATTGGTTGCTAGAGGTTACTGCACATCATTACTGGTGATTGGTTGCTAGAGGTTTCTGCACATCCTTATCGCTCACTGATTGGTTTTTAGAGGTTACTGCACATCATTACCACTCACCTATTGGTTGCTAGAGGTTACTGCACATCCTTACCACTCACTGATAAGTTGCTAGAGGTTATAGAACTAGCACTTAATTACGTCCCACTGATTGGTTGCTGAAGGTTACAGCACATTATCACCCCACTGCCTGCACAACATGGACTGAGAAGATTTAGGGGACCCACCAATAGACAGAAAACACCTAGGACTCCTGGGATCAATGGCAGTGCTGGGGAGGTGGGGGGGGGTTGATGTTATCAGTGGTGGGGGGATGGTATCAGTGAAGATGGTGGGGAGGAGGGGATAAGTGGAAGTGCCCGGGGGGAGGGAGGGATCTTATGAGTGACAGTGCTGATGGAAGGATGGGATCAGTGGCAGTGCTGGATGGGGATGGCAGGTGAGATTTATACACAGACCACCAATGTTAGGGGAGATTAAAACTGATGACCAATGTAAGGGGGATTTACACTGACCACCAGCGTAAGGGCAATTCTGCTCTTACCACCAATGTAAAGGGAAATTTACACTGGCCACCAATGTAATGAGGAATTTGCACTAACCACCAACGTAATGAAGTATTTACACTAACATCCAAAGTAGTGGGGCATTTTGCACCAACAACCAATATATTTCTACACTGGCCACCAAGTTAAGGGGGAATTTACACTGACTGCCAGCAGAGGTGTTGGTGGCTGGAACCTTGGGGAGGAATACTATACATATGAATGCCACATTGCTGCCACTGTTTACATATGAATGCCACATTGCAGCCATTATTTACATATGAATGGCACATTGCAGCCATTATTTACATATGTATGCCACATTGCAGCCGTTATTTACATATGAATGCCACATTGCCACCGCTATTTACATATGAATGCCGCCATTATTTACATGTGAATGCTGGCATGGTCTGCACACATGAGTCATCTGTACATTGCAATAGGACAGAGCTGGGCAGCATAAGTGACAGCACTATACACCAAGATATCGGACACAACTTGGGACAAAGACTTCCAGGGACAAGGGAATGTAAATCAGTAAAGTTAGCAGGTATGGAACAGCTGCTTTGGGCCCCACAGCAATTACTGGGCCCAGGGCAGCTGCCCCTTGTGCCCCTCCTTAAAAACAGCCCTGGTTTGTATAGAGTGGAGAGAGATTAGAACACCTGTCAGTTTTTATTGCTGTCTGTCCACTCCCCCCCCCCCCCCGTTAAGGAGATTTACCCTCTCTATTTGTTCTGTTTACCATTATCATTGAAAGTGAATGTAAAAGAAAATCACAAATTTGGGGTTTTCCACAGAACAGTAATAGAGGGGAAATCTTCCAATGAGGACACTAGCTCTGGTGACCTGGGGGAATTCCCTTATTTTGCAGGGGTTTCCTCTATCTTTTCTGTTTGGCTATAGGACAGGAAGAGAAGGGAATTCTCTGCAATGGGACACAGATGGTGAAAAAAATCTGACAGGGGTTGTGCCCTTCCCTTGCTCTATCCAAAATGAAAAAAAAAGATTTGCCCATAGTTCTGCGTTAAGCTCAGTGCTGGAGTACATCAAGGGCTCACTCTCAAACAGGAACATAAATAATACAGCCTGTTCTTCAACCCCTAGATTTAGTATTTAACTCTTGCAGTGCAGGGGCACCCCCCTTCCCATACTGCAAGGATTTTTTTTCATCCTGGATCTGAGCTTTAAAAATAAAACTTAAACTAAGTTTTAAAGGAAATAGAAAAATGATCCCTTGCTGCTGGCTTAAGCAATACTTTCTTGATCGACCACAAATTCTGTACTTTGCAACCTCTCTCAGCCTCAGATCTGCAACTAATGTATCCCATTTCCAGTGTGGACATAAATCATTTCTTTCTAAATCAGGAGTGGTGCATACCGAAAAAACCTTGTATGCTCTTAACAAGATGATACAGAGTTTTTGATTTTTGTTTTGTTTTTTTGGTATATAACATCTTGAGTACCTAGCGATTCTAAGTGCATCTGTGTGGATGTTGAGTCCCCATGGGCTTCTTGCTGTTTTAAAATCAGGAGTGTGCACAACTTAGCCTGCAGGGAGAGCAGATAGGCCCTGTAAAATTCCAGAAACACCAACATTTTGTCCACCAGAGGATTTTGCATATCATGATCACTTGGAGAAATAGTTCAAATGTGACCCTTGTAAATGTTCTCATTCTAATTTTTTCATTGAATTGTAATGTGGCAAATTGTATAAAAACATATTGAAATGTATGTAGTGCATCCTAGATGTTAGCTTTGATAAGTATGCGGGTTCTGACAGTCAGACAATCTGTCACAGTCTAAGGACCTATCCACATAGTGAAACCCGTAGTGGAAACAAGCGTTTCTACTCGCAATTTTTGTTGTGATTTTGTGTGTTGCGCATATGTTAGCCCATTCACTTCAATGGACTGCCCTATGCTTCCTGCCCTGCTCCTTTTTGGGCTGCATTCTTAGCGTGATTGTTAAACATTCATTTAGCCACGATTGCTGCAGGATTCTCTTGCGTGACAATCACAGCAGAATCACTCCACGTTTAGGGTGCCATTAAAAATAATGGCACACAAACATGTGTCCTATGGTACGCCATGATTTGAAATTGCAGACAGAATTGCAGCAATTCTGCCAATGATTGCAAATCACATAATGTGAAGGGACCTAAAGGTGGCCATAAATTTCTCCTTTTTTTTTCGTTGAGCCTGCCGGCTGAATAAAAAAATCAGAGCCGATTTCCCAATCCACACATTCGAGGTAAAACAGGAAAATCTTCCCTGCCGAGTCATTGTATTCTGACAGCAGGACTCCCTTGCCACCATTGGATCTAGCGGAAATTTTCCAACAAGCTGTTCATGAAAAGTCATTCCATAGATCGACTTCTTATTGATGGGAATGGCCATACATGGATCGAAATTCAGATTCTTTCAGTGTGTAGTATCTTATAGAGACTGGAGGTCAATTACTGCTTTGTTAGCTTGGCTAGATAGGGGAAAGTGAACTGCTTTATCAAATTTTTTTGTTCCAGTGCCAATATTGGCACTATTTGCATCATCCATTTTTTTTCTCATTTTAAGTGGGAAGTCGCTGCTGAATGCAGTTACATAATTTTTACGAGTATCTGTCTCACTGTGTCACAGGATTTCGAAGGTGTCACCAGATTCAGGCAGGAGCTGTATGAGCATGACTATCAAAGGCAACAACTTTGAGTGCTCTACATGTATATTTTCTGTTACTTTTCTTGTGGAGCTTCTATAAATGCAGCATATATACCTTTCCTTATTATCGTGTAATTAGAGTACACTCAAAGAGCATTGCATTTCTGTAGGATGTGATAAATACTACATATTTTCTGTTTGTGCCTTTCTCCTGCTGCCTCTCAGCTCAATGCCATATGGCAATGAATACAATATTTTGGCTCTTAGTCACGTTCAAGAAACAGTTTCAGAGAAAATACAGTTTGAAGCACTTGCCAAATTAGAAGACTTTTTTTCCTTTAGCAAAATAGATTACCTGTACAATAAACTAGACCGATGCTGTCATATTTAAGCTGGTAATGTGGACATTCGCAACCTTTATGAGCTTGGAAGCCTCAATTAAATATAAACACAGGTAATGAGCTACGCCAAACATGAAAATATCACTCAACTTCCGTTTAAGGCAACCCATATTTATTTGAATTGCAATTGAATGAGGTCAATGTATTATAAATATATAAATGAAACAACTGTAATATCAACAATGTTATCTCTATTATTATTGTAAAGAGAATCTGTCACTTTGCTCTGAATTCCTTCAACTTCCAACCCACTTATAGTCACCTCCCCTGCGATCTCCCACCATTCCCCTGGCATTCTAATCCCAGTGTAGGATGTTATTGCAGCGTACACAAATTTTACAATGTCACCCTCTCTGTCATGTGAAGCTGTTCATGCCTTTTGATTGGTTTTTGGCCCAAGTAGTGCATTATGGAAGGTGGTCAGAACTTATGTGTTTATCTACATACTTTTCTGTGTCATTGGCTTAATATATTAAATCAAGAACATCAGCATGACATTCGAGCAATTGGCTTTTCAAGAAGTATGTAGCAGGGTGTTTAGGGGGATCAGATGCTGCACTTTTTGCAGCACCCCTCCTCCCTCAGGTGCTAAGAAAGTGATACTGGACAGGACAGCGCCTCAGCTATTGTCTGGTATACAGAGAACAAGGAAGCCAAGTGACCACATGAGCACTAGCGGGAACTCTGAGAGGACTGACTTGTCCTCTTAAGGGAGCTTTAGGCAGCTATCTTGGAGAAGTCTATGCCTCTAAAGAGATTTGATCATTGAGATTTGATAAATATTATGTACTGTATCATAGAGGAGGAGTCCTCAAAGGGGAGTGCACAAAGGACAGTAACAGGACATGAGTAGAAAATTGATTTATGTGTTCACCCCTTGATGTGCATGGGGCTGTTCAAATAAAAAGTATGCAGGACACTGTTGAGCACAAGCAAGTTCTTCATGTGGGCCTTCTTCTTTAGGAAAGAGGAAATCCATTTATTGAAACTGTATTGATGCTGCAAAGTGCTGTGAGTACCCATGCTGGGAAGGACTTTACCCTTATTATTATTATAGAGGATTTATGTAACGCCAACAGTATACGCAGAGCTTTACAATATAAGGGGACAGTACATTGACAATACAGGTAGATACAGAAAGCATTGAAGGGCCCTGCTCATGGAGCTTGCAGTCTAAAGGGAGAGGGAGGTGGTACAAAAGGTAATAGCTGCAGGGGATGATCTGATGGAGGTGACTTAAGTACAGTTCTTAGGTGGAGGCGGGTAGGCTTCCCTGAATAAATGAGTTTTCAAGGATCGTCTCAAGGAGGACAGGGTTGGAGCTAACCGAACGTACTGAAGCAGGAAGTTCCAGAGGGTTGAAGAGCAGAGAGGACGGTCTGGGCGATATCTGCAGATGAGGTTGGTGTTGTAGCTGGGGGCAATGTTGTGGATGGCCTTGTATGTTGTAGTTAGTATTTTTTATTTTATACATTGGGCTAGTGGAAGCTAGTGAAGAGATTGGAAGAGAGGGGCAACAGTCACGGATCAGTTAGTAATAGTGGTGAAATGAAAATTCTGGTGCCAAAACTTAAACTGAAAATTCAGGATGCACTTGGCCGAAAATCAAAACTGAAATGGGCAGTTTTTAAAAATTAATATCTATTTTGGGAAAAAAAACTTTAAAGATTAAAAAAAAACAAAACACAGGATTATTTTGTAAAATATGAAAGAAGATGTTACGGCGAGTAAATAGATACCCAACATGTCATGCTTTAAAATTGTGCAAGCTCGAGGAATGGCTTCAAACTATGGTGCTTAAAAATCTCCATGGGTGACTCTTTAAAAATGTCTACAGGTTAGCAGTGTAAAGTTACAGAGGAGTTCTAGTGCTAGAGTTATTGCTCTTGCTCTGACTTTCGTGGCGATACCTCACATGTGTGGTTTGAACACCGTTTAGATATGTGGGCATGGCCTACGTATGTGTTCACCACTATATGTGAGCACAGGGGGACAGGGGCACTTTAAACTTTTTTTTTTATTATTTATTTAATTTTTTTTCTACACTGTCCCTTTAAAAAAAAATTTAATCGCTTTTATTCCTATGACAAGGAATATATGCATCCCTTGTGATAGAAATAATTAGTAATGTAAAGCATTAGATAAAAAAAGCATTGATCTAGTGCTTTAAAAAAAAATGGACTTGTTTACAGGGCTGAACCAGAAGTGACATCACTACAGTCCTCCGAGGGCAAAGAAATGAGTGGAGGCCATCTTTCCTTCACTAATCTCTATGCCCAGTGCCGGGATCATTCAGTGGTTTCTCCGGTAAGGCTAAGAACTACCGAGGGGCGGCCGGTGATGGCAGCAGCGGGCGGGCGGCAGCGGCGAGGGGGCATGGTTATTTTTGGCACCTGTATCAGTGCTTTTTCATATAGGCCGATGATATTGGATTGTTGTAGTCACTGAGGATGATGGCAGGTAATTCAGAGGAGAGAAAGTAGGGTAGCCATGCGGAGAAATCATCGAGACAGCATGACAGAGGGCTGGGAGGTCAGTAATTGACTGCAATCCTCAGACAAACTGGTGAAAAAAGACAATACAGTGCACCTCAAAAGCACAGAGGGAAAGAGAGGGAGGTGTAGGAATAACCGGGAAGGTGTTTTGTAGGGAAATTATTTTTTTAGTGCCGTAGACTGTTTTTCAGAGCAGACTGGACTGAAGCTCCATCTTTTAAGAGACTAACTGAGCACCAAAATTATTGTGAGCACCTGAAGACTAGAAGTTATGCAATATGTGTATTTTATTGAGATTTGCCTTAAGCAACTATGTTGGAAATGCTTCCTTATGATAATAAGATTGTTTACTGACAAGTTGTTATGAAGTAAAACTTTTGAAATGCAAACTGAACCTAAGTGGGGGAGATTTACTAAAACTGGTGAACTCAGAATCCGGGGCGGAAGTGCATGGTAGCCAATCAGCTTCTCAATTCAGCTTAATCTGTTAAGCTTTGACAATAAAACCTGGAAGCTGATTGGTTTCTATGCAGAGCTGCACCAGATTTTGTACTCACCAGGTTTATGTTAATAACCAATTCTGTGTCTGTAAGGTGCTGGGATGGAGAGTGAGTGAGACTGATAATGTGTTCTGTGGATAAGATCTAGTTGGCCTGTACAAGGAAGGGTACTGTGATGGGGTAAAGCTCTTGGGTCTCCAAGAGCTTTACTCCATCACAGTACCTCACAGTACAGTAGAGGTCTTGGGAACTTCAGTGTCCTGCTGGTCTGTTGGAGTGCCAACCCTTTGTACAGTGCATGAAGCTACTGGGGCCTCTGGAGACAAGAAGGTTCCCCTGTGATGCTGAACTGTGCAATAGTGAAGATAGATATTGTCTGGGTTACCACCTTCCAATCTCCGAACTTTTTGCAAGGCTCTTGCAGGATTCATATTCTTAGACAAACCATTGTCAAGTGGTTCTACCCTCCAGGTTTGGTTGAACAGACCCTTTACAAATACCATTTCACTAAGCTAAAAACATGCAGGTACATACAGAGCAAAAATGGAGTAATTTAAATGGTTGTTAACAGTGTTTTTTCTTTCCATTGAAGCACCCTCCTAGACAGGTCACTAGGTAATTTATTGTTTGGTTTGCTCTGTAAGAAGAGAGTTTGCAATCATTTGGTTAAAGTGTTTCTAAAGGCTATTTTTTAAAAATAACAAACACATCATACTTACCTGCTCTGTGCAATGGTTTTGCACAGAGCAGCCCCAATCCTAATCTTCTCTCTCCCACTGGTGCTCCTAGCTCCCCCCCCCCGCCAAGAGCGAGCTGATTGCTCTTGGGGTATTTCTGCGTACTCACTCCTGAGCCACCTCTGTGTGTCAATAAGACTCATAGAGTTCGGCTTGCCCCCCCCCCCCAAACCCTCCTCAGCCAATGGCGTCTGCTGACATTGATCAGATAATCCTTCATGGTGTAAAACCCTTTTATCTCATAAACCAAAGTATTTGTCAGGGCAGGAGCTGTGGAACGGACAGGCAGGCCTAGTGGCAGGGTCACGCACTGACTAACGACAACCACCACCCACAGACCGGAGTCCCTCAGGGCGCGGAGTCTAAGTCCCAGGCTGCCCTTCACCAGGGCCCCTGATGGTGGGGATGGACTTGACGCAGCCAGGAACCAGGTCGCGGCCCCCGAGACACCCCAGCTGCAGTAATGGCCGCTGCCAATGGCGTGTAGCTGGTAGGAACCAGATCAGACAATAGCGTAGTCGGGCAGGCCGGGTCGACAACAACGGGACAAACGGTACAGAACAGTAGACAAGGATAACAGGTCACAGGCCGGGTTCAGCAACGGGAGGTCAGATCAAAGGAAAACGCAGAGAATGGTCTAGTCCAGTGGTGGGCAACCTTTTTTGTCAACTGAGCCAAATCTCGCCAAAACCACGATTAAAATTTATTTTGAGAGCCACATTTTTAAAACTGAAAATACATCTCCCATATAGTAATTCATCCCCCATAGTAATTCATCCCCCATAGTAATTCATCCCCCATATAGTAATTCATCCCCCATATAGTAATTCATCCCCCATAGTAATTCATCCCCCATAGTAACTCATCCCCCATATAGTAATTCATCCCCCATAGTAATTCATCCCCCATAGTAATTAATCCCCCATATAGTAATTCATCCCCCATATAGTAATTCATCCCCCATATAGTAATTCATCCCCCATAGTAATTCATCCCCCCTATAGTAATTCATCCCCCATAGTAATTCATCCCCCGAATAGTAATTCATCCCCCATAGTAATTCATCCCCCATATAGTAATTCATCCCCCATAGTAATTCATCCCCCATAGTAATTCATCCCCCCTATAGTAATTCATCCCCCATATAGTAATTCATCCCCCCTATAGTAATTCATCCCCCCTATAGTAATTCATCCCCCATAGTAATTAATCCCCCATATAGTAATTCATCCCCCCTATAGTAATTCATCCCCCATAGTAATTCATCCCCCCTATAGTAATTCATCCCCCATATAGTAATTCATCCCCCCTATAGTAATTCATCCCCCATATAGTAATTCATCCCCCCTATAGTAATTCATCCCCCATATAGTAATTCATCCCCCATATAGTAATTCATCCCCCATATAGTAATTCATCCCCCCTATAGTAATTCATTCCCCATATTAATTCATCCCCCATATTAAGTCCCCAAGTCCTCCCTGTGTCAATTCACTTACCTTTGCTCCGCGCGTTCCTCTCGCCGTATTCCCGCGCCGTTCTGGTCTTCAGGGCGGACTGTGAGAGGAGTTCGTCACGCTGCCCCGCCTACATCCTGGCTGCCCCGCCTACATCCTGACAGCTGCAGAGTCCTGACTTTTGGGGCGGCCGCCCGAGAGGAGGGAGGGGGGCGGCCGCCTGAGAGGAGGGAGGGGGGCGGCCACCCGAGAGGAGGGAGGGGAGGGGGCGGCCGCCCGAGAGGAGGGAGGGGAGCGGGCGCCTGGCACACAGAAGAGCCGCATTTAAGTTTGTAAAGAGCCGCATGTGGCTTGCGAGCCGCGGCTTGCCGACCACTGGTCTAGTCCAAAGCCGAGTCAGATTCCAGTAGAGTCACGAGAGTATAAACAGAGCTGTTGCAACACTAACACACAAGACACGAATGCAAAGAGCCCGTGCGGACAACAGGCTTATATGTGATCAACCACACCCCTCTGGGGGATGGACCACAGAGGCCTGAAGGCATAAAAGACTCCCACCATGCTCTGCAGAAACCCAAGATGGATGCCAGCACATGGAGCAGCAAAACCTCTGGGAAAAGGTAGGACCTTGACAGTATTGCACTTACAGAATAGTAAACAATTGACACTTTGAGGCTGTGGTACTCCAGGGACTCTGCCTGCATTCCACCGTGGATAATTGTGAAACCAGAAGTGACACAATTAGCTCGCCCAGCTACTGGTGGAGTTAATTGCGCCACTTCTGGTTTCACTATTACCCGCAGTGGAATACAGGCAGCCTTCCTGAAGTATCACTGCCTCAAAGCTCAATTGTTTACTGTTCTGTAAGTGCAATACTTTGTTTTACGAGATAAATAAAAGGATTTTACACTATGAAGGCTTCCTTTGCACACATCTGATCATGGTTCGTTTGGAGGAGGAGGAGAGTTGGTATAAGCCACATTGGACACCAAGGATAAGAAGGACACCGTGTTAACCCAGCATTGGAACCTGAGAGCATTTGACCTGCTTACTAAGCAGTCAAGGAGTTGTGGTGAGTGTGGTGGCTACAGTGGGAGCACGTGTGAAGACACTGTTTATTGAATAAGAGCACCTTCACAGCAGCACTAATATATTCATGGTCAAGAATTTGGACTTTTATAAATGGAAGTGGCTTTTTAGTCCAGTGGACTGTTTTTGTATTAATTGAAGGACTCATCATACTTACGGTCATATATTATATGTCTAATTTATTGAGTTTTGAGGAGAGAGGGGTATGGTAGTATTGGTTGCAATTCAATTCCAATTCACATAGCATTTACCAGAGTTTATCACATAAGGTGCATATGCATCTCACAGCAATTCTATTACACTTGCGCTAGGTAGAGCAGGAGGTACACTGTAGTTCGGTCACCACATTTTACTTTCAATTAATTCAGGTAGCGCTACACCCTATTTATTTATTTGGATTTTACACACCTTTTTTGGATGGTGGTAGGTGTTCAGAAGCCGCCTAATTTGTATATATACACACACAACTTGTAATATCTTACATTACGCAAATTCCCAATTTATCAACTACACCATAAATGATATTTTAATAACTGACAGTGTGCCTTTGAACTTGCTAGAAAATTAGACTACTCCAGGAAGCATCAGTTCCCTAGAAAAGCCCTCTCCCTCCTTATATGTCATAGAACTTTCCTCTTCTGGGAGTGTCTAGTTACTATCTGAGCTGGTCCAGCTCCTCTGGCCCTCCCCTTACACCCTTATGTTACCTTTTTTATGTAGCCGCCAGTGGAGGAGCGCAATTTGAGTAAAATCTCTACATCTGCTGGGGCTGATGACATCATATCCAAGAATGAGGCGCCTAGCAGCAGTCTCAGTGCTTTTGGATGTCTACACAAGGAAGGTTCTTACAGGTAAAACACATGAATAAAATTTGTTAAATGCACATATAATTTTAATGGAAAACATTTTGTTGAAATCAATGGTCTGGTAAAAGAGGTCTCTTTAAGCATTACATACTTTTCCACACTATTATAACTGTTTCTACCCAGAAATCGTATTTGTGTTACAACCAAATTCTGTCTGTCTGATCACTTTGTACATAAACCCGATAAAACTCACACAATACAGAGCAGACACATAAAGCATATACAATGCTCACATAATCACAGTGGCTAGATACAGAAGCACTGCATGCTGTCTTTTTCACTCGACTAGTATCTCATTGCAGACTTCTCTATAGTCTCTGGCACTGGTATGTAGACTAAGTAATAATATTCACTCTAAACCTCCAGGAATTCTGTAGGAATCAATAAAAAGAGACTGAAATCTTGTTGTGCCGGATTGTGGGTTGGCGTATTCTAAAGCTCTTCCAGATCTGATTTACATATAAATATAATGCATGTTGAAAAGCTGTGGAAAAAAAAGCTTAGAACATTAAACCACAGCCCATGCTTTGAGAGATTGTGCACAATTAAACAGTGTATTTGTATGTAAATTTCATTTGGATGTAACAGAAACTTGAATATCTGAAGGCTGCAAGAATTTTCACATTTAAAAGTCTTCATCCTCTACTCTTATTTCTTTCTCCCCCAAAAAACAAACCCCTTGATGATGATGTGATCTCTATTGCCCAGCCGTTTGGGCTGTCTGGTAGGGCATTTGATGTTGGTGTATCATTGTGCTTATGAGACTGAAATGATGTCATTTAAGATTTGCAGACAAAAAAAAAGGACATCAAAGGACAGTTCCATCGGCGATTACAAGACGGTGTTCCGCAAACCATCCAGCTCAGAGGATTAGAGAGGGGATCGTTGTCTGAAAAAATAAGTTCCATTGTGTGAGGAGCAATATTGTGCCCCAGCAAGGTAACCCTATTAACAAGTGCACAATGTTCTTACAACCGTCTTCTTTATAGATGATGGGAACTAGCTATGATAGAAACCGCTTTTTTTTTACATTAGCACCGTACAATCCAGAGATATTACACTTAATGGGTCTATCAATACACGTGTGAAGATTTGGTCCCACGACCTATGTACGACACTGTAGAGGTAAGGTGAGACAGCCTTAGAAGAGAATTATAAGGCTATATTATATTTCTAGCATCTGAAATGACAGGATTGTAATGTGGATTCATAATTGTGAACATCAAAGTACAAAAGAACCCACACCATTGAAGCTTGAAACAAAAAAGGGACAAAACACACAAATACACAACCAAATTACCTTCTAAAAAATCAGCACTGCTAGGAATACAACCAAACATAACATAATTCATCAAATCTAGTTCACTTAATTGAAAAAATGACACTTGTCTCAAAGGGAACACAGCTATATACATACGCCACGCTTAAACATGATCAAAATATTTTAAAAGATAAGTTCACTTTTTTTTCCAGTTAAAAAAATTATCAGTTACTATTTTTATTCTTTAGGAGCCTGTAAAGCATTGTACCATTGATCAGCATATCATTGGTGCTATGCAGGACTCCTGCAGACTGTGATTGTGAGCTGTCAGCCTGTACAGGCAGGCAGTTTCACACTGGCAGGAATAATCAATGATCTACCAAAACGCTCAACAGCGCCATTGTAGTTCATTAAGAACTAAACTACAAGCCAACAGGCACAAAGGCTTTTGAGACTTGTAGTTTCCCATTGTCAGAACTCTGTGAATGAATATATGATGTGGCAGGGTGGGCAGAGTCCATTCTTTGTAAATTATGACAGCTACCTGGGGGGGGGCACATACCCTGCTAGCTGTCACAGTGGGGGATCGGGGGAGGGGGGAAGTGAGTGTGTGGAGGCCAGTGTTATCCTGAATGTGTGTGTAACATGTAACCTGTTACGAAAGGTGAACTTATCCTTTAAAATTACCCCAAATTCCATCTGTTCATTAAACACAAACTCAATGGATGAGTGAGTTTGCTTTGCATATTAAAACATTAATTAAATGGTGTTTTTGGTGCTCAGATACAGTGTAGTTCTGCTTTAAGAAATATAACTTTCTAGTACCACCCACCATCCCTCTCCTCCTCCTGTGCCCTGCAGCAGCTATAAGCAGGAGGGATAACAAGACTACATGGGGACATATGAGTGGATAGATGTCAGCATGTCTTAAATACATGAGTGCACTCTCTGACCCCTAGTACTCATTGATATTATATGAATTTGTATTGACATTGTATGAATAATGCATTTTGCATGTTCAAGGCAATGGGAGTGTGCAGAAGCTGTAAAGTAAAACAAAAAGAAAGAGCACCAACCTTGCGCATTACCTCAGTAAAATGCGATTTTAATTAATTTAAAAATATACTCACAAACAGAGAAGTATAACAAGCGTGTAAAGTCCTTCTCTGTTTGTGAGTATAATTTTAAATTCAATAAAATCACATATTACTGCGGTAATGCGCAAGGTTGGTGCTCTTTCTTTTTGTTTCGCTTTACAGTATTGGTGGGGCTTCCCCAGCCTTGTTTAGAGCCGCACAACCTTTGATGCTTTGGTGGTGAATTTCTTCAAGTTCTGTGTCCATCTATCCACCCGTGATCTGGGTCATAGAGCACAGGAGGTGTTGTTTTTTGTTTCTAGTGTGCAGAAGTTGCCATTTGTTAGACAAAATTCCAAATGCACATTCAACAACTCTGCATGTTCTTGTTAGCCAATAATTGAACACGCTTTTCTGTAAAGTTAGATTGTGACCCAAATAGAGCCATAACAGATGCCCAGCCTGAGCAAAGGCCTCATCTCCCACAAAAATGCTTGGTAGGGGAGGGCCATTTGTGCCTGGCAGTGGACTGTTTTTAGAAAGGTTTGTCTCTCTAGAGAACACTTCTTCTGTCAGGGCCCGGACTTGAACTTGGGACCTCTACTTTGTCAGGCAGTAACTCTTATCACTGGGCTACCTGGGATACTGGACAACACTTTGCCTGATCTATTGGACAATCCTGCCTTGTGTTTTTTTTTTCTGATGAATCTTGAACTCCTTGCTCCTCCCATGAACTTCCTGATTTAAGCCATGTCTCTGCATTTCCTGGTTGCCAGATTATTGTGCCTTCTCCAGCCAGTATCTCGCTTTGTCTCTCCTGCTGCCGTCCATACCTTCGCTTCCGACCTTTGGCTTGTTCCTTGACTATGATTCTGCCTCATCCCAACCTGCTACCACTTGTTACCGACCCTTGGCTTGTTTACTGACTACGCTTCTGCTAGATCCCTACCTGCCATATCTGCTACTGGATCCTGGCTTGCTCACTTTCTGGTGGGGTGATCCTGAGAACTGCGACCTGGTACTAACACGCAGCAAAATCCATCTCCACCATCAGGAGCTCTGGTGATTACCGGTTAGTGCTTAGACCCCACACCTTAGGTGAGCCTGCGTCATTTCCCAGGGTGACCTTCTTGTTTACCTATCTTGTTAGTTGGTCTGCTGCTATAGCTACTGGTCTCTGAACCTCACCTCTCACCGTGACAGAATAATCTGGCCTAAACATGGAGGCCGCTATAGCAAATGCCATTGCTCCTTTCAGGCAGCGAATTTCAGAGCTTCAAGAGTTTGGTGTTACCTACCAAGAAAAAGTTTCCAAACTACAAAATGTAGTAAAGGGGCAACAGGAAGAAATCCATGCTCTGCAGAGACAAAACAACACGATTTTAAACAATTTTGATAGTTTTGTGACTGCAATGAACCAGGTCTTTGGTGATCCCAACCGCTGCGCTACCGCTGAAGCAAAGCTGCATAGTTTGTGGCAGGGTAGACGCTCTGTTGCTGAGTATATAGCTGAATTCCGATGACGGATCTCAGATACCACCTGGAACCCAGCAGCACAAAAGAGTCCGTTCCGGCAAGGGCTCTTGAACAGGTGAAGGATGAGCTCGCCAGAGTAGAGACTCCTAACGATCTCGAGGAGTTCATCCAATTATGCATTCGGATTGACCAGAGACTTACAGAAAAGAGAAAGGAGAGATTGGGAATGTTTGAAAGTAATGGCGGCATGCGTTTTTCTGCTAATCAGTTCAGTCAGAAAGACCTAAACATTTCTCCAGATTCTAACACACCTGAACCTATGCAGGTAGATGCTATTAAGAAATCCATTTCTACTCAAGAGAAAGAGAGAAGACGTTTGAAGAACTTATGATTACTGTATATTGTGGGGACTCTGGGCATTACACAGTTATTTGTCCCAACAAAGTCAAAAGAACAATTGCTGCCACTGCTGTTATACTGCCTGAACACATAAACTCAATTACCCAGTCTATCTCCCCATTGATCCATGAAGAAAATAAAGTTGGCTCTAAACAGTCTCATTTTATCATACCTATCAAACTTTTCACTGAGGGCCATGAAATTCCTTATTCTGCTATGCTGGACTCTGGGGCTGGGGGAAGCTTTATGGACATAGAGTTTGCCCACAACAATATTATTCTCGGAAGAAACAAATCTGCCCCTATTGATATGGAGACGGTTGATGGTTCACCTTTATCATCAGGACCAGTTACTCATGAAACAGTTCCTCTGGTACTCCAATTTAAGGCTGACCATTATGAGACCATCAGCTTTCAGCTGATTACATCACCTAAATTTCCTGTCATCCTGGGAATTCCTTGGTTTTCTACCCATAATCCCTCCATCAACTGGGGAGCACGGACTATAAATTTTACATCCCCCCCATTGTGAGGAACATTGTAGGAAACCATGTTGTACAAATTCTCTACCAATCAGGGAATCACAAGTTGATATGGTAACTCCACAGTCATATGACAACCTGCCTCCACAATACCATGAGTTTCGAGACGTCTGTGATAAAAAGAATGCTGATCAATTACCTCCTCATCGTCCATACGATTGTCCCATTGAACTGCTTCCAGGAGCAGAAATACCATTCAGCCGCCTTTTCAATTTATCAGAACCAGAATTAAAGGTGCTCAGGGAGTGGCTTGATGAGAATTTGGAGAAGGGCTTTATCAGACCCTCAACATCTCCTGCAGGGGCAGCCCTGTTCTTTGTTGAGAAAAAGGACTCCACTTTGCGTCCATGCATTGATTTTAGGGGCTTGAATAAAATCACTGTTAAAAACTGTTACCCACTCCCTTTAATCGCTGAAATGTTGGAAAGACTCCGCTCTGCCAAAGTCTTCACAAAACCTGACTTACGAGGGGCATATAACCTTGTACGCATGCGTCAAGGAGATGAATGGAAAACTGCCTTTATAACCAGATATGGACACTTCGAGTCCCTAGTTATGCCTTTTGGTCTATGCAATGCTCCTGCGACTTTTCAGCACTTCATCAATGATGTTTTTCGAGATCTGTTGGACCAGGTTGTTATTGCATATCTGGACGATATTCTCATATTTTCAGACAACCTGAGGAGCATCGCAAGCATGTCTGCACTGTATTCAAAAGGTTAAGTATGAACCGACTTTACATCAAACTGCAGAAATGTGAGTTTGAACAAACCCAGGTCCAGTTCTTGGGATATATCATTTCTTCAGAAGGAGTGAGCATGGATCCTGAAAAGATCAAGGCAGTGGTGGATTGGCCTGCCCCTGGAAACATTAAGGACATACAATGATTTGTTGGATTTGTCAACTTTTATAGGAAATTCATAAGAAACTTCTCTAAAGTAATAACACCAATTACACAGCTGACAAAGAAAGGAGTGCCCTTTGCATGGTCAACTGAGACGCAAACTGCTTTTAGTAAGCTAAAGACTCTATTTACTTCTGCACCAATATTGGTACATCCAGATCCTGAGCTATCTTTTATTGTGGAAGTGGATGCCTCAGACTCAGCCATGGGAGCTATCATTTCTCAGCGATGAGGAGAAAAAATGCAGCTTCAAACCTGTGCATATATTTCTCGCTTGATGTCATCAGCTGAAAAGAATTACGACATTGGGAATAAGGAGTTGCTGACAATTAAGGAAGCTTTTTCCAAATGGAGGCATCTGTTGGAAGGGGTTAAGCATCCTGTGACTGTCTTCACTGATCATAAAAATCTAGAATTCATCCGTTCTGCCAAGAGATTGTCTTCTAGACAAGCACGTTGGTCACTGTTCTTTTCCAGGTTTAATTTTATTATCTCATATCGACCTGAATCAAGAAATGGTAAGGCTGATGCCTTATCACGGATGTCATCTGGGCCTCTCCAGGAAAACAACTCTGAATGCACAATCCTGCCTCAAAAGAACTTTCTAGGGGCCACAATTCCTAAGGCATTTTTGAATCTTCTTAAAGAGGGGTATGAGAATGACCCACTTCTCAATCATACACCTAAGCATGTTAACCTGGCTTATAAGAATGGGTTTTGGATTCAAGGATATCATCTTTACGTACCTGAATCTGTTCGGGTGGAAGCTCTCAAGTTGGTTCATGATTCCAAACTTGCTGGGCATTTTGGAGTTTCTAAGATCGAAGATCTTTTATCACGTTCCTTTTGGTGGCCGGGTTACAAGAAAGATGTCAAATGCTATGTGGCCTCATGCCTGACCTGTGCACGCAATAAAACTCCCTGAGCCTCTCCTTTGGGGTTGCTTCAGCCACTCCCTGTTCCATCAAGACCATGGGGGTCTATTTCTATGGATTTTGTGGTTGATTTACCTTCCTCAAAAGGAATGACCACTATCTTGGTAGTTGTCGACCGTCTCACAAGGCCCATTTCATTCCAGTTAAGGGGGTGCCCACTGCTGAACAAACTGCAGAACTGATGGTTCGAGAAGTCTTTAAACTGCATGGAATCCCTGATGATGTGGTGTCTTACAGAGGCGTGCAGTTTACTTCAAAATTCTGGAAAAGCTTTTGTTCAGCCTTAGGTGTTACAACCAATCTGTCCTCTGCTTTTCATCCCCAGTCTAATAGTCAGACTGAAAGAACCTATCAAACAATGGAGCAGTATCTTCTATGCTTTGTCACTTATCTTCAGGATGACTGGGTGGACTGTCTTCCCACTGAAGAGTTTGCATACAACAATTCTAAACATAGTTCCACTTCTCAAAGTCCCTTTTACTTAAACACCGGTTATCATCCAGTTTTTATTTCTGATCTCCCTATTACAACTCCAGTTCCTGCTGTTACCAACAGACTAACTACAATGCAGGAGATTCAGGAAAAATTGATTGAGACTTTGAGGGAAGCTCAGGAATGTTACAAAAAGACTGCTGACAGACACCAGAGATCACTTCCTACATTTCATGTGGGTGACAAAGTTATGTTATCAATAGAGATGAGCGAAGAAATTAAAAATTCGATTCGACTGATTCGGCGAATTCGTGGACAATATTCGATTCGAGTCGAATAAATTCGCTGTGAATTTAACTTAAAAAAGGGTGTTTCTAGGCTTCAGAGAGACTTAATATTAGTGCAGAACACTGTACCTTTAATTTAAATGCCCTTGGAGTCTGCTGGGGAAGAGAAATAATACTGTCAGTCAGTATGACATGCAGATGAGTGCCGTCGATCTTAGAATCACCGCACACTTCACTCATTTGGGCAGTCACGGGGCCAAAACCAGAGTGTGGAGCCACAGTGTGGCGGTGGAGGCAGCAGCAATGGGAGGCCATACAGCACCCTATGACAAAAATGGAAACCACCAGCAGTGTGAGGAGACCTGAAAGTGGCACATGGCAGAGTGTGGCGATAGAGACAGCAGCAATGGGAGGCCGTACAGGGACCCATGACACACTCTGGACCTGGCAGCAGCATGAGGAGGCGGTACAGGGGCCCATGACAGATTACGGGCCTGGCAGCAGCATGAGGAGTCGGTACAGGGGCCCATGGCAGATTACGGGCCTGGCAGCAGCAATGGGAGGCCGTACAGGGACCCATGACACACTCTGGACCTGGCAGCAGCATGGGGAGGCGGTACAGGGGCCCATGACAGATTACGGGCCTGGCAGCAGCATGAGGAGTCGGTACGGGGGCCCATGACACACTCTGGACCTGGCAGCAGCATGAGGAGGCGGTACAGGGGCGCATGACAGATTACGAGCCTGGCAGCAGCAACTTGGACAGGAGGACGTTCAGCTTCTGCACCGTCGGGTGCGTGCTCGCAAACTGTTGTCTCTTGGAAACGGATTCCAAGAAAGACTGCTGACGGAATCCGTGAAGAGGAGTAGCAGGAGAAGGAGCATCTGAACGAGCGGAATATGCCAACAAGCGACAACAGTGGCCCATGACAGATTACGGGCCTGGCAGCAGCATGAGGAGTCGGTACGGGGGCCCATGGCAGATTACGGGCCTGGCAGCAGCTATGGGAGGCCCGTAATCTGCCAGCACCCTATGACAAAAAATGGAACCCACCAGCAGTGTGAGGAGACCTGAAAGTGGCACATGGCAGAGTGTGGCGATGGAGACAGCAGCAATGGGAGGCCGTACAGGGACCCATGAGAGACTCTGGACCTGGCAGCAGCATGAGGAGGCGGTATAGGGGCCCATGGCAGATTAGGGGCCTGGCAGCAGCTATGGGAGGCCCGTAATCTGCCAGCACCCTATGACAAAAAATGGAACACACCAGCAGTGTGAGGAGACCTGAAAGTGGCACATGGCAGAGTGTGGCGATGGAGGCAGCAGCAATGGGAGGCCGTACAGGGACCCATGAGAGACTCTGGACTTGGCAGCAGCATGAGGAGGCGGTATAGGGGCCCATGGCAGATTAGGGGCCTGGCAGCAGCTATGGGAGGCCCGTAATCTGCCAGCACCCTATGACAAAAAATGGAACACACCAGCAGTGTGAGGAGACCTGAAAGTGGCACATGTTTGGGGCATGATTCATGGCGGATTTAGTCAGTTGTGTCAGGAACTGGTGGTTTGAAATCCAGACTAATCCACGCCTGATTCATTTTCACAAACGTCAGTCTCTCCACACTTTGGGTGGACAGTCGTGTCCTCCGCGGAGTTGCAATACCTCCTGCCGCACTAAACACGCGCTCCGATGCCACGCTACTGGCCGGGCATGACAGCCTTTCAAGGGCAAATTCAGCTAGTTGGGGCCAAAGGTCAAGTTTCGTTGCCCAGTAGTCAAGGGGATTGTCTACCTCGGTTGGCAGGGTGCTGTCCAAGTAGGCCTAAGCCTGTTGTTTGAGGTCCTGCTCCAGGTCCACCTGATGCTGCTGCTGCTGCTGCGGCTGGTTAGTAGTTTCCTCACTGCGCTGGTGAAGAAAGCTACTCATCATCGACTGCAGACTGAGGCAGCCGCTGCTGGTGGAGCTGCCACTGCTCCTACCACCCCACCCCTCCCCTGCTGCCATGGCAGCGGAACACGAGCGCACAGGGCCCACAGTGTCTGAGGATGGACGTTGGCGCAGACAGGCAGAGACCAGCTGACTACATAGGTGTTTTTTATAGTACGTTATTTTGGCCTCCCTCTCAGCAGGTGTGAAAAAGGCCACCATTTTTGAACGGTAGCGAGGGTCCAACAAGGTGGACAGCCAAAAGTCATCCCTCTGTCTGATGGTTATTATTCGGCTGTCGCTACGCAAGCAACCGAGCATGCTATGGGCCATTTGTGCCAAGGAATGCGAGGGACTCCCTGCCTCCATCTCCACAGCATACTGCCACGGTGCGTCTAGGTCCTCTGTCTCCTCTTCCTCCTCCTCTACCAGATGCTCCTGCTCCTCCACTCCTGTCCGCTGAGTGGAAAAACCACCCATTTCACTCAATAATTCCTGAGCACCAATGTCCTCCTCTACCTCCTCCTCTTCTTCCAGTCCTGCCCCCACAGGGGCCATGTGGCGTTGAGATCTGTGCGCCACGTCTACCGCACCCTGACCAGCCATTGTTAACAGCATTTGTTCCAGGACGTGCAACAGAGGAATGACGTCGTTCATCCCATAGTCCTGCCGACTCACGAATAGCGTGGCCTCCTCAAAGGGCCTGAGCAAGCGCAGGTGTCACGCATGAGCTGCCAATGGCTGACATCTAAGTTACACAGGGAGTACCTTTATCTGCTTTTAACATCAGGAAATCTGTGATGGCCTTTTGCTGTTCGTAAAGGCGGTCTAACATATGTAGGGTTGAATTCCACCTTGTTGCAACGTCACAGCATGAGGAGTCGGTATAGGGGCCCATGGCAGATTAGGGGCCTGGCAGCAGTTATGGGAGGCCCATAATCTGCCAGCACCCTATGACAAAAAATGGAACACACCAGCAGTGTGAGGAGACCTGAAAGTGGCACATGGCAGAGTGTGGCGATGGAGACAGCAGCAATGGGAGGCCGTACAGGGACCCATGAGAGACTCTGGACCTGGCAGCAGCATGAGGAGGCGGTATATAGGGGCCTACGGCAGATTAGGGGCCTGGCAGCAGCTATAGGAGGCCCGTAATCTGCCAGCACCCTATGTCAAAAAATTCAACACACCAGCAGTGTGTGAGGAGACCTGAAAGTGGCACATGGCAGAGTGTGGCGATGGAGACAGCAGCAATGGGAGGCCGTACAGGGACCCATGACAGACTCTGGACTTGGCAGCAGCATGAGGAGGCGGTATATAGGGGCTTATGGCAGATTAGGGGCCTGGCAGCAGCTATAGGAGGCCCGTAATCTGCCAGCACCCTATGTCAAAAAATTCAACACACCAGCAGTGTGAGGAGACCTGAAAGTGGCACATGGCAGAGTGTGGCGATGGAGACAGCAGCAATGGGAGGCCGTACAGGGACCCATGACAGACTCTGAACTTGGCAGCAGCATGAGGAGGCGTTATATAGGGGCCCATGGCAGATTAGGGGCCTGGCAGCAGCTATGTGAGGCCCGTAATCTGCCTGCACCCTATGTCAAAAAATTTAACACACCAGCAGTGTGAAGAGACCTGAAAGTGGCACATGGCAGCAGAGTGTGGCGATGGAGACAGCAGCAATGGGAGGCCGTACAGGGACCATGACAGACTCTGGACTTGGCAGCAGCATGAGGAGGCGGTATATAGGGGCCCATGGCAGATTAGGGGCCTGGCAGCAGCTATGTGAGGCCCGTTATCTTGCAGCACCCTATGTCAAAAAATTTAACACACCAGCAGTGTGAAGAGACCTGAAAGTGGCACATGGCAGCAGAGTGTGGCGATGGAGACAGCAGCAATGGGAGGCCGTACAGGGACCCATGAGAGACTCTGGACCTGGCAGCAGCAGGAGGAGGCGGTATATAGGGGCCCATGGCAGATTAGGGGCCTGGCAGCAGCTATGTGAGGCCCGTAATCTGCCTGCACCCTATGTCAAAAAATTTAACACACCAGCAGTGTGAAGAGACCTGAAAGTGGCACATGGCAGCAGAGTGTGGCGATGGAGACAGCAGCAATGGGAGGCCGTACAGGGACCCATGACAGACTCTGAACTTGGCAGCAGCATGAGGAGGCGGTATATAGGGGCCCATGGCAGATTAGGGGCCTGGCAGCAGCTATAGGAGGCCCGTAATCTGCCAGCACCCTATGTCAAAAAATTTAACACACCAGCAGTGTGAAGAGACCTGAAAGTGGCACATGGCAGCAGAGTGTGGCGATGGAGACAGCAGCAATGGGAGGCCGTACAGGGACCCATGAGAGACTCTAGACTTGGCAGCAGCATGAGGAGGCGGTATATAGGGGCCCATGGCAGATTAGGGGCCTGGCAGCAGCTATGTGAGGCCCGTAATCTGCCTGCACCCTATGTCAAAAAATTAAACACACCAGCAGTGTGAAGAGACCTGAAAGTGGCACATGGCATGAGAGACTCTGGACCTGGCAGCAGCAGGAGGAGGTGGTATATAGGGGCCCATGGCAGATTAGGGGCCTGGCAGCAGCTATGTGAGGCCCGTAATCTGCCTGCACCCTATGTCAAAAAATTTAACACACCAGCAGTGTGAAGAGACCTGAAAGTGGCACATGGCAGCAGAGTGTGGCGATGGAGACAGCAGCAATGGGAGGCCGTACAGGGACCATGACAGACTCTGGACTTGGCAGCAGCATGAGGAGGCGGTATATAGGGGCCCATGGCAGATTAGGGGCCTGGCAGCAGCTATGTGAGGCCCGTAATCTGCCTGCACCCTATGTCAAAAAATTTAACACACCAGCAGTGTGAAGAGACCTGAAAGTGGCACATGGCAGCAGAGTGTGGCGATGGAGACAGCAGCAATGGGAGGCCGTACAGGGACCATGACAGACTCTGGACTTGGCAGCAGCATGAGGAGGCGGTATATAGGGGCCCATGGCAGATTAGGGGCCTGGCAGCAGCTATGTGAGGCCCGTTATCTTGCAGCACCCTATGTCAAAAAATTTTACACACCAGCAGTGTGAAGAGACCTGAAAGTGGCACATGGCAGCAGAGTGTGGCGATGGAGACAGCAGCAATGGGAGGCCGTACAGGGACCATGACAGACTCTGGACTTGGCAGCAGCATGAGGAGGCGGTATATAGGGGCCCATGGCAGATTAGGGGCCTGGCAGCAGCTATGTGAGGCCCGTTATCTTGCAGCACCCTATGTCAAAAAATTTAACACACCAGCAGTGTGAAGAGACCTGAAAGTGGCACATGGCAGCAGAGTGTGGCGATGGAGACAGCAGCAATGGGAGGCCGTACAGGGACCCATGAGAGACTCTGGACCTGGCAGCAGCAGGAGGAGGCGGTATATAGGGGCCCATGGCAGATTAGGGGCCTGGCAGCAGCTATGTGAGGCCCGTAATCTGCCTGCACCCTATGTCAAAAAATTTAACACACCAGCAGTGTGAAGAGACCTGAAAGTGGCACATGGCAGCAGAGTGTGGCGATGGAGACAGCAGCAATGGGAGGCCGTACAGGGACCATGACAGACTCTGGACTTGGCAGCAGCATGAGGAGGCGGTATATAGGGGCCCATGGCAGATTAGGGGCCTGGCAGCAGCTATGTGAGGCCCGTTATCTTGCAGCACCCTATGTCAAAAAATTTTACACACCAGCAGTGTGAAGAGACCTGAAAGTGGCACATGGCAGCAGAGTGTGGCGATGGAGACAGCAGCAATGGGAGGCCGTACAGGGACCCATGAGAGACTCTGGACCTGGCAGCAGCAGGAGGAGGTGGTATATAGGGGCCCATGGCAGATTAGGGGCCTGGCAGCAGCTATGTGAGGCCCGTTATCTTGCAGCACCCTATGTCAAAAAATTTAACACACCAGCAGTGTGAAGAGACCTGAAAGTGGCACATGGCAGCAGAGTGTGGCGATGGAGACAGCAGCAATGGGAGGCCGTACAGGGACCATGACAGACTCTGGACTTGGCAGCAGCATGAGGAGGCGGTATATAGGGGCCCATGGCAGATTAGGGGCCTGGCAGCAGCTATGTGAGGCCCGTTATCTTGCAGCACCCTATGTCAAAAAATTTTACACACCAGCAGTGTGAAGAGACCTGAAAGTGGCACATGGCAGCAGAGTGTGGCGATGGAGACAGCAGCAATGGGAGGCCGTACAGGGACCCATGAGAGACTCTGGACCTGGCAGCAGCAGGAGGAGGTGGTATATAGGGGCCCATGGCAGATTAGGGGCCTGGCAGCAGCTATGTGAGGCCCGTAATCTGCCTGCACCCTATGTCAAAAAATTTAACACACCAGCAGTGTGAAGAGACCTGAAAGTGGCACATGGCAGCAGAGTGTGGCGATGGAGACAGCAGCAATGGGAGGCCGTACAGGGACCATGACAGACTCTGGACTTGGCAGCAGCATGAGGAGGCGGTATATAGGGGCCCATGGCAGATTAGGGGCCTGGCAGCAGCTATGTGAGGCCCGTTATCTTGCAGCACCCTATGTCAAAAAATTTAACACACCAGCAGTGTGAAGAGACCTGAAAGTGGCACATGGCAGCAGAGTGTGGCGATGGAGACAGCAGCAATGGGAGGCCGTACAGGGACCCATGAGAGACTCTGGACCTGGCAGCAGCAGGAGGAGGCGGTATATAGGGGCCCATGGCAGATTAGGGGCCTGGCAGCAGCTATGTGAGGCCCGTAATCTGCCTGCACCCTATGTCAAAAAATTTAACACACCAGCAGTGTGAAGAGACCTGAAAGTGGCACATGGCAGCAGAGTGTGGCGATGGAGACAGCAGCAATGGGAGGCCGTACAGGGACCATGACAGACTCTGGACTTGGCAGCAGCATGAGGAGGCGGTATATAGGGGCCCATGGCAGATTAGGGGCCTGGCAGCAGCTATGTGAGGCCCGTTATCTTGCAGCACCCTATGTCAAAAAATTTAACACACCAGCAGTGTGAAGAGACCTGAAAGTGGCACATGGCAGCAGAGTGTGGCGATGGAGACAGCAGCAATGGGAGGCCGTACAGGGACCCATGAGAGACTCTGGACCTGGCAGCAGCAGGAGGAGGCGGTATATAGGGGCCCATGGCAGATTAGGGGCCTGGCAGCAGCTATGTGAGGCCCGTAATCTGCCTGCACCCTATGTCAAAAAATTTAACACACCAGCAGTGTGAAGAGACCTGAAAGTGGCACATGGCAGCAGAGTGTGGCGATGGAGACAGCAGCAATGGGAGGCCGTACAGGGACCCATGAGAGACTCTGGACCTGGCAGCAGCAGGAGGAGGTGGTATATAGGGGCCCATGGCAGATTAGGGGCCTGGCAGCAGCTATGTGAGGCCCGTAATCTGCCTGCACCCTATGTCAAAAAATTTAACACACCAGCAGTGTGAAGAGACCTGAAAGTGGCACATGGCAGCAGAGTGTGGCGATGGAGACAGCAGCAATGGGAGGCCGTACAGGGACCATGACAGACTCTGGACTTGGCAGCAGCATGAGGAGGCGGTATATAGGGGCCCATGGCAGATTAGGGGCCTGGCAGCAGCTATGTGAGGCCCGTTATCTTGCAGCACCCTATGTCAAAAAATTTAACACACCAGCAGTGTGAAGAGACCTGAAAGTGGCACATGGCAGCAGAGTGTGGCGATGGAGACAGCAGCAATGGGAGGCCGTACAGGGACCCATGAGAGACTCTGGACCTGGCAGCAGCAGGAGGAGGCGGTATATAGGGGCCTATGGCAGATTAGGGGCCTGGCAGCAGCTATAGGAGGCCCGTAATCTGCCAGCACCCTATGTCAAAAAATTCAACACACCAGCAGTGTGAGGAGACCTGAAAGTGGCACATGTTTGAGGCATGATTCATGGCGGATTTAGTCAGTTGTGTCAGGAACTGGTGGTTTGAAATCCAGACTAATCCACGCCTGATTCATTTTCACAAACGTGAGTCTCTCCACACTTTGGGTGGACAGTCGTGTCCTCCGCGGAGTTACAATACCTCCTGCCGCACTAAACACGCGCTCCGATGCCACGCTACTGGCCGGGCATGACAGCCTTTCAAGGGCAAATTCAGCTAGTTGGGGCCAAAGGTCAAGTTTCGTTGCCCAGTAGTCAAGGGGATTGTCTACCTCGGTTGGCAGGGTGCTGTCCAAGTAGGCCCAAGCCTGTTGTTTGAGCTCCTGCTCCAGGTCCACCTGATGCTGCTGCTGCTGCTGCGGCTGGTTAGTAGTTTCCTCACTGCGCTGGTGAAGAAAGCTACTCATCATCGACTGCAGACTGAGGCAGCCGCTGCTGGTGGAGCTGCCACTGCTCCTACCACCCCACCCCTCCCCTGCTGCCATGCCAGCGGAACGCGAGCGCACAGGGCCCACAGTGTCTGAGGATGGACGTTGGCGCACAAAGGCAGAGACCAACTGACTACATAGGTGGTTTTTATAGTACGTAATTTTGGCCTCCCTCTCAGCAGGTGTGAAAAAGGCCACCATTTTGGACCGGTAGCGAGGGTCCAACAAGGTGGACAGCCAAAAGTCATCCCTCTGTCTGATGGTTATTATTCGGCTGTCGCTACGCAAGCAACCGAGCATGCTATGGGCCATTTGTGCCAAGGAATGCGAGGGACTCCCTGCCTCCATCTCCACAGCATACTGCCACGGTGCGTCTGGGTCCTCTGTCTCCTCCTCCTCCTCCTCTACCAGATGCTCCTGCTCCTCCACTCCTGTCCGCTGAGTGGAAAAACCACCCATTTCACTCAATAATTCCTGAGCACAAATGTCCTCCTCTACCTCCTCCTCTTCTTCCTGTCCTGCCCCCACAGGGGTCATGTGGCGTTGAGATCTGTGCGCCACGTCTACCGCACCCTGACCAGCCATTGTTAACAGCATTTGTTCCAGGACGTGCAACAGAGGAATGACGTCGTTCATCCCATAGTCCTGCCGACTCACGAATAGCGTGGCCTCCTCAAAGGGCCTGAGCAAGCGGCAGGTGTCACGCATGAGCTGCCAATGGCTGACATCTAAGTTACACAGGGGAGTACCTTTATCCGCTTGTAACATCAGGAAATCGGTGATGGCCTTTCGCTGCTCGTAAAGGCGGTCTAACATGTGTAGGGTTGAATTCCACCTTGTTGCAACGTCGCAGATCAGGCGATGCTGTGGAATTCCGTTCTGCCGCTGCAGCTCAATGAGGGTGTTCTTTGCGGTGTAGGAATGGCTGAAATGCATGCACAGTTTACGTGACATTTTAAGGATGTCTTGCAGTGGGATGGTGGATTTTAGGAACCGCTTGACAACCAGATTGAACACGTGAGCCATGCATGGCGCATGGCACAACCTTCCTTGACGCAGAGCAGACACCATGTTCTTTCCGTTGTCAGTCAACATGGTTCCGATTTTTAGTTTGCGCGGAGACAGCCATCTGTCGATTTCTCTGTTCATTACACTCAGCAGTTCCTCCCCTGTGTGACTACGTTCGCCAAGGCATACCAGGTGCAGCACAGCGTGACACCGTTGCGCCCTGCACATGTGATATGCCGGTCGGGTAATGGGACTTGGCACGGGGGTGGCGGCTGAGGACACGGCGGAAAAAGAGGTGGTAGAGGCGGACATGCTTGCTGGACCAAGGACGTGCAAACGTGGAGGCAAAAGCGTCGTGACCTGTCCAAGTTGCTGGTGCGGCTGTGCCGGCACCACGTTCACCCAGTGGGCCGTAAATGACATGTACTGTCCCTGACCGTAGTTACAGCTCCACACGTCGGCGCTGCCGTGCACTTTGGCAGAGACCGACATGCTCAAAGACTGGCCCACCATCTCTTCTACATGTGAATGCAGGGCTGGCACTGCCTTTTGGGCAAAGAAATGACGGCTTGGCACTCTCCACCGCGGCGCGGCACAAGCCATCATTTCTCGGAAAGGTGCTGAGTCCACCAGTTGGAAAGGGAGGGACTGCAGCACCAGCAACTTGGACAGGAGGACGTTCAGCTTTTGCACCGTCGGGTGCGTGCTCGCAAACTGTTGTCTCTTGGATACGGATTCCAAGAAAGACTGTTGACGGAATCCGAGAAGAGGAGTAGCAGGAGAAGGAGCATCTGAACGAGCGGAAGATGCCAATGAGCGACAACTCCCCTCAGCAGAGGTGTTGGAGCCTTGACTGGCTGATAGAGGGCGATTGACGACGTCGGGTGACGGAGCAAGTAACGGAGCGGGTGATGGAGCGGGGGCTGGGGCAGGCAGAACCGCCGTATGTTTATCACGGTTTTCCCAGGCCACCGAATGGTGACGCTGCATATGCTGACGCAACGCTGTAGTCCCAACATGGGCCCCCTGGCCACGCTTGCATTTCTGGCCACATAGTCGACATACGGCTACGTTTACTTCCTCGGGCGGCTTGAGGAAAAATTGCCACACCACCGAGTAGGAAACTTTGCCCCCGCTACTCTTCACTGGCTGACTGCTACTTCCTCCGTGCGCACCGGCACCACTACTGGCCGTGGTGGTAGGCTGCAGTGGAGCTGGTGCTCTACTCCGTGGACGTTTGGCTCCACTGACACTGATGCGACCCTGCTGCTGTCTCCTGGGCAACCCACCGACTGTTTTGCTCGCTGCCAAGCTGCCACCCTCTTCTCCTGATGATGCGGAAGAAATTGCCTGATGACGACGAGGCTGCCAAGTGCGATCAACCTCCTCATCATCAAGTAGGGTCTCCGCCTCACTACTAGCCCCCTCGGCTGCGTCTGGGTCAGGAGACAGACCTGTCTCTAGACCGGCTACCGAGCCACTCTCCTCGCCAGTACTTGTTCGCTTGGCTGCTGAAAAGGCCGATGTCTCCCCCCGTTCCTGACCGCCCTCTGTTAGCTCTTCCTCACTGTACAGTGGGGCTGAGCCCACAGCATGCGATACTTCGCTTGGTGAGGGAACAGCAAAGGACAGGGGCAGGTAGAGGACACGTGATTTCAGTGGGCTTGGTCCCGGGCCATGCCAACTAACGGTTGTGTCTGACGTACCCACCGACCGTTGGCTGTAGGTGTCAGAGGTGACCTGGGAAGAGGAAGACGACCGAGCCAACCAATCAATGACGGCAGGGTTGTCGGTGGAGACACGACCGCTGGATGACACCGGGAGCACTGGCCTCTGGCTGCGAATACTGCTGCCTCGACCCCTTCCTCTGCTGCCACGTCTGCTCGCTCCTAAAACATTGCCTCCTCTGCCACTCCTCTGCATGTTGTCTGACATACTATTTAATTCAACGATTAGGTGTCCCTGAGTAACAATTCTCTGGCACTCAGTAACAATTCTGTCTGTCCCTGAGTATGAATTCTGTGGCCCTGAGTAACAATTGTGTGTCTGTGCAAGTAACAATTCTGTGTCTGTGCAAGTAACAATTTTGTGTCTGTGAGAGTAACAATTCTCTGGCACTCAGTAACAATTCTGTCTGTCCCTGAGTAACAATTCTCTGGCACTCAGTAACAATTCTGTCTGTCCCTGAGTAACAATTCTGTCTGTCCCTGAGTATGAATTCTGTGGCCCTGAGTAAGAATTCTCTGGCACTCAGTAACAATTCTGTCTGTCCCTGAGTATGAATTCTGTGGCCCTGAGTAACAATTGTGTGTCTGTGCAAGTAACAATTCTGTGTCTGTGCAAGTAACAATTTTGTGTCTGTGAGAGTAACAATTCTCTGGCACTCAGTAACAATTCTGTCTGTCCCTGAGTAACAATTCTCTGGCACTCAGTAACAATTCTGTCTGTCCCTGAGTATGAATTCTGTGGCCCTGAGTAACAATTCTGTCTCTGTGCGAGTAACAATTCTGTGTCTGTGCAAGTAACAATTTTGTGTCTGTGAGAGTAACAATTCTCTGGCACTCAGTAACAATTCTGTCTGTCCCTGAGTAACAATTCTCTGGCACTCAGTAACAATTCTGTCTGTCCCTGAGTAACAATTCTCTGGCACTCAGTAACAATTCTGTCTGTCCCTGAGTAACAATTCTCTGGCACTCAGTAACAATTGTGTGTCTGTGCAAGTAACAATTCTGTGTCTGTGCAAGTAACAATTTTGTGTCTGTGAGAGTAACAATTCTCTGGCACTCAGTAACAATTCTGTCTGTCCCTGAGTAACAATTCTCTGGCACTCAGTAACAATTCTGTCTGTCCCTGAGTATGAATTCTGTGGCCCTGAGTAACAATTCTGTCTCTGTGCGAGTAACAATTCTGTGTCTGTGCAAGTAACAATTTTGTGTCTGTGAGAGTAACAATTCTCTGGCACTCAGTAACAATTCTGTCTGTCCCTGAGTAACAATTCTCTGGCACTCAGTAACAATTCTGTCTGTCCCTGAGTAACAATTCTCTGGCACTCAGTAACAATTCTGTCTGTCCCTGAGTAACAATTCTCTGGCACTCAGTAACAATTGTGTGTCTGTGCAAGTAACAATTCTGTGTCTGTGCAAGTAACAATTTTGTGTCTGTGAGAGTAACAATTCTCTGGCACTCAGTAACAATTCTGTCTGTCCCTGAGTAACAATTCTCTGGCACTCAGTAACAATTCTGTCTGTCCCTGAGTATGAATTCTGTGGCCCTGAGTAACAATTCTGTCTCTGTGCGAGTAACAATTCTGTGTCTGTGCAAGTAACAATTTTGTGTCTGTGAGAGTAACAATTCTCTGGCACTCAGTAACAATTCTGTCTGTCCCTGAGTAACAATTCTATGGCACTCAGTAACAATTCTGTCTTCCCTGAGTAACAATTCTCTGGCACTCAGTAACAATTCTGTCTGTCCCTGAGTATGAATTCTGTGGCCCTGAGTAACAATTCTGTCTCTGTGCGAGTAACAATTCTGTGTCTGTGCAAGTAACAATTTTGTGTCTGTGAGAGTAACAATTCTCTGGCACTCAGTAACAATTCTGTCTGTCCCTGAGTAACAATTCTCTGGCACTCAGTAACAATTCTGTCTGTCCCTGAGTAACAATTCTCTGGCACTCAGTAACAATTCTGTCTGTCCCTGAGTAACAATTCTCTGGCACTCAGTAACAATTGTGTGTCTGTGCAAGTAACAATTCTGTGTCTGTGCAAGTAACAATTTTGTGTCTGTGAGAGTAACAATTCTCTGGCACTCAGTAACAATTCTGTCTGTCCCTGAGTAACAATTCTCTGGCACTCAGTAACAATTCTGTCTGTCCCTGAGTATGAATTCTGTGGCCCTGAGTAACAATTCTGTCTCTGTGCGAGTAACAATTCTGTGTCTGTGCAAGTAACAATTTTGTGTCTGTGAGAGTAACAATTCTCTGGCACTCAGTAACAATTCTGTCTGTCCCTGAGTAACAATTCTCTGGCACTCAGTAACAATTCTGTCTGTCCCTGAGTAACAATTCTCTGGCACTCAGTAACAATTCTGTCTGTCCCTGAGTAACAATTCTCTGGCACTCAGTAACAATTGTGTGTCTGTGCAAGTAACAATTCTGTGTCTGTGCAAGTAACAATTTTGTGTCTGTGAGAGTAACAATTCTCTGGCACTCAGTAACAATTCTGTCTGTCCCTGAGTAACAATTCTCTGGCACTCAGTAACAATTCTGTCTGTCCCTGAGTATGAATTCTGTGGCCCTGAGTAACAATTCTGTCTCTGTGCGAGTAACAATTCTGTGTCTGTGCAAGTAACAATTTTGTGTCTGTGAGAGTAACAATTCTCTGGCACTCAGTAACAATTCTGTCTGTCCCTGAGTAACAATTCTATGGCACTCAGTAACAATTCTGTCTTCCCTGAGTAACAATTCTCTGGCACTCAGTAACAATTCTGTCTGTCCCTGAGTATGAATTCTGTGGCCCTGAGTAACAATTCTGTCTCTGTGCGAGTAACAATTCTGTGTCTGTGCAAGTAACAATTTTGTGTCTGTGAGAGTAACAATTCTCTGGCACTCAGTAACAATTCTGTCTGTCCCTGAGTAACAATTCTCTGGCACTCAGTAACAATTCTGTCTGTCCCTGAGTATGAATTCTGTGGCCCTGAGTAACAATTGTGTGTCTGTGCAAGTAACAATTCTGTGTCTGTGCAAGTAACAATTTTGTGTCTGTGAGAGTAACAATTCTCTGGCACTCAGTAACAATTCTGTCTGTCCCTGAGTAACAATTCTCTGGCACTCAGTAACAATTCTGTCTGTCCCTGAGTATGAATTCTGTGGCCCTGAGTAACAATTCTGTCTCTGTGCGAGTAACAATTCTGTGTCTGTGCAAGTAACAATTTTGTGTCTGTGAGAGTAACAATTCTCTGGCACTCAGTAACAATTCTGTCTGTCCCTGAGTAACAATTCTCTGGCACTCAGTAACAATTCTGTCTGTCCCTGAGTAACAATTCTCTGGCACTCAGTAACAATTCTGTCTGTCCCTGAGTATGAATTCTGTGGCCCTGAGTAACAATTGTGTGTCTGTGCAAGTAACAATTCTGTGTCTGTGCAAGTAACAATTTTGTGTCTGTGAGAGTAACAATTCTCTGGCACTCAGTAACAATTCTGTCTGTCCCTGAGTAACAATTCTCTGGCACTCAGTAACAATTCTGTCTGTCCCTGAGTATGAATTCTGTGGCCCTGAGTAACAATTCTGTCTCTGTGCGAGTAACAATTCTGTGTCTGTGCAAGTAACAATTTTGTGTCTGTGAGAGTAACAATTCTCTGGCACTCAGTAACAATTCTGTCTGTCCCTGAGTAACAATTCTCTGGCACTCAGTAACAATTCTGTCTGTCCCTGAGTAACAATTCTCTGGCACTCAGTAACAATTCTGTCTGTCCCTGAGTAACAATTCTCTGGCACTCAGTAACAATTGTGTGTCTGTGCAAGTAACAATTCTGTGTCTGTGCAAGTAACAATTTTGTGTCTGTGAGAGTAACAATTCTCTGGCACTCAGTAACAATTCTGTCTGTCCCTGAGTAACAATTCTCTGGCACTCAGTAACAATTCTGTCTGTCCCTGAGTATGAATTCTGTGGCCCTGAGTAACAATTCTGTCTCTGTGCGAGTAACAATTCTGTGTCTGTGCAAGTAACAATTTTGTGTCTGTGAGAGTAACAATTCTCTGGCACTCAGTAACAATTCTGTCTGTCCCTGAGTAACAATTCTATGGCACTCAGTAACAATTCTGTCTTCCCTGAGTAACAATTCTCTGGCACTCAGTAACAATTCTGTCTGTCCCTGAGTATGAATTCTGTGGCCCTGAGTAACAATTCTGTCTCTGTGCGAGTAACAATTCTGTGTCTGTGCAAGTAACAATTTTGTGTCTGTGAGAGTAACAATTCTCTGGCACTCAGTAACAATTCTGTCTGTCCCTGAGTAACAATTCTCTGGCACTCAGTAACAATTCTGTCTGTCCCTGAGTATGAATTCTGTGGCCCTGAGTAACAATTGTGTGTCTGTGCAAGTAACAATTCTGTGTCTGTGCAAGTAACAATTTTGTGTCTGTGAGAGTAACAATTCTCTGGCACTCAGTAACAATTCTGTCTGTCCCTGAGTAACAATTCTCTGGCACTCAGTAACAATTCTGTCTGTCCCTGAGTAACAATTCTGTCTGTCCCTGAGTATGAATTCTGTGGCCCTGAGTAAGAATTCTCTGGCACTCAGTAACAATTCTGTCTGTCCCTGAGTATGAATTCTGTGGCCCTGAGTAACAATTGTGTGTCTGTGCAAGTAACAATTCTGTGTCTGTGCAAGTAACAATTTTGTGTCTGTGAGAGTAACAATTCTCTGGCACTCAGTAACAATTCTGTCTGTCCCTGAGTAACAATTCTCTGGCACTCAGTAACAATTCTGTCTGTCCCTGAGTAACAATTCTCTGGCACTCAGTAACAATTCTGTCTGTCCCTGAGTAACAATTCTGTCTGTCCCTGAGAATGAATTCTGTGGCCCTGAGTAAGAATTCTCTGGCACTCAGTAACAATTCTGTCTGTCCCTGAGTAACAATTCTCTGGCACTCAGTAACAATTCTGTCTGTCCCTGAGTAAAAATTCTGTGGCCCTAATAACGTTTCTGTGGCCCTAAGTAACAATTCTCTGGCACTGAGTAACAATTCTGTCTGTCCCTGAGTATGAATTCTGTGGCCCTAACTAGCGTTTCTTTGTCCCTAAATAACGATTCTGTGGCCCTCATTAACAAGTCTGTGTCCCTGAGTAATGGTTCTCTGTCCCTAAGTAACTTCTCTCTGTCCCCAATTCTCGTTTCTGTGGCCCTAACTCTGTCCCTGTCCCTAGTACAGAGCGGTCTGCCTCTGTTCAATGACTGCAGGCAAATGAAGATTTCCAAAATGGCCGCTATATATACCTCGACCATTACACAGTGCTGGCTGGCTGGCTGCTGATTGGCTGATGCGATCACATGTCGTTGAGGAATGCATTATGGGGCAGCGCGCCTTGTCTGCGCGCCTTCCCCGACATCCCCGCTCCGTCGCCGCACATGTCAGCCGCCATTTTCGGAAAAATTTCGATTCGCGCGTCCGAATTAGGCTGTTTTTCGGATTCGGCACGAATCGAAATTTTTCCGAAATTCGACTCGAATTCCACTTCGGATACTTCGATTCGCTCATCTCTAGTTATCAACAAAAAATTTGAAGGTTAATGTTCCATCTGCTAAGTTGGGTCAAAAGTTTATGGGTCCTTTTCAGATTTCTGCCCAAATCAACCTGATCACCTTTCGTTTAAAACTTCCAGACCATCTGAGGATTCACCGTTTTTTCACATATCACTACTCAAACCGTTTCATGAAAATCCTTTCTCTGGAAGACTTTTTCCACCTCCTCCACCCGTTGAGGTACAGGGTAAAGAAGAATTTGTGGTGGAGAAAATTCTTGATTCCAGGATCTTTAGGAATAAATTACAATATCTGGTTCAATGGGAAGAATATGGGCCAGAAGAAAATTTTTGGGAGCCTGAGGAGAATATTCATGCCTCTAGATTAACAAGAGAATTCCACCAGAGGTTTCCTCACAAACCTGGCCTTAAGACATCCAGAGGATATTCCGGGAGGAAGGGAGTACTGTCAGGGCCTGGACTTTAACCTGGGACCTCTACTGTGTCAGGCAGTAACTCTTCTCACTGGGCTACCTGGGATACTGGACAACACTCTGCCTGATCTATTGGACAATCCTGCCTTGTTCCTTGTTTTCTGATGAACCTTGAACTCCTTGCTCCTCCCATGAACTTCCTCATATAAGCCATGTCTCTGCATTTCCTGGTTGCCAGATTATTGTACCTTCTCCAGCCAGTATCTCGCTTTGTCTCTCCTGCTGCCGTCCATACCTTCGCTACTGACCTTTGGCTTGTTCCTTGACTACGATTCTACCTCGTCCCAACCTGCTACCGCTTGTTATCGACCCTTGGCTTGTTTACTGACTACGCTTCTGCTAGATCCCTACCTGCTATATCTGCTACTGGATCCTGGCTTGCTCACTTCCTGAGAACTGCGACCTGGTACTAACATGCAGCAAAATCCATCTCCACCATCTGGTGAATACCGGTTAGTGCTTAGACCCTGCACCTCAGGTGAGCCTGTGTCATTTTCCAGGGTGACCTGCTTGTTTACCTATCCTGTTAGTTGGTCTGCTGCTATAGCTACTGGTCTCTGAACCTCACCTCTCATCGTGACATCTTCACTGCTCCAGAGTCCAGTGGTGGTGTGCTTTACACAACTGCATCCAACGCTTTGCATTGCACTTGGTGATGTGAGGCTTGGAAACCCAATCCATGAAGCTCTCTACGCACTGTTGTTGTGCTAATATGAAGGCCACACAATGTTTGGAGGTCTTTAGTTATTGACTCTGCAGACAGTTGGCGACTTCTGCACACTGTGTGCTTCAGAGTGTGCTGACGCTGCTCTTTCATTTTACGCGGCCTATCACTTCGTTGCTGAGTTGCTGTTGTTCCCAGTTGTTTCCACTTTGTTATAATACCATTAACAGTTGATCGTGTAATATTTAGTAGCAATGAAATTTCATGGATGGACTTATTGCACAGGTGGCAACCTATCATGGTACCACGCTTGAATTCACTGAGCTCTTGAGAGAGACCTATTCTTTCTCAAATATTTGAAGAAGCAGTATGCATGCCTAGGTGCTTGATTTTATACCCCTGTGGCCATGGAGGTGAATGGAACACCTGAATCCAATGATTTAGAGGGGTGTCCCAATACTTCTGGCACTATAGTGTATATAGACAAAAAAAAATTTTCTTTTGAGAATGTTTCATTTTTTTCCCAGAATTAAAGTTTTGTATTACTGTTGACAAGTGTATTTCGTTTTTATTTTATGCATATAAAAAATAAGCATATTTGTTTCTTCATGTACCAGTTCTAATGAAAGTTTTATTACAAAAATACAAATTACCTCAGTGTGATGATTAGTCGTTCAGCAGGAGATATACTATTATGGAAATATCTGTCCATTCACTGCAAACAACTACTGAGTAAACCCAGTAACTCATCGAAGTCAGAAAAAAGGGAGGTTTAGTGGACATGATAAGAAAGCAACAATGACAACAATCATGAATCAAAAGAAGTTGGACTAACCTTTTTGTGGACATCCTGGTGTTTGTCAAAAAATGTATCTTCATATCTGAAAACTGAATAAAACTTTATTACAAAAAAAAGTATCTTCATGACCACGTAGGGTACATGACTGAGAACTGGCCTCTGTTTTCTCAGTCGGCAATTATGGGATGGATCCAGTATCTGCTTGCCCTACTCTTCCTCTCTCTTTCACGAATCAAAAATTATGTAGCAATGGCTGGTGCCACAAAACATGCCATTTCATATTCACTCTTCTTTCCTGAGCCCGATACACCACCCAACACAACAAAGAACATGAAGAACAATGAAAAACAGGAAGAAGAGATTTCACCCAGGAAGCAGATGAAAAACACAAAAAACAAAGCAACAAATGATGAAACAGATTATATTTTCATTAGCTAATAAATGAAACACCAAAGCTTAAAAAAGTCGGAAAAATTCTGTGTGATAACCTGCAAAAAGTGCACAACAAAACGTGCAAAAACAACTGAAAAACGCTCAAAGACGCTATGCTCAAGTGTGAATCCAGCCTTGCTGCTTATATTGTGTATCTAAATCCCTAATTCTACCTGTAGTATCCTGATGTCCCAACAATGGTGCCTCCCCCTGGGTGATTCAACAAATGAACCTTCAATACAGCTCTGCACATATCATGGCTCCAGCCACTTCATGAGGAGTGGTTCAATAAAGTGAACAAAAGTTGACTATTTCTCTGACATAAAACAATGCTCTATTGTTAGCAATACAAAATAATTTCCTTTAGAGAGTATTTTTTTGTATTGTGCTAATGATTTATAATTATGCCTGGAAAGGATTAAATTTAACCCTGGCATCATTTCAGCCCACATCTAAGCTTAATAAGTACAACAAAGTTGCAACATAGTATATGAATAGAAGCAATAAAATATATGCAAGGTATAGAACCCCCCTCCTACTTCACAAAATGTTTCCGTTAAATCCATCCCATTGCTGGCACCCTTCTCCACATCACCACTTATGGTGGTCCTGCCCCACTATACAGCCCTTATGGACAGAGTTACACAAACTAATATCCCAAGTCACTACATACACCTTAGACTTCACCCAAGCCCAATTCATCCTACATCATTGCTCTCTACCCAAAAAAACATATTTCAAATGACTGGCCATGCACCTAGTGAATGCTGACAGGCTATGTGTCCCTACTGCCTGGCGCTCCACCAAACACCCAACATTTCAGAATGGCTCTGTCGAGTAAATGAAGTAGCAGAAATGGAAGAGCTCATCAATGTTGCACAAGATACACCGTCTAAGTACTCAAAAACCTGGGCGTGCTGACATCACTTTGCCGAGTCCATGCAATATACCCAACTGTTGGCATCCTAACCTACATGGCCAGCCTGGGTGTACTACTTGAGAAAATACATCTGTGAGCCCCAATGTTTCAAGAGAGAAACACAAGGATAGGATTAATCTCTCCCTACCTTTCCTTTCCTTTCCCTCTCTTTTACCCAACCCTCTTTCCTTTAACCTTCCCCCTTCCCATTATCTCCACATATCTTGCCAATCTACCTATTTTTGTTCCCCATCACCCCCATCTACTAATAAACATTGGCATAGACCTTCCTGAGAGATTGGAAAGGATAGCTTATTCATATCCATTCTTTTGCCTTAGATGTCCTGAATATGGCTTATGAAAGGCTAAACTAGAAGACATCGGCGACTATTATTTTTGATGAAATATACATTTTTTTTTAAGACAAGTTCTTATTTTACCCAACTGTGACATTTTCATTATACCTCTCATACATCTATATGCCTTGGTCTGACACCATTCTTTACTCAGTAGACCTCAGTTTTGATGGTAACCTAATAGGATACTTTGATACATGGTTATAATAATACTTTCTTGAATTACTGTTCGTCAATATTGATTTCTGCCATGTCATAAGACCAAAAACGTATATAAACATTTCTCTTCTTTTTATATCACTTTTTTGGCCTTGAGGCCTGTAACTGTTATATTACCATCCCTACTTGTATTGTACTGGTTCATCACAAAACATTTTCAATAAAATGTATGAAAAGAAAATACATGCAGAGTAAACGTGTGCCCATTGAGGCTCATACTAGACCTTAAATACTCTCAGACACACCAGTCCTTGTTGATAATGCCAAAGTTGTATGGTGGTCAGTCAGTTTTACTTTGAAGCTCCATTGTGTCTCATTGTGTTAGTTTCTAACACAGTTATGGGAGCTCTCCATCCACCACCACCCTAAAAAACCACCCTAAATAACATGCATTGCTGACCATGCCCAACAACCCATGTCGCCCAATCAGAGGGAAGGAATTTTCAAGGTAGGACGATGCCCAGGAGGTAAAGGGGAACTCTTACTTCCCTCTTACAGTATCTTCAGACACCGTTACAGATTCACCTTTCTGTGATCTAGTGTCTGTCCAACTTCCTCTGAGCCCAGATTGTCAAAGACCTACTCCCTGGGGGTACATAATGAAGTTGATGTGGTCTCATGGAAGAATGCTGTAAAAATGTAATTATGTGGGACGGTTCTTACAGTATTCAGGACCTGTCCACCACCAGAAGGTACTAAATAAGAGGACCTGTGACATCATGCAACCAGACCAAAGGCTGCAATTGGTTTTAAGCTGTCTGATAAATCATTTTCCTGAAAACACGGCCAGTCACCAGTGCCTGCTTGTGTGTTTCCCCTCTTAATTATTTAGCAATCTGTGTAATTGGATATCCTGCTATTTATTATTTTAAGAGTAAAAGTTGTAGTATTTCATATTTAAATGGCTAAAGGATAAATTCACCTTTAAAGAAAAAATAACAAATGCACATATTTTTGCAGTAAAAAAATGTGAATTTATTATTCTTTCCTGAAGAAGTCTAGAAGCATTGTACCCATGATCAATGAATCAGGAGTACAATGGTCAGGCTTCTGCAGAAAAACCTTGCAGACTTCTGCCCATACCTTCATATGGGATGTGTTGAAAGCTGCAGGGCTTGTGAATGAACTACAAGTGTGCTCATCAGTTCAGTCAGAACTACAAGCCTTCAGCCACAATGGATGATGACAGTTGTAGTTTATCCATTCACAGGAAACTGTGAATGAATGACACGGCCATGTGGGCAGAGCCACACATGGCCATGCTGTTTTTAAATGGTGATAGCAGGTGCATGGAGAAGAACCCCCATTTGCTGTCGCACTGAAGTGGAGATCGAGGGAATTACGGGTTGAACATGTAACATGTTCCAAATGGTGAACTTATCCTTTAAATAGAAATACAAACTCACTGAGACTTTTTTGATACAGAACATAGTTAATAAATAAAAATATGAGTATTTATGCAGCCTCAGCCAATCCCTGGGGAAAAGTGCCCAGATGGTGGCTGGGATATAGTCTGAAGTTGAGAGAGCAGTGTTCTTCCCCAGGGGCAGAGGTTCCCAGTCAGAGGAGTTGCTGCCCAGCTGAAGATCTTGCCTGTTTCATCGAGGTCTCATCTATGCATAGCTGGGGGGCCTATTCTGCTGCAATACTTTGGGGGCTAAAAAGAGGTCTCATTGAGGATAAAGTCTGGATGTTTCACTGTAGAGACTGAGTCTGGAGGGAGACATCCAAGTCCCAGAGACACTGTGAGTACAGACCTGCGAGAAGGATCTCAGAAGTGACTGCTGCTGCTGTTAACCCCTGATGCACTAATATTAAGGCTTGCCTGGCCTGGGACATTGCTGATGGTATCCCAGTGCTTACCACTTTAAGCCCTACTGATGAAGTAGCTGCAAAGGGAAGAGTGTTCATATTTTTGTTCAGGGTTCACTGGAGCAGTGGTCTCCAAAATGCGGCCTGGGTCAGCTGTGGCCCTTTGCTTGCTTTTATCCAGCCCTTGGGGCACTATGTTCATCCACTGATACTAACCATGGGGCATAATTACCCCCACTGACACCAATGAAGGGGCAGAATTCCTCTCAATGACACCAATGACAGGGCACAATTCCTCATAAATGACACCAGTGACAGGGCACAATTCCTTCCTCTGGCAAAAGTGATGGTACACTATTCCTCCCACTGATACCAAAGATGGGGCATTATTTATTACCGCTGATGTCAGGACCTTTTCTACTCCCAGTGGCCACAGTCCACCCCCCCCCCTTAAGTATGAAGCACAGTAAACTGGCCCTTTGTTTAGAGAGTTTGAAAACCCCTGTTCTGGAGTATCCAACAGCTTTCCTGAGTCCAATCCAAGTTAATATGCAATAAACTTTAAAATGGCAACCCCTTAGACTGTGTACCAAGTCAGAGGAGTGAATGTCGCTGTTTGCCTGGCTGCCACTGCACTAGTGGCAAAAGAACCTGGGACATAATCAGTGGCCCTTGCAAGGGTAAGCGATACATAATGACCATGCTCTGCACAATTGCTACAGAAGAAGAAGCTTCACAATTTTCTTTGCCGAGCACATTAACCAAAATCTTCAATTATTTAGATATTTTAGGTGCCATTTAAAGACAATACTCAAAATATCTTTTCTTTTCTGTCTGAACAACTAAATACAGGACATTATTCATGCATAAAGTGATTTCATTCAACGCAGTGCAGTAGGCTTTAGGTACAAGAAATACATCAAGAACAATTACCTGCTGTGCAATTGGACTTCCCAGGTGTAAAACCCCAGAGCATAAATGTTGTGTGATGATTAGAAATCCAATATACTCGTGGAACCAGGTTCCCAAGACCCCTGCATCTTCAGCCTACATGAATCATTAAGGACAATCATTATTCCACTAGTCCTGTCTTTCCAACTGATGAAGGATCACGTATGTAAACAGAAGATAGCTGGTTAGCAATAGCAAATACTACACTAATTGTTTCGTACTACCCTCTTTTTGTGGCTGGTCTTTCTATCTCAACAATTAGTTTTTAAATTAAAACAGAAATATGCTCTGAGTGAAAAATGGTAGCTGGATAACCTGCCAGAAAACAGATGTGAGATGAAAATTATAAGCAAGATAGATAGATAGATAGATAGATAGATAACTTTAACATATAACATGCTTTACTGGGTTTTTTTTTTCTTTCCTCTTGGCTTTTTTTTTGGAGGGAATTCGGGGGAATGCAGTTCTGGCACCTCCAGCACTGAATGTATGTAATGGCAAGGGATGCTTGGTTGTTCTAGGGAGTCTATTGATACTGACTGCTGGGGATCTATTTTTGCTGGAGGGGATCTATTTTTGCGGGGTACCTATTGTGCTGGGAAGGTCTGTTGTTGCTGATGGGGGATTTATTGTTGCAGGGGTGGGTCTTATGTTGCTGAGGGGGTCTTTTGCTGATGGGAGAGATCTACTGTTGATAGGGAGTCTATTGTTGATGATTGCTGGATGGTCTATTAATACTGGCTGAGGGGAGATCCATTGTTGCTGCTATGGGGTATTTTGTTGCGGGTAGTCTTTTGTTGGTGGAGGGGTTCCATTGTTGCTGGGGGGGACCTGTTGTTGCTGGGGGTCTATTGTTGCTGACTACAGGGGATCTATTTTACTGCTTTTCGAGTTATAGTTAACAAATTCTACACCCTGGTTTGGTATTCTCTAAAAGCGGTGATACTGTGAGATGGGTTGGGGGTGGAACCAAGAAACAGTGCTCAGAGGTGGGCAAGGGGAGGAGACAAGGGGCGGCTTGGAAAGGAGAGTTCCTGCACCTATTCTCTGAGAAAAAAAGCCCTGCTTTGGATCAACTGTGGGTATAGAATAGCATATATGGAGGTTTTCTATTTGTGTGTGTTTTTTCTCTTTTGGTTGAACTGGATGGACTTGTGTCTTTTTTCAACCAGAATAACTATGTACCTATGTAAGTAGATAGATGTCATAAGTATGTATAAACTTTAGACAGCCAGATGCCAACAAGTAGATGGAACACATAAGTGAAGGCCTATCACTCATCTGAAAAACATTCACTTGGGAATAGTAATTCAAAATACCAAGGCTGCAACATCCACATGGGTCAATATCATATCTTATAACATCAGAACAAGAACAGGTTGGGGAAAGAGAAGCACAGGGGAGCACTGTGCTGGAGGAGTACAGCTTGGGTAGAATCTTCTCTTTTTCCTGTATCACTTGGCCATGTTCTCCACTGACGTCTGGACCAGAGAGCGAAAGGAACTGCGCCTCTCCACAATTCTGAGCCTGTGACGCTACCAGCAATAGATATACAAATAGAAGCTGTTTTTCAATACAGTGATGCAAAGAACTTACAAAGACAGTCTTACTTATGGTTATTGGAGTACTTCAAGATAGTATTAAATCCAAAAGCAAACATTTAATATATTGCAGCTTACCAATTCTTAGATGTGATGATTGCATTTTTTAAGGCTTTCACCTGGTGATTCAGCCAGTAAGTCTGTTGTTTTTCAGTGAAACAAGCTGTCTTTCAGATGTATCAGCACTGGTGCTTACAATGATCAGCTTTTATTCTTATTGTTATTCTTATATTAACCGCTTCCCCGCCGCCCTATAGCAGATATACTGACGTGATTTTGTTTTTCCAGGTAGGGAAAACACGCATGTGGGCCCTATCAGTGCCACCATTCGCGGCCCCGGCTGTCAATCACAGCACAGCCATCCAAAGAAGTGTGCTGAGAGTGAAGCACCAACACACCGCCCCCCATTAAAACACTCCCATAACACAGTTAACTCTTTGATCGCCCCTCATGTTAACCCCTTCCTGCCCAGTGCCATTAGTACAGTGTAAGTGCTTTTTTTAGCACTGATCACTGTATTGGTGTCACTAGGGATGTCAGTGACACCAAGTCAGTTCCCCCCAGTGTCAGAATGTCTGCCGCAGTCCCGCTATAAGTTACTGATCACCGCCATTATTAGTAGAAAAAAAATGTTAAATTCCATTATCTATACCGGCATTTGTAAATTCTATAACTTTCACGTAAACCAATTAATTTACATGTACTGGGATTTTTTTTAGCAAACACATGTAGCGGAGTACATTTTGGCCTAAATTTATGATGAAATTAGATTTTTTACATTTTTTTACTGGACTTGTTTAATAGAAAAAAGTCAAAAATATTGTGTTTTTTCTCAAAATTGTTGGTCTTTTTTTTATAGCATAAAAAAATAAAAAGCACAAAGGCGATCAAATACAAAGCTCAATTCGTGGGAATAAAAGGTTGTAAATTTCATTTGGGTGCAGCGTTGCATGACCGAGCAATTGTCAGTTAAAGTAATGCTTTGCCGTAATGCAAAAAATGGCCTGGTCAGTAAGGGGGGTAAATCCTCAGGAGGGCAAGTGGTTATTGTAAAACCTTTATCCCAAAAGAAAAAAAAATGCTTGCTGTAAGTGGATATACAGTGTTTGCTGGAGTTTGGCTTTGATTTGTTAGCATATTTAACCTCTCTGGCGGTATTCCCGAGTGTAGCTCGGGGTAAAGTTTCAGTACCAAAAGCGGTAACCCCGAGCTACACTCAGGAATACCATGCGGCGCTGCTCCGGGATCTGTTCTTCACTTACCTTGTTCTGTGTTCCTGCGATGTCCCTCCTGCAGTGTCCCCTGCAATGTCCTCCGGCGGATGCCGGCATCTGTCATCTGGGTTCCATCCCCTGTGAGCGTCGGGATGTATGGGGGACGGAACGGCGGGAAATTTGCAAATTACAAAAGGTGACATTCACTAAATTCACTAAAATCACATAGTAAAACATTACTGTATCAAACCATTTCGCATACATTTTGTCCCGAGTGCTTTGTCCTGTGCCCTGCCTGCATTTTTACTGTTCTTTCTGCCTGGAAACTGAGAAATGTCCATGGCGTCCAAAAAGCATCCCTTTAGGTCAAAATCGGTTTTAGACCAGCTAGAGAACAGCGATAGTAAATTAGAACCACTTGCAGAATTGAGTGATAATGATTCGTAGGGAATTCGTCATCAGACACTGAAAACGATTTTGCGACTTTGCTCAGTGATGTGCGAACTCTATTTCAAATTTCAGTGTTTTTGGTTTGATTATATTATTTAATTACGGTACATTTATTATTATTATTATATTATTATTTTTTATGATTATTTATTAAATTATAATTTATGATTTCGTGTTTCAAATTGTAACATACCCGGGATGTTTACTAGACTCTTGTTCGGACAGATTTCAGTGAGTTATTCCTAAAAATTACAGGCCTACAATAAAAAAAATACATATTTTCACGCAAAAAAAGTACCGCTTTTAGCACAGAAATATGGACAAAATCAGACCGCTAGGGAGGTTAAACATAATTTACAGATGGGCCAGTCTATAAGCTCCTTTCTTTACATCTTCCAACTGCTACATAACCTTCTCCATTAAATATAGGCATGGAAACCAACTTACGCAAGCTTGAATGAAATCAAGCATGCTACATAATGTGAAAAATGTCTAAAAAAAAATCTCAAAAAGTGGTAAGGAAATTAAGTTAAATTTCATCACCTCTTCTAAAGCCTACAATTTATTTACTTCTAAAAGAAAACATTGCCTCTTTGCTTACTTAGCAGCTTATTTATAGTGACATAATAATGGCCTTATTTTAAACACCACCAATAAGTATATCACTCAATAAACTACGTAAGTACGACATAGCACGGTCTGGAGATTTTCTCACTTGTGTAAACTAAACATTAAAGTTTCACGTCCGATGGTTTAGCAGGTGTGAGTCGGTCTTCCAAAGAACGAAGCAATTTATGAACCATCAAAGCCAAATATTACGCTGTGGACGCACCTTGGATACAATTAAAATCAACACAAGTAGCCCAGCTGTCTCAACATTGCTCCTGTGACAACATTATGGGCTGCTTGTATGTTACATGTAGACTGTAACTTCTAGAAGATAACAACAATCCTGATACAAAATATTACCTCCATTAATAACTGCAATATTAGCTCCATTTGTTTATGGTATTGTTCTTGTCATATCACTATTCTTTGTCCTTTGCATTCCTTTAGTGAATAAAGCATAGATAACTCCTTAAAACAACTATACAGCACTTGGTAAATCCATGGTTGACAGTCGGAATGTGAGAGCCTCACATCTGACCCATGACTTCTCAGCAGAGCAGTACATTATATTAGTTCCATAGTGCTTTAAAATTAAGATATAAAGGTGTCCAAACTGGTAGTTTAGATTAAAAAGTAATAAACCTAATGTGATGTTAAAGTGATACTAAAGGCCGTGTTAAAAAAATAATAACAAACATGTCATACTTACTGTACCTGCTCTGTATAATGATTTTATCCAGAGCAGCCCCGATCCTCCTCTTCTTGGTCCCCAGCTGGACCTTCTGGCCCTTGCCCACTACTGAATGATCCCAGAGAAAGCCACTTGCTCTGGAGCACTCGTGTGCTCACTTCCAGGCCCAGCTCTGTGTGTTTATAAGACACACAAACTGTGGCTCAGCCCCACCCCCCAATCCCTCCTTACTGGCTGTGATTGACAGCAGTGGGAGCCAATGGCTTCCAGTGCTGTATCTCAGCCAATGAGGAGAGAGATACCCAGGAGAGCCTAGGCTCCTGTGCATAGCACTAAATCGAGATTGAGTTTGGGCTCAGGTAATTATTAGGGGGACTGTGGGGGGAGCAGCACACAGGAGGCTTTTGCATAGAATGCATGAAAGTAAAAAACCTTCAGCCGTTACAACCACTTTACAGAATGAGTTCACCTTTTAAGAAAAAAATGCACGTATTATTTTCAGAAAAAAAGAAAGCAAGCTTCCCCCTGGCCTGGCCCTAAATATCCTCTCCCGGCATTCCACACTTCTTTCCAGTTTGCTGGACCGTGTAGTTTCTGATAGCACTGGATCCATGTAGAGATCCAACTCCCCAGACTACATGCCCCACAACCCCCTGCTTTCAATAGCAGTTCTTCTCTTACTACTTTGAGGTTACAGGTTACTAAGCTGGACACTAGAGGGAAACAAGCCCAAGACAGTCAACAATGTCTCTTGGTTGTGCGGGTGTACTAGCCAGCACTTGGCTACACCAGCAATTCCAAAGAGGAGATCTTATTGTTGAAGCATCTGATATATAGGAATATGCTGGGATACATCTCTCCTAGATGGTTATTAGTGTTGGTTGTTCTTGGCTCTTTAGGGCCTATTGACACCATGATACTGTGCACTACAATGCATACTTTTTATAGCCTTTAGGCACACTGTATTATGCAGCACATTCATTTTGAATGGGCTGTCAGTACACATCATAAAGTAGGTTCTTTTATTTTTTTTCCTACACCTCAGAGCAAAACACAGAACATCTACCTATGTACATTGTGGTGCCCCATAACGTAGGTGCATTGCACTGTAGCAGAGCATTGTGATGCAAATAACTTTTAATAGCAATGAAATGCAGTGCATATCTACAGCCCGTTACTGCACATTGTGATAATTGGCATCTCCTAGATTGTAAGCTCGAAAGAGCAGGGCCCTCGATCCCCTCATGTTTTGCATTGTATTGTTGTTGTTCTGTCACATATTCTGTCCCCCTTTGTAATGTACAGCCCTGAGCGAACTATTGGCGATTTATAAATACTGTATAATAATAATAATTATAACATGTGTCATGATCTCCACTATAATGCATGTTATGGTATGAACAAACCCTTAAAGGTCAATGTTTCAATTTTGTGTGGTTGTCTGCGCCACATACTGGTTTTTATACTCTCTTGGAGACTCCAATGATGAAATATCCCCCTCTAAAAATTCCTGTTCATTTTAATGCCCACAGCCATCACAGAGCAAAATAATGATTTCACACTCGGTGGATATTTAATAATACAGAATAAAAATCCAGCCACATGAAAGTTATAACTACCTAATGCTTAAAGTTTAAATTTAAATAATATAGTGAATAAAAGTCCACTGAAACATACAATAAGTGTACACGGTAATAAATAACAAATAATATCCATATAATGTGTCCACTGGCACTTTAAAGGCATGGTGATTGGGAAGATATACACATTATATGGACATTATTTGTTATTTGTTACTATGTGCACTTTTAAAGGAGTAGCGCTACCTTTATATTATTTGTCTCACATTTTAGTGTAGTTTACATTTAAAGGAGCAACTGCGCTTATTTATAAAGTGCTGGTTGGTGCCCTTTTATCATACACAGTTTTTTAAATCTTATTTACCTGCAGTGCCTCTGAGTTTCACAGTGTCAGATTTCCACCTTGGATTGGTTTGCTGATTCATATGTTCTACAATGCAAATTCTAAACTAAGATTTAAAATAAGACTCTAGTCGGGTTTGATTCACAGTGAGTTTTCGGCAAATCCTGCTAGAAATATGCAAATCCCATTTTAGTCTATGAGGGTGAATCCTTATATTAAATTCTGCCCATTTTTAAGGCTAATAGGCAAGCTATTGTCCAAAAAAATACATGGGGAGCAGGGCAATGCCACAGATGAAATTTAACTGAGCAAGAAAAGAAAAAAAAATTAAAGTACCATACCGCAGGAAGAAGGTCATTTTAATGCCAGTGACATAACAGTTTAATAGTATAGTTTGTAATATTTGAACTTTTCTCAGTGACCCAACTATCTTGAATGTATGTACTTTAAGTAACAAGATTTGTGATATGATCTTTTACATACACACATTTTTATCATGGACATGTAGTACCTGTTTTGATTTATTGTAATATGTGTTTTTTTTATTTAACCCAGATTCTGTATCCTTCATCCAATCTCCTGAAAACGAGGGATTTGATTCTGGGAAAGGTGTCAAGTTTGGGGTTTGTTTCATCCCTAGCCTTCAGATCTTGGATACAACAAAATTATTTGTGACTACACATATAGAACAACATATTAGTGTAATACGCATATGCATTGGCTGGGAGTACAACATAACCCTCTTGAGTGAAATTGAGCTATTTTATATCATGGGTGAAATGGCTGTTTGATTTTATGGATCGTTCATATTTTAAAGAATGAGTTCACCTTTTAACAAAAAATAACTGCACATTTTTTGCAGGTAAAAAAATGTGCATTTACTAATTTTTGTTTTGGGAGTCTGGAAAGCAATGCGCCAGTGATCAGCAGATCCCTGGTGCCATGCAAGACTCCTGCAGACCTGTCAGTGTATCTGTGTGCTCATATCTTGTACTGGGAGGCAGATACACACTGACAGGAAGAATCAATGAACCACCACAGTGCTCAACAGCTCTGTAGTAGTTAATTGAGGACTACAAGCCGACAGCCTCAAAAGCTGTCAGAACTTGTAGTTTTCCCATTTACAGAATAATATGAACTTGTGACATGGCTGGGAGAGTGGAGCCATGCTTGGACACTTTTTAAAAAATTGTGACAGCTAGCAGGGCATAAGATCCCCACTAGCTGTCACATTGGGGGATCAGGGGAAGCGGGGGCTGGTTCTTTTGTAAGATGTTACATGTTGGACCCTGAATATGGGTGCAACATGTAACACAGTACAAAAGGTGAACTAATCCTTTAATGTATATCAATAAACAAAGAGTTGTTACTTTTAAATGTCAAAGTACAGGTGCCTTTAAAGTCCACTTGATAGATTGTTGTTTTTGGGTTTCTGTAGTTTGTAATCTTTTTTTGCTGTACTGCACTGCATTATCTGCAAGTTTATTAAAATGTCAAAACAAATTGCATGAAAACACTTCAAAATCACAACCCCACATTCCATGAATCCCCATTCATTCCAGTATCCCCCATTATTCCTATATTTAAAAAAAATACAATTCAGGTGGGCGTTCAGTAGAAACTTTCTAGCATTGGGACAGTACAAACACTCAATTAGGTAGCAGAAAGTTAGACAAGGTAAGTTTTATCTTGCAATAAAAGTTAGAGTGTATTATCTGAGAGACAAGAGCCATGAAATGTGTTCAGTGGCTGGACAATATGTAAGCAGCTTGTTAAAGTCATAATGTAAGAGGGATCCTCTTGATAAGGTCATCATAGTGACAAAACACCATTGGGGCAGGGTTTTATAGTGTGTGCAGACTTCAGCTTACAGAGCAGAGTTTATCCACATACAGCATGTTTGGCTGTATCAACAGAATGGTGAGAGTGCCTCTGTTGTGCCAGGGAAACTGACAGCTTATGTTCATGACTGAATACTGTTGTTAATATGTAAGCACAATACTGTTTCAAATAAATGAAGATGCTTTTAGAATACTGCACTATGTGGAATTTCTTTTACTTGCTTTCTGAGAAACCATGAAGAGGACAACCCAATCACAGATGAGCTGGTCTCCATTGATTTAATGTTTCTTGAATTGATTTTATTCCAAAGCGATTTTGCTTTTCTTGAGAGAGATTGGCATAAAGAAGTTGGTGAGTGTGTGTCCAACAGATGGTGGACGAAAGCACTACTGTGATCACTATTTTCTGTCTAATAAGAAGAGGAATTTTGTATACACTACTGGACGGATATCACATTTGTTCTAAGGAATATATTCACCTGATTATTTGTTAGGACACTAGGTGCACCTATTTCAATAGGACATTATTTAACTACATATATACAATGTTTGTTTGATACTTGATTTGGATTTTTTTATTGTTGTAATACATCAGTATCTAATCACATCACCACTTTATATAGATCTTTTTTTTTTATTAAGGTGAAGCGCTGCATTGAGGATTTTTATTGATTCTCTGTTTACATTGCATTTCTGTGGCCCCATGACCCTCTTGCCTACTTGATGTGGTGTATCCTAAGCCTATAAAACTCCTTCTGAGGCTTCCCTCTCTGTCACTAGAGGCCACAGATGTTGTAAATGCAAAGGAAAATAGTGTAAAGTCAGGGGAGATGCAGAAAGTGAGGAACAAGGAGGAGTGTGGGCCTTTTACTGCCAGCTTATCTCACTGAGGAGCTGTTCCCACTGAGCTCTGTGGTGCAGATCCATGTGTTTCCTCATGTATGTGGTACCCAATTGGCTGGCATTGTTACCACAGCTGATACGCTGTAGGCAGCCACGACCACGGATATGATAAATAAGGCTTGCACTAAAGAGCTCTGGTCTGTGCCAGGGAGGAGGAAGAAGAGGAAGACTTTGTTGGTCAGTTTGTTAATTACCTACTGTAAGTGCTGTGGCTGTGTTGGCACAGCCACTGTGAAATAGAAGAGGCTGATGTGCTTTGTTTCTGACCACTGCTTTGTCCTGGAAAGCAAGCTTGTCCCTACTACCTCTACATGCAGGACTTCTGCTTTTTCTGCCTGACAGTTTCAATAATGGAGATTGCCTAAATTTAATGGCAGCTATAGCAATGAGGGAATAAACACATGGTGCTTGTACACACTGTTTTACTGCCTGTATCACCAACAAATGTGCTCATTGTAATGTATAAAAATGGCCCTAGCTAAATGAAGCATACCTCCCTAAAAGAAAATAAATCCTGAAACCTTAAGCCCCAACCCATTTTTAACCCACAGGAAATTAACCACTTGCCCTCCAGAGGATTTACCCCCCCTTCCTGACCAGGTCATTTTCTGTGTTAAGGCGCTGTATTAGGTTAACTGACAATTGCACGGTCATGCAACGCTGCACCCAAATGAAATTTACGGCTTTTTTCCCCCACAAATAGAGCTTTCTTTCAGTGGTATTTGATCACCTGTATGTTTTTTATTTGTTGCGCTATAAAAAAAAAGACCGACAATTTTGAGAATAAAACAATATTTTTGACAGTAAAATTTTTTTTTTAAAAATCTAATTTCGTCATACATGTAGGCCAAAATGTATTCTGCTACATGTCTTTGCTAAACAAAATCCCAATATGTGTAAATGAATTGATTTATGTGAAAGTTATAGCATTTAAAAATGGCGGTATAGATAGCAGAATTTGTTTTCTTTTTTTTATTTCACTAGTAATTGCTTCGATCAGCAACTTATAGCGGGACTGTGGGACTGCGGCGTGCATTCTGACACTGGGGGGGACTGACTTGGTGTCACTGACATTCTCAGTGACACTAATACAGTGATTAGTGCTAATAAAAAGAACTGACACTGTACTAATGGCACTGGGCAGGAAAGGGTTAACATGTGGACGATCAAAGGGTTAACTGTGTGCTGTTTCACAGTGTGCTGTGTGTGCACTCTCAACTGTAAGCACACTGCTTTGTAGGGCTCTGCTATGCAGATTGACAGCTGATGCCGTGAATAGCGGCGCGGGTAGGATGCGCGTGCGGCCCGCACGCGCACCCTACCCGGAAATGCAAAATCACGTATATATATATATGTGATTTTGTGCACCCCTCCTGCCCTGTAGTAGTATTTCTGCTATAAGGCAGCAGAAAGTGGTTAAAAAAAATATGGATAAATGGTTAATAAAAAAAAATTTGAAAAATTAAGCAACAACAGAAATGACTTCAAGCACAGGTAAAACACTGTATAAAAAAACTTTACTGTGAAAATTAAAAATAAATGGTAAAAAAACAGCGCTGACAGCACAGTGGGATAGGTTAACTCGTTTCATGTTGAATAATGCATACTTATGAGTAAAAGCATTAAACTATTCCACTGTGCTGTCAGTGCTGTGATTTTTTTTTTACTATTTATTTCTGATTTTCACAATAAAGTTTTTTGATACTGTTCCTGGAGAGTGTGCGGCCATCCACTTCACTTGATTATTTCTGTTTTGGAGGCAAGCTGGGCGACTGGAGATACTGTTCCTAGAGAGTGATTATAAAAATTGACTGCAGAGGATTTGGCCCAGCAACTGAACATTAACTACAGTTGTTGCTGACACACAAAATGGTAATCCTTAAAGGGATTGTTGGATCTCTGAACTGTGAATAGAGGAAAGGAAGGGGGAGGGGGGTTTCAGACACAAGAATATGTAGCCCACCAGGACCATGGATAAGGGGGTACCACCAGTCCTTCTGTACGGGGCCCAGGCCAGCATGGGGGCCCAGGCAGCTTAGCAAAAGTGAGTATGATCGGCACGGTGGGGGAGGGGGGCAATTACTGGAACCAGTCCCCTCTATGGCTCTCTCTGCAGCAGCTTCTCCTCTCCCTCCCACTGTCTTTCAGCTGCCTCATACAAGGGACATTTCCAGTAATTGTTTCCCTCCCCCCTGCACCGCTTACCCTCGCTGTTTACCACACATTTTCTACTGCTGCCCAGGCCTCCCTGTGTGCCCCCACCCCCCTAGTGCTGCCTGCTTCCCCCCTTTGCTTCCTACTGGCAGCTGCAAGCACACAATAGGATCCTTCAGGATGGAAAATGGGGGAAGGGTCTAGAAAATATGTCAAATTGCTTGCTTTCGTGAATGAACACCATAAGTGAAAAGTACTGATCAATCACTGTGTCCATAACTGAAGCATAGTAAACTGTGTTTTTTTTGGGGGCCCTATTAGGTTGGCTGTAGGGGGTCCTGTATGTTCCAACAGCTGACCTGTAGCCCACCATACTGCAATTCACAGTAATTTGTGTGCAATATAGCACAACATGGCACAGTTTAGAAACTAACTCCCTACACGGAGTGTCAGCTGTCCCTAAACTGCTCCAACACACACTGACAAACGGCTGCTAGGGAGCCACCTTTTTTTTCAGAGAAGGGGCTGGCACATAACAAAGCCCCCTTTACTGGTCCTTCTACACCAGCTGACCTAAGTTCCAAAGCCATGCAGTGCTTAACGATAACAAAGCCTTCTGAAGTTCACTATAAATTTGCAGGAATCACAAACCTTGAACACACAGAATTCACCTCAAACTCATCTTTATGAGGTGATTAGTGACACTTACCTGTCCAGGGATCCAGCAATGTCCTCACCCGAGCTGATTCTTCAACCAGCTTTGGTTGCTGTGAGAATGGCACTTTGTGAATGGTCCTGCAGTCTTCTGGGACCTGTGAATTGTTCCAAAAGGCTGCAAGGGGGAGGGAACCTCTGGCTCAGATCAACGTGGCGCATCTGATCGGAAGTAGGAGCGGTTACCTGTCAAAACCAGGTACCCGTTCCCCCCTCTCCCTCAAAAAGTGCCAAATGTGACAGTGGAGGGGGGAGGAGGCAAACAAGTGGAACTTCCCCTTTTGGGTGAAGTTTGCTTTAAAGTGGTTATAAAATCACAAGGTGTTTTACTTTAATGCTTTACCTGATTTAAGGTTTAAAACCTGTCTGCTCCCCCCTACACAAATGCTTACCTGAGTCCTGTTTCGATCCAGCACTGGCTGTTCCCACCTGCAGCAGCACTGCTCTTTCTTTCTGGTCTCATTGGGCAGATTGATAGCATTAGGAGCTATCGGCTCCTGCTGCTGTCAATGAAACCCAGTGAGGAGGGAGCAGGTTACGGGGCAGAGCCACACTGTGTGTGTCTATAGATACATGCAGCCCAGCTCAGGATCAAGCAAGTACGTCTGCCCCCACCAATGCACAGAGCAGACAAGTATAAACCTGTTTATTATTTGAATAAAAAAAATGTCATGGTTAACTCACTTTAAGTCTATTTAATTTACAGTTTATTCATTTATTTTGGGCTTGGAAGATATAATACTGTTAACATGTACTTATGATGAACCTGAGAAATGTAAAATGGTTGTAAAGCTAAAAACTAAAAGAAAACTGCAATAAAACAGTATTAAACCCAAAACAAAAAATGCTATAAAGTGCAGCTTACCAATCATTAGATGTAGTGACTGCATCAGTTTTCTTTTTTTTTTTTTTTTGCTTTTCCCCTTTATTTTCACCTGGTGATCTGGCCAGTAACACATCTCCTGTTTTAATGAGACATCTCTGTATGAATGAGCACAGGAGGCACAGCATGCAGCAGCACTGTCAGTCTGGGCAGGGGTATTAAATGTAATAGCAGATTGAGATACACTTACTAAAACCAGCTATAGATGTATCAATTGTTCCCCCTCAACATAGTCAGTGTTGATGGGGGAATCCCTCCAGCAGAGCCATTGTGGCTCCCCCACCGGGAGAACACAGTGATCACTGCTAGGGGCTATAATACCCAATAGCAATAATCGCATGTAAAATCCGACAGGCTGGTTGTACCCAAGTTGATTGATTGATCAACTTGGGAACATTCAGCTTGCCCATACATGGTTCAAATCTAGGCTTGCTGGTTCTTGCTGAACTGGCTGAGATTCAAACTGTCTATGGCTGGCTTAATTGAAGCCAAATTCCAGCTCACATTTTATAACCACTTGAGCTCCATAAGATTTCGTCACCTTCATGACCAAGGCATTTTTTTGCTATTCAACACTGCACTACTTTAACTGGCAATTGTGTGGTCATGCAACAGTGTATCAGCATGAAATTTATATCATTTTGTCATACAAACAGAGCCTTCATTTGGTGGTATTTGATCACCACTGGGTTTTTTATTTTATAAATGAAAAATTACTGAAAATTATTAAAAAAAAAACCACTGTTTTATTATTTCTGTTATAAGACATATTTTTTTTTTTAAATATCTTCATAAATTTAGACCAAAATGTATTCTGCTACATGTCTTTGTTAGAAAAAAATCCAAACAAGAGTATATTAATTGGTTTGTGTGAAAGCATCTACAAACGATGGTATATTTACTGGAATTTCAATTTATTTTTATACTATTAATGGTCGCGATCAGCGACTTATAGTGGGACTGTAATAGTGCGGTGGGGCAATCGGACACTAACTGACACTGAGTGAAAACTGACTAAATGACACTGACATCTCCACTGACAATAACACAGTGATCAGTGCTAATAGTATAGACTGTCACTGTATTAATGACACTGGCTGGGAAAGGGTTAATATCTAGGGGCAATCAAACAAATAACTGTGTGCCTAACATGCGTAGTGTGTGGAATATGTGCGGCTTTTACTAATATATGTGACTGTTTTGTCAGCACAGGGCTCTGAACTGTCATTTGCTAAGCCGCTCAGCAGGTCCCCCAGGGGCTGAGCTATGTTGTTTGTGCTAATAGACGCGCACTTCCCGGCTCAGGAGTGAGCCCACAGATGCGCTACCGAGAAGAGAAGGAGCCTAGAGCACTGGTGGGGACCCCAGAACAGGAGGTTTGGGCTGCTCTGTGCAATACCATTGCACAGAGCAGCTAAGTTATTTTTTTAAAAAACTGAGAGTTTACACAGTAAGCTATTCATAAGCTGAAATACACATAAGTAGAGATTGCATTTGGTGAAAATGGCAAAAAAATCAATAATTCCAATAAAAATCAATAAGCATTTGAAGTTATATGCAAATCTCTACTTTCTCTGTAGAAGGTGTGCTTGGTCCCAAGCCTTCTCACATTCTTACTGGTCCTTTAATGTGATGGGTGGTTTTACAGGCCAATAGGAATGCTCAGGGACTGGTACTGTGTAAGCTAGGTTTGAATTTTACAGGCAATATTGAGATTTGCATATAACTTTAGCTGTTGTTATCTCTGTGTCCACTGATTGCTTTGTCATGTGGTATCCATATCTTTATTGTGAATGGTACAGGTTTGTGAAAGATTTTCTTTAACCTCTTCAAGTTCTTGGAACAGCATTACAGAGTGATGACACCCCACCAAGCCTTTTATTCGGCTCACGGGAATAGGGCGTGCCTCCGACACAATAGTAGGTTGGATTCGGTAATTACTAGAGATGAGCGAATTATTCAAAAATTCGATTCGGCTGATTCGCCGAATTTGCGGAATAAATTTGATTCGATGCGAATTTATTCGCTGCGAATTTAACTTATTAAAAGGGTTTCTAGGCTTCAGAGAGCCTTTATATTAGTGCAGAACACTGTACCTTTAATTTAAATGCCCTTGGAGTCTGCTGGGGAAGAGAAATAATACTGTCAGTCAGTATGACATGCAGATGAGTGCCGTCGATCTTAGAATTACCGCACACTTCACTCATTTGGGCAGTCACGGGGCACGACGAAGAAGAAGATGAAGATGAAGAAGATGAAGAAGAAGATGAAGATGAAGAAGATGAAGAAGAAGAAGATGAAGAAGAAGAAGATGAAGAAGAAGAAGAAGAAGAAGATGAGGATGAAGAAGAAGAAGAAGAAGAAGGAAAATAAGAAGAAGAAGAAGAATGAAAATAATAATAAGAAGAAGAGAGAGAAGAAGGAGAAGAAGAAGGAGAAGAAGAAGGAAAAGAAGAAGGAGAAGAAGAAGGAGAAGAAGAATGAAAATAAGAAGAAGAAGAAGAATGAAAAGAAGAAGAAGAATGAAAATAAGAAGAAGAATGAAAATAAGAAGAAGAAGAAGAAGAAGAATGAAAAGAAGAAGGAGAAGAAGAATGAAAAGAAGAAGGAGAAGAAGAAGGAGAAGAAGAATGAAAAGAAGAAGGAGAAGAAGAATGAAAAGAAGAATGAAAATAAGAAGAAGAAGAAGAATGAAAATAAGAAGAAGAAGAAGAATGAAAATAAGAAGAATTCCAGTACAGCTGTTATGATCCGCCAGGTGGTGCCTCAGGCTGCCAACTGACAGACCTACTCAGAGCGTGGGGTCTAAGCCCGGGCTGTGCTTTCACCAGAGCCCCTGATGGTGGGGATGGACTTGAAACAGTCCCGGGCCAGGTCACGACCTCCGAGCAGGCCCGCCAGTGGCTGAGGAGACCCTTGGGGACAGGTACCGGGAGAGCCAGATATGAAGAGGATGGCGGCCCCAGCAGGGTAGTAACGGATCGTGGGCCCGTGAGGGTAAGCGGGGTACAGAATCGGTAGGCGAGAGTAGTCGGGTCACACGCAGGGTCAGCAGGGAAGTCAATCCGTAGAATGGTCAGGGCAATCCGGGTCAAACGCAGGAGCAGGCAGAATAGTCAGGACAATCCGGTTCAAACGCAGGAGCAGGCAGAGTAGTCAGGACAATCCGGGTCAAACGCAGGAGCAGGCAGAGTAGTAAGGACAATCCGGGTCAAACGCAGGAGCAGGCAGAATAGTCAGGGTCAATCAGGGTCACAAGATAGGTGCAGGAACTCAGGATCACAGAAGACCTTGCGGCAATCTGTGACAGTGCAGGGCATCTTTAAATAGTGCGCCCTGCACTGTCATTGGCCGGCTAGGACGCGCCCCCGGCTGTCATTGGACGCCTGAGGCGCGCCCGCGGCTCCTACTGCGCATGCGCGGCGTTCTGTCAGCCGCGGCTCGCCGGGACCTAGTGCCTGTGTCCCGGCGCGATCCACCGCCACTGCGCATGCGCGAGGGACGGAGCCGCGATCGCGGACCCTGGAGCCGTGGTCCCTGACAACAGCAAAAAGTGTATCTGCAGAGAGCTCCACTATTTCTGACAGTTCTCTGACAGTTCCTTCACATTTACAGCGGTTGAAACATTGTATCTAGTTGTTTCCGAATAAAAACATCTGTATCCTAAATGGAAACAAATAGATACAATGTTTCAACCGCTGTAAATGTGAAGGAACTGTCAGAGAACTGTCAGAAATAGCGGAGCTCTCTGCAGGGACACTTTTTGCCGGCTGTAGAAGGGATGAAAATCGGCTGATCGGGAAAAATTAGATTCGTGCATCCGAAGTTTGCTAATTTTCGGATTCGATGCGAATCGAATTTTTCCTAATATTCGAAACGAATTCCACTTCGCCAAGTTCGATTCGCTCATCTCTAGTAATAACGTTTGCCTAGATTCTAGTATATATACAGTGAAGGAAATAAGTATTTGATCCCCTGCTGATTTTGAATGTTTGCCCACTCACAAAGAAATGATCAGTCTGAAAATCGAATGGTAGGTGTATTGTAACACTGAGAGATAGAATAGCAACAAAAAAATTCAAAAGAAATGCATGTCTAACAAATGATGCACTGATTTGCATGTTCATGAGGGAAATATGTATTTAATCCCCTTCACAAAATATGACTTAGTACTTGGTGGCAAATCCTTTGTTGGCTATCACAGAGGTTAGACGTTTCCTATAGTTGGCCACCAGGTTTGCACACATCTCAGGATGGATTTTGGCCCACTCCTCTTGGCAGATCCTCTCCAAGTCTTTAAAGTTTAGTGGCTGATGTTTGGCAACTCAAACCTTCAGCTCCCTCCACTGATTTTCATTTGGATTAAGGTCTGGAGACTGGCTAGGCCACGCCAGGACCTTAATGTGCTTCTTCTTGAGCCACTCCTTTGTTGCCATGGCCGTGTGTTTTGTGTGTTTATTTCCTTAACTGTATAGTAAAGCTATTTTTTAAAAACAAATTTTGACTTATAATTTAAAAACTCGAAGCAGATATAAAAATTCAGTTTATCCCAATGGTGAATTTATGGGAATATACAGTAATAATGGCATTTTTTCATAGTATAAGTGCCTGAAGACATTAGTCTTCATTTGTGCCTTACACAGCAGTCCTCTGGGACCTAGGGGAACACTAGATCTGATTAGGCTTTACTGTATTCCATAGTGTTGTCCATCTTCTAACATGAACAGAACATAGTTACAGAAGGGTAGAGGCATCATCTCACAGGTCTACTGCTGCTCTTTTTTGTCCAATCAGCAGCCTGGAGGTTTAACATCTAGATCACAAACGTGGGTGAACATAGAAGACGTCTGGTGGTTATGACCATTCTCAGATATGTTTTCAAAAGTGTACTGAACTGTGTGCCTAAGGTTCAACATTAAATAAAATGATATAATATAGCAGGATAATTGATCTGTCTCAGTTGGGGGAAGTCCTTTCATTTTTTGAAATGTCTTATTTTCTCATGTCGAAGCATGTTAGAAGGAATAGATTTAGTAGAATAAATTTAATGGAGGTCCTATGCCTTGGACTTGGACTACAGGGAACAGAGATTTCATGTAATTCTCCCAGTCACGGATTATTAAACAGTCCTTATTTGTCTAAAACCGAGAAGAAAGTGCATTCTAGGTTATGAATTGGTTTTGGCTCTTCAAGTCGGGGGAGAACAAGCTTCTTGTATGTAGTTTGGGACTATTTTTAACCACTTGATTTTATGAAAATGTTAATAGGATCCGTATTTTGGCTCCATCTAGTCTAACATCTATTTTAGTGGTAAGAGACACATTGTATGAAGTGAACATTAATGATGAGCCAAGTACTGTCCAAGTATAAGTCTTTTGCTGTTTGATCCGGTTCCTTGGCTTTCACGATCTGGGGAAAGATGGGTATTTGATAAATATTAAGTATTTTGAATTTGAGGTTACTAAGTTCACATACACATAGATACACCAGATAAGCTAGTTAGTTTCTATGACTGCTGGAAAAAAAACATTCAAATATTTAAAAATGGTAATCCAGTGTAAAAAAAATATACAGTATATAGTATGCAGCTGGTACAAGGATCATCATAATAGGCTTGGAAGGGTATTTGTCGTAAGAGAAGAATGGCTAAGTAGACAGAGCACAGGTATTGCTGCAGACCAGCCCACTAATCCTTTCCTTCCCCATCTGTCTGTTCCTGGCCCACGCCTTTCATTCATTGGTTTTCAGTTCTTTTAATAATGGAAGCACTCTGTCACATTTGGGCATTACCCGAGTCTTACTTTAAAATGTTACTAAACCCACAACAGTAAAATCAGTCTGTATATGCAGTAAAGCATTCTTGTTATACTCACTGTAGAACCTAAGGGGTTAATCCTCTGCATTATATAAAAATGCTATTTGATCCTGACTTCTCTGATCCTCCCCTTCTTCCAGTGCCCCTCTCTTATCACCTGATAAGACATATCGTGTGGGGTCACTCTGCACATGCTCAGTTTGGTGTGTATTGCTAGAGAGGTTTTTTTTTTTTCTTTGGAGAGTGCATGTGATCAGAACAGGGCCAATCAGCATTGTCCAGACAGAGGTCAGGGGTCCTGTATCCTCCTAGAGCAAAATGAAAACTCCTACAAGCTTTAACATGTGCTGAGCTAGACACTGATAGAAGTCACAAGACTGCTCTAACTGCTGATGAGAAAAGGTACTTAGAAGTTTATAATTACTAAAATAATTGAATTTCCATGTTGTGTGTGCTGTGGGAGGCCAGATAGAGTGAATGCAGGGTCCTGGGTTTAGTATCACTTTAAGGAACCTATGTACAGCACTCTATTAACACATTCCACCAGCCATAATCCGCGTGCATTGAATAGATTAGCAAAGAGACCTAGTGGTGATGTCACTGAGTCTAAAAAGGTATGTAATGAAAATGGAAAGGTTTTATTTCATAATTTCATTATCCTGTTATTGAGCAGGGAAAAGGAAAAAACAAGAAAGGCAAATACAAGCAGACTAAAAGAGAAGTGCTCTTCCACCTCCAACACACTTATGCGCTCACTTCAAACTTCACCAGGAGAGAAAGTCACGTGTTGTGACGTAACGCGTAGGGTACACCGATTACGTCAAGCTTTAAACTGGAAGTCTATGTGCCACCATTTTGAAAGAGGGATTACAGCATGTATTCAACTTGGAACACTGTATAGTGGGTTTTTTAACCCTGTGGTGTCCCAGGAGGACACATTTTAATTGGATTGGATCTACATAAAAGTGCTGGCAAAGAGTTTACAAAGAGTGGGAAAACGTTTTACCATTATACCTGCCTGGGTTAAAAGGGAAAAGTTTGGTTTGACCTGTCATCATGGGTCGAACATAGAGGTGAGCGCATAACTGTGTTGGAGGTAGAAGAGTACTTTGGGGTGATACAGGAGCACCATACACTTGTATACAGTAGTGTGACTACACCGGTCTACATGAAGTTATTGTGGAATTAAAGGGACTGTTCACAAGGATTTATGTTATATTAAGTTGCACTATTTATGTTGTAAATATGTTACAAAGGACTGTGGATGTTACAGATTATGCATGGATCTACATATATTCATTGAAATATATGACCCGAAGCATATATTGGACTATTAAGTGTTCACAAGTACAGAGGAGTATCATTTACTGTCACTATTGATTAATATGCATTTAGCAGGTCGCAGTTGATACAGTGGCACCATTGCATTTATTTATTTATTTATTAATTGTTGAGCTGCATTTTTCACCATTTATTTATTTTGTTATATGTGGGAACACATCACATGTTAGCTGCACATCTGGTAGGAGGTGTTTATTGTGCTGAAGGTTTTTCTATATATATCAGATTGCTGATTGCTGGGTTCTTACAGCCGCTCTGAGCAGAGAGCGGGACTGTCAGTCACCGCTGTCTGCTCTTCCTCCAACTGCACTCACTGAAGCGCAGGGCTGTGGAGGAGGAGGGAGCTGCTGGCTCAGGCTCTCAGCACTTTGCTGGGAGGCTGAGCCAGGTGACTCTCCAGACTGTGGGGTGGATCCCAAGTTTGGAGTCAGGATCTTTCCCCAGCCTGGACCGGCTGAGTGATGTGTGCCAACAGGTGGCTTCAGCCCGCTGTTGGCTGAAAATGGATCACAGGAGTGAAGAACAAACTGCACTCCTGTGATCCACAGGAGAAGTACAGCCAAAAAAAGCTTTTAAACTTCAACTTTGTGCAAGTTGTATTTTTTTGTAGCCTTTGCTTTTTCTGATATATCCTGATTCCTAACTACAGCTATTTAGTATTCCATTACTGTGACCTCCAGGGAATAAGTAGGAGCACTATAGGATGCATTATAGGCTGCCCTCTTCCGATAACAAGAGTTAACAGTGTAGAAAGAGGTTTGTTATATATCACTCACCACTAGCTAACCAATGTTAAAGGGGTGTAAATAGGGTTCCATTATAGGCTACTTGCCCCTGGTTGGAGCCCCATCAACATTTTTCAACGGGGCCCTGCGACTTCTAGTTAAGCTGCTGTTTCCTAAATATTTATGCTGTATGGGGTGTCCCTCCTTCCCTTTGCAGAATAATGAAAGCTATGCAAAACTAATAGCTTCGAACAAACTCTCCAGCATGCAAATGAAAACGAGATGTGAAAAAAATTCTGCAGGATTCCCATAAACATTCTTCCCCCTTAGAAATGTATCAAGCCACAACTCATCCTTAAGATAAGCAATCATCCAATGGCCCCTCACTTGTAATCCGAAGAAGGGCGCACAGTGGGGCCTCTCAGAGCGATAAAAGCCAGCTGTCTAGCAAAGGAACTTCCTCTCTCCAGATGTAAGTCATCGCTTCACCCCGTAAGAGGAGAGGAAAATTGCTTAAACCGAAAGTGTTTTCATAAAATGAACATGAAATATCCAAAGAATGTCTTGACATAAACAGAGATTACTTACATAGTCAGGCTCAGATAGTAAGTTTTCTCAATACACTTTGATGTACTTTACATCATATTAACATACAGACTGCAGAAAGGTGCAGAGAGAGGGGAGGACAATGGACTGGTACTGTAACTGTATTAGGAAGGTCCTTTGAGAAGACAATATCTGTTGGTGTTATACCACAGACTGCATTTAAGGTTTTATATACTTGTACATATATTTGTGTTTTACTGAGAACCTCTGAATGAAAAATAATTTTACCTTCTGCCACAAAAGCCTTCTATGTTATGATGTGTATTCAGGTTTTGATGAAGATTCTTCCTTAACCCACTTATATTTTAAAATATGACTACAGCAGGGGTGGACTGACAACTCATGGGGCCCCCGGGCAATAGGGGATCATGGAGCCCCTGTGTCCTTGCCCAAACTCAAAAAAGCCTATGAAAAAGGTACCAGGGGCATCTCATTGGGCTCCCTACTGACCCCGGGCCCTCGGGCAGTGCCCGAGTTTCCAAATGGTCAGTCTGCCCCTGGACTACAGTATATCTGCCGAAAGAAGTCCTTTCAAGCAATACCTCTTCTTTTTTCTACTTTCCTCTAATTCTGGCCGTATACTAATCAAAATTCAGGCAGGACTGTTGAATACACATGCTGAAAAAACTTTGCTGATCAGCGGCTGCAGCCAATTGACTGCAGCTGCTTATCATTGTGCGCTGACCCAGCCCAGAAGCTTACCCAACTTTTAATCATTCACCGTACTTATCGCACTCCTCAACGGTTGTATGACTGGAATAGGAGAGATTCCCCCCTCTGTCCCAGATGTGAAATTAATAATGGCATGCTTATTCATATGTTAAGGAAATGCCCTAAATTGGTAAAATATTGGACCCATATTATAACAATGATTAATAGAATCTCTTAATCTGCCGTTAGAGCCTAAGATTTGTCTGTTGGACCTATAAATAAGGAGCTATATACTGCACATACCTATACTGCTACCCTTCAAGTGTTGTTTGTTGCTTTGAAGCTCACAGCTCAGAAATGGTTGTCTCCCACTCCCGCTTCCCATACCCACTGGATTAAAGCTGTTATGATACCCTAATCAGAGAGAAATTAATCAACATAGAGGATGTGCCCGGAAATTCACAACTATTTGGGATGCTTGGTTGGGTACTCCGGGATTAGCACCAATTCAACTAGTCAAGGACAGAATATTAAGTGGCGGAGTCTCTTCAGGTTTGCTGTGATATAGCTAGAGTCCCATCAACTCTTAGACAGGTATTAGATCCATATGTATACTAAATATTTGCGTTTGGCAGACATTGGACTTTTATCTATTGTATTAAACATGGATAGGTTGAGGCAGCTTGATATTCCAAGTTCAGTTTGGTGAAAGAATGGTTTGTTTTGACTGTTCTGGTTTTGTATTTTGGGTTCATATGTTATATGTAGAGATGAGCGAATCGAAGCATCCGAAGTGGAATTCGAGTCGAATATCGGAAAAATTTCGATTCGTGCCGAATCCGAAAAACAGCCTAATTCGGACGCGCGAATCGAAATTTTTCCGAAAATGGCGGCTGACATGTGCGGCGACGGAGCGGGGATGTCGGGGAAGGCGCGCAGACAAGGCGCGCTGCCCCATAATGCATTCCTCAACGACATGTGATCGCATCAGCCAATCAGCAGCCAGCCAGCCAGCACTGTGTAATGGTCGAGGTATATATAGCGGCCATTTTGGAAATCTTCATTTGCCTGCAGTCATTGAACAGAGGCAGACCGCTCTGTACTAGGGACAGGGACAGAGTTAGGGCCACAGAAACGAGAATTGGGGACAGAGAGAAGTTACTTAGGGACAGAGAACCATTACTCAGGGACACAGACTTGTTAATGAGGGCCACAGAATCGTTATTTAGGGACAAAGAAACGCTAGTTAGGGCCACAGAATTCATACTCAGGGACAGACAGAATTGTTACTCAGTGCCAGAGAATTGTTACTTAGGGCCACAGAAACGTTATTAGGGCCACAGAATTTTTACTCAGGGACAGACAGAATTGTTACTGAGTGCCAGAGAATTGTTACTCAGGGACAGACAGAATTGTTACTGAGTGCCAGAGAATTCTTACTCAGGGCCACAGAATTCATTCTCAGGGACAGACAGAATTGTTACTCAGGGACAGACAGAATTGTTACTGAGTGCCAGAGAATTGTTACTCAGGGACAGACAGAATTGTTACTGAGTGCCAGAGAATTGTTACTCAGGGACAGACAGAATTGTTACTGAGTGCCAGAGAATTGTTACTCAGGGACAGACAGAATTGTTACTGAGTGCCAGAGAATTGTTACTCAGGGACAGACAGAATTGTTACTGAGTGCCAGAGAATTGTTACTCAGGGACAGACAGAATTGTTACTGAGTGCCAGAGAATTGTTACTCAGGGACAGACAGAATTGTTACTGAGTGCCAGAGAATTGTTACTCAGGGACAGACAGAATTGTTACTGAGTGCCAGAGAATTGTTACTCGCACAGACACAAAATTGTTACTTGCACAGACACAGAATTGTTACTCGCACAGACACAGAATTGTTACTCAGGGCCACAGAATTCATACTCAGGGACAGACAGAATTGTTACTGAGTGCCAGAGAATTGTTACTCAGGGACAGACAGAATTGTTACTGAGTGCCAGAGAATTGTTACTCAGGGACAGACAGAATTGTTACTGAGTGCCAGAGAATTGTTACTCGCACAGACACAAAATTGTTACTTGCACAGACACAGAATTGTTACTCGCACAGACACAGAATTGTTACTCAGGGCCACAGAATTCATACTCAGGGACAGACAGAATTGTTACTGAGTGCCAGAGAATTGTTACTCAGGGACAGACAGAATTGTTACTGAGTGCCAGAGAATTGTTACTCAGGGACAGACAGAATTGTTACTGAGTGCCAGAGAATTGTTACTCGCACAGACACAAAATTGTTACTTGCACAGACACAGAATTGTTACTCGCACAGACACAGAATTGTTACTCAGGGCCACAGAATTCATACTCAGGGACAGACAGAATTGTTACTGAGTGCCAGAGAATTGTTACTCAGGGACAGACAGAATTGTTACTGAGTGCCAGAGAATTGTTACTCAGGGACAGACAGAATTGTTACTGAGTGCCAGAGAATTGTTACTCGCACAGACACAAAATTGTTACTTGCACAGACACAGAATTGTTACTCGCACAGACACAGAATTGTTACTCAGGGCCACAGAATTCATACTCAGGGATAGACAGAATTGTTACTGAGTGCCAGAGAATTGTTACTCAGGGACAGACAGAATTGTTACTGAGTGCCAGAGAATTGTTACTCAGGGACAGACAGAATTGTTACTGAGTGCCAGAGAATTGTTACTCAGGGACAGACAGAATTGTTACTGAGTGCCAGAGAATTGTTACTCAGGGACAGACAGAATTGTTACTGAGTGCCAGAGAATTGTTACTCGCACAGACACAAAATTGTTACTTGCACAGACACAGAATTGTTACTCGCACAGACACAGAATTGTTACTCAGGGCCACAGAATTCATACTCAGGGATAGACAGAATTGTTACTGAGTGCCAGAGAATTGTTACTCAGGGACAGACAGAATTGTTACTGAGTGCCAGAGAATTGTTACTCAGGGACAGACAGAATTGTTACTGAGTGCCAGAGAATTGTTACTCGCACAGACACAAAATTGTTACTTGCACAGACACAGAATTGTTACTCGCACAGACACAGAATTGTTACTCAGGGCCACAGAATTCATACTCAGGGACAGACAGAATTGTTACTGAGTGCCAGAGAATTGTTACTCAGGGACAGACAGAATTGTTACTGAGTGCCAGAGAATTGTTACTCAGGGACAGACAGAATTGTTACTGAGTGCCAGAGAATTGTTACTCGCACAGACACAAAATTGTTACTTGCACAGACACAGAATTGTTACTCGCACAGACACACAATTGTTACTCAGGGCCACAGAATTCATACTCAGGGATAGACAGAATTGTTACTGAGTGCCAGAGAATTGTTACTCAGGGACAGACAGAATTGTTACTGAGTGCCAGAGAATTGTTACTCAGGGACAGACAGAATTGTTACTGAGTGCCAGAGAATTGTTACTCGCACAGACACAAAATTGTTACTTGCACAGACACAGAATTGTTACTCGCACAGACACAGAATTGTTACTCAGGGCCACAGAATTCATACTCAGGGACAGACAGAATTGTTACTGAGTGCCAGAGAATTGTTACTCAGGGACAGACAGAATTGTTACTGAGTGCCAGAGAATTGTTACTCAGGGACAGACAGAATTGTTACTGAGTGCCAGAGAATTGTTACTCGCACAGACACAAAATTGTTACTTGCACAGACACAGAATTGTTACTCGCACAGACACAGAATTGTTACTCAGGGCCACAGAATTCATACTCAGGGATAGACAGAATTGTTACTGAGTGCCAGAGAATTGTTACTCAGGGACAGACAGAATTGTTACTGAGTGCCAGAGAATTGTTACTCAGGGACAGACAGAATTGTTACTGAGTGCCAGAGAATTGTTACTCGCACAGACACAAAATTGTTACTTGCACAGACACAGAATTGTTACTCGCACAGACACAGAATTGTTACTCAGGGCCACAGAATTCATACTCAGGGACAGACAGAATTGTTACTGAGTGCCAGAGAATTGTTACTCAGGGACAGACAGAATTGTTACTGAGTGCCAGAGAATTGTTACTCGCACAGACACAAAATTGTTACTTGCACAGACACAGAATTGTTACTCGCACAGACACAGAATTGTTACTCGCACAGACACATAATTGTTACTCAGGGCCACAGAATTCATACTCAGGGACAGACAGAATTGTTACTGAGTGCCAGAGAATTGTTACTCAGGGACACCTAATCGTTGAATTAAATAGTATGTCAGACAACATGCAGAGGAGTGGCAGAGGAGGCAATGTTTTAGGAGCGAGCAGACGTGGCAGCAGAGGAAGGGGTCGAGGCAGCAGTATTCGCAGCCAGAGGCCAGTGCTCCCGGTGTCATCCAGCGGTCGTGTCTCCACCGACAACCCTGCCGTCATTGATTGGTTGGCTCGGTCGTCTTCCTCTTCCCAGGTCACCTCTGACACCTACAGCCAACGGTCGGTGGGTACGTCAGACACAACCGTTAGTTGGCATGGCCCGGGACCAAGCCCACTGAAATCACGTGTCCTCTACCTGCCCCTGTCCTTTGCTGTTCCCTCACCAAGCGAAGTATCGCATGCTGTGGGCTCAGCCCCACTGTACAGTGAGGAAGAGCTAACAGAGGGCGGTCAGGAACGGGGGGAGACATCGGCCTTTTCAGCAGCCAAGCGAACAAGTACTGGCGAGGAGAGTGGCTCGGTAGCCGGTCTAGAGACAGGTCTGTCTCCTGACCCAGACGCAGCCGAGGGGGCTAGTAGTGAGGCGGAGACCCTACTTGATGATGAGGAGGTTGATCGCACTTGGCAGCCTCGTCGTCATCAGGCAATTTCTTCCGCATCATCAGGAGAAGAGGGTGGCAGCTTGGCAGCGAGCAAAACAGTCGGTGGGTTGCCCAGGAGACAGCAGCAGGGTCGCATCAGTGTCAGTGGAGCCAAACGTCCACGGAGTAGAGCACCAGCTCCACTGCAGCCTACCACCACGGCCAGTAGTGGTGCCGGTGCGCACGGAGGAAGTAGCAGTCAGCCAGTGAAGAGTAGCGGGGGCAAAGTTTCCTACTCGGTGGTGTGGCAATTTTTCCTCAAGCCGCCCGAGGAAGTAAACGTAGCCGTATGTCGACTATGTGGCCAGAAATGCAAGCGTGGCCAGGGGGCCCATGTTGGGACTACAGCGTTGCGTCAGCATATGCAGCGTCACCATTCGGTGGCCTGGGAAAACCGTGATAAACATACGGCGGTTCTGCCTGCCCCAGCCCCCGCTCCATCACCCGCTCCGTTACTTGCTCCGTCACCCGACGTCGTCAATCGCCCTCTATCAGCCAGTCAAGGCTCCAACACCTCTGCTGAGGGGAGTTGTCGCTCATTGGCATCTTCCGCTCGTTCAGATGCTCCTTCTCCTGCTACTCCTCTTCTCGGATTCCGTCAACAGTCTTTCTTGGAATCCGTATCCAAGAGACAACAGTTTGCGAGCACGCACCCGACGGTGCAAAAGCTGAACGTCCTCCTGTCCAAGTTGCTGGTGCTGCAGTCCCTCCCTTTCCAACTGGTGGACTCAGCACCTTTCCGAGAAATGATGGCTTGTGCCGCGCCGCGGTGGAGAGTGCCAAGCCGTCATTTCTTTGCCCAAAAGGCAGTGCCAGCCCTGCATTCACATGTAGAAGAGATGGTGGGCCAGTCTTTGAGCATGTCGGTCTCTGCCAAAGTGCACGGCAGCGCCGACGTGTGGAGCTGTAACTACGGTCAGGGACAGTACATGTCATTTACGGCCCACTGAGTGAACGTGGTGCCGGCACAGCCGCACCAGCAACTTGGACAGGTCACGACGCTTTTGCCTCCACGTTTGCACGTCCTTGGTCCAGCAAGCATGTCCGCCTCTACCACCTCTTTTTCCGCCGTGTCCTCAGCCGCCACCCCCGTGCCAAGTCCCATTACCCGACCGGCATATCACATGTGCAGGGCGCAACGGTGTCACGCTGTGCTGCACCTGGTATGCCTTGGCGAACGTAGTCACACAGGGGAGGAACTGCTGAGTGTAATGAACAGAGAAATCGACAGATGGCTGTCTCCGCGCAAACTAAAAATCGGAACCATGTTGACTGACAACGGAAAGAACATGGTGTCTGCTCTGCGTCAAGGAAGGTTGTGCCATGCGCCATGCATGGCTCACGTGTTCAATCTGGTTGTCAAGCGGTTCCTAAAATCCACCATCCCACTGCAAGACATCCTTAAAATGTCACGTAAACTGTGCATGCATTTCAGCCATTCCTACACCGCAAAGAACACCCTCATTGAGCTGCAGCGGCAGAACGGAATTCCACAGCATCGCCTGATCTGCGACGTTGCAACAAGGTGGAATTCAACCCTACACATGTTAGACCGCCTTTACGAGCAGCGAAAGGCCATCACCGATTTCCTGATGTTACAAGCGGATAAAGGTACTCCCCTGTGTAACTTAGATGTCAGCCATTGGCAGCTCATGCGTGACACCTGCCGCTTGCTCAGGCCCTTTGAGGAGGCCACGCTATTCGTGAGTCGGCAGGACTATGGGATGAACGACGTCATTCCTCTGTTGCACGTCCTGGAACAAATGCTGTTAACAATGGCTGGTCAGGGTGCGGTAGACGTGGCGCACAGATCTCAACGCCACATGACCCCTGTGGGGGCAGGACAGGAAGAAGAGGAGGAGGTAGAGGAGGACATTTGTGCTCAGGAATTATTGAGTGAAATGGGTGGTTTTTCCACTCAGCGGACAGGAGTGGAGGAGCAGGAGCATCTGGTAGAGGAGGAGGAGGAGGAGACAGAGGACCCAGACGCACCGTGGCAGTATGCTGTGGAGATGGAGGCAGGGAGTCCCTCGCATTCCTTGGCACAAATGGCCCATAGCATGCTCGGTTGCTTGCGTAGCGACAGCCGAATAATAACCATCAGACAGAGGGATGACTTTTGGCTGTCCACCTTGTTGGACCCTCGCTACCGGTCCAAAATGGTGGCCTTTTTCACACCTGCTGAGAGGGAGGCCAAAATTACGTACTATAAAAACCACCTATGTAGTCAGTTGGTCTCTGCCTTTGTGCGCCAACGTCCATCCTCAGACACTGTGGGCCCTGTGCGCTCGCGTTCCGCTGGCATGGCAGCAGGGGAGGGGTGGGGTGGTAGGAGCAGTGGCAGCTCCACCAGCAGCGGCTGCCTCAGTCTGCAGTCGATGATGAGTAGCTTTCTTCACCAGCGCAGTGAGGAAACTACTAACCAGCCGCAGCAGCAGCAGCAGCATCAGGTGGACCTGGAGCAGGAGCTCAAACAACAGGCTTGGGCCTACTTGGACAGCACCCTGCCAACCGAGGTAGACAATCCCCTTGACTACTGGGCAACGAAACTTGACCTTTGGCCCCAACTAGCTGAATTTGCCCTTGAAAGGCTGTCATGCCCGGCCAGTAGCGTGGCATCGGAGCGCGTGTTTAGTGCGGCAGGAGGTATTGTAACTCCGCGGAGGACACGACTGTCCACCCAAAGTGTGGAGAGACTCACGTTTGTGAAAATGAATCAGGCGTGGATTAGTCTGGATTTCAAACCACCAGTTCCTGACACAACTGACTAAATCCGCCATGAATCATGCCTCAAACATGTGCCACTTTCAGGTCTCCTCACACTGCTGGTGTGTTTAATTTTTTGACATAGGGTGCTGGCAGATTACGGGCCTCCTATAGCTGCTGCCAGGCCCCTAATCTGCCATAGGCCCCTATATACCGCCTCCTCATGCTGCTGCTAGGTCCAGAGTCTCTCATGGGTCCCTGTACGGCCTCCCATTGCTGCTGTCTCCATCGCCACACTCTGCTGCCATGTGCCACTTTCAGGTCTCTTCACACTGCTGGTGTGTTTAATTTTTTGACATAGGGTGCAGGCAGATTACGGGCCTCACATAGCTGCTGCCAGGCCCCTAATCTGCCATGGGCCCCTATATACCGCCTCCTCATGCTGCTGCCAAGTCTAGAGTCTCTCATGGGTCCCTGTACGGCCTCCCATTGCTGCTGTCTCCATCGCCACACTCTGCTGCCATGTGCCACTTTCAGGTCTCTTCACACTGCTGGTGTGTTAAATTTTTTGACATAGGGTGCAGGCAGATTACGGGCCTCACATAGCTGCTGCCAGGCCCCTAATCTGCCATGGGCCCCTATATACCGCCTCCTCATGCTGCTGCCAAGTCCAGAGTCTCTCATGGGTCCCTGTACGGCCTCCCATTGCTGCTGTCTCCATCGCCACACTCTGCTGCCATGTGCCACTTTCAGGTCTCTTCACACTGCTGGTGTGTTAAATTTTTTGACATAGGGTGCAGGCAGATTACGGGCCTCACATAGCTGCTGCCAGGCCCCTAATCTGCCATGGGCCCCTATATACCGCCTCCTCATGCTGCTGCCAAGTCCAGAGTCTGTCATGGGTCCCTGTACGGCCTCCCATTGCTGCTGTCTCCATCGCCACACTCTGCTGCCATGTGCCACTTTCAGGTCTCTTCACACTGCTGGTGTGTTAAATTTTTTGACATAGGGTGCAGGCAGATTACGGGCCTCACATAGCTGCTGCCAGGCCCCTAATCTGCCATGGGCCCCTATATACCGCCTCCTCATGCTGCTGCCAAGTCCAGAGTCTGTCATGGGTCCCTGTACGGCCTCCCATTGCTGCTGTCTCCATCGCCACACTCTGCTGCCATGTGCCACTTTCAGGTCTCTTCACACTGCTGGTGTGTTTAATTTTTTGACATAGGGTGCAGGCAGATTACGGGCCTCACATAGCTGCTGCCAGGCCCCTAATCTGCCATGGGCCCCTATATACCGCCTCCTCATGCTGCTGCCAAGTCTAGAGTCTGTCATGGGTCCCTGTACGGCCTCCCATTGCTGCTGTCTCCATCGCCACACTCTGCTGCCATGTGCCACTTTCAGGTCTCTTCACACTGCTGGTGTGTTAAATTTTTTGACATAGGGTGCAGGCAGATTACGGGCCTCACATAGCTGCTGCCAGGCCCCTAATCTGCCATGGGCCCCTATATACCGCCTCCTCATGCTGCTGCCAAGTCCAGAGTCTCTCATGGGTCCCTGTACGGCCTCCCATTGCTGCTGTCTCCATCGCCACACTCTGCTGCCATGTGCCACTTTCAGGTCTCTTCACACTGCTGGTGTGTTAAATTTTTTGACATAGGGTGCAGGCAGATTACGGGCCTCACATAGCTGCTGCCAGGCCCCTAATCTGCCATGGGCCCCTATATACCGCCTCCTCATGCTGCTGCCAAGTCTAGAGTCTCTCATGGGTCCCTGTACGGCCTCCCATTGCTGCTGTCTCCATCGCCACACTCTGCTGCCATGTGCCACTTTCAGGTCTCTTCACACTGCTGGTGTGTTAAATTTTTTGACATAGGGTGCAGGCAGATTACGGGCCTCACATAGCTGCTGCCAGACATGTAATCTGCCATGGGCCCCCGTACCGACTCCTCATGCTGTGACGTTGCAACAAGGTGGAATTCAACCCTACATATGTTAGACCGCCTTTACGAACAGCTAAAGGCCATCACAGATTTCCTGATGTTAAAAGCGGATAAAGGTACTCCCTGTGTAACTTAGATGTCAGCCATTGGCAGCTCATGTGTGACACCTGCGCTTGCTCAGGCCCTTTGAGGAGGCCACGCTATTCGTGAGTCGGCAGGACTATGGGATGAATGAGGTCAAATCGGCCATGGGCCCCCGTACCGCCTGTTCACGCTGATGCTGGTCCCACAGTGTGACCTGGGTCCCTGTACGGCCTCCCATTGCTTCCACTCTGCCATGTGCCACTTTGAAATCTCCTCACACTCCTGCGGTTGTCCATTTTGTCATAGGTTGCTGGCAGATTACAGGCCTTCCATAGGTGCCACCAAGCCCCATATCGGCCATGGGCCCCCGTACCGCCTGGTCACGCTGCTGCTGGGCCCATAGTGTGACCTGGGTCCCTGTACCGCCTCCCATTGCTCCCACTCTGCCATGTGCCACTTTCAGGTCTCCTCACGCTCCTGCTGGTTTCCATTTTGTCATAGGTTGCTGTATGGCCTCCCATTGCTGCTGCCTCCACCGCCACACTGTGGCTCCAAACGCTGGTTTTGGCCCCGTGACTGGCCAAAGGAGTGAAGTGTGCAGTGATTCTAAGATCGACGGCACTCATCTGCATGTCATACTGACAGACAGTATTATTTCTCTTCCCCAGCAGACTCCAAGGGCATTTAAATTAAAGGTACAGTGTTCTGCACTAATATTAAGTCTCTCTGAAGCCTAGAAACACCCTTTTTTAAGTTAAATTCACAGCGAATTTATTCGACTCGAATCGAATATTGTCCACGAATTCGCCGAATCAGTCGAATCGAATTTTTCATTTCTTCGCTCATCTCTAGTTATATGACTCTGTATTTACATGGATCCAAACTTCAATAAAAAAAAATCTGATTTAAAAAATCATTGTGTATGACAGTGGCAGGTTTCATTGTAAGAATATAAAGTCCCAGTTCGGGAAGGGGATGCTTGTGTGGATGACTGTCTATGGCCAGCTCAACAGTTTATGGAGATGGAAATCTGCATGTTGTCTAAAAAAAAGTCGGCCTTATTTTCTAAGACTGTAGATTGATTTACTAAAAGGCTATTCACTTTGCCAGGGAATTTGCACTTTTCAAAGAAATATGCCTCAGAACTTGAAGGAGTGAAGCCAATTTTGCCTAGTGTTGGATAGAGCACGGGATGGTTATAACCCCCGATGGGTTTTTTTTGTCTTTGTCCCATTAGAGAGATTTCTAATCACTTCCTGCCATAGAGACATTAGAGGAAATGAGTTAAACAGTTTTAAAATAATGGGAAATTTCCTCTAAAACAGTGGTCACTGGAACATATTATCCCCTGACTCCTGTTCTGGCGATGACTGTAACTTTTAACATTTCCCATTGCTTCCTTTATTGAAAGAAAGATAGAGAAGGAAAATACCCCCAACCACAGATTGCAATAAAACCCAACAAAAGTTCCAAACTTTCCCTACTCTATAAAAATGTAAAAAAAAAAACTCTCAAGAAATTTTAAAGCCCATAGCTTAAGTTGACAATAGATGGTTTGATAGTCATACAACAATCGAAATGGGGAAAAATCAGCCTGAGATTTGAATTGTTTAAGTTGGAGGAAACTGTGTTTTCCTTGGTTCTTTGCAAAACTCTGTTTGGGACCTGGAGCCTGAAGATTTCACAGTGATCTGGGTGGGAGGAAATCTCCAATCCTGGGACCAGGTTTTGGGAATGGCCAGGAGACTGATTGTGCAGGTGTGTTTGGGTCTCTTCTAGAGTTAGGACCAGAATTCTGGGCTCCACCATCCCAAGGAGTCCATGTGGATGCAAGGGAGCAGCCACAAGTGTGCACAGTGTAGTCTGAGAGAGCAAACAGAGTGCCCAAGCCTGTGAGCTGGAGAAGCAGGAATACTGTGAAAGAGCGCTAACCAAGGTACAGCGTTTGTAAGTGAATGGTCAAGAGGACAAAGGCATAAAGACTGAGCAGTGGTGCTGCTAAAGAGATCCAAGAGACTGAATCTTTTTTTCTTTTGCATTGATGGTGAATACCCCTGCATGGGAAACCTATATTGTATGAACCTTTCTTTTAAATAAAATTAGGCAGAAACAGCCCTTAAAAAGAAGAAAACGAGTGGCTGTGTGCTTTAAAGCTCTACCCTTGATGCTAGTTCTCACAATATATATATATATATACACACACTATATTGCCAAAAGCATTGGGACTCCTGCCTTTACATGCACATGAACTTTAATGGCATCCCAGTCTTAGTCCGTAGGATTCAATATTGATTTGGCTCGCCCTTTGCAGCTATAACAGCTTCAACTCTTCTGGGAAGGCTGTCCACAAGGTTTAGGAGGGTGTCTATGGGAATGTTTGACCATTCTTCCAGAAGTGCATTTGTAAGGTCAGGCACTGATGTCGGATGAGAAGGCCTGGCTCGCAGTCTCCGCTCTAATTCATCCCAAAGGTGTTCTATCGGGTTGAGACCAGGACTCTATGCAGGCCAGTCAAGTTCCTCCACCCCAAAGTTGCTCATCCATGTCTTTATGGACCTTGCTTTGTGCACTGATGCGCAGTCATGTTGGAAAAAGAAGGGGCCATCCCTAAACTGTTCCCAGAAAGTTGGGAACATGAAATTGTCCAAAATCTCTTGGTATGCTGACACTTTAAGAGTTCCCTTCAATGGAACTAATAGGCCAAGCCCAACCTTTGAAAAATGACCCCACACCATAACCCCCCCTCCACCAAACTTTACACTTGGCACAATGCAGTCAGGCAAGTACCGTTCTCCTGGCAACCGCCAAACCCAGACACATCCATCGAATTGCCAGACAGAGAAGCATGATTCGTCACTCCAGAGAACGTGTCTCCACTGCTCTAGAGTCCAGTGGACTGTTCACTAGGTGATGTAAGGCCTGGATGCAGCTGCTCAGCCATGGAAACCCATTCCATGAAGCTCTCTATACACTGTTGTTGTGCTAATCTGAAGGCCACACAAAATTTAGAGGTCTTTAGTTGTTGACTCTGCAGACAGTTGTGCGCTTCAGCTTGCGCTGATCCCGCTCTGTCATTTTATGTGGCCTACCACTTCGCAGCAAAGTTGCTGTTGTTCCCAGTTGCTTACACTTTGTTATAATACCACTAACAGTTGACCGTGGAATATTTAGCAGCCAGGAAATTTCACAGATGGACTTGTTGCACAGGTTGCAACCTATCACGGTATCACGCTTGAATTCACTGAGCTCCTGTGAGCGACCCATCCTTTCACAAATGTTTGTAGAAGCAGTCTGCATGCTTAGGTGCTTGATTTTATCCACCTGTGGCCATGGAGGTGATTGGAACACCTGAATCCAATGATTTGGAGGGGTGTCATAATACTTTTGGCAATATAGTGTGTGTGTGTGTATATATATATATATATGTATGTATGTATGTATATGTATGAGACCTTCACATCAGATCTCAATTCACTCAAGGGAAATAAGTGTGATAATGGACTTACTAATTGTTGCTAATTAGAGAGCCAGGAGAGGCAATGCTGCACAAAGACTTGCATAAATTATATATGTAGAAAAATATGCTGAGATGTTCTGTTTTTGTCAACACATATATATTATTTCCTTTTTTCCTTTTTTCTCAGTGGACACCATCCCTTTATGTATAAATACAAACTCCGCCCCCCCCTCCCTTAAATGCCAGACGAGGCAGGGAGACTATGGATGGGACTTTATATGTGCCACTGGAAAATCACACAGAAATGATAAAATAATCAATTTTTATTCAATAAAAATAATAACAATAAGGTCCAAAACACCAATAACCATTTCAGTCCTGACTAGGCGATTTTCTATTCAGCACTGTGCTATTTAAACTGGTAGTTGCGTGGTCACGCAAACGCTGTACCCAACGAAATGTATATCCTTTTTTTACACAAATAGTGCTTTGTTGGTATTTGATCACCACTAGGTTTTTAATTTTTTGTGATATAAACGGAAAAACACAGGAAATTTAGAAAAAACTATATTTTCTACTTTCTGTTATAATTTTTATAACAGAAAGTAGAAAATATAGTTTTTTTCTAAATTATCCAATAAATTCAAATTTAGTCATAAATGTGTCTTTGGTTAAAAAAAAATCCCAATAAGTTTATATTATTTATATTATAATAATTGGTTTGTGTGAGAGTTATAGTGTCTACAAACTATGATATATATATTGGAATTTATGCAGCTTTTACTTTCTGACTACCTATCTCATTTCTTGAGGTGCTAAAATCTAAAATGCCAGGGCAGTACAAAAACCCCCTATATGAAAAATGAAAAATGCTCCGTAACATTCGGGTATCATGGATCCAAAGTGATGCTGCAGCATTTTTTTATTTAGAGGCGTTGATGAAAACATGATATGCTAATGTGAAAATGGACACAAAAACACCTGTAGTCAGGAAGAAAACAGGCAAATACAATAGACTCCAAGAAAAAGTAGACACAAAAACAGCTATAAGATAGGAAAGAAGATAGGAAAGGAGAATATAGACACAAAACAAAATTAGACCCACAAAAAAGACATAAAAAAAAACACTGCACTAAGAAGAATACACCCACAATATTAAAAACTACATGACAAGAAGAATGTAGGTACAAAAACATTAGACCTAATACAAAATATTGGCAAAAAATCTACTAGAGCCAAAGAAAATGCAGGTACAAAAATATCTGTGTTCCAGGTAGAATATCAGATGAACCACCACTTGACTTAAAGAAAAATACAGGTACAGAAAACAAAAAATGTTTCCAGGCAAAATATGGGTATGGGAAAAAACAGACATATAACAAAAGACAGACTACAGACATACATACCTGAAGGTGAATTGTGGAATACCAGTGGAAGCATTCAAATGATTTGGCTGAGCATACGGATACAGTATATAGGGTGTATATTTATATATACTGTGTATATACAGTTGAGTTCAAAATAATAGCAGTCAGACATCACTAACCTGATCAATCACTGTTTTTGGTAGAAATGATATTTCTACATGGCAAATAATTTACTAGCAGGTGTAGTAGAGTAATAGAAATCCAACAGACCCAACAGTCATGACATGCATGCTGCTGATTCTGTGTAATTGAATCACTAATTGAAAGGGGCATGTTCAAAATATTAGCAGTGTGGAGTTATATTAGTGAGGTCATTCATTCTTTGAAAAACAGGTGGTAATTATTGCCCTTATTTAAGGAAGGAAGGCAGCAAATGTTGTACATGCTGGTTACAGTGCATTTCTCTCTGAAATTCTGAGGAAAATGGGTCGTTCCAGACATTGTTCAGAAGAACAGCGTACCTTGATTAAAAAGTTGATTGGAGAGGGGAAAACATATAAAGAAGTGCAGAAAATGATAGGCTGCTCAGCTAAAATGATCGCAAATGCTTTAAAATGGCAACCAAAGCTTGAAAGACGTGGAAGAAAGCGAAAAACTACCATTCAAATGGATAGAAGAATAGCCAAAATGGCAAGGACTCAGCCAACAATCAGTTCCAGGAAGATCAAAGAAGGTCTAAAGTTACCTGTGAGTACTGTTACAATTAGAAGACGCCTATGTGAAGCCAAGCTATCTGCAAGAAGCCCCCGCAAAGTCCCACTGTTGAAAAACAGACATGTGCTGAAGAGGTTACAATTTGCCAAAGAGCACATTGACTGGCCTAAAGAGAAATGGCGCAACATTTTGTGGACTGATGAAAGTAAGATTGTTCTTTTTGGGTCTAGTGGCCGGAGACAGTTTGTCAGACGACCCCCAAACACTGAATTCAAGCCACAGTACACTGTGAAGACAGTGAAGCATGGTTGCGCAAGCATCATGATATGGGGATGTTTCTCATACTATGGTGTTGGGCCTATTTATCGCATACCAGGGATCATGGATCAGTTTGAATACATCAGAATACTTGAAGAGGTCATGCTGCCTTATGCTGAAGAGGAATGCCCTTGAAATGGGTGTTCCAACAAGACAACGACCCCAAACACACCAGTAAACATGCAACATCTTGGTTCCAGACCAACAAGATTGACGTTATGGAGTGGCCAGCCCAATCCCCGGATCTTAATCCAATAGAACTTGTGGGGTGACATCAAAAATGCAGTTTCTGAGGCAAAACCAAGAAATAGAGAAGAACTGTGGAATGTAGTCGAATCATCCTAGGCTGGAATACCTGATCACAGGTGCCAGAAGTTGGTTGACTCCATGCAACACAGATGTACAGCAGTTCTCAGAAACAGTGCTTATACAACTAAATATTTATTAAGTTATTCAAAGGAAAGCAAACTCTTCAAACATTTTTCAGTTTATATAGTGAATGTTTGAGTTTGTACAGAAGAATACAAACACTGCTATTTTTTTGAACAGTCTAATATCCCCTTTTCTTAAATTTTTTTAGAGGAACAACACAAATTTGATACATTTTTCTTCATGTTTTGATTTGGAATAGAATGTGTAGTGTTCCCAATGCATTTGCGTGTATGGAAATAAAAGCTATTAGAAGGATTTTGAGCTTTATTCACTTTTTTCAACACACTGCTATTATTTTGAACACAACTCGGTATATATATATATACACAGCTTATGTAAAGTCTATTTTCAGTAAGCTTGAATTTCTTACTTTATTTTCTAAAACGAATCAATTTTTAGGAATCTGTTACAAAGTTTTTTTACCTGGAAATCCTGCCAAAAACAATACTTCCTGTTGCAGGCTAACAGTGCTAAATTGCTGCCTCCTAATTGGCAACATCATTGTCAGCTGCAAATGTGTGCTTCTTCAGGTAGTCCTTGGGCTGCCTTTTAAGTCAGTAGGAGGCATGTGGAACCTGAACGATCAGAGTATTGACCTTTCCAAGTCTAATAGCAAAAATTGTTGTCTACATTAGTTGTATCTAAAATATACTTATTGTTTTAATGAATGTTTAACTGTAGTAAATAGCATCTGCTTTGAGTTCAGCATTAATGTTTACCTTTAGTGGAGCTTTAATGCTGGTATTATTGATTAAAAAATGGCCCCCAACTTGACCATCATTCTAGGGCATGACCTCAGGTCTTTAATTTTAGATTTGTTCATATCTATAGCTTATATCTAAAATGTAAAACATATTAACCAGTCCATACAGCTGGGCCTTTGTTATCTGGTTTAAGTTGAAAAGAAACTCTGCAGACCTATATTAATCATTTCATGTGTCTTTCTGTTTTGGAATGCTCATTCTGAATTTTAAATAAAATGGTTCCTGTGCTCTCCATATGTTTAGTGTTGTGTCTCTTCCCAGAGAAACCTTAACGCCACAGCCATTTGTTGCTTACGTTACAGGACGCAGCTGTGACCCAGGACAAGCCACGGCATGGCGAGATCTTAAAGTTGAGCTGCTCCATAGGGAGAGTGATGACCTTTTAAAGAGCTGTTATTGGAAAGATCTTATACAGTTGTGAAAATGGAGTCATTTTTCTTAGTAATTACAAGATAATGTCTTTCATGAAGGAGAACAATCTCCACACCAAAATTGCCCTGGATGATGTAAGCTGAAGATACCAAAAAAGCCTGAAACACGTTTTATGTGTTTTTTTCAATAGATCTTTAAATATAAATATTAGAACATAAATATTAGAATTCAAATTAAAATATAGCGACGTTGTGTATTCACTATAGCTATCTCAAATACACCAGCAATTCGAGATGTATAAACTTTCTAAATAGCTTAAAACCCTATACCAGTCAGTAGAAAAATGTATCCTTGTACATGGAGCTTTCCACCATGCTGTGTGACCAGTCCCCCAAAAAGGAGAAATATAGCTAGAGCTATGGATCACAGGAGTGCTATCCATTCTGCACCCCTGCGACCAGGGCCATCTTTAATGTGGGGCAAAAGGGGCAGCTGCCCGGGGCCCAGTCACGTAAGGCCCAAAGCAGCTGCCCCTTGAGCCTGTGCTGCCCATAATTGCCAGCTGTCATGGATTCTAATAAGCTGACTGTCCCACCATGCTCTTGTCTCCATCTGCATCCCAGAAATCAGAGATGCGGTTGGGACAGCTTACACCCATTTCACTCATACATTGCAGAGCACTGTACTAGTTTTAGGAAATACTGTACAATAGGGGTACCTCCCCCTACCTCACTCCCTCAGCAGACCTAAGTAACATCCAGGAGGTGGTCCCTTCTGGCTTCTTCTGCTTGAGTGTCCTGGATGGGGATGTGCCTGACCTCCGATATCGCGCCCACTTGGAAAAGGATGGAGTGACAGATCTGAGAAGAGGGAACCCAGCAAATGTGCCTGAAGGTAAAATCATATAGCAGTACATCATGGATTAGCTTGCAGGCACCTCTATGCTAAGTCTGTTGAGTTACTGCAGCTTAGCATAGAAGTGCTGTTAGCTGACATATGGGATGTTTCATGTAGCACTGTGAGAAATTGGGCTCATTAAAGCATTGTTACTGCCCCGAGGTTTTCACTGCCCCCTGATATGTGCCCTCCTGAGTCCTCCAGTGTGTGCCTTCCCGATCTCTCCTGGTGTGTGCCTTCCTGACTGCTCCCTGATATATGCCCTCCCAGCCCCCATACTGTGCCCTCCCAACCCCCCTGGTGTGTGCCCTTCCAGCCCCCAAACTGTTCCCACCTGAACTCTTGTTTGTGTGCCCTCTTTACCCCTATACTGTTCCCTCCCAACCCCCCTGGTGTGTGTCTTTCTGACCCCCATAGTGTGCCTTCATGATCCCCCTAGTGAGTACCCTCCTGACCCCCCTGGTGTGTGCCCTCCCAACCCCCGCTGGTGTGTACCCTCCCATCCACCCCTGGTGTGTACCCTCCCATCCTCCCCTAGTGTGTGCACTCCTGACCCCCCACGATGTGTGCCCTCCCAGCCCCCATACAGTGTCCTCCTAACCCCCTGGTGTGTGTCCTCCTGACCCTATACTGTGCCCTCCTGACCCCCCTATACTTTACACTCACTCCCTGCACTGTGCAATGCAGTCTCCTGACCCCCTTTACTGTGCCATGCTGGCCCATCTGTACTTTGCCCTCTTGACTTCCTATCCTCTGTTCTTGTGACACCCAGTCCTCTGCCCTCCTGACCCCTGTACTATGTCCTACATTCTGATGACCTATGTACACTGCTCTACATCCCACTGATCCCTGTCCTGTCAACTCCTGACCTCTTCCCTGATACCCTCCCTGTTTTCTGCCGTACTGTTCCCTGTACACTGCTGTACAACCTACTGACCTCTGCACACTGCTGTACATACTACTGTAATGCAACATGAAAACTGAAGCACCACACCACTGTCACTCTTATTGATTTATTTACCCTTCACTTAACTCTTTCTAATTCAAGTAGTCATTCCTGAGTACTGGTGACCAAAACTGAATTGCATATTCTAGATGAGTGTGAACCAGCAGTAACCTTTAGCAACCAATCAGTGAGTGGTAAGGATGTGCAGTAATCTCTGGCAACCAGTCAGTGAGCCTAGACCAATCAATAAGCCTGGACCAGTTTTTTATATTTACACTATTAAAGTCTATGTGTGTGTTTGTTTTTTGGGATGTAGGTGTGGAGAGCAAAATTGCATGTAAGGGGGGACCAAGAAAATGTTTGCCCAGAGTCCAATCAATATTAAAGATGACCATGCCTGTGGCTCATTTCTAGCTGACAGTGGACTGATGTCCGCTGTTGGCTGACGATACAGAGCCAGTGAAGGCATCTGGGTGGATCCTGACCCCCCCCCCCATTGCCTTCACTGGCAGCTTGCTCAGCCTCTCAGTGAGCTGCTGAGAGACTATGCCAGCTGCTCCAGCCCCCTCCACAGCCCAGCACTTTCTTAAACGTTGGAGGGGCAGAGCAGAGAGCTGGTGACTGACAGTCACCGACTCTCTGCCCACTAAAGACTGAGAACTGAGCGATCAGCGGTCTTTGATCGCTCAGTTCTCAGTCTTAGAGGTGGCAGGGACAGATGCTGCACTCACATAAGTATAATTTTTTTTTAATGAAACCCATATTTCTCTTTTAACAAGAATTTAACCCATTTAGTTCCTCTATAGCAAGGATATTATGTTTAAACCCCAAATTTCAATTTAATACATTGCAGATTTGATATATACAATAGATTAATACATATTCTTCTTATTTCAATTTTAATTTAAAGAGCCTGCTTTTACATACACAATTAGAGTTCAGGCAATGACATTCGAACAGGCAAAGGTAAAATCTCTATGTAGAATTATTACAGAATCACAATACTAAAATCTGCATTTATGATAAAGAACAGAAAAGGTTACTGGTTCAGTGATGTATAAACATTGGTAAGGGGCAAAGCATCTCTGTTTGGTAGCTATAGGTTTGTGTACATCAGGGTAATAGTATTTAAACCTAAGTGCTTGAAATTATCTTATAAGTCAGAAGAGTGGTGGATGGAGTCTTTATTTTGCAGTTAAGGTTAGCCTGTTTATTGGGTGTATTGGGGAGCTATTGAGAGAGGAAGTAAAGAAAGTGAGAAGAAGAAAAGTAATAAAAGAAGAGGAACGTTGGTGAGAGCTGGGAAGAAGATGGTAAAAGAGCATAATAGAGGGTTGCTGGAGGTATTAACAGTCAAAAATGGAATGGACTGTCCTGAATTACTTAACAAGAAAAAGAGAGGAAGGCACCTCTAAGTGCAGTATTGACAATTTATTCAGTAAACAATGGAAAATTAGCACTTACAAGATAAACGGTTAAAAAGACTCATCGTGTGGTAATTAGATCCAGGTGGGACATCCAGTTGTCCAGCAGCAGACTATGCCTATAGGATCAGGAAGTAGAGACCAGGATGTGCCTGTGCATTAAAAATGAAGCTTGGAGAACAGAGTCAGATGTAGCAGGTGAAGGGGGCGGTAATGCATTTTGGAGCATACTCAATAGGCTCCTTCTTCAAGCCTGAGCCCCAGTAGAACCCTGACATTTTTATAGTGTGAAGGGAATGGGAGGGAGGCAAGTAATTCCTGGGTCCTAAGGACCTACATGTTTTCCTGCATCGTGCAAGAATTAATACAAGTATAAAAAAGATATAAAAACAGAAATAAAAGTAGAATAAAAACACACGAGAGAATAGCTCTAATGCTTTAGGGTTACAAAGTATACGAGTGTGTATGTATACATATAATAACATATATCTAAAAAATGGCATATTCGATAGAAGGGAAATAGAAAATGACAATTAAATCTAAAAATAAATAGAATGGAACAATGGAGGTGAAAATAAATATTAATAATAATGAATAAATCAATGAGGTAGTGAAAAAGGTAGATTATTGTACCATAAATAAAAAATTTATAGAAATAACTATAAAAACAAAAGAAAAACAAAGTTAGAAAAACGCATTTTAATAAAAACGCATTATAATAAATGGGCTTGCTATATTAGTATGTGAATTTTATGTATCTCCTTATTATCCCTTTGTGATGTAATAAAAGGGATCATACTTAAGTGAGAGAGGGATAGGAAAGGGATATACCTAAATTAGTTGGAAAAAGTACAAACAGCTGTATAAGGATATTCTGTTGATATTTATAACCACCATTTGGAGGGAAGCGAATGTCTCTATAAAATGGAGCTTATTTTAAACTCTTCATTTAGGCCACCAGGGGATAACACATCCAAAGTGTCGATCCAAAAAGTTTCCCTCTGACAGAGATGCAAAAAACGCTCTGCCAGAGGGAGGTCCCATGGCATTCCTTCAATGATCCACACATTAAGACCGTCAGTGGATTTTTCGTGGCATTCAAGGAAATGTCTGGGTACGCTATGCTGATCTTTAGTCCATCCTCTATGAGGCGACGGTGCTCACCAAAACGTTTACGAAGGGTACGTGTGGTTCTACCCACATAGTTCAGACCACAGGGACAAATTAGGCAGTAGACCACGTATTCAGAAGAGCATGATTCATACCATACCAATATTCATGATTGCACTGATTCATACCAACAATAGGGGAAAGGGTGAGAGGAACTGTGTTCTTTCTCTTAGTTTTAAGTTTGCTGGGTGCTATTTTCCCTTTTAAGTTGGGAGCTTTCCTGTATGAAAACTTGGGTTGTTGTGGTAAAAGTGATTTGAAGTAAGGGTCTTGGTGCAAGATTGGCCAGTGTTTGCGTATAGTATATTCCATTTGCTTATGATGACTATGGAACTGAGTGACAAATCTAATCTGTGATGGCAGATTTTCAGTAGGATGTTCTGATGTTGTAGGGCCATTGGTATAAAGTGTGTGGGCTTCTTCTACAATATCCAAAGGGTAGCCCTTCTCGATAAACGTATTTTTAAGTATTGTACCTTGTGAAATGTAGTCGGATTGCTGGGTACAGTTATGGCGCAATCGACAAAATTGGCTTTTAGGAATGTTTCTAAGCCAATGTGGGTGGTGGCAACTCTTATAGTGTAACAAAGAGTTTCCGGCTGTGGGTTTGGTGTAGTTCCTGGCATGGATCTGATTGTTGCTGTGATAAATATCAAGATCAAGAAAGGGTAGGTATCAAGATCAAGAATTCCTGCCACCAGGCAGTTTAACTTATAGGTAATAGGGGACTGTTAGTGTGACAGTGAAAGACCTATGGACCATGTAGTTATATATTTAGTTAAAGCATTGCACTTATTTCTTCTATTTGAGCTAAATATGATACACCACATATTTATTTCTTCATTTTGGGACAGGTTTTAGAGACTTTGCTGCATTTAAAAGACAGTGAAGACATGAAAAAGATATTGGTTGTGGTCAAATGGGAGTTGTACATCTAGGATCTGTGACACTAAGCAGTGAAGTGCTTTCCAATAGGGTTGGATATCTTTACAGTCCTGCCATATTTGCAGAATGGAGCCAAATTCAGTACTATAATACCAACATCTGTCTGAAACCTCTGGGAACCAGCTGTGGAGTTTATGTGGGGTTCTGTACCAGCGGGATAGGAGTTTATAAGATGATTCCTGGAGGTTTGTATTGATATAGCCATTATTGGCTAAGGAACAAATTGATTCATATGGGAGCTACTTTTCCTGCCAAAGAATTTGTACTTCTCTCCTTCCATTCCTGAGATTAATACAGATTTTTCACACAGCACAGTCCTGTCTGGCAAGGTAATAAATATGACTCTTTTCTACTGCAATTCAGAATTACTTACAGGTTTTGTCCCCCAAGCCTGTGACTGGACAGTAAAGGAGAAGCAGCACACTAATGAGCTTATCTCTCTGTCAATGCTCTCTCCTCTTGTCGGCATGCCTCTTGTTAGCAAAAGAACAGTACAGTAAAACTGATTGGCTTCTTGACTGCTTCTCCATCTCTGTCTGGGCTCTTCGATACAGGGACCACAAGTGGCTGATACAAAGTCAAATTAGGGTACTTATATTGCTTAAAGCATTTGTAAAGTGTTTTTTTTCCTTTTAAAATAACAAACATGCTATACTTACCTGCTCTGTACAATGCTATAGCAGAGTGACCCTAGACCTCCCCTTCTGGGGTCCCCCTTTGGCACTCATGGTTCCTCCTCTTCTCAAAGCTTCCTGCTTTCTATGGTGGTACACCTGCAGGCTCAATCCCAAGCTATGTTGCCTGCCTCTATAGACACAGACAATGGAGCTCAAACCTGCCACCCACTTCACCATTATAAGATTTGACTGACAGCAGTGGGAGCCAATGAATTTTGCTACTCTCAGCAAAGCCTATGAGAGCAGGGAGAAGAGGAGAGAGCCTCTGCTCTAGAGAACAGTGCTGGATCTAGATTGGACTCAGCTACGCATAAGGTGGGGTGAAGGGGCAATACACATTCTGAAACACGTTCCCCTAATGCAAGAAATGCATTAAGGTAAAAATGTTTAGGCTTTACAACCACTTTAAATTATAAAAAAAATTATGTTGTAATGAATACATTTATGAGGTTTTTTTTTTATATCTGCCTAAGCTTTAAAATTGCTTCACTGGCTATCTGCCCTATCTTCTTCTGGGTTCCATTTTCCAGGTTTGCAAAATAGTATTTTCAGGTACTCACTGGTTTCTTAGGGATTCCATTGGCAAGACCCAAACAAGAGGAATTCATAATAAATATCCACTAAGAGAGCACTGAGATCACTCACCTTCTACCTCATTGGCCATGAGGGGGCAACAACTTATGAACAGGTAAGTGCCCTCTTAAGTGATCCAGTTGTTGCTAATTTGCTGTCAGCAAGAGAGTAACATGGCCCTTAGGTGATGTACTACCCAAATACTAAAATATTTGTTTTAGGTGGTCTGACTATTTCATAGCAAACATCATGTGTAATCACTTATGCAAAAACATTAAACATATGCTCAGTAGAATAAATCAAGAAAAAGGATTTTAGCTACTGGTTTGTATGGAGGAGAAGGAAGGTTACCAGCAAAAAGAAATAAAGGTGCATAAACAAATCTGGAAATCCATATGGTAGATAAATATTTCAATAAATCACATACCTCAATCATTCTGCTGGGTTGCAATGCTTTGCAAGCTCCAATGCAAAGAAAAAAAAAACACTCATTTGTTTTTTTTTTTTTTTTTTTTTTCAAAAAACGAATATGCCTTCAAGTACACCCATGTAAATTGTGAACCTTTTCAACACATTTGAGAAAGCCAACATTGGATCTTTATTCAATGTCTACAGATAAAGGTGACATGCTACAGATAAAGATGATATACTACAGATAAAGGTGATATACAGTTGTGTTCAAAATAATAGCAGTGTGCTGAAAAAAAGTGAATAAAGCTCAAAATCCTTCTAATAGCTTTTATTTCCATACACACAAATGCATTGGGAACATGACACATTCTATTCCAAATCAAAACATGAAGAAATATATATCAAATTTGTGTTGTTCCTCTAAAACAATTGAAGAAAAGTGAATATTAGACTGTTCAAAATAATAGCAGTGTTTGTATTCTTCTTTACAAACTCAAACATTCACTATATAAACAGAAAAATGTTTAAAGATTTTGCTTTCCTTTGAATCACTTAATTAATATTTAGTTGTATAAGCACTGTTTCTGAGAACTGCTGTATATCTGTGTTGCATAGAGTCAACCAACTTCTGGCACCTGTGAACAGGTATTCCAGCCCAGGATGATTGGACTACATTCCACAGTTCTTCTCTATTTCTTGATTTTGCCTCAGAAACTGCATTTTTGATGTCACCCCACAAGTTCTATTGGATTAAGATCCGGGGATTGGGCTGGCCACTCCATAACGTCAATCTTGTTGGTCTGGAACCAAGATGTTGCACGTTTACTGGTGTGTTTGGGGTCGTTGTCTTGTTGGAACACCCATTTCAAGGGCATTCCTCTTCAGCATAAGGCAGCATGACCTCTTCAAGTATTCTGATGTATTCAAACTGATCCATGATCCCTGGTATGCGATAAATAGGCCCAACACCGCAGTATGAGAAACATCCCCATATCATGATGCTTGCGCAACCATGCTTCACTGTCTTCACAGAGTACTGTGGCTTGAATTCAGTGTTTGGGGGTCGTCTGACAAACCGTCTCCGGCCACTAGACCCAAAAAAGAACAATCTTATTTTCATCAGTCCACAAAATGTTGTGCCATTTCTCTTTAGGCCAGTCAATGTGCTCTTTGGCAAATTGTAACCTCTTCAGCACGTCTTTTTTTCAACAGTGGGACTTTGCGGGGGCTTCTTGCAGATAGCTTGGCTTCACATAGGCGTCTTCTAATTTTAACAGTACTCACAGGTAACTTTAGACCTTCTTTGGCTGAGTCCTTGCCATTTTGGCTATTCCTCTATCCACTCGAACGGTAGTTTTTCGCTTTCTTTCACGTCTTTCAGGTTTTGGTTGCCATTATAAAGCATTTGCGATAATTTTAGCTGAGCAGCCTATCATTTTCTGCACTTCTTTATATGTTTTCCCCTCTCCAATCAACGTTTTAATCAAGGTATGCTGTTCTTCTGAACAATGTCTGGAACGACCCATTTTCCTCAGAATTTCAGAGAGAAATGCACTGTAACCAGCATGTACAGTACAACATTTGCTGCCTCCTTCCTTAAATAAGGGCAATAATTGCCACCTGTTTTTCAAAGAATGAATGACCTCACTAATAGAACTCCACACTGCTATTATTTTGAACATGCCCCTTTCAATTAGTGATTCAATTACACAGAATCAGCAGCATGCATGTCATGACTGTTGGATTTCTATTACTCTACTACACCTGCTAGTAAATTATTTGCCATGTAGAAATATCATTTCTTCCAAAAACAGTGATTGATCAGGTTAGTGATGTCTGACTGCTATTATTTTGAACACAACTGTACTTGAAAGAGAATTTATGAACAATGTGCCTTTTCAATCATTTGAACAACAAATATGAATATATGTAAAGCAGTGCTGTGGACAAAGTAAGTACACCTTTGGTATCAAAAGCTTGCATTGCCCCCTTTAGCAGAAATTACTTTTTGCAGGCATTTGGAATAACTGCCCACCAGTCTCTGACAATGTTTCATTGATGTTTTTGAGAACTTCTCAATTCAAATGCAATGCTACAGTTGCAAGATATTTGTGGGTTTCCTTGCATGAACTGCCTGTTTCAAAACCCCCCTACAGATTTCCAATGGAAATCAATTCAGAGCTTTGACTATGGCAGTCCATAACTCTCTAACTCTTCTTTTTGAACCATTCCCTGGTGGATTTGTTAGTGTGCTTCTGATTATTATACTGTTGAAAGGCACATTTCAGGTTCAACTTCAGCTTTTAAGCCGATGGCCTCACGTTCTCATCAAGCAAGCTTTGATATGATGCACAATGTATAGTTGACTTGATGACTGTGAGCTGCCCAGACCCTGAAGCAGCAAAGCAACCCCACACCGTAATATTTCCATCAAAATGATTCACAGTTGTTATGAGGTTCTTCTACTAAAATACTATCTTCTGTTTGCAACAAACATGTCTATTGCTACTGTGACCAAACAACTCTATCTTTTATTGATCAACCTTGAGCACATTGTTCCACGAGGTCAGATTTTTGAAAATATGTTCAATGGTGAACTGTAATCTTGTTTTAATGTTCTTTTTGGACAGCAAAGGCTTTTACTTAACATGCTTTTTATGCAGGCTGAATTGGAGCAATCTTTTTCTGATCATAGATGACCCCTTTGACTCCAACTGTTGCAAGCTTTACCTGAACAACACTTATTTCTGGAGACTTAGCATCAAAGAGTTAGATCTTGGGTTGAATATGCCTGGTCAGCCAGTATGGACAAATTAGCAATTGTTTGAAATCTAAGCCACTTATAGATTATTTTCCTTACAGTGCAACATCTGTTTTTAAATTATTTGAAAATGTTTTGAAATCCCTTGTCTTTTGATCTTGTCATGATGACACCACACCAGTCAATAAAAATGATAACATCACACCTTGGATGTCTCTGGATAAAATAGGACAGGTTTCACCTGTCTTCTTCCTTAGGAGATTCCAATTATTGGCACCTAATCTGTGTAGCACTACCTCCTATGGCAGCCACTAAATAAGATCAGTCCTCTATTCTGTGTCTCAACCATCTTAAGAGCCTCGGCTCCTCTAACACACCAGGTTGAGAGTACAAACATACAATATCTCAGGAATTCACTGAGATTAAATCATAGTACCCAATAGCTATGTCAAAGAAAACAGGCACCATACCAGGTAGTATATGTTGTCACCCAATATAGTTGGCAACTAGGCAAGCATGCAGTGGATTCAAAATGATAACACAATTTAGCATACAAAATGATTAACAGTAAAGACTAGACATGAGATGACATTTGGCATCCAGATTAGCATAAACAATAACAAGGCCACCTTAAGTGCAGCAGTGAGCAGTAGTAAAGTTTAATCTACTGAGTGCTGAAACTATACTGCCAGAGCACATTTATGGCAGTGATGCTAGTACTAGACTGACTGGGTATGCACTGTCCAACAGAAAAGAGAATTAGAGATGAGCGAATCGAACTTGGCGAAGTGGAATTCGTTTCGAATATTAGGAAAAATTTGATTCGCACCGAATCCGAATTTTAGCAAACTTCGGATGCACGAATCGAATTTTCCCCGATCAGCCGGCAAAAAGTGTCACTGCAGAGAGCTCCGCTATTTCTGACAGTTCTCTGACAGTTCTGACAGTTCATTTACAGCGGTTGAAACATTGTATCTATTTGTTTCCATTTAGGATACAGATGTTTTTATTCGGAAATAAATAGATACAATGTTTCAACCGCTGTAAATGTGAAGGAACTGTCAGAGAACTGTCAGAAATAGCAAAGCTCTCTGCAGATACACTTTTTGCTGTACTGGAATTCTTCTTCTTTTCATTCTTCTTCTTCTTTTCATTCTTCTTCTTCTTCTTCTTCTTCTTTTCATTCTTCTTCTTCTTCTTTTCATTCTTCTTCTTCTTCTTTTCATTCTTCTTTTCATTCTTCTTCTTTTCATTCTTCTTCTTCTTCTTTTCATTCTTCTTTTCATTCTTCTTCTCATTCTTCTTCTTCTTCTTTTCATTCTTCTTCTTCTTCTTTTCATTCTTCTTCTTCTTCTTTTCATTCTTCTTTTCATTCTTCTTCTTCTTCTTTTCATTCTTCTTCTTCTTCTTTTCATTCTTCTTTTCATTCTTCTTCTTCTTCTTTTCATTCTTCTTCTTCTTCTTTTCATTCTACTTCTTCTTCTTTTCATTCTTCTCATTCTTCTTTTCATTCTTCTTTTCATTCTTCTTCTTCTTCTTTTCATTCTTCTTCTTTTCATTCTTCTTTTCATTCTTCTTCTTCTTCTTCTTTTCATTCTTCTTCTTCTTCTTTTCATTCTTCTTTTCATTCTTCTTCTTCTTCTTCTTTTCATTCTTCTTCTTCTTCTTTTCATTCTTCTTTTCATTCTTCTCATTCTTCTTTTCATTCTTCTTTTCATTCTTCTTCTCATTCTTCTTTTCATTCTTCTTCTTCTTCTTTTCATTCTTCTTTTCATTCTTCTTCTTCTTCTTTTCATTCTTCTTTTCATTCTTCTTCTCCTTCTTCTATTCATTCTTCTTCCTCTTCTTTTCATTCTTCTTCTTCTTCTTTTCATTCTTCTTCTTCTTTTCATTCTTCTTCTTCTTCTTTTCATTCTTCTTCTTTTCATTCTTCTTCTTTTCATTCTTCTTCTTCTTCTTTTCATTCTTCTTTTCATTCTTCTTCTTCTCATTCTTCTTCTTCTTCTTTTCATTCTTCTCAATCTTCTTTTCATTCTTCTGCTTCTTCTTTTCATTCTTCTTCTTCTTCTTTTCATTCTTCTTTTCATTCTTCTTCTTCTTCTTTTCATTCTTCTTCTTCTTCTTTTCATTCTTCTTTTCATTCTTCTTCTTCTTCTTCTTTTCATTCTTCTTCTTCTTTTCATTCTTCTTCTTTTCATTCTTCTTCTTCTTCTTTTCATTCTTCTTCTTCTTCTTTTCATTCTTCTTTTCATTCTTATTCTTCTTCTTTTCATTCTTCTTCTTCTTCTTTTCATTCTTCTTTTCATTCTTCTCATTCTTCTTTTCATTCTTCTTTTCATTCTTCTTCTCATTCTTCTTCTTCTTCTTTTCATTCTTCTCATTCTTTTCATTCTTCTTTTCATTCTTCTTCTCATTCTTCTTTTCATTCTTCTTTTCATTCTTCTTCTTCTTCTTTTCATTCTTCTTCTTCTTCTTTTCATTTTTCTTTTCATTCTTCTTCTTCTTCTTTTCATTCTTCTTCTTCTTCTTTTCATTCTTCTTTTCATTCTTCTTCTTCTTCTTTTTATTCTTCTTCTTCTTCTTTTCATTCTTCTTTTCATTCTTCTTCTTCTTCTTTTCATTCTTCTTCTTTTCAGTCTTCTTTTCATTCTTCTTCTTCTTCTTCTTCGTCGTGCCCCGTGACTGCCCAAATGAGTGAAGTGTGCGGTGATTCTAAGATCGACGGCACTCATCTGCATGTCATACTGACTGACAGTATTATTTCTCTTCCCCAGCAGACTCCAAGGGCATTTAAATTAAAGGTACAGTGTTCTGCACTAACATAAAGGCTCTCTGAAGCCTAGAAACCCTTTTAATAAGTTAAATTCGCAGCGAATAAATTCGCATCGAATCGAATTTCTCCCGCAAATTTGGCGAATCAGCCGAATCGAATTTTTGAATAATTCGCTCATCTCTAAAGAGAATACATAGCGGTGGGGGGCAGGCGGTGAAAAAAGGGGCTTCCAGGATAAGTATTACAGGAGTGGAGGTCCTTTAAGATGTTCTTTTGCTTGCTATCATTGGGGCTCTTTAAGAGCATTAGGGCACTTAATTACAGTCCCAGTTAACCGGCATGCAGTATAGGTACAGTATAAGCACGGTATAGTCTTGACACAGGTGCAAGAGTGGATGTGGTTCAGATGCAGTAAGGGTTCAGTGTAATGCGATATAGAGTTGGTTTAGGTGCAGTATAGATGCGGTATGGATGCTGAAAAGATGCAGTAAAGCTGTAGTAGAATGATAAAATGGTGAGCAATGAGAAATCTCACCAGTCCCTGTGGTGCAGCTGTGAACTCATACTGTGGAAGGGGCCCCCTCTTTCACTCCCAGGTTCTTCCGAGGATCAGCGGTGGGAAGATGAGGGCTCAGTCTCCACCACTATGGCCAGTCACTAGTCTGCCAGCCTGCAGCAGATGTGATCCCCTTGCTTTCTTTGACATCAGGACAGCCCACTTCCCCAGACAGATTAATAAAAAATTATTTGCTAACTCCTCCTGCTGCCAAGGGAACACTGGAATCTATAGTTAAGAAAGTCAGTCCCTGTATTACATGGCTATCATTTCAGACTACCAGACTACCAACTCCCAGGATTCCAAACACCCTGCATTGAAGTCTATGGGGTTACTTGGCTTCAGCTCTCCCCCTGCTGGTCAGAGGAAAATGGTGCAGCATAACATAAGTGTCTCAGTAGAAAGTGAAAGTAAACTGATTGTAAAGAGGGAAATGTCTCCTTCTCCATGTTTCTATGGTCCAGTATCTGGCTACATCTGGAACATTGGATTGCCAAAATTACAGTGGCAAGATATTTGCGAAACATGCAAATCCAATTTAAGGATGTTAGTGAAGAGGCAGGTCTGTATTTAGAGAAAAGAACCAGATAGGAATTCACAATGAAATTGTTAAATTCCATGCAATGCATAAAGATGAACAGCATAGGACTTTTTTATTCCAACAAAAGTGGGGCAATGTTTCAGGTGTCTGTTTTGCATATCTTTTAGACAATTTCCAGAAGAAAGTGCAGAAACTAATTACTGTACTATGTTTTCATATTGTAGAAAAAACTCATAAGTTTGTGATGAAAAATATACAGCACAATAAGCACAGGAGCCCTGATCAGACCCGAGTACTGCAAAGCCAGGGAACTAAACAAGTCACTGTATAATATTTAAAACGGAAGCCAAAGCAACTTTTCACAACATGTATATCCATATAAAGCCCATCTCTTGGTAAAGCTTCCCCAACCATCCTTCCCTCTCACCCTCTTCTCACTCATTCATCAGGTATTAAATAATAAATACTTTCCAAAGCCTTTTTTAGGATTCATCTAAACCTGACATCTGTGTCCCTTGGACCCATGGACCTAGCACTGCATTCTGTGCCCACATTGATTATTATTATTATTATTATACAGGATTTATTTAGCGCCAACTTTTTACGGAGCTCTTTACAATATAAGGGAGACAGTACAATTACAATACATTTTAGTACAGAAGGAATATGAGGGCCTTGCTTGTGGAGCTTACAATCTAAAGGAAGGGGGAGGTGATACAAAAGGTGATAGCTGCGGGGGATGATCTGGCAGAGGTGATTTAAGTACATTTCTTAGGTGGAAGTGGGGTAGGCTTCCCTGAATAAGTGAGCTTTCAAAGATCGCCTAAAGGCAGACAGGGTAGGGGCTGACTGGACATAGTGTGATTGGGAGTTCCAGAGGATGGGAGAGGCTCTGGAGAAGTCCTGGAGATTGGTCACTGCTTTCTAAAAAGCCATCATACCGCTGTGGTTTTCTTTAAGCTGTAAGGTCATAGAGATGATTAGATGATTTACTAAAAGAGTAGTGCATGTTCACTTTGCAAAGTGTTTTTTTTTACATGAGAATTTCCATTTAACTTAGTGAATGCAGTGAAAATTTACATTGCAAACAAAAAAACCCAACCATGTACAAAGAAAATAAAAGAACTGGATTTTGCTTACAATTGATTGGGTGCTTGAAGTTAGCAGAGCTATTTCCTTGTTTACTATGCTAGTGGTAATTCCCTCGCTAAGTGGAAATTCACAAAGTGAATAACCTCTGCTCCATTATTAAACTGATTCAAATGATGTGGCATACAGTTAGTGAGGTGGATACAGAAAGAAGGTGCCTCCTCTTATGCTGAGAGAAAAATAAAACACTCAGAACCCAGTACATTATGGGACTATAGATTTAGATAAGTATTTGGGCTTCTAGCTTTATTTTTTTCCAAACTAGAGGACAATTAGTTAGCGGGGGGGGAGGGGCTATATCTGGAGTTTAGCTTTACCTTACATTTGACATCATTGCTCTGTAGCTAACAATCTTAACTATAGATGGAAAGGCATTAAAAAAAACTGAAAAATTGGGGAAAAAAGTTTTTTCTCCATTTATTTTACAAAACTGTTTTTTGGGTCTTTTTTTCTAGAAAAATTAAAAAAGGTGTGTGGAATATGTTCTTTTACAATGATAAATAATATATCTATGACATAGTATTGAGACTATATAACATGAAGACCTTAATAAAGATTTCTGAAACATCTTGTAAAGTCTTAAATTATTGTATTTTTTCTCAGCTAAAGACAAGTCAATCCTGGAATAAAATTTAAGTAAAACTGTACTTCTCATTGCACCTCAAACAACGGAAATAGGCATTTCTACCACTAGGAGGCACATTTGGGGAAAGGCTCCAGTTTAGTTTGCTTGTGGGCTCCATCTTGTACCTCCTGCAGCTCGGTGATTGTTGGGAAATAGTAGATTTTGTCCAGCCTTAATTGACAGATACGAGGGTAAATTTGTATGACAAATTAGTTTATCTTTATAACCTTTAAATTATTCCTATTATTGTTTTCCACAATCACAGCATCATTTTTGCCTTTAGTCTGGTCAGTAAATTAGTTTTTCTTTTCCTCCTCTCAATAAAATGGTGATACAAACATCTAGAGTATGGAAATATTTCCACAGTGCAATTTTTGCTGAGAGCAATTTGCAAATAAATATTCTTTTCCAAATGCTACAAGGATGACAAAACACATCCTTGCATGCTAGAGGTGCCCTAAAAACATTAAAAATACTTTATGTCCTTAAATGAGGACAATAATGAAAGTTGAAGTAGTTTTTCCCTCCAGAGTTCTCATTTCAGAAACACTCTTTCTGCTGCTTCTGGATCATCACATACAGTATGTTAAAAAGCAAGTTTAGTTTATTTACTGAATAAGCAGTACTTTTATTTCAAGCATAACACGTTTATATACACTGCATTTCATGTTCCCAGTTTTGCAAAATGACTTTCAATTTGTAAAACTACTCCACACTGAATTTTTTTAAATTGTTCTAAAAAAAATGTCCTTTTTTCCCAGAAAACAAGGAAAAATACTTTTTTTCTCATGGCTTCAAAAATTCCAGAAATTTTACATCTTTCATTTTAACACATCATGGGAAGCATATTGGCTTAGTGGTTAGCACTGCTGCCTTGCAGTGCTAGGGTCCCAAGTTCAAATCCTGGTCAAAAGACTATTTGAATGGAGCTTGCTAGTTCTTCCTGCATTTCCACAGTTTTCTTCCCACACTCTGAAGGTACTTTGGTAGATTATTTGGATCCTTTCTAAATTGGCTCCAGTATGGGTATGTGCTGTATGCATGGGAGATAGGGACCTTAAAATATGATCTCTTTAAAGCTAGATATAAAGTACTGCGTACATTGTCAATGCTATATAGAAATATTTCAATGGCTCCATGCACACTGGAAAAAACACTGGATAAAAAAACGCTGGTAATAGCATTTTTAGTAGCATTTTAGTGGCCTTTTAGCACTGTTCAGAAGCATTTAGGAGCGTTAGCATTTTATTAGCATTTTTACAGTACATGTTGAGGGGAAAAAAGCTATAAAAAGCTGTTAGGAGCATTTTAGTAATGTTTAGCAGCATTTAATAGTGTTTAGGAGCATTTAGTGTTTTTTTCTGCTGGACAAATGCTTCAAAAACTCTACAAAAACATTTTTTTTTCAGCTCCTAGATGCTGAAGCTCAAAAAATGCTAATAACCTAAAGTAGTGTGCATTGCCACAAAGAAGAATACTATTTAGCTTCTAGGAGCAGAAAGAAAACTGCTAATAACAGCTTCTAGAAGCCTAAAAAAACACTAGTGTGGAGCCTAACAGTGATAGTCAGGCACTAAATACCACACGGTGATTTTGTCATTTCCGATGCCACAGGGACCTAGAATGTTCACTGGTGGTGGATCCCTTCAGTCATAACAGAATCTTTCTGCCTTTCTCCTACCCATGAAAGCTAACTAACAGCATTGCACCAATCTAAGATTCTTTTAGTATGCAAATTCCCTTCTAGTGTCATCGGACTATCACGTTACCAGCTACTGCAGCAATTTCTCCACCTAGGCTGTGTCTTGAACTAGAAACCAGACAAGAAAGAATGTGTGACCTGAATTTAAAAAAAGGATTTTATGGTTCTTTAACAATTCATATTTATAGATGAATATTTAGAATTTGCCCAAAAGGAGTATTTCTACTAAACTATGCCTTGATTCTGGAGCCTGGATGTGCCTTAAGCTTTTACAGTCGTACAGAGAGTACTTTATCAATTGCACCACCACCCTATTTTTCCCACCCTTCTGTCTAATCTTTTTGGCTCACGTTCTTAGTGCTATATTCCTAATAACTTTGGCCCAGTTCCACAGAGCCCTTTGACTCATCTTCTTAAGCCTGCTATTTAGGCAGCGAAAGGGTTAGTCATATTATTTGACGCTAATTATTTACTTCTTTACGTTCTCAAGCCAGGTGGAAGCTGCCTCTCCATATTCATCCAGTTCTCAGGTTTAAACTACCTCAGGCATCAACATACAGTGTCAGCCAATTTCTTGCTTACCAATATTTTTGCTACTTGTCAAGGGTGTTTATGTTATGAAAATTCCGTCTTCACAGCAGCTTACAGCTTTGCATAAATTGAAAGGATGGGAGTTGAATGTAAACTAATGCCATAATTGCAGCAGTGAGCAGCACTTGGTGGCATTCAGAAGCAATGAAAAACACCATGTTGTGGGCGACCTAAATTTGTAAAATGTGTTTTGTGAAGAAAGCTGTAAAGAGTATGGAGGATGGGTGAAATCAATTAGAGAAATGCTGCAAAAATATGTATTAATGCGGAGGTAGAAAATAAGGAATAAAGTCATACTGCTTGTTTAGCCTTTATTTCAGCATAGTGTGCCATAAACATCAACTAAAGAACAAAAAAAGGCACTGAATAGAGAAATTCATCATTGCTTCATGTCAAGGTTGCCAAGCGTATTTTTTGGACAACTGACCAATGAAAAGACGTTGCGAACAGCTAGTTTTTACACTACTTTGCCATAACAAAAGTAGACAATATTGTATTGCAGAGTACAGGATAGGATGTCTGCCTTTGAAGAAATACAGCTAAGTGCATGTGTTGATGGACTTTGGACTTGCTTTGAAGGCATCATTTTGAGATGCTTTGGAGATCATTCAGAATTTGATTGACAGGTGCATTTGACTTGCAGTTGGCCTTTTTCTAACGTTTAATTGACCTAATTAACACTGGTTTCGCATTATTATAAACTTGCATAGGAATACAAAGCCTTTCTGATGTGAGCAAAGCCCGTCAACATAGGCTGTAAGGATTGGCAAAAATAGCCCGATATATCTTTAACAATATGTATTGGACTTTTCCATTACTGTCTAGAACCTTTACAAAGGTTGCAGTAGGCAATAGATACTCATCATAGAATTCAGTTAAAGTGATACTAAAGTTTGTCATTTTTTAAAAATAACAAACACGTTATACTTACCTGCTCTGTGCAATGATTTTTCACAGAGCCACCCCCGATCCTTCTTTTTGATCCCCTGCAGGCAGTTCTGGCTCCTCCCCCTTGACAAATGCCTCCAATAGCAAACCTCTTGCTACGGTGGCACTCAAGCAGCCTCAATCCCAAGCCATGCTCCTGTCAATGGACATGGCCCATTCACACTCAGAGTGTGACTTGACCCCACCCCCACTCTCTCCTCATTGGCTCACTGGCTGTGATTGACAGCAGCAGCAACCAATGGCTTCCACTTCTGTGTGAGCCAATAAGTAGAGAGAGACCCGAGACAGCCAGCACTCTCATGCACATCGCTGGATCGAGATGTGGCCAGGGGTGGACTGACAACTCATGGGGCCCCCCGGGCAATAGGGGATCATGGGGCCCCTGTGTCCTTGCCCAAACTCAAAAAAGTCTATGAAAAAGGTACCAGGGGTATCTCATGGGGCCCCCTACTGACCCTGGGCCCTCTGGCAGTGCCCGAGTTTCCAAATGGTCAGTCCACCCCTGGATGTGGCTCAGCTAAGTATAAAGGGGGGCTGAGGGTTGAGCTGCAGAAGGTTTTTTACTTATTTGCAGGTTTTAGTAGGTTACATGTTATGGCAGAACACAGTTTGTGTGTCTCTTTAGAAAAAATATCTGCTGTTCTACTATCTGCAAAAATTTTCAAATCTATACAAACCAATGAAAAAGAAAAGAATGCCGAAAATACAAAACAAATTCCGAAAACTAATGGGTTCAAGATAACGAATATAATGAAACAAAATTCTTCAATGAACCAATGCAACCCAAACAAAACTAAACAAAACGAACATTTCTGGTGTGCATGTGTCTACCATGTACAGGGAAGTGTACAATCCTGGTATCTTTAGGATGCCAGGAGTAGAGCTGTCCATATGCGAGTAGAATTTTGCAAGCAGAAATTGGAATGTTCATCAAATTTCTGATCGTTAATGGGGTCAAACTGACGATCATTTTTGATCATAATGATTAAATAAATCAAAGAAGCAGGGTGGAAAATATTTCTCAACTTAATGAAATAAAACTAGATATTACCATTTATATGTAATAACACCAGAGACTGGGAATATCAGACTCGGGGAGTCAAGAAGAAATTTATTTTTATCCTGCAAATTGTGCCATGTTTTTTTCTGCCCTCCACCAGGTCAACTGTGGGTATTTTTTTTTTTTCTACAGGTTGAATTGATGGACATGTGTCTTTTTTTTCAACCTGACTATAGAACAAAATTCTAACAGTGAATAAGGTTACCATTCATGAAATTCCTTTCATTCCAAAATAAAATATTAAGAGCAAACAAAATAAAAAAAAAATGTATTCCAATAAATTTTTATTAATTTAAAAAAAAAGAGAAATAGAAAAGAAAAAACAGTTTCTACTAGGGCATCAAAGAGACAATACATATGCCATGCAGGGCACTAGAGTAAGGTATCAAGTTCAAAGTAATGGTTACACAGTTGTTATTAATCAGTAGGACATTTGTTGCATCAATTTCTCCATGGTTTCCATGCTTTCTCAATTATAGCTTGAGAGCCTGATCTGATAGAGAGTGATCTTTCATATGCATAGTGAATCTTAGTTAAAGTTATAACTTCAGACAAGTTAGCTCCTTTTTCCTGTATTTCTGCTTCCAGGAGAACATGCACTATAACAGTGTGATAAATGTTGGGAAAATTACCTATCCCTAGATTCAATATCACCAGATTTGGTTTCATTAATGTGCCCCTAATATCTGAGAGGAGCTGGAAGACCTTTTACCAGAAGCTTGTTAAGTTCTTACAGGTTCAGAATATATGATATTCTGTAGATTTCCTATGTGTCCACAACCCTACCAGCAAAGGGAAAAGTTAGAGGAGGAAATTTTAGCCATCTGGCAAGGAGTTATAGACCAGCAAGTCACCATTTTCAGCACAGGTTCCCAGTGGGTAACGTAATGGGAGATATTATGCATGAACTGGAATGCTTTGAGCCATTGAAAGGTTGTAAAGTACTTTTGGAGGTCTTACTTCCAGTTCTGAAGATGGTTTGTTTTAGCAAATATCAACTCATGTTGAAGCAGGTTATAAAATAAAGATTTACCCCTGCCTGAATTAGGTGGGACAGTATAAAAGTTCCAGGCATGTGAGTGAATATATACTGATGGTAGAGGATGTTTAGAAAAACATTGAATAGGATATACCCATAGCAAATAAAATGTTGAAGTCAAGACTCTGATGACAAGATTAAAAATACTGAGATTTTTAGTTTGAACATTCGTACAAAATTCTAATGGCCAAAGAAAGAAGGCACTGAATCCATAAGCAGACTGGAAGAAGATGACAGCGGTGTTAAAATGGCAAGGGGGAGTGCAGACCTCTCATTGCTGGAGTAGAGCAGACTAGGGGCTAAGTCTGCTAAAATGTACAAGTAAATAAAGTGTAACTGCTTCGGTGACACAATGCGGATTCAGTGCCACCTTAAAGTGGAACTTCACTCCCTCAATCAACATTGACTATTTTTCATCCCTATTTTGCTATTTTGCTTATTTATTTTTACATTTTTTTCTGTTACTACCTGGTTTCTAGGCCTAGGCAGTACGAGAAGAGGGCACACAGGACACCCTCCTACCAGCATGCCTGAGCTAAGGGCAGATGGATTCCAGGAAGTAAATGCTACATGAATCACCTGCCCTTACTGAAGATGATCATGGCCAGAAATGCTAAGGGGTGTTTTTCAAAGTGATTTTAAATAAATCACAGGGACATGGATGAATGGGTGAATGTGCTTTGAATATTAAAAATGAACTAAATAGAATTTTTGGTTTGTTCTGCTCAGATACAGCATAGTTCTGCTTTAAGGCATTACAGGGTATCTGCTATCAGAGTTATAAGTGGTTATAAGTACCATAATGGAACTTGTGTGTTGTGTTTAACCTCTTCCCTCCGGCACAGGGGTGGACTGACAACTCATGGGGCCCCTGGGCAATAGGGGATCATGGGGCCCCTGTGTCCTTGCCCAAACTCAAAAAAGCCTATGAAGAAGGTACCAGGGGCATCTCATGGGGCCCCCTACTGACCCCGGTCCCTCGGCAGTGCCCGAGTTTCCAAATGGTCAGTCTGCCTCTGCTCCGGCACTACACATATAATTGACCTCTCGGCGGGTGGACCTTAATGTTGACAGGCTGCATATATTAGCATCTAAATGTAAGCAATGCTATGATGAGAGCGTGTGACCTGCTCCCTCCTGACGCAGTTACCAGCGGGTAACAGGAAGCTCTCAATCTCTACTGGCAGTTAGGAGCTTTCCAATCATGTGACCTCTGTGACAGCTAATCTCAGCGATCACATGACCTCTCAGCAACTAAAACCTCTTAAAGGGCCAGAAGGCGCCGCTGGGAAGGGGTTAGGACAAAAGAGAAAGAATGTACTGCACGAATATATTTGCAAACGACTTTTTTGTTACCTGTTTCTGTTCACCTCTGGAAAAGTGGAAATAGATTAAATTCAGCAAATGATCAGGAGTATCAGGAGGATACTTCTTGCAGGAAGAAACCATCTTTTATTTCTTTTGTTTGTTTTGTCTGTAAATTATAAAAAGTTTCTGAAAATATTAGTCAGACAGCATGCTTCCTTCAATAACACATACCAGCAGTAATTCTTACTAAAATAATTACGTGATAGGAGGATCTCCATCATTTCTGTGTGGCTAAGGCAGCATGTTATAAAAATATGTCCCTGCCAAAGAGAACGGTGATGTCATTTATAAACAAATAAACAGTCAAAGAGTCTACAAATATGGAGGACCAAATTCAAATACTGAATTCAAACAGTCTCTGCATACTGACAGCATACAGTCTATGCAGTGTACAACCACCATGCAACCTTCCATAAAGCCAATGGAATCTCAGCAATACTAGGAAACAAAACACTAGTTTGCCAACCTCGAGTAGGGTTTGATAAGCACTTAGGGCTAAATAGGCACTTAAAATCTTTGTAAACCCTAACTGAACGATGTTAAATTTGTTACACCACTGTGTATTAAAAACAAATGCCAGTTTGTTTTAAAAATACCAGTCCTTCTTTTTTCACCCTTTGTTTTGCAGCGTATTTGAAGCTACTTCCTGTCTACCTGTATGTATTCCACCAATGGTTGTATGACATTTTTCAAGGCAAGTTTCTTAATGACGACATAAGTAAATTAGGCTTGCATACAGTGTGTTGAAACAGCCAATTGTAGTCTCCATCTGAGGTTTACGTTACAGGATGCCAACACAAGTGCATTTATGGGAGACAGGGAAAGCATGTTGCATACTGTGTGTTGAAACAGCCAATTGTAGTCTCCATCTGAAGTTCATGCGACAGGATGCCAACACAAGTGCATTTATGGGAGACAGGGAAAGAATGTTGTCATCCTATAACAGGAAGTGTCCGAGCTTCATGGCAGGATCACCAGGTATTATATTACTGAAAGCTGCTGTATATTTAAAAATATTGAAGCGGACCTTTGAATTACATTAAAATGTCAAAACTTGTGTAGCAGCCTCCTTGATAGGTGCTAGGATAAATAGATTACAGTGGTTCCTCCGCTTAACAGGAGACCTGTTTGGAAAATCTAATTAGACTTAACAGAGAGCTGCAATTGTTTGGTAATGCCTGCTCTGTGTGTTCAAGTGCTGCTAGATCTGCCTTCTGGCGTCCTCTACATCCAAGTAACCTAGGAATACAAAGAATCTAAGGAAGGTTCTGGATGTAAAGGAGGAGTGCAGCCCTGAAGGTTGCTGGGACAAAGTATTTATTCTTTGGGCATGCTGAGGCTGGGGTCTTTCCTGGAGAGGATTGCCTCCCCAGGCACCTGCCACCATGCTGCCTGAGTGACCTGAGTGCCTGAAGAGAGAGAATGACCCTTGTTCTTCATAAAGCTAATTAAGGTGTTCTGTCTGCCAAAGGTCTGTCTGGTATCACTAGAGCACATCACTTGGAGAAATGGAAGGAGACTACCATTCTGTCTTTGGGCCTGGTGAGTGCAGACACTGCAGGAACTTGGGAACTCTGTGTGCTTTGCTACCTGTCTGGTGTCGAAAAGTCAGTGTGGGTATGAAAAATTGGACACCGTTTGGCGTCCTGAAGAGCACTGTCTGCTTAACCCACTGCTGACATTGGTACTTTGCTCAAGGCTGCTATTTAAGGAAGTTCTGTCCTCAACTGTAACTAGTTCTATTCTTGGAATATCCTACTAAATTCCTTTCTCCCAATCCAAGTTCTCCAACAATAAAACAACAAAAACAAAACCCTTAGACTGATCATTGGAGACAACAAGCAAATGTGTGTGTATCTGGCTGTGGAACTACCTTGTGCCTAGCTAAGGGACAAAGAGAGGGAAAGCCTGGGCAGTATCAGAGCAGCTCCTACGAGGGGAGCGCTATACTGTACTTGTAACAAACCCAAAAAGAAGCATTGATGTTTCTGAAGCTGTACAAAATGGGTAAGGTTTGTCTTAGGAAGCCCATCATGATTTATGAGGCCATTGGAAGCAAACTTATCCTTATTGGGTGGGGTTTGCCTTAGGAAGCCCATCATGATTTATAAGGCCATTGGAAGCAACCAGCACTATTACAATATGAGCCATGCTGGAAGATGTGAACACAGCCTGCAGCCTGCCAAAGTCTCTATTAGCACCCTAGATCAAATCTGCCTGATGCCTACTATGTTTGTGCAAATATAAAGTTACATTTAATGTTAATTGGCTTTATTTAGCCATTTCAGAAATTCCTCATTCTAAAACCATATCCTGCATTTAAGCTGCTCTGGGCATCCTCTTTAAAATGAGTTGATAGTCTTATATTTTACACCTTTCTAAGAAATATATCTCATCCGATACAGAGAGGGTGAGGGGCCTCCGTTCTTTGTTTCAGCAACCATGAATGTATAAAAAATAAATACATTTAGAATATAACTGCACAGTAAATGACAAATTCTATACCTGTAATTAAAATGTTGCATTTCATAGGAAACGAGCATATATCACAAAGCATTAGCGAGAGCAGAGGAAATGAAATACAACATAGCAATGTGTTCATGGATGTAATTCTCGCATTTAACCACAGTGGTAACTCAGTATAAGTCATAAAATTGAAGACTTTGTGTAGAATTCATTGGTAACCTTATAGTATTATATCATGATATATAACACCATTGCCAGCTGTTGGCATTAGCAACTGTACATTTATAATTGGATCCTTGAACTTATGGGCTACACAGTGAAATATTTCAACACCTATAGCTTTCATTTACTCTAAAGCAGTCATTTATATTCCTTTTCATATACTTTTAAAGACACAGTGCTTGTGAGTAGGCAGGAATAAGTGCTAAATTACAACTAAAGGCTTCTGTATGACAGTCTAAACCAAATCCAGTTAAGATGCTTAGGCCTAATAAAATAAACAAAAAACTTCCTTTGCCTACCCTGACTGTGCCACATCCTAATTTATTTAAGTCTCATATGCTCCCCTACCAGCTCACAGTTGGGGGGTTCAGCAACAGGGGCATTGCTGTCAATATAGGAAGCAGTGAGCAGGACTAGGTGTGGCAAGGTGCTGAATGACAATCTACAATTTAGTGAATCAGCAGTGACAATGCTGATAGCTAAGACCCTGCAACATTTTTTTTCACCCCACAGCCTACATAAGAGTGGCAACTATGCTCATCATTGCTTCCCCAACACTAAAAACTGCATTAGATGGACTAAGCTGCTAGGATCAACAGGTATTTGTGGGACTTTTTAGGTGCACTTATAAAAAAGTGTTACAGTATTTTTTTTTTAATGGGAGGCCATAGTACTTCTTTAACTTTTCATATTTCCCCCCTAACCTGTAAAGTAGGCTTTGCATGAGTTCAGTTTCAAGAGTGCCCCTGAAGCTCCCAAACCCAGGTTACTCTGATGGAAGCTTTAATGGTCATGCTCAGGCCATTTTCCATATCTGCTGTTAAATATAATGGTTAGGTTCACTGATCAATAGGGAAAAGTGGATCAAGCATGGCCTACTGGGGCTTCCCATGGAGAAAATATGTGCTCAGAAAATGTCCCTCTGTCCCTCCATCAAAATGATCCACTTCAGTCAAGGAGTATCCTGCTGCAGGAGAGTATGGGGCAAATATTCTTGTCAGTAACCTAATAAAGAAAAAATATGTTATTTTTTTAGTGTTATCCAAAAAAAAGGACTATAGTACTTCCTCTTTCTTGCTTTGATTTCACACAGGAGATACACTTGTTCCGGATTTGTAAACCCAATACACCCCCTGCAAGTGGTAAGTGATCCTTTTGATTATTTACAAATTCAGGTGAGCAGGGTAACCTTTGATGTGAGCCATGGCTCAAAGGAAATGGGTTAAATTGTGCAGAATTTTTTTTTTCATCTTTTATGAATAAAATAAATATACCTTCAAGTAATCTTAATCGGTGGTGTTTTTTTGTGGCTGTAAGCTCACTCTGTAAATTTCCTAAGTCATTTTTTTACAAGTATGACACTTGTAGTCTGCAGCACTTAGGTTGGAGTAGCTGTTAATGAAATCAAAGGTGCAACTAAAAAAACCACAGTGCCCTAGCACAAAATCTGTATTCGGCTTCCTCAAATCTTGTACTGGAACCTTCAACAGCACAGCTTAAAATATTAAAACAGGCTATCATTTCATTATCAAATAAGCTATTAAGGGCCTCAGTCCACAGATAACAAAAAAATAAGATATTTAATGCTGCTTTATGTTACAGAATATAGGGTGAATGCACCGCAAGTGAAAAAAGGGGGGATCAGTCATTGGAACTCATGATTTGGACTCTAACGTCATTGGCAGAAGCAGTAATGCAATTTAAAAAGAGGGCTACGGGTATTTTAAGAAGGGGCAGATGCTGTAATGAGCAGAGACTACATAGTTGTGCCTTGTGGGCAGATGGAAGGACCATTACAGCTTAGAAGCCCAGAAAGGAGGTATGAGAACATTTCTCAGGATGTCCAAAGATCTGACAGTCTCAATGGAACCATACTTACAATTTATATACATTAACACTCTGCAGGGGTGCTCAAGGCCTGTAGCTTTACCATGATCATAGTTAACAATATACTTATATTAGCAATCATTTATTAATGATACAGTAATCTTCTGCCTATTCTAAAAATGCAGTGACATAAGGAAACCGTGCCATAGCACCTCTAGGTTGGTGAACTTTTACCCTCTGTGCCTCCCGCAGTTATATCGCATCATAAAATATAGAAAGAACATTAGTTCCCCTTTAAAAACATTCACACCTTAATATTTGTCGTGGATTTTTGACTTTTTCCCTGGTAGATAAAGTGTTCAAAATGCTTTAAGTCTGTAATAGTGAGAATTTATGGTTTCTGTCCTCGCACAAATGCTCTGTTTTGCAAGATTAAAGGCAACCATTTCAGTCTGCTGTTCGAGTTATGTCTTCTTCCTGTGCTATATATTAGGCAGAGTACTGAGCTTGTCTAGCAGTTTCACATTACATGCAATCAATATTCAAAGGTTCAAGATTGCACAAAATAAGACACCTTTTCTTGTTTATTTAGTAACTGAACATTTTTTTCATCTTCTGAAAAAATTTAGTGAATTATTTTTGTCGTGCCATTATATACTAACTTTCCTTAAATGTATATAATGAAAATTGGCTCCATTGCTTTCCTTGAGATAATACCTTTGATGTGTGCATTTTGTGATTACAATTAAGCTTGCATTATAGTTACACCTGACGAAAAAACTCCACAAATCAATATGTAGTATAATACCCATAGGGGTCTATTTGGCAATGTTTTCATGCAAGATTCATACTTTTTTTTCACATAGAATGCAATTAGAAATATGTGTGAGTCTTGGGTAATAGTTGTGTGAGTCTTGTGTAAAAACATTGGTAAATAGACCCTATAGTGTTATTGCAATGTCTACTCCAGTTAAAGAGGAATTATATAATGGGTATTTTATACATACTTACAGTGGTCCAGCTTGGACTAATGTATCTATATATACAGTATATACCATACCTGGTTGATGCCCCTGGAAGCTGGAAATCACTGAGGTAGATACCACTTCTCCAGTTCTCTACTACCATGCTGAGGGAACGACCTGATGCATTGTGAACACAGGAGGTCAGCCACTCTGCACAAGCACCATTCAGAGATTGCTTTGCATTTTCTGAATTAATGCAAAGAGTTCTCTACTTGGACAAGGTGTGACATCACCTCTCCACCTCGTTCAATAAGATAATACTTTGCATTCATTCCGAAAATGCGAAACATTCTCTAAATGGCACCCATGCCGAGTGGCTGACCTCTTGGAACTATGTATAAAATATCCATACCTGGTATTCCTCTTTAAACATCTTGGCATTTCAATTTTCTCACAGATTACAATCTATCAGCTGCATGATACCAGTTTCTGTTGCGGCATTTGTGTTGTGATATGTATATAACATATTTAGGGATATGCAGGTTGTGGCTATTCTATTGTCAGGGTTTCATTAAAGGTGTTATAGTATATTCATGGTGCAGCTGGAAAGACTAACTTTGCTCAGCCAATGCCAGATCCACACTCTACTAGGAGTCACATTAATAAAAACTGGAAAATAAAATTGAAAACCTGTGTAGGGACCAGGGGCGGACTGACAACTCATGGGGCCCCCGGGCAATAGGGGATCATGGGGCCCCTGTGTCCTTGCCCAAACTCAAAAAAACCTATGAAAAAGGTACCAGGGGCATCTCATGGGGCCCCCTACTGACCCCGGGCCCTCGGGCAGTGCCCGAGTTTCCAAATGGTCATTCCACCCCTGGTAGGGACCCTGCCTTGAGCAGGGGTGTCTCTATTCCAGTGTTTATCAACCTTTTTTCAGTCAAGGAACCCTTTAAAATTCTGCACAATCATGGAGCACCCCATTCTAAAATGTAGAAAGCTAAATTTCAGTTTTACATACTGCAGCAGCATCCACACACCTCGGCCACACAACATTAGAGATATTTTATTCCCCTCCTTTACAAACTGGAACTGACTAGTATTCTATGGTTTCACGTCTCCCTCAGTTTCTCTCCCTTTCTCTGCTAATGTGACCCCAGTGCTGACAGAGAGGGGCAGGAGAGGGGAAAACAAGGATGGCAGTTGCCCAACATCCTCCTTATCAACTGATGGCCTCAGTGGTTGCTAGGATGCCTGCACGAAGCCCAAGATTGTAATACTGTGTGATAAAAATCTATGGCTTTGTGTAACAAAAAGTCAAGCTTGATCCACTTGCTGAATTGTTGATACATTTTTAGTAATTTGTTGGCCTTTTGTCAAGGAACCCCTGGAGAACCCAGAAGCCACTCCAGGGTGCCCAGGCACCCTGGTTGAGAAAGGCTTCTCTAATATAAATTTGGTGGTGCAGCTAGGTTTTAGTCAGCAAGAGCTCTAACCGTTATTGTTCTGTTTTCATTTCTCCTGTATTCTGTATTCAGATTTCTGATAGTTCAAAATATTGTTTGATTCTGCCTGATGCTGGGGAGCTGGAAAAAACAATATTGCTGAGTACCGAATACTTATTTCTCTCAGTAAATCAATAAGAAGTTTATTGCCAGTGCTACATGCTGAGGAAGGATATACATATTTGGGTTGACCTTGGAGAAGGGTTTATTTCCAGGCTTCGCCACAGAAGGCGTGTTTGCTCCCAAGCATACGAATACAAACTGTAAAAGGTACTGCAGGTATAGCCAGGATTATAGTTGCTGTGAACATTTGCTTTTCCTCCTGCTGTTGCTGCTGTTTTTGTGAAATTGACAGAGAAATATTGCAGCAATTTTTAGGGTGACCATTGTGGGCAGCCATTTTAGAGGTGTCTAGGGCTACCTAAAATAGAGAGGAGCGGGGAAACAGTGGGTGCAGAGTGCGCGGGAGCGGTACCCCACCGCTGGAGATCTCTCCCCCTGAGTGCAAGACAGCAACCATTTGTGCCCAGGGTATTGTTGTGAGTAACAATCACCCAAAGACGTTTTCAGAAGCCAAGGGAAAGAGCTTTGACTTGGAAATCGTGAGTCTTTTCCCTGGGGGGGTATGAGGTATTTGGTGAATGCTTTGTGTGACCAGACTTCCTGATAGAGCCTCCCCTCCCGCTGCTGAGAGATCAAATTATTCCAAACATGTATGAACAAATTCTGGGGAGTGAGCATGGGACTGGTAAGAGATCAAACTTCAGCAACCTTACTTTCTTCCCTATTGAAAGTTATTTTTTAAAGGGCCCCACTGCTGGCGCCTAGCATGCTTATCTCATCTACCACTGGCCAGTGAATAAGGGACTGTCTAGCAGCTATAACTAGCCTTTTTTCCTCTTAGCACTAATTCTTGGCTACCCATACAGTTGTGAATTGCTAGAAAAGAGCATTGCTAGTGCTTAACTATTATTTTATTCATTTAAAATATATTGTTTTGTTGCTTGTTTGCTCTTTGACATACTAAATGTCTTTTCTCGGATTTTTAGTGCTCAAATAAATTGTTAAATTGCCCAAATTGTGTCGGTAAGTGCTGGGTGAGCCAGGTGTGTCATCTTCAAATACAGAGACATTATATCCAGTGGCTCCTCCGGGGGTGGCACTACACAGACTAACCAGGATGTGGAAGAAAAGGTGCACACTGCTATAAAGATAGAAGAGACATCCTTGTCGCCAATCTTGTTGAATCTTGTAGTCAGAGTGCAGAGCAGTTATAAAGTGCTTTGACAAGTGCGGCCTTCGGAAAAGGAACTGGAAATAACTTGTAAAGAGTATAGAAAGTATTTTATATAGAAGTAACAACTGTGAAGAATAACATTTATAGGACAGAGATATGAAAACCACAATCTTAGTATCCTGTAAAGTCCCACAATTACTCGTTGAACCTGCAAAGGAAGCTTAGCTAATACAGCTTCTTGGGATGATGTGACCATGATGCTGCACTGCTACTGAATTGAGAGCAGAGTTGCCACTCTTATGTATGCTTTTCTTGCATTGCATTACAGAAAGGCAAGACGTTGCAGGGGGATTGACTAACAGCATTGTCACTGCTGACTAATAATCCCGTAACGTGTCATCAGCCCTTGGCCACAGCATCCCATTGCTTTCTGGATGGACAGCACTGTCTTTGGTGCTGACACCCTGGTACTGTGAGCTGCAGTGTCTGGGAGGGGGAATGAGTCGGACACAAATGAATGTGGAAATGTTTTTGTTTACCTAACAAGGCTAGTGTATTACTGGATTTAGTACTTTTTTAGACTGCCATACAAGAGTCTTTCATTATACTTTAAAGCTAAAAACTCCTCTCAAATACATACAAGAAAGTCACCCCAAATGCAACTTTGAAGGCAATTGTCTACAACTGTGTTATGAAACATATGAATCCATCAATATTTATACAAAATGAAAAAATATTAAAAACTCAATAACGGTTGTTTTTGTAAGTACATACAGTACATCGCACATAAATATACAAGATTCCCACCTTTCCCACAAACAGAGAAAAATCTTCAATTGCATCTAGAGATTATTTTAGACAGGATCACCCAAAGCATTTCCAAAAAGAATTTCCTTCCTCAGGGGTGTAAAAAGTAGGGAATATCAAGTGCTTACAAGTGAACCAAGAGTCATCTATAGCCGTATATGTTAAAACCAAAAGGGAGTTGCTGTTGTTCACTTGACCAGTATGGGGTCCCAACAAAAGCCCAAAGGAAGCCCAGGTGGAACACACTGGGGCCACCATATGGTAAAAAATTGTGCTTGAATATACAACCCAAGTTATAATGTTGGGGCACCATGAGGACTCTCTTCCAAAAGTTCTCATCAAAGATATGGCCACTGGACAAAAATCTCCTCTGCTGTCTATAGGGAATGATTTGCAATTCCATGCCAAAAACTCCCCTCCCCCCAATGGCAATTGTTTATAATATACAATGCGGTAGCATACTGAATGTCATCCAGTTAGGATTTAGATCCAGTTTAAAGCCAAATTACTTATTAAATATTCAAGTTATATGACAGGTCAGGTCCCATGTCTTCTTTCTTTTGGCCTATAGTATGAAAAGGTTATGGTATGCACCACCTACACTGCTTTCTGGTTATGCTGTTATGCATCTATTGCCTGCGTTAAATGTCTATCACAAAGTACATTTGTAATCTTCCCAGGATCCTTATATTGTCCTGGAGCCTTCCAGCGTGATGTCACAATGAGGAGCGAATGCAAGACATGTCAACTGAGCTGCAGAGGGTACAAGGGAAATCTGACCACCAGTCACTGCTAATGAAAAATGTGGGTTTAGGGACTTTTTCTGGATTTGAGTGACTTTTTTTTCCCTGGGGATGCGCTTTAATGCAACTTCTAAACATCAGCTCCATGAAAACATGATCTGCCACCTGTACTGTGTAATTCTCATGGTAATTCATTAGCAGCAAGAATTTACACTGCTCAAAAAAATTAAAGGAACACTTTGAAAACACATCAGCTCTCAATGGGGAAAAATATCATGCTGGATATCTATACTGATATGGACTGGGTAATGTGTTACGAATGTAAAGATTCCCCACCTTTGATGGAAATTAAAATTATCAACTTACAGAGGACTGAATTCAAAGACACCCTGAAAATCAGTGAAAAAATGATGCAGCAGGTTATTCCATTTTGCTGAAATTTCATTGCAGGAACTCAAAATGGTACTCAGTAGTTTGTATGGCCCCCATGTGGCAACGTCAGCGCTTGCTTCTAATGAGACAACAGATGGTGTCCTGGGATATTTGCTTCCAGATCTGGACCAGGGCATCACTGAGCTCCTGGACAGTCTGAGGTGCAACCTGCTGGCGTTGGATGGACCTAAACATGATACCCCAGAGGTGCTTTATTGGATTTAGGTCAGGGGAGTGGGGGGCCATTCAATGGTATCAATTACTTCATCCTCCAGGAACTTCTTACATACTCTTGCCACATGAGGTCGGGGATTGTCATGCGCCAGGAGGAACCCAGGACCCACTGCACCAGCATTGGGTCTGACAACGGGTCCAAGGATTTCATCCCGATACCTAATGGCAGTCAGGGTGCCATTGTCTAGCCTGTAGAAGTCTGTGCGTCCCTCCATAGATATGCCTCCCCAGACCATCACTAATCCATCACCAAAATGGTCAGGCTGAATGATGTTACATGCAGCATAACATTCTCCATGGCTTCTCCAGACCCTTTCACATCTGTCACATGTGCTCAGGGTGAATCTGCTCTCATCTGTAAAAAGCACAGGGCGCCAGTGGCGAACCTGTCAATTCTGGTGTTCAATGGCAAATGCCAATAGAGCTCTATGGTGCCGGGCAGTGAGCACAGGGCCCACTAGAAGACATCAATCCATCAGGTCACCCTCATATAATCTGTTTCTGATTGTTTGGTCAGAGACATTCACACCAGTGGCCTGCTGGAGGTCATTTTGTAAGGCTCTGGCAGTGCTCATCCTGTTACTCCTTGCACAAAGGAGAGAATACAAGCTCTCCTAGAGTAACTGCCTGTTTCCTGGAATCTCCTCCATGCTCTTGAGACTGTGCTGGAAGACACAGCAAACCTTCTGACAATGGCACGTATTGATGTGCCATCCTGGAGGAGATTAGAATCTGCCATCCTGGAGGAGTTGGACTGCCTGTAGAACGTCTGGAGAGTCCAAGTATCGCCTCATGTTCCCAGTAGTGACACTGATCCTAGCCAAATGCAAAACTAGTCAAAAACACTCAGAAAAAATGAGTATGGAAAAAAATGTAAGTGTAAAATCATTCCTGTTTTGGGGGTCTTCTCATTGTTGCCCATCTAGTGCACCTGTTGTTAATTTCATTAACATCGAATTAGCTGAAACTGATTAACAACCCCTTCTGCTATTTAACTGACCTGATCAATATCCCAGGAGTTTAATTGACTTGATGCTATACTCTTATTAAAAAGTGTTCCTTTCATTTTTTGAGCAGTGTAGCTTCAATGCATAAACTAGAAGTATCAGAAGTGTTAACACTGCGGTAGCTGTTTATACTGCGAACCTCAGAAATATTTTTTTCCATTAACTTAGCATGCCTTTGTTCTCATTGTGTCTCTCTCCTTATCTTTAGTCAGAAATTCCGAAGCGATTACATGCAACTTTATTATACCATAGAAAAACATGACACAGCCGACATATCGGAGTTGTAATTAGCTATGAGATGGGAAGGACATTTCAGCACATAGCATATAGATTGCTGTAAAAATGTGTTAACACAATCATAAAAAACATGACCTTTTTGCATAGGCTCTTAAAACTGTCTCTGCTTTGTTATTCATAAATGCGCTTTGTTACCTTCTTTTTTGCATTCTTTTTTATGCACTTAGTAAGGTCAAGAACAAAGTAATTGCTGGATTTCATGGTTATTTTTCCTTTGACTGGAACCCCCCTCCCATTGTGTAAAAGAGAATTTTAATGATGACAAAGGTAAAATGTAATGCAGTTTGAATATTATGTAGGAAAAAGGGTTGGCATGAATAAAAAGCTTTACAAAACTTCTCCTCTAAAAGGTAACATCTGGTTATCATTGAGTTTATTGTCTTTGCCACATACCAGAGTAGTGTTTTATTAAAATAGAGCATGTAAATGGGTAAATGGTGTTTTGTGTGTTGTTGCCATGGTTTCACTGGCTTTGGGTGTCACCTATAAAAGTTTCCAACTGACCCTTACAGAAGTCAATTTACATATTTTACTAATCTACATTTTAAAATGCAAATATTTTTACAATTATTGTTAGCATCGTCAGCACGGTGAGAATGAGCAGGGGGCATTTGGCCACCTGTACAAGAAAAAAAAATGTTGAGCTGGTGGCCTTAGTGCAGTGTTTCTCAACTCCAGTCCTCATGGACCCCCAACAGGTCATGTTTTCAGGATTTCCATTATTTTGCACAGGTGATTTGATCAGTTTCACTGCCTTAGTAATTACCACAGCTGTTTCATCTGAGGGAAATCCTGAAAACATGACCTGTTGGGGGTCCATGAGGACTGGAGTTGAGAAACATTGCCTTAGTGGGAGATCCCCCCTCTTCCATTCAATCCTTAGTCAAAGTGGGAGTGGCAGTAAGCGATGGCTTCAGGGATGTTATATAGCTATCTGCTATCCAAGATCTTCCATTACAGTGACGTGCTGAGGGAAAGTCTTCCAGCTCCAAATTTATTTCTGTCTCAGAGATGTTATGCAACCAAATATAAAGCTGGAAGAATGTAAAACTGTAAAATGCATTGTGCTCATTTTTTAAGCTGAACAACAGGCACACAAACTTTCATTGAAATAGATTTCTCAATAAATAACAATGAAAACTGCACCACGGGCAAAACAAAAAAAAACAAAAGAAACCAAAAATAAAGAAACACAGACAAGTGTGATTATGGCTGCTGCAGTCTTCAAAATGTGACTAACTTCCACATTAGTGAGCCATATAAATGTGTGCAGTATATAGACTGCTCTGCCAAAAATGTGAATCAAAATTACTTAACAATTTGCCACATGTGAAAATGCAAAAAATAGAAAAAAAGTTATATAAATAGACAACACAAGAAAATATAAATAAAGTCCAATGTATCAGTAAGCCCCATTCAGATAATAGTTGCTTGAAAGCCAAAAGATAGGTGAACAGGTGCCATTAGTAACAGAAAAAACAGGTGACCACTTCCAGGTGCTCCAGGTGACCCCACATGGATTTATGCTCACCACAATGGATGGACCTCTTGAGAAGAGGAGATTAAGGGGGGATATGATCAACATGTATAAATACATCAGTGGTTCATATAGTGAACTCGGTGTAGAGTTATTCACCCTGAGGTCATCACAGAGGACAAGGGGGTACTCTTTACATCTGGAGGAAAATACATTTAATCTCCAAACACAGAAAGGTTTCTTCACAGTGAGAGCTGTGAAAATGTGGAATAGACTCCCTCAAGAGTTGGTTCTGGCCAGCTCAGTGGATTGCTTTAAAAAAGGTCTGGAATCTTTCTTAGATACACAGAATATAACTGAATACTAACATTTATAGGTAAAGTTGATACAGGGAATATCCAATTGCCTCTCGGGGGATCAGGAAGGAATTTTCTTTCCTAGCAGGAGCAAGTTGGATCATGCTTTGCTGGGGGGGGGTTGCCTTCTTCTGGATCAACTGTGGGTATAGGATTATAACTTTTTTTTTTTTCTAATGGTTGAACTGGGTGACTTTTGTGTTTTTTCAGCCAGACTAACTATGTAACTATGTAACTATTACTAGATAGGTCTCACTGAGCTTTTTTTGGTTGGACCCACTGTGTGTCTTGTCATCAACATGACCATTCACAGGTACCAGGAATGAGATTTCTTTTCATGCAATACACTGCCACTCAAAAAACAATATCAGAGAAAAGATTACTTGCGCAAAGCAGCTGACTTTATTCAATCATATAAACCTAACAATTACACCGCACTCAAATGTATATGTGCCTAGGTACATACAGTGCTTGTTGTTAAGATGGCTCCAGGGATGGGATGGGATGGGATGTATCATCTGGGGAACACTGCTTCAACTAATTTTGTCTGTATTGGACATCCTCAGGAACTAGTGTTCACCATTTTAGAAGCTGGATTTATACCCTGCCGAATTAGCTGAAAGTTTCACATTTAATTACTGTACAGATTTGGAAGACATACACAAAGCACACAGAGATTCAAGTAAGAATATAAATTACTCTTGTGTTAAGATGATATTTGCTTATCCCAGAGTTCAGCTTTAAGGAAGCTGAATAATAGGCATTATTTGTGAAGATGACATGCGATATTATTTAGTATTTTTTTAAATGTCACATTAATATCACATTCACAGGGAAGCAGCCAATGTCCAGCTTATAAAGAACTAACTTATTTAGAATTCATATCTACCCCTACAACCTTTTTTTTAGCACATACAGTATATGTGAAAGGTGTGTTACAATAAGCCATGTTCTATAAGACAACACCCACCTTTTACTATGGCCACCAATCAATGTGGCACTCCTTATGTTGTGAACTTTTACCCCTCAAGAAACTGTACTTACCATGAATGGGCCTGCTGGTTATATTTGCCCCCAGACCAAATGTTTCTAGCTCCCCTGATTATCTCCAATAAATAAAGCCATGTTCTACATCCTATTTGTGAATAGAACATACAGAAATCAAACTGAGGAGATTATTTAGCTTCATCTTGCTATTTCTAAATGCCTTTAAACGTTCTTGAGTGGTGGATCAGCTAGGTTTGGAATGCCACTGATGTTTGAATTGCAAGTTTAACTAAGGTTCACAATCACTAAAAGGAACACTAAGTGGTAGAGCATGTGCCCAGGCTTCAAAGCACGTACTGCAATACTTCCACCAGTAAAATGTTATTGGAGCTTTCCTCACCACCACCATTACGCCAGGATAAGCTGGGTTCTGGAAAAGCCACACTTAGTTAAAGTAGAACTAACTGCAAAAACTTGCCTTTAGTAGGATGTTTATAACCCCTGTCAGGGTTTTATTTTGCCATCTGTGTCCCAATGGGAGGTTCCTGTTCACCTACTGTCCTATGACCAAAACAGGACGTGAGAGAAAATTACTCCAAAGTCAAAAGGTTCCCTGGTTATCACCATGGTCACCACAACCAGTGTCCCCAAGGTAAGACTTCCCCTTTATTTCTGTTCTGGTAACAACCCAAAATGTGGGTTTTTCTTTCACTTTCACTCTCAGTAATAAAGGAAACCAGAATGAATAGAGAAGGTGAATCTACCTAATGTGACACAGACAGCAAAAAAAAAAAAAAAGTGGACAAGTGTTTCTTCTGCACTTGTTGTGGGCTGACAACACACAGATTTTTTGTGGGTTGAGTGGTGTCTGTCCTGCCCAGTGTGTTTTGCTATCCTGCTCAACCTCTCCCACTTTCACATCTTTAAAACTTAAAGGCTAATTATTCTGTAGTCCACAGAATTGAGAAGGCTAATTAGACTGCAGATGACACAGGACAGCTGTTTCTGAAAAGATTACAAATTATTTGTTAGACTTATCAAACAAATATAACAAAATGCTTTCAATGTTATATTACACAGGCCAAAAGGCTGTGAATAAGAAGTTGTAAATGAGCTTTAAAACAAGCCCTTACTATCCTCTCTAGGTGCAAACATGTGAAGCAATTCATTCTCAAAGTTCATAGCAGAAGCACTGAAGTCATTTAAATCACTCTCTCATTCCAAGAAATCGGTTAAATTGATTCTTTATATCCTTCTGAGAATTATGATAGCCAAACACTAGAAACAGTCGTCAATATCGCTTGACTTAGTCAAAAATAAACTCAAATGGATCATGATCAATGATAAACTTACAAGTATCCTTAATAACAATACCTCTAAATTTGAGAGCACTTGGGATATCCATGGATCTGATATATTTCTGTTATTTAACAGATTTCTGACTGATTCTCTTTTACTTGTTACTTTATTCTTTACTTTCCTCTACTCATTATTTTCTGTACTTTCTTTCCTTTTTATTTCTGTTTACTGTTTCAGTGATATTATTCCCACCATCTCACTTGCTGTACAATATGTTGATATCTGACTGTGTTTAGCAATGCGTTATTCTTATTGCATATTTTCGGTCACACCATTATTGCCTAAGGATCTACCTTGGATTTTAGCATGTACTCGAGAGCAGGGGCGGACTGACAACTCATGGGGCACCCAGGCAATAGAGAATCATGGGGCCCCTGTGTCCTTGCCCAAACTCAAAAAACACACCACAGTAGATCAAAAACGAATTCTCCTGCGCTCTAGGGCTCAGACAGGTGGCGAACAGATGGAACCAGGCCTGGAGGGATCGTCCACCAATGCATAAAGGGCTGTGCGGCTCCAAAACAAGGCTGGGGAAGCCCAATCAACACTGCAGAATGAAATGAAAACGAGAAGCGCACCAACCTTGCGCATTACCTCAGTAACCAAAATTTATTAATTGTAAAAAATATACTCACAAACAGCGAATAAAATTAGGCATGTAAGTCCTCACAGGGACTTGAAGCTAACATGAGTCCCATCAGGGGAGTAGGTGTTCAGTACAGCTGACGCGTTTCGAAGGGGGTCCCTTCTTCCTCAGAGCTAACTGAACTGTGAGTGCTCTCTCCTATATATACTCCTGGACTGAACCTAGGCCCTCCCCACTGGGTTGGGCAGTCTCAGGTTAGTAGGAGGGGCCAAGATATCGTCAACAGACAATCACTATTTGTAATGCCATCAGAGAGAAATGATATAGACAAACGTAAAATATAAGATATAAAATATATAAAACCACATTTTGCATACACCACTTAGTATGCATGTAATATATCAACTTAGCGATGAACACCAATGGGAATGATGATAATAGATAATAAATGATGAAACATAATATATAGTAAATAGTTAGTCTTATTCCATGATTCATTAGTGAGCGATGTATCAAATGGACAATTCATCCAGAGGGCTTGTCATGATGCTGGATGAGTATATAGCAATTAATGTAAAAATAGACATAAATTGTTAGTCAATGGATGTCTTAATGGATAGGTGTCCATAGTGACACAAACACATGTATATATATGTAGACATATAAACCCACACACAAACCTTCAACCAGAAGCTGTGTGATGTGTGCTACCAGGCAGCTGCATGTGCTTCATGATCGGATGATGGAGAGGATTGGATCAGTAATCTTGGATCCGTAATAATGTATGGTCAGCAGCAGAGGGAGATCTTATGCTTCCCTCTATAGCTGCAGGTTTACCCATCATTTATTATCTATTATCATCATTCCAGTTCAGTTAGCTCTGAGGAAGAAGGGACCCCCTTCGAAACGCGTCAGATGTACTGAACACCTACTCCCCTGATGGGACTCATGTTAGCTTTAAGTCCCTGTGAGGACTTACATGCCTGATTTTATTCGCTGTTTGTGAGTATATTTTTTACAATTAATAAATTTTGGTTACTGAGGTAATGTGCAAGGTTGGTGCGCTTCTCGTTTTCATTTCATTCTGCCAAACTCAAAAAAGCCTATGAAAAAGGTACCAGGGGCATCTCATGGGGCCCCTACTGACCACGGGCCCTCAGGCAGTGTCCGAGTTTCCAAATGGTCAGTCTGCCCCTGCTTGAGAGATTGATGTTTGTACTCGTGCCTACTTTAATCTGTTCTTGGACTTTGTTGTTTTGCTGTTTGCATCATTCTTGAATGAATAGATTTATTGCTTGGCACTCTACAACTCATGATGGTGGGTTGCGTTTTTTTTCTGTATCCTATTTCTAAAATGAATAAAAACATTGAAATATAAATCACTGTCTCAACAGTGCAGCTCTCGTTTACATTAGGAATTAGAAGGCTTGAAGACTGCAGAGTCACTGCTGGGAGGAGCAAACAGGATGAGCTGAGCTGCTGTCAGACTGACAGCGCTTCTACCTTTATTTTTGGGGACATCAAGGTCTTGTTTGAAAGCTTATTAGCTAATTAAAATATGTAAATATTTTATTGTTAATTGCCTGGACATATTTTTGCTTTAAAAATCAAAGAATTCTGATTGTGCATTTAAATATGACAAAGTCACCTTCGCTGTTTAAATATTGTCTTTCTTGTCTTGAAATTCTGGGCCTTTGATCAAGGATGCATTCAAATTCCTTCAAATTGTACCTCATGTTTGATATTTGTTACATTCTCCCAGATATATTTCACTTCCATAGGCCAGATACCTGGATTGTTCCTCAAAAAGACCTTTACCTGTGATTTGGATTACTATGGATTTAGACAGTTGTTTTATTATATGTTTTCCTGCTATGCAGGCGCATTCTGTAAAGACTTTTTTTTCTAATCTGAACTGAAAATTCAACTGAAATTGATGTTGAATGGAAATTTATCAAATGGCTGGCAGCAGTTAGGCAGAGGCTTGGAGTGAAGTAAATGACTGGGATGTATGCCATGTACTGTACATGTTTACTCTGTGCCATGCTGCCAACTGTTAGTAACAAATACGGCTACATGACAATGCATACAATGAGTTACAAGGGCACGTTCATAGCATGGGTAGTATTGTACGCCTGCAGGAGGCATGTCGTTCCTTTTCAGCATACACAATTTACCTGTATGCACTTTCAGTAGGTGGATGTTCTTTGATCCTTATTTGCATACATTTTCTGCAGACGTTCCTAATAAAATCTAAAATTATTTGGAAACTATTGAGAATTTTGGAGAGCTAATCATAAAATGTAATTTCCTTCTAAGTTGACTAAAATTCCTTTCAACAAACAAAATAAAGAAAACCATTTTGTAAAGCAATATTGGATTTAATACATCCTATCCATTTAATAGAATGAGGTTATATTATATTTAAAGTCACTTGCGTCATCCATAACTCCCTTCATAGATTCAGCGGAGGACCAAGCATAGCCCACCACTCCCCTTTCCTATAATTGTGTTATTCTCAGGATTACCAGGTAAAGATGAAGGAAAAACAGTCAGAAAAAGAAAACAAATGCAGCTACTTCATCTAAAGACCGGAAAGCTGAAATATATAGAACAATATATTACATTTTCGGTTTAGAAGCAGTTTAATACTGCATTTACACGAGTAGACACACACATAAACTAATGCCTTAAAGCCCAACTCCAGGAAGAAATAAATCAGCTTTTCTTAGCTATTCATTATTTTAAAAAAATCTTTTTAAACACTGGTTTACTTATCTAAATCAGCGGTCACATGATGATCCACAACACCCCTTTCATACTGGAGAATGATCCTGCCTCAGGGCAGCAACTGTTAGGGGCAGTATTTAGTTCTGACTCTTCATCCGGCTAAACGTTGTGGCCTCTTGGTGCGCGTTAAGGCAGTCAATAAGACCTGCAGGCCATATTAGATCTATGGAGTAACTGGAAGTTAATTCCTAATGGTTCAGTAATTAACGGAAGTAACAAGTATCGGCCACAAGGCCTCTCATCAAACCCAGCGAGAAAGCAGCAGTGGTCTCTCCAATTGGTTATCCACTGACTCTGGGATGCCCATAATGACTCTGGTAGGTAGCTTCGGCCCTCAGTACTTGGGTCACGCTCTGTACCCTCCGACTGTCCCCCACACGGCTGTGGGCTCTGCTGACCAGGCTCTTTTTCTTTTGAGTGGAGTTTTCTTGACATGATCCTATCAAACTACTGCCACATCACTCTCCTGTCACACTCTGAGGAGAATCCTATTTCCACGCACACACAGTCATCTCTTGTGGTTAAACTCTGCACTGCTGACAAGAAGAGGGGGGTTAGCTTACCTCTCTCTTGTCACAGTACAGCTGGCTGTTTACACAGTACACTTGCGGAGAGGGCAGGTAGATGAACCGGGGGTGGGGGAAAGGATGGGCTCCCCAGCTCAACCTATGATGTACACTTCTGACAGCTAATGTGCAGCAGGAAGTGATATTGGCTCTCCATGAAGGACTCTCTTACACTACAGACCAGAAGAAAGACTTGAGGTACTCTGGTATGCAGTTACTAGTTTCAGCTAAGAAGACAATGCTTTGGTTCAATCTTTCCTGCCATCTTCTCCTTACTATTGTGTTGGAAAGCCTCCATGACCTATAGTGAGCTCATCAACACTGGTAATTTTTGTTGCAGGTAGTTGTGCCCTACCGAAAGCCCCCTTCACACTAACTTTCCCTTATGTAAATCCAGCTCCTTATACTAACCAACTTGAAAATCAACTTTCCTGCTCCAAAAGATACCAGTGGTGAGATCTTGGTTATAAAATTAACAAAATACAGTTTTGGGTTACTGCATTTAAGAAAAAGAAGATGATACACATGAAAGTTTCAATATGATAGATTTGTAGATGTCAACGTATGTAGGCCATCTTTTGGGCCTTATAGGAGTGAGAAAAAAATACTGTTTTTTAGCCCAAGCAGTGTAGAAACATCTATGCTGCACAGATTTAATCTCTGCTGTAAGTATATATAAAGCCCAGTTTTTGTTTGAATAATGAAGGGAATGGATACATTTTTTGCTGTCCATATCCCATTAGGATTCCCTAATCTCCCATCCTGGAGACACAACAGTGAGTATAAAATCTCCCTGAAGTGACAAAACATCCACACTTTTATGTGACAGACCAACACAAAGTGGCACATAATTGTGAAGTGGAAGGAAAATGATAAATGATTTTCAAAATTTTTTACAAATAAATATCTGAAAAGTGTGGCGTGCATTTGTATTCAGCCCCCTTTACTCTGTTACCCCTAACTAAAATCTAGTGGAACCAATTACCTTCAGAAGTCATCTAATTAGTAAATAGAGTCCACCTGTGTTTAATTTAATCTCAGTATAAATACAGCAGTTCTGTGAAGCCTTCAGAGGTTTGTTAAACAACATTAGGGAACAAACAGCATCATGAAGGCCAAAGAACACATCAGTTAGGTCAGGGATAAAGTTGTGGATAAGTTTAGAGCAGGGTTAGGTTATAAAAAATATCCCAAGCCTTAAACATCTCACAGCGCACTGTTCAATCCATCATCTGAAAATGCAAACCTTCCAAGACATGGCCGTCCACCTAAACTGACAGGCCGGGCAAGGAGAGCTTTAATCAGAGAAGCAGCCAAGAGGCCCATGGTAACTTTGGAGGAGCTGCAGAGATCTAGAGCTCAGGTGGGAGAATCTGTCCACAGGACAACTAATAGTTGTGCACTCCAGAAATCTGGCCTTTATGGAAGAGTGGCAAGTAGAAAGCCATTGTTGCAAGAAAGCCATAAGAAGTCCCGTTTGCAGTTTGCTAGAAGCCATGTGGAGGACACAGCAATCATGTGGAAGAAGGTGCTCTGATCAGGTGAGACCAAAATTGAACTTTCTGGCCTAAAAGCAAAACACTATGTGTGGAGGAAAACTAACACTGCACATCAGCCTGAACACACCGTCCCCATCATGAAACATGGTGGTGGCAGCTTCATGTTGTGGGGATGCTTTTCTTCAGCAGGGACAGGGAAGCTGGTCAGAGTTGATGGGAAGATGGATGGAGCCCAAATACAGGGCAAGCTTAGAAGAAAACCTGTTTGAGTCTGCAAAAGACTTGAAACTGGGGCAGAGTTTTACCTTCCAGCAGGACAACAACCCTAAACATACAGCCAGAGCTACAATGGAATGGTTTAGATCAAAGCACATTCATGTGTTAGAATGGCCCAGTTAAACTCCAGACCTAAATCCAATTAAGAATCTGAGGCAAGACTTGAAAATTGCTGTTCACAGACTCTCTCCATCCAATTTGACAGAGCTAGAGCTATTTTGCAAAAAAGAATGGGCAAAAATTTCACTCTCTAGATGTGCAAAGCTGGTAGAGACTTCCCCAAAAAGACTTGCAGCTGAAATTGCAGCGAAAGGTGGTTCTACAAAGTATTGACTCAGGGGGGCTGAATACAAATGCACAACACACTTTTCACAGATTTATTTGCAAAAAATGTGAAAACCATTTATCAATTTCCTTTTTGGCTGTAACACGACCAAATGTGGAAAATTTCAAGGGGTATGAACACTTTTTCAGACACTGTAGATAGCAATAAACACGACAAGGATTTTTATACTTGCCACTCTATACAAAACTAAAAAAAAAGAGTTTTGGATTGAAATGCACTTTACCATAGTATTAAACTAAATGTACAGCTGAAATACATATATCTGAACTATCTTATGTGCCAAAAGATTTGTTAAGTTATTCAACATTTATTATTAGACAAGAGGAAGGTAAGGCTGTCCATACAGCAGTAAGATTTAACATATATAATTACATTGGGGGGGTCACCACCCCAAAAAATGCAAAATAGAGAAAAGTGTAACAGATATTCATAATATCTCTGGTAATAGAAAACATACATATAAAATACAGGTACATACATAGGTAATATAGTACACAATCAATATATTAACTTGCCAAGAAGGAGAAAAGGTGGGGAAAAAAAGGGTCGGGGGAAAAGGGGGGGGGGGGGGACCAAGACACTTACAAAACCAAAATGGGGTATAACAAGATAAATTCACTTCCATCTAGGCTGGGGGGAGGCATACAACAGAGACTTTTAACAGGCCACAATGGGAACAAAAGCCCCGATCCTCTAAAACCAAACAATTATACAATACATGAAACTGCAGAAATTACCAAAAAAGTGGGATAAGATGATCCAACAAGTCACCCACATCTATATAAAATATATAATAATTGCACTCCAAATCCCTTCTATACTCACTCCAACAACAAATATGGCTCCAATCAAAAATCCAAAGGTGGGTGACATATCAACCAGTTATATCGTAGTGCACCTCAACCGATTATGGCAGTGGAAAGGGTAACATCCAATAAAACACAGATGGAACAATGATATGGGGAGACAGGACCCAAGAAGTGTGTTCTTAGTATATATCTTGAGATGGCTTCTTTAAAGAAATCAAACAGAACAAAGGGAAAATACTAAATAATATATTCCACTAGCTGGATATGCCTTAGTCCCATATAGTTATAAAGTACCAACATAATCTACAGTATTTCAACTACTAGTGAGTCCTCATGCACACTGGGCATTTTAAAACCACTGGTAACGTTAGTTACATAGTTACATATAGAGATGAGCGAAGTATTCAAAAATTCGATTCGGCTGATTCGGCGAATTCGAGGAATAAATTCGATTCGATGCGAATATATTCGCTGTGATTTTAACTTATAAAAGGGTGTTTCTAGGCTTCAGAGAGCCTTTATATTAGTGCAGAACACTGTACCTTTAATTTAAATGCCCTTGGAGTCTGCTGGGGAAGAGAAATAATACTGTCAGTCAGTATGACATGCAGATGAGTGCCGTCGATCTTAGAATCACCGCACACTTCACTCATTTGGGCAGTCACGGGGCCAAAACCAGAGTGTGGAGCCACAGTGCGGCGGTGGAGGCAGCAGCAATGGGAGGACATACAGCACCCTATGACAAAATGGAACCCACCAGCAGTGTGAGGAGACTTGAAAGTGGCACATGGCAGAGTGTGGCGATGGAGACAGCAGCAATGGGAGGCCGTACAGAGACCCATGACACACTCTGGACCTGGCAGCAGCATTAGGAGGCGGTACAGGGGCCCATGGCAGATTACGGGCCTGGCAGCAGCAATGGGAGGCCCGTAATCTGCCAGCACCCTATGACAAAATGGAACACACCAGCAGTGTGAGGAGACCTGAAAGTGGCACATGGCAGAGTGTGGCGATGGAGACAGCAGCAATGGGAGGCCGTACAGGGACCCATGAGAGACTCTGGACCTGGCAGCAGCATGGGGAGGTGGTACAGGGGCCCATGGCAGATTACAGGCCTGGCAGCAGCAATGGGAGGCCCGTAATCTGCCAGCACCCTATGACAAAAAATGGAACACACCAGCAGTGTGAGGAGACCTGAAAGTGGCACATGGCAGAGTGTGGCGATGGAGACAGCAGCAATGGGAGGCCGTACAGGGACCCATGAGAGACTCTGGACCTGGCAGCAGCATGAGGAGGCGGTACAGGGGCCCATGGCAGATTACGGGCCTGGCAGCAGCAATGGGAGGCCCGTAATCTGCCAGCACCCTATGACAAAAAATGGAACACACCAGCAGTGTGAGGAGACCTGAAAGTGGCACATGGCAGAGTGTGGCGATGGAGACAGCAGCAATGGGAGGCCGTACAGGGACCCATGAGAGACTCTGGACCTGGCAGCAGCATGAGGAGGCGGTACGGGGACCCATGGCAGATTACGGGCCTGGCAGCAGCAATGGGAGGCCCGTAATCTGCCAGCACCCTATGACAAAAAATGGAACACACCAGCAGTGTGAGGAGACCTGAAAGTGGCACATGTTTGGGGCATGATTCATGGCGGATTTAGTCAGTTGTGTCAGGAACTGGTGGTTTGAAATCCAGACTAATCCACGCCTGATTCATTTTCACAAACGTGAGTCTCTCCACACTTTGGGTGGACAGTCGTGTCCTCCGCGGAGTTACAATACCTCCTGCCGCACTAAACACGCGCTCCGATGCCACGCTACTGGCCGGGCATGACAGCCTTTCAAGGGCAAATTCAGCTAGTTGGGGCCAAAGGTCAAGTTTCGTTGCCCAGTAGTCAAGGGGATTGTCTACCTTGGTTGGCAGGGTGCTGTCCAAGTAGGCCCAAGCCTATTGTTTGAGGTCCTGCTCCAGGTCCACCTGATGCTGCTGCTGCTGCTGCTGCGGCTGGTTAGTAGTTTCCTCACTGCGCTGGTGAAGAAAGCTACTCATCATCGACTGCAGACTGAGGCAGCCGCTGCTGGTGGAGCTGCCACTGCTCCTACCACCCCACCCCTCCCCTGCTGCCATGGCAGCGGAACGCGAGCGCACAGGGCCCACAGTGTCTGAGGATGGACGTTGGCGCAGAAAGGCAGAGACCAACTGACTACATAGGTGGTTTTTATAGTACGTTATTTTGGCCTCCCTCTCAGCAGGTGTGAAAAAGGCCACCATTTTTGAACGGTAGCGAGGGTCCAACAAGGTGGACAGCCAAAAGTCATCCCTCTGTCTGATGGTTATTATTCGGCTGTCGCTACGCAAGCAACCGAGCATGCTATGGGCCATTTGTGCCAAGGAATGCGAGGGACTCCCTGCCTCCATCTCCACAGCATACTGCCACGGTGCATCTGGGTCCTCTGTCTCCTCCTCCTCCTCCTCTACCAGATGCTCCTGCTCCTCCACTCCTGTCCGCTGAGTGGAAAAACCACCCATTTCACTCAATAATTCCTGAGCACAAATGTCCTCCTCTACCTCCTCCTCTTCTTCCTGTCCTGTCCCCACAGGGGTCATGTGGCTTTGAGATCTGTGCGCCACGTCTACCGCACCCTGACCAGCCATTGTTAACAGCATTTGTTCCAGGACGTGCAACAGAGGAATGACGTCGTTCATCCCATAGTCCTGCCGACTCACGAATAGCGTGGCCTCCTCAAAGGGCCTGAGCAAGCGGCAGGTGTCACGCATGAGCTGCCAATGGCTGACATCGAAGTTACACAGGGGAGTACCTTTATCCGCTTGTAACATCAGGAAATCGGTGATGGCCTTTCGCTGTTCGTAAAGGCGGTCTAACATGTGTAGGGTTGAATTCCACCTTGTTGCAACGTCGCAGATCAGGCGATGCTGTGGAATTCTGTTCTGCCGCTGCAGCTCAAGGAGGGTGTGCTTTGCGGTGTAGGAATGGCTGAAATGCATGCAAAGTTTACGTGACATTTTAAGGATGTCTTGCAGTGGGATGGTGGATTTTAGGAACCACTTGACAACCAGATTGAACACGTGAGCCATGCATGGCGCATGGCACAACCTTCCTTGACGCAGAGCAGACACCATGTTCTTTCCGTTGTCGGTCAACATGGTTCCGATTTTCAGTTTGCGCGGAGACAGCCATCTGTCGATTTCTCTGTTCATTACACTCAGAAGTTCCTCCCCTGTGTGACTACGTTCGCCAAGGCATACCAGGTGCAGCACAGCGTGACACCGTTGCGCCCTGCACATGTGATATGCCGGTCGGGTAATGGGACTTGGCACGGGGGTGGCGGCTGAGGACACGGCGGAAGAAGAGGTGGTAGAGGCGGACATCTTTGCTGGACCAAGGACGTGCAAACGTGGAGGCAAAAGCGGCGTGACCTGTCCAAGTTGCTGGTGCGGCTGTGCCGGCACCACGTTCACCCAGTGGGCCGTAAATGACATGTACTGTCCCTGACCGTAGTTACAGCTCCACACGTCGGCGCTGCCGTGCACTTTGGCAGAGACCGACATGCTCAAAGACTGGCCCACCATCTCTTCTACATGTGAATGCAGGGCTGGCACTGCCTTTTTGGCGAAGAAATGACGGCTTGGCACTCTCTACCGCGGCGCGGCACAAGCCATCATTTCTCGAAAAGGTGCTGAGTCCACCACTTGGAAAGGGAGGGACTGCAGCACCAGCAACTTGGACAGGAGGACGTTCAGCTTTTGCACCGTCGGGTGCGTGCTCGCAAACTGTTGTCTCTTGGAAACGGATTCCAAGAAAGACTGCTGACGGAATCCGTGAAGAGGAGTAGCAGGAGAAGGAGCATCTGAATGAGCGGAAGATGGCAAAGAGGGACAACTCCCCTCAGCAGAGGTGTTGGAGCCTTGACTGGCTGATAAAGGGCGATTGACGTCGGGTGACGGAGCAAGTAACGGAGCGGGTGATGGAGCGGGGGCTGGGGAGGGCAGAACCGCCGTATCTTTATCACGGTTTTCCCAGGCCACCAAATGGCGATGCTGCATATGCTGCCGCAACGCTGTAGTCCCAACATGGGCCCCCTGGCCACGCTTGACTTTCTGGCCACATAGTCGACATACGGCTACGTTTACTTCCTCGGGCGGCTTGACGAAAAATTGCCACACCGCCGAGTAGGAAACTTTGCCCCCGATACTCCTCACTGGCTGACTGCTACTTCCTCCGTGCACACCGGCACCACTACTGGCCATGGTGGTAGGCTGCAGTGGAGCTGGTGCTCTACTCCGTGGCCGTTTGCCTCCACTGACACTGCTGCGACCCTGCTGCCTCCTGGGCAACCCACCGACTGTTTTGCTCGCTGCCAAGCTGCCACCCTCTTCTCCTGATGATGCGGAAGCAATAGCCTGATGACGACGAGGCTGCCAAGTGCGATCAGCCTCATCATCATCAATTAGGGTCTCCGCCTCACTACTAGCCCCCTCGGCTGCGTGTGGGTCAGGAGACAGACCTGTCTCTAGACCGGCTACCGAGCCACTCTCCTCGCCACTACTTCTTCGCCTGGCTGCTGAAGAGGCGGATGTCTCCCCCCGTTCCTGACCGCCCTCTGTTAGCTCTTCCTCACTGTACAGTGGGGCTGAGCCCACAGCATGCGATACTTCGCTTGGTGAGGGAACACCAAAGGACAGGGGCAGGTAGAGGACACGTGATTTCAGTGGGCTTGCTCCCGGGCCATGCCAACTAACGGTTGTGTCTGACGTACCCACCAACCGTTGGCTGTAGGTGTCAGAGGTGACCTGGGAAGAGGAAGACGACCGAGCCAACCAATCGATGACGGCAGGGTTGTCGGTGGAGACACGACCGCTGGATGACACCGGGAGCAATGGCCTCTGGCTGCGACTAGTGCTGCCTCGACCCCTTCCTCTGCTGCCACGTCTGCTCGCTCCTAAAACATTGCCTCCTCTGCCACTCCTCTGCATGTTGTCTGACATACTCTTTAATTCAACGATTATGTGTCCCTGAGTAACAATTCTGTGTCCCTGAGTAACAATTCTGTGTCTGTCCCTGAGTAACAATTCTGTGTCCCTGAGTAACAATTCTGTGTCCCTCAGTAACACTTCTGTGTCCCTCAGTAACAAATCTGTGTCCCTCAGTAACAATTCTGTGTCTGTCCCTGAGTAACAATTCTGTGTCTGTCCCTGAGTAACAATTCTGAGTCCCTCAGTAACAATTCTGTGTCCCTCAGTAACAATTCTGTGTCCCTCAGTAACAATTCTGTGTCTGTCCCTGAGTAACAATTCTGTGTCCCTCAGTAACAATTCTGTGTCCCTCAGTAACAATTCTGTGTCCCTCAGTAACAATTCTGTGTCTGTCCCTGAGTAACAATTCTGTGTCTGTCCCTGAGTAACAATTCTGTGTCCCTCAGTAACAATTCTGTGTCCCTCAGTAACAATTCTGTGTCTGTCCCTGAGTAACAATTCTGTGTCCCTGAGTAACAATTCTGTGTCCCTCAGTAACAATTCTGCGTCCCTGAGTAGCAATTCTGTGTCCCTCAGAAACAATTCTGTGTCTGTCCCTGAGTAAGAATTCTGTGTCCCTGAGTAACAATTCTGTGTCCCTGAGAAACAATTCTGTATCCCTCAGTAACAATTCTGTGTCCCTCAGTAACAATTCTGTGTCCCTCAGTAACAATTCTGTGTCTGTCCCTGAGTAACAATTCTGTGTCCCTGAGTAACAATTCTGTGTCTGTCCCTGAGTAACAATTCTGTGTCCCTGAGTAACAATTCTGTGTCCCTCAGTAATACTTCTGTGTCCCTCAGTAACAATTCTGTGTCCCTCAGTAACAATTCTGTGTCCCTCAGTAATAATTCTGTGTCTGTCCCTGAGTAACAATTCTGTGTCTGTCCCTGAGTAACAATTCTGTGTCCCTCAGTAACAATTCTGTGTCCCTCAGTAACAATTCTGTGTCCCTCAGTAACAATTCTGTGTCTGTCCCTGAGTAACAATTCTGTGTCCCTCAGTAACAATTCTGTGTCCCTCAGTAACAATTCTGTGTCTGTCCCTGAGTAACAATTCTGTGTCTGTCCCTCAGTAACAATTCTGTGTCCCTGAGTAACAATTCTGTGTCCCTGAGTAACAATTCTGTGTCCCTCAGTAACAATTCTGTGTCCCTGAGTAACAATTCTGTGTCCCTCAGTAACAATTCTGTGTCTGTCCCTGAGTAAATATTCTGTGTCCCTGAGTAACAATTCTGTGTCCCTGAGTAACAATTCTGTATCCCTCAGTAACAATTCTGTGTCCCTCAGTAACAATTCTGTGTCCCTCAGTAACAATTCTGTGTCTGTCCCTGAGTAACAATTCTGTGTCCCTGAGTAACAATTCTGTGTCTGTCCCTGAGTAACAATTCTGTGTCCCTGAGTAACAATTCTGTGTCCCTCAGTAACACTTCTGTGTCCCTCAGTAACAATTCTGTGTCCCTCAGTAACAATTCTGTGTCTGTCCCTGAGTAACAATTCTGTGTCTGTCCCTGAGTAACAATTCTGTGTCCCTCAGTAACAATTCTGTGTCCCTCAGTAACAATTCTGTGTCCCTCAGTAACAATTCTGTGTCTGTCTCTGAGTAACAATTCTGTGTCCCTCAGTAACAATTCTGTGTCCCTCAGTAACAATTCTGTGTCCCTCAGTAACAATTCTGTGTCTGTCCCTGAGTAACAATTCTGTGTCTGTCCCTCAGTAACAATTCTGTGTCCCTCAGTAACAATTCTGTGTCCCTCAGTAACAATTCTGTGTCCCTGAGTAACAATTCTGTGTCTGTCCCTGAGTAATAATTCTGTGTCCCTGAGTAACAATTCTGTGTCCCTGAGTAACAATTCTGTGTCTGTCCCTGAGTAACAATTCTGTGTCCCTGAGTAACCATTCTGTGTCCCTCAGTAACAATTCTGTGTCCCTCAGTAACAATTCTGTGTCTGTCCCTGAGTAAAAATTCTGTGTCCCTGAGTAACAATTCTGTGTCCCTCAGTAACAATTCTGTGTCCCTGAGTAACAATTCTGTGTCCCTCAGAAACAATTCTGTGTCTGTCCCTGAGTAACAATTCTGTGTCCCTCAGTAACAATTCTGTGTCCCTCAGTAACAATTCTGTGTCTGTCCCTGAGTAACAATTCTGTGTCCCTGAGTAACAATTCTGTATCCCTCAGTAACAATTCTGTGTCCCTCAGTAACAATTCTGTGTCCCTCAGTAACAATTCTGTGTCTGTCCCTGAGTAACAATTCTGTGTCTGTCCCTGAGTAACAATTCTGTGTCCCTGAGTAACAATTCTGTGTCCCTCAGTAACAATTCTGTGTCCCTCAGTAACAATTCTGTGTCTGTCCCTGAGTAACAATTCTGTGTCTGTCCCTGAGTAACAATTCTGTGTCTGTCCCTGAGTAAAAATTCTGTGTCTGTCCCTGAGTAACAATTCTGTGTCCCTCAGTAACAATTCTGTGTCCCTGAGTAACAATTCTGTGTCTGTCCCTGAGTAACAATTCTGTGTCCCTCATTAACAATTCTGTGTCCCTCAGTAACAATTCTGTGTCCCTCAGTAACAATCCTGTGTCCCTCAGTAACAATTCTGTGTCCCTCAGTAACAATTCTGTGTCTGTCCCTGAGTAACAATTCTGTGTCTGTCCCTGAGTAACAATTCTGTGTCTGTCCCTCAGTAACAATTCTGTGTCCCTCAGTAACAATTCTGTGTCCCTCAGTAACAATTCTGTGTCCCTCAGTAACAATTCTGTGTCTGTCCCTGAGTAACAATTCTGTGTCTGTCCCTGAGTAACAATTCAGTGTCTGTCCCTGAGTAACAATTCTGTGTCTGTCCCTGAGTAACAATTCTGTGTCTGTCCCTGAGTAACAATTCTGTGTCCCTCAGTAACAATTCTGTGTCCCTCAGTAACAATTCTGTGTCTGTCCCTGACTAACAATTCTGTGTCCCTAAGTAACGTTTCTGTGGCCCTAAGTAACGGTTCTGTGTCCCTAAGTAACGATTCTGTGGCCCTAAGTAACGATTCTGTGGCCCTAAGTAACGTTTCTGTGGCCCTAAGTAACGATTCTGTGGCCCTAAGTATCGTTTCTGTGGCCCTAAGTAACGTTTCTGTGACCCTAAGTAATGTTTCTGTGTCCCTAAGTAACGTTTCTGTGTCCCTAAGTAACGAATCTGTGGCCCTAAGTAACGTTTCTGTGGCCCTAAGTAACGTTTCTGTGTCCCTAAGTAACGTTTCTGTGGCCCTAAGTAACGTTTCTGTGTCCCTAAGTAACGTTTCTGTGTCCCTAAGTAACGTTTCTGTGTCCCTAACTCTCTCCCTCAATACAGCCAGGTCTGCCTCTCTTGAATGACTGGAGGCAAATGGAGAATTCTAAAATGGCCGCCATTTATAGCTCGACCATTACACAGTGCTGGCTGGCTGGCTGCTGATTGGCTAATGCGATCACATGTCATGAATGAATGCATTATGGGTCAGCGCGCCTTGTCTGCGCGCCTTCCCAGACATCCCCGCTCCGTCGCCGCACATGTCGCCGCCATTTTAGGAAAAATTTCGATTCGCGCATCCGAAGTCTGCTAATTTTCGGATTCGTCGAAATTTTCCTAATATTCTAAACGAATTCCACTTCGCCGAGTTCGATTCGCTCATCTCTAGTTACATAGTTAGTCTGGCTGAAAAAAGACAAAAGTCCATCCAGTTCAACCTGTATAAAGTCATGTTAAAAACCATGGTTTGCCATATTTTACCACATTTTTCCGCATTTACCAGTGTTAGAGCGTCTTTACAGCTAAAAAAAACTCATCTAGAAACCTCTAGTTCTGGGTTTTTTTTTCCAGCCCAAAAATGCCCCTGCTTAAAACTCTGATTAAAGCCTATGTGTGCATGGACACATAGGATAACATGCTGGGGAGTTTGCTGGCTGTAGAAAAAAATGGCAAACGCCAAAAACAGCAGGTGTAAAAATGTCCAGTGTGCATGAGGACTTATAGTATGGTACATCAGTCAGAGCCCATCGATGCCTCAATGCATGTACTGCCAAAGATAGAATAGGAGAAGTCTCATCTCAATGGCCCCTATTATAGTCCCTGGGCCTCCCAAGGATCCACCCATAATTATTCAACATCTGAGCACCTACCAGTAAAATACTGCATTGCCACTGAGAGGTTAGGAAAAGGGAGGTTCTTTCCCCACATGGAGGACTTATTCACACATGTCACAAATAACACTAATTACTCAATCACCATCACGTAGACATCAAGTCTTTCTAATCCCCACCCTGAGACCATGTTGACCAAGCAAAGCAGTGTTCTAAAATGGCCACCACGCCGGAAATGGCATCACCATATATGACATCACGACAACACAGCCAAGCAAAATATAATATCCATAGTGCTCCACCTAGGGGACAATATACAAAACGGGCATCTTAAATACTAGCAATGGCCACACAAAAAGGGGAGGCAAGAAACATCTGCATCAAAAGCCTGAATACATTGTCCAAAGGGGACACAGCCCATATAGAAGCAAGTCATTCTGGACAAAACATACAAAAAAAGAGATATAATGAACATCAAAAAACAATAAACAGAAAAACAAAAACAAGAAACAAAAGACAAAGGGAAAACCTAAAAACGCAAAACACAAACACCAAAATATTAGTATTGATCTCCATCATTTTCAACCTCCAGGTCTCACAATCTAAGATCAATTAATCAAGTAAACTCATAAACTCAATAGCATATTCATTGGGTGTTTGACTCCACTCACGGAGACACAGGGGCTTCATTATAAAAGAAACAGATCACTCATGTCTCTGTCAAAAATGAGGCAAAGTTGATGAAGCCTTTAAGTCCAGGGGGGCGGTGTCATTAAACCTGTAGATCCACTTCACTTCCATTTGTAATATGTGTTGGTCAAAATCACCCCCACGAACATGGGGGTGTATTATGACCAGGGCAAACATCAGTAATGAATCAATTTGAAAAGCATGTCGTCCAGCAAAGTGTTGCCCAATAGGGCTTTCTAAGTTATCTCCCTTAATATCTGCTACATGATCTTTAATGCGTTGTTAAAATTTTCTACGTGTTTTACCCACATAGAAAGCATCACTTGCACATGTTAATAAGTATACTATCCCTACAGTATCACAACTCATGAAATGTTTTGAATCAAATTTGATAGATTGTGGTAACATTCTATCATTAGTTACCTGTACGTATCTACAAAAGGCACAATTGCCACACTTGAAAGTCCTCTTATGTCACATTCCACATAAATCTTGACCTTTCATCCTTTCAAAATGGCTTTTTACCAGGGTATCCCTTATAGAACTTCTGCGTTACAAAGTCAGACATAGACAGTTATCAATAAAGTGTTTGATGATTGTGTCATCTGTTAGAAGGTGCCAATGTTTCTGCAGAATGTCTCTAACTGCCTCACTTTGATTGCTATACTGTAGAATATGTCTTATTTTTACTTTTTCTTGTGGGTGTTCACCTTGAACAAAGTTCCCGAGGGTTTGCTCTGGCTTTCTGATATGCTTGCTTAAGGGATTTCTTAGTGTATCCATGTCTGAGAAACCTATCTTGCAGAAATTTAGCTTGTGTTTCAAAATTTGATGCACTAGAAGCATTTCTATGTAGTCATAAATACTGGCCTACTGGGATGCCCCTTATAACGTGCTTCGGATGTGCACTATCAGTATGCAACAAAGAGTTTCCCGCGGTGTCCTTTATGAAGAGGTCAGAAGAGATATCACCATCCAAATTGTTTTGAATGGTCAAATCCAAGAAAGGTAAATATGTGTGATGAACGATAAGAGTGAACTGAAGGTTCCGCTCATTCTTATTCAAACAGTTAACAAATTAAATCAATAAGTCTTCAGATCCTGCCCATAATATCACTATATCATCAATCTACCTCCTCCATAAGGAGGTACTGCATCATCACATCAGAACCAAAAGTCAATCACGTCCACAGGTACAGATTGGTATAATATGGGGCACAGGTGGTCCCCATAGTCACCTCCTGCACCTGGAGGTAGTGGGAGCAGTCAAAAATAAAAATATTGTGTGTCAAAATTAATTCCAACAATTCCAGAATAAAGGTGTTATATGGGTAGTATTCTCTTCTTCTCTCCCTCAGAAAAGACCCCACCACTTGTACACCTCTATCATTACATGAATAGAGGCATTCAAAATCAATAAAGGCCAATTTTGAATGTTGGTCCACAATTAATCCCTCTAAAATGGTTAGTAGGTGAATCATATCTTTTAAATAGGATGGTAAACTTTCCACACAAGGACAAAGTTCTTCAACAAATCCTACGATACAAGGACCCTTTCAAGACAGTATAGCCATACCCCTGGCATATTTCTAAGTTAAGCAGGAAAGTCTTGGTCAAAGACCTCTGCCTATTGGTTTGCCAGCTCAGACTGGTATCTGGGCATAGCAGATGGCAATGAATGCTGTTGTAGGTAAGTGTACACACTTCTAGGTGGCCATAATTTATACCTGCTACAGAGGCTTTAACATAATTTATTTAATAAAAAGCTGGTCTATACTCAAAAATGAATATTAGCTATGTTATATGGAACATCTAGATATACTAATGGTGCCTAGGCAGTACCATGAAAATGTTACCTTTCATTTGGAATTCCTTCTGGAAAATGGCAGTGTACATCCTTGTATGTGAGGGTACCTAGGCACTCCCATGCTGTCAACCTCATAACTGTAAACCTGCAGTGTGGGATCTATGACATCACTGCTTCTGGCTACTAATCTCAGGAGATTTGTTGATGTCACTACTTTTCTTCTCACTGTTTTCTTTGCTTATAGCCCTGACATACAGAAGCAATGCTCTCCTTCTACCAAGATGGCCACTGCACACAGAGATTCAGTGTAGAACAAGGCATGGCTAATCAGTAATGGGAAAAAGAGCAAATACAGGAAGATCACAGGCAACACTGGTTTCTAGTCATTTGCTCTCTGTGTGTCTTTGTAGGCACAGCTTCCAGAGTTCAGTTCCTCTTTAAGGAGCAAAGTTCTAAGGTCTGTTTTATATGGGTGAGTATATGAAGGCTTGGTACCCACACTGAGTGGTGGGTATGTGTGCGCAATTAGGATAAAGTTATAGAAAGGAAATGGTGGAATAATGTTCTAAATCAAATTCCAAAGGAATGTTTTAAACATCTCAATGGAAATCTGAGACTAAAGGAAAGTTTGAAGAACTGAAGATATGAAAAGCTGGAGGAGGGGTCAGTAGTATGAATTTATGTACATTTTTATACAAAGAGAGCGATGTAAATCGGACACTTATCTCAGCATTTCTCATATCTTTAGCCAACATGTAAACTGTGTTCAGTCCTTATCATTATCAAAAGGCATTCTGTTTGAATTACTTGCCTGGCCCGGTTTTCACCTCCTGTGATAGTGATGAATCACTTTGTCTTTTGGATTGACTCTTGCATCTTTATGCTCTTTGATTTCAGTGTAGTACATGTTAGTTCATTAATAATAATACAAATAGAATAAAACTCAGGACAAATAGTTTCAAGATATTTAAAACAGAACTCTGGTGTAATGAAAAAACAGAACATCTTCACTGGGTCCTCTTTATCCTGTGTATGCACACAAGTATCCCATTCATTTATAAGGGAAAAGCCGTACTCTGCAGGGCCACTAGAAACTGCAAAAAGTATCGTTCTCTAGAGGAATAAATGAAGCCATGGTACACATATGCAGGATGAACATAGGCTGCACTTGGGCAGTAAACTCATGACTTAAAGGACAAGTTATATCAAAGGTAAAGTTGTCTTAGGAGTATGGGTAGTAATTTTTTAATCAAAGAGGGCTTTTTTAAAGGGTTGTTTTATATACTGATATTATATTAGTAATGTGATCAGTGTATCTATAAATATGAGGGAACATAGAGGTGTCTTCACATACCATTAGAGTGGCCCACTCCAGACAGATGGGGGCTGACCAGTTCTTGGTATTTTGATAAAGTATTTAAACATACAAATCACAGTGTCCTGACATCTGGGGCACCAACCAAGAACGTTGATGGAGACATCTGATAGCATGTCAGTACAAAGTGTTGGCTTGTACTTTTTTACAACCATTAGAGTCAGGGCTTTTTTTCTCAAGGAATAGGTGCAGGAACTCCCCAACTTTTGATTCACCCCTTGACTCTACCCCTACCCACCTCCAAGCATCGTCCATTGGTTCCACCTTCTACCCTCCTCCCAGTACCGCCCCTTTTAGAGAATACAGAACCAAGTATAATTTTGTGGTGCTAAGTAATTTGTATGTAATGTGTTATGACAACAAGAAAAGCAGTAAAATAGAGTAGATCCCTTTCAGCCAGCAACAATGGACCCTCCACAACAAAATACTGACCCAGTAATTAAAGACCCCCCCAGCAAAAACAGATCTCCCAGCAGCTAGCATCAATAGGCCCTCCAGTAGCCAGCAACAATAGACTACTCCCTCAACAGGAGATCCTTCCCAGCAACAACTGACCCCCACAGCAACAATAGACCCCCATGCAAAAATAGATTCCCATCAGTGACAATAGATCACCCAGCAGCCAGCATTAATAGACTCTCCAGCACACCCCAGCACCCCTTGCCATTACATACATTTAGTGCGGGAGGTGCAGTAACTGCATTCCCCCATGTTCCCACTGAAAAAAAGCCCTGATTATAGCTAAAAAAAAAAAAGACCAGGACACTTACAGTATAAGAACCCTGCATATGAAACAAGAGGCTTACAATGTAAATCAGCGTTATTCTTAAACAACAAAGAACAAAACATAATTAACAATATAAGATAATTCCAAAAGAAAAGATTGACATTTATAAAACCTTAAAGTTCAGTTGGATTTTCTTTTCTCATATTTTTGGGGTGCTGAAAAAGTTACTTTTTTTTTTATCTTGGATTTGGAGACTTTCCAATCTCTCATGCCCTGGCAGCATGCTAAGGGTAGGGGCTGCTGCTGGTCTGTGTGAGAACAGCATTCCATCTCTGGTAGTCCATAACATCTCTTGCACAGTCACAATGACTCTACCCAATCAGCAGAGAGTGTGAGCATTATTGATTGGAGTTTTGACCATATAGGGGATGTATTTAACTGCTGGAGATAGACTGATGCACAAATTTATAGCATGCTGCCAGGGAAGGAGTGTTGATCACTGGCTGCTACTGGCTGCAGCATTTGACTCATTGTTTTTGCTTTTCTTACTTATTCTAAGAGTGAATGTATGTTGCTGTGTGCCTGTTACATGCTTATAAATGACATTATAGAGCAGTGGTCTGCAAACTGTGGCCAGGGGCCGGATGAAAGCCTTTTGCTTGCCTTTTTCTGGCCATGAGGTATTATTCCTCCCACTGACACCAATGATAGGCACTATTTATTCTACTGACACCAACGATAGGACACTATTCCTCCAACTGACACTGTCAGGGCTCCGAGGTATGACCAGAGGTGTGTGGACTAACACAGGGAAACGCAGGCTTCAGATATGGTATAAAATATAATTTATTAAGACTAACAATACAAAACGCAGTGCAAAACTAAAATAAACACAGTGCAAAGAAACCAAACCACCCACCGATAACAATACATACAATACAAAGAGTAGTCAGGCAGGCCGGGTCAGTAGCAAACGGAGTACCAGGAACAGGCGGGAGAGTGGTAGGGGTCACAAGTTGGGTTCAGTAATTCACGGGCCGCGCGGTACAGAGGGTCGGGCAGAGAATGGTCAGGGTAACAAGCCAGGGATCAAGCAGGAGAAGTCAGCAGAGGTCAGGATCAGGCAGGGTCGGCAACAAGTCAGACAGGAACAGGAATACAGGATACAAGGTACAGTGGCCCATGGAAAAACACACACCAAGGCCCTGACTGTGAGTCTGGCCATTCCTTAAATACAACCCCTGCAATCAGCTTCAGGTGTTTGGCTGATTGCAGGGGTGAGTCTCTGATTGCTGAGAGCACGCGCTGGCCAGTGCTGGTACTGCAGCCCACAAGGCAGGTGAGTCCCACCATTATTGGCAAGTCCATTCCTGACAGACACCAATGATGGAGCGCCATTGCCCCCACTCATACCAAGGATACACCAAGGATAGGGCACTATTTCATCCACTGATACCAATGATGGGGCACTATTCCTTCCACTGACACCAATGATGGGGAACTATTCCTCCCACTGACACAAATGATGGGGCGCTATTCCTGCCACTGACATCATCAATGGGGCAGCAATTCTCCAAATGACGATAATGATAGAAGATATAATGCTGGAGAGGGGGCATGGATCACATTTTTTCCTGAGCATGAAAACACTTTAACGTATGAAGAGCACTTTATCAAGGTAGAATTTTTTCTTATGCAGCAGAATCACTTTACTGTTTAATTGTGTGTCACTGGTCTTGGATTGATATGTCATTGGCTGTTAATGGACCCCTATTATAGGCTTCCATTGTTTATACAGTATGTACTGTTTAGTGCTGTGATTATGTCTTCTATCATTTATTGGTATGTACACTTGAGCAGCAGCATCAGTACTTATATAGGTTTCTATAGCATGGGTTTTTAGTTTATTTTACCATACCTCCCATTGACACCATCAGCGGGGAACTATGCCTCCCACTGACAACAATGATGAGGTATTGATGCTGGGACATTTTCTACTCTCACAGACCACAGTCTGGGCCCCCTAAAGCCTGAAGAACAGTAAACTGGCCCTTTTTTGGAAAATTTGGAAACCCTCGATAGAGAGGGAATGGTTCTATGTGTTCTCCGTAAATCTGAAATCTGGGTTATACAAATATTGTTTAAAGACAAGAGGCATTTGTATTCCTACTTGAATCTTTCTCTCCTTTGTGTGTTTTTCTAGATCTGGATTTGTCTCTGTGCAGGAGCTTCCTGCAATAAAGACCGGTTACTGTTGTTCTCTCTTTTTATGCAGGGTGACTGTTCCTGTACCTACCCACTCCTAGTTTTCTGTAGGCACCCTGTAGTGGGAAGACCTGATGGGTCCACAGCTCCACTCTCTGTACAAGCTATGTACATCCTAGTGATATCACTGCTACTTTTGCAAAGTAATATATGAGTTTGCAAAGGCAATTGGTATAAACAAAGTAGCTTTGTATCCCCTGTGGCTATAGAGAAATATATTTAATTGAAAGTTTCTTTTTATTTGCCAGGAGTCCTGTTATAGTTTACCCTTCCTTAGGGTAACTGTTTCAGCAGTCTTGGCAGTGCTACGCTTTGTCCCAACCCCTATTACCATCAGACATAAGAAATGTAGGATTCAACTTACAATATGGGAACTGAGTAGACTTGAAAAATGTCTTGGGCATTCCTCCAATTCCATCTTGTAACACTCAGTACTGCATGCTTTGCACAGATACAATACAATATAATATAATAAATAACAACACAAATATTAACATAAGATTTCACATCTTGAAATAATAAGTCATGTAAAATGCAACATATGTGAACCCACTTGTCAAAACAGTTTGAAAGAAAAGTTGAGAAAATCTGGTCAGGATTGCATTCATGCTTTATAAAAAAAAACACCTAAATGATGAATTTATATAAATTAATTTCCATATCTAGGTTTGTTCACAACAGAAAACTGTCTGGGTAGCGATGGAAAGAAATTGATGATGTTATGCAACTTATCAAGTATTCTGCTTATGGGTTTTGTAAAAGAGTTTAATTAATCTTCTGGCTGTTGACAGAGAAAAATTGCCAGGGAAAATGCAAATAGGATTAGGTCCACATGTTATAGAGCTGTGTTTATGGAGCTTGAGTAAAAAATTAACTGGTGGAACAGATGACCAAGATTTAAACATTAAAGAAATATACAAAACATTTAAAAATGCTTTTATCTTATGTATTTTCAGAGTCTACACTATTAGGGGCATGTCTTGCAGACAACATCTCGCCAGGTCAGAATCATAGATAAGCAACTGCTACTTTCTATGAAAGAAGTCACTTCATCACTGGTGTAAATGCTACAGACTCTCAATCGCTATTAGCAGTAAGGGGGTAGCACCATAGGAGAAGGTGAATTTTAGCAATTCTGTCGCTGACAAGTTGTCATCAGGGATAAAATCACTAGCGTGACTTAAGCCTGAGGGTAAACAATTAGACACAAAAGAGTTAGCAAATAATGCTGGGAGGTAAAATAGCTTTGTACAAGGAGATGAGCTGCAGAATTGCTATAAATAGTGATAAGCATGTAGATTTAATACAGGTGGGACCAATTTGTGTTGTGCAATGTTTGTCGTGGATCGCCAGTTTATGGAGGAATCAGGCCACTGTTAGTGAACTAGATCCCTTAACATTTCAAGCAAAAAACTCCAATACCATTTAAACATGGAAGCACCCTGTTGTGACGGGCACGGGTCAGACCTAAGACCTTCTCACCAAACTCATGACCGAAGGACTAGCCAATCTAAAACCGCGATGTCACGCATGTAACAATGCCACGCCCAGCTGCACCTTGCACACCGTTTTCCAGCTAATTGGACCACAATCGACGTACCTGCAGCCTTGGAGCGTTTGTTACTGGGTCAGGTTAATTACGCAATTAACCCTTCACACTGCCACCACCTCCTTTTTGTACAGAGAAAGAGGAAACTCAGCAATACACTAGGATGATTGGTTAATCGTCGGTATACTGCTATCTCCACAGACAGGTTACACTGAGGGTTAAACACTCATAGTAGCGCTCTTCAGCGGCAGGGATTCGTAAGTTACATTAAAGGGCTATAGAAACAGTTCAACACTTTCAGAAAGTAAGGTTTATTACTAAAAGGTCAAAAGGGTGCAGTAGAAATATTTACAGAAACAAGATGTAACCAATATATATATATATATATATATATATATATAAATAAATATATAGAGCACAACAGCACAGCAAACAGATAACAGAAAGAAGTGTAGGTAAATAAGTACTTGCCAAATAGATGCCTGGGGTTAGCAATTTCCAGTCCTATGAGCACAAGGATGCTTTCTGTGTCTCGACTGCTAGTTTTGTTGGTTCATTGCAGGAGACTTTGCTTTCTCTTTGTCTGCTAGATGTTAAAACGCAGACGGTCCTCACTTCTCTGTCTACACACCAAACATAACAGCCTCTTTTCTACTCAAAATCAAGGGGGTGTCTCTTACAACAGAACCCAATTGCCTTATTTAGTCAAAGGATTGTTAGGCAGGGGGCTCAGCATCATACCCTGATTGCATTCCCGAGGAAGGGGATAACATTAAGACTTCTTCACACAGTGAGGGCCGTGCCTCGCTCTTGTATGCACGATTGCTACACCTCCCCCCTCAGGTGATGGCATATGAGTTTAAGAGAAATACCAAAATGCAGAAGTTTGGAGGAAAATTGGGAACCACGCCTCTCCCTGTGTGCATGATTGTGACACTTGCCACTAACTGAACACTACAAAATCTTACAACAAAATAGATATAAACCCACTAAATCAATAAAATGTCATTGCAAAGAGAGAAAAGGAATTGGAAAGAGACATTTAGGTACCACAAAACTTCAAATCACATTTAAATGTATCTTATATATTAGCATTTTATTTGATAAACATGTAAATCTGTGGAATGAAGAACCCAACACAATAGATTCCAGCTTCATGCAAGTCAACAATTCTTGATCGTAGGTCTTCTGAGAGCTCTTTTCTGCGAGGCATGGTTCACATCAGACAGTGCTTCTTGAAACCAGTAAACCCAAAACAGGTGTGTGTTTTTTAAGGGCAGGGCAGCTGTCAGCAACACATCCAATATCATCACACTGATTGGAGTCAAGGTTGGCTCACTTCCGGCTCCAATTAGCTCTTGCAGCGATACAGAAACACTCATCTTCACAGCTCTGGACATCCCCAGGAACGTGAGCCAGGCTCTACATACACCATCAACCAGCCTGCAGGCTCTCTCGGATCCCACTTGGTTCCCATGGTGCTTGTGTCCCTTCTTTCATCCCGTAATTTGGGGGGAGGTGCTGTCCCCTCAAAAATGCCACCCTAGGCAAGTGCCTTGTTTGCCTTGTGGTAAATACGCCCCTGCTTAGAACACCGCCTTGCTGGTAAGTGTAGCTAGGGAGTGACTCCATATAAGCAGGTAATTTCTGTTGCTGGCAAATGGTGATTAGGCATGACCATGAATATCATAGTTATATAGTTCGTCTGGCTGAAAAATGACAAACGTCACCCAGTTCAACCATTAAAAAAAAAAAAAAAAGTTATAATCCTATACCCGCAGTTGATCCAGAGGAAGGCAAAAAAAAAACCCAGCCAAGCATAGCATGATCCAATTTACTCCTGCAGGGAAAAAAATTCCTTCCTGATCCCCCGAGCAGCAATTGGATATTCCCTGGATCCACTTTACCTATACATGTTAGAATCCAGTTATATTCTGTGTATCTAGGAAATAATCCAGGCCTTTTTTAAAGCAATCCACTGAGGTGGCCAGAACCAACTCTTGAGGGAGTCTATTCCACATTTTCACAGATCTCACTGTGAAGAAACCTTTCCATGTTTGGAGATTACATTTCTTTTCCTCCAGATGTAAAGAGTGCCCCCTTGTCATCTGTGATGACCTCAGGGTGAATAACTCTACACCAAGTTCACTATATAAACCACTGATGTATTTATACATCATATAGTCATATAGTTAGAGTTTACATCAACTTTAAGAGAAAGGCTGCTCATTCAGCTGTATATAGAAACAGTCTCTCTTCTCCCATCAGCTGCCTCTAGGGGCAGTCAGGAGCAGGCAAGGAAATCCACTGTAAACAAAGTTCTGAATAGTGTGAAACCAACAACTAGAATTGCATGTACTCCTTCTTAATGAGTTTTTAAATGAGCTGCAGAGACAAGTCTGAATAAAGTATTTGGGCTGAGAGTATACTTATCCTTTAATACATTCAGCAAAAACAATTAATCAGGGCAATGTAGCCTTTAGGCCAATTTAGGAGTAGGCCACTACCCAAATTTGTTTTTGCTGAAGCCTATATTAATTATTGCAGCTACATGGCAAAAGCTGAGTTTTGGGTGAGCTGATCATGTAGCTTGAAGGCAAAGTGAAGATGTTAGCAAGCTAGATCAAGAGCTGGCTTTTAATGGCAGTCTAATTACAGGAAATGAATAACCCTGTTTGTGCTTACTATGGGCTTATTACCTATAATGTGCAAGGATTAGGTAAATTGACAATTCTCCTAATAAGTCTCCTAATTAGGAAGCAATGACGTTATGATACATAATATGTACATTTCATTTAAGTATTCCATGGACTATTCAGGAGTGATATCATAAAAGAAAGGGGGTTATTTCAGTGTATACAATTAGAGACAGAAAATTGCGGAGGAAAATTAAAGCTGGACTCCAGTCAAATATCTGCATAAATATACAGCTGATGGACACATAGGTGAATAGTTTTGCCTGTCAACACATTTGTGATTCATTTGCACTATTTTTGTGACCTAAGCCATCCTAACTTTGCAGGGCTGCAGGATGGCACCTATTTTCCCTCTTACAGTAAAAGTATAACTAAACCATCACAAAAAATGAATAAAAATGTTAAAGTGTGTGTATACTCAAAAAATTAAGGCTTAAAGTGGTATTCTAATCAATTCAAACTAACTACTCTTAAAAATGCTCTCTCTCCTTTCTTAACACCTATTCTGACTAACCTTTTGAAGAAAAGATCTGTATACTAAAGCTGACCATAGATGGTTCAAAGCTTGGCCAGTCCAGCAGGGACCTAGTGGGATTTGAACCATCTCTGGGCAGGCTGATTTTACCCAATTCAATTGTTGTACTAATTGGGTACCACCAGCATATCTGGTTTATCAGAAGTGATTATTGCCAACAGATATAGCCACTAACAACAATCATTGTCTTCTCCCAGCAGGGACAGCTCCCCTTCCCCCATCACCCCCCACTGGGAGAATACAATAGCTCAGCAGGAGGAATTTCCCTCCTCAACACTTGCTGTGTTAGGTTATGACCAGATTTCCACCTTAAAGTAAAAATAAAGTTCTGCTATAATAGGCAATGTCTTCCCAAAGGGACATGGATGGAAAAAAAACTGACAGGGGTTAAAACCCTCCCTTACCCTATCTAAAATGAAAAAATGTTTTGTTTTTAGTGATCCTTTAATTCTTGTCTTGACATCTAAACACAACAGAGTGGAGTGAAAGGATGAGCCAACTTATTAGAACAAACGTACCGCTATATCTCAACCAGAAAATAGCCCGCGGGCTCTTGAAGTGAGTTCATATGAGTGTGGAGAAACGGGGATATTTCACTTTTTCCATCCTTGGCTTAGTCAAGCTATGGGGAGGAGTGTGATTAAAGTGCAAATCCTGAGGCTACATTTTGATTGCCTGGTTCCAGTGCAGTCCCCTTAGGGTTCATTGATGCACACATATTTGATGCTACATATATACATCTATATATTAGATATTTCCATGCCTTTCTGAAGAAGCAGACCATTGCCTGATAATGCAGTGCCACCATTCTACTTATTAATCATCGGTGCATCCTTAATGAGGTAGCAGAGTGTGACGGCATCAAGATGTAATACCTATGTTGTAGAAGGTAAAAGTCATTTATGTATGGATATTAATAAAGCAGTTTTGTTCTTCACACACATACATTTTCTGGAATTTTTTTTATCATATCATGTATATAAAATGTGTTTAGCATATATGGTCTAAAAACATATGTGACACCATAAAAGTCCCTTGATTTTTAGTAATGTCTATTTTTAGGAGGCTGGGTCTCTACTCCTTTGGACTTAGAGATTACTATTATTTCATTAAAAATAAAATCTGGGGCTCCCACATCCATTCCAGAATGGGGGGAGATCCCCAAACAGCGCGTGGGACTCTTAAAATGTGCCAATAGGGGGAGACTATAAATATCAACAGTGTATAAATTCAGAATAATTTTTTATTACAAAATCAGATAACACTGGCATCCATATGTTAAAGAACATTAATATTGAATCCAGTTACAACATGCTTCTTTCTTCATACAATAATGTTACAGTGTTATATCAGCATGTAGAATGGATATGTTTCCCATAATCTGCTTCTTCAGGATCCATGCTGAGATTTACATATAGGAGATGGCTTACCAATGTCAAGCTCCTCTGAATTGCAAGAAGAAAAGAAAGGAGAAGCTACAAACAATCATCAGAAATCCGCAAGGAGGGGGGAAAGCCCAAATTCCCATAGTACCCTTAATCTACACCATCAGATGGCACCCTATAGCCTTAGAGCCTTACAGCACAATGCCAAAAATACTAATATTACTTAGACCACAGAACACCAGTAAATAAGATGTCATATAGGGTGTACATATGTCCAGGAGTCAACTCATACTCCCTCCCTTTCCAGCTGTATGGGTTGAAAGTAATATGAGTATTTTTGGCATTGTACTGTGAGGCTCCAGGTACCAAGCCACTTTGAGCAGTCCAGGGATCATGTAATCGCCATGCAATCACGTGATCACAATGACAGTAAAGCTGTTATTAATAAATCTCAGTCATAACAGCTCTGCTTCCTATACCAGTGTTCTGTGATTGGCCTACAACTATCCCATGGTACCTGGGACAACCACAGCACCCTGTACCATGTGATTGGCTGTGGCTAATCAAGTATATATATACAGCTGTTATGAATAAACCGCTTTCATGACAGTTGAAAGCATTGCTATTACAGTGATCATCATTTTAACAGCAATCAAGGTGTGAAAAAAATACCTGATCACCACCCCCAGAATAGTACAGTGCTACTATAGTGAAACTGAACTACTCTGATGAAAGTATGTAATAAAATAGTTTTAAAAAATTTAAAAATAAAAAGGTTAATAAAATAAAAAATTATTTACCGTATTTGCCAGCGTATAAGACGACTTTTTACCCCTTGAAAATCTTCTCAAAAGTCGGGGGTCGTCTTATATGCCGGTATACGGCATACTAACACTTTTTAGAGGGGCAGCGCGGTGCCGTCGCCCCCCCCCCCTTCCAACGGAAGGGACACTAAGTACAGGGGTGGGCAGGGGCTGTTTCTTACCTGGTTCCGGTCCCACGACGATCCGGTCCAGGAGGCGCGGCTGCGCCTTCAGTCCGGCCACTGGATGTTCGCGCGGCTGCTCGGCTCCGCCTCCTCACCGGTGATTGGCCGCCAGAACTGTAGCTCAGGAAAGGCACACAGGCGGCCAATCACCGGCGAGGGGGCGGAGCCGAGCGGCCCCGCGAAAATCGAGTGCAGGACCAGCAGGTAAGTGGTCAGTGTAGAGGTGCTGCTGCAACCGCGTATGCTGGCTGCAGAAGCACCATACGAGAACAGGGTCAGCAAGTGTCAGTGAGAGGAATAGTGCCCCATCATTGGTGTCACTGATACCAATGATGGAGCACTATTCCTCCCACTGATACCAATGATGGGGCACTATTCCTCCCACTGACACCAACGATGGGGCACTATTCCCCCCCCCACTGACACCAACGATGGGGCACTATTCCCCCCCCGACACCAATGATGGGGCACTATTCCTCCCCCCACTGACACCAATGATGGGGCACTATTCCACCCCCACTGACACCAATGATGGGGCACTATTCCTCCCACTGACACCAATGATGGGGCATTATTCCACCCCCCACTGACACCAATGATGGGGCACTATTCCACCCTCCACTGACACCAATGATGGGACACTATTCCACCCCCCACTGACACCAATGATGGGACACCATTCCTCCCACTGACACCAATGATGGGGCACTATTCCTCCCACTGACACCAATGATGGGGTACTATTCCTCCCACTGACATCAATGATGGGGCACTATTCCTGCCACTGATACCAATGATGGGGCACTATTCCTCCCACTGACACCAATGAAGGGGCACTATTCCTCCCACTGATACCAATGATGGGGCACTATTCCTGCCACTGATACCAATGATGGGGCACTATTCCTCCCAATGACACCAATGATGGGGCACTATTCCTCCCACTGACACCAATGATGGGGCACTATTCCTCCCACTGACACCAATGATGGAACTATTCCCCCCACTGATACTAATGATGGGGCACTATTCCTGCCACTAATGCCAATGATGGGGCACTATTCCTGCCACTGATACCAATGATGGGGCACTATTCCTCCCACTGATACCAATGATGGGGCACTATTCCTGCCACTGATACCAATGATGGGGCACCTATTCCCCCCACTGATACTAATGATGGGGCACTATTCCTGCCACTGATACTAATGATGGGGCACCTATTCCCCCCACTGATACTAATGATGGGGCACTATTCCTGCCACTGATACTAATGATGGGGCACCTATTCCCCCCACTGATACTAATGATGGGGCACTATTCCTGCCACTGATACTAATGATGGGGCACCTATTCCCCCCACTGATACTAATGATGGGGCACTATTCCTGCCACTAATGCCAATGGTGGGGCACTATTCCTGCCACTAATACCAATGATGGGGCACTATTCCCCCCACTGACACCGATGATGGGGCACTATTCCTCCCACTGACACCAATGATGGGGCACTATTCCTCCCACTGGTGTGCATTGGAAGAGGGGTAGTCTTATACGGCAAGTATAGCCCAAACACTACATTTTAGCAGGAAAAGTAGGGGGTCGTCTTATAAGCCGGCAAATACGGTAACTTTTTTTTAATATATATATTTTTTTTTAAATACCGTCACCAATCAGTGTCCTTGAGCACTTCCACACCAGTGGTATGATGATGCTATACTGCACTGGTGACAGCATAAATTACAACTTCAATAAACTCACCATGCATCTTACTAAATACCTCAGACTGTCTACTTTCCAAAAAGAGGTCATTTGGGTGGTATTTGTACTATCCTGGGATTTTAAGGGACTCAAGAAATTAGATCATCCGTCAGTACATCAGGATTGATCAATTTTCATATATACACTATATTGCCGAAAAGTATTGGGACACCCCTCCAAATCATTGGATTCAGGTGTTCCAATCACCTCCATGACCACAGGTGTATAAAATCAAGCACCTAGGCATGAAGACTGCTTCTACAAACATTTGTGAAAGAATGGGTCGCTCTCAGGAGCTCAGTGAATTCAAGCGTTGTGCCGTGATAGGTTGCCACCTGTGCAATAAGTCCATCTGTGAAATCTCCTTGATGCTAAATATTCCATGGTCAACTGTTAGTGATATTAAAACAAAGTGGGAACTACAGTAACTCAGTCACGAAGTGGTAGGCCATTTGGTAAGCCAAATGACAGAGAGGGTGTGATAATTGTGCTCACAGATATGGTCAATGACAACCATAATTTGGATCATACTCTGCAAATATCATTCTCTCCGCCTCCTTTTCTTTGAATGGAATGTGGTCTGTGTGTGTGCTGAGTTCAGGAGTGCACAGGGCACAGCTGGATACGCTTCATGGTTGTAAACCCAATTAGCTGGTTCCAGGATGTCTGTCAGGCTCTTGCCTTGGCCTGGTCGTAAAGCTATAAACCAGTCAGTCACTGAACATGAAAGCATTCCAGAGTGGCAATAAAACAGACATCCCACGTGAAACCACTTTTTCATACAATTTCATAAATCCCGGCAGGAACAAGGTACAATAAAACAAAGCATATATTCAGATAGGTCAGTTTAATACGAGTCACCTGATACCTTACACCCCTAGATAACGTCTACCAGAGAGTAGAAAGCAATATCTTGTTATCCGTCACAGCCAGATATGTCATATTTGGTGTCTGGACGTTCAGAATATTCAGAATATTAACGTTCAGAATATTCAGAATATTAACCTGCCAGTGGCTAGGCTGCTGCATGCACCTATGGAAGGTTGCAAGGGATTTGGGTCACAGTCTGGGTCTCTGCCTAACCCCCCTCCCCAAATGAGGCGATTGGCCCTTTGCACCCCCTGCTGGGACACTAGAAAAGCTGTCATGCCTGGGGAGAGAGACATGAAGAGATTCTCCCTTTTAACATCAGGAACCAACTTTGGGAGAAAAGGCACCGTTTTGTTCAGGACACTTGGACTCTGCTTAAACCAGGACTTCTGCAAGTATTCTACCTTCTTAAACTTCTTTCTTTTTTCTTTCTGTTGTGTTATTGCTCTCTTTAGGTATATATATATATTGGTTACAACTTTTCTGTAAATATTTTTATTTCACCATTTTGACATTTTTAGTAATAAATCCTATTTTCTGAAAAGTGTTGAACTGTTTCTAAAGCTCTTTAATGCAAACTAATAATCCCTGTCTCTGAACAGTGCTACTGTGTGTTTTAAAACCTCTGGATACATCTGTCTGCGGTGACAGTGTGTACACAGATGCTTATTCAAACATCATAGTGTTACTGCTAAGATTTGGGAGTTTCCTCCTTCTCTGTAAAAAGGTGGTGGTGGCAGTGTGAACAGTTAATTGCATAATTAACCTGGCCCAGTAACAATCGCTCTCAGACTGTTGGCACCTAGATTGGGGTCCAGTGAGCTGGAAAATGTTTGTTCAGGGTGCAGCTGACAGTGGCATTGTTACACAAGTGGCAGCGCAGTTTTAGATTGGCTAGTCCTTCGGTCATAAGTTGGTGAGAAGGACTGGGGTCTGACGCCGCGCCCGTCACAGCCCCTTCCTGTTCCAACATGACTACGCACCAATGCACAAAGCAAGGTCCATAAAGACATGGATGAGAGAGTTTGGGGTAGAGGGTCCTGACCTCAACTCGATAGAACACCTTTGGGATGAATTTGAGTGTAGACTGCAAGCCAGGCCTTCTCATCCGACATCAGTGCCTGACCTCACAAATGTGCTTCTGGAAGAATGGTGAAACATTCCCATAGACACACTCCTAAACCTTGTGGACAGCCTTCCCAGAAGAGTTGGAGGTGTTATAGCTGAAAGGGTGGCACAACTCAATATTGAACCCTACGGACTAAGGGCTCGTTCACACTTGACTGTTTTACCAACGCTTGCCAAACGCCCCTATAGCGTTTGGCAAGCGTTGGTCCGGCGTTTGAGGAGCGTTTTTTAATGCTCAGCAAACGCTCCGCAAACGCTGCATGCGCGGTTTGCGGAGCCCCACAAACGCCTATAATGAAGTTTGAATGGTGTTACCACTCCGCAAACGCCCTGCAACCGCGTCGCAACCGCACCGCAAACGCCGGCTGGGCGCTTGTGGAGTGGCACCATAGACTAAAATAGTAGGCTTCAACGCCTCCTGACTCGACCAGAGACATCCGTTTTTCCACGACGCAATGCTAACGCTCCTGTTAGAACAGCACCATGTGCTGCAATGTGCAGAATTGTCCGAGGTGTTTGGGAAGCGGTAAAAACGCTACCCAAACGCCTCTCTGTCACCTGCACACAAGGCTAGTGTGAACGTAGCCTTTGACTGGGATGCCATTAAAGTTCAGGTGCTTGTAAAGGCAGGCGTCCTAATACTTTTGGCAATATAGTGTATATATACCATAGCTTGCATAAGCCCTACCTTTCACACAAACAATTTATATACACTTATTGGGATTTTTTTTTGTTTACCAAAGACACGTAGCAGAATACATTTTGGCCTAAATTTATGAAGAAATTAGATTTTTTTATGGGATATGTCTTGTAACAGAAAGTAGAAAATTTCATTTTTTTTTTTTAAAGATTTTTGGTCTTTTTTTGTTTATATAATAAAAAATAAAAATAAAGTGGTAAACAAACACCACAAAAAGAAATCTCTTTTTGTGTAAAACAAATTATACAAATTATACAAATTTCATTAGCTTAGTGTTGTATGACTGTGCACTTGCCAGTTAATGTAGTGCAGTGCCAAATAGCAAAAAATGGCCTGATCATAAAGGGGGTAAAACCTTTCGCCACTTAATTGGTTAAATGCTATCAAAACATATCTATATAAACCACCTTTTGTTTATGATTTTTATATAGTGGACATTGATGCATTAATTGGATACACGACTTTCCACTTCAGTGTTCTTTCATGTATTGCTTATGATAATAACCTCTTCAGTATTACAGTAGCTGCAATGTTATAATCAGTACTAATTGTACATACCCTACTACAGAGATCTACAGAAGTGCAGAGGTGTGTTTTTCACTAGTCCTTGAAGAAGGAAGTTTAAGTAGTGCAAATTACTTAACAACGGAGTTTAAATTGTGATTATGGACAAGAACGTCTGAATAATTTGTGCTCCAGGTATAAAGAGTTCATACTGGGATTATGAGTAAATCCAGCCATCATCGTCAGCTGTTTATATTAAAATGTGGCACTTGTGGTGAAACAATGAAGTAGAGTAAAAATCCATCCATTATGTGTAGGTGGGAAAGCTAGAAATCTTAAAGACTGTTCTAATGGACTAGCTCTTTATTAGTTTCAAAGGAGTCCCCCTATATTCTATAATTGCTATATGAGACAAACTTAAAATATGCTTTTTTCCTGAGCAGTTGGAAGCTCCTTCACCCTGACTTTTCTTTTTCCACATTATCACTGGTTTCTTCCTTTATTGGTTCTCTGCTGCATTTCTCTGGCCTTTTCCTCATCACTCCCCTTCTTTTGGTTTCTCTCTGGAGTGAACAGCATATTCTTTGTTTGATTTATGGGTATTGGGGCAATGGGTGTCATGGTACAAGTGGATATGCAACTAGTGGCAGTTAAAGTAGAACTTTACTGCCTGCTAGTTTTGGGTGAGGGGCAGGGGCGGACTGACAACTCATGGGGCCCCCGGGCAATAGGGGATCATGGGGCCCCTGTGTCCTTGCCCAAACTCACAAAAGCCTATGGAAAGGTACCAGGGGCATCTCATGGGGCCCCCTACTGACCCTGGGCGCTCGGGCAGTGCTCGAGTTTCCAAATGGTCAGTCCGCCCCTGGTGAGGGGTTCTTATCATAATGTTCAATTATGCTGTACATGCTTGCACATTATTGTAAAATATTTTAAAATTAACTACAAGTCTGCTGTCTTCCAATGTTTACAAGTCCACACTTGTTGCTGAATTTGTGTTGCCTCGTTCATCTTCATCAACACTTTTTTCTGGTTCTACATTCTTCCTCTTCAGCCATAAGGTGACCACAGATGATTTAACTTCAGAGCATGCTGGACTCTATTTGAGGCATCTTAGAGTTGCAGGCAATGAGCCAGGAGTGTACACTGCACTATGCGTGTGCTATGGGCTGACCCATTCAGGGCAAAGTGTGTGCATGTAACCTATCCCCAGACATATTTGTATACCCTGCCACCCATCTGATTAGTGTCTAAAGCCTGGTGTCAACTGGAGTTGGAGTTTAGACAGGAGAATTATATCATGTGGCAGTCCAGGTAACTGGCAACATTGGCATATAAGAAAGGTGAATTCACACCCCTACCCAGAAGCCAAGCTTTGTTAACAAGGGGTCCAGCAGTGTGGGGAGTGAAAAGAGAGCATGTTCCCATATATATAGATGCCTGAGGTGTGACATCTGTGCTGACACTATCACTTTGCCCTGAATGAGTAATGTTACAGTATGTCTTATAGGGTGCACTTCAGTCAAGCATAAAAATCAAAGGTATTGTACACTTTCAAATGTTTTTGTTGTTTTAACTAGGTATTAGTGTAGTTATATTCTCTGTGTTGTCTGTTTGCCTTACCTTGTAATAATAGTTTGTGGTGTTATGGCTGATGGATTCCATATGTCGTTGTATTCATTCAAAATTCATGTAATTCTCCTAGATTGTAAGCTCGAAAGAGCAGGGCCCTCAATCCCCTCATGTTTTGCATTGTATTGGTATTGTTCTGTCACATGTTCTGTCCCCCTTTGTAATGTACAGCGCTGAGCGAACTATTGGTGCTTTATAAATACTATATAATAATAATAATAATAATGTATTCATCAAATTCTTATTATACTGTGGGGTTGATTTACTAAAGGTAAATACTGTATACTGTGAGTGCACCGCAAGTACAGTTGCTTTAGATCCGAGGGGAAGCTCTGAAATGAGGTGAAGCTCTGCTGAATTATTTCATCCAATGCAGTGCACAGCCTATTTGCCTTTATTTATTTATTTCAGGTACTTATATAGCGCCGTCAATTTACGCAGCGCTTTACATATATATTGTACATTCACATCAGTCCCTAACCCTCAAGGAGCGTACAATCTAAGGTCCCTTACTCACATCCATACATATACATATTAGGGCCAATTTACACAGGAGCCAATTCACCTACCAGCATGTCTTTGGAGAGTGGGAGGAAACCGGAGTATCCGGAGGAAACCCACACAGGTACAAGGAGAACATGCAAACTCCAGGCAGGTGGTGCCGTGGTTAGGATTTGAACCAGCGACCCTTGTACTGCCAGGCGGAAGTGCTAACTATTTAGCCACTGTGCTGCCCATGCCTTTAGTAAATCAACCCCCATATGTTTCTCCCACATCACTTCCTGACCCACCTTGTTTTACTGGTTCTTCTATCTACCACCTCTCTCTACTTGACTCTGCATCTCTGATTAATTTGGTCTCTAATATGAAATCTTTCACCTGCATACTTGATCCTACTCCCACCCATTTATTGAAATCATGTTTTGGTTCTCTAGGCCTCATTATTCTCAATATCATTAATGACTCCCTTTGTAATGGAACACGGCGTTCGACCCCTGCCCTTCTCACTAATTTGTGACCGAAGGACCAGCCTATCTCGCACCACGCTGTCACTTGCGTAACTTTGCACAAATATTTTCCAGCTCATGGGACCACAATCTATGTGCCAGCAGCCTGAGAGCGATTGTTACTGGGTTAGGTTAATTACGCAATTAACCCTTTACACTACCACCACCAGCTTTTTACAGCGAAGGAGGAAACTCACAAATCCTAGCAATAACACTATGATATTAGCATAAGTGTCCGTAATATACACTATCACCACAGACAGGTATGTTCAGAGGATTATTACATACAGTAGCACTCTTCAAGAGACAGGGATTCTTTAGTTTGCATTAAAAGCTTTAGAGACAGCTTGAACACTTTTCAAAATAGGATTTATTACTAAAAAGGTCAAAATATTTACAGAAAAAGATGTTACAAAGACATAAAGAGAACAATAAAGTAACAGAGAAATAAAAAAAAGGAGTTCAGAAGGCAGAATACTTGCAATGTCCTTGGTGTAAGCAGAGTCCAATTGTCCGAGCAAAAAGGTTTCCTTCGCTCTCAAGTCCGTTTGCTGTTTCTTGATTGATGTTAAATGAGAGCTCTCTTCTCCAGGCCTGTCAGTCTTTTTCTATGATATTAGAGGGGTGTCGCCTGAGAACAAATGACCAGTTTGGGGATGAGTGCTAGGCGGTAACCAAGGTTATGACCAAGTCCATACTAATATTAATAACTTCCAGTATGTCCAGATGGTATTCTAGCAACTGGTAGATTAATATTCAGAATTATATTTCAAACCCAGGGATACCAAACACAGTGTACCCTTGTCACCCAGGAGGGAAGATATTGCTTTCTTCTCTCTCCTAGGTGCTAATATAGTCATATATGGCCTTGTTTGACTATCATTAAAATAATTTATCCAAATATATACCTAATATTAATGTGCCCAGTTCTTGCTGAACTTTATGAATTGTATGTGAAATGGATACATGTGGAATGGACATGTTATGGCATGCTCTCCATCCTAGAGCCCTAATGGCCTAACAGGTCATGGCTGACTGAGTTATTGTTTTATGATCGGGCAGAAGAAAGTGGTTTTCAAAGCAGACCTCCTGCACTAGACTAATTAGCGGTTTACAGCTCTGGAGCTCATCTATCTGTGTTTTATTTAAGATAAGAGGCCCTTTTCAATTCTATTCAACTTACAGCTACAAATTCCATTTCAAGAGGGAGGGGGATGGAGAGAACAGACAAAATGGCTGAGGCCTAACTAGATGGCTGTCATGTACAGCGTCCTGTCTCTATTGCGCACAATCGTCACAGTAAAACATGGCACCTGCCCCGGTCCATAACTGGCTTATGAAGCAAGGACTACATGAACTGGGCAACGCATGTCAGTAATAAAGGAAAAAAAAAAAAAAAAGGGGGGGGGTTCAATAATCAACTCGCCAGCCAGCTTGCCAACAATCAAATTAACCTGTCTAACAGTATGCGTTAAAAACAGGGGTTTAGTTAGCACACATTTGCAAATACATATGTAAGCCACAGAGCCACATCACGGCACCCTGATATTCTGTGGTCCTAACTCTACAAATTTGAGTACCCATAGTAGAGTCACATGCATTTAAAGGATAGACCAAAGGCAGGTGCACATAAAGGGAGCCCACCCCTCTTAAAGGTACAGGAGTGCAAGGGCACCCAGCATGTAGCACAATGGCAGCCAGGGTGCCCAATGCACTCACTCATCTTAAAAACAACAGTAAAGTAAAACATGGCACCTGCCCCGGTCCATAACTGGCTTATGAAGCAAGGACTACATGAACCAGGTAACGCATGTCAGTAATAAAGGAAAAATAAAAAAAAGGGGGGTTCAAAAATCAGTTCGCCAGCCAGCTTGCCAACAACCAAATTAACCTGTCTAACAGTATGCGTTAAAAACAGGGGTTTAGTTAGGACACATTGATGTGGCTCTGTGGCTTACGTATGTATTTGCAAATGTGTGCTAACTAAACCCCTGTTTTTAACGCATACTGTTAGACAGGTTCATTTGGTTGTTGGCAAGCTGGCTGGCAAGTTGATTTTTGAACCCCCCTTTTTTTTATTTTTCCTTTATTACTGGCACAATCGTCACACCCTTATCACCCATTTTCTACTCACAATCCTCAAAACTGCTACCATTGTGGTGGTGGAGCACAAAGGATCTGCATGGAGCAATTTATTTGGCACCAGAAGATTATGTACCATTGTTTTTGATTTACAACCTGGTGTGGGACTTTCGTTCTTGTTTTGTTCTTGACTTTGGACTTCATTTATATCACTTTTAGGTTTTTTTATGTTTCTATCGCAGTTGGAATATTGCTCACCTATTATGTATGTTCAGCGCCATACCTTATTTTATTATATGGTCATAAGTGATTTTTCAGTCCAAGGGGCAGCTAACATTTTTTGTATGATTTTTTATATTTTTATTTTTGTTGGCACACTAAATGGGTGAGTAGTTATGTATATTTTATTGCATAGAAGATACACTGTTTGGGTAAGGCAGTATAAATCACGTTTTTGCAGGTAAAGAGAAGGCGATTAGTTTTTCACTAAATATTCAATGCATGTATTGCCATCCACTCAGTCTTACATCACAAAATTGTTAATTTAATATAAAAGTATCTTGCAGCTGCAGCCATGGGCGCTTTTTGTCTTCCTATATTGTAAGCTCGAAAGAGCAGGGCCCTCAATCCCCTCATGTTTTGCATTGTATTGGTATTGTTCTGTCACATGTTCTGTCCCCCTTTGTAATGTACAGCGCTGAGCGAACTATTGGCGCTTTATAAATACTGTATAATAATGAATGCTCTGGCTGCTTTTGTCTATGTCAGATCTAACTACTGTGCAGCTCTCACCTTCAACAGCACTAGACTGAGATCCAGGAATCGTAGGATATGTAGTTTTTTCATAGAGAGTGTCAGTTCCTAAACTACAGACAGATGTCATGTATTAATCTGTGCAGTGCAACGCCGAATGCTTCAGGTTTGAACAGAAACTTCTGACACAGGAATGTGAAGCTTTACTCTAGTATACACTGTGCATACAGGGCAACAAAGGCCACCATGAAACCATGAAACTACATGATCAATGTATATCTTATGCAGGTGAAAAACACAAGGTGCAAGTAGGAAAGTTTATAATGCCTTTAAACCTTAAACACAATTCTGGGAATACAGCATTGACACTTGAGTCACAACCAGGGGTGGACCGACTATTTAGAAACTTAGGCACTGCCTGCGGGCCCGGGGTCATTAGGGGGCCCCTTGAGATGCCCCTGGTACCTTTTTCATAGGCTTTTTTGAGTTTGGACAAGGACACAGGGGCCCCATGATCCTCTATTGCCCGGGAGCCCCATGAGTTGTCAGTCCATCTCTGGTCACAACAGTGGATTCATCAAAATGCACCTTAAGAAACAAAGTACACAGCAGTGTGACCAGCTGAGCAAATTTGCTATTTATATTTCTTCTTATTATCCTTTATTATATCTTTATTGATGATTGTCTCCAGCATGAGCATCTGCTTTTACTGTGCAGCTGCCAAGTACTATAGGCAAAAGGCTAAATTTAACCAACACAGAGGTAAGCTTTTGACGGTTCTGCCCTATTCTGCTTTACAGAGAAGGGCCTAGTATACCACCTATTGTAAAATTTGCCATTTTGTGCTTTATAGTTTATTACTACTGCAACAAAATTTAATGTTTTAAAATAATTCTTTATTATCACTATTACAAGATGCCAAGATTATAAATCATTCACACATACTAATGAGGGTGTGTGCATTTCGGCACAAAAATGGTAAGCTCCGTTGAAATGTATAGTTTCATTTTGTGTTTTTATTCTTACTGCAAGTAGTGCCAGATTTGTGCATAAAAGTTAGCATATGTTACCATTTGAGAAAGGAGGTAGATCAGTTGCTGCTGGCAGCAGCTGTTTCACGCTATCAGTATGTTTGTTAAAGCAGAGGAATCTTATCACTTGAGTTTCTCCTGGGCTATACAATTGTGCTAATTGGAGTTCACATCCCTCCACTAAATCACACAAAACAGATACAAACAAAAATAGATCACAAAAATTAAACACAAGCAGTTGTCATAATACTGATTCACAGAAATTCAAGTGCAACTTTTATAGAAATTCCAAATTTACAATTAAATAATGATCTATAATCATTACTAATATTGAACCATTAGCATTCGTAGATACACCATGTTTTATTATAAAAATAAGCCCCAGTTTATTCCTTCTTCACTGCAAATACCCAATGATTTTCAAGGGAACTTTAAAAAAAAATCCTTCGACTTGACTGGTTGTTTGAAAGCTAAGATAACAAAATTCAATTAATAAATCATCCCTTATATGAAAGTGTATTCACTAGACACAACTGCAGATCAGGAGTGTAGTTACCATAAGGCAAACAAGGCGTTTGCCTAGGGCGGCACTTTTCAGGGGGGCGGCGTGTCGCCACCGCTTCCCCACTTCCCACAGAAGTGACACTTAGGACAGGGGCTTTTATGTATCTTACCTGTGTCCCACTTCGATCCAGTCCATGAAGGCGCTGCTGGAGGAGGGGTAGAGAGGGTGTCTGGTGTCCTTTCCCGGATGGATGATCATGCATCACAGATGCCAACCTGATGTGGACAGGAATTTTCCTTCTGGGTGACAAGCCAACCCGCCCCTCTCTTATCTGGTCACACCCCAGGATCACTGACAGCCTGCCCCTCCCTCCGCAAGCTCCACCTCCTCACTTGTGATTGGCCGCCAAATCTTTAGCCCAGGGAAAGCACACAGGCAGAGAGGAGGAGCCAAGCGGCAGCATGAGGAAGCTGATTGGAGTGAGGGAGTGGCCAGAGCCAGTGAAGAGGAGGAGAGCGACTGGAAAAGGAAGACAGCTGATCGGTAAGGTAAGTGTCTGTGCCGTGCGTCTGGGATCTGGGGAGAGCAGATGGTGCTCCTGCAGTCAGGTATGCTGCCTGTGGATGGGAGAGAGAGGAAGCCTGGGCTGGGGGAGGGGTCAGCAATGTAAGCATCATTGGTGTCAGTGGGAGTAATAGTGCCTCATCATTAGTGTCAGTGTGGGAGGAATAGTGCCCCACCATTGGTGTCACTGACACCATGATAAGGCACTATTCTTCCCACTGACACCAATGATGGGATACTATTCTTCCCACTGACACCAATGATGGGATACTATTCCTCCCACTGACATCAATGATGAGCCACTATTCCTCCCACTGACACCAACGATGGGGAACTATAACTCCCACTAATGCCAATGTTGGGGCACTATTCCTCCCACTGACACCAATGATTGGGCACTATTCCTCCCACTGACACAAATGATGGGGCACTATTTTTCCCACTGACACCAATGATGGGACACTATTGCACCAACTGACACCAATGATGGGGCACTATTTCTCCCACTGACACCAATAATGAGGCACTATTCCTCCCACTGACAGAAATGATCGAGCACTATTCCTCCCACTGACACCAATGATGGGGCACTATTCCTCCCACTGACACCAGTGATGTGGCACTATTCCTCCCACTGACACCAGTGATGGGGCACTATTCCTCCCACTGACACCAGTGATGGGGCACTATTCCTCCCACTGACCTCAGTGATGGGGCACTATTCCTCACAGGACTCCCATCTCTACACTCCCCCCTGGCAAGCACACTAGCGTGGCTTAGCATCGCGCATGGACATTGAAGTTCCCACTGTGCGCGCACATCAGTTCCCACATGCAGAGGATGGATGACATCTCCTGGATGACAGCAGAGTGGCACAAACCCACGTTGGCTTGGCACGCCCCCTCACGAGTAGCATCCAATCGTAAATCAGGGAAGGCACCACACAACTTCAGCATTGCCAGTAATGTTGAGGCACGGAGCAGCCAATTGTGGGAGAGCTAAAAGAGTTAAAAGATGTAGGGGGAGCGATCTGTTACTGGAATGCTGGACAATGCTGAGATATACGTAATATGTCAGTCAGAGCAGTGGGGGGGGGGGGGGGCAACACCAATTTTTGTCATGTGTCAGGTTTTAACACTGCTAGAAAGTGGAGAGGATTTCTCAATGTTGGATCCACACTTCTTTGCAAGACTGGGCACAGATGACTTGTGATGCTTTACTGTACCAGGTAAACTGTTTCATTATTTTTTTTATTTCCGATTTATAACCACTTTAACCACTAGCCTACAGGGCACTTATACCCCCTTCCTGCCCAGGCCAATTTCCAGCTTTCAGTGCTGTCACACTTTGAATGACAATTGCGCAGTCATGCAACACTGTACCCATGTTAAATTTTTATCATTTTTTTGTGACAGAGCTTTATTTTGGTGGTATTTAATCACCTTATTTTTTCTTAAACAAACCAAAATGAACTGAAAATTTTGAAAAAAAAAATTTTTTTTCTTAGTTTTTGTTATAAAATTTTGTAAATAAGTGATTTTTCTCCTTCACTGATGTGCGCTAATGAGGCTGCAGTGATGGGCACTGATAGGTGGCACTGATGGGCATTGATGAGGAGGCACTGGTAGGTGGCACTGATGGGCATTGACAGGCATCACTGATGGGCACTGAAAGGCAGCACTGATAAATGGCACTGTTAGCCAGCACTGACTGGCACTGTTAGGTGGCACTGAGTGGCACTGTTAGGCGGCACTGACTGGCACTGTTAGACGGCACTGGCTGGCACTGATATGTGGCACTGATGCACACTGATAGGCGGCACTGACTGGCACTGACTGGCACTGATAGGTGGCACTGATTGGCAGCACTGATAGGTGGCACTGATTGGCATTGATAGGTGGCACTGACTGGCACTGATAAATGACACTGAAAGGCAGCTCAGATGGGCACTGATATGTGGCATTGATGTTCACTGGTATGCACTGATATGTGGCATTGATGTGGCACTGATAGGCACTGGCACGTGGCACTGACAGCTGGCACTGATGGACTTTGACAGGTGGCACTGCTGGGGCTACACTGATCATCAGGGCACACTGATCATCAGTGCCCTGATGATCAGTTTACATGTCCCCTCCGCGGAAAGCCGATTACCGGCTCTCCTCTCCTCTCGAGCTGTCAGCGTGACAGCTCGAGAGGAGAGAAATGCCGGTCACTGGCATTTCCGTGTTTACATGTGATCAGCTGTGATTGGACACAGCTAATCACATGACCGAGCCGACATCATCGGCTCTTTCCGTGATCGGTGATCCGCTGTGTCCGAGGGACACAGCGCACCGCTGATCACTGCGCTGCGCACTCCCTGAGCCGCGCATGCGCGGTGAGAATGGGAGGACGTCATATGATGTCCTCTCAGAACGAGAGAACCACCTTGCGCTCGTCATTGGACTATATGGTGGGCGGTAGGTGGTTAATTAGATAGACAATCAGAGGTTGTCATACATGTAGCACCTCCCTAGGTAGATGATTAATTATATTAGATAGGTAAATTCAGTTGTCATTCTGTAGGCAGAGCAGCTGTAATTATTGCTAGGTAAAAGTATAGTAAGCTCGCTGTACCGAGTGAGCTGTGGTCATTTAGTAAGGTCCACTCTGTGTGCTCAGTACTGCTAGTACCCTCCCAAGCAGTTGCTGTCATAGGCCTCACTTCGGCAACCTGAATTAATTACTGAGACCCGGGTTCTGCTACACTGACTGAGGGTCTGTCTCCTGGAGATCTGGTCTGGTATCACAGAGGAAGGCATCCAGTTGCTCTTGGGCCTTGTGACTACAAACATCCCTCAGGATTTTAGAGACTATGTGCTGTTTAATCCCCTCTGGTATTAGGAAGTCAGCTGCGTGTCTAGCAAAGGGAATACCTTTGAGCTTTGTACATCTGTCCACTACTACTTAAAGGGACACTGCTTGAGAGCTCTAAAGAAGTTACTACTTGATGCTCCTGCTTTAAGATGAAGTCCACTGTTTGATTCAAACATGGACTCAGCTATAGCTTGTTCTGAGGATTAGACAAAGACCTCACTGTACACAGTTCCTAATCTGGAGTATCCCACTCACCTTCCTCATCTCTATCCCCATTCTTCAAAAAACAACACAAACAACACCCTAGACTGATTATTGGAGAAACAAGTGTATGAGCCTATGTGCCTGCTTGTGGGACAAGGCATTTGGGGACGACCTGGACAGTATTCCAGTGGCTCCTACGGGAGTAGCATGCCTGGACACTAATCGCTTGAAGACAATGTAATAAATTTAGATATACCCACTGTCTCGTTATAAATGGCATTGTGGGTTATGCATGCACCTTAAAACATTGTCTGGGAAACTCAATAAAGAATTGATGTCACTTTTCTGGCAGTGCTAGAAGAAGCCACAGAAGATTTGTCACCCCAGGCTGCTATGAGCCTGATGTTAAAGCTTCAAGCAATATATTGAAAACATGGATATGCTCACTTCTGCTGTGCGCAAAGTCCTCAGCATTGTTGCACTTCCTTCTCCTCTTTCATGTTATACCCCTTTGGGTACAAAGAGACCTGCTAAATCAAAAAAGACATTCCCCATTCTCAAACAGATAGAAATGGCAATTTGTGATGAGTGGGTCAATCCAAAACCTAATTCAGGCAAGCATTTGCAACAGTTTTGGTAACAACACCAACACAAGCAACACATTCAGATATTCTTACTACTGAAACTTTAAGAACTTGTAACTATGGCAATGACAGATTCTTAAAGAACTACTAGCAGTTCAGAGACTAGGTTTGGCCTGCATAAAACCTGTAACATCATCTGTGCAAATATTGCTCAAGATTATTTTTTCCTATACAGTGTAACAACAGCAGAAACCAATTGCTTGTCTTGTACATACAGGGCCACCTGATGGTCCTCCTGGATGGTGCACTGCACACAGCCTCACTGCTTTCTTGGCAGCTTCTTCAAAAAGGAAATTATCATCACATTGTAGACATAATAAAAACATTGTGAATAAGGCTGTTTACATTCTTGAGTTGTAGCAGTGTGAGGGTTTTTTCCTTTGCATGTATACCGGTCTCCCCATCTCCAAGGAGTTTACTCTGCAATGTCTCTTTGTGATCTGAATGAGATGCCTAATGAATACTGTCTTTAGGAGAACTCATTGCATCTAAACAAATGAATTTGAAGGCAAGCTTTTTTCTCTTTTGTAACTTTCCCTTAGAGAGTGGTGCTTGATGTTCTGAATTTTTAACCTGAATCAATTGTATATTATTATTTGCCCACAGCAGATCTGTCAACTGCTGTTGAACCTCTCCCATCAATATATCTATAAGCATGTTAATATTATGATAAACAGCTAATATTAGATGTAAACAGATTAAGTGAAAGTGGCACTAAGATTATTAAGTGGGAATTACATTTTAAAGATACAAGATTCAGATTCATAATATACTATAACAACTATAATATACATGATGGAGCCAAACATTGTGGACACCTGACCAACCCATCACAGGAATGTTAACATCCCATTGCATAACCATGGGCATTAATAGGGACTGGACCACCCTTTGCAATTCTAGCATGAAACCACTTTTCTAGCTGTCCACAAGTCTTTGGAGTGTTTGTGGGAATTTGTGCCTATTCAGCCAAAACAGCATTTGTGAGGTCGGGTACGGATGTTGGATGAGAAGACCTAGCTTGCAATCAGCATTCTAATTCATCCAAAAGGAGTCCTTTAGGAGCTACTTTGGCGCTCTGTGCAGGCCACTTGAGCTCCACCACACCCAGCTCATCAAACCATGTCTTTATGGAGTTGCCTTTATGCATTGCGGCACAGTCTTGCTTGAACAAAAAAGGGCCTTCTCCAAACTGTTTCCTCAAGGTTGGAATTGCACAATTGTTTAAAATGTCTTTGTCTGCTATAGCATTAAAAGTACCCTTCACTGAAAACACTTGAACTCTGTATTTTGTAGGGGTGCCCACATACTCTTGAGTATAAAGGTTGGCCTTATCATTAACAATTTATAGCTACCCTGTCACTGAAAAACCCAATTACATTAATGCATGTAATTACAGTAATTGTTTCTCTAACTGAGCCTGTACTAAAAATATATATTTTGAGACCGTTCTCAGTCCGTAACTGGGAATTCACATTTGCTCCCCTAATAATGGATCTGGTGGAAGAAACTGAATGTAGCTTTTTCAGCCAAGTTGACTGTGCCTCATGTTCTTCATGTACAGTATGTCTATAAAAATGCAGTAGAGGGTACAGTGCTTCTGCAATTCACTCTTTATTGCCTGGAGGCATGAGCTCTACCTGTCATAGATGTGTTGGGGTAAAAAGAGATCTTTCCACCAGGGAAATGCTAGCAGTGCAGAAGAGCAAACAGGCTTTGAAACTTTCTCCTGCTTTCACAAATAAAAAGAGGATCCATTTCAAGTTGCTTATTAAATCAGGTAAATTAGGTAACTAAATTAACCTAATTTAATTAAGTAAATTAAATTAGGCAAACTTTAATGACTTCTTAAACTTTATACACTTCTCTCACTAATCACAGCCTCAAGGTATTCTTCTGGCTAGTAATGAAAACAAATAGCATTTTTGTTATACTCACTATGGAACCTAAGGGGTTAATCCTCCACATTGTGTAAAAAGACTGTTTGATTCCGACTTCTCTGATCCTCCCCTTCTTCCAGTGTCCACCTGTTATCTCCTGATAAGACATATTGTGTGGAGTCACTCTGCACATGCTCTGTTTTGTGTGTATTGCTAGAGGGCTTTTTTTCTTGGGAGAGTGCATGTGATCAGCACAGGGCAAAGCAGCACTGTCCAGACAGAGGGTCAAGGGTTATGCTGACTCTTAGGACAGTCAGAGCAAAATGAAAACCCCTTCTACAAGCTTTAACCAGTGCCCTACTGGACACTGATAGAAGTCACAAGACTGCTCTAATTGCTGATGAGAAAAGGTATTTAGCAGTTTATATTTACTAAAATAATTGCACTTCCGTGTTCTGTGTACTGTGGGAGACCAGATATAGTGAATGCAGGGCCCTGGGTTTAGCAACACTTTAATAGGAAGAGAGGATTTTAAAAAAGACAATTTTCATACTTGAAGAAGATATTCAAATGAAACTGTTCCTAATGTTTTCCCTTTAAACTCTGAGATAGACTTGTTTCTAAGGATCAAAAGTAAAGTGTAACAATCAGCATTTTGATCTTAAGATTGCTAGATGCTATTTTCACTTACCTGTTTACTGCCATTCAATGACTGTCAGTTAATCTTGCAAGTATCCTCTAAAAACAAAGATGGCTGTAAAGTTCATGTGAAAATCACTCAATGGATGTTAAAGCATCAGGCTGGATCAGGGGCGGACTGACAACTCATGGAGTCCCCGGGCAATAGGGGATCATGGGGCCCCTGTGTCCTTGCCCAAACTCAAAAAAGCCTATGAAAAAGGTATCATGGGCATCTCATGGGGCCCCCTACTGACCGAGTTTCCAAATGGTCAGTCCGCCCCTGGGCTGGATATGTTTTAGGACCACTTGTCAGCAGGGACCTCATCAAAAGGGCACGATGACACATGAGACTTTCATATAAAAGGTTTAGCAGATGTAGCACCCTTCCAGTTTGCTAGTTGTTATGTAGATTTAGTTGGCTCCTCTGCAGGCAGAGGAGCAGGGGTTTATTTTGTTAGAAGATGTGCATTGTCTCACAGGTTTCTGACCTGTTACATACCTCATCTTCTGCTTTGGGGGTAGTGCTACACACCAATTACCTATTTAAGGTGCTCCCATATTTGCAAGCGGTGCTTAAAATATAGGTGCAGTTTGGAACAATCAGGCTTGTGGGTTTATGCTGAGATATTATTGCAATCCTTTAACAATCATTCCAAAGCTGCAAAATCTCAGCAATAGAATGTTTATAGAGCCAATAATGAAATCCACAATAGATTTCAGCAAAACTCTAATAGAAGTAACCATGACATTTAAAAAACACAATAGAGATAATGTTAGATAGGTGACAAAAATATTAAATATTGCAGTTTTTTTTACATGTTATTTCACATCCTTCTGTCCTTTAATATCACAAAGTAAACGTTTTGTGAAGACCACAAGTCAGCTTCATTCAATGACTCTTAAAGTGGTTGTAAAGGCTCAGGGTTTTTACCTTCATGCACTCTATGCATGAAGGTAAAGAACCTTCTGTGTTCAGCAGCCCCCCAGCCCCCCCCCCCTAATATTTACCTGTGCCCCATCGCGATCCAGCAATGTGCATTAGAGCCTCTGCTCTCTAGGGACTCTCCGTTCTCACTGAGTGAGACAGCAGCAGGAGTCATTTGTCTGGCTACAGTCAATCACAGCCACTGAGCCAATGAGAAGAGAGAGGGGGCGGGGCTCTGTGTGTGAATGGACACACAGAGCAGTGGATCAGGAGCTAGCCTGCTTGAGTGCCTCCATAACAAGCTGCTTGCTCTGGAGGCACTCAGCAGGGGACCGCACCAGGAGCGCCGAGAAGAGGGATTGGGGCTTCTCTGTGCAAAACTACTGCACAGAGCAGGTAAGTATAACATGTTTGCTAATTTTTTTTTTATTGCCTTTAATATCATTTTAAACGCAAATGATTGACCTTGGCTTGATCTTCTAAAAATAAAAAGAACTGACTATTCCTTTTATGCTAGGCAACTTCAATGAAGTCTTTATCGCTAAACTCAGATGCAAAAATCACCAGTTAATGCAGTTACGTATTCAATAAAAAAAAAGTAAGTCAATTAATTGTAAATTAATCTAATCTATGTGTCTGAATTTGACTTTGATAATGTTTATCCTATTTAACGTGGAACACAAACTGGTGGAGAGAAGGGCAGCACTAGTAGCAAGTCAGATGCGGTGCATGAATGCTGATATGTAACATGCTGACAGGAGACCAGAATGATAAATTCATTAGTTTGCTTTTGATAATTCCCTGTTCAGTCACAGGCTGGGGAAAGGAAGGTGACCTTAATATACTGCTTAGCAGCAGTAGAGAAAGTCAGGTCATCAACCTGGTTGTGCTGTGTGGCAGGACTATGCAAATCTCAGGACTGGGTGGATAGGTAAGATAGCTCACATGGTTGTATTTCAACTGTGTAATTAGCTGTTTTTCTGGAATTCAGGTTTTAAACATGAAGCTCGTACGGATTATTTCATGTGCCAGGTTCGTTTTGCTATCTAGCTAGCAATCTTCATATATAAGTAGTCCTGTTGTCATTACTGTCCTTTTATGAAAATTTCAGCGTCTGCGAGCAAGATGCCAGATTTTATTCCCAAGAATAATGTCATTATTATCATAGACACATTTCTAAAATTATATAGTGGGGGAGTGGAGCCACAGATTTTCAACTGCAATTAATTAAAAAACAAGTAATACAATTAATCTTTCATCTAAAATGAGTCACACTACTCGCTGAATAAAAATACGTTGCCTCATGTCGAGATAGGATTGTAGCTTTCTAGTTTGCATTGAATGTTTTTGCTAAATTAAAAGAAAAACTGGTAAAGTTCCATTTCTCATGGGGATACTGTGTAAAACTACTCCTACACCAAGGAAAACGTGTAAGGGTTAGACTTTATATGCCATGGTGACCATCACTTATATGGGGCTGCCTTGGCCAATACATACATGTCTGAATATTAGAGTTGTCATTGAACGTGAGCCTCATTTAGCAGTGTATGACCAACATACTGTATAGTACTTCCAATGTACACACATAGTACAAAGATACGGAAAACAATAATGTTCTTCATGATGTTATTTCAGTCAAATTCTTCAACCTCCCAGTTTTTATAAATTTCTGCTGGTTTGCAAAGAACCTAATATTTCTTATAGTAGGTTAGAAACATTAGCTAGTTTGCAATTTTAACAGAATAGGTAATTGTCGGAAAACAGTTTCGGCATGGCAAAAAAAAATGCATACACCACAGAATATTAAAAGCTGGGCAAGCATGGACTCTTCACTAAAGTGACTCAGTGTCTCAATCAGTGTAATATATGGCTGTATAGCATAGTCTCTATAAGACTCAATAAAAACTGAACATTGAGCTAAGAATCACTAGTTCAGTACAACAGTTCAAAAACTGCTGCATGGATCATCCTCATAGACATCAGCGTCACAGTGAAGCCCAGGGAAGATCTGGTAACACAAGTAAACAGTTGGAGGGATTCAAGGCCCAAGATCAAAGGGCCCCCTAAAGAAATTGGAGCACTCTGGAAGCAATTGGAGAATGGTTCCACAGAGTAGCTAGGTCTTCTGGTGAAGCAGCATGCTATTAGGCTATTGCCTGGCTTACCCCACCATTCTGATTGAGTTACGCTCACCTAGCTAAAGATTACTTGACAAGCTACCTCTGCTTCATCAGGTTTGACCTCTCTGACCTGCTGAAGGAGGAAAGCTGAGGAATGTATACTATGTGGGTGTTTCCAAGAATCCAGATAGCTGTGGGAGATGGAGTTAAAATAGCCTGCACCCACATTTAATCATAGTATGTAAATAGCCACACCGCTACACAGTTATGCCGCCTTTATATTATGAACAGGGGTGCTACTTTTTTTTTTTAAGCTATACATTTTTATAAACAAATTTGCACAAGTTCATGTAGAATTCTCAACTTTCCCCAAAATCAAGATTAAAAGCGGACCTAGCATCAGATATATTTTTCATGTTAACTACTTGCATGTTACAGTATGTAATGTGTAAAGCAGGGTATGCACATTTAGCTTTTTTTTTTTGAGCCAGTGGATTGAACAAAAAAAAAAGAATACACAGATCTGTGCTGCAGCTATTGGCTGCAAGCGCTGATCAAATGCTGTTTTTTAAGTATGACCATTTGTCAGAAGCTGGTCATTAGACCAGCTTCTGTTGAACAGACAGGGGTATGCACAGACAAAATTTGACCAGTTCCTGCTGAATCGGCTGATTTTTGGTCTGTGTATACCTTGCTTTAGTATACAAGTGCTTATTACCTCTCAGAGAGATCACAGAACTTGCCTGACAAAGTTTTCAGCTGATTTTTTCTCCAGGAGTGCCGTGCCATCATAGTCCAGAAAATTGTTGCTGACCCTGAACAGAATAGAGATGAACAGAGATGCGTAACAGAGATGTCTTCTCAAAAGTAAGCCAATAATGCAATGAGTATGTAAACTTTGGTCAGATTTCAATACATTGTAAATAACTTGCACTGTATTTTAGCATGTATGTGTATGAAAATCAAAATATTATTACATGCTGTTATCAGGCAGGAATACATTCTTGCCAGAACATCCAGTACATAAACAGTAGGTGTGGCTTTTTCTGACTTTTGGAAAGTTTCATAATTATAATGAGTGATGAAGTAAAAAAGAACATGGACCTTGGGGAATAATCAAACTAAGAGCCCCCTCTTCATCCAATTTTTCTAACCCAGAAAAAAATTATAATCTGTAATTTATTTTATTCTTGAGCCAATGTAGTCAAAGAAAATGTATCTAAATTATGTTCTGATGGTTAAATCAATTGAAGGCAATACTTGAACAGCTCAACCAACCGGGAACCAAATGATAAAGTCCAGTGCAACTGGAATCCCAGTTTTATGAAATAAAGCAATATGAAGAAGTCTTTCGGGAGATGCCTGGATCTCAACTCATCTGTGCATGCTTGACATTCAACATCAAGCCAATATTACCTTCCTATGACTGTATTTGTGTGTATATGTGTGTATTTTCCTCTAAATTTTGTATATGGTAATGTTTTCCAATGCCTTATTCAAAGATGAAGAACAGCTTAGTTCCAGGAGTTAACCATGTCATAGGTACATCATGATGACATTAGTAGAATATTTTCTGCAACATTGCCTTAAAGTAATGTCCAATCTGGTATCTCCCAACTCTGAGATTTTATGTCCGCTCGTATATGACAAAAAGTGTCATCTTCCAAATGGAGACACAGACAGATAGAAAAATAGAAAAGGGCAGAATGCAGTTAAAAATCCCCAAACAATCCATAGAATCTTTATTAAACATCCATCAAGACATAAAAGGGGGAATCCAATACAGAGCAAGATTGACACATTTCAGACCCTTTCCTGGGCCTTATTTGTTGCAACTAAGGTTCAGGATGGGGCTGAAACACATCAATCTTCCTTTGTATTGAATTCCCTCTTTCATGTTTTGATGGATGTTTAATAAAGATTCAACAGATTTTTAACTGCATTCTGCCTTGTTGCCAGACTTTTTTTCTATTTTTAGTTGTGGATCTGTGTGTGCAGCGGTGGTCCAGGCGCAAGTATCTTACTTCACCCAACTTTATGTTTATTATTTGGAGTGCAGCACCATTCTTCTTTTGTTTTGAAGAAACCTGACCTGACAGGTGTTCTGACTATTCCCCAAAAATGAGAAAACCAAGTTGGTTGAAGTTAAATTTTAAAGCCCCTCTCAAGGCATAAGAATACATCCTTCCAACACTCCCTGCTGCCCCTAAAGACCCATTCTGGCTTTTTTCCATGAATACTTTTAGATGCTCTTTTATACTCACCTAATTACCTTGTAGGCATTGCTTCCAAAGTGTCTCAATCCCTTCTAATGTTGGTTACATCTTCCCGTTGCCACTGGACAGTTAATAGAAAGTGTCAGTAGAAGACCTTGGACATGGTGTGTCACAAAACAATAGATTTAGGTCAGTTTCTTGGGCTTTTAGACTTTGTTTCTTTTATGTGACCTAGCATTTAGTTAGGTGGTTGGGTGAAGGTCAATGGTGGGGAGAAAAGCTATACATGGAGTTCAGTTTTAACTTGTATCTTGTAATAGTGAATCTATTTTAACATGCTGGAGATAAGAGTAAATCTATCCCCAGATAAAAATGTAAAATAAAAAAAGAACATAAGTGATGGATCACTTAGCCTTTTTCTGATTTCAGTCTTCTATGGTTCTATGCTGAGTCCTTCAGTTTAGTGCCACAGAATTTGCTGCAGCAAAAGCATCATCCATCTTTGCTAGCCTGGTAACAATATCTGCCAGTGAATGCCACTCCTACTGCGTAATACTTTCCTATGTAGAAAACAATTATCTGTAATTAGGCACTATGTAATATTATGATCAGAATTCCTCAATAGTTTCATAGAACTTCATGAACAGCCTACGTCTAATTGTGCATCAGTACATTACATTTATTGTATTTGTGTAGTGAGACAAAATGAGAACCAGCAGTCAATAGCTCACGATGGATAAACACAGCATATGCTATCAATTTTGGTGTCTCACTGGTTTGGAATGAAGAACAGCACTGGGTGGTTTATTGATATTCATTCTATTTCTTTGCTTTTTTGCTGAGTTTATGACATACATAGCAGTACATATTTCTGTAGATGAGTGTTGGTTGTTATAAGTTACAGAACAATGAACCAATGATTCTATGCCAGAATGGTTTCTAGTATGAGCATTGGCCGTAATCTGTGAATTTTTGCACTGTGGGTTTTTTATAGGGTGACTCTTTGTCTAATTTCAATTGAAAAGCAGAGAAAGAATTGCTTCCTGCTGAGACCTATATTTGTCACCTTTTTTTGAGCTAAATACATATCTAGTGGGGTGTCTATTTAGAAAAATTGAACAGAGCGCTAAGCCCTTGCTAAAATATTTTTTGTATAACAATATTGCCAGTTTTAGAGATGTTTTATTGAGGTCACGAAGGAGCTGATAGTAAAAAGATATTGTTTTACCAGCCATGGATCTTAGTCTTACAAAGTATACTCTAAACACATCAACTAAGTACCATCGCCGTGACTTAATTGGCAAAAGCACCACATTTTAAGAAGTGGAACCCTGTTTCTGCAGAAGAGCAGACACGGGTTCCTGTGCAAACAAAACCTGCAAAAAATGTATTTTCATTGAGAAATATGTGGATGGAAGACTATGTGCCATAATGATCTACCACTTTCACATTGAAGAAACATTATTATTTAGGTGTTTTGGCTTAGGTCAGTGTTGCTATTTTCAAGTTTATTGCCAATTGATTATTTGTATTATGTATTATCTGCTTACCAAGCCTGTGAGGCATCTGAGTATGGCTACATGTGTCATCTCCTGGTGGTCTGCCTGCAAATAGTAAAAGAAAACTCAAGTTAAGGCTTGGTTCACATCTGTGCGGGTGATGCCTCTGCGAGGCCAGCACAAATACCTGCAGCCGCACCACCCACACCACCCACACAGAGGAATGCGGGACCTGCGGGAGGGTGGCATTAATTTTAATGGAAATCACAACTATACTGGGAATCTCAGTTCCTGTGCGGGCTGCGATTTCTGAAGAAGTGCAAATTAATGGGTTCTTGTGCCCATGCAAATCGTGACCTGCACAGCCGCACATATGTGAACCTGGCCTAAAGAAGAAGTACAGCCAAAGCTCTTTTGGCTGTACTTCTCCTTTGGATCACAGGTGTGTAGTTCATTCTGCACTCCTGTAACTTGTTTTCATCTGACAGTGGGCTGAAGCCCATTGTCGGCTGATGCCACTCAGTCGGTCCAGGCTAGGGAAAGATTCCGACTTTAAAGTCGGGCTCAACCCCAGAGTCTGGAGTGGCACCTGGCTCAGCCTGTCAGTGATCCACTGAAAGCCTGAGCAAGCCGCTCCCTCCACCTCCACAGACCAGTGCTCCAGTGAGCAATCCCCAGAGTAGTACAATGTTACTATGGTAACATTGTACTACTCTGATAAAAGTATTAAAAAATAAATCAATAAATGTAAAAAAATAAATAAATACATTAAATTAAATATACTGTATTGAAAACAAAAGAAAAAAATGTAAGGTTTTATTTTTTTAACTATATGCCGACCGCCTGCCTGCAGTGTGCACACGAGTATTGGCTCTGGGCAAAGCGATGCAACCTTATGTCGCTTTCTATTTCGAGGTGCGAACGCACCTGTGCCCCCCCGCTACCCCCTCATCAGTCCAGGGAAAGAGAGAACACCGCACTGTGAGTAAAAGCACTACATTTTACAAGCACATGTTATATTAGCACATTTAACCAGTTGAGCACCCCTATTAACCCTTTGATCACCCCGTTACCCACCCAGTGCCATCAGTATAGAGTAGTATATTTAATTTTTCTCTGATCACTGTATTACTGCCACAAGTGACGTCAGATAATGTCAGGGTCTGTAAGCTCCCCTCCCAGTCAGGGTCAGCTAGCGTTAGATTGCCCACACAATCGCACTCACACTATAGGCCGCTGATAACCACCATTACTAGTATAGTGTTTGTACAGATCAATATATTGAATACCAACAGAACTATACTAGTGCCTCCTTAGTATAGTGTCCCCAAAAACTCAGTGTTAGTAGGATCAGCCCCATTCGATGCCAGTACTAGCGTTTAGCCCCTTTAGCTGTTTTTCATGGAAGATTTGTATCAACTGATTGTGGGCCAAAGCAATTTATACACACAACAATACATTGCCGGCCACCTAAATTCAGCTCTTGCCAGACAATTCGCATGGAAGCCTATCACGGTTTCTGAATTTAAAACATTTTTAGGCCTAACCCTCAACATGGGCATTACAAAAAAGAATGAATTGCGGTCATATTGGTCCTCAGACCCGATTCATCATATGCTCATGTTCTCGTTCTCTTCTGTTACATATATGCCCAACAAGGACTAGCAACATATTGGTACTTCATTGGACTTTGAGTGGGTTTACCGGGATGATGCCTGCAGCTACAGGCATAATCCTGGTATCGTTTTTTTCAGCTGGCAATTGGCTTTCATGTAAAAGCAATCCTAGTGGCTAATTACTCGCTGGATCATTTTTACAAGCAGTGGGAAGGGACTCTCGCCCCCTGCCCCCCTTAAGAAACCGGAAGCTACGAGCATTTCATCATTTCCGTTTCACTGGATAGTACCAGCACCATTTTTAATTTGGAAAAGCATCCGATCACACTGATCTTGGTGTGATCAGATGCTTTAAGGCCAGAGGAGAGATATAGAGTCTGAAAGACCCCAGATTTCTTAAAAAAGAGTAACTGTGATTGGCCCTGGTCAAGAAAAAGATAGAGTGTAAAAAAAAAAATTTTTTTAAATCATCCCTGCCCGTGCTCATGCACAAAGCCGAACACAAGCGTTGGTTCCGTGTCAGTATGTAAATAGAGATTGCACTGTGCATGTGAGGTATCACCGTGAATGTCAGATCGAGGGCAGTAATTCTAGCACTAGACCTCCTGTGTAAATATAAAGTGGTGACCTGTAAAGTGTCGCCTCTCATTGTAGTTTGTCTCTGTTGCACGGGCATGTGCAAATTAAAAGCATGTCATGTTTGGTGTAACATCATTACTCGGTGTAACATCATCTTTAATATTTTAACAATTGGGCAATATATTATGTTTTTGTGCATTTTAAAATTTTAAAAATTTAATTTTTTCAAAAAAATTAGCGTTTAAAAAATCACTGCGCACACTCTGTGTGACATACAATATTGCAACACCCACCCTTTTATTGCTTTAAAAATATAAAATGTTTAAAAGTAATTTTCTAGCAAAAGAAATGGTTTTTCATGTAATCAAAAAGTGTCAGAAAAGGCTTGTTCTTCAAGTGGTTAGAAGAGTGAGTGATGTGTGGCAGAAGCTTCTAATGTTTGTCCTGAAATGACAGGATAGTAGAAGCATCCCTAAATGACCCCTTTTTGGAAAGCAGAAACTCCAAGGTATTTGCTAAGGGGCATGGTGAGTATTTTACAGATCTCATTTGTTGCCACAAGTTTTTGGAAAATGAAAGAAAACAAAAATATATGTTTTATTTTTCAAAACCCTGTGACAAAAATGATATCGGAAAAATACTAACCATGCCTCTTGTCAAATTCCATGGGTTGTCTGCTTTCCAAAAAGGGGCAATTTTGGGGGAGTTTGTACTATCCTGCCATTTTAGGGCCTCCAAAATTGTGAAACCTCCAAAACTAAGAAACCTTTGAAAGCTTGAAAAATGTTTTTGGATTTTGGGTACCTGTATGTGGATAGGCTGCCAAAAAGTCTCTCACACATGGTATCCCCATACTTGGGAGAAGTAGCAGAATGTGTTTTGGAGTGTTATTCCATATATACCCATGGCACACATGAACAATATATAATTTAAGTGACAACTTTGCGTAGAAAAAAAATTATAATTTTCCAAAAATTTGTGCCAAAAAATAAAATCTTCCATGGACACAACATGTCTCTCAGCAAATTCTTTGGGGTGTCTACTTTCCAAAAAAAAGGGGTCATTTAGGTGTTTTTTGTACTGTCCTGGCATTTTAGCACCTCAAGAAATGTGATAGATAGTCAGAAAGTAAAAGCTGCGTAAATTCCAGTATAAAGTTATAGTAGACGCTATAACTTTCACACACACCAATTAAGAATACATTTGGCCTAAAATTATAACTAACTTTGAGTTTACTGGATATTTTTTAAAACCGAAAGTAACTATCTTTTTTTTTCAATATTTTTGGTCTTTTTTTTCGTTTATATTACAAACAATTAAAAACCCAGTGGTTATAAAATACTATCAAAAGAAAACTTTATTTGGGTGAAAAAAGGATATAAATTTTGTTTGAGTACATCGGTGCATGACTACGCAATTACCAGTTGAAATAACACAGAGCTGAATAGCACAAAGTTGCCTGGTCAGGAAGGGGGGTTAATCGTCCAGAGGGCAAGTGGTTAAAAAAAAAACATATTTGTTTTATTTGGGACAGCATCATTGGAACAGCACCAGAAGCTAATAATAAGTAGGGCTGTCCATTTGGATCTGCAGCATGCTTTATCTATTCTATTCATACAAATTTTGTTTGGGGTGACAATATCTGCTGTACTAAAGACTCCTTCTGACAATGACTTAAAGTCATTAACTTAAACTCATGCCTAGTGCACACATTCAGAAAGTTGGACGATAAAATTCCGCTTTCTGAGCGATTGTACAATAATTTGAATGTTAGTACACAGCTTTCGAGAGTCGATCATGACAGTTTATGCCAAATTATCTGAAGGGGCAAACACAAACATTTTTCTCATATAACACCAGAACGTACAATTTTCATTTAATCAGTACAGTATTTGTCTGGAAAAAATCGGAAGATCAAGACCATGCATGCTCAGAAAAGAAATATATACTACGATACAATACACAGCATTATATCACTTCCACAAGTTGTATTCTGTCTTACGAGATTTTTCGTAACTTTAGTATCCTCTTCATTTTCTATATGAGACTAGCATCTACAAAAAAAATGGACAAGGCTTTAAACTCCAGCCATGGTGTAATTGTTTTATAGAGCATACAAAGACAAAATAAAGGGGTACTAGCCCCCAGCATCTTTACAACTCCCCAAATTTATTTCAACCACACCACTTAAACTTGTGAGGTTTTGTTATAGTATTACTAACAAATATTACATATTACAAATACATTCTGATGAGATGAAAGAAGAGACATGATTATCCTCAGGAAATCATCCAAGGAGAGACAGTTTGGAACACTGCTCACCACAAGACGGCTTAGTCCTTTATGAGATCCAAACAGGATCTTGGGTTGCTAACGAAAGGATCGCTTAGCAATAAAAGAGGATTTTTAGTGGATGGGGAAACTTAGGTGAGAGGACCCCCTCTCTATATCTTTGTAGCTCTGCCCCACACACTACTGATATAATTTTTCCTTTCTGGGTGGCCCTGACAGAGGAATATAATGTTGGTTTTTAATACAAAGTTTTTCCCTTGGAACATATGCTTTGATTATACATACACATCATGTAACTCTTGAAGAAGTGGACACAAGTATACAAAATGCAAAGAGAATTCCAACTCCCATTACCAACTATACTTCCACAATGATGATGGCACATGAGTATCTGTTATAGGTTATTTTAGTTAGTATAATGGTATCATAGGCTCTCCAATTTAAATGGTGTGGTTTGAGTCAATCTGAGGAGTTGTTGAGATGTTTGACACTAGTACCCTTCTAGTTTGTCTTCTAGTCCCCCCCCCCCCATTTTCAGGTAGTCATTGAGGCAATGTATGTATGTAAATGATTTCAATAGATGTAACCTTGGTACCAGTAAAGTCCCGAGAGGTTTCTTGAAATACATTTCTGTGTCTTTGTTAAATATAAAAGTTTGAGATGTGGGCACTTTTGGATAATGCTGATTGGCAAATTTCTCAATGGAGCATACTTATAGTTCATTTATTTATTTTTTTAATTTCAGGTACTTATATAGCACCGTCAACTTACGCAGTGTTTTGCACATATATATTGTACATTCACATCAGTCTCTAACCCTCAAGGGGCATACAATCTAAGTTCCCTAACTCACATTCATACATACACATACTAGGGTCAATTTAGACAGGAGCCAATTAACCTACCAGCATGTTTTTGGAGTGTGGGAATAAATCACCCACGCAGGCACAGGGGGAACATGCAAACTCCAGACAGGTGATGCTGTGGCTGTTATTCAAACCAACGACCTTAGTACTGCCAGGCAGTAGTGCTAACCATTTAGCCACTGTGCTGTCCATTGATGCTTCCTCTAGCTCCATAACTGAAAGTCCGTACATTGGTACCGTCCTGATCTAGAGGAAGATGCTGCACGAGCCAAGACATTCCACCTGCGATCCACTGATCACTGTTGCAATGCTTTTCAGGCTCAAATGCAAAAAATAATAAATGCACATTTTTGATTTTTTAAATATGAATGTATTTATAATGTTTCTGCAAAAGATGGAATTCTCTTTTGAGTATCTAATAGGCTAAGATGCTGAAACTTCACTGTCAGTACTGCAGAACATATGTATTATCAATGCAACTTGAAAGCCAAAAATATATTTGTAGAATTGGAGACCTTATTTTTGTGATACAGCGTTTGAAAATGAATGCAAGTTGAAAATGTATAAGAACACATCCATATATATGTGGTAATATAGCCGGCAACATCACTTCTTCATAAATAATCTTTATTGGCAATGACTGGAAATTATATGATCCATAAAAGCTAACGCATTTCGGCATTTCACTGGCAAGAGTTGTTTTCCCATATGCAGAAATTAAGCAAACTAGTACGGGTCTTCAGGTTTTTTTTCTTATAAATTCCATTTTTGTATTATACAGCAGTCACTGACCCCACCTGACTCCTGCTGTTTGTTTTTATGAGGTAATTAGTGGCAACTGGAACATCTCTGTCTCTGTATACTTACAACGCAGAGAACTGAGAAGAGTTGCTAACAACAAATGCTGAGCATTGGCAGTATTTGTCACTGTGATCCATGCCAGTGCTTACTTTATGAGTAAGTAGGGTAGCTGCTATGCACTCTGATTAAAGTCTGTACACTAAGGGGCCATTGAGGCCATTTAGAGTTGTACCCCTTGAGAAATGATCACCTATCTACCACACAGGGAATCTCTGATCATAGAAACACTATGGTGGGCCATTGAGTCACTTTTGGCAATTAATTGATACCATTGTAGAGCATGGGTAAACATGAATAATTAACATGTTATTTATGCTACTAATCTTCACGGGTTTCTGAAAATTTAATGGCTGTCTTTTTTCTTTCCCTGGGATGCTGTTGACATAGACATCTGCTTATGACGAAATGCGTCAGACGCAGCCTCCCTTGTGATGTCATCGCATACAGAAAGGGAACCGGAAGTTGATGCTGTTCATGACATGACATGCACATGTTTTTTAATGTTTGTATGTGCAATTTTTTACATATTAAATGGTGTTTGGAGATGCATTCCACTACACTATAGGTGTTTATTTGCTTATTTTTCATGATTTTGCTTGCTTGCTTATATATAAAACCCATCTGAGGAGCTTTATATGGAAACAGCGCTAGGTCCTGTGTGGAGAGTTTCCACTGAGGTTGGGCACTAAGAGCACTTATTGACCACTCTAAGAGGGCCATTTCTTATTGGTAAGCCTGCATCTTATCTTTTGTATCTGGTAATGGATGACACTGGTGGTATTAAAGAAAGAGAGAAGAGATCCATTCATCTGTCTATTTTTTTGCACATATACTGTATAGGCCTTTTAGGTCCCTATTTTTGGACATTACAAGTGATTATGTGACATTTGATTATGTATTAGCGCAACACTTATTATACACATGCTGTTGGCATACCTAGGTGTGTAGAGTGCACATTGTTTGGGTAAACATCATATGGTTTTAATGTTTGCTGACTTTATCATGATAATACTTTGACAACTATATCCTCCCTAATCTCCTTAGGAAGTGCTAATATATGCCTACTAAATCCATTGAGACAAATTCTCCTCACTGTTCACCTGGAAGACCTTTGGATTTGTGTGTGGTGGAAATCTATGATGGTATATTGATATATTGCAGGAGGGGAACATTTTTACAAGGGGGCAGGCTTGGCAAAGTCATGTGCATTGTATGTATATGCCAGCCTGAATAATATAACAATATTAAAAAATATATATAATTTATTATATGTATGTACAATAAACATGAATTTTATACCAAAATGTATGTATTGGCATCATCCCACAGTTTTTTGCTATTGAATCCTGTAATAGGGATGATGTTACTCACTCTATAAGGGTTTTTGAGAACACTCTGAGTGTTTTTTATCAGTTTATTCATTCAGCATTGTGACAATAGGCCGTTTAGAATGAAAACCAAACACACAACTACAGGAGCGGGCAACAAATCTATACTGCAGCACACCACAGTGCAATTTTCATGTGCTGTTGGACACTGCTTTAAAAAAAGGTTATATCCACTTTAAGGTACGCTGTCTGCTCAATTCAAAATGACTAAGCTGCCATGGTGCATCAAGCCTTAACACAGACTAATGCATTGCATTCACAAAGGTTGTAATTAGAGATGAGCGAATTATTCAAAAATTCGATTCGGCTGATTCGCCGAATTTGCGGGAGAAATTCGATTCGATGCGAATTTATTCGCCGCGAATTTAACTTATTTAAAGGGTTTCTAGGCTTCAGAGAGCCTTTATATTAGTGCAGAACACTGTACCTTTAATTTAAATGCCCTTGGAGTCTGCTGGGGAAGAGAAATAATACTGTCAGTCAGTATGACATGCAGATGAGTGCCGTCGATCTTAGAATCACCGCACACTTCACTCATTTGGGCAGTCACGGGGCACGACGAAGAAGAAGAAGAAGAATTAAAAGAAGAATGAAAAGAAGAAGAAGAAGAATGAAAAGAAGAATGAGAAGAATGAAAAGAAGAATGAAAAGAAGAAGAATGAAAAGAAGAATGAAAAGAAGAAGAATGAAAAGAAGAAGAAGAATGAAAAGAAGAAGAAGAAGAATGAGAAGAAGAATGAAAAGAAGAATGAGAAGAATGAAAAGAAGAATGAAAAGAAGAAGAAGAAGAATGAAAAGAAGAAGAAGAAGAATGAAAAGAAGAATGAAAAGAAGAAGAAGAAGAATGAAAAGAAGAAGAAGAAGAATGAAAAGAAGAATGAAAAGAAGAAGAAGAATGAAAAGAAGAAGAAGAAGAATGAAAAGAAGAAGAATGAAAAGAAGAATGAAAAGAAGAAGAAGAAGAATGAAAAGAAGAAGAAGAAGAATGAAAAGAAGAATGAAAAGAAGAAGAAGAAGAATGAAAAGAAGAAGAAGAAGAATGAAAAGAAGAATGAAAAGAAGAAGAATGAAAAGAAGAAGAAGAAGAATGAAAAGAAGTAGAAGAAGAATGAAAAGAAGAAGAAGAAGAATGAAAAGAAGAATGAGAAGAAGAATGAAAAGAAGAATTAAAAGAAGAATGAAAAGAAGAATTAAAAGAAGAATGAGAAGAATGAAAAGAAGAATGAAAAGAAGAAGAATGAAAAGAAGAAGAAGAAGAATGAAAAGAAGAATGAAAAGAAGAAGAAGAAGAATGAAAAGAAGAAGAAGAAGAATGAAAAGAAGAATGAAAAGAAGAAGAAGAAGAATGAAAAGAAGAATGAAAAGAAGAAGAAGAAGAATGAAAAGAAGAAGAAGAAGAATGAAAAGAAGAATGAAAAGAAGAAGAATGAAAAGAAGAATGAAAAGAAGAAGAAGAATGAAAAGAAGAAGAAGAAGAATGAAATGAAGAAGAAGAAGAATGAAAAGAAGAAGAAGAAGAATGAAAAGAAGAATGAAAAGAAGAAGAAGAAGAATGAAAAGAAGAAGAAGAGGAATGAAAAGAAGAATGAAAAGAAGAAGAAGAAGAAGAAGAATGAAAAGAAGAAGAAGAAGAATTAAAAGAAGAATGAAAAGAAGAAGAAGAAGAAGAATGAAAAGAAGAAGAAGAAGAATGAAAAGAAGAAGAATGAAAAGAAGAAGAAGAAGAATGAAAAGAAGAATGAAAAGAAGAAGAAGAATGAAAAGAAGAAGAAGAAGAATGAAAAGAAGAAGAAGAATGAAAAGAAGAATGAGAAGAAGAATGAAAAGAAGAATGAGAAGAATGAAAAGAAGAATGAAAAGAAGAACGAAAAGAAGAATGAAAAGAAGAAGAAGAAGAATGAAAAGAAGAAGAATGAAAAGAAGAATGAAAAGAAGAAGAAGAAGAAGAATGAAAAGAAGAAGAAGAAGAATGAAAAGAAGAATGAAAAGAAGAAGAAGAATGAAAAGAAGAATGAAAAGAAGAAGAAGAAGAATGAAAAGAAGAAGAAGAAGAATGAAAAGAAGAATGAAAAGAAGAAGAAGAAGAATGAAAAGAAGAAGAAGAAGAATGAAAAGAAGAAGAATGAAAAGAAGAATGAAAAGAAGAAGAAGAAGAATGAAAAGAAGAAGAAGAATGAAAAGAAGAATGAAAAGAAGAAGAAGAATGAAAAGAAGAAGAAGAATGAAAAGAAGAAGAAGAAGAATGAAAAGAAGAATGAGAAGAAGAATGAAAAGAAGAATTAAAAGAAGAATGAGAAGAATGAAAAGAAGAATGAAAAGAAGAAGAATGAAAAGAAGAAGAAGAAGAACGAAAAGAAGAATGAAAAGAAGAAGAAGAAGAATGAAAAGAAGAAGAAGAAGAATGAAAAGAAGAATGAAAAGAAGAAGAATGAAAAGAAGAAGAAGAATGAAAAGAAGGAGAAGAAGAATGAAAAGAAGAATGAGAAGAAGAATGAAAAGAAGAATTAAAAGAAGAATGAGAAGAATGAAAAGAAGAATGAAAAGAAGAAGAAGAAGAATGAAAAGAAGAAGAAGAATGAAAAGAAGAATGAAAAGAAGAAGAAGAAGAATGAAAAGAAGAAGAAGAAGAATGAAAAGAAGAATGAAAAGAAGAAGAAGAAGAATGAAAAGAAGAACAAGAAGAATGAAAAGAAGAATGAAAAGAAGAAGAAGAAGAATGAAAAGAAGAAGAAGAAGAATGAAAAGAAGAATGAAAAGAAGAAGAAGAAGAATGAAAAGAAGAAGAATGAAAAGAAGAAGAAGAAGAATGAAAAGAAGAATGAAAAGAAGAAGAAGAAGAATGAAAAGAAGAAGAAGAATGAAAAGAAGAATGAAAAGAAGAAGAAGAAGAATGAAAAGAAGAAGAAGAATGAAAAGAAGAAGAATTCCAGTACAGCAAAAAGTGTATCTGCAGAGAGCTCCGCTATTTCTGACAGTTCTCTGACAGTTCTGACAGTTCATTTACAGCGGTTGAAACATTGTATCTATTTATTTCCGAATAAAAACATCTGTATCCTAAATGGAAACAAATAGATACAATGTTTCAACCGCTGTAAATGAACTGTCAGAACTGTCAGAGAACTGTCAGAAATAGCGGAGCTCTCTGCAGTGACACTTTTGCCGGCTGATCGGGGAAAATTCGATTCGTGCATCCGAAGTTTGCTAAAATTCGGATTCGATGCGAATCAAATTTTTCCTAATATTCGAAACGAATTCCACTTCCCCAAGTTCGATTTGCTCATCTCTAGTTGTAATGGCTCATAGTGTGAATTGGTCCTAAAAGCTTACAGTTTTGGAGAGAGGGGTATGTGATTAATTTTTTTTCTTTTTTTATTGGTATCTGTGTTCCCACTGGGGAGATTTGCACTCTAAGTATGCTTCACTTACCATAATGGCAGAACAGAAAATGATGCAACACTACTTTGTGATGGAGTCACTCTGCTATTCACTGTTTGGTGTCAATTGGAGATAATTTTTTAAATAACAAAGAAGTCTCTATGTGACAGACTCAACCTGGACAGGGGCTTTTGGAGGGGACAAGGGGCTAGAGTTCTACTCACTGATTATGGCCCATGGAAGAGACCGGGTATTTCATTAGCTTCTCCTGGTCAGAGCATGGAAAAGAGCTCTGTTCACCCTCTGATCCCATGGGGAGAGGAGATCATTCCCTAATTGTGGACAATAACACTGATGAATGCTGAGAGTGTGGCTTGGAATAATTCACTGAATAAAGACAATAAAGCTTCCCTTCTGAAGTGGATGGAAAAGTGTAATATTAATCTTGTACAGGTTAATGGTCAGAGGAAATATGGTTGCCCTCCTGCAGACTGGGTAGAAGAACCTCCTTCGCTTGTGACAGAAATATTTATCAACAATCTTCCTCAAGAAATCTATGAAGATATATTAATTCTACTTTTTTAGACTGCTGGAATATTGTATGAGTTTTGTCTTATGATGACTTTTCAAGTGGACAGATTACACAAGTGAAAGCCAACTGTCTGGGGTGGACTACCTGACTAATCAAAGCTGGTCTGGATGCCTGGCTGTTGATTAGCTTACTTTTAAGTAGATCAATGTTTAATTAGGTTACTTTTAGCTGCTAGCTGTTCATTAGCTGTACTGTTAGATGTACTGATGATATTACTGTTTACAGTTGCATTGTTTAGGATAATGTGATCAAGCTCTTACCTGATTTTGTGTGGTATACATTCTGTGTGAATTTTCAATAAAAATAGAGTTCCTGTTTGCACCTAAGCTAGTGTTGTCTAGTTCTTGGGTGCAATTCCCAGCTAAGCAATAATACCTTGTTCCAAGGAAGCAGCTCTCTGGCAGAGGCACTCAGGTGGGGTGTCAAGCAGTCCATCACAATCCACATTCCTTTTTTCATAGGAAAAGCAGTGGGTCATGGCTAAAGATGTGGATTTTTTATATTTTGCTCCAGCAGATGAATAGAGTGACAAGGAAGCAAAGGAAAGTTGAACAGAACAGGCAGTCTGGTAAATTTATTGTTTTTCCCTGCAAGGAAAAAAGCACAGGTTCATTTTAACAAAGTTGCATCTGCTCACATTCTGTAGAGGATGCAGTGATATTTTTCAAAATACTTTAATACATTTGTGACTAGTTGCATCCTTTATGACTTCTACATGCTTTTATGAGCACTGCATGCTGCAATTTAAACCATTAGCACCGACCTCCAGGTAATCATACCTTGCCCCCTATTAGTAAATGGCTGCTCTTCAACACTAGACTTGCAGCCCACCAGTAGCGTTATATACAGTGCCGCGATATACTTGCATATAAAATACCACTGATTCTACAAAGACTGCAAATAATCCATACACCTTCTTTGCAAAGAAAAACTACCTTTTCTCTAAATTCCTGCAATACTTAAAAACAATTTAATTTTTTCAATCATCTATTTAAATATGCATGAGATTTAATGGAAGCAGGTAAAAAGAAAAAGATTAGAAATTTATGCTTTACACACTTCTACCAAGTCTGTAACCTTGTTGTACATACATAAAGTAATTTCATTTTGATTGCCTATTGAGTAAGTCTGATTATTCTTTAAGAGTCACTTTGGAATAGAGCCTGAAGGTACAATATAAAATAATTGAATTGAGTGTTAAATCCCAGTTGGTGACCTTGTCTGTAATTTGAATAGAGGTCTAGTATCTAGAATTTAGTAAGGCTGTGGGGAAGAAACTACAGTAGATCTATTGTAAGTTCTAATATTGACATTTTGTTATAAATATAATTCTTCCATCTTGTTTTGTCTACCTGTAAAATATTGTCAGTGTAGCTAAAGTAAAATTGTAAGGATAGAACTATGGGAGCTTCCATTGCTGACTTGTTTTAAACAGGTCCTAGGTGGTCATCCTGTTACTGCTATCAAGAGCAAGCTTTCAGCCAGAGAAGTAGAAAGACTCTGAACTTCTGTCCTACATATTTATTGCAGAATAGCGATATTGAGTGGCACAATTTGCCCAAAGTGAAGTTGAACCTGTACTGAAAAAACTGGGATACAGCCTGTAGAGGAGCAGCTGGGATTCAACCTATATAGGAGCAATTTGTGGCAAGCAAATGTTCATTACAGGTTTATTCAATGGGTGAATAAATCAATATAATTCAAGAACTACAGTAGTAACGGAGTTCTTTGAACACCTTAGATCAGCCTTTCTCAACCTTTTTACCCAAGAGGAACCCTTGAAATATTTTTCAGGTCTTGGGGAACCTCTGCTAAGATTATTTTTTTAGGAGATCAATAGAAATAATGCCCCTTGCAATAAAGAATTCTCCCTTTACATTGGTGGTCAGAATGCCACCCTTGCAGACAGCAAAAGAGATAATTGGTGTCATGCCGCTGGTTCTGCCAAGTGGTTTTGGACTCAAAACTATGCAGGCATCTTCAGATAGGAGGTCAATCATCCACAGGTTAAGGGACCCCTAGCAACCTCTGGAGGAACCCTGTTTGAGAATGACTACCTAAGATGTTTACCACAGGAGCCCTTGTTGTGGCCAGAATCCAATAGATCCTTTTAAAGCCAGTCAAAGGAGTGCAGGGGATTAAGGTATAAGATCGCCTGTCTTTTGTGGTGTAATTGTCCAAATAAAGGTGGTAAAATACTTTCTTACAAGGGCATGGACATATATTGCTTCCATATGAGAACAGTGATGTCATAGGAGACAGAGACTTTTTCTCATAATCTCCTGTGCATTCTTGTGGTGAGGAGTGGGAAGCCTGTGTGTTGTCCATGCCCTTTTACTAATAAACTCCAAAAAAACAGTAAATATGTTCTGGGATGAGAAAATATCACTTTTTGCCAAAGTGTTGCATTATTACATCCCGGTCACATCGGGTGTGACTTGGCATGCGATTTCCATGCCAGGCGACTTGCAAATCGTATGCCTAGTAGCACCCTATTGTCCGCTATCTGACTTGATTGGAGCAGCACCGATTTCTAAAGTAGTGCATGCACTAGTTTTGTCACGATTTGCATAGACATCTGTGTCAGATGTCTTGCAAATCGCAACTGATATCGGAAGGTCACCCGATTTTTAAATCGTACAACCTCACCTTAAATCGCACAATTTCAAAATCGTCTTTGATGTGATCGGGGGCTTAATTCACTATATACAGGCTACATTGAGAATATACCCTATATTGTATAATAAGATAAAAAAAGTGCAGTGCTAAAACCAGTAAAATAAACACATACTGCGATATAGTAAAAGTAGTAAAACACCATGACGTAAAATACCACTATCATTGCATAAATGTATAATAACAGGTAACAACCCAATATGAAGGGATGATTTAAACGCTTGGATAGCTATACTGATAAAAATTATCTATGTAGGATAAAACCATCCAAATAAAGTGCAAAAAAGTCTAAATAAAGTGCCAAAGTTGTTATGTATCTCAAACGAGGGATCCTATACCAAGTGATGATAATAGTTCCAAATGACTATATTCAGGTGAAAAGCTTTACTATCCCAGTGTGAACCAATAGTACTCCGGTGACATGCGATGAATAGTAAGATTGCACACTCACCAGAAGCACAATCTTAATGTGCATATATCATGTAACTCAGCCAGAGGTCTCCTCTTAAGTACAGCCTGGTGTGGGATCACCTCCTCTGTGGATCTGGGCATTAGGACGCCATTCAGAGGTTCCCTCTAGAGAGAGGGCACGTCCCGAGTCAAAGAGGTAGACGGTCATGAGCGGCTGTGATGTACAACTTGTAAAATGATCCTGTATTACATTTAAAAGTTTAAAAGCCATGCCCTAAATACAGACACTACTTTGTAAATGGAGGCTGACTTTAACTGGCTTTATGGCTAAGCAATGCCAGCTGGCTGTTTCCAGTCAGCCACAGTGCCCAGTATCAGCACTTTCATTGACTAATGAAATGGCAATCTGTGATGCTTTGCATTAAAAGTAGGGGAGGTCAGGCTTAACTAACAAGGCAAAACTAGATAAAAGGAGGACACAAAATAGCTTTTCTGGCTTGGTATCAAAAAGGCATTTTATGGCACATTTACTTTATTAAATTGAAAACGTAGTGCATGTTCACTTTAAAAGTGAGTCAACAATGGCTGTGTTTCTGTCTTCCAAGACCCCCTGAGTCAATGGACGTCTATTTGCTTCAGTGAGCTTTTGCATTCTCATGGAAGTCTATGGGGATGCAAAACCCACTTGAAACAGGTCAAATGCAGGTCAGAAGGAGGTCAGCTTCAGGTAAAATGCACCTGTCAATGAATGCTGTATAATCCATCAAACTGATCTCAAAGTGATCCCATCAACACAAGCCAAAAGTCAGTTGAAATAATCCCTAAAAGTGCTTAAAAATGTGTTTCTGTTGTTTATATGCAGAAAATAACATTTGAATCAGGTTAGTTTAAAAAAATAATACACACAGCCTTCATATTTTATCTCATAAAGTTTCCAGATTAAAATTTTCAGAATGGCCACATAAGTTGGGATCAGCATATAGTACACATATTCATTTAAAAGAAACATGTCAAGAAACAGAAATATTCTGTGTAATTGCTGTCCTCTCCTTCTGAGATGTTTTTTCTTTTGCCTGTCTGTCATGAAAACCCTCTTAATCACTGACCTGGATAACCATGTATGACTCTTCTCAAACTCTTTCTGTTTTCCATACCTGTTCCGATTCAGTCACTCAATGTATAAAAATGCTAATGGTTCAGTGCAACAGCCAGTCAATGTGAATTTTCAGAATGAGGTCAGTAAGGAAAACCCTGTATTTTTTCTATTGTTGGGTTTACTTCAAAAGTCAAGTCTACACAAAAATTAATGTTAACATTTCCTGAGGGGTACACTGGCGATTGCTTGGCTCTACGCCCCCACCGTTCCCAACAAAGACATCTGTAGCATATCCTCAGAAGATATTGATCCAGGTGCATTGCTTGCCTTGGTACTTAAGGCACTGGTCCCAGATCTCCAGCCAAAATCTCTGGGTGTCAGACCTGCAGCTGCTAAATTTTACACAGTGATAACTTTTTTTGTCTAGGTCAGAACAACTAAAAAGTGGAAAGCTGTATTTGTGTAAAAAAACCCTCAAACGTCCTTATGCTCTGTTCAGCCTCCAATGTTGAGCAGAAGGTGTATTAGAAGCTTCATGCCTGGTAGTATAGATTAAACAGCGAGGTGATCAACTTGAATAAGAAACCCTGATTAGGAAGAAAAATGAATGGAGGCAAAGGGAAAAAAGAGAAATACAGAGAAAAGAAAAGGACACAAGCTCGAATGATGGTGGCACTTTTCAACTTTTTCAACTTAGGCCTTGAGTTTTTTTGGACCAACACACCTTTAGGTCCCACAACACCTTTATGTATGAACACTTCTTACTAGACCTTCTTCTCATGGACACGGCAGGTGTCTTGACAAAAAAGATGCTAAGATCTAACTGGAGATCCTAACCGATATAAATGCTGGAGTGTAATTCAACCAGGTGGTATGTACCCAAAACTGAACTACCAGTTGTGGTTGGAGTCGGTTGGAGTTTTTTAATGGTTTGGAGAAACAAAAATTCCAAAAAGAAAAGGCAGATTATTTTAAAGGTTTTAGAAGAGCAAATGTTTTCATTAACTATAGACTGCATATTTTTTAGCCACAAGTTAAAATGACTGACCATCATCTAAAGGGTTTAGACCAGTGAACAACATACATCACAAGTTATATAACAAATGAGGTATAGTAAGCCCTTCCGCCGTAACTCTGCTCCATTCTCTTCCTGCTTTGCTCATTTTTTTCTCGAACAGCACGTTTCATTTTTCTCCTCATTATTTTTCTTCACTTTTGTTCCCAAATTTATCGTGGCTGATTGAACCTTTTCACCATCCACAAGATGTAAAGAAAATACAGGATCCTCTGTGCGTACATATTGTGCTGAGAAAGAATGTAAAACTGGTGAGCAGAATTGTGCATATCAAATTATATTCAGACTCTCATTAAGATATTGACATGCTCTGAAATTCGAAGTAGGTTTCATAAAACATGGCCGAATAAAAATAATAACAATAATAATAATAATAGTAGTGGGTGTACTTCCATTGCTACCTGAGGGACCATATTGACATGCTAATGCACTTTAGTTTTCAGCAAGAGGAAACTCTGGATACTCAAGAGTAAGGAAAAATTCAGGTTCACCATTACCATGGATTCAAGGAGAATCCTGCAGGTTCAAGATTATCAGTCCTGGCAAATTTATGAGCAGATTTTCCCAACAGAATTTTGTTAAAACCGTAATACACTACATGTCCTTTGAACTATCACCAGCAGGCTTAGAATGGGCAGTAAGATTGTTTTTGGCTAAGCCAGTCTCCTCCCTAAAAAAGGGGGTGGGGGGCACAGAGAAGCCACAGTGTAACTTAATTAGAAGTTGTTGCAGGGAAAGAGTAGGAAAAAGACTACTTTTCCCTACTGTAGAAAGAGAGATCAGGGTCAGTTAAGAAACAGTACTTTAATTCTGATTGTTAGCCCTTTAGCTAGTACCTTCTTTGCCTTTTTTAATTATTGGGGGCTTTTTTGTCTTTTATTTTATTTTGTGATTGATTTAGATCAGTTGTTACTTTTAGCTGCTGCCCTATCTATAGCAAGCTGTAATATTTCCCTATTACCACTTGAATTCCTGGTGCTGTTTCAAAATTGCTCAGAGAGAGTGGCTATTTGTCCCAGCACCATTTTAAAATTGCACCCAATCTTAAAAATTCACATTGGCTGGAACTGCTGGATATAAGTGACAACCAGCATACAACAGTAAGCCCAGGAGCTGAGATGATCAGCAGCTTACATGTAGCAGATCAATCTAAACACAAAACATCCTATGAAATAAAAATATTTATGCAGATCTCCTAAGAATTTAAAGCCCTATCTGTTCTAAAAAAAAAAAAGGCTACCAATGTTAAAAGGTACAATGTGAGAAACTGAGACATCTTCAAAATGAAACAAATGCTTTGGGACCTAAAGGGATTACCGGGAGGAAAAAACTTCAAGTTGTCAAAACAAAGTGTGTGTGGGGGGGCTGTTTGGAGGTTGGTATTTTGCAGTTTTAGCTTAATTTGTTGGTATATTGGTTTTTATGCTATGTTGATATGGCTTTTGTTTTACTTTTTTCCTTTGCTGCAAGGATTCCTCGTTTAGGATGAATTCACACAGCTCTGGCAGCTGTCCATTCCCATCTGTTATAGGGGGCAGTGTGGCACGTGATTCAGTGCATCACATGGCTTCTTCTTTTTTGTACAAACTTTATGCAAAGCGTACAAAATGTACACTTCATTCATGCAATGCATAATAGCATGATGCGCTGTGGTGCTGTACATTGCCATGGAATTCGGCATGGTGCACTGTGATAAAATGCAGGATGTCCAATTCTAGTTCAATGTTGGCGGCTCTAAAGTTCCTGCCAATGCTCCTCACATTAAAGTGCAACTGTTCTTTGCCAGCAATTACACATCCCTTAGTCCCCCTTTCCAGTCCGATAGTTTACCTGTCCCTAGTCCTGTAAGATATAGGCCTCGTCAGCATAACTTCAAATATTTTCTGTGCCAGGCCAGGCCTAGGCAGTTGTACCATATAATTCATTCAAGCATATGAAGAGCACTCAGTGCTCTGATGAAGCATGCTCCATTCAAACTTATAGAGAGTTTATGGTCTGGTGGAGCGTTCACTGGATGGACGCATTAAAACAAAATTGGAAGCTCGGGAAGGTCAAATAAGTGAAACTGCACTTTAATATTTTCATAGAACTACAGGTCTCCCAAGACGGACAGTCACAAGTATTACCCACCATGAAACCATCCACATTTTAATAGAACCAAGGGTTGCAGTCTGTTCAGTAAGGCTGGGCCATGTTACAGAAATGTAGTGTGACTGAGTGTACTGGGTCATTGAATACAGGCGAAATGTTAGACAGCAATTACTTGAAGAATTATATCTTCACTTGAGGGACATTTCAGGTTTTTTGAGAGTCTTGTTCTTTTCACATAAGATATCATTGCAAAGTTCACCAGTATTGTAACTAATTCCAATGGAATATTTTTATTTCTTTTACCTGCTTTGAATGATCCACATCACTGCTGCTGTTTTTTAACTCTTTTCTATAATTTTGATTTATGATTTTACCCCTTGTAAAATGGGTAGGAAAGTTTGATTACAATAACAAATGTGCCCCTTTATTTTTTTATGTACAATACAATAGGAGCAAGAATTTTTAATAACGTGTCTGTGTGCAGTACAACTGTTCCAAGTACTGCCAACTCCATTCGCAAAGTAAACAGCGGGCAGAAGAAAAGCTCCTGGCTTCTTCCCACATGTTTTCATTACTTGAGGTCACTTCAACGACATTGTACAGACTCTGTGGTGTTTTCACCAGCTTAGTATGAAATCCGCAGGTGTGAGCCAAATGAAAAAAAAAATTTTCACTCAGTACGGCAAGACCATCGGGGGCTTCACAGCCAACCTGTCTGTTCCTCTCACGTAGTCAGTGTAAAGAGGCTGCAAGTCATGATAGCTTCTGGGCATGATCAGGCCTGTGTTGTACTGCAGTGTTATGATTAGATTCAGGTGTGCCGTGAAGCATGAAGTTCAAGACTGAAGAAATTCAACCACCTGAGAAATGTAATTATACAAATCACACCGTGGAGAGATCTCAAGCAATGATGTATAGTGCCCTTTCCAAATTCTGCTATCGGGCAAATTACGAGTACAGTATCATGTTAATATAAATCTAATTATGGCCTTGGATCCCATTATTTTTATCCCGTTAGCAGTTTTTAAAGTAGAAGTCTGCCCAGACATTACTTTGTAAGTGGAGAGTGCAAGGAAGAAATGATTCCCCCATGCGGCATGGAGATGACAGATTACAGAGTATACAGTGCATCCCGAAAGTATTCACAGCACTTAACTTTTGCCACGTTTTGTTATGTTACAGCCATATTCCAAATTGGATTAAATTCATTTTTTTCCTCAACATTCTATAAAACAATACCCCATAATGACAACGTGAAAGAAGTTTGTTTTGAAATCTTTGCAATTTATTAAAAATAAAAACCACATGTACATAAGTATCCACAGCCTTTGATCAATACTTTGTTGAAGCACCTTTAGCACCAATTACAGCTTCAAGTCATTTTGAGTATGATGTTACAAGCTTGGCACACCTATTTTTGGGCAATTTCTCCCATTCTTCTTTGCAGTACCTCTCAAGCTCCATCAGGTTGGATGGGGAGCGTCGGTGCAAAGCCATTTTCAGATCTCTCCAGAGATGGTCAATCGGATTGAAGTCTGGGCTCTGGCTGGGCCACTCCAGGACATTCACAGAGTTGGCCCATAGCCACTCCTTTGTTATGTGGGCTGTGTGCTTAGGGTCGTTGTCCTGTTGAAAGATGAACCATCGCCCCGGTCTAAGGTCCAGGGTGCTCTGGAACAGGTTTTCATCAAGGATGTTTCTGTACTTTGCTGCATTCATCTTTCCTTTGATCCTGACTAGTCTCCCAGTTCCTGCTGTTGAAAACATCCCCACAGCATGATGCTGCCACCACCGTGCTTCACTGTAGGGATGGTATTGGCCAGGTAGTGAGTGGTGCCTGATTTCCTCTAGACATGACGCTTGGCATTCAGGCCAAAGAGTTCAATCTTTGTTTCATCAGACCAGAGAGTTTTGTTTCTCATGGTCTGAGAGTTCCTCAGGTGCCTTTCGGCAACCTTCAATGCTGCAGAAATGTTTCTGTACCCTCCCAAGATCTGTGCCTTGATACAATCCTGTCTCGGAGGTCTACGGACAATTCCTTGGACTTCATGGCTTGGTTCATGCTCTGACATGCACTGTTAACTCTGGGACCTTATATATACAGGATTATGCCTTTCCTAATCAACTGAATTTCCCCCAGGTGGACTCCAATCAAGTTGTGGAAACATCTCAAGGATAATGAGTGGGAACAGGATGCACCAGAGCTCAATTTTGAGTGTCATGGCAAAGGCAGTGAATACTTATGTACATGTGTTTTTTTTTTCATTTTCATTTTTATTAAATTGCAAAGATTTCAAAACGAACTTCTTTCTCGTTGTCATTATGGGGTATTGTTTCTAGAATGTTAAGGAAAAAAATTAATTTAATACATTTTGGAATAAGGCTGTAACATAACAAAATGTGGCAAAAGTTAAGGGCTGTGAATACTTTCTGGATGCACTATATTTTATATAATGTTGAGATATACAAATTGAAAGACAACATAAGTAAAGGTGAAACTTGTTTCTCTTTTTTTTTAAAGCCCTAAATTTTAAATCTTGATTTGTAGGATGAAGATTAATCAAGTGTAGTTACCTACAGAAACCAAACAGATTATCACTTTAATGTCAGTTCAGTTAAATGAACCTCGTCAGCCCATGCTAGCTGTCAGATAGCTTCCAGGGAGTGGTGTGTCACTCATTCCATCATGTGACAGTGTTTGGGCATAAAGAACCAGCAGGCTACAACCACATTAAGAATGTCCTGGAACATGCACACCTTGCTGCCCTCAAATAGACCGGGGGAATCCAAATATACTGAATGAGGAAAGAACAAACAGAGGACGCACTTAGTGCATTACCATAAAAAATGTTTAATAAGAAATAAAGTATGCGTTGTACTCACAAACGACAATATAGTCAAGGCACATCATAAAGAACAGCTGGGTCAACACCGCGCTGAGTAACAGTCCGCAATAGGGAGTGTAGACATCCAATAGGCTGACGCGTTTCGAGGACTTGCCTCTTCCTCAGAGCCTGCTGTTCTTTTATGATGTGCCTTGACTTTATTGTTGTTTGTGAGTACAACACCTACTTTATTTCTTATTAAACATTTTTTATGGTAATGCACTAGGCCTGTGCGCCCTCTGTTTGTTCTTTCCTCATTCAGTGTTTGGGCATAGCAATTGGTTAAATACTCCCTCATACCCAGAAGAGTTTTGTGGCAGCAGAAGAAGAAGAACAAGCCACTTGGGATTGCTGCAAAAGTGAGCATAGCTGGGTCACAGTTTAGGCTTTAAAATGACCCTAAATGGACAGTGTGATGGGTCTTCTTTAAAAGACAACTACACCTGTACTTTTCAAAATGGCACCTCTCAAAGGAGCCTTTCAGAAAGCTGACTGGGGCACAACGCGTCAGGCGGGTAGGGACCTCATCACGTTGGGTGAAGCTTAGATGCCATTTTGGAAAGTACAACTTAGGTTAGAAAAACAGATGAATATTTTCTGTCTCAAAAGTGAGACTTCAGTGTTTAGACCCCCCAACAGCGTTCTGAAAAAAAAATTATAAAAAATAAATAATGATTATAAAAAATCAGACAAAAGTTTCTAATCAGACTAAAAAGCCACACCCAATACGTGGCATAATTTAGCCAAACCCAATGTTTACTGCAATACGTGTAGCACGTTGCAGGTCACCATCTCCCAGGTAGAGTCCCCAGTACATTACTTTGCCCAGGGGTCCATGGTACTAGTAAGATGGTACAGACTCTTGATAAGATAGGTTTTAAGAATGGAGGTAAGGCGATAAGTATTGTTAACTCTTTAGCTTCAACTTCTCTGTTTTCGGTCAAATCTTCTTAGAAAGGTTTTCGTTCATCCATCTAAATTAATTGCTTTGCCAAACCAAGGTATCATCCAGTCCAGGCTAAATATACTGAATACAGTCTGAAAATTCATGCTGTAAATTTTAGTGCAAAATTCACAACTTTTGTATAGCAACGCCACATTTAAAAACCACTTGGTTTACCAGTAATGTATGCTAAATAGATGTAATTGATTTTTTTATTCATTAGACTTTCTTATTTTGTTTCATGGCAGCATAAAACAATCCAAACATTATTAACACCCTGGGTTGATGACGTTTGAAACCATTTGGAAAACTGGATAACAAGTACCATCACTTCCGAACATTCCCTGTCACCTACTGGATGTGTGGCCAGCAGTAATTGCTATTGTCACTTTCCCTGGGCGACTGATCACCAGAGATAACTGGATCTTTGCAAATACAGATACCATATATACTTCTGCTGTCTGGAAAAAATAAAAAAAAAATGTGTTTCCATGGAGATTCATTGTTTGCCCCCAGATTGAAATAGCACATTGGTAGCGCCTCGTCTTGAAAGAAAGGGATATGGGAACTCCAGTCCTAGCATTTTTTTTTTTTTTTTAGTATAAAAAGGCATAATCATTCAGAAGTCCTTGGTGTTCTTACAAGTGAAGAGCACAACAATCTGTTTTTCTCCCTTTAGAAGAGGAAATTCTGATATTTCTTCCCATCTCAAAACATCAAACGTAGAGTGACGGAATTAAAGAAAAGTAACTGAAATGTGATGGGCATGGGTTAAAGTGATTATGACTCTGATTTGCTACACTGCTTGCAAATCTGCATTGAATATGTTTCAAACAAACATGCAAAGCTCCTGTCAACAGCACGTCCACACTTCCAGCTTGTACGCAGGCAATTTGTGCGTAGCCTGAAAAGACGCTCTTAAAAGCGAGGAATAAAAAAAAGCACAGTTTCACCCGATAGCAGAAATGTTGTTCTGAGCTCAGAGGCAGCAGAAAGTAACGAGAGAACATTAGTTTAATCGGTGACAATTAGTTTGGTCATATGTTATGCCAGGAATAGCAGAACAAGTATCCTACTGGGGCTGTTTGTGATTACTCTAACACAACTGAGCTGAGCTGGTGCCATCAGGAAGCGGACAAGCATGTGCAAAATATCTGTTAAAGGACAATGGTTAAAGTGTATTTATCTTGTGATTGATAAAATGTACCCTAGCTGGTGTATTATAAAACATTTTAGATGTGATAATGGCCTTTAAATATACTGTTTGCAAAACTAAAGACTCAGACCTCATAAGCGTTAACATGTTTATGTATTTTTAAATGTAATTTTCAAAATTTTTGAATTTGCTCCTTTGATAAAAAGAAAACAAGCCAATCCTGCAGTGCAGGTCCTTGTTCAAGCACTTTCCATTATAGGATGACAATGTCCCTGTCTTACAATCATGTTCCTGTGTGGTCACCCTGTCACACAGGCTTTTGATGGTCCACTGTTGTCATTAGGGATGAGCAGGGCTGTGGATAAGGGGGTACGACCAGCAGTGGTGTATTTAGGTTTTGTGCTGCCCTAGGCAACACAAAAATCATCTGCCCCCACAGACACCGACCAACACAACCCCCCCTTCCCCCTCCTGTGGAGAAAGCCCGACATTGACCAACAACACCCCTGCCCCCCACTCGGGAAAGCCTTCTACTAACCCCCCCCCCCGGTGATAGAGAGACACTCATCTTCACAGCTCCGGACATCCCCGGGAAAGAGAGTCAGGCTCTACATACACCATCAAGCAGCCCATAGCTTCTCTCAGATCCCACCTGGTTCTCATGGTGCATGTGTCCCTTCTTTCATCCCTTCTTCTGGGGGGAGGTGCTGCCCCCTGAAAAATGCCTCCCTAGGCAAGTGCCTTTCTTGCCTTGTGGTAAATACGCCCCTGACCACCAGACCTCTTGTACGGGGCTCAGGCCAGCAGGGGAGCCCAGGAAGCTGAGTAATTTGGATGTGGGCAGGGAGGGTGATCAGCACGGCGGCGTGGCAATTACTGGAACCGATCCCCTGTATGACTCTCTCTGCCCGCAGCTGAAAGTTGGCTTCTTCTCCTCTCCTTCCCATTTTCAGCTGCTGCAGGGAGAGCCATAAAGGTGATCGGTTCCAGTAATTGCCCCCCTGCCACACCCATCACCCTCCCTGTGCACCATATGTTTCCCCCTGCTGCCCAGGCCCCCATGTGTGCCCCCACCTCTGCAGTGCTGCCAGGTTCCATCTTCTCCTTCCCATTAGCAGCCGCAAGCACACAATATGATTCTTCAGGATGGAGAGTGGGGGAAGGGTCTGGTAGATGTTACCAGTCGCTTTCTTTTCTGAATGAACACAATCAGTGGTCAGTACTGATCACCCAATGTGTTCAATCATAATTGAAGCAAAGTAAACTGTGTGTTTTTTGGGGTGAGGGGGGCCTGTCAGGTTGGCTGACAGCAGCCCTGGGGATGAGATTTTGGTTTGCTGCTACCATGGGTTTGCAGTGAATTCTACGTGTTTAAAATGGAATTAAAGGCAGTTTAAACTTACCTTTCCTCCAATGGTCCTGTCCCTCGTCAGTGCCAGCATCTTCTTCTGTGTGCACACAGGGATCGGGCTGACTGCTGTAAGCTGAGCTGCGCAGTACACTTTACATGTCAAGGGGGTGTGGCAAACAGGCTGGTAAGTGTAATTTATTGATATAAGAGCTGTACTCCCTAAAATAAACATCCAATAACAGTTCACGAGTATTCTGTGATGATGTGAAACAATCTTAAGCTTCATCCACGTGAATATTTACAACTGTTCGCATCCACCACTGTGCTCACGCTGTGCTCACCTCATTGAATTGACCTACAATGCATGTAAATGTGTCAGGAATGGACTAGCCAGCAATGGTGGGACTCACCTGCCTTTTGATCTGCAGTACCAGGGCTGGCCAGCGGATGCTCCCAGCAATCAGAGACTCAACTTTGCAGCCAGCTAACACCTGGAACTGATTATGCTGGGGTATTTAAGGGATGGCCAGACTTGCAGACTCTGCCTTGGTGTTGTGTTTCTCTTGGGCCCTGTATCCTGTTCCTGCTCTCTGTTCCTGTCTGATTCTCTGCTACCTGTTCTGATCCCTGACTTGTCTGACCATCCCTCTGCCTGACCCTCTGTACTACGCTGCCTGCTACCTGTTCTGATCCCTGGCTTGTGACCCTGACCATCCCTCTGCCTGACCCTCTGTACTACGCTGCTAGCTACCTGCTGAACCTGGCCTGTGACCCCGACCAATCTCCGCTTGCTCCCCCTGTACCTACCTGCCCAATTGATATTGACCCGGCCTGCCTGACGACGCTTGCTTGTATGTACTGTTATCTGTGGGTGGTTGGTTTGGTTTGTTTGCACTGTATTATGTTTAGTATTGCACTGCGTTTCTGTTTGTATGGTTAGTGTTAATAAATTATATTGTTTATAACATATCTGAGGTCTGCGTTTCCCTGCGTCAGCCACACACCTCTGGTCACACCTGGGAGCCCTGACATTACACCAAGGCAGAGTCTGCAAGTCTGGCCATCCCTTAAATACCCCAGCATAATCAGTTCCAGGTGTTAGCTGGCTGCAAAGTTGAGTCTCTGATTGCTGGGAGCATCCGCTGGCCAGCCCTGGTACTGCAGATCAAAAGGCAGGTGAGTCCCACCATTGCTGGCTAGTCCATTCCTGACAGTATGCATTGTAAACACATGTATTACTCTAGGTATGTCATGAACCTGTGGTCGTGAGCCCTTGTAGACCGCCAACTCGGGGTTCCCCAGGGCGTGGAGTCTAAGCACCAGAGCCCCTGATGGTGGGGATGGACTTTCAGCAAGCTGGGACCAGGTCACGGCCCCCAGGTATGCCCAGCTGAGGAAAGTGTGAGCAGAGTGTAATCCAGGAGACAACAGGGAAGTCGATAGACAAGCCAAGGTCAGGATGGGTGGAAATCAAGCACACTGAGTGGACAAAGCCGGGGCCAGTACACGGGTAGTCAGATACAGGATGCAAGCGTAGCAACAGCCAGGAGCTCAGAGAACTAAGATTTTGCTCAGGCAAAGTGGGCTAGACTGAGCATGTCATATATAGACAAGCAAGCTAGGAGGCGGGACAGGAAGTGACGGAAGGGAAGGAAATAAAACCCAGAAAACAGCAGACAATGTCCATAGGTGAGCGCAAAGCACACATGTGAAAGGGATCAGGAACAGCCCTGCAGCAAGGTAAGAATACACAAACAAGAAACTGCAGGTTAACTTGTGACAAGGTAGGTGCCTCTCAGTGACTCCTATATGTTCCCAGTTATGATGTACACGCCTCCTGTCCTCTAGGGTGTCTCTGGCTCCAATATGGCACATCCAGGAGAAACCAGTATTGGTCCCTTTAAGGCAGCTTCTTATACAAACTGGGCTTGTTTTAGTGACATGTTAAAAGAGGGGAAAAGCAGCTTCTAATTGTGTAGTAATTTAGTATATAACCTTCATTGATAAAAAAACGCACTAAGCTATCAAGATTTTTGTAAATCAAGTCATAAAAAGCAGCAGGCATACCACTCTATACAATACTTCTAGTCCGCAATCAACAGGCTCCGCCCTACTCGTTACGTCATGTGACTTCATTAGGAGTCAGGTGATTTTAGATCTGCTGTGGTTACTTATTGTGGTCAATTCAGGCCTTTTACTGCTTGATAAAAAAAAAATACATATCCAAAGTATGTGATAACTGTCAGTAAAAATTGTTCTGTGCTGCAACACCACATATAGCTTCAAAGCATCTCCCAAGCATGTAATTTAAAGGATGTGTTTTTAACATGTTACACACAGAGTCAAATTAAAATGAACCTCTCACTGCTGTACTGTATTTTTTTTCTTTCTTGCTTCGTTAAATGTCTCCCATGGCAGTGTTAAGCTCCCCATTGCCCTTTTTAACAATAGCTTGCCTATTAGCCTTGAAATTGTCAAGAATTTAGTATCAAGATTCGCCTTCTTTAGACTTCAAAGGTGTTCACTGTTAAATGTTTTTTTGGAGAATTCCAGACAGGTTTCAATAAGAGCCCCCACAAACTGAACCTGGGCAGTTTTATTCATCTCTGGTTATCGCAAATGACAACTATCTCCTGTTAGAGACAAAAATGGCCAAAAAAACACCGTTATAGGCTTTACCCATTCCTTGCTCTATCCAAAATAAATAAAAATAGATATTTATGTCCATTTCTTTTTAGTTTTCTATTATTGGCTGACAAATGCCAACTGTGTTTAGCACATATAACCAAAAATTATTATAGGTGTAAAATGCCCTATATCCTATGGCTTTCAGGTTGCAGTGAAAGAATAATTGATCTGGCAGTTTTGATTACTCAAATGGCTTCAGTGTTTCAGTCGGTCAGCCACTCAATCTTTTCTCATGCTGTCAAAAATATGACAAAGATATCACAGTGGCTTTAAAAAAAATTGTGTGCCCATTACCAGTTAGGAAGAACTAAAGGCAAACCTTTTTTCATTATGAAAAAGTAAGGGAGAGTTATAACACCTTTCAGTTTTTTGTTTAATTTTTTTTTTTTTTGCTGTTTCCCATTGGGGAGATATCCTTTCTCACCAGGGTCACTAGAACCTAATGTCTTTATTGGAAGATTTTGGAAAATTGGATATATTCTTTCACTTTCTGTGAGAACAGTAAACATGATGAATAGAGAAAGTGAATCTCCCTAAGGCTAGGTTCACACCTATGCAGGTTGCATTTGAGACGTTTCTACATTGTATTTTGTGTTGCATTTTAGCACCTGCAGTTTTTACACGGTATTGATGTTGTTTTTTTTTAATGTTTTAATTTTTTTTGTTGCTAGGCAGATTTAAAATGCAAAATGCAAAACACATCAAAAATGCAATACATGCTTTTTTGTAGCATTTCCATTGAAGTTTATGGAACTAAAAATGCAACTTTTTGCTTTCAAAAAAGTCCCTGACCCTTTCCAAAAAACGCACCAGGTGAAAATGCACAGATGTGAACATGCCCCATAGGAAATCATGGTAAATGGACTGTACTGCATTTCTGCAAAATGCAAAACATTGCAGAAAACGCTTAGGTGTGAACCTAGGGCTCTGGAGGCACAAACAGCAATAAAAACTTGAGTGGTGTTTTATATTCTCTCTACTCTATCCAAAACCTAAAAAAATTGTCTGTAGATCTTTTATTCATGGCAAGTGATTGTTGCACAGGTTAGTAAAAGCTACGATCAGCCACATTTACTTAAAAGAGAAGTATGGACTTTATAAAAAAAAATTATATATATATATTGTGACAGTGTGGCAATCTGTTACCCAGGATTCTCAACAAGGCAGGTTGAGGGGCTCCAGGCTAATGTTTGATACAGAGGAAAGTGGCTTTTCACTTTCCTCCTTTGTTTGTAAGGTCTGTTTTGGGATCTGGAGCCTGGAGATTTCAAAGAGATCTGGGAGGGATGAAATCTCCAATCCTGGGGCCAGGTTTTTGGAATGACCAGGAGGCTGATTGCACAGGTGTGTGCAGGCCTTTTCAGAGAGTCAGGACCAGGGTTCTGGGCTCCACCCCGGCAGATAGGAGTCAGGAGGGCTCCACTTGGAAGACAGGAGGTCACTGCCTGGAAATCAGGTGGGCTTCCCCTAGGAGAGGTGGAAGCCAAAAGCGGCAAGGGGCTGCTAGAGACTAGCTGTGTGCTAGTGCCATATTTTGGGAAGAAGTCTGCAGGAGACAGACCGCAATCTGAGAGAGCCAGGAGGCTGAATTTTCTTTTGTGGATGATCGATACCCCTGTGTGGGAAACTTCTGTTTGAACTTTCATTTAAATAAAAGTGGGCTAAAAAAGGCCTTGAAAAATAAGCGAGTAGCTGTGTGCGTTTAAAAGCTCTACCACTTTGAAGCGAGTTCCCACAATATATATATATATATTATATATATATATGCTCACCAAGGTGGATGCAGCATCGATCCGTTGCTGCATCTGTCCCCCGCCGACTTTTGCAGTGAGAACTGAGAGATAAAACACCACTGATCACTCAGTTCTCCCCTTCCATTCTGAGCAGAGAGCTGTGACTGCCAGGCTCTTTTGGTCTATTAAATATTCCAGTGAAATTGTTGAGTTAAATCTGTTCAATAGATGAGCAAAAAATACCTATTTATCTTGCCAGAAATCTGTTGAGCTTGTACACTCCACAGTGTTATCTCAACTAGTGTGCGATAAACTATGTAAACTACAGAACAACTCCCCACTATGTTATGAAGATGAGGGGAGGACAAGGTGTTCTCTAGTCCTAACATGCTTACTGTTCTAGGGTGGCAATGGGTCTCCCCCATAGGTAAATAATATTCAGTGAGCGCTGTCACTGAAGGGCAGGAATTGTGTTACTGGCAGGATCACCAGGTGAAAATAATGGACAAAAAGCCTGAGAAAAGAAAACTAATGCAGACACCACATCTAAGGACTGGAAATTTGCAATATATCACATTTTTGTTGTTAGATACACTTTAACAACCATGGGATGGTATAGAATGTATAGCAAAAATAGAGTTAGGACTCGTTTCTGCAGTGGATTGCTTTTCAGAGGGCATTTGACAAGCTGTGAAGAGAAGTTATGTCTTTTCCTTAATGCCTATTTTAACCCCTAAAAATCTGTACCATCAGACCGCAACTTGATACAATGCATACGGCTATGGGCAGTTACAGTGCAGCCCCTTCAGGTGAATAGGTTGCACTTGGCAGGTGGTACTGCCTAGCTGAGTGCAACAGAAGGGATCATTTTTGCGGCATATGTACAACTTTGTCCACTGCCTTTGTACTAAAAGAGGTAGTGGTTGGGGGGTGGTAAAAATATAGATTTACCACATTATTTTAAAACCCACAGGTTTAAATGATACCTTACTGCACATGGATAAACTGGAGGCAGGATTATTGAAATTTGAGTTAATAAGGTGCAGTTGACCTACATATTTGAGCAGGTCAGCCTGTAGGTGAGCTCTCATCTAATCGGAGATTGACATCACATTGACATCACATAGTTGAGGTGGAAGAGTACTTTCCAGATCACAAAGGTTTATGGACTTTATTGATATATTAATATTTAGTTTGACATTTTGCACTGTTCAGGAATTATTTACCTTTTATTGGATTTTTCACATTTCACCTTGTTTACACATATGAATGTCTTGCATTTCACTTGTTAGCTGGCATTGCATAGTCTAAAGAACAGTATGTTTATTCTGGATACATTTAATACTTAAGACATTTTCTTCTGGCACAGCAGCAGCTACAAAGTTTGTTAGGTTAGATGGAGAGAAATTTTAACACCTATCTCCAAGCAAATAAGCCCCCCATCCCTCCTATCCAATTACCTTCTGAAGATTTTTTATACTTACCTCAAGTACAGCGCCATTTTAATAGCATCCTGGGCCCCTGGGCAAAGTAATGTGACTCCTACCAACTTGCACCAGGTGTCCCCATCACAGTGCCCCCCTGCATCCGGTGTCCCAATCACAGTGCTCATATACATCAGCCTCCCCCATCACAGTGCCCATATACTGTACATCAGGTGTCCCCATCACAGTGCCCCCTTATATCAGGCGTCCCCATCATAGTGCTCCCATAAATCAGGTTCCTCCATCATGGGGTGCCCACACAGCAGGTTCCTCCATGACAGTTTGCCCATATAGCAGGTTCCCCATCACTGTGGCCCCATACATCAGATGTCCCCATCACAGTGTCCCCTGACATCAGATGTCCCCATCACAGTGCCCCCATACATCAGGTTACTCCATCACGGGGTGCCCACACAGCAGGTTCCTCCATGACAGTTTGCCCATATAGCAGGTTCCCCATCACTGTGGCCCCATACATCAGATGTCCCCATCACAGTGTCCCCTGACATCAGATGTCCCCATCACAGTGCCCCCATACATCAGGTTACTCCATCACGGGGTGCCCACACAGCAGGTTCCTCCATGACAGTTTGCCCATATAGCAGGTTCCCCATCACTGTGGCCCCATACATCAGATGTCCCCATCACAGAGTCCCCTGATATCAGATGTCCCCATCACAGTGCCCCCATACATCAGGTGTCCCAAACATCAGGCCCCCCCCATCACAGTGCCCATATATATCAGAGTTTTGACCCTCCCCTTCCCCCTTGTACTCACAGATCACAAATGCTGTTCCCACCTGCAGTGAAGGGAGCTCCTCCTTCCTCTCTTGTGCTGAGACTGAGGTGAGTTCTCAGCGCCAGCTCTCTGATAACACCTACAGGGAAGGGAAAGCTGAATCCTCTCTCCAGCAGAAGCAAGCCACTGCTCCTTCTGGCAGGAGTGACATTGCAGTTGCTCCTGTCAAAGAGGAGCTGCAGGAGCCACCAAATCACCAGTGCACCCCCCAACACATCACACCCGCTCCTGCTTCCTTATCCTGGCCCTGATCATTGCTTCCTCCCCATGCACCTGTGTGCCCATTCATTAAGATTGCCCTGCTTAAGTCTACTGTTTGTTTCCATCCCCCAAAGCCCCTTCATTGGTGTGAAAAGCAGTGACAGAATCGGTACCCCTGCCCACCTGTTGCCTCTGAGGTGTAATCACTTCTGGAGCATGAAGGGTCCCTGCTGCTGGACAGGAAGTAAGAAGTGTCTATGCCACCCTTGCAGCAATGATGGAATCCATAGACAACCCTTCCTCATCTGCAGTGAAGTACATAAATGACCCAGCACGTCTATTGATTACAGATTCAGGTAAATACAGCTTTTAGCTCATGGGTTTTTTCTTCATTAACTCTTATTTTTTTAAGGTATGCCTGAAGTTCAGCGTTTAAATATTTCATGGGATGGCATGATTGGATACCAAACTCTATACATCTGTGTGCAACGAATAAATGTCATAATAGATTAAAAAAAAAATGCCAAGTTCAACCTTCAACACTCACCAACTCTGTAATGCATACAATGGATTCTTTAAAATAGTGGAAGCCCTATACAAAATATCGGTAGAAGCAGTGGTGTGTACCCTATACAACCCATTCCCTTCCATTGCAACATGACTCACTCCATAAGATACAAAAAGTCTTTGACAGAGCTTTAATGTACTCTTCTGATTAAAATAACCCAAGCCCAATCAATGAATTATTCTGCGTGGTTTCACTGAATGTCAAGCAATTTTAATCAGAAACATAAAGAAGTGCTCTGAGACAGAATAGTTTGTGCATGGTGTATTGAGTCATATTGGAGAGTCTGAAAAATGCTTGCAAAACCAGTGAAACAAGAGCTGCCATATGGCAACAAGGCATTCACCTATACGTTAAAGACAGAAAACATAAGCGTGCAGTATTTTGGTAAAGTCCATACTGCACAAAGATTCTAATGAATTCAAACATCATGATATTGTAATCCCATCAGGGGAAGCCAGAGACAGTAACACACAGTGGCGGACTGACCTTTAAAGCACTCGGGCACTGCCCGAGGGCCTGGGGTCAGTAGAGGGCCCCATGAGATGCCCCTGGTACCTTTTTTATAGGCTTTTTTGGGTGTGGTTTGAGTGTGGGCAAGGACACAGGGGTCCCATGATCCCCTAATGCCCGGGGGCTCCATGAGTTTTCAGTCCGCCCCTGGTAACACATATATAGGTCTCTTTTACTGTCTTTCTAATTCAGTTCTGCTGGCCAACCCATTGGACTGCTAGTCAAGAAAAAGACATGCACTTACTTTTTCTTTTATTCATGCACCTACTTTAGTTGTGATGTAAGCCCATAACTGCTACCTCCTATTCTCTATAATGCTGTATTGAGGAGTTACAATCGTAAAAAAGGACAGGGGTGTTTTCCCTATAGCAATCACTCCTTAATTCTGTTTTCTAAACCAGAAGAATAACAGCTGATTTCAAAATGGTTACTGTAGGAAACACTACCAGAAAACAGATCATCCATGTACTTCAACACATGTTAACCTGGGGTTACACTAATTTTGCTTGGGCAATGCTTTCTTTGGGATACACTTATCCACAGTTCCACTGGTCTCATGGTGCTTCCCATAGACATGTGTGGCTAAAGCCTGAAAGAGAACATTGATGGCATCTACTGTACACTGTCTTCAAAGGCTTAGACTGTTTGCACATAGCCAGTATATTTTATCTCAGTTTGGGAAAACCATGCTGTATACCAAGGAAAAACTTGGCCAAAATTAGCACTGATCTCTTGTTTCCTGATTCTAACGTGCAGTAATCCACAGCAACCAATCAGAATTCACTCTGCTGAAGTATGACCAGTACAAGATTAATTCTGTGAAACAATAAAACAGCGCAAAATATGAAATGAATCAAAAGTAATTATACACAAATCATAATAAATTCTGTGGTTATAAAATAAATGTCCAAAACCACCAAAATGAAAAAAATATAAAATGTGTGTCCAAATACAAAAAGTGATGAAACCAAAAACAAAGAAAGTCCCTTTAAACATGCAAATAGTGCTCCAAAATTTTTTTAGGATAAGTTTAATGCAGAGAAAAGACTCCACGGATCCACACCTTCCTGTGAATACTAATGTATTCACTCACCAGAGATAAGAATAAATTGCACTTTATGGATACAATATTATCCTCCAATTCCCAGGGAAAATGTCCTCTCCATAGCCTTCTCCATATACAAGAGCTTCCTTACATCCAACTTCAAAAGGGATTTCCCCTCATAACGATGTGTTATATAGGAAGACAAAAGAAGAACCAATAGTGCAATATTGCAAAGACTTTTAATTAAATAAAATAGTTCTCAGTCTACTCACATTATAACTTAAAATAAGTCGCCAATTTACAAAATTCTCCAAAACAGACTTCCCAGTGTAAAACGGATTCCAGAAAGTAAACCAAACTGGCAGCACTGGATATGATGTCACACGCTCAACATAGGAAACCGGAAGTATGTCTGACTGATGAGTTTCACCCCTCCTCCAGGCGTTATCAAAGACCTAGACCTCCGGTTCCTCATCACTTATATACTACACTGGCATGCCTCCCACCTAAGAATTAACCAATCAGGATTAGTTATGGTAAATAGGGGATAAATAGGGAAATATCCCACCTTCCCACAATGCCAAATAGTCATTAATAAGCTGCCAGTGTGTTTACTTATTGGTGTCCCTTTCATAATAGGGGGCCCTCAATCCCCTCATGTTTTGCATTGTATTGTTATTGTTCTGTCACATGTTCTGTCCCCCTGTAATGTACAGCACTGAGCGAACTATCGGCGCTTTATAAATACTGTATAATAATAATAATTCTTATTTACGTGTATTTTTGCAAACTTTACATAAAAAAAGGTTTCTAAATTATTAAAACTCATTTACAGTTGCAAGAAAAAGTATGTGAACCCCTTGGGATTACATGGAGTTTTGCATGAATTGGGAATAAAATGTGCTCTGAACGTCATCTAAGTCACGACAATAGAAGAACACAGTCTGCTGAACATAATACTACACAAACATTAGATGTTGCCATGGTTTAATTACACATAACATGTAAACATTCACAGTGCAGGAAGGAAAAAGTATGTGAACCTTTGGACTTAGTAACTGGTTGACCCTCCTTTGGCAGCAATAACCTCAACCAAACGTTTCCTGTAGTTGCAGATCAGACCTGCACAACGATCTGGAGTAATTTTGGACCACTCCTCTTCACAAAACTATTTCAGTGTAGCAATATTCTTGGGATGTCTGGTGTGAATCGCTCTCTTAAGGTCATGCCACAGCATTTCAATCGGGTTGAGGTCAGGACTCTGACTGGGCCACTCCAGAAGGCGTATTCTGTGCTGTTGCAGCCATTGTTTTGTTGAATTACTTGTATGCTTTGGGTCATTGTCCTGTTGCATTACCCATCCTCTGCGGAGCTTCAGTTGGCGGACAGATGGTCGTACGTTTTCCTGCAAAATGTCTTGATAAACTCTGGAATTCATTTTCCCATCAATGACAACAATCCGTCCAGGCCCTGAGGCAGCAAAGCAGCCCCAAACCATGATGCTCCCTCCGCCATGTTTTACAGTGGGGATGAGGTTTTGATGTTGGTGTGCTGGGCCTTTTTTTCTCCACAAATAGTGTTGTGTGTTCTTCCCAAACAACTCAATCTTGGTTTCATCTGTCCACAGTATATTTTGCAAGTAGTGCTGTGGAACATCCAGGTGCTCTTTTGCAAACTTCAAACGTGCTGCAATATTCTTTTTGGACATCAATGGCTTCCTCTGTGGTGCCCTCCCATGTACTCCATTCTTGTTTAATGTTTTCCTTATTGTAGATGTGTCAACAAAAATGTTAGCATGTGCCAGAGATTTCTGTAGGTCTTTAGCTGACATTCTGGGACTCTTCTTTACCTCATGCAGCATTCTGCGCTGTGCTCTTGCAGTCATTTTTACAGGACGACCACGCCTAGGGAGAGTAGCAACAGTGCTAAACTTTCTCCATTTGTAGACAGTCTGTCTTACCGTGGACTCATGAACATCAAGGCTTTTGGAGATACTTTTGTCACCCTTTCCAGCTTCATGCAAGTCAACAATTCTTGATCGTAGGTCTTCTGAGAGCTCTTTTCTGCGTGGCATGGTTCACATCAGACAGTGCTTCTTGAAACCAGTAAACCCAAAATAGGTGTGTGTTTTTTAAGGGCAGGACAGCTGTCAGCAACACATCCAATATCATCACACTGATTGGAGTCAAGGTTGGCTCACTCCTGGTTCCAATTAGCTCTGGGAGAAGTCATTAAGCTAGGGCCTCACATACCTTTTCCTCCCTGAACTGTGAATGTTTACATGTTATGTGCAATTAAACCATGGCAACATCTAATGTTTGTGTAGTATTATGTTCAGCAGACTGTGTTCTTCTATTGTTGTGACTTAGATGACGTTCAGAGCACATTTTATGCCCAATTCATGCAAAACTCCACGTAATCCCAAGGGGTTCACATACTTTTTCTTGCAACTGTACAAGATCATTTATATTAGGACGATCACATGCAAATATATTATATATCAATAAAACTAAAAAAAAATACTGTGAGAGTGTAACTAGTTAATAATGTGATGCAGGCACATCCAGTAGCTCAAATTATCCATCAGATCCTTTAATACTGAAAGGCTTTTACTTGACAGGTGCATAAAGTTTGAAACAGGTGCACATTTTCCTGGAAATCCTGCGTGATATTGCATATGATCATTGTATTCTGAGCACTGCTGATCATTCCACATATTATTCTGCAAACCTAGGCTGTGACCAAACTGCAAAAGTTTCAGGACAGAGACCTGCACATACAATGAACAAATTGGAACATTCATCAGCTTCATCTCACAAAAGGGCCCCACAGGAATACAAATGTCTGCACTAGCTCTTCCTTTACTTTATTTATGATTGTAGGACAAAAAATGTCTTCCTAAAGGTCCTTTCACATGGAGCAGACCCTTTTAGCGGATCCGCTTGCTCAGTGGGGGATCTCTCTGCTGATCCCCGCTGAGCAAGTAGATGGCAGGTCTGTGTCCCCTCCGCTGCTGCAGAGCAGACACAGAGCTGCTCATTCTCCTCAATGGGCAGTCGGCGTAAAACGGACCACCTGCCTGTTTTTATGTGACCCGATCCAACAGACAGAAGGGAATTGGATCCCCATCAGTCCCTTTTTGGCGGATCGGATCAGATGTCGGCGGGTGTAAACGGACACATGTCCGTTTACACCCACCGCTACACAATGGTGTATTTAGGTTTTGTGCTGCCCTAGGCAACAAAAAAATTGGACGCCCCACCCTCACCTGCAGAGAGAGCCTTTTACCATCCAACACCAGACCCCCTCCCCACGGAAAAAGCCTGACAGTGACCAACAACACCCCTGCCCCATCCCCACCCAAGAGAGCCTTCCGCTAATGCCTCCCCCCGGTCATCAGAGAGAAAGACACTAATCTTCACAGCTCTGGACATCCCCAGGAACAACAGTTGGGCTCTGCATACACCATCAAGCAGCCTGCAGCCTCTCTGGGATGCCACCTGGTCCCCATGCCATACATGTCCCTTCTTGAGTGAGGCAGTGCTGCCCCCCCTAAAAAAAGCCGCCCTAGGCAAATGCCTTGTTTGCCTTGTGGTAAATACGCCCCTGCCGCTCCATAGAGGAGAATGGAGGTTCCGATTGGGCCCGCCTGAAAAATGGGCAGGTGGACCCGATCGGAATGTCCGTGTGAAATAGACCTAAAGGAAACCTATGTTCAAATATTAGTAGTATTAGTAGTAATATGTAGTGTGACTTTTCTGAAAATACTAGTTGCTTGGATGTCTTGCTGATCCAGCATCATCAATACTGTAAGGTTCCTTTCAAACTAATAAAATTTCAGAAATGCACTGAATTACATGACAATGGAAATCACATTTTTTTCAATGGTGTCTGTTCACATCAATGCAACTCAGCACAGAATGATTTTGAAAAAGGTTTTGTTATTATTTTGGTGTGATTCCAGCATGATTTTGGCTCTTAGAATATGCAAATTACTTCAAAGTAGCATCCAAGTTTTATCCAAGTTGCACTACAAAATTGCATTACTCTACAAACTCGGATCAAAATCAGATCGCAGCAGTGTGAACCTAGCCTAAGTCACTAGGTATGCAGAGACTTTTATTATTATTATTATTATTATTATTATTATACAGGATTTATATAGCGCCAACAGTTTGCTCAGCACTTTACAATATAACAGGAGACAATACAGCAACAATTCAGTTCAATACAAGAGGGTTAGGAGGGCCCTGCTCCTTGGAGCTTACAATCTAAGAGGGAGGGGCTAGTGGTAGAAAAGGTAATAACTGTGGGAGATGGACTGGTAGGAGGAATAGAAGATTCCATTGTTAGCTGAAGGCAGGATAGGCTTCCCTGAAGAGATAGGTTTTCAGAGATCTCCTAAAAGTAAGCAGAGTAGATGATAGTCTGATAAATTGGGGTAGAGAGTTCCAGAGGATGGGGGGAGCTCTGGAGAAGTCCTGGAGACAAGGATGGGAGAAGGAGACAAGGGAGCTAGAGAGCAGTAGCTCATGTGAGGAGCGGAGAGTATGGTTTGGCTGATATTTGGAAACTTCTCGGATTTTCTTGACCTGAATGTTTCTTCTGGGTGAGTGACTTTAATGTATTGAAGCCATTGACTTGACCTGACAGCTAGGCAAATAGCACGTTGTTAAGGAGAGAGCAGCAATGAAAGCTTATGTATTACTCTTAAAATAGGTATCTTTTAAGAAAATGTTCATTAAGGAACAATCACCTGCGATGAGCTCACCCTAAAGGGACATACATAGATGAAAATTGTATAAAGGAAAGATGTATTGTGTTCAGCGCATTGTATTTCTGGCAGCAGACCCTGGGTAATGCCAGCAGGTATGCTGATGATGAAGAACGCAAAGAGCTTTTTAACAATAACATTTTTAGAACTGCAGGTTTTGGTGAATCTGAAGCTAGTATGGGTACTGAGAGCAATGCTGTTGGAGATCTGCATGACAGAAAAATATGTTTTGTTTTGGATTCGTTCGTTAAGTTAATAATTTTGTCATATTCATTATGATTCATTTTCGGAATTAATTTTCTATATTCTTTATTTTCAAAATGATTTGAAACTTGAAATTGAAATTCGAATTTCAGAAGATGGCTATATTCATCCTATTTTTTCTATTCTTTTCTATTCTATTTTTTCTTTTCTATTTTCTATTCTATTCTACTTCTTTATTTTCTAGTCTTTTCTATTCTGTTTTCTTCTTTGCAATTTTATTCATTTCTATTCTGTTCTATTCTGTTCTATTCTATAAAGCATCCTACATGGGATTCATCATCTTATTTCATTTTTTATACCTTACTGTATTTATTGCATTATGTTTCCATTTCAAATTAATTTTCAAATGTAACTTCACTTTCAAATTCAATATCATTTTCAAATTCGGATAATGCATTTCATTATCATTATCTCGGAATTGTTGAAATTTGTTACTGATTCAGAAATTTCTCAGAATAACAAAAATTCTGTCCAAATTTCCATTCATAACTAAATGAATTTGCAGATGTCTAAATGCTACAATTTCTCTTTTTTGTGCTTTTAACTAACCAAAGCAGCAGAACTGCATCATTTTTTTACATTCAGGGGTGACAATGCCACCTGCCTAACTACTATTTTTAAAAGACACTTGCTGGTGAACAATTAAGTACTTTGATAGCAAAAATAGTTCAGCCCAGGCAACTGGTCCGATTTGCATAGCAAGTAGTCCAGAGGACATGAATTATCTTATTTAAAATTGAAACCAGTCCAACAGTGCTTTGGACATATTTCCAATATGGGTTTAGTTACACTCTGCATGCAGTGTTGACTGGAAAGAAAAAAATGTTGTTATATAATTTAAAGTGTATTGGCCATTCTGTCCTTGTTGCTACCAGTTTAGCTGGTTGTACCTTCCTTACAGAGACAAAGGTGGTAAAATATGATGCAGTGGGAAGCTGGGGGTGCTATATTAATGGAAACAGGACTTCCAATGTTCTAATGCAAGCCTTGAAATTTCTCAATTTGTTTTATAGCAAAGGTCCAGTACCATGACTCGTCAGTGGTTGCCTCTGTATACAAGCAATGAAAAAACGTGTGTTTTTTTTTGAAGGAGCACAATATGATTACACTTGAACAAAAATTAGCTGCATGGTTGAGTTGCCAGAAAGAAGGCTTTACTGCACCAATGCCACAAAAATGCCTGGTTACAATATGCTTGACAACACCTTGACATGCCTCCTGGGGCTTATTTGTGGCATTGGCTCAACAAAGGCTTCTTTCTGACAACTTGACCATGCAGGTCATTTTTCTTCAAGTATCATGATATTGTGCTCCTTCAAAACAACCACGCTCTCATTTTCTAGAGCAGCCGGTATTTCTCCTGAGGTTACCTATGGGTTTTTCTTTGTATCCCGAACAGTTCTTCTGGCAGTTATGGCTGCAAACGTTCTTGGTCTACCTGTTCTTAGCTTGTGTCAGGAGCCGCCACGATCCGTGGCTCGGCGCAGGCGCACTGTGCCCGTTCACGCTAGTGTATGGGCACTAGGTCCTGGCCTGCCGCGGCGGAGACGGAACCCTCTCATGCGCACTCGGAGCTGCGGGGGCGCGCCTGGCACCAATGACAGCGCAGGGTGCGATATTTAAATCGCCCTGCACTGACAGGTGGTGCCATTTGGTCTCCCTGTGTTCCTGATCTTGTTGCTGTGATTCCTGCTGACTCGGATTGTTCTTGACCTGGCTGTTCTCTCCTGCTCTGACCCCTGGCTTGCCTGACCTCCCTTCTGGATGCCCCCTTGTGGATCTGATCTTCTGTTGCTGACCTGGCGTGTGACCCGACCATTCTCTGCCCGCTGCTTTGTACCACACTGCTCCCACGGCTACCGACTTGGATTGTCCGACCACGCTCTTGCTCATCCATCCATCCACCTTGCCCTGGCATATCCGCCTCTTCACATCAGGTTCTCACCCTGCAGGAACCTCTGGCGGATTCCTCTACCACGGGTGGGTGTACTCAGGAGACGCGACCTGGTCTCGAGTCGCTCCAAGTCCATCCCCACCATCAGGGGCTCTGGTGAACAAGTGGACCGGGACTTAGGCTCTGGGGAAACCTGACCAGTGGGCTGCTAGAGGTACCGCCAGGCGGTTCCTTACAGCTTGGTATCCAGAGATCCCCAGATTTTCCACTTCTTAATAAGTGATTTAATAGTACTGAGTGGAATATTTAATGCTTTGGACATCTTTTTATATCCTTTTCTATCTTTACAAAGTTCCATTACCTTGTTACGCAGGATTTTTTACAGTCCTTTTCTGATCCCCATAGCTCAGTATCTAGCCTGCTCAGTGCATCCACATGAGCGCTAACAAACTCATTGACTATTTATACACTAACACTAATTGCAATTTAAAAAGCCACAGATGTAGGAAATTAACCTTTAATTGCTATTTTAACCCTTGTGTCACCTTGTGTGTCTGTACCAAGGCCAAACATTCCAGGGTATGTAAACTTTTGATCATGGCCATTTGGGTGATTTCTGTTATTGTTAGGATATAAAAAGGAGTCAAATAACTATGTGATAATAAATGGCTTCATATGTTTACTATTAGAGATGAGCGAATCGAACTAGGCGAAGTGGAATTCGTTTCGAATATTAGGAAAATTTCGATTCGCGACGAATCCGAAAATTAGCAGACTTCGGATGCGCGAATCGAAATTTTTCCTAAAATGGCGGCGACATGTGCGGCGACGGAGTGGGGATGTCTGGGAAGGCGCGCAGACAAGGCGCGCTGACCCATAATGCATTCATTCATGACATGTGATCGCATTAACTAATCAGCAGCCAGCCAGCCAGCACTGTGTAATGGTCGAGCTATAAATGGTGGCCATTTTAGAATTCTCCATTTGTCTCCAGTCATTCAACAGAGGCAGACCTGGCTGTATTGAGGGAGAGAGTTAGGGACACAGAAACGTTAGTTAGGGACACAGAAATGTTACTTAGGGCCACAGAAACGTTACTTAGGGCCACAGAAACGTTACTTAGGGCCACAGAATCGTTACTTAGGGCCACAGAATCGTTACTTAGGGCCACAGAAACGTTACTTAGGGCCACAGAATCGTTACTTAGGGCCACAGAATCGTTACTTAGGGCCACAGAAACGTTACTTAGGGCCACAGAATTGTTACTTAGGGACAGACACAGAATTGTTACTGAGGGACACAGAATTGTTACTGAGGGACACAGAAATGTTACTGAGGGCCACAGAACCGTTACTTAGGGCCACAGAACCATTACTTAGGGCCACAGAACCGTTACTTAGGGCCACAGAAACGTTACTTAGGGTCACAGAATTGTTACTTAGGGACAGACACAGAATTGTTACTGAGGGCCACAGAATTGTTACTGAGGGCCACAGAACCGTTACTTAGGGCCACAGAAACGTTACTTAGGGACACAGAATTGTTACTCAGGGACAGACACAGAATTGTTACTGAGGGACACAGAACCGTTACTTAGGGCCACAGAAACGTTACTTAGGGACACAGAATTGTTACTCAGGGACAGACAGAATTGTTACTGAGGGACACAGAATTGTTACTGAGGGACACAGAACCGTTACTTAGGGCCACAGAACCGTTACTTAGGGCCACAGAACCGTTACTTAGGGCAACAGAATCGTTACTTAGGGCCACAGAAACGTTACTTAGGGCCACAGAATTGTTACTTAGGGACAGACACAGAATTGTTACTGAGGGACACAGAATTGTTACTGAGGGCCACAGAACCGTTACTTAGGGCCACAGAAACGTTACTTAGGGACACAGAATTGTTACTCAGGGACAGACACAGAATTGTTACTGAGGGACACAGAATTGTTACTGAGGGACACAGAAACGTTACTTAGGGCCACAGAAACGTTACTTAGGGCTACAGAAACGTTACTTAGGGCCACAGAATCGTTACTTAGGGCCACAGAAACGTTACTTAGGGCCACAGAACCGTTACTTAGGGCCACAGAACCGTTACTTAGGGCCACAAAATCGTTACTTAGGGCCACAGAAACGTTACTTAGGGCCACAGAAACGTTACTTAGGGCCACAGAATTGTTACTTAGGGACAGACACAGAATTGTTACTGAGGGCCACAGAATTGTTACTGAGGGCCACAGAATCGTTACTTAGGGCCACAGAAACGTTACTTAAGGGCCACAGAAACGTTACTTAGGGCTACAGAATCGTTACTTAGGGCCACAGAAACGTTACTTAGGGCCACAGAATTGTTACTTAGGGACAGACACAGAATTGTTACTGAGGGACACAGAATTGTTACTGAGGGCCACAGAACCGTTACTTAGGGCCACAGAAATGTTACTTAGGGACACAGAATTGTTACTCAGGGACAGACACAGAATTGTTACTGAGGGACACAGAATTGTTACTGAGGGCAACAGAACCGTTACTTAGGGCCACAGAACCGTTACTTAGGGCCACAGAAACGTTACTTAGGGCCACAGAAACGTTACTTAGGGCTATAGAAACGTTACTTAGGTCCACAGAACCGTTACTTAGGGCCACAGAAACGTTACTTAGGGACACAGAATTGTTACTCAGGGACACAGAATTGTTACTGAGGGACACAGAATTGTTACTGAGGGACACAGAACCGTTACTTAGGGCCACAGAAACGTTACTTAGGGACACAGAATTGTTACTCAGGGACAGACACAGAATTGTTACTTAGGGCCACAGAATTGTTACTTAGGGACAGACACAGAATTGTTACTGAGGGACAGAGAATTGTTACTGAGGGCCACAGAACCGTTACTTAGGGCCACAGAAATGTTACTTAGGGACACAGAATTGTTACTCAGGGACAGACACAGAATTGTTACTGAGGGACACAGAATTGTTACTGAGGGCCACAGAAACGTTACTTAGGGCCACAGAACCGTTACTTAGGGCCACAGAAACGTTACTTAGGGCCACAGAAACGTTACTTAGGGCTATAGAAACGTTACTTAGGTCCACAGAACCGTTACTTAGGGCCACAGAAACATTACTTAGGGACACAGAATTGTTACTCAGGGACACAGAATTGTTACTGAGGGACACAGAATTGTTACTGAGGGACACAGAACCGTTACTTAGGGCCACAGAAACGTTACTTAGGGACACAGAATTGTTACTCAGGGACAGACACAGAATTGTTACTGAGGGACACAGAATTGTTACTGAGGGACACAGAATTGTTACTCAGGGACAGACACAGAATTGTTACTCAGGGACAGACACAGAATTGTTACTCAGGGACACAGAACCGTTACTTAGGGCCACAGAAACGTTACTTAGGGACACAGAATTGTTACTCAGGGAAAGACACAGAATTGTTACTGAGGGACACAGAATTGTTACTGAGGGACACAGAATTGTTACTCAGGGACAGACACAGAATTGTTACTCAGGGACAGACACAGAATTGTTACTCAGGGACAGACACAGAATTGTTACTCAGAGACACAGAACCGTTACTTAGGGCCACAGAAACGTTACTTAGGGACACAGAATTGTTACTCAGGGACAGACACAATTGTTACTGAGGGACACAGAATTGTTACTGAGGGACACAGAATTGTTACTCAGGGACAGACACAGAATTGTTACTCAGGGACAGACACAGAATTGTTACTGATGGACACAGAATTGTTACTGAGGGACACAGAATTGTTACTGAGGGACACAGAATTGTTACTCAGGGACAGACACAGAATTGTTACTCAGGGACAGACACAGAATTGTTACTCAGGGACACAGAATTGTTACTGAGGGACACAGAATTGTTACTGAGGGACACAGAATTGTTACTCAGGGAAAGACACAGAATTGTTACTGAGGGACACAGAATTGTTACTGAGGGACACAGAATTGTTACTGAGGGACACAGAATTGTTACTGAGGGACACAGAATTGTTACTCGGGACAGACACAGAATCGTTACTTAGGGCCACAGAATCGTTACTTAGGGCCACAGAAACGTTACTTAGGGCCACAGAATCGTTACTTAGGGCCACAGAAACGTTACTTAGGGCCACAGAATTGTTACTTAGGGACAGACACAGAATTGTTACTGAGGGACACAGAAATGTTACTGAGGGCCACAGAACCGTTACTTAGGGCCACAGAACCATTACTTAGGGCCACAGAACCGTTACTTAGGGCCACAGAAACGTTACTTAGGGACACAGAATTGTTACTTAGGGACAGACACAGAATTGTTACTGATGGCCACAGAATTGTTACTGAGGGCCACAGAACCGTTACTTAGGGCCAAAGAACCGTTACTTAGGGCCACAGAAACGTTACTTAGGGACACAGAATTGTTACTCAGGGACAGACACAGAATTGTTACTGAGGGAAAAAGAACCGTTACTTAGGGGCACAGAAACGTTACTTAGGGACACAGAATTGTTACTCAGGGACAGACACAGAATTGTTACTGAGGGACACAGAATTGTTACTCAGGGACAGACACAGAATTGTTACTCAGGGACAGACACAGAATTGTTACTGAGGGACACAGAATTGTTACTGAGGGACACAGAATTGTTACTCAGGGACAGACACAGAATTGTTACTGAGGGACACAGAATTGTTACTGAGGGACACAGAATTGTTACTCAGGGAAACAGAATTGTTACTCAGGGACAGACACAGAATTGTTACTCAGGGACAGACACAGAATTGTTACTCAGGGACACAGAATTGTTACTCAGGGACACAGAATTGTTACTCAGGGACAGACACAGAATTGTTACTCAGGGACAGACACAGAATTGTTACTCAGGGACAGACACAGAATTGTTACTGATGGACACAGAATTGTTACTGAGGGACACAGAATTGTTACTGAGGGACACAGAATTGTTACTGAGGGACACAGAATTGTTACTCAGGGACAGACACAGAATTGTTACTCAGGGACACAGAATTGTTACTCAGGGACACAGAATTGTTACTGAGGGACACAGAATTGTTACTGAGGGACACAGAATTGTTACTCAGGGACAGACACAGAATTGTTACTGAGGGACACAGAATTGTTACTGAGGGACACAGAATTGTTACTGAGGGACACAGAATTGTTACTCGGGACAGACACAGAATCGTTACTTAGGGCCACAGAATCGTTACTTAGGGCCACAGAAACGTTACTTAGGGCCACAGAAACGTTACTTAGGGCCACAGAATCGTTACTTAGGGCAACAGAAACGTTACTTAGGGCCACAGAATCGTTACTTAGGGCCACAGAATCGTTACTTAGGGCCACAGAAACGTTACTTAGGGCCACAGAATATTACTTAGGGCCACAGAATCGTTACTTAGGGCCACAGAATCGTTACTTAGGGCCACAGAATTGTTACTTAGGGACAGACACAGAATTGTTACTGAGGGACACAGAATTGTTACTGAGGGACACAGAAATGTTACTGAGGGCCACAGAACCGTTACTTAGGGCCACAGAACCGTTACTTAGGGCCACAGAAACGTTACTTAGGGACACAGAATTGTTACTTAGGGACAGACACAGAATTGTTACTGAGGGCCACAGAATTGTTACTGAGGGCCACAGAACCGTTACTTAGGGCCACAGAACCGTTACTTAGGGCCACAGAACCGTTACTTAGGGACACAGAATTGTTACTCAGGGACAGACACAGAATTGTTACTGAGGGACACAGAACCGTTACTTAGGGCCACAGAAACGTTACTTAGGGACACAGAATTGTTACTCAGGGACAGACACAGAATTGTTACTGAGGGACACAGAATTGTTACTGAGGGACACAGAACCGTTACTTAGGGCCACAGAAACGTTACTTAGGGCCACAGAATCGTTACTTAGGGCCACAGAAACGTTACTTAGGGCCACAGAAACGTTACTTAGGGCCACAGAATTGTTACTTAGGGACAGACACAGAATTGTTACTGAGGGACACAGAATTGTTACTGAGGGACACAGAAATGTTACTGAGGGCCACAGAACCGTTACTAAGGGCCACAGAACCATTACTTAGGGCCACAGAACCGTTACTTAGGGCCACAGAAACGTTACTTAGGGTCACAGAATTGTTACTTAGGGACAGACACAGAATTGTTACTGAGGGCCACAGAATTGTTACTGAGGGCCACAGAACCGTTACTTAGGGCCACAGAACCGTTACTTAGGGCCACAGAAACGTCACTTAGGGACACAGAATTGTTACTCAGGGACAGACACAGAATTGTTACTGAGGGACACAGAACCGTTACTTAGGGCCACAGAAACGTTACTTAGGGACACAGAATTGTTACTCAGGGACAGACACAGAATTGTTACTGAGGGACACAGAATTGTTACTGAGGGACACAGAACCGTTACTTAGGGCCACAGAAACATTACTTAGGGCCACAGAAACATTACTTAGGGCCACAGAATCGTTACTTAGGGCCACAGAATCGTTACTTAGGGCCACAGAAACGTTACTTAGGGCCACAGAATTGTTACTTAGGGACAGACACAGAATTGTTACTGAGGGACACAGAATTGTTACTGAGGGCCACAGAACCGTTACTTAGGGCCACAGAAACATTACTTAGGGACACAGAATTGTTACTCAGGGACAGACACAGAATTGTTACTGAGGGACACAGAATTGTTACTGAGGGACACAGAAACGTTACTTAGGGCCACAGAAACGTTACTTAGGGCTACAGAAACGTTACTTAGGGCCACAGAAACGTTACTTAGGGCCACAGAACCGTTACTTAGGGCCACAGAATCGTTACTTAGGGCCACAGAAACGTTACTTAGGGCCACCGAAAAGTTACTTAGGGCCACAGAATTGTTACTTAGGGACAGACACAGAATTGTTACTGAGGGCCACATAATTGTTACTGAGGGCCACAGAATCGTTACTTAGGGCCACAGAAACGTTATTTAGGGACACAGAATTGTTACTCAGGGACAGACACAGAATTGTTACTGAGGGACACAGAATTGTTACTGAGGGACACAGAACCGTTACTTAGGGCCACAGAACCGTTTCTTAGGGCCACAGAAACGTTACTTAGGGCCACAGAAACGTTACTTAGGGCTATAGAAACGTTACTTAGGGCCACAAAACCGTTACTTAGGGCCACAGAAACGTTACTTAGGGACACAGAATTGTTACTCAGGGACAGACACAGAATTGTTACTGAGGGACACAGAATTGTTACTGAGGGACACAGAACCGTTACTTAGGGCCTCAGAAACGTTACTTAGGGACACAGAATTGTTACTGAGGGACAGACACAGAATTGTTACTGAGGGACACAGAATTGTTACTGAGGGACACAGAATTGTTACTCAGGGACAGACACAGAATTGTTACTCAGGGACAGACACAGAATTGTTACTCAGGGACAGACACAGAATTGTTACTCAGGGACAGACACAGAATTGTTACTCAGGGACACAGAACCGTTACTTAGGGCCACAGAAACGTTACTTAGGGACACAGAATTGTTACTCAGGGACAGACACAGAATTGTTACTCAGGGACAGACACAGAATTGTTACTGAGGGACACAGAATTGTTACTGAGGGACACAGAATTGTTACTCAGGGACAGACACAGAATTGTTACTCAGGGACAGACACAATTGTTACTGAGGGACACAGAATTGTTACTGAGGGACACAGAATTGTTACTCAGGGACACACACAGAATTGTTACTGAGGGACACAGAATTGTTACTGAGGGACACAGAATTGTTACTGAGGGACACAGAATTGTTACTGAGGGACACAGAATTGTTACTCAGGGAAACAGAATTGTTACTCAGGGACAGACACAGAATTGTTACTCAGGGACAGACACAGAATTGTTACTCAGGGACACAGAATTGTTACTCAGGGACACAGAATTGTTACTGAGGGACACAGAATTGTTACTCAGGGACAGACACAGAATTGTTACTGATGGACACAGAATTGTTACTGAGGGACACAGAATTGTTACTGAGAGACACAGAATTGTTACTGAGGGACACCGAATTGTTACTGAGGGACACAGAATTGTTACTCAGGGACAGACACAAAATTGTTACTCAGGGACAGACACAGAATTGTTACTCAGGGACACAGAATTGTTACTGAGGGACACAGAATTGTTACTGAGGGACACAGAATTGTTACTCAGGGACAGACACAAAATTGTTACTGAGGGACACAGAATTGTTACTGAGGGACACAGAATTGTTACTGAGGAACACAGAATTGTTACTGAGGGACACAGAATTGTTACTGAGGGACACAGAATTGTTACTCAGGGACAGACACCGAATTGATACTCAGGGACAGACACCGAATTGTTACTCAGGGACACAGAATTGTTACTGAGGGACACAGAATTGTTACTGAGGGTTAAAGAATTGTTACTGAGGGACACAGAATTGTTACTGAGGGACACAGAATTGTTACTCAGGGACACAGAATTGTTACTCAGGGACAGACACAGAATTGTTACTCGGGGACAGACACAGAATTGTTACTCGGGGACACAGAATTGTTACTCAGGGACACATAATCGTTGAATTAAAGAGTATGTCAGACAACATGCAGAGGAGTGTCAGAGGAGGCAATGTTTTAGGAGCGAGCAGACGTGGCAGCAGAGGAAGGAGTCAAGGCAGCACTAGTTGCAGCCAGAGGCCATTGCTCCCGGTGTCATCCAGCGGTCGTGTCTCCACCGACAACCCTGCCGTCATCGATTGGTTGGCTCGGTCGTCTTCCTCTTCCCAGGTCACCTCTGACACCTACAGCCAACGGTCGGTGGGTACATCAGACACAACCGTTAGTTGGCATGGCCCGGGAGCAAGCCCACTGAAATCACGTGTCCTCGACCTGCCCCTGTCCTTTGGTGTTCCCTCACCAAGCGAAGTATCGCATGCTGTGGGCTCAGCCCCACTGTACAGTGAGGAAGAGCTAACAGAGGGCGGTCAGGAACGGGGGGAGACATCCGCCTCTTCAGCAGCCAGGCGAAGAAGTAGTGGCGAGGAGAGTGGCTCGGTAGCCGGTCTAGAGACAGGTCTGTCTCCTGACCCACACGCAGCCGAGGGGGCTAGTAGTGAGGCGGAGACCCTAATTGATGATGATGAGGCTGATCGCACTTGGCAGCCTCGTCGTCATCAGGCTATTACTTCCGCATCATCAGGAGAAGAGGGTGGCAGCTTGGCAGCGAGCAAAACAGTCGGTGGGTTGCCCAGGAGGCAGCAGGGTCGCAGCAGTGTCAGTGGAGGCAAACTGCCACGGAGTAGAGCACCAGCTCCACTGCAGCTTACCACCACGGCCAGTAGTGGTGCCGGTGTGCACGGAGGAAGTAGCAGTCAGCCAGTGAGGAGTATCGGGGGCAAAGTTTCCTACTCGGTGGTGTGGCAATTTTTCGTCAAGCCGCCCGAGGAAGTAAACGTAGCCGTATGTCGACTATGTGGCCAGAAAGTCAAGCGTGGCAACGGGGGCCCATGTTGGGACTACAGCGTTGCGGCAGCATATGCAGCGTCGCCATTTGGTGGCCTGGGAAAACCGTGATAAAGATACGGCGGTTCTGCCTGCCCCAGCCCCCGCTCCATCACCCGCTCCATTACTTGCTCCATCACCCGACGTCAATCGCCCTCTATCAGCCAGTCAAGGCTCCAACACCTCTGCTGAGGGGAGTTGTCGCTCGTTGGCATCTTCCGCTCGTTCAGATGCTCCTTCCCCTGCTACTCCTCTTCACGGATTCTGTCAGCAGTCTTTCTTGGAATCCGTTTCCAAGAGACAACAGTTTGCGAGCACGCACCCGACGGTGCAAAAGCTGAACGTCCTCCTGTCCAAGTTGCTGGTGCTGCAGTCCCTCCCTTTCCAAGTGGTGGACTCAGCACCTTTCCGAGAAATGATGGCTTGTGCCGAGCCGCGGTGGAGAGTGCCAAGCCGTCATTTCTTCGCCAAAAAGGCAGTGCCAGCCCTGCATTCACATGTAGAAGAGATGGTGGGCCAGTCTTTGAGCATGTCGGTCTCTGCCAAAGTGCACGGCAGTGCCGACGTGTGGAGCTGTAACTACGGTCAGGGACAGTACATGTCATTTACGGCCCACTGGGTGAACGTGGTGCCGTCACAGCCGCACCAGCAACTTGGACAGGTCACGCCGCGCAAACTGAAAATCGGAACCATGTTGACCGACAACGGAAAGAACATGGTGTCTGCTCTGCGTCAAGGAAGGTTGTGCCATGCGCCATGCATGGCTCACGTGTTCAATCTGGTTGTCAAGCGGTTCCTAAAATCCACCATCCCACTGCAAGACATCCTTAAAATGTCACGTAAACTTTGCATGCATTTCAGCCATTCCTACACCGCAAAGCACACCCTCCTTGAGCTGCAGCGGCAGAACGGAATTGCACAGCATCGCCTGATCTGCGACGTTGCAACAAGGTGGAATTCAACCCTACACATGTTAGACCGCCTTTACGAACAGCGAAAGGCCATCACCGATTTCCTGATGTTACAAGCGGATAAAGGTACTCCCCTGTGTAACTTCGATGTCAGCCATTGGCAGCTCATGCGTGACACCTGCCGCTTGCTCAGGCCCTTTGAGGAGGCCACGCTATTCGTGAGTCGGCAGGACTATGGGATGAACGACGTCATTCCTCTGTTGCACGTCCTGGAACAAATGCTGTTAACAATGGCTGGTAAGGGTGCGGTAGACGTGGTGCACAGATCTCAACGCCACATGACCCCTGTGGGGGCAGGACAGGAAGACGAAGAGGAGGTAGAGGAGGGCATTTGTGCTCAGGAATTATTGAGTGAAATGGGTGGTTTTTCCACTCAGCGGACAGGAGTGGAGGAGCAGGAGCATCTGGTAGAGGAGGAGGAGGAGGAGACAGAGGACCCAGACGCACCGTGGCAGTATGCTGTGGAGATGGAGGCAGGGAGTCCCTCACATTCCTTGGCACAAATGGCCCATAGCATGCTCGGTTGCTTGCGTAGCGACAGCCGAATAATAACCATCAGACAGAGGGATGACTTTTGGCTGTCCACCTTGTTGGACCCTCGCTACCGTTCAAAAATGGTGGCCTTTTTCACACCTGCTGAGAGGGAGGCCAAAATAACGTACTATAAAAACCACCTATGTAGTCAGTTGGTCTCTGCCTTTGTGCACCAACGTCCATCCTCAGACACTGTGGGCCCTGTGCGCTCGCGTTCCGCTGCCATGGCAGCAGGGGAGGGGTGGGGTGGTAGGAGCAGTGGCAGCTCCACCAGCAGCGGCTGCCTCAGTCTGCAGTCGATGATGAGTAGCTTTCTTCACCAGCGCAGTGAGGAAACTACTAACCAGCCGCAGCAGCAGCAGCATCAGGTAGACCTGGAGCAGGACCTCAAACAACAGGCTTGGGCCTACTTGGACAGCACCCTGCCAACCGAGGTAGACAATCCCCTTGACTACTGGGCAACGAAACTTGACCTTTGGCCCCAACTAGCTGAATTTGCCCTTGAAAGGCTGTCATGCCCGGCCAGTAGCGTGGCATCGGAGCGCGTGTTTAGTGCGGCAGGAGGTATTGTAACTCAGCGGAGGACACGACTGTCCACCCAAAGTGTGGAGAGACTCACGTTTGTGAAAATGAATCAGGCGTGGATTAGTCTGGATTTCAAACCACCAGTTCCTGACACAACTGACTAAATCCGCCATGAATCATGCCCCAAACATGTGCCACTTTCAGGTCTCCTCACACTGCTGGTGTGTTCCATTTTTTGTCATAGGGTGCTGGCAGATTACGGGCCTCCCATTGCTGCTGCCAGGCCCCTAATCTGCCATGGGCCCCTGTACCGCCTCCTCATGCTGCTGCCAGGTCCACAGTGTCTCATGGGTCCCTGTACCGCCTCCCATTGCTGCTGTCTCCATCGCCACACTCTGCCATGTGCCACTTTCAGGTCTCCTCACACTGCTGGTGTGTTCAATTTTTTGTCATAGGGTGCTGGCAGATTACGGGCCTCCCATAGCTGCTGCCAGGCCCCTAATCTGCCATGGGCCCCTGTACCACCTCCTCATGCTGCTGCCAGGTCCAGAGTCTCTCGTGGGTCCCTGTACGGCCTCCCATTGCTGCTGTCTCCATCGCCACACTCTGCCATGTGCCACTTTCAGGTCTCCTCACACACTGCTGGTGTGTTCCATTTTTTGTCATAGGGTGCTGGCAGATTACGGGCCTCCCATTGCTGCTGCCAGGCCCCTAATCTGCCATGGGCCCCTGTACCACCTCCTCATGCTGCTGCCAGGTCCACAGTGTCTCATGGGTCCCTGTACGGCCTCCCATTGCTGCTGTCTCCATCGCCACACTCTGCCATGTGCCACTTTCAGGTCTCCTCACACTGCTGGTGTGTTCCATTTTTTGTCATAGGGTGCTGGAAGATTACGGGCCTCCCATAGCTGCTGCCAGGCCCCTAATCTGCCATGGGCCCCTGTACCGCCTCCTCATGCTGCTGCCAGGTCCACAGTGTCTCATGCCATGTGCCACTTTCAGGTCTCCTCACACTGCTGGTGTGTTCCATTTTTTGTCATAGGGTGCTGGCAGATTACGGGCCTCCCATAGCTGCTGCCAGGCCCCTAATCTGCCATGGGCCCCTGTACCACCTCCTCATGCTGCTGCCAGGTCCACAGTGTCTCATGGGTCCCTGTACGGCCTCCCATTGCTGCTGTCTCTATCGCCACACTCTGCCATGTGCCACTTTCAGGTCTCCTCACACTGCTGGTGTGTTCCATTTTTTGTCATAGGGTGCTGGCAGATTACGGGCCTCCCATTGCTGCTGCCAGGCCCCTAATCTGCCATGGGCCCCTGTACCGCCTCCTCATGCTGCTGCCAGGTCCACAGTGTCTCATGGGTCCCTGTACGGCCTCCCATTGCTGCTGTCTCCATCGCCACACTCTGCCATGTGCCACTTTCAGGTCTCCTCACACTGCTCGTGTGTTCCATTTTTTGTCATAGGGTGCTGGCAGATTACGGGCCTCCCATAGCTGCTGCCAGGCCCCTAATCTGCCATGGGCCCCTGTACCGCCTCCTCATGCTGCTGCCAGGTCCAGAGTCTCTCATGGGTCCCTGTACGGCCTCCCATTGCTGCTGTCTCCATCGCCACACTCTGCCATGTGCCACTTTCAGGTCTCCTCACACACTGCTGGTGTGTTCCATTTTTTGTCATAGGGTGCTGGCAGATTACGGGCCTCTCATTGCTGCTGCCAGGCCCCTAATCTGCCATGGGCCCCTGTACCGCCTCCTCATGCTGCTGCCAGGTCCACAGTGTCTCATGGGTCCCTGTACGGCCTCCCATTGCTGCTGTCTCCATCGCCACACTCTGCCATGTGCAACTTTCAGGTCTCCTCACACTGCTGGTGTGTTCCATTTTTTGTCATAGGGTGCTGGCAGATTACGGGCCTCCCATAGCTGCTGCCAGGCCCCTAATCTGCCATGGGCCCCTGTACCGCCTCCTCATGCTGCTGCCAGGTCCACAGTGTCTCATGCCATGTGCCACTTTCAGGTCTCCTCACACACTGCTGGTTTGTTCCATTTTTTGTCATAGGGTGCTGGCAGATTACGGGCCTCCCATAGCTGCTGCCAGGCCCCTAATCTGCCATGGGCCCCTGTACCACCTCCTCATGCTGCTGCCAGGTCCACAGTGTCTCATGGGTCCCTGTACGGCCTCCCATTGCTGCTGTCTCCATCGCCACACTCTGCCATGTGCCACTTTCAGGTCTCCTCACACTGCTGGTGTGTTCCATTTTTTGTCATAGGGTGCTGGCAGATTACGGGCCTCCCATAGCTGCTGCCAGGCCCCTAATCTGCCATGGGCCCCTGTACCGCCTCCTCATGCTGCTGCCAGGTCCACAGTGTCTCATGCCATGTGCCACTTTCAGGTCTCCTCACACTGCTGGTGTGTTCCATTTTTGTCATAGGGTGCTGGCAGATTACGGGCCTCCCATAGCTGCTGCCAGGCCCCTAATCTGCCATGGGCCCCTGTACCGCCTCCTCATGCTGCTGCCAGGTCCACAGTGTCTCATGGGTCCCTGTACAGCCTCCCATTGCTGCTGTCTCCATCGTCACACTCTGCCATGTGCCACTTTCAGGTCTCCTCACACTGCTGGTGTGTTCCATTTTTTGTCATAGGGTGCTGGCAGATTACGGGCCTCCCATTGCTGCTGCCAGGCCCCTAATCTGCCATGGGCCCCTGTACCGCCTCCTCATGCTGCTGCCAGGTCCACAGTGTCTCATGGGTCCCTGTACGGCCTCCCATTGCTGCTGTCTCCATCGCCACACTCTGCCATGTGCCACTTTCAGGTCTCCTCACACTGCTGGTGTGTTCAATTTTTTGTCATAGGGTGCTGGCAGATTACGGGCCTCCCATAGCTGCTGCCAGGCCCCTAATCTGCCATGGGCCCCTGTACCGCCTCCTCATGCTGCTGCCAGGTCCACAGTGTCTCATGCCATGTGCCACTTTCAGGTCTCCTCACACACTGCTGGTGTGTTCCATTTTTTGTCATAGGGTGCTGGCAGATTACGGGCCTCCCATTGCTGCTGCCAGGCCCCTAATCTGCCATGGGCCCCTGTACCGCCTCCTCATGCTGCTGCCAGGTCCACAGTGTCTCATGGGTCCCTGTACGGCCTCCCATTGCTGCTGTCCCCATCGCCACACTCTGCCATGTGCCACTTTCAGGTCTCCTCACACTGCTGGTGTGTTCCATTTTTTGTCATAGGGTGCTGGCAGATTACGGGCCTCCCATAGCTGCTGCCAGGCCCCTAATCTGCCATGGGCCCCTGTACCGCCTCCTCATGCTGCTGCCAGGTCCACAGTGTCTCATGCCATGTGCCACTTTCAGGTCTCCTCACACAGCTGGTGTGTTCCATTTTTTGTCATAGGGTGCTGGCAGATTACGGGCCTCCCATAGCTGCTGCCAGGCCCCTAATCTGCCATGGGCCCCTGTACCGCCTCCTCATGCTGCTGCCAGGTCCACAGTGTCTCATGGGTCCCTGTACGGCCTCCCATTGCTGCTGTCTCCATCGCCACACTCTGCCATGTGCCACTTTCAGGTCTCCTCACACTGCTGGTGTGTTCCATTTTTTGTCATAGGGTGCTGGCAGATTACGGGCCTCCCATAGCTGCTGCCAGGCCCCTAATCTGCCATGGGCCCCTGTACCGCCTCCTCATGCTGCTGCCAGGTCCACAGTGTCTCATGCCATGTGCCACTTTCAGGTCTCCTCACACTGCTGGTGTGTTCCATTTTTTGTCATAGGGTGCTGGCAGATTACGGGCCTCCCATAGCTGCTGCCAGGCCCCTAATCTGCCATGGGCCCCTGTACCGCCTCCTCATGCTGCTGTCAGGTCCACAGTGTCTCATGGGTCCCTGTACGGCCTCCCATTGCTGCTGTCTCCATCGCCACACTCTGCCATGTGCCACTTTCAGGTCTCCTCACACTGCTGGTGTGTTCCATTTTTTGTCATAGGGTGCTGGCAGATTACGGGCCTCCCATAGCTGCTGCCAGGCCCCTAATCTGCCATGGGCCCCTGTACCGCCTCCTCATGCTGCTGCCAGGTCCACAGTGTCTCATGGGTCCCTGTACGGCCTCCCATTGCTGCTGTCTCCATCGCCACACTCTGCCATGTGCCACTTTCAGGTCTCCTCACACTGCTGGTGTGTTCCATTTTTTGTCATAGGGTGCTGGCAGATTACGGGCCTCCCATAGCTGCTGCCAGGCCCCTAATCTGCCATGGGCCCCTGTACCGCCTCCTCATGCTGCTGCCAGGTCCACAGTGTCTCATGCCATGTGCCACTTTCAGGTCTCCTCACACTGCTGGTGTGTTCCATTTTTTGTCATAGGGTGCTGGCAGATTACGGGCCTCCCATAGCTGCTGCCAGGCCCCTAATCTGCCATGGGCCCCTGTACCGCCTCCTCATGCTGCTGTCAGGTCCACAGTGTCTCATGGGTCCCTGTACGGCCTCCCATTGCTGCTGTCTCCATCGCCACACTCTGCCATGTGCCACTTTCAGGTCTCCTCACACTGCTGGTGTGTTCCATTTTTTGTCATAGGGTGCTGGCAGATTACGGGCCTCCCATAGCTGCTGCCAGGCCCCTAATCTGCCATGGGCCCCTGTACCGCCTCCTCATGCTGCTGCCAGGTCCACAGTGTCTCATGGGTCCCTGTACGGCCTCCCATTGCTGCTGCCAGGAGGCAGCAGGGTCACAGCAGTGTCAGTGGAGGCAAACGGCCACGGAGTAGAGCACCAGCTCCACTGCAGCCTACCACCACGGCCAGTAGTGCTGCCGGTGTGCACGGAGGAAGTAGCAGTCAGCCGGTGAGGAGTAGCGGGGGCAAAGTTTCCTTCTCGGCGGTGTGGCAATTTTTCGTCAAGCCGCCCGAGGAAGTAAACGTAGCCGTATGTCGACTATGTGTCCAGAAAGTCAAGCGTGGCCAGGGGGCCCATGTTGGGACTACAGCGTTGCGTCAGCATATGCAGCGTCGCCATTCGGTGGCCTGGGAAAACCGTGATAAAGATACGGCGGTTCTGCCTGCCCCAGCCCAGGGTTCCATTTTGTCATAGGGTGCTGGCAGATTACGGGCCTCCCATAGCTGCTGCCAGGCCCCTAATCTGCCATGGGCCCCTGTACCGCCTCCTCATGCTGCTGCCAGGTCCACAGTGTCTCATGGGTCCCTGTACCGCCTCCCATTGCTGCTGTCTCCATCGCCACACTCTGCCATGTGCCACTTTCAGGTCTCCTCACACTGCTGGTGTGTTCCATTTTTTGTCATAGGGTGCTGGCAGATTACGGGCCTCCCATAGCTGCTGCCAGGCCCCTAATCTGCCATGGGCCCCAGTACCGCCTCCTCATGCTGCTGCCAGGTCCACAGTCTCTCATGGGTCCCTGTACGGCCTCCCATTGCTGCTGTCTCCATCGCCACACTCTGCCATGTGCCACTTTCAGGTCTCCTCACACTGCTGGTGGGTTCCATTTTTTGTCATAGGGTGCTGGCAGATTACGGGCCTCCCATTGCTGCTGCCAGGCCCGTAATCTGCCATGGGCCCCCGTACCGACTCCTCATGCTGCTGCCAGGCCCGTAATCTGTCATGGGCCCCTGTTGTCGCTTGCTGGCATATTCCGCTCGTTCAGATGCTCCTTCTCCTGCTACTCCTCTTCACGGATTCCGTCAGCAGTCTTTCTTGGAATCCGTTTCCAAGAGACAACAGTTTGCGAGCACGCACCCGACGGTGCAGAAGCTGAACGTCCTCCTGTCCAAGTTGCTGCTGCCAGGCTCGTAATCTGTCATGCGCCCCTGTACCGCCTCCTCATGCTGCTGCCAGGTCCACAGTGTCTCATGGGTCCCTGTACGGCCTCCCATTGCTGCTGCCAGGAGGCAGCAGGGTCACAGCAGTGTCAGTGGAGGCAAACGGCCACGGAGTAGAGCACCAGCTCCACTGCAGCCTACCACCACGGCCAGTAGTGCTGCCGGTGTGCACGGAGGAAGTAGCAGTCAGCCAGTGAGGAGTAGCGGGGGCAAAGTTTCCTTCTCGGCGGTGTGGCAATTTTTCGTCAAGCCGCCCGAGGAAGTAAACGTAGCCGTATGTCGACTATGTGTCCAGAAAGTCAAGCGTGGCCAGGGGGCCCATGTTGGGACTACAGTGTTGCGTCAGCATATGCAGCGTCGCCATTCGGTGGCCTGGGAAAACCGTGATAAAGATACGGCGGTTCTGCCTGCCCCAGCCCAGGGTTCCATTTTGTCATAGGGTGCTGGCAGATTACGGGCCTCCCATAGCTGCTGCCAGGCCCCTAATCTGCCATGGGCCCCTGTACCGCCTCCTCATGCTGCTGCCAGGTCCACAGTGTCTCATGGGTCCCTGTACCGCCTCCCATTGCTGCTGTCTCCATCGCCACACTCTGCCATGTGCCACTTTCAGGTCTCCTCACACTGCTGGTGTGTTCCATTTTTTGTTATAGGGTGCTGGCAGATTACGGGCCTCCCATAGCTGCTGCCAGGCCCCTAATCTGCCATGGGCCCCAGTACCGCCTCCTCATGCTGCTGCCAGGTCCACAGTCTCTCATGGGTCCCTGTACGGCCTCCCATTGCTGCTGTCTCCATCGCCACACTCTGCCATGTGCCACTTTCAGGTCTCCTCACACTGCTGGTGGGTTCCATTTTTTGTCATAGGGTGCTGGCAGATTACGGGCCTCCCATTGCTGCTGCCAGGCCCGTAATCTGCCATGGGCCCCCGTACCGACTCCTCATGCTGCTGCCAGGCCCGTAATCTGTCATGGGCCCCTGTTGTCGCTTGCTGGCATATTCCGCTCGTTCAGATGCTCCTTCTCCTGCTACTCCTCTTCACGGATTCCGTCAGCAGTCTTTCTTGGAATCCGTTTCCAAGAGACAACAGTTTGCGAGCACGCACCCGACGGTGCAGAAGCTGAACGTCCTCCTGTCCAAGTTGCTGCTGCCAGGCTCGTAATCTGTCATGCGCCCCTGTACCGCCTCCTTATGCTGCTGCCAGGTCCAGAGTGTTTCATGGGCCCCCGTACCGACTCCTCATGCTGCTGCCAGGCCTGTAATCTGTCATGGGCCCCTGTACCGCCTCCTCATGCTGCTGACAGGTCCAGAGTGTGTCATGGGTCCCTGTACGGCCTCCCATTGCTGCTGCCAGGCCCGTAATCTGCCATGGGCCCCCGTACCAACTCCTCATGCTGCTGCCAGGCCCGTAATCTGTCATGGGCCCCTGTACCGCCTCCTCATGCTGCTGTCAGGTCCAGAGTGTGTCATGGGTCCCTGTACGTCCTCCCATTGCTGCTGTCTCCATCGCCACACTCTGCCATGTGCCACTTTCAGGTCTCCTCACACTGCTGGTGGGTTCCATTTTGTCATTGGGTGCTGTATGGCCTCCCATTGCTGCTGCCTCCACCGCCACACTGTGGCTCCACACTCTGGTTTTGGCCCCGTGACTGCCCAAATGAGTGAAGTGTGCGGTGATTCTAAGATCGACGGCACTCATCTGCATGTCATACTGACTGACAGTATTATTTCTCTTCCCCAGCAGACTCCAAGGGCATTTAAATTAAAGGTACAGTGTTCTGCACTAATATAAAGGCTCTCTGAAGCCTAGAAACACCCTTTTATAAGTTAAATTCGCAGCGAATATATTCGACTCGAATCGAAATTTTTTCACGAATTCGCCGAATCAGTCGAATCGAATTTTTGAATAATTCACTTATCTCTATTTACTATCCTTAAATAAAAGACAGTTTTGTGGCATGATCAGTCATGTTTTCAATATCAATGCCAACATTTCACAATTTCTGCCAGGGTATGCAAACTTTTGAGCACAACTGTATTTTGTTATCTTTCTGAAAAGCCTCAGTAGGAGACACACAACCCTAGTCAGCTCTAAAACCCAAAAATTTAATATTACAGAATTTGACAGTTCTTAGATGTAGAAGATTAGTTTCTTGTTTAGGTTTTTATATCTTCATTTTTTAACCTGGAGATCCCATATTGCACACTTCCTCCTTCAAGCTGGCCATAGACAGAACGGAATAAAGTCCTTTCAGCAGGGACTAGACAAATTCCAATTGGTGTGCGGATGTTCCTGTTCAACAGAAATTGGTCATTTGATTGAATTATGTTGAAGGAGAATGTAGTAAATCTTTCCTTGAGCAGCAGGTTCCACTGTCAGAATACAATTTCCTGATCTGGCAGGGGGATTCCTCCATCCAATTTGTTTGTTTGGGTAGAGGAATCTGTGGCCATCTTTAGTGCACCAATGCTTACTCACTGTACTTTACCAAATGGAGACACAACCTTGTTGCTCTACTTATTTGGACCTCAAACATTTCCCTCACTTCTTATCTCTGTTATATAGAGGGAGTTGTTCTGTAGTTTACAGAAGTAATAGGAGGAGACTGGTAAGATTGTTTGAGATTACAGTCTACTGCTGAGGAAGTTACAAGAAGCTGCAAAATCAACAAGCAACTTTCTCCATATGCAGAAAATGTTCTTAGCCTGAAAAAAAAACATTCAAGAACTGGAAAACATTAATATACTACTTCTTGCTGGGGTAAGATCAGGGGCGGACTGACCATTTGGAAACTCGGGCACTGCCTGAGGGCCCGGGGTCAGTAGGGGTCCCCATGAGATGCCCCTGGTACCTTTTTCATAGGCTTTTTTGAGTTTGGGCAAGGACACAGGGGCCGCATGATCCCCTATTGCCCGGGGGCCCCATGAGTTTTCAGTCCACCCCTGGGTAAGATATACAGGGGTTAGACAAAAATTGGAAACACTACATGATTTGCAGTATCAAAGGTTATGACAGCATATACAGTTTGGGGGAAAACGTAGCCTGCTAAGCATAAGCCTTGGTCAACATGGTCAGCTGACCGAAAGATACAAAAGGATATTGCGCAGGATTGTGACACGGAATAAAAAAACAACGGCTGCAAAAGTGACTGTAGAGCTCAATCTCAGTCCTGTGAAGACGCTTATGCTCATCAGACGATGTTTTCCCAGAAACTCTATATGCCATCATAACCTTTGATGCCATACCCCACGACACGGTAAATAAATTGGTAACTTCAGTCACAGAGGCACCAGCTAAGCGGTACCAACAATTTGCCCGGTTTAAACCTCAGTAAGCTCTGACATGACTCGGTATTACTAGCAGAGCACACAATGAATGATGAAAGTAAGGCTTCCCATCTGTTAGGTGTCTAGGTGTCTCATCACACAGCAGAAGCAAAACAATGTTATATCACTTCCGCTTTCAAGGAGAAACATATTGCCACTTTCACACCTGCAAATCATGTAGTGTTTCCATTTTTCGTCTAACCCTTTGTATTTGTACTGATACTTTCATTGTTTCACTTCTATGGCATTCTGTGGTCTTTGACCAATCCTGGAAAATGTTAGAAATGTCTGTACCATTAGGAGAGATTTACTAAAGCTTGTGCACACAGAGTTTTGTAACGTTGGCTTGTTCAATTAAGCTTTGAAAATAAAACCTGGAAGCTGATTGGTAACTATGCACAGTTGCACCAGATTTTTTGTGCACCAGTTTTAGTAACTACCCCCCATTATGTCCGTTGAGAGCCAAGCACAGAGAATAAATAATTTTTCTTAGGAATGATCCAGTCAGGACCACAGTACCCATAGTCAGGTTTAGAGGCTCTTTCCCACTGAAAATATCTCTGAACCTCACAATTTCGGGTCCCATTCGAGGACTTTATATTTCTGGGAAATCTGCAAATCAGCTTTCCCTCTCTATCGGGGCACCTTGGAACCCGTCACCCTGCATGGGTGAGAACCCTTGAGTAGGTCAGAACCCAGCTCATGTGAACCAGTGTGCTGATCTTACCAGTAACTTTATAAAGCATTGAAAGTGACTTCCACCAAACAGTTTCTGGTGGTGACTCGGTTGCTGTCATTTAAAACACATGTTCACCTGAAGTACTTGTTTGGTAAATGCCAGATTCATTGTTTTATAAATATGCCACATGGTGGCTACACTTGGTGGGTTCCAGCTGTGAGCTGCAGCAGTTCCTATAGTTGAGGTTACAGGCCCCTTACCTAAATCAGACTTCAAGTTTCTAATCAATGACTCTTTTATGTGGTGGGGTTCCCTACTGGTTGGAATTTAAATCTGTCTGATAGCTTTATGGTGTCTGGAACACACAAAAACAAGATGATATCACAGACAATTTTCACACATTAACAAAAATACACATTGAACCAGCTTACCACTTTATATTTTTGAAAATGTTGTTTTTAGCCTGGAGTTCACCTTTAAACAAGCATTTCAACAAGTATATGGCAATGGTAGGTGTGGTTTGTTTGTAAATGTTTCTTGTACCATAAGATGTCATATAAATATGCCATTTTGTATATTTAAAAAAATGAATAATGCAAACAACTTTTTTTGTGTGTGTGCGTAGAATAACTGGCAAACAGCCACCAGCTTGGCCAATGACGGCACTAGCTTAATTCACGGTCTCTTAGCAGCCCAGTCTCTCATTGCAGAAACTGCTCCAAATTAAGTGTGCCAAACATTCCATAATGTTATCAATCCCCCACCATCTCCCCCTTCCTCATCACTCATCTTTCCTCTCCCCCCTCCTCTCCGCTCCATCCTTATGCCCCAGATGGCAGTCTTTGGAGCGATGCCCTTGGTAATCTGCCACATATTATTCAGTTATATATTTTCCTCTTTTTTTTCTGGTTACAGATGCCTTGTATTAATTTCTTTTGTTGAACAGAGTGTTAATGTGATCTTAGTTCTTTCACCTTACTGACACTTTTTATTACATAGATTTCTCAAAAATGGCATGAAAAATACATACAAGATAGATATTTTCTCTTGGAAATGTCTAAAAACTATATCAGAGTAAATCTATGTAGCAAGGGTATGACTACAGGATCCATCCTCAGGCTAAGAGAAGTGGACCTAAGCATCATGGCAGCTGGAAGGCTACAAGTAAAAGGTTTTAAAAGAAGCAGAAAAGAGTGAAACAAGACGATAAATACCTTCTGTACGTTTTCCCTTGTCTTCACCTTGTTCATTCAGAACCTCTTTGTTGCAGCTTTTGTGTTATATTGAGCAAGTGCTTTACCAAGGCAACTCTGGGTCACAGAATCTTGAAAAGTTACATTATTGATGAATTAGAATGAGTCTGGAGATGGACAACAAACGCAGTGAAAGGTCCGGGGGATAAAACATATCAGGAGGGACTTCAAGAACTCAACATTTACAGTCTTAAGGAAAGAAGGAAAGGGAGTACATGCTTGAAACCTTTAAATGCATAAAGGGTGAGAATAAAGCTCAGGCGGGCAGAATTTTCAATGAAGCCAAGATCCAGTTAAGAAAGGATAAAAAATAAATACTATATATATATATATATATATATATATACTGCTCAAAAAAAATTAAAGAAACACTTTTTAATCAGAGTATAGCAGCAAGTCAATTAAACTCCTGGGATATTGATCTGGTCAGTTAAGTAGCGGAGGAGTTTGTTAATCAGTTTCAGCTGCTTTGGTGCTAATGAAATTAACAACAGGTGCACTAGATGGGCAACGATTAGACGACCCCCAAAACAGGAATGGTTTTACAGGTGGAGGCCACTGACATCTTTTTCCCTACTCATATTTTCTTTATTTGTTTCATAAATGTTTATTGTGGTTTAAAAAAAAAAAGATGTACAACATGAATATACTTAAAGTTAAATAATGAGTTAAACACACTCGTTAGTTGCAAAGGGGAAAAAGAAAGGCAAGTTAAAAAATGGACACCCCTTCATACATATATCTTCCGGGGTCCAAAAAGCCTCAGTGACACGTAGCTAATGTACTAGCACAAAGTAATGCCAAATGCTAAACAAACAATATCAGTGACCTCGGTTAAGCATAATCAGATTGCTTATTAACTGGAAGCTAATTAGAGAGCAGAAATTAAAAAAGAATGATAGCTATAGTGGGAAAGAAAAGAAAGAAAAAAAATACTTACTCATCTTTTCTGACTGTTTTCACTAGTTTTGCATTTGGCTAGGGTCAGTGTCACTACTGATAGCATGAGGTGATACCTGGACCCTACAGAGGTTGCACAGGCAGTCCAACTCTTCCAGGATGGCACATCAATAAGTGCCATTGCCAGAAGGTTTGCTGTGTCTCCCAGCATTAAGGTGATTCCAGGAGACAGGCAGTTACTCTAGGAGAGCTGGACAGGGCCGTAGAAGATCCTTAATCCATCAGCAGCAGGACCGGTGCAAGGAGGAACAGGATGAGCACTGCCAGAGGCCTACAAAATGACCTCCAGCAGACCACTGGTGTGAATGTCTCTGACCAAACATTCAGAAACAGACTTCATGAGGGTGTACTGAGGGCTCGACGTCCTGTAGTAGGCCCTGTGCTCACTGCCCGGTACCATAGAACTTGATTGGCATTTGCCATTGAACACTATAATTGGCAGGTCCCCCACTGGCACCCTGTGCTTTTCACAGATGAGAGCAGGTTCACTCTGAACCCATGTGACAGACGTGAAAGGGTCTGGAGAAGCCATTGAAAATGTTATGCTGCCTGTAACACATTCAGTATGACTGTTTTCTTGGTTGATCAGTGATGGTCTAGGGAGGCATATCCATGGAGAGATGCACAGACCTCTACAGGCTAGGTGATGGCACCATAACTGCCATTAGGTATTGGGATGAAATCCTTGGACCCATTGTCAGACCCTACGCTGGTGCAGTGGGTCCTGGGTTTCTCCTGGTGCTCAACAATGCCCGGCCTCATGTGGGAAGAGTATGCAGGCAGTTCCTGGAGGATGAAGGAATTGATGCCATTGAATGGCTCCCACACTCGCCTAATCTAAATCCAATAGAACACCTCTGGGAGATCATGTTTCGGTACATCCGATGCTAGCAGGTTGCACCTCAGACTGTCCCATTAGGAGCATGCCCCGACGTTGTCAGGCATGCATACAAGCATGCATACAAGCAAACTAATGAGTACCATTTTGAGTTGCTGCAATGAAATTCAGCAAAATGGACTAACCTGCTGCATAATTTTTTCACTTTGATTTTCGGTGTGTCTTTGAATTCAGTTCTCTGTAGGTTGATAATTTTAATTTCCATCAAACAATGGGGCATCCTTACGTTCGTAACACATTACCTAGGCCAGGGCTTAAAATTTAGGGTCTAGACCTACTAGCCAGGTACAAACCTTACTCTCCACCAGTTGCCCCACCCAACCTTGCCCAGGTCTGCCTCCAACCCCACCCCCGGCCCATCCCCAACCCCACCCCAGCCCTGCCCCCAACCACACCCCCTTAAAGCTTATGAAATTACATTTTTCTTTAGAATAAAGAGTCCAAAATATAAACTGTATACAGTAATGTATATCCCAGCTCCCCTGTACTCCATTATAGTGATATGACATGTATACAGTATGTATATCCCAACTCCCTTTATTATAGTGATATGACATGTATACAGTAATCATTACTGTACACATGTCATATCACTATAATGGAGTACAGGGGAGCTGGGATATACATTACTGAGTAATGTATATCCCAGCTCCCCTGCACTCCATTAAAGTGATATGACATGTATACAGTACTTACTCCTTGAGTCCCCCGCGGAGGTGGAGAGGGTGTCTCCTCTCAGCGGAGGAGAGCGGACCTCTCCTGCACCTGTCCCCTCAGCGTCGGTGCCGAAAAAGCTGGAAACCAGGACTCGGCTTCACAATGAGGCTTGGAGCGCAGCCGCTCCATCATCTGTGCTCGCCACTCGCCGCTAGGAGAGGAGTTGGGGAGTGGCAGAGAGTTGGCCAGGGAGGTTGAGTTCCTCCACCTATTCTCTGAGAAAAAAACCCTGCTTAAAGGCTGAAGGTTTTTTTACCTTCATGCATTCTATGCATGAAGGTTAAAAACCTTCTGTATGCAGCATCCTCCCCAGCCCCCCTTAACACTAACCTGGGTCCAGCAATGTGCACTGGAGTCTCGGCTATCCCGGGACTCCCTCTTCTCACTGGCTGAGACAACAGCAGGAGCCACTGCTGTCAATCACAGCCAGTTAGCCAAGGAGAAGAGAGAGGGGGCGGGGCTGAGGTACTGCTCCATGTGTGAACACACTGAGCAGCGGCTAGGGAGTACACATGCTCGAGTGCCCCCATAGCAAGCTGCTTGCTGTGGTGGCACCCTACAGGAGGGATGGGCCAAAAGCGCCACTGAGAAACCTGAGAAAAGGAGGATCTGGACTCCTCTGTGTAAAACCACTGCACACAGCGGGTAAGATGATAGACATGTTTTTTGTTTTTTTTTTAATTAAGCCTTTAAAATCACTTTACTTTTTTAAACTTTAGGCTTCATCACATCACAAGTTTCAAGTTCTTCCAATCTCCTGTTTGTGTTTTTCATTGTTTCAGCTGCCTAAAGTGCTTATAGATATCACATGACATTGGCCATTTATGTATGTATCTATAGTTTAGTCCCCAACCAACATTGTCCTGACTGAGGTTCTGTGGGGAAGACCCAAGTGGCCAGAAAATATTTTTCCTGGTTAGTGACTTCAGTTTTCTCCAGAATAGATCAATAGATCAATAGAACCATTGTGAGGCTGTTGGATCTTGCATGATCCACAGGACAGATAACACAGTCTACATTTATAGTATCGTTGAAGTTAAAAAAAAACAAATGCAATACAAAAAGGGAAATTAAGAATAGTTTTTTTCTTCAGTGCAATGCTTTTTAGGTCCACTGGGATATAATTCTTTTTATTTTAAAAAATGCACTGATTTTTAGCTTAAAAAAAAGAAAAAGAATATACCCATATAATTTTTTTGTGTGAATGGTTTCACCAATCCCTGAAAACGTAACTGCTACAAAAACCTGAAGTTTAAAACGGCAGCTGTGACTTACATCTGGAGTATCAGAGTAGAGAAATCCTGTGATTTAAGATGCTAAAGTGTCCCCTAATCTGTTTGAGACAGCGGAGCCAAGCAGAGCACTGGAATCTCAACTTCATCTCTATTTTCTTTTAAGGAAAAAAAAATTTAAAAGAAGTGTTGAGGTCTTTAGTGCATTTTAATAAAAAAAATCATAAGTTACTGTGTGAGATATTCCCTTTAAGTTAAATCACACAACATATAATACATATTATTCTATTCTAACTGGTAAAATATTTGTTTAGGGAGGCAAAAACTGGCAGTTCATTGTTGTTTCAATGACAAATCTGCCATAAAAACAACTTCATTTAAAATACCTCTGTAGATCCATTAAACCAATTAAAAAGTTTAACATTTTTTTATTGTCATCTTGAAGTAGATTTTCAGTGTTCAGTATACAACAAGAGAACCAGCAAAGTGTAAATGTATAAATACACAAAACCATGTGAATCTTACCCAACCATGCTTAGCATTTGATGGGCTTGAGTTTTGTTCAGAATTTAATTACTAAAATCGGCACATTACCAAAAAATTCAGTTCCTTAAGGCAAGTCTCTTGAGAACTGAATGTTATATGGTTCAAAAACTATCTAATTAAAAAGCACTGTGTAAACAAGAAAACAGGTGGCTTATTAAACCCACATATATTTACAATGTTGAAAATGTCCCAAGTGGTTTTACAAATTAGGAAACACTGATACTGGGAGGGCCTTTCTAAAAACATACCTCACGTTGAAAGGAGACATTTTGGCTAACAGTGACAGCAGGTTGAAACTAATGTAATTGAGCTACCTTTATCACAGTATCTGAAATGTCTATATTGCCCATGGCAGCCAGATTCTCCTTTTCATCCTTTAGTGGGTAGTTAAAAATAAAAAGTAAAAATCTCACTGATTACTGTGTATAGGGCTTCAAAATGATACAAGTTAGAAACAACCAGCCAAAAACAGAAATGGTTTCTACAAATGACAACATGTTTAAAGCAAGAATCACTCCTTCAACTGATATCTTCTGCTAAGGAATGTCTAGCCAGTCACATGCGGATGAATAAGAAAAAAAAATAGAAGCTGTGTGTAATCACTAGAGATATAATATTAGAAAATATCCAGGGGAACAGCTCTTATTGTTAGTCCAGTCTAAAAGTGAAGTAATAAAAAAATTGTCCAAAGGACTACTACAGGTTGACTATTAAATATAGCATAGTGTGCAGTGGTCCCCCACAAGCAGATATTGATTTTACAGGAGGTGTGCCTTCTTTATGCCATCACTGCCCAAACAGAAAGAACACCCCACTGTATTACTGCCGGTATAAGGTCCCATTGTTATTGTCACTGGGAGGAATAAAGCCCCATCATTGATGTGTTAGTAGGAGGAGCACAGCCCCATGGTTCTTGTCAGTGGGAGACGTTTTGAACCATCAGTGGTGATATTGGGAGTAATAATGTCCCATTGTTGGTGTTAGTGGGAGGAATAGTGCCCCAAGGGCCCGTTGAAGGCATGAAAAGGGCAATATCTGGCCTGAGGGCTGCAGTCTGAGGACCACTCAACTTTTGGGGGAAGTGTGTGCAGTAGATGTTAAAAAGTTGTAAAAGTCACTAGGGTTCAAGAAACATGAAACTACTTCTTCTTTATCAAGATTGCTGATGTATATAGTTAAAAAATAGATGTGAATATAAAGTAAACCACATGAAGCTTACCAGTTGCTCATTCTGGCCTTAGTTTTTTGTAAAATAATCACATGACACTTGTGCAGAAGAGGTCTTGATGTCTAAATATGGCCCGGTAGACCTGGAGCAAAAACAGCCATCTTAAGTTAAAAATAACAGAATATTGGGGATGATTTATTAAAACTGAAGAGTACAAAATCTGGTGCACCTGTGCATGGTAGCCAATCAGCTTCTAACTTCAGTTTGTCCAATTAGGCTTTGACAAAAAAAAACCTGGAAGCTGAATGATTTCTATGTGGAGCTGCCCTAGCTTTTGCACCCTCCAGTTTTAGTAAATCAACCCTATTGTGCTTTATAGTAAGCCATCACTGCTGTTTCTGGATGATGACTGTCTGCTTTAAACCAAGATTATGATACATTAAACCTACAGCATACAGTAAGTCGTGGGGGAGTTCATTCTAGTTTAAAGCAGTGTCCTCTGATTACAGGTTACTAAGATTGGGATGTACTAATGGCTGCATCAAATGACTGTCAGAGCAGTCAAGGACATAAACTAGGAGTCAATGATACATTTATAGAGAAGGTCAATACTTAGAGAACAAATGAATGTTAAGTCATATTTTTATCACAGAAAACTGGCCTTGTCTTCTAAAATCAGCTGAACTCACCATTTATAGCGTACCTGTCACTTGCACACAGTCACTGTTGACAGTCTGCTTTCAAAATGGAGGAAGTTTTTGAAAAATGTGACTGTAACTAAATGGTACATTTATTATATGTTTTATAAATAAAATGCCACTACTTTTTCCAAGACACACAAACTGGTAGAAAATAAACTTTTCTGTTTGAGATGAAGGATATAAATTCATTAAAATGGTATCTGCTAGTTCAGTGGTTTGGTTTCTTTTATTACAATTTTAATTTGATTTGTTGTTACTCATCTTGCTAAAAGGAATATCAAATGTGGCATTAGTAATTTTTCAGGGGGCTGTAAAGATCACAAATGGGAAAACAATGGTTTGTACAGGGGCTTTAAAAGCACTGATCTCTAACAATCGCATGTGATGTGTCCCCAAACTCTGACAGTCTACTGCAGTAAGTCCTCCATCCCCAATCACACCTATAAAATGTCTGTGCTCTCTGACCCTCTAATGAATTCTGTCCAGAGTTTCTGAACTTCCACAGTCTTGGGCAATTTACAGTAGTATAGTCTTTACTATCTATGGTAGTACATTCTCTGACTGAAAACTGTATTATGTTCGCAGTCTCTGACCATCTACAGTAGTATGGCCACAGTCTATGACCATCTACACTGGTATGTACACAGTCAATGACCATATACACTGGTATGTACACAGTCTATGACCATCTACACTGGTATGTACGCAGTCAATGACCATATACACTGGTATGTACACAGTCTATGACCATCCACACTGGTATGTACACAATCTATGACCATCTACACTGGTATGTACACAGTCTATGACCATCCACACTGGTATGTACATAGTCTATGACCATCCACACTGGTATGTACATAGTCTATGACCATCCACACTGGTATGTACACAGTCTATGACCATCTACACTGGTATGTACACAGTCTATGACCATCTACACTGGTATGTACACAGTCTATGACCATCCACACTGGTATGTACACAGTCTATGACCATCTACTCTGGTATGTACACAGTCTATGACCATCTACTGCATTATGTATGCAGGCCGTGACCATCTACAATATTATGTCCATAGTCACTGACCATTTACGGTAGTATATACATAGTCTCTGGCCATCTACAGTAGTATGTTTACAGTATCTTACTACCTACAGTAGTATGTTCACAGTTTCAGACCATCTACATGTTAGATGGTGAGGGTGTTTCTGTGCAGCAGCCAGAGCTGCCCACTGAGCAAAGATGCCCCTTGAGCAGGTGCCAGCAGAGATAGTGAGACACCATGCCATAGATTGCCCACTCACTTCCTGGTTAGCTACCAGAAATAATCACAGCAGTCACAAGATTGCTGCATACTACCAGCATATGGATAAAACTTCAGAGGACAGACATGTTCTCTGCGCTAGGGTCAGCTTGGGGGAGTCTGTGTGTTACTGGACATACAGTTTTCCTGAGATTTGGGCAGCCATATTACCCGAGGGCAGGATATACCGTATATAGACCCTGCTGAGTCATATTAAGTACCATGCAATGTGGAGAGTAAGAGATAGAGACAGAGATCCCATAACTAGGGAAAGATAGGACTAGAGCAGGGAAAGGTTCTTGAGGAGCAGGGACAGCATGAGAGTGGTCCAGAGTACCACAGCATACTTCTTAGAGTTTTTGGCAAGGAACCTCTTGTCCAGCCTGTATTTGGATTGCACCCTTATATCACCTGCACAGCACTCTATTTGGTGGCTCACTGCTAGCCTTAGGAGACCTGTTTAAGGAGCAATCCTTGAGCACACTTTGCATGTAAGCTCTGCATATTTGTACTGCTTCTGGACAGAATTGTAAAAGTGCTTTACAATTCATACTTTGGAATTGCCACCACAATGTTGTACTGTTTACAGAATTCCTAGAAGATGTTGTCATGCCTGGTCCCCTTAAAGTGGTTCTAAAACCTGAAGGTTTTTTTTAACCTTGATGTATTCTATAGGATGCTCAGGAGCGAGAACGCATGAGTGTCCCAAGCAGGGGCGGACTGACAACTCATGGGGGCCCCGGGCAATAGGGGATCATGGGGCCCCTGTGTCCTTGCCCAAACTCAAAAAAGCCTTTGAAAAAGGTACCAGGGGCATCTCATGGGGCCCCCTACTGACCCCGGGCCCTCGGGCAGTTTCCAAATGGTCAGTCCCCCCCTGGTCCCCAGAGCAAACAGCTTGGTCTGGGGGAACTCAGCAGGGGGGAAGGGCCTGGAGCACCAACAGGAGACCTGGGAATACTAGAATTGGGGCTGCTCTGTGGAAATCACATTTGTTATTTTATTTTTTAAAATTAAACCATTAAAATCACTTTAAATTACTGCCACTCAGTTAGCACTGCCAACATACAGAAGAATGTCCACATTTTTCAGATCATCTTTAGTAGTATTTCCAGAATCTCTGACCATTTACAGTAGTATGTCCACAGTCACTGGCCATTTGCAAGAATGTGGTCACAGTTTCTGATTACACTGTTCAACAAATTTTTATTTTTTGCCAGTTTTGGAAACAAAAGGATCCATTTCTTAATGAATTTCACATTCTGAGTTCAAATATAACAATGAAATTTGTCAATTGGCTCTAGTTTTTCTGTAAACAGAAAGTTTTCTACTATAGGCGTAATGACTACATAATGCACAATAATTATATAGATAGATGTCTTTCCACAAATATAAAGCAAGTGATATTGACTACATAACAAAGCCTAAATGGCATAATATATTGCATAGGATTACCAAGAAAAATTATAGCCATAAGCTAAGTTGAATCATTTTAATACTTAGGATTCTCACTAGTTTTGTCTTCAGTTTGTGTCGGTTTTGCTTCTCTTGGCTTTTCTCTTGTATTCGAGGAAAGGGCTATCTCTTACAACTGCACGTGACTACATGCTTCAGGTTCTTCCTCACTTGACTCAACCACGAAGGATTCTGGTGCTTTAGGAATTGGTAGCCCCTCTCCATGAGGAATTGGACATATTGCCGATGGAATATTTGGATAGTGCACAGATAACTTTTTCTTCTTATTTAGCCCTTTTACAATTGGAGGCACCATACAAAAGTAACAATTACTAACATGATCTGTTGGCTCTCTCCAAATCATTGGCACAGCGAAAGGCATAGATGCCTTTTTTCCATTCAACCATTGCTCCAGTGCGGTCCCACAAGAATTGCAGCATATATGTGGTGCCCAGCTCTTGTCCTGGTCTCCTATCTTGCAGCCAAAATACAAGTTGTAGGCTTTCTTAATCATTCCTGTTATCCTCCTTTTTTGTGAGATAAAAGTTATTTCACCGCAGATATAGCAGAAATTATCTGCTTTATTCACACAAGTTCGAGGCATTACTGAGTAGCCTATATAAGCATAAAACGAAATGTAAAGACGCTGTCGAACTACAATCAGCTACAGATACTGCAGCATTTATGCAGTGAAGTGATGCAATTAAAGGCTAATATTGCATCATCTCAGTATACATGCAATTTTCTATTGGTCACCAGTATCAATTGCGCAATATGCAGCTGAAGTTGCATCATAATTTTGAATGGCTTACGTCATTAGATGGGTGAATATATCATGGAAACTAGAGCCAATCAACATTTTTTAGGGTCATTTTCGTTTTCAGCACCCCAAAATTATGTAAGATTAGCTAATTTTATGCCCAAAACTTTTTACCTGTTGAACAGTGTTATCTACAAGAATATGTTATCAGTTTATGACCAACTGAGGTAGTATGTTTACATACTCTGACTATCCACAAAAGAATATCCACAGTCTCAGACTATCTACAAAAGAATGCTCATATTTTCTGACCATCTATAGTAGTATGCCTACTGTCTCTGTCCATCTACAATAGTATATCCACAGTCTATGACCATCAACAATAGTATGTCCACAGTCTAGACCCATACACACTAGTATTTTGGTGTCTCTGACAGTTTTCTGTAGTACTTTATACACTGAATATTATCTGTGTCCTTTTTTTACTGTTAGAATATTGTCACACAGCCTTGAAACAGTTTTCACTACATTAAATTATGAAATTGCTCATGTAGCATTTACAAATTGCATATTATGTACAATTTTAACAAAATGGAGCCTGAAGCTGAGGGCTCAGTATTGATTATTTTTCCCAAGTCTTTTGACGCAAGTAGTGAACTTTATCCCAAATATATTTGCCAAGTACCGTCTCTCTCATCCGCCATACCTGAAACCTGATACTAACAGAGTTCTTGAGTTGCAGTATATTAAAATTGCAGTATGTTTACCATAGTTTGTACTTTCACACAAACCAACTAATATACAAATATTGGAATTTTATTTCCAAAAATATGTAGCAGAACACATTTTGGCCTAAATTTATGAAGAAATTTGATTTTTACATTTTTTTTTTATTAAGTGTTCTTGCATGGCGAGACCACTTACTGTTATCTCACATATATATTCTTATTATTATAGCCAAATTTACCACCCTAACTCTTCCCACAGTTTTAACACTACATAGACAGTAATATACCGAAACGTGCGGATTGTTCCCGATTGGTGTGCTATTACTTTGTGGAACATTTCGCAGAATATTTCACGAAATATCTGCGTTTTTGTGGTGAAATTGGTCCCATAGGAATGAATGGTGGAATGTTCAAAACTAGAGTGTGAGCTGAAAAATCAGGACATGATTTCTAAACTGCCATCACTCCCTCATTTTCAAGCCCACCTACAAATCTTATATCAAAACGTTCAGCTATCCCTGCTGCCACTAAAAATGCCCATGGCTAAGCCATAGTCCTGATAGTTTTCACAATTTGATCATTTGTTTGCAACTCACGCCGCTCATTGACATTCATTGAAACTCCACTCTAGCCACCTCAAATTTGAAGGGCAATTTCTAAACTGCGACTGTGCCTTCATTTTTAATATTTCAGAGACATACTATGCATCAAAATGTAGGTCTGGGTCTTGTGATTCTCACAATATAAAGCTCTTCGGTGTAGGATTTATATTTTTAAACTACAACCGTTTGAAGATGGCAACCGCCAGTGAAGTGAGCAAGTTGGAGCAGTTTGTTTTTAACCGCTCTTCTCTGCCCTTGCTGTATAGTGAGTTGCCATAGGAACCCAGGTGTTTGAGCAGGCAGCAGAGTAACAAGACACTCCACCCAGTAACTCCACCCACTCCAGTCGTAGACTACTGCTGAAGGCAAGAACACTTCACACAATTTCCCCAGAAAATGTAGCTTTTCTAGTTGGACATGTTTTACTGCAGAAGGTAGAAATGTTTTTTTTTTCATAATGTTTGGTCTTTTTTGTTTATATAATAATAAAATAAAAAACCCAATGGTGATCAGATGAAAAAATGGCCTGATCAGGAAGGGGGTAAAACCTTCCAGAGGGCAAAGAAGGAAAGTACTGCTCCTCTGCAAAATGGCTATCTCCATATGGCGATACAACACAGAACAAGACATGATTTGTCAGTCTTGGAAAAGAGGTAAATGGAGCCCACAGGCTGTATAGTTTACTAGTCCTTTGTCCTATTCTTGCCTTCTTGGCCACAGAATCCACAATCCAAATCATTTTTTAAATAGGAGAAGCTAATATACTACTGAGTGGAGTTTGAATCGTTTGAAATTTGGAATTTATTCATCTTGGGATCTGAGAAATTTAAAATATAATTTAAATATGAATATATTGGGGCTCACAATGTTACCACACTGATATTTGTTGCTCTAAAAATGTCAAGTGAGTGCATTGATATTATTGCTAGAAATTCATAACTGAAATGTGTGCTAAGAATTACTGTAACTAAGCTTTGCCAGATCTACAGCTGCAAATGAGCATTATCTGTGCAAATACACGGCTAGACATGTAGAGCTAAATTGGAAGCAGGTTATTGTTAGCCATGAGTCATAACTGTACAAAGCAGATACCATTATCCAATCTGCTTTGTATCTTAAAAATATATATACAAATGTTTTCTAAAGGCTTTTATAGTAAAATGAGTGTCCCATAAAGGTGTTATACTTTATTAACCTTTTCTAAACTGGAGGTGTTTATGTTTTTTTAGTTCAGAATCATTGTTATCTCTTTTTCTTTTTACTTGGTTGCTGAGTGCCCCAGCACAATGTAACATTGGGGTTGATTTGCTAAAGGCAAACAGGTTGTTCATTTTGCATGGGAAGTTGCACTTTGCAAGGGGATTTCCTCCAGAGTTTAGTGAATGAGGTGAAATTCTGTTTATTCATCATTCAATCATGTGCAAGCATAAGTGCTGTTTTCTTTTATTTTCCTTGTATGTATTTGGCATTTACTAAGCTCTGGGGAAAATTTCTTTGCAAAGTACAGCTTCTGTTGCAAAGTGAATAGCCAATTTGCCTTTAGTAAATCAACCCCATTGCTTCTACAAAGTAAGCATGACCAATGTACCTCATATACCTTTTTTCTTGGTTTTGTAGTACTTTTGTATGACTCTTTAAAATGGACTTGCTTGAAAATGCAAGGACCGCATAAAATTACTAATGAAAATAAAACTTCTAACAACACATACCCATACAAGGAAGAATGTACATTTTAATCTCTTCCATTTGCCCAAACACTATTGTGGTGAAGAAGATTCACTGACTGAAGTCTCTTCATATAACATTTCTTGGAGTGACAATCTCTTGGTGCTCCTCTGCCCTCAGTGGTTTCTCCCTCCAACCGTTACATCACTAAAAGATGCAGAAGTGATGTTGGGTAAGCCGGAGGAACCAGTGGGGTAGATAGGAGATCAACAGTTCTAGAAGTGTTCATTTCTTAAAAGACCTCAGTTGGTGATTCATTTTTATTTAATAAAGGGCATTATGGTATTGCACAGTCTGTATCTAAACTCAAAGGTGTATCCAAACCCAAAAGCAAAACATTTATATATTGTAGCTTACCAAACCTTAGAAGTGGTGGCTGTATGGATTCTCTTTTTTAGACTTATTTTTCTTTTAATTTCAAATGGTGATATGGCCAAGAGGTCTGTTTTTTTCAACTTTGTTTAACAATAAATACTGTGAAAAGTGGCAATTAGAGGGTCTCACAAACCATTTAACACTGAGGGTCAGCTTTTACTCATCTATGAAAAACTTTAATCCCAAAAGGGGACACAAACTGTTTTGTAACTGTTTAAAAAGTGTTAGCTGGAGTTAGGCTTTATTTTGAAATGAACTTATGTAAAGTCAATCTAAATCTTCTAGTCCATATCCATTGCTCCTCCATAGATAGAGAACCCGCCCTAAGACAGGATGTGAGGCCAGATCACCTGGGTAAAAAGCCTAAAAACAGAACTAAAGCAGCCATCACATCCAAAGATGTAAACTCTGCTATATTAAGATTGTGCTTTTGGGTTTAGATACAATATGCTTCAAATCTTGGGTGTTTGTATTCCCAGCTTTGTTCTCTCCTGGAGAGACATGGTAAAGCAAGAAGATAGTGGTGTCTGTTTGTATATGAGAAGTGTTCTGAAAGTGAGTGTGTAAGCTGGAAGAGTTCAAAGGTGATAAGGCATTATGGATGCATTTACAGATCGGTGTAATTGCTGCTAAGTTAATTACTGGAGTATGTTACAGGGTCCCCCAAAACAATGAAGAATAAGGGACTCAGGTCCTTATGGATGGGGCAATGATAATAAAATGAGATTTTAACTACCCTGAGATTAGTGTGTAAACATTTTTCAGAATGATTTTATACATTTTATAGAATCCCCAACTAGAAGTGATGCTTTCTTGGATCTGTTAATCACAAACAATGCAGAACTGATTACTAATGTTCATATAAAGGAAAATCTGGGTAGCAGTGAACATAACATAATTTAACTTAATTTAAATTGTAAACAACAAGAACATACTGGAAAGACAAAAACACTTCATTTTAAAAGAGCCAGTTTCCAAATGTGGATGGCTTCTCTCTAAATCATAAATTGGGAGGAAACATTAAGAAAAAACACAGAACATAAATTAAAATGTTTCAGACTGATTTTATGTAAACACATTACACTATTTATTCCATTAGGCAATACCTTTAAAAGACTGAAGAGAAACCTATGTGCCTTGTCATATTGTTCAAACCCATAAACAAAATAAGAAAAGGGCATTCAAAAATATAAAACTGAAGTAACACTTTCATTATTTTAGAATTACAAGGAATAATATAAAAACTGCATCTTTAAAATGAGGGGACTTGACTGCTGGAGGGGTGGTGGGTTTTTGGCAGTCCCTAGCACCTTTGTGTAATTATTCAGCAACAAGTAAGCAGGTGCAGTCTCTTTTCCCCACTGCAGGTGGCATTCAAACCACAGTATCATGGGAAAGAGAGAGGAAGTCAAGTGGAACTTGCTCTTCCTTGTATCCCGGGTTACTGGGAAGAGATCAGCTTGGATGTCACCATCCCATGTGACTCTGGTGGCCATCTTGGGTCAGGCAGAGTCTAATTAACACCCTGGCTCCCAGGTTAAGTGCGCATTTTGCAAGGGATAGGTCACCTGTCTGTCAGGGAATGTGAATAGCGATAGAGAAAGGTTCTGGGTGAGTAGGGACAGGATAGGGGCACACCAACCTTCCTAGGAATCCTCCCCATTGAACTCAGACTGGCCAGACTGCATTCCCCCCTCAGAGACAGACGCTGTTGGTACATCAGAACCTTCTCCACTTTACATCATTGCATAGAATGTTCCCAGCCGGATGCTTTCCTGCTGGGCTGTTTGAGTCTATGAGCCGTTTCTTCAATACAAGTTTTATTAATTGCAACTGGACTCAGTGTATTTACTGATACCGCACTACCCTGCACCACCCACAAACACAGGCCCCTATTGGCTGGGGCTTCATTTAGGGATAGGATCCTCAATCAATAGAAGCAAAGCGAGGGGTGGGTCTACCAACTAAAAGATGGAACAGCCATCTAAGCCATCTAAAAAGTCCCCCATCTGCCCTCCCTCTTTGTCTTTTGTTATTGTCGTGCTGATACTGCCAATTTTTACCTTGCCAGCATTGCCATGGTTCCTGTTTGCACCCCCTGTGGGTTTTGGTTAGTTCGATACTTGTCTGGAACATGTAGTTAAGATAGGCATTTGGGCTTTTTATGATTTGGGTGAATTAGGTGCTCACAGTTTAGCTGTGTAGCACCCTCCTAGGTTAGCTATGGGGACCTAGACCTTGATATCTAGTGAGGAGATGATTAGCAGCTCAGGTGAGATAGCCAGATGGGTCAAATTCTGGTCAGGACTGAGAGACACTGCAGACCAGCCCCTCTGGAATTATCCCTGCTCTGGGGCTTTTGAAGGAGGGCCTCTGAGGAGGCTGAACTTTTGAGGGACCTCAGCCAATCCCCAACAGGAGTCTTGGCAAGGGGCTGGACTCCCTTAAAAGTGTTGGAGTCTGCTCAGTAGCAGGAGTGTGGTGGTGGGAGAGGAGTGAGAAGCACGAAGATGTGAGGCTGGAGGAGGAAGGTTGCTAGGAGGCCTGGTGGGATGGGACCTGCCTGCGAGTCTGGAGCTGGAAAGAAGGAAAACTCAGGACTCGCTGGTCACCTGAGAGAGGACCACCAGTATGGCTGGAAAGGAGCAGCATCCATTCCGCAAGCACCTGCACCCCCTGGGTAGATGGGGAAGAAGCACTCTGGTGGGAAATCACATTAGCCCTCTTCTAGTGACTGTACACCTTATTTAAGGGAACAGGAGCCAGATCCCCAGTTCAGGAAGAAACCTTCAGATTGCTGGGTGAAGAGGAGTTCATCTAGAGTCTGGGGTACAACAAGTGGAGCTGCTGGCTAGCACTCTCAACAGAGACTGTGTGTCAGAGAAGAAGTTGTGAAAAGTTCAGGAAGTTGTCCTTAGATTTCAGTTCCTTTGAGCATCCTATACATCCACAAACCCTATTGAAGTTTAATCTCCCTAATAAAACAACAAAACCAACACTCAAGGCCTGATTTCTGTCTGTGGACAAAAGTTGTGGGGAAAATGCTAATTGACTGGTTGTGCAGGACTATAGGAGGACCCAATATTCATCTGCAATCCCTAAGGGGCTAGAGCTAAAGCTGTGATTGGCACAAAACATTATATTGCAGTGGTTATTGGTTGATACATTTGTTGTAATTGTTTTTATTTGAATAAAGCTTTGGCCTTGCCCTTTCCAACATTAACAATGTATGTGTAATTAGTTGGGCAAGGGCCTACATTTATAGATAAGGAGGTATGTGTTGATCTGAGTGGATATGCATCTCAGCAGTCACGAAATCAGACTGGCATACATTCAAATTGTCAGAATGCTAAACAGAGTAATTCCCCAAAAAATTTTAAAATATAGTATTGTATATTAATAATAAAAAAGACTAGGTGTGAGCATGAAGGAATGCTAAGCCCTAGTCACACTGTTGCACTGTAATAGCTTGTGGTGAAAAGCACATTATGACAATATGTTACACGTAATGCATTGCAATGCAACAGATTTTTAAATGGCACCCCATTGCACCTAGATAGCACCTAGATAGCACAGCACAATGCACTCAATAAAGAAATAGTGCAAGTCTATTTTTCTGTGCATTAAAGTGGAAGCACCACTTATTTGCCTGCTCCCTCCCTCCACTGTCATATTTTGACAGGTACCGGCACCCACTTCCAGCTCAGTTCGCTGCGTCAAAGTGAGCCGGAGGTTCGGCCTCCTCCTTGCTTCCGCAGTCTCCTGGGAACTTTCACAAGTCACAGGAGATTGCCGGACCAATCAGGAGGCATGATGCAACTCGGGCATGAGCAGTGGCCACCAGGCTGTGAAGCAGCAAGCTTTCACAGCCTGGTGCCCACAGTAGAGATGCCAGCGCCGTGGAGTACAGAAGGAGAGAAGGGACTGCATGGGTGAGTACATCGCTGGACCCCGGAACAGGTAAGTGTGCATTTATTTAAAAGTCAGCAGCTACAGTTTTTTTAGCAGCTGCCTTAATAAACACAAAAATGGCTGGAACTCCACAGTGCATTGGCACACAGTAATGCAATACATTCCACCATGTCTTTAACCCCTCCCATCACACTAAGCCACACCCACATTTCATCTAAAAGTGAGTTCTCATTTTTGCATCCTCAGGTCTGCCCCAGCTACCCAGCTATAGAGAGATCAAATCTTGGCCGGTTCAGCAGGGACTGGAGGAAAGTCGATCCATCTATACGGCAAACTGATTGTACCGACTTGGGTACAACCAACATGTCAGATTTTTAGCATGAAATTTTTGCCAGTGGCTATAGCCAATAGCAGTAATTACTGTGTTCTCCTGCCAAGAACAGCTCGCCGCCGGGAGAACACAATAGCTCCGCAGGAGAGATTCACTGTTGATGAGGGGATCAAGCGATTTTCTTTCCTGCAACCCATGTTTGCAGGAAAGAAAATCACATCATCTATGGCCTGCCTTAGGAAATAGCTGTTCTAATGTTGATAAATAGGTTAAAAAAGGCATGGTAGATATGGCAATCATGATGACCACAGCCATTGTTTCTATTTCCTATCATTAGCTATCAGAGATTTTCATGCGTATGGACACTTTTGGTTCTATTCTGCAAAATGTTAAAATGTTTGAAACATCTGCTTTGCTGCTAACCTCGATGTACTAGTTCCCAAGCCAAGCACTCCCTGATTATTGGAGTAATAAAATACACCTTTTAGATGATTCTGTCCAACAGTGAAATATTTTGGAAGAACATCACTATTGCCAAGCCTCTTGAGAAGTGCTGTTTTCATTTACCAACCACTGACCTTTAAAGAAAAAACACACATGGCCAGAATTATCTGATGTACTAATGCATTTATCTGCTTTCATTAATAATTTAGAAATTAAAGTATTTGTGTGCTGTGGGTGAGCATGCATGCTAGTCATTTATCAGCTGTAGCAATTATAAGACCTTTACAGAGAAACTGTGTACAGAACGAGCCCGGCTTAGATTAGCGCGTTGCTTGGCAATGTATTGACAAACAATGGCAAAGCTGCCAAGAGTTTTGAAATTGCTGGGCAGTCGCACTTGGGCTTGGCCCGGACTGCAATCAGATATAAAAAGATTAGATCTCAATGATCTCTGGTGTATGACATGCTGCTGGTTGACAATTTCCCAAAGACTAAATCTCATGCCTAAGTTATGTCCAGGATTCCCAAGACTGGGAGGGGAACCCAACCATAAATTAAAGCAAATATGGAGGGATTTTCAAAGTTTAACTCAAAGAATGTTCGAGTGCATTCTACATATATAATTCAAACAGGAAATTACCAAATACATATTTATTTATTTATTTCAGGTACTTATATAGTGCCATCAATTTACGCATATATTGAACATTCACATCAGTCCCTAACCCTCTAGGGGCGTACAATCTAAGATCCCTGACTTACATTTATACATACAAATACTAGGGACAATTTAGACAGGAGCCAATTAACCTATAAGCATGTCTTTGGAGTGTGGGAGGAAACCGGAGTACACGGAGGAAACCCATGCAGGCACAGGGAGAACATGCAAACTCCAGGCAGGTGGTGCCTTACCTTGCTAGCTTTAATTTCCAATTGAGAAAGTGCTTTGCTACTTATCTAAAGCTGGCCTACCTGATTAGACACACAAGCTGAATGGGATATGGTAAAATCCAAAGGAGATTGAACAGTCAGACTGTATTATGTGTGGTCATTTGATGTTTTAACACCTGAAAGGGCTAGTCCATCCAACAGTGATATATTGTACTTTACTAGTTGAACTTTTGAATATTTGATTGACTGATACTTTAAATATTTAATGAATATATTATTTTAATTACATTACATGTAGAACTGGGAATTTATTTTCTGTACTGTTTGTGATGTGCCTAAAACCTGTTTAATGGTGGGAGCTGTCTATGGGCATTCTTCTGTGTTCTGCTTATTAAGACAGGCTGATTTACCAAAGAACTGAAGCATGTTCATTTTGCAAAGGAATTTTCACTTAGCTTAGTGAACGAGGCGAAGCTCTGCTGAATTTGTCTTCTGTTTTTTGGGGGTTTTTTTGCTTTTTTTTTTTTTTTTTTAATTTCCTTGCATGTGATTAGGTATTCTTAGGAAAGTGAAATTTGACCACATCCACCAGGGAAAGTGAAAATTCCCTTTGACTTTGAACTTTCTCCACTCCTTTAACCTCCCTGGCGGTATTCCCGAGTGTAGCTCGGGCTAAAGTTTTAGTACCACAAGCAGTAACCCCGAGCTACACTCAGGCTTACCATGCGGCGCTGCTCCACGATCTCTCGATCACTTACCTTGTCCTGCGCTCCCGCGATGTCCCTCCTGCAGTGTCCCCGGCAATGTAATCCGGCGGATGCCGGCATCTGTCATCTGGGTTCCGTCCCCTGCAAGCGTCGGGATGTACGGGGGACAGAACGGCGGGAAATTTGAAAATGACAAAAAGTGACATTCACTAAAATCACTAAAATCACATAGTAAAACATTACTGTATCAAACCATTTCACATACATTTTGTCCCGAGTGCTTTGTCCTGTGCCCTGCCTGCATTTTTACCGTTCTTTCTGCCTGGAAACTGAGAAACGTCCATGGTGTCCAAAAAGCGTCCCTTTAGGTCAAAAGCGGGTTTAGACCAGCTAGAGAACAGTGATAGTAAATCAGAACCACTTGCAGAATTGAGTGATAATGATTCGTGGGGAAATTCGTCATCAGACACTGAAAACGATTCTGCGACTTTGCTCAGTGATGTGCGAACTTGGCGCTATATTTAAAATTTCAGTGTTTTTGATTTGATTATATTATTGAATTAAATTTATTATTATATTATTATTTTTTATGATTATTTATTAAATTATAATTTATGATTTCGTGTTTCAAGTTTTATCCTACCCGGGATGTTTACTAGACTCTTGTTCGGACAGATTTCAGTGAGTTATTCCTAAAAATTACAGGCCTACAATAAAAAAAATCCATATTTCCATGCAAAAAAATGTACCGCTTTGAGCACAGAAATATGGACATAATCAGACCGCTAGGGAGGTTAAAGTGTTACTAAACCACAAAAGTAAAATCAGTCTGTATATGCAGTAAAGCATGCTTGTTATACTCACTGTGGAACCTAAGGGGTTAATAATCCGCATTGTTTAAAAAGCTGCTTGATCCTGTCTTCTTTGATCCCCCCTTCCTCTACTGTCCCCAATCCATCTGCAAATAGTACAGAGCCCCAGGAATCACTCTGTACATGCTCAATGCTAGAAAGATGTTTTGGGTTTTGTTTTTTTTGGGGGGGATGCATGTGATCCTCACAGGGCAAATCATCACTGTCCAGAGAGAGGGTCAGGGGTCATGCAAGATTACCAGTGCTCAGCTGGACACTGATATAAGTCATAAGACTGCTCTAACTGCTGATGAGAAAAGGTATTTAAGAATAATTATAGATTATAAGATATAGTGAATGCAGGGTCCTGGGTTTAATAATACTTTAATATATCATTCACACTGTGTTTGAAACATGCAATGCTTTTTTTAGAGATTTTATAACATTATGCTTATAACATTATGATGTAATATATACCCTGAAAGAAATTGCAATCTTTTAGCAACACAGCAGGTTGAAGACTTCTGACACGGGAGGCAAAATAATGCCAAAGCAGTCACAGGTACTCAGATAAATTAACCATATACTAGAAGAATTCAGTTTTAACATTTTCATTTTAAGAATGGCCTTTTGGTTTTCTAACTGTTAGTGGAGTCAAATCAACATTCAATTTGAAGGAGCAAAATGGAAAATTTTTCTTGATTGAATGTACTGTATTTATAACAATAAATGCGGCTTGTGCTAAGGAAAGTCCATTTATCCCAAAATCGAAAGCTGAAAGAAAACATTGGGGCAGAATAAGGCCCTAGGCAAGGTAGCTGCTTGCCAAATCCAATCCCTTCACTTTCCTTTGATATGGATTGCAAAAAGCACAGTGAAGTTGCTACATTTCTATTGTCTGTACTGTCATGGCATCAGTGACATCAGACATCAAATGCCTTCAAGTGCATCCTCCCTTATGAAATGACAGACATGTGCACATCTTTGACCAAATGCTCTATTTCCCTGTCTACTGAATTAGCATGGAGGACATAGCTGGGCCCCCTGGAGATCTGTCATGCCCTAGGCTACTCTTTAGGTTGCTTTGTGAATGGATTATGCCATGACATTGCCCCAGGTACACCTTTATAATGACACCTTTTTTCAAGCTCAGAATTCTGCATGTATTTATTTTAATGTAAAAAGGATTTTAGGATTTTATTGATAGTTTCCACTTGAGAGTTTCAATACACAGCAAAGAGAGAGGGTTTCATGTTTCTTTAATTATAGTAAGTCTGTTGACTCCTCATAATTCCCAGCAGTTCATTTGCTGATCTTTGTTAAAAAATTTCCTGAGGTGGAATGCGAAGGGAAGCAAAATAAGAAAAAAATATCTATCAAATGTCAAAATTTGTTGGATGAAGCACAGCAGAGCCTTTTTAAAGTTAAAAATATCTACATGAGTTAAAGTGGATGACGTAAAGGTAACTAATAAAAACTGCAAGCAGGCAGCTCTTTATTGCAGAAAGACATGTGAGATCTCTTTTGCAATAACAAACACTTACGTGCCTGGCAGTCTTTTGCTGAATGCATGCTGAGCTGTGCATGTGAAGATCAGCCTCCATTCTCAACACACTCTGGCTATGTTGGAATGACGGACTCCTGTGTGCATGCACGGGATAAAGTCATTCTGACACTGGCCAATCACAAGGCCCAATACCAGCCCTAGCCAAGGAAAAGATGACAGCAACCGGTGAAAGACTTAATCATCGGATCACTGGAATGAGGTATTTCTTTTAGTTTAGATCTGCTGTAATCCAATCACAAGCGGTTTATTCCTCATTTTAGGATACCATGAAAATCATTCCTTTATGACCGTTGATGAAATGTACATCCAGAACTGCTGGTTTAACCGCTTGACCTCTTGAAGATTTTACCCCCTTCATGACCAGACCATGTATTGCTATTCAGCACTGCACTACTTTAACTGGCAATTGCCTTGTCATGCAACACTGTACCCAAATGAAATGTATATAATTTTTTCAAATAGAGGTTTCATTTGGGGGTAGTTGATCTCTGCTCATTATATAAATTAAAAAAGACAGAAAATTAAAAAAACAAACAAACAATGTTTTCTACTTTCTACTTTCTGTTATAAATTAAGGCCAAAATGTATTCTGCTACATGTCTTTGGTAAAAAAAAAATCCCATTAAGTGTATATTGATTGCTTTGTGTGAAAGTTATAGCGTCTACATACTATGGTATAGATACTGCAATTTACTCTATTTTTTGCTATACAGCGCTGCACTACTTTAACTGACAATTGCGCGGACATGCAATACTGTCCATAAATTAAATTTATGTCCCGTTTTTCACAAAAATAAAGATTTCTTTCAGTGGTATTTGATCACCTGTGCGCTTTTGCTATCAATAAAAAAAGTCCGAAAATTAAAAAAAAAAAAAAGATATTTTCGGGTATAGATAATGGAATTTACACAGCTTTTTAATTTCTGACTGCCGATCACATTTCTTTAGGTGCTAAAATATCAGGACAGTACAAACATCCCAAAATGACCCCTTTTTGGAAAGTAGACACCCTAAGCTATCTGATGAGAGGCATATCGAGTCCATGGAAGATTTATTTTTTTCCCACAAGTTTTTGTAAAATGACAAAACTATTTTTTTTTTTTACACAAAGTTGTAATTTAAATGATATATTGCTCACACAAGTCATGTGTATATGTAGAATTACACCACAAAATACATTCTGCTACTTCTAACGAGTATGGGGATACCACATGTGAGACTTTTTTGGGAGCCTAGCTACATACAGGAGCCTGAAATCCAAAGATCACTTTGAAAGCCTGAAGGTGTGTAACTTCCTCATTTCACTTCCTCACTACTTATCACAGATTCAGAGGCCCTGAAATGCCAGGATAGCACCCCCCCCCCCCAAAATGACCCCTTTTGGGAAAATAGACACCCCAAGGAATTTAAAAAGAGGCATGGATAATATTTAGCAAATCTAATTTTTTCTCATAAGGTTTTGAAATATAAAAACAGAAAAGAGAAAATATGTTTTTGTTTTCTTTCTTCAATTTCCAAAAACTTGTGCCAACAAACAAGATACTCACCATACTCATCATGCGGTTGTAACATCTCAGCAATCTGGGAATGGGATCGGGTATGCCTGATCTTAGCAGGGACCTCGTCTCCGTCATCTGAGCTATCTGTCAGGGTGCCGCCTCTGTCTACAGGTTCGTATTCTGAGGCTGATTGTGTCAGTGAGTCTTCCCCTTCGCTCTCATCTGACAGGCTCAGAATCCTGTAGGCCTCTTCACTAGAACACCTTTCCATTGACATTTTGGCCACTAAATGTAGAGGTACCTAGTGCGACTCATGGGAAAAAGAGCACCTGGCTGTCAGGGACTACTTGAACCGCTACAAAAAAATTTACCAGCAAGTGCTAACAGAGATCAGACCTGATTTTGCAAACAGTGCGGTTTTGTGTGCAATGTATCAAGTGACAGTGACCTACTGACACTGCACTTGCTGAGGGAGAAGGGGGTTTAAGCGTGCTGGCAGGTGCCAGGGCTGATCCCGCTAACGCTGCATTTTTGGGCACACTATACTAATGTGAACACTGGTATAGTGCTGATCTGATCAAAGATATTGATCCGTTCAGACACTATACTAGCAATGGAGCTTTATTGTGTATGAACTTGTTCCTGTCAATCAAGAAGTTAAATGTGATTACTGGTGTATTGATGGGAAATCTGACGCTATCTGGGAGGGGAGCAAAAAATTAGGGAGCGCGGATCACGTATATACATGATTTTGCGCACCCATGCCAGCCTGTAGCAGTATTTCTACTATAGGGCGGAGCGGAAGTGGTTAAACATGTCCAGTAGAAAAAATTTTAAAACTCAAATTTTGTCATAAATTTAGGCCAAAATGTATTCTGCGACATGTCTTTACTAAAAACAAAAAATCCCAATACGTGTAAATGAATTGGTTTATGTAAAAGTTATAGAGTTTACAAATGGCTGTATAGATACTGGAATGTTTTTTTTCTACTAATAATGGTGGCAATCAGCAACTTAGCGGGACTGCAGGACTGTGGTGGGCATTCTGACACTGGGGGGAACAGACTTGGTGTCACTGACATCCCCAGTGACACCAATACAGTGATCAGTGCTAAAAAAGCACTGACACTGTACTAATGGCACTGGGCAGGAAGGGGTTAATATGAGGGTTGATCAAAGGGTTAACTGTGTGCTGGGAGTGTTTTACTAGGGAGCGTGGGGGGGGTGCTTCACTGTAAGCACACGGCTCTGGATGGCTGTGCACAGCCATCCAGAGCATTAGACCCGAGCATACAGGGAGGAGAACTGTTAGTAAATAAAGCAGCCCTCCTCCCCGTCAGTGATCGTCGGTAATCACCGGGCACCGGCGGGTAATCACCGGCCGGGACCCCATGATTGACAGCCACGGCCACGAATGGCAGCGCGTGTAGGGCGCATGGCTCGCACGCTCCCCCTTCCTGAAAATGCAAAATTACGTATATATATATGTGATTTTGCGCACTCGTGCCGCCCTGTAACAGTATTTCTACTATAAGGCAGTCGGGAAGCGGTTAAGAAGGTTCTACTGTGTTTCAAACTGGTTCAGTGGAGGGACTTTAGTTCCTTGGGTCCACCTCACTAATACCTGTCTGGTTATACATTCTCATATATAACAGATTTTTTAAATTTTATTTTATATTTTACAGTATTTTACTAGCTATACAGATGTGTAAAACAGTTACAACACTATAGATAAATGATGTATAATACATTTATTTGGGGTATACTGTCCCTTAAGGTCTCTTTTGAGAAGTCTATGCAGGACAGTAAGTATATAAACATCCTTTAGAGAATAAAGGGGGTGTTATAAAATTTACAACAGGCTTATTTTCTACATTTGCATTATATTTTCTTTCTTCTGCCAAAGGCACAATGTATTGCTGGCTCAGATAGTGTCGGATAAATATATTATTTCACTACAAAATCATTGAACAGCTGCAGCAAAGGATTCCGAGCATACAATGTCATTATTGACAGAAAAGTAGGCAAAACATTTTTTTACAAGGTTTGTATCCCATCTACTAAAGATTCCACTTGGCAGGAACTAACGGCAAACAAGTTTTAGAAAGATGTGGATTCTCCTCTTGGATTCAGGCCATGAAGGAACATCTGGGCAGGACAAGAAACTTAATGTAAAAAATATAGGACCATTTGGGGATACATATCAAAAATCACAGTAATAAATACAGTAACTTGATAACTTCCTCTACATTTCCATGGTGCTGAACACAATACCAGTTTCATTAACTGTTTTTAGCTTGTGTGACACAATTTTAGTAGGCTTCCTGGGAACACAATTTACTTACGTGACCTAGTGGCTTTTAGTCTTACAAACTGTGCTTACTTGACCTACTAGCTTTTATTATTGATGTGACCTGCTGACTTTTAGAGTTCATATGGGCAACTGTGTAGAAATGGTCTCTTATCACACCTATAAAAGCCATTTGTAGTGGGAGCTCTCTGTGACGGCACTGTGTAGCACAACACTGTAGGCCTGATTTACTAAAGCAAAATGAATGTGAACATAGTCACATAGTCTGGTTGAAAAAAGACGTAAGACCATTTAGTTCAACCAACAAAAATAAATAAATAGAATAAATAAGCAGACAACCTTCATAAATAGAATCCTATACCCACAGTTGACTCAGAGGAAGGTAAAATAACCAAAAATCTATGGTCAAATTTGCTCCAGTAAGGGAAAAAAATCCTTCTTGATCCACCAGAAGGCAATAAAATATTCCCTGGATCCAAAATCTCTGGTGTTATTACCAATAAATGTTAGTATGTTGTGCATTTAGGAATGCATCAAGCACTTTAAAAAAAAAAATCTACTGTGATGGCCAGAACAAGTTCTTGAAGTTTTCGAACATAAAGCCCATCACTACCCATCTCTAGGTCATACTAAAGAGACAATCTGGTCCTTCTCTAAGGTATGTTTCAAGTACCTCATCTCAAGCTTTGCAGGATCTTCAAAGAATTTTGGTAACCATGGTCAGAGGAGATATTGGAGCTGTGGCCTGAAATTAAATATGAAGTAGTCTTTGCATGAACAGATAGCAGTATGCATATGACATCTTGGTTATTTCTTGGGCCCCCTGCTTAGACTCCCCTTGAGGAAATTTTTCTCTAGAAACAAAACTATAGGTGTTGCTGCTCTCACAACAGTGCTTTATGGTTTTCCATGTAACTTCACTTATGACTTGGAGATCACATAAACTGTGTTCAGTCCAAATACCCTAGCAACTTTGGAACTCACAGTTTAATGCGTGTACTTTTCTACTTTTCCCAGTGTGGCATAATTTTAATGCTCTCTTTTCATCTTTAAAGTTTAGTAAAGGAATATATGCTAATTTCACAAGAGGGTTGCCACCTGTCACATTGTTTGACTCCTGTACAGTACAAAGAAGGTGCTGCCGATCCCTTATAAATCACTCCAGTCGGAGCTCGCAGAAGGTTGAGTTCTTTTTCTCCACCTCCATGTAATACATAAGCGTAAATATGGTCATATACCGTTTCCCCTAAAATAAGACCTACCCCGAAAATAAGATCTAGTGCTATTTTTGGGAATTGCTAAAGTATAAGACCTACCCCAAAAATAAGACTTAGTTTTGATCAGGGCGTTTTTTCAGCCGGAACATGGCGGAACGCCATTCCGCCACCTCCGGAACTGGCCCTGCGCACACCCATATCTACTGTCTCTTATAAACACAGAAGCGCGGCTGAAGTGACAGCACCATCCGCTCCCACAGAACCTCCCTACCTCTGTACTCACTGTGGGACAGGGAAGGAACAGATAACTGCAGGTGCAGTGTGTTTAGGGGGGGGGCATCTCCTCCTGCAGCCTAATGCATGGAAGCCGATGCCCCAGGGGTGATCACCGGCCAGTGGGGAAGATGTGGAGCGGTGAGTAAATGCGCTTTGTGCACTGTTTGGGAAGATAGGACCCAAAATGGGAGTTACTATAGAGAGGGGCCGGCTGCTGACATCTATGTTTTGCAAAGCTAGCTAACCATATGAGGGCAGTGGAGGGGAAGAGGGGGGATGTGCAAAGGTGAGCTGCAGTCAGGTGTTGCAGAGGTAAATTGACAGGTGAGTTGCAGACAGTGTGCATAGGTGAGCTGCGGCTGGGGGGGTGCAGAGGTGAGCTGAGTTGCAACCCACCTTTGCACCCCCCAGCCACAGCTCAGCTCTGCACCCCCTGGTCACAGCTCAGCTCTGCACCCCCTGGCCACAGCTCAGCTCTGCACCCCCTCTCCACAGCTCACCTCTGCATCCCATGCCGGCAACTCACCCCTGCACCCTGTCTGTGGCTCATATCTGCACCCTGTCTGAAACTCACCTGTCAAGTCACCCCTGCAACACCTGACTGCAGCTCACAGCTGTCATCAACCGGCCCTCTCCATAGTAACCCTCATCCACAACTGCCTGCAGCTCACCTCTGCACCCCCTGTCCACACCTGAACATTTAAAAAATAAGACCTACCCCGAAAATAAGACCTAGTGTGTTTTTTTGAGCCCAAAAAAATATAAGACAGTGTCTTATTTTCGGGGAAACACAGTACTTATTGAAATTCAATTTAATTTTGTCCCTGCTTGATAGCTTTAATCATTTAATCGACTTCTGTTGAAGGGAGATTTAAATAAATTTTACTCAAGCTCTACTGCTATATCCAGGATTCAAGAGCTGGAGACCAGTGCTCTGGTTAGGGCGTTCAACTCCAAGGCAATAAGTCCATAACATGTATAGCCGGCCACTCAGTACTTTCAACGAAAAATTCTTTATTGGCTACATTTACAGTGACACAAAATTTAAAAAATGTACCGCGTTTCAGCTTATACAATCTTCCTCATAGCATACCTCGTTGAAGGGACATGTTGGAAATTTTTTTAATGCTCGGTGGCTGCAGCCAGTAAGCTGCAGCAGCTGATCAGTGTATTCCAACAGTGGCGGGTACACTGTCAAAATACAATGTCCCAGCAGGGGGGATTCCTCCATCCTCTTTGTTTGTGGGTACTGAGTAACCTGTTAGTCTTTTTTTTTTTCGTTCAGCCTAACAGTGTATAGCCAACATTAGTCTCTATATTTGTTATTACAACAAAAATCAAACTGAAAAAAATAACACAAATAATATTACATTTTCATTTATTTTATTTAATTACATATTTTCTTTTCAAACTGATTCTAGTTCTCTGGTTGTAACAAAGCCTGAACAATAGGTGAGACTCAACACTTGCTGGTTTGCACACAAATTATACGGGAACAATTTCTAGCAGCGTAGGAATGGGCCTCAGGCACCCATTTTGTTCACATCAAGCAGAGCCAGGTAACCTATTACCCTGACATCAGTGTTGCCTGTAGCGTCTTCTAATAGCGATACGGTTCTCGTGTAGTATCACAAGCAACAGCCATTCCTTTGCAGCGGACATCACAGTCAAATCAGATAATCCGTGAAGTCCTTGTAATAAAGAGGAATTGATTTTTGCTCTCCCCTTCAGCACTGAGAGGCAAGTTTACAACTATCCACTGGCCATCTAGAATTAGGTCACATGTCCGGCGCCTGTTAAAGCAAGCCTTTTCATTTTAAGAGCCAGATTTACTAAGCAGTGGTAATTGGATGCAGTGATTTGTGACTGCATTGCACTCCTTGACCGGGGATCACTGTTTTTATGGTCAAAGTAATCAGAAATTATTGTGCCAATGCATGTAAGAATAGGAGCTGCGAAGCTTCTGTTAAATCACTTTATACATCTTTGTGCTTCGGAGATAGAGCTGAATGTATGGCTAAGTACAAAACCAAGAGCCAAAGACAAAAGGAAATAAAGATAACACAAAGAACAGTATAGGAAAATGAATGCCATTTGTGATATTAATGTTCTGATTCAAATAGAATAACAAAAAAAATATTGTCTTCATTACATTAATTGATTTATTCTTCATTGGTTCCTTCATCACATATTCATTCCTCTTTCAGTCATCTTTCGCCACAGTCATTTATCATTTATCATTCATGATTCATTATTCATCAATTCATTTGTTTATTCATGTCTCTACATAGAAATGTGGGTCTCATGTATGATTGCATGCATGCTAAATACAGACAGAAGCAATGTAGACTTTTTTTTTTAATATAAAGGGAATGTATAGTCGTGTGACCCATACTTGATTATCACGGTAAAAAAAAACATAGATATATAAGAAATATTAAATGCTGATATTATGCATTATTCTATCCAGCCAGCAGATGTAGCATTAGTCTTCCTTTCACAGGTTTTTCAGTATCTCTATTCATCCTCTTTATAGCAGTGTTTCATTCCCATCAGATGGTTTCTTTTGAGGCTTCAGTGAGAGACAATGGGGAGCTCTATAGTGCTCTGGGAATCCTTTATTATGAAGTATTTGTAATAACTGTAAAAAAAGTAAAATTAAAAAAAAATATATATATATATATATTTATTTGTTTAAGGACCCTCCTACTCAGCTGGGGGGGGGGGGTACAATTTCAATTCTCAGTGAGGAGAGCTGAGTAGTGTCATAGCCAGATGGGTCCAATTTAGGTCAGGAGCTGAGAGGCTCTGCAGACTAGCTCTCTGAGAGATCCTCCTGCACTAGAATTTTGGAAAAAGATCTAAAAGTAGTGGGTGGAGGTAAGGTGTGGCTAGTCTGTCCTGGCCAATCCCCAACAGGAGGCTTAGCAAGGGGCCAGGAAAGCACTTAAGAGTGTTTGAGCCTGCTCAGCAGGGGAAGAGAGAGGTCAGGTGGAAGATGAGGAAGTGTGGCTGGAGAGCAGGAGCCTGGGAGGGGGCCCAGATGAAGAGCGGCTCACCTACAGACAGAGGAGCTTAGAAGGAGGAAAGCTCAGGACTTCACCGCCCCTCCCAGAGCAAGGACCACCTGTTCAGCAGGGAAGAAGCAATGCAGCTAGAAGATCTGGTAGTAGCAACCGACCCACCAGTAACACAAGATAAGAACTGAGTGAGTAAACCTGCACCTCTTGGGCCAGCAAGGGGAAAGAGGAAATCTGATGGGAAACTGGATTAGCTTTTTACCCAGGATTGCTCACACTGCACTGGCAAGTGCTGGATTCCCTACCCAGGGATTTACCCAGTACAGCTGGATGAGGAGAGGATTCATCTTGAGTCTGGGGTGGTACTACAGGAGATGCTGGCTGTCGCAAATGTGCTCAACAGAGACTGACGCAGACTCCATCTTGCTAAGGGTATCCATTTCTCCCTCATCCTTCTCCTTCTCCCTCCCTTCCTGAGAGGCACAGTGACAGATGTGTGTGTCGTTAAAAGTGTCACAGGCCAGATCCCAGCAGGGAGCCATGCAGTGCCGCACTGTCCAAAGAACCTGTGTAATTTCATGTCTCGTAAAAACATAACGGAGCCTTCCCAGGAGTTCAAGGCATTCCCAAGAAGCCCACACCAGATAACCTTTTTAAGAAATCAATTTATTCAACCTATGTCTCATATCTTGGAATATGAGAGACCGACATAAAAGCCAGACACCTCGTCAGATGGCCAATGAGCAGACGAACAGTTTGATGGGTCACTCATTTATCTCGGGCTATCAGGGAAGCCGGAACCTAGAACTCGCAAACCGTGCAACATATTATTTCATAATTCATATCTAAATAATCCTCAGGTTTATCTGCATAATAAAATAGCGGCGGGTGGACTGTAGCTTGTGCAGATGGAATGTTATGGAACAGAATATGAATTATGAAGGATGTTGGCCCCAGTTTAGGGTCCCGCCTGACGACGCCTCCCTGCACAATTGATTGGTTTGTTACTTCAGAACCACCCCCTGCCGGGAAACTTTAAAACCGGCTGTCAGGACTAAGAGAGGAGAATTGAAGACATCTCCCATTTTTCCATCGTAACAGCGGGAGATCAAAGCACCATTCTGCTCTAAAAAACTTGGATCTGCTTACATCAAAGGCTTACTGGCAAGTAACTTAACCCTTTAACTTCTCTCTGGTATCTCTTTGCTGTACTATGCTGTTTCCTGTATATGTATATATATATATATCTTAGTTACATCTTCTCTGTAAATACTTTTATTGCACCTGTTTGACCCTTTTAGTAATAAATCTCTCTTTCTGAAAGTGTTGAACTGTTTCTACAGCTCTTAATTGCAATTTACGAATCCCTGCCTTTAAGGAGACGCTACGGTTTGTGTTAACTCTCTGTATAACCGGCCTGTGTCAATGACTGGCTGATGCGGACGATTATTTCAATTATTATAGTGGTATAGCGATATTGCGAGTTTCCTCTTTCTCTGAACAAAAAGGAGGTGGTGGCAGTATTAAAGGTTAATTGCATAATTAACCTGACCCAGTAACAATTGCTCAGGCTGACAGCACATCGATCTGTTGTCCATTAGCTGGAAAATAGTTGTGCAGGGTGCAGCTGGGTGTGGCATTGTTACGCACGTCACATAGTGGTTTTAGATTGGCCAGTCCTTCAGTCACGAGTTTGGTGAGAAGGTCTGGGGTCTGAGGCAGCGATCGTGACACTGGCTAGCTCTCCAAAAGAGAATTTTTGCTGTAGGAGTTTCCTCCTTAGGCATCCCATACACCCCTTACCCCATCCAAGTTCAGTGCCTGGCTGTGTTGAACTATAGGGGGACCCAAAGTCAGCGATTCCTAAGGGGGGGGGGGTAATGCTACAATATGTATACACACTTTGAGGGTTATTTACTATAACTGGACAGTGCAAAATCTAGTACAACCCTACACAGAAATCAATCAGCTTCCTGGTTTTATTGTCAAAGCCTAATTGAACAAACTGGAGTCAGAAGCTGATTGGCTACCATGCACAGCTGCACCAGATTCTGTGTGCACCAGTTTTAGTAAATCAACCCCAGTATGTTTTATACTACGGAGCCAGGGTGCTGGGGGAGCCAAAACCGGAAGTGACGCGGTTGCCGCGGCCCCACTGTACATACTAATGCCTGTGGATTATCTATATATGTGAGTGCATTTTTATTTTATTAAACGCATTTTATCCTACATACTACACTATGGGGATACCATTTCTTTATATGTGAGCATACCGTAGGAAGGGGAACACATCTTTTAAAGGGCCAGTCACCCGAAATAAGTTTACCAGTGAGTGACCTTTGAATGGAGAACTACATTTGAGTGGAATCTAGAAGGAGGAGAGGAGATGATGAAAGGACCCCCATTAAAGGTAAGAGGACATGTCAAAAAGTGGAGGTAAGGGCAATATTTGAACGGTGTTGGATACACGGTGTGGTTGTTCACAACTACTTAGGAGGCGGTGCATGTTTATCATGGAAGAGAATAAATTGGCACATTTCATAAGAGAAGATATATATTAAGCACAATATACGGACTACAGACATTATATGTTATTCGGTCTCTGTTTTAAAGAAAACATTTGCTGAATTGTTTAAAATCAGGTTATTGTTTATTTGATGATGAGTTTTGGTGCACGGATCACGTGATCACAGGGAGGCGCAGCATTTATATTTTTTGGTATATTACAATTACTGTGGGAACACTTTTCTGTGTGCAGCCACTCCCAGTATAAGACCTAATATTATTTACAGCTTATTATACAGTGGTGTATTTAACCACATATTTTACTTATAGCTGGTGCAGGATACACATATTTTTCACATTTAAGGATCGGTAAACTGTAAAATATTACATTTTTGTTTTTGGGTTTAATACCACTTTAAGATTTTGTCAGCCATCAACACTGCAGAGACCTCAGATAATGGAGTGAATAAACATTGAATTTAAATTATATTCTGGACTCTGTCCATGCTTCTACATCTTAATATGCTCCAGAGGTGTAACCAGACTCCAGAGACTCCAAACTAGGAATGCGGGTTGGATGAAGCTGTTGTCTAGCCATGAGTGGGTTCTAATAGATTATACTAGTGAGTTGTATTTGAGTCAGGGCTGTCTTAGAGAGAAATTGATAAGATAGATATATAAGAGTTTCCATTACTGACTTATTTCTAAAGCTCCAAGTTCCATATCCATGTCTTTGTGTCACTATTTAGTGGGTCATGACTAGGAGCAAGTGCATGGTCAATGAAACTGAGGCTCTGGGCCTGCACAATAGTCCCTTTCTCATTACTAATTAACTGGTCATTGGTTAGAATCCCAACCACGGCACTACCTGCCTGGAGTTTTCATGTTCTCCCTGTGCCTGCTTGGGTTTCCTCCGGGTACTCCAGGTTCCTCCCACACTCCAAAGACATGCTGGTAGGTTGATTGGCTCCTGTCTAAATTGTCCCTAGTATGAGTATTTATGAACGTGAGTTAGGGACCTTAGATTATAATCTCCTTGAGGATTAGGGACTGATGTGTACCTGTGCTAAAGTAGCTGTAATTAAAAAAAATAAAATAAAGAGAGGACAGGGATTGAAGCCCCCAACTTGTCTCTTTTAGAACAAGTTGTCAATGGCATCTACCACATTTCTATCCTACAAATTCCCTTTAAAACCAAGGCAATTGAGGCAGACGTAGATTTAAACCTAAGACCCAAAGGCAACAAGGCCCCAAACATATTTTGTCACTACTCATTTGCTGTTAATGTTGCCAAGGGCTTTAGGGTCACTTGCCATAGTAATGGCAGGAATTGTCAATTTCCTTGCAGAATGACTGAATTCAGACACTGATCTGTAGGGCTGATTTAGTTAACCTCCCTAGTGGTCTGATTATGTCCATATTTCTGTGCTCAAAGTGGTACATTTTTTTTTGCATTTTTATTGTAAGCCTGTAATTTTTAGGAATAACTCACTGAAATCTGTCTGAACAAGAGTCTAGTAAACATCCCGGGTATGTTAAAATTTAAACCACGAAATCATAAATTATAATTTAATAAATAATCATAAAAAATAATATAATAATAAATTTAATTCAATAATATAATCAAACCAAAAAACACTGAAATTTGAAATATAGCGTCAAGTTCGCACATCACTGAGCAAAGTCGCAAAATCGTTTTCAGTGTCTGATGACGAATTTCCCCACAAATCATTATCACTCAATTCTGCAAGTGGTTCTAATTTACTATCGCTGTTCTCTAGCTGGTCTAAAACCGCTTTTGACCTAAAGGGATGCTTTTTGGACGCCATGGACGTTTCTCAGTTTCCAGGCAGAAAGAACAGTAAAAATGAAGGCAGGGCACAAGACAAAGCACTCGGGACAAAATATATGTGAAATGCTTTGATACAGTAATGTTTTACTATGTGATTTTAGCGTATTTAGTAAATGTCACTTTTTGTAATTTTCAAATTTCCCACCAGTCCGTCCCCGTACGTTCCAACGTCGCAGGGCACGGAACCCAGAAGACAGATGCCGGCATCGGCCGGAGGACATTGCAGGGGACACTGCAGGAGGGACATCGCTGGAGCGCAGGACAAGGTAAGAGAAGAACAGATCCTAGAGCAACACCGCATGGTAAGCCCGAGTGTAGCTCGGGGTTACAGCTTGTGGTACTGAAACTTTACCCCGAGCTACACTTGGGAATACCGCCAGGGAAGCTACTATTAATATGGACAGAAATATCTTTAATTACCAGTTTTACTGGCCAACTTTGACCATGCTAATTGTAAATGTAATAAGAAAAAAAATCTTGAACTTAAAGATGCAGGCTGCCATTGCTGACCACTCTCTGAAAATGCTAGATGTCTGGCTGTTATATTAAACTGCCAGCTTACAATGCCTCAAATTATGAGGAAAGTTGAATAGCTTTACAACCAGGCAACTAACATTTTCAGAAATAATGTCAGTAATGGCAGCCTTCATGTTTTCTTCTAATAGATTTTATTATGGTCCTGTTAGGCAGCTCACCTTTTTAGAGATGACCCTTTGACTTCTGATGCAATGCAAAATTGCTTCCAATGAAACCAGTGACTGGTAATAATCTCAGCAACTTCATAGCTGTTTTAAAGCCCTATCAAAAGGCCCTGCTGTTTTCTGATCTTCTTGCATATTTCTTGTCTCTTCAGTGCTCTGTGTTGGCAGAGCTAAGTAACAGCCACACCTCTTAGCACAAGCTTCTCTTTCACAGACTTGCATTGCACAGAAGCAGAAGAGGCGTACCAGAGCAGGTCTGTTACCAAGTGCTGGTCACTGAGAGCACTGGATCTAGTTCTTGGACTGCACAGTCAGAGGTTATTAGTAAAAAATCTTGCTGCCTGCATATCTACTTTTGTGGCTTCAGTTAGGTTATAAGTGATAAAATTTGTATTCATAGCTAAGAGCTCTATGTCACACCACCTTAGACCAATTAAATAAGCACAGATGTACCTGGATGTTCACATAAGCGAAAATTCAGGAAATTTTATTGGGTGTAAAAATGCTTATATATATACCGTAACTCAATGTCTATTTCATATTAAGCTAGATGTTAAATACAATATCTCAGTGCCATAAATAACAGGTCTAAAAGACTCCACTTCTACAGTGTATGATGGTTCTTTAATCTCACAATTAATTGTTCATATGAATGTATTTAAATATATTTGAATAGATTGAATCGAGTGTTGTAAGAACAGCACAGTGACAGCTCACATTTAATGTAATTACCATCCATTTGTCTGTGGTGGTTGGGGTTAATTAATATAGATGTTCAGTTATTACTGGAAAGAGATATTGATAGTGATATCTGTAAAAGGTGAGCTCAGGGGAATATATTGTATTTTTTAGGATGCTGAGATACAAATCATTTAATGTATTATAGTTTTATATATCATATATATTAATTTGTGTATTATAGTTTTATATATTTTCATATATATTAATTACAAACGAGCAAACCCATGTGCCAGGTTAGACAAGGCCTTCCTGAATCTTGGAAATTTACTGCTGGATTGTGTTTTTCTTTTTTTAAGCTTTTCTCTTTTTTCTTTTGCTTAAGCTCATAGAAATGTGATTTGGTATGAATTGATATTGAATACACATCCCTAATTATAAATAGGAAAGTGGGATTTTTTGTGGCTCCAAATTCTCAGGAGTAAATTCACAACTTGAAATATTAGATAAAGAAATATTAAATTTTATTGTGTGCAAAATGTTAAAACCATATTAAAAACATAAAAAAATGTATTATGAACACATTTCTGACTATTGTCTTATTAATATCATTTTAAAATTTTGTACACAATAAAATATAATTTTTACTATCTAATAATTTGAGTTGTGAATTCATTCCTGAGAACTGCATACTGCATTGCAAGAAATCCCACTTTCTTTTCTTACTTGAATTGTGTCCACCTTTTCCATTTGCTGCTTTTAATAAAACAGAGTCCTTCTAACCCAACCCTTTAAATACATAACCTTTTCAATAAGATGCAGGGTCTGTGTAATGCCACTTCCTCAACCTACTGACTCCTATCCTTCCCGCGCGCTGCTACTTCCTGTGTTGAAGCATGAGCAAAGTTGCAGTGTCTCTATGAAGCAGATGTATAAACAATTGTTACATTAACAGCTTTTCCGCTGCCCCATAGTAGAAGTACTGCTACAGGGCGGCAGGGCTGAGCAAAATCACATATATACGTGATTCACATTTCCGGGTAGGGAGCGCATGCATGCACATGCCGCTCTACTCTCACCACCATTGGCAGCTAGGAATATCAATCACCGGGTCCCGGCTGGAGATTCCCCGCAAACGGGAGAGACCGGTGTGTAAACAACATTGGGCTCTCTCTTGCCAGCAAGTACATGTTGCTGTGTATTTTTCTGCACAGCAGAGAAAAACACAGCAGCATGTCTCCCTAGTAAAACACACACAGCACATAATGTCATTTTATTTTATTAGCACTGATCACTGTATTAGTGTTATTGGGATGTCAGTGGCAGTTAGTCAGTTCACACCTCCAGTATCAGAATGCTTGAGCATTCCCACTATAAGTCACTGATTGCCGCCGTTACTAGTATAAAAAAAATAAACATTTCTGGATATATACCCCCATTTGTAAACCCTATAACGTTCGCATAAACCACTTAATTTACAGTGGAGATCGAAAGTTTGGGCACCCCATCTAAAAATTTGTATTAATGTGCATAAAGAAGCCAAGGAAAGATGGAAAAATCTCCAAAAGGCATCAAATTACAGATTAGACATTCTTATAATATGTCAACAAAAGTTAGATTTTATTTCCATCATTTACACTTTCAAAATAACAGAAAACAAAAAAATGGCGTCTGCAAAAGTTTGGGCACCCTGCAGAGTTAATATCTTGTACTGCCCCCTTTGGCAAGTATCACAGCTTGTAAACGCTTTTTGTAGCCAGCCAAGAGTCTTTCAATTCTTTTTTTGAGGTATCTTTGCCCATTCTTCCTTACAAAAGTCTTCCAGTTCTTTGAGATTTCTGGGCTGTCTGTCACGCACTGCTCTTTTAAGGTCTATCCATAGATTTTCAATGATGTTGAGGTCAGGAGATTGTGAAGGCCATGGCAAAACCTTCAATTTACGCCTCTTGATGTAATCCCCCGTGGATTTTGAGGTGTGTTTAGGATTAGAGATGAGCGAATCGAACCTGGCGAAGTGGAATTCGTTTCGAATTTCAGGAAAAATTTGATTCGCATCGAATCCGAATTTTAGCAAACTTCGGGTGCACGAATCGAATTTTTCCCGATCAGCCGGCAAAAGTGTCACTGCAGAGAGCTCCGCTATTTCTGACAGTTCTGACAGTTCATTTACAGCGGTTGAAACATTGTATCTATTTGTTTCCATTTAGGATACAGATGTTTTTATTCGGAAATAAATAGATACAATGTTTCAACCGCTGTAAATGTGAAGGAACTGTCAGAGAACTGTCAGAAATAGCGGAGCTCTCTGCAGATACACTTTTTGCTGTACTGGAATACTTCTTCTTTTCATTCTTCTTCTTCTTTTCATTCTTCTTCTTCTTCTTCTTCTTTTCATTCTTCTTTTCATTCTTCTTCTTCTTCTTTTCATTCTTCTTCTTTTCATTCTTCTTTTCATTCTTCTTCTTCTTCTTCTTTTCATTCTTCTTCTTCTTCTTTTCATTCTTCTTCTTCTTCTTTTCATTCTTCTTTTTATTCTTCTTCTTCTTCTTTTCATTCTTCTTTTCATTCTTCTTCTTCTTCTTTTCATTCTTCTTCTTCTTTTCATTCTTCTTCTTCTTCTTTTCATTCTTCTTCTTCTTCTTTTCATTCTTTTTCTTCTTTTCATTCTTCTTCTTCTTCTTTTCATTCTTCTTTTCATTCTTCTTCTTCTTCTTTTCATTCTTCTTTTCATTCTTCTTCTTCTTCTTCTTCTTTTCATTCTTCTTCTTCTTCTTCTTTTCATTCTTCTTCTTCTTCTTTTCATTCTTCTTCTTCTTCTTTTCATTCTTCTTTTCATTCTTCTTCTTCTTCTTCTTCTTCTTTTCATTCTTCTTTTCATTCTTCTTCTTCTTCTTTTCATTCTTCTTCTTCTTCTTTTCATTCTTCTTCTTCTTCTTTTCATTCTTCTTCTTTTCATTCTTCTTCTTCTTTTCATTCTTCTTCTGCTTCTTTTCATTCTTCTTTTCATTCTTCTTCTTCTTCTTTTCATTCTTCTTCTTCTTCTTTTCATTCTTCTTTTCATTCTTCTTCTTCTTCTTTTCATTCTTCTTTTCATTCTTCTTCTTTTCATTCTTCTTCTTCTTCTTTTCATTCTTCTTTTCATTCTTCTTCTTCTTCTTTTCATTCTTCTTCTTCTTCTTTTCATTCTTCTTCTTCTTCTTTTCATTCTTCTTTTCATTCTTCTTCTTCTTCTTCTTTTCATTCTTCTTCTTCTTCTTTTCATTCTTCTTTTTCTTTTCATTCTTCTTTTCATTCTTCTTCTTCTTCTTTTCATTCTTCTTCTTCTTCTTTTCATTCTTATTTTCATTCTTCTTCTTTTCATTCTTCTTCTTCTTCTTTTCATTCTTCTTCTTTTCATCCTTCTTCTTCTTCTTTTCATTCTTCTCATTCTTCTTTTCCTTCTTCTCATTCTTCTTTTCATTCTTCTTTTCATTCTTCTTCTTCTTCTTTTCATTCTTCTTCTTCTTCTTCTTTTCATTCTTCTTTTCATTCTTCTCATTCTTCTTTTCATTCTTCTTTTCATTCTTCTTCTCATTCTTCTTTTCATTCTTCTTCTTCTTCTTTTCATTCTTCTTCTTCTTCTTTTCATTCTTCTTCTTCTTTTCATTCTTCTTCTTCTACTTTTCATTCTTCTTTTCATTCTTCTTCTTCTTCTTTTCATTCTTCTTCTTTTCATTCTTCTTTTCATTCTTCTTCTTCTTCTTTTCATTCTTCTTCTTCTTCTTTTCATTCTTCTTTTCATTCTTCTTCTTCTTCTTTTCATTCTTCTTCTTCTTTTCATTCCTCTTCTTTTCATTCTTCTTCTTCTTCTTTTCATTCTTCTTTTCATTCTTCTTCTTTTCATTCTTCTTCTTCTTCTTTTCATTCTTCTTATTCTTCTTTTCATTCTTCTTTTCATTCTTCTTCTTCTTTTCATTCTTCTTCTTCTTCTTTTCATTCTTCTTTTCATTCTTCTTCTTCTTCTTTTCATTCTTCTTCTTCTTGTCATTCTTCTTCTTCTTGTCATTCTTCTTTTCATTCTTCTTCTTCTTCTACTTTTCATTCTTCTTCTTCTTCTTTTCATTCTTCTTTTCATTCTTCTTCTTCTTCTTTTCATTTTTCTTTTTCTTCTTTTCATTCTTCTTCTTTTTCTTTTCATTCTTCTTTTCATTCTTCTTCTTCTTCTTTTCATTCTTCTTCTTCTTCTTTTCATTCTTCTTTTCATTCTTCTTCTTCTTCTTTTCATTCTTCTTCTTCTTCTTTTCATTCTTCTTTTCATTCTTCTTCTTCTTCTTTTCATTCTTCTTCTTCTTCTTTTCATTCTTCTTCTTTTCATTCTTCTTTTCATTCTTCTCATTCTTCTTTTAATTCTTCTTTTCATTCTTCTTCTTCTTCTTTTCATTCTTCTTTTCATTCTTCTTCTTCTTCTTCTTCTTCGTCGTGCCCCGTGACTGCCCAAATGAGTGAAGTGTGCTGTGATTCTAAGATCGACGGCACTCATCTGCATGTCATACTGACTGACAGTATTATTTCTCTTCCCCAGCAGACTCCAAGGGCATTTAAATTAAAGGTACAGTGTTCTGCATAAATATAAAGGCTCTCTGAAGCCTAGAAACCCTTTCAATAAGTTAAATTTGCGGCGAATAAATTCGCATCGAATCGAATTTCTCCCGCAAATTCGGCGAATCGGCCGAATCGAATTTTTGAATAATTCGCTCATCTCTATTTAGGATCATTATCCATTTGTAGAAGCCATCCTCTCAGCTTTTTCACAGATGGCATCAAGTTACCATCCAAAATTTGCTGAAATTGAATCCATTTTTCCTTCTACTCGTGAGATGTTCCCTGTGCCACTGGCTGCAACACAACCCCAAAGCATGATTGATCCAACCACATGGTTAACAGTTGGACAGAGGTTCTTTTCATTAAATTCTGTGCCCCTTCTTCTCCAAACGTACCTTTGCTCATTCCGGCCAAAAAGTTAAATTTTAACCTCATTGGTCCACAGAACTTGTTTCCAAAATGCATCAGGCTTGTCTATATGTTCATTTGCAAAGTTCAAACGATGATTTTTGTGGTGAGGACATAGAAGCGGTTTTCTTCTGATGACTCTTCCATGAAGACCATATTTGTACAAGTATCTCTTTATAGTGGAATAGTGTACCACAACTCCAGTGTCTGCCAGATCTTTCTGGAGGGATCATGCAGTCAAACGTGGGTTTTGAATTGTTTTTCTCACAATCCTGCGAGCTGTTCTGTCTGATATTTTTCTTGGTCTTCCAGATCTTGATTTAACTTCCACTGTTCCTGATGACTGCCATTTCTTAATTACATTCCAAACAGAGGATATTGACATCTGAAAACGCTTTGCTATCTTCTTATAGCCTTCTCCAGCTTTGTGAGCATCAACTATTTTCAGTTTCAGTTTTCTAGACAACTGCTTAGAAGAACCCATGGTGCTGATTGTTGGGGCGAGGTCAGATGAGTCTGGGCATTTAAAACCTTTGAGATTGACATAACCTGGTCTTCCCAGATGATGATTGAGAACAATCCATGACACTGGCAGGTCTCAGCTTTGCAAAGGGGGCAGTGCATGCTATAAATTCTGGAGAGTGCCCAAACTTTTGCAGATGCCATTTTTTTGTTTTCTGTTATTTTGAAAGTGTAAATGATGGAAATAAAATCTAACTTTTGTTGACATATTATAAGAATGTCTAATCTGTAATTTGATGCCTTTTGGAGATTTTTCCTTGGCTTCTTTATGCACATTAATACAAATTTTTAGCTGGGGTGCCCAAACTTTCGATCCCCACTGTACATGTATTGAGATTTTTTTGTTAGCAAAGACATTTAGCAGAATACATTTTGGTCTAAATTTATGAATAAATTAGATTTTTAAAATTTTGTATGTTTTTTAGCAAAAAGTAAAAAATATTGTTTTTTTCAAAATTGTCAGTTTTTTCTTGTTTATAGCTAAAAAAATTAAAACCGCATAGGTGATCAAATTCCACCAAAAGAAAGCTATATTTGTGGGAAAAAGGAACACAAATTTAATTTATGTAGAGTATTGCATGACTGCGTAATTGTCCGTTAAAGTAACCCAGTGCAGTATCGCAAAAAATGGCCTGGCCGGGAAGGGGTTTAAATCCTCTGGAGGGCAAGTAGTTAAGGTGAACTTGCCTGCAGCAGAGCCTCTTCTGTGTTCCTCTGTGTTATTAGAGGCTTGTCTTCCCTGACTTCTAAGCCTTGATCACCTGTTTTCAGCTTGTCCGCTAAGAATAACCGTAATATTAGGGACGTGAGTCAGTCTCCTACCTCGATCAACCACTCTCAATGGTGTTCATGTCCTTGATGCACCAACCCTGCACCAATTGGCCAACGGCAGTGGGCTCATGATAGGCATCCTTGTTGCTAACTGCCTAGCAACAAGGATACCTATCATGAGCCCACTGCCGTTGGCCAATTGGTTGATCCATCTGGCTGCCCTGTCCTGGTTGGCTGCACTTCTCTGGCACAGAGCTCTGAGTTTTTGATACCGTTCCTGCTTCCTGGCTCCTTACCTAAATCTCCGCTGGTCTCTGACCTGTCTACCTGCCTTGGATTCCTTGTTGCTAACATCTGCACTAATTAGTGATTACTGTTTCAGATTGCTGCCTACCTTGACCTCAGACTGTTTATTGATGTGCGCTTTTCTACCACCCCTGACCCCAGAATCATCTTCTGAATTATGTTTTCCCACCGCCGGCTCCAACTTTGGAGCAATTTACTAAATTACTCTTGCCCACAGCCTGCCCTGACCTTGGACTGCCTCACAGATGCTCTCCAGTGGTGCCACTGCCCTGTCTAACCTGTCTCAAGATCACAGGTACCCTTTTTCTGTAATCTTCGCCCAGTTCTGATGTTGTGTGCACTAAAACCTGGGACTACCAAATACCAGTAGACCTGCATGCCTTAAGGGAACGGAGGCTTCTATAAACAGAAGGAACACTCACTAGCTATAGTTCCTGACCTAGACATAGGGATGAGTATTAAACTTAATTGTTATTGTCACTGGACAGGGTGATGGCTTTGGGCAGGGCTTTGTTCCTCCTGTAACTCAAACCTGTTATTTACCCACTTTGGATTAAAGGTTCACTTCAAAGTCACCAGTAAAGACGGTGGGAGTTGCACAAATAGGGACAGATTTTCTTGTAGGAAAAGTAAGCATGTGCTTAAAGGTGGCAATGGCAAAGATGCAGGATTTTTCTGTACATTATCCAGCCATGCAATTATGTCTATCTTCATAAGCAATGTGTCTATCTTATATAAGCTCTTTTACACATTATTACAATAAATAATGAGGTTAGTATCAATTAAAAAAACACTGTAAAAAAGTTGATCCCAGGCAGAGGGGTTTTGCTTAGAGAACCAAAGGTCTTTTGCATACAAACTCCTGTAAATCTAGACCTGTATACAATGATTTCTTATTCATTACTGAACATTGCACATCATCACTAGCCTTTGAATGACATACAGTACAAGATACAGTAGATAAATGATACAAACTTATATTTATACTGCTATACAACTGGTATCAGATAATTAGACAGAGCTAGAAATCGGGTGTGTTGGAAACTTGTTGTAAGGGAATTCCTGCACGGTGACTGGTGCATAGATATGCAAATGTGCACACAATCGCACACTGAAATAGGCACAGGCGCATTGCTGATAAAAACATAGGCAAAAAAAAAAGGCTTAGGCACGCGCATACGCACAAGAATGTGCGCACATGGGTGAACGCACACAGGAGCGTGCCCACAGTTTCTGACACCAAACGGGATATTTAAAGAAGGCTCTTACTCTCTGTCAGTGCTAACTGGTCTTCAGCTGTTTCCTTGTGTCCTGCTGTATATGGTGTGTTATCTGTGGCTGACCCAGCTTGCCATTGACCCACTCTTGGATCCTGTTTATGCTTCTGCTCATCGGTTTCTGATCCTGGCTTACTCCTGACCATATTCCTATCTGATGTTTCAGTACCTCATTGCCTGCTTGCTGCTGATTCTGGCTACACTTCTGGCTTCAGTTCAGCTTTACAATCTTGCTGAGTGCTTGCCCTGGTTGTCTATCATATCAGCTCCAGTTGTCACGGTGTGTTCCAGCCTCACGCTTGTTAGAAGTTCCACGCACCCAGTTCTTGCAACTCCAGTGGAGTGCTTCCTAAACCTCGGCTGGTTGTTCCTGCATCTCCCCTGTTCCTGACCGGATGCCCTGCCTGATCTACCAAATTTATACCTCCAGCCACAAGTTCTGCAATCAACATCTGCAGGCACATATGTTCCTCCTGTCCCTCAGCACCATCTGTTCCACCTTCAGTGGGGCCTGAGCTGGAGATACAGGAGAAGTCAACCTCATCAATTCAGAATTCTACCAGGTACGTGACATCTTTGTCTAATTTTTCTTTTTTATTCTTTATTATCTCTGCATAAGAAATAGCTGAATAAAAGAACTCCATGCTCTCCACCAGGCCCGGACTGGGACATAAAATAGGCCCAGGCATTTTAAACTGAGCAGCCAAGAGACCAGGGAGGAGGGGGTTGTGTGGAATGGGATGGTAGGTGGGCGTTCATTGGGGCAATTGGTGATGGGATGTTCATGGAGTCTGGGTCCTCTGCAATGTGATGTAAAGGGGCACTGTAATATAAAATGTATTGCACTGTAAAGGGGCACTGATTTGATTACAGTGCCCCTTTACAGTACAGTCCAGTCCCCCTTAGATTACAGTGTGCCTGGCAATCACAGAATCACAGCCCCCCCCCATCACAGTGCCCCTTGCAGTTATACCCCCCTTTTCTCTCTAATTAAAGTGCCCCCTTTTACTCTCTGCCTCCCCTGCACAGTTCTACCATTAGCAAAGAGATATATTCAGCAAAGAAACATCCTAATCCAGCAAAGAGAAATCCCCATCTAGAAAAGAGACATCCCCATCCAGCAAAGAGACATCCCTATATAGCAAAGAGACATCCTAATCCAGCAGAGAGACATACCCACATAGCAAAGAGACAACCCAAGCCAGCAAAAGACATTGCCATATAGCAAAGAGACAGCCCAATTCAGCAACAAGACAGCCCAATTCAGCAACAAAACAGCCTAATCCAGCAATGAAACATCCCCATAGAGTAAGGAGACATCCCAATCCAGCAAAGAGACATGCAAATCCAGCAAAGAGACAGACCCATCCACCAAAAAGACAGCCCAATCCACCAAAGAGACAGACCAATCCACAAAAGAGACAGTCCCATAAAGCAAAGAGATGGCCCAATCCAGCAAAGAGACAGTCCCATTCAGCTAAAAGACATCCCAATCCAGCAAAGATACATCCCATTCCAGCAAAGAGACAGCTCCATATAGCAAAGAGATGGCCCAGTCCAGCAAAGAGACAGCCCAATCCAGCAAAGAGGCAGCTCCATATAGAAAGAGACGGTCCAATCCAGCAAAGAGACAGCCTGATCCAGCAAAGAGACAGCCAGTCCAGTAAAAAAACAGCTCCATATTGCAAACAAATGGCCCAATCCAGCATAGAGACAGCCTAATCCAGCAAAGAGACAGCCCAGTCCAGCAAAGAGACAGCTCCATATAGCAAAGAGACAGCCCAATCCATAAAAAATACATCCTAATCCAGCAAAGAGACAGCCCAATCCATCAAAGAGACAGCTCCATATAGCAAGGAGATGGCCCAATCCATCAAAGAGACAGCTCCATATAGCAAAGAGATGGCCCAATCCATCAAAAAGACAGCCCAGTCCAGCAAAGTGACAGCCCAATCCAGTGCAGAGACAGCCCCATCCATCAAAGAGACAGCTCCATATTGCAAGGAGATGGCCCAATCCAGCAATCTTCCCTGTGCAAACGTCATGGTTAGATGAGATCCCGCCATGGTCAGTGCAGTGTATTTCCAACGGCTGGCCTGGAAGGTTTGTCCCCTGCCAGCAGGTCTTCTTCTGCACCCCGTAGTTTGCCAGAACCGGCCCTGCTGTAGGCATGGCCGCCAAGCGGGAAGTGAGTGGTGACTGGGGTCTCCACTTACCTCCCCCTGTGCTCCCGGTCATCCACAGGCCACTCTTCCTAGGACACACGTCCCCGGCCCACCGGGCAAATGCCAGATGTGCCCTATGGCCAGTCTGGGACTGCTCTCCACTACTCAGTTGCAGGTAATAATAGGGAAACCAAATGAAGTGCATCAGGACCATCCAAGGCTTGGACTATCCACATCCATTCTTTTATAGGCAGCTTAAATCTAATTATTTGTTTGAGGCATCACTTCTTTTGATCAATAAAGCTTTGCTTTGCTTTCTTTTGGATCAACAATGTAGCATTGTATAGAAATAGATTAAAAGTCAACTGGAATCAAAACCAATATGTTCATTTCTGGCAGGTGCTAATACATTGAGTCACCCACTAGCATCTTGTATCTCTAAAAATCTCCAGCCGTAACTTTGCCTCGCAGTTTGTATTGTATCTGCAAACAATCCCACAATGCCAAAATTGTGTCACACACCCTGAGCTGAACTTCCCAATTTTCTTAATATATCTACTAGTGGGAAATTGTTTGCTTTAGCCTGTGCTTTTGTGATATGGTGACTTATAGCAGTAGTTAATAGTAAAGTGTTACTAAACCCAGGACCCTGCATTCACTATAACTGGTCTCCTACAGTACATGGAAATGCAATAATTTTAGTAAATATAAACTACTAAATACCTATTCTCATCAGCAGTTAGAGCAGTCTTGTGACTTATATCAGTGTCCAGCAGAGCACTGGTTAATCTTGTAGAAGGTTTCATTCTCCTCTGACTGTCTTATGAGGCTGCATGACCCCTGACCTTCTGTCTGGACAGTGCTGATTGGCCCTGTGCTGATCCCATGCACCCTCCCAAAGAACCTGAGCATGTGCAGAGTGAGCTCAGAAGATGGATTGGGGACATTAGAAGAAGGGGAGGATCAGAGAAGTGAGGATCAGCCTTTTTATAGAATGTAGAGGATTAACCCCTTAGATTCCACAGTGAGTATAAGAAGCATGCTTTACTGCATATACAGACTAATCTTACTGTTGTGGGTTTAGTAACACTTTAAGATATGTATGTAAACCATACGGCTCACCACAGGTCGTATGAGTGTGCACACTGTTTATTCTACATTACAGAGAATCCTTTAAGGGTGTAATACACTATCATTTGGCTTGAAATAGCCATGGCAGTTAGCAGGTATTGAGGATTTTGATAAAAATGTTTTGCTAACTGGTTCCTAGAGAGATGAATGAAACCAACCAACTAAAACCTGCTTGCATGTCTGAGCTAAATGCATATGGATTCCTGGAAGTAAATGCTACATGAATTATCTGCCTTTGCTCAAGTTGGCCACAGCTGTAAATGCTAAAGGGTGTTTTTCAAATGTATTTCTCAACAAAATAAAGCATGGAGACATGGGTGGATTGTTTGCTTTGAATATTAAAAAAAATAAATAACTTTGCTCTCCTAGTGGTGCTCAGATACTTTTAGTAGTGGTTGTAAAGGCAGAAGGTTTTTTTACTTTTATGCATTGAAGGTAAAAAAGCATTCTGCGTGCTCCTCCCCCACAGCCCCCAATACTCCCCTGAGACCTCTCTCAAACTAGTAATGTGCACAAGAGACTCAACTGTCCTGGGACTCCCTCTTTTCGTTGGCTGAGACAACAGTGGGAACCATAGGCTGATTGGTGGTGCCAGTGCCCCCATAGCAAGCGGCTTGCTGTTGGAGGCACTGGTCAAGGGCTGGAGCCAGGAGAGCTGGCAGGAGACCAAAAGAAGAGAATCGGGGCTGCTCTGTGCAAAACCAGTTAAATATTACACGTTTCTTATTTTGTTTTTAAATCTGAACCTTTAATACCATTTTAAATTCCACTTTAAAGTTCATCTTATTTCTTTAACTAATAGCTATGCAACTATATTCAGTTTCTAAAGGTCCCTGAAACAAATACCAGTTTATTTGGATTAATTCATTTTTTTCTTTGTTCTTTGTTCTCTGTTTTTCTTATTTGCATAGTTACATTGGACCACCTTGGACCAGCATTAATATACATAGTCCATATCCGTAGAACACTGTGAAAGTGGAGAATCACTGTAGTAGTTGACACTACTACAGCAATTGCTAGAATCTTCTGGGACCTGTGCCGACTGTGCATTCTGAACAGAGCAGGTTGATGTATTGGCATGGCTTGATATGTTATATGCCTCTTGTTATACAGCATCACTCAGGTGTATTCCATAATTGTGTGACAGGACTGTGTGTTCTGCGTAAATATCAGAACTGGATGGATAGAAATACAACTAAACACACAAATAAGAAGATAAAAAGATCTCCCTATACATGTATTTTATCTCCGTATTTAGCTGTTTGTCTGGAGTTCAGGTTTAAGTGGACTTTTCCCTGTAATTTTTTACCCCTGATTATGTGTCATTTAAGAACTAAACCCCCAACCCTCTCCAGATGCCTTCAAAGATGCCTTCAAAGCAGTGAATGGATCGGATATCAAACTATTTGCAGTAAGACATGTCGTTTTGACTCTGTGTAACAAACAAAAGGAAGATTAGCACGAGAAGCTAAAAAATAAAAGTCAAATGATAGGTTTCTGGGTAGGTTTCTCATTAAAATACATAATTGCAGGGTTTGCAAGGACCGACATCCTTCCGACTTAAACAACAAAAAATATATGCATAAATAGATTGACCGTAACGAGGTCACAATGTATAGTTCCCCTAATGGTAGTGAAAGGGGTGAGGTTTGCTGTGATGTTATCTTTTATCTGTCACAGGAGATAGGGAAAATAGCTCATTAGAATACCCTGAGATAGAAAGCAAGACATCTCATTAGCTTCCTGAAGGCACCATAATGAAGATGGTCATGGTAAGATCAGAATTAGAGGCGTATTACTGGGTCTAATCCAGGAGACGAGGATGCAAAGTTTCTCACTAACATCTCCCAGGGGAACGATGGCTTCTGTTAGGAAGTGTTTGCAGCTCAACCTTAAAGGGAAACTTTTGTTTTTCACAAACGAATGTACAAAACTGGGCTGATATCAAACAATTCACAAACTCTGCATGGCAAATACTGGGATCTGTAAAAAGGTTAAAACTAATATTTCACCATTTTTTAATGGAAATATCTGATACAACAGCCATGTCTATTGGCTAAGCTGCTCTTGGCATTTTCTCTACTCTGTATAACATCGAAATAACCCAGTCAAATTCATTGTGGGATTAGTTTCTGCCGTTTTATAAAGAATTTATGTTGGTTGCCTTTTGTAGGTAAAAAATTAGATTGTAGCCATGGTTTTATTGTTTTTCACATGTATGAGATTTGGCTGGCCATTAGCTTTGTTCATCTGCATTATATTGGGGAATATTGCATTTTTGTTTTTGGATTTAGCAATCCTTTAAGCATTTCCAGTAAGAACTCTTATAATTTTTTGTTATTTATTTTTAATGGGTCTATTCGATTATTAGGTATAATCACTGCCCATACATAAGACAACATTTTTGCTAAAATAATGACCAAGAGAACCTCTAGCGTAATCATCCTGGAGGCATATAAAATAAGGTATAACAATCCAAGTACAGTGTATTTTAAAACCACTGTGAACAATTCCAAAGGAAACTTGAACACTGTTGCAATTTGTCAAAACCAATTTTGACAGTAATAATGAGTAGGAGATCTGTTAATATATATCCTGCCCAATCAAAGACTCACTGTACCCAAAACTGATATTTCAGTTACAAGCAGTGTTTCTTTGGCCTAGTTACTCATTGGCTTTGCTGGCTTCTTATACCATGAATCCAGAAAGTATTCACAGTGCTTAACTTTTGCCACATTATGTTACAGCCTTATTCCAAAATGGATTAAATTCATTTTTTTCCTCAACATTCTACAAGCAATACCCCACAATCACAACGTGAAAGAAGTTAATTTTGAAATCTTTGCAATTAATTAAAACTAAAAACTGAAAAAAACACATGTACATAAGTATTCACAGCCTTTGTCATGACACTCAAAAATGAGCTCTGGTGCATCCTGTTCCCACTGATCATCCTTGAGATGTTTCCACAACTTGATTAGAGTCCACCTGTGGGAAATTCAGTTGATTGGACATGATTAGGCAAGGCATAAACCTGTCTATATAAGGTCCCACAGTTAACAGTGCATGTCAGAGCACAAACCAAGCCATGAAGTCCAAGGAATTGTCCGTAGACCTCCGAGACAGGATTGTATCAAGGTACAGATCTGGGGAAGGGTACAGAAAATTTTCTGCAGCATTGAAGGTCCCAATGAGCACAGTAGCCTCCGTCATCCATAAATGGAAGAAGTTTGGAACCACCAGGAATCTTCCTAGAGCGGGCCGCCCAGCCAAAAATGAACGATCGAGGGGGAAGGGCCTTAGCCAACCTGATGGAGCTTGAGAGGTACTGCAAAGAAGAATGGACAAATTACCCAAAAATAGGTGTGCCAAGCTTGTAGCATCATACTCAAAATGACTTGAGGCTGTAATTGGCGCTAAAGGTGCTTCAACAATATATTGAGTGCTGTACTTTCTGGATGCACTGTATATCTTGGAGACTCCTTTAGCAAGATCTCTTCCTGTTGTTTTTTCCCCTTTTGCAGTTCAACTGTCTCACTGCTGCAAAAAGAAGGATGAGACCTCAAAGTGTTCCCATATCAAATTCTGTATTTCTGAAGCTTTGTTTTGCTTCTGTACTTGGAAGAAAACCTAGAATGTTATTTAACCGCTTCCTGACCACCCTATAGCAGAATTACTGCTACAGGAAGGCAGGGCTGTTGAAAATCATGTATATATACGTGATTTTGCATTTCCTGGTTGGGGACACGTGCGCCTCCCTACCCGCGCTGCCATTGGCGGCTACAGCTGTCAATCACCAGGTCCTGGCTGGAGATTCCTTGCTGGCACCCAGCGATCGCCGAGGAACACTGACAGGAAAGAGGTCTGCATGTAAAAAATACAGATCTCTCCTCTGTCAGCACCAGCATGCTGCTTTGTATTGCTCTGTATAGCAGAGGAATACAAAGCAGAATGTTTATATAGTAAAATATACACAGCACAGTTAGTAAAACATCACACAGTTAACCCTTTGATCTCCCCAGATGTTAACCCCTTCCTGCCCTGTGTCATTAGTACAGTGTCGGTGCTTTTTTTTACCACTGATCACTGTATTAGTGTCAGTGGGGATGTCAGTGGAAGTTAGTCACTTGCCCCCCAGTGTCACAATGCTTGCCACAATCCCGCAGACCCGCTATAACTCGCTGATCGCTGCCATTACTGGTATTTAGAGGGAAAAAAATTCCAGTATACAGTATATACCGCCATTTGCAGACACTATAACTTTCACATAAACCAATTAATTTACAGGTATTGGGATTTTGTTTAGCAAAGAAATGTAGCAGAATACATTTTGGCCTAAATTTATGATGAAATGTGATTTTTAGAAATTTTTTTATACGTTTTATAGCAAAAAGACAAAAATATTGGGTGTTTTTTCAAATTCTTGGTATTTGATTGCTTCTGCATTTTTTTATTTTGTACTATAAACCAACAAATGGCCTGGTCAGGAAGGGGGGTAAATCCTCTGGAGGGCAAGTAGTTAATGTGAACCTGCCTGCAGCAGAGCCTCTTCTGTGTTCCTCTGTGTTATTAGAGGCTTGTCTGCAACTGTTCTACAATTCCAGCCTTTCAATTGGACTCCTTTACAACAAATCACTCTCCTCACCATTTAAACCCTTTCCTACTTTCTTTTCCTTGACCAAGCTGAATTGTTAGAGTCCTTGCTAAAGCATTGTTCTTAGTGAATGTATACATTCATTCAGCTCAGTCTGTAAAGCTCAAATGTATACTTCCTCTACCTGCTTTGATTCTTCCCTGGACACCAACTATGAATCTGCTCTTCAACCTGAACAAGACTTAGGTTAACAGATGGCACTGTTTCGTCTACAGTCTCTGTACGTGGGCCTGTTTCCGATTTTTGTGATATTGCTATACAAGAGTGTTACAAATATAACATGAATGAAAAAAAAACAAGAAGGAAAATAGGGCCACCTGGCAGTGGTTATAGTAGTCTTTCAGTTGGGTCATTTAAATCTGCAGCAGCTACCAAATACTGCATAGCCAGTTTTGGGTGTAATAACCCATTAACAGTATCAGAATCCCTTTTCTTCTGATTATTCTAGGAATTAAAGTGTTAGTTTGTTTTATTAGGCTAGGCAAGTAGGCCTTCTTTATCAATTTGCATGTGGATATTCCATACTTTAACACCCCCTTCCAAACTGTTTTCTCTTCCTCCTCCACACCCACCTGCCACATTGTTCACTACATTGTCAAGCAGCATTCAGAACATTATATGAAAGGAGGACGTAGGGAAAAATCTGTCCTTGTATTTCATCCAGGAACATTGATATCTGTATAAACAAGGGAATTATTTCCAAGCATCTTGTTATCGGGGGAACTCATGGCTAGCGCATTAGTAGAGAAAGCAAGACTGGAATGGAACACGGTAAACAGCACAGATTAGTGCCGAGAAGAGCATTTCCTCACCACCAGAGTCACATCCCTCATCATAATTGCAAGTAAGAACACGTCTTTTTCCTTCTGTCTGTGCTTTCTATTACAATGACTGGACGGCTACTAACAGGATGCCATTCTAGAGACGAGAATGCAAACAACAGATTCTCATAATGGTAACAGCTCTGTGAATTGTATCCTTGGGAATATAAATCTACTTAAGTCTGGGAGTCTAGTGAAATAATCAGAGTCTAGAGTAAATGAACTCATCTCTTCCAGCTCCAATATAACTACAAACTGGTATATTCACTGTTGAATATTCGTGCTGAGCCCCCATGGCCATACATCCACGGTACACAGACATTCAATGACAGAAATTTCCCTGGTGTAAGAATAAAGGCTTTTCTTTTCAAGTGAAAGCCCGAGAAATAATTCAAGTGTGTCATCCAAACATATGAAAAGGTGGTTTCTGGGACATGGCCCCACTACCATACTCTTGGGAAATAATGGTACAGAAATGCAGCCAGTACTTGGTCCACATTTTGGGGGCCAGTAGGCTCACTATTAGGGGCGGACTGACAACTCATGGGGCCCCCGGGCAATAGGGGATCATGGGGTCCCTGTTTCCTTGCCCAAACTCAAAAAAGCCTATGAAAAAGGTACCAGGGGCATCTCATGGGGCCCTCTACTGACCCTGGGCGCTTAGGCAGTGCATGAGTTTCCAAATGGTCAGTCTGCCCCTGCTCACTATTTTGCTGCAGCACCAAGGCCAATTCACGTTAAGGCAGGGGCACTGTATAAATGCATGGTGATATTACCATTAGAGATGAGCGAATCGAAGTATCCGAAGTGGAATTCGAGTCGAATTTCGGAAAAATTTCGATTCGTGCCGAATCCGAAAAACAGCCTAATTCGGACGCGCGAATCGAAATTTTTCCGAAAATGGCGGCTGACATGTGCGGCGACGGAGCGGGGATGTCGGGGAAGGCGCGCAGACAAGGCGCGCTGCCCCATAATGCATTCCTCAACGACATGTGATCGCATCAGCCAATCAGCAGCCAGCCAGCCAGCACTGTGTAATGGTCGAGGTATATATAGCGGCCATTTTGGAAATCTTCATTTGCCTGCAGTCATTGAACAGAGGCAGACCGCTCTGTACTAGGGACAGGGACAGAGTTAGGGCCACAGAAACAATACTTGGGGACAGAGAGAAGTTACTTAGGGACAGAGAACCATTACTCAGGGACACAGACTTGTTAATGAGGGCCACAGAATCGTTCTTTAGGGACAAAGAAACGCTAGTTAGGGCCACAGAATTCATACTCAGGGACAGACAGAATTGTTACTCAGTGCCAGAGAATTGTTACTTAGGGCCACAGAAACGTTATTAGGGCCACAGAATTTTTACTCAGGGACAGACAGAATTGTTACTGAGTGCCAGAGAATTGTTACTCAGGGACAGACAGAATTGTTACTGAGTGCCAGAGAATTCTTACTCAGGGCCACAGAATTCATTCTCAGGGACAGACAGAATTGTTACTCAGGGACAGACAGAATTGTTACTGAGTGCCAGAGAATTGTTACTCAGGGACAGACAGAATTGTTACTGAGTGCCAGAGAATTGTTACTCAGGGACAGACAGAATTGTTACTGAGTGCCAGAGAATTGTTACTCTCACAGACACAAAATTGTTACTTGCACAGACACAGAATTGTTACTTGCACAGACACACAATTGTTACTCAGGGCCACAGAATTCATACTCAGGGACAGACAGAATTGTTACTGAGTGCCAGAGAATTCTTACTCAGGTCCACAGAATTCATACTCAGGGACAGACAGAATTGTTACTCAGGGACAGACAGAATTGTTACTGAGTGCCAGAGAATTGTTACTCAGGGACAGACAGAATTGTTACTGAGTGCCAGAGAATTGTTACTCTCACAGACACAAAATTGTTACTTGCACAGACACAGAATTGTTACTTGCACAGACACACAATTGTTACTCAGGGCCACAGAATTCATACTCAGGGACAGACAGAATTGTTACTGAGTGCCAGAGAATTGTTACTCAGGGACAGACAGAATTGTTACTGAGTGCCAGAGAATTGTTACTCTCACAGACACAAAATTGTTACTTGCACAGACACAGAATTGTTACTTGCACAGACACACAATTGTTACTGAGTGCCAGAGAATTGTTACTCAGGGACAGACAGAATTGTTACTGAGTGCCAGAGAATTGTTACTCAGGGACAGACAGAATTGTTACTGAGTGCCAGAGAATTGTTACTCTCACAGACACAAAATTGTTACTTGCACAGACACAGAATTGTTACTCGCACAGAGACAGAATTGTTACTCAGGGCCACAGAATTCATACTCAGGGACAGACAGAATTGTTACTGAGTGCCAGAGAATTGTTACTCAGGGAAGACAGAATTGTTACTGAGTGCCATAGAATTGTTACTCAGGGACAGACAGAATTGTTACTGAGTGCCAGAGAATTGTTACTCTCACAGACACAAAATTGTTACTTGCACAGACACAGAATTGTTACTCGCACAGAGACAGAATTGTTACTCAGGGCCACAGAATTCATACTCAGGGACAGACAGAATTGTTACTGAGTGCCAGAGAATTGTTACTCAGGGACAGACAGAATTGTTACTGAGTGCCAGAGAATTGTTACTCTCACAGACACAAAATTGTTACTTGCACAGACACAGAATTGTTACTTGCACAGACACACAATTGTTACTGAGTGCCAGAGAATTGTTACTCAGGGACAGACAGAATTGTTACTGAGTGCCAGAGAATTGTTACTCAGGGACAGACAGAATTGTTACTGAGTGCCAGAGAATTGTTACTCAGGGACAGACAGAATTGTTACTGAGTGCCAGAGAATTGTTACTCTCACAGACACAAAATTGTTACTTGCACAGACACAGAATTGTTACTCGCACAGAGACAGAATTGTTACTCAGGGCCACAGAATTCATACTCAGGGACAGACAGAATTGTTACTGAGTGCCAGAGAATTGTTACTCAGGGACAGACAGAATTGTTACTGAGTGCCAGAGAATTGTTACTCTCACAGACACAAAATTGTTACTTGCACAGACACAGAATTGTTACTTGCACAGACACACAATTGTTACTGAGTGCCAGAGAATTGTTACTCAGGGACAGACAGAATTGTTACTGAGTGCCAGAGAATTGTTACTCAGGGACAGACAGAATTGTTACTGAGTGCCAGAGAATTGTTACTCAGGGACAGACAGAATTGTTACTGAGTGCCAGAGAATTGTTACTCTCACAGACACAAAATTGTTACTTGCACAGACACAGAATTGTTACTCGCACAGAGACAGAATTGTTACTCAGGGCCACAGAATTCATACTCAGGGACAGACAGAATTGTTACTGAGTGCCAGAGAATTGTTACTCAGGGACAGACAGAATTGTTACTGAGTGCCAGAGAATTGTTACTCTCACAGACACAAAATTGTTACTTGCACAGACACAGAATTGTTACTTGCACAGACACACAATTGTTACTGAGTGCCAGAGAATTGTTACTCAGGGACAGACAGAATTGTTACTGAGTGCCAGAGAATTGTTACTCAGGGACAGACAGAATTGTTACTGAGTGCCAGAGAATTGTTACTCAGGGACAGACAGAATTGTTACTGAGTGCCAGAGAATTGTTACTCTCACAGACACAAAATTGTTACTTGCACAGACACAGAATTGTTACTCGCACAGAGACAGAATTGTTACTCAGGGCCACAGAATTCATACTCAGGGACAGACAGAATTGTTACTGAGTGCCAGAGAATTGTTACTCAGGGACAGACAGAATTGTTACTGAGTGCCAGAGAATTGTTACTCTCACAGACACAAAATTGTTACTTGCACAGACACAGAATTGTTACTTGCACAGACACACAATTGTTACTCAGGGCCACAGAATTCATACTCAGGGACAGACAGAATTGTTACTGAGTGCCAGAGAATTCTTACTCAGGGCCACAGAATTCATACTCAGGGACAGACAGAATTGTTACTCAGGGACAGACAGAATTGTTACTGAGTGCCAGAGAATTGTTACTCAGGGACAGACAGAATTGTTACTGAGTGCCAGAGAATTGTTACTCTCACAGACACAAAATTGTTACTTGCACAGACACAGAATTGTTACTTGCACAGACACACAATTGTTACTCAGGGCCACAGAATTCATACTCAGGGACAGACAGAATTGTTACTGAGTGCCAGAGAATTGTTACTCAGGGACACCTAATCGTTGAATTAAATAGTATGTCAGACAACATGCAGAGGAGTGGCAGAGGAGGCAATGTTTTAGGAGCGAGCAGACGTGGCAGCAGAGGAAGGGGTCGAGGCAGCAGTATTCGCAGCCAGAGGCCAGTGCTCCCGGTGTCATCCAGCGGTCGTGTCTCCACCGACAACCCTGCCGTCATTGATTGGTTGGCTCGGTCGTCTTCCTCTTCCCAGGTCACCTCTGACACCTACAGCCAACGGTCGGTGGGTACGTCAGACACAACCGTTAGTTGGCATGGCCCGGGACCAAGCCCACTGAAATCACGTGTCCTCTACCTGCCCCTGTCCTTTGCTGTTCCCTCACCAAGCGAAGTATCGCATGCTGTGGGCTCAGCCCCACTGTACAGTGAGGAAGAGCTAACAGAGGGCGGTCAGGAACGGGGGGAGACATCGGCCTTTTCAGCAGCCAAGCGAACAAGTACTGGCGAGGAGAGTGGCTCGGTAGCCGGTCTAGAGACAGGTCTGTCTCCTGACCCAGACGCAGCCGAGGGGGCTAGTAGTGAGGCGGAGACCCTACTTGATGATGAGGAGGTTGATCGCACTTGGCAGCCTCGTCGTCATCAGGCAATTTCTTCCGCATCATCAGGAGAAGAGGGTGGCAGCTTGGCAGCGAGCAAAACAGTCGGTGGGTTGCCCAGGAGACAGCAGCAGGGTCGCATCAGTGTCAGTGGAGCCAAACGTCCACGGAGTAGAGCACCAGCTCCACTGCAGCCTACCACCACGGCCAGTAGTGGTGCCGGTGCGCACGGAGGAAGTAGCAGTCAGCCAGTGAAGAGTAGCGGGGGCAAAGTTTCCTACTCGGTGGTGTGGCAATTTTTCCTCAAGCCGCCCGAGGAAGTAAACGTAGCCGTATGTCGACTATGTGGCCAGAAATGCAAGCGTGGCCAGGGGGCCCATGTTGGGACTACAGCGTTGCGTCAGCATATGCAGCGTCACCATTCGGTGGCCTGGGAAAACCGTGATAAACATACGGCGGTTCTGCCTGCCCCAGCCCCCGCTCCATCACCCGCTCCGTTACTTGCTCCGTCACCCGACGTCGTCAATCGCCCTCTATCAGCCAGTCAAGGCTCCAACACCTCTGCTGAGGGGAGTTGTCGCTCATTGGCATCTTCCGCTCGTTCAGATGCTCCTTCTCCTGCTACTCCTCTTCTCGGATTCCGTCAACAGTCTTTCTTGGAATCCGTATCCAAGAGACAACAGTTTGCGAGCACGCACCCGACGGTGCAAAAGCTGAACGTCCTCCTGTCCAAGTTGCTGGTGCTGCAGTCCCTCCCTTTCCAACTGGTGGACTCAGCACCTTTCCGAGAAATGATGGCTTGTGCCGCGCCGCGGTGGAGAGTGCCAAGCCGTCATTTCTTTGCCCAAAAGGCAGTGCCAGCCCTGCATTCACATGTAGAAGAGATGGTGGGCCAGTCTTTGAGCATGTCGGTCTCTGCCAAAGTGCACGGCAGCGCCGACGTGTGGAGCTGTAACTACGGTCAGGGACAGTACATGTCATTTACGGCCCACTGGGTGAACGTGGTGCCGGCACAGCCGCACCAGCAACTTGGACAGGTCACGACGCTTTTGCCTCCACGTTTGCACGTCCTTGGTCCAGCAAGCATGTCCGCCTCTACCACCTCTTTTTCCGCCGTGTCCTCAGCCGCCACCCCCGTGCCAAGTCCCATTACCCGACCGGCATATCACATGTGCAGGGCGCAACGGTGTCACGCTGTGCTGCACCTGGTATGCCTTGGCGAACGTAGTCACACAGGGGAGGAACTGCTGAGTGTAATGAACAGAGAAATCGACAGATGGCTGTCTCCGCGCAAACTAAAAATCGGAACCATGTTGACTGACAACGGAAAGAACATGGTGTCTGCTCTGCGTCAAGGAAGGTTGTGCCATGCGCCATGCATGGCTCACGTGTTCAATCTGGTTGTCAAGCGGTTCCTAAAATCCACCATCCCACTGCAAGACATCCTTAAAATGTCACGTAAACTGTGCATGCATTTCAGCCATTCCTACACCGCAAAGAACACCCTCATTGAGCTGCAGCGGCAGAACGGAATTCCACAGCATCGCCTGATCTGCGACGTTGCAACAAGGTGGAATTCAACCCTACACATGTTAGACCGCCTTTACGAGCAGCGAAAGGCCATCACCGATTTCCTGATGTTACAAGCGGATAAAGGTACTCCCCTGTGTAACTTAGATGTCAGCCATTGGCAGCTCATGCGTGACACCTGCCGCTTGCTCAGGCCCTTTGAGGAGGCCACGCTATTCGTGAGTCGGCAGGACTATGGGATGAACGACGTCATTCCTCTGTTGCACGTCCTGGAACAAATGCTGTTAACAATGGCTGGTCAGGGTGCGGTAGACGTGGCGCACAGATCTCAACGCCACATGACCCCTGTGGGGGCAGGACAGGAAGAAGAGGAGGAGGTAGAGGAGGACATTTGTGCTCAGGAATTATTGAGTGAAATGGGTGGTTTTTCCACTCAGCGGACAGGAGTGGAGGAGCAGGAGCATCTGGTAGAGGAGGAGGAGGAGGAGACAGAGGACCCAGACGCACCGTGGCAGTATGCTGTGGAGATGGAGGCAGGGAGTCCCTCGCATTCCTTGGCACAAATGGCCCATAGCATGCTCGGTTGCTTGCGTAGCGACAGCCGAATAATAACCATCAGACAGAGGGATGACTTTTGGCTGTCCACCTTGTTGGACCCTCGCTACCGGTCCAAAATGGTGGCCTTTTTCACACCTGCTGAGAGGGAGGCCAAAATTACGTACTATAAAAACCACCTATGTAGTCAGTTGGTCTCTGCCTTTGTGCGCCAACGTCCATCCTCAGACACTGTGGGCCCTGTGCGCTCGCGTTCCGCTGGCATGGCAGCAGGGGAGGGGTGGGGTGGTAGGAGCAGTGGCAGCTCCACCAGCAGCGGCTGCCTCAGTCTGCAGTCGATGATGAGTAGCTTTCTTCACCAGCGCAGTGAGGAAACTACTAACCAGCCGCAGCAGCAGCAGCAGCATCAGGTGGACCTGGAGCAGGAGCTCAAACAACAGGCTTGGGCCTACTTGGACAGCACCCTGCCAACCGAGGTAGACAATCCCCTTGACTACTGGGCAACGAAACTTGACCTTTGGCCCCAACTAGCTGAATTTGCCCTTGAAAGGCTGTCATGCCCGGCCAGTAGCGTGGCATCGGAGCGCGTGTTTAGTGCGGCAGGAGGTATTGTAACTCCGCGGAGGACACGACTGTCCACCCAAAGTGTGGAGAGACTGACGTTTGTGAAAATGAATCAGGCGTGGATTAGTCTGGATTTCAAACCACCAGTTCCTGACACAACTGACTAAATCCGCCATGAATCATGCCTCAAACATGTGCCACTTTCAGGTCTCTTCACACTGCTGGTGTGTAAAATTTTTTGACATAGGGTGCTGCAAGATAACGGGCCTCACATAGCTGCTGCCAGGCCCCTAATCTGCCATGGGCCCCTATATACCGCCTCCTCATGCTGCTGCCAAGTCCAGAGTCTGTCATGGTCCCTGTACGGCCTCCCATTGCTGCTGTCTCCATCGCCACACTCTGCTGCCATGTGCCACTTTCAGGTCTCTTCACACTGCTGGTGTGTTAAATTTTTTGACATAGGGTGCTGGCAGATTACGGGCCTCCTATAGCTGCTGCCAGGCCCCTAATCTGCCATGGGCCCCTATATACCGCCTCCTCATGCTGCTGCCAAGTTCAGAGTCTGTCATGGGTCCCTGTACGGCCTCCCATTGCTGCTGTCTCCATCGCCACACTCTGCTGCCATGTGCCACTTTCAGGTCTCTTCACACTGCTGGTGTGTTAAATTTTTTGACATAGGGTGCAGGCAGATTACGGGCCTCACATAGCTGCTGCCAGGCCCCTAATCTGCCATGGGCCCCTATATACCGCCTCCTCCTGCTGCTGCCAGGTCCAGAGTCTCTCATGGGTCCCTGTACGGCCTCCCATTGCTGCTGTCTCCATCGCCACACTCTGCTGCCATGTGCCACTTTCAGGTCTCTTCACACTGCTGGTGTGTTAAATTTTTTGACATAGGGTGCTGCAAGATAACGGGCCTCACATAGCTGCTGCCAGGCCCCTAATCTGCCATGGGCCCCTATATACCGCCTCCTCATGCTGCTGCCAAGTCCAGAGTCTGTCATGGTCCCTGTACGGCCTCCCATTGCTGCTGTCTCCATCGCCACACTCTGCTGCCATGTGCCACTTTCAGGTCTCTTCACACTGCTGGTGTGTTAAATTTTTTGACATAGGGTGCTGCAAGATAACGGGCCTCACATAGCTGCTGCCAGGCCCCTAATCTGCCATGGGCCCCTATATACCGCCTCCTCATGCTGCTGCCAAGTTCAGAGTCTGTCATGGGTCCCTGTACGGCCTCCCATTGCTGCTGTCTCCATCGCCACACTCTGCTGCCATGTGCCACTTTCAGGTCTCTTCACACTGCTGGTGTGTTAAATTTTTTGACATAGGGTGCAGGCAGATTACGGGCCTCACATAGCTGCTGCCAGGCCCCTAATCTGCCATGGGCCCCTATATACCGCCTCCTCCTGCTGCTGCCAGGTCCAGAGTCTCTCATGGGTCCCTGTACGGCCTCCCATTGCTGCTGTCTCCATCGCCACACTCTGCTGCCATGTGCCACTTTCAGGTCTCTTCACACTGCTGGTGTGTTAAATTTTTTGACATAGGGTGCTGCAAGATAACGGGCCTCACATAGCTGCTGCCAGGCCCCTAATCTGCCATGGGCCCCTATATACCGCCTCCTCATGCTGCTGCCAAGTCCAGAGTCTGTCATGGTCCCTGTACGGCCTCCCATTGCTGCTGTCTCCATCGCCACACTCTGCTGCCATGTGCCACTTTCAGGTCTCTTCACACTGCTGGTGTGTTAAATTTTTTGACATAGGGTGCTGCAAGATAACGGGCCTCACATAGCTGCTGCCAGGCCCCTAATCTGCCATGGGCCCCTATATACCGCCTCCTCATGCTGCTGCCAAGTCCAGAGTCTGTCATGGTCCCTGTACGGCCTCCCATTGCTGCTGTCTCCATCGCCACACTCTGCTGCCATGTGCCACTTTCAGGTCTCTTCACACTGCTGGTGTGTTAAATTTTTTGACATAGGGTGCAGGCAGATTACGGGCCTCACATAGCTGCTGCCAGGCCCCTAATCTGCCATGGGCCCCTATATACCACCTCCTCCTGCTGCTGCCAGGTCCAGAGTCTCTCATGGGTCCCTGTACGGCCTCCCATTGCTGCTGTCTCCATCGCCACACTCTGCTGCCATGTGCCACTTTCAGGTCTCTTCACACTGCTGGTGTGTTAAATTTTTTGACATAGGGTGCAGGCAGATTACGGGCCTCACATAGCTGCTGCCAGGCCCCTAATCTGCCATGGGCCCCTATATACCACCTCCTCCTGCTGCTGCCAGGTCCAGAGTCTCTCATGGGTCCCTGTACGGCCTCCCATTGCTGCTGTCTCCATCGCCACACTCTGCTGCCATGTGCCACTTTCAGGTCTCTTCACACTGCTGGTGTGTTAAATTTTTTGACATAGGGTGCTGCAAGATAACGGGCCTCACATAGCTGCTGCCAGGCCCCTAATCTGCCATGGGCCCCTATATACCGCCTCCTCATGCTGCTGCCAAGTCCAGAGTCTGTCATGGTCCCTGTACGGCCTCCCATTGCTGCTGTCTCCATCGCCACACTCTGCTGCCATGTGCCACTTTCAGGTCTCTTCACACTGCTGGTGTGTTAAATTTTTTGACATAGGGTGCAGGCAGATTACGGGCCTCACATAGCTGCTGCCAGGCCCCTAATCTGCCATGGGCCCCTATATACCGCCTCCTCATGCTGCTGCCAAGTCTAGAGTCTCTCATGGGTCCCTGTACGGCCTCCCATTGCTGCTGTCTCCATCGCCACACTCTGCTGCCATGTGCCACTTTCAGGTCTCTTCACACTGCTGGTGTGTTAAATTTTTTGACATAGGGTGCTGGCAGATTACGGGCCTCCTATAGCTGCTGCCAGGCCCCTAATCTGCCATGGGCCCCTATATACCGCCTCCTCATGCTGCTGCCAAGTTCAGAGTCTGTCATGGGTCCCTGTACGGCCTCCCATTGCTGCTGTCTCCATCGCCACACTCTGCCATGTGCCACTTTCAGGTCTCCTCACACTGCTGGTGTGTTGAATTTTTTGACATAGGGTGCAGGCAGATTACGGGCCTCACATAGCTGCTGCCAGGCCCCTAATCTGCCATGGGCCCCTATATACCGCCTCCTCATGCTGCTGCCAAGTCCAGAGTCTGTCATGGTCCCTGTACGGCCTCCCATTGCTGCTGTCTCCATCGCCACACTCTGCTGCCATGTGCCACTTTCAGGTCTCTTCACACTGCTGGTGTGTTAAATTTTTTGACATAGGGTGCAGGCAGATTACGGGCCTCACATAGCTGCTGCCAGGCCCCTAATCTGCCATGGGCCCCTATATACCGCCTCCTCATGCTGCTGCCAAGTCTAGAGTCTCTCATGGGTCCCTGTACGGCCTCCCATTGCTGCTGTCTCCATCGCCACACTCTGCTGCCATGTGCCACTTTCAGGTCTCTTCACACTGCTGGTGTGTTAAATTTTTTGACATAGGGTGCAGGCAGATTACGGGCCTCACATAGCTGCTGCCAGGCCCCTAATCTGCCATGGGCCCCTATATACCGCCTCCTCATGCTGCTGCCAAGTCTAGAGTCTCTCATGGGTCCCTGTACGGCCTCCCATTGCTGCTGTCTCCATCGCCACACTCTGCTGCCATGTGCCACTTTCAGGTCTCTTCACACTGCTGGTGTGTTAAATTTTTTGACATAGGGTGCAGGCAGATTACGGGCCTCACATAGCTGCTGCCAGGCCCCTAATCTGCCATGGGCCCCTATATACCGCCTCCTCATGCTGCTGCCAAGTCTAGAGTCTCTCATGGGTCCCTGTACGGCCTCCCATTGCTGCTGTCTCCATCGCCACACTCTGCTGCCATGTGCCACTTTCAGGTCTCTTCACACTGCTGGTGTGTTAAATTTTTTGACATAGGGTGCAGGCAGATTACGGGCCTCACATAGCTGCTGCCAGGCCCCTAATCTGCCATGGGCCCCTATATACCGCCTCCTCATGCTGCTGCCAAGTCTAGAGTCTCTCATGGGTCCCTGTACGGCCTCCCATTGCTGCTGTCTCCATCGCCACACTCTGCTGCCATGTGCCACTTTCAGGTCTCTTCACACTGCTGGTGTGTTAAATTTTTTGACATAGGGTGCAGGCAGATTACGGGCCTCACATAGCTGCTGCCAGGCCCCTAATCTGCCATGGGCCCCTATATACCGCCTCCTCATGCTGCTGCCAAGTCTAGAGTCTCTCATGGGTCCCTGTACGGCCTCCCATTGCTGCTGTCTCCATCGCCACACTCTGCTGCCATGTGCCACTTTCAGGTCTCTTCACACTGCTGGTGTGTTAAATTTTTTGACATAGGGTGCTGCAAGATAACGGGCCTCACATAGCTGCTGCCAGGCCCCTAATCAGCCATGGGCCCCTATACCGCCTCCTCCTGCTGCTGCCAGGTCCAGAGTCTCTCATGCCATGTGCCACTTTCAGGTCTCTTCACACTGCTGGTGTGTTTAATTTTTTGACATAGGGTGCAGGCAGATTACGGGCCTCACATAGCTGCTGCCAGGCCCCTAATCTGCCATGGGCCCCTATATACCGCCTCCTCATGCTGCTGCCAAGTCTAGAGTCTCTCATGGGTCCCTGTACGGCCTCCCATTGCTGCTGTCTCCATCGCCACACTCTGCTGCCATGTGCCACTTTCAGGTCTCTTCACACTGCTGGTGTGTTAAATTTTTTGACATAGGGTGCTGGCAGATTACGGGCCTCCTATAGCTGCTGCCAGGCCCCTAATCTGCCATGGGCCCCTATATACCGCCTCCTCATGCTGCTGCCAAGTTCAGAGTCTGTCATGGGTCCCTGTACGGCCTCCCATTGCTGCTGTCTCCATCGCCACACTCTGCCATGTGCCACTTTCAGGTCTCCTCACACTGCTGGTGTGTTGAATTTTTTGACATAGGGTGCTGGCAGATTACGGGCCTCCTATAGCTGCTGCCAGGCCCCTAATCTGCCATAAGCCCCTATATACCGCCTCCTCATGCTGCTGCCAAGTCCAGAGTCTGTCATGGGTCCCTGTACGGCCTCCCATTGCTGCTGTCTCCATCGCCACACTCTGCCATGTGCCACTTTCAGGTCTCCTCACACACTGCTGGTGTGTTGAATTTTTTGACATAGGGTGCTGGCAGATTACGGGCCTCCTATAGCTGCTGCCAGGCCCCTAATCTGCCGTAGGCCCCTATATACCGCCTCCTCATGCTGCTGCCAGGTCCAGAGTCTCTCATGGGTCCCTGTACGGCCTCCCATTGCTGCTGTCTCCATCGCCACACTCTGCCATGTGCCACTTTCAGGTCTCCTCACACTGCTGGTGTGTTCCATTTTTTGTCATAGGGTGCTGGCAGATTATGGGCCTCCCATAACTGCTGCCAGGCCCCTAATCTGCCATGGGCCCCTATACCGACTCCTCATGCTGTGACGTTGCAACAACGTGGAATTCAACCCTACATATGTTAGACCGCCTTTACGAACAGCAAAAGGCCATCACAGATTTCCTGATGTTAAAAGCAGATAAAGGTACTCCCTGTGTAACTTAGATGTCAGCCATTGGCAGCTCATGCGTGACACCTGCGCTTGCTCAGGCCCTTTGAGGAGGCCACGCTATTCGTGAGTCGGCAGGACTATGGGATGAACGACGTCATTCCTCTGTTGCACGTCCTGGAACAAATGCTGTTAACAATGGCTGGTCAGGGTGCGGTAGACGTGGCGCACAGATCTCAACGCCACATGGCCCCTGTGGGGGCAGGACTGGAAGAAGAGGAGGAGGTAGAGGAGGACATTGGTGCTCAGGAATTATTGAGTGAAATGGGTGGTTTTTCCACTCAGCGGACAGGAGTGGAGGAGCAGGAGCATCTGGTAGAGGAGGAGGAAGAGGAGACAGAGGACCCAGACGCACCGTGGCAGTATGCTGTGGAGATGGAGGCAGGGAGTCCCTCGCATTCCTTGGCACAAATGGCCCATAGCATGCTCGCTTGCTTGCGTAGCGACAGCCGAATAATAACCATCAGACAGAGGGATGACTTTTGGCTGTCCACCTTGTTGGACCCTCGCTACCGTTCAAAAATGGTGGCCTTTTTCACACCTGCTGAGAGGGAGGCCAAAATAACGTACTATAAAAAACACCTATGTAGTCAGCTGGTCTCTGCCTGTCTGCGCCAACGTCCATCCTCAGACACTGTGGGCCCTGTGCGCTCGTGTTCCGCTGCCATGGCAGCAGGGGAGGGGTGGGGTGGTAGGAGCAGTGGCAGCTCCACCAGCAGCGGCTGCCTCAGTCTGCAGTCGATGATGAGTAGCTTTCTTCACCAGCGCAGTGAGGAAACTACTAACCAGCCGCAGCAGCAGCAGCAGCATCAGGTGGACCTGGAGCAGGACCTCAAACAACAGGCTTAGGCCTACTTGGACAGCACCCTGCCAACCGAGGTAGACAATCCCCTTGACTACTGGGCAACGAAACTTGACCTTTGGCCCCAACTAGCTGAATTTGCCCTTGAAAGGCTGTCATGCCCGGCCAGTAGCGTGGCATCGGAGCGCGTGTTTAGTGCGGCAGGAGGTATTGCAACTCCGCGGAGGACACGACTGTCCACCCAAAGTGTGGAGAGACTCACGTTTGTGAAAATGAATCAGGCGTGGATTAGTCTGGATTTCAAACCACCAGTTCCTGACACAACTGACTAAATCCGCCATGAATCATGCCCCAAACATGTGCCACTTTCAGGTCTCCTCACACTGCTGGTGTGTTCCATTTTTTGTCATAGGGTGCTGGCAGATTACGGGCCTCCCATAGCTGCTGCCAGGCCCCTAATCTGCCATGGGCCCCTATACCGCCTCCTCATGCTGCTGCCAAGTCCAGAGTCTCTCATGGGTCCCTGTACGGCCTCCCATTGCTGCTGCCTCCATCGCCACACTCTGCCATGTGCCACTTTCAGGTCTCCTCACACTGCTGGTGTGTTCCATTTTTTGTCATAGGGTGCTGGCAGATTACGGGCCTCCCATAGCTGCTGCCAGGCCCCTAATCTGCCATGGGCCCCTATACCGCCTCCTCATGCTGCTGCCAGGTCCAGAGTCTCTCATGGGTCCCTGTACGGCCTCCCATTGCTGCTGTCTCCATCGCCACACTCTGCCATGTGCCACTTTCAGGTCTCCTCACACTGCTGGTGGGTTCCATTTTTTGTCATAGGGTGCTGGCAGATTACGGGCCTCCCATAGCTGCTGCCAGGCCCGTAATCTGCCATGGGCCCCCGTACCGACTCCTCATGCTGCTGCCAGGCCCGTAATCTGTCATGGGCCACTGTTGTCGCTTGTTGGCATATTCCGCTCGTTCAGATGCTCCTTCTCCTGCTACTCCTCTTCACGGATTCCGTCAGCAGTCTTTCTTGGAATCCGTTTCCAAGAGACAACAGTTTGCGAGCACGCACCCGACGGTGCAGAAGCTGAACGTCCTCCTGTCCAAGTTGCTGCTGCCAGGCTCGTAATCTGTCATGCGCCCCTGTACCGCCTCCTCATGCTGCTGCCAGGTCCAGAGTGTGTCATGGGCCCCCGTACCGACTCCTCATGCTGCTGCCAGGCCCGTAATCTGTCATGGGCCCCTGTACCGCCTCCCCATGCTGCTGCCAGGTCCAGAGTGTGTCATGGGTCCCTGTACGGCCTCCCATTGCTGCTGCCAGGCCCGTAATCTGCCATGGGCCCCTGTACCGACTCCTCATGCTGCTGCCAGGCCCGTAATCTGTCATGGGCCCCTGTACCGCCTCCTCATGCTGCTGCCAGGTCCAGAGTGTGTCATGGGTCCCTGTACGGCCTCCCATTGCTGCTGTCTCTATCGCCACACTCTGCCATGTGCCACTTTCAGGTCTCCTCACACTGCTGGTGGTTTCCATTTTTGTCATAGGGTGCTGTATGGCCTCCCATTGCTGCTGCCTCCACCGCCACACTGTGGCTCCACACTCTGGTTTTGGCCCCGTGACTGCCCAAATGAGTGAAGTGTGCGGTGATTCTAAGATCGACGGCACTCATCTGCATGTCATACTGACTGACAGTATTATTTCTCTTCCCCAGCAGACTCCAAGGGCATTTAAATTAAAGGTACAGTGTTCTGCACTAATATTAAGTCTCTCTGAAGCCTAGAAACACCCTTTTTTAAGTTAAATTCACAGCGAATTTATTCGACTCGAATCGAATATTGTCCACGAATTCGCCGAATCAGTCGAATCGAATTTTTCATTTCTTCGCTCATCTCTAATTACCATGCAAACTAAATTGTAGTAGATACTGCAATTGAGCCAATACATCTGGTGTTAGGACCCAGCAATATACTAAAGGGCATATTTAGGGCAATTAAAAGGAACTAACAAACAATATTGAAAATCTACTAATAATACCAGTTTGAGTAAAACCTGAAATTCTGTGACTGGCTAGTGTGGCAAAGGCCACGAATGTCAGTTGAATTGACAAGGCAAGCAGTTAACACTAAACTGCACCCATTCAGAGCAAATCAACTGCTTTTCATTGCAGCCTAAGTGCTCCTGAACACTGCAGCTGATAAACTCACGTTCAGGATCTTTTCTGCGTTTTTTTCAGCATCCCCTGAACTCACCCTAATGTTTTCCTATGTCTCCATGCACACTATGTCGTTTACAGTCATTTACAAGCAGTTGAGTTTACAGTCGTTTTTTTTTTTTACGCAGCAAACTTGCGTTCAGGAGTAGATTTTATCAGCATTTTAAACACCAAACGCTTGTAAACGTGGCTAACAGCATTTTTAAGCGTTTGCGTTTAGAAGCGTTTTTTAACTGTTCTATATCCAGATGCTGTCCAGAGCCTTTTTTCATCATCAGAAATGCATGCAAAGCATTTTCCAGGTACTCAAATGGACCTAGTACACCAGCGCAGTCAGTTCCAGGTTTTGCGTGAAGGAATAAATGGTAGAACGTGCTGCATTATGCTCATGATGCGATCCATAGTGAATACAACCAGAAAAGACAGGTAATCTCAACACATACTGCTCTTTCTGCTTCTGCTCTCTCTATTTCTCTCAGAATGTCTGAAATAGTTAATTTTGTACTGTTTTTCAGTGCATTTTGGAAGGTCTCCTGATGTTATCTTTAAAAAACGCTTCTAAACGCGGTATGCAAATGCGGCTAAACAGACGTTTTTTAACCTATGTTTTCCAGCAGTCAGTTTCCATCGCTCAGAAGTGTTTTCCAAACATCCCGTGTACATGAACCCTTAATCTTTTTATCTCCTCTGTTCTCCCAAATGCCTCAATCACCATCCAAAGCCTTTGGAAACATTTGGAATACTTTTGGTTATGGGACAGCATGTGACCTTCCTTTTACCACTATGATCTGACATTGATATGACATTTGAATGGCTAACCCCCAAGCCCGAACACTGTCATGTGGGGGCAGGGAGGAGGTCCTTAGCCATGTGTAAGCTCCATCACAGAATCTATACAGGACTTTAAAATCTGTGATTTATGAACAGGGCTGCAGGTTAGAACAGAGAAGGTAATTACTAGTAGCAGAGGTAGTGGGCTATAAATATGACCTTTTTAGTTGCCCTGGATGTGTAAAATGACAAATTCACTTTAAAGAATCTTTGGGAAATAATTGGAGTTTTCTTTACAGTCCAATAGGCCCATACAAGGAAGACTTTACCAAGAGAAACATTGAAGATGCCATTGCTGCGGATGGGATTTGTATTTACTGCTTCTATGGGTTCACAGTGAAATCTGCATGTTTCAGGTGTGCAGACACTGCATAATAATGTGCCACAGTAACCACAATGCACTGTCTAGCCGTTGAGCTTAGGTCAGCTGGCTTAGATTGCCAATAAGAGGCTTATACATAAGTCATCCCCGTCACGATTAAAGGGTTAGGTCACAGTAGCCATATTGAGAATGTGCTTTAGCTGTTACAGAAAAAAAGCATGGGGACTGCTGCTTAGAAAATGCATAGGAGGAGATTTGTGTAGGGCTTGCAGTCACTGGCATGTCTGTTAAAATAGATGTAAATGCTTATGGAATGTTCTGTAGGTACCAAAATGCTGTGTATCTTAGAAAATTGGATGAGGGGTAAGAATGTTTAACTTTTTTTATCCTTTGTTATAGGTTAATGCTGCTGATAACCTACGGCCTGTTACAGCTTGGCCCTGTCTACATAAACTACAATTATAACAGGCTGCATATGTTTTTTCACAGGGCATATTTGCTAACTAAAAACGTTGCCAGCATTATCAAAACGTCCCATGTGCATGAGGACTTAATGGTAACAAGTATTTATGAATGATTGAAAAATGAAATGATTTGAAAATAATTGGAGATATAGGAATGGTAGGGTTATAATCTAAAGTGTTTTTGTGCACTTACAATATTTTTAACCCCTTGCCAGCCGCCCACAGTACTAAGCACACACGCATTGGCACTCCACTCCTGTAACCACTGTGTCCACAGGACACAGCTGATTATGTTTTCCAGTACCTGACCGCACTGAGCAGTTGAGGGTCATGTGATCGCTATGTCAACAAAGCTGTTATGAATACATTTCATTCATAACAGCTGTCATTCCTGTACTGATGCTTTGATTGGCCTACCATTATCACATTGTACCTTGGCCAATCACAGCACCCTGTACCATGTGATAGTCATGGGACAATCACAACATTACTATAGTAAGCACAGCTGTTATGAATAAAATCCATTAATGACAGTTCAAATGATTGCAGTTACAGTGATAATCAATGCAAAAAAAAAAGAAATAATCCTTGATCACAACCACCCCTCCCTCCAGAGTAGTACAGCATCACTATGATGAAAGTATATGAAAAACAATTCTAAAAAAAAAATAAAATGTTAAAATGAATGAAAACTTTTTTTATTTTTTTCACAAACTGTCACCAATCAGTATCCCTGATCACCACCACATTAATCATTTGGTTTACAGTTCCGGAGCAGACAGCAAGCAAGAAGGTAGAGGCATTTTATTACAGAAGAGACAGTGCATGTCTCTTCTGCAATAAATGCCTACCTGCTCGCAATTTTTTACAGAGGGTCTTTATTTCCACTTCAAATACTTACCTAGCACCGCTCATCCATCCAGTGCTGTCCTGCTGACTGGTACTCCTTCATCCTAGTCTCACAGGAGACTCTGACAGCAGTGGTAGCCACAGACTCCTGTTGATGTCAGTCAAATCCTATCAGGAGGAGCCCAGCCGGGCTGTGTGTGTGTCTACGGACACAGACAGCCTGGGTCGGGAGGGCACCCACATTTGGAAGAAGGAGCGCAGAGTGCTAGCGGGGGATTCCAGAAGAGGAGGTGAGTGATCTCTGTGAGCCAATACCTTTGCATAGAGATGGTAAGTATAACATCTTTTTTGTTTTAATACAAAATAAAATAGCATTTGTTATTACGTTAGGCCAAGCTGAATCTAAAAAGTAAAAAAATAATAATTTACACATCTAATAGCAGAACTCAGTGTCACTGCCCCTGTCTGTACTGTTCCTTAGCACCAAATATAGCTTAAAGAATATGTAAACCCAACATCTTATATTCCCAATATGTGCTTTTTGTACCCTATACTTGTATGAAAAAGTATCTTGTTCTCTTTGTATTGGTTTCTTTGTGTGAAATGCCTGTTGCACCTACCACTCCCTCTACTTTCCTATTAAAAACTGACCACATTAGGCATGAGAGCACAGCATGGTCAGTTTTCTAACTGTGCTAAGAACACAGCCTGCTCTCCTCAAATGATATCTGACTTCTGCTGACATGCCCCCTTGCATAGCCATTCACTAAGACCAGTGTCCCATTCCCTCCCCCCAATCCCTGCTCTATAAGATCCTTATGAAGCTGAGAACAGAGATGTGATCACTTATATAAAAGGGAAAAAATGTATTATTTGCATATTCCCTATGGCAATGTCCAGCTTTCCATACACTTTCTTGAAAATAAGTTGCCTCTTAGCCTTGAAATGATTTAGTATCAAGATTCACCATCTCTTCCCCTGCAAATTTCAGGGAAATTCACTGTGCAGTTCATGTTATGAAGATTTCAGACAGGATTCAATGACACACACACACACACACACACACACACACACACACACACACTTGCGCACATGTATTCATAAATTAAGCTCAGGCAAATCCCTCTTCCTTAGTACTGACCTACTTGTAAAAATGCTAGTTACCTGGTTGCCAGGGGCGGACGGACCATTTGGAAACTCAGTAGGGGGCCCCATGAGATGCCCCTGGTACCTTTTTCATAGGCTTTTTTGAGTTTGGGCAAGGACACAGGGGCCCCATGATCCCCTATTGCCCGGGGACCCCATGAGTTGTCAGTCCGCCCCTGCTGGTTGCCCTCAACCTCTGTACTCTCTGAGTCACTGACTCATATTCAGGCTCCCAACACCTGATTTACAGGTGGCATCCAAATTTTATGGTGACAGGGGTTAATGGGTAAGAAGCTATAACCCCTTTGGCATCAGTAGCCCAATATCGATTAGTAATACTTATATATTTGGAGCCAGCCTAATAAAGAAGTATAGTAATTCTCCATTAGGGCAGTGATCGCACACAGAGGAGTGTGGGCTTTCTGTTTGGGCTGGCGTGGAAGCTTGCTGATATTCTACTGCTTGAAAGTTGACTGGTACGTTTCCTTTTGGACCACTTCACCATGTAAAATGCAAATCCTGTAGCAGTTAAAACAGCTCCTCGACTATTTTTATCTCATCTGTGCATTTATCTGCCTGCTTGCAATTCAGAATAAAATTTCCAGGAAGACATAGGCTGCATGGGTGAAGTTCTCCTTGCTTGTCTTCAGTGGAGTGACTGCAACCAAACTAAAAAAAATGTTTTAAGTGGACAGATCCTTTAGGAAAAAGGTAACCCTATTTCTGCAGTACATGCTGATCAGTAAAGTGCATTCCTTTCACGTAAGATTCTGAATCTAGACATAATTGTGCCTCTCAGTGAGCGTCTGGAACAGGTGGCAGAATAATCTATTATATACAACCATTATGGAGCTGACAAGTTATCTTTGTGACTGTGAAGTTCTATGATCTTCTTTACATCTCAAATTTAGAATATACTCTTGATTTCTGTTATGATGCCACGCAGTATTTTTAGCACAGTTAAATAGCAAATCTCGTCAATTTTATTTTTTTTTTCAAAGAGGTTTTCAGCCAGCCCTGAATAATGAACTGAATTTGATGAGTCATTTTTGCCCTTTTCACAAGAAAACTGACGTCCTTGGTTAATTTTCTCTATATCGTGCACATTGCCATTTGAAGATGTTTGTGCCATGTGTGCTCTCATTGGTAATTGTCACCATGCTCTACATGAATCACTTGTTAATACTATGTGGTGCATTTACTGAAGCACCTAAATATATGGGCCAAAATGTAGGATTTTTAACTTAAGAGTTCACAGACTCAGTAGTTCAGCTGAAAAACTATACGTCCAAAGTGAATATACAAGAATAAAGGAAAAAAATAGTATTTATACAGTATCTGCTGGGCATATTGTAGGGTAAACAAGTCCAAATGTTTTCATTGCCTCCAGCTTGAATCAAATATCACCAATAGAACATTGGCATGGTGTACATTTTCTTTTTTTTTTCTCTCTGATCTCTCCACGCCTCTGTCCACCTCTAAACCATCCAACAGTCACATGGTTGTCCCAGGCTCTCTAGGAAGACCCACTTCTGAAAGCCCTATATGGCTGAGATGGTACAATTCATCCACTGATGAAAGAGAGTCACTCCCAGGATTTCCCCTAACATTTAGAACTTCACTCAAACTGGGAACACCCCACTCTATCCCATCTCCCAGGGTTTAATATGTTGGGACACGTTGGCTGTATGCAAAAGATTCCTCCTGTACATATCCATGAAAGAGGCATCTACAGAATATAGATCTTTACTGAGAGATATACTAACTACAAAAAAAAATGTATTTCCCTGTAACCTTAGCCACAGAAGATTTAGCAGGGAAATAAACAATGTGTTTTACTTGTAGCTTTACCATGCATAAAAGGAACAAATAAAAACACTTAATTAGGAATATGATGCAATTTGTTTACAGAGTAATCTGTTCCTGGGATCAGTCCTTTATTCTGTGTAAATATAATGAACGTCAAAGCCGCAAGACATTACTACCATTATGCATGCCTATTACCGGCTGCTGTAATTGGACACAAGTGACAAATTAGCTGATCAAGACATAACTTTTGCTGTTGTCAAACATTATAAAGGAAATAACACACTGTAAGTATTTCAGCCCAAGATGCACAATTAGAACTGTGGAGTGCTCTATACATATAGCACTTGCACCTCTTGTCTAAACAAGACATCAGGGCTTGAGACATTGTACAAACTCATGTGCTTGCCCTCTTGCCTGCATTTCTGAAAACTGTGTTGAGAAAGGGCTGGAGTTTAAATGTATTAATGAAACATTTCGGGCAAATGTACAAACCAATATTCCATATATCTATTGAAAAATGGCCTAAAAAATACTTTATCTGCTCTAGGGGCCTGGCAAGGGGAAGGGAAACTGGGTCTACTAAACTAACCTGCACCTGTGGGCTGCTCTGACTTCCAATCATGTACAGAAGAATTCCAAGCAAAAAAAAATTAACTTTCTAACTTTCTACTCACAAACTCAAACATAGCTGTGCTTCATTTCACCTTCCTTATCACGGCATTAAATTAGACTCTGTGTGCAAACATCTGAAATCCTTCTTTCTATTAGTGAAACTCCAGTTTTATAGAAAAAAAATACAATCCCATAACCTTAGATTCACACCTATGCAGGCTGTGTTTTTGATGCGTTTTGCGTTTTTTTTTTCATTTTTTTTTCTTGTTGCTAGGCAGATTTAAATGCAAAAACGAGGCAAAAACGCACTACATGCTTTTCTGCAGTGTTTCCATTGAAGTCTATATAACCATAAATGTAACTCTTTGCATCCCTGACCCTTTCCAAAAAAACACATCGGAAGAAATCGCGGAGATGTGAACATGTCCCATAGGAAATCATGTTAAATGGACTGTACTGCGTTTCTGCAAAATGCTGTGGAAAATGCTTAGGTGTGAACCTAGGGTAAAGGTGAGCTATATATAGTGCAAGAATTTTGAAGAGCAATATTTTTTTCTGTTTTGAAAAAGTGATAAAAGCCTTACCATGTCCCTTTTCAGATTAACTGCTAAGTGAGAGGGTCCTACTTTACTAACATATGGCTATAGCCACTATAGAGGATGCCCAGATTGCCCTGATGCTCTGTACTTTGGTTCTGAAGGGGTTAGCCCATCTGCAGAGCAGTCCAGAAGAGGAACATGAAACATCTAGCACCTGCCTGTTAGGTGGGGTTGAACAGAACACGTCTTTGTGGAGGTGGAATGAGCAGTGTGGAATAGCTTGTGGCTCAACTGTGGAGACCCCTGAGGCAGATAGAAAGTTTCAAAAACCCTGTTAAGAGACAAATGTGACTGGTGGTGAGCCGACCATTGCCAGGCTGATTTTGTTTGTTGTTTTTTGTTTGCTGTACTTTTTATTTAAACTTGCTGCAGATTGATTTCTGCATGTTTAAACTTGTTTGGGAAGGTGCTCCCCTTTTTTTTTACTCTTTTACTTCAGACTGAATTGATATTTGTCACAGTGAGGATGTATATGATGTTGCTTCACTATATTCATTATTATTTTTTTTTTTTTATTCAGATGTAGATGGATATCACTCCCCAAAAACAATCAAAAAGAATTGCTTTGAGAGAAAATATTGAAATAACTGTTTGGGAGATAGCAAATTGAGTTGGTGTGGGGAAATCAAGGATTGCGAAATTGTATCAAGAGACAGGGTCTGTGGACACTTCTCGGAAAGAACATTGTGAAAGAATAAGAAAGACCACGCAAAGGGATGATGGTCCAATCAGAAGAATTAGCTTCATAAGACCAAAGAAGACCAGTGGGGGCATCAAAAGGGAGCTTGCATGCCATGGAGTTAATATGGACGTTGCCATTGTGAGCCGCTGACTCCTCCAATGTGGTCGCAGAGCTAGATGCCCAGTTAAAAAGCAGCTCTTGACACCTGTATGACTCTGTATAATATTTAATCACTTTCACTTATTATATGCTGTATGATATATAATGGCTATTGTATACATGGTAATGTATACATTTTTGTACACTAAGTTTTGGTGTTTTAAATACAGCAGCTGATGCCTGTGTTATAAACCCTATCACTGGGATATTTGTAATATATGGTATTTTTTTTTGCCTGAGCTTTTTTAAATTAAAGTGGTTGTAAAGGCTGAAGGTTTTTTACCTTCATGTATTCTATGCATGAAGGTAAAAAACCTTCTGTGTGCAGCAGTGCCCCCAAAACCCTCAATACTTACCTGAGCCCCATCACGATCCAGTAATGTGAATGACAGCCTTAGCTGTCCTGGGTATCTGCCTCCTCATTGTCTGAAAGAGCAAGCGTGAACCATTGGCCCCCACTGCTGTCAATCACAACCAATCAGCCAATGAGGAAAGAGAGGGGGTGGGACAAAGCCACGGCTCCGTCTGTAAATGGACACATGAAGCAGCGGGTGCCCCCATTGTAAGCTGCTTGCTGTGGGGGCACCCAACAGGAGATGGGCCAGGAGAGCCTGCGGGGGACCTGAGAACAGGAGGATCCAGGCTTCTCTGTGCAAAACCACTGCACACCACGGGTAAGTATAGACATGTTTGTTATTTTGCAAAAAACAAATGAACCTTTAGAATCGCTTTAAAGGACTGTTTGGTTTTGCCAATACAGCCAGTTGACGATCCAGGGCTTTCACACGTTTTGACACAATTTAAAATCTTCCATATATTCCTTGAAATTATGCATATAAGTGCAAATTTACACTTACTAAATGTTGTTTATTTAAAAAAAAAAAAAAAACTATTGATATTACCAGTCATTGAGTTTTCCTCCAGGAGAGTAGCAACACAGCTGGGCCTGCAAATCATTTTTGCAATATTGTCACTGTATAAGGCTGCATCCCGTGAAGGAGTCTCTGGCAGCATAGTCTAATGGGGAGTCCTGAAATCTGAAGGAACAGGGCACCTTCTTGGATCCCTCCTCCTGGCTCCAGAGGACTAAAGATCTTTGCTGCACATGTGAGGATGTCACAGGGCAAAAAAAGGACTTTTTGCTGCCTAGGTAAAGAAAAACAAAAAACTAAAACAAGTACCTTAAGAGAGACTTGATAAAGCTAAAAACATTTTACCAGAAATGAACTTTATTCATTTGAGCTGATCAGGTGAATTCTCCAAACTAGGTTAAACTGGCTTTAAGGGAAAAATGTTTCCTATTTCTGGCTAATGTTTGCATTTGGATTACCATCAGGGTTTTGGGCTTTTTTTACACCCCTCAAGTCCTTTTCAGTGCGGTTAACATGTGCGCTAATGAACGTCGTGTTAAGGCAGCCCATTTATTAAAATTAAGGTATCTGTAATTCACAGAGGTAGGAGGGTATCTTCTAAAAGTGTCCCAGTAATAGACAATAACATCATGGTGTGTTCCCAGTTTTAAATAAAACTTCACCTGCAGCAGTAGTGTCCTAGTAAGTGCAGGCAAAGTTAAACACATACAAGGATGGATTCATCAATCTGATGTCCAGCAGCTGTCATTCTTGGATGCAATCTGTATTCCGTTGGCAGCTTCTACCGGTTGACTGAAGGTAGATGAGAAGAAGGACACACTGTCATGGCTGGATGAGGGTGGTTGAGGGGCAGGCTGCACTTTCACCTTCTGTGTAATACTGTAAACCCAGTCAGGTCCTTTCATGCATAGTAGTCTGCATTTATTTTTACTACCCTGTTCTGGTAGACTGTCGAGGACAAGTTTTCTTGCTCCTGTCTCTGCAGGCTCTCTCCTTCTTGGCCCATGTCTCTGGTGATTTACACTCCCTCTCTGCACAGCAATGCCTGTTCTTCAACTTTCTGAGCACCCTGGTTCTCCTGAGTTACCCCCTGCACTGTCCTGTTTAACGTTTCACCCTTCCTTCTTCCTCTGTACACTGGGGGTGGATCTAAATTCTGGGCTGCCAATGCTGCCATCAGCTTTTTTCTTTCTCTTGCTCCCTCCCATAGGTCTGTCAATCCAATGGTCAGGGACACAAGCTGCAAAGTAGCTGTGAAAATTATGATGCCCGGGTTGTGCAGCTTAAAGGGGCAACCAGCCAATGCTACATATGCAAGAATGACAGAGGCCTGTCCACATCCTAGGAGCACCGGCTGCTGAAGAAACAATGATTAAGATAACTATTTGTATTTATTCCTTTCTCACCTAGCCAAACAAGCTGGGTTGAACCCACTGCATGAGTAAATTTAACAGCAAAGCACCATAGAGGTTTAAGTTCCTTTTCACAGAAATATTAAAACACTAATGTAACACCCTGCTATAAATGTTTGATGCAGGATGTTGATGCCAGTGTCTTGCAGAACAGCAGTTCTATGGAACTTGTATGCTGAATCGCAGGACTTTACTGAGGAGCAGTGTAATTAGAAACTACATTTCCCAGAGGAGCTGGCGTGTGGGCGGAGGCATATTTATGAGAGGGGAGAGATCAAGAGAGAGGATTGTGTTGATCGCTGGAGAGCCGGACCAGGTCGCAGAAAAAGAGAGAATGGAGGCATAAAGAATCTGCTGATCGCTGACCCTGCTGCTTGATCCAGAGAGCTGATCTGTCAGCAGGTAACCCAACATAGTGTTGCAAGTGAGACCGGAGAGTTTGAGTGGGTCCCATCTGGAAAGAGAGAAAGACTGCAAGGATTCACCAGATGCCAGTCTTCGAGTGAGAGAGTGCCAAGCCTTGCCTAGGGAAAGGAACACTGACACTTGCTCCATAGTTGCTATATCTCCCACAGGGATGTGGGCATCGTACACAGTCACTATAGGTTGCAGCCTAGTGCCTTCAGCCACTGTTGCTTAACTACACTTAACACAGCCTTGACACCACCACTGATAGCAGGACAGCCATCCTGCAGGCTGAACCCCAGCCGTGTTACAATCATCAATTTACCCTGTTTAAAGAGACCTCTTCCTATTGTGCCAATAGTCTTACAGTCCAGAGTGGAGCTACCCTATATCAACAACTACTTCTGGCAGCCCAACATTCTTTCTTCTTCACATCTAATTACTAGTGACCTATGCACTTAAAGGGACAGTTCATTGCCACTTTCAAGGGGAATGTTGTTTCTCCTTCACCTTATTGCAATGTTCTTCAGAGAATCACTGTTCACACCTCTCCTCATTGTGCACCAACTGGACCCCAACACACAGAAGTCTCTTCATTGCAGTTAAGGTGGACATTGGCTACATTAGGGGTAAAGAGCTCTTTTATTTCAGGCTACATCCCTGCCATCAGGTCCTGAGAGCCCAGAGTGAGCTAGCCTTGTCTGATTGATAGTTCTCATTGCTCACTGGGGACTATAAACCCACCTTAGGTTGAATGTATTGGGTTAGATTCTGAAAAGCAGGCCTGTTAACACTATTTGTGGTTCTGTGATAAGTGTTGCTTTTTCTTTGTTTAAAGTTAACACAAGTAACAACTGACTTTGCATAGGCTAATTTTGTTTATGTTGTGTAACCAAGCTATATTTAAATCTGCTATAAACCTCTTACCAGTTTACTCTAATCAGTCTGTGAGTTCATTTCCTGGAGGTAATCTAATTCGGTTAAGAGTGTACTGTGGTGTCATCAGGGGTTGGGCTTTCAGAGAGGGGCCCAGAGCAACAGGGAGCTCGACAATAATCCATCAACTCCTAAGGGGGTAGTGCTACACTAAGAACACTATGTTTCCCCTTTAAGGGCAAAACACATACATTGCATAGAGAGTGCTGGCAGAACCAAAAACTGTCTGTAAAGAAAAATAATGAATTTTAAAGTTGAGTAATGGCCAATATAACTGTTTCAAAACATATCTTGGAATGGACATTCTTACTACATTTTCCTGTCTGCCGTTAGTTCTCCATAACAACAGGCATTTCTTTCAAATTTTATGGTGGAAAAACAAGTCACAACGGCTTGCTTGTAGGCAGGTGCCTACAGTATATTAGTTAGGCAGTTGGCTGGCTCAGGCTAGGGAAGGGGTTAATGTTTTGCACCAATATACAGGTCTGCACCTGTTTTAAATTCATACCGAATGTAAAAAGTACTCTCCCCCACTCACATGTTCTACATACTTAAAACCAAAAAATATATCATCCTATCATCTAGGGGAGGGGCTACGTCATCACTCGGAGAGGAGCTGCACAACACGATAGACGGCAGGTGTATGACTCAGAGGCCAGCAGAGGATTTCCAATGGGATATTGCGTTATTTAAACCTGTCTAATGTGAGTTTAATACTTGGATGGTGGGAATAAAAAGTTTTTAAAAGGTAAAGTACTATGTCCTCTATTTCTTCCTGCATGCGGAGTAACACAAGGAGAGGATAATTAGGAGGTCTGAGATAACAAAAGGAGTGTGTAATCCCTGAGGGGATAATCAGCCACCAGAGGATACATCCATTACTCCTAAAGGAAGGATCTCCCAATTTTACCAGCAAAAGTATATGTCCAGCAGGTTCCAGGGAAAGTGAACCGAAAGCGTGTATAGCCTAATTGCAGGCATCAAAGGAGATGAGCGCACATCTTCACTATTTGAAGGATTTACAAAAGTCACAAATTGAAGAACAACAAGCACCAAGTCACTATATATAAACAATTGTTTATTCAATGAGACTATTATTTTGATGATATTTGGATTCATACTAATCACTACTAATTATTTATGAGCATTTGGTTATTTTTATTTATGGGGGATCATTTAAATGCGTTTTAGTTGAGGGTTATTAGTTGGTTTATTATTTTTATTATATTAAATGAGGGTATTATGAATATAAATGAAATTGAGGGTATTAGTAAGTACATCATGTCACTAATAGATGATTTATGAGCACTTGGTAAAATATTTTTTAGAGGAGTATTTCATGTTGAATTATTTTGGTATTTATTTGGAGGAGATTGATTAGTTGAAATTATCTATTTAAAATTTTTTTGGTATTTATACACTTTTATTAGTTATTTGTATCATAATTTGAATTAATTTAATGGTAATAACTTAATTATTTATTGAGAAGTATTTAGGAGCGCAACATATATTTGTAGATATTTCCAACACAGTTGTAGTTATGTGTTTCATGTTTGCGATCCTCTAGTAATTATCACACCTGTGGCTCCCAAGTCACTCTGATTCATCTATATGTAGGGTCAGTAAAGCACACGTGGGGTGTGAGAAAGTCACTACAAAAGTCTAGACCACAAGAGAAGCAGGACGAGTCATGCCATTGCTATGAGTAACCCAGAACTAGTGCAAGGTACATTGCAGCAAGTCGCGAAGCACAGTACCTGGTGTAGGTGATAGGTCATCCAATAGAGAGGGTTGTCGGTGATCTGGCTTCCTCTCCAGTGGCTGGTTTCCCAGTGTTTCCTATGTTACTGAGACTCCTAGCCTAGCCACATTGTATGGAAGTGAATGAGTTAACAAGTGAGCAAATGAGGTCTGTACTGGGTGCATGGCAAGACCCCATTCTGTCACTGGGAATGAGGTGACAGAGGTACGCTGGACAGGTGTAGAGGGCACAGGCTCAGCGGTGTACCTCCTAAATGCAATATTTCACAAGCAAGGTGTGTAGTGACATGGATCAGAAGGCTTTACAGAGGAACTCTGCATGTCCAACTACTACACACAATGCTTGGCTCATCCCTAAGTCGAGGAACTGCCATAATGTTTGATTTTCATGTGATCACAATCCCTACATGGTCCCCTGGCTTTGGTAAGCGAGTGCACAGAAAAAGGTACCCCACATCTGAAGGCTGTGTGGCTCTGCCCACAGGCTCACCAGTCAAAGCATTCTAATGTCTTACCAGGTCAAATTAGACTGGAGCTTAAGGGTAAGTGATCTAGAATAGATGCTTGCTAGTAAAACAAACACTGGGGCAAACAAATTGCTGGGCAGCCAAACTGTGATAGATGGATTATGAGTAACACTTGAGGACCATCTTGTTGCACCAAAGACAGGATATTATATTGTTCATATAGGAAAGAGGTACTTTTTACTGAAGGTAAAGTGATTTGAAAACAGTAAAATGTGTTCTTTTGAGAACTACAAGCTGTAATTTAGCTAAATAGAGCATCAGCAGTAAATTACTGTGCATAATATAGCAAATCTTTTCAAATCCATCCCATGCTTGAGTCGGAAAATCTGGACTAAGCTCTATTGTTAAATAGCAACTTCAGCACCCATGTTAGCTCTCATGCCTTACTACTGGTCCATTCTCGTGATGGGCAGTCTGACTAATCAATAGTTAGGCACTGGAGGCATGAGGAGGTGGGCTCAAATGCTACTTGGAGTGGAAATTGCTATTTATATATTACAGCTCCCTTCTCTTTTGAGCTTCCATGGAGCGCTACAATGTATCTGACCAAATCTCAACAAAATATTGTGCACAGAGGTTGACTGTAAAAATAGTAAAATAATAATAATAATTTAAAACATCCAGTGGCCCAGCATCACACCCTCTTATTTGCTTTGGTCTCTGCTGGGCTCTGATAGGACATCATTTGTTCTGGAGTTTTATCTCCAGTCGTTACTGTTTGCCTTTAATGGGTTCTAGGTTTTTGTACATTTTCTGGTTTGTGATATATTGATCATTTTAACCCTGTACTCACGGTCAGTCCACATTTGCTGTCTGAGTGTATTATGCTTTGCATGTACTGCTTTTTTCTGCCAATAAACGCTTTATGGAAAAAAAAAATTTGAAACATGTCCTCTTTGGATATTTGAAGTAACCTAAAATACTGTATCTAATCAACTTTGTACTGGCCTCACTCCATCAGAGTGGAATTTCATTGATATTAATGCAATTAAGATTTAGCACCTAAATATAGGTAATCTTTAATGAAAGAGGCCAAAGCATGCCTAAAACAAAACTCCAGCCAAAAATAACAAAATAAAATAGCTCTTTAAATCATAAAATATTCGTAAATGCTTACCTTCACTCCGGATATTTTTCTTCTCTTGACACTAGATGTCCTCCATCTGTTGACCAGCATCATTCTACTCATGTCTTAAAAGCCCTGGTAGTCTTGGATCTGCCTTAGCCTGTTACTGGACAGTGAAAAAAGAAGCAGCACAGTGATGACCTCGTCTCTTTGTCACTCTGCTTGCCTGCTACCAGCCTGCTGCTTGTCATCACATGAACAAATGAGCTCCTTGTGCTACTTCTTCCTCTCACACTCCAGCCTTGCTATAAGGCTGATACCAGCTTAGATTCAAGTACTATTATTATTTGCATTTTAAAATATATGTCATGATCAGGGGCGGACAGACATCTCATGGGGCCCCCAGGCAATAGGAAATCATGGGGCCCCTGTGTCCTCACCCACACTCAAACCACACCCAAAAAAGTCTATGAAAGGTACCAGGGGCATCTCATGGGGCCCCCTACTGACCCCGGGCCCTCGGGCACTGCCCGAGTGGCTAAATGGTCAGTCTGCCCCTGGTTGTGATGTATCAAAATATAACTAAAGACAAAACTTTCTTTTGGATTGAGTGGAGAGGGATTAGAATATCTTTCAGGTTTTATTTCTGTCTGTGACCCCCTTAAGGGGATTTACCCTCTCAGATTGTCATGTTTGCCATTGTCACTGAGAGTGGAAGGAAATACCAGATTTAGGGATGTTGCCAATAGAGGGAAAATCTTCCAATGGGGACAGTAGTTCTGGTGACAATAGGGGACTCCCTCACTTTGGAGGAATTTCTTCTCACTTCCTGATTTGGCTATGGGACAGGAGGGGAAGAGAAGAGAAGTGTACCTAAATCCAATAATAAAAATGTAATACATAGCAGCTTATCAGTCCTTACATGCGGTGGTTGCACTAGTTTTTCTTTTTCAGAGGAAGAATATTTTAGCAAGTAGAACAAATACCTGTTGATCGTGCCAGAAATGCAGTTTCCTTTTCACTTCCTGTAAGATGAAGGGAACCAAAAACAATGCTATCTTTCTTGTGTAAACTGCAAACCCCTCTACCTACCATGAAATGGAGATGAAGAGAGGAAGACCTGATTGTAGCCCATCCTGAATATTAACCAAGGCTCCCTCTATACATACAGTGGAGTAGTGTGCATAGTAATGAAGTGTTTATTTGTAGGATTACCAGGTGAAAAAAGGAAAAAGCTTGAACGAAATATAACTAAAGCAGCCACCATATCTAGGGGCTAGTTTTTATTATATTTTTGTTTTTTTTAGATGAACATTAAAAAACATACACTTTAACCGTTTCCCGACCGCCCTATAGCAGAAATACTGCTACAGTGCGGCACAGGTGCGCAAAATCATGTGTATATATATATATATATATATATGTGATTTCGCATTTCGGGGTAGGGGGCGCACGCGCCATACCCACGCGGCTGTCAATCACTGGGTCCCGGCCGGTGATCACTCGCTGGTGCCCAGTGATTGCCGAGCATCTCCGACAGGGAGGAGAACTGTTTGTAAACAATACAGTTCTCCTCCCTGTCAGCTCCTGCACACTGCATAGCACAGCCATGCAAAGCAGTATGCTTACAGTGAAGCACACGGACACAGCACATAGTAAAACAGCACACTGTTAACCCTTTGATCGCCCCTCATGTTAACCCCTTCCTGCCCAGTGCCATTAGTACAGTGTCAGCGCTTTTTATTAGTACTGATCACTGTATTGGTGTCATTGGGGATGTCAGTGACACCAAGTCAGTCTCCCCTTAGTGTCAGAATGCCTGCCGCAGTCCCTCTATAAGTCACTGATTGCCGCCATTACTAGTAAAAATAAAAATTCCGGTATATATACTGCCATTTGTAAATGCTATAACTTTCACGTAAATAAATTAAATTACACGTATTGGGATTTTTTGCAGCAAAGACATTTAGCAGAATACATTTTGATATAAATTTATGACAAAATTTGATTATAAAAAATTTTTTTACTGGACATGTTTCATAGCAAAAATTCAAAAATGTTTTTTTTCTCAAAATTGTCAGTCAGGCGATCAAATACCACTGAAAGAAAGCTGAATTGGTGGGAAAAAAAGGAAAAAAAGGACGTGCATTTCATCTGGGTGCAGCGTTGCATGACCACTTTGTCAGTTAACGTAATGCAGCGCGTAACGCAAAAAATGGACTGGTCAGGAAGGGGACGGGGACGGGGGGGGGTAAATCCTGTGGAGGGCAAGTGGTTAATATTAACATATATACAGTAATTACTTGATTTGTTTCGATTGGGCCTGAAGCAGTTTTAGGTCAAGCAGTGATGGGTCAGAAGTCACTGCAGATCATTTTTGAAGTTGCCGTTCAATGTTACCTACAAGGTTTCCTAAGCTTGCCTTAAAGGCAAGATAAATATACTGCAAAAATGTTGTCTGTTTATTTTAAGTGGGATACTAATAGTTTGTTTGCCTAAGTCTGTTTAGTTAGCTCCAGAGAGATTTTATTTTGTCAATAGTGCTATCAGTGTCCTGGGCCTTTCTAATAATGTAATACTATTTTTGCCACAAAGAAATGCTGACATTTGTGCGAATAGTTATTTTTAAAGCCACTGAGACAAGTTCACTACTCTTCGTGGAGTGGACATGTAAGGTCATCATTAATGCAATGTTGCCTGTTTTATAGGCGTCCTAGTTTGCCCCTAATATAGAAGATCAAGGAAATCATGGGAAGACATGTTTATTTATGAGCCCTAAATCAATTAAGCTACTGTTTTTATTTTTATTTTTTTTTTATTTTTGTAATAAAGCTGGAAAGAGCAAAGACTGATGTCCTAACTTGTCAGCAGTTTTGTGCTTTTCTTCTATCAAAAAAGGGGTTTAACATTATCTGCAATGTTTAAAATGTAGAAAAAACATTTATTTAAGTTTCAAACTACTTCAAAAGTCATCTTTAAAATTTGAAACCACCCTAGGCGCTATCAATAGCTCACAATGTGGCTAAAATCCCCTGACCGCAATATTTTCAGTATTAACTCCTTTACTTTTAATAGGATTTTTGAATGGTTGGTTTGTTTTTGACAATTCATAGATATAAATATATGAAACAAAACTCCATTTAGACTTCTCAGTCCAGCCATCTAATTTATGGTCCCGAATTTCCCATCTCATTTAAAGGCTGTGGGCTAAGCTTGCATATTTGGTCTGGAGCCAGGTGTCAACCTTAATTAAGCCCAAGTTGGAGACCTTCATACGTGACCTGCTGTTTAACCACATGCTGCTGGATCCAGACAGCAATGCATTGTGGGTCTCACCTCCATTGGCAGCGCATTGGATAAAGTCATTTAATTAAGCTTTTTGAAGGTTGCACACATAATAATTTGGCATTTTTTCTCTTTTATAGGTCCTATCTACATTGGGTTTCAATCTTTGAAAGATGAACAAAGTAGGATTGCTGACCTTGCTGGGTCAATTAAATACTATGGGTGAGCCCTCCTTGGTACTTATTGCCTTGCATTCATTGCTGATGCTACAAGAAAGATTTGATTATCATGTGCCTTTTTTGCACGAAACTCACACTAAGAGCCCATATACATTGACAGAACTTAATAAAGTAGATCCAAACCAAATGAATAAAAACTTATGTAAGCTTGAACATGTTCATGTAATTTCAAAAGCTGTTTTCAATCTCTTTCATGAAGGTTTCATTAGAAGAATACATGGTGATGAAAATTCTTGAAAATCTAAACACATTCCCAAATTCAGCTACCGTGTGATGTACAAGCTCATTAATTATTCAACAAACTTCCTTTACCCTCCCTGACTGATTCAAATCCTCCTTCATTTGTGTCAAATATGCTTCCTCTTCCTGATATTGCAGCTCCCAATGGGAAACCTTAGGGCGTTGCTGACAATGCCAAAGAGCAGTGGGCAGGACTAGGTGTGGTCATATGCTGATTGACAACCCACATGGAAGAAAAATATATTTGAAATATATTTTTAAAATATTCTTCCCAAATATATTGCCATATATTTGAAATACTACAATTTGGCCATATTCTCTCTCTCTCTCCCTATATATATACTGCATGTTGAAATGCGTTTTTATTACAAAATATATGAAAAATATTATTAAAAATATATTTCAAATATACTGTATGTCTTTTAAAAATACAAATCTACATTTTTGGAGTGCATTTACAAATATATGTAAAAATATGTTAAAATGACTTTTTTATATATTTAAAAAATATATATTTTTAAAAATATATTTAATATTTTTAATGGGAGGTCACAGTTGTACTTTAATAATTATATTTACTTTAGGGTCCAGTTCCATCTCACCCCCTCCTTTTCAAGCCAAAGCCCTTGTAGAACTTCTCTGCACCATTTATTTATTCATTTGTATAACTTTTTCCAGGGGCCTTTGCTCCAGTCGGGTGATAGTATGCGTCCTTTTCATTTTCTTCTTAAGCCCTGAATTCTGCAGTGGGCAGTGCACCATGTAATGATATGTATGTAACATTCTCCCATCAGTCCAGCCTGATAACATACTCTCAGGGGGCAGACCATTGATGCCCTGGGCTCATAAAGTGGGTGTAATACTGCGGGGCATAACTGAATATAGAAGAGAATCAGAAGTATATTTCACAGAGAGGGACAAAGCCAGTGCCAGGCATAGTACTGCAGCAAAAGCTACTTTTTATTTTAACCCCTTCAGGGCATTGGGATTAATATTTTTAATCCAAAAGGGCTTTTATTAATATTGAAAGGAGCATAAAGTAAAAACATCAATGCGGTCAAAGACATGCACCTATGCTGTACATATTTAATCAAAGGAATAGATAAGTCAAGGTCTCTGCAATATAACTTATGTAATTTATTTTTTTTCCTTGAGCTTGAGTTGGGCTTACAGTTCAGTGAGTTTATAGTGGACTTCATATAAGTAGCTCCAGTTGAGCTCCCATCAATGCCCCAAGGAACGTGTCGTGGTCCGAAATGCCATCCATTGCAACTACCTATTTGCTGAATCCTAAAAGCAGTGCTAATACTTCTACAACATTAAACATAGTTACTGTATATGTTTGCCTGTGGCTTTTCCATATATTTTGTAAATGTATGCAAACTGAGACCTCAGTGTGCAATATGAGGGACATTCAAGTCAAACCAGAACTTTTGATTTTGCAGGTATAAAAAAGGATGCTAGCATGGCGGTACTACACACAGTAGTAAGTGGGAAGTGTGTCCTATTACTGATAGGTGGACACATGTCGCGGGCCAGTCCAGAGATCATTAATCAAGATGGCAGGCAACAGTATTAGTGCATGCACAGAACAGCATGCAGTGATTAAGTTTCTTGTGAACGAAGACGTAAAACCTGTGGATATCTACAGAAGACTTCAAGCACAGTACAGTGATGAGAAGTTCAGCTGCAGTAAGATGTTTGAATGATGTAAATGTTTCAAAGATGGCTGTCCGTCCATCAGTGACAATCCCAGCTGTGGTGGTTCCCATTCCACAGCAGTCATTCCTGTGAAAAGTCAGTGCATGGAATACCTGTTTCTGGATAATCAACAGATAATCTGTCATGAAATTGGACCCCTATAAGAGTTCCTCAGAGGTCAGCATTTCAGAACCGATGACAAAGTGAAGCAGGCTGTCCTAGGAAGGTTCAGGCATACTGACAAATCTTTTTAAGCCAAAGTTTTCAAGGCATTAGTTTAACACTGGGATAGGTGTATAAATGTAGCAAAGGAGTATGTCGAAAAATAAATGCAGTTTCCACTCCTTGAAATGTGTTTTTATTATATAAACTCAAAAGTCCCGGTTTGACTTGAATGCCCCTCATAGATGAGTGCTGGTAACTTACAGTATGTATTTGTTATAAAAGTAATAACCATTCCCCCTGAGTACCTTCCCAATTAGCTATTGACTGAACCTCTACAATATATTATTATTATTATTATTATACAGTATTTATATAGCGCCAACAGTTCGCTCAGCGCTGTATATTACAAAGAGAGACAGAACATGCGACAGTACGAAAACAATACAATGTGATACACGAGGGGTTCGAGGGCCCTGCTCTTTCGAGCTTACAATCTAGGAGATTATTTTATCTTTCTGTAGGGCTGTGCCCTGCTCTACAAAATATACAAGCTGATCTCTGTGGAATTCTAAAAAGTGTGTATGGGCTATTATAGAGCAGTGCAATATTTTAGTACAAATCACATTATTTGCCAAAGAAATCACAAACACAAGAACAATAGTCTTCTCCTGTCATGCCTGCTTAAACAGAAGCAGTCATAATGTCTGAGACTTGTTTAACATACTCTAAAGAAATAAACCAGTTAATCTAGGATGTGGAACTGTCAGATCAGGACACTTTTGTTTTTTTAATGAGATGAATGATCTTTTTTTTTAAAGAAAACCATTATGTATTTTCAGTAAGTATATATTTGTGTTGTTATTGTAACATTTACATGGGATAGCACAAAGTAGCAAAACATATTATCCCTTAAGAGACTGACAACATCATGAATTTTAAATGGTCAAATTTTGGCAACGGTGTTTATTTAAGGGGTAACCCAAAGTTTAAAAAATTCAATAACCAATTTCAAAACTTAGATAACTTTCATTTTCATAAGCTCAAAATTAGCAAATACAGTAAATCAAATACCACGGTCTATCCAGACTGGACTGGACCAACCCCACCAGCCAAGGTCAAAAGTGGCTCTTTTGTCTGGGGGCCCCCAAACAACACCATGGCTTGTTCGACAATGTTTTGCAAACCCATATTGAATATATCCAAACCTATATTGGAGAAGTGTACTTAATCTCATCTATAAAGATCTGGAAAAAATCCTTCTAAATCAAAGTGACAATATGATAAACCATTTGAATGGATCAGAAAATTATGAATTGCTCTATGCAAACGTCTGCGAATCTTATAGAACAATTTACCTGAGGGGGACCAAAGTAACCTTGGCACCATTTCTCAGAAAGCAAGAACGGTTAAAGGAAATAGCACCTTAAAAGATCCTGTTTGATTTGTCAAAACAAGGTCCCAGGTTTTGACTTTGTCTAGGTCATTTGCCCGAGCATGAATTATAATTAAATCTGGATTGGGCCAAATTGCTGATAAATGAATTTAATACATCCCTTACATTTCTCCACCTCAAATCTCTGATACCTTGCCAAAATATTTTAACAGTATTTTCATTAAAACCTAAAGTCTCAGTATACGTAAGTCCTGGATGCTGCCCTCTTCTGGGCCCAATAAATAAAACAATGGCCAACTATCCAGACTGTGAACTTTGGTGAACCTGAAACATACATTTTTTAATTAGTAATTAAATCAGGATGAATGTACATCTTATATCTACTACTACCTCAACAACCAATTCTCTTCAGTTCATCAGGGGAAAAACCCAATGAGCTAGCTAATATAGCATCCCCTATTCTAAAGGACTGCGATGAGAAGTAAAAACCTGTATGTCCCAGATGATTGAGACAAGTGGAGAGCATAGCAGTGAATTGATATCTGGTAAGGGGGGATATATCTAAATGAATAAAGAGAGATCCATTAACAGCATCTCTAGCTGAAAAGTATCTCAAAATATTAGTCACTGGGCAGACATTAATAATTTTAGATCAGTATAAAGTGATAAAATGACCTTTACCTACTTAATCAGTCTTGGACCTTCTAATAAAGATCTTAACTGAATCATCTAAAATTGACACATCTTCATTCAAAAGAAATGAGCTTGAGACTTTATTGGGAGCAGAAAACTCCCCAATTCTTAAAGCTCCAAAAAAAGGCAATAGAAAGGCTTCTCTGAACAGTAAAACTTCAAAAGGAGAAAAATAGATACCTGTCAAAGCTGACATTAATTTTCCTAGTAAATCAATGGAAATAGGTCTCCTACCATCCTTGACCAGATGAGTTTGGTGAACTGGATAAAAGGAAGATAGAGCAGGAAGACCAATAAATCTAAGAAAAAATAGGATGCCAGCCAGAACTTTCTGAATGAAAGATGCACTAAGATCAGATTTCAACAAAAAAGAAACAAATGACAAAACTGTATATGAATTAATACCAGTAACATCTATATTATAAGTAAAGAAAAACATATGCCATTTTGACCAAGCTTGTAAGTATTCTTCCCATGTTTTAGATTGGATTGAATTCTTTAAATTGGCAGAAATTAGCCCAAAACAAGCCCCAGAGAAAAATTGGGCATGGGGCTCCGGCGTCGGCAATACTTTTAGTCACAGCAGGTATATGTTTGACTTTTAACCAAATATTAAATTTCATACAACAAAAAACTAAAAAATGCGGTAGTTTAATAACAAATTCTGATTTAGAAGACAAACATTTTATAGCAAACAAAACACTTTTATTTTCAGTATGTGTAATTACCCTACAATTCTGAAAAATATTACTCCAAACAACCATGGCTATCACTACTGGAAATAATTTTAAAAGAAGTAAGTTGCTCAAGATTTCTGGGATTTTCCAAGATGGATGCCATTGAGATGCACAACAGTGGCCAGATAAATATGCACCAAAACCTACCGAGCCTTAGGCATCAGTAAATAGTCCAAGGTCATACTCATTAATAAAGTCTGTCTGCCAAACAGAAGAACCTTTAAAACCGATCAAGAATTAGAGATATGATAATAAGGATTCTTTAAACCTTTAGTAGCTATGGCAAATCTACGAGAAAAGATTCTAGCCACTGGAATTATTCTGGCTTTGAAGGCAAAGAGCCCAAGCAATGATTGGACTTCTTTCAGCAGGACCTTTCGTTTAAACAGAAATAATGAGATCCGGCACCTAATCCTAGATAATTTGGACAGAGGGAGTTTAAATTCCATCATCTTAGAATCAATGATGATGCCCAGGAATTCAATAACAGTGGAAGGGAGGATTGTTTTCTCCTCAGCTAGAGGGATATCAAAAGATTCACAAATATCCATAAAACAGGATAATGTTTGAAGACAAACAAGAATTGGATGGGCTGAGAAATAAAAAACTATCTACATAATGAATATATCCGGCATGAGGGTTTGATACTGATAATACCCATTTAAGAAAAGGCTTCAAAATAAAAAAATGATAAAGAGAAACCCATAGGCATACACATATCATAATAATAGTGATCATTAATTGAAAACTCAGAGAACTAAAACCTTGAGAGTGGACTGGAAGGAGGCAAAATGTCGATTGGATGTCAGCTTTAGCTAATAAGGATTTTTTTTCAAATTGTCTGAGTAGGATTAAAGTCTAATCAAAAGATGTATTTGAAACTGATGCCTCAAATCTGATACTTCATCATTCAGTGGATTACCTGGAGGATATGAAAGGTGGTGAATTAACTGAAAAGAGCCAGGCTCCTTTTTAGGTACTATCCCTAAACGAGAGAGCCAAAAATTGGCAGAAGGGGGAGATGAAAATATGCCCGCAATCCTGCCTTCTTTCAGCTCCTAATCAATTTTTTCTTTAACAACATTAGGATGGTAACAATTTGGTTTTAAATGATTAACCAAACTACAACCTTTACCAGAAAAACCAAGAACCAAAAAATACATCCTTAAAGCCATTAAGCAGTAGCTCAGCCATCTTGTTGTTTGGATATATTTCTAGCCAGGGCAACATTTGTAACAATTTCACCGTCATCCAAGCTTTTAACATTGGAATCCTTAGATTGTTGCTGGGTTGTAGTGGCAGAGGCCTTTTGGAAGCAATGGCAAGCAGGGTAGGATCCTATACAGTATGAGCATCCATGCCTATACCTACAGTTAGACAAGAATCTACATTTCCCTTCAAGAAAGGCAAAACACAATCCTTTACAAATTAAAAAGGAGTAATTTGCAGAAGTGGATGAAGAGGAAACCAATAGCAACCTGCAAAATAGTAGGGAAGGGAGAACAGGCAATACCTCACTTTGTACTACCCCATGAGGGTCCCTGCATTTTGTACAGAACCCAGACATTAAAGTAATTTTTTTATGAGACTTTGACAATTTACCATGCCGTTGTGTATTTTGACTACTGTGTTCCATATACAGCTTTGCAACTGGTCCATTTACTTTTCTACTACTGTTAAAAAAAAGAAACTATACTCACCTTCTTCCCAGTGTTGTCTTTTGAAGACAAAGAGATCTTCCTTGGGGTTGAATACCCCGCAGCATCACTCAACCTACCACCTGCAAGTGGCATCATAGAACTGAGGGCAGGAGGATGGAGATGGGCTTTAACCCTTTCGCTGTTCATTTACAGATCACACAAAATGGTCAGTTTTTTTTTCCAAACCAGCGGTTGAACGGCACTGTGTAGCAGTGTATATACACATCAGTTAAATCATCAGTTACTTCTGGATTTCCAGGATGTCAACCCTACATTCTTTTAAACATTCTTTTAAACTTTTTACACTCAATTAATAAACTTTCTGGGGTGTGTTCAATCTCTGGATTCAGAGTTAGGCTTAAATAATACAGTCATGAACAGAGCAATGATATTGTGAAATCAACATTAAGGCGCACTAACCAATCAGATGTTGGTTACTCTGGTCCCTCTGATCTCCCCTCATTCAGTCACATGTCTGTTCTGCTCTACTGTTCATTCAACTGTTCCAGTTGTGCATTCATGTTTCCAAGCTTTATGTATTGTTTTCTTTTTTATCAATTTCCAAAACCTTCATTTGCCACCGAAACAGGTCCTGCAGGCAACCAAGAACTAATGAACAACTAAAGTTCAACAGAAAGGACACCACAGTTTGCCAAGATCATGGACTCTTTTTCGCTGTTTTTTTTGGGGTACTAGGTCTGTTACTTTCTTTTGCTTTGTATGTATGTTATTCTAACTGATCTCCTGGATCCAATCTTGGCCTCAGACTCATACCTTTTCCAACTCATGAAGACTCTCATGATGACTCTCAACTTACACCTCTTATTTTGCTTTTGCTTTTGTTTACTTTGGTATGTACCTGATCTCCAGTTTTATACCTTATCCACTAGAGGTCTCCAGGTCCCTAGTCCACAACCAGCAGTCCCCTGTTGATTCTCTGCAGTACCTAATGAAATCTATCAGTATAAAATTTAATGATGGGTGAAAGCCAAAGTTAAAACAAACTTGGCTGAATACTCACCTCTGAGGTTACAGAAGTGCAAATCTATTGACTTAAGTCCTGATGTGGCCACCTATATTGCTATCTTTATTATCTTTAAATTGGTGCAAAACAATAAAGTCAGCTTTTCAGTTTTTATCATTTACTCCAAGGAAAACTAGCACAGAAGCATGACTACCAAATTGGAACTGAGCCAACTGTGCATCTATGAGTAATCTAGTTGACAGCTTGGGACCAAGGCCTCTAAAGGTTATACAGCTTTTCTATACAAATAAACTGTTAAAGCTGAACTCTTGGCACAAAATTCCATTTAAATATATTTCTCAAGAGCCACAAAGGATATAAATTTTCTTTTTGTGCACCAAATGCCTTTGCAAAGCCTGATAATATTGTAAAAGTAGCTGACATCATCATTGGTCTACACAGCCAATGCACAGAGTAAAGCTGTGACAGGGACCTAGCAGGCCCACCCACCCATCCACTAAAGGCTGAATGAGGAAAACTACAGGGGGGTGGATACAAGACCAGTCACCTTGCACTAGGAAATAGAGCAGCAGTGCCTGGTCTTTATTATAGGAAGGCTTTGCACAAAGGAAATGTTTCAAGTTGGATTAATGCACAAAGAATGCTAAGAATATATTTAGATGATATTGACTTATGCCGAAGTTCAGGTTTAACAAGAAATGCAATGGGGTTTGAAGTGAAAGACTCAGAATATATTCCTCTGAATTCTGGGCTATTATTACTTTTCTATTTACATAGCAGACTGAAAAATGAGCTTTGATATATGAAAAAGGAACCAAGAATAAAGACTGTCTCTTTGGATGATCAGGTACTGCTAATGGTTGATGCTGATGGAGTGAGCAATGCCTTGGCCAAGATTAATTTTAATTTGCTAAATGTCACTTCTAAAGACAGTAAAGCAAAGTAAAGTAATAAAGGCCATGCCTTGCTGCTCTTGTGAACTCACTACTGTAGGCCATCAAGAGCTCAAGCGGCACTACATGCTGCAATCAATGAAATCTCTTCCTCTGAAGATGTATTTACCATCCATCTCAGGGTTTAAAGACTCCTAATAGACTTACAGTATTCAATATAGGAAAGCAAAGTACAGACTACTTTAAACTACTTTAAATTTCTCTATTCTTCCAGAAGGTTTCAATTTGATTGTATTCAATGGATTGCTGTAATACCTCTGCCTGCTTGTTAAAGGGTCAGTCCATACCAAACTGTTTTCACTATGGGTAGATACTATAAAATTGAACTACCTGACATTTTTTTAGAACTCTCTGGGCCTCTCAAAGTGCAATCTTTGTGTTTGAGTTCCTGGGTCTGCAAAGCTGATGTGGCTATCATAAGGGGTTCCCATTTGTCTCTTTGAAGTAGTCATTTATTTGGTAACATAGAGGAGCAGAATGAGCTGGAACATGAAGGTGGGACACTGAAACTTCCAAGTGGACAGAAACAAAGTCAAGAATTATGGCAGAGAAATCTCACTACTGGAGTATCCTTGAAATAGAAGAACTAAACCAGCCAAGCAGTGAACACAGCTCAGAGCAAGCACACTGGAGACTTAGAGAAAAACTCTGTAAAAGCTGTTTAAAAAGAAAAGACATTACACCTATTATGTGTAACTTGAAAAATCTTTTTTCTTTTTTTTTTTTTTTGCTAGGATGAGTCTTCATTTGGTTTCATCGATATGTCTTCTACTGTTTATAAGAATTGTCCTGCTTTTCTCAAGCAGAATAATCTTTCGCAACTTGCATGCTTAAATAAATGGAAGAAAATAACATACATCCTTCTCATCCAGAAAACTTACAACACCACCATAAATTTTTAATTGACGTGTATGCTCATAGCAGTGAACATTTCACATCTGTTTTTATGACCCCAAAAGTGAAAAGTGATATTATTTATGTAAAATAAATTATTATCTCACTGAAAACACTGCCATCATTTTCCTTCCTAAATAAAAATAATGGCTTCTATCCATTTGCCAGAAAGCATGAAACCACCGAAGATAATTTCCACAGGCATTGGTTTAAGGAACCAACGAAATGGTCCTCTTAATACATTTAAGCATTTTTCCATCTTGGAGTTTCTTCCACGGGAAAAGTGTTGGTGATGTCAGAGGATCAGTTGGAGACCCATAAAATCCACATTATTTCTGTATATGATGACATGGCTGTGGATACAGTATTTAGACATAATGGGGACATTTTTTGAGCAAAGTATTTCTGAAGTAACAGTCCCCTTGTGATTACAGACTATATCACCCTATAATTTACTGTGGTCTGAATTATGGTTCCCAAGCTGAGGTTAGAGGCACACAGGTCAAGCACTAATTATGTGGGCGGAAGGGTGTGCTAATTAGGGAATGATTGCTTCTACAATCCTGTAAGGGGTATGAAAAAACGGTACAAAGTTAAATTTATAAAGTTCTCCTTTGTTTTTTCAACTGGTAATAACCCCATAAAACCCCCACTGGGATGCTAACATGTTAGCAATTCATTGCTGGTTTGCTAAACTTTTCAGTGTGTTTAATAGAGCACTTTTTCCAGAATTGTTCAATATTTGTTGCAAATGGAATTATCACTTTTGACACTTTCAGTCTTTCAATTTGTGCTCATAAAAAAGTGCTCTATTTTAATCTTATCTGAACATGAGACATGTTCTTGCCTTTAAGAGTTGGTCAAAATGTGATATCCAGTTAGCTCACGGTGATATATAAGTGAGCAGTTATCACTACCCACTTAAAGTAAAAAAGGAATAGATGATAAGTGGGATCCCACTGAAGAGCCTTCTGTAGTCTTTACTTAAATGATTATGCATTGAACAATATGTGAGTCTTTAACCACTGGCCCTCCTGAGAATTTTCCCCCTTTCCTGACCAGGCCATTTTTTGCGTCACTGCGCTGCATTACTTTAACTGACAATTGCGCGGTCATACAATGCTGCACCCAAATGAAATGTACATCCTTTTTTTTCCAACAAATTTAGTTTTATTTTGGTGGTATTTGATCGCCTGTGTATTTTTTATTTTTTTGTGCTATAAAAAAAAGACAGACAATTTTGCGAAAAAAAAAGATTTTTTTTACCTTTTGCTATTAAACATGTCCAGTAAAAAAAAATTTAAATATCAAATTTCGTCATAAGTTTAGGCCAAAATGTATTCTGCTACATGTCTTTGCTAAAAAAAAAATCCCAATAGATGTAAATTATTTTTTTATTTTTTTTAGTCCGCAAACGTGCAAACTACAACAAAAAAACCCGTAAGTGATCACAAAAAAAGTGCAAGTGCGAACACCACACGAAAAAGTGCACTTAGGGGTGTGCTTTTGTCCTACCCCGAAAGGGGCTGGACCACTACCCTGATCCCCCGGGGCACGAGGCTCCTGACAGGGACAAGGTTCCCATTTGGTCCTCCTGGCCAAAAGGCCTGGTGGACCACCGTTCCTTATGCCCAGCCGAAGTCGGAAATCCAGTACTTGGTCAGGGGGCTCTCCCGGAGAGAAAACCCCCTAGGGATCAGGGGAGGAAGGAACCAAAAGGCCACACATCCTCCCCCTAGACTTCAGGGAAGGCCCGAGGACCCACACCCTCCATCCTGTGAAAAACACACACAAAAGCAGAAAAAAGTGACAAACGTGGGAGTGAAATAAATTAAATAAATAGAAAATAAAAAAGTGGTACCGTGCCAAATTGAGCACAGACCAGGCCCTGAGGCCTGTAGCAAAAATTGCCCTGAACTTAGCCAAAAGGCCTTGTCCTTAGGGCGCTGTGCAAAAAGAGTGTAAAAACAGTGACCTTGTGCCATCTTCACACAGTGGGGTCCCACACCCAGGTGTTACTAGTGGCACCCCTGAGGGCGTCTACTCAGGGGGCACTGAGTTTGCGGACTTTCTGCCTTCTCAGCCCCTGGCCAGACAAGGTAGATCCGTCCAAATCAGGAGGTACTGGGTCCTTCCGGTCTCCTCGTGGGAATTACTCCCAGGGCCCCAGCTTAACTCGTGGGCTCCCCGGTTTCTGTCCCCCCGGTACTAGCCTTCCAGACCCCCATCATACCAGTGAGGGTACTATACAACAGCCATCCCCGCAAAGCTAGAATGGCCGGGAGCACCCCCACTGGACACTGATAAGAACAGATACTACACTTGATCTTGATCTGACCGCTGTACTAATGGCACTGGGCAGGAAGGGGTAAACATGAGGGGTGATCAAAGGGTTAACTGTGTGCACTGAGTGTTTTACTAGGGGGCGGTGTCTGTGTGCTTCACTGTAATCACACTGCTCTGGATAGCTATGCTGTTGTGACACCATCAAATCTCACTCCAAATCTAGTGAAACCAACAGACACAGTACTTAACACACAATTAAGATATACAGCTACACGAGTGCCAAGGCACAGAATGCATACTGCTATTTCATTAATTCAAGAAAAAAGGAAGATTGTTCAGGATACTGCTTAGGTACAATTAACATTTCTAGATGTTCCCAATGACAGAGCAGTTCTTCACTTTTTGAGTTCAAGTCCACTTTTATACTGTACTTCTACACTTATATATGGATTACTGAGGACATGGTATTACCATTATAAAAGATAAAAGGTGAATCCCTTTCATTAGGGAGTGTTAAGTTGGCAGGCTGCCAGTAAGCTACAATGACACACCTTTTTGGCAGTCACACTTCTATCTAATTTCAGGGATTTTGTTTAATTATTTACACTCAGAATTACATATTAGGCTTGTCCTATTTCAGATTTCTACCAACGGTATTCATTCATAGCCCATGGTTCTTTAGGACATACAACTTGATGGTTACACCCAAGTAGAATGCCTCAAAAATCTAAAGCCACACAATATATTTATGTATATACATATATTGTGATAAAAGGATGATACATCCCAAACTGTGGACATATTTTAAGGGGGGTCCCCTTTCCTGGTTTTTAAATGCTTTTAACAGAAAGACAAAGATGTGTGATTATATAGCTTATATTTACTTTTTATAGTTTGATTGGTTAATAAAGAGATGCAATTGTCTCCGTAAAATAGAAGGCATTTACACATGTTCTCTACCATAACAAAAAAAATGGAGTTTGGTTCTTATTTTAGGACAGTGGGTGAAGCCATGCAAGCCATTCCTTTATGCCATGTGACCATGTGACACATCCGGAATCACTAGTATATAAAATAGATACTGTAAGGGATTCCAGTACAGTGACAGACAAATAGATATGTGCAAAAGGCGTATTGCTAATAGAAATGTGCACAGGAATGCATGCATACGTGTGCATGCACGTGGAAGTGTGGCCAGAGTTTATGGTGCCAGACAGGCTATTTAAGGGATGCTCTTGCTCACTGTTAGTGCTGACTGGTCTTCAGCTTTCCTTGTGTCCTGAGCAGGGGTGGACTGCAACTCATGGGGCCCCCAGGCAATAGGGGATCATGTGGCCCCTGTGTCCTTGCCCAAACTCAAAAAAGCCTATGAAAAAGGTACCAGGTGCATCTCATGGGGCCCCCTACTGACCCTTGGGCAGCGCCCGAGTTTCCGAATGGTCAGTCCGCCCCTGGTCCTGAGTGTATCCTGAATCTGATTTCCGTTGATGACCCGGCTTGTTACTTACCTGATCCTGAATTCTGTCTGTACCTCTGCCCACATGTTTCTGATCCTGGCTCCATTCCTTACCACGCTTCTGCCTACGCTTCTGTACCTCTACTGACCTCGCCTACCTCTGTGACCTTGCTCTTGCTTCCGACTTGGTTTCATACTACATCTGAGTGTCCTATTCGGCTGTCCTTCATAACCGTTCTAGTCATTGCAGTGTGTTCCTTCCTCAAGCTTGCTGAGAGCTTCAACAAGCCACGCTTCCAGAACCTGCAGTACATGCCGAGTGCCCCTTGGCCTTGGCATCACATCTGCTCCTGGTTTGGTGTCCTGCCTGACTTCTCAAGCCTGCATTGCCTGCTGCAAGCTCTGCCATCAACACCTACCAGCACTCCTTCTGTCCCTCAGCACAATCTGTGCCACCTTCGGTGGGGCCTAAGCTGGAGATACAAGAGAGGCCAACCTTGTCAATTCAGTCTCCTACCAGGTACGTGACAGATACAGAGTACATGCATGAACACATAAACAAATGATTTGCAAGACTCTGAATTTATGTTGAAAACATATTTTTGCTTTTATTTGAAGGTTTTTTTTGTTTTTTGTTTTTGCAATACAGCACCAAACAAATTAATTTATGTAGTGGTGTGCATTCCATTACCTGTAGGCAGCTGCTTCCAGTAAGAATCATCCCTGAAGTGTCTCCTTCCTAGCTGCTGGATACTGCCCTGAGCAGCTATCTTCCAGTGCTGTGAAGATTAACAACAGCAGCTGTTCATGAGAAAAGTTGCACCACTCACCCAAGGCCTTCTGCTCTCTCCACAACAGACAAATGATCATTCATATTGCTTGTATTACTACATTCTCACAGTGCATCATAAGAATAGTAGATTCTGCGGTAAAACACCTCCTCCTCCATTCAGAGAATGCTGCAGCACCATCATTTTTTTATGTAACAGTTATAATACAAAACATGAAAGTATAAAATAGACCCATTTACTGTCAAGAAGCTGGCCCAGAGCAATGATTTGCAGCCAGTTCTGGAGCATCTACATATAGGCAGGTAGAGTATGAAGTAGACTGTAGGACACTAGCAGCACTATTATTGTTAGTGCTAAAAAAGTTGAAAACAGTGTTTTATGATAAAAATATAGAGCTTACATATTTTAATACATAATAAACTGCATTTCAATGACAGGGATAAAAATCAGAGATAATTATTAACACTTCAGATGTTGGGGGATGCATAAATTATTTTCCAGGCTGGAAGAATACAAAAGCCTTGCAGTGCCCTTCACTGCAAGGCTTTTTTATTATAGGTGGTCTTAGATGGAGGAGTCAGTATAAAGAATGACTCCTCAGGAAGGTTGGTAAATTGTTGCTCGATCAGAGACAGTGGATGGGTCCCTGCTGTCAGAATACAATAGCACAACAGGGAGCACACAAGCAAGGTGGATGGGGTAATCCATTCAGTTTTTTTTCTGATCACCCTGCTCAAATGTAGGCAATCTTAAGACACTCATTACATCAAGGAGGACATGAGAAGGCTGCTTTATTTACCCGTAGGCAACCATCTACCCCTAGGCAATGAGGAACTGAATTTATTCTCTCTTGACAAGAGGAGATTAACCTCCCTAGCGGTCTGATTATGTCCATATTTCTGTGCTCAAAGCGGTACATTTTTTTGCATGGAAATATGTATTTTTTTTATTGTAGGCCTGTAATTTTTAGGAATAACTCACTGAAATCTGTCCGAACAAGAGTCTAGTAAACATCATGGGTATGATGAAATTTGAAACATGAAATCCTAAATTAGAATTTAATAAATAATCATAAAAAATAATAATTTAACTGAAATTTGAAATATAGAGCCAAGTTCGCACATCACTGAGCAAAGTCACAGAATCGTTTTCAGTGTCCGATGACGAATTTCCCCACAAATCATTATCACTCAATTCTGCAAGTAGTTCTGATTTGCTATCGCTGTTCTCTAGCCGGTCTAAAACCGATTTTGACCTAAAGAGACGTTTTTTGGACGCCATGGACATTTCTCAGTTTCCAGGCAGAAAGAACAGTAAAAATGCAGGCAGGGCACAGGAAAAAGCAGTAGGAACAAAATGTATGTGAAATGGTTTGATACAGGAATGTTTTACTATGTGATTTTAGTGCATTAAGTGAATGTCACTTTTTGTCATTTTCAAATTTCCCGCCAGTTCCGTCCCCCGTACGTCCCGACGTCGCAGGAGACGGAACCCAGATCCGCCGGATTACATTGCCGGAGACACTGCAGGAGGGACATCGCGGGAGCGCAGGACAAGGTAAGTGAAGAACAGATGCAGCACTGCATGGTAAGCCCGACTGTAGCTCGGGGTCACCGTTTTTGGTACTGAAACTTTACCCCGAGCTACACACGGGAATACCGTCAGGGAGGCTACGGGGGGGATATGATCAACATGTATAAATATATCAGTGGTTCATATAATGAACTTGGTGTAGAGCTATTCATCCTGAGGTCATCACAGAGGACAAGGGGGCACTCTTTATGTGTGGAGGAAAAGAAATGTAATCTCCAAACATGGAAAGGTTTCTTCACAGTGAGAGCTGTGAAAATGTGGAATAGACTCCCTCAAGAGCTGGTTCTGGCCAGCTGAGTGGATTGCTTTAAAAAAGACCTGTATTTTTTCCTAAATAGACAAAATATTACTAGATACTAACATTTATAAATAAAAGTTGATCCAGGGAATATCCGATTGCCTCTCGTGGGATCAGGAAGGATTTTCCATGCAGGAGTAAATTGGATCATGCTTTGCTGGGTTTTTTGCCTTCCTCTGGATCAACTGTGGGTATAGGATTATAACTTTTTTTTATGGTTGAACTGGATGAGCTTTTGTCTTCTTTCAGCCAGACTAACTATGTAACTATGTAACAATGACCATCTAACCCTTGTAATGAGGAAGGTAGGGGACAACAGCAAAGGTTGATTTTTCTTGTGCCTGGGGTCAGTTTTTAGCTTATTCCCACCTAAGGGTAAAATAAATCCTAATTCCTAAGCACAATTTTGCAACTTTCACATGAGTTAGCAAAACTGTACATATCACGACTACTTTGTGCATCCAGGTGGATTATACGTGTTTTTTCCAGGACACATATGGCTTTGATTTGGTCATAAATGGTAATTGATATCTCCTGATTTTTTTATTATCAAAAGAAAACTGGACCAAAATAGTACAAAAAACATTTTTTTAAATTTTGCTGTATAGTTCTTGCTACTACCATATCCTACCACCAAAGAACAACCAAAAATAATTTTTCCTGCTCTCAACAATTTCAGCGATGTATGTGTGTGTCTGTATATATATATATATATATATATATATGTTAGCTGTTGTTAGCTGTTGTATGTACCTGTAGTACAGCCCAGAAACAATAGTGCACATTTTGCTTTTTTTTCTATCATACCTAAAACAAACTGACATTGACACTAATTGGCATTGATACTAATTTAAAAAATGTGAAAAAATCCTGCCCAAAATATACTGACCTTGACAGTTGACCTCGACCTATTACTTGACCCAAGCACTAACCCTGGCACTAACCAAGATCAAAATTTGATCTAGGTATTTTTTCTTTATTTTTTATTTTCTTTTTCTTTTTTTTTAATTAATATTATTGTTATTATTATTATTTTTACACAGTTATGTTTAATTTTCTCTCTGCAATGTATCTCTCTCCTCCATTCAGAAAAATAAAAAACACAGGAGCAGGCTTGACAGTGACTGATCATTGTGCTAGCCAATCAGAAGCCATCACAGCAATCAGGTGACCCGAGACTGGGAGTTCCTGGTCCCTATTGTTAGTACGGGACCCAAGGCTACCGGTGAGACCTTGGTCTCTGTCCTGGGAGTGCACTGTGCGGTGCGCTCCCAGCACATAGACAGCTACTCATATATGCGGACCCACGGAAAAAATCTCAGGCCAGTGAGGCTTAATATAAGTAGGCGGGAAGGGGTTAAAGAATCACAGCTGCACCTCGGAAAGAAAACATGCATAGCTTGCCAAAATATATATATAAATATATATAAAGGTAAATGTATGCAAAAAAGTATGCAGAACAGAAATACTGTCCAGATCCCAGGCTTGCACTGGATTCATACCTGTCCCGTATTGTCTACATCTTTGTATTGCTGTACACAGTAGATGTGGTAACCCTAGACCAGACAAACGTGAGGAATACTGCCCTCTAGCTGTAGGTGCTGACAGAGGAAACCCAAGAGCTGAACAGAACATCTGCCTTGACTCCGGCTGTGCTCAGAAAGCTCACAAATGCAAATGATCACTCAGCTCTGCGTGCGTGTAACAGGGCGAGCCACTTACAAACGTATAAATACTTCACCTACATAGCCCTGTGCTTGGGGATTACATTCTACTCCTTTGTTTCTTTTTCCGTGGTCCAGTTTACATTAAAAACGAAATATACTATAGAATATTCTTGCAAATTCAAAACTTCTGTTCCTTGTGTGCTCTTTATATTGTATGCTGTGCTGCGGACTCCTTTTTTTTTTTTTTGTGGCAGCGTTCCCTTTGAAAACTCTTCGCCGCTTCCTTTATGGTGGGGATTATGGTCCTTCAATAGGTGTGATCGCTCTTCGAGCTTAAAGCTTTTCAAGTTTACCTCGGAATCTGCAAAGAATACTTATTTCACACAGTCTGCACTTCACTGCCTTTGATTTCTCTGTGTCATTCTTAATCCTGCCAGAGATTCCCCAGTCACAGTGAATGGCTGAGTTGCATGCTTAAACAGAGATAGATTAACTTAGCTATGTTATATGGCTGTCCAAAGGGTGCAAATAAGCAGAAAAACAAAGCGTTAATAGACAAGCAAATGCATTTGCGGCGACTGTCTCGTAGTCATTTTTTGTTGGCGTTATTGTAACTCGGTAGATGAATTAGTCGTTACTGCAGAAAAATAATGTACGCCAAGCACCATTAGTGGGGGATAATTGAGGGGGAGACTAGGAAAGAGGCAAAACCAAGTCTGAAACCTGTCTAGAATTCAGGATACAGACAGTCTTAATACGGCTGACTTGGAACCATAAAAGGCAGGGCAGACTCCATAGCCTCATTTGGAAGGTCTATTCACTTGAGGTGTAAAAGCAATAATTGGTCATTAAAAGCTTTCAAGTTAATGACTTTTGCACTTTGGTGAACATCGATTGCTGATGGATCAAGAGCTGATTTGTTAATAGAGCTAATGTGGCATGGGAAGAGTTTGGGATATTGAAGGTCTCTTGAACGGGGAAAAAAAAGTTGACGTTTTGAACAAGATTCCTGTCCACATTTAATAAAGTCCAATTCCAGTCCAAACTTTTTTTTTAAGTTTTGAATAGAGTTGGGAAGAGCTAAAGCTACTGTCAGGATTTTTTTATTGCAGTCTGCATCCCTAATGGGAGATTTCTATCCACATCCTGTTTTAGTGACACCTTCTGTGTCAAGCCATGATAGTGTTATCAGTACAGAAAAAGTGGACAGATCACTTCTCCGTTTTATGTTTTGCTTAAAGTTGGGAAAAGCTAAAGCCACTGTCATGTTTTTACAACAGTTAGCATCCCCGCTGGATGGTTTCCATTCCCTTCTGTCTTGGTGACACCTTCCATGTCAAGATGTGATAGTGTTACCAGTACAGAAAAAGAGGGCTGATCTTCACAGACCATTTCTCCATTACAATTTAAGAAGAAAAGGCAGCATATGCACCCTATGCCACAGTCTAGGTATAAGATGTCAAAGCACTCCTTTAATCCTACAAATAGCCCAGTTTAAAGCATACAATAGTATTACATCATAAAAAATTGCAATATTTAAGGGCTTGCAGGACTCATTAGTCAGGTATGCCTACAAGCTTTGAAAATGTTGCAGTCTGATGTGATATGAACTGGACCTATTTGCAAGATCAAAAGTGTACAAGCAACAAATCGGGGTTGATTTACTAAAGATAAATAGGCTTTTCACTTTGCAAGGGAGTTTTTCTCAGACCTTAATGAATGAAGTGAAGCTCTGCTGACTTCCATAATCCAATCATGCGTAAGCAAAAATGTTATTTTTTTTATTTTCCCTGCAAGTGATTTGTTGTTCTTTGTAAAGTTAAACATCATCTCATTCAGTAAGATCTGGGGATAATTCCACTGCAAAGTGCAACTTCCCCTGAAAAAGGAACAGCCTGTTTTGGGTTTGTCAGCCCCTTTATACTTATGCTGCATACTATGTCAGGGCAGTGGTTTTCCAGCACCCTCATCAGCTTGGCCAAATCCTGTATGCAATGGAAATTATTATTATTATACAGGATTTATATAGCTCCAACAGTTTGCTCAGCACTTTACAATATTAAGCTATACAATACAGCAACAATACAGTTCAATACAAGAGGGTTAGGAGGGCCCTGCTCCTTGGAGCTTACAATATGAGAGGGAGGGGTTGGTGGTAAAAAAGATAATAACTGTGGGGATGAACTGATAGGAGGAATAGAAGATTATGTTATTAACTGAAGGCAGGATAGGCCTCCCTGAAGAGATAGGTTTTCAGAGATTGCCTAAAAGTGGGCAGAGTAGGTGATAGTCAGATTGATTGGGGTAGAGAGTTCCAGAGGATGGGGGAGGCTCTGGAGAAGTCCTGGAGATGAGCATGGGAGGAGGAGACAAGGGAGCTAGAAATATAGAGTTGTACACTGTATCCTGTCTCAGTGAAAAGGGTGATAGAGCGTCCATACCTAACATAAGCTGTGGACCTAAGACAAGGTGGCCTGATGATCTGTGGTCCCTAATGGGATTTAGAGATGGCATAGGAAGGGCATTGGGGTAGTTAGCCTCTCATTTAGTTGCTCAGTTAAACTACTTTTTTTCCTGTTGTTTGGGTTTCTTAAAGCTAGTTTGAAATATAGACCCCCAATTTCCCCCAAAACCTAAACAGAATGTAAAATGACTAACATGGATTGCCAAGGTCATACCTATTAATTTTCAGTCTAGAGAATTCCATAGATCTATTCTAAGAAGCCTTTTTGAGTCCTGACCAAGTCCTAGATAAGGTGGCCATACCCAGTGAGACATTGTTGTATGATAGACCTTGGTTTACAAAATACAACAATCTGATGTATATTACACATAGCCGTGAGCTATAGACCTTCTGCCTGAACTTGTGTATTGAGTATTTTTCATCAGTCATATATTTCAGAAATCTAAAAACATAACAAAAGTGAATGTACATCTAAGAGTAAACTTTTGGCTATCACATATAGTATCAATCTCCTAGTTGTATGGCTTCCTTGCACACATGGTTAGTACACGTGTTAGTGTTCCTTCCCCAGGAAAGTATGAAAAGGTGTCAAATAAAAGAAACTTACAGACTGCTTTTAGTGTCAACTTTATGCTTCATGTACCACTAAGAGGTTGTGGAATCACAATGAAAGTTGTTTTGCTGCTGTAAAAAAAAGCCAGTGAGCAGAGAACAGATGGCTCCAAGTGACAATGGCTGTACTACACATATAGAGGGAGATTTACAAAAATGGAAAATCTGGTGCAGCTCTGCATAGAACCATTCAGCTTCCAGGGTTTATTATCAAAGCTTAACTGAACATGCTGAAGTCAGAAGCTGATTGGCTACCATGCAAATCTGCACCAGTTTCTGGGCAGGGAAGCACCGAAATTTCGGGTGCCGAATTGTTTCAGCCGAAATAAGCCCTATCGACATTTTGTGGATATAATAATGAACTGATACAGGTACCGAAAATGTCCTTTGGCCAGTGCTGTAGAGGAGAAGAGATTAAGAAAGTGACGTTTCATCTTGGTTCCGCCCTTCTCCGTTCTGACCGGGGAGAGATGTGGGTTGCGCTGACCCCTCCTCCTAAAGGAGGGAGGTGTGGCTGCACAGTGGTGCCTTGGCGCATGGGCAGTGTTAGTGGCTGCGCTGCTTAATGGACAGAACTGGGCTGCTTTTAAGTTTGCTACACGGTGAGGTGGTTTCAGGGGCCGCAAGCTATACATAAAATGGGTGTCAGGGGGTTGTGACACACATCCCATGCACAACCTGTGCACCTGACACCCATCCCATGCACAGCCTGTGCACCTGACACCCATCCCATGCACAGCCTGCCCACCTGACACCCTGACAGTGTGAGGTGCGCAGGCTGTGCATGAGATGGGTGTCGGGTGCACAGGTTGTGCATGGGATGGGTGTCAGGTATGCAGGCTGTGAATGGGATGGGTGCAGGGGCGGACTGACCATTTGGAAACTCGGGCACTGCCCGAGGGCCCGGGGTCAGTAGGGGGCCCCATGAGATTCCCCTGGTACCTTTTTCATAGGCTTTTTTGAGTTTGGGCAAGGACACGGGCCCCATGATCCCCTATTGCCCAGGGGTCCCATGAGTTGTCAGTCCGCCCCTGGATGGGTGTCAGGTGCGAAGTCTGTATATGGGATGGGTGTCAGGTACGCAGGCTGTGCATGAGATGGGTGTGGGGTGCACAGGTTGTGCATGGGATGGGTGTCAGGTGCAAACTCTGTGTATGGGATAGGTGTGAGGTGCACAGGTTGTGCATGGGATGGGTGTCAGGTGCGAACTCTGTGTATGGGATAGGTGTCAGGTGCGCAGGCTGTGCATGAGATGGGTGTCGGGTGCACAGGTTGTGCATGGGATGGGTGTCAGGTATGCAGGCTGTGAATGGGATGGGTGTCAAGTGCAAAGTCTGTGTATGGGATGGGTGTCAGGTGCGCAGGCTGTGCATGAGATGGGTTTCGAGTGCACAGGTTGTGCATGGGATGGGTGACAGGTGCGAAGTCTGTGTATGGGATGGGTTTCAGGTGTGCAGGCTATACATGGGATTGGTGTCACCTGTGCACCTGACACCCATGCCATGCAGAGCCTGCACACCTGACACCTTTTAACTTCTTCCCACCCGGCCTATTGCATACTTGGTTCCGACACCAGAATCTTCATTTTGGTGCACCCCTAATTCTGGGTGCTCCAGGTTTAAGAAATCTCCCCCATACTGTGTATGTTAAGACAATCATATGACAAAGTGAACAATACCATACACTGTATGTGATATCAAATGGTCCCTGAAGTTCACCCTTAGCGCCTTCCCTCTTGTGATATATTTTTAGATATCTACCATACTTAGCTAAGGGTTGGATGAGCAGCTCTGCTTACAATAAGAGTTACCACTAGTGACTGAATATGTCAATACCATTCTGGACAGAGTATCTCCGCTAACCCACTTGGCGTAATGTATTTAGAAAACCCAATATATTTCACTAAGTCAGTCACTCAATGCCCTGGTGGTGACAGGTCTCCTTTAAAAAGTGATCTGTTCTATTCATCTTTTGTAATGCAGAGTATCTCAGGAGAAAACAATGTACAATTAAAAGAAGAAAGAACAGCATATGTTGCTCAAAAGTGACAGCCTGTCAGAATTATAACTCACATTGTCATTTTTCAAAGTTAAAAAGTTTGAGTTTGAATTAGGGAAAAACTTGGTGGAAGGATTTTATTTTTGAATTGTAATTTTATCTTGCATAAATTATGTACAATGCAGACATATGTTATTATAGACTACGATATATGCAAAAGCAAGGTTTTTAAAAAAATAATACATTGATAAGAATAAGTACACATGGCCAGGCTCTGGATATTCAAATATTTGCATATTTTGTAGGAAGCCTTAATTAGCCTTATAACAAGCTGTCACTGACCTCTGTAGAAGACACTTTGGAAGAATTCAACCTACAATTTGCAGCAGAAACACCACAGTTGTTTAAGGGCCATTCACATTAGATGCATTGTGGCTACACTGACAGCCACTTCCAGTGCAGCCTCAAAGCATAGACAAGGCAAAATGCCTGGTTTCCATTTGTGTTGGTTCACACCACAGTGTTACTATGGTGTGCACTGAAAGTACAGCTGATTGTGACACAAACCACGTAGAACTCTATTGAAATGTCACTCAATTCAATAAAGGTTCTGTGAAAAAAAAAGAGATTGGTGCATCAACAATGTCTCCCAGTACACACCAGTGACCATGCTATTATCACGGCTTGCTGGTGTAAATGGGACCCAAATGATTCTCTCCACAGCCCAGCTCCCCCTGCTACCCGATCCCATTTGTGGCTCAGCAGCACACCTCACCCTGCTCCCCCCTCCCAGCATTGACTTAGGCAGCCCATAGATTATTTTCTTTTCTTTTCTGGAAGGAAACCAGATTGCTTGATTTCCCCCATTGCCATAGGCAGTGGTGATGAAGGAATGTCTTCCACAGTGGTATTGCATTCTGCTGGGGGGAATGGGGGTGGGGGAGTGCAGGGAGTCCTCCTAGCTGTCAAAACCCAAGTACCCAAGTCGATCGATGGACTGACTGACTTGGGTATTATAAGCCTGCCCGTACAAGGATTAAATCTTGGCCAGTCCCTACTGAACCAGACAAATTTCAATACATGTATGGCCGACTTTTTTAGGTCAACTTACCCTCCTCCCCCTTGTCAGTAGTGATTCAGAATTTTGCTATAAGTATATGTATATAAAGTATATGTAATCCCTACCAACAAACCTCTCTTATTTGCTCCCATTTGGTCTGTTAAATATACCATTGAAAGTAATTTGTTATATTTGTTCCATAACTGCATAATAATCCTGTTGATCCTGACAGACATCTGGTAACTTTCTGTGCTCTCTGTCTGTGCTGCACACTTATCAGATAGCACTGCTCACAGTTATCTATGCGGACTACAAATAACTACCCGTATATTATAGAAAAGAAGGGTGGTGTTTGGTAGTCTTCTCCTATGGTGACAAGACTGCCCCCTCATGGCTACTGCATGGATGTGAATAAGCGTTGTCACCCTAGGACAACATGTGTTCTACTGGCGGAATTACCAGGTTAAAAAAAGGAAACCTGAAAACAGAATATAATGCAGCCATCACATCTAAGGACTGGAAAGAGGCAAAATATTTTTTTTCTTGGGTTTAGATATGTGGCTAATCTACAATCTCTATAGTTAGCAAAATATATAAAAAAAATGGAAGTGCAGCCTACTACAAATTCGAAAGCTTTATCAAAAATGACTTAGAGCAATAAAAACACAGATTGATGTTTACATTAAGTGTTAACAGACCACTAATGTTTTGTAAGTGTCATTATCTGGGTTTTTCCCCCATTTGTGGTTAGTAGGTTTTGTCATGTAGTAATCAGACCTGCTAGTGTTAACATATCAATCTTCCAGTTAGCCCTTAGTGAACACACACTTAATGCATCTGCTACGTTAGCGGTTTGTTAATGGTTAATACATTTGCAGTAAACATTTAAATGTTTACTGCATGTGTGCCCATAATTGGCCAATTTTTTGCAAGTGACTCATTATTTTTGTGCATTGCTTGCAGTAATTGGGTATTATAGGCGCACCCTTGCAAGTGATAAACACAAAACATTAGCATAGGACAGCCTGTCATTGCTCACAATGAATTTTCAGCCTAGAAAAGAGAAAACCCTTGCTTTGCAGGTTTGCTGGAGCTTATTATCGCCTAAGCTGGGTTAAAAAGCCTCACTGACTATCAAAATGCCACAATCTAGATGGCCACAGGCAGAAATCTCATCTCCCATTGTTATTAATGTAAGACCTACATAAAAATTAAAGACTAAACCCAATGCGTTAAAAGCCTTTTATGTTGCAGTGAGAGGACAGAACATTTTCAGCTGATTTTAAAGTTTTGACAAGCCAGTTGACAACATGGTTGTGTTGCAAAGAAGAGTAATTAGTTGAAGACTTAAAGCAAAGGACATAAATTAGGTGAAACAAAGGATTCAGAGTTCCGAAAGAAGGAAACAGCGAGAAGATTCAATGGTCCCTTTGCTGTCAATGAATCACAATGGCATACAGTAACTGCTTGCCCAAGGTCGCTAAGCTTGCTGAGCCCTGCCATTCAACTTAACATTGTGGCTTGCCTATTGCATAAAACCTCTTTTAATCAATAGTTCTTTATTCAACGGTTGGGGGCCCAGTATTTACAGACCTTGCATTTTCATGCAACTTTCTAGACCCTTACCTTAAACCCAACACTTATACTTAACCCCCTAAAACCATGAACCTAATACTAAGCTAAACTAAGCTGCAAGATAACCCTTCACACCAAACCTACCCCACTAGCAGAATATGTACCTTATCTTGCATCAAGAGCAGACCAACCATAAGCTACCAGCCAAAAATGAGTGACCTGCTCCTTTCAAACATGGTAGTGCTTGTAATTCTACATTCAGGTACAATGCACCTCTATGCTGTACCTTTCATGACAAAGGCTCTATTCACCACCTGTGGTGAGGTAAGAAGAAAAGTAGACTCTGAGTTAAAGTATTATAAGTGTTAGCTATACTTGGTAGATGTGGATGGAAGGGTCTAAGAAGAGTTCTGTAGCAGTTCCTATTCCCACGTTGTACATAGGCTGATATGGAATAAGGTCCACCAATTCTTTTTATGAATAACTCCCATGGTTAACCATTTGGGTACCAGCTTGTAATATCTCTTCATTACTAGGCCATTTTTAAGTTTCCAATGTTAGTTTAACTGGCTATTATTTGATCAAGCAACACTGTAGCCAAATTAATTTTATCTCATTTTCATTAAAAAACTGATTTATTTTGATGGCATTTAATAACCACTGGATTGATTACTTTTTACCATATAACAGAAAAAAATGGCAAAACGTAAAAAAAAAAAGTTTTACTCTCTGTTAAAAAGCATATCAATTAAAAATAAGTGGACTGCATGAAAACCCCTGAAATGACCCAATTTTGGATACCCCATAGTAATCTAATTTTTTTTATCACAATTTGGTGATTAAAACATGGCATTTAGGTGATTAAAACATGGTACACTAAATACAGGGTATCAATAAATGTACATGTCATACACAAAGGGAAGAGGCGAAGGGGTTAATGTACAGGTCACATACAGTGGGATGATATAGATGAGGAGGTTGATGTTCAGGATAATGGAGATGAAGAGGTTAATATACTGTACACTCATTGCAGAAATAGGATGGAGCTGAGATTTACTGGAGAAGGGGGTTGTGAAAGGGTTAAAAACAATCCCATCAAATTAATATTTTGAAAACCTGCTGCTGAAATGATCTTCTAGTAATGAATGAATGAATCATTTGTTCATTAGTTTCTCTTTCTGTCATATCCTCCACTGTAAGAGTAAGGGGAGGGCTCTCTAATATAAACACTAGTATGTCTACATTTGCGATCACTGAGTTCAGTGAGCACAAGATACAGAGCTGCTCGGATCACAAGGTACAGAGCCACTTGGATCATCTCTGTACACCATGTCTGTGATCTGAAGTGCCATTAACAAGTGCACTTGCCACCTAAACTGCCTTAAAGCTGAACCTTAGGTAGGTTTTAGCCACCTTCCGCCCGCCCTATAGTACAATGATGGGCGCAAGGTGGTTCTCTCGTTCTGATAGGACGTCATATGACGTCTTACCATTCTCACTGTGCATGTGCAGCTCAGGGAGTGCGCAGCGTGGCTATCGCTGGTGTGCTGTGTCCCTTGGACACAGCGGATCACGGAAAGAGCCGAAGATGTTGGCTCGGTCATGTGATCAGCTGTGTCCAATCACAGCTGATCACATGTAAACACGGAAATGCCGGTTATTGGCATTTCTCTCCTCTTGAGCTGTCACGCTGACAGCTCGAGAGGAGAGCCGGTAATCAGCTTTCCGCAGAGGGGACTTGTACAATGATCAGTGTGCCCTGATGATCAGTGTGGCCCCAGAAGTGCCACCTGTCAGTGCCCATCAGTGCCACGTGCCAGTGCCCATCAGTGCCACATGCCAGTGCCCATCAGTGCCACATCAATGCCACATATCAGTGCATTCCAGTGCACATCAATGCCACATATCAGTGCCCATCTGAGCTTCCTTTCAATGTCACCCATCAGTGCCAGTCAGTGCCACCTATCAATGCCAATCAGTGCCACCTATCAGTGCTGCCAATCAGTGCCACCTATCAGTGCCAGTCAGTGTCGCCTATCAGTGCGCATCAGTGCCGCCTATCAGTGCCAGGCAGTGCCGCCTAACAGTGCCAGTCAGTGTCGCCTATCAGTGCCAGTCAGTGCTGCCTATCAGTGCCAGTCGGTGCTGCCTATCAGTACCATATATCAGTGTCATGTATCAGTGTCGTGTATCAGTGCTGCCTTTCAGTGCCCATCAGTGATGCTTGTCAATGCCCATCAGTGCAACCTACCATTGCCTCCTCATCAGTGCCCATCAGTGCCACCTATCAGTGTCCATCAGTGCAGCCTATCAGTTCCCATCACTGCAGCCTCATTAGTGCACATCAGTGAAGGAGAAAAATCACTTATTTACAAAATTGTATAACAAAAACTAAGAAAAAAATGTTTTATTTCAAAATTTTCAGTGGTTTTTGGTTTGTTTAAGAAAAAATAAAAATCCCAGAGGTGATTAAATACCACCAAAAGAAAGCTCTATCAGTCTCAAAAAATTGATAAAAATTTCATATGGGTACAGTGTTGCATGACCGTGCAATTGTCATTCAAAGTGTGACAGCGCTGGAAATTGCCTGGGCAGGAAGGGGGTATAAGTGCCCTGTAGCGTAGTGGTTAAAAGACACAAATAAATGCAGATCTGTAATCATTAATACATCATTAAATGTATTTTTGAATGCAAGCAGTGAAAGTACCCTATGAATGTCAGCCAAAATCAGCGTTTCTTCCTTTCCTCCCTCCATTCCTTCCACTCCCTCCTTCCTTCCTTCCTTCCTATTTCCCTTCTTTCCATCCCTCTCTTCCTTCCACCCCTCCCTCCCTGCCTTCGTTCCTTACACCCCCTCCCTCCCTTTCACCCCTCCCTCCCTTTCTCCCTTCCTTCCTTCCACCCCTCTATTTCTTCCATTTCCTTTTTTCCTTCCTTTCCTTCCTTCATTCTGCATAAAACACTTAAAACTGCCATTTCATGCCATAATTTATGAAGGAATGTTTACAGGCGGAATTAGGGGCTGGGCAGGTTAGGTGTTGGGAGGGCAACTGGTCAGGACTTGATATTTTGAGGCCTGGATTAGCTCATCACTGCTGCTTTACATTCACTGTCCAGTCACAGACAAGGCAGGTTCAGGATGACCTGGAGTCAGAGGAAGTGTTTTGAATGATGCTGGCTATTAGACCGAGGACGACTGGTGGCAGAAAAAAACTACTGCTTGGGAAATCTCTGGATTGGGGGTGAATATTGAAGCAAAAGCCTTTTTTTTATCTTGTTATGCTTAGCTAATGTTTCGCTTTAATATGCATATTTTTATGTAATAAATGAAAAGCTATGGTCATTTACGGTGTCAGAATACTAATAAAAAGATAACAATAAACAATCACAATACAATATTTTCCATCTTAAGCCCACATGGGAAAAAGCTGCTGCAGGCACATGTCTTCTTTTGCTTATATGGTGACTACATCTCTGCAAAATATTTTTGCCTGAATTAGTTAACTTATATTTGCATCCTACATTGAGAGCCCCATAGCTAGACAGAGTGTATATGTCTGTTTTTGTCTGCCCATTTCATCCTCACTGCAGCTGGTTCATACATGCATTTGCAGTAAAACAAACTTAATTTGAGCTAGGCATGACTTGTATCTGCAGGCTGTTTTCTTCCGATGGCCTCTGAGAGTCTTACTGTGAAATGTTTCCTCCCTTCCAGCCCATCCCTTAGCTTAGTTGAGCATAATGACATCCAATCTGTTCCGGAAAAGAAAAATGCAGAAGATTTCATTTTGATTTTTCGACAAGCCGGCTTGGCAGGAATCTCATCTCAAGAAGGAAGGGGAATAAGTACTCTTAAAGAAGAACAGAGAAAGGGAAAAAAAATGAAAAGAATAAAGATGTAGTACTACATCTCCCAACTGACCCAGCAGCCAATGGAAGAGAGGCCATTCTCTTTTAGTTGAGATCTTGAAGGTTCGTAGTTGCCTGTCACTGGGTAATATCAATGGGTATATATACTGCATAAAGAGCACCAGAAAATAGTTGCTTTGCGAGTGCTCGCTGCTTCTGTTGATGTGCATAACAAAGAAATATGTTTTTCTCCAGCCGCAGCTATACAAATGATGCATACATTTGTCTGCCATTCTTGACAGTTCTGGGAAAGGCAACATTTTAAAGGAATAGAAGATGACTTCAATGGAGAGAAGGCAGAAATTGCTGAGTGCATTCAACACTGTATGTAATATAGTTTAATGCCAGAGACTCTCTAGCTGTTATTTATATATTATTATTTCTTGGTCTAATGGTGAAAATTCCAAAACTGACTATAGGCCTCCTCGATAGTGGAAGCTTCTTGAATCTTCTCCAGGAACTGTAAAGAAAACCAGTGCTGAAGAAAACCTGATCTGACCTGACTTCACTGACCACAAAATGCTAGATACCTGGGTGTCATACTGGCCATCAATAATTTCTAAAATAATGCAGAGGAACAATTTTAAAGGTTGGGAGTTTTGATGGTAGTCTTCCTTCACTTGGTGCATGGTTGATCCAGGTCAAGAACTAGGAATACATTAAAGCCAGATGGCCAACATAACAGCCAGGAAAACTAGAGTGTTTAGAGTTAATGATCAGTAAAGGCAGATTCAGTACATGTTACCATTAAAGGATGATTAAAATCCAGGGTGGAACACCATCCCTTTTGAATATCTTAAAATAATCTCTTACCTTTCAGCAAGAAAAAATCCATCTTCCTATTGTATGCACGTAGGCATCTGGGAAAAGTGTTTAAATTGGCTTGTGTTCTGTATCTTAATTATAGGGCCAGGTGATGGAATGAAGTTGGTTTTAGACTAGCTTATATGGAATAATGGCTATGGGTACCACCCCAAATTTAAGCTAAATGTGAAATCCGACCCCAACAATACGGGTTAGACGGTGGTAAGTGGGGCTTTTTCTGCTGTAAGGTTGGAGATTATACTGTGACATTACAAGGATTAGTTTTTAATAGTGCATCCTTGGTTTAAAGCTGCTTTCCAGGTACTGATATGTTTGAATATATAGATTGGTTCATTGTGGACCAATATAAGTATATATATTCCATACCTGGCTGATACCTGTGGAAGTGGAGAATCACTGTAGCAGCCACTGGCTACTACAATGATCCTAGCCGTCTTCCGGATTATGATTGGCTGCCCTGCTGCATCGCAAACACAGTGGTGCTCTTACTCAGCATAGCCCCATTTAGGGAATGCCATGCATTTTTCTCCATGAATGCAAAGCATTCTGGACAAGGTGGCAAGTTGGAGTAGTGACATGATGCTCTCCACTGCAGCCAATCAGAGAACACCTTGTGTTCATTGAAAAGAATAAAAGTAGTTTTCTGAATGGTGTTTGTGCCAACCCTACCTGTAGTACTCCTCTTCCAAATGGTGCTAATGTGCATTGCTGTTCCTTTAGACATGCTGAGTTGTGTTTTTAAGGGCCCCTTTCAATTGACTGGTATGCAGGGGCGGACTGACAACTCATGGGGGCCCCTGGGCAATCGGGGATCATGGGTCCCCATGTCCTCGCCTACACTCAAACCACACCCAAAAAAGCTTATGAAACTCTGGCAGCGCCCGAGTTCCCGAATGGTCAGTCCGCCCCTGCTGGTATGTAGAAATGCATTAAAGTGATTGCAAACCTCTGCAATGAAAATTGAACAAAGCATATCCTTCTATAATGTGTACTTGCCTCAATAAAAAGCACCTAGTATGATTTCTGGATGTTGTCTCCTTTCTCTGACAGTTAATGCCAACATCAGGGAACACTGGGAGCTTAAGAAAAGTAAATTTTAGAACCTCTGTAATTGCTCTTGTTAATGTGTTGTGTCTAATAAAAAAAAATCTTGGTTTTGACAGCGCCAAATTCAGGTAGTTCTTATTTTCTCCACTTCTATATTGTGGTGCAACACCTATGATGAATTCAAAATAAATAATGACAGTTTGTATCTTACAAAAGTGGAGCAAATTAAGACCAACTTTCTTTTGGTGTACAGAGACTCATGTGCATTCTAAAAGTGGCGCAGTATACACCAAATTCAAGGACAAGTTTTAGATAGGAACATAAATCTGGCGTATGCTGTGCCACTCCTAAAACATATAAGAGACACTTTTGCAAAATCTGTCTGTACTAGCCTTTATGAATTCCAGGGATTATATTGCCTGCACTGAAAGATGCAAAATACGACGGAGCTTGCTTTGAATAGCTAGGAATGGATATAATGTTATCAGCATATATTATCTGCTTTAAAATCATTTTTTTATTGTATGTATTGTGAGAGATCGGCAGCAATTGGCGAGCAGATGCAGCAGGTTACGTTTACAGGAATCAAGCATAAATAGAGTGTACAGTGTTTTTCAATTTACTTTTCTATTTTTATCAATAAACATATAAAAGCAATCATTTTGATTTAAAGTGGTATTAAACCCCAAACCAAAAATGTATTCATTGCTGCATTTATTTTTTTCTTTGACTTTTTTCCCTATGTTTTCACCTGGTGATCTGGCCAGTAACAAACCTCGTGTAGCAATGAGACATCACTTTGGAGGAATTAGCCAGGACACAGCAGACAGCAGCACTGACAATCTGGAGGGGATGGAAGTGTTAAATGTATTAGCATATTTGAATACAATAACAGATTGAAGCCAAACTCCAGATCACACTTTATAGTCAGTTACAGCAAACAGTTTTATTTTTCCTTTTGAGATAAAGGTTTTACATGAATATATAAAAGCTGATCATTTTAATCACCCCTGCCAGTATTGAATGGTCTCATCCATGTAAACAGATACATTCTGCTGTAGAACTCTCCCAGGACTCTCCCTTCTCATTGGCTGTCAATCACAGCCAGTGAACCAATGAGGAGAGAGAGGAGGCAGGGCCAAGCTGTGACCCTGTGTGTGAATGGACATGCAGAGCAGTGGTTCGGGAGTGAGCCTGCTTGGGTGCCCCATAGCAAACTGCTTGCACTGGGGGCACTCAGCAGGAGGGAGTGGCCAAGAGTGCTGGTGGAGGACCCAAGAAGAGACAGATCGAGGCTGCTCTGTGCAATACCATTACACAGAACAGGTAAGTTTGTTATACTAAAAAAAATGCTTTTAATATAATTTTACCTACAGTAGAAGAAAGTCAGGTCACAAGCCTGGCTGTTCTCAGTGGCAGAGTTGTGTACATCTCAGGAATTAATAAACAAAATAAAAATAATTTGAATGAAAAACAGCTCCAATATGGGCAGGGCCGAGTCGTGACACTGTGTTTGAATGGACACGTAGAGCAGTGGTTCGGGAGTGAGCCTGCTTTGGTGCCCCACAGCAAACTGCTTGCTCTGGGGGCACTCAGAATGAGGGAGTGGCCAGGAGTACTGGCGGACGACCCAAGAAGAGGCAGATCGGGGCTGCTCTGTGCAATGCCATTACACAGAACAGGTAAGTTTGTTATACTAAAAAAAATGCTTTTAATATAATTTTACCTACAGTAGAAGACAGTCAGGTCACAAGCCTGGCTGTTCTCAGTGGCAGAGTTGTGTACATCTCAGGAATTAATAAACAAAATAAAAATAATTTGCATGAAAAACAGCTCCAATATGTGCATTCCAACTGTGTTTTTAGCTGTTTGCCTGAAGTTCAACTTTAATGCTGAACTCCATGGAGCTATAAAGGACACACAATAACCCAGCCCTGTATTCATAATTCCATAACTGAATGTTTTGTTTTTTATGTGTAAGCTATGCAGGTACCTGAATTTGACCTGGTATCAGTCTACTGCAGCCTTATACAGCAGAACTCAGACTGGGAGAAGAGGAAGCAATATAAGCAGCCAATCATTTGTGCTGCAGTACTTACGTATATGCTAAGAGGGAATATGTCAATAGAAGAAGAGAGCAGAGTGATAGAGAGATGAGTTCATCGTTGTGCTGCTTCTCCTTTCACTGTCCAGTCACAGGCTGGGAGAGGAACAAGACCTGTAAGCGTTAGTGAACTGTAGCAATTTATAATGAGGTCTCCTGCCCCGCTAGACAGGCCTGTGTCATGTAGCAAAGCTGTGTAAATCTCAGAACTGGATGGACAGAGATTCAAATTGTTTGGCAGGTAAAACAGCCCGTTTATTAGTATTTCATCTACGTGTTAACATTAAGCTTTATTGGCCTTTTAGACTCTTACTACCTTTTTATGTTTGCTCCAGGTATCAAATATAGCAAGGCAGCATGATTACAACATAATTACTCCTAGTTTTGTATCAGCTAGTGTAGCATTCAGCAAATGCACAGCCTGCCTCTAGAACTCTGCCTGAGTGACATTACCTAGCTGTAGGTTAACGAAGATAAGATATGCGACACTGGGTCCATTTTCTATGTCACTTGTAACACGAGATGGAAAAATTGAAATCAGATATTTTTCAGCTGTGTGCACATATTTTCCACTCAAATTGGATGAGGTTGTGTCTGCGAAACTTTCACATCTCTGTAGGAAAGTGTGGAGACTTACAGTAGATTAAATTTGCTAAGTAACTGAAACTGCTTTAGGGAATGAAATCTGGAATGCTGAAGTTAGATGGACTGAAGCACTGCAGATGAGTAGGATCTACTTTTCAGAAATCATTAGGCCCATTTACACTTCTTAGTTCTTGTCCATTGTGTTAGCACATGCATGTTAACATGAATTGTATTCAGGCAGCCCATTCACTTTGAATAAGCTGTTAATGCACAGGGACAGGCTAAAACACATTTTATCCTTATGTAGAGCACCAGAACGCATGGTGATGCATTATTGTGAAACGCGGTGCACAGTAACACTGCTTTGCCTTAGTGCCCTGGGACAACTTTTAAAATGAATGGTGCTGCAACAAGCTAACACACATAATGTGCATGGCAGTTCAAAAACTGAACAATACTGTCTGCTACACTTTTGCAATGCACCTGATCACAAAAAGCATTTTATAGCTCTAAAACCAACAGCCTAAAAATTATAAGGCTTTGCTTAGTCTTGCAGATGGGGGGGATAGCAAAAAATGCATAGCTGAGACCCTTTTTTTGCTGCCCTTCCCTCCCAAGCCACAATAGACAGCGCATAGGGACAGGGGCGGACTCACAACTCATGGGGCCCCCGGGCAATAGGGGATCATGAGGCCCCTGTGTCCTTGCCCAAACTCAAAAAAGCCTATGAAAAAGGTACCAGGGGCATCTCATGGGGCCCCCTACTGACCCCGGGCCCTCGGGTAGTGCCCGAGTTTCCAAATGGTCAGTCCGCCCCTGCATAGGGATGTTTATATGCCATGATGCTTTGCTTTGCACCCACAGCAAAGTTCAACTGACATGTAGTGACCATAGGCAGCAAGCCCAGCCAACACTACACATTTAAAGTGATTGTAAAATCTTATTTTTTTTAATAACAAACATATTATACTTACCTGCTCTGTGCAGTGGGGTCCCTTTCCCTATGGGAGATAGGGTGCTTGTCCTCAGGGGAGACTCTGTCTCCAGGGGAGATGCAGTCCATGTCCCAAGGGAAGATGAGGTCCGTCTCCAGGGGAGATGCAGTCCATGTCCCAAGGGAAGATGAGGTCCATCTCCAGGGGGGATAGGATGCATGTCCTTGGGGGAGTTGACCAGGGGAGATGGGGTCCCTGTCCTCAATGGATATGCTGTTCCTTTTCTCAAGGGAGATTTGGTCCCTGTCCTTAGGGGAGATGGGGTCCCTGTCCTCAGGGGAGTTGGGATCCCTTTCCCCATGGGAGATGGGAGCCCTGTCCCCAGAGAAAATGGAATGGGGTATGAGATGATGTATGGAGGAGATGTGGGTGTCTCACTCACCAGGACCAAGCTGCAGGATCAGGTTGATGGAGAGTTACTACTAGGAATCATACAGTGCTGCAGCCTGGGAGGGGGGGCTGGGAGACAAGCCTGCAGTGCCCTCTGGGGAGCCGGCTCTCATAGGGCTCCTGCACCTGTGTGCTGGATGTTCGTTTGCTGGCCAGAAGTGTACACAGGAGGGCTCTGATGGGTGTGAGTCGGGGAGGACCGGGACTCTGGCTGGGGGAGGGGGTACACTGGGTCCGGAGGGGCTGGCCAAGGACACAGGTGGGGAATGTGAAAATGAATAGCAGCCAGTGTGGAATGGCAGGGAGCTCTGCTAGCCACCCCCATCCTCCAGCTACCTGGGCACTGGTACTGCTACCACCACCCACCTAGCTGCCTAATGCTGATGCTCATCCGGGCCCCCTTCAGCATGGGACCAGGTCGCAATTGCGACCCTCAAGACCCTTGTAGCTACACCCCTGGAGCTGAATACAGTAAATGCCCCTAGACAATACACGCCACGCACATGTGTTATAGTGGGAGTCTAGTGTGAATGAGCTCTCAAATCTCATAAAGCTAAATATCAGTCCCAGAAATGTGTTTTTGAAACAGTCATTCTCTAGTTAGCAGAGTGTACACTTGTTCCAGCACAGTGCCATTATTATGGTAAAGCTCAATAGTATCCTCTTCACTGCCCTAGTAGGGAATTAGTAGCAGGAATTAGCATTTAATTAACACCATTGTAAGTCAGAAAATGGCTGCTTTTATCAAAAGCATCTAAGATAGGTGTTTAGATTTGTGAAGGATTCCCTTCAAATAATAAATATAAAAGTAGGATTCTGTTATCACACAAATGAAATTATGTTTGGAATACTGTTTATAGCAGTCAAACACACTATAACCTTACTTCTTTATAATACTTTATATCTTAAGCAAATACAAAAAGTGATAAGGGTTTAGTGACCAGAAAGGACCAAAAAAGGTACAGGATAGGTAATCACCAAATGACCAGAGAGTAATAGTTATTGGCAGTTTACTAAACAGGTGCAGATTTACAAGTGATAATGCAAAGCAGGTTCACGAAGAAGGTGCAATTCATACACTGCAGAATAATGCAGAAGAGGTTCTGGATGGCAAAGAGCATGTATACACTGCAGAATAATGCGATAATGCAGAACAGGTTCTGGATGGCAAAGAGCATGTATACACTGCAGAATAATGCGATAATGCAGAACAGGATCTGGATGGCAAAGAGCATGTATACACTGCAGAATAATGCGATAATGCAGAACAGGTTCTGGATGGCAAAGATGATACATACACTTCAGAAGAATACAAATCAGATTTTGAGAGCTGAAAAAACAAAGACTCTTCTCAGGAATGTGTCTCTGTGGATCACTGATGGTCATGTAGCTGCCTAACATCTCTATAAGACTCTATAAAACAAAATTCAGTAAAACAGTACAGGACACAGCTTCTTGCAGTTATCTTCTTAACCAGATTTCCTTAAAATGAAGTCTAGGATGTTCTGGTAACTAGTTCTGGTTTTAGTAGGTCAACAGTTGGAGAGATCCAAAACCCAAGGGGCCATCCCGCTGGAACTGGAGTACTCTGGTATCAATTGAGGAGAGGCTCCCCACAGAAAATGGGTCTTCCAAAGAAGCTTAGGTTCTGACCCAGCTGCCTGCATTCCAGTTCTGACAGCGGAGGGCAGCTCACCTGGCAGTGGATCACTTGCCCAGCTACCTCTGCTTCATCCAGTGTGGTCTCCTTGAAAGGGAGGCAAGGTGAGGTATTTATGTTCCGTGTCCAGGAACCCCAGGAGTGGTAGAAAATGGAGTTAAAGGGGCTTGCGCCTGCATATGAGCAAGGTGAGCAAATAGTCACTCTACTACATCGCTAACTAAGAATATATATTTACATGCTGCGATGGACCACCTGGCACCCCTCCTGTGTACATCCATCAGAGAAATCCTTCCTCACTGTTGGGACACAGGACCAAAGTATTATAGCTGGGCATTGCACCCAAAGACTAGACGACACTAGCTTAGGTGCAACTGGAACTCTTTATTGAACAGAAATGCAGGTTTTTATACACTTCAGAAATAGGGGTCCCCATATGAACAATAAAACCAAATATTACACATTGGGATACACATCCCACATTGATTAGATAACGAGGTAAAGATGACACAAGACTAATCCCATCATGTAGGAACCTCCAGGAGTACTAGCCAACAGACAGAAACACATAACACTTTAATAAACAGATTACAGCAAGAGACCTCAGCATTAGGTTGTTTGATTTGATTATATTAACATCTGCACTGAGTCTCTGAGACTAGGAGTGGGGGTTGAAGCAGTCAATACTGGTTTGGGCACAGAGGACCCAAATCTGTATCAGGGTCCTCCAATTCTCAGAGTCTGTGTGTTTTGGGGAGACATGGACTTGAATCCAAAGTAAAACTACTCTAAAGATCCCTCCAGGCACACACCTTCCAAACAATAGAGCCCACTCAGATGCCAGGGCCCATGGTCAGTAGACAAGAGGCTAGCCTTCAGTCCCCTCAAAAAGCCTCTGTCCCGATTGGGTCAGTCACACATGCAGTCAGCTAAAAATACACCCTGTGTGAGCTCCAGCTTAGTCTGGTCAAAGCTTACACAGGGCTAATGACACTTCCGCTATGTGGCAAAAATTTGGGCCTGGCGACCCTATATCTGGCAGTACCTGATATTTACATGTTCTCCACTGGGAGAATTGATAAGGGAGTTCCATAGCTCACAAAGTCCCTCATTTGGAGGTACTGCCCCTCTATTGGAAGCAAATCCCTCTACCTTTTTTTCCTCCTCTTTTTTGGTCTGCTTTATAGATCTCTATTAAAATGTACTATAAAACTGTCATAAACCTTTCATGCAACCTCTAAATTATTTATTTTTTTATTTTGAAAAGTCGGTATAAAAGAAAAACACAGTGATGAAAAAAGTACCTTTCATTTCTGTGTATTCATTCTTCATAGCCATCATGAAGAGTACTTAACAGGAGTGCATCCTTTGCCTACCTATTTTGTGTTGTAAGGTGTCCCTCTTTGTCATCTCACAGTTGGGAGCTATGGGTTCAAAAAATAGCATATGTCCTTCAAGATCCACTCAACTATGTATTAGTGTGTGTGTGGCAGGTGCATTTTCTTGAGTCTTCTACTTTTATAGTGGAATATGTTTTACTGGGACTGCATTGATTATTTTATTGAAGTGAGGCAATTCACCGGAGTCTTTTCATAATATCTAGGTTATATTTTCTGCCTCTTCCTCTGCTGTCTGTAGTGCAGACTGAGTTTAATGCGTGGCAATCTAGACAGGAGGCTGGCTGACGGCCAAGATGGAGTAACTTTAGATTAAAAGCCACCGGGCTTAGGTTAAGGCTCCTGCTTGCACAATGTATGGCTATGCATTTAAACATTGATACTAGGCTGAGATGACCACCTGTCTATAAGTGCCGTATCTGTTATCTGAATGGGCCTACAGGGAATCCAGCAAGGCGCTTGGCAAGCACCCAATTCTGCAAATTTCCTTTCCTCCGCTGATCAGTTTGATTCATGAAAACGGATATCTGGGTCTCATCACTACCCGGTCTGATGAGGATTAATTAGGATCTGCAGTAAAGAATAGAAACAAAACCGCAGGTATGCTTGTCATTGATATGAATGCCAAAACTACAATGCTGGAATCCAAAATGTAGAACAATGCCACTATTTTTTTTCTCTTTGTTTAATATGTGATGTTCATAAACACACAGATTAATGTCATGGTAATTGAAAAGCAATCCACAATACGTTCTGAGCCTCTCATCCTATATTACGACCCGAGGCAGACATCTCTAGAATGAATCAGAGGCTTCTGTTTAAGACTCATTCACACAGCAGCTGGGGACATTACAGACAGAGGGAAATCAAGAGAGTGGAGCCTTAGTATCCTGCAGTTTATTTATTTCTTCAGGGTATTTATACAAGACAAATCTCTGAGCACAAGTGTTGATATCTGTTAAGCATGAGATGGATTAGGAAGAGGTTGGCTAAGACACAAGTATTAAAACGTCCATCTTTCTTCATGCTTGGTCATGGAAAAATTAAAGTACATTTAGCTCTTGCATCGGAATGTAAAAAATGGCGCTGGTGACCTGCGCTAACCTAATGCCAGTGCCACGTGAAGGATTCTACACAAATGTTCATTTATTTATACATATACAGTATATACTATATATTTCAAATAAATGCCCAACCCTAGTTTTTTTTATTATTTTTAGTTTGGGATAGAGTGGGGAAGAATTGCAGTTTGTGTCGGACTTGTATCTGTCTGTGACCCCTTTTGGAGATATTTTTCCTCAATTCATGTCCCTGTGACACTTGTACAAAAAATAAGGGAAATATTGGCTCCCCATCCTACCTCCAAAAATCATATTGCTGGAGAGTTGGACCCACTGATAGGTGATTAGTTAGTTAAGTGTAAAGTCCATACAGGTTGCTCTTTGTTGGCCAAAGTATCCCTAGGGGCCCCTGGAGTGATAAAAATAGTATATGAAAGAATGAGAGTGCCACAGACTACGTATCAAATCCAGCAAAAGTTTACTTATCTTGACAACAGGCCAGAGATTATAGCCAACATGCTTTGGGGATGTTCACGACTCTACTCCATCAGAGTTGGTGTACAGGCAGTTCTTTGGGTATACTGGACAGCAAGAAGTATACACTGAAGATTAGAGAGAACACAGGTTGCCAGTCTGACAACCAAAGAGGAGAACAATTACCTAACAGGAATTCAGTAATAAAAACCTGAAAGAGGCTCTAAAGGCTAGGAGCTCAAGAGTGATTTTTAGTAGCATGATTGCACAGCTGATTATTTGCTAGTAGTAGAAATTCATTGCTCCACATTTTGAACAAATTGCTCCCTATGGAGTGGGACACACATAGCAATTAATTGCTCATGATTACATCATATTCTAAATGTGTGCAGTTATTTTCAACTGTAAGTTACTTGTACTTGCTTACTTGTGCTGCCCTCCAGAGACAGTCATTTGTTTCAAATGAGTAGCCAATGATTGGAATTACTAGCGATTCATCTCTAGCAACTTTAGTAGCACAATCATGCTACTAAAAATCACCCATATGCTCCTAGCCTTGCTCTTTCCCACTTTTTTCCCACAAATAAAATGTTTTGGCTAGATTTGAGCTTTAAAGGCTAATCACAGTTTTTATCCGAATCTACTTTCAGATCCATTGCCCAGGAATTATAAAAAAAATAATAATAATGATGTTAAAAAAATAGCTCCCACTGCAATATGATAGTGCTAGTGCTCTTCCAGGTAGGCTGACATCCTGTGAAAGCAGGGTGTTATGGATACATCCCCTTGGAGAGTATCACCAGGGCACCCTGCACTTACAGTACATGGATGTAGAGAACTGCAATGATACAATTACGGTGACTGCATTTTACACCTAGCCTTTTGCCTTATAAAGTAATTCTGATAATTTTTATAAGACAATTATTATTAAAAGTCAGTTGCATAGGCTATCTTCCATTAAAGGGCAGCACACAATATGTATCATCAGTACTTAGACTTGAGTTCAGTTGGTAAATTGTAATATAGTGCATGTTTTAGTTGTCTGCAACCTCCCTCCCTCCTCCCTTTGATAAAGTGTGTGTTACATGAAACGCGTTAGGGAGGTGCCCCTAACCTTACCATTACACCATACGGCCTCTCCTTATGGCTGACGTTTTTATTGATTGATGTAAGTTTTTGGAATGTTTTTGTTTTTGGATGTCATTTCTATCTCAAGCATTAAAACTACTACACTATTGGAGCTTTTTTCTCTCAGGCTCGTTTATTTCCACTGGCGAGCCCCCCCTTCTCTTAAGGTGCTTCTTTTTATCTGATCTATGCATATCTGCATGATCCCCCCGATGGTTGATACCGGTATTGCTGGAGACTTCTAACCTGTCCTGATGGCTGTGATTCACATTGCTGGAGACTGGTAACCTGTCCTGGATGGATGACCCCTGGTGGCTGATCCTGCCTTGACGACTTCATCCGTGTCTAAGGTTCCATTCCCTGAGTACCAAGGAGTAGGTCTTATATACTCCAATGCAAAATCATTTGTGCTATCTGGTTAGTGCATTGTACACCTATTTTCACAGCTACAGCAATCACAGATTTTTGCTTTATCTACCATAAGGACTTGAGCACTATTGTCACCATTTGCACTTATGAGATGTTACCCTAGACTGGTCTTTTGTCACCTCATAGCGTGGCCAAACGCTATTTTCTGAATATCACTGCATTTGTGTCTACTATCCTACATGTGCATTTATAAGGACTAGAGTATGATTATCATTTTCTGCTTCTGTGAGACTATACCTCAAACTGAATAGTGTTTTGAGCATTTCTTTTGCCTATTTTACACATGTAGTTGTATTCACCCATTAATGTTATTCTAGCGCTGCATATTTCTACTTGTTTACCTATTATTAAAAGTCAGTTGCATAGGCTATCTTTCATTAAAGGGCAGCACACAATATGTATCATCAGTACTTAGACTTGAGTTCAGTTGTATAAATTGTAATATAGTGCATGTTTTATCTACTTGAACATACTCCATGAGCATAGTTTACTATGCAAGTAGGGATGAAGTATGAGTTGTCTGCAACCATGGGTTTGAGGTGATTCATGCAGGTTCAAGATTCGCGGTCTTGGTGAAATTGTGTTCAGGTTCACCCAGGATAAACCATAAAGCATGTGGCCTTTGAATTATAGCCAGTGGACTAAGAAGGGCCAAGAAGGGGGCTTTTGGTTAAACCAACCCTCTTACTATCATAGAGGGAACACAGAGCAAAAACTTTTAACTGCTGTCCCATAGCAAACTTTTTTTTTTTTTTGCTATAAGGCATCCCTTAAATATGGGCTTTTGTTTCAGGTAGGGGTATTTTGGGGCTACTGTATATTTTTTTATATTTTATGTTTAGAGGATTTTGATTTTGAAATGAGCTATGTGGTTTCCTCTAAAAATAAGTGGAATTTTGTTTCGGGGGGTATTTTGAGGGTTTTCATTCCTTTTGTTATTTTTTATACTTTTATTTTATGTTGAAAGGGCCTTTTTAAGTTTGGAGTGCTCAATGTAGAGCATATACTTGTCAGTAACCATTTGTTCTTGAGACTGCTTTTTGTTCACAGCAAGCCATTGCATTGTTTAAAAAAAAAAAGAAAGAAAAATGCAAGAACAGTGTGCAGCCAAACTTTCTCACATTATGTTACTCACATTGTCTGCACCACTTATTCCCACAGATTAAATAAAAATTAGGCCTATTATCCCTGCTGCACACCAGTTTTACACTGGTGTATCTTGTGCAGTATCTTATTTGTTGTAATAAAACCTCAGCTTGTGCTCTTTGTCTCTCTAGTAAATTTGGGCCTAGCCTTGCTCATTAAAATTGTTCGCTACTAGCCAATTTCACACTACTGTATAATCTGTGGACTCCTTATTTTTGGAATAAAACACCTGCCTGTACTCTTCTTCAGTGTACATTTTGGCCTTTTATCCCTACTTCCCTGTATCCTTTGCAGTATTGTAATTCATGTAATAAGGCCCCAGTCTGTCTTCTTAGTTTCTAGAAAATGTGGACCTAGTTCAGCTTTTAAAATTGATCTGCTGCTGGCCAATTTTACACTGCTGTGTCATCTGCGGTCTCTTAATTCATGTAGTAAAACACCTACTTGTACTCTTTTTCTCTAGTACATTTCAATCAATTCTTCCTCAGTAAATACTGTATGTCCTGCTGGCCAGTGTATTTATTTCAGGTATTTATATATCACTGTCCATTTACACAGTGCTTTACATATATATTTGTACATACACATCAGTCCTTGCAATCTTACAATCTAAGGTCCCTAACACACATTTATACATACTAGGGCCAATTTAGTCAGGATCCACATAACCAACCAGCTTGTGTTTGGAGCATGGGAGCAAACTGGAGTACCCGCTGTGTTCAGCACCAATCAACGGGCGGTCAGTCATTGGCCAGGAACTGGTGATTGGCAAGTGCTGTGATGAATTACAGCACAGCCAGCCCCTGCCCAAGCTTGTGGATCAGGTACTGGTTACGTGACTCAGTGCAGGAGATCCGCTCTGCTGCTGTATATGTAAGTTTTACAGCCGACAAGTGGTTAAGGACTTCTTCATGGTATTGGTGTGTTTATTTGCATTTAACTATAACCCAATATAACTCCCTCTGTCCTTCATAACCACCACACTCTTTTTAGAGGACAGGATGTGAGGGGGAGGCTTTAATTCCTCAACATTGCAACAAGTGGGGGGGGGGACAGTATTGGTGGAAAACCTATGCCAACTTTTACGCTTTTTGTTTTTTAAATGTCACTTTTAAAGGACTAAGTCATACGGTTGTATAATACCGCATGAAGCTTTACGGCACTCCCCAAGAATATTTTTTATGGATGTGCATATGTTGAATATTTCCCTTTTGACCACAAGAAAAAAACACTCTCCCTATTGAATGGTATTTTTAAAATGTTATTTGCATTTGTATATGTCCTTTATGGCAGCGCTCAGCTCCCGAGCTCTATTTTTCAACAATAGCTTGCCTATTGGAATTAAAAATTGTTACTGGGGTTTGCAGACTTCCAGCTGGGTTCACGGAACCACACTTGAACCAAACCCAACTATGTTTACTCATCCCTAATCACCATGTGTAAGTTAGCAAGCTACGATGAAACAGAAGTCTGCTGTTAAGTCCAGTAACAGCTCTGCATGTCAAAAGGGCAGTGTTCAATCATGTGACAAAAACATGAAATAAATTTATGATTTGAAAGGTGTGTAAAATTATTTTTTCATAAATAGTCTAACTGGGTGAGAGTTTTACATTAATGATGGTACCTTTTCACCCATGAAGTAGTAGATTAGAATGTATTCCTATTTATTATTTAAAAAGTAGAGAAGTAATTTCCAGTTTTTAATCACACAACAATTAAACTAACTGTACACTCAGCATGTCCAGGTGATGAAAAACTTTTTTGTATTTGGTAAGCTGAACAGTTCTGAAGCCTAACAAATGGGATGATAAGTGTTTTTTTTTTTTTAATGGACTGATTTGCTGCCAGTTTGTAGCCCCACGTTACTGACCTCAGTGCCAGCTGTTTGGTTCATATGCCTTCCAAAATTTAGCTGGCACATTACAGCTTGGCATCAATAAACTCATCATGTAAATCGTTATTTTCAGCCGAATTTGAACTGACACTGGGACGCGATGAAAACCCAAAGACCCTTTACAAGCAATGAGAGTGTTTGATGGGGTTTGAGGTGGTGACAGTAATCTTTAAATGAGTGACAATCTTTATGTGGTATGCCAAGATGCTCAGGGGCTAAGCTGCCCAGTGAATGGGAAATGGTCCCATGAAATGAAGATGATATATATAGCTGGCAGCCTTTGCTTCAAGGAGTAAAATGGGAAAATGGGCAGATTGGAGGTTCCACCAGTTTGTGGCTAAACTCTGGCTGCAATGGTCAAGGTAAACAGGATTGATCTGTACATGTCTGGCAAAGCCAGACTCTCTGTAACCCCTGGGGCCCTGCAGACTGCTATCCAAGCTGTCTAAATGCTTAATGCCCTTCAGCAACACACATGTACCACTAGTAACCTTGGGTAGCATGCCAGTGTGTTGTCATTATGAGTCCAGACACATCTCTTCCAAGATTTGCTTGAGAACTATTCTTAATAAAAGGTACAATATACACATACATTATATGCTTGGAAAAATCAGTTTGTAAATGGATAGAAAACTGGATAAAACACTTTATTCAGATAGTAGTGGTTAATGATTCATGAGCTAGGGTTGTTAGTGGTGTACCCCAAGGTTCAGTTCTGGGACCCTTATTAATATATTTATAAATTATATAGGGTCTGGGAATAAAAATACCATTTCAAACTTTGCAAATGACACCAAGCTGTGCAGTGGAATAACATCCTTACAGTATGTCTCTAATTTACAAACCGACTTCAAAGTACTGTTTAATTGGGCAACTTGAGGTTTAATGTTGATAAATGTAAGGTTATGCACTTGAGTCCTAAGAATATGCATGCATCATACACACTAAAGGGGGGGGGGGTACAACTGGGGGAATCAATAGTGGAGAAGGATCTGGGAGTTCTGGTAGATCATAAACTTCAAAATGGCAATCAATGCCAAGCTGCGATCTCAAAAGCAAGCAAAATTCTATATTGTATTAAGAGAGCTATAGACTCCAGAGAGAGATATCATATTACCCCAGTACAAATCATTAGTAAGACCTCATCTGGAATATGCAGTTCAGTTTTGGGCACCAATTCACAAAAAAGGATATTAGGAAACTGGAGAAAGTATAGAGAAGGGAAACCAAACTGATAAGAGGCATGGAGGAGCTCAGCTATGAGGACAAATTAGAGGAACTGAAGTTATTCTCTCTTGAGAAGAGGAAATTAAGGGGGATATGATCAACCTGTATAAATACATAGGAGGTCCATACAGTGAACTTGATGTAGAGTTATTCACTTTTAGGTCATCACAGAGGACAAGGGGGCACTCATTATGTCTGGGAAAGAAGAGAGTTAAGCTCCAAATCCAGAAAGGTTTTTTTTACAGTAAGTGCTATGAAAATGTGGAATAGACACCCTGGCCAGCTCAGTAGATTGTTAAAAAAAAAAGACCTGAATGTTTTCCTAAGTGCACATCATATAACTGTATACTAACATTTATGAGTAAAGTTGATACAGAGAATATACAATTGCCTCTTGGAGGACCAGGAAGAAATGTATTCTCCTGCTGGAGCAAATTCCAGACCAACTGTGGGTATAGGATTGTGTATATAGGATTGTATTTTTTTCTGCTTGTTATTGGTTGAACTAGATGAACAAATTAGAGTTTTAATCCCTGTGTGTTCCTATCCATGATGCAGGGCCAGATCATGATCACTAGAACATGGAGGTGGACAACATTTCCTACCCAATTTCCCTTGAAAGCCAGGACTGAAAGAAAGTGGGTGGAATGATGCAGTGGTCAGATGCACTGTTTAGTAGGAAATATTTTGTTTCATCTTTATTTGCTCTACTGATGTTTAAACTTCCATACGGTGTTTTCTCAATGTGAACCTTTGCTTTTACCCATGCAGAACAAAGCAACAGCTGCATTTAAACAAAGTGCAACCCCCTCACCGCAACAGTATTCACTTACCATGCTTTCACTTACCCAACAATAAAAAAAGGAAAGCCCTGTGCAGTTTACTGTCATTGCAGTTGTAGCTTCTACAAGGCTGCACACTTTCCACATGATAGCACTAACTGACCCAAAACTATCCTATAGAGTAAGCTTATGTGGAGTGCAAGAATGAGAGCACCGAGCTATATTTTTTACAATAAAAGTGACTGTCCCCTTCCTCTGGACCTGGTTTAGGCTAGGTTCATAATAACCCGCAAAATGCAGGGCTTTACTGTGCAGACTAATGCTCTGTCGGCTCCTGTGTCCTAGTGATGATCTGTATTTATCATGTGCAAAAAAACGCAGGTCACTGGATATAGTGGGGGATTTACTAAAACTGGAGCACTCAGAATCTGGTGCAGGTTTGCATTGTAGCCAATCAGCTTCTAAACTCAGCTTGTTTAATTAGGCTTTGACAATAAAACCTGGAAGCTAAATGGTTTGTATGCAGAGTTGCGATAGAGCTTGCACTCTCCAGTTTTAGTACATCTCCCCCATAGTGTGACTGAGCCCTTACTGTGCAGGAGGAATCTAGATATCACAGTCTGTGGTCAGGCTTGGAGACCAGTAGCTATAGGAATAGAGAGACTCCCACCAACCAGTCGAATAAGTGCAGCAGCAGGTCACCCTGGAGGATGACACGGGCTCACCTGAGATACAGAGTCTAAGCACTAACCAGTGTTTACCAGAGCTCCTGGTGTTATTACCAGGTTGCAGTCCTCAGGATCACTCCAGCAGGAGGTGAGCTAGCCAGGGTACAGTAGCAGATATAGCAGGTAGGGATCAAACAGAAGCATAGTCAGTATGTAAGCCAAAGGTTGGTAACACATGGTTGCAGGTTGGGATCGCAGAGAAGCGCAGTCACAGAACATGCCACAGATCAGTAGTGAGTAGTAGTGGAAACATGGATGACAGCAGAAATGACAAGATTGAGATATTGGCTGGAGAGAGCACAATATTCTGGTAAACAGGAATTTCAAAGGCATGGCTAAAATAGTAATTTCATCGGAGGAGCAAAAGATTCAAGGTTCAAGAGAAACAAAGTTCAAAACAAGATAATTCAAGGAATTGTCTAGGGAACCGTCCAGCATCCCAGGTGGCCCACCAAAAAGAAACAATGCTGGATACAGTAACAGTGACAGATTCAGACCAGGGTCTGGATACTAGACGAGTGGTAATCCTGTGGGTTTAATTCTTAGTAAGCTGTAGTTAGAGGTTCATTTATTTAGGTTGTTTCACAGCCGCATATTATTTAGTGGGACAAATTCACTCATTGTAAGATGACTTTCCTAGGGAGACTATCTGGGCTCCAATGGGTATTAGAATGTTGTCAGATGTTAGCAATCATTTGGAATCTTCTCAAAGCTTGGAGTCCAACTTTGGAACTTTGGAACATAAAAAGTCATATGTTCCTCCATTGCTAGAAGACTGGGTATTTCCTTTGGCTCCCTGCACTGAAATGAGCAACTGGGGAACAAATTAAAGCTTTATTTTTGCTGAGAGTATAGAGGAGAACTGAAAATACCTATATGCATTTCTATGAATAGGCAAAGCACGTGATTGCATTAAACATATAATAAAATAGTAAAAAGATACCAAATGCACATCACCTAGTATAATGTATGTTTCATTTATTTTTACTGGGGTTCTTCTTTAAAGCCTCATAGCCCGCGTTGTAAGATTTTTCAATGATTTCATAGCATCGCCTGTGCAGATCATGAAAATCCCAGCAAAAATCAACCATTATCACATCGAACTGCTGCCCACACCAGTGATAGGATTGGGATATATCATTTGGTTTAGGAAATACTTTGGAAAACTTTAGAGGTCACTCTAGTGATGTAATAGGATATATCTTAGTAAGCACAAGGATTAGGAGATCTGTAATACTCATTACAAGTTTTTACAATGTCATAGTCCACAAGACCTATGTAATGAGACCCGCTAACCTCCTGATACACTAAGTGTTGTAAAAACACAGCTGGACCTTCCGCAGTTTTTTTCATGACGACATTTGTAAGACTATATTGTTTCATTGTATCATGTGGACATTTGCATACTAGCCATCAAAGTTCAAATCTAACCTGCAATAGCCACAATTTACTGCAGTAACATAAACGAATGCAATGGTAACATGCATAAATCCCTAAGACTTTACTGGGCACTTACAAAATAAGACCATATTAAGGACTTCTGCAATAAGTACGCAAACTTAGAGGTTTATGGTTGTCAATTATATCAGCTTTACAGAATTATATGCAATACACAATATATAAAAAATATATATATGCAGCGCTAATGAACATAGAGAAATGAAATAAATAAATAAACCTGGACATAACACACAAGATGCCAGAAATTGAATAGGTAGGATATAAGTAACAATCAAAATAAAATAACAAACAGGTACAGTCAATATACTTGTTGTGCAAAATAATCGTGACTGCTGTGAAAAAGTCAATAAGCTTGTTAAGCAGAATATCCGTGACTCTTGTGATAGTGGAAATAGGTATAGATTGCATTAACCAGATAATAAAATTGCTTGCGCATGGAGTACATAAGACCTACTCCTGGTTCTCTGGATCTGGAGCACTTCAAATGGCAGTAGTCATCTGTGTAGCAGCCACCAAGTGTCATACATCAAGATTCAGAAGCCAGCCTCCAGAGATGCCGATGACAGCCACCAGGGGGATCACATGTAGTACCATACGTCAGATGGGCAGGAGTCAGGAAACACCTTCAAAAAGGGGGGGGGCTCCCATACAAAAAAGCACCCCAGACAAAGCCTCAAATAGTGTAGTATTCTTTATTAGTTGAAATAAACGTGTATAAGATGAATCACACTTACATAGAAAAAATCAAAGATGGCCACCAGCCGTCCATACAAGCCATGCGGTGTCTAGACACAGATAGGGGGCACCTCTCTAACGCGTTTCGTGTAAGGACACTTTATCAAAGGGGGCTCTTTGTGTACATGGAAGAGGATAGAACAAGAAAGCACTTCTAAGTGCAGTATATCTAGAAGGATCTTTAATACTGACAGTTAGAAACACTTACAAACTCGTGGTTAAAACAGGCTCAATACAATCGTCAGAGTGCAGAGGCTCAATCCACCATGCAAGAACTGTGTCGGCCAGCAGCTTCAGGGGGAGCTGAGGATCAGATGTCCAAGATGGCCACTTCAAGTTCCGGAATCACTGTAAGGGCACACTGTCTAGAAGACCGCAACCTTAAGTGACATGAGTTAGGAATGGTTGTGGAACGGTGATGCATTTCAGAGCATGCGCAGAGCTCCTTCTTCAAGACCAATGCCGACGAGTGATAGGAGCCGAATAAATAGGAGGAAGGGCTGGGGAGGGGGTGGCCTGAGGAGACGAAAGTGCATGCCTCCCGAAGTCCAAACAATGGAGGCCAAGGGAAAAATGGACTAATAAAAGATGGAGAGCAGGACAAAAAATAAAAGATGTAGAAAATTATGAATATAAAAGATTGAAAAATAAAAACAATGATTGAAAGAAAAACCGGGGGGGGGGGGTGGCATTGAACTGTGCAAGAGGGAAAAAAAAAAAGAATGTTACAAAAAATGTGCAACGTGTGTGGGGCGTGGGGGAAAAGCAAAGGGGAGGGTCCACAAGCAGGTTGTCACAGGGCAGCATTGAGGGTATCAAAGTGGGCTGGATAACAATCAGTAAAAAGAATACAAGTATAGAATAAGATATATGAAATTACATGGTATTCAATATAAAGACTAAGCTGGGAAAAAAGAAAAAGGGGGGAAAAACCTGCACCCCAGACAATACAATGTGTGACTAAATGTGTGAAAAAAATATATATTCTGAAACAAAAATGAAACAATTAGTGAACTGTTGCTACTTTTTCCTTGAACACCAGAAAATACAAAACATATAAAAAATGAGTGTGCTGTACACTAAACAATCCCAAACAATGATCAACCAATTAAATGCCGCTGCGCAAAAAAACTGTGCATAAATCAAGACAGCGTGCGCTCCAGTGTGCATTCCAGTGATCCCGGAACTTGTGGCGGCCATCTTGAACATCCAGGGGCGGACTGACCATTAGAGCACTCGGGCACTGCCCGAGGGCCTGGGGTCATTAGGGGCCCCATGAGATTCCCCTGGTACCTTTTTTATAGGCTTTTTTGGGTGTGGGCAAGGACACAGGGGCCCCATGATCCCATATTGCCTGGGGGCCCCATGAGTTGTCAATCCACCCCTGTGAACATCTGATCCTCAGCTCCCCCTACAGCTGCTGGCTGGCACAGTGGGTTCTCGCATAGTGGATTGAGCCTCTGCACTCTGACGATTTTATTGAGCCTGCTTTAACCACAAGTTTGTAAGTGTTTCTAACCATCATTATTAAAGATTCTTCTGGATATACTGCACTTAACAGTATTTGTTAATATACATATTAAACATATTTTTAAATGCAAGCAGTAAGTTCCTGAATTGGCCTTGGAGTCAGCATCTTGCAGTCCACTTTACAGTGAAGCTCAGACTGGGAAAGGGATAAGCAGCTCAAGGTGCCAATGGTTTGGAATGTTTGTAGGAGGAGGGAGCAGAGTAACAGAGAGATAAGCTGATCTATCTTCTGCTAGGGAGGAATACCAGTGAATGTTACTGAACTGCAGCAGAGAAAAATCAGGTTTCCTGCCCAGCCAGACAGGGTTGTACTGTGTGGCAGAGCTGTATAAATCTCAGAACTAGAAGGACAGGAATACAAATTATTTTGCAGGTAAAAAGAAAAAACTCATATATTTGTTTCATCTGTGTATTAGGCTCTTTGCCTGGAGTTCAGCTTTAAATTTCAGTGAAGACCAAGAGTAGGAGTGATTGACCAAACTTATTGGTAGTATTTTCTATTTGCAGCTGAAAGTTTATGATGCCATGTACCGGGGTGGAGTTTGGGCAACTTTAGTGATTTTGAGACAAAGTGCACTTATCCTGTATACTCCTTTGCACTGACCTAACATAACACACCCTCTCCCTCCACACATGCATACTTACCTGGATTTGACAGCCACAAACCTGCACTGTTTGTTTACATCATGCACATAGACTTCTATAGGGTGTGTCCCAAGGCCAAAATATGAAATAAACTGGCCCCATAGAAGTCTATGGGGCTGCAATGCGGAGACATGGGCAGGAGAGTGAGACTTGCAGCACTGGCAGAGGCTTCAGCTGTTGGGGACTGGTAGTTATACATTCGTGGAAGGGGGGTTACTTTATGTAAGTGCAAAGGGACAAAAGAGATAAGCAAACTTTGGGGTTGACTTACTAAAGTCCAATAGACTGTGCACTTTGCAAGTGCAGTTGCTCCAGAGCTTAGTAAATGAGGTAAAATATCACTTTACAAAGAATACCCAATCAACTGCAAGGAAAATATAAACTGATTGCACATGATTGGATGATGGAGGTTTGCAGAGTTTCCCATCATTTAACAAGCTCTGGATCAACTGCACTTTTGCCTTTAGTAAATCAACTTTGTCTTAAAGAGCACTTATTTAAAGCTGCATTTCAGGTGAAAGGCTACATACACAGCTTTAATGCATATCTGTCTTTTATTCGCCTAACATTTTTGTAATTTTGCTCTGCCATTCTTGTAATCCAGTCTTTCCTGCCAAACACCAAAACCTGTGATTGGGAAGGAACACCACATCAAGCATTAGGAGTGCAAATGATTTATTGTGTTTCCAAAAAGGTGAATTCAACATTAAATATAAGCCAACACATTTCGGTGTTTTCAAGGGTTCCCCTTTATCAGGGCTCAGTGTGCTGTTGGACTTAACCGTAATAAAGGTAGCAACTGCAAGACAAAAAAAAATGAATACACAATAAAAAAATGAAGCTTAATAAAGGGCATTGGGCCAGATTTAAACAATGTTAAATAAAATGGGGATTTAAAAATATTTACATAGTACTTTACAGATGATTGGTAAAAAAACAAAGTGGACAAATCTATCACACAGAAACACAGTGCAACCCTCATCCCACTTCCACACAGGGCTAAAATAAAAATGTGTTTGAAGTAACAGAAAAGTACAATTATACAGGTATTGTGCGTACAAATATCCAGAGGAAATAAGTGTAGCCCGATGCTGGAATACGATAATATGGGGAATAACGTACTGCTCTTTATTTACCTTCCCTTTTTGTGTTATTAATATTGCATGATACTGTCCTATGGCCACCAGGGCAAGATCCCAGTCCAGTGGACTCATAAACCTCAATGCAGAATGGTTGGAGCCTTAAGAGTTGTAGTTTGAGGCCGTGACCATGCATGGACACAACCAGCTCTCTGAACTGCAGATCGCATGAAACCCTGAGTAAGCAGGAGGAGCCTGAAGGGGTTTCTTTAAAATTGCCTATGAAAATGATTTCTCAGCACCGTGGGAATCTAAGCATCCAGACCTGTTAGAGCAAGCAGGGGAGACAAGGCCACCCAAGGAATCCTGTGGGTGGAAATGAGAGCACCAGGATTAGAAGCACTGTCCATTTGGTTCACCTTGCAAGGCTGTCGCTGAAAGGCAAGAGTTATATATATGAATAAATATTTATTGCTACGTATTGCTACGTAGGAGCACATACCCCCACATGAGAGGAGAGGGGACATGGACAAGTTGCTATTGCAATGTAAAACGAAATGGATCTATAATTTAGTGGCTACTAAATTTCCGGGGCTAAATGAATCTATTAGTTTTCCGCTGTTTCTATGATTAGTGATTTTCAAAATTTATGCCTTTCATGTTGGGTGGTGTAGCCCTTTAGTGCCATTCCACAGTAGATTACATGTAAATAAGGGACGAAGTTGGTAGCATGATTTTGTCTAATGCAACCTATTTGCATTGAATTTTGTTGTTTGTGAGGATTTCTGGGAAGGCTGTCTGATGTACTTACCAGGTAGTGCTAATGTTTTGAAATTATTAAAATTTTTGTAAATTTTAGGAAATGCAACCTGTCTCCTAATTAACTTTTTTGCTTTCCCATGAGGGGTTAGGTGGCCATCAGGTGCCTGGTGACACCGTTTAGTGAGGGACTTTGCTTTGTGGGGTGCTTTTTTCTCTCTCTCTTTTTTCTACCTTTTTTCCTTCTTTTTCTTTTTATTATTTTTTTTTTCCAAAAATACATTTATTAGAAGAAAAAAGGCATATCAAAGCATATACAACTATGGATCAAAGTCCGAACACGTTTCCTCCCGTTTCGCAGACGGGCCATGGATTTAAATTGTAATACAGATCAAGATGGGATATAACATTATATCAAGTGTATATTGCAAGCCAGCAGATACAAAGAGTATAATAGATAAGTCGATATAGATATATTGTATACTGACCTGTATATTAGTAATGTTGGAAGACCCAGCCACTTTTATCTTCAATGCTCTTGCTGATGGAAGGAGGTTTGCACTCAAAATCTCACGATACATGGCCCCATTCATTCTGTCCTGTACATGGATCAGTCGTCCTGGTCCCTTTGCGGAGAAACAGCCCCAAAGCATGATGTTGCCACCCTCATGCTTCACAGTAGGTATGGTGTTCTTTGGATGCAACTCAGCATTCTCTCTCTTCGACTAGTTTTGTTTCTACCAAACAGTTCTATTTTGGTTTCATCTGACCATATGACATTCTCCCAATCCTCTTCTGGATCATCCAAATGCTCTCTAGCAAACTTCAGACGGGCCCGGACATGCACTGGCTTAAGCAGGAGGACACGTCTGGCACTGCAGGATCTGAGTCCCTGGCGGCGTAGTGTGTTACTGATGGTAGCCTTTGGTACGTTGGTCCCAGCTCTCTGCAGGTCATTCACTAGGCCCCCCCCCCCGTGTGGTCCTGGGATTTGTGCTCACCGTATCTTGTGATCATTTTGTCCCCACGGGGTGAGATTTTGCGTAGAGCCCCAGACCGAGGGAGATTATCAGTGGTCTTGTATGTCTTCCATTTTCTAATTATTGCTCCCACAGTTGATTTGTTCACACCAAGCTGCTTGCCTATTGCAGATTCAGTCTTCCCAGCCTGGTGCAGGTCTGTTTCTGGTGTTCTTCGACAGCTCTTTGGTCTTCACCATAGTGGAGTTTGGAGTGTGACTGTTTGAGGTTGTGGACAGGTGTCTTTTATACTGATAACAAGTTCAAACAGGTGCCATTGATACAGGTAATGAGTGCAGGACAGAGGAGCCTCTTAAAGAAGAAGGTACAGGTCTGTGAGAGCCAGAAATCTTGCTTGTTTGTAGGTGACCAAATACTTATTTTCCGCCATAATTTGCAAATAAATTCTTTCCAAATCAACCAATTTGATTGTCTGGATTTTTTTTCTCATTTTGTCTCTCATAGTTGAGGTCTACCTATGATGCCAATTACAGGCCTCTCTCATCTTTTTAAATGGGAGAACTTGCACAATTGGTGGCTGACTAAATACTTTTTTGCCCCACTGTAGCTTAAGATGCAGTACATGCAAGATCAGTCAATGGGGTAACACGTGGGCTAAAAACCGGGAAGGCAGGCTGCGATGCAGAGCCACAGCCCATCCAAACGTGCATCAAGTGCGTCTCCGGTGATCAGGGCGCTCCCCAGTACAGCATTGTGTCCAATCATTCCGTCAGGAGGTACAGGTTGTTCATGTACTAGTAGGTGATAAGTAGAAGTGGTTTTGAAATGACTCCAACAGGCCCATGTCTTCCTGAATCTCTCAGGATGTTCCTTAGCTACAGAAATCAGTTCCTCAATTTCCTCAATTTTTTTGATCCTAGTAAACCATTCTCAGATAGTGAGAACATGGAGAACATGTGTTGAGCGCCAGTGGACTGGGATACATTGTTTTGCAGCATTTACCATATGCATGGCGAGTGATTTATGGTACATCCCAAATGGAAGTGTGGAGTGGTGAAGCAAGAATTGTGCAGGGGAGAGGTCTAGGGTATATGTAGTTACATGTGCGATTGTAGATTGGACTTTCCCCCAGAAAGGCTGCAGCAATGAGCAGTCCCACCAGATATGCAAGAGTGTACCCGTCGCCTGGTGACATCTCCAACACGAATATGAGATGTTGGGGTCAAATTGGTAAAGCAGGGATGGAACTCTGTACCATCTAGAGTATAGTTTAAAGTTGTTTTCTTGTGTGGAGACACATATGGACCCTTTGTGTATATGTTCATAAATGTGATCCCAGTTTTCCGGCGATAGTTGGAGTTGTAAGTCAGAGCTCCAGGCCTTGCAAGCTTTCCTAAACGGGAGGTTAATAGTGTTTTTGAGGCAAGTGTAAAGCTTGGCTATAACATGTCTCTGGGGAGAGTCTGTTGAGCAAAGTTCTTCAAATGGGGTAAGTTGTCTAGTATATTCTTTTAGAAGTGAGTAGCTATGTATAAAGTGGTGGAGTTGTCTATACATCCACGGAGTCAAGGTCAGGGATGGCAAGTTATTCAGAATGAGGTCTCTGGATAAGAACGTCCCGTCTTTGAAAAGTTGATGCAAACTCAAACTGTCTGTGGGGCTAGATAATGCAAGAAAGGCATGCGACATACCCGAGGGGAAGTCTGGATTCATTTTGATAGGAGTGAGTGGGCCAGGGGTGGAAGAGAAACCTGTTTTCTGACTTATCTGATGATAACAGGATAGAGTAGGGCCTATAAGAAGGTGTTCCTTGAACTCAGATTAAATGTGGGAATTTTTCAGCCAAGGGGAGGTGGTGAGCGGGGTCCCCGAAAAAGCAGCTTCCAATATAACCCAAGCCTTACGGTTGCGGTTCGTAGACCAATCTACTCTTCTTGCCATGTGACAGGCTCTGTAGTGGGTGATATCAGGTAGTCCAATACCTCCGCTCGTCTTAGGCATGGTAAGTTGGTCAAAACCGATTCTGGGTCATTTATTACACCATAGAAACGAGGTACATAATGTTTTATAAGACTTAAAGAAGGAATTAGGCAGTTTGATTGGAATCGTTTGTAGTAGGTACAGAAGTCTAGGAAGCACAATTATCTTGACGATAGCTGCTCTGCCAAACCAAGAGAAAAACAGTTTATGCCATGTCTGTAGATCCTTGGTAATGCTATGTAGGATGGGTAGAAAGTTTTTGGCATAGAGTTCTGTAAGATGGGTCGGTAACTGAATTCCTAAATAAGTGATGGCCTTGGACTGCCATGTGAAAGGAAAATTTGCTTTCGCCTGTCTGATCGTATCTTGGGTTAGGGAAATACTGAGGGCTTGGGATTTATTGAAGTTTATTTTAAAATTGGCCAAATACTGAAACAATTTGAAGTCGTGTAGTAGGTTAGGTAATGTAATATGTGGATCTGTCAAGAAGAGTAAGATGTTGTCAGCAAAGGCCGCTATTTTGTGAATTTTGCCATTGATTGAAATCCCTTTGATGTTGTCATTCCGTTTAATACAGTTCAAAAAAGGTTCCAACGTAAGAATAAATAGGAGGGGGGATAAAGGGCAGCCCTTTCTGGTCCCATTGCTTATTGAAAAAGCGTCTGAAAGGAGGCCATTGACTCTCACTTTAGCCGTTGGTGTTGTGTATAGAGACATGATAAAGCTCAAAAGACGTGAAGGAAGCCCAAGGCCAGACAGAACAGCCTCCATGTAGTCCCATGCCAATCTGTCAAAGGCCTTCTCAGCGTCTAGAGAGAGGAAGAAGCCAGATTGCTTCTTCTGTGTCAACCAATGATGAATATTGAGTGCCCTGATCGTATTGTCTCTAGTCTCTCTACCGGGTACGACCCCACCTGATCAGTGGAGATAAAAGGGTCTATGATACGCAGTAAATGATTGGCCAGTATTTTGGCAAAAATCTTTAAATCAACGTTCAGCAGGGAGATCAGACGATAGTTTGCTGGCGATGTCTGGTCTTTGTTTTCTTTCGGCATCAGCGTAATATGGGCTTCATAAAGATGGCCCATGGACTGTCCTGGGGTATCTAGCAAATTGAAGGCCTTTAGGAATGGGTGTGCTAGGATGTCAATGAAAGATTTGTAACATGTGGGCCCAAACTTTTACCTGGTTTTAGTTGTGCAAAGGCCTGTTGTAGTTCTGCCCATGTCAAAGCTCCATCTAATTCTTTTGCTTGTGATTGGGAAATAGAGTTAGGAAGGTATTGGGTGAGAAAAGTCTGGATAATGACCTTACCCGGTCTAGCGTCCCCTGTCGGTTTTGGTGGTAAGGGTAGGTTGTAAAAAGTGGTTTAATATTTCTCGAATTCGGCTGCGATATCCGCAGAGGTTTTAAATAAGTGACCTTGTTTGGTGTTAAGTTGATGAATGGTGCGAGACGCTTTTTTAGATTGCAAGGCCCGGGCTAAAAACTTGCCGCTCTTATTTCCAGGTTCGTAAAAGAGTTTCTGAGTTAAAGTAAAATTGCGCTTGTTTTTTTTTTCCACTATGTCTAAGTTGTTTGCGTGCCTGGTCAAGTTCGGTCGCAATGTTTACGGCCTTAGAACGTTTATGTAAATATTCCAGTTTACGTACTTTTTGAAGTATAGAAGTAAAAGATGCCTGATCTATGCGTTTCTGAGAGGCAGAGATGGAAAGCAGGAGCCCACGTAACACACATTTGTGTGCTTCCCACTGAATGAGAGGAGTCGTTTCCGGGGACGTATTTTCCCTATAATAATTGGTCAGAGATTCACAAATTTGGAGGGTAATGGATGAGTCTGTAAGGAGAAAGGGATCTAATCTCTATGTTTTGGATGTGAATGGGGCATTGGGAAGATGTAGGGTCATCACAATCAGGTGGTGGTCAGAAAGAATCATTGGTTCAATAGAGGCTGATTTCAGTGTGTGTAAGTCTTTTTGTGAAAGAAAAAGATAGTCAATTCTAGAATGACATTTGTGAGGTGCTGAAAAAAAAGTGTAGTCTTTATCAGAGGGGTGTAGGGTACGCCATGTATCATGGAGGAGAAGGTCTTTCAATTCAATTTTAATCTGTTTAAGTGCACGGAAGGGTTTCGATGAGAAGCCTGTTGAGGTGTCTTCTAAGGGATTCAGTGCTACATTAAAATCGCCTCCAAGAATCAAAATACCCTATTGGAATGTGGCAAGAGTTCTGGAGATTTTACAGTAAAAGCTCACTTGTGCCATGTTGGGGCTGTAAATATTGGCTAAAATAAGCGGTTTGTTGTAGAGGGTGCCTTTAAGGAAGAGGAACCTTCCCTCTGGATCCTTGAGAGATTCAGTAGTTGTAAGCGGGAGTGTTTTGGAGATCAAAATGGACACACCTTTTGCTTTTATCTCTGTGTTAACTGAATGGTATACTTTTGGGTAATTGGCATTGAAAAATTTAGGAATATGATCAGCATGAAAATGAGCTTCTTGGATGAAAAGCATTAGAGATGAGCGAAGTATTCAAAAATTCGATTCGGCTGATTCGGCGAATTCGAGGAATAAATTTGATTCGATGCGAATATATTCGCTGCGAATTTAACTTATAAAAAGGGTGTTTCTAGGCTTCAGAGAGCCTTTATATTAGTGCAGAACACTGTACCCTTAATTTAAATGCCCTTGGAGTCTGCTGGAGAAGAGAAATAATACTGTCAGTCAGTATGACATGCAGATGAGTGCCGTCGATCTTAGAATCACCGCACACTTCACTCATTTGGGCAGTCACGGGGCCAAAACCAGAGTGTGGAGCCACAGTGTGGCGGTGGAGGCAGCAGCAATGGGAGGCCATACAGCACCCTATGACTAAATGGAACCCACCAGCAGTGTGAGGAGACCTGAAAGTGGCACATGGCACAGTGTTGCGATGGAGACAGCAGCAATGGGAGGCCGTACAGGGACCCATGAGACACTCTGGACCTGGCAGCAGCATGAGGAGGCGGTACGGGGGCCCATGGCAGATTACGGGCCTGGCAGCAGCAATGGGAGGCCCGTAATCTGCCAGCACCCTATGACAAAATGGAACCCACCAGCAGTGTGAGGAGACCTGAAAGTGGCACATGGCACAGTGTTGCGATGGAGACAGCAGCAATGGGAGGCCGTACAGGGACCCATGAGACACTCTGGACCTGGCAGCAGCATGAGGAGGCGGTACGGGGGCCCATGGCAGATTACGGGCCTGGCAGCAGCAATGGGAGGCCCGTAATCTGCCAGCACCCTATGACAAAATGGAACCCACCAGCAGTGTGAGGAGACCTGAAAGTGGCACATGGCACAGTGTGGCGATGGAGACAGCAGCAATGGGAGGCCGTACAGGGACCCATGACACACTCTGGACCTGGCAGCAGCATGAGGAGGCGGTACAGGGGCCCATGACAGATTACGGGCCTGGCAGCAGCAATGGGAGGCCCGTAATCTGCCAGCACCCTATGACAAAATGGAACCCACCAGCAGTGTGAGGAGACCTGAAAGTGGCACATGGCAGAGTGTGGCGATGGAGACAGCAACAATGGGAGGCCGTACAGGGACCCATGACAGATTACGGGCCTGGCAGCAGCATGAGGAGGCGGTACAGGGGCCCATGGCAGATTACGGGCCTGGCAGCAGCAATGGGAGGCCCGTAATCTGCCAGCACCCTATGACAAAATGGAACCCACCAGCAGTGTGAGGAGACCTGAAAGTGGCACATGGCACAGTGTGGCGATGGAGACAGCAGCAATGGGAGGCCGTACAGGGACCCATGAGACACTCTGGACCTGGCAGCAACAAGAGGAGGTGGTATGGGGGCCCATGGCAGAGTGGCGAAGCGTAAGCAGCTTAAATTGAAGGCCATACAGAGGCCTATGTTAAAAATAATAACATGTTTGGGGCATGATTCATGGCGGATTTAGTCAGTTGTGTCAGGAACTGGTGGTTTGAAATCCAGGCTAATCCACGCCTGATTCATTTTCACAAACGTGAGTCTCTCCACACTTTGGGTGGACAGTCGTGTCCTCCGCGGAGTTACAATACCTCCTGCCGCACTAAACACGCGCTCCGATGCCACGCTACTGGCTGGGCATGACAGCCTTTCAAGGGCAAATTCAGCTAGTTGGGGCCAAAGGTCAAGTTTCGTTGCCCAGTAGTCAAGGGGATTGTCTACCTCGGTTGGCAGGGTGCTGTCCAAGTAGGCCCAAGCCTGTTGTTTGAGGTCCTGCTCCAGGTCCACCTGATGCTGCTGCTGCTGCGGCTGGTTAGTAGTTTCCTCACTGCGCTGGTGAAGAAAGCTACTCATCATCGACTGCAGACTGAGGCAGCCGCTGCTGGTGGAGCTGCCACTGCTCCTACCACCCCACCCCTCCCCTGCTGCCATGGCAGCGGAACGCGAGCGCACAGGGCCCACAGTGTCTGAGGATGGACGTTGGCGCAGAAAGGCAGAGACCAACTGACTACATAGGTGGTTTTTATAGTACGTTATTTTGGCCTCCCTCTCAGCAGGTGTGAAAAAGGCCACCATTTTTGAACGGTAGCGAGGGTCCAACAAGGTGGACAGCCAAAAGTCATCCCTCTGTCTGATGGTTATTATTCGGCTGTTGCTACGCAAGCAACCGAGCATGCTATGGGCCATTTGTGCCAAGGAATGCGAGGGACTCCCTGCCTCCATCTCCACAGCATACTGCCACGGTGCGTCTGGGTCCTCTGTCTCCTCCTCCTCCTCTACCAGATGCTCCTGCTCCTCCACTCCTGTCCGCTGAGTGGAAAAAACACCCATTTCACTCAATAATTGCTGAGCACCAATGTCCTCCTCTACCTCCTCCTCTTCTTCCTGTCCTGCCCCCACAGGGGTCATGTGGCGTTGAGATCTGTGCGCCACGTCTACCGCACCCTGACCAGCCATTGTTAACAGCATTTGTTCCAGGACGTGCAACAGAGGATTGACGTCGTTAATCCCATAGTCCTCACGAATAGCGTGGCCTCCTCAAAGGGCCTGAGCAAGCGGCAGGTGTCACGCATGAGCTGCCAATGGCTGACATCTAAGTTACACAGGGGAGTACCTTTATCCGCTTGTAACATCAGGAAATCGGTGATGGCCTTTCGCTGTTCGTAAAGGCGGTTAACATATGTAGGGTTGAATTCCACCTTGTTGCAACGTCACAGCATGAGGAGTCGGTACGGGGGCCCATGGCAGATTACGGGCCTGGCAGCAGCAATGGGAGGCCCGTAATCTGCCAGCACCCTATGACAAAATGGAACACACCAGCAGTGTGAGGAGACCTGAAAGTGGCACATGACACAGTGTGGCGATGGAGACAGCAGCAATAGGAGTCCGTACAGGGACCCATGAGACACTCTGGACCTGGCAGCAGCATGAGGAGGCGGTACGAGGGCCCATGGCAGATTACGGGCCTGGCAGCAGCAATGGGAGGCCCGTAATCTGCCAGCACCCTATGACAAAATGGAACCCACCAGCAGTGTGAGGAGACCTGAAAGTGGCACATGACACAGTGTGGCGATGGAGGCAGCAGCAATAGGAGGCCGTACAGGGACCCATGAGACACTCTGGACCTGGCAGCAGCATGAGGAGGCGGTACAGGGGCCCATGGCAGATTACGGGCCTGGCAGCAGCAATGGGAGGCCCGTAATCTGCCAGCACCCTATGACAAAATGGAACCCACCAGCAGTGTGAGGAGACCTGAAAGTGGCACATGACACAGTGTGGCGATGGAGACAGACGCAATAGCAGGCCGTACAGGGACCCATGAGACACTCTGGACCTGGCAGCAGCATGAGGAGGCGGTACGGGGGCCCATGGCAGATTATGGGCCTGGCAGCAGCAATGGGAGGCCCGTAATCTGCCAGCACCCTATGACAAAATGGAACCCACCAGCAGTGTGAGGAGACCTGAAAGTGGCACATGGCAGAGTGTGGCGATGGAGACAGCAGCAATGGGAGGCCGTACAGGGACCCATGAGACACTCTGGACCTGGCAGCAGCATGAGGAGGCGGTACGGGGGCCCATGGCAGATTACGGGCCTGGCAGCAGCAATGGGAGGCCCGTAATCTGCCAGCACCCTATGACAAAATGGAACCCACCAGCAGTGTGAGGAGACCTGAAAGTGGTACATGGCACAGTGTGGCGATGGAGACAGCAGCAATGGGAGGCTGTACAGGGACCCATGAGACACTCTGGACCTGGCAGCAGCATGAGGAGGCGGTACGGGGGCCCATGGCAGATTACGGGCCTGGCAGCAGCAATGGGAGGCCCGTAATCTGCCAGCACCCTATGACAAAATGGAACCCACCAGCAGTGTGAGGAGACCTGAAAGTGGCACATGGTACAGTGTGGCGATGGAGACAGCAGCAATGGGAGGCCATACAGGGACCCATGAGACACTCTGGACCTGGCAGCAGCATGAGGAGGCGGTATGGGGGCCCATGGCAGATTACGGGCCTGGCAGTAGCAATGGGAGGCCCGTAATCTGCCAGCACCCTATGACAAAATGGAACCCACCAGCAGTGTGAGGAGACCTGAAAGTGGCACATGGCACAGTGTGGCGATGGAGACAGCAGCAATGGGAGGCCGTACAGGGACCCATGACACACTCTGGACCTGGCAGCAGCATGAGGAGGCGGTACAGGGGCCCATGACAGATTACGAGCCTGGAAGCAGCAATGGGAGGCCCGTAATCTGCCAGCACCCTATGACAAAATGGAACCCACCAGCAGTGTGAGGAGACCTGAAAGTGGCACATGGCAGAGTGTGGCGATGGAGACAGCAGCAATGGGAGGCCGTACAGGGACCCATGACAGATTACGGGCCTGGCAGCAGCATGAGGAGGCGGTACGGGGGCCCATGGCAGATTACGGGCCTGGCAGCAGCAATGGGAGGCCCGTAATCTGCCAGCACCCTATGACAAAATGGAACCCACCAGCAGTGTGAGGAGACCTGAAATTGGCACATGGCAGAGTGTGGCGATGGAGACAGCAGCAATGGGAGGCCGTACAGGGACCCATGAGACACTCTGGACCTGGCAGCAGCATGAGGAGGCGGTATGGGGGCCCATGGCAGATTACGGGCCTGGCAGCAGCAATGGGAGGCCCGTAATCTGCCAGCACCCTATGACAAAATGGAACCCACCAGCAGTGTGAGGAGACCTGAAAGTGGCACATGGCACAGTGTGGCAATGGAGACAGCAGCAATGGGAGGCCGTACAGGGACCCATGACACACTCTTGACCTGGCAGCAGCATGAGGAGGCGGTACAGGGGCCCATGACAGATTACGGGCCTGGCAGCAGCAATGGGAGGCCCGTAATCTGCCAGCACCCTATGACAAAATGGAACCCACCAGCAGTGTGAGGAGACCTGAAAGTGGCACATGGCAGAGTGTGGCGATGGAGACAGCAGCAATGGGAGGCCGTACAGGGACCCATGACAGATTACGGGCCTGGCAGCAGCATGAGGAGGCGGTACAGGGGCCCATGGCAGATTATGGGCCTGGCAGCAGCAATGGGACGCCCGTAATCTGCCAGCACCCTATGGCAAAATGGAACCCACCAGCAGTGTGAGGAGACCTGAAAGTGGCACATGGCACAGTGTGGCGATGGAGACAGCAGCAATAGGAGGCCGTACAGGGACCCATGAGACACTCTGGACCTGGCAGCAGCATGAGGAGGCGGTACAGGGGCCCATGGCAGATTACGGGCCTGGCAGCAGCAATGGGAGGCCCGTAATCTGCCAGCACCCTATGACAAAATGGAACCCACCAGCAGTGTGAGGAGACCTGAAAGTGGCACATGGCACAGTGTGGCGATGGAGACAGCAGCAATGGGAGGCCGTACAGGGACCCATGAGACACTCTGGACCTGGCAGCAGCAAGAGGAGGCGGTATGGGGGCCCATGGCAGAGTGGCGAAGCGTAAGCAGCTTAAATTGAAGGCCATACAGAGGCCTATGTTAAAAATAATAACATGTTTGGGGCTTGATTCATGGCGGATTTAGTCAGTTGTGTCAGGAACTGGTGGTTTGAAATCCAGGCTAATCCACGCCTGATTCATTTTCACAAACGTGAGTCTCTCCACACTTTGGGTGGACAGTCGTGTCCTCCGCGGAGTTACAATACCTCCTGCCGCACTAAACACGCGCTCCGATGCCACGCTACTGGCTGGGCATGACAGCCTTTCAAGGGCAAATTCAGCTAGTTGGGGCCAAAGGTCAAGTTTCGTTGCCCAGTAGTCAAGGGGATTGTCTACCTCGGTTGGCAGGGTGCTGTCCAAGTAGGCCCAAGCCTGTTGTTTGAGGTCCTGCTCCAGGTCCACCTGATGCTGCTGCTGCTGCGGCTGGTTAGTAGTTTCCTCACTGCGCTGGTGAAGAAAGCTACTCATCATCGACTGCAGACTGAGGCAGCCGCTGCTGGTGGAGCTGCCACTGCTCCTACCACCCCACCCCTCCCCTGCTGCCATGGCAGCGGAACGCGAGCGCACAGGGCCCACAGTGTCTGAGGATGGACGTTGGCGCAGAAAGGCAGAGACCAACTGACTACATAGGTGGTTTTTATAGTACGTTATTTTGGCCTCCCTCTCAGCAGGTGTGAAAAAGGCCACCATTTTTGAACGGTAGCGAGGGTCCAACAAGGTGGACAGCCAAAAGTCATCCCTCTGTCTGATGGTTATTATTCGGCTGTTGCTACGCAAGCAACCGAGCATGCTATGGGCCATTTGTGCCAAGGAATGCGAGGGACTCCCTGCCTCCATCTCCACAGCATACTGCCACGGTGCGTCTGGGTCCTCTGTCTCCTCCTCCTCCTCTACCAGATGCTCCTGCTCCTCCACTCCTGTCCGCTGAGTGGAAAAAACACCCATTTCACTCAATAATTGCTGAGCACCAATGTCCTCCTCTACCTCCTCCTCTTCTTCCTGTCCTGCCCCCACAGGGGTCATGTGGCGTTGAGATCTGTGCGCCACGTCTACCGCACCCTGACCAGCCATTGTTAACAGCATTTGTTCCAGGACGTGCAACAGAGGATTGACGTCGTTAATCCCATAGTCCTCACGAATAGCGTGGCCTCCTCAAAGGGCCTGAGCAAGCGGCAGGTGTCACGCATGAGCTGCCAATGGCTGACATCTAAGTTACACAGGGGAGTACCTTTATCCGCTTGTAACATCAGGAAATCGGTGATGGCCTTTCGCTGTTCGTAAAGGCGGTTAACATATGTAGGGTTGAATTCCACCTTGTTGCAACGTCACAGCATGAGGAGTCGGTACGGGGGCCCATGGCAGATTACGGGCCTGGCAGCAGCAATGGGAGGCCCGTAATCTGCCAGCACCCTATGACAAAATGGAACACACCAGCAGTGTGAGGAGACCTGAAAGTGGCACATGACACAGTGTGGCGATGGAGACAGCAGCAATAGGAGTCCGTACAGGGACCCATGAGACACTCTGGACCTGGCAGCAGCATGAGGAGGCGGTACGGGGGCCCATGGCAGATTACGGGCCTGGCAGCAGCAATGGGAGGCCCGTAATCTGCCAGCACCCTATGACAAAATGGAACCCACCAGCAGTGTGAGGAGACCTGAAAGTGGCACATGACACAGTGTGGCGATGGAGGCAGCAGCAATAGGAGGCCGTACAGGGACCCATGAGACACTCTGGACCTGGCAGCAGCATGAGGAGGCGGTACAGGGGCCCATGGCAGATTACGGGCCTGGCAGCAGCAATGGGAGGCCCGTAATCTGCCAGCACCCTATGACAAAATGGAACCCACCAGCAGTGTGAGGAGACCTGAAAGTGGCACATGACACAGTGTGGCGATGGAGACAGACGCAATAGCAGGCCGTACAGGGACCCATGAGACACTCTGGACCTGGCAGCAGCATGAGGAGGCGGTACGGGGGCCCATGGCAGATTATGGGCCTGGCAGCAGCAATGGGAGGCCCGTAATCTGCCAGCACCCTATGACAAAATGGAACCCACCAGCAGTGTGAGGAGACCTGAAAGTGGCACATGGCAGAGTGTGGCGATGGAGACAGCAGCAATGGGAGGCCGTACAGGGACCCATGAGACACTCTGGACCTGGCAGCAGCATGAGGAGGCGGTACGGGGGCCCATGGCAGATTACGGGCCTGGCAGCAGCAATGGGAGGCCCGTAATCTGCCAGCACCCTATGACAAAATGGAACCCACCAGCAGTGTGAGGAGACCTGAAAGTGGTACATGGCACAGTGTGGCGATGGAGACAGCAGCAATGGGAGGCTGTACAGGGACCCATGAGACACTCTGGACCTGGCAGCAGCATGAGGAGGCGGTACGGGGGCCCATGGCAGATTACGGGCCTGGCAGCAGCAATGGGAGGCCCGTAATCTGCCAGCACCCTATGACAAAATGGAACCCACCAGCAGTGTGAGGAGACCTGAAAGTGGCACATGGTACAGTGTGGCGATGGAGACAGCAGCAATGGGAGGCCATACAGGGACCCATGAGACACTCTGGACCTGGCAGCAGCATGAGGAGGCGGTATGGGGGCCCATGGCAGATTACGGGCCTGGCAGTAGCAATGGGAGGCCCGTAATCTGCCAGCACCCTATGACAAAATGGAACCCACCAGCAGTGTGAGGAGACCTGAAAGTGGCACATGGCACAGTGTGGCGATGGAGACAGCAGCAATGGGAGGCCGTACAGGGACCCATGACACACTCTGGACCTGGCAGCAGCATGAGAAGGCGGTACAGGGGCCCATGACAGATTACGAGCCTGGAAGCAGCAATGGGAGGCCCGTAATCTGCCAGCACCCTATGACAAAATGGAACCCACCAGCAGTGTGAGGAGACCTGAAAGTGGCACATGGCAGAGTGTGGCGATGGAGACAGCAGCAATGGGAGGCCGTACAGGGACCCATGACAGATTACGGGCCTGGCAGCAGCATGAGGAGGCGGTACGGGGGCCCATGGCAGATTACGGGCCTGGCAGCAGCAATGGGAGGCCCGTAATCTGCCAGCACCCTATGGCAAAATGGAACCCACCAGCAGTGTGAGGAGACCTGAAATTGGCACATGGCAGAGTGTGGCGATGGAGACAGCAGCAATGGGAGGCCGTACAGGGACCCATGAGACACTCTGGACCTGGCAGCAGCATGAGGAGGCGGTATGGGGGCCCATGGCAGATTACGGGCCTGGCAGCAGCAATGGGAGGCCCGTAATCTGCCAGCACCCTATGACAAAATGGAACCCACCAGCAGTGTGAGGAGACCTGAAAGTGGCACATGGCACAGTGTGGCGATGGAGACAGCAGCAATGGGAGGCCGTACAGGGACCCATGAGACACTCTGGACCTGGCAGCAGCAAGAGGAGGCGGTATGGGGGCCCATGGCAGAGTGGCGAAGCGTAAGCAGCTTAAATTGAAGGCCATACAGAGGCCTATGTTAAAAATAATAACATGTTTGGGGCTTGATTCATGGCGGATTTAGTCAGTTGTGTCAGGAACTGGTGGTTTGAAATCCAGACTAATCCACGCCTGATTCATTTTCACAAACGTGAGTCTCTCCACACTTTAGGTGGACAGTCGTGTCCTCCGCGGAGTTACAATACCTCCTGCCGCACTAAACACGCGCTCCGATGCCACGCTACTGGCTGGGCATGACAGCCTTTCAAGGGCAAATTCAGCTAGTTGGGGCCAAAGGTCAAGTTTCGTTGCCCAGTAGTCAAGGGGATTGTCTACCTCGGTTGGCAGGGTGCTGTCCAAGTAGGCCCAAGCCTGTTGTTTGAGGTCCTGCTCCAGGTCCACCTGATGCTGCTGCTGCTGCGGCTGGTTAGTAGTTTCCTCACTGCGCTGGTGAAGAAAGCTACTCATCATCGACTGCAGACTGAGGCAGCCGCTGCTGGTGGAGCTGCCACTGCTCCTACCACCCCACCCCTCCCCTGCTGCCATTGCAGCGGAACGCGAGCGCACAGGGCCCACAGTGTCTGAGGATGGACGTTGGCGCAGAAAGGCTGAGACCAACTGACTACATAGGTGGTTTTTATAGTACGTTATTTTGGCCTCCCTCTCAGCAGGTGTGAAAAAGGCCACCATTTTTGAACGGTAGCGAGGGTCCAACAAGGTGGACAGCCAAAAGTCATCCCTCTGTCTGATGGTTATTATTCGGCTGTCGCTACGCAAGCAACCGAGCATGCTATGGGCCATTTGTGCCAAGGAATGCGAGGGACTCCCTGCCTCCATCTCCACAGCATACTGCCACGGTGCGTTTGGGTCCTCTGTCTCCTCCTCCTCCTCTACCAGATGCTCCTGCTCCTCCACTCCTGTCCGCTGAGTGGAAAAACCACCCATTTCACTCAATAATTCCTGAGCACCAATGTCCTCGTCTACCTCCTATTCTTCTTCCTGTCCTGCCCCCACAGGGGTCATGTGGCGTTGAGATCTGTGCGCCACGTCTACCGCACCCTGACCAGCCATTGTTAACAGCATTTGTTCCAGGACGTGCAACAGAGGAATGACGTCGTTCATCCCATAGTCCTGCCGACTCACGAATAGCGTGGCCTCCTCAAAGGGCCTGAGCAAGCGGCAGGTGTCACGCATGAGCTGCCAATGGCTGACATCTAAGTTACACAGGGGAGTACCTTTATCCGCTTGTAACATCAGGAAATCGGTGATGGCCTTTCGCTGTTCGTAAAGGCGGTCTAACATATGTAGGGTTGAATTCCACCTTGTTGCAACGTCGCAGATCAGGCGATGCTGTGCAATTCCGTTCTGCCGCTGCAGCTCAAGGAGGGTGTGCTTTGCGGTGTAGGAATGGCTGAAATGCATGCAAAGTTTACGTGACATTTTAAGGATGTCTTGCAGTGGGATGGTGGATTTTAGGAACTGCTTGACAACCAGATTGAACACGTGAGCCATGCATGGCGCATGGCACAACCTTCCTTGACGCAGAGCAGACACCATGTTCTTTCCGTTGTCGGTCAACATGGTTCCGATTTTCAGTTTGCGCGGAGACAGCCATCTGTCGATTTCTCTGTTCATTACACTCAGAAGTTCCTCCCCTGTGTGACTACGTTCGCCAAGGCATACCAGGTGCAGCACAGCGTGACACCGTTGCGCCCTGCACAAGTGATATGCCGGTCGGGTAATGGGACTTGGCACGGGGGTGGCGGCTGAGGACACGGCGGAAGAAGAGGTGGTAGAGGCGGACATCTTTGCTGGACCAAGGACGTGCAAACGTGGAGGCAAAAGCGGCGTGACCTGTCCAAGTTGCTGGTGCGGCTGTGCCGGCACCACGTTCACCCAGTGGGCCGTAAATGACATGTACTGTCCCTGACCGTAGTTACAGCTCCACACGTCGGCGCTGCCGTGCACTTTGGCAGAGACCGACATGCTCAAAGACTGGCCCACCATCTCTTCTACATGTGAATGCAGGGCTGGCACTGCCTTTTTGGCGAAGAAATGCCGGCTTGGCACTCTCCACCGCGGCGCGGCACAAGCCATCATTTCTCGGAAAGGTGCTGAGTCCACCACTTGGAAAGGGAGGGACTGCAGCACCAGCAACATGGACAGGAGGACGTTCAGCTTCTGCACCGTCGGGTGCGTGCTCGCAAACTGTTGTCTCTTGGAAACGGATTCCAAGAAAGACTGCTGACGGAATCCGTGAAGAGGAGTAGCAGGAGAAGGAGCATCTGAACGAGCGGAAGATGGCAAAGAGGGACAACTCCCCTCAGCAGAGGTGTTGGAGCCTTGACTGGCTGATAGAGGGCGATTGACGTCGGGTGACGGAGCAAGTAATGGAGCGGGGGCTGGGGCAGGCAGAACCGCCGTATCTTTATCACGGTTTTCCCAGGCCACCGAATGGCAACGCTGCATATGCTGACGCAACGCTGTAGTCTCAACATGGGCCCCCTGGCCACGCTTGACTTTCTGGCCACATAGTCGACATACGGCTACGTTTACTTCCTTGGGCGGCTTGACGAAAAATTGCCACACCGCCGAGTAGGAAACTTTGCCCCCGCTACTCCTCACTGGCTGACTGCTACTTCCTCCGTGCACACCGATACCACTACTGGCCGTGGTGGTAGGCTGCAGTGGAGCTGGTGCTCTACTCCGTGGCCGTTTGCCTCCACTGACACTGCTGCGACCCTGCTGCCTCCTGGGCAACCCACCGACTGTTTTGCTCGCTGGCAAGCTGGCACCCTCTTCTCCTGATGATGAGGAAGCAATAGCCTGATGACGACGAGGCTGCCAAGTGCGATCAGCCTCATCATCATCAATTAGGGTCTCCGCCTCACTACTAGCCCCCTCGGCTGCGTGTGGGTCAGGAGACAGACCTGTCTCTAGACCGGCTACCGAGCCACTCTCCTCGCCACTACTTCTTCGCCTGGCTGCTGAAGAGGCGGATGTCTCCCCCCGTTCCTGACCGCCCTCTGTTAGCTCTTCCTCACTGTACAGTGGGGCTGAGCCCACAGCATGCGATACTTCGCTTGGTGAGGGAACACCAAAGGACAGGGGCAGGTAGAGGACACGTGATTTCAGTGGGCTTGCTCCCGGGCCATGCCAACTAACGGTTGTGTCTGACGTACCCACCGACCGTTGGCTGTAGGTGTCAGAGGTGACCTGGGAAGAGGAAGACGACCGAGCCAACCAATCGATGATGGCAGGGTTGTCGGTGGAGACATGACCGCTGGATGACACCGGGAGCACTGGCCTCTGGCTGCGACTAGTGCTGCCTCGACCCCTTCCTCTGCTGCCACGTCTGTTCGCTCCTAAAACATGGCCTCCTCTGACACTGCTCTGCGTGTTGTCTGACATACTCTTTAATTCAACGATTCTGTGTCCCTGAGTAACGATTCTGTGTCCCTGATTAACAGTTCTGTGTCTGTCCCTGAGTAGCAATTCTGTGTCCCTGAGTAACAGTTCTGTGTCCCTGAGTAACAATTCTGTGTCCCTCAGTAACAATTCTGTGTCCCTCAGTAACAATTCTGTGTCCCTCAGTAACAATTCTGTGTCTGTCCCTGAGTAACAATTCTGTGTCCCTGAGTAACAATTCTGTGTCCCTGAGTAACAGTTCTGTGTCCCTGAGTAACAGTTCTGTGTCCCTGAGTAACAATTCTGTGTCCCTGAGTAACAGTTCTGTGTCCCTGAGTAAGAATTCTGTGTCCCTGAGTAACAATTCTGTGTCCCTAAGTAACGATTCTGTGTCCCTAAAGTATCTGTGGCCCTAACTCTGTCCCTAATACAGAGAGGTCTGTCTCTCTTGAATGACCGGAGGCTAATGGAGAATTGTAAGATGGCCGCAATTTATAGCTCCACCATTACACAGTGCTGGCTGCCTGGCTGCTGATTGGCTAATGCGATCATATGTCATGAATGAATGAATTATGGGTCAGCGCGCCTTGTCTGCACGCCTTCCCAGAGATCCCCGCTCCGTCGCCACACATGTCGCCGCCATTTTTGGAAAAATTTCGATTCGCGCATCCGAAGTCTGCTAATTTTCGGATTCGGCGCGAATCGAATTTTTCCTAATATTCGAAACGAATTCCACTTCGCCAAGTTCGATTCGCTCATCTCTAAAAAGCATGTCTGCTCGTAGGCTTTTCATGTAAGTCAGGAGTTGTGAACGTTTCTCAGATATATTTAGGCCTCTTTCGTCAAGAGATGCCACAGAAAGTGCATGGTGGGTTCGTACAGATGTGTGTTTAGTAGACATTGTTTTGTATGGGAGAAAATGTACTACTCCGAATCCATAATTAAGGCAGATGGAAAATAAAAAAAAAGAAGGGGGAGAGGACAAAGTAGAAATAGGAATGAAAAAGAGATAGAGTCAAGAAATCAGGAAACAGTAAAGGTGAAAAGTATTAGGCGTTCACAATCAAAACCACACAGATGTGGTGGTATGTGTTCCTAAAACTTCTCTAATGAAGCTACGCCATCCTGTATTAAGAGTCTGATGTGCTGATGAGGTACTTAATGTAATGTATGTGGATGTATAGTTAGATTCGGAAATGTATCGGACCCACCAGGTATCGTGTGGACGAAAAGTGTTTTTAAGATAAGGTCCAATAGAAGGTAGCAATGACACACGGAGACAGGTGGATGTCGGCAAATTTTGTAAGGGGAGATGTTCAATTTATAAAAGGGGGCAAACGTAGGAGATAATATGTGTAAAGGTATATTAGCTATAATATTGTGGATAATCGTGTGCATAACTAAGGATGCTCACTAGTAAGTGTAAGGGTATTATGTTCTGAAGGATGGTTCCAATTAGAGATGAGCGAATCGAACTTGGCGAAGTGGAATTCGTTTCGAAGATTAGGAAAAATTCGATGCGCGCCGAATCCGAAAATTATCAGACTTCGGATGCGCGAATCGAAATTTTCCAAAAATGGCGGCGACATGTGTGGCGATGGAGCGGGGATCTCTGGGAAGGCGCGCAGACAAGGCGCGCTGACCCATAATGCATTCATTCATGACATGTGATCGCATTAGCCAATCAGCAGCCAGCCAGCCAGCACTGTGTAATGGTCGAGCTATAAATTGCGGCCATCTTAGAATTCTCCATTAGCCTCCGGTCATTCAAGAGAGACAGACCTCTCTGTATTAGGGAAAGAGTTAGGGCCAAAGAGACTTTAGGGCCACAGAATCGTTACTTAGGGACACAGAATTGTTACTCAGGGACACAGAATTGTTACTCAGGGACACAGAACTGTTACTCAGGGACACAGAATTGTTACTCAGGGACAGACACAGAATTGTTACTGAGGGACACAGAATTGTTACTGAGGGACACAGAATTGTTACTGAGGGACACAGAATTGTTACTCAGGGACAGACACAGAATTGTTACTGAGGGACACAGAATTGTTACTGAGGGACACAGAATTGTTACTGAGGGACACAGAATTGTTACTCAGGGACACAGAATTGTTACTCAGGGACACAGAACTGTTACTCAGGGACACAGAATTGTTACTCAGGGACAGACACAGAATTGTTACTGAGGGTCACAGAATTGTTACTGAGGGACACAGAATTGTTACTCAGGGACACAGAACTGTTACTCAGGGACACAGAATTGTTACTCAGGGACACAGAACTGTTACTCAGGGTCACAGAATTGTTACTCAGGGACAGACACAGAATTGTTACTGAGGGACACAGAATTGTTACTGAGGGACACAGAATTGTTACTCAGGGACAGACACAAAATTGTTACTGAGGGGCACAGAATTGTTACTGAGGGACACAGAATTGTTACTCAGGGACAGACACAGAATTGTTACTGAGGGACACAGAATTGTTACTGAGGGACACAGAATTGTTACTGAGGGACACAGAATTGTTACTCAGGGACAGACACAGAATTGTTACTGAGGGACATAGAATTGTTACTGAGGGACACAGAATTGTTACTGAGGGACACAGAATTGTTACTCAGGGACACAGAATTGTTACTCAGGGACACAGAATTGTTACTCAGGGACAGACACAGAATTGTAACTGAGGGACACAGAATTGTTACTGAGGGACACAGAATTGTTACTGAGGGACACAGAATTGTTACTCAGGGACAGACACAGAATTGTTACTGAGGGACACAGAATTGTTACTGAGGGACACAGAATTGTTACTCAGGGACACAGAATTGTTACTCAGGGACACAGAACTGTTACTCAGGGACACAGAACTGTTACTGAGGGACACAGAATTGTTACTCAGGGACAGACACAGAATTGTTACTGAGGGACACAGAATTGTTACTCAGGGACAGACACAGAATTGTTACTGAGGGAAACAGAATTGTTACTGAGGGACACAGAATTGTTACTGAGGGACACAGAATTGTTACTGAGGGACAGACAGAGAATTGTTACTGAGGGACACAGAATTGTTACTGAGGGACACAGAATTGTTACTGAGGGACACAGAATTGTTACTCAGGGACACAGAATTGTTACTCAGGGACACAAAATTGTTACTCAGGGAGACAGAACTGTTACTCAGGGACACAGAACTGTTACTCAGGGACACAGAATTGTTACTCAGGGACACAGAACTGTTACTCAGGGACACAGAACTGTTACTCAGGGACAGACACAGAATTGTTACTGAGGGACACAGAATTGTTACTGAGGGACACAGAATTGTTACTGAGGGACACAGAATTGTTACTCAGGGACAGACACAGAATTGTTACTGAGGGACACAGAATTGTTACTGAGGGACACAGAATTGTTAGTCAGGGACAGACACAGAATTGTTACTGAGGGACACAGAATTGTTACTGAGGGACACAGAATTGTTACTCAGGGACAGACACAGAATTGTTACTGAGGGACACAGAATTGTTACTGAGGGACACAGAATTGTTACTGAGGGACACAGAATTGTTTCTCAGGGACAGACACAGAATTTTTACTGAGGGACACAGAATTGTTACTGAGGGACACAGAATTGTTACTCAGGGACACAGAATTGTTACTCAGGGACACAGAACTGCTAATCAGGGACACAGAATTGTTACTCAGGGACACAGAACTGTTACTCAGGGACACAGAATTGTTACTCAGGGACAGACACAGAATTGTTACTCAGGGACACAGAATTGTTACTCAGGGACACAGAACTGTTACTCAGGGACACAGAATTGTTACTCAGGGACAAAGAACTGTTACTCAGGGACACAGAATTGTTACTCAGGGACAGACACAGAATTGTTACTGAGGGACACAGAATTGTTACTGAGGGACACAGAATTGTTACTGAGGGACAGACACAGAATTGTTACTGAGGGACACAGAATTGTTACTGAGGGACACAGAATTGTTACTCAGGGACACAGAATTGTTACTCAGGGACACAGAATTGTTACTCAGGGACACAGAACTGTTACTCAGGGACACATAATTGTTACTCAGGGACACAGAACTGTTACTCAGGGACACAGAATTATTACTCAGGGACACAAAACTGTTACTCAGGGACACAGAATTGTTACTCAGGGACAGACACAGAATTGTTACTGAGGGACACAGAATTGTTACTGAGGGACACAGAATTGTTACTGAGGGACACAGAATTGTTACTCAGGGACAGACACAGATTTGTTACTGAGGGACACAGAATCGTTACTCAGGGACACAGAATCGTTGAATTAAAGAGTATGTCAGACAACACGCAGAGCAGTGGCAGAGGAGGCAATGTTTCAGGAGCGAGCAGACGTGGCAGCAGAGGAAGGGGTCGAGGCAGCACTAGTCGCAGCCAGAGGCCAGTGCTCCCAGTGTCATCCAGCAGTCGTGTCTCCACCGACAACCCTGCCGTCATCGATTGGTTGGCTCGGTCGTCTTCCTCTTCCCAGGTCACCTCTGACACCTACAGCCAACGGTCGGTGGGTACGTCAGACACAACCGTTAGTTGGCATGGCCCGGGAGCAAGCCCACTGAAATCACGTGTCCTCTACCTGCCCCTGTCCTTTGGTGTTCCCTCACCAAGCGAAGTATCGCATGCTGTGGGCTCAGCCCCACTGTACAGTGAGGAAGAGCTAACAGAGGGCGGTCAGGAACGGGGGGAGACATCCGCCTCTTCAGCAGCCAGGCGAAGAAGTAGTGGCGAGGAGAGTGGCTCGGTAGCCGGTCTAGAGACAGGTCTGTCTCCTGACCCACACGCAGCCGAGGGGGCTAGTAGTGAGGCGGAGACCCTAATTGATGATGATGAGGCTGATCGCACTTGGCAGCCTCGTCGTCATCAGGCTATTGCTTCCGCATCATCAGGAGAAGAAGGTGCCAGCTTGCCAGCGAGCAAAACAGTCGGTGGGTTGCCCAGGAGGCAGCAGGGTCGCAGCAGTGTCAGTGGAGGCAAACGGCCACGGAGTAGAGCACCAGCTCCACTGCAGCCTACCACCACGGCCAGTAGTGGTGCCGGTGTGCACGGAGGAAGTAGCAGTCAGCCAGTGAGGAGTAGCGGGGGCAAAGTTTCCTACTCGGCGGTGTGGCAATTTTTCGTCAAGCCGCCCGAGGAAGTAAACGTAGCCGTATGTCGACTATGTGGCCAGAAAGTCAAGCGTGGCCAGGGGGCCCATGTCTCCATCGCCACACTCTGCCATGTGCCACTTTCAGGTCTCCTCACACTGCTGGTGGGTTCCATTTTGTCATAGGGTGCTGGCAGATTACGGGCCTCCCATTGCTGCTGCCAGGCCCGTAATCTGCCATGGGCCCCTGTACCGCCTCCTCATGCTGCTGCCAGGTCCAGAGTGTGTCATGGGTCCCTGTACGGCCTCCCATTGCTGCTGTCTCCATCGCCACACTCTGCCATGTGCCACTTTCAGGTCTCCTCACACTGCTGGTGGGTTCCATTTTGTCATAGGGTGCTGGCAGATTACGGGCCTCCCATTGCTGCTGCCAGGCCCGTAATCTGTCATGGGCCCCTGTACCGCCTCCTCATGCTGCTGCCAGGCCCGTAATCTGTCATGGGTCCCTGTACGGCCTCCCATTGCTGCTGTCTCCATCGCCACACTGTGCCATGTGCCACTTTCAGGTCTCCTCACACTGCTGGTGGGTTCCATTTTGTCATAGGGTGCTGGCAGATTACGGGCCTCCCATTGCTGCTGCCAGGCCCGTAATCTGCCATGGGCCCCCGTACCGACTCCTCATGCTGCTGCCAGGTCCAGAGTGTCTCATGGGTCTCTGTACGGCCTCCCATTGCTGCTGTCTCCATCGCCACACTGTGCCATGTGCCACTTTCAGGTCTCCTCACACTGCTGGTGGGTTCCATTTTGTCATAGGGTGCTGGCAGATTACGGGCCTCCCATTGCTGCTGCCAGGCCCATAATCTGCCATGGGCCCCCGTACCGCCTCCTCATGCTGCTGCCAGGTCCAGAGTGTTTCATGGGTCCCTGTACGGCCTCCCATTGCTGCTGTCTCCATCGCCACACTCTGCCATGTGCCACTTTCAGGTCTCCTCACACTGCTGGTGGGTTCCATTTTGTCATAGGGTGCTGGCAGATTACGGGCCTCCCATTGCTGCTGCCAGGCCCGTAATCTGCCATGGGCCCCCGTACCGCTTCATCATGCTGCTGCCAGGTCCAGAGTGTCCCATGGGTCCCTGTACGGCCTCCCATTGCTGCTGTCTCCATCGCCACACTGTGCCATGTGTCACTTTCAGGTCTCCTCACACTGCTGGTGGGTTCCATTTTGTCATAGGGTGCTGGCAGATTACGGGCCTCCCATTGCTGCTGCCAGGCCCGTAATCTGCCATGGGCCCCCGTACCGCCTCCTCATGCTGCTGCCAGGTCCAGAGTGTCTCATGGGTCCCTGTACGGCCTCCCATTGCTGCTGTCTCCATCGCCACACTCTGCCATGTGCCACTTTCAGGTCTCCTCACACTGCTGGTGGGTTCCATTTTGTCATAGGGTGCTGGCAGATTACGGGCCTCCCATTGCTGCTGCCAGGCCCGTAATCTTCCATGGGCCCCTGTACCGCCTCCTCATGCTGCTGCCAGGCCCGTAATCTGTCATGGGTCCCTGTACGGCCTCCCATTGCTGCTGTCTCCATCGCCACACTCTGCCACGTGCCACTTTCAGGTCTCCTCACACTGCTGGTGGGTTCCATTTTGTCATTGGGTGCTGTCAGATTACGGGCCTCCCATTGCTGCTGCCAGGCCCGTAATCTGCCATGGGCCCCCGTACCGCCTCCTCATGCTGCTGCCAGGTCCAGAGTGTCTCATGGGTCCCTGTACGGCCTCCCATTGCTGCTGTCTCCATCGCCACACTCTGCCATGTGCCACTTTCAGGTCTCCTCACACTGCTGGTGGGTTCCATTTTGTTATAGGGTGCTGGCAGATTACGGGCCTCCCATTGCTGCTGCCAGGCCCGTAATCTGCCATGGGCCCCCGTACCGCCTCCTCATGCTGCTGCCAGGTCCAGAGTGTCTCATGGGTCCCTGTACGGCCTCCCATTGCTGCTGTCTCCATCGCCACACTCTGCCATGTGCCACTTTCAGGTCTCCTCACACTGCTGGTGGGTTCCATTTTGTCATAGGGTGCTGGCAGATTACGGGCCTCCCATTGCTGCTGCCAGGCACGTAATCTGCCATGGGCCCCCGTACCGCCTCCTCATGCTGCTGCCAGGTCCAGAGTGTCTCATGGGTCCCTGTACGGCCTCCCATTGCTGCTGTCTCCATCGCCACACTCTGCCATGTGCCACTTTCAGGTCTCCTCACACTGCTGGTGGGTTCCATTTTGTCATAGGGTGCTGGCAGATTACGGGCCTCCCATTGCTGCTGCCAGGCCCATAATCTGCCATGGGCCCCCGTACCGCCTCCTCATGCTGCTGCCAGGTCCAGAGTGTTTCATGGGTCCCTGTACGGCCTCCCATTGCTGCTGTCTCCATCGCCACACTCTGCCATGTGCCACTTTCAGGTCTCCTCACACTGCTGGTGGGTTCCATTTTGTCATAGGGTGCTGGCAGATTACGGGCCTCCCATTGCTGCTGCCAGGCCCGTAATCTGCCATGGGCCCCCGTACCGCCTCCTCATGCTGCTGCCAGGTCCAGAGTGTCTCATGGGTCCCTGTACGGCCTCCCATTGCTGCTGTCTCCATCGCCACACTCTGCCATGTGCCACTTTCAGGTCTCCTCACACTGCTGGTGGGTTCCATTTTGTCATAGGGTGCTGGCAGATTACGGGCCTCCCATTGCTGCTGCCAGGCACGTAATCTGCCATGGGCCCCCGTACCGCCTCCTCATGCTGCTGCCAGGTCCAGAGTGTCTCATGGGTCCCTGTACGGCCTCCCATTGCTGCTGTCTCCATCGCCACACTCTGCCATGTGCCACTTTCAGGTCTCCTCACACTGCTGGTGGGTTCCATTTTGTCATAGGGTGCTGGCAGATTACGGGCCTCCCATTGCTGCTGCCAGGCCCGTAATCTGCCATGGGCCCCCGTACCGCCTCCTCATGCTGCTGCCAAGTCCAGAGTGTCTCATGGGTCCCTGTACGGCCTCCCATTGCTGCTGTCTCCATCGCCACACTCTGCCATGTGCCACTTTCAGGTCTCCTCACACTGCTGGTGGGTTCCATTTTGTCATAGGGTGCTGTATGGCCTCCTATTGCTGCTGCCTCCACCGCCACACTGTGGCTCCACACTCTGGTTTTGGCTCCGTGACTGCCCAAATGAGTGCAGCAAGCGGTGATTCTAAGATCGACGGCACTCATCTGCATGTCATACTGACTGACAGTATTATTTCTCTTCCCCAGCAGACTCCAAGGGCATTTAAATTAAAGGTACAGTGTTCTGCACTAATATAAAGGCTCTCTGAAGCCTAGAAACACCCTTTTTATAAGTTAAATTCGCAGCGAATATATTCGACTCGAATCGAATTTATTCTGCGAATTCGCCGAATCAGCCGAATCGAATTTTTGAATACTTCGCTCATCTCTAGTTCCAATGTGTCTAATTGTATGTAGTATTGTCTTGGGAAGGCATTGAGGTGAGGATATGTTACAGGATGTGGCATAGTCATACAGTTATAATACTATAGTATCACAAGGTAAGCAGTATACATTAGTAGTAAATTTCAGTCTGTAGTTGTTCATAAGTCATGTAGTGCGGTCAAAGAAGACAATGCGAAAAGGTCTCCTTATACTGTGTCAGTTCAGACTGAAGAAACCATGCAGGGAAACCATGTTTTATATGAAACCATGCAGGGAAATATCGAATACATAACGCTTTAATATTCAGGAATGCAGACTGAGGGCCAACCATCCGGTTAAACTGTGTCTCTGTAATCCTGATATAAGAGAAATATTGGCCCCAACCAAGGCGTACTACGCTGTGCAACAGGCCACTACCATGGATATAGGTCGACCTCCGAGTGAGGTTGTGGTAAACCGCTGAAGAGGCATCGTGGAACTGTGGCCTGTCGAGAGCGTGGTCCAAAGTAATCTAAATACACGTATTTATAACTAGCACAACCTTAAAGCGAACCGGTAGTATGCATAACATTTAGGGAAATCGTATGCCTTAGACATAACTTAACACCTTGTCCAAGGGCAGTTAAGAGGTTTGCTTTTAAAGATGACTTGGAACTTAGGTTTCTAAGGTAATCACACCCAATATCGAGAAGAATGTGAAAGCAGCCAAAATTTGAGGGGAGAGGGAGGTGATGCTTAAGGGATAGTGGGGGGAGGGAAGAGAGCATTGCATATAATATCTCAAGCATTGATGCATAAATCTGGGTACGTTTATGAATGTGGGGGAGAGCATTATATTCAGGGAGAAGTTCCTATGAGCTCATCTGTAGTCAAGAAGCTCGTGAGGAGACATTATGGGCAAGATATGTGTCAGGGCATGGCATGATCACATAATAACAGCACCAAAGAACCGTAATATAAACATGAAATAAGAGATATAGAGCTCGTTCTGGAATATCTCATGGACCGTAGAATATGTTCCTAACGGGCAATTCAAGAAGGCCTCAATAAACCGTATTATTGTAAACACAAGATCACAGTCACATGAGATTCCCTATCTTAGGACATCAATTGCAAAATGCGTTGAGATTCAGTGACTCAGGTGTATGTCAAGGTAAATGAGCAGTCTGTATCCCTGGATCTCAAACAAATAAAAACTCTGGTCTCAGCCGAGGCTACCAGCATAGTGTGGTAGGCCATCACTGACTAATCAAACAAACTCCAGAGTCGGTAAGATTATGAACCGTGGTTCTATTAGCACCGTTACCATGCAGCCTGCAGAGATCAAGAGCTAGAATAATCTCAGTATCTAAATTCAAAATTGGTGAACACATATAATGGAGAGATAGTATACATGAGAGATAGGACAGTCTAATGCAATACACATACCCTAGCGTCTTGTCCCAAGGTGGATAGAAGGTTTTCCATTGAAGGTGAACTGGAACCAGGGTTTAGAGAAAAATCACGTGATATATTAGATCAGGTGTGAAAGTAGCCATAGAATGGGTAAATGGTAATGCATGGGTGTGGGGAGAAGGGGGAACGGAGAAGTGTCATTCATGACATGCCTTGCGATGAGCTGGAGAGACTGGAAGACTGTCCCCAATGATGAGCCTTTGTCATGCAGGAGAGGACGAGGTGTGGTCTGCATCGCCTTGCTCCTCCAGGGTGTCCAGCAGATTGGGCCTCCATTGGGTCTTCATCTGTCTGGGATGGGAGGTGGGATTCACTGGACCAATTGGATATTTCAACTATTGGGATATCAAGGGCCTCGCAAAATGGTGTTATATCTTCCGGGAATCTCAGGAGAGCTGATCGCCCCATGTGTGTTGCTGAAAGGCCAAATGGGAATCTCCAGCGGTAAGCAATACCCCTGGAACGCAGTAGATCCAATAAAGGGTGTAAGTCCTTTCTGCGTTGCAAGGTAAGATGGGAGAGATTCTGATCCTGAAATAATTTGATTTCTGCTCAATTGTATATCAATTGAGCGGTTTCGATCTCGTGCTCTGTGCAATCTTTCTTCCTTAATTCGGAAGTTGACTAAGCAGCAAATTATATCTCTTGGGGGGTCAGTATCTTTACCTCTAGGACAAAGATCCCTATGGAGATGTTCAAACTCAATTGGAGATACCTGTGGTCTTTCCAAAAGATCATTGAAAATGGTTAAGAGCGTTTGGGTGAGTTGGCCAGATTCAATTGCTTCAGGGACACCACGTACCCTTAAATTATGTCTACCCCTGTTGTCTAGGTCCTCGATGTGACGATCAAGCTCTCTTAGATGCATAGTGTGCGTATCTACCAGCTTGCGCAAATAATGGATGGCAAGGTCTTCTATGATAACCTTATTCCCCACTGCTTCAAGCCTTTGGGCCACTGCCTGCATATCGATATGTAACTCAGCGATTGCAGCAGAGAGGGTCTCTTTAATATCTGATGCTAACGCTTTCAAATCCCCTATAGTGAGTAGGGAGGTTTAAGAATAGCAGGCTGTGGTTGCTGTGGCTGGACTCCTGCTCTGTGAATGAGACGCTCCGTGAAGCGAATGTGGGGGAGAAGCAGGAGCGGAGGCCTCAGTGTATTCTGGGGTCTGGGACCAGAATAACTCCGGAATGCTGCGACTTGCAGGACCGCTCGGTTGGCGAGGAGATCTTGATCGTGGGGTAGCAGGTCTCCTATCCGCTTTCCCCATATCAGCAGTGTCTCTCCTTGTTAGTATCACGTATTCCCACCTCCGAGTGTCAGGGCTCCAGGAACTAACCTGACATTTTTTCTGGGCTCAAGCCAAGCCCCTTAGCAATTATAAACTTATAAACAAGATCTAAAGTAAGGCCAGGGGCCCAAATGTAGGCCTCAGAGTGCGTGGGGAGGCAGGCGGGCACAGGGGCTGAGAATGGGTAGACTCCCCAGATTGCTGGTTACAAGGCCCTTCAGGGGGGGTGCATTGAGCACCTCTGTATCCCCCAGGTGTCTGTCCACTGTAGTTATATTGCCTTCAGGCCTAGTGGGGGCTGCAATATGGCTTGCTGCTGTGGCGACCTCCAAGTCAACAGTATTCTGTTGTTTAGCTTTCCAGACAACTTCAGCTGTTTTGGCTGTACTGCTTGGATGGGCTCATTTTGGCTTGCGTGGAACCTGCTTTCAGTGGCAAGGCGAGATCTTCCATGATGCCCACTGTGGCTCCGCTGTACATGCTTGTAACGTCACTTATGGTGATTGGTCGTGCACATGCACGGGATCCGATTTAAGTGTCCGCACCCTGCCGGTGACGTCAGATGCCGGCGGTGTGGTAGAGATTCAAGAGCCAGCCATGTGCTGACTGATACGCTATAGTCCTGGCTCCCACTGACCTTCCAGAGACATTTCTTGTATCAAGCTTGCACTTATGGTATCAATTTTCTATGGTTGGAGTCTTTATGCTTTAACTCTGTTAAAATGTTGACCCTTGGTATTTTATGTCTTTTGTGAATATAGGTGGTCTATTTGGACATCAGGCTCTAACCATATCTCTGCCCTCCTGTGGGTTCCATTTAGTAAATATCTGTGGGTGGATCTTTCTTTGTTACTTAAAAAAAGAAGGTGTTTCACTATATGTGCAATATCAGTAGGTCTATGGCAGCTTTGATTTGGATAATAGAAGTATGAGTATATGTAATGTGGTTATGCTAAGAATGTGGGGTCATTTTTTTTTTATATCTTTTAGGAAGACTTTCAGCAAAGCTGGGATGCAGTTTCTATCCCTGTTATGGTCTAACTAATCCCCCAGGGGGCAGTCAATTGGGTGCTTGGATGGTTAGTGTTTGCTTTGAGTTGGAACACACCTGGAAAGATTGCCCTTACAGGATAGTCAATATAACTTCAGATTTAGGTAATCATGTAATTAAGATGTATTATATATCTATGCAGTATATATGGTCTGTTTACTCTATATTATTTTTTTTTCTTCCTAGTGACAGTTGTATGCAATAATCTGTAAATATCCTGAAGAAGCCAAAGAACTGGCAAAGCATGTCGATTTGGAATTGTTGCATTGATGTTCTTGAGCCACATGGATTTCCTTGGTGGTTTTACCTGTACAACCACAAATCTGTTGTTGTTTTCTTAATTTTTGTAATAATACAAATTTGAATGATCTTATAAATTATTTGTTTTTTTGGCACCTGAAAAATCCCCTTTTTCTTTATCTTTGGTGAGAGACCAGAGTGTTCGCCAGACCCTCTGTTCCTCCCATCCAGGTCACAGCTACTTCAGAACAATCCTGAAAGGGCCCCTTCAATCATAAGATTTGCCGCCACACCTGGGAGTCAGTGAGAGGGCTGCCGGCCCACTTTGTAATGTTAGCAGTAGACAAGTCTCTGAGAGCAGGACATTCATAGCATTCAACCCACATTCAGCCGTTGCAATCTGGTATTCTGCCACTAAAACCCATACCACACCATTGCCAACTCAGGGTTTCTGTCATATTACAGCATTATTGCTTACCCTTGGCTTGCTTCTAGTCTACCCCTGCTTTTGACAGTATTGCATCTGTCATCTTACTGCTTGCAGGATGTAAGAACTGTTTTAAGTGCACCAACATTCAGCTAAAGGGCCCCAACGTGAGCCAGCAGAATATTATTTTAAGGGACTGCCCCTCCCCTTTGCTTACAATTGCCCTTGCCTATAATTTCTAAATTCCTTTACTTCATGGTTGTTGATGTAAATCTAACTGTGTTTACCCAGCTGGTTTAGTCCATCACCAGTGCACACTGGCAGTATACTGTAGCTGCAATATTGTTTGGTAGAACTTCACTGCTGCCCACTATTGCAGTTTTGGATGGCATTGCTAAAGTTTATGCTGGTCTGGACTGCCCATACCCTTGATATCTAGCTTTCATGGTTAGCCATCTGTTATCTTCACCATGTTTAGCCTTGGTACAGACACACTAGGTGACACACACAGGTTAAAATTGCAATTAAAGTTTAATAGCCCACATCTGTGGCTTTTTAAATTGAAATTTGTGTCTGTGTATAGTCAATTATTTGTTAGCTCTCATGTAGATGCACTGAGCAGGCTAGTTACTGAGCCATGGGGAGCAGAAAAGAACTGTTAAAAGACCTGCATAACTAAATAATGGAACTTTTAAAAGATGGAAAAGGATATAAAAAGATATCCAAAGCCTTGAATATGCCAGTCAGTACTGTTCAAACACTTATTAAGAAGTGGAAAATTCAGGGATCTCTTGATACTAAACAAAGCTCAGGAAGTCTAAGAAAGATTGCAGGCACAACTGCCAGAAGAATTGTTCTGGATGCAAAGAAAAACCCACAGGTAACCTACAATAAACAGTTGGAAAGGTTAGATATTCAGTGCCTTTCACCAATGTGCCACTCTGATATATGAAGGTAGCTTCTTCCACTACCAGTCTCCTTTACCACTTTACCACAAGTGACTTAATTCTTCTAACTCAGAAGAGCTGACCTTGCATGTTCATGGGACACTCTGTGGTCACGTACCCTGCAACACATTAGAGCCCTATCTGTCCCTTATCTCTGCTCCATTCAATTTTTATTTACAGAAAAGGAGAAGACTGGCATGGGAATCTGTCTCTCTTAAAGCACCATTATACACATGGCCACCAGTGAAAAACAGAGCTCCCCCCAGTCAAGGTACTTCTTACTTGTCTGCAGTGAGCTAGACAATTGGACATTTGCATGTGTCTCCTGTCATTTTTTACAATCAGTAATTCTGAGTCAACATTATTCTGTTTTCTTTTCTTTAAATAGAAGACAGCAGAAGTTTTCCATCTTGAAAACTCACTGAGACAGCAGGTTGATTCTTTCAAGATCTCTTACTATTTGATTAAAAAATATCTATATGCCACAGGCCTTGATATGTCCCTTGTGCCCTATTTAGCATCTGCTGTGCATCCCAGCGCAGCCAGCAGTGGAAAACAAGCCACCGGAGACTAGATTTTGATGGGGAAAAACAAAGCCATTGATGCGCTAAAGCCAGCAGGCACAGGAAAAAAATTCTTCGAATGAGTTTGTGCTGACTCAAGGCAACATACCAACCTATTTTATTATATTAGGAAGATGATTCTAGTCCAAAGTGGCTTCTTTCTAAGAATTAAAAGGAAATATACACCATATTCATTGCTTTTTTCTCTTTGCATTTCTTAAGCTGAGTTATTTAGTGTATTCATTTGTAGTGTTATCAGATATTCTGAGATTATTTGACCAATCACATCTCTCGTATCCCTCAAGGAGTTCCCGGTCCATCATCGCCATCATACCAGAGAGATTTTAGAGCCCTTAGAAGGTGGAAACCAGTTATTTGAGCACTGTGGTTTTTCTAAGCAAATGATGCTCACATAATAATAAGAAAATTCAGAAATATCAAAAAGAAATTTAACCCATGACCAGGGGTGGACTGACAGCTCATGGGGCCCCCGGGCAATAGGGGATCATGGGGCCCCTGTGTCCTTGCCCAAACTCAAAAAAGCCTATGAAAAAGATACCAGGGGCATCTCATGCGGCCCCCTATTGACCCCGGGCCCTCGGGCAGTGCCCGAGTTTCCGAATGGCCAGTCCGCCCCTGCCCATGACCCTACTGAGGGTTACAATGCTAGCCACCACCCATGTTGCAAGCAAGCTGAACTCCAAAGAACAGCTAATAAAGCAGCTTACTCTTAAAGGATTCTGTTCAGCTGCTTTTGTGACCACCTGCCAGACAGCAATGCCAGTACAGTTTGCTCATCAGCAGCCTCTACCTATGATTGGACAATGAAGTAGCCAAAGCATACTCATGAAGTCAACCCTCTATTCTCTCTTCCTGCAAGCTTGTTCAGGAAGGATGACTGACAGTGCATTGAAAGGCAATAAGACCCTCAATGGCTCAATTTGCTGCCAGATTACAATAGGCTAATGTCAAGAATGATTCAGGTACATATACTATTTTTTTAATACATGTGGAGATTTATTTAATACATTCAGTGTATTAAATAGTGTTTATTGTATTTGCCTGGGGTTCACCTTTGAGGATTCTGCACACAATGGAAAACTTGCACAATATGTGCAAGTTCGGCACTTACAACACAGTGAAATAAGATTACAAAATAGAAGCAACTATACAAAGATAACATTTATAGGCCAATGTAACTAAGTATCAAAAGGGAGAAGGAGAGCTGGTGGCATAGCTTTCAGCCAATGAGGAAATGGAATTGTAGTTTCAACCAACACTAGGTCCAAACTATGATCCTAGTTGACAACCTTTGATAGCAGATGGCTACAGGTTACCCTGTGCTAAATACATAGCTATGAAAACTATTTCTCATTTGGAGAGAATGTCCCTTACATACTTACATAGTTATATAGTTAGTCTGGCTCAGGGGCGGACTGACAACTCATGGGGCCCCCGGATAATAGGGGATCATGGGGCCCCTGTGTCCTGGCCCTCACTCAAAGCACACCCAAAAGAGCCTATGAAAGGTACCAGGGACATCTCATGAGGCCCCCTACTGACCCCGGGCCCTCGGGCAGTGCCCGAGTTCCCCAATGGTCAGTCCGCCCCTGGTCTGGCTGAATAAAGACAAAAGTCCATCCAGTTCAACCAAAACAAAATTTATAAGCCTATACCCACAATTGATCCAGAGGAAGGCAAAAAAAACCCAGCAAAGCATGATCCAATTTGCTCCTGCAGAGAAAAATTCCTTCCTGATCCCCCAAGAGGCAATCGGATATCAACTTTACCTATGCATGTTAGTATTCTATTATATTATGTGTATCTAGGAAAGAATCCAGGTCTTTTTTAAAGCAATCCACTGAGCTGGCCAGAACCAACTTTTGAGGGAGTCTATTCCACATTTTCACAGCTCTTACTGTGAAGAAACCTTTCCGTATTTGAAGATTAATTCTATTTTCCTTCAGATGTAAAGATTGCCCCCTTGTCCTCTGTGATGACCTCAGGGTGAAAACCTCCACACCGAGTTCACTATATGAACCACTGATATATTTATACATGTTGATCATATCCCCCTTGATCTCCTCTTCTCAAGAGAGAATAAATTCAGTTCCTCTAATCTTTCCTCATGGCTGAGCTTCTCCATGCCTCTTATACGTTTGGTTGCCCTGCTCTGCACTTCTCCAGTTCCACAATATTCTGTTTGTGAATTGGTACCCCAAACTGAACTGCATATTCCAGATGAGGTATTACTAATGATTTGTACCGGGGTAATATGATATCTCTCTCTGGAGTCTGTACTTCTTCTAATACAAGAGAGGATTTTGCTCGCTTTAGAAACTGCAGCTTGGCATTGCATGCCATTATTAAGCTTGTGATCTACCAGAACCCCCAGATCCTTCTCCACCATTGATTCCCCCAGTTGTACCCCCCCCTAGTCAGGGACGTATTTACCGCAAGGCAAACAAGGCGTTTGCCTAGGGCGGCATTTTTCAGGGGCGGCGCTGCCCCCTGGAAGAAGGGACACACGTGAAGATGGGGACATGTCGGGCTCAGTGTGTCAGTGCGGTGAGCCTTCCCAGTGTACCGGCCGCCGCCGAGGAGAAGAAGGAGGAAGCAGGACATCCAGGATACAGTTCTGTGGACATGGTGCGGCTGCTGGAGCAATGGGAAGTCGGCAGGTGAGGTGAGGATGGGGACATGTTGGGCTTGGTGTGTCAGTGCGGTGAGCCTTCCCAGAGTACCTGCTGCCGCCGAGGAGAAGAAGGAGATCTGGAGTACAGTCCTGCGGTTGCTGGAGTTGTGGGAGGTCAGAAGGTGAGGTGAGGAATTCGGAGAAACTAAACATAGAGACGAGGCTGGAAATGTATGATGATCACTATCATACTGTGTGTTGTCTGTGTTCCTATCAGCTGGAATTTAGAAGTGGCAGGAACCATCAAGGGTGTGTGTGTGTCAGTAGTTGTATATGGGGGCAGGGGGAGGGGGGATCAGTGTATATGGGGGCAGTCTGTGTTTGGTGGGGAATCAGTGTATATGGGGGCAGCCTGTTGGGGGGGGGGGGGTCAGTGTATATGGGGTCAGTCTGTGAGGAGGGATTAGTGTATATGGGGGCAATCTATGGGGGGATCAGTGTATATGGGGGCAGTCTGCGGGGGATCAGTGTATATGGGGGCAGTCTGTGCTTGGGGGGATCAGTGTATATGAGGGTAGTCTGTTGGGGGGGGGGTCAGTGTATATGGGGTCAGTCTGTGAGGAGGGATTAGTGTATATGGGGGCAGTCTATTGGGGGAATCAGTGTATATGGGGGCAGTCTGTGGGGGGAATCAGTGTATATGGGGGCAGTCTGTGGGGGATCAGTGTATATGGGGGCAGTCTGTGGGGGATCAGTGTATATGGGGCAGTCTGTGGGGGGTGGGGATCAGTGTATATGGGGGCAGTCTGTTGGGGGGTCAATCAGTTTATATGGAACCAGTCTATGGGGGGGGAATCAGTGTATATGAGGGCAGTCTGTAAGGGGAGGGATCAGTGTATATGGGGCAGTCTCTGTGGGGGGAGGGAGATCACTCTGGGGGGGTTCAGTCTGTGAGTCGGAGGGAATTTACATCCCTCCATACCCTGCATACACCCATCCACTCCCTGCAGAGACCTGACGTCACCCAACACTCCCCATTACACCCATCACACCCCAACATACCCTGCCAGCATATCTCATAGATCCCACCCTACTATACTATGCATACACCAATCATATCAACCCTCCTGCACCTCTCACCACCCATCACACTCCACAATTCCTGCTTACACCCATCACACCCTTCGTACAGCTATGGCTCTCCCATCACCCCCCATAATACACTGTATACTGTACACCCCTTCTTTGTCACCACCTTTTACACCCTAGTTGCTACTGTCACCATGCAACCTCTCTCTCAATGGGAAAGGGGCGAGGGTGGGGGGGTGCACAGTTTTTGATTTGCCTAGGGCAGCACAAAAACTAAATACACCACTGCCCCTAGTATGTATGATGCATGCATATTCTTAGCCCCCAAGTGCAGAACCTTACATTTATCAACATTAAACCTCATTTGCCACATAGTTGCCCAATTAAACTGTGCACTGAGGTCGGCTTGTAAGTTGGAGACATCCTGTAAAGACGTTATTCCACTGCAAAGCTTGGTGTCATCTGCAAAGACTGAAATGGTATTTTTAATCCCAGACCTTGTATCATTTGTAATCATATTCAAACGTCTCTGAAAGAGAATATAGCCAGGAATATTAATGGCCCAGTCATGTGAAGAATGAAGCCAAGATTCAGTAATACCAATTAAATCATAGTTCTCATCATACACCAAAGCTTCCAACTCACCTATTTTGGTTAGCAGACTTCTGGCATTGGTGAACACACACTTTAATTCATTGACACCTTTTTCACACGTATTTTGCATATTTTTTATTTTAGTACAAATGGTACCAATTCCAATGGTTGTTTGAAATGTGGGCACCTTCTTACCACCTGCCATAGCCCTCCCCCCAACTTTCCCCATTCCACCCACCAATAAGGACCCCTGCCTGATCTGTCTGCCCCAATATAATCTAATTATCCTTCCCCTCTCGATCCTAGTTTAAACACTCCTCCATCCCTCCCATAAACCTCTCCCCCATCACAGCAGACCCCCTTCCATTTAGGTGCAAATCATCTCTAGCATATAGGTTGCACTCCAATTAATTTTTTTTAGAAAAAAGTCAAACAGTTTCTTTAATTTTGTCTTTTTCTCTTTTGCTATCTGTGCCCTGATCATTTTCTATACTGGAGATGCAAAAAAGTAAAAGCTTTTACAAAGTGAGGGTTGTTCCCCTCTTAGAAAGTAGCCACTGGAAGAGATGTCCCTATTGGAACCTTCATTCACAATTCTAATTCTGGTCACAACTCTGACATTTTGGATTTTCCATCACTTGGTCAATGGTCAACAAGACAAAAGAAGAGTGTGACTCTGACTCCTGGGGACACAGGCATCAACTGCAAAGTGAAGACTAGTATATAAACATTTTAAGGGTTACCCGTGGGAGCCACAGCACACAACACCAGTTACCCTGTGTAGGCAATGAGAAAAGACTGGAAAGTAAAAAATACTAACATTCACAGTAGAATGGCAAAAATAAATGCAGTGAATTAAGTGAATGGGTAACTCAAATACAAAAAAACTGATCTGATGTCAAGGAAAGGGCACTCCATCTAGATTAAAAAACAGAAGAGGGGGACAGCGCAAACACTCTATGGTGTAGTAAGTAAAAAACACCAAATCTATTTGCTTTCAATTTATAAGGAATACATATCTCATAGTACCTGGCTGCCTGCAAGCAGTGATTCATGTACTGACTCCTAAAAATCCTCCTCCTATCATCTCTGCAGTTCAGAAGGTAGGCTCTGTGAAATGTGTGACACAGTGGTGCTTATTCACAGATCACAGTGAATAGGTGTCACAATGGGCGTCACAAAATGTGTGGGGACCTTTACAAAGTAAGTTTACAAATTTGGAGATCATTGATAGCAGTAGGCTAAAATAATTGAAGTACAATGTGAAATTGAATATATGATTTTACATTTTGACCATAAATTCGCTTTAATTCCTTATGGTCCATACACAGTAACTGGGGGCGTGCCAGGGGTGTGTCCTCTACCATTATACTTTCTGTTAAAAATCCCTCTTTCTCATCTCAGAAACATGGGATGTATGCTAAATAGCACATCCCGATTTCTCTTTATAGATTCATAAATCACTCTTAACTCTTCATGTGCATCTGGGCTGTTAGCTTCTTCATGTATGAATAGTCTTCCTCGTAGCCATAGATTTCTTCATCCCTGTAGTGTCCAAAAACTGAATATATTGTATACCTGCCTTTCTCAACCTTTTCAACACAGAGTAACCCTTGAAATAACTTTCTGGTCTCAGGGAACCCTACTAAAAATTACTATATCTACAACTCAGTACACATTAGTGTGATGGTCAGTGGGAAGAATGCTCCTTACACTTGTGGTCATTGAGAAGAATTACCCCCCTTATAGATAGCTAAAAAGATCAATGGTGTCAGTGGGAACTTATCTGAGAAGCAGAAATTGCTCATTGCTAGAGAAACCTCTAACAACCTCTGGAGAAACACTAGGGGTCCATGGAACCCTGGTTGAGAAACCCTGCTGTATACTATCAACAATAGAAATCTCACTCGTTCTCACTCCTGCCTTCTTCTGCATTCCTAATAATAATAAATTATTGATAAATCCATAATAAAGAACATTCCTTATATTGGATAATGTAAGTAGTAAGACCTGGCAACCCGTGTAATGTAGGAGGTCACACTATTAGATTCTCTGGGATATAAAAAAAATTTCTGTTGGACGAAAAAATAAAATGTCAGTTTTTGGACTCAAATAATGAAACGGGGGCAGACTTCCAGCCCTTTTTGCCATTTTTGCCATTTTTCCACCCTTGGCTTGTGTGACCTTGTTTTAAGTGGTTGAAATTGGGGCCTACCCTATTTGCTCCAGTGGTGACTCAAACAAAGAATTCTATAAAAGGGGACACTTGCTGGAAACACAATTATTGGAACTGAAATAGCCTTTGTGCGCACGTCCCAAAAGGTATTAGTGGATAAGTGCAGTGATACAGCCTTATGTATTTGAAGAACGTTATTGCTCTTTTTGTCTATTAATAGATCAAGCAATTATGAATTTACTGGAAGTATCCTTCTGATATGTTTCATCCTCCGAATAATACATCCAGTCGCTGCATTGTTAATGGCGTTTTTCTCATTGTGTCTCTTATCCTTTAATCTGTCTTACACAAGACAGGGAATTTGATGGCTGATAAGAACCAATTGACCCGTCCACTCTGCTTATTCGTCATATTAGAATTAGCGAACACTGACTTCTTCCTTCTTTCCTTGGGCTTATTTCAAGATTGTTTCTTTTTTCTTTTAATTCCCTACTCCAGACATAATCTGTTCTCATCTGGAAGGTAATTCATAAATCTACTATGTCTATTTTCTCTGTATGCATGTACGTAACTGATGTGATGTGTCTGGCTATGTTGTATATGTTTGTATGTATTTTGTAGAACTTGCCAGTCCTTGGATATCAGTGTCCCTCATGGAGAAGCCTTCCAAGTGGACACTTGTTGAGTTGACAACTAAGAAGATATTTTTCTTGCAATAATCATTGTACTTACTATTATGTCAACTGGACAGGAAATGAAGGAAAATTTGTCATGGACACCAGTCCTGCTTTGATTTTAGTGCAGGCATGATGACTTCTATGAGGGGGGCAGTCAGAATCTAGAATGCAGGGTGGGTTCAGTGGACCACCTAGGATTAGCAGGGAGGATGATTGCTGAACTGCAGAATAGAGTGAGCAGGTGCTAGAATGAAACATTTAGCAAATATGCTTCACATTGAGAAAAACCATGCTTTTAATACATGGTCAGCATTCTGCATTCATTTTATCCAGTATTTACCTCACACAGTGTACAAGTCCTTCTCTAAATGCCTTTTGGTGTCAGTTACCTTATTTTCTGAAAGTTCCTTAATCTGAGCATTTAAAAAGCAAGTCAAGCAAAGCCCTCTAGAGATCTCATGTAGGGAATTTCCAAAGCACAGAATCATGCGACAAGAGGTGCAGTTTTACCAATGTAGTGTCCTTCTAGATACAGTAGGTGCTAGGATTAGACAGATTTAGTATTGGCTCAATGTGTTCAGTAAAGCTGTGTTTTTGTGATTAGGTAAATTTAGTTTGCCTCATTGCAATCAGTGTGGCTGAAATTCCTGTGTTAGGAAAATTTAGTTCTAGCTCACTGTAGTCAGTGCAGCTGCATGTGATTGGCTAGGTCTCACAGGCTGCTGGTTTGATTACTTTCTCCATGTCTTTTCAGAACTCTTTAACTAGTTCTGGAACATAGATGTGGAGTGATGGTAATGGGCAGCATGAGTATTTATACCTCTACAGCCAATCTTGGCAAAGCCCTGTACAGGTGGCAGCTAGGTAAGGGTATAGATAATCTGTGATTTGGAACAGTCTTGTCTTGTCCTGGAGAGAGAAAATCCAGCCTAGAGGGCATGCTGCCCTCCTGGGCCATCAGCATGTGCTTCTGTTTTCTGCTGTTCACCAAGGTCCGAGCCCTGCTGGCCTTGGGATCCATTCTACAGTTGCTTTGCTGAAACCGTCCAAGAGGAATGTTCTCCTTGGGGATCAAGTCTGGTATCGCAGGAAAAGATGTCCTGAAGATATTGGAAGTTGCCATGAATTTATCCAAGGACTTTTAGGGAGTACAGACCTGTGTGAGAGATCCCTGAGACTGTGCTGCTGCTATACCTCTTGCAATAGAAGTCAAGATATGTCAGTTCTTCCAAAAGGGAATGTACTAGTGTAGTGTTCCTGAAACGTTCAATCCAATATTTGCTGCAAGTAAGGACATATTTCTAAGAGGAAGATTAGTGTCCTCAGGTTTGTTGCTAGAAGTTACTGGAGTATCCTACAGTCACCCTCTGCCTATCCAAGTTCAAGATTTCATTAAAGCATCAAAAAACATACCCCTAGACTGGTTAATGAGACTGAAGAGTGACGGAAACAGTGTGTTAGGCTGCAGCGCATCTATACAGCAGCCCTTGTGGGGGTGAGCGCTACATCAAAGAACACAGTGAGAAGCCTGCTAAAACTGTCTGTAGTGATCATAGTTACATAGTTAGTCTGGCTGAAAAAGACAAAAGTCCATCCATTTCAACCATAGAAAAAAAAAAGTTATAATCCTATACCCACAGTTGATCCAGAGGAAGGCACAAAAACCCAGCAAAGCATGATCCAATTTGCTCCGACTGGGAAAAAAAACCCCTTCCTGATCCCCCGAGAGACAATCGGATATTCTCTGGGTCAACTTTACCTATAAATGTTAGTATCCAGTTATATTCTGTGTATCTAAGAAACAATCCAGGCCTTTTTTGAAGCAATCCACTGAGCTGGCCAGAACCACAGCTCTCACTGTGAAGAAACCTTTCTGTGTTTGGAGATTACATTTCTTTTCCTCCATATGTAAAGAGTGCCCTGTTGTCCTCTGTGATGACCTCAGGGTGAATAGATCTACACCGAGTTCACTATATGAACCACTGATGTATTTATACATGTTGATCATATCGCCCCTTAATCTCCTCTTCTCAAGAGAGAATACATTCAGTTCCTCTAATCTTTCCTCATAGCTGAGCTCCTCCATGCCTCTTATCAGTTTGGTTGCCCTTCTCTGTACTTTCTCCAGTTCCCCAATGTTCTTTTTGTGAATTGGTGCCCAAAACTGAACTGCATATTCCAGGTGAGGTATTTTTGACCAGGGTTATATTAAATCAAAATTACCAGTAAATTTATTAAACTTTATAACTTAAGCAGTAGCAGTGTCTGCTTCTTTTAAATTGGATTCCAGGATTCTCGTTACTATATGTTAGATATGGAAAGGATGCTTCTTCTAAAAGGGATTAGGAGGTTCTATAGAGTCCATTAGGAGACCTTGCTATTTTGCCCAAGCCCTGATGAAGGGGAATCTCTTTGCCTCCAAAACATGTTGGATACTGTATTCTTCCTCTTGTCACACTGCAATCAACAATAAAGGATTACAGATGATCATTTGGTGCTTTGTTTTTATTTCATGCACACTTCTGAACTGGATTAGCAGATTTCAGTTTTCCATTCATCCAGAGAGAATAAATGATGGACATGTGCCTCATGACATTCAAAAGGGATCAGTTAATAGCCATCTATCCATCAGCATTCTATATAAACATTCATCATCCTTACTGGAAGACTTATAAGACCTCTCTCTGCTTTATGCTCCTCTACCTACACCTGGCTATATTGTTGCCTTTGTCTGTAAAACACGTTGTCGTAATTGTATTAATACTGTACGTCTCATCCATCTTTCTTTCCCGTCTCTAGATTTTTAATTGCTGCCCAAACACAGATGAAGAAACTGTCAAGGATATGAAATCTAAAGCTTGGAGCCTGGAGGCAGCCCTGGAAACACTGTCAAGAAATTAATAATAATAAAAAAAGAGAGTGCCATAGCTTGCAGGCAGCAGACTAGAACACTGACATTCCATTATACCGTCTGTCTGCTGAATTCATTGAGCATCTGTGCTCTAAATAGGCTCGTTTTAAAGGGACATGTTCCAGTTAGTAAGCAGAGTTTGCAGAAATATAGAGGTGAGTCGACATGCCAGCCTAGCTGCAGAGCAATAACACACCTGTAATCTTGATTTATAATGCCTCTCCCCATCTGCCGCACACAATGTGCGCCATGGCAGAAAGGAGGTATTCAGAACACTCATGGTATAAAACAGATTTCATGGGAAACACACAAGTGGAGCTGGATGAATTATGAACACTGCCGTATGCCACTGTAAGGAGAAGCATCTTAATCATCTTGATGAATAATACCTTGTGTACGTGCTTACCTGCTCTTGCTTCCACAAGGCTGTTCATTGTGAATAGCCTGGATTCTGATTTCAATGTGTAAACAGGCAGAATGATCACATCCATAACATTTTAACCATTAAAAGATTTTTTTTTTTGGTGTAGAAAACAACATCTGTTATGATAGCCTATTAATGCTCACAAGATTTCTTTTTTTAAACCGTATTGAAACCCCAAAACAATAATGGAATGCAATGCATGTTATCAGCTGATCACTGATTACCATTGTTTTTTTTTGCTTTTCCCTATTTTCCTTTATTTTCACCTGATTAGTCATGAGCTTGGGTTTACTTCAAACCCAAGTTCATCTGAACTTAGAATTTAGCTGTCAGTGCTGGGCCAATGAGCTGCCGGTGAGAGATTCCCCACAGCTGAGGTACACAAAGGGGTAGGGATGCTCATGACACTTTTGACCGAATATGGCCACCTAGCCATTTTAGGTCAATGTCATTGATCTAATATGGTCATGTTTCTATAATAGATCAATGATGTCACAAGCATCCCTCTATTTATGTATATGTGCAGCTGCAAGGTAGGGAATTTCTCATCCAAAGCTCATTGACCCAGCACTAACAGCTAACTTCAGACCAAACCCCTGGTTCAGTCCAAACCTAAGCTATTCCCTACTTGTGATCCTGCCAGTTGAACACTTTCTTTCCTAAGCTGATAACACTCGCTGTTTGTATCTCTGGGAGAATCGTGTTGTCATCTTAGGGTGCTTGCTGATTTGGACTAAAAACACCTCTTCCTTGTCTCATCCCCATTATCCATGGAGAAGGTAGGTTTTTTTAGTTCACAGATATGAGATGAGAGCAAGCACAGTTGCTTGGTGGTTAACACTTCTGCCTTGCAGCAATGTGGTCCTTGGTTTAAGTTCCAGTCAGGACACTATCTCCCTGTGTTTGTGTGGGTTTACTTCTGGTACTCCAGTTTCCTTCTACATTCCAAAATGTGGGTAGGTTTATTATCTATTTTCTAAATTGGCCATAGTATGTGTGTGCGGGCTTACAAGTCTAACTGCAGACAATAGTAATACTCCATCCAATGGCTAATGCATCTCTGGTATGCATTTCAGGCATGAATCAACAGAAAAAATATGGTTCCAAGGTTTGAAGTTCAGCAAAGATTGCACTGCGGTGGTAAGCAAACTGACCTTGCAGTGTTGGGGTCTTCTTTAGGCCCAGATGTAAGTCAAGACTCATGTGATCTAATTAAATGCCCAATTGAACACTCAGTTTCAATCAACGTAATACATTCCAGGTGTATAAAAAAAAAAGGCATTCAGTGTCTAACTGTTCATTTTCTTCCTAAACAGCCACAGTCTGAAGAGAAATGCGTGTCCTGTACCTGAAGCTGCAAAGTGGGACCCTTGTTTACTGTGGGGAAACAGTGATCTCATTGCAGAGGTATACAACATCCCCTACCAGGGGCGGACTGACCATTTGGAAACTCTTGCACTGCCCCAGGGCCCAGGGTCAGTGGGGGGCCCCATGAGATGCCCCTGGTACCTTTTTCATAGGCTTTTTTACATTTGGGCAAGGACACAGGGGCCCCATGATCCCCTATTGCCCGGGGGCCCCATGAGTTGTCAGTCCGCCCCTGCCCCCTACTAAGATTGACATTGCTATCAGTGAAAGCTCATTATCTCTGCTGAATGGATAGCTCTGACTCCGACTCAGCAGGAGGTATGTCAGCCCTCTGCAATGAGACCACAGCTTCCCAACAGAAAGCAAGTGTCCCACTGTAGCATGCTGACAGGACATGGGATTTTCTGCTTTCAAAAGAAAATTAACTGTAGGACTGCACACCTTTTGTTTTGAAGCTTCTGGGATATGTTGGGCTGATTTAAACCAAAGGTTTGATTGAGCTTTAAACCAAAGGCTCGATTGACCTTAATAACAGCTATCATCCATGCAAATGCTTCATACAATACAACAAGACTCTGAATGCCTTACCTACCAAAATGTAAGGTGTTAATTAGCTGACTGAAACAACTACTGTAAATAATACAAGGTTTAATAAAGTTTGTGGTTTAGGATACAGTCCAGGAGCAGAAATGTAATGGTTACAATAAAATACAGTTTTTGAAAAGTTGAATAAGAAATTAAATGAAAAAGAAAAAATCCATTCTGAAGAAGCAATACACCAGATTAGCACCTCACCATAGGAATGATCAACATTTAGGTGAAAGAAATCCAAGTGCACCTAAGTCTAGTGATCCACGTTCCTCACCAAGCTAGCTTTCTGCTTCTGTAAGTGCCTGTATGAGTAGCGTCCAACGTTTTGCTGCTGTCACAACACTGCTGAAGTCACTGCTGCATATCAAAGAAGAAATGGAGGAGGTGAAGGAGGCCTTATACTTTGTAGATGCAAGGTAGGTCATTACAGCATTGCTATAATTACATCATGGGAATACTTTCCTTGGTACAATGAGGGTACAGAGACAACAGTCTTGAATTATGGTTTGAGCAGAACCTTCCAACAAGTCATGGGCCTGATATTGAGTTACCACCTATACAAACTACTTTTGGTCTCCTAACAGTGCACCTACTTTTTCTTTATTGCTGTCATAGGTCGCATCAACCTATAAGCTTCATTGGAGAGCTTTAAAAGAAACAATCAACAGACCTTGCTAGCAGTGCATTGCCATTTGTTGGGCTCATGCACATTTGTTAGAATACCAAATATCCCTGGTTCCATTCTCTCCAGTAGGAGTTGGGGTATTAAGGAGAATATAGGCTGTAGGGTTAGGGAGAACTGAGGAGCCTAGAATGTGTCTTGAGTTGCCTTCATTGCTTCTGGAAATACTAAATGCCTGGCATTAATGCTTTCTAATTCATTAACTAGTGTAGAGTATGGAACTAATATACTGTAGAAATAAGGAAGTTTTTATACTTTTTTTTAACGCTCATTTACTGCATAATTGTCTATGACTGAAAAAATACTGAAGTGAGACACAGAAGGACAACAGGCATTTTTTAAAGGGAGGCCAACAATAGCAGTCCTGTGCTTCTAACTTTACAGGGTCACTTTAAGTTAACTGTTAAAGTTTTGCCATATATTGTTATAGTGACAAAAAACATGATTCTGCAGTTTTGACACAGAATTATAATTTAAAATATAATTAATCACTGTCCATAAATATTACATCTCAAATTAGCAATCAAGTGAAATCTGAAATATAACCGCAGGAGGCTAAAAAACACTGAGCGCCGAATAATTAGCGAATGCAAAATAGATGGCTTTTGTTGGTTCATCTGACAATTATATTTATAGAAGCCTGGAAGTTAAGCAGAAGGTGGGCAAAAATAATGTAATGTTCTAGGAATGGCAGGAGAGATCTTCTGGGGAATCATTAGAGTCGGTGGCAGTTAATGTTCCATAGAGCTTGTGAAGAGCTCCCCTAATATGTCTTCCACATTGCTCGGCTATTTCCTGTTATCATCTTTCCCACACTGTCTTCTAATACTCCTCCAGGTATGAACAGAGCCAGGAGTCATCAAGGATCAGCAGAGCATCATTAGTAGAAGCCTGCACAGACTGCGCACACCATACCCAGGCAGGCAATTGAGTCAAATACTGCATCATGTTATGAAGGAAGATGTGTTTAAAGCTGAACTCCAGAAACATATGAAAACACAAATAAAAAAAAAAAAATTTCATACAACTAACTTAAAGTTTATGTTAGCTCAAAACTGATATTTCAATGCTGGGTAGATGCCGGAGAGCAAAAGACCAACTGAAGTGTCAAACGTCTTTATCATTTATAGTCCTGTACCCCAACATTTTAGGAATTGTTAAAATATTTGCTTGAAATTGCTTTTAAATACCCTTTCGCATAGTGAAAATGCTGCTTCTTGTACTTTTCTCCAGTGCTCTATGCTGGTGTGGCAATTGTGTGCTTAAACAAATGGACGCTGGCGACCATTTTGTTAAGGTCCCTACCATTTTGTCTCCCTCCGTCCCCCTCCCTTTTGAATGGAATGTAGTCTGTAAATGAACTGGGGTCGAAAGTACATATCGTACTCCATGGCTGTAAATCCCTAATTAGCCTGGTTCCAGAATTTCTGCTTGACAACCACTTTCCTCTGCCCGGTTGTAAAACCATAACTCAGTCGGTCATGACCTGTAAGCATTACAGCAGAGGGTGCCATAAATCATATATTCCCCATGAGTCATTTTTCATACAAATTCATAAACTTCAGCAGGAACTGGGCACATTGATATGAAGTAGGTAATTTTAATATGAGTCACATGACACCTTACATCCATATGTAGCGCCTACAACAGGTTAGAAAGCAATATCTTTTATCCGAAGTGGCAGGATATGCTACAGTTTGGTATCTGTGTGTTTGGAATATGATTCTACATATTAATCTGCCAGTTGCTAGGATGTTACCTGTACCTATTGAAGGTTATTGACCGTAGTATGAACTTGTAAGGGATTTGTTCATAACCTTGGTCTCCGCCTAACACCCGTCCCCAAATGAGGCGATTGGCTATTTGGCAGTGTGAAGGGTTAATTGCGTAATGAAAAAACTGATCACCTGCCCAGGTCTATAACTGGCTTTTTAAACAGTGAACATGGGGGGCTGTCACTACGTGAGAAAATTTCCAAAAAAGTAAAACTATCCAGTTCAACTTGCCAGCCTACCCCAATCTAATATCGGCTTTTATTGGCAAGGAACAAGGATATGTATATCTTATCAACAAAGGGGGATAAGAAAAGCCAGTTCAAACTGTCAGCCAGTTAGCCAACTATCAAAAACCAAATTAACCTGTCTGGAAACATGCGTTTAAAAACAGGGGTTTAGTTAGCACACATTTGCAAATACATACGTAAGCCACAGAGCCGCGTCACGGCACCCTGAGTATCTGTGGTCCTAACTCTACAAGTCTAAAGAGTCCTCACAGTGGAGGCACATGCATTTAAATGGATAGAAACAAGGGCAGATAAACATGAGGGGAGCCCCACCCTTCATTAAAAAGGTTATGGGAGCGCACCTGACACCCAGCATATTGCACAACGGCAGCTAGGGAGTCCAGTGCACCCACTGAACCTACAAAGCATACAAAGAAAAAACTGATTGCGTAATGAACCTGACCCAGTAACAATCGCTCTCAGGCTGCTGGCACATAGATTGTGGTCCCGAGAGCTGGAAAGTCTTTGTGCAGGGCACAGCTGAGAGTGGCATTGTTACGCAAGGGACAGCACTGTTTGAGATCGGCTGGTCCTTCAGTCACAAGTTGGTGAGAAGGGCTGGGGTCTGATGCCGCACACCGTCACAGCTGGCATAGCTGGAAAAGAGTCATACCCCTACGTGGTATGATAGTGCCGATTGGAAACCTAAAATGCTGTGTGAGAGGGCCAGGGAAGCCATGTTGTTTAGGATTCAACAATGACATTTTTATAATAAGAGACAGGACAGCTGAGACCTCTCTTTCAGAACTAGCTATAATGCCATGAGTGCATCTACTAAGTCATTTATAGCAGAGTTCCACTCGACCTATCAAATAATAAAAGTCAGCAGCTACAAAAACTGTAGCTGCTGACTCTTAAAAACCAGCCACTTGCCTGTCCTCGGTCCCGTGGTGTGTCCTCCGCAGCTCGTTTCACTAGCCATCCTGTATTCCAGGAGACCGGCATCTTCAGTGTGGGCACCAGGCTGTGATAGCTTGTGGCTTCACAGCTGGGTACCCACTGCACATGCACGAGTAGCGCTGCGCTTTGTGAATGGTCCTGTAGTCTTCTGGGACCTGTCACGCGTCCCAAAAGACTACAGGGATGGAGGACACCTTCCGCGATCGGACCAGATTTGGGAGCTGGTACCTGTCAAATTCGGGTACCCACCCCCCAAAGGTGCCAATCCTTAATCAGGAGCGGGGAAGCAGTACTTAAAGCAGAACTTCCCCTTTTGGGTGGAGCTCCTCTTTGACTTGAGTAAACAGTTTGCTAAGGGTCAGGGCACTTCAAAAGAACCTTGGACTAGCAGAAACCATTTTGCTGGCCATTATTTAGCAGATAATAAATAAACAGGGATTTGCTACAGCTGTAAATATCTAATTCAATGCTTTAGTAGGAAATCTGTAACAAAACATTGCAGTCAGGGTTTGTCATCTCCATGTCTGATAACAATAACTATCTAGAACAGGGGTCTCCAAACTTCCTAAACAAACGTCCATTTTACTGCTTTTCAGATTTTAAGGGGCCGAACTGTGGCCAGTGAAAATAGAAAATGTCCCAGCATCAATGGGAGTCCACAGTGCCTCAGGCTTGGTGGTCAATGGGATTTAAAAAATGTGGTCAGTAGGAGGAGGAATAGTTCCCCATCATTGGTGTCAGTGGGAGAAATAATGATCCATCATTGGTATTGGTGGCAAAAACAGTGCACAATTGTTGGTGTCAGTGGAAGGAATGATGCCCCATCATTGGTGTCAGTGGGACAAAATATGCCCTATTGTTGGTGTCAGTGAAAGGAATGGTGCCTCATCATTGGTGTCAATAGAAGGAATAGTACCTCAAGGGCCAGACAAAAGCAAGCAAAGGGCCACATCCGGCCCTTGGGCCACAGTTTGGAGACCACTGATCTAGAAGATTATCACTTTCCTCTGAGGGAATTGGAATTGACCCAACGTAAAACTGTAAAACATCTTTCAGTTCTGTCACACATGGTCTAAAGGGTAAATAAACCCATTAGGAGCATATGGAGTGCAAAAAATGTCTTACACAGGGCTACATGATATCGTAAAAGCATATAGACCTGGTCTCTGCTGACAGGTAACCCATTTGACCAAAAAAAGCCCCCTTCTCCAATTCACAGTTTCAAAATCTCCACATATTTCATGAAAACAGGCATAATAAAGCTACATCACTATTTATTATATATTTGGATGGGGAAGGAAATACTGAATGGATCATACAGGACTAGGCTTTTGTATACAGAAGGTGAAATAGCTGTCTACCACCTCCTGGGTGATGAACCTATCTGAAGGATATCATGTTTAGCATCTGTGGAATGGAAATTCCATGTTGGACAATAAGTTACCAGAATGCAACCTGTAAGTATTCCAACAAATTAATACCTCTATAAAAATGGCATTTTAGTTAGTGGCCACTACATGGTCTTAAACATTCCAGCAGCCACTCCTCAGACTTTCTCACTGGTGAGATTACTTCTGTCCACACCCTCCTCAAGGACCAGAAAACAGGGGCTGCATCACAGGCTGGATCTCTCCTTTGACTATCAAAAAAGGAACATCAGCAAATACTTATGAGAGCCACTGATCCATTTTTCTCATTGATTGGACTTTGCCAAACCTACAGAACTGGACCTTTGTTCAGTATTTTCACTTTTAAACCCTTTTAATTTCTCTGTTGTATCATTTTCTTTATTTTTCCTTTGTCATACTCTTTAATTAATAAAATATTTTATTTGCACTGGTTTTTAACTATTTTTTAACGATATTTCCAAAATTGTTAATATTGTCACTAATGCAGGACTTAAAGAATCCCTGAAGAGTGCTACTATATGGTAAATCTCTAGATATACCTGTCTGTGGGGACACTATGGGGGAGATTTACTAAAATTGGAATACTCAGAATCTGGTGCATCTGTGCATTATAGCCAATCAGTATCTAGCGTCAACTTGCTCAATTAAGCTTTGGCAATAAAACCTGGAAGTTGAGAGGTTTCTATGCAGAGTTCCACCCAATTTTGCATGCTCCGATTTTAGTAAATAAACCCGTGTGTGTTGTAGATATGTATTTTAAGTCATAATTGTTAACGCTAACTGTTAGTGCGAAGGTTTTAGATTTTTAACCACTTCAAGTCCGGACACTTTCACCCCCTTCCTGTCCAGGCCAATTTTCAGCTTTCAGTGCTATCACACTTTGAATGACAATTGCGCGGTCATGCAACACTGTACCCATATGACTTTTTTTGCATTTTTTTGAGACAGATAAAACTTTATTTTGGTGGTATATATTTACCACTGGGATTTTTATATTTTTGCTATATAAATGAAAAATTCCAAATATTTAAAAAAAAAGGTTTTTCTTTTAATATAATTTTGCAAATAAATAATATTTCTTCATAAATCTTGGCCAAAAGCTGTATTCAGCTATCTTTTTAGTAAAAAAAAATAACCCAAATTAGTTTATAACCAAAAATTATAATTTTTTAAAAACGTTTTTACATTTTTATTTTTTTTTATATTATTATTTATGGGGTTTTTTAACATACTGTCACCCTAGCAGTATAGTGTCACCATAGAGACACTGTACTACTTGTGGGGGTTGATGAAGATTTTGTTTTTTTACACTGATTGCTTTTACACCCATAAAGGCTGTAAAAGCAACCATTTCTCCTTCTCTCTGACTGCATTCTTGCAGCCATTGAGAAATATTGTGAGAGCTGTGATTGGTCACAGCATGTCACATGGTACAAGGCTGATGTGAATAGCCTTGTACCATGTGACCTCTGTGATCATTCATAGATTTCACTAGTAGTAAGGAATGATGTCAGGAAGTGACATCTTGCTTTCTACTATTCATGTGATCACTGTTTGGTCAATCTCTTACCTTCTACATACTCCCTTTTTGGAGGGATGTCCTGACCCTAGTAAATAAATTCATGTCTGTTCCTCTAGGATGCAACGTAATGATTTGCCTACTTGGCTTAGTTGAAAACATACTCCCAACCAGAGCTGAAAGGACCCTGGCTAGCCTTCTTTTCTATGCAAGAAAAGCTATAACTTTACACATGAAGAAGTCCACCCCCCTCGCTATCTCCTTCTGGAAGCAACTGGTGAATGCTAGTCTACCCCTCTACAAAGACACCTACATACACAGGGGCTTCCCCTTGAAATATGACAAGGTTTTGGTCTAAATGGCTTTCGGAACCCACAACTGCATCCTATATACCTTCTACTAGGTCTTTAGGGGCTTCTGCATTTTATTTATGTTCAACTGAATATGTAGACATCCACTGATTGCTATTTTTCATCCTGTGATTTATTCTGCATTTATTGTCTATTGAGCACAGAACTCTGGGCCGCACGTGTTTGTGTTTTATGTTCTACAGCAATACTCCACGTATGTATCAAGCTGTTGTTAGTCATTCCATGCTGCCATTGCATGGGTGTATGCTTGTTTGTTTGTTTTTCAACAAGCCTGAGCAACTAGAGTTTTAAGAGATACCTCATTGTGAATAACTCAGCTGGGGAGATGGCCAATACACTTTCCTGATTAACTGGTTATTTGCAAAGACTGTAAAACTTCAGTATATTTCATAACTATAATATAACAATACTGGACATTTACCTCCATCAGTTAATTATTAATGTTTTAAGTCCAAACACCACTATATTGGACAATATGGAGAGCCCATGAGACACATTAACCCTGCTAGATAATAAAAATAATGAAAAACAATAAAGTCATATTTGTATTCATTTCGAAGCTAATTCCATGCTGGACGATAATATGCATGTTAGCAGATTGTAACTTGTAAGTATTCAGAGATATTAATCTATATAGAAAAACAGGATCTGTGGTGTGATTGTAAACACAGAGAAATCCCATGGCCGCCCCTCAGCTTCTTCATTGGTCAGATCTTTTCTGATAAACACCTCCCTTACCGACAAGAAAAAGGGACTGCCTCTGAAGTGAAGAACTCTTTTGTACCATCCAACAAGGGAAGATCTGTCAAGTTATGAGAGCCAATATATCAGCTTGGTCTGCTGAAACAAGGATTTACAAGTATTTTCATTTTTCACCCCTTTGTTTTGCTGTTGCTTGTTGTCTCTTTGTTTCTTTGTAATACCTTTTAGTTTTTCTGTAAATATATTTTTAGCACCATTTTGACCTTTTCATTATTAAACCTTATTTTGAAAAGTCCCAACATAAATATAAAAGCATGTGGGATCTTTGAGGTGCTAGTGTACCCTCAGGATAGAACAGTTAGACACATCGAATATATAAAAAATATTGAATTTTATTGCACATAATAAAGCAATACACATATAAAACCTCCCATAAAAACAAGTAAGAGCATGAACCCTTCAGTATAGTGAACCCACTTTATACCTTCCTTATTGTATAGTAACCAGCCAAAGCCAAAAGGTCACCAATATACGTTGCAAAAGTTAGGAAGGTAATACGGTGGTATATCCAAGCGTGTTTCACCAAATTGGTTTCTTCAGGGGTTCAGAATAGGGGAAAACACTGTAAATACAGAAGGAATCATGACATACAATATGTTAGGATCACAACTTTTCTTTACACATCATAGTCTTTTGTGACTTGACATTAGTCAATACAGCATCACAAAATGACATGATTATGACAAACATCAATTTGTACAATTTTTGTATTATCATACTGATGATTGTTCAGATCAAGGATCGACCCCGAGAGAGGGAGGAAAGGAATGCATGGGGCAAAATTCCATTAGGAAATACCCAAACTATTTTTTCTAAAACAATTTTTTAGGTGGACATCTGTAGTTCTGGAACCTCCTTCTCCATGTGCTATTAATTGGCTTCTGGGTGTGCCTTAGCTCGGGTATTTCCTAATGACATTCTGCCCCATGCATTCCTCTCCTGCTGTTGGATCAGGCATACCAATTATGAAAAAACATATTTTGAAAAGTGTTAAAACTATGTCTAATGCTCTAATGCAAACTTAAAGAATCCCTTTCTCTAGAAGAACGCTACTACATTGTAAATCTCTGAATATACCTGTCTGCGGTGACAGTGTGTGCTACAGACATTTATTCTAAAATCATAGTTGCTATTGCTAACATTGGGGATGTTTCCTACTTATCAGTAAAAAAAGTAGGTGGGGGTAGTTTAAAGGTTAATTGATTAACTCAATCCAGTGACTCACTCTCAGTCTGCTGGCACTTAGATAGGGGTTCCGCAAGCTGGAAAATCTATGTGTAGGGTGGGGCTGAAAACGAGGTGCAGAGGTGAAACAGCAGACTGATGGGCAGGCACTCGAACAGGTTGGGAAGCCAAGATTGTAAACAGAAGTGAGGTCATAGGGTTCGCCAGGGGCATCTACAGGTGGGCAGCGAGGTACCAAATCATAAGCAGAGCTGAAGTCAGGAATAAGCCAGGTCAGAAGAATCTGAGATCAGGTCAGGAGCAAGTCAGGTCAGTAACAAGGGAACACATGGAAGAACGCAGGGCACAGGAAACAGTGAGAAAGAGCATCCCTTAAATAGCCTGTCTGGTGCCTGAAAATGTGGGTACGCTCCCGCATGCGTGCACACGTGTTCGCACATTCCTGTGTGCATGCATGAGCCTATGCTTACTTCTATTAGTGATGAGCATATGCTCATATTTATGAGCGATGCTAAGTGCATGCGCATATCTATGCACCAGTCGCCGTACTGGAATTCCCTTACAACATCTCACTGGAATTCCCTGACACACGGACACAGGAACATCGGTTGTCTCCTTCCGATATCCACTAGGCACAGTTCAGTGAGGAAGAAACAGACTCACACCACCATAGGATTGGTGGATACTTTTCCCCAACTTCCAGGTAGTCTCCAGTGAGCTTCTCCAGACTCAGACAGACTCCAGAACCAGACTTTGCAAATAGTCCCCCCAGCTAAAGCTTCAGCTGGGATCTGGATGTCTTATAGATGGCACCTCCAGTAATCCTGCCCCAGGGGAAGGGCACCTGCACAGGGATCTCCTCCAGCAGGAGTGGACCCAGGAAATTTATTTTCTGCCTCAGGCCTCAGCCTTTTTATGTGCTCTCCAGTCACCTACTGGGTACACCACCCCATGGATTGGCTAGACTCCCCATAAATATTCAGGCTGCTCACTCTGTTCTTCCACCCACTATAGCCTTAGAATCCTATAGAATACAGGGGAAAGCAATCAGAGCAACAGCTTGCAAGACACTGAGTAGGAGTGAGCAATCAACCCCTGCTTTATTGATTACAAACGAGCCAACTAAATTTACCTAACAACCTGACCTAATCTACGAGGGTGCTACACCATTGCTTCATTTGAGCCTTCAGTAAATGCATGGACCTTTTGGAAATAGAGGAGCATGTGAGCAACTGTCTCCAGGCCTGAACACTGTCACCTAACCATTAGGACCAGGTAACCCTTTATACATTTCCCCCACCAGCCAACACAAAGCTTACACAGTGTTAGAACTCATAATAGAGCAATGAAGCTGCAGGGGAGATTGGGAAAAGTTAGCATATGTGGGCAGGGGTTTTCACAAGAGAATGTGGGAAAAAAGTGTCTCAGTCTGAGTATTCACCCAAAATTGAAATATCATTGTCTATTTTAATAAGGAGGCTCTCGAAATTTCCAGCCTGGCTGATAGCCTTTTCCATGACAACATTGACCCTAATTCTCTTTGTGAGATTTTTCTACCAACACAGACACTTTGAGTGTTATCAAATATATGCAAAGTTAATTTATTATTATCAATTATCATATTCATAATTTGATTCCTATATTTAGATAAAAAATGTTAACCTTGCCTTGATTGTGGTATAATCAACAGATATAATACTTTGTTTTGTTAGAACCGCTCGAAGAACTGTTTATTCTGCTACTTTTTCCTATTATATTCTGTTGTTGTTATTATTTATGTGTGTATTATCTTTATTTAATACTGAAAATGTACTTTCCAGTTTGAATGGCGGGTTTAGATTCTTGGCTTGGTCGAAGGCCATTTTATTCAAACCTGTGGATTAAAGACATGAATAATATTTGAATTGTTGTTGATTTTTTTTTATTTTGAAGGCAAGGTGTTTATTTGTTATTTTTATGAGTTTTATGGCATCAATATATCTATTGTACAAAGAATTAAAATGATTGTAAGAGCAATGAAAAAATACTGTGATTGAGATTATTGAGGTTATTGAGTTAAAAGATTTTTTTATTATAAAGCTTTACTCCAAGTGCCTATCAATATCAAATATACCACAATACCCTTCCAGCCTTATAAAAATATAATCCTATCAATCCACTATTTCCACCAATCCACAAAAATCTCCCTTATTCTTCTACAACTAAATTCACATTGCCCCACTAAGAACTAAGTGCCTGTGGAATGAAAAAATAAAGAAAAAGAATAAAAAACCATAAATAACCCTTAGCCTAACATGTTTAATCTTAAAGCAAGACTTCATCAGGGATGTACAATGCATAAAAAGTGTGGCCAGGGCATTCCCCACCCTGCAACTGCACATACACAAAGGGCTGGTGATGCTCATGACATTATTGATCTAATAGGGCCACATGACCATATTAGTTCAATGTCATACCTATCTGTAAAAAAATGTTTTTTTTCCAATGGCCACAAATTTAAGGATCATTCTTCCCACACTAACATGCAGTGAGCACTAGATACAGTAATTATTATCAGGGGTTCTTTGAGACCAGAAAGTTATTGTAAGGGTTCTTCCATGTTAAAGTTAAACTAAAGTCTGCAATACTCACCTCCCCTACAATGCCCTCTTTGGCATCTTCTACACCGTTTCCTCTGGATGTTGGCATGTCGCCATCTTCATTGGCCATCATAGGATGCCATCACTCCTGTGCATGCGCAGCTGTTTGGTCACCCTGGCACATAGGATCTGTGTCAAAATTTTAACTCAACTAACATACAACTCAGGGTACATTCTAAAGAGGACAGGTAGGTTTCTCTTAATGGAGAAGAGACATTGCATGTCTCTTCTACAATATAGAGCTTCCCTGCTCACAATTCTTTAAATTAGAAACTTCATGTCCACTTTAAGAAAGTTGGGAAATTCTTAATTAGCGTGTCTGTCAGGTTTTTACAGCCATCTGTGTATCTTTTGGGGAAAATCTCTCCTAAAATTTTATTCATGTGCCACTAGGAGAAGAACTCGGGGAACTGGAAACTTGGAGTTGGGCTTTAAATTGTTTTAAAGCAGTATAGAACAGTATTATTTTTTATATTTTGTAACTGTAATGTCTACCTTCATTTTGTAAAGCGCTGCGCACACTGTTGGTGCCATATAAATCCTACATAATAATATTAGTCTGGAATTCAGCTTTATTGTAAAACTTAAAAGAGGAGTGTGGAATTGCTTCTTTAAAAAAAAAAAAAAAAAATACTTACCTAGGTGGATACAGCATCAGCCCGATGCGGCATCTGTTCACCACCGGCTCTAAGTGGGAGATCACAGCAATCACATGACTGCTGATCGCTCAGTTCTCACATCCGCTCTGAGTAGAGAGCAGTGACTGTCATTCACTTCTGTCTGCCCTGCCCCCCCACAGCGCTCACTGGAGTGGTGGGCTAGGAAGGGGAGGGAGCGTCTGTCTCAGGCTCTCAGTGAATTGCTGAGAGGCTGAGCCAGGTGTCGTTCCAGACTCTGGAGTGGATCTCGCCTTTAAAACTGTCAGCTGAAAATGGGTCTCAGGAGTGCAGAATGAACTGCACTCCTGTGATCCACAGGAGAAGTACAGCCAACAGAGCTTTGGCTATACTTCTCCTTTAATACATTGAACTTTGTACATGATTAAAGTATTTCTATACTTTTTTGTCCTAGTTAATTCTTGCAACAGGTTCAGATCAGTTTCTGACAAGCACTTCCATTGTACAATTAGTAGCCTTGTCTTCCCTCTAGTTTTCTTACTGTCTCAGCTGATAGGCAGGATGCTGATACAGCTAGTCATAAAATCCACAGATTCTGCAATATTCTTTTGGTATGCACCGTGATTGTCTGGGGTTTATGGGTAAAACAAGAGTAAATCAGAAATAGGTGGACTCTGCGATGGCATTTTTAGAAAATCTGCTGTCTTTTATAATTATCTAATAAGCAGATTACTATTACTAAGCATATTTTAGGGACGTTTTCAGCATACACAGAGTGCCAATTGTTTCGAACTGTATTATCACTTTAAAATTGTATAGATTTTTAAAGAAGAACCCCAAGATAAAAACAAGCCCACTAAAATATAAAATAATAAAACCAACTTCTGCTGCAATGTTCACCTTCAGTCCAGAGATTTCCCATGCAGTATTTATCTGCCACTAGATGCCCATTTCCTCTGAACCCAGTTTCTGAACCCACCATAGCCTGTGCCTTGACAGGGAAAGGAGATGCAGAACCGGGATGAGCTGATCTCTCAGTCACTCTGATTTCTCCTTCGATCAGCATGCTTCTTGTCAGCACATGAATTGATTGGCTCCTTATACTGCTTCTTCTTATCATGTTCCAGTTATACATTACAGGTACTGCAAGAGACTGATACCAGGCTGAATTCAGGTGCCTAAACTTCTTGCATTTGCAAAATAAATATAATGATGTATTAATAATTATAGAGTTGCATTTATTTATGTGTTTTATATCTGCCTAGATTTCAGCTTTAACAAAACAAAAAGCAAAGAGTAAAGTACAGTCGACCATTGCAGTGAGGAGAGAAAGGCCAAATTCCCGTAGGTATGACGTGCATGGGTCTAGAATTGGGCATATCTACAGCAATGTCCCAAATCTTCCTGTCATGACTGAATGATGGGCATGCTTACTTGTCATCGGGAATGTATAGGATGTTGGGAGGTACTATTCTGACAGGTAATGCTTTTGACTCAAGCTGAACTCCAGGCAAGTATAATAAGAAGATTGTGGTAATGTGCTGCCACTCCTTCACATTTGCATCACAAGTGGGCAGATCAGGCTGTATTGCTTAAAGGAGGGCTAGAGCCGGAGAATATAAGGATGCCATTGCTGACTTCTTCTAAAAATTATAGTATCCTGGCTGTCATGCTGATCCAGAAGCCCCAACATCATCTGAAACATTAACCTGGAACACATTTGCAGAATTCTAACTTCACTTTGACTTTCCTATATGCAGGCTTTTTCCAGACTAGTGTCTTAGCCTGAGACAGCCAAGCAGCTTTTTAGAAAGGTATGCAATAGCAGTTCCTGTATTTCTGTATTTCTAATTAACTACATTGTAATATTCAGGGAGATACATGGCACTGCAGTGGTGTCCAGAAGAGGAACCTTGATCACAAGACTTGCTTGAGCAGCATTAACAATTGTTGGCCTGGTAAGAGAGTTCACATACACTCACCGGCCACTTTATTAGGTACACCTTGCTAGTACCAAGAAAATATTCCCCACATCACAACCACCAGCCTGAACCATTGATATAAGGCAGGATGGATCCATGCTTTCATGTTGTTTACGCCACCCATCTTGCACCAACAACCATGCCACGTTCAAAGTCACCTAAATCCCCTTTCTTTCCCATTCTGGTGCTCAGTTTGAATATTAGCAAGTCATCTTCATCCTATCTACATGCCTAAAAGCACTGAGTTGCTGCCATGTAATTGGCTGATTAGCAATTTGTGTTACCAAGCAATTCATCAGGTGTAGCTAATAAAGTCGCCTGTGAGTGTATAGTTACGTCAACTATGTACTTGTCTTTTTGCCCAGAGGTAGGTTTAATTTTAATTGGGATGGGTGCATAAAATACTAGTAGCTGATCTTGCTTGTATTTCTTTGAAGAACAAATGTGCACATTAAGAAGAATTACTGTTGCTCAAACAACACTGCAGCTGTGTACAAAGTAAGAAAGTCCATGATAGTGGATTCTGGGGCATCCAGACATCTCATTGATGAACTATGGGGGTGGAGTTATTCAAGCCAGAGAAAGACTTAAAAGGCACTCACACAACTGAGATTTGGAGCAGCAAGGAGACCTGATATCTGCTCATTAGAGCTGAATTACAGATTTGGCTGTTTTTGCATAGTTAAATTGGTTCAGCTTGGATCAGTGTAACTATGTATGTATCATACATGTGTATCATACATATGTATCTGGTCGATCCCCATTGAAGTTGGAAATCACTATAGTAGGCATCGCCTGGTCTAGTGCGCCATTTAGAGATCAACATACATTTTCTCAAATAATGAAAAGCACTCTCTAATTGGACATGGTGAAGATTGTGACATCACCATCATTCTCTCTACCTTATCCAATCAGCAAACTCATGCAATTGATTGAGAAAAGGCAAAGTGTTCCCTGAATGGCACCCATGCCGAGCAAGCAAGTGACTTTCTGTGTTCAGTAAGCAGCAGGGCAGCCAGTTGGAACAGGAAGCCAGTGGCAATCATTGTGCTAGTAGTACCTACTACAGTAATTTCCAGTTTCCATGAGGATGGGTCAGGTATGGCACATGGATTGTTACAATGGTCCAAGCTGGAATTCAGCTTTAAAAGACCATAACCCTGTGAAAGTAGTGTGTAATCCTTGTTCATGGGTTTTTATATCAGATTGGGTTGTAATATACCTTTAAAGTCACTCTGTCCCTGTTAAAAAAAACAGGCATAAGGAGCAGGCACGTAGAGATAACTCTGTGTACCTTCACCAGGTCTCATTCTACCTTCATTATGGCCAAATGCCAACCTGTCTGAATTGGCAAAACTCTTAAGCTGCCGGTCAGTGCTGGAGTTTTACTGCTTCCTCCTGCCCTTCCACATTCCTGTTGGCCCATGACTGTGATGGACTTCTTCTTTGGCCAATAGGAATGTGTGTGAAGCAGGGGTTGTGCGGTCACAGTCCATCATTGCCAGTGAATGTCAAGGCTTTGCTCATTTAGAACGTCTCTGGCATGAGGCTACAGTAGAGGTGAATGAGAGTTGCTGCAAATATGTGTATGTACCTCAAGATGCTAGCTCTTTTCACCTTCAAGCAGCTCTTCATACTTTGTTAAAGTGACAGAGTCACTTTATGTAAAGAACAATGGCTCATTTTTATCTAAAACATAAATCAAAACATTTTCTAAATCTTTTCCCACACCTCATTTATACGCAATGACAAGAGCATAAAAGAGCGAGATGAAGAAAAATGAAAAATAAAATAATCTTGTTCACACTGTAAACATTTCTAAATCAAAAGACTTGCATGACATGAAAGTGTTTTATGTCTACTGTTTAACCGAAACTGTTTGTTCACGATGACAGCTACAATTATAGTAACATCACATACAATTGGCTACACTACCTGGACAATGCAACACTTATTCTACTGAGCAATTTAACCAAGGGCTGCCAATCAACTCATTTCAGTGAGATAATTTCAATGGATTGCAAGTGAGGCAATTTCCAGTGAGTGGCAGGATTGTTGTTAGATATTATGCTGACCTGGACACCTTAGAAACTCAACGGATTTTTGCAAAAGCTCCTCTTCTGGCGTCATATTATTATTATTTAAAACTATTGCCAGAATGCAATATTGAAGGCACAATGGGGTCTACTTTTTGGTACATTTCAACTGTACAGATGAGCAAACAAGAGAACAAACTCATGTTTCTTGAAATGTTAAAAGATTCCTCCCCTGATTACCCTCAGCATCCCCCAAAACCCCTTTCCCTTGGGTTCCATTGCTGAATTTGGGCACAAATGTCCAGTGGTGGTCAAAAGGAGGAAACCAAATACAGAAAACATTATCACATTTTAGTTCTGTTCCCCTTATCTTCCAGTCTAAGGTAGTAGTCCATCAGTACTATTATGGTAAATAATGCCCACATATAAATTAACATGTAGGAAACTCTAACAATTAACTTGTTTTATTTGGTCTCTCTTGATATGTTAAATGTACAATTGAAGGCTTTTTTTATACTGTATCTGTAAAAAGGAAGCGTGAAAATTACCTGTTGATCCTACTAGAAATGTTGTCAGCTGAAAAGTTCTGTTTGCATCTTCTATACTCTTAACAGTTCTATTGTTCCAGGCAATTTCTGAGAACTACAGAATACCTTCTTCCTTTATTATGAAGGAAGGGGGGGGGGTTCGGACATCCTGTTTTAGGGTGTCAACACTGCTCCTTCATAGACATAGTATGGTAAGTGTGGGTTGTCAGCCTAAGGCTGCCTTTCTCAACCTTTACAACATCGAGGAACCCTTGAAATTACTTTCCCTTCTCAAGGAACTGATGCTAATTACTATATCTACAACTCATGATACATTAGTGTGATAGTGGGGAAGAATTCTCCTTACATTTGTGGTCATTTGGAAGAATTACCCCTTTACAGATAGCTAAAAAGATCAATGGTGTCAGTGAGAGGCAGAAATTGATCATTGCTCAAGGAACCCTTAGCAAACTCTGGAAGAATCCTAGGGTTCCATAGAACTCTAGTTGGGAAATTCTATCCAAAGGCCTCGTTTACACAGAGTGTACTAAAGCATATGCCCATAGAGGGCCATGTTTTCCTGCATGGAGATGCACAGATGTTCTGTGCATCCCCTGCAAGCAGTTCTATAGATATCACATGGAATGCAGAGGCTGTATGGACACTGGCCCTGCTCCCAATTTGAAATCTGTGCGAGTGCACAGCCCCAAGCACAGAGAGTAAGCTTTGGGGGCCATGCACCCACAACCCCACAGAAGTCAGATTGGAAGAAGTGTCTGAGTCTGTGTAGCCACTGTATCCCAATTACCATTAATGGAACTGCCTGCAGAGGGATGCATGGAACACATGTGCATCCCTGTATGGGTACGCTTTAGTGAGTTAGTTACAGAATCACCTGGTTAAAATAAAGAAAAAACTGCAAAATGAAAGATAATGCAGCTACAACATCTAAGGACCAAAAAGTTGTCACTATACATAATTCCATTTTTGTTCTTGGGTTTAGTTACACTTTTACCCAATAATGCAGTCTGTACATCTGAGGTTGATAATATAACCTAAATTCTAAGGCAAATATCTCAGGTAAATATTTTGTTCTGATTGTTGAACAAAGACACATAACTACAGTTTACAGGGCTACAGCCATGCATGGATCTTTGACATAGGAGAGCCAAAAGAAACAGAGCCACACTTCCCATGATTCTGCTTACAACTTGGCTATCCCCTTGAGGTGCCATTTATTAGCTCTAGAATCACATGAACCCATATTGTGATTGGTAACACAAACGATTTCTTGTTTTACACATGGATAATTGATTATCTTATAGATTGTAGGCTAGTGGTTTCATTGATTAGAAGAATGATTCTGGGTGAGAATAGATGGAAAAGTCAAACTTTAGTCCAGACAAGACCTTGATAAGCAAGCAACATATTTATAATACTGATAAGGCAGCACTGGGAAGTATTACAAATGCAACAGACTGGGGTGTTTCCATGGGATCACAGCTTACTCCAAAATATTACAGAAGGACTATTATAGTATCATTAATATCTGTGAGTACATGCTGATCATACTCAAACCTGGTTCTTCCTGCTGTTCACTGTCCCTCCCTGCTTGTCTGTGTGCCCCTTTGCAGCCTGAGTTTGTGTAAACCAGCTGTTTCCACATCTGCGGAGCATGCTCCAGTTTCAGTTCCCTTCTAAGCTGTTTTTTTTCCCCTTCTTTTTCTTATCTGTGCAGCCCACATGACTACAGAGTCACATATGTAAGCATATACATTCTGGATAAATGACAGCCTACTGCCTCCATCTTCCTCCATGCCCACTAAACAACTAAACACAATGAGGTGGGATATTATATGTTGATTGATGGAGTCTTCACCTCCCTGTAATCCTAGGCACATACAAACAACAGACACAAGCTGGGGGGGTGTGAAACAGGCTGGGATTGGTAGAACCACCCACATTATGTTTTTGCACAAAAATAAGGAAGATTTGTGTTAAAAAAAATGATGATTTAAAGCATTTATTTGATATTAATTTTGTATTTCGAAGACTGTTTTTTTTTTTTTAAATATGACTAGTAGCAGAAGACTAGAAGCTCGTCCTGTAGATGTTTTCTTTCAGATGGGCTGGGAAAGAGTTGGGTCATATGACAGCTGTAAATCGATTATGAAGTAAGGTATTTATATTTTTTTATTAAAATATATACAGTGCCATTAGCCATTTACATAAAGGGAAGGGATAATGTAAATGAAATGGTGTGTGTTTAGTATTACTTTAAGTTGTATACATCTTCATTCTGTGAGCAGAGAATAACACACCAATCAATATTTTCTCCACAGAAAATTTGTGTGGATCAGACCCATAAATTATTCCTCTGGCAAATATGCCCCCTGCTAACTGACATATCAACAGAAATTCATTTTCTTGTGCTTTGATGATATATTTTGCGGGAGATAGTAGGTATATCTCATTTTGCATCTGTAAGCTTTCTTCAACTTTAATGTATTGTGAAATGTGCCTTCTAGGAATGAGCAAAATTGAGAGTTCTCGTGTACCTGAAATTTCAGTGAATTGCATTAATGTTAATAAGGAAGATGAAATAAAGGTGTTTTTTAAGGGAGCAGTGAACTTTACATGGCTTCTGTGGGTTGCAGAAGTTTATTTTCACTATTCTAGACCTGCTTTGTGCCAAAAATGGTCCCTAATTAACCTAATGTTTTATCTTTTTATTACAATACAAAAAACAGTGAAAAAAGTAAAATACAAAAATGTAATATTACAGAGTACACATAACAATCAAATATACCAAAAAGGGGGGAAAAAATCACAAATATGAAAAAAACACTACTTTAAATAAACTGTCTTGAATGCACCCCCATTCCAGAAAAAATGTACCTTCTGAATAAAGAGAAACAAAAAGTAGACACTTTTTTATTAAGCAAATTTTGCCGTGGTGTTTCTCCAATGGCCAAATCCATAAATTTGCAGTAAAACCAATTTAGAAAAAGTCACTACATTCATCCCTAGAGTCTACAAAGGGTAACAAATAAAGGTGATGTAAATATTGGAAAAAGGTGCACTTTATGGATTCTTATAAGATTTGTTTATTGGGCCATATGAAGGTTTCAAGAGAGGTACATACGGAATTGCAGAAAATGAAGTTTTTTATTCTGAAGCAAGCACATAAGATAGAGAAGTTGTTAATGATGGAGGAACACATGTATTTCCCAATGGTGAATTTTTATGGGTTTTGTTTTCATTATAGCCATTCCTGTGTGCTGTTGTTTTTATATAGGGAAGTGTCATTCACCCTCAACCTTTCGGACTGCCATTTGCAAAGAAAGGAAGGGTCAGCATTAGGAGCCAATCAGCATGTGCTGTGCACATGTACACTATATTGCCAAAAGTACTGAGACACCCCTCCAAATTACTAGGTTCAGATGTTCCAATCATCTCCATGGCCACAGGTGTATAAATCAAGCACCTAGGCACCTAGGCACACAGACTGTTTTTACAAACATTTGCAAAAGAATAGGTCGCTCTCAGGAGCTCAGTGAATTCAAGCGTGGTACCGTGATAGGTTGCCACCAGTGCAATAAGTCCATCCGTGAAATTTCCTTGCTACTAAATATTCCACGGTCAGCTGTTAGTGGTATTATAACAAAGTGGGAGCAACTGGGAACAACAGCAACTCAGTCTCGTAAAATGACAGAGCAGAGCCAGAGCATGCTGAAGTACACAGTGCGCAGAAGTCACCAACTGTCTGCAGAGTCAATAGCTAAAGACTTTATATGGCCTTCAGATTAGCACAACAACAGTGCGTAGAGAGCTCCATGGAATGGGATTACATCACCAAGTACACTGCAAAGCATTACGTGCAATCCACCACTGGACTCTAGATCAGTGGAGACTTGTTCTTTGGAGTGATGAATCATACATCTTTGTCTGGCAATCCGATGGACATGTCTGGGTTTGGCGGTTGCAAGGAGAACGGTATTTGCCTGACAGCATTGTGCCAAGTGTAAAGTTTGGTGGAGGGGGGATTATGATGTGCGGTCATTCTTCAGGGGTTGGTCTCTGCGTTGGCATGGATCCTGATGAAACGATATGAGCGCAACATGTTGATCCTGCATGCTTATTTTCAAACAGTGACTTAGCAATCTATTGTATACGTACAAACTGTCATGACTTGTTGAATGTTACTTCGCAGATCATGTTTTGATGATTTTGTGATACTATGTTTTGTAATAAAATATTCATATCTCTTTTAAACTGTTATATGGTTGTATTATAAATGGGACCTGTTTACAAATTTAAAAAGTCCTATCCACAATGATTCTCCATTATTCCCATAGACACACTCCTAAACTTCATGGACAGCCTTCCCAGAAAAGTTGAAGCTGTTATAGTTGGAAAGGGTGGGCCAACTCAATATTGAACCCTACGGACTAAGACTGGGATGCCATTAAAGTCCATGCACGTATACAGGCAGGCGTCCCAATAATTTTGGCAATATAGTGTATGTAGATGAGGAATATGATGGCAGGAGGAGAGAGCAGACTGTAATGAGTGATTACTTATTGGTGTGTTTTTGCTTCTTCATTGCTAAGTTGCACTGCTACTGCATTGAAGGCCAGGGATCTGTTTGGCAAGGGTGCGAATCACAAGATCAGGTGAACAGAATGGCAAATCTTGTAATCAATGCAGGTAAACAACTCAAATATTTGAACTGATTTGAGCGGTTTGCCTGGAATTCGGATTTAAAATACACTGAGTTACATAGTTGGTAAGGTTGAATAAAGACACCTATCCATCTAGTTCATCCTGTGTGGGTGTGTGTATTTACACCTCTACCACTTCCCATATCCCTATGTATTGTGTTCAATAAGATGGCCATCTAAAAGTTTTTTCTTAAATAGTGACACTTCCTGCTTAACCCACCAATTGTAGTAGGGAGTTCCACATCCTTACCATTCTAACAGTAAAGAACCCCCTACGCAGTTTAAGAGTAAACAGCCTCTAGTCCATCTTCCATGTGTCTTCTTGAGGGACCAGAGATAAATAGTTTCCTCCCAAGTTTAATTTTTGTAATCGTTCCTCACAACTGAGATCCTCCAGTCCCCCTATTAGTTTTGCTGCCCTTCTCTGGACTCTCTCCAGTTCTGGCACAACCCTCCTGAGTACTGGTGACCAGAACTAGAAGGCCTACTCAAAATGTGGCTGAACGAGAGTTTTGTAAAGTGACAGAATTATAGTATTATCTCTTGAAAAAATACCCTTTTTAATGCATGCTAATATTTTACTGGCCTTGCTTGCTGAAGCTTGACATTGCATGTTATTTCTGAGCCTGTCATCAACTAGGTTCCCCAGATCTTTTTCCATCCTCGATTCCCCCAGAGGTTCTCCCCCTATCATGTAGCTTGCATTCATATTTTTTAGCTCCCAAATGCATAACTTTACATTGCCCTACTTTGAACCTCATTTGCCATGTGTTTGCCCATCCCTCTATTTTATCAAGGTCTTCCTGTAAAGTTGCTATATCCTATTGTGAAGTTATTGCCCTGCTTAGCTTCGTATCATCAGCAAACACTGAGATTTAACTACTTATCCCAACCTCTATATCATTTATGAACAAGTTAAACAGGATTGGTCCCAGGATGAAGCCCTTATTTTTGACCACCCTCTGGATCACGCCCCTGTAACCAGTTTTCTATCAAGATACATATACTATCATCAGTGCCAACATAACTCAATTTGTGGATTAAGTGTTTATAGGGTACAATGTCAAATACTTTGGCAAAGTCTATATACATTACATCCACATGCCTTCCTCTATTCAGATTACAGCTCATTTCCTCTTAGAATTTTAATAGTTGGTCTGGCAAGAATGATCTTTCATAAATCTGTGCTGGTTACTATTAATGATACTATTCTTATCAGCAAATTCTTGGATATGGTCCCTTATCATCCCCTCCAATAGTTTACAAACTATTGATGGTAGGCTGACTGGCTTATAGTTTCCAGGTATGTATCTTGGCCCATTCTTGAATATTGGTAACTTGTTAGCTTTTTGCCAATCTGCTGGTACCATGCCAGTCAGTAAGCTTTCCTTAAAGATTAGGAGTATCAGTCTAGCAATGACCTGGACAATATCTTTGAGGTCACACAGATGTAATCCATTTGGTCCTGATGATTTGTTTGAGTTAGGTTTTCCCTGTCTTTTTAGAACACTCCTTACTGTGTTGCCTACAATACCATCTTGCGCCTCCTTTTCGATAGGGAAAACTGAGGAGAAGAATGTATTTAATACAGTTGCCTTCTCCTTTGTCACTTCTAACCAGCATTCATTGAGCATCCTCTATGGAGCCAATATGCTCTGACTTTGCTCTGACTTTGCTTTCCTTAACTATTAATATATTTTAAAAAATTGGGGTGTTTTTTTTTTTCTTACTATACTCCACTATGTGTCTCGTGGTCTATTTTTGCTGCCTTGATTGCGCTGTTACATTTCTTATTATGTTCTCTGTAATTCTGGAATGTTGATGGTGTCCCTCATCCTTATTTTTTAAAAAGGACAGCCTTTTCTCTTTATTGTGTCTCTTTATGCTCAAATTTAGGCAACCAGGTATAACCTTGGTTCTTTTATATTTGTTGCCCATTGGAATACACTGCCATTAATAAAAAAAATGTTCTTAAAGCACTCTCACTTTGACTAATTTTTTGTTGCTAAAATATTTTCCCATTTAATGTCATGAAGCATGGGGCACAGTTTGGTAAAGTTGGCTCTCTTGAAATTTAATGTACTTACCCTAGTGTTTGCTTTTCCTCTGCTTTATAGTGAACATAATTGCCCTGTGATTGCTGTTTCCTTAGTTATCCCTTACTGATGCATCCGCTTTCAGATCTGGGTTGTTTTTGATTGGTAGGTCAAGCAGAGCCTTGTTTCTAGGTGGGGCATTCAACAACTGACACATAATATTGTCCCCCAAGACATATTAGAAGTGCTGAGCCTTAGAGGCGTGGGCAGTTCCATCTGCCCAGTCAATATTTGGACAATTGAAGTCCCCCATGATGATAACTAGAGATGAGCGAAGAAATGAAAAATTCGATTCGACTGATTCGGCGAATTCGTGGACAATATTCGATTCGAGTCGAATAAATTCGCTGTGAATTTAACTTAAAAAAGGGTGTTTCTAGGCTTCAGAGAGACTTAATATTAGTGCAGAACACTGTACCTTTAATTTAAATGCCCTTGGAGTCTGCTGGGGAAGAGAAATAATACTGTCTGTCAGTATGACATGCAGATGAGTGCCGTCGATCTTAGAATCACTGCACACTTCACTCCTTTGGCCAGTCACGGGGCCAAAACCAGTGTTTGGAGCCACAGTGTGGCGGTGGAGGCAGCAGCAATGGGAGGCCATACAGCAACCTATGACAAAATGGAAACCAGCAGGAGCGTGAGGAGACCTGAAAGTGGCACATGGCAGAGTGGGAGCAATGGGAGGCGGTACAGGGACCCAGGTCACACTGTGGGCCCAGCAGCAGCGTGACCAGGCGGTACGGGGGCCCATGGCCGATATGGGGCTTGGTGGCACCTATGGAAGGCCTGTAATCTGCCAGCAACCTATGACAAAATGGACAACCGCAGGAGTGTGAGGAGATTTCAAAGTGGCACATGGCAGAGTGGAAGCAATGGGAGGCCGTACAGGGACCCAGGTCACACTGTGGGCTCAGCAGCAGCGTGACCAGGAGGTACGGGGGCCCATGGTCGATATGGGGCCTGGCGGCACCTATGGAAGGCCGCTAATCTGCCAGCAACCTATGACAAAATGGACAACCGCAGGAGTGTGAGGAGATTTCAAAGAGGTACATGGCAGAGTGGAAGCAATGGGAGGCCGTACAGGGACCCAGGTCACACTGTGGGACCAGCATCAGCGTGAACAGGCGGTACGGGGGCCCATGGCCGATTTGACCTCATTCATCCCATAGTCCTGCCGACTCACGAATAGCGTGGCCTCCTCAAAGGGCCTGAGCAAGCGCAGGTGTCACACATGAGCTGACAATGGCTGACATCTAAGTTACACAGGGAGTACCTTTATCCGCTTTTAACATCAGGAAATCTGTGATGGCCTTTAGCTGTTCGTAAAGGCGGTCTAACATATGTAGGGTTGAATTACACCTTGTTGCAACGTCACAGCATGAGGAGTCGGTACGGGGGCCCATGGCAGATTACATGTCTGGCAGCAGCAATGGGAGGCCCGTAATCTGCCAGCACCCTATGTCAAAAAATTTAACACACCAGCAGTGTGAAGAGACCTGAAAGTGGCACATGGCAGCAGAGTGTGGCGATGGAGACAGCAGCAATGGGAGGCCGTACAGGGACCCATGAGAGACTCTGGACTTGGCAGCAGCATGAGGAGGCGGTATATAGGGGCCCATGGCAGATTAGGGGCCTGGCAGCAGCTATGTGAGGCCCGTAATCTGCCTGCACCCTATGTCAAAAAATTTAACACACCAGCAGTGTGAAGAGACCTGAAAGTGGCACATGGCAGCAGAGTGTGGCGATGGAGACAGCAGCAATGGGAGGCCGTACAGGGACCCATGAGAGACTCTGGACTTGGCAGCAGCATGAGGAGGCGGTATATAGGGGCCCATGGCAGATTAGGGGCCTGGCAGCAGCTATGTGAGGCCCGTAATCTGCCTGCACCCTATGTCAAAAAATTTAACACACCAGCAGTGTGAAGAGACCTGAAAGTGGCACATGGCAGCAGAGTGTGGCGATGGAGACAGCAACAATGGGAGGCCGTACAGGGACCCATGAGAGACTCTGGACTTGGCAGCAGCATGAGGAGGCGGTATATAGGGGCCCATGGCAGATTAGGGGCCTGGCAGCAGCTATGTGAGGCCCGTAATCTGCCTGCACCCTATGTCAAAAAATTTAACACACCAGCAGTGTGAAGAGACCTGAAAGTGGCACATGGCAGCAGAGTGTGGCGATGGAGACAGCAGCAATGGGAGGCCGTACAGGGACCCATGAGAGACTCTGGACTTGGCAGCAGCATGAGGAGGCGGTATATAGGGGCCCATGGCAGATTAGGGGCCTGGCAGCAGCTATGTGAGGCCCGTAATCTGCCTGCACCCTATGTCAAAAAATTTAACACACCAGCAGTGTGAAGAGACCTGAAAGTGGCACATGGCAGCAGAGTGTGGCGATGGAGACAGCAACAATGGGAGGCCGTACAGGGACCCATGAGAGACTCTGGACTTGGCAGCAGCATGAGGAGGCGGTATATAGGGGCCCATGGCAGATTAGGGGCCTGGCAGCAGCTATGTGAGGCCCGTAATCTGCCTGCACCCTATGTCAAAAAATTAAACACACCAGCAGTGTGAAGAGACCTGAAAGTGGCACATGGCAGCAGAGTGTGGCGATGGAGACAGCAGCAATGGGAGGCCGTACAGGGACCCATGACAGACTCTAGACTTGGCAGCAGCATGAGGAGGCGGTATATAGGGGCCCATGGCAGATTAGGGGCCTGGCAGCAGCTATGTGAGGCCCGTAATCTGCCTGCACCCTATGTCAAAAAATTTAACACACCAGCAGTGTGAAGAGACCTGAAAGTGGCACATGGCAGCAGAGTGTGGCGATGGAGACAGCAGCAATGGGAGGCCGTACAGGGACCCATGAGAGACTCTGGACTTGGCAGCAGCATGAGGAGGCGGTATATAGGGGCCCATGGCAGATTAGGGGCCTGGCAGCAGCTATGTGAGGCCCGTAATCTGCCTGCACCCTATGTCAAAAAATTTAACACACCAGCAGTGTGAAGAGACCTGAAAGTGGCACATGGCAGCAGAGTGTGGCGATGGAGACAGCAGCAATGGGAGGCCGTACAGGGACCCATGAGAGACTCTGGACTTGGCAGCAGCATGAGGAGGCGGTATATAGGGGCCCATGGCAGATTAGGGGCCTGGCAGCAGCTATGTGAGGCCTGTAATCTGCCTGCACCCTATGTCAAAAAATTTAACACACCAGCAGTGTGAAGAGACCTGAAAGTGGCACATGGCAGCAGAGTGTGGCGATGGAGACAGCAGCAATGGGAGGCCGTACAGGGACCCATGAGAGACTCTGGACTTGGCAGCAGCATGAGGAGGCGGTATATAGGGGCCCATGGCAGATTAGGGGCCTGGCAGCAGCTATGTGAGGCCCGTAATCTGCCTGCACCCTATGTCAAAAAATTTAACACACCAGCAGTGTGAAGAGACCTGAAAGTGGCACATGGCAGCAGAGTGTGGCGATGGAGACAGCAACAATGGGAGGCCGTACAGGGACCCATGAGAGACTCTGGACTTGGCAGCAGCATGAGGAGGCGGTATATAGGGGCCCATGGCAGATTAGGGGCCTGGCAGCAGCTATGTGAGGCCCGTAATCTGCCTGCACCCTATGTCAAAAAATTAAACACACCAGCAGTGTGAAGAGACCTGAAAGTGGCACATGGCAGAGTGTGGCGATGGAGACAGCAGCAATGGGAGGCCGTACAGGGACCCATGACAGACTCTAGACTTGGCAGCAGCATGAGGAGGCGGTATATAGGGGCCCATGGCAGATTAGGGGCCTGGCAGCAGCTATGTGAGGCCCGTAATCTGCCTGCACCCTATGTCAAAAAATTTAACACACCAGCAGTGTGAAGAGACCTGAAAGTGGCACATGGCAGCAGAGTGTGGCGATGGAGACAGCAGCAATGGGAGGCCGTACAGGGACCCATGAGAGACTCTGGACTTGGCAGCAGCATGAGGAGGCGGTATATAGGGGCCCATGGCAGATTAGGGGCCTGGCAGCAGCTATGTGAGGCCCGTTATCTTGCAGCACCCGATGTCAAAAAATTAAACACACCAGCAGTGTGAAGAGACCTGAAAGTGGCACATGGCAGCAGAGTGTGGCGATGGAGACAGCAGCAATGGGAGGCCGTACAGGGACCCATGAGAGACTCTAGACTTGGCAGCAGCATGAGGAGGCGGTATATAGGGGCCCATGGCAGATTAGGGGCCTGGCAGCAGCTATGTGAGGCCCGTAATCTGCCTGCACCCTATGTCAAAAAATTAAACACACCAGCAGTGTGAAGAGACCTGAAAGTGGCACATGGCAGCAGAGTGTGGCGATGGAGACAGCAGCAATGGGAGGCCGTACAGGGACCCATGAGAGACTCTGGACTTGGCAGCAGCATGAGGAGGCGGTATATAGGGGCCCATGGCAGATTAGGGGCCTGGCAGCAGCTATGTGAGGCCCGTAATCTGCCTGCACCCTATGTCAAAAAATTTAACACACCAGCAGTGTGAAGAGACCTGAAAGTGGCACATGGCAGCAGAGTGTGGCGATGGAGACAGCAGCAATGGGAGGCCGTACAGGGACCCATGAGAGACTCTGGACTTGGCAGCAGCATGAGGAGGCGGTATATAGGGGCCCATGGCAGATTAGGGGCCTGGCAGCAGCTATGTGAGGCCTGTAATCTGCCTGCACCCTATGTCAAAAAATTTAACACACCAGCAGTGTGAAGAGACCTGAAAGTGGCACATGGCAGCAGAGTGTGGCGATGGAGACAGCAGCAATGGGAGGCCGTACAGGGACCCATGAGAGACTCTGGACTTGGCAGCAGCATGAGGAGGCGGTATATAGGGGCCCATGGCAGATTAGGGGCCTGGCAGCAGCTATGTGAGGCCTGTAATCTGCCTGCACCCTATGTCAAAAAATTTAACACACCAGCAGTGTGAAGAGACCTGAAAGTGGCACATGGCAGCAGAGTGTGGCGATGGAGACAGCAGCAATGGGAGGCCGTACAGGGACCCATGAGAGACTCTGGACTTGGCAGCAGCATGAGGAGGCGGTATATAGGGGCCCATGGCAGATTAGGGGCCTGGCAGCAGCTATGTGAGGCCCGTAATCTGCCTGCACCCTATGTCAAAAAATTTAACACACCAGCAGTGTGAAGAGACCTGAAAGTGGCACATGGCAGCAGAGTGTGGCGATGGAGACAGCAACAATGGGAGGCCGTACAGGGACCCATGAGAGACTCTGGACTTGGCAGCAGCATGAGGAGGCGGTATATAGGGGCCCATGGCAGATTAGGGGCCTGGCAGCAGCTATGTGAGGCCCGTAATCTGCCTGCACCCTATGTCAAAAAATTAAACACACCAGCAGTGTGAAGAGACCTGAAAGTGGCACATGGCAGAGTGTGGCGATGGAGACAGCAGCAATGGGAGGCCGTACAGGGACCCATGACAGACTCTAGACTTGGCAGCAGCATGAGGAGGCGGTATATAGGGGCCCATGGCAGATTAGGGGCCTGGCAGCAGCTATGTGAGGCCCGTAATCTGCCTGCACCCTATGTCAAAAAATTTAACACACCAGCAGTGTGAAGAGACCTGAAAGTGGCACATGGCAGCAGAGTGTGGCGATGGAGACAGCAGCAATGGGAGGCCGTACAGGGACCCATGAGAGACTCTGGACTTGGCAGCAGCATGAGGAGGCGGTATATAGGGGCCCATGGCAGATTAGGGGCCTGGCAGCAGCTATGTGAGGCCCGTTATCTTGCAGCACCCGATGTCAAAAAATTAAACACACCAGCAGTGTGAAGAGACCTGAAAGTGGCACATGGCAGCAGAGTGTGGCGATGGAGACAGCAGCAATGGGAGGCCGTACAGGGACCCATGAGAGACTCTAGACTTGGCAGCAGCATGAGGAGGCGGTATATAGGGGCCCATGGCAGATTAGGGGCCTGGCAGCAGCTATGTGAGGCCCGTAATCTGCCTGCACCCTATGTCAAAAAATTAAACACACCAGCAGTGTGAAGAGACCTGAAAGTGGCACATGGCAGCAGAGTGTGGCGATGGAGACAGCAGCAATGGGAGGCCGTACAGGGACCCATGAGAGACTCTGGACTTGGCAGCAGCATGAGGAGGCGGTATATAGGGGCCCATGGCAGATTAGGGGCCTGGCAGCAGCTATGTGAGGCCCGTAATCTGCCTGCACCCTATGTCAAAAAATTAAACACACCAGCAGTGTGAAGAGACCTGAAAGTGGCACATGGCAGCAGAGTGTGGCGATGGAGACAGCAGCAATGGGAGGCCGTACAGGGACCCATGACAGACTCTAGACTTGGCAGCAGCATGAGGAGGCGGTATATAGGGGCCCATGGCAGATTAGGGGCCTGGCAGCAGCTATGTGAGGCCCGTAATCTGCCTGCACCCTATGTCAAAAAATTTAACACACCAGCAGTGTGAAGATACCTGAAAGTGGCACATGGCAGCAGAGTGTGGCGATGGAGACAACAGCAATGGGAGGCCGTACAGGGACCCATGAGAGACTCTAGACTTGGCAGCAGCATGAGGAGGCGGTTTATAGGGGCCCATGGCAGATTAGGGGCCTGGCAGCAGCTATGTGAGGCCCGTAATCTGCCTGCACCCTATGTCAAAAAATTTAACACACCAGCAGTGTGAAGAGACCTGAAAGTGGCACATGGCAGCAGAGTGTGGCGATGGAGACAGCAGCAATGGGAGGCCGTACAGGGACCCATGAGAGACTCTGGACTTGGCAGCAGCATGAGGAGGCGGTATATAGGGGCCCATGGCAGATTAGGGGCCTGGCAGCAGCTATGTGAGGCCCGTAATCTGCCTGCACCCTATGTCAAAAAATTAAACACACCAGCAGTGTGAAGAGACCTGAAAGTGGCACATGGCAGCAGAGTGTGGCGATGGAGACAGCAGCAATGGGAGGCCGTACAGGGACCCATGAGAGACTCTGGACCTAGCAGCAGCATGAGGAGGCGGTATATAGGGGCCTATGGCAGATTAGGGGCCTGGCAGCAGCTATAGGAGGCCCGTAATCTGCCAGCACCCTATGTCAAAAAATTAAACACACCAGCAGTGTGAGGAGACCTGAAAGTGGCACATGTTTGAGGCATGATTCATGGCGGATTTAGTCAGTTGTGTCAGGAACTGGTGGTTTGAAATCCAGACTAATCCACGCCTGATTCATTTTCACAAACGTGAGTCTCTCCACACTTTGGGTGGACAGTCGTGTCCTCCGCGGAGTTACAATACCTCCTGCCGCACTAAACACGCGCTCCGATGCCACGCTACTGGCCGGGCATGACAGCCTTTCAAGGGCAAATTCAGCTAGTTGGGGCCAAAGGTCAAGTTTCGTTGCCCAGTAGTCAAGGGGATTGTCTACCTCGGTTGGCAGGGTGCTGTCCAAGTAGGCCCAAGCCTGTTGTTTGAGCTCCTGCTCCAGGTCCACCTGATGCTGCTGCTGCTGCTGCGGCTGGTTAGTAGTTTCCTCACTGCGCTGGTGAAGAAAGCTACTCATCATCGACTGCAGACTGAGGCAGCCACTGCTGGTGGAGCTGCCACTGCTCCTACCACCCCACCCCTCCCCTGCTGCCATGCCAGCGGAACGCGAGCGCACAGGGCCCACAGTGTCTGAGGATGGACGTTGGCGCACAAAGGCAGAGACCAACTGACTACATAGGTGGTTTTTATAGTACGTAATTTTGGCCTCCCTCTCAGCAGGTGTGAAAAAGGCCACCATTTTGGACCGGTAGCGAGGGTCCAACAAGGTGGACAGCCAAAAGTCATCCCTCTGTCTGATGGTTATTATTCGGCTGTCGCTACGCAAGCAACCGAGCATGCTATGGGCCATTTGTGCCAAGGAATGCGAGGGACTCCCTGCCTCCATCTCCACAGCATACTGCCACGGTGCGTCTGGGTCCTCTGTCTCCTCCTCCTCCTCCTCTACCAGATGCTCCTGCTCCTCCACTCCTGTCCGCTGAGTGGAAAAACCACCCATTTCACTCAATAATTCCTGAGCACAAATGTCCTCCTCTACCTCCTCCTCTTCTTCCTGTCCTGCCTCCACAGGGGTCATGTGGCGTTGAGATCTGTGCGCCACGTCTACCGCACCCTGACCAGCCATTGTTAACAGCATTTGTTCCAGGACGTGCAACAGAGGAATGACGTCGTTCATCCCATAGTCCTGCCGACTCACGAATAGCGTGGCCTCCTCAAAGGGCCTGAGCAAGCGGCAGGTGTCACGCATGAGCTGCCAATGGCTGACATCTAAGTTACACAGGGGAGTACCTTTATCCGCTTGTAACATCAGGAAATCGGTGATGGCCTTTCGCTGCTCGTAAAGGCGGTCTAACATGTGTAGGGTTGAATTCCACCTTGTTGCAACGTCGCAGATCAGGCGATGCTGTGGAATTCCGTTCTGCCGCTGCAGCTCAATGAGGGTGTTCTTTGCGGTGTAGGAATGGCTGAAATGCATGCACAGTTTACGTGACATTTTAAGGATGTCTTGCAGTGGGATGGTGGATTTTAGGAACCGCTTGACAACCAGATTGAACACGTGAGCCATGCATGGCGCATGGCACAACCTTCCTTGACGCAGAGCAGACACCATGTTCTTTCCGTTGTCAGTCAACATGGTTCCGATTTTTAGTTTGCGCGGAGACAGCCATCTGTCGATTTCTCTGTTCATTACACTCAGCAGTTCCTCCCCTGTGTGACTACGTTCGCCAAGACATACCAGGTGCAGCACAGCGTGACACCGTTGCGCCCTGCACATGTGATATGCCGGTCGGGTAATGGGACTTGGCACGGGGGTGGCGGCTGAGGACACGGCGGAAAAAGAGGTGGTAGAGGCGGACATGCTTGCTGGACCAAGGACGTGCAAACGTGGAGGCAAAAGCGTCGTGACCTGTCCAAGTTGCTGGTGCGGCTGTGCCGGCACCACGTTCACCCAGTGGGCCGTAAATGACATGTACTGTCCCTGACCGTAGTTACAGCTCCACACGTCGGCGCTGCCGTGCACTTTGGCAGAGACCGACATGCTCAAAGACTGGCCCACCATCTCTTCTACATGTGAATGCAGGGCTGGCACTGCCTTTTGGGCAAAGAAATGACGGCTTGGCACTCTCCACCGCGGCGCGGCACAAGCCATCATTTCTCGGAAAGGTGCTGAGTCCACCAGTTGGAAAGGGAGGGACTGCAGCACCAGCAACTTGGACAGGAGGACGTTCAGCTTTTGCACCGTCGGGTGCGTGCTCGCAAACTGTTGTCTCTTGGATACGGATTCCAAGAAAGACTGTTGACGGAATCCGAGAAGAGGAGTAGCAGGAGAAGGAGCATCTGAACGAGCGGAAGATGCCAACGAGCGACAACTCCCCTCAGCAGAGGTGTTGGAGCCTTGACTGGCTGATAGAGGGCGATTGACGACGTCGGGTGACGGAGCAAGTAACGGAGCGGGTGATGGAGCGGGGGCTGGGGCAGGCAGAACCGCCGTATGTTTATCACGGTTTTCCCAGGCCACCGAATGGTGACGCTGCATATGCTGACGCAACGCTGTAGTCCCAACATGGGCCCCCTGGCCACGCTTGCATTTCTGGCCACATAGTCGACATACGGCTACGTTTACTTCCTCGGGCGGCTTGACGAAAAATTGCCACACCACCGAGTAGGAAACTTTGCCCCCGCTACTCTTCACTGGCTGACTGCTACTTCCTCCGTGCGCACCGGCACCACTACTGGCCGTGGTGGTAGGCTGCAGTGGAGCTGGTGCTCTACTCCGTGGACGTTTGGCTCCACTGACACTGATGCGACCCTGCTGCTGTCTCCTGGGCAACCCACCGACTGTTTTGCTCGCTGCCAAGCTGCCACCCTCTTCTCCTGATGATGCGGAAGAAATTGCCTGATGACGACGAGGCTGCCAAGTGCGATCAACCTCCTCATTAGAGATGAGCGAAGAAATGAAAAATTCGATTCGGCTGATTCGGCGAATTCCAGTGTGAAATTCGATTCGATGCGAATTTCTCCGCTACGAAGATGACTTATTTAAAGGGTTTCTAGGCTTCAGAGAGCCTTTAAATTAGTGCAGAACACTGTACCTTTAATTTAAATGCCCTTGGAGATGAGGAAGGAGAAGGAGAAGGAGAAGGATGAGAAGAAGGAGAAGGAGAAGGATGAGAAGAAGGAGAAGGAGAAGGATGAGAAGAAGGAGAAGGATGAGAAGAAGGAGAAGGATGAGAAGAAGGAGAAGGAGAAGGATGAGAAGAAGGAGAAGGAGAAGGATGAGAAGAAGGAGAAGGAGAAGGATGAGAAGAAGGAGAAGGATGAGAAGAAGGAGAAGGATGAGAAGGAGAAGGATGAGAAGGAGAAGGATGAGAAGAAGAAGGCTGAGAATAAGGAGAAGGATGAGAAGAAGGAGAAGGAGAAGGATGAGAAGAAGGAGAAGGATGAGAAGAAGGAGAAGGAGAAGGATGAGAAGAAAGAGAAGGATGAGAAGGAGAAGGATGAGAAGAAGAAGGATGAGAAGAAGAAGGATGAGAAGAAGGAAAAGGATGAGAAGAAGAAGGATGAGAAGAAGGAGAAGGATGAGAAGAAGGAGAATGATGAGAAGAAGGAGAAGGATGATAAGAAGGAGAAGGAAGAGAAGAAGGAGAAGGAGAAGGATGAGAAGAAGGAGAAGGATGAGAAGAAGGAGAAGGATGAGAAGAAGGAGAAGGATGAGAAGAAGGAGAAGGATGAGAAGAAGGAGAAGGAGAAGGATGAGAAGAAGGAGAAGGATGAGAAGAAGAAGGATGAGAAGAAGGATGAGAAGAAGGAGGAGAAGGATGAGAAGAAGAAGGATGAGAAGAAGGAGAAGGATGAGAAGAAGGAGAAGGAAGAGAAGAAGGAGAAGGAGAAGGATGAGAAGGAGAAGGATGAGAAGAAGGAGAAGGATGAGAAGAAGGAGAAGGAGAAGGATGAGAAGAAGGAGAAGGATGAGAAGAAGAAGGATGAGAAGAAGGATGAGAAGGATGAGAAGAAGGAGAAGGATGAGAAGAAGGAGAATGATGAGAAGAAGGAGAAGAAGGAGAAGGATGAGAAGAAGGAGAAGGATGAGAAGAAGGAGAAGGATGAGAAGAAGGAGAAGGATGAGAAGAAGGAGAAGGAGAAGGATGAGAAGAAAAAGGATGAGGAGAAGGAGAAGGATGAGAAGAAGGAGAAGGAGAAGGATGAGAAGAAGGAGAAGGATGAGAAGAAGGAGAAGGATGAGAAGAAGGAGAAGGAGAAGGATGAGAAGAAGGAGAAGGAGAAGGATGAGAAGAAGGAGAAGGAGAAGGATGAGAAGAAGGAGAAGGATGAGAAGAAGGAGAAGGATGAGAAGGAGAAGGATGAGAAGGAGAAGGATGAGAAGAAGAAGGCTGAGAATAAGGAGAAGGATGAGAAGAAGGAGAAGGAGAAGGATGAGAAGAAGGAGAAGGATGAGAAGAAGGAGAAGGAGAAGGATGAGAAGAAAGAGAAGGATGAGAAGGAGAAGGATGAGAAGAAGAAGGATGAGAAGAAGAAGGATGAGAAGAAGGAAAAGGATGAGAAGAAGAAGGATGAGAAGAAGGAGAAGGATGAGAAGAAGGAGAATGATGAGAAGAAGGAGAAGGATGATAAGAAGGAGAAGGAAGAGAAGAAGGAGAAGGAGAAGGATGAGAAGAAGGAGAAGGATGAGAAGAAGGAGAAGGATGAGAAGAAGGAGAAGGATGAGAAGAAGGAGAAGGATGAGAAGAAGGAGAAGGAGAAGGATGAGAAGAAGGAGAAGGATGAGAAGAAGAAGGATGAGAAGAAGGATGAGAAGAAGGAGGAGAAGGATGAGAAGAAGAAGGATGAGAAGAAGGAGAAGGATGAGAAGAAGGAGAAGGAAGAGAAGAAGGAGAAGGAGAAGGATGAGAAGGAGAAGGATGAGAAGAAGGAGAAGGATGAGAAGAAGGAGAAGGATGAGAAGAAGGAGAAGGAGAAGGATGAGAAGAAGGAGAAGGATGAGAAGAAGAAGGATGAGAAGAAGGATGAGAAGGATGAGAAGAAGGAGAAGGATGAGAAGAAGGAGAATGATGAGAAGAAGGAGAAGAAGGAGAAGGATGAGAAGAAGGAGAAGGATGAGAAGAAGGAGAAGGATGAGAAGAAGGAGAAGGATGAGAAGAAGGAGAAGGAGAAGGATGAGAAGAAAAAGGATGAGGAGAAGGAGAAGGATGAGAAGAAGGAGAAGGATGAGAAGGAGAAGGAGAAGGATGAGAAGAAGGAGAAGGATGAGAAGAAGGAGAAGGATGAGAAGAAGGAGAAGGATGAGAAGGAGAAGGAGAAGGATGAGAAGGAGAAGGATGAGAAGAAGGAGAAGGAGAAGGATGAGAAGAAGGAGAAGGAGAAGGATGAGAAGAAGGAGAAGGATGAGAAGAAGGATGAGCAGAAGGAGAAGGATGAGAAGAAGGAGAAGGATGAGAAGAAGGAGAAGGATGAGAAGAAGGATGAGAAGAAGGATGAGAAGAAGGAGAAGGATGAGAAGAAGGACAGTTCTGTGACAGTTTCTGTCTATTTCTGACAGTTCTGGGACATTCACTCCATACAGCGGTTTCAACCGCTGTATGGAGGGAATGTCATAGAACTGTCAGAAATAGACTATTAATGACAGTTCTGGGACTGTCCTTCCATGCAGCGGTTGAAACATTGTATGTATTTGTTTCCATAAATGGATCCATTTATGGAAACAAATACATACAATGTTTCAACCGCTGCATTGAAGGACAGTCCCAGAACTGTCATTAATAGTCTATTTCTGACAGTTCCATGACATTCCCTCCATACAGCGGTTAAAACAGCTGTATGCAGTGAATGTCCCAGAACTGTCATAAATAGTCTATTTCTGATAGATCTGGGACATTCACTCCATACAGCTGTTTTAACCGCTGTATGGAGGGAATGTCATGGAACTGTCAGAAATAGACTATTAATGACAGTTCTGGGACTGTCCTTCCATGCAGCGGTTGAAACATTGTATGTATTTGTTTCCATAAATGGATCCATTTATGGAAACAAATACATACAATGTTTCAACCGCTGCATTGAAGGACAGTCCCAGAACTGTCATTAATAGTCTATTTCTGACAGTTCCATGACATTCCCTCCATACAGCGGTTAAAACAGCTGTATGCAGTGAATGTCCCAGAACTGTCATAAATAGTCTATTTCTGATAGATCTGGGACATTCACTCCATACAGCTGTTTTAACCGCTGTATGGAGGGAATGTCATGGAACTGTCAGAAATAGACTATTAATGACAGTTCTGGGACTGTCCTTCCATGCAGCGGTTGAAACATTGTATGTATTTGTTTCCATAAATGGATCCATTTATGGAAACAAATACATACAATGTTTCAACCGCTGCATTGAAGGACAGTCCCAGAACTGTCATTAATAGTCTATTTCTGACAGTTCCATGACATTCCCTCCATACAGCGGTTAAAACAGCTGTATGCAGTGAATGTCCCAGAACTGTCATAAATAGTCTATTTCTGATAGATCTGGGACATTCACTCCATACAGCTGTTTTAACCGCTGTATGGAGGGAATGTCATGGAACTGTCAGAAATAGACTATTAATGACAGTTGTGGGACTGTCCTTCCATGCAGCGGTTGAAACATTGTATGTATTTGTTTCCATAAATGGATCCATTTATGGAAACAAATACATACAATGTTTCAACCGCTGCATTGAAGGACAGTCCCAGAACTGTCATTAATAGTCTATTTCTGACAGTTCCATGACATTCCCTCCATACAGCGGTTAAAACAGCTGTATGCAGTGAATGTCCCAGAACTGTCATAAATAGTCTATTTCTGATAGATCTGGGACATTCACTCCATACAGCTGTTTTAACCGCTGTATGGAGGGAATGTCATGGAACTGTCAGAAATAGACTATTAATGACAGTTGTGGGACTGTCCTTCCATACAGCGGTTGAAACATTGTATGTATTTGTTTCCATAAATGGATCCATTTATGGAAACAAATACATACAATGTTTCAACCGCTGCATGGAAGGACAGTCCCAGAACTGTCATTAATAGTCTATTTCTGACAGTTCCATGACATTCCCTCCATACAGCGGTTAAAACAGCTGTATGCAGTGAATGTCCCAGAACTGTCATAAATAGTCTATTTCTGATAGATCTGGGACATTCACTCCATACAGCTGTTTTAACCGCTGTATGGAGGGAATGTCATGGAACTGTCAGAAATAGACTATTAATGACAGTTCTGGGACTGTCCTTCCATGCAGCGGTTGAAACATTGTATGTATTTGTTTCCATAAATGGATCCATTTATGGAAACAAATACATACAATGTTTCAACCGCTGCATTGAAGGACAGTCCCAGAACTGTCATTAATAGTCTATTTCTGACAGTTCCATGACATTCCCTCCATACAGCGGTTAAAACAGCTGTATGCAGTGAATGTCCCAGAACTGTCATAAATAGTCTATTTCTGATAGATCTGGGACATTCACTCCATACAGCTGTTTTAACCGCTGTATGGAGGGAATGTCATGGAACTGTCAGAAATAGACTATTAATGACAGTTGTGGGACTGTCCTTCCATACAGCGGTTGAAACATTGTATGTATTTGTTTCCATAAATGGATCCATTTATGGAAACAAATACATACAATGTTTCAACCGCTGCATTGAAGGACAGTCCCAGAACTGTCATTAATAGTCTATTTCTGACAGTTCCATGACATTCCCTCCATACAGCGGTTAAAACAGCTGTATGCAGTGAATGTCCCAGAACTGTCATAAATAGTCTATTTCTGATAGATCTGGGACATTCACTCCATACAGCTGTTTTAACCGCTGTATGGAGGGAATGTCATGGAACTGTCAGAAATAGACTATTAATGACAGTTGTGGGACTGTCCTTCCATACAGCGGTTGAAACATTGTATGTATTTGTTTCCATAAATGGATCCATTTATGGAAACAAATACATACAATGTTTCAACCGCTGCATGGAAGGACAGTCCCAGAACTGTCATTAATAGTCTATTTCTGACAGTTCCATGACATTCCCTCCATACAGCGGTTAAAACAGCTGTATGCAGTGAATGTCCCAGAACTGTCATAAATAGTCTATTTCTGATAGATCTGGGACATTCACTCCATACAGCTGTTTTAACCGCTGTATGGAGGGAATGTCATGGAACTGTCAGAAATAGACTATTAATGACAGTTCTGGGACTGTCCTTCCATGCAGCGGTTGAAACATTGTATGTATTTGTTTCCATAAATGGATCCATTTATGGAAACAAATACATACAATGTTTCAACCGCTGCATTGAAGGACAGTCCCAGAACTGTCATTAATAGTCTATTTCTGACAGTTCCATGACATTCCCTCCATACAGCGGTTAAAACAGCTGTATGCAGTGAATGTCCCAGAACTGTCATAAATAGTCTATTTCTGATAGATCTGGGACATTCACTCCATACAGCTGTTTTAACCGCTGTATGGAGGGAATGTCATGGAACTGTCAGAAATAGACTATTAATGACAGTTGTGGGACTGTCTTCCATACAGCGGTTGAAACATTGTATGTATTTGTTTCCATAAATGGATCCATTTATGGAAACAAATACATACAATGTTTCAACCGCTGCATTGAAGGACAGTCCCAGAACTGTCATTAATAGTCTATTTCTGACAGTTCCATGACATTCCCTCCATACAGCGGTTAAAACAGCTGTATGCAGTGAATGTCCCAGAACTGTCATAAATAGTCTATTTCTGACAGTTCTGGGACATTCACTCCATACAGCGGTTTCCGGCAAAAAGTGTATGTGCAGAGTTCCTCTATTCTGCAGATACACTTAGAGGAGCTCTGCAGATACACTTAGAGGAGCTCTGCACATACACTTTTTTCCGGTTTGGAATTATTCTTATTTTCATCCTACTTCTTCTTCTTCTTCTTCATCCTCATCCTCATCCTCTTCTTCTTCTGAGGATGAGGATGAAGAAGAAGAAGAAGAAGTAGGATGAAAATAAGATTAATTCCAAGCCGGCAAAAAGTGTATGTGCAGAGCTCCTCTAAGTGTATCTGCAGAGCTCCTCTAAGTGTATCTGCAGAATAGAGGAACTCTGCACATACACTTTTTGCCGGCTTGGAATTATTCTTCTTTTCATCCTACTTCTTCTTCTTCTTCTTCTTCATCCTCATCCTCAGAAGAAGAGGATGAGGATGAGGATGAGGATGAGGAAGAAGAAGAAGAATGAAAAGAAGAATAATTCCAAGCCGGCAAAAAGTGTATGTGCAGAGTTCCTCTATTTCTGACAGTTCTCTCACAGCTTCTTCACATGTACAGCGGTTGAAATATCTGTATCCTAAATGGAAACTAATAGATACAAATTGTATCTATTAGTTTCCATTTAGGATACAGATGTTTCAACCGCTGTACATGTGAAGAAGCTGTGAGAGAACTGTCAGAAATAGAGGAACTCTGCACATACACTTTTTGCCGGCTTGGAATTATTCTTCTTTTCATCCTACTTCTTCTTCTTCTTCTTCTTCTTCTTCATCCTCATCCTCATCCTCTTCTTCTGAGGATGAAGAAGAAGAAGAAGTAGGATGAAAAGAAGAATAATTCCAAGCCGGCAAAAAGTGTATGTGCAGAGTTCCTCTATTTCTGACAGTTCTCTCACAACTTCTTCACATGTACAGTGGTTGAAACATCTGTATCCTAAATGTAAACTAATAGATACAATGTTTCAACCGCTAAACATGTGTTCCTTCTGTCAGAGAACTGTCAGAAATAGCGGAGCTCACTGCAGGGACACTTTTGCCGGCTGATCGGGAAATGTTCGATTCGCGCACCCGAAGTAGGCAAAATTTCGGTTTCGACACGAATCGAATATTTCCTGAAATTCGACTCGAATTCCGGTTCGCCTAGTTCGATTCGCTCATCTCTACTCCTCATCATCAAGTAGGGTCTCCGCCTCACTACTAGCCCCCTCGGCTGCGTCTGGGTCAGGAGACAGACCTGTCTCTAGACCGGCTACCGAGCCACTCTCCTCGCCAGTACTTGTTCGCTTGGCTGCTGAAAAGGCCGATGTCTCCCCCCGTTCCTGACCGCCCTCTGTTAGCTCTTCCTCACTGTACAGTGGGGCTGAGCCCACAGCATGCGATACTTCGCTTGGTGAGGGAACAGCAAAGGACAGGGGCAGGTAGAGGACACGTGATTTCAGTGGGCTTGCTCCCGGGCCATGCCAACTAACGGTTGTGTCTGACGTACCCACCGACCGTTGGCTGTAGGTGTCAGAGGTGACCTGGGAAGAGGAAGACGACCGAGCCAACCAATCAATGACGGCAGGGTTGTCGGTGGAGACACGACCGCTGGATGACACCGGGAGCACTGGCCTCTGGCTGCGAATACTGCTGCCTCGACCCCTTCCTCTGCTGCCACGTCTGCTCGCTCCTAAAACATTGCCTCCTCTGCCACTCCTCTGCATGTTGTCTGACATACTATTTAATTCAACGATTAGGTGTCCCTGAGTAACAATTCTCTGGCACTCAGTAACAATTCTGTCTGTCCCTGAGTATGAATTCTGTGGCCCTGAGTAACAATTCTGTGTCTGTGCGAGTAACAATTCTGTGTCTGTGCGAGTAACAATTCTGTGTCTGTGCAAGTAACAATTTTGTGTCTGTGCGAGTAACAATTCTCTGGCACTCAGTAACAATTCTGTCTGTCCCTGAGTAACAATTCTCTGGCACTCAGTAACAATTCTGTCTGTCCCTGAGTAACAATTCTCTGGCACTCAGTAACAATTCTGTCTGTCCCTGAGTATGAATTCTGTGGCCCTGAGTAACAATTCTGTGTCTGTGCGAGTAACAATTCTGTGTCTGTGCAAGTAACAATTTTGTGTCTGTGCGAGTAACAATTCTCTGGCACTCAGTAACAATTCTGTCTGTCCCTGAGTAACAATTCTCTGGCACTCAGTAACAATTCTGTCTGTCCCTGAGTATGAATTCTGTGGCCCTGAGTAACAATTCTGTGTCTGTGCGAGTAACAATTCTGTGTCTGTGCAAGTAACAATTTTGTGTCTGTGCGAGTAACAATTCTCTGGCACTCAGTAACAATTCTGTCTGTCCCTGAGTAACAATTCTCTGGCACTCAGTAACAATTCTGTCTGTCCCTGAGTAACAATTCTCTGGCACTCAGTAACAATTCTGTCTGTCCCTGAGTATGAATTCTGTGGCCCTGAGTAACAATTCTGTGTCTGTGCGAGTAACAATTCTGTGTCTGTGCAAGTAACAATTTTGTGTCTGTGCGAGTAACAATTCTCTGGCACTCAGTAACAATTCTGTCTGTCCCTGAGTAACAATTCTCTGGCACTCAGTAACAATTCTGTCTGTCCCTGAGTAACAATTCTCTGGCACTCAGTAACAATTCTGTCTGTCCCTGAGTAACAATTCTCTGGCACTCAGTAACAATTCTGTGTCTGTGCGAGTAACAATTCTGTGTCTGTGCAAGTAACAATTTTGTGTCTGTGCGAGTAACAATTCTCTGGCACTCAGTAACAATTCTGTCTGTCCCTGAGTAACAATTCTCTGGCACTCAGTAACAATTCTGTCTGTCCCTGAGTAACAATTCTCTGGCACTCAGTAACAATTCTGTCTGTCCCTGAGTATGAATTCTGTGGCCCTGAGTAACAATTCTGTGTCTGTGCGAGTAACAATTCTGTGTCTGTGCAAGTAACAATTTTGTGTCTGTGCGAGTAACAATTCTCTGGCACTCAGTAACAATTCTGTCTGTCCCTGAGTAACAATTCTCTGGCACTCAGTAACAATTCTGTCTGTCCCTGAGTAACAATTCTCTGGCACTCAGTAACAATTCTGTCTGTCCCTGAGTATGAATTCTGTGGCCCTGAGTAACAATTCTGTGTCTGTGCGAGTAACAATTCTGTGTCTGTGCAAGTAACAATTTTGTGTCTGTGCGAGTAACAATTCTCTGGCACTCAGTAACAATTCTGTCTGTCCCTGAGTAACAATTCTCTGGCACTCAGTAACAATTCTGTCTGTCCCTGAGTAACAATTCTCTGGCACTCAGTAACAATTCTGTCTGTCCCTGAGTAACAATTCTCTGGCACTCAGTAACAATTCTGTCTGTCCCTGAGTATGAATTCTGTGGCCCTGAGTAACAATTCTGTCTGTGCGAGTAACAATTCTGTGTCTGTGCAAGTAACAATTTTGTGTCTGTGCGAGTAACAATTCTCTGGCACTCAGTAACAATTCTGTCTGTCCCTGAGTAACAATTCTCTGGCACTCAGTAACAATTCTGTCTGTCCCTGAGTAACAATTCTCTGGCACTCAGTAACAATTCTGTCTGTCCCTGAGTAACAATTCTCTGGCACTCAGTAACAATTCTGTCTGTCCCTGAGTAACAATTCTGTCTGTCCCTGAGAATGAATTCTGTGGCCCTGAGTAAGAATTCTCTGGCACTCAGTAACAATTCTGTCTGTCCCTGAGTAACAATTCTCTGGCACTCAGTAACAATTCTGTCTGTCCCTGAGTAAAAATTCTGTGGCCCTAATAACGTTTCTGTGGCCCTAAGTAACAATTCTCTGGCACTGAGTGAAAATTCTGTCTGTCCCTGAGTATGAATTCTGTGGCCCTAACTAGCGTTTCTTTGTCCCTAAATAACGATTCTGTGGCCCTCATTAACAAGTCTGTGTCCCTGAGTAATGGTTCTCTGTCCCTAAGTAACTTCTCTCTGTCCCCAATTCTCGTTTCTGTGGCCCTAACTCTGTCCCTGTCCCTAGTACAGAGCGGTCTGCCTCTGTTCAATGACTGCAGGCAAATGAAGATTTCCAAAATGGCCGCTATATATACCTCGACCATTACACAGTGCTGGCTGGCTGGCTGCTGATTGGCTGATGCGATCACATGTCGTTGAGGAATGCATTATGGGGCAGCGCGCCTTGTCTGCGCGCCTTCCCCGACATCCCCGCTCCGTCGCCGCACATGTCAGCCGCCATTTTCGGAAAAATTTCGATTCGCGCGTCCGAATTAGGCTGTTTTTCGGATTCGGCACGAATCGAAATTTTTCCGATATTCGACTCGAATTCCACTTCGGATACTTCGATTCGCTCATCTCTAATGATAACATTGCCCTGCCTCACTGCCATTTCTAACTGTGAAAGAAGTTCAACCCTCTTCTTACTCTTCAGTGTAGAGGGCTTGTAGCATACCTTCACCCAATAACTTAAAGTGGAACTTAGTCAGAAAATTAAGTTCTGCTAGATCACTTCAGGCTGGCCCATTTTTCAGGTATAGCTATGTAGACCATTAACAATAAGTGTCTATACTGTTTAAAATCCAGCAATACACTGTCTGACCCTGCTTTGCACATGCTCAGTTGCTTTCCATTTTTAGGCACTGCTGAATTTGCAGAGGCAGATCTGCTGACACCATTAAAGCAGGATTAATCTCTTCTATCCTTTACAAACAAGGGAGCTGCTTCTGTTTGATCTGCACCTGCCATGGTGCTGCACATGTGATCAGTTATGACACCAGTCAGTTGATGGTTTGACATTTGATGGTTTGACAGTTTGGTTGAGGACAGAAGCAAATGTGATAGTTATCAATCCCAGCATTCCGGGAATGTAACTGTTTTCTGAAACTGTTAAATCAGTGGTTCTCAACCTTCCTAATGCCGCGACCCTTTAATACAGTTCCTCATGTTGTGGTGACCCCCAACCATAAAATTATTTTTGTTGCTACTTCATAACTGTAATTTTGCAATGGGAGGAGTAGTGCCACATCATTGGTGTCAGTGAGAGGAGTAGTGCCACATCATTGGTGTCAGTGTGGGAGGAATAGTGCCCCATCATTGGTGTCAGTGTGGGAGGAATAGTGCCCCATCATTGGTGTCAGTGGGGGGGGGGGGAATAGTGCCCCATCATTGATACTAGTGTGGGGGGGGAATTGTGCCCCATCATTGGTGTCAGTGGGGGGGTAGTGCCCCATCGTTGGTGTCAGTGGGGGGAGGAATAGTGCCCCATCGTTGGTGTCAGTGGAGGGAGGAATAGTTCCCCATCATTGGTGTTGGGGGGGGGGGAAATAGTGCCCCATCATTGGTTTCAGTGGGAGGAATAGTGCCCCATCATTGGTATTAGTGACACCAATGATGGGGCACTATTCCTCCTACTGACACCAATGATACTTACCTTGCTGACTCCTCCTCCAGCCTGGGCTCGCTCCCTCCCTCTCCCATCTACAGCCAGCATACCTGGCTGCAGCAGCACCATCTGCACGCTACAGACACTTACCTGTCAGCTGTCTTCCTTGTCCAGCCGCTCCCTTGCTCGATCTTCTTTGATCTTCGCGCTGCTGCTCGGCTCCTCCTCCTCGCGGGTGATTGGCCGCCTGTGTGCCTCTCCTGAGCTACAGTTCCGGCGGCCAATCACTGGCGAAGAGGCGGAGCTGTTGAGTGATCCCGGGGATATGGCCAGATGACAGGGGCGGCATATCATCCTGCGCACACATCGCGTCCAAGGAAATGTGGACGTATCTGCATGTGGGCGGACCTGCCTGAAAACTGATAGAGGAGCGGTGTCTCAGTTCCTAATACCATCGAAAATATGTGTTTTCCGATGGTATTAGGAGACCCCTGTGAAAGGGTTGTTCGACCCCCAAAGGGGTCGCGACCCACAGGTTGAGAACCGCTGTGTTAAATTAATGGGTTTAGTTCTGCTTTATGATTTACTGCTGTTCAGGGCCTCTGGGCTTCAGCAAAATGGCATCCTCCAGAAAGCAAAAATAAGAGCAATGATGGAGACAATTTACAGCACCTACTACTTTTGGTAGCATAAATATTATTGTGGAATGCATGTTCCTTGCTAAAGAACATGTTTTTTCTCAAGTTGTTATGGGTAAAGTTCCGCTTCAACTTTTCTTTCTTCCCTTTGAAGCTCCAGCCACAAGGATTCCACACCTTCCATTGTCCCATTGGCTATGTCATTTCCCCTGTTCATCAGCACATCACTTTCAATGTACATGCACACCCCTCTCCCTCATCTACTTATCCTGTCCTTTTGGTATAGGGAGTACCCCTAGAAAATCTTAGGCCAGCCATGTGTGCTGTCAAACCAGGTCTCTGTTACTTGCCATGACGTCAACATCCTTTTAACCTGTCTGTAGTTCTAGTTCTTCCATTTTGTTCACCAAACGTCTAGCATTTATGAACATGACTTTTAGTTTTGTATGGCCGCATGTTATTTTATCCTTGATCATTCCAAGGCTGCAGTAGGATTTTGCCAGCCCACACCTTTACAAACACTTTCAAAATATTGAGACATGTTGTGTTGATGATAACAAATATCCTTCAATGATACATATCACTCTAACTCTTGCATTTTTAAGTATTTCTATTGATGTAAAAAGAATTCCCAACAAACCTAGAAAAAAGCAGAGCAATCATTTTCAGTATGGTAAAAGCCAGAATATTACAATAAGATATTTTTTGAATATGTATAAATTGTACCAGATTTGTATTAAAATAATCCCTGACTCTTGCTCCCAAAGTTGAATTCATGCTTTAGCATGCTGCATTTTCCACTCCCGTCAAGATAATGTTGTCAGTAAAATAGATTTGTTATTGGCAAAAAAGCAAAAATAGGCTTGATGGAGGAAAGGCGAAGCGGGAGCATTGCAGCTGTAAAAGTCTTGGATGCTGTGTTTTTCCTGTCGCCGTATATATCAAATCAAGGGGGGTTGTAGGGAAGGCTGGAAGGAAATACAAATTGTTATGCAGATGGTTCAAAGTATTCAGAAAATGAAAAAAAAATGTTCTTGAATTAGAATTTGGAGAAAGGATTATGATCTGATGAAGGAAAGAAATGACTGCACAGTGTCTCCAGAATTTGGAAAATATTGGCTGAAAAAAAAAGAGAAATGTAGATAAAGAGAATCAATTTCTGCAATTGAGGAAAAGCTCTGTTCCATAAAAGCTTTATGACATTTGGGCCTGGAACAATTGTAAGAAAACCAGATGGCTTCAGATCACCAAAGACTAAACAGATCCACTGTTATATTTATTGTTTTAAAAGAACTTTAGGGGTATTTACTATATATACAGCATATATAGTATATGTTGTATATATAATGACATTTTGTTTGCTAAAGGTCTATGTATAAAAAACAACTGATATTTTTGTAAAAGACTGTATTCAATCTTTTTTTCATCTTTTATTGCATATCCAGATTGCTGATGTGCATCCTTAATGCAGTCACTTTCTGTATACATATGTTGCAGCCAGGGGTGGACTGACAACTCATGGGGCCCCCGGGCAATAGGGGATCATGGGGCCCCTGTGTCCTTGCCCAAATGCAAAAAAACCCTATGAAAAAGGTACCAGGGGCATCTCATGGGGCCCCCTACTGACCCCGGGCCCTCGGACAGTGCCCGAGTTTCCAAATGATCAGTCTGCCCCTGGTTGCAGCAACCGTATAGTGGGTTTTCCTGATGGTGACTGCAATAGACCATACAGTATATGTGCAATGTGTGTGACGTATATGATAATCATGGCTAAAGTTGATCTAAATTAGCCATTTTCAACCAAAGTTCTGTACAACCCTAGGGTTCCTCCAGAGGTTGCTAGGGGTTCCATGTGCTCTAGGCAACTCGATTCCTATTTGATGATATCTGCATAGTTTTGGGGTCAACAAACTAGCTGCATGACACCAATATCATTGTAGCTGTCTGTAAGGGAGGCTTTATGATCACCACTGTAAGGGTGGCATGTAAATGAGGTATTCTTGCCTCATTTACATGTAGGTAGCATTTTTCCCACTGACCACTAATGAATTGGTTTTAGCAGGGGTTGCCCGAGAACTGAAAACTATTTTGGGGTTAATGGTTGAGAAACTTGAAATATGTAAGGGTTTTGAGTGGAAAAACATGACAGCTTCCTGTTGTCAATTATTGCTAAGGAAGCAGCTGGTGCCTGTACCTGCAGCATTCTTACCAACCCCTGACATCACCGGCCCGTTCACTTACATGGCTGGAAATGGTTGACCACATAAGCAAGAAGGCGAAGATTGGGAGTGAGATCATTGCCTAAAAATGGACACATTTGGGCCCTATTTGGGCAAAATATCACAGATCATATATGCCGATGGCCAGGGGCGGACTGACAACTCATGGGGCCCCTGGGCAATAGGGGATCATGGAATCATGGGATCATGGGACCCCTGTGTCCTTGCCCAAACTCAAAAAAGGCAATGAAAAAGGGACCAGGGGCATCTCATGGGGCCCCCTACTGACTCCTCGGGGAGTGCCCGAGTTTCCAAATGGTCAGTCCGCCCCTGCCGATGGCCATATTTGGGAAATTATGTCACCACTAGAGATGAGCGAATTATTCAAAAATTCGATTCGGCTGATTCGGCGAATTCGCGGAATAAATTCGATTCGAGTCGAATATATTCGCTGCGAATTTAACTTATAAAAAGGGTGTTTCTAGGCTCCAGAGAGCCTTTATATTAGTGCAGAACACTGTACCTTTAATTTAAATGCCCTTAGAGTCTGCTGGGGAAGAGAAATAATACTGTCAGTCAGTATGACATGCAGATGAGTGCCGTCGATCTTAGAATCACCGCACACTTCACTCATTTGGGCAGTCACGGGGCCAAAACCAGAGTGTGGAGCCACAGTGTGGCGGTGGAGGCAGCAGCAATGGGAGGCCATACAGCACCCTATGACAAAATGGAACCCACCAGCAGTGTGAGGAGACCTGAAAGTGGCACATGGCAGAGTGTGGCGATGGAGACAGCAGCAATGGGAGGCCGTACAGGGACCCATGAGAGACTCTGGACCTGGCAGCAGCATGAGGAGGCGGTACAGGGGCCCATGACAGATTACGGGCCTGGCAGCAGCATGAGGAGTCGGTACGGGGGCCCATGGCAGATTACGGGCCTGGCAGTAGCAATAGGAGGCCGTACAGGGACCCATGACACACTCTGGACCTGGCAGCAGCAAGAGGAGGCGGTACAGGGGCCCATGGCAGAGTGGCGAAGCGTAAGCAGCTTAAATTGAAGGCCATACAGAGGCCTATGTCAAAAGTAATAACATGTTTGGGACATGATTCATGGCGGATTTAGTCAGTTGTGTCAGGAACTGGTGGTTTGAAATCCAGACTAATCCACGCCTGATTCATTTTCACAAACGTGAGTCTCTCCACACTTTGGGTGGACAGTCGTGTCCTCCGCGGAGTTACAATACCTCCTGCCGCACTAAACACGCGCTCCGATGCCACGCTACTGGCCGGGCATGACAGCCTTTCAAGGGCAAATTCAGCTAGTTGGGGCCAAAGGTCAAGTTTCGTTGCCCAGTAGTCAAGGGGATTGAATAGATAAAATAAACTTATATATAAATATATATATAAAATCGAGCGCAGTATGAGGATGTAGATAGGGTAGCTGCTGGCACTGAAAGGCACCTCGTGAACCTCCAGAGTAATGGTAAAATATGAAAGTGCAGCGCTAACTTAAACAATGATTACACATAAGATAGATCCCATATGAATGTGGATCGGCAAAAAAGACGGCGTCAGTTCATCAGATGTGCTAAATACGTATACAGTCTCCAACACTTGAAGAGCCAGGGATAGTAGATATCAGCAATGATAAAGAAAAGCCAAGTAATGCACTGACCAGATAGCGCAAGTTAAAGCGCATGGGACATTTAAGACCTGTCCCTGGTACTCAGCCACTGTATCACTGGAGCAAGGCGGTGTCATCTGTAGGGTGACCACTAGATGTCATCTGTCCGGATGGAAGCTGTGTCCAGCCACTGTGTTGATGGATCAGGTGGGTGTTGTCTGTAGGGTGACCACTAGATGTCATCGGTTCCAGGAGAAGCTGTATCACGGATCCAGGGATGTCACTGCAGATGTGTTCTTGTTAGGCACAATCCCAGGACCTACTGGATTTACAGGCTCCCCAGAAATAAAGAGCCCGTGGAAAAAGGCCTCAAATAGTGTGATAACGTTTATTTAAAATTGAACAATCAGAAAAGAACTTACTTTAGCAAAGGTACAGCTGCTTATAAACGGCCAGACCGGAGGTACATGTACATAAGATAAACAAAGCTTGGCACTTCCCTAACGCGTATCGTGTAAGTACACATCATCAGAGGGGACTGTGCCAGTGTTAAGTGTGGTGTTTTAAACCTAAAAAGGCGCCAAAAACACCGCAATGCGGCGGCACCGTTATTGCCGGTTCGCGCATGCGCAGTAGCGATCAGCCGTTCGCGCATGCGCAGTAGCGTCCGCGGCGGCCATTTTAAAGAAGACCGACATGAATGTATGGACATACAGGTGTTGGTTCTGCAGTGATCTTACTGGGAATAAGATGCTGCAATCCTAAAAACGCACGGGGCGAGTATAGTAACGCGTGGACCATGCTGTGTGCCCCCTTGTAGCAAAAAACGGCCTGGTGAAAGGCAAGGTTATAAAAATATAAATGAGTGGGATCTCATATATGAGGTGATTCTGGCACTGAATAAAAACCAAATACATCAAATATGACAAACATGTGGATTAAAAAACATCTGGTTAAAAGTAATACCCATAAAATATACAATTATAAAACCAAATGTACTGAGATTATGGTGCATCGAATATGTTAAAGCGATCAAGAGATAAAGGTGCATCGACTTTTTTTAAAAAACGATCTAGACACTCAAATGGGAATACAGATAAAGGCAAAGTAAAAGTAATCTGATTAAGAAGTGAGATCATGAAAAGTGCTTAAAGATCGATCAGCTGGTATCGATAAAACAATTGATATCTAATTCTACATTTAGTCCTTGTGGAGCTTGGGACTGTAGAAGATAAATCCACTTGGTCTCAAGCATAGAGACCGCGCGTTTTTTGTGGGTACCTCTCCAGTTACTTTTGATGATATCTATACCCACAAATCGCAGGGAGTGTGGATTCTTATTGTGTCGCTGGCGGTAATGCATAGACAAGGAGTGCTCCTTGTAACCTTTCTTAATATTGACCAGGTGTTCCCTCAGCCTGTCTCGCAGTCTCCTTGTCGTTCTACCGACATATTGCTTCCCGCAACTACATTCCAGAAGGTAGACAACATAGGAGCTGTAGCACGTAATAGTAGACTGAATGTCAAATGATCTACCGGTAGCATTTGAACAAAAACTTTTTATCGGGTTCTTGTGAATGCCATTACAAATGCATATCATACATCTGTTGCAAGGAAAAAACCCTTTTCTATTCAGAAAATCAAACGTCAATTGCTTAGGAGGATTTACAACGTTGGGGGCTAGTCTGTTTCTTAATGCTGGTGCTTTTTTATAGATGATTTCTGGGTGTTCCGGTAGGGCTTTACACATCACCGGATCGTTCTTAAGAATGTTCCAGTTCTTCCTAATGATAGTGGCAACTTCTTTATATTGCATCGAGAAGGCAGTTGTAAAAGGACAGAAAATCTCTTTATTGGTCTTATGTTGGGTAGTTAACAGATTGGCCCTGTCCAAACTAGCCACTCGGTCAATCTCCATATCCAATAGTTGGCTGTCATAGCCCTTTTCTATGAATCTAGTTCTAAGAATGTTGGATTGTGCAATGTAGTCTTGCATAGCACCACAGTTCCGCCTTATCCGAAGGAATTGTCCCCTAGGAATGTTATCCAGCCACCTAGGCAGGTGGCAACTGTCTTTTGGGATGTACCCATTCCTGTCTGTACCTTTAAAAAAGGTTTTGGTGGTAATTCTAGTACCGTCATTAATGAGGGTGAGATCCAGAAAATCAATACTACTGTAACTATAATTGAAAGTGAGCTTAATATTTAGGTTGTTATAGTTTAGAGTGGTAAAAAAATTGAGTAGTGAAGAGTCATCGCCATCCCATAGCAACACTATATCGTCTATGTAGCGTCGGTAAAAACGCAAATGTGGCCACTCCATGGAATATATCACCTCCTCCTCCCATCTTGCCATAAAGATGTTTGCTAGGCTAGGAGCGAATTTCGCGCCCATTGCTACGCCTGTGGTCTGCAGGTAATACTTATTATCAAACCAAAAGTAATTGTGCTTCATTGCGAAGCTTAATAGTTCCAATAAATATTGCTTCTGAATGTGTGGTATGTCTATGGCCTCATTCAGATAATATTCTGCCGCCTCTAAACCATCTGCATGCTTGATATTACTGTAGAGAGAAGCAACGTCCGCCGTTACCAAAAAAGTTTTTGAGTATAGATCCAAAAGAGCTATCATTTCTGATGATGTATTTACATGTGAGGATGAACCAGATAATTTACATGGTCTCTTCATACATCTCTCGAATCATACCACCTCTGAGATACGGACGCTATGGGACATTTCGTTTCTTGAGAAATATATCAAGGAAGGGATGGTACCCCGATCTCTAAGGTGGGATGTACCACCGGAAACGGAGGATACCAACAGTGAAACAGAGTGGTATCTCTTTTTCAATAACATGGGGATTGACCTGCTCAAATTCCTCATTATTAGAAAAAGAAAGAAACTTGCACATTTAGATAGAGAAATCAATAAAACCAAGGAATTATTAGTGCCTTACATGGGCAGGGAAGATTACATGAATGAGTCTGAAAAACTGAAACAGCTATTGGAAAAAACAGATAAAGAGCAAAGATATAAGAAAAAGAAAAAATATCTCAGAGATCTCCATGACTATAAGGACAAAACAGTATTTAGATGGGAAGCCAAGAACTATGATTATATAGATTCCACTCAGATGGAAACTGTAACCATTCCCACTAAAAACAATACAACAAAAAATAATGCAAAACGCAAAAAAGTTGCCAAACCTCCCCATACTCCTAATAACAACTATAGACATCATTCGGAGAATGTACCCAATTATGAGTATAACATTTCCACTCATAATAGGTTTGATGCCATTAGACATCACCCAAGTCCTAACATAGGCAACAGGGATATGAGGTCACATCCCTTGAATCATCAGGAACAATATGCCATATCCAGACCTCATCAGCAACAAAAAAGTAATTTCCGTCCAAGAGTTCCGTCCTATATTCACTCTAGGGATGACTATGATGACGGATGGAATCAACGCAATGACAGACATACTTATGACCATTATAACAGTCCTAATTATCGGACACCCCATGGAAGGGGTTACCAGACACAACAGGGTAGACAGTTCCCAAATCAACATAGACTGTCCCCCTCCTCCAATTACAGATACTCACAATATGGAGTTAACTTACAACCACCCAATACCCTAAACCAACATCATTTTTTAGGGGAGGGCTCAGGACGAAAAAGGGGTCTAGGACGAGAGGAAAACGAGGAGGAGCAAGGGTTAACCGACAAAAGAAGGAAAACCTAAATAGCTCAGGCATTTTTAACCTCAGCAATAAGATCCTCACTAATGAAGAACTTAATCTTCTAAACAAAGGACTAAAATTTGCTCCACCGGCTAAACTAAACAAATTTAATACTTTTATAGACATCCACAAGTTTGTAAGGAGACTTGCGATGAAGAGACATTTTCTAAATAAACCTATCACAAGTGTAACAACCAATGTGAGTAACCCTAATTTCAAGAACACCAATCTCAAGAATGCGTCCTTGTTTAACCCCCAGGCACAATCATATATCAATGTATTTAAAAATATGGTCCTTAAAGATCTTGATAATATACGGGTAAAAAAACGGTACAATAAGTCATTTAACCAAGACAAGATTAACATGATGACCAATGTATTATTAAAGGAAAAGGAGTTGGTAATCAGACCAGCGGACAAAGGGGGAGGAGTTGTGGTCATGAATAAATCAGACTATTTAATGCAAGTGCAGAATATCCTCCAGGATAAAGACACCTATTTAGAACTTCCGAGTAACCCTCTTTTGTCATACAAAAAAGCTTTGAAGGTTCTGATAAAAAGGGGATCCGATTCGGGAATCCTGAATAAAAAAGAGCGTGATTTTTTGTGCCCTACGGTACCCAGACTTCCGGTCTTGTACTGCCTGCCCAAAATCCACAAGGACCCAATTAACCCTCCAGGTCGCCCCATTGTGAGTGGCATAGGGTCCCTGTGCTCCCGGGTTGGTGAATATATTGACTGTTTCCTACAGCCAATAGTGCGCAACACGCCATCTTTCCTGAAGGATTCAAAACAAATCCTGGTTGAGATCATGGACATTAAAATAGAGAAGCCTACTTTTTTGGTAACGGCGGACGTTGCTTCTCTCTACAGTAATATCAAGCATGCAGATGGTTTAGAGGCGGCAGAATATTATCTGAATGAGGCCATAGACATACCACACATTCAGAAGCAATATTTATTGGAACTATTAAGCTTCGCAATGAAGCACAATTACTTTTGGTTTGATAATAAGTATTACCTGCAGACCACAGGCGTAGCAATGGGCGCGAAATTCGCTCCTAGCCTAGCAAACATCTTTATGGCAAGATGGGAGGAGGAGGTGATATATTCCATGGAGTGGCCACATTTGCGTTTTTACCGACGCTACATAGACGATATAGTGTTGCTATGGGATGGCGATGACTCTTCACTACTCAATTTTTTTACCACTCTAAACTATAACAACCTAAATATTAAGCTCACTTTCAATTATAGTTACAGTAGTATTGATTTTCTGGATCTCACCCTCATTAATGACGGTACTAGAATTACCACCAAAACCTTTTTTAAAGGTACAGACAGGAATGGGTACATCCCAAAAGACAGTTGCCACCTGCCTAGGTGGCTGGATAACATTCCTAGGGGACAATTCCTTCGGATAAGGCGGAACTGTGGTGCTATGCAAGACTACATTGCACAATCCAACATTCTTAGAACTAGATTCATAGAAAAGGGCTATGACAGCCAACTATTGGATATGGAGATTGACCGAGTGGCTAGTTTGGACAGGGCCAATCTGTTAACTACCCAACATAAGACCAATAAAGAGATTTTCTGTCCTTTTACAACTGCCTTCTCGATGCAATATAAAGAAGTTGCCACTATCATTAGGAAGAACTGGAACATTCTTAAGAACGATCCGGTGATGTGTAAAGCCCTACCGGAACACCCAGAAATCATCTATAAAAAAGCACCAGCATTAAGAAACAGACTAGCCCCCAACGTTGTAAATCCTCCTAAACAATTGACGTTTGATTTTCTGAATAGAAAAGGGTTTTTTCCTTGCAACAGATGTATGATATGCATTTGTAATGGCATTCACAAGAACCCGATAAAAAGTTTTTGTTCAAATGCTACCGGTAGATCATTTGACATTCAGTCTACTATTACGTGCTACAGCTCCTATGTTGTCTACCTTCTGGAATGTAGTTGCGGGAAGCAATATGTCGGTAGAACGACAAGGAGACTGCGAGACAGGCTGAGGGAACACCTGGTCAATATTAAGAAAGGTTACAAGGAGCACTCCTTGTCTATGCATTACCGCCAGCGACACAATAAGAATCCACACTCCCTGCGATTTGTGGGTATAGATATCATCAAAAGTAACTGGAGAGGTACCCACAAAAAACGCGCGGTCTCTATGCTTGAGACCAAGTGGATTTATCTTCTACAGTCCCAAGCTCCACAAGGACTAAATGTAGAATTAGATATCAATTGTTTTATCGATACCAGCTGATCGATCTTTAAGCACTTTTCATGATCTCACTTCTTAATCAGATTACTTTTACTTTGCCTTTATCTGTATTCCCATTTGAGTGTCTAGATCATTTTTAAAAAAAGTCGATGCACCTTTATCTCTTGATCGCTTTAACATATTCGATGCACCATAATCTCAGTACATTTGGTTTTATAATTGTATATTTTATGGGTATTACTTTTAACCAGATGTTTTTTAATCCACATGTTTGTCATATTTGATGTATTTGGTTTTTATTCAGTGCCAGAATCACCTCATATATGAGATCCCACTCATTTATATTTTTATAACCTTGCCTTTCACCAGGCCGTTTTTTGCTACAAGGGGGCACACAGTATGGTCCACGCGTTACTATACTCGCCCCGTGCGTTTTTAGGATTGCAGCATCTTATTCCCAGTAAGATCACTGCAGAACCAACACCTGTATGTCCATACATTCATGTCGGTCTTCTTTAAAATGACCGCCGCGGACGCTACTGCGCATGCGCGAACCGGCAATAACGGTGCCGCCGCATTGCGGTGTTTTTGGCGCCTTTTTAGGTTTAAAACACCACACTTAACACTGGCACAGTCCCCTCTGATGATGTGTACTTACACGATACGCGTTAGGGAAGTGCCAAGCTTTGTTTATCTTATGTACATGTACCTCCGGTCTGGCCGTTTATAAGCAGCTGTACCTTTGCTAAAGTAAGTTCTTTTCTGATTGTTCAATTTTAAATAAACGTTATCACACTATTTGAGGCCTTTTTCCACGGGCTCTTTATTTCTGGGGAGCCTGTAAATCCAGTAGGTCCTGGGATTGTGCCTAACAAGAACACATCTGCAGTGACATCCCTGGATCCGTGATACAGCTTCTCCTGGAACCGATGACATCTAGTGGTCACCCTACAGACAACACCCACCTGATCCATCAACACAGTGGCTGGACACAGCTTCCATCCGGACAGATGACATCTAGTGGTCACCCTACAGATGACACCGCCTTGCTCCAGTGATACAGTGGCTGAGTACCAGGGACAGGTCTTAAATGTCCCATGCGCTTTAACTTGCGCTATCTGGTCAGTGCATTACTTGGCTTTTCTTTATCATTGCTGATATCTACTATCCCTGGCTCTTCAAGTGTTGGAGACTGTATACGTATTTAGCACATCTGATGAACTGACGCCGTCTTTTTTGCCGATCCACATTCATATGGGATCTATCTTATGTGTAATCATTGTTTAAGTTAGCGCTGCACTTTCATATTTTACCAGTCAAGGGGATTGTCTACCTCGGTTGGCAGGGTGCTGTCCAAGTAGGCCCAAGCCTGTTGTTTGAGGTCCTGCTCCAGGTCCACCTGATGCTGCTGCTGCTGCTGCTGCGGCTGGTTAGTAGTTTCCTCACTGCGCTGGTGAAGAAAGCTACTGATCATCGACTGCAGACTGAGGCAGCCGCTGCTGGTGGAGCTGCCACTGCTCCTACCACCCCACCCCTCCCCTGCTGCCATGGCAGCGGAACGCGAGCGCACAGGGCCCACAGTGTCTGAGGATGGACGTTGGAGCAGAAAGGCAGAGACCAACTGACTACATAGGTGGTTTTTATAGTACGTTATTTTGGCCTCCCTCTCAGCAGGTGTGAAAAAGGCCACCATTTTTGAACGGTAGCAAGGGTCCAACAAGGTGGACAGCCAAAAGTCATCCCTCTGTCTGATGGTTATTATTCGGCTGTCGCTACGCAAGCAACCGAGCATGCTATGGGCCATTTGTGCCAAGGAATGCGAGGGACTCCCTGCCTCCATCTCCACAGCATACTGCCACGGTGCGTCTGGGTCCTCTGTCTCCTCCTCCTCCTCTACCAGATGCTCCTGCTCCTCCACTCCTGTCCGCTGAGTGGAAAAACCACCCATTTCACTCAATAATTCCTGAGCACCAATGTCCTCCTCTACCTCCTCCTCTTCTTCCTGTCCTGCCCCCACAGGGGTCATGTGGCGTTGAGATCTGTGCGCCACGTCTACCGCACCCTGACCAGCCATTGTTAACAGCATTTGTTCCAGGACGTGCAACAGAGGAATGACGTCGTTCATCCCATAGTCCTGCCGACTCACGAATAGCGTGGCCTCCTCAAAGGGCCTGAGCAAGCGGCAGGTGTCACGCATGAGCTGCCAATGGCTGACATCTAAGTTACACAGGGGAGTACCTTTATCCGCTTGTAACATCAGGAAATCGGTGATGGCCTTTCGCTGTTCGTAAAGGTGGTCTAACATGTGTAGGGTTGAATTCCACCTTGTTGCAACGTCGCAGATCAGGCGATGCTGTGGAATTCCGTTCTGCCGCTGCAGCTCAAGGAGGGTGTGCTTTGCGGTGTAGGAATGGCTAAATGCATGCAAATTTTACGTGACATTTTAAGGATGTCTTGCAGTGGGATGGTGGATTTTAGGAACCGCTTGACAACCAGATTGAACACGTGAGCCATGCATGGCGCATGGCACAACCTTCCTTGACACAGAGCAGACACCATGTTCTTTCCGTTGTCGGTCAACATGGTTCCGATTTTCAGTTTGCGCGGAGACAGCCATCTGTCGATTTCTCTGTTCATTACACTCAGAAGTTCCTCCCCTGTGTGACTACATTCGCCAAGGCATACCAGGTGCAGCACAGCGTGACACCGTTGCGCCCTGCACATGTGATATGCCGGTCGGGTAATGGGACTTGGCACGGGGGTGGCGGCTGAGGACACGGCGGAAGAAGAGGTGGTAGAGGCGGACATCTTTGCTGGACCAAGGACGTGCAAACGTGGAGGCAAAAGCGGCGTGACCTGTCCAAGTTGCTGGTGCGGCTGTGCCGGCACCACGTTCACCCAGTGGGCCGTAAATGACATGTACTGTCCCTGACCGTAGTTACAGCTCCACACGTCGGCGCTGCCGTGCACTTTGGCAGAGACCGACATGCTCAAAGACTGGCCCACCATCTCTTCTACATGTGAATGCAGGGCTGGCACTGCCTTTTTGGCGAAGAAATGCCGGCTTGGCACTCTCCACCGCGGCTCGGCACAAGCCATCTTTTCTCGGAAAGGTGCTGAGTCCACCACTTGGAAAGGGAGGGACTGCAGCACCAGCAACTTGGACAGGAGGACGTTCAGCTTCTGCACCGTCGGGTGCGTGCTCGCAAACTGTTGTCTCTTGGAAACGGATTCCAAGAAAGACTGCTGACGGAATCCGTGAAGAGGAGTAGCAGGAGAAGGAGCATCTGCTGAACTAGCGGAAGATGCCAACGAGCGACAACTCCCCTCAGCAGAGGTGTTGGAGCCTTGACTGGCTGATAGAGGGCGATTGACGTCGGGTGACGGAGCAAGTAACGGAGCGGGTGATGGAGCGGGGGCTGGGGCAGGCAGAACCGCCGTATCTTTATCACGGTTTTCCCAGGCCACCGAATGGCGACGCTGCATATGCTGACGCAACACTGTAGTCCCAACATGGGCCCCCTGGCCACGCTTGACTTTCTGGCCACATAGTCGACATACGGCTACGTTTACTTCCTCGGGCGGCTTGACGAAAAATTGCCACACCGCCGAGTAGGAAACTTTGCCCCCGCTACTCCTCACTGGCTGACTGCTACTTCCTCCGTGCACACTGGCACCACTACTGGCCGTGGTGGTAGGCTGCAGTGGAGCTGGTGCTCTACTCCGTGGCCGTTTGCCTCCACTGACACTGCTGCGACCCTGCTGCCTCCTGGGCAACCCACCGACTGTTTTGCTCGCTGCCAAGCTGCCACCCTCTTCTCCTGATGATGCGGAAGCAATAGCCTGATGACGACGAGGCTGCCAAGTGCGATCAGCCTCATCATCATCAATTAGGGTCTCCGCATCACTACTAGCCCCCTCGGCTGCGTGTGGGTCAGGAGACAGACCTGTCTCTAGACCGGCTACCGAGCCACTCTCCTCGCCAGTACTTCTTCGCCTGGCTGCTGAAGAGGCGGATGTCTCCCCCCGTTCCTGACCGCCCTCTGTTAGCTCTTCCTCACTGTACAGTGGGGCTGAGCCCACAGCATGCGATACTTCGCTTGGTGAGGGAACACCAAAGGACAGGGGCAGGTAGAGGACACGTGATTTCAGTGGGCTTGCTCCCGGGCCATGCCAACTAACGGTTGTGTCTGACGTACCCACCGACCGTTGGCTGTAGGTGTCAGAGGTGACCTGGGAAGAGGAAGACGACCGAGCCAACCAATCGATGACGGCATGGTTGTCGGTGGAGACACAACCGCTGGATGACACCGGGAGCACTGGCCTCTGGCTGCGACTAGTGCTGCCTCAACCCCTTCCTCTGCTGCCACGTCTGCTCGCTCCTGAAACATTGCCTCCTCTGCCACTCCTCTGCGTGTTGTCTGACATACTCTTTAATTCAACGATTCTGTGTCCCTGAGTAACGATTCTGTGTCCCTGAGTAACAATTCTGTGTCCCTGAGTAACGATTCTGTGTCCCTGAGTAACAATTCTGTGTCCCTGAGTAACGATTCTGTGTCCCTCAGTAACAATTCTGTGTCCCTGAGTAACAATTCTGTGTCCCTGAGTAACGATTCTGTGTCCCTCAGTAACGATTCTGTGTCCCTGAGTAACAATTCTGTGTCCCTGAGTAACAATTCTGTGTCTGTCCCTGAGTAACAATTCTGTGTCCCTGAGTAACAATTCTGTGTCCCTGAGTAACGATTCTGTGTCCCTCAGTAACAATTCTGTGTCCCTGAGTAACAATTCTGTGTCCTTGAGTAACAATTCTGTGTCCCTGAGTAACAATTCTGTGTCCCTGAGTAACGATTCTGTGTCCCTGAGTAACGATTCTGTGTCCCTCAGTAACGATTCTGTGTCCCTGAGTAACAATTCTGTGTCCCTGAGTAACAATTCTGTGTCTGTCCCTGAGTAACAATTCTGTGTCCCTGAGTAACAATTCTGTGTCCCTCACTAACGATTCTGTGTCCCTCAGTAACGATTCTGTGTCCCTGAGTAACAATTCTGTGTCCCTGAGTAACAATTCTGTGTCCTTGAGTAACAATTCTGTATCCCTCAGTAACGATTCTGTGTCCCTCAGTAACGATTCTGTGTCCCTGAGTAACAATTCTGTGTCCCTGAGTAACAATTCTGTGTCCCTGAGTAACAATTCTGTGTCTGTCCCTGAGTAACAATTCTGTGTCCCTGAGTAACAATTCTATGTCCCTGAGTAATGATTCTGTGTCCCTGAGTAACGATTCTGTGTCCCTCAGTAACAATTCTGTGTCCCTGAGTAACAATTCTGTGTCCCTGAGTAACAATTCTGTGTCCCTCAGTAACGATTCTGTGTCCCTCAGTAACAATTCTGTGTCCCTGAGTAACAATTCTGTGTCCCTGAGTAACAATTCTGTGTCCCTGAGTAACAATTCTGTGTCTGTCCCTGAGTAACAATTCTGTGTCCCTGAGTAACGATTCTGTGTCCCTAAGTAACGATTCTGTGGCCCTAAAGTCTCTCTGGCCCTAACTCTGTCCCTAATACAGACAGGTCTGTCTCTCTTGAATGACCAGAGGCTAATGGAGAATTGTAAGATGGCCGCAATTTATAGCTCCACCATTACACAGTGCTGGCTGGCTGCTGATTGGCTAATGCGATCACATGTCATGAATGAATGCATTATGGGTCAGCGCGCCTTGTCTGCGCGCCTTCCCAGAGATCCCCGCTCCGTCGCCACACATGTCGCCGCCATTTTTGGGAAAATTCGATTCGTGCATCCGAAGTTTGCTAATTTTCGGATTCGGCGCGAATCGAATTTTTCCTGATATTCGAAACGAATTCCACTTCGCCATGTTCGATTCGCTCATCTCTAGTCACCACCATGCCTACCTGTTTCCATATTTTACTGATGACAGCTTGGAGAGCTGTCATTCAGTGATTGGACAATGGATTCACATTGTGAGATTTTTCATTTTATTAAAGGACTTGTCAACAACTGTATGATTTTATTTAGACATTTTTTTAAAATGAATAATAAAGGGGTACTATGTTCGATACTAAGGGCATGTGACCTAGTAAGCTTTGGGGGGGGGGATCATATGCCTCTCCCCTCTTTTTCTGGCCAGTCAGGCTGCATGCTGAAATAAGGGTCTGGTATGGATTTTTGGAGGAGACCGCAAGATTTTTTTATTGATTTTTTTGCACGGAGTTCCCCCTGTTAATATTTGATCATTGATGTCATCCGTGGAGGCTGTCAACAGTAGGGCAGCAGTTTCCAGGATCAGACGTGTCTGCAGTCACTGTTATTTTTCATTCAGCATGCATTGGTTTGGTGTTTTTAGGTTAAGACAGGTGATGAAAAGGTGACATATCGATACTCCCTGGATTGCTTTTCAGATGGACAGCAAGGAACAAGCCCTTAGACTGGTCACAGAACTTTATCAATTTTGTCTATGTCTGGGACTTTGTAAAACATTTGTAGTGTCAAAGGAAAGGAAAATGGAAACACCCCTAAATGAACCAAAAAGACTTCTATTAAATATTTTGTAGTCCTAATTGCAGATTATTCTTTATTTTGTCTTCCACGCACAGTGATAAAGAAGCAGCACTGCTCAAAGAGCAGCGACCCAAGCTGACCAATCATACATTATATCTCATTAGTCTTGTTACTCTGCACTGCTGAAAGCTGAAGTCTGATTGGTTGCCCTTTGCACAATGCTATCCCATAAATAGACAAAAAATAGCATTATACAATTTTGCAGTACATAATGACATTTTAGAGCAGGGTATTTATATACAGATTTAATTTTTTTGGGCTGAACCCTCCCAAGTGTTACCTGAGTAATACATTATGATACACTGAAGACAATAATCTGCATTTGACAGGGAAGTATATGTGCATTTCAGACTGTAGGTAGGAGCAGCCTTGCTGTGCGCAAAGGTGATGGAACACAAACTGGAAAAAAATTTTATATGGCAGGAAGCCTGCGCTCTGACTGGGAAATAAGGTAAGTCATCATGTAACCTCTGAAAGGGACTGTGCAGGGCACTGTTAGTGAAGCTACGAAGAATTCTGTTTCCATTTGGATGTCTGTTCTTGCAGGTACTCGAGAACACATTGAATAACATCTGATTCACAGTCTACTGTGGCTTGAAAGACTGTAGAGATTGTGAATTGATGAGTTACATAAAGCAAACACTAATCATACTTACCGGATTTGGTTTCTGCCAGTATTACGATGCTTCAAGCTATACATATTTTATAAACATCCTTCCTGATATGATGCAGAACACATTTAAAGATCTTAAAGGCATAGTCCACCTTTAAAAAAATTAATACATGCACACATATTAAAGAAGAAAAAAATGTGTATTTATTATCATTTTGCATTTGAGCCTGAAAATGTATCATAACCATGATTGGTGTATCACAAATGCAATGCACAGGCTCCTGCAGCCCCAGATCTGTACCTTGGTATTGACACTCAGTTATGGAGCTGGACTATGAGTGAGGTGACATCACCGTACTTGTGTTCCATTGAGAACTATTAGTCCCTTGGCCACAGTGGCAGAAGGGACTTGTAGCCTCTTCATTCACAGGTCTCTGTGAATGAATGATGTGGATGTGCAGACAGAGCCATGTGCGACCATGCTGAATTCAAAATTAAACAAATGCCAGTGGAGAGTAGAACCCTGCTATTGTGGGGCAGTTGGGGAATGGCACCATGTGACACCCTAATCATGGGTGTAACATGAAACATGCCTTCAGAGGTGGAATTGGCCTTTAAGTAGAATATTATGTTATACCAAAGAACATACCTAGTTTACTAGTTATATGTCAAGTAAATGTCATTGCATATCAGAAAACCCAATGTTTTCTAAGCTAAACAACACTTTTTGGTTCTGCTCTCTCCAAACTTCTGTACCTCAACATTACTATGATGGATGGTTACTCTGCTAATAGTGTGGCGAGCCCATCAAAGACTTGCGGCATTGGTGGCATAGCAGCAAAGACACGGAAGAAGAAACCATCCAACAAATACATCTTATTTCCAAAGTGCCGGAGGATATGAGCAGCATTAGCACGTGGCTACGAAGAAAGCAAGGAGGCAAGATATTATATTTATATTTGTAAATTTTTCTATATTAAAGCTGAAATTCAACTGGAAAAAATCCTTACCGCTTTGGTCGCATCACTTACCTGTAATGAAGTATGTTGCACATTGTGCAGATAGCTGGATGCTGGAGAAATCTCTGCCGGGATGCTTGTCCTCTTCCTATCTCTGAAATCTGGTGCTATAATAGTTAACAGCTTTAGGCTGCAGTAAAGATGGTCCAACAGGGAACTTCCCCCCTCTTACCTCCTCCTCCAATGAGAAAAGTTTTTGTTATTAATTACACTGCTTGTAACACAATCTGTAAGGACCAATACACATTGACGTGTGTTAAAATGTATGGAGAATACATGTACGTTTCCATCCATTTTAGTTGCATTTTAACACATTCTGACATCCGTTGACATACATTTTGATGTCTGTTGACATGCATGCGCAACGTTATGGTTTGCATAAGACACACTGGAAATTATTGTTTTTCAGATGTCCTTCCATTGATCTGCATTTTACAGCACACATCATTGGTGTGAATTGGCCCTAAATGAAGGAGGATCAGGATTCTCTCCCCATCTATCCTGCTTCTTTTTTTTTTACCTATTCATAATGCAGACAAAATGCTCCTAACCAAGCTGGCTCAAATTAACTTTCCATTTCATAACTATGGGGCCGCAGTGTGCGCTGTAAAATACTATAGTAGTTTTAGCTACATACAGTAAGCAGTGCTATGTTCAGGCAGAAGTCCGGACTTCTCATCTGCTACTGGAATTAAATAGCGCTGAATGCTTCTCCACTGTTCAAGAGAAGCCTTGTATTTTTACCAAGGAATACAAAAGCTTCATTTAATTGCTTAATTGCTAATTTATCAACTACTTTAAAGGTTTAGTTCACCTTTACCAAAAATTGCCTATGCAGATAAGGGGTGTCCAGGGGCGGACTGACAACTCATGGGGCCCCCGGGCAATAGGGGATCATAGGGCCCCTGTGTCCTTGCCCAAACTCAAAAAAAGCCTGTGAAAAAGGTACCAGGGGCATCTCATGGGGCCACTTACTGACCCCGGGCCCTCGGGCAGTGCCCGAGTTTCCAAATGGTCAGTCTGCCCCTGGGGGTGTCTGTAGATAAAAGCAAATTGTGCAGCTCTGACTAAAGTTGAATAATGCCCTTGCTATAGGTGTAGGCCATTTACATACCTCATGAACCCTGACTGAGAAGTCCCAGGATGTTGCTAGAACACTGCTAAGCAAGGCACAGGCTATTACTGTTTGCCATCAAAGGAGTGAGGTCTCAATCTCTGACCTCAGAGCTACTGCTTTAATGGAGGGAAAGCTCATGTGAGGGGATATGAATTACAGAAAGATCTCACTCATGTGATAGTGGGGTGATGGGGGTAAACAGTACTAGCTGTGCCTCTCTTAGCAAAATCTTGGGAGTTTTCATTCAGAATGCATGACATATGTAGAGGCCTATACCTATAGCAAGGGCATTATTCACCTCTGGTCAAACTAGGGTTGCAACCTCATCCCTTTAAAACCGAACACATATTAATTACACAGGTTCTGTGGCTGATGAAGGTGGTAATTAAAATCACTTAGTGCCTTATCTGCAATAAATTAGACTCAGAACCTGTGTCATTAATACGTGTTTGGTTTTAAAGGAATGAGGTGGCAACCCTAGGTCAAATCAACACAGTTTGTTTTTATCCACCGACATCCCTTATCTGTATAGACAGTATTTTGGTAAAGGTAAACTAACCCTTTAGGTGTTTGTAAACCCTCCAATGAACTTGAGGGTGGGTGCAGCGTGGTAATCATCATGTGTCCAGTTGCAAATAACCAAACTTATATTGAGGTAATGGCCCAAAGTCACCGACAGCCCAGCGAGAAGACACTCAACCAGGAACACTCATAGTTCTGTGTAGCAATGTACAGCTGATGCGCTGACAGTGTCTGTCCCAGAGGGTGGAATGCGGCCTAGTGGGTCCATGCCCAACTAAGAGGATTCTTGAAGAAGAAAGAGTGTCCCTGAACCTTTCCCTAGCACTATGCACGTTCCCAGACAGATGGGTAACCTGTCCCTATACTGTCCACTCACAAAATGGACTCCAAGCCTGGGAGACAGGGTTTAAATAGAGTCTGAATGACCCAAGATGGCCACCAGAGTCACATGGAACAGCGACATTCAATTGGATTGCCTCGCAGTGACCCAGGAAATCATAGAGGGGTAAGTTCCTCCTGACTTCCTCTCACTCTGCAATGCAGTTCTACCACCTGCCTACAAACTTCTCTCATTCGGTTCCTTTCTGTCTATTAATTACCATTAATATCCTTTTTAATACTTGTTCAGACTGTTAACAGTTATATTATTCTCTGAGAACTACAGCACCATGCCCTTCTATTTTATGCAGAATAGGAGATAGGTGGGGTTCCATAGTCCTATCTTGTTTCTCTTGTCCTGATAAAGAAAGGTGAATGAACATTGTCATCCTAGGACAGGAGGATTGTTCCCAGCAGAATCACTAAGTGGAAATAAAAAAAAAAGAAATTCAATGCAGTCACTACATCTAAGGATTGGTAGCCTGAAATACATTAAAATTATTTCGTTTTGGGTTTAGATACACATTAAAAAATTTACAAGAAAATTAATTGCAGTAAAGTTACAGAATTTTCCGTTGACAGTCTATTGGCCTGTGTCTCAGAACTGGCATTCAGATAAAAGAGTATGGCAAGTTTAATTTAAAGTAGAACTGAAGGCAAAACTATAACCCCTGTCAGTTTTTTTCTTGGCATCTCTGTCTTATTGTGAAAATGTCACTTCATTTCCTGTTTCATAGCTAAAACATGAAGTGGGAGGAAATCCCTTCAAAGTGAGGCAATCCTTGGTTGTCATTAATCCAAAAGGTGCGCAAAAACAATATCTCTGTTATACAGTATGTACGAAAAAATAAAATAAATTCATATTAAACCTTATTAAACAATGGGCATCAGATCAATGGTGAAATAACAATCACATAATAAATAATTAACGATAAGGGTAAACTTCAAATAAAAATATGTAAAAATAAAAATGTGAATTCTTACAAATGATGAGAATCCACATGTTAGAATCCCAAACCACCTCACAAACAAGTGTGCCGGTTCTCTTACCACCATGGTCACTATAACTAGGGAACTAGGGGCCTCATGCCCTCTCTATTCTTGTTCTAGTGACAACCCAAAAATGTAACTTTTATTCTTGGTGATAATAGTAAACAGGACAAGTAGAGAGGCTGAATCTCTCTAACAGGGGCACAGGCAGCAATGAAAACCCTCTCCATCCAAAACTAAAAATGAACATTTTGCCTTTAGTTAAACTTTAAGTTGATTATCACATGTATGCCTAAAAGCATACATATCTTTTTCCCCTTTGAATATCTAAAAGTACGTTGGGTAATTTTCATTTTTTTTTCTTGCAAGCCAAATGTTAATTCACTCCAGTGCAATGATGGTCAGCAGGCACAAAGGGGTGTCAGCCATAAAAAAATGCCATGTCTTGTGCACTTAACAGGAACTTGAAATCCATCTTAATCTGAAGTACTCTATGTAACAGAGAAATGATACAAGAACCTTATCACAGAACCATCTGGGCCACCTTCCCCATTGCATTCTTACATTCTCCCTGAGCCAAGTTCCTGTTTGATCTAATTAGGCATTTTGACCAGCCTGTCTGTTCCGTGGCTGCCTGAGTGGAAAGATGAAACAGTCTGTTTGCTTTGAAAGCTTAAGAAACCAAAAAGGGATTTTCTTTTTCTCTCTCTTTTTTTTTACCCTTTTGGTTTTAGATAGAATAGTTCTTTCCACAGTGCTCATGATTAAAATCATAAAAGAATGTAGATTTTGTTTGGGCTTTAGGATGTGAATAGCCAGAACCATTTCCAATTGCTGCGATTTCAACATCGATAATGGTATAATGGGTGCAAAAAAAAATGCTTAGTAAAAAGTCTAGTTTTTAATCAATGGAATCGCTGTACATTGTACCTATGCTGGGGAAGAATGTATGTGTACAGTATATTTCTGGGACTCTTTCTCGGAAATGGAAGTATTTAGGTTTATATCTAGCTATATTTATTTACATCCGTTAGCTCATGATTCTTAGTGAATATATTTTATTTATTTATTTATTACAGATACTTATATAGCGCTGTCAATTTGTGCAGTGCTTTACATATATATTGTACATTTACATCAGTCCCTGCCCTTAAGGAGCTTACAATATTCATACACATACACTTTTAGGGCCAATTTAGGCAGGATCTAATTAACCTATCAGCATGTCTTTGGAGTGTAGGAGGAAACCGAAATACCTGAAGGAAATAAACGCAGGCACAGGGAGAACATGCAAAAAATATATATAGATATATATATAGATATATTTCTATATATATATACAGTATATACATCTGTTTATCTATATGTAACACCCTCCTAGAATAAGTTGCTAGAGAGATTCAGGCAAATTTAGTTCTTTAGCTCCTCAGATTATTTTTGGTTGTTCTAGGCTTTACTGGTTGTTTCCCCCTAGCTTCTAGTGGATTCTAGAATGTAGTGGGCTGGAAGAGGCAGGGCCTTGGCCTGAATATTTATTTAGTATCAGCCAATCCTGGGAGGAGGGGGGGCAGATGCCCAGTATGTGGCTGAGGGGGCATAAATAGTTTAGGCCTGGAGCAGCAGGGTTGCTGTCTAGGAGGAGATGATTCCAGCATGGAGGAGCCTGGTCGACAGTGTAGCTGAAATCTGCAGTATTCATTGAGGTCCCAGCTCTGTGAGAGCTGAGGGACCTATTTGCTGGCAATAGTTGGAGCCAGATCAGGGGGACTGAATAAGTATATGGGGACATAGTGAGTATAGGCTTGGATATGGTATCCTAGTGACTGTTTGCTGCTTTATCCCCTTGAGTATCTGCTCCAGTGCCATTCTATTGGGACTTCCCTTTGCTTGGAAACCTGGGGTTATTGAGGGTTTCTGTTCTCCTGTTGTTTGCCAAGAGGAGAGTTACCCTGAAGGGAGTAGACAGGGCAAAGAGTGTCCTCTGATTACCTCATGCACTAAATTTGGAGTATCCCTGCTCCCCATCCAAGGTCAATGAACAATAATGCATAAAAAGATATTCTGTGCCTGGTTATTGAATTGTGAGACTGTTCCAGTTGCTGCATGCCTGGATGCTTGTGCACCCATTTGAAAAGATTTGGAATCTGTGGCAAGCCTGAAGGTGACCTGCACTACATATTTATACTTTGAGGGTGCCCCCCCCCCTTTACTGTGTATTTGTTAAAATGGTCTACCACTATATTCATAGTTATCCTTAAGTAAAAAATGTTTGTATACCATTGCTGTTTTACCAGTACTGCCACTTGTAGGTGACAACATGGATGGGCATGTGCTCCTGGCTGCTCCAGTGGTTTGCTTATTACGGTACATGCAGCCCCACAGGGTTGGGGTCTTGGTGGACTATCGTGGGTTAGTTGTGGGGTCCAGACTGTTATATGTGTGTTTTGGTAAGAAATTTTATGAATAAATATTGATGACATAATGTGAAATGTACGATATCCTTGTATTTTGGTATATGAGAATCTTGTATTTCATACTGTATGTTATATTGTAGATTCTGAGATTCTTTATTCTTGATTAAGCAGCTTGATTCAGCTGTGCAATGCATAGAGAATTGAGGCTCCTCCTCTCTCCTTCTCTTTGAAATTTCATAGATTTCATCTAAAAGAGTGATTGTTATACCTGTTTATCATGTGTCACTATATGACCATTTCATGAATATGTTATGGAATATAGAATGAGGGGAGTGTAGCTGTGCTAGGGATGTTGATATCCTACACAAATCATTATCAGAATATGTTTTAATCTGTATGACGTTTTATATATATTTTAAGCACGTCTTTGAGTAAAAACATATTTTATCCGAGTAATGGAATTTTTACTGTTTACAGTGCCATTAAAACCCAGTTTTGGGTCTTAATGTGTGTTTTCTTGAACTTGTAAACACCTCTTAAACACCAAGCTGCTTGGCAATTGCCCTGTAGCCCTTTCCAGCCTTGTGGAGGTCCACAATTTTGTCTCTGGTGTCTTTTGACAGCTCTTTGGTCTTGCCCATGGTAGTAGTTGGCGTCTGACTGACTGTGGGGTGGACAGGTGTCTTTAAAGAGCTCAGACAGGTGCTACTAAGTTAGATTAATGAGTGGAGTAGTGGTGGACTTTTTAAAGGCACAGTAACAGGTCTTTGAGAGCCAGAATTCTTGCTGTTTCTTAGGTGTTCAAGTACTTATGTTCAGCAGTTCAAGACAAATAAATTCTTTAAAAATCATACAATGTGATTTCCTGAATTTTTTTTTAAATTCTGTCTCTCAGAGTGGGAATGCACCTACAATGTGAATTTCAGGCCCCTCCATGATTTCAAAGTGGGAGAACTTGCAAAATCGCAGGATGTTCAAATACTTCTGTTCCTCTCTGTATATCTCTTTGCTATTTTAAAAGTATACATAGTGAGAACTATTTTAGCCAGTTGGGAAGAGAAACATTTTAAAACAGTGAAGTTTTGCTATGTTATAGGGAACATTTGAAATGTTAATTGTGTCTAAGCAGTACCCAGAAATAATGTACTATTTCTTTAGCTCCTTCTGAAAAATGTACATAATTACATATAGTTACATAGTTAGTATGGCTGAAAAAAGACAAAAGTCCATCCAATTCAACCATTAAAAAAAAAAAAAAAAAAAGCTATAATCCTATACCCACAGTTGATCCAGAGGAAGGCAAAAAAAACCAGCAAAGCATGATCCAATTTGCTCCTGCAGTGAAAAAAAATTCTTCCTGATCCCCCAAGAGGCAATCTAATATTCTCTGGATCAACTTTACCTATAAATCTTAGTATGCAGTTATGTGTATATATATATATATATATATATATATATCAGTGCACTTCTTGGTATGTGAGTGTGCCTGGAGATCTAAGGCACTCTGGCTGTTAGGATGAAGTCACTACTGTGTTGTCCACTGTTCTCCTTGCTGGAGGCTCTGACAAGAGGGAGTGTAACCTTTCCCCTACTAAGATGGATGCCTCCACGCAGACACAGTGCAGAGCAAGGCATGATAAGTCCATAATCAGTTGCAGGGAGAATGCAGACAATACTAGTTATTAGTCCAGCGTTAAGGGCTCAGTCACACCATGGTGCAGAGACATTGGTTTTTCTGCATGCGTTCTGCAAGGGCACAACAAAATCAATTGTTCTCTATGTGCCCTGTTCACACCACAACACTAGTATCACATGCAGATTTTTTTCTGTGCAGGAATCTGCAAAGTGTATGAACCTCGTTAAGGTGCACATGATAACTGATGTAAACTGATGTCTCTGCAAATGAAATCTGCACATCAGTTTCCATCAGTTTTTCTGCATGTATGGTGTGAACGAGGCCTTAGACTTCAGTTCCTCCTTCAATGATGCCACAGATGGGTCTGAAGCGAAAAAAGCTGGATGTAGGGAAAAACAGATACTTTATACAAGAAGCAGAATGATAAGTGAATTCAGCTGTTTGTATGAAAGAGTTCCCTATTGACTTGTTAAAGGCTAAAGTTGAATAATGCCCTTGCTATAAATTTAGGCCATTTATGTACCTCCTGAAGCTTGACTAGATTTCTTCCAGGACATTGCTAGGGTATTGCTAAGAGATTAGTAGTTCAACCTGCTGGGAAATCTTGCTCAGATGATGGTGCAGGGTCATTTAGCTCCTTTTTTTCCCTGGGTTTCCACAAGCCCTGGGAATATATGTTTCCCACCCTCTGCAGCGCTGAGAGACCACACGCGATGGGGCAGAGGTGGCTGGTCATGTGATCTGCAGCCAGGTGTATTGTCCCCTACTGTTAGTCTCAGTCTTTAGGCAGCCAAGTTGGAACCCAATAACATGCAATTTCAATGGAAAACCCAGCCACTGCAGGGAGCACTGCTCCAATTCCTACCAGAGTACTGCAGTTCAAGTAGGGTGACCCTACATCTCCAGCTGCTTGCCTGCATTGCCAGCACTTGAAATCCTGAAGCCACCCGCCTGTGTTATCAGCTATGTAACTCCTCCAGCTGCTCGCTTATGGTACCAGCCCTAAGACTTCTCCAACCACTCACCTTTGGTGTCAACCCAGAGAACCCTCCAGTTGTTCATCTGTGTAGCCAAAACTGCTATGCACTCCATGGTGAGAGATGCTGTTGCAGAAGACAAAAGAGAGTAACTGTTTTTGTACTGTACTGTTTACTGCAATAGCAGTCATCCTCTTGTATTTGTGGCTACAGAGCCTTATAGTGACTGTGCTGTACTTCCACCTAGTGTCCTTATTAAGTCACAGAGACTGTTCTTATGAGCTTCTATTTGTACAGCTTCACAATTGGTTTAACATTGTCCTTTACTGTATGCACACCCTTTTGCCATTTTGACCCTGTTTGCATTGTTAAGCCTACTCTGCACCTGTATAGTAAAGTTCAAGTTAGGGCCCTTTCACAAGGTGCGGACTCCGTTTTAATCAGCAGGGGATGTGTACGCGGGTGGATGGCAGGTCCATATCCACTTAGTCTATGCAGAACGGACGTGAACAGAGCCCTTTAAACTGCTTTATGGGCGGATGGGTGTAAATAGACTCCACTGTCCATGTATGGCTAACTGCCCTCTGATCTGAACCACCTATAGGAAAGAGGGTAGATACCCCTTCAATTTTTTAGCAGACTGAATTGGATCAAAGGTAGGCTGGTATAAAAAGACACAAGTCTGCTTACACCCCCCAGTTCATAGGGGTGAATGGACCATCTGATCAGTTCCACGTGAAAAACCAACAGACTGATCTGATTGGACCGTTCGTGTGAAAGGAGCCTTAAAGCCATCCTCTGTCTGACCATTGAGCTAATTCCTCTATCTGTTACAGTCCTATGTTTCTTTAGAAAAGGAATAGTACTACATTTATAAACCAGGAGTTTCCTATGTTAATTATGCAAGTCCAGAGGATAATGTGTGGCTGCTTTTGTAGACCGGTCTTACTGTAACACTTCATGTACACACAGTAATAAAGTATGAGGCGTCTTCAAAAAGTTTCTGCACTTGTATACACATATATACAGTCATGGCCGAAATTGTTGGCACCCTTGATATTTTTCCTGAAAATCAAGTATTTCACACAAAAAAGGTATTGCATTAACACATGTTTTGCTATACACATGTTTATTCCCTTTGTATGTATTGGAACAAATATAAAACAGAGGCAGAAAAGCAAATATGACATAATGTCACACAAAACCCCAAAAATGGGCTGGACAAAAGTATTGGCACCCTTAACTTAATATTTGGTTGCACACCCTTTGGAAAACATAACTGAAATCAGTCGCTTCCTATAACCATCAATAAGCTTCTGACACCTCTCACCCGGAATTTTGGACCACTCTTCCTTTGCAAACAGCTCCAGGTCTCTCTTATTGGAAGGACACCTTTTCCCAACAGCAATTTTAAGATCTCTCCACAGGTGTTCAATGGGATTTAGATCTGGGCTCATTGCTGGCCACTTCAGAACTCTCCAGCGCTTCTTTGCCATCCATTTCTGAGTGCTTTTTGACGTATGTTTGGGGTCATTGTCCTGCTGGAAGACCCAGGATCTTGGACGCAAACCCAGCTTTCTGACACTGGGCCCTACAGTGCGACCCAAAATCCTTTGGTAATCCTCAGATTTCATGATGCCTTGCACACAGTCAAGGCACCCAGTGCCAGAGGCAGCAAAACAACCCCAAAACATCATTGAACCTCCACCATATTTTACCGTAGGTACTGTGTTTTGTTCTTTGTAGGCCTCATTCCGTTTTCGGTAAACAGTAGAATGATGTGCTTTACCGAAAAGCTCTATCTTGGTCTCATCTGTCCACAAGACGTTTTCCCAGAAGGCTTTTGGCTTACTCAAGTACATTTTGGCAAACTGTAGTCTTGCTTTTTTATGTCTCTGTGTCAGCAGTGGGGTCCTCCTGGGTCTCCTGCCATAGCGTTTCATTTCATTTAAATGTCGACGGATAGTTCGCGCTGACACTGATGCTCCCTGAGCCTGCAGGACAGCTTGAATGTCTTTGGAACATGTTTGGGGCTGCTTATCCACCATCCGGACTATTCTGCGTTGCAATCTTTCATCAATTTTCCTCATCCGTCCACGACCAGGGAGATTAGCTACAGTGCCATGGGTTGCAAACTTCTTGATAATGTTGCGCACTGTGGACAAAGGCAAATCTAGTTCTCTGGAGATGGACTTGTAACCTTGAGATTGTTGATATTTTGCCACAATTTTGGTTCTCAGGTCCTCAGACAGTTCTCGTCTCCTCTTTCTGTTGTCCATGCTTAGTGTGGCACAGACAGACACACAATGCAAAGGTTAAGTGAACGTCTCTCCTTTTTATCTGCTTTCAGGTGTGATTTCTATATTGCCCACACCTGTTACTTGCCCCAGGTGAGTTTACAGGAGCATCACATGCTTGTAACATTCTTATTTATCCGCAGTTGTGAAAGGGTGCCAATACTTTTGTCCAGCCCATTTTTGGAGGTTTGTGTGACATTATGTCGAATTTGCTTTCTTTCCTCCCTTTTTTTGTTTTGTCCCAATACACACAAAGGGAATAAACATGTGTATAGCAAAACATGTGTTAATGCAATACGTTTCGTGAGAAATACATGATTTCCTGGAGAAATATCAAGGGTGCCAACAATTTCGGCCATGACTGTATATATACAGTATATATTGTAACATGGCGGATGTTTAGCTCAGTGGTAGATGCATTTGCCAGTGAGTTCACACCAGACAGGAACTATTTTTCAGGGCTTGGTAGCACACTATTATTAAAAGGAAAATAAGAAACGTCCATATAATATAGGTTTCCCACACATGGGGTATCCACCATCAATGCAAGATAATAAGATTCAGCCTCCTGGCTCTCTTTAGCAGCACTGATGCTCAAGCTTTATGCTTCGGACCTCTTGACCATTCACATGCAAAACACTGTACCTTGGTTAGCACCCTTTCACAGCATTCCTGCTTCTCCAGCCCACCGGCTTGGACCCTGTCTGCTCTGTCAGACTACTCTGTGCCACCATGCACACTTGTGGCTGCTCCCTTGCACCCACATGGACTCCTCTGGAGGGTGGAGCCCAGAACCCTGGTCCTGACTCTAGAAGAGACCCACACACAGCTGCCCAATCAGTTTCCTGGCCATTCCTAAAACCTGGTCCAGGATTGGAGATTTCCTCCCACCCAGATCACTGTGAAATCTCCAAGCTCCAGGTCCCAAACAGAGTTTTGAAAAGAACTGAGGAAACTGAAAACACAGTTTCCTCCAACTTAAACAAGCACCCTGGAGCCCTTCAACTGGCCTTGTTGAGAATCCTAGGTGAAATATCCTTTTTACATCGTGATAGATCACCACACTGTCACTATATATATATATATATATATATATATATATATACAGTAAGGTCCATAAATATTGGGACATCAACGCAATTCTAACATTTTTGGCTCTATACACCACCACAATGGATTTGAAGTGAAACAAACAAGATGTGCTTTAACTGCAGACTGTCAGCTTTAATTTGGGGGTATTTACATCCAAATCAGGTGAACGGTGTAGGAATTACAACAGTTTGCATATGAGCCTCCCACTTGTTAAGGGACCGAAAGTAATGGCTTCTCAGCTGTTCCATGGCCAGGTGTGTGTTATTCCCTCATTATCCCAATTACAATGAGCAGGTCCAGAGTTAATTTCAAGTGTGTTATTTGCATTTGGAATCTGTTGCTGTCAACTCTCAAGATGAGATCCAAAGAGCTGTCACTATCAGTGAAGCAAGCCATCATTAGGCTGAAAAAACAAAACAAACCCATCAGAGAGATAGCAAAAACATTAGGCGTGGCCAAAACAACTGTTTGGAACATTCTTAAAAAGAAGGAACTCTCAGGTGAGCTCAGCAACCCCAAAAGACCACGGAAAACAACTGTGGTGGATGACCGAAGAATTCTTTCCCTGGTGAAGAAAACACCCTTCCCAACAGTTGGCCAGATCAAGAACACTCTCCAGGAGGTAGGTGTATGTGTGTCAAAGTCAACAATCAAGAGAAGACTTCACCACAGTGAATACAGAGGGTTCACCACAAGATGTAAACCATTTGTGGGCCTCAAAAACAGGAAGGCCAGATTAGAGTTTGCCAAACGACATCTAAAAAAGCCTTCACAGTTCTGGAACAACATCCTATGGACAGATGAGACCAAGATCAACTTGTACCAGAGTGATGGGAAGAGAAGAGTATGGAGAAGGAAAGGAACTGCTCATGATCCTAAGCATACCACCTCGTCAGTGAAGCATGGCAGTGGTAGTGTCATGGCGTGGCCATGTATGGCTGCCAATGGAACTGTTTCTCTTGTATTTATTGATGATGTGACTGCTGACAAAAGCAGCAGGATGAATTCTGAAGTGTTTTGGGCAATATCTGCTCATATTCAGCCAAATGCTTCAGAACTCATTGTACGCCGCTTCACAGTACAGATGGACAATGACCCAAAGCATACTGCAAAAGCAACCAAAGAGTTTTTTAAGTGAAAGAAGTGGAATATTATGCAATGGCCAAGTCAATCACCTGACCTGAATCAGATTGAGCATGCATTTCACTTGCTGAAGACAAAACTGAAGGGAAAATGCCCCAAGAACAAGCAGGAACTGAAGACAGTTGCAGTAGAGGCCTGGCAGAGCATCACCAGGGATGAAACCCAGCGTCTGGTGATGTCTATGCGTTCCAGACTTCAGGCTGTAATTGACTGCAAAGGATTTGCAACCAAGTATTGAAAAGTGAAAGTTTGATTTATGATTATTATTCTGTCCCATTACTTTTGGTCCCTTAACAAGTGGGAGGCACATATGCAAACTATTGTAATTCCTACACCGTTCACCTGATTTGGATGTAAATACCCTCAAATTAAAGCTGACAGTCTGCAGTTAAAGCACATCTTGTTCATTTAATTTCAAATCCATTGTGGTGGTGTATAGAGCCAAAAATGTTAGAATTGTGACAATGTCCCAATATTTATGGACCTGACTGTATATATATATATATATATATATATATATATATATATGTGTGTGTGTGTGTATGTGTGTGTGTTAAAAAAAGGCGTGGAACTATTTGAAGAACACTCATATTTAATTTTAGTAAATTATTTCTTTTTTTTTTTTTCCTGTAATAGTTAATAAGACTAGTGAACCCCTTGACCACCCTACAGTGGCTTCTCTGCAAAACTTTTCCTGACTGTGATTAACAGGGAGATAACATGGCCCTTGGGTATATGTTTCTGTGTGAATGAGGTAGGAACAAAAGACTATAAACTACTTAGGAGAGGACTTGTGTAAATGGATTGTGTTCCCTGTAAAGCACTACAGAATTTGTTGGCACTATATAAATGAATAGAATAGTGATAATGATGCCCACAGTGCAGTAACTGATAGCAACCAATCGTTAGTGAAATTCATTTCACTAAGGTAAGACCAACAAATGATTTATTCTGATTGGTTGCTATGGATCATTGACCAGTATCATTCATTGCCTTCTTGAATAAGACATATTAGCTTCATTTCACCAAATGATAGCCCATGCAGTAATTTCACCTGTGAGTTATTTATGAACACTTTTGATTTAAAAGAGTATTTTCGGTTCTCATGATGTTTTACTGCTTTAGCAGCTCTGGTTTATTCACCGCATGCGTTATTCCCTCTCATTATATTATCAGTTTTGGCAGCACATATAAGGAAAATTCTGTGCACAAAAATGATCACACTGTTTTTGTTCATTATTGTTTCTTTGTAATATCGCCAGATTCTGAATGCCATTAATATGTCCTAGGAGGTGTTTATGAGAAGAAGAAAAAATTGAACCATTTGACGTTTGCTATCTAGCATAATGTTTCATGTGAAAAAACATTGATTAGTAAAAATCTGATACATGCAAAAGTTAAGGGGTATGAAAACCTTAACAATGAACTTTCTTTATTTTCTCCTTTTGGCCTGTTAAAAATACCATTGATATTGTTTTATCAGTTTGATAAGGGCTAAACAAAATTACTTGTTGATGTTGCCAGAAACTATTGTAAGCTGATAACTTCCTCTACACTCCATTGTACTGAATCTTATCAGTACCATTGTTTCAGTGATCTCTGTAGACTACAGGCTACCTCCCCATATGTTGTGAAGAGGAGTTCTGTTTTGTAGTCCTAACAAACTTCCTGTCCTAGGCTGAAAATGCTACTCTTTCACACATACAGTGCACTGAATGTTGTCTTTCTGGGACAGGAAGTAAGTTACTGGCAGGATCACAAGGTGAAAATAAAAGGGAAAAAGCCAGAACAAAAAAATGAATGTATCCACCACATCTGAGGACCAGTAAGTTGCAATTAGGAATGAACTTGGGTTTGGTCAGGATCTGGAAGCTAGTTGTCATTGCTGGCCAATGAGCTGCAGGTGGGAGACTTCCTGCCCTGCAGCTGCATGTAAACAAAGGGGCAGCTTGCAACATCATTGGTCTAATATGGACACATGGACATGTTAGGTCAACAGCGTTCATATTGACCTAATATTATTATTATTATACAAGATTTATATAGCGCCAACAGTTTGCTCAGCACTTTACAATATACAGGGAGACAATACAGCAACAACACAGTTCAATACAAGAGGGTTAGGAGGGCCCTGCTCCTTGGAGCTTACAATCTAAGAGGGAGGGGTTGGTAGTACAAAAGGTAGTAACTGTGGGGGATGGACTGGTAGGAGGAGTAGAAGATTCCATTGTTAGCTGAGGGCAGGATAGGCTTCCCTGAAGAGATAGGTTTTCAGAGATCTCCTAAAAGAGAGCAGAGTAGGCAAAAGTCTGATAAATTGGGGTAGAGAGTTTCAGAGGATGGGGAAAGCTCTGGAGAAGTCCTGGAGATGAGCATGGGAGGAGGAGACAAGGGAGCTAGAGAGCAGGAGGTCGTGCGAGGAGCGGAGAGTATGATTTGGGTGATATTTGGAGACAAGATTGGTGATGTAAATTGGAGCAGAGTTATAAATGGCTTTATATGTTATTGTTAATGTTTTGTAATTTTTATCTGTTGGGCAATGGGAAGCCAGTGGAGGGATTGGCAGAGAGGGATGGCAGACATGGAACGGTTAGTAAGGTGGATGAGTCTGGCAGCAGCATTCATGATAGACTTAAGAGGGGATAGCCTGCGATGAGGTAGGCCAATGAGGAGGGAGTTACAATAGTCAAGGCAAGATACAACAAGGGAGTGGATACGTTTCTTAGTGGTTTCCGAGGTTAAGAACAGGCGTATCTTGGAGATGTTCAGGAGGTGAAGTCTACATGATTTGGACAGCGATTGGATTTGGGGCTGAAAGGACAGATGGGAGTCTAGGATTACACCTAGTAACCCTGGCATGAGGGGAGGGACTGATGGTTGTGTTATTGATCTTGATAAAGAAGTCAGGGGAGGGGGCACGGGCTGAAGGGAATACTAAGAGCTCAGTTTTGGAAAGATTGAGTTTGAGGAAGTGGAGTGACATCCATGCCGATATGTCACTTAGTGGGTTAGTAATGCGAGAGGAGACTGAAGGGGTGAGGTGAGGAGTAGAAAGATAGATCTGTGTGTCATCAGCATAGAGATGGTACTTAAAGCCATGGGAGTTTAGCAAGTGATCAAGGGAGGAGGTGTAGATGGAGAAGAGTAGGGGCCCAAGGACAAAACCTTGATAATATGGCCATATGCCCATATTATGTCAATAATATGTAATGTTGCGAGCATCTCTGCCACTTCGTCTTGTCAGCTGCAGGATATGGAATGTCAGCTAATATGCGGGTTAATATGATTATTATAATATAGGGTTTATATAGTGGCAACCGTTTGTGTGGCATTTTACAATATAAAGGGGACAGCACACTTACAATACAGTTCAAAACAGAAGAAATAGGAGGGCCCTACTCATGGAGCTTACCAAATAAAGAGAGGGAGAGGTGGTACAAAAAGTGATAGCTGTAAGGGATGATCTGGTGGAGGAGACTCAAATACAGTTTTTAGGTGGATGTGGGGTAGGCTTCCCTGATTAAATGAGTTTTCAAGGATCGCCTAAAGGTGCAAAGGGTGGGAGCTGACCAGACATACTGGGGTAGGGAGTTCCAGAGGATGGGAGAAGATCTAGAGAAGTTCTGGAGGCGAGCATGGGAGGAGGAAACAAGGGAGCTAAAGAGCAAGATGTCTTGAGAGGGGCAGATAGGACAATTTGGCCTATATTTGGGTTCAGACGAACTGGGGTTTGGACTGAACTCAAGCTTATCGCCAGCTGCAATATCTTACATTTCTGCTCTTGTGTTTAGATACATGTTAAATAATTATAGTGTGCAAAGCAACAACAAATGCACACGTATGTGATAGTTAGATGTGTGAATTTAACATTTTAATAAGAAATATTATACTTGGGGGAAATAATGAACATAGGTAAAATAACCCACAGAGCTTAGTAAATTCACACCTTAAAAAATTCCAAAATGAGCACCTTCCATATATTTGAGTCCCATCTTGTTACATTAATTCATATTTCAGAATAAGTCCCTTCAAAGGAGACAGATGTCGGAGCTCCATCCCGGATCCTGAAGACTGAATAATCTCCTAGCAACAGCTAACATAAAACATTGCTGAAACCGAGAACCGGATTCCAATACCTTTCCGTACAACTTTCACGTCGTGACAGTTGCTCTGACATCCGACAAGGTTTTACCAATTAACCTGAACTGTCTCCCAGATCTCCAGGCCCTGCGGGGTTAATTGGTTTTGCATAACCCATTGTGGCCGGCAGTGGCTGGCTAATATCCAGTCTCAGTGGGCTGGATGTGCTAGGAATGGATATTCCACACTGCTATGGGAACTGCTATTTTAGTCTTTTGATGTAATAAAATCCTGGAATATGTGCCATTTGTATAGTCTCAGCAATATTCTGAGCCGGCAGCTCAATTTGTATTCAAAGCAACCAACGTGTCTGTCACTGCTTGGTGCACTACGGGTCTGAAATCCTCAGGGAACTTTGCAGCTGTCAAATTGACTTCCATCACTTCTTCCTGAGCTGAGAGACAAATTATCCTGCCTGCCGTCTGACTAGACTCAAAAGATCGAACCAGCAATTTCGCACTGATAGAACTCCCAGTTCCAATTCAAATGACGGCCTTAGCCCGTGTAGAAGTGAATGCCTGGGAATATATTTACTTTCTCTTTAGAGGCATTTAGCAGGTAGGAGGACATGTTAAACAGACGCAGGCGACGGTTGAAATAATAGAGAGGAGGGCAAGGATGAGCAGTCATTTCTCCGCAGATGGATTAATTTAATGGAAGGAGACCTTGCGATGCGGAGAAAAGAGAAATATTGCACTCACCTTACATACTTTAGCTGGAGAAGACATTTTTTGCAATAAAAGGTATACACCAAACATCCATTTCCTGTGTTCAAACTCATTCAGCGGACATCTTTTTCTTACTAAATGCCTTGACTATCCTTTCAGGCATTGACTTGCCATTATTCAATATAGTGATAATTGCTAAAATACGCCTCTGAATGGCACTGAATTCCAGCTGGTGAGTGCAGGCCAATATGTTGAGGGCCCATTTAGATCCATGCGTGTAAAGTGATTTGTGTTTTTGTAGCATTAGGCAGGAGCATTGTCATGTGTCAATGTGTGTTGGCGCGTGTTTCCAATGCATTTTTGCAGTTAGAATTTTGAGTGGATAGCATTAACAGCCATTGACCAAGGCTTGGTAATGCCCATCGCATTTTATGTGCATTTTGATGCATTTCTATTGGCTTCTATGGGCCTCCTAATGCACTAAAACAGACATAAAACAAAACATATTGTATTTTTTAAAATGCATTGTACTGCAGCGCACATATGGGAGCAGTCATTATTTTTATTATGGGGAACCTGAACACATGTTTTAGCACATTGTAACGTGTGCATTAAAACAACAGAGTAAATGAGTCCTCAGACATTAATATATTTCAAAGTCCCCTGTAAATTCCACTTTTCACACTGTCTTGTGTGTTAACCCTTTTACTGCTAGGTCTGGATGTCATGCAGACCTAACAGTGCGGGGGTTTACATACACTCCTAGTGGCTGCAGCTATATCTGACAGGTCAGCTTTATCCCTGGCTCAGCACATCCACCTGTAACCCTGTGACCAGCATGGAAGGTACCAGGGGCGGACTGTCAACTCATGGGGCCCCCGGGCAATAGGGGATCATGGGGCCCCTGTGTCCTTGCCCAAGCTCAAAAAAGCCTATGAAAAAGGTACCAGGGGCATCTCATGGGGCCCCCTACTGACCCCAGGCCCTCGGGCAGTGCTCACCGCAGATCTCTCCCATACAGCACAGACCAGCAAGGCTCTCTAACATCCACATCAAATAGGCTACGCCCAACCGGTTTCGTCACACCGACGTCATCAAGCTGCGGTGAGCGTTAACTGTATCTCAACCCTTTTTTGCGATTGAAGCTGGTGTCTGTTGGACACCTTGTTTGTGAGTTTCCTTATACCTTTTTTATTAAAGAGATAAATGAAAAAAACGTATTGCACCATTATGTTCTCTTATGTCCCTGAGTGTACTGCATGCTCTCATGGAGGTATGAGACAAAGTGGAGAAGTTCATCATAAGAGCTTGGGCTGCAAAGTTGTTTGGCTGTGATTATTATCTGGAAGTATCTGAAACATCACCATATCTATTTGGACATCGGGTTCATTGCTCCCAGAGCACAAGCGCTGTTGCTGGTTTATAATCTGACCAGCCATTAGCTCTGGTGAGTTCATTTAATCTCCTTTGGTGGTGGATTTCTCACAATTGGTTCAAGTCACTGAAGATATATATATTTTTTTGGACACTAATTTATGTTTGGACACTCTAATTTATTTAAAACACTAATGTTTTTTGGATGATGACATACACTTTTGTATAAGTTTGTTATTAGCGCATACCTTTTAATTTGGATTATTGTTGCCAAAATTTATTTTGGGTGGGATATGCTGCTGACACTTTGGTGTTTTTTGTAAGTGGCACTTTTTTCTTCTTTTTTAATTTGGCATGAATCAGTATGGACCTAGCAGCAGCGTGAGCAGACGACAGAGGCACATGGCGCAGGGTGGCGGTGTAGGCAGCATTATTCTGAAGCCATACACAGGCCTAGGTTAAAAAGCGGAAGCCGTCAGCAGCGTGAGCAGACGACAGAGACACATGGCGCAGGGTGGCGGTGGATGCAGCAGTATTCGGAAGCCAAACACAGGCCTCAGTTAAAAAGCGGAAGCCGTCAGCAGAGTGAGCAGACGACAGAGGCACATGGCGCAGGGTGGCGGTGGAGGCAGCAGCAATGGAAGGCCATACAGCACCCTATCACAAAATGGAACCCACCAACAGTGTAAGGAGACCTGAAAGTGGCACATGGCAGAGTCTGGCGATGAAGTCAGCAGCAATGGGAGGCCGTACAGGGACCCATGACACACTCTGGACCTGGCAGCAGCAAGAGGAGGCGGTACAGGGGCCCATGGCAGAGTGGCGAAGCGTAAGCAGCTTAAATTGAAGGCCATACAGAGGCCTATGTTAAAAAGTCCCCCCAGCAGCAGTGTGGGGAGACGACTATCAAGAGTCCAATGGCAGAGTGGCGGAGCAGAAGCAGCTTCAATTGAAGGCCATACACAGGCCTAGGTTAAAAAGTCCCCCCAGCAGCAGCGTGGGGAGACGACTATCAAGAGTCCAATGGCAGAGTGGCGGAGCGGAAGCAGCTTCAATTGAAGGCCATACACAGGCCTAGGTTAAAAAGTCCCCCCAGCAGCAGTGTGGGGAGACGACTATCAAGAGTCCAATGGCTGAGTGGCGATCCGGGAAGTCAGCGTTGTGATTGCAGATGCAATGCAGAGATTCTATGAGGTGATGCCGTGGGTGCGAAGAAGATCATATACCGTCGTACTTCCATCCATAAGACGGAACAACCTGCGAACCGGGAGCTTTATTGCCCTGACCCGCTGAGCAGCTTCTGGGATACCCAAGAGGCCCATGGCAGAGTGGCGGAGCGTAAGCAGCTTCAATTAAAGGCCATACAGAGGCCTATGTTAAAAAGTCCCCCCAGCAGCAGCGTGGGGAGACGACTATCAAGAGTCCAATGGCAGAGTGGCGGAGCGGAAGCAGCTTCAATTGAAGGCCATACACAGGCCTAGGTTAAAAAGTCCCCCCAGCAGCAGTGTGGGGAGACGACTATCAAGAGTCCAATGGCTGAGTGGCGATCCGGGAAGTCAGCGTTGTGATTGCAGATGCAATGCAGAAATTTTATGAGGTAATGCCGTGGGTGCGAAGAAGATCATATACCGTCGTACTTCCATCCATAAGACGGAACAACCTGCGAACCGGGAGCTTTATTGCCCTGACCCGCTGAGCAGCTTCTGGGATACCCAAGAGTTTGGCTTCTGTGGGGAATATGGTTGAAAACTGAAACTTAAAGGCATGTTGACGGAAGGGCACCAGTGTCAGTGCTCCGGAGGGAATATAGCTTCAAAGCTGACACTTAAAGGTATATCGACGGTCAGAGACCACAGGAAGTGGAGCTTGCGTCTTAAATCGACTGAATGTGGCAGACGTAAAACGTCTACAGGCCGTATATGAAACGGGTTGTTCCTCTTTCTGGAATAAGTGTTGAAAATGGCCACTCTTTTTGGTGTGGCGTTTTGTCTATTTAATTCCGATAACGGACTCTACTCCTCCGTGCAATCTAGTTACGAGACCCTGGGCAGGTCTGGGTCCAATTTGTGGTAGAGACTGGTTTTGTTCAGCCATGCTTGAGCGAGTAATAACAGGTCTGTGCTGCCCTTTGGTGTCTGGCTTAATGCGCACAACACTGAACGTCCCAGCATTTGTCAACGATTTGCCGTTAAGTGATGCAAACCCACTGAACCACGTTCATGAGGAGCCGGTACAGGGGGCCATGAATCAGTATGGACCTGGCAGCAGTGTGAGGAGACCCGAAAGTGGCACATGGCGCAGGGTGGCGGTGGAGGCAGCAGTATTCGGAAGACATACACAGGACTAGTTTAAAAAGCGGAAGCCGTCAGCAGCGTGAGCAGACGACAGAGGCACATGGCGCAGGGTGGCGGTGGAGGCAGCAGTATTCGGAAGCCATATACAGGCCTAGGTTAAAAAGCGGAAGCCGTCAGCAGCGTGAGCAGACGACAGAGGCACATGGCGCAGGGTGGCGGTGGAGGCAGCAGTATTCAGAAGCCATACACAGGCCTAGGTTTAAAACTGGAACCCAGCAGCGTGAGCAGAGGACAAAGACGCACATGGCAGAGGATGGATCTGGCAGCAGTATGAGAAGGCAGTACAGGGGCCCGTGGCACAGTGTGGTGATGGGGGCTACAGCAACTGGATGCCAGAAAGTGGCCGATAGGGCTATATACTGCATGGAATTATAAAGTTGTAAAGACAGCGGCCTATAAGGCTATACACACTATAACAATCATGACTTGATTGACCATTGGCCTATAAGGCTATACACAGCATGAATATCATGACTTATTCTGAGAGTGGTTTGGAAGGCTATATACAAAAAGTAATTCATGAGCTGTCCGGACAGCGGACAATAAGTACATATATACAAATCAATTCATCAGCTGTCCAGCCAGAGGCCTCAAAGGCGACACATATAGAAAGCAATTCATGAGCTGTTCAGACAGCGGCCTCTAAGGCGACAGATATACAAAGCAATTCCCGAGGTGTTCAGGGAGCGGCCTGAACGGCTAGGTTATTACTAGAGATGAGCGAATCGAACTTGGCGAAGTGGAATTCGTTTCGAATATTAGGAAAAATTCGATTCGCACCGAATCCGAAAATTAGCAAACTTTCGAATTTTTGCACGAATCGAATTTTTCCCGGCCGATTTTCATCCCTTCTACAGCCGGCAAAAAGTGTCCCTGCAGAGAGCTCCGCTATTTCTGACAGTTCTCTGACAGTTCCTTCACATTTACAGCGGTTGAAACATTGTATCTATTTGTTTCCATTTAGGATACAGATGTTTTTATTCGGAAACAAATAGATACAATGTTTCAACCGCTGTAAATGTGAAGGAACTGTCAGAGAACTGTCAGAAATAGCGGAGCTCTCTGCAGATACACTTTTTGCTGCACTGGAATTCTTCTTATTTTCATCCTACTTCTTCTTCTTCTTCTTCATCCTCATCCTCATCCTCTTCTTCTTCTTCTTCTTCATCCTCATCCTCTTCTTCTTCTTCTTCTTCTTCTTCTTCATCCTCATTCTCTTCCTCTTCTTCTTCTTCATCCTCATCCTCTTCTTCATCCTCATTCTCTTCTTCTTCTTCTTCTTCTTCTTCTTCTTCATCCTCATCTTCATCTTCTTCTTCTTCTTCATCCTCATCTTCTTCTTCTTCTTCTTCTTCCTCATCTTCTTCTTCTTCTTCTTCTTCATCCTCATCTTCTTCTTCTTCTTCATCCTCATCTTCTTCTTCTTCTTCTTCATCCTCATCCTCTTCTTCTTCTTCCTCATTCTCATCTTCTTCTTCTTCTTCTTCTTCTTCTTCATCTTCTTCGTCTTCATCATCTTCTTCTTCTTCATCATCTTCTTCTTCTTCAGCTTCTTCTTCTTCATCTTCTTCTTCTTCATCATCTTCTTCTTCATCATCTTCTTCTTCATCATCTTCTTCATCATCATCTTCTTCATCATCTTCTTCATCTTCTTCTTCTTCTTCATCCTCATCTTCTTCTTCTTCTTCTTCTTCTTCTTCATCTTCATCATCTTCTTCATCTTCTTCTTCATCATCATCTTCTTCTTCTTCTTCTTCTTCTTCTTCTTCTTCTTCTTCATCCTCATCTTCTTCTTCTTCTTCTTCTTCTTCATCCTCATCTTCTTCTTCTTCTTCATCCTCATCTTCTTCTTCTTCATCCTCATCCTCTTCTTCTTCTTCCTCATCCTCATCTTCTTCTTCTTCATCTTCTTCTTCTTCATCTTCTTCTTCTTCTTCATCTTCTTCATCATCTTCTTCATCATCATCTTCTTCTTCATCATCATCTTCTTCATCATCTTCTTCTTCATCTTCTTCTTCTTCATCTTCTTCTTCTTCTTCATCTTCTTCTTCTTCTTCATCTTCTTCTTCATCTTCTTCGTCGTGCCCCGTGACTGCCCAAATGAGTGAAGTGTGCGGTGATTCTAAGATCGACGGCACTCATCTGCATGTCATACTGACTGACAGTATTATTTCTCTTCCCCAGCAGACTCCAAGGGCATTTAAATTAAAGGTACAGTGTTCTGCACTAATATAAAGGCTCTCTGAAGCCTAGAAACCCTTTTAATAAGTTAAATTCGCAGCGAATAAATTCGCATCAAATCAAATTTATTCCGCAAATTCGGCGAATCAGCCGAATTGAATTTTTGAATAATTCGCTCATCTCTAGTTATTACTAAATATATTTTTGTGGCCAAACATCGGCCTATAAATAGATGTCTACACAGTGAAAAAAATTATGTCGCCAGACAGCGGCCCCTAAGGCGACAGATATACAAAGCAATTCCCGTGAGCGCACAGGGCCCACAGTGTCTGAGGATGGACGTTGGCGCAGAAAGGCAGAGACCAACTGACTACATAGGTGGTTTTTATAGTACTTTATTTTGGCCTCCCTCTCAGCAGGTGTGAAAAAGGCCACCATTTTTGAACAGTAGCCAGGGTCCAACAAGGTGGACAGCCAAAAGTCATCCCTCTGTCTGATGGTTATTATTCGGCTGTCGCTACGCAAGCAACCGAGCATGCTATGGGCCATTTGTGCCAAGGAATGCGAGGGACTCCCTGCCTCCATCTCCACAGCATACTGCCACGGTGCGTCTGGGTCCTCTGTCTCCTCCTCCTCCTCCTCTACCAGATGCTCCTGCTCCTCCACTCCTGTCCGCTGAGTGGAAAAACCACCCATTTCACTCAATAATTCCTGAGCACCAATGTCCTCCTCTACCTCCTCCTCTTCTTCCTGTCCTGCCCCCACAGGGGTCATGTGGCGTTGAGATCTGTGCGCCATGTCTACCGCACCCTGACCAGCCATTGTTAACAGCATTTGTTCCAGGACGTGCAACAGAGGAATGACGTCGTTCATCCCATAGTCCTGCCGACTCACGAATAGCGTGGCCTCCTCAAAGGGCCTGAGCAAGCGGCAGGTGTCACGCATGAGCTGCCAATGGCTGACATCTAAGTTACACAGGGGAGTACCTTTATCCGCTTGTAACATCAGGAAATCGGTGATGGCCTTTCGCTGTTCGTAAAGGCGGTCTAACATATGTAGGGTTGAATTCCACCTTGTTGCAACGTCGCAGATCAGGCGATGCTGTGGAATTCCGTTCTGCCGCTGCAGCTCAAGGAGGGTGTGCTTTGCGGTGTAGGAATGGCTGAAATGCATGCAAAGTTTACGTGACATTTTAAGCATGTCTTGCAGTGGGATGGTGGATTTTAGGAACTGCTTGACAACCAGATTGAACACGTGAGCCATGCATGGCGCATGGCACAACCTTCCTTGACGCAGAGCAGACACCATGTTCTTTCCGTTGTCGGTCAACATGGTTCCGATTTTCAGTTTGCGCGGAGACAGCCATCTGTCGATTTCTCTGTTCATTACACTCAGAAGTTCCTCCCCTGTGTGACTACGTTCGCCAAGGCATACCAGGTGCAGCACAGCGTGACACCGTTGCGCCCTGCACATGTGATATGCCGGTCGGGTAATGGGACTTGGCACGGGGGTGGCGGCTGAGGACACAGCGGAAGAAGAGGTGGTAGAGGCGGACATCTTTGCTGGACCAAGGACGTGCAAACGTGGAGGCAAAAGCGGCGTGACCTGTCCAAGTTGCTGGTGCGGCTGTGCCGGCACCACGTTCACCCAGTGGGCCGTAAATGACATGTACTGTCCCTGACCATAGTTACAGCTCCACACGTCGGCGCTGCCGTGCACTTTGGCAGAGACCGACATGCTCAAAGACTGGCCCACCATCTCTTCTACATGTGAATGCAGGGCTGGTACTGCCTTTTTGGCGAAGAAATGCCGGCTTGGCACTCTCCACCGCGGCTCGGCACAAGCCATCATTTCTCGGAAAGGTGCTGAGTCCACCACTTGGAAAGGGAGGGACTGCAGCACCAGCAACTTGGACAGGAGGACGTTCAGCTTCTGCACCGTCGGGTGCGTGCTCGCAAACTGTTGTCTCTTGGAAACGGATTCCAAGAAAGACTGCTGACGGAATCCGTGAAGAGGAGTAGCAGGAGAAGGAGCATCTGAACGAGCGGAAGATGCCAACGAGCGACAACTCCCCTCAGCAGAGGTGTTGGAGCCTTGACTGGCTGATAGAGGGCGATTGACGTCGGGTGACGGAGCAAGTAACGGAGCGGGTGATGGAGCGGGGGCTGGGGCAGGCAGAACCGCCGTATCTTTATCACGGTTTTCCCAGGCCACCGAATGGCGACGCTGCATATGCTGACGCAACGCTGTAGTCCCAACATTGGCCCCCTGGCCACGCTTGACTTTCTGGCCACATAGTCAACATACGGCTACGTTTACTTCCTCGGGCGGCTTGACGAAAAATTGCCACACCGCCGAGTAGGAAACTTTGCCCCCGCTACTCCTCACTGGCTGACTGCTACTTCCTCCGTGCACAACGGCACCACTACTGGCCATGGTGGTAGGCTGCAGTGGAGCTGGTGCTCTACTCCGTGGCCGTTTGGCTCCACTGACACTGCTGCGACCCTGCTGCCTCCTGGGCAACCCACCGACTGTTTTGCTCGCTGGCAAGCTGGCACCCTCTTCTCCTGATGATGCGGAAGCAATAGCCTGATGACGACGAGGCTGCCAAGTGCGATCAGCCTCATCATCATCAATTAGGGTCTCCGCGTCACTACTAGCCCCCTCGGCTGCGTGTGGGTCAGGAGACAGACCTGTCTCTAGATCGGCTACCGAGCCACTCTCCTCGCCAGTACTTCTTCGCCTGGCTGCTGAAGAGGCGGATGTCTCCCCCCGTTCCTGACCGCCCTCTGTTAGCTCTTCCTCACTGTACAGTGGGGCTGAGCCCACAGCATGCGATACTTCGCTTGGTGAGGGAACACCAAAGGACAGGGGCAGGTCGAGGACAGGTGATTTCAGTGGGCTTGCTCCCGGGACATGCCAACTAACGGTTGTGTCTGACGTACCCACCGACCGTTGGCTGTAGGTGTCAGAGGTGACCTGGGAAGAGGAAGACGACCGAGTCAACCAATCGATGACGGCAGGGTTGTCGGTGGAGACACGACCGCTGGATGACACCGGGAGCACTGGCCTCTGGCTGCGACTAGTGCTGCCTCGACCCCTTCCTCTGCTGCCACGTCTGCTCGCTCCTGAAACATTGCCTCCTCTGCCACTCCTCTGCGTGTTGTCTGACATACTCTTTAATTCAATAAGCACCCCAAAAATAAAACCGGATTTAACTCTTTGAACGTACAATAGTGGTTGTGAAGCAGAAAGTCAGTTTATTTAGCACAATCGGTCAATTGCAGCTTGCCGTTGGCTGTAAACTGTACGTTTATGTCACTGGAATGCACGAATCACCCAAAAAATATTACCGCCACCCGGCGTGTAAATGGATCTAACTCTTTGAACGTACAGTAGTGGTTGTGAAGCAGAAAGTCAGTTTATTTAGCACAATCGGTCAATTGCAGCTTGCCGTTGGCTGGAAACTGTACGTTTATGTCACTGGAATGCACTAATCACCCAAAAAATATTACCGCCACCCGGCGTGTATATGGATTTAACTCTTTGAACATACAATAGTGGTTGTGAAGCAGAAAGTCAGTTTATTTAGCACAATCGGTCAATTGCAGCTTGCCGTTGGCTGGAAACTGTACGTTTATGTCACTGGAATGCACTAATCACCCAAAAAATATTACCGCCAGCCGGCGTGTAAATGGATTTAACTCTTTGAACGTACAATAGTGGTTGTGAAGCAGAAAGTCAGTTTATTTAGCACAATCGGTCAATTGCAGCTTGCCGTTGGCTGGAAACTGTACGTTTATGTCACTGGAATGCACTAATCACCCAAAAAATATTACCGCCACCCGGCGTGTAAATGGATCTAACTCTTTGAACGTACAATAGTGGTTGTGAAGCAGAAAGTCAGTTTATTTAGCACAATCGGTCAATTGCAGCTTGCCGTTGGCTGGAAACTGTACGTTTTTTGTCACTGGAATGCACTAATCACCCAAAAAATATTACCGCCAGCCGGCGTGTAAATGGATTTAACTCTTTGAACGTACAATAGTGGTTGTGAAGCAGAAAGTCAGTTTATTGTACACAATCGGTCAATTGCAGCTTGCCGTTGGCTGGAAACTGTACGTTTCTGTCACTGGAATGCACTAATCACCCAAAAAATATTACCGCCAGCCGGCATGTAAATGGATTTAACTCTTTGAACGTACAATAGTGGTTGTGAAGCAGAAAGTCAGTTTATTGTACACAATCGGTCAATTGCAGCTTGCCGTTGGCTGGAAACTGTACGTTTCTGTCACTGGAATGCACTAATCACCCAAAAAATATTACCGCCACCCGGCGTGTAAATGGATCTAACTCTTTGAACGTACAATAGTGGTTGTGAAGCAGAAAGTCAGTTTATTTAGCACAATCGGTCAATTGCAGCTTGCCGTTGGCTGGAAATTGAACGTTTAGGTCACTGGAATGCACTAATCACCCAAAAAATATTTCCGCCACCCGGCGTGTAAATGGATCTAACTCTTTGAACGTACAATAGTGGTTGTGAAGCAGAAAGTCAGTTTATTTAGCACAATCGGTCAATTGCAGCTTGCCGTTGGCTGGAAACTGTACGTTTCTGTCACTGGAATGCACTAATCACCCAAAAAATTTTACCGCCACCCGGCGTGTAAATGGATTTAACTCTTTGAACGTACAATAGTGGTTGTGAAGCAGAAAGTCAGTTTATTGTACACAATCGGTCAATTGCAGCTGGCCGTTGGCTGGAAACTGTACGTTTCTGTCACTGGAATGCACTAATCACCCAAAAAATATTACCGCCACCCGGCGTGTAAATGGATCTAACTCTTTGAACGTACAATAGTGGTTGTGAAGCAGAAAGTCAGTTTATTGTACACAATCGGTCAATTGCAGCTTGCCGTTGGCTGGAAACTGTACGTTTCTGTCACTGGAATGCACTAATCACCCAAAAAATATTACTGCCAGCCGGCGTGTAAATGGATTTAACTCTTAGAACGTACAATAGTGGTTGTGAAGCAGAAAGTCAGTTTATTGTACACAATCGGTCAATTGCAGCTTGCCGTTGGCTGGAAACTGTACGTTTCTGTCACTGGAATGCACTAATCACCCAAAAAATATTACCGCCACCCGCGTGTAAATGGATCTAACTCTTTGAACGTACAATAGTGGTTGTGAAGCAGAAAGTCAGTTTATTGTACACAATCGGTCAATTGCAGCTTGCCGTTGGCTGGAAACTGTACGTTTCTGTCACTGGAATGCACTAATCACCCAAAAAATATTACCGCCAGCCGGCGTGTAAATGGATTTAACTCTTTGAACGTACAATAGTGGTTGTGAAGCAGAAAGTCAGTTTATTGTACACAATCGGTCAATTGCAGCTTGCCGTTGGCTGGAAACTGTACGTTTCTGTCACTGGAATGCACTAATCACCCAAAAAATATTACCGCCACCCGGCGTGTAAATGGATCTAACTCTTTGAACGTACAATAGTGGTTGTGAAGCAGAAAGTCAGTTTATTTAAAAACAATCGGTCAATTGCAGCTTGCCGTTGGCTGGAAACTGTACGTTTCTGTCACTGGAATGCACTAATCACCCAAAAAATATTACCGCCAGCCGGCGTGTAAATGGATTTAACTCTTTGAACGTACAATAGTGGTTGTGAAGCAGAAAGTCAGTTTATTTAGCACAATCGGTCAATTGCAGCTTGCCGTTGGCTGGAAACTGTACGTTTATGTCACTGGAATGCACTAATCACCCAAAAAATATTACCGCCAGCCGGCGTGTAAATGGATTTAACTCTTTGAACGTACAATAGTGGTTGTGAAGCAGAAAGTCAGTTTATTTAGCACAATCGGTCAATTGCAGCTTGCCGTTGGCTGGAAACTGTACGTTTATGTCACTGGAATGCACTAATCACCCAAAAAATATTACCGCCACCCGGCGTGTAAATGGATCTAACTCTTTGAACGTACAATAGTGGTTGTGAAGCAGAAAGTCAGTTTATTTAGCACAATCAGTCAATTGCAGCTTGCCGTTGGCTGGAAACTGTACGTTTTTTGTCACTGGAATGCACTAATCACCCAAAAAATATTACCGCCAGCCGGCGTGTAAATGGATTTAACTCTTTGAACGTACAATAGTGGTTGTGAAGCAGAAAGTCAGTTTATAGTACACAATCGGTCAATTGCAGCTTGCCGTTGGCTGGAAACTGTACGTTTCTGTCACTGGAATGCACTAATCACCCAAAAAATATTACCGCCAGCCGGCATGTAAATGGATTTAACTCTTTGAACGTACAATAGTGGTTGTGAAGCAGAAAGTCAGTTTATTGTACACAATCGGTCAATTGCAGCTTGCCGTTGGCTGGAAACTGTACGTTTCTGTCACTGGAATGCACTAATCACCCAAAAAATATTACCGCCACCCGGCGTGTAAATGGATCTAACTCTTTGAACGTACAATAGTGGTTGTGAAGCAGAAAGTCAGTTTATTTAGCACAATCGGTCAATTGCAGCTTGCCGTTGGCTGGAAACTGTACGTTTCTGTCACTGGAATGCACTAATCACCCAAAAAATATTACCGCCACCCGCGTGTAAATGGATCTAACTCTTTGAACGTACAATAGTGGTTGTGAAGCAGAAAGTCAGTTTATAGTACACAATCGGTCAATTGCAGCTTGCCGTTGGCTGGAAACTGTACGTTTCTGTCACTGGAATGCACTAATCACCCAAAAAATATTACCGCCAGCCGGCGTGTAAATGGATTTAACTCTTTGAACGTACAATAGTGGTTGTGAAGCAGAAAGTCAGTTTATTGTACAGAATCGGTCAATTGCAGCTTGCCGTTGGCTGGAAACTGTACGTTTCTGTCACTGGAATGCACTAATCACCCAAAAATATTACCGCCACCCGGCGTGTAAATGGATCTAACTCTTTGAACGTACAATAGTGGTTGTGAAGCACAAAGTCAGTTTATTGTACACAATCGGTCAATTGCAGCTTGCCGTTGGCTGGAAACTGTACGTTTCTATCACTGGAATGCACTAATCACCCAAAAAATATTACCGCCAGCCGGCGTGTAAATGGATTTAACTCTTTGAACGTACAATAGTGGTTGTGAAGCAGAAAGTCAGTTTATTTAGCACAATCGGTCAATTGCAGCTTGCCGTTGGCTGGAAACTGTACGTTTCTGTCACTGGAATGCACTAATCACCCAAAAAATATTACCGCCACCCGGCGTGTAAATGGATCTAACTCTTTGAACGTACAATAGTGGTTGTGAAGCAGAAAGTCAGTTTATTGTACACAATCGGTCAATTGCAGCTTGCCGTTGGCTGGAAACTGTACGTTTATGTCACTGGAATGCACTAATCACCCAAAAAATATTACCGCCAGCCGGCGTGTAAATGGATTTAACTCTTTGAACGTACAATAGTGGTTGTGAAGCAGAAAGTCAGTTTATTGTACACAATCGGTCAATTGCAGCTTGCCGTTGGCTGGAAACTGTACGTTTCTGTCACTGGAATGCACTAATCACCCAAAAAATATTACCGCCACCCGGCGTGTAAATGGATCTAACTCTTTGAACGTACAATAGTGGTTGTGAAGCAGAAAGTCAGTTTATTTAGCACAATCGGTCAATTGCAGCTTGCCGTTGGCTGGAAACTGTACGTTTATGTCACTGGAATGCACTAATCACCCAAAAAATATTACCGCCACCCGGCGTGTAAATGGATCTAACTCTTTGAACGTACAATAGTGGGTGTGAAGCAGAAAGTCAGTTTATTGTACACAATCGGTCAATTGCAGCTTGCCGTTGGCTGGAAACTGTACGTTTATGTCACTGGAATGCACTAATCACCCAAAAAATATTACCGCCAGCCGGCGTGTAAATGGATTTAACTCTTTGAACGTACAATAGTGGTTGTGAAGCAGAAAGTCAGTTTATTGTACACAATCGGTCAATTGCAGCTGGCCGTTGGCTGGAAACTGTACGTTTCTGTCACTGGAATGCACTAATCACCCAAAAAATATTACCGCCACCCGCGTGTAAATGGATCTAACTCTTTGATCGTACAATAGTGGTTGTGAAGCAGAAAGTCAGTTTATTGTACACAATCGGTCAATTGCAGCTTGCCGTTGGCTGGAAACTGTACGTTTCTGTCACTGGAATGCACTAATCACCCAAAAAATATTACCGCCAGCCGGCGTGTAAATGGATTTAACTCTTTGAACGTACAATAGTGGTTGTGAAGCAGAAAGTCAGTTTATTGTACACAATCGGTCAATTGCAGCTTGCCGTTGGCTGGAAACTGTACGTTTCTGTCACTGGAATGCACTAATCACCCAAAAAATATTACCGCCACCCGGCGTGTAAATGGATCTAACTCTTTGAACGTACAATAGTGGTTGTGAAGCAGAAAGTCAGTTTATTGTACACAATCGGTCAATTGCAGCTTGCCGTTGGCTGGAAACTGTACGTTTCTGTCACTGGAATGCACTAATCACCCAAAAAATATTACCGCCAGCCGGCGTGTAAATGGATTTAACTCTTTGAACGTACAATAGTGGTTGTGAAGCAGAAAGTCAGTTTATTGTACACAATCGGTCAATTGCAGCTTGCCGTTGGCTGGAAACTGTACGTTTCTGTCACTGGAATGCACTAATCACCCAAAAAATATTACCGCCACCCGGCGTGTAAATGGATCTAACTCTTTGAACGTACAATAGTGGTTGTGAAGCAGAAAGTCAGTTTATTGTACACAATCGGTCAATTGCAGCTTGCCGTTGGCTGGAAACTGTACGTTTCTGTCACTGGAATGCACTAATCACCCAAAAAATATTACCGCCAGCCGGCGTGTAAATGGATTTAACTCTTTGAACGTACAATAGTGGTTGTGAAGCAGAAAGTCAGTTTATTGTACACAATCGGTCAATTGCAGCTTGCCGTTGGCTGGAAACTGTACGTTTCTGTCACTGGAATGCACTAATCACCCAAAAAATATTACCGCCACCCGGCGTGTAAATGGATCTAACTCTTTGAACGTACAATAGTGGTTGAGAAGCAGAAAGTCAGTTTATTTAGCACAATCGGTCAATTGCAGCTTGCCGTTGGCTGGAAACTGTACGTTTATGTCACTGGAATGCACTAATCACCCAAAAAATATTACCGCCACCCGGCGTGTAAATGGATCTAACTCTTTGAACGTACAATACTGGTTGGGAAGCAGAAAGTCAGTTTATTTAGCACAATCGGTCAATTGCAGCTTGCCGTTGGCTGGAAACTGTACGTTTATGTCACTGGAATGCACTAATCACCCAAAAAATATTACCGCCAGCCGGCGTGTAAATGGATTTAACTCTTTGAACGTACAATAGTGGTTGTGAAGCAGAAAGTCAGTTTATTGTACACAATCGGTCAATTGCAGCTTGCTGTTGGCTGGAAACTGTACGTTTCTGTCACTGGAATGCACTAATCACCCAAAAAATATTACCGCCACCCGCGTGTAAATGGATCTAACTCTTTGAACGTACAATAGTGGTTGTGAAGCAGAAAGTCAGTTTAATGTACACAATCGGTCAATTGCAGCTTGCCGTTGGCTGGAAACTGTACGTTTCTGTCACTGGAATGCACTAATCACCCAAAAAATATTACCGCCACCCGGCGTGTAAATGGATTTAACTCTTTGAACGTACAATAGTGGTTGTGAAGCAGAAAGTCAGTTTATTGTACACAATCGGTCAATTGCAGCTTGCCGTTGGCTGGAAACTGTACGTTTCTGTCACTGGAATGCACTAATCACCCAAAAAATATTACCGCCACCCGGCGTGTAAATGGATCTAACTCTTTGAACGTACAATAGTGGTTGTGAAGCAGAAAGTCAGTTTATTTAGCACAATCAGTCAATTGCAGCTTGCCGTTGGCTGGAAACTGTACGTTTATGTCACTGGAATGCACTAATCACCCAAAAAATATTACCGCCACCCGGCGTGTAAATGGATCTAACTCTTTGAACGTACAATAGTGGTTGTGAAGCAGAAAGTCAGTTTATTGTACACAATCGGTCAATTGCAGCTTGCCGTTGGCTGGAAACTGTACGTTTATGTCACTGGAATGCACTAATCACCCAAAAAATATTACCGCCACCCGGCGTGTAAATGGATTTAACTCTTTGAACGTACAATAGTGGTTGTGAAGCAGAAAGTCAGTTTATTGTACACAATCGGTCAATTGCAGCTTGCCGTTGGCTGGAAACTGTACGTTTCTGTCACTGGAATGCACTAATCACCCAAAAAATATTACCGCCAGCTGGCGTGTAAATGGATCTAACTCTTTGAACGTACAATAGTGGTTGTGAAGCAGAAAGTCAGTTTATTTAGCACAATCGGTCAATTGCAGCTTGCCGTTGGCTGGAAACTGTACGTTTATGTCACTGGAATGCACTAATCACCCAAAAAATATTACCGCCACCCGGCGTGTATATGGATTTAACTCTTTGAACGTACAATAGTGGTTGTGAAGCAGAAAGTCAGTTTATTTAGCACAATCGGTCAATTGCAGCTTGCCGTTGGCTGGAAACTGTACGTTTATGTCACTGGAATGCACTAATCACCCAAAAAATATTACCGCCACCCGGCGTGTATATGGATTTATCTCTTTGAACGTACAATAGTGGTTGTGAAGCAGAAAGTCAGTTTATTTAGCACAATCGGTCAATTGCAGCTTGCCGTTGGCTGGAAACTGTACGTTTCTGTCACTGGAATGCACTAATCACCCAAAAAATATTACCGCCACCCGGCGTGTAAATGGATCTAACTCTTTGAACGTACAATAGTGGTTGTGAAGCAGAAAGTCAGTTTATTTAGCACAATCGGTCAATTGCAGCTTGCCGTTGGCTGGAAACTGTACGTTTAGGTCACTGGAATGCACTAATCACCCAAAAAATATTACCGCCAGCCGGCGTGTAAATGGATTTAACTCTTTGAATGTACAATAGTGGTTGTGAAGCAGAAATCAGTTTATTGTACACAATCGGTCAATTGCAGCTTGCCGTTGGCTGGAAACTGTACGTTTATGTCACTGGAATGCACTAATCACCCAAAAAATATTACCGCCAGCCGGCGTGTAAATGGATTTAACTCTTTGAACGTACAATAGTGGTTGTGAAGCAGAAAGTCAGTTTATTTAGCACAATCGGTCAATTGCAGCTTGCCGTTGGCTGGAAACTGTACGTTTATGTCACTGGAATGCACTAATCACCCAAAAAATATTACCGCCACCCGGCGTGTAAATGGATCTAACTCTTTGAACGTACAATAGTGGTTGTGAAGCAGAAAGTCAGTTTATTTAGCACAATCAGTCAATTGCAGCTTGCCGTTGGCTGTAAACTGTACGTTTTTTGTCACTGGAATGCACTAATCACCCAAAAAATATTACCGCCAGCCGGCGTGTAAATGGATTTAACTCTTTGAACGTACAATAGTGGTTGTGAAGCAGAAAGTCAGTTTATAGTACACAATCGGTCAATTGCAGCTTGCCGTTGGCTGGAAACTGTACGTTTCTGTCACTGGAATGCACTAATCACCCAAAAAATATTACCGCCAGCCGGCATGTAAATGGATTTAACTCTTTGAACGTACAATAGTGGTTGTGAAGCAGAAAGTCAGTTTATTGTACACAATCGGTCAATTGCAGCTTTCCATTGGCTGGAAACTGTACGTTTAGGTCACTGGAATGCACTAATCACCCAAAAAATATTACCGCCAGCCGGCGTGTAAATGGATTTAACTCTTTGAACGTACAATAGTGGTTGTGAAGTAGAAAGTCAGTTTATTGTACACAATCGGTCAATTGCAGCTTGCCGTTGGCTGGAAACTGTAAGTTTATGTCACTGGAATGCACTAATCACCCAAAAAATATTACCGCCAGCGTGTAAATGGATTTAACTCTTTGAACGTACAATAGTGGTTGTGAAGCAGAAAGTCAGTTTATTTAGCACATTCGGTCAATTGCAGCTTGCCGTTGGCTGGAAACTGTACGTTTCTGTCACTGGAATGCACTAATCACCCAAAAAATATTACCGCCACCCGGCGTGTATATGGATTTAACTCTTTGAACGTACAATAGTGGTTGTGAAGCAGAAAGTCAGTTTATTTAGCACAATCGGTCAATTGCAGCTTGCCGTTGGCTGGAAACTGTACGTTTATGTCACTGGAATGCACTAATCACCCAAAAAATATTACCGCCAGCCGGCGTGTAAATGAATTTAACTCTTTGAACGTACAATAGTGGTTGTGAAGCAGAAAGTCAGTTTATTGTACACAATCGGTCAATTGCAGCTTGCCGTTGGCTGGAAACTGTACGTTTCTGTCACTGGAATGCACTAATCACCCAAAAAATATTACCGCCACCCGGCGTGTAAATGGATCTAACTCTTTGAACGTACAATAGTGGTTGTGAAGCAGAAAGTCAGTTTATTTAGCACAATCGGTCAATTGCAGCTTGCCGTTGGCTGGAAACTGTACGTTTATGTCACTGGAATGCACTAATCACCCAAAAAATATTACCGCCACCCGGCGTGTATATGGATTTAACTCTTTGAACGTACAATAGTGGTTGTGAAGCAGAAAGTCAGTTTATTTAGCACAATCGGTCAATTGCAGCTTGCCGTTGGCTGGAAATTGTACGTTTAAGTCACTGGAATGCACTAATCACCCAAAAAATATTACCGCCACCCGGCGTGTAAATGGATCTAACTCTTTGAACGTACAATAGTGGTTGTGAAGCAGAAAGTCAGTTTATTTATCACAATCGGTCAATTGCAGCTTGCCGTTGGCTGGAAACTGTACGTTTATGTCACTGGAATGCACTAATCACCCAAAAAATATTACCGCCACCCGGCGTGTATATGGATTTATCTCTTTGAACGTACAATAGTGGTTGTGAAGCAGAAAGTCAGTTTATTTAGCACAATCGGTCAATTGCAGCTTGCCGTTGGCTGGAAACTGTACGTTTCTGTCACTGGAATGCACTAATCACCCAAAAAATATTACCGCCACCCGGCATGTATATGGATTTAACTCTTTGAACGTACAATAGTGGTTGTGAAGCAGAAAGTCGGTTTATTTAGCACAATCGGTCAATTGCAGCTTGCCGTTGGCTGGAAACTGTACGTTTAGGTCACTGGAATGCACTAATCACCCAAAAAATATTACCGCCAGCCGGCGTGTAAATGGATTTAACTCTTTGAACGTACAATAGTGGTTGTGAAGCAGAAAGTCAGTTTGTTGTACACAATCGGTCAATTGCAGCTTGCCGTTGGCTGTAAACTGTACGTTTATGTCACTGGAATGCACTAATCACCCAAAAAATATTACCGCCAGCCGGCGTGTAAATGGATTTAACTCTTTGAACGTACAATAGTGGTTGTGAAGCAGAAAGTCAGTTTATTGTACACAATCGGTCAATTGCAGCTTGCCGTTGGCTGGAAACTGTACGTTTCTGTCACTGGAATGCACTAATCACCCAAAAAATATTACCGCCACCCGGCGTGTAAATGCATCTAACTCTTTGAACGTACAATAGTGGTTGTGAAGCAGAAAGTCAGTTTATTTAGCACAATCGGTCAATTGCAGCTTGCCGTTGGCTGGAAACTGTACGTTTATGTCACTGGAATGCACTAATCACCCAAAAAATATTACCGCCACCCGGCGTGTATATTGATTTAACTCTTTGAACGTACAATAGTGGTTGCGAAGCAGAAAGTCAGTTTATTGTACACAATCGGTCAATTGCAGCTTGCTGTTGGCTGGAAACTGTACGTTTATGTCATTGGAATGCACTAATCACCCAAAAAATATTACCGCCACCCGGCGTGTATATGGATTTAACTCTTTGAACGTACAATAGTGGTTGTGAAGCAGAAAGTCGGTTTATTTTGCACAATCGGTCAATTGCAGCTTGCCGTTGGCTGGAAACTGTACGTTTAGGTCACTGGAATGCACTAATCACCCAAAAAATATTACCGTCAGCCGGCGTGTAAATGGATTTAACTCGTTGAACGTACAATAGTGGTTGTGAAGCAGAAAGTCAGTTTATTGTATACAATCGGTCAATTGCAGCTTGCCGTTGGCTGGAAACTGTACGTTTCTGTCACTGGAATGCACTAATCACCCAAAAAATATTACCGCCACCCGGCGTGTAAATGGATCTAACTCTTTGAACGTACAATAGTGGTTGTGAAGCAGAAAGTCAGTTTATTTAGCACAATCGGTCAATTGCAGCTTTCCGTTGGCTGGAAACTGCACGTTTAGGTCACTGGAATGCACTAATCACCCAAAAAATATTACCGCCAGCCGGCGTGTAAATGGATTTAACTCTTTGAACGTACAATAGTGGTTGTGAAGCAGAAAGTCAGTTTATTGTACACAATCGGTCAATTGCAGCTTGCCGTTGGCTGGAAACTGTACGTTTATGTCACTGGAATGCACTAATCACCCAAAAAATATTACCGCCAGCCAGCGTGTAAATGGATTTAACTCTTTGAACTTACAATAGTGGTTGTGAAGCAGAAAGTCAGTTTATTTAGCACAATCGGTCAATTGCAGCTTGCCGTTGGCTGGAAACTGTACGTTTATGTCACTGGAATGCACTAATCACCCAAAAAATATTACCGCCAGCCGGCGTGTAAATGGATCTAACTCTTTGAACGTACAATAGTGGTTGTGAAGCAGAAAGTCAGTTTATTTAGCACAATCGGTCAATTGCAGCTTGCCGTTGGCTGGAAACTGTACGTTTATGTCACTGGAATGCACTAATCACCCAAAAAATATTACCGCCACCCGGCGTGTATATGGATTTAACTCTTTGAACGTACAATAGTGGTTGTGAAGCAGAAAGTCAGTTTATTTAGCACAATCGGTCAATTGCAGCTTGCCGTTGGCTGGAAACTGTACGTTTAGGTCACTGGAATGAACTAATCACCCAAAAAATATTACCGCCAGCCGGCGTGTAAATGGATTTAACTCTTTGAATGTACAATAGTGGTTGTGAAGCAGAAAGTCAGTTTATTGTACACAATCGGTCAATTGCAGCTTGCCGTTGGCTGGAAACTGTACGTTTAGGTCACTGGAATGCACTAATCACCCAAAAAATATTACCGCCACCCGGCGTGTATATGGATTTAACTCTTTGAACGTACAATAGTGGTTGTGAAGCAGAAAGTCAGTTTATTTAGCACAATCGGTCAATTGCAGCTTGCCGTTGGCTGGATATTGTACGTTTAGGTCACTGGAATGCACTAATCACCCAAAAAATATTACCGCCAGCCGGCGTGTTAATGGATTTAACTCTTTGAACGTACAATAGTGGTTGTGAAGCAGAAAGTCAGTTTATTGTACACAATCGGTCAATTGCAGCTTGCCGTTGGCTGGAAACTGTACGTTTATGTCACTGGAATGCACTAATCACCCAAAAAATATTACCGCCACCCGGCGTGTAAATGGATCTAACTCTTTGAACGTACAATAGTGGTTGTGAAGCAGAAAGTCAGTTTATTTATCACAATCGGTCAATTGCAGCTTGCCGTTGGCTGGAAACTGTACGTTTATGTCACTGGAATGCACTAATCACCCAAAAAATATTACCGCCACCCGGCGTGTATATGGATTTATCTCTTTGAACGTACAATAGTGGTTGTGAAGCAGAAAGTCAGTTTATTTAGCACAATCGGTCAATTGCAGCTTGCCGTTGGCTGGAAACTGTACGTTTCTGTCACTGGAATGCACTAATCACCCAAAAAATATTACCGCCACCCGGCGTGTATATGGATTTAACTCTTTGAACGTACAATAGTGGTTGTGAAGCAGAAAGTCGGTTTATTTAGCACAATCGGTCAATTGCAGCTTGCCGTTGGCTGGAAACTGTACGTTTAGGTCACTGGAATGCACTAATCACCCAAAAAATATTACCGCCAGCCGGCGTGTAAATGGATTTAACTCTTTGAACGTACAATAGTGGTTGTGAAGCAGAAAGTCAGTTTGTTGTACACAATCGGTCAATTGCAGCTTGCCGTTGGCTGTAAACTGTACGTTTATGTCACTGGAATGCACTAATCACCCAAAAAATATTACCGCCAGCCGGCGTGTAAATGGATTTAACTCTTTGAACGTACAATAGTGGTTGTGAAGCAGAAAGTCAGTTTATTGTACACAATCGGTCAATTGCAGCTTGCCGTTGGCTGGAAACTGTACGTTTCTGTCACTGGAATGCACTAATCACCCAAAAAATATTACCGCCACCCGGCGTGTAAATGCATCTAACTCTTTGAACGTACAATAGTGGTTGTGAAGCAGAAAGTCAGTTTATTTAGCACAATCGGTCAATTGCAGCTTGCCGTTGGCTGGAAACTGTACGTTTATGTCACTGGAATGCACTAATCACCCAAAAAATATTACCGCCACCCGGCGTGTATATTGATTTAACTCTTTGAACGTACAATAGTGGTTGCGAAGCAGAAAGTCAGTTTATTGTACACAATCGGTCAATTGCAGCTTGCTGTTGGCTGGAAACTGTACGTTTATGTCATTGGAATGCACTAATCACCCAAAAAATATTACCGCCACCCGGCGTGTATATGGATTTAACTCTTTGAACGTACAATAGTGGTTGTGAAGCAGAAAGTCGGTTTATTTTGCACAATCGGTCAATTGCAGCTTGCCGTTGGCTGGAAACTGTACGTTTAGGTCACTGGAATGCACTAATCACCCAAAAAATATTACCGTCAGCCGGCGTGTAAATGGATTTAACTCTTTGAACGTACAATAGTGGTTGTGAAGCAGAAAGTCAGTTTATTGTACACAATCGGTCAATTGCAGCTTGCCGTTGGCTGTAAACTGTACGTTTATGTCACTGGAATGCACTAATCACCCAAAAAATATTACCGCCAGCCGGCGTGTAAATGGATTTAACTCTTTGAACGTACAATAGTGGTTGTGAAGCAGAAAGTCAGTTTATTGTACACAATCGGTCAATTGCAGCTTGCCGTTGGCTGGAAACTGTACGTTTCTGTCACTGGAATGCACTAATCACCCAAAAAATATTACCGCCACCCGGCGTGTAAATGGATCTAACTCTTTGAACGTACAATAGTGGTTGTGAAGCAGAAAGTCAGTTTATTTAGCACAATCGGTCAATTGCAGCTTTCCGTTGGCTGGAAACTGTACGTTTCTGTCACTGGAATGCACTAATCACCCAAAAAATATTACCGCCACCCGGCGTGTAAATGCATCTAACTCTTTGAACGTACAATAGTGGTTGTGAAGCAGAAAGTCAGTTTATTTAGCACAATCGGTCAATTGCAGCTTGCCGTTGGCTGGAAACTGTACGTTTATGTCACTGGAATGCACTAATCACCCAAAAAATATTACCGCCACCCGGCGTGTATATTGATTTAACTCTTTGAACGTACAATAGTGGTTGCGAAGCAGAAAGTCAGTTTATTGTACACAATCGGTCAATTGCAGCTTGCTGTTGGCTGGAAACTGTACGTTTATGTCATTGGAATGCACTAATCACCCAAAAAATATTACCGCCACCCGGCGTGTATATGGATTTAACTCTTTGAACGTACAATAGTGGTTGTGAAGCAGAAAGTCGGTTTATTTTGCACAATCGGTCAATTGCAGCTTGCCGTTGGCTGGAAACTGTACGTTTAGGTCACTGGAATGCACTAATCACCCAAAAAATATTACCGCCACCCGGCGTGTAAATGGATCTAACTCTTTGAACGTACAATAGTGGTTGTGAAGCAGAAAGTCAGTTTATTTAGCACAATCGGTCAATTGCAGCTTGCCGTTGGCTGGAAACTGTACGTTTATGTCACTGGAATGCACTAATCACCCAAAAAATATTACCGCCAGCCAGCGTGTAAATGGATTTAACTCTTTGAACTTACAATAGTGGTTGTGAAGCAGAAAGTCAGTTTATTTAGCACAATCGGTCAATTGCAGCTTGCCGTTGGCTGGAAACTGTACGTTTCTGTCACTGGAATGCACTAATCACCCAAAAAATATTACCGCCAGCCGGCGTGTAAATGGATCTAACTCTTTGAACGTACAATAGTGGTTGTGAAGCAGAAAGTCAGTTTATTTAGCACAATCGGTCAATTGCAGCTTGCCGTTGGCTGGAAACTGTACGTTTATGTCACTAGAATGCACTAATCACCCAAAAAATATTACCGCCACCCGGCGTGTATATGGATTTAACTCTTTGAACGTACAATAGTGGTTGTGAAGCAGAAAGTCAGTTTATTTAGCACAATCGGTCAATTGCAGCTTGCCGTTGGCTGGATATTGTACGTTTAGGTCACTGGAATGCACTAATCACCCAAAAAATATTACCGCCAGCCGGCATGTTAATGGATTTAACTCTTTGAACGTACAATAGTGGTTGTGAAGCAGAAAGTCAGTTTATTGTACACAATCGGTCAATTGCAGCTTGCCGTTGGCTGGAAACTGTACGTTTATGTCACTGGAATGCACTAATCACCCAAAAAATATTACCGCCACCCGGCGTGTAAATGGATCTAACTCTTTGAACGTACAATAGTGGTTGTGAAGCAGAAAGTCAGTTTATTTAGCACAATCGGTCAATTGCAGCTTGCCGTTGGCTGGAAACTGTACGTTTATGTCACTGGAATGCACTAATCACCCAAAAAATATTACCGCCACCCGGCGTGTATATGGATTTAACTCTTTGAACGTACAATAGTGGTTGTGAAGCAGAAAGTCAGTTTATTTAGCACAATCGGTCAATTGCAGCTTGCCGTTGGCTGGAAACTGTACGTTTAGGTCACTGGAATGAACTAATCACCCAAAAAATATTACCGCCAGCCGGCGTGTAAATGGATTTAACTCTTTGAATGTACAATAGTGGTTGTGAAGCAGAAAGTCAGTTTATTGTACACAATCGGTCAATTGCAGCTTGCCGTTGGCTGGAAACTGTACGTTTAGGTCACTGGAATGCACTAATCACCCAAAAAATATTACCGCCACCCGGCGTGTATATGGATTTAACTCTTTGAACGTACAATAGTGGTTGTGAAGCAGAAAGTCAGTTTATTTAGCACAATCGGTCAATTGCAGCTTGCCGTTGGCTGGATATTGTACGTTTAGGTCACTGGAATGCACTAATCACCCAAAAAATATTACCGCCAGCCGGCGTGTTAATGGATTTAACTCTTTGAACGTACAATAGTGGTTGTGAAGCAGAAAGTCAGTTTATTGTACACAATCGGTCAATTGCAGCTTGCCGTTGGCTGGAAACTGTACGTTTATGTCACTGGAATGCACTAATCACCCAAAAAATATTACCGCCACCCGGCGTGTAAATGGATCTAACTCTTTGAACGTACAATAGTGGTTGTGAAGCAGAAAGTCAGTTTATTTATCACAATCGGTCAATTGCAGCTTGCCGTTGGCTGGAAACTGTACGTTTATGTCACTGGAATGCACTAATCACCCAAAAAATATTACCGCCACCCGGCGTGTATATGGATTTATCTCTTTGAACGTACAATAGTGGTTGTGAAGCAGAAAGTCAGTTTATTTAGCACAATCGGTCAATTGCAGCTTGCCGTTGGCTGGAAACTGTACGTTTCTGTCACTGGAATGCACTAATCACCCAAAAAATATTACCGCCACCCGGCGTGTATATGGATTTAACTCTTTGAACGTACAATAGTGGTTGTGAAGCAGAAAGTCGGTTTATTTAGCACAATCGGTCAATTGCAGCTTGCCGTTGGCTGGAAACTGTACGTTTAGGTCACTGGAATGCACTAATCACCCAAAAAATATTACCGCCAGCCGGCGTGTAAATGGATTTAACTCTTTGAACGTACAATAGTGGTTGTGAAGCAGAAAGTCAGTTTGTTGTACACAATCGGTCAATTGCAGCTTGCCGTTGGCTGTAAACTGTACGTTTATGTCACTGGAATGCACTAATCACCCAAAAAATATTACCGCCAGCCGGCGTGTAAATGGATTTAACTCTTTGAACGTACAATAGTGGTTGTGAAGCAGAAAGTCAGTTTATTGTACACAATCGGTCAATTGCAGCTTGCCGTTGGCTGGAAACTGTACGTTTCTGTCACTGGAATGCACTAATCACCCAAAAAATATTACCGCCACCCGGCGTGTAAATGCATCTAACTCTTTGAACGTACAATAGTGGTTGTGAAGCAGAAAGTCAGTTTATTTAGCACAATCGGTCAATTGCAGCTTGCCGTTGGCTGGAAACTGTACGTTTATGTCACTGGAATGCACTAATCACCCAAAAAATATTACCGCCACCCGGCGTGTATATTGATTTAACTCTTTGAACGTACAATAGTGGTTGCGAAGCAGAAAGTCAGTTTATTGTACACAATCGGTCAATTGCAGCTTGCTGTTGGCTGGAAACTGTACGTTTATGTCATTGGAATGCACTAATCACCCAAAAAATATTACCGCCACCCGGCGTGTATATGGATTTAACTCTTTGAACGTACAATAGTGGTTGTGAAGCAGAAAGTCGGTTTATTTTGCACAATCGGTCAATTGCAGCTTGCCGTTGGCTGGAAACTGTACGTTTAGGTCACTGGAATGCACTAATCACCCAAAAAATATTACCGTCAGCCGGCGTGTAAATGGATTTAACTCTTTGAACGTACAATAGTGGTTGTGAAGCAGAAAGTCAGTTTATTGTACACAATCGGTCAATTGCAGCTTGCCGTTGGCTGTAAACTGTACGTTTATGTCACTGGAATGCACTAATCACCCAAAAAATATTACCGCCAGCCGGCGTGTAAATGGATTTAACTCTTTGAACGTACAATAGTGGTTGTGAAGCAGAAAGTCAGTTTATTGTACACAATCGGTCAATTGCAGCTTGCCGTTGGCTGGAAACTGTACGTTTCTGTCACTGGAATGCACTAATCACCCAAAAAATATTACCGCCACCCGGCGTGTAAATGGATCTAACTCTTTGAACGTACAATAGTGGTTGTGAAGCAGAAAGTCAGTTTATTTAGCACAATCGGTCAATTGCAGCTTTCCGTTGGCTGGAAACTGTACGTTTCTGTCACTGGAATGCACTAATCACCCAAAAAATATTACCGCCACCCGGCGTGTAAATGCATCTAACTCTTTGAACGTACAATAGTGGTTGTGAAGCAGAAAGTCAGTTTATTTAGCACAATCGGTCAATTGCAGCTTGCCGTTGGCTGGAAACTGTACGTTTATGTCACTGGAATGCACTAATCACCCAAAAAATATTACCGCCACCCGGCGTGTATATTGATTTAACTCTTTGAACGTACAATAGTGGTTGCGAAGCAGAAAGTCAGTTTATTGTACACAATCGGTCAATTGCAGCTTGCTGTTGGCTGGAAACTGTACGTTTATGTCATTGGAATGCACTAATCACCCAAAAAATATTACCGCCACCCGGCGTGTATATGGATTTAACTCTTTGAACGTACAATAGTGGTTGTGAAGCAGAAAGTCGGTTTATTTTGCACAATCGGTCAATTGCAGCTTGCCGTTGGCTGGAAACTGTACGTTTAGGTCACTGGAATGCACTAATCACCCAAAAAATATTACCGTCAGCCGGCGTGTAAATGGATTTAACTCTTTGAACGTACAATAGTGGTTGTGAAGCAGAAAGTCAGTTTATTGTACACAATCGGTCAATTGCAGCTTGCCGTTGGCTGTAAACTGTACGTTTATGTCACTGGAATGCACTAATCACCCAAAAAATATTACCGCCAGCCGGCGTGTAAATGGATTTAACTCTTTGAACGTACAATAGTGGTTGTGAAGCAGAAAGTCAGTTTATTGTACACAATCGGTCAATTGCAGCTTGCCGTTGGCTGGAAACTGTACGTTTCTGTCACTGGAATGCACTAATCACCCAAAAAATATTACCGCCACCCGGCGTGTAAATGGATCTAACTCTTTGAACGTACAATAGTGGTTGTGAAGCAGAAAGTCAGTTTATTTAGCACAATCGGTCAATTGCAGCTTTCCGTTGGCTGGAAACTGCACGTTTAGGTCACTGGAATGCACTAATCACCCAAAAAATATTACCGCCAGCCGGCGTGTAAATGGATTTAACTCTTTGAACGTACAATAGTGGTTGTGAAGCAGAAAGTCAGTTTATTGTACACAATCGGTCAATTGCAGCTTGCCGTTGGCTGGAAACTGTACGTTTATGTCACTGGAATGCACTAATCACCCAAAAAATATTACCGCCAGCCAGCGTGTAAATGGATTTAACTCTTTGAACGTACAATAGTGGTTGTGAAGCAGAAAGTCAGTTTATTTAGCACAATCGGTCAATTGCAGCTTGCCGTTGGCTGGAAATTGTACGTTTCTGTCACTGGAATGCACTAATCACCCAAAAAATATTACCGCCAGCCGGCGTGTAAATGGATCTAACTCTTTGAACGTACAATAGTGGTTGTGAAGCAGAAAGTCAGTTTATTTAGCACAATCGGTCAATTGCAGCTTGCCGTTGGCTGGAAACTGTACGTTTATGTCACTAGAATGCACTAATCACCCAAAAAATATTACCGCCACCCGGCGTGTATATGGATTTAACTCTTTGAACGTACAATAGTGGTTGTGAAGCAGAAAGTCAGTTTATTTAGCACAATCGGTCAATTGCAGCTTGCCGTTGGCTGGATATTGTACGTTTAGGTCACTGGAATGCACTAATCACCCAAAAAATATTACCGCCAGCCGGCGTGTTAATGGATTTAACTCTTTGAACGTACAATAGTGGTTGTGAAGCAGAAAGTCAGTTTATTGTACACAATCGGTCAATTGCAGCTTGCCGTTGGCTGGAAACTGTACGTTTATGTCACTGGAATGCACTAATCACCCAAAAAATATTACCGCCACCCGGCGTGTAAATGGATCTAACTCTTTGAACGTACAATAGTGGTTGTGAAGCAGAAAGTCAGTTTATTTAGCACAATCGGTCAGTTGCAGCTTGCCGTTGGCTGGAAACTGTACGTTTATGTCACTGGAATGCACTAATCACCCAAAAAATATTACCGCCACCCGGCGTGTAAATGGATCTAACTCTTTGAACGTACAATAGTGGTTGTGAAGCAGAAAGTCAGTTTATTTAGCACAATCGGTCAATTGCAGCTTGCCGTTGGCTGGAAACTGTACGTTTATGTCACTGGAATGCACTAATCACCCAAAAAATATTACCGCCACCCGGCGTGTATATGGATTTAACTCTTTGAACGTACAATAGTGGTTGTGAAGCAGAAAGTCAGTTTATTTAGCACAATCGGTCAATTGCAGCTTGCCGTTGGCTGGAAACTGTACGTTTAGGTCACTGGAATGAACTAATCACCCAAAAAATATTACCGCCAGCCGGCGTGTAAATGGATTTAACTCTTTGAACGTACAATAGTGGTTGTGAAGCAGAAAGTCAGTTTATTGTACACAATCGGTCAATTGCAGCTTGCCGTTGGCTGGAAACTGTACGTTTAGGTCACTGGAATGCACTAATCACCCAAAAAATATTACCGCCACCCGGCGTGTATATGGATTTAACTCTTTGAACGTACAATAGTGGTTGTGAAGCAGAAAGTCAGTTTATTTAGCACAATCGGTCAATTGCAGCTTGCCGTTGGCTGGATATTGTACGTTTAGGTCACTGGAATGCACTAATCACCCAAAAAATATTACCGCCAGCCGGCGTGTTAATGGATTTAACTCTTTGAACGTACAATAGTGGTTGTGAAGCAGAAAGTCAGTTTATTGTACACAATCGGTCAATTGCAGCTTGCCGTTGGCTGGAAACTGTACGTTTATGTCACTGGAATGCACTAATCACCCAAAAAATATTACCGCCACCCGGCGTGTAAATGGATCTAACTCTTTGAACGTACAATAGTGGTTGTGAAGCAGAAAGTCAGTTTATTTAGCACAATCGGTCAGTTGCAGCTTGCCGTTGGCTGGAAACTGTACGTTTATGTCACTGGAATGCACTAATCACCCAAAAAATATTACCGCCACCCGGCGTGTAAATGGATCTAACTCTTTGAACGTACAATAGTGGTTGTGAAGCAGAAAGTCAGTTTATTTAGCACAATCGGTCAATTGCAGCTTGCCGTTGGCTGGAAACTGTACGTTTATGTCACTGGAATGCACTAATCACCCAAAAAATATTACCGCCACCCGGCGAGTATATGGATTTAACTCTTTGAACGTACAATAGTGGTTGTGAAGCAGAAAGTCAGTTTATTTAGCACAATCGGTCAATTGCAGCTTGCCGTTGGCTGGAAACTGTACGTTTAGGTCACTGGAATGAACTAATCACCCAAAAAATATTACCGCCAGCCGGCGTGTAAATGGATTTAACTCTTTGAACGTACAATAGTGGTTGTGAAGCAGAAAGTCAGTTTATTGTACACAATCGGTCAATTGCAGCTTGCCGTTGGCTGTAAACTGTACGTTTATGTCACTGGAATGCACTAATCACCCAAAAAATATTACCGCCAGCCGGCGTGTAAATGGATTTAACTCTTTGAACGTACAATAGTGGTTGTGAAGCAGAAAGTCAGTTTATTGTACACAATCGGTCAATTGCAGCTTGCCGTTGGCTGGAAACTGTACGTTTCTGTCACTGGAATGCACTAATCACCCAAAAAATATTACCACCAGCCGGTGTGTAAATGGATCTAACTCTTTGAACGTACAATAGTGGTTGTGAAGCAGAAAGTCAGTTTATTTAGCACAGTCGGTCAATTGCAGCTTGCCGTTGGCTGGAAACTGTACGTTTGTGTCACTGGAATGCACTAATCACCCAAAAAATATTACCGCCAGCCGGCGTGTAAATGGATTTAACTCTTTGAACGTACAATAGTGGTTGTGAAGCAGAAAGTCAGTTTATTTTGCACAATCGGCAAACTGCAGCACCAACTGTGCACAACAGCCACCAAAAAAAAAAGGGTGTATGTCACTTTAAATTTTCGATTCTTTGATAGCTTTGGCCCTAAGTAACGATTCTGTGTCCCTGAGTAACGATTCTGTGTCCCTGAGTAACGATTCTGTGTCCCTGTGTAACGATTCTGTGTCCCTGAGTAACGATTCTGTGTCCCTGAGTAACGATTCTGTGGCCCTAAAGTCTCTGTGGCCCTAACTCTGTCCCTTAATACAGACAGGTCTGTCTCTCTTGAATGACCGGAGGCTAATGGAGAAATCTAAGATGGCCACGATTTATAGTGCTGGCTGGCTGCTGATTGGCTAATGCGATCACATGTCATGAATGCATTATGGGTCAGCGCGCCTTGTCTGCGCGCCTTCCCAGAGATCCCCGCCCCATCTTCTCTGTCCATTTTCTCCGTGGCCACACATGTCGCCGCCATTTTTGGGAAAATTCGATTCGTGCATCCGAAGTTTGCTAATCTTCGGATTCGTCGCGAATAGAATTTTTCCAAATCTTCGGAACGAATTCCACTTCGTCATGTTCGATTCGCTCATCTCTAGTGGTAACCTCATAGCATTTCCTGTCATGTCCATTGTTTATGTCCTTTACTCCCATAACCAAAGGGCCATACCTGGGAACAGACTGGAGGATGGGGAAACAGTCTGCAGGAGCCTGTGCACTGCACCTGCAGTATACTGACCATAGCTGCAATGCTCTGTAGGTTCCAATGCAAATACAAGGGGCGTTCAAATCAAACTGGGACTTTTGAGTTTATATAATAAAAGAACAAATTTCAAGGAGTGGAAACTACATTTATTTTTCAACATATTCCCCTGCTACCTTTATACACTTATCCAAGCATTTCACTAATGCCTGGAAAGCTTTGGCATAGAAATATTTCTCACTACGCCTGAACCATCCTAGGACAGCCAGCTTCACTTTGTCATTGTTGTGTTCACCGTTCCCACAGAAATATATGTCTCTTGTGCAATTTCATGACAGGTTATGCGTTGATTATCCTGGATAAGGTGTTTCACGCATTGAATGTCCACAGGAATGACTGCTGTGGGCTGGGAACCACCATGGCCGGGGTGATCACTGACGAACATACAGCCATCATTGAAATGTTTACACCATTCAATGGTCTTACTGCAGCTGTGTGTCTCATCACTGTACTGTGCTTGAAGTCTTCTGTAGATATCTGCGGGTTTTGTGCCTTCGTTCACAAGAAACGTCATCAGCACAACACACGGTTCCATGCATGCACTAACATTGTTGTCAGCCATCCTGAAGAATGGTTTCTGGACTTGCCCACAACATGTGCACCACCTATCAGTAATAGGACACTCTTTCCACTTACTACTGTGTGTAGTACCGCCACGCTAGCATCCCTTTTTATACCTGTAAAACGAAGTGCCTTTTTGATTTTAAATCCCCTCATATGTTTTGAATGCACATTTTTTTTATTTTCTTAATGTGAGTTAATTTACTCAGTAGTGGAACGAGTAAGAATGCTTGCATGTGTTTACTGCTGTTTCTTCATTGGGGAGATTTTCCTTCATTTCCTGACCTGGTGGGACCAGAAAAAGAAAGAAATGAATGTGATTTTGTTTCTGATCACTCCCTGTCTATGTCCCACCCTTCCAGCAGGACAGGAAGTTAAGTTAAATTCCACAATGAGTATAGAGACAGAGAGAAAGAGATGCCCCATCATTTCTTGTTGTGGCTACACCCCCTGGGGATAGATAGCTCTAAAAATCCAACAGAGATTCTAACTTTTCCACTCCCCTCCAGTGAAAAAAATAAAAAAATTTGGAGCTGAACATTAACATAAATGTAACTCATCAAGTCACAAAACTAATTTTAAAACTAATTTCTGTAATTTTTTCCCCTCAAAAATCATAGGCTTAGACAACTATCTCCGACCCATACACAATTATACATAAATAAAAACAACAGAGATAGACAGCTATACAAATCTGATAGAGATTCTAACTTTTCCACTCCCCTGCCATAAAAAAGAAAAAAAAAAAAGTTGGACTTGAACGTTAACATAAATGCAACTCATCTAGTCACAAAACTAATTTTAAACCAATTTCTATATTTTTTTGCCCCTCAACAATCGCAGGCTATCCCCTGACCCATACACAATTGTAAATAAATACATTTTAAAAAAAGAAAAATATAAAGTAAGCTAAAAAAAAACATTTTTAGGATTTGAATTCTCATTGTTTTACAGTTTAGCACAATGTGTGCTCTGTGCCAGATTTTATCTCCTCTTGTCAGGTTAATTCAAACGGAAAGGAAAAAAATGCATTAATTATATAAGAACATTCATTTAAATTACTAATAAACATCAGATTGCTGGGATAGCTTGTCCAGTGTGAACATTCTAATTAATATTTGATTAATGCGTAACAACAGTAGCAAAGTCGGTAACACATTATGAGCAACAATACCACTTCTGTGACATTCTTTAATAAAATGAGTTTTCATCAGACGGTTATTGAGAACTATTTAGCTTCAGCAGGTCTTAAGGGATGTAAGGGTGATTCTTACGGCTGTCATATAAACACTGTGCTGTTTAATTACATCCTTGCCTCTTGTCATCTTTTTTTTCCATCAACAATTTTTTTTCCTGAGCGTTTCTCCTCCGTAATGTAGTCTCTGACCCGGCCATGATTTGGACAAATAGAGCTATTGATTGCCTTTGATTGATCCTTGTTAAACACTGAGAAAATCAATGGAACGTTTATAACAGACACTCTGAGCAAAGAGCCAGGGGCGGGAATCCCTTTAAACACAGACAAATGCTTCTATTAGAAGCAAATTATGAATTTAAGATGATGGTCAGTGAGATGAGGTGTAACAGAAGCTCCTGGAATTTAACTGAGAAAAAAAAAATCAGTAAGGCTGTTTTTGACCATTGAAGAGGAGACATGACCCTAGATGTGTGGCCTACCAGCACTATTTATTTTAGAAGGAAAGTTAAAATAAGCGTTTTCTTTTCCACGCTAAAAGGGCAGGTTCACATTCTAAACAAAGAGTTTTATTTAGAGATAAACTATGGGCAAATTTTGGACTCAAGACTCATATGCAGCAGATCTGAAAAATTGATTCTTATGAGTTTTATGGCATGTTCACACCAGCAGCTGTTTTATACCAAGGCCATTGGTGTGTGCTGTAACGGGAGCAGTGCCAATGCATCAGTAATGATTTAAATGTTTTTTTTCAACTTTATTTAAATGTAACAAAGTGACATGTCATTCATCTTTATTCAACACAGCGGGTTGTGTTGCAATGTAGTGCATTGCAACACATTGCTGTAGCCGGATGCTCTGGCTGTGAGGATCCCTCACTTACCTTCTTCTCACCCTGGACCCAGCCATCTATGGAAAATCTGAATGAGGAGCGCTGGGCTGTGTATTTTAAGCTGGTTATCTTCCCTTGCTTTCCTGCTGTGTTACTGGAACTGTTCTGTGTAACATTTCCCTGCCTCTTCCCCCTTCCTTCCCCATACCAATGGCAATGGACCAATCAGTCACATAGTCATTAAAGTGGTTGTAAACTCTTGCATATACCAAGGGAAGTGACTAACCTCAGGTGAAGCACCAAGATTAAACAAATAATCCTGTATAATAATAATAATATTACATAAGTTACATCTGTTTATATGCAGGCCTCTGTTCTCTACATCTGTTTAAAGAGCAGAATTTACACTGCTTGTCTGAGCTTTCAGAAAGCAGGGGGGTGGGGAGCTGAAATTACACTCTACAGAGCTAAGTGAGAGCCAAGGATTTTTTTCAGCGGGAATGTGGGGAAACCTAGTTCTTGCACCTCCAGCACAGACTGTATGCAATGGCAAGGGGTGCCGGGGTGTGCTGGAAGGTCTAGGGATGCTGGCTGCTAGGGGATCTTTTTTTGCATAGTGGTCTATTGTTGCTGGATAGGTCTATTGTTGCTGGTGGTGGGTATATTGTTGCTGGGATGGATCTACTGTTGATGGAGAGGTCTATTGTTGCTGGGTGCTGGGGAGTCTATTGGTGCTAGCTGCTGTTATATCCGTTGTTGCTGCTGGGGATCTATTGTTGCTGGGGTGGTATTTTGTTGTTTTGGCGGTCTATTGCTGCTGGCTGCAGGAGATCTATTTTACTGTTTTTCTTGTTATCATTAACAAATTCCATACAAATTACTTAGCATCACAAAATAATACTTGGCCGTGTATTCTCTAAAAGCAGCAGTACTGGGAGGTGGGTAAGGTTGCAACCAAGGGACTGTGCTCGGAGGTGAGTAGGGGGGAGGATACAAGAAGTGATTTAGAAGGGGGGAGTTCCTGCACCTATTCTCTGAGAAAAAAAGTCCTGTGAGAGCTGACTGGAGGGAAAGGACACTGTTCACACAGCATATCAGAATAAAGTTGAGGCTGCCAATCACAGGCTGCTAGGCTACTAGAACTACCTCCCCTGTCACCTTTCTTTTTTCTTGGTGTCAGGAAAATGTGTCAGAAGTGATAGCAGAGGAATGGAGCAGTAGAGAGAAATGAAACTTAGTACTCTGATTTGAGACAAGTGCACACTATAGAGGGATATGCTTATTTTTATATTTCATGTCTGAGGTTTAGAACCACTTTAAAGGAGTGCTGTGCAGTGGAGGCTATATTCTGCAGACTTCACTACCCAGTGTTGAGAGGAGGAAAGGACAGAACTTTTCCTGGACAATTCACTGGATACCTGGGCAGTGTTTGCAGGGGATGAAAAAGTGTGTAGACCTGCTGCTGTGTGCTATGCTTACAACAAAGGATCGGAATGTACAAACATGTAGACTTTGTGCCATGGGACTGAGCCACTGTGAGGATACAGTCTAGTGCAGGGAACCAGAGAGTGCAGATGTCATGCTAGGGTGTCTGTACCCACCCAACCTGATCATACGCACCAGATCATGAGGCCTGAGCCTTCTAGGACAACTGACAACCAAGTGTATTGGACCAAGTTCACTGCATACATACTGCCAACGATTTATGCCAACATAGACTGCTCCTTATTTAGCAGCTCATGCACTATCCTTTGTACAGTCTTAAAAAGACAGCTTCACGTGCACCACCTTAAAGATGGGCCCCAATGATAGTCAACTAATACTGACAATTAGGCACCATTTACTTTGTAACCACCTTCAGGAATGCATTGACCGACCCACTAAAGGGTTGTATGCACCAAGTGGACATTTTTTTTGGGCTAGTTAATGCCGTTCATTTATACCGGTTAAAATTTGGTTATCTTTGTCGCATTATAGCTAATTGCCATTACAGGCCAACGTTCGCCTGATTTAGTTCAGCATCTATAATGTGTTCAGTTGCCTGTTTACTGATTTTTGCATTATTTAACTACCTTGCTATAATGCACCTGTTTAATCTACCTTCCAGTTGCTTGTGTCAGTGGCGACTGATCAGTTTAAAGAGTCGTGGCGGAACAGAGAACCCGTCATATTAAGTAGCTACTATGGGGGGGGGGGGGATACTGCATGTCCTACTTTTTTTCAATGTGCACAACTGTAGCACAGTGGTGTGAACTGAACCCAAAGGATTCAAGTTAAATTGCCTTGTCTGTGTTGTTCATTAAGCAGTCCAACACATATGGTGTGAATGGGCCTTTAGAGCAGTATAAGCCAAAGGAAAAACCACACACCAATGATGTCATAAGAGGAAAAACTTTCTTCACCCAGCAACAATGCACATGGTCCTGTCCCCAAGACCACTCATTCCTGGGGTGCAGGGAGTGATTCTGGAGCAGGACCACATGCGGGGGGCTCAGAGGGTCGGAGTGGTGCAGTTTTCGTTAGCTCTACAAGGGGGCCAGATTCACACTTCAGTGAGTTCTGGCATGAGTTGTATTAAGGCAGTCCATTTATTATGATGGGCTGTCAACATAGAGCAATGGACAAAAAAATGAACAATGTATACAATGCAGCACACCACAATGTGCAGTAAATGAGTTGTGGTGAGCTAGGGTGCATTGTGCGTTGACCACTACTGTACAGTGCATTGTGCTGCTATTCACCATGAATGGCACAGCAGTCAAATAGATGCATTAAATGGACCCTTAAATGGCCAGGAATTTTACATCAATAGAATTGTATGTGCTTCGAACAGGGGTTAAAATTTCGAGTCCAAACCTACTAGCCGGTCACAAAACTTACAGTTGCTCCACCCAACTTTGCTCAGGTCCATCCCTAACCCCACCCCGCCCCCTTAAAGCTTATGAAATTACATTTTTCTTTAGAATAAATAGTCCGAAATATAAAACTGTACACAGTAATGTATATCCCAGCTCCCCTGTACTCCATTATAGTGATATGACATGTATACAGTAATGTATATCCCAGCTCCCCTGCACTCCATTATAGTGATATGGCATGTATTCAGTAATCATTACTGTATACATGTCATCACTATAATGGAGTACAGGGAGCTGGGATATACATTCCATTATAGTGATAGGACATGTTGTATACAGTACTTACTGTCCACCCTAGTCCCCTACGGCGGTGGAGAGGGTGTCTCCTCTCAGCAGAGGAGAGCGGACCTCTCCTGCACTTGTCCCCTTAGCGGCAGTGCTGCAGAAGCCGGAAAGTTGTAAACCGTAACTCGGCTTCACAATGAGGCTTGGAGTGCAGGTGCAGTCGCTCCATGCTTCATCTGTGCTCACGGCTCGCAGCCGCTTGCCACAGAGGAATTTCTCCTCGCATTTGGCGAGCGGGCGAGCGGCTTTTTCAAGCCCTGGCTTAGAACCTATACACGCACACACACACATTACCACAAAGCGTATCAATCCATTTGGACCACTGCATTGTGCTGCTATACTATTGATTGTAAATTCCACCCCAACATGCTGCACAGTAGCAGCAAATGCATGACGCACATACATGTGCAATGTCATGTATTACAATGTAATACAAGTTCATGTGCCTTTTTTGACTTGTTGCTGTGCATTGGCAGTCCATTCATTATGAAAAGATTACCTTAACACAATATATAATAACTTATGATATAGCATGCATGCTTTAAAGCACCAGAATGAAGCACTTAAATGTGAATCTCCCCCTAAAGTAGGTACTACCATACAACTCCCAGAACTAGTATGCAGCCTGTGGGCTGAAAAATGCCTTCTCACACAGGTGTTTTGACAGAATCCCTTTAAAATGTTACGCCTCGCCCTCTCTGGAGTATTTTGAAACATTTTTTTGCAAACAATTCAAAGAGACTTAACAATTTACAATTGCAGGAGAAGATTTACACAGAACGTTTGAATTCATTGTGAGAACATAAACCATCCCTCACAAGCAACTCTCTATTCATAGCAGACACAGGACCACACAGGATATCCAATTAACAGAATATCAGGAAGGACGCTAAAACCAAAATCTTAACCTTCCAGAATGGGTTGTCTCTCCACCCACATGTGCAGATGTTAAAACAGTAGAGAAGAGGGGGTCAGCAGAATTCATGGTTATGGTATCTCTAGGGATAGCTTGAGAACCTCCAACCAATCTGCACAGCAGCTTACTGAATTTACTTAAAGGAGACCTGTCTTGAAAGAAATACCAAGGCTGCCGATGCTGACTTCATTCTGAAAATGCTAGATGCTTGGGTGTCATGCTGGACCTCTTTGCATCCTTATTTTCAGAGTCACTGATCTGGAAAACACATGAAGATCAACAAAGTGGAAGAAAAGTCAGAAGAAGAGACCAGCAGTGAGAGCTTCCATATTTAACTACTTATGTACTGTTGTACATTTGAAAATGGTGAAGTGGCGCCCATTAATGGCTGTGAAATGAGCCATCATCACAAACAGTGTACAGAGCCAAACTGAGTGACTCTGTACCATGTGATCACTGTGATAACCAAATATACAGTAATTACAAGTGTAAACAGTGTAGTGTTTAGATTGGAAAGCCCTCCCATACCTCTCCCAACAGAGAAAAGGGAGCAAAGAGGAATGAATGAATGAGTCATTCATTAGTTCCAGATCAGACCACAGATCAGCAGCAGCAGCAGCAGATCAAGAATCTTTGTTAACCCTTTTACACCACCCCCTTCTGTCACGATCGCGGCGTCAGACCCCAGACCTTCTCACCCAAACTTGTGACCGAAGGGCTAGCCAATCCAAAACCGCAATGTGACGTGTGTAACAATGCCACACCCAGCTGCACCCTGCACGATTTTCCAGCTAATGGATACAGATCGATGTACCGGCAGCCTGAGCTATTGTTACTGGTTCAGGTTAATTACGCAATCAACCCTTCACACTGCCACCACCTCCTTTTGGTACAGAGAAAGAGGAAACTCGGCGTTATCAGCTACAACACTATAATGATTGAGATAATCGTCTGTATAAAACGGTCCGCAGGCCGGTTATACAGAGGTTTAAACAACCACAGTAGCGTCTCTTTAGAGGCAGGAATTCGTGAGTTGCAACACAGAGCTATAGAAACAGTTCAACACTTTCAGAAAGAAAGATTTATTACTAAAAGGTCAAACAGGAGCAATACAAATATTTACAGAACAAAGATGTAACTAAGAAATATATATATAAATATACAAAGAACCATAGCACAGCAAAGAGACATCAGAGAGAGGTGAAAGGGTTAAAGTACTTGCCAAAGTCCTGGGTTAGCAGATCCAAGTTTCAGAGCAAAAGGGCACGGGTCTCTCCAGGTGGTATTGCTGTTAAAATGGGAGACGTCTTCAACTTCCTTCTCTTAGGTCTGTGAGCCTATTTTGTAGTCCCCAGCAGGGGGTGTTTAAGTCATGGCCCAATAACCCATTTAGGGCGTGTAGTTATGGGTGGATGCCTCAACTAGAGCAAAAATAGTCCGTAACTCATATTTTGGCCCATAACTGTCCATCTGCACAAGGGACATTCCACCCGTGGGTAGATTATTATGCAGACAAGTCTAAGGATTATTTAGATATGAATTATGAACGTGTACACTGTACGGTTCACGAGATCTATTTTTCTGCTTTCCTGTGTGTTCAAGACAAGGTGAGTAACCCATCAAACTGTTCGCCTGCTCATTGGCCATCTGACGATATGTCTGGTTTTTATGTAAGTCTCTCATATTCCAAGATATGAGACACAGGGGAAAACACGGTTTTAACAGAGGTTTTCTGATTCTATCACCTATGCTGAGCTAGGTTTATGAGGTCAGAATCTCTTTTAACTCCTGAGAAAGCTTGCCTTATCTCTTAGGAGGTGTCATAATTGGCAGGTTCTGTGGACAGAGAGACTCCAACTCTCTTGGGGGTTTTTACAGCTCCTATGACCCTCCTGTGACATTCCTAACTCACACACATACTGGCCACATGTCGCTGGGCCTCTCAGGAAGGGAGGGGGAAGGAGAATAAGGGAGAAATGGATACTCTTAACAAAATGGAGTCTGCATCCTTCACTGTGTGTTGCGCACGTTTGCGACACCTTCCTCTCCTGAATGCCTGATCTCCAACCTATCTCGGTACCTGACCTGTGTATTTATCCCTCACGTCCCTTACCTTGCACATCTGCACAATAACCCCTTCATCTCCAACCCCCCCTCCAACCTCCCCATTGTATGGAACCTGTACCTTAACCTCTTCACACCTCTGTGCAGCATTACCAAGCTCTATATTTTAACCACCTTGATACCAGCATGTATCTTTAATTCCCAAATAATTGTGGCAAAAACAAGATCACCCTGGGGTGTCTAATCTCCAAACAGGGGTTGTTTTAGATATATTCTTATTGTCCTGGCATTTTTATTTGATATGTTTTCTAACAGATTTGTTTTTGTTTTATTTTATATAACTTTATATAGTAAAAATAATCAACCATGATTATTTAATATCACCAAAAGAAAGCTATATCTGTCTCAAACAAATTATATAAAATCCATTAGGGTATAGTGCTGCATGACCAAGTAATTGTCAGTCAAGCTATCACAGCACTGAAAACAGAAAAATGGCCTGTAAATAAAGGATATTACAGGCTTGTACTCAAAATGGTTAAAGGAAGTTGAAAAATATGCGTGGCTCAGTGTATAAAAATGCTGACAGGCAGGGAGAAGTTTTACAACAGAAGAGACAAATAAGGTCTCTTCTCTCATAAAAATCCTACCTGTCAGCCTTTTATTACTTTTTATGTTTAATTCCAATGTAACTAGGACTATGGCTGAACAGGTAAGCACAATTTTCCCCTTTTATTGCCCTTGGCTAATTACTCTTTTGAGTACGTGGATTGTCTTAATTGTTGTTTATGATCCACAATTCAAACAATTGGCAGTGTTGAGCAAGAAGGATCACTGCCACTTCCATTGGCAACAGATAAGGCAACAGAGTATGGTCATGCATGATTGTAACATTGTACTTTGGCATCACTTGTCTGTGTTGTTACTTAATTAATGAATGGAAAAGCCACTGGTCAAACATGACAAGTCTGACCATGCATGCTTAAAAGTCGTTTTCTGATCTTGAAAATTGAAATATGTGACAAGAATCTGAGCTCAGTCACCGGTAGCACACGTTTCCCTTTTTGTGCAAACTGTCTTCATGTTTTTGATCCATACATTTCTCATTTCTTTCTGATAGGCTTGGGAGTTTTATAGATTTGCTCAGCAAGAAGAGAAGAAAGAAGTCAGTAGAGCTAAATTGCAGACTCTGTTGACAAAACAGTAGGGGGAATGTGCTTATTGCATTTAGTATATGACTTGTAATCATTAGAAAGTCATATAGACCCTGGGGGCAGAGACTAAGCGTCAGTTTCAGTTTATGCCCAATTCACAATAAACCCTAACTTGCCAAATGGCTACAGCATGCAGTTTCTGCTAATATCTATTTTTCTGCGTCTTTTGTTCTTATTGTGTCATGCTGAGATTTACTGTATGTATTTATTTTTCTGACATCTTATTTTCTTTCAATATTCACAGGGTTTTTTTTTAAGTGACATATTTTTTCTGTATACTGACACATTTTGCTAGTAAATAAATGAAACCACTCAATCAGATTTTACCTTACTACAATCAGGCCTGGTGCAGTGAGAATGAAAGGGGGTGATTTACTAAAGAAGTAGAGGCTATTGCTGTTTCAATATAAATATTAGTAGATAAGGTGAAGCTGTGATTGCTTTGAATACCCAATCATGTGTTAGCAAAAATCCTGTGTATTAATTTACCTTACACAGGCTTGGAATTCAAAGTGAACACAGCTTCACCTAATCTAGTGCAACAGCTTCCACTCTTTACATAAATCAGGCCCAATATGTATCATTATGTAATGCAGCGTCTACCCCAGAAGGAGCCGCTGAATGTATTGGGTCCCTGTTCCTGTGCCCACGACTCTGCAAATAGCACCACACACTCTGACACTCCTGGCTGGGTGGGGAATATTTATCGTAGATGTATATGAAGTGCAGTGCCCGATGGCAAATGAAATGTAAAACAAAAGCAATGACATAGCAAACATTTAAACCATGCAAGAACTATATAGTGCAAATGGGCAAATAGTAGAAAGAATTATACACTCAATGGGAAGAAGAAATCAATTCCTCCTGAACCCTATACTGGACAATCTGAAATAAGGAGAGTTATAGCACCCTAAGGGCTCAGTTACCCCTTTGCTATTTGAATAGCAATCCACATTCAGATAAGGTATTGTATTGTCTCCTCGCTGACTGTTTTAACCCCCTAAATAGTAAACAACACAGCATTGTGCGCAATTTCAGGGCAGTTGCAGGATGGCCCCATTCATTTAAATAGGGTACTGTACCATCCGCCAAGCTCAACAGGGGGTATAATTCCTGCCGCAGCATGTGTGCACCCTCAATCACTGCTTCTGCAGCAAAAGGTAGAGTGGTTGAGGGGTGGTAAAACTATCCCTAACCACAATGAGCCCCCACTGTTTAGGATTAGATAATGCATGGTTTAGGGGTCAGGATTAGATAATGCAGAGTTTAGGGGTCAGGATTAGGTAATGCAGAATTCATGGGTCAAGATTAGATAATGCATAGTTTAGGGGTCAGGATTAGATAATGCAGAGTTTAGGGGTCAGGATTAGGTAATGCAGAACTCATGGGTCAAGGTAATGCAGTGATGTACCAAACAGTGTGTCAGTAAATGTCTGTTTATAACATGATTAGTGGCTCCTCCCCCTCACCTCTACAGTTCTTAATGCTTGGTAGATTATAGTAGTGGGCAGTGCTTGGCAGGCCAGATGAGCAAGGTCCCGCAGTAATAAAAGACCATGCAATGAACTGCCATCTTCACCCGTCACAAGCTCAGAAGCCACCTCCACAACACCTCCTAGGTCACCCCTGTAATGATGGAGAGTCGATTACAAAGCTCTGTCCCACCCTTCATATTACTGGAGCCCCAAGCTAAGCAATGCAATCCTACTTAAGGTTCCTAACAATGTCCCTAGTGGATATGTTCAGAAAAAAAACTGAGGATCAGTCCTTTTTGTTTGATTAACTCTTTCCTGCCCAGTGCCATTAGTACAGTGTCAGTGCTTTTTATTAGCACTAATCACTGTATTGGTGTCACTGGGTATGTTAGTGGCACCAAGTCAGTTCCCCGCCAGTGTCAGAATGTCCTCTGCAGTCCTGCTATAAGTCGCTGATCGCCGCCATTACTAGTATAGAAAAAAAAGAAAAAAAATTCCAGTATATATACCGCCATTTGTAGACGCTATAACTTTCGCGTAAACCAATTAATTTACACGTATTGGGATTTTTTTAGCAAAGACATGGAGTAGAATACATTTTGGCCTAATTTAATTTTTGTATCGGACATGTTTAATAGCAAAAAGTCAAAAATATTGTTTTTTTCTTTCAAACTTGTTGGTCTTTTTTTGTTTATAGCGCAAAAAATAAAAACCTCTGAGGCAATCATATACCACTAAAAGAAAGCTCTATTTCTGGGGAAAAAAGGACATAAATTTCATTTGGGTGCAGTGTTGCATGACCGCGCAATTGTCAGTTAAAGTAACACATCACCGTATCTCAAAAAATGGCCTGGTCAGGAAGGGGGGTAAATCCTCTGGAGGGCAAGTGGTTAATATGCACTTACTTTGTATCTGTATATAGTTTTTCACAGAGACGACCCTCTCAAAATGAGGACTGTCCTTGGAAACAGGGACAATAAGACCTCAATACGTACTGTATATATACATTGCAGTTTTGAAGTAGTTTACCGGGATATGGCTGCAGCCATAACCCCATAAATGTACGTGATGTTTAAATTTTTTGGCAACAAAAATGATCAAAAAAAATTTAAGGGACAATTTAAAAACAAAAAAAAGGTAAGAAAATAATTTTTTAAAAATGTAAACGTCCTCCTAACGTGCAGTGGCAAATGCATACGTAGGCCTCATCTAAACGGTGTGTGCACCACACATGTGAGGTATCATGAATGTTATGGCAAGAGCAATAATTCTCGCAATAGACCTCCTCTGTAACTCTAAACTGGTAACCTGTAAAAATTTTGAAAGCATCGCCTATTGATATTTTTAAGTACTGTAGTTTTGCGACATTCCACAAACGTGCACTATTTTTCAAGTTAGATATCTAATATTAATGTATATATTTAATGTAATATCATTGTACATATTTAAAAAAAATTGTGTTATATATTGAGCTTTATTTTTCATTTAAACTGTTTATTTTTTTTAAATTGTGTTTGAAAAACCACTGTGCAAAAAAATTGTGAGACATAAAAAATTGTGTGACATAAAAAATTGCGAAGACCACCATTGTATTGTCTAGGGACTCTGCTAAAAAAACATATGATGTTTGGGAGTTGTAAGTAATTTTCTAGCAAACAAATGTTGCGTTTTACTTGTAAACAAAAAGTGTCAGAATAGGCCTTGTCCTTAAGTGGTCATTACAACTACTCCTTTGGAAACTTTCTGAGAGACTCCTTGAAAGCTCTACAAATTGGGAATATAAGGAACTAAGCGCCAACAACAGCTATTAACTGTTTGATGTTTTGATGCCAGTGGTTCAGCTTTTTTGATACAAGGCAGCTCAAATACCCAAGAGAGTACGATGAGACATACATACATTTATTTCAGTTCCTTTTAGTAGAAGATGTATAATATTGGCATCTCCAGTATTCATGTCTTCTCCTTGCACTCTGGTCCAAGGATGCCACTTTTATCTGGGATTGTCAAATAATTGTGCCCCTAACCATGTGGTTCCTTCCTCCAACCCTACAAGACACAGCAGAGACATTAGGGTTGGAGGACGAAACCACAACATGTGGTGAGGCACATAGACATATGATACTTCCCTGAGTTAGATGAAGTCTGTAGCACTTGAACACAGGAAATGAAAGAGACATTTTTCACATATGCTAGGTAATAACAGAGTTTACAAAGGCATTTGGGGCAAAGTGAATTTATATCTTTGTGGTAATGAAAGAATAAATTTAAATGAAAATTGTTGTGCCTGTATTTCAGTTTTAAGATTTTTTGAGACTTGACAGGGGCACTTTAGTGGCATACCTGTGGTGCAGAATGATAGCAGTTTATGGTAATCGAGAAAAATATGACCGCATTTATGCCATGAGATAACTTTAGCCATTATGCCAAAAAGCTGCAATGTATGATAACCTTCCAGCAATTGCAACAGAGGTGATAAATCTTGAAATCATAGACATAGTATTATCAAAAGTATAAATATTAAAACAATTTTGCTGTATGGGGCTAAAAAAGCCACAATGTGCGTTTCAAAGGATAAACAACAATCTTTAGCTCCATTGCAGCAATCTTCCAGCATAGTAGAATCACGATTATTTTGGTTCACATTGGTTCAGAAAAAATAGTAAATTTTTCCTGCATTTACCTATAAAAATGTATTTGAACAAGGAAATTGTGTATAATTCTGGCTTGGCATGTGCAGGGGGAATGGTGGATTAAAATATATTTTATCATTACCATCCACATTCAGCATCATTTAGCTTATCTACATTACTTGCAATACTTCTTAATTATAAAATTGACCTTTTGGTAACTTTACACATCTGCATAAATATAATTATGACAAGTCATAAGCAAGAGTAGATTAAAAAAAAAAAGCTGTACTTTGGGCTTCCCCAATGGCTAATAGGCATACGTGGCAGGTGAGAGGTGGGAGAAGGTAGTCAAGCTTCATCACTAAGGGCAAATAAAGCCTCTAACTGTACAAGGGTGCATGTCCCTACGCACCAAATGCCCGCTCTTAAAATATAACCTTTATTCAGGAATTGATATAAAATAGTATGTCCATGACTGTATATATATATATATATATATATATACCCATAGAGCAAGGAAAGCACACACTAAACTACAATATATGTGATCACTACTGTCACAAGCAACTTCACAAGCGCAGGAGGTGGTGGATAGTGTGTTGACAAGCAACTTCATACCTTATTTAGCCAGTACATGTACCTGTAGATATGGGAATAGATTGTAGGTCCAGCAGAGATGAGCTACTGCTCTAAAGATAACCAACATTGCCAATAGATCATCTAAATAGAGAGAAGGGAAGATAGTTAAATAGGTATTTGGAATACTCACATTATTGCTAGTCGCTAATCCCTTTGGACCTTGATTGAGCTAGCTGAAGATTTTGGACACATTCTTTTGTCAAGACTTTTTTCTCGTGTCTTCACACTTTCCCTTAAAGGACTCTGTGCTTTACCTCTGTGTATATTAGTGAGTAATTCACACTCAAAAACAGTTTACTGCAATACATACCACCCAAACCGTACTCTCCGCTCCTCGCAAGACCTCCTACTCTCTAGCTCCCTTGTCTCCTCCTCCCATGCCCGTCTCCAGGATTTCTCAAGGGCTTCACCAATCCTCTGGAACTCCCTACCCCAATCTATCAGGCTATCGCCTACTCTGCTCACTTTTAGGCGCACTCTGAAAACCCATCTCTTCAGGGAAGCCTACCCCGACCCCAGCTAATACTGGAATCCTCTACTCTTCCTACCACTCCATCCCCCACAGCTAATTACCTCTTGTACCACTATCCCCTCCCTCCTAGATTGTAAGCTCCAAGGAGCAGGGCCCTCTAATCCCTCTTGTATTGAACTGTATTGTTACTGCACTGTCTCCCTCCATAATGTAAAGTGCTGAGCAAACTGTCGGCGCTATATAAGTCCTGTATAATAATAATAATACATAAATATATATATAAACTGTGTTGATAGTTCTTGGGTCCGTGGTATCAGAACTTTAAGGGAGAGGAATGACACAGGAAAGTCTTCCTTCTTCCTTTTATACCTGGGATCATAGGTTCTTTAAGGGCTTACTATCAGTTGCTGTTTGATTCACCTACATTGCATATCTGTGCTTCAAATTCCCTGAGACTATACTAAAAGATATCTGCATTAACAATCCTTTGCCTTTGTCTGTTGACTTGAAAACTTCTAATATATATTCAATTGCCTCATTACAATTCAATTTTTTGCAAGTGTGATCCCGTGTGAACCATGTCTGAACCTAGGATGTCAGAGGTATCAGAAGGCTTGCAAGGTCAGGTAAACCTTTAAGGACCATCATCTTCCAGTGGCTCCCACGGGGGTGGCACTACATTTGGTGTCTTGTCTGGGATACCCCTCATGGTTGGCCCTAGCTAGCAGCATAATGAACTCAGAGGGAAGTGTGGCAGCTGGTAAGGAAAGCTGTGCCAGAGCAAGGGGCCTACTTTGTCAACATAAGGACCGAATTTGGCTGAGACTGTACCCCCGCCTTGCTAGAGTGGAGAGAGGCTATATCTGCCAGCTTCCAGAAGGGCATTGTGAGTTTGGCAGAGGGGGTCAAAGCTCCAGTAACACCCCTACTGCCAGTCAGAGACCTGATAGAGGATTGCCCACAGGTTGGGTCAGTAAGCCTGGTGCCAGTGGAAGTTGATATATTCACAGCCAGTTTGCCTCCTGTCTCCTTTTATACCGACATGAGTGAGCTGGTTGAGAGCTTGGTAAAGAATAATGCATCCTCGGTCGATCAAGGATACTGGAAGCTTCATTTCTTCTCAGGGTGGATCCCAAAACCTGTTAGAGGGGAAGATTTTGAAAGCTGGATGGATCAGGCCCTACAAGTGGTGGAGGATTGGGGTGTTCCAGAGGCAGTTAAGAGACAGAGACTGAGTAAGAGTTTAGGGGTCCAGCAGTTGAAGTGATCCATAGCCTGTGGATGGGGAAACAAAACTACATGGCTATGGACTACATTGAAGCCCTGTATGCTGTGTTTGGCAGAGTGTAAAAGCTCCCCAAATTAAAGTACAAGTTCAAACCCATCAATATACTGTAAAGGTGAGAGACAGTCTGACTATATCACCAGAGTGGATCAGATCTTACACCAGATCATCCTGAAGGAGAAGATTGACCCCTGGGATGCTGACAGAGTCTGTTTGGAATTAATTCTGCAAGGTGCCAGGCCTAATCATCCAAATTGTACTGAAGCTGTTACTCAAGGGAATGCAAGTGGTCTCTACCTACCCTGAAGTGGTGAAGGAAGCTAGAGAGGAAGAAGCCCTGTTAGCGGAAAAGAATCAGGGATTCAGAGAGCCACCAAAGCCTAATCTTATGGAGGAGAGGGTGTCTGCCTGGATCATTCAGGCAGAAGAGGGTGCTCTGGCTGAGGATAGGGATGAGGAGACAGAGGCAGATGAATATTCTAACCCTCCCATTCTTATGTCCATCAGTGAGACAGCCCCAGTTGAGCTGCTGACCCAAGTTGCCCAGGCTCAGGACAAGATGCAGCAGGCTCCACTATGATAGATGGAGGCCCAAACAACCCTGCAAGTGACTAAGCCTGACCTGAGAAAATGCTTTCATTGCAAAGAACCAAGACATCTTTGAGCTCAGGGTCCCCAGAACTGGGTTGAGCCAGATCTCACAGCCAAGGTATTGAAAGCTCTACAGAAACTCCTCCTTGCTCAGAAGGCGGAAAACTTCAAGAGGTCTCAGTGAGGGTGCCAGCTGAGTAACCTGATAAAGTCCAGAGCTCAAAAGGTAGAAATAATGGGAAAACAAGACCAAGGATAAGAAGGCTGCAAAACATGTAACTACCCCTCCATCCGAGCTGGAGAGCAGGCCGTCTAAGTCGGGAAAAAGTTCACAGAGAGTCAATGCTTCACCACATACCAAGGTTACTGTTAGGTCCTTTCAGCAATTAGCAAAGAAAGAAAGGAACTTAGCCCACCCTAAGAAGCGAGCCGACCTGCCAGAAAAGTTAATAAGCCCTTCCCCCATCGTGTCAGTGCAACTGGAAGGTATCTGCACCAAAGCCTTATTGGACACTGGAGCACAGCTGACACTATTATACAGAGACTGCTATGACAAACATTTGAAGCATATTCCCACGTATATGCTGGAAGAGCTGGAGATCTGGGGAATCAGGTCTGAGAAATTCCCTTACGATGGGTACATCCCAATCAGGATCACCTTTGGGCCATCTGTAGCAGGAAAGACAGAAACTTTTGATCCACTGGCCGTTGTGTGTCCCCGACCCTGGGGACTGAACTCTAAATGCAAATTGCGACCAATACTGACCTGATGAGGAGGCTGTTGACTCCACTGGCTGGAAGGGAACAGTCTGTGCTTCAGGGAATACATCCCTAATTACATCAAGCCTTTAAGCGAGTGGTCCAAGAACAGAGCTCACCAATGGAAAGAGTGGGGAGACTATGGAGGCTGGGAGCAAGAGAAAAGGTGCTGCAACCAGGTAAGATAGTCTGTATGAAGGCTACTGTCAAGTTGACCTGGGATTAGCCTGGCCCATTTGTTATCTTGGATTGGAGCTAGCATTGGCTTTATGTGCCTGGAACCCAATGCCAGTGGGAGATACAATGTTCTAGTGGTGACTGACAATTTCACTCAATACACTCAAGCCTATCTCACCAAGGATCAACAAGCCATCATGGTGGTGTAAGTTTTAGTGGAAACATTTTTCGTGCACTATGGCCTGCCTATGCAGATACATTCTGATCAAAGTAGAGACTTTGAGAGCAAACTGGTACACAAGTTATGGCAGCTCCTGGGCATAAAGAAATCCAAAACTTCCCCATACTACCCGTTAGGAGATCCTCAGCCTGATATGTTCAATCACACCTTGCTGAACATATTAGGGACTTTGCCTTCCAAACAGAAGCAGCATTGGGGCAACCACATTGCCGCCATTGTCCATGCATACAACAGCACAGTGCAATGAGTGCAAGATTTTCAGCCTAAAGATCGTGTACTGTTGATAAACCTAGGGATGCCTGGGAAGCACAAGTTAGCAGACTGCTGGTGACCCCAACCTTATATCATCTGCTAGCCACTCCCTGCTCTGTCAGAGTGCCCCAACCCATGACCTCCCAGGACAATGAATCAGTATCTCCTGGGACCCGGCTGCAGCAGTGAGGCTGGAACAATCCAACAACTGTTGATGGGGATGATAGCAATTATGAGGAGATAGTGCCCCACTGGTTATGGTCAGCAAAACAAGCAAAAATAGACCCCTCCCTCAACAGTAGATCCCTCCCAGCAGACATTGACCCCTCCAGAAACATAAGAACACCCATCACCAATAAATCCCCCACCAGCAACAAAAGACCTCCTCAACAACAATAGACCCCTGACTACAATACACTCAAGCGACAATAGATCCCCCAGCAAACATGCAACCATAGACTCTCCAGCACACCCCAATGCTCCTTGCCATTACACACATTCAGTGCTGGAGGTGTCAAAACTGAATGTTACCATGCTCCCCATAACAAAAGCCCTGGCCCTGTATATTCTGCTGTCACCAAAGATCCATTATCTCCTGCGCTCAAAGACTGAGATCAAACGGGCGTTAGTAACAAGCAGCATGTTGTGTGTGCATCCTATAAAAAACAAAGGAGTAAAGCAAGCGCTAATAGATGCTGAAGCAGCTGAAACACTTAAAAGGTATACCATATGCCTTCAAAAATTCTAATATAAAAAGGTAGTGCAGCGCTAAAATGATGGATGAAAAGCTAATAACATAAAAAACACACACACTTGATAGGTGCGTTGTGTCTGAAAGGATAAAACTACAAAGATACCTATATAAACCTATTGAAACCAATTGGGATGTTGATAACAAATACATGACCAAACAAAACGCACCCCATCAAGGAATAAGATAATTGCGTATCAAATAAATGCGATAATATCATGAACAGCACACTATATTCCTAGATACACAGTAGTCACATATAAAGTCAAAGTAGTCCAAATCTGTATGAAAATGGTGATGCAAAACGCATGAGCCTGGAATGAGCTACAGACAGGAAGTTCCGGGTGAGAGGTGAGGTGGGAGGATGTAGAGCAGAGACGTTGGTGGAAGTGGCAGCAGAGGAGAGGTCGAATAATTTTCGTATGGGCTTGTCCTGATACCCTGTCATCTAAGGAAGGTCACCCATTCCCAGGCTGTTTTTTGGATCGCCCATGTGAAGGGACCCATGATTGATTTACCACATTATATACAACGCGCTTTTCTAGCGCATCTGGTGAGTGCGCATTTTTTACACAATATTGGCATATGCACCCATGAACTGTCTGCACACTGGGATCCTATTACTCTATGATTTCTAGCTCATGTCATCTCACAGCTCGGATCATTCCAGGCTCATGCGTTTTGCATCATCATTTTCATACAGATTTGGACTACTTTCACTTTATATGTGACTACTGTGTATCTAGGAATATAGTGTGCTGTTTATGATATTAACGCATTTATTTGATACGCAATTATCTTATACCTTGATGGGGTGCTTTTGTTTGGTCATATATTTGTTATCAAAATCCCAGTTGGTTTCAATAGGTTTATATGGGTATCTTTGTGTGTTCATCCGCTGGTGATCAGAGGTTGTGCAGCTCTATTATGAAGCTGGGGACGCTTGATAAAACTGTAGAAGAAGATGAAAGAAAGAGCGCACAAACCTTGCGCATTACCTCAATAAATAGTGACTAATTTTATTATTAAGGAAATATACTCACAAAGTGATGGTATAACAGGCATAAGTAACCATAATCAGGCTGAACTGCTGTAATACTGACACTCAGTGGCTGAATATCTCCTTGCCATGGGAACTCTGCCATACTGAAGTCTCTATCTGCTCAACCCAGCTCTGATGAAGAAGGGAGCACCCTTCGAATCGCGTTAGCCTTCATTCCCCCCCTCCCTTTTGGATTTACCTGTAACCCTGTCTGGATTATGGTTACTTATGCCTGTTATACCATCACTTTGTGAGTATATTTCCTGTATATTCTGCTTCCTGAAGAAGACATCTAAAACCTCCTACTGTATGTCTGCTGGTGATTAAAAATAGATATATTTATTTTATATTAAGGGGAAACTTTTTTTGTGTTATATTGGACAAACAGATTTTTTAAAGAAACTATGGACATTTTGGATTAGATAACTACAGAATTAAATAGGACAGATGCCTCAAGGGTGGATAGGGGTGACATTGGGCATGAGGCTGATCCCAACCAATCTCCCATCCGATTTTCCTTACCTAACCCTCACGTATTCTTCACCCATTCTCAACCTCCTCTCCATTTGATTCTTCCTCTGTGTATTTTGAATGCTTGATTTTAGATCATACTTATGGTAACACAACATTGATATATTCATGAATTCACTCTTAAAGCGGATTTATACTCACATTTTTTTTTACTAGAATAAAAAATGTTATACTTACCTGCTCTGTGTACTGATTTTGCACAGAGTGGCTCCAAACCTCCTCTTCTGAGGTCCCCTGCCTGTGGACACATGCAGAGCCATTTGACTCCACCTCCCAATCCCTCCTCACAGGATTTGATTGATAGTAGCAGAGGCCAATGGCTCTCACTGCTATCTGCAAAGCCTATGAGACCAGGAAGAAGGGGGAGAGCTAATGCAGATGGAACAGCGCTGGATCGAGAAAAAATTTGTAAGGTAAGTTTGTAAATGGGGCTGAAAGGAAGCAATTATTGAAATGCTTTTTTACCTTAATGCAGAGAATGCCTTTAGAACCACTTTAAGCAATATAATATTGTAAATTTAATTATTCAATTAGACAATCACTTTTTGTCATTTCATATTTTAATTGATGTTAGCTGGCATTGAAGAACTAAAATGAAAAATTAAAAAAAAAAACATTAAGAAGCCTACCATATTCCTTTAGAAAGTGTTTTATTTATTCATTTCCTCTGAACTTCCTCTTTAAATTTTGATTCATAAAAAATAGTTGCACATTATTAATGCATTACTAAGAATCGCCTACTAGATTTATTATGCCCAGCGTGCAGTATAGATATCGTCTCGCAGCTATACTTTTAATTCAATTATATTTATTAGTCTTTGAGCAGCTTTAAGGACAGCCTGTAATGTGCTAGACCCATGCTCCGTGAACGCTATCAGACTCTTTTATAATTGAAGTTCATTCCTGGCAAGGATTTGTGTTAATGGGTCTCTGAGTCTGTCTGACTGGCTGGGAAATAGATAAATCAGGGCAAGCATAGGCCTGGAGTGCTGGCGAGGGAACCTATTCTCAGTCTGCGCTAGAGACAGCTGGGACGCGACAGACATGCTCAAGTACAATTCCCATTAAAAATATAAAACAGAAGAGGGGGAAATAGAGAGGAGGCATAGAAAGATGATGGTACTGAAGGAGATTCCAAGTGCACCTACTGAACATAGTAACTGCTAATTAGAGACAGAGGAGCCCTGTAGAGGAGTTTGTCCTTCACAGCATATTCTGCTGCAGTGGAATGTCCGCATAGTGCTGCAGTCTGTTAACTCTTTGCTTAGCAAATCTTTTTTTAACAAAAGATCCATTGAGCATTCAAAGAGTTAAAGTGGTTCTAAAGCCTAAATATTTTTTACCTTATTGCATTAAAGTAAAACATGTTTAGGTACTAGTATTGGCCTTCTCTCCCCTCTTATATGTACCTGAGCCCTCACTTGATCCAGCCCCGTGCCCATCTGTAGGGGCTCTCCCTACTCTTGCAGAGTTTGCTGAGGCAGCAGAAGCCATTGGCTCCCTCTGCTGTAAGTCAAATCCTGTGAGGAGGGAGTGGGGCCGTGCCACACTGTCTGTGTCTATGGACACAATCAGTATGGCTCAGGATCAAAGTCACAGGTGTGCCACCATAGGATGTGGCATCCTATGGTGGCACACTAAAAAGTGCAGGAGCCAGGAGCACCGGCAGAGGACACCAGAGGAGGAGGATCATGGCAGCTTTGTGCAATTTTATTGCATAGAGCAGGTAAGTATAACATCCTTATTAAAAAAAATAATAATATATATATATATATATATATATACTGCTTTAAAATACACTGTAATATTCAGAAGTTATAATTTTAAAGAGAGCACGTGGACAGGCTATGGGTATTCGGGTATTTACATTCCTAGCTAGTGGTTGCCAACCAGGGGCGGACTGACAACTCATGGGGCCCCCGGGCAATAGGGGATCATAGGGCCCCTGTGTCCTTGCCCAAACTCAAAAAAAGCCTATGAAAAAGATACCAGGGGCATCTCATGGGGCCCCCTACTGACCCCGGGCCCTCGGGCAGTGCCCGAGTTTCCAAATGGTCAGTCCGCCCCTGTTGCCAACCCAATAAGCTGAAGCCTGTGATTTTTCCACACCACAACACACATGGAACAAAGGGACGGGAACCATAAAGTAAAGTAAAGAAATGCAGTGCAATAATAAAATGATAAAATAGTGCTTACAATCTTATATGTGCGTATACAATGGTGATGTTCGGTCTGTTGTTCTCTTGTGTGTTGAAGGTGGAAGAGCACTAAGGGGTGACACACAAGTGCCATACATGTTTATGCAGCAATGTGATTACACTGATTCACTTAAAGTACAGTGGATTTAAAGGGACGTTCCATCACTATTTGGACTGTATTTGATTGACACTTTTTGTGGGTATAATTATATCACCATATACAAGCAGTGTACCACGGAAGACCACATCATATGATTTAAGGATTTAAAGGGACAGATCACTATATAGGATTGTGTATTTGTGTGCACTATTTATAGCACTGATTTTGTGTAGTATTTTTGGGAGCTTAGAAGTACGCATTGTATGATATCATGAGTGGCGTATGCTGATCCTCAAGAGCATAACAGACTGAACAACACCATTGTATACGCACGTGTAAGATTGTAAGCACTATTTTGTAATTTTGTTGTTGCGCTGCATTTCTTTATTTTACTTTATTCATTTTGTTAGATGTGGGAACACATTATATGCTAGCTGCACATTTATTTAAGATATGAAGGTTTTTCTATACACAATGCTGGTAACATAATTAACCTAATATGGCCATATTTGGACAATATCATTCACCAAATATAGCCATGTGACCATATTAGGTCAATTATGTCACTAGCATCCTCGCTTTGTTACATGCAGCTACAGTATGTAACAGGGAAATCAAGACTGCAGCTGATCGGGCCGGAGACCTGCATTCTGTCAAGTTCCTGCAAATTCAGGCTGGAGTCAAACTTTAGCTCATCGCTATTTTATTGAGCTTTACAATTGTCCCACACTGACTTCTGTAGCTACAGGCACTGTGGAGAAATTCATTTCCAAAGTTGTTTAAATTAATTTCTCTGTATCCCAGTTCACCCTGCTCTCCCCTAATGTTGCCTTGTGAAATAGGCTTTAAAACAATGTTCCTAGCTGTGAGACCTCAGTACTATGTAATGCTTTTGATGTGCACCTAGAAAGAAATATTTTTCTTAATGAAAGCAGGTTCGTGTTACCTACATTAGTTAGTTACTATGGTCCGTTAAAAGACCACTGCAGGCCCCAAAAATACACTTAAAGCCAAACTCTGGGCTCACCACTGGAGTTGAGCTTTACATTTTACTATCCCCATTGTCTCCAGTGCAAAATGTGTTGATTTAAATTAACATTTTGGCAAAGATCAAACTCCCAATTTAACTCAGCCCTAATGTACAGCCTTTTTCTCGGATGCAATTGGGCCTGAATGAGAAAAAGGAATTAGTCCTAAGACTAACATAGGCCTTCAGCACTGTTGTCACTTATTAAATGTTATAGGCCAAGTCAGGTTCGCTTTGTTTGTCCATTGTAAAATACTGAAACTATTTGTGACAATGAAAGCCATAATTGGCTCAAAGTTGAGAAATGAACAGGCCCTGCTGTTTATTGTAATCCACATTTATTTATAATACTTTACATTGGATCTAAACCTAAAAAAATATAAATAATATACTGCAGCCTACCTGTCCAGATGTGAGGGTTGCATTTATTTTGTTTTGGTTTTTTTCACCTGAATTTTGGTGATCCTGCTAGTAACACATTTCCTGTCCTTGGTTGACAATGTTCACTAATTGCACTGTACCTATGGAGAAGTAGTGTTGTCACCCTAGGCCGCTATCTTGATTTGGACTGCATACACACCTCATTTCCATAACTCTGTAGCCCATTAAAGATAGCTAGGAAAACCTGTAACATTAAGATTTCAAGTACAAAGAAAGTTGCAAGGACAAAGGAATTCTACCAGGAAAGATAACATGTATCCATTTGTACTTGTTGAAAAATTACTTAAGGGTGCTTTTGACCACCGGGTGGGTTCAGTGGAGGGTACCCATGGCTTTCATGTGGTTATCTGTGCTTTCCCACAAAGTTCTATTATGCCCTGCAGTTTTGGTGTGCTTTCAGAAATCCCACTAAAACCATGGGACATAATAGAACTATGGTAAAACTGCAGGTGAACTGAGCTGTAGCCAAAGCGCAGCAGATCAGCCTGAAGTTGCCCTAACAGAGACAATCCAATCAGGTACACCTGTCGGTTTTTCAGGTGGGCCTGATCAATAGTTTCATGTAAGTCTATGGGCAGGCAAATGTAAATAGATATCCAAGTCCACAAAATGGAAAAGTTCTTTTCTGGTTTTTTTAGACTATAATGTGATGGACCAGAGGTAGTATGATGTTAATGGATGCCCATAGAACCAATATGGGTTTGGAAACATTCTGCAGCAAAAAACTGAATGGAAACGGATGTCACAAACTCTAATGAAACCATCACATCTTAGTCCCTGGTCACACCAGTGCGAATTGTCATGCGATTTGATCATTTCAAATCACATAACAAGTCACACCCTATTGTCTGCAATTGAAGCAGTAAAATCAGTGCAACTCCGACTCTGTGACTGAGGACTAAGAGCCGTAAGGGTGTAATATATTACGTTTTTGTTCTTGGGTTTTAAAGTGTTCTTAAAGAAAATGTTACCCCTGTATTTTATATTCCTGATATACACTCACCAGCCTCTTTATTAGGTATACTTGTTCAATTGCTTGGTAACACAAATTGCTATTCAGCCTATCACATGGCAACAACTCAATGCATTTAGGCATCTAGACACGGTAAAGAAGACTTGCTGAAGTTCAAGCTGAGCATCAGAATAGAGAAAAAAGGGAATTTAAGTGACTTTCAACTTGGCATGGTTGTTGGTCACAGACGGGCTGGTCTGAGTATTTCAAAAACTGCTAATCTACTGGGATTTTCATGCACAGCCATCTCTAGGGTTTACAGAGAATGGTCCAAAAAAATATCCAGTGAGCAGCAGTTGTGTGGACATAAATGCCTTGTTGATGTCAGAGGAAAATGGACAGACTGGTTCGAGATGATAGAAAGGCAACAGTAACTCAAATATCCACTTGTTACAACCAAAGTATGAAGAATACCATCTCTGAACACACAACATGCCGAACATTGAAGCAGATGGGCTACAGTAGCAGAAGACCACACCGGGTGCTACTCCTATCAGCTAAGAACAGGAAACGGAGGCTACAATTCGCACTGGTTAACCAAAATTGAATGATAGAAGATTTGAAAAATGTTGCCTGGTCCGATGAGTCTGTATTCCAGCTGCGACATTCAGATGGTGAGGTCAGAATTTGGCGTAAACAACATGAAAGCATGGATCCATCTTGCCTTGTATCAACTGTTCAGGCTGGTGGTGGTGGTGTAATGGTATAAGGGATATTTTATTGGAACACTTTGGGCCCTTTAGTACCAACGAGCATCATTTAAATGCCACACCCTACCTGAGTATTGTTGCTGACCATGTTCCATCCCTTTATGACTACAGTGTACCCATCTCCTGATGGCTACGTCCAGCAGGATAATACACCAAGTCACAAAGCTAAAATCATCTCTAACTGGTTTCTTGAACATGACATTAAGTTCACTGTACTCCAATGGCCTCCACAGTCACCAAATCTCAATCCATTAGAGCACCTTTGGGATGTGGTGGAATGGGAAATTCGCATCATGGATGTGCAGCTGACGAATGTGCAACAACTGCGTGATGCTATCATGTCAATATGGACTAAAATCTCTGAGGAATGTTTCCAACACCTTGTTGAATCTATGCCATGAAGAATTAAGGCAGTTCTGAAGGGAAAAGGGGGTCCAACCTGGTATTAGTAAGGCAAACCTAATAAACTGTCTGGTGAGTTCACGTCTGTTGTACCATGTACTTGTGCTAAAAAGTATTCTGTTCTCTTTGTATTGCTTCCTTTATGTAAAATACCTGGTGATCTTACCAATCTCCTGCTTTCCTATTCCAAATTGACCATGCTAGGCATGACAGCACATCCATCCCAGTGTGATCAGTTTTCTGGCTGCGCTGGGAGAACAGCCTGTCTATCCTCCACTGGCCAAGACTTCTGCTGACACCCCCCTTTCACTAAGAATATCTGTGTTTGTGGTTTCCAGTTTCTCCTCCCCTAGCCCTCTGAGCTTCTTATGCAGCTGAGAACAGAGGTCATGTTATCACTTACATAAATGTTTTGCCTTTAATTGCTATTTTAAACCGAATGGGTTGTTTTACAAGGTGAGGGTTTACATATACTTTACTACAAGAAATTATAGATATTAAGCATCCTACTCCTGGTTTTAGGGCCAGTTCACACCACAAAAACACACTCTGAATGCGTTCCAGGTGCGTTTTTACTTACAGTTCACACCCCTCTCCGTTCCCCTGCATTTTTGATATGTTTCGCTGTGTTCCAGTACAGTTCTGTGAAGAAAAAAAATGCAGCATGTTCTAATACATGTTGGAATACATAGAAAACACTGTGCATGCATCTTTGATATAGATAAAAAACGCACTGAACAGCACGTGGTGTGAATGGGCCCTACATGCAGTGCAGTGCTTTTTTCTGCATAAAAAAAGCATGGAAAGTAGTTTATATGGGTTCCAATGGTATAGTTCATACCAGCGCAGTGCATTCCAGTGCTTTTCAGTTCCAGAAAAAAGGTACAACATGCTAATTTTTTTATATGAATATGAATATAGAAGTGCAGCACTAAAAAATATATATAAGGTGGAACAATAAAGTGCAGCATATATAAATAGATGGATAAATAGCTTTGCGTATATAAAAAACCAAATAGCAATAATAAATAAAGTCTGCTAGTAGAAAGTGCTGATCAGTGCAATAAAGTGCAAAATAGTGAATAAATAATGCCCGTGACTTTAAATATCAAAATGATAAATATTATTCACCCAGCATACGTAATTCATAAAAACGTCCTTATGTTGATAATGTGCAAAATCGCCAAGTGCAGAACGTGAATGTGTGAATATTCACATATGGAATCCACCACCTTGAATGGATGTACACTCACCAGAAGATATATAATAAAAGTTTGCTGAGCGAACTGTTGGTGCTTTAGAAATACTGTGTATTAATAATAATAATAAAAGGCATGTATTATATCATGTCACATCTGGGGGTGCAGCGGCAGTCAAGGGGTTAATCCTGCTGTATCATCCGGGTATAGGTGGAAGGGAAGTCCCTTGTCCTAAGGCGGGTGTCGGCAACCCGCGGCTCCGGAGCCGCATGCTGCTCTTTTTCACCTTTCCTGAGGCCCCTGGAGCACACTGCCCACCAGGTGACAGGCAATAGGGTCGGCAAGCCGCGGCTCTTTTAATGCAGCTCTTCTGTGTGCCGGGCGCCCGCTGGCAAACATTGGCTGTCAGGATGTAGGCGGGGCAGCGTGACGAACTCCTCTCCTCTCACAGTCCGCCCTGAAGACCAGAACGGCGCGGGAACACAGCGAGAGGAACGCGCGGAGCAAAGGTAAGTGAATTGACATATGGGGAATGAATTACTATATGGGGGATGAATTACTATATGGGGGATGAATTACTATGGGGGATGAATTACTATATGGGGGATGAATTACTATAGGGGGGGTGAATTACTATATGGGGGATGAATTACTATATGGGGGATGAATTATTATAGGGGGGATGAATTACTATATGGGGGATGAATTACTATGGGGGATGAATTACTATATGGGGGATTAATTACTATATGGGGGATGAATTACTATGGGGGATGAATTACTATATGGGGGATGAATTTCTATATGGGGGATGAATTACTATGGGGGATGAATTACTATATGGGGGATGAATTACTATGGGAGATGAATTACTATAGGGGGGATGAATTACTATAGGGGGGATGAATTACTATGGGGGATGAATTACTATATGGGGGATGTATTTTCAGTTTTAAAAATGTTTCTCTCAAAATAAATTTCAATCGTGGTTTTGGCGAGATTTGGCTCAGTTGAAAAAAAAGGTTGCCCACCACTGACCTAAGGCTATGATTGTGATTATGACGATACACTGTGGCCCTGATTAACCCTTTGCTTACTGGGCCCTTAAACCCCCTTCATGACCAGAGCGCTTTTTGCAATATATGCAGTGTCGGATTTGTTTTAAATGTTGCAATGGTTTTGCGGCTCCCAGTCTTTTTTTCCCTCTCGGAAACGGGTCCAAGTGGCTCTTTATGTCTTAAAGGTTGCAGACCCCTGTCCTAAGGAAATAGCTCAACCACAGGAGCTAAGAATACCCCAGGGCGATCAAGCTTTAAAATGTCTCTTAGGTGTTGAGTTGCGTCCAAAATGCTCATTTTTTCCTGCACAGACCTGTACTGGAACGTGGTAAAAAGCATCACAAATGCATCAAAAATGCACCAGGCTCCAGTACAGTGAAAAAAACAAGAAAAAGAAGAAAAAAAGCATCTGGAAATGCATCAAAAAAGTGCATGCAGAAAAGAATCATTAACGGATCTAAGACTTTTTTTGGTGTGAACTGGCCCTTGTGCAGACAGAAAAGTACTGAGCACCTTCTATCCAGTGCCACAACCAAGGAATCCGAGGACTACATGGGACTTCTAGGCTATATAATGTGCAAACAAAAGTGTTCATTATTTTTTGAACTATGCATTGACATTTCTTTTCTTTGGAACTTTAAGGTAATTTCCGCAGTTCAATGATAGATCACAAATGGTTAATAATAAATCCTGGCCTATAAGTGTGTGTAATAGCTTTTTTCCCCTAGAATCCGGCTGTCTACGTAAGCTGTAAGAGGAAAAAAGGTTGTACAAAACAAGCTCTATTAAGCATTGTAGGTCACAGCAGCATTCAAGGTTGACTCCTAGTTTGTTTACTACAAGCAGTGCTTACAGACTCCAGTGAGTCATCTCTTGTATTCGTGTTTTAGAAATGAGAGCGTATTTACCTTCCTGCACTCATGTCCACTTGTTCAGCCCTTGTCAGGTAATCACTGCATCAAAACTGAAATATTGCTATTAGCTAGAATTGACGTGACTCTGATCTATACCATCTATACCATTATGTTAAACTAAGAGAAAAGAAAAAAAATGAATTTGTAGGGCACAAATATAAAATACAGGTGTGGTTAACTATGCACAACATTCAGTAATGATTCATTTACTATTCAAAAGAACACAATGACAAGACCATGGAAAAATATGAATCTAAATATATTGTCATCACATAGTGACATTTCATTCATGTCTTCACAGAGCAGCACGGTGCCCTTTGCTGTGATGACATGCGGTGCCATCCAGTATGCCATAGAAAAATGTAGCAAACATCACATAGGTGCTGTATTGTGAACGAGATCTTTTTTTTTCTATATGCCCCAGCGGTGTTCCTAATTATTCATGTGCAGAAAAGTGCATGCATGGTGTGAACGTAGCCTTAAAGTGATTGTAAACCTCTAACATGAAATATGAACAAAACATATCCCTCTATAGCAGTGGTCTCCAAACCATGGCCCGGGGGCCAGATCTGGCCTTTATCTGGCCCTTGGGGCACTATTTAATCCACTGATACCAACAATAGGGCATAATCTCCGCCCCCCTTACACCAATGAAGGGGGTGCAATGCCTTCCAATGACATCAGTGATGGGGCACAATTCCTTCCAATGGTATCAGTGATGGGGCACAATGCCTTCCAATGACATCAGTGATGGGGCACAATTCCTTCCAATGACACCAGTGATGGGGCACAATTCCTCCCAATAACACCAATGATGGGGCACAATTCCTCCCAATAACACCAATGATGGAGCACAATTCCTCTGACTGACACAAACAATGGGGCATTATTTTTTCCCACTGACATTGGGACCTTTTCTACTCCCACTGGCCACTGGCCGGCCCTCCTAAAGTCTAAAGGACAGTAAACTGGCCCTTTGTTTAGACAGTTTGGAGACTCCCGATCTATAGTGTGTACTTGTCTCAATCCAAAGCACTAAAGCCGGGTACACATTTTAAGTTTTTTCATTGCTCAGCTGACTGAACAAAAAATAACTGAGAGGACAACATACTAACTATGCGCTGTTAGTGCAGCGATCTCTCCTGTTGAGCTATTGTGTTCTGACAGGGGGACTGCACCCCCCTCCGCCACACACACACACACCAGAACTCGCTGATCAGCGCTGACCGGTCGCTGAACGGTTGCTGGTTTTCCATTGGTTGGACTGGCTTCCGTTGGACTGCCAGATATACTCACTGTCCAAATGTCTGCTGATTTCTGCTAAATGGGCTGATATTCAGATCATGTGTACACAGCATTAGTGTTATTTCTGCCTACCGCCTTGTTCCTCTATTATCACTTCTGACATGTTTTCCTGACATTAAGAGGTACAAAAGGTGGCAGGGGAGGGATCTACACCACAAAGCCTGTGATTGCCATCCTCAGCTCTGTTCCTGTGTGCTGCTGGAAGGGGTGTGTGTCCCTTCCATCCAATCAGCTCTCAATGAGCTCTGCAAAGTGTAACTTTCAGCTCTCCGCCCCTGCTTTCTGAAAGCTCAGACAACCTGTATAAATTCCACACCTTGAATGGCTGTAGGGAATGCATGGCTTCAGATAAGCAGGTGAAACTTATGTAGGAGGATTTGTTTCATCTCTGTGTATCACCTGAGGCCAGTCACTTCACTGGGTATATGTAAGAGTTTAAAACCACTTTCATTGGGCCTAAAACACATTAACCAGATTTTATTGAAGGCGATAAATTTACCCATCTGTATTAATGCGTCTATATGACTGGTCAGCTTTAGGGCTCATTCACGCTAGGCCGTTTTAGTATGCAGGCTGGTGTTCGTTGTGCAGCAGCAGTGAGAAGTGGTGCCTTGCATTGTTACAACGCAAAGCACTGTTTGCTTTTTTTCCTTTTAAGTGGTTGTAAACTCTAAACATTTATGCATTCCCTGCATTAATGTAAGAAATGTCTCTTGATGTGTATCGCCCCCTCTCCTCCCTTATACTGACATAAGACCGATCTCGATCCAGGACTCTGCCCATCAGCAGTGGCTCTCTCCTCTTCTCTGGGCTCTCACAGGCTTTGCTGACAACAGCGAGAGCTTTCAATCAAATTCTGTGATAAGGTAGCCGGTGGGTGGGGCCTAGCCTCGCTGTCTGTGCCCAGAGACACAGGCAGCAGAGCTCAGGATTGAGCCCTCAATAGGAAGCAATGGTGGGGGACTCAAGAAAAGGAGGATTGGGGCAGTTCTGTGCAATACCATTGCACATAGCATGTGCACCAGTACTTACATTTAATACAAAGGGCCCTTGTGATGGTACCATTTATCCTCCTTTCACAGATGGCTTTCCATTCATGGGAGCTGTAGTACAGCTTCTAAGAATAAAGGAGAGGGATGGGCAGACTCGGCACATTTGACAAGGGCCTGTGACCATTCCAGCATTTGTATAAACCTCACAGTACTAGAAAATTATGGTTGCAGGGTATGGAAAGAAGGTGAGGGGGGTAGAGGACTTTAGATTTTGACAGCCAACATCAGCACAAGGGACACTTCGCATTAAGCAAAAATATTAGGGATGCACTGATACTGAGTATTTTCACTTGTACTTGTGAAAATGCTTCCTATATAGGAAACCAATACGTTGCAGTGCGATTTGCAATAATACAAAGACTAGCATGCAATTTGAACAGGAATGTGATTCCTTGTCATAGCCTGAGTTCACACAGAAGAGGAGCGGGAAACCTCCCTGCAGGCATCCCATGCTGAGCAGAGAGTGAGCATGTGGGGAGCATATATACTATTGAAGCAGATGATCCATATTCTCAGCGGTAGGAGAGGAGAGAAAGCCGCGGGGATTTGAAATCCCAGCCACTTTCTCTTCTCTGCTTGCAAGGATGACAGTTCGGCTTTTGATTGGTCAGCACCATCACATGGATGGTGCTGACCAACAAGATGGCGTCTAGCCCCTACTGTCATTGCTGCAAGGAGAGGAGAGAAAGCGGCAGGGATTTCAAATCCCCAAACTTTTGAAGTGGCCTTCTCTCCTCTCCCTGCAGTGATGATAGTATGGGCTAGACGTTATCTGATTGGTCATCACTGTCCATGTGATGGTGCTGACCAATCAAAAGCATTTTAGCTCGAACTGTCATCCCTGCAAGGAGAGAATATGGAGCATCTGCCACCAGGTATACATCCCCACACACTTATTCTCCGCTGCGGGAAACCTCCCTGCTCCGCTCCTGTGTGAACTCAGGCTATGACAAGCCTGGGTTCACACAGGACCATTGGGGAAACTGCGTGCATTTTGGACAGGAATCACATTCCTGTTCAAATCGCATGCTATTCTTTGCAGTGCAACTTACCATACATTTTGTATTGATGCAAATTGCACTGCAAAGTATCAGTAATCGGTGTAGGTGAGTACTTGACCTAAAGTATCAGTACTCGTACGCTCCGATTAAAAAAAGGGTATCGGTGCATCCCTAAAAAATACCATCCCTTATGCTGAGGTTTAAAAAAATACCTAAACATAGGGTTTATAATTCATTGAAATGTCATAAAATGATATATCATTCATTTCTATGCACCACAGCTCCGCTGTGGCGCAGTGAGCTGGACTGAGATGAAGTGAGGTGTGGTGCAAGCATATCTGCAATTTTACGCATCCCACCTCCAAGTTCCCTTGCCTTGAGCCTGCGTCAGTCTATGCTGATCAATGTAGATGATATGAAGGAGCCCTCGGATATTCTTCCTATGCTACATTTTAAAAAATCCTAAAAGCCTCATTACAGTTGATTCCAGTGTACTCTCTATTGTTTCCTCAAAAATCTAATACTTATTATTTTCACTCTCCCAGCCAAGGAGAAGCCCTATAAGTTCAGGTAAACAATAAGCGCTGTTGATGAGCAAAGTCATGTGTAACAGCTGCCTACAACTTGCCGGCGTATTAGGAAGATGCTGTGTGACTGACACCTACACACTAGCAGTGAGCTCCGAGCAATTAGTCCTTAGCCGAACATGTCTGTGTTGTCACGTGGTGTTATTGGGAAAAATGTTATTATTTAAAGCGCTGACTGATCCCAGACTCTCGACTTAGAACACAAGATGCTGCTATTCCAGGAAGCCCAAGGGAATTCCGAGGCTTGGGGTACTTTATAATAAGGCCTATTACTGGAGGGGAGGAGGATGGTGCTTGGAGGGAGCTAGTGGTAGGGTTAAATAATTGATTTCATTGAAGACCAGCAGCCTTATGATCTGGCTCCCTGGAGACAGCTGCGCAGCTAGCTGATAATTAGGGAAAATGATTTCCTACTTGGATAGCCGTCAGTTGAGCTCCAGACTCCCATACTCTGCTGCTCTTCTTACAATGCGAAGCTAGGGGAAAAAATGTGACACAGTGACAGAACATTTCACTGGATAGAGATATAGATTTCAGGGATCGAGACGGCCTATTATACTGTTTAATGAGTGTAATCCGCAACAGTGACCTCTGACCTGTAAATTTCCCTGCTAACTAGACTCATGATACATATTATTCTACTCCTAGGCACTGTAATAATGATTGAATTATATCTTCCACCATTCACTAGGATCCTCCTCTTATGCAGGTCATACATGGGTCGAACCCCGAGCGATTTTTCGTCCGAAAATCGAAAACATCATTTGCTTGGTAATCCGATGGTGCCATCAATGATTTTTTAAATCGGCCGACCAAGTCATAAAGTTCACCCCATATAACAGGCGAAACTTCATTTCCTTCCAGGTCACAGTTCATGCGCTATTCTTTTTGGAAAAACGATCGTACGATTTGACCATCATTGAGTTGTAAATCGGTCGTTGTTCATGAATTTTCCAATATGCCTGATCACCGAAAAGGGGAGGAACCACAAACATCAGCCAGTGCCATTGACCCACTAACAGAGCAAAATTATTCTTAGGTCCGATTTTTCGGACTACAAATCGGTCGAATTTTGGCCCATGTATGACCAGCATTAAGCTGGCCATACACCTTGCAATCTGATGTTTAGATCTAACAACAATTAAGCAGTATATGAGCCCACGTGATTAGATGCAAATTGAGTGGATTATTTAGTAAGGAATTCTACTACAAAGTTTTGGTAGATGTAAAAGAGGTTAGACAGAAATTGCATATTTAGATTGCAAGGTGTAGGACCAATAAGGGCCCACAGTTTGACTAGCCAGCGTTTGCACATGATGGCCAGAGATGGATCTGCCTTTCGTTTAATTCAACTAAAAAAGCTTTTTTTAATATGATGTTGGCACATTGAACTAGCAATTATAGGAAGGAGATTAAAGGCAAATGTAACATTTGGAAAAGGTTACATGTTACACCCGTATTCAGGGCGTAACATGTAACAACTTTCAGCTCATGCCTCGTTCACCCCCCGTAACCTCTTCCACTGTGACATCGGGAGGGGGGTCCTCTCCCTGCACTTACTGTCACATTTTAAAAATGCTGTGGCTGGCTGGGGCTTCACTAGCAGTGCTGCATCATTCATTCACAGCAATCTGTGAATCAATAAACTACAAGTCTAGTCTGTCACCACAGCAGACGGCTTGAAGTCTTCAACAAACTTCAAGGGAACTGATGAGCGCCTTCGTAGTTCATTAACACTTTTTTCACCTATGTAACAGAAAGCCTATATAGCAGTAGGCACTAGAAAGCTGGAGCATGTTTGCTGGAGCCTGACAATGCAGCCATGATCCACTAATTGTGGGTGCAATGCTTTGCAGGGTCCTATAGGAAAAAATAATAAATGCAAAAATATTTTTCTAAAAGGAAAGAGAATCAAACTAAATAAATTAAGATTTACATTGTTATAAGAAAATCCTAAAAAGCAATAAGCATCCTTAGGCAGTACCCTTGTAAAATTACCTTTTAGGTCCCATGAATACGGGACATTTCTGAACGATGGAAACTGACTGATGGAAAATGTAGATTAAAAAATGTCTGTTTAGCCGCGTTTGCAAAACGCATTTATGGGCGTTTATGCACTTTTGCAAGCGTTTTGTAAAGATAAGCACAGGAGAACCTCCCAAATGCCCAGAATGCATTGAAAAGTGGTAAATTATTAACTATTTCAGACTGTTTTAGAGAAATACACACACCAGAAGCAGAGACAGCACTTTGTGGTGACATTAGCTAGGTGTGAGTTGTTCATTAACATTTCTTGTTTCCAATGGTAGGAAAGGTGTCTGGTTGAGTAAGTAATTAAGGTCAACTGGCAGGGTGTCTTCATGAGGAATTTGAGGTGTAAATGCGCATTAACATATCTTTTGTTTGCAAGGGTGGGAGAGGTCTGAGGTGTGAATTGGTCATTACAATGTGTGACAAGCTTGGTAGGAACATCCTGTGTTAAGTGTTTTGTCCATTTGAGCACCCTGAAAACTCTTTGCATGCATTTTTCATGATGAAAAAAGGCTCTGGACAGCATTGGGAACTGGAAGAGTTAAAAAAAAAATTAAACCGCAAACGCTTATAAACATGATTAGCCGCGCTTAGATGCGTTTAGCCGCATGTACAAGCATTTTGCGTTTGAAACGCTGATAACATCGACGTGTGAACGCAAGTTTGTTGCGTTAAAAAAAAAAACGACTGTAAACTCAACTGCCTGTAAATGACTGTAAACGAAGATGTGTACATGGACACATAGAAAAACATTAGGGACAGTTCAGGGGCTGCTGAAAAAACCGCTGAACAGCTCCTAAACGTGAGTTTAGCAGCTGCAGTGTACATGAGCCCTTATCTTGAATGCCTCCTGAAAAATAGTGCACTTCCTGGCATGTTACCTGGTATGTCCTGTTCTTTGTTACAGCTTCATAGCTCGATACCTATTTAAAGAACAAGAGGTGATATGACTGTGAATATATAGCTGCTTCACCCCTGAAAAAGTACTAGAAAAAGACAAAAAATCTCCCCTGGGACTTTACCGCAGCAACAAAAAAGAATACCAGTTGTTGTTTGATATAAAAATAATTTTTCATTAAAAGCAAGAAACTCTAATCTTTGTGCATGAGACTTTAGGAGATTGTGTCAAGTATGTACACCAGTTCATTATTGTGCATCATATACACTCACAGTATACAATACAATTTCCTCAATATATGTCCATTTGACAACGCATCATAAAAGATTAAAATGCAACATAGCTTTCCCCAATATAACATTCCCCACACGTTTTGACTATTGGCAAGTCTTCATCAGGGGAGACTGGAGAAGTGCCTACATAGATGAGCAAAATGTATCAAAATCAACTTACATTTATAACCATGATAAAAAGCATTCAGTACTGCCTAATGAGTAAGAATTCTGCTTTGGGGGACCCATACCCCCAAGTGGGTGGCCAAAACCCACAGATAGCCAAGTTGGAGCATGCTCCCAAGATCCACTGCCCAATCTGTATAATTAAAAGAAGGGATAACAAAAAGAAATTCGTATATAGGATGTTTATATGGTTTTGAAAAGATGTAAGATTTGGCATATTACCATCCATAAAGGTCCTATATTGTTGTTGTTTATTACCACAATAATAATTTACATGCAGGGGAGGACTGACCATTTGGAAATTCGGGCACTGCCCGAGGGCCCAGGGTCAGTAGGGGGCCCCATGAGATGGCCCTGGTACCTTTTTAATAGGCTTTTTTGAGTTTGTGCAAGGACACAGGGGCCCCATGATCCACTATTGCCCGGGGGCCCCATGAGTTATCAGTCTGCCCCTGTTTACATTGTACAAAATCTGTGTTTATATTATACAGTGTATGTTTTGGTAGCTATTTTGGCTATGCTTCTCCTATGGATCACAGGAGAGTAGATCATTCTGCACTTCTGTGACTCATTTTCAGCTGACAGCAGGCTAAAGAGCTATCGTCACAAAACCAGACCAGGCTCTGAAAAGTTCCCGACCATATGGTAGGGATCCATCCAGATTCCTGAACTGGCAGCTGGCTCAGCCTTTCAGAGAACCGCTGGGAGACTGAGCCAGCTACTCCAGCCCACTCTACAGTCCAGCACTCCAGTGATTGCTGAAGGGGCAGAGAACCGAAGGCTGAGAACCGAGTGATCAGCAGTCTTTGATTGTTCAGTTCTCAGTCTTAGAAGCTGCAGGGGACAGATATAGTATTATACCGATGTTGCATCCACCTAGGTGAGAATATAGGTCTGTTTTTTTCAATCCCATACTTCTCTTTGAACAGATTAGAGCACAGGTGGTGTTCTGTCCATCAATGACTATTAATTTATGATTAGTCCCTGGGAAGAGTGGTATGTAGGAGGGTATAGAGATAACACATGTCATTTTATGCCTATGAATAGGATAAGATACAGTTACACTATTACCCATTTAAACACTGGCCTGTCTATTTTCAAGAGATTTCTGGAAATGAAATGAATCTGCCAAGGAGTCTGGAATTTTTCTATTCCCTTTGAAACCAACAAGCTGTGTTGCAGGATAAGGCACTCTTTTTGCCTTGTTATGAAATTTATGGAGATGAGATAGCCATGAACAATTTGTTGTGTTGGCAATTTGCCCACTCTAGCCAACCAGCTTCTAATCTTACAGATGTTTTTTTAACAGGTCCCCGAATTCCCAGTTCACCTCCGGAAGAACTGGAAGCACAGAAGAGCTCACGTGTAGTAGGCTGGAGTTATTTTAGACAGGAACCCAATTTGAAACAGCCACCTAATGGGGTATGGATAAGTAGAATAATTTTGCTGTTGGATAAATTTCACAAAGGCTGATCATATTCATTCCTTGAGCTGCTTTGCAAGATTTGCTTTGAAAAAACAAACAAAAACCTACTTTATTTAGATATTTTTTCCTTTTTTGAGAGGGGGAATTACATTAATTTAATTTGGTGATTTGTGTGTCTGTATGTTTTTGTGTGTCTTTGGTTGAAATGTGTCTCATTGTAAATTTTCAGATTTTTTGTCATTGTCTGTTTTTGATTATGTTGCACCCTCCTAGCGTAGGCTGCAAGACAAACTTAGCTTTGGCTCCTTCTGTAGTCATAGGGGCAATCATTTTTTGTTCTGGCCTATTCAGGATCTCACAGGCTGGGAGTTTGATTGTTTCCCCATGCCTCTGAAAGAAGCTTAGGGCAACAGATTCAAATCAACCAGTCTGAATATTTATTTGGTACCAGCCAATCTCTGGAGAGGAAGTGTCCAAAAGGGGGCTGAAATGGGATAAATAGTCTGAGACACTTGAACGACCATGTGTTTGAATCTGCACTGGGTACCAGAACTTGTGCATAAGTGCCCAGATGCCAAAAGACTTGTTCCATGGGCTTCAGCTGTGGTGCCTTGGACTGTGCACCACTAACTACTATTACTACTACTACAAGAGACTGTCCTCTAATTACTAACAACGGAGCATTTTGAAATACCCCAAGCCCAAGATTCCTTTTCCCTGTTGGAGTTCTTTAAACAATACATTTTAAAAAGACATCCCCTAGACTGTTTATTGGAGCCAGCATAAATGGACTATTGCTTGTATGGACAGGCAGCTCATCTACTCATTGGGGAAGAACTGCCCTTATGGGGGTAGCACTACAATTCTGCGAGAAAACCTAAAAAAAGAGGCTAATGAGGATGTTTTTTTTTACAAGAATAGGTCCAGTACAATTCAAAAGAGCCTTCATAATTTTTAGGAGCCATTTACCTTTAGCGTGCTCTACTTTGTTTTTACTGTACTGTACTGCACTGCACTGCAATGGTGTGAACTATGCCCATGGGATAGCCTGGATTTTGGACTTTCTATGCAGTTGGAGTGCAGTCAAAAATGCATCTAACTGCACCTGGTGTAAAAGGACCCCAAGCAGGGGCGGACTGACCATTGGAGCACTTGGGCACTGTCCGAGGGCCCAGGGTCAGTAGGGGGCCCCATGAGATGCCCCTGGTACCTTTCATTGGCTTTTTCATAGGCTTTTTTGGGTGTGGAGGAGGACACAGGGGCCCCATGATCCCCTATTTGCCGGGGGCCCCATGAGTTGTCAGTCCGCCCCTGACCCCAAGTCATAACAAATAACCCAACTGTGGGTTATGTTCTGAAAGATGAGCTAAAGACTTGTTCACACATGTACAACAATGTCTGACCAATCCAAATATTTGGCCTGGACTATCCTGGACTATCCAGGGCACAACGGATGTTGTCATACTTTTAATGTGGACAAACACGATCATCATACATGTGGCCTTTCCACCCTGCTTACTTGAGTGGCTTAAGTGGCCTTTGATCAGGGAGACATCTTTGCTCCTTACACAACTCCACTATCATCAGATTATATTTTAAACCAATCTTAGCAATGATATAAAATACATATGTACTTTTATTCTGAAAGACTCCATACAACAGATGGATCATGGAGATTCCTTCTTCTGGTGAGAAAATGCTAAAAATAATTGCCTGTTTTTTCCTGTCCCATCAGGGGTGCATTTCTGAGCAAAGTTGTACTTTACTGATGACTCTTGAAAAAATAAACTTGGTCTTTTTTTCATTTTCATTCACAGAGTTCAAGCAAACTGTCTCAGAGGATTAGCAAGAACGCTAAGCAGATCAGATCTGGGGTGGGGAAAGAGATTTCAATGTTAATAGGCTAAGGTTGCCTAAAACATGTTTCTACTGGGATCGAAATAAACGTTTAAATCCAAGTTGGAGCCTGCCCAGGTGCACAATATCCATTTTTCCTGAAGCTATGAAAAATAATAAATAACATTTATGGATCCCTCTAGGGCTCTTCATAATCATCTTGTTTCCCATACTTGCACTGATTTCGTGAAAAAAACGAACTATGAAACTTTTTAGGTATATCTATCTACACTTTCAGCTCCCATGATGATGCAGGTTGAAACTGAAAATGATGGATGATTTATAAACAAGCTACAATGGATTATTTTCTAGTAGCATTCCAGATTTTAATTGAGAAAATACCTGCCTTCTGAGACATACCAATAAATTACTACAAGGTATTTATAGTAAAGTGAAGACTTACATGCTTCTGTTCTACTTCCCTCGTTACCCACCCCCAATTCACTGTGGAAGGCATACCCAATACATACACTTGTACGACTAAACAGCTGGTGGTTACATTCTTGTACTCTCAAGGTAATCACTGCCAAGACATGCTCCTAATTAAATGTGATTTTCATTTTTAATTCCTATTCCTTCTCACAAGGGGTAAAACCAAACATACTCATACAGTCAAACTGTTACTAAGTCTGTATTTGTGAAAATGTAAAAAAGTCTTAGGGAGCAAAGATTCAAGGCGTGACCGGCTGGCCCATTTTTACATTTATCTAATCAATTTTGTTCATATTTATGCATAAGAAGACTTTTTTTAATTTTGGCTAGCTCACTAGGTCTAATCTTTGGCTCAACATAATATCACTGAATGAGTCTCAGCCACTTTTGGATCGGAATAGTTGCCTGATAAACTATTTTACAGAACAGCAGCCATCAGGGTCAGAGACTACTGCAGACATTAGACTTTCACCCGATCTGACTACAAAGAGTTGGATCAAATCCTTTCTTTGACATAAAAGAACAAGTGGACTGTATAATTCCAGCAGCATTCATCATTTCTACATGCATATAAGCAATATTATGTAGCAGTATTCTTTGTAACACAGAAAGTGAAATTCTACAGTGACGTGTATATACACTCACCGGCCTCTTTATTAGGGGCACCTGGTCAATTGCTTGATAACACAAATTGCTAATCAGCCAATCACATGGCAGCAACTTAATGCATTTAGGAATCTAGACAAGGTGAAGACGACTTGCTAAAGTTCAAACTGAGCATCATAATGTGGAAGAAAAGGGATTTAAGTGACTTTGAATGTGGCATGGTTGTTGGTGCCAGATGAGCTGGTCTGAGTATTTCAAAAACTGCTGATCTACTGGGATTTTCATGCACAACCATCTCTAGGGTATACAGAGAATGGTCTGAAAAAGAGAAAATATCCAGTGAGTGGCAATTGTATTGACGAAAATGCTTTGTTGATGTCAGAGGTCAGAGGAGAATGGGCAGACCGGTTTGAGATGATAGAAAGGCAACAGTAACTCAAATAACCACTTGTTACAACCAGGGTATGCAGAATACCATCTCTGAATGCACAACACGTCAAACCTTGAAGCAGATGGGCCCCAGCAGCAGAAGACCACATCAGATGCCACTCCTGTAAGCAAAGAACAGGAAACGGAGGCTACAATTCGCACAGGCTCACCAAAATTGGACAATAGAAGATTGGAAAAATGTTGCCTGGTCTGATGAGTTTTGATTTTAAGCAACATGAAAGCATGGATCCATCCTGCCTTGTATCAACAGTTCAGGCTGGTGTGGCGAATATTTTCTTGGCACACTTTGGGCCCCTTAGTATTAATTGAACATAGTTTAAATTTGTACGAAAAATCTGATAACTTGACAAATGTCATTCGAAAGCAAATTATGTTTGCTTTTAACATTCAGTTTTGAAGTGAAAGGACTTTCAGAATAACAGACCACTTACGCTGTTCAAAAATGTGTACATTCAAGAAAATTTTTCCATCCTGTTCCTTCAAATTTTCTTGCCTCTGCAGTTGAAAATAAATATTGATTTGGCCCACTAATGATTAGAAAATTAAACAAACATAGATTTTTTAAAATGAAATCTTACTAATGTCTGGCAAAAATAAACAAAAATTCCCTGCTCACTTACCAGCCAGCCTGCAACAAAATTGACCCTGTATAACAGTTCAGTTAAAAACTAGGGATTCAATGGCTCACCTTTGCAAATATATGTGTAAGCTGCAGTGGCCACATTAATGAACCCCAGTGTACTGCAGTCCTAATTCTATAATTTTGGGAGTCTCCCAAGCTGGAGCACATATAGCAGTGGATAGATTAAGGGCAGGTGTGACTGGAAGAAGCCCGCGTATCCTTAAATGTACAGGGATGAATAGGACACCAAGCAAGGGCACAATGGCACTAATTCACCAACTATACAAACATGGCAACCATCCCAACTTATAACTAGCCTTTGCAGCAAGGAGCACTTGGAAGGGCAATGCACACTGAAAACAAACGAACAAACAAACAAACATTCCCAGCTCACTTGCCAGCCAGCCTGCAACAAAACCGAATTACCCCTAACAGTTCATGTTAAAACAAATGATTTAGTCACATACATTTGCAGATATATGTGTAAGCTGTAGTGGCCACATCAAGGCACCCCCAGTGTACTGCAGTCCTAACTTTATAGGTCTGAGAGTCTCCAAAACTGGAGCATATATGGAAGTGGATACTGGGCCTGGATGGAGCCCACCCCTCCTTAAAAGTATAGGGACTCACGGGACACCCAGCAAGAATTTTTGTTTGTTTTTTATATGATTCAGCTGCCATTGTGCTCTTGCTAGGTGTCCTATGCGCCCATATACTTTTAACCACTTCCTGACCAGCCGTTGTTTATAAACGGCCGGACGGTGGCACTGCAGGGTCGGGTGGCCATTTATAAACGGCCTCCCCGCACCCTGCTTGTGCGTGCTCCCCAGGAGTGCACAGCACCGCGATCCGGTGCCCGCTGTGTCCTCCGGACACAGTGAAACACCGATTGTCGGACAGGACCTCTGTACGAGGTCCCAATCATGTGATCACTGATTGGCCAATCAGTGATCACATGCAAAGTAGTAAGCAAGATGTCAGTTGTGACATCATTGCTTACTACGTGTGAAATCTGTGAATGATCACAGAGGTCACATGGTACAAGGCTATTTACAACAGCCTTGTACCATGTGACAAGCTGTGACCAATCACAGCTCATTCAGTAGTTCTCAATGGCTGCAAGAATGCAGACAGAGAGGAGAAATGATTGCTTTTACAGCCTTTATGGGTGTAAAAGCAATCAGTGTAAAAACAAAAAGTAGTACAGTGTCACCATGATGACACTGTACTGCTAGGGTGACAGTATGTAAAAAAAAAAAATAATAATAATAATATTAAAAAAAAATAAAAATGTAAAAAAAATGTTTAAAAATTATAATTTTTAGTTATAAACTAATTTGGCTTATTTTGTTTTTTTACTAAAAAGATAACAGAATAAATTTTGGCCAAGATTTATGATGAAATATTATTTATTTGCAAAATTTTATAAGAAAAACACTTTTTTTCAAAATTTTTGGACATTTTCATTTACATAGCAAAAAAATAAAAATCCTAGCGGTAAATAAATACCACCAAAATAAAGATACAGTGTTGCATAACCACGCAATTGTCATTCAAAGTGTGATAGCGCTGAAAGCTGAAAATTGCCCTGGTCAGGAAGGGGGTAAATGTGTCTGCACTGGAAGTGGTTAAGGACAGGTCAGCTCCCTCTAGGTACACCTGCTCTAAATCTATCCACTGCTATGTGTGTTCCAATTTGGGAGACTCTCAAAATTATAGAGTTAGGACTGCAGTACACTGGGGTGCCTTGACATGGCCACTGAAACGTACACATATATTTGTCTAAGACTCATATACACATTTTTGCAACTAAACCCTTTGTTTTTAATGTGAACTGTTCGACAGTGTCAATTTGGTTTTGGTGCAGGCTGGCTGGTAAGTGAGCTGGGAATTTTTGTTTGTTTTAGATTTGCATTGCCCTTCCATGTGCTCCTGACTCCTGACCCTTGCACTTACCTGTACATCACTAAGAGCAACAATGATATACAAACAGCAATAATTCATAACAGCCACTCAGATTTCAGTTTGCTGAAGTCATACTAATGAAAGACAAATCCCAATGTGTTGCTAAGAGCTTATTTTTTTTACAACTAAACTGTAAATAGATTACATTTAGTTTGCAGAGCGATTATCATAGACGATTTTTAAATTGTTTTCCATAAAATGCTGTTTTCAAATTTTTTATCCTTTTTGGGTCTCAGTCCTGCTTGTCCATTTCATAATTGTCAGCTGTTTCCGGTCTACCTGCCCTCACTCCAGAATCTTCCTGATAATGTCATACATGCATGATATTTGTGGCCACGGTCTCCATGTGGGGTGCATGTAAATAAGAGACAACAAAGAATAATAATTGGCAGACAGTTTTACCCCATAACAGGAATTGCCTAAACAATGACCTTCATGGTCATTGTTTAGATTTTTTTTATTGGTATTGTTAAGCATTTTTGTATTACTATATTACTATGATAAAAGTTACATATTAATAAAAAACAACAGATTGCGCTTTTGAAATTACATTAACCTTTTTGTGAACTGTAGTTGATACCCTGGTGCCTAGCCCAAGTTTTGCCATGTCCAATAGTGTTGGTTAACTTGACATGCCAGCCACTAGTTCTGCATGGGACATTATTGATCCATCGTCAGCATGTGGCATCTTGTTCAGCTAAGTTAGTATAGGGAGTGAGGGCTGGAAGAGGTTGACATGTTAAGCCTATGTAACATCTTAGTGATTTGGTTTAAATTTATTTTAAATGCATCCAAATTCCAATGCCTTTTTCTAAAGAATTAGTATCAGATTAAAGGAAGCCTTGGTGCCAGTTGAATCTAGGGATTTACTATTTCTGAAATATATATCCACTCTTTCCATTGGTGAAACAACATAATGTTATCAAAACTTTGCATGCTGCGAAAGTTCCCCTAAATGTTGTAATGTTTCCTAGTAAGCTCATTATATTGTGCATGTAATGCTTTCATCTACATAAATAACAGCAAATGAACACATTTTTCTTCCTGATCTGAATAATTACATAACATAAATCATGTTACATAAATAGTTCACACCCAGTAAATTGTACAAAAAAAATGTGTACGTTGGAATATAATCACTCAGCGCTGGCTCCTGAAGGCATCATTATTTGAACCACAAAGTTACCAGCAACCTTTTTAGTCTTTTTGGAACTGTATGAATAGGCAGGTTGAGGCTATAAAGGCGGCTTTACAAAGCAGAAACTAAAATACCCAAAGAATAGAATTTCTGAGGCAGTGAGCCGCAGGAACGGTGCCGTGCCTTTCTAAAAACTTTTCACAGCAGACCATGGAGTGCGGGGCCAGCCTCTCGGGGGATCTGTAGCGCTGCGGTTTTCTAATATGCACATTTGTCTACTAGGAATCGAAGATAGAACAAAACCTAATTTTAGATCCCCCAGCTGTCAGGAAATAGTGATTATTGCCAGTGTTCTATTTTTATGTACATTTATTGTACATCTGTATAATTCTTATACTATAGATTTTCTATAAATACCCAGAACAAATGGCCTTACATTCTATGTTTTAATGCCCACTTAGGGCATGAATATTATAAGTGTACTAGTGCTTTTAATGTTCTTCATTTGGTGTTTGTGCATTTCACTTTTATATCTGCCAGATTCTCATGAAAAGATTGTCAAAAGAGGAACACTGAGACTGTCATTAAGTGTATGTAAAGCCCAAATCTATTTTTTTCTATAGTTGGCATCATGCCTCACTGTATACAGTTTTTTCAGGAATTTTTTTTTATGAATCTGCTGTGAAATTACCTGCCTGGAGAACCTGCCAGTAATAGTATTTCCTTTTGGAGGCTGACAACGCTAAGCCACTGCTTCACAATAAGCAGCAGTGTTGTCAGCCTGCTGTGTGCATTTCTCCAATTGGATATGGGCTTGATAGGCCCCCCAACAGTCAAATTAGCACATAAGATAGACAACATTGCTGCTTATTGGGAGGCAGTGGCTTAACAATGTCAGCATGCAACAGATTAAAAAAAAAATAGCTTCATAAAACTCTATACAATAACGCATGCTGCCAAACAGACAAAAAATAAAATTTGGGGTTTATATACAATTTAAAGTAGACCTAGAGGCAAAGCAGTTTTTTTCATTTTTGATGGGGTGAGGGCTTCAAAGCCAGGTGCTCACTGCGCATGCACTTTGTGAATGGCCCTGTAGTCTTATGGTACCTGTCACGTGTCCCAGAAGATTACGGGGAGGGAGGGGGGAGGACGCTTCCGCTTCCGATCGCCTTAGGCAGTTGCAGCAGATGTGGGAGCGGGTACCTGTCAAATTCGGGTACCAGCTCCCTCACGCTCCCAAAAGGTGCCAATCCTTAATAGGGAGCAGGGGACAAAGGCTTAAAGCGGAACTTCCCCTTTTTGGGTGGAGCTCTGCTTTAAGGGCCCATTCAGATTGAGCCAATCCATTTCAGAGCATAATCATGTGTCATTTTATATATTAGCATGCAATGTGAAAAAGCAGCCCATTCATTTTAAAGAGGCTGCCCACACACTGCAAAGAATATTGTAAGGCCTGGTTCACACTAGTCTACACTGTAAAATGCAGCATTTTACCATATGGGCAGCTGTCAGCATGAACTCCTGTATCACATTGATAATTGTTTTCTTTTTTTTTTAAATTAAAGTGTCACTTAGTGACATTGCATTCATGGCTTGGCACAGAGCAGTGCTGTGTGCTACAGTACAGTGACATGCGCAGGGGTGGACTGACCATTTGGAAACTCGGGCACTGCCCGAGGGCCCGGGGTCAGTAAGGGGCCCCATGAGATGCACCTGGTACCTTTTTCATAGGCTTTTTTGAGTTTGGGCAAGGACACAGGGGCCCCATGATCCCCTATTGCCCGGGGGCCCCATGTGTTGTCAGTCCGCCCCTAGACATGCGCTGCCAACTAGTGCACTGCAGCAAGATGTATACGTGCTGCATTTTCACACTGCACTACACATCACACCAGCATTGGGGTGTGAGTAGGGCACATAGAACACAATAGTTTTACTATATACTGTATAGCAGTGTTTCTCAACTTTTTTCAGTCAAGGCACCCTTCAAAAATTTGGACAGTCCCGAGGCACCCTTTAAGTATGCACAGTCTTGAGGCACCCCATTCTAAAATGCGATGCCTTAAGACTGTCCATAATTTTAAAAGGGCACCCCATTCTAAAATGTGAAAAACTATTCTAATAAGCACATGTCCCTTGAGGTACACTGTGAAGGTGCATTGGGGTGTCATTCAAATTACATTGCACCACATTGCACTGTTCCATATGTCACTATGAATTACTCCTATGTATAGAATGAATGGGAGCTGAATCCTAGTTTTTTTCCTGGTTCAAACCTGCTGGGTTGTTAAATGCCAAGAAGGAAGAATGGCCATCACATACTAAATACCTCTGCATATTTTTCAGAGTAAATTCAAGAGATCATATACGGCCTAGGATCCTAGGGGTCTCTATAGAGGTTTGAAGAATAGCACAGGTACTTGTAGACATCATAAGGTCCCTGTATTTCAGTATTGTTGTTGCCTTAGATACTGTTTTGGCAGGTCAGTCATCACCTTGGTTTTCCCAATAGGACATTTTTCTTCTATTTACTATAGATTACCACATTGAAATACCTGCCAGTGAAATTCCTTTCCTGTGTGTTTTTTGTAGGAGGGTTAGGTTTACTTTCAATATTCTCCAAGTCACTTAACCCATGCTTGCACTTACAGCTTTTCTAGGATTTATGAAGTTGAATGTGCAAGCCATAGCTTCCAAGATAAACAACGCCACACCTGGGCTATTCACAAATGAGGTTACTCGGATATTAAAATCCCCCTGGTTTTTGTCTATTTTGGCAGCTGTGGGTGAACGGGTCTTCACTTTCACATGTAAAATCCTGCCGTTGTATGAGCAAAGTGTGAGATACTTTCACTAAATGAGCTCACTTACAAGAGGAATGGGGATTAGTCATCGGCTCACACATGCCTGAAATTGCTCTAGACCATTTACTATAAACTGTTTCAATCTTTCCCACCTCTAAGAAAATGAGGAATAAATACTGCAGCCACGAATAGACAGAGATAACTCAGAGAAATGTCGTGTTGGTGGAAGGTGTGGAAACGTAAGGTTGAGCCCAAGGGTAGCATCGAATTATTGGCATTTAAGAGGGTCTGTAAGGTACCACCTTCACATCACTCACTTCCCAATGGAAGAGGGCAGTACTGTGCTCTTGGATTGTGTGCTTTGTGTCAACCAGCATCTGCCCATCTTAACTGGGCACACTTAGGGCTTGTATACACTTGTGGTTGGGGGACAGTAAAAGCATGCAGATGAGCTGCATTTTTACCAACCCAACTGCCCTCCCTTAAGCTCAAAGGGCAGTCGATCATGACAAAAATGATCCCCCAATTGTGTTCAGTAGCAATACTACTGCTAAGCAAAATTTATTCAAGTGACTGGTGCCACACTTGCCCTGTAACTGCTTGTTGCAGCACAGTGGGACAGCATTTTGAAGGTTAAAACAGGTGGTGAGGACACATCATATTTCTTGTGAAACATCTCTGAAAAGGGATCCACCTCCTTTTCGGAGGAGCCGCAAGCTCTGATGCTAGCGCAAGCTTTACTCTAGGCCCACACCTTGGCTGCCAAAACTTCAAGGGTTAAATGTTCGCTTAGGTGTAGAGAACTGGGAAAGTACTTTTTCTCAACCAATCATCTGCTTGTAAGGGACCTTTATTGGGCAGAGGGTTGCATTATGTTAGCTCAGGTCCTGCCCTACTTCTTCATGGATCAGATAGTCACCTACCTGTCGTTTTGGAGATTCTCTGCCATATTGTGTCACACACAATATGAAGCCCATTTACTCACATATTCTCTGCCAGACGCCGGTTACCTGGAATAAAGGAATGTCCGGTTCAGTTGCTTTTTAATGCTTTACTGCACAACTCAGACATATTTACTAATACATCTTCTTTGCATAACAGCAGTTGGTAATCCCGACAGATGTCTCCAATGCAGAACACTATATCTCCATTACATGTTTTTTCACCAGTGGTCTCTTACAGAACACTCTTTACAGTCCCAATGTACCTTTGCAGCCATCTTTCCAGATGTTACAGTCTCTTACATACTGTAGGTGGTTCACATTTGTGTGTTCCATCTACACACATGGGTTGCTCTCTTTAGGTTCTGAGATTGTCCCAAACCACAGGACCTACTAGATGAAGGTTGGGGTGGCAAGGTTTTTCCATCTGTCCCAAATGTGTCCTCGCTGACCACTTTGGCAGTTCAGCCCTATAGAGAGCTCTCTCTCCTCCAGCACAGCACTACAAACTAGTGATCAGGGATATCCTGCTCCCAAACCCCAACCCCACTGGGTCCCATACACAAAGAGACAGCCCATCCAGCAGAGAAAGCCCCATCCACCACCGCTACAGACACACAGTGTGCCGGCAGCTGCGGGTGAAAAAGAGAGGCCGCCGTTCTCCCTTCAGTGCAGCGGCCGGCTGACGAGGTGTCCCTGTGTCAGTGGAGCTTCCTGCTTGTCTTCAGGAGTCATCACTGCTGCTCCTCCTGTTGGCCCTTCTTTGGGCATAGCAGCAGAAGGAAGGTGAGTGGTGGCCATGGTCTGTAATAGCCCTGTCCAGACCGCTGTGTGGCCCGCTCATCTTAAGCCTGGCGGCCCAGGGTACCCTATGGCTAGTCCGGGCCTGAGTTGAAGTAATCATCTATAAAAGTGAGAAAATACCTCATCTCTCCTGGAGTCAATTTTTTCATTGGACTGCAAAGATCTGAATTTATTAAGTCCATAGGTTTTTTTTTTCTTAGCTCTGCTGTTACTCTGCTTCAGAAAGGCTTTTCTTGTCATTTTTCCTTTTGTACAGCTGATGCATTTTAATATTTGATCACATAGACTAATTTTTATTCCACTTGCATAGTCCTTCTCAGTTAATCTCTTTATTATGTCAGGACTTTTGTGCCCAAGTCATCTGTGCCACGTGTGAATAAAGTTTAAATGTTTTTTGTCCTTGGCAGTATTAACCACTTCATTGCAGTTCAGCTGATATAGTTCATCTGTAATTTTAGCCTTTGCAAGTAAGATAGTCCTTTTTGGGATGGTACAACTGTCATATTGGAAGGACACTACATTGTTTTGTGAGCTTCTTCTCTGACAAAAGATTAGTTTCAAGAGCAGGGACATACAGGACATTTTTCACAGGTATCTTTCTAGTGACACTCTGGGGAAATAAGACAGTAAAGAAAACCACCTCCTATTCCTTGATGAGGTGCAACATTTGGATTGAAAAACATATTCATTATTTGAAGAAAAATCATTTTCTTCCTACACTTTTGGCCTTTTGTAGTTTGGTTTGTTTTTGCATTCTAGCTTTCTAGATTCTGCAATCTGCTTTTAAATGGCCTTGTTTCTTGCACAAAAAAAACATTCATGTGTTTCTTGTTGCATGTTACCGTTTTATTTCTATTTTTCATCTTTAAAACAGACTCTGCGACAGAGGCACCGTCACTGTTAACGGTTTCTGTTTTAAGATTCATCCATAAGCTTGCCCTTCCAATGTCAGTTCATCATCTGGATATGCATCAAGTGCTGTGACAAGTGTTTCATAACTTTCTGGTAAACCACTAAGTAATAGTGCTGTGACATTAAAGTCTTTTATTTATTCTCCTATACTTCTCAGGCGCTCAACCATTTCCAGAGTGTGCCTTATGTAATCCTGCATATCCTGGCCTTTCATCAACTTTGTTTGGGGTAGCTTTCTAATCAAATAAAGTTTATTGCTGAGATTAGCTCTTTCATGCACCTTTTGTATTCTTTCCCATGTTTCTTTAGTAGTTTCACATTTACATATATGTATGATTTAACCACCTCCCGCCCGCCATATAGTCCAATGACGGGGGCAAGGTGGTTGTCTCATCCTGGGAGGACATCATATGACGTCCTCCCATTCTCAGCGAGCATGCGCGGCTCAAAGGGAGCGCAGCGCGGCGATCGGTGGTGCGCTGTGTATCTTGGACACAGCGGATCACCGATCTACGGAAAGAGCTGAAGATGTCGGCTCGGTCATGCGATCAGCTGTGTCCAATCACAGCTGATCACATGTAAACAGGGAAATTCCGGTTATCGGCATTTCTCTCCTCATGAGCTGTCACGCAGACAGCTCGAGAGGAGAGCCGGTAATCGGCATTCCGCGGAGGGGACATGTACACTGATCCTCAGGGCACTGATGATCAGTGTGCCCTGAGGATCAGTGTGGCCCCACCTGTCAGTGTCCATCAGTGCCAGCTGTCAGTGCTGCACAGTGCCATATGCTAGTGCCCATCAGTGCCACATAAACGTCAGATATCAGTGCCTACCAGTGCACATCAATGTCACATATCAGTGCCCATCTGAGCTGCCTTTCAGTGTCACCCATCAGTGCCAGTCAGTGCCACCTATCAATGCCAGTCAGTGCTGCCAATCAGTGCCACCTATCAGTGCCAGTCAGTGCCGCCTAACAGTGCCAGTCAGTGCCGCCTATCAGTGCCAGTCAGTGCCGCCTATCAGTGCCATATATCAGTGCTGCCTTTCAGTGCCCATCAGTGATGCCTGTCAATGCCCATCAGTGCCACCTATCAGTGTCCATTAGTGTAGTCTATTAGTGCCCATCACTGCAGCCTCATTAGTGCACATCAGTGAAGGAGAAAAATCACTTATTTACAAAATTTTATAACAAAAACTAAGAAAAAAAATTTTTTTTTTTTTCAAAATTTTCAGTGGTTTTTGGTTTGTTTGAGAAAAAATAAAAAACCCAGAGGTGATTAAATACCACAAAAATAAAGCTCTATCTGTCACAAAAAAATGATAAAAATTTCATATGGGTACAGTGTTGCATGACCGCACAATTGTCATTCAAAGTGTGACAGCGCTGAGAGCTGGAAATTGGCCTGGACAGGAAGGGGGTATAAGTGCCCTGTAGGCAAGCGGTTAATCATCTTCTATGCTAAGATAGATTGTGCTCTGAGCTTTCTGGTCTTTCTCTTTCCACTCATCTGAAGGGTGTCCTGGCCTGACTTCATTTATACCTTCTGTTATTAGCAGCATTTTCATCTTGAATTTATAAGACTGGTAGTTCTGGGCAAGTCAGATTTGCAAATGAAAGCTTTGTTGCAGCTGTGTTACTAGCCATTTTCCTTTATGGTTGAAGTCTTATTGCTGTTGCTGTATATTGCACGTCTTTTGCTGTAGCAGGCCATGATGGGGTGTCTGGGCCCATAACCTGTTAGAGATTCTGTATTTATAGAACGTGCACAGTCCACATGTGTTTATCTGCTGCTTCTCTGCAAACCGGAAACAGAAACTAGTTGTTGCACAAAAATACATGACCATTGTATTCCAACATAAGTACCGTAAGTAAATAATATGTCTGAAGCCACATACAGTAACTAACAAGTACATCAGACAAATCAGGCTTACTGTGTTTGTTATGTGTTTCCATACAGTTGTTGATGTTACACTAATTTGAGCATCATGAAGTATGGGAAGAACTTTAGTGTTATGTATCCTCTAAAGTGCCCAAAAGTGACAACAAAGTTTTCTTTCATACTGTCTCAGCATCTAATCAGATATAAGGACAAAAAATGGCTGCAAAAACCTACCAGCTCCAAATGCTATGGAATGTGCAAGAGACCAGGCCCTCCTTTTGATCACAATGGGAGGATTATGAGATGGCCACTGAATTAAACAAAAAACAAAAACAAATTAAGGATGATTTCCTTGTGCTCAATGATGTGGAGAAACTGTATGTGTATTTATCAGCACCCCACACCATCAGAAGAGGAGTAAAATGTGCAAAAAACTTGAAATGCCTTACAGAGCCATTTTCTGCCTGCCTGAAACATAAATATGACAGACACATTTTTATTACTATAGATCACGGTCAGTCAGAGAATATAGACCAATATGTCACAAAGCCAAGGCAGCTAGCTGCAATATGGAAAACCAGAGCATTGCATGATGAACTTCATTAGAGGAAGAATAGTGCTTGGATCAGGGGATATCAATGCAAGAAAAAGAATGCTGAGTTGAACTTACAAAAAGCAAAAGATGTGCAGAAGCAATGAGCTCACAAATTTCAAATACAAACAATGAAAGACAGCAAAGCCGAGATGGAGGCTGTACATTATACTGTAAAAACACAGCCCAGAATGGATTGCAAGCCAAGTATGAGAACACAAGTCAACAAAGGTGTAAAAATCAGATGTTAATATTGTGGAAGCAGTCACACCAGGGATAGCGAGTATTGTCCTGCACATGGGAAGCATGCAGTAGATAGAGAAAAATTGAAATAATTTTGCTAGCATCTGCAGGCAGACAACAGGTGAAAATATAAATACAACTACAGAGAGAGAAAACCAGGGCTTTTTTTTCAGCGGGAACGCAGTTGAACACAGTTCTGGCACTTCTAACAACAAAGGGTGCTCGGGTGAGCTGGAGGATCTATTGATGATGGCTGCTGGGAAACTATTGTCACAGGAGGTATCTATTTTTTGGGAGGGCTAATTTTGCTGGGGAGGCCTCTTGTTGCTGGTGGGGTATCTGTTGTTGCTGTTGGGGTCAACTGTTGCTGGGAAGAATCTACTGTTGATGGAGGGGTCTATTGATGCTGGCTGTGGGGAGATCTGTTGCTGCTGCCATAGGTCTATTGTTGCTGTGGGGTATTTTATTACAGGCGGTCCATTGTTGCTGGGGGGGTACACTGTTGCTGGGGAGCCGCTGTTTCTGGGATCTATTGTTGTTGGAGGATCTATTGTTGCTGGGGATCGATTGACTGTTTTCCTTGTTATCGTTAAAAAATTTCATACAAATTAGCTAATATATTCTCTGAAAGGGGTGGTACTGGGTGGGGGGTGGAACCCAAAACTGGTGCTCGAAGGTGGGTAGGGGGTGGAACCCAAAAACAATGCTCGAAGGTGGGTAGGGGGTGGAGACAAGGGATGGTTTAGAAAGTGGGAGTTCCTGGACCTATTGTCTGAGAAAAACAGCCATGGAGAGAACAGCTGTGAAGATTCAGTGCTCATGCTTGGACCCAATGCACACTTGCCATAAATCTCTAAAACTCTATGAGAGGTTGACAACTGCTGCTGCTGGATTTGGCTGGATGGAGCTATAGCTACCGGGGCTAATTAAGTAGCAAAAATCCAACAGGGTGGTTGTACAGAAATCAAATGATAGAGCAACATCAGGGGTGAACTGACAAGTCACGGGGCCCCTGGGCAATAAGGGATTACGGGACCCCTGTGTCCTCGCTCACATCCACAAAAGCCTATAAAAAAGCCAATGAAAGGTACCAGGGGCATCTCATGGGGCCCCCTACTGACCCCGGGCCCTCGGGCAGTGCCCAAGTGCTCAAATGGTCAGTCCGCCCCTGATCAACATCTGTATAACCACCCTGCCCATACATGGGTTGAAAGTTGACCAGTCCCTGCTGAACTGGCCAAATTTTGATTCATGTATAGCAGGATTTGGAGCAACTCTGTTGCAAAATGCTCATTCAGTTGACTTCGCGTCACACACACATTAACCAACAGAGCAGATTGAAAAAGAATGCCTGTCCATTGTACATATAAGAAATGTGATCAGCATATACACAGAAAAAAAGCATTTCAACTGATTATCATAAGACACCATTTTTTTTACTCTAAGCACAGACTTATTTCCTGACAGTTCCATGTCAGCACAGCTGGGTAATGGCCCCCCAGCCCCCTCCCCCTAATGCTTCCAGAACATAGATCATAGATGTGAACCCACTTGCAGCCCCAGCGTTCCTCTGTTTTCCTCCCATGTGCAGGACCTAGGTGTGCTTCTCTACCTGGCTGGTCTAAAGGGCTGGCTGTCCATCCATATGTGTGGGTTTCAGCTGAACGCGGTCCCTGGTGTACCGGCTAAATGACCCAAAATACAGGGAGCCACGCTACTGGTCTTCGGGGTGGCTTTTATCATGGCTAACAGCGGTGTCAGCAGAGTCTCTCCCAGGGGCGGACTGACAACTCATGGGGCCCCCGGGCAATAGGGGATCATGGGGCCCCTGTGTCCTTGCCCAAACTAATAAAAAACTATGAAAAAGGTACCAGGGGCATCTTATGGGGCCCCCTACTGACCCTGGGCCCTTGGGCAGTGCCCGAGTTTCTAAATGGTCAGTCCACCCCTGGTCTCTCCTAGGCACGGGGACCTGTGCAGTGCCAGTGTTTGTAGTCAGATGATGGAAGTTGGGTACGCTAAATTTAAAAATGCTTTGTACCCAAATGAATGCTGCATTGCTGGCTATTGTTGTGCCTTGCTCCCTGCAGCTGCTGTGCATACCCTGAGCTCCTCTACAGATTGTACACTGCATAACAGGTACACAAAGTCATGCTTTGTCTGTTCACACACGGCATTACCTGTTGGTGGCTTCTCGTGTTTGCTTTACTATTGTGCTATTATGCCAACCCCCTCCAAAGACCAGCATTCCCGAAGAAGGTAGAGGAGTCACTTGTGGATAACTACTGTAGCCAATATTGCCTGCTGGCATATAGGACATCCTTTTATATTTTGTTTGTGGTCTCCAGTTTCTCAAAAAAATAAAAAAAAGTCAACAATTCCCTTGGTTTGTGTACATTGCAAAATAATATTGTAATTCTATTGCAGATTCCTACCTTTTTGTTGCTCTTCTTAACCTCCCTGGCGGTATGATTATTTCAGATTTTTGGTGCTGAAAGCGGTACCGTTATTTTGCATGGAAATATGTAGTTTTTTTATTGTAGGCTGTAATTTTTAGGAATAACTCACTGAAATCTGTCCGAACAAGAGTCTATTAAACATCCCGGGTATGATAAAATTTGAAACACGAAATCATAAATTATAATTTAATAAATAATCATAAAAAATAATAATATAATAATAATACATTTAATTCAATAATATAATCAAACCGAAAACACTGAAATTTGAAATAGAGCGCCAAGTTCGTACATTGCTGAGCAAAGTCGCAAAATCGTTTTCAGTGTCTGATGACGAATTTCCCCACGAATCATTATCACTCAATTCTGCAAGTGGTTCTGATTTACTATCGCTGTTCTCTAGCCGGTCTAAAACCGCTTTTGACCTAAAGGGACATTTTTTGGACGCCATGGATTTTTCTAAGTTTCCAGGCAGAAAGACAGACAAAATGTAGGCAGGGCACAGGACAAAGCACTAGGGACAAAATGTATGTGAAATGGGTTGAAACAGCAATGTTTTACTGTGAAAAATGTGTTTTGAAAAAAATGAAATTTTTTAAAATTTTCAAATTTCCCGCCGCCGCCCGTACGTCCCGACGTCACGGGGACCGGAACACAGAAGCCGGATGCCGGCATCAGCCGGAGGAGATGGCCGGGGACGCTTCAGGGGACACATCGTGGGAGCGAAGGACAAGGTAAGTGCTGCAGGGACTCCCTATGCAGCGCCGCAAGGTAAGCCCGAGTGTAGCTCGGGGTTACCGCTTTTGGTACTAAAACTCTACCCCGAGCTACACTCGGGAATACCGCCAGGGAGGTTAAGGAAACATTTTTATCATGTCCTCTTCTCTGGCAGAGTAAGGTTTGTTTCCTTAACCACCTGGTGACTTCAGGGCTGTGGTTGGAAGCTGCAATATCGGCATCCCTCGTGCAGTGGTTAACCCTTTAGGGTTTGTTACTAAGCAAGCTATTTTCTGCTTCATTAAATTATTATTGTTTTTTTAGCTGCTTTAAGCAGCAGGCAAAACCCTGTGAAAGGATTATCTACTCTGGCAATGAGCAGTCTCAGAGCTTTCCATAGCAAACAACCCTCTTCAGACCTTTCAAAAAAGAAGACGCAAATGAATATGACTGTGAAATGAACATGAGTGTAAGTGTTCCATTCACCCTGTCAAGGGGTTATGTGTTCTAACAATGAGCAGTCTCATAGCCTTCCCAGGCAAAGAAACCTCTTCAGACTCTCCAAAGAGGAAGAGATGGATGGACATGATGGTATGAATCTTGCTTTGGTCAAACAACCAGAAATGAGGATGATGACACCCAACATGTTGTCACATTCATTAACCACTTTCCGTCCGGCCCATGTAGATAAATGGTCAGACAGGAGCGCTACCAAAGCGGGTGGATGTTTCTAAACGTCCCCCTGCATCCATTGCCTGTGCGCACTCCCTCACACACAGGTCGCTCTACGGGACCTCTGTGTGAGGTCCCGATTCATGTGATCACTGATTGGCCAATCAGTGACCACATCAATAGTAGTAAACAAGATGTCACTTCCTGACATCATTGCTTACTACGTGTGAAATCTGTGAATGATCACAGAGGTCACATGGTACAAGGCTATTCACAACAGCCTTGTACCATGTGACAAGCACAGTATTTCTCAATGGCTGCAAGAATGTAGCCAGAGAGAAGAAGAAATGATTGCTTTTACAGCCTTTATAGGTGTAAAAGCAATCAGTGTAAAAACAAATCTTCATCACCCCCCACAAGCAGAATAGTGTCACTATGGTGACATTGTACTGCTAGGGTGACAGTACTTTTAAAAAATAAATACATACATAAATAAATAATAATATAAGAAAAAATCAAAATGTAAAAAACATTTTGAAAAATTATAATTTTTGGTTATTATTATTTTTATTAAAAAAGACAGATGAATAAATTGTGGCCAAGATTTAAAAAGAAAGATTATTTATTTGCTAAATTTTATAAGAAAAATATTTTTTTTTCAAAAGTTTTGGACTTTTTCATTTATATAGCAAAAAAAAATAAAAATCCCAGTGGTGAATAAATACCACCAAAATAAAGTTTTATCTGTCTCAAAAAAATGCTAAAAAACTCATATGGGTACAGTGTTGCATGACCACGCAATTGTCATTCAAAGTGTGATAGCATTGAAAACTGAAAATTGGCATGGACTGGAAAGTGAAAGTGTCCAGACTTGAAGCGTAGTGTGCCATTATAACAGAGCCTTCTCAAGCCAATCAATCCTCTATAGTGTCTTCTAAACAAGAAGATTAGTACAACCTTTGTCTAGGTTTTTTATTCATTTTGTAAATTTAATGGAATACCTTTAAATAGAATCAAAGCTGTGGAAGTATTTTAAGTGCCTCCAGAGAATGGCTTGACAATTCACTTATGGTGAATGAATCAAGCACTCATTCTACAAGATTGAAGTATGTTGTCACAGCAGGATGTCAAGGGTTTTCACTCACCCCTTTGGTCGGTGTGTCCCTTATGGGATTGGCCAGATACATGACCTTACCATAAGAAGATGCTGTGGCCTTCAAGGACATACTCAATCACTGCATTGTTCTTGATCTTAGAAGGTAAAGCCCAAATTAATAGTGGTCAGTTTGGCTTCCTGTCTCAAGATGAAGGTCTGTTGAGTTAAAGGAGACTGAAGTTCAAGAGTCTGTTTCCACGCTCATTCCAGAGAGGGTAGCTTCTGCATTTCTGGCTGGGAGTCAAAGAGAAAGCCAGCACATAATCCAAGAAGTCTGTGGAGATCTTCATGTTAGGATGCTTTCTGGTATTTTGGGGATTGTGCCATCCATACATGTCTTATGGACACTTGGTGGCTCCTCTTTGGATATAGGTACTGTTTTGGTGACAACACATGGTCCTTCAAGGCAAGCATTTCAGGTTATATTTGGGAGATCTTTCATCCATAACGTCTCAGTTTGGGCCACATAAATAGCCTCGCTCCAGCAGGTCAGGTAGGCTCAGTTGAGCTCTCACCCCCTTTCAATTCAGGTTTCTGGCCTAGGTCAGAAGATATGGATTACACCCTGTTGTGATGGTTGCGGCGTCAGACCCCCAGCCCTTCTCACCAACTTGTGACCAAAGGACTAAAACCGCGCTGTCACGTGCGTAACAATGCCACACTCCGCTGCACCCTGCACAAAGATTGTCCAGCTAATGGACCACAATCTATGTACCTGCAGCCTGATAGAGATTGTTACTGGGTCAGGTTAATTACGCAATTAACCCTTCACACTGCCAACACCGCCTTTTTGTAGAGAAAAGGAGGAAACTCGTCAATATTAGCAATAACACTATGATGTTTGAATAATCATCTGTATACCACTGTCACCGCAGGCAGAGGTATATAGAGGTTTAAAAACACACAGTAGCGCTCTTCAGAGACAGGGATTCTTAGTTTGCATTAAAGAGCTTTAGAAACAGTTCAACACAATTCAAATAATAGGATTTATTACGAAAAGGGTCAAAATGGTGCAATAAAAATATTTACAGAAAAAGATGTAGCCAATATATATATATATATATAAACACAGAGAGCAATACCACAACAGAGAGATAACAGAAAGAAGTTTAGAGAGGTAGAATACTTGCCGTCAGCCTTGGTTTAAGCAGATCAAGTTTCCTGAACAAAAGGGTACCGTCTCCCAAGTTGGTTCCTGATGTTAAAAGGGGAGAATTCTTCAACTTACTGCTCCAAGAATCAAAGCCTTTTTCTAGGAACCCAGCAGGGTGTCTCCATAAAGCAGAGAACCAATCGCCTCATTTGGGGAGGAGTGTTTTAGGCGGGGAACTCAGGCTATGACCAAATCCCTCACAAGTTATACCACGGTCAATAACCTTCCCTAGGTACATGTAGCAACCTAGCCACTAGTAGATTAATATGCAGAATGATATCCTGAACGTTCCGACATTAAACATGCCATATTTCACTATTTCAGCTAGAACTATATGGCTCTCTGCTCTCCTGTAGACGTCAACTAGGGGTGTAAGATATTAGGTGACTTGCATTAAACTGAGCTATCCGAATATATGCATTGCTTCATTGTAATTATTTCCTAGCTTAAGATAGGAAATTATATGGAAAAGTGATTTTTAAAATGTGATGTCTGTTTTACGACTATCTCGGAATGCGTTTGAAGTCCAGTGAAGGACTGGTTTATGGCTTTACGATTAGCTTCAGAGCAAGAGTTTCACAGACATACTGGGCCCAGGCTAATTGGGGTTTATAACCATGATGCTACCCCACTGGGCCTGATGCCTATGATCTCAGCATACATACAGACCACATTCCTGAGGGAGGGGGATGGAGGGAGAGAGGATGATACAAGATGGGGGATCTTTAGCAAGATGGATGACCGTGTCCATCTCTGTACGTACAATTGCTACACCTGTGTGAAAGCAAGCCTAAACTTGTGGTTGGAGAAGTAGAACCTTCTGCGATGTCCTTCCCAAGTGACGACCTAGTGGCTGGTGGTGGAGTCAGACACCAGCAAAGTAGCTGGAGAGTCTTAATTCAGTAGCAATGGGCTGAGGACCAATGGCCTTTTTCAAGGGACCAAGATGGTGTCCAACATCCTGGAGTTAGTAATGGAATTTTAGGCTCTTGGCCTTCAGTCACCTCATCCAGGGTGGACCTGTCCTGGTGAAGTTAGACAGCACAAAGACTGTGGCCTACATCTGGAAACAAGGGGGCACTCAGTGTCTCACTCCTGAATAAGGTTTCTCAGATTCTAGAGTAGGCCCAAGTCAATATCCTGCCTCTATCTGCAGCCTATGTGCCCAGTTGAAGTGTTTTGAGAACTAATGGGCTTGGTAATTTCTTCCAGATGTAGACCTGTTCACATCCCCAATCAACACCAAGTTGTCAAAGTTCTATTCCCAGGTCCAGCATCCACAAGCAATTGGGGTGGAGGTGCTGATCACAGAGTGGATCTCCAGGACAGCTTATGCCTTTCAGTCTCTTCCCATGATTCTCAGCTTCCTGCTAAGGCTGTGGCAGGGGAAGGTGATAGTTCTTGTGGTGATCCCAGTGTGGTTGAAGGGGTCAAGCATCCATTCCCTCTGCCTGTAAGATCTGATCTTCCCCAAAGTCCCATTTGTCCAACACCTGACAGCCTCAAGCTCATGGTTTGGGTCTTGAAAGGCAGAGGCTAATAGCTCTCAGGTGCTTTGTAATGGTTGTGGATACTTTTATCAAAGCAAAGAACCACACTAACAGTGCCTATAGTAGAATATGACATAAATTCACAGGATTGCTGCTGATCAAAGGATTTTCACAAGTCTGTCACATTCTGAAATTTCTGCAGGTGGGGCTTGATTTAGGTTTATGCATAAGTACGCTATGGGCCCACATTTCAGCTATCTCTACCTTCACTGGCATGCAGTGGGCATCCAACACTCAGCTATACTGTACTTCAAGCTGCCACTTGGTTGAAACCTACCTAAGGGATTGTTGTTTGTGAAGTGGGATCTCCCATTGGTGTTGGACATGTTTGCATCACATGCCTTCAATTAAAGTGGCCCCCTGTGGTACCTCTCACTAAAAACTGCTTTCATGGTGCCAATTACATCAACCAGAAGAGTATACGTATTGGCGACCATGGGGTTTAAAGAACCCTTAATTACATTAATCCCGGCCTGGGTGCTACTTAGGCTGATGCTCAAGTGGCCTTCAGAGTCCATATCACACAAAAAGTTGTCCTTCTTATGTCCCTCTTGGGGAATACCCAAGAAGTTAGCCCATCAGATGTGGGCCAAGTTTTAAAATATTACATCAAGGCAACATCTGGCATCAGGAAGTTGGAGTACTTGTTTGTCATTCCAGGTGCAGCGTGTAATGCTTTCACGGCTTCAAACAGGATTATTGCCTCTTAGTTGGTGAAGCTCATGTCCTTGGACTATAAATTGAAAGGATTGGCTGTGCCAGGGGGATCGCATCACTGTCCACTCGAAAGGTTTGACCTTCTGAGCGGCAGCAGGTTGAGTGTTCCCAGACACTATCTACAAGGCATCTACGTGGGAATCAGTATGTATACATTCATGGTTCATTACTGTATAGAAGCAGTCTTAATGATAGCTGAACTTGGCAGAGGCATCCTGGCTTCTTCTTTTAGCCAGAAGTGAGGAGTATGTAGCATCATCCCTATCCTGTGTGGCTAGTCAGTTCCTAGAGGTGCTGCAATGGAGTTGTCAGGAAAATGGAATATTGACAGATACTTACCGTAATTTTCCTTGTGGGAATTTGGGAAGCAATCTAAATTTTTCTTGTATGATACAATATCTTACAATTTTAATGTAATACAATACAAATACAATGCAATATATTACATCACTTCCTAATTTTTATTCTGTCATACAAGAATTTTCGTAACTTTAGTAACCTCTTCGTTTTCGATATGGAGACTAGCATGCAAAAAAAACCAGACGATCTATTCTCATTGCGTGTGGAAAATGTGAATAAGTGAAACTTTGTTTCCAGTTCACACCAAAACAAGCAACAACACAGTCCCACACCCATTCTTTGGCAGCAAGTCTAAATGCTGGTGTCAGTACTCCGTGACCCAGGTCACTAGTTGTACTTAAATGACATTTTATAAGTATTGTCGGGGTCAAAGCAGTTCATAAGGTAATTTAGCAATGCATATTTTTATGCACTACAACTGAGATAATGCCACTGATGGAAGGAAGGAAATGATAGGAAGGAGGAAAGGAATGAAGGGAGATGAAAAAGTCCTTAGGAAGGATGGAATGAAGGAAGGAAGGATGGGAGGGAAGATGGAAAAAAGAAAAGGAGGCAAGTGAAGTTGGAAGGAAGAAAAGGAAAGATTAAAAAAGGGAAAGATGGATAGAAGGAACAAAAGTATTTTCACCACATTAACAGTAAAAAAGTTTTTTGGAAAATTCTTAAAAAATATAATTTTTCATCTGTGTCTTTTTTATACTTCTTCCACAATATTTGATGCTTTGGATGATACTATCCAATATAAAATTGGCAGATATAAATTAAAATCTGCTCTCAAAAAAACGGTTTCTGCTATTTCAGAACAAGAGCAATATTTTGGTAAGGCACTGACCATTTCTGTAAAAATTAATACAGCATGTTTATTTTCAAATGAAGAAATACTGTATATCAGTGGCAGAAAAGAAGATCATGGAAGAATATACTGCCTTTATAAAAGAGAAAAAAACGTTCTATGGTAGTTAAACTTGTAATTACACATACATGCTTTCCTAATCCATCTAAAACACATGTTCAGTAACCTTTTGTAGCTTTTATAGAGAAATAAAAACTGTCAGTTTTTCTTTCAGTGTAGTTATTCATTCATGAGACAAGCAGTCCTCATAGTTGTCAGTTGTCTGGGATGTGGTCAGATTTTAAGTTAGAGGAGGAGGGTTCTATCTGGTGCTTCCGCATGGTGGCTCCCCCTTCACATACAGGTATGAAATAAAGCAGAGTTGCTATTGTAATAACCTTCTTGCGCTTGGGGTAAAACAATGGTCCCTTGAGCAGCTGACTCCACATGATCCCCCTACATATTGATCAATATAGAAAAAAAAAGTTCATCGCTCTAACGTACATATAGATACAATGCATATATACTGTGTAAAACCATATAAAATAATATGGAAAATAATAAACAAGTGTGCTCACATTGCCATGTATGCCATATGAAAAATTGTTTTCATTAAAATTAGTGTGTTTATAAAACTCCAATCATGATTCCCAAATTAAGTGTTTAATAATATTGCGATTCCACATTTGTATGATTAATTTATCTTCTACTATTGCTATAATGCACCTTATCCTCTAATTTGCAATCCGTGACAGTTTCATAGTGAAAGTTTCATAGTGATGTGATATCCCTTGTTGATCATTTTCCTTCTTGTTTCTATTGGTACTGCAATACACCTCCTCCCTTGTGCTCTTTCACCACTCAAGTGTCTAAAATACTCACTAGAACTGCAGACCCCTCAAATGAATAAGTGGGTTTGAAAGCGCTTTCTTTAGTTTATCCAGGGTCTCTCTGCTCCTCTACTCTAACCCTTCCACAAGACCGCAGACTCCATAAGCTAGCAACCTGGATAGCAACCATTCATGGTTAAGTTCCTCTGTTCTCCTCCACCTCCTCTCCAATGTTAAACAGCCATAAAGTGAGACAGGGAGAATCCACAAATAGTGTAATCCCACTTTTATTAAAATAAAAGTATAAAAATCTAATATGCACATACATGTACAATATCTTAGCCAGCACACCAAGTAATACCCAGCCTACTCTTCCTGTGAAATGCAGTTGTGCACTTCAAGTAGTGAAAATGAAGTTATGGCAACAAGCCCTAACCAACGCATTTCGTCAGTGTAAGGATGTCATCAAGAGCTGTGTATTGTATTTGTATTTTAGCTGCTCTATTGTAAAAAAAAAAAGGCATAAACAAGTATTAACTGATTATATCCATTCAACTGTTTAGTCCGATTCTTATTTGACAATGCAGGAGATGTTCTCTGAAGGGTTCAGTTTACCTAAAATTCTATTCCTATTTGTGGTAGAAATTGGTGGACTGACTCAAATAAAGGATATGGCTATGTCAGGACCCAGGGGTAAGGTCTCTTATGGCCGAGTTCTGCCCAAGCTTTTTAAGACATTATTCCTTTCTGCTCCATTCTTTTTTTTTTATTATATCTTTATTACATTTTTTTATACAAATCCATATTAAACCAATAACATACAGTATATATTCTGTGTAGTAAATAGCAATATCAAGCAGGAGACCCCTTCTAACGACCATTCGCAGGTGGGAGGTTCCCCAAAAGATATATGCCCATTAGTTAGTCAATCTGCTAGCATTCACTCAAAATTGATTTCTTTCTTCTGGACTGACTGTAAACCCTCTGTGTTACCAGTGGAGACTTTGGATATCTGAAGAACTGGTGTCTATCCTGACTAGTGTCAGATCCTCACTGAAAACTCTCACCGGGAAATATTGGTTTTTATGAAGGATTCTCTTACTTGTGGTCCTTGGATATTTACCACTAATGACACCTGACATGCTGAAAGAAGTCATTCAGGCTCAGGCAAGGTCATGGCTGGTGATAGGCAACTAAGAAGGCCCAATCACGCAATGGACCAATTACGCAATGGTGAGGACAGAGAAATAAACAAAAGAATCCTGAAGACAGGCGAGGTCTGAGCTAGAAATATTTCATGAGGCTTGGATCGGTGTTACAACAACTGGAGACACATGACAAACAAAGTAAGCCTGAGTGACTGCAGTATTTGTAAGTTACTATAGATGGCAGAAAACATATCAAACTGTATAGGGTTGATTTCCTAAAGGCTATCAGACTGTTCACTTTGCAAAGAATGTTGCACTTTTCTATGAAAAGTTTCACAGGGCTTAGTGAATGCAATGAATTTTACTTTGCAAAGAAGGCCCAAACAGCATTTTTGCTTGCACATAACTGGATGATGGAATTCTGTAGAGCATCACCTCATTTACCAAGATCTAGGGAAATTTCCCTTGCAAAGGGCAACTTCCCTTGCAGAGTGAACAGTGTTTTTGCCTTTTGTAAATCAACACCAACGTCTCATGACTTCTTTTTTTTTGCAAATGTAAGCAACGCGCAAACATAAAATATGTTTTTAAAAAAGTGTATTAATGCTGGGGTGTAAAGGACAAGGAGGGGAATTTATCAAAACTGGAGCAATATGGAACAGTTGTGCATGGCAACCAATCAGTTCCTTTCTTTAATTTTCCAAACTTAACTGAACAAGCTGAAGTTAGAAGCTGATTGTGTGCCATGCACAGCTGCTCCAGATTCTGGCTGCTCCAGTTTTGATTAATTTCCCTCTTGATAATTTGCAGATTGCTTGATTTCAAGCACAGCATGGTGTAGCACCATCTTCCATAGTCATTTCTAGCTCTGATTCATTTGGTAATGTTTTGTCTGGTATGTTCACAGCTGGACTGGAAGTTGGAGAAGTTTCCACAGTGGAGTTTATACCATTTGTCTCTTGTGTTCTAAGAAATCTCCTTTTTCTTTTGTACAAATGTCCATCTGATTTCACTACCACAGTGGGAACAACGCCCAGTAATTTCTTCTTAAAGCTTCCATGCCCAATAGTAAAAAGTTTATACTTATACTGGAAGGTAGGAGGAAGAACGCTCTGGCATGAGAGCTCAGTAAGAGGAAAAGAAGCCTCAGTGTCTCATTGGGAGGAAAAATATAGAGGGCTTTGAACTGTGCAAGGGCTCTGGAAGGTGTTACTGTGGGAGATGGGGGTTCTGGAGGAGTCTAGGAGACTCTGCCCTGTCCCTGTGGGTGATGAAGGTTCCAAAGGGGACTGGGAGTAACTGTGGGGGACACGGTCTCTGAAGGGGACTGAGTGTTTCTCCAGGAGGTTGAGGGCTTTTCTGGGGGCACTGTGGGACACTGGGAAGCATTATGGGGTGTTAAGGAGGCACTGTGGAATATGGTTGGAGGTTAGGGGTATTATGAAAAGCTGACTCTGCAGTAGGATGGGGGAGGGGGAACTGTGGTAGTTTTTTAGGGCACTGCAGTGTGGGAGGAGGGGGTCACTGTTGGAGGTTTGGGGGCTCCCAGGGGGTTGGAGGCTCCCAGGGTGTAATGTGGGAGGTTAAGGGTCAATGTGAGCCACTGTGGGAGGTTAGGGGAAACTGAGAGCTGAGAGGCATTATGGGAGATTAGGGGTTCTGCAAGTGGTTGAAAGTTCTCAGGGGGCTAGGGGGGCACAGTGATGTCTGAATACAACAGATACTCCACCACTCTTCCCCCACATATTTCAAACCAGTTATCACTACAGGTGCCTGCTGGAAAGGTAAACTTCTTCCTCTCCCAGGTCATTTGATGAGTGACATGACTCTCTGTTGGGTGTCCAAACTGATAGCGGGTCTGTTGCTACTCTACATCAAGGGAAGCATTGATCCAAAATGCCTCCCTGTAATTCCTAATAGAGCAGTACCTAATGCTGAACACTCGGTGTTCCAGTACAGGGCACCTACTGCCACCCTGACAACAGGCTGAGGACACTGCAGCTGTCCCTGCAGCCGAGCAGGAGGGATGCTACAGCCCTGTGGTTGAGGGCCATTGGCTCAAGCAACTCTCTGCTTTCCAGATGCATCTTCATAATGTTAGTGAAAAGAGCGTCCTTATTGTCAATGTGGAGTTTAGTAGTCATAAGAATCTTTAAAAGTTTCAGCGATTCAGAGGACCCCTTCAAAAGAGGTTCAAATTTTTAGACTAAGGTTTGTCTGGACACGAGACAGAGGCCTTTAAAATATGGATAGCAGAGAAACATGTTGAGGTTTCTTGTTTAACAGCTGGTTTAGCCACAAAACAGACAAAAATAAAAACACATTTTTAGTGGGGGAACATTAGAACTGTTGACAATGCTGTTACTGCTTTTTCCTGTCGAGATAAAGACTGCATCTCTCATTTTTCAGGAAACAATTTTCCAGTGGGGTCAGAGATAGGATGAAAACCCAACAGAAAACCTTCTCCACTTTAAAATCTAAAATAAAGTTTGGTTGGCATTGGACTAAGCTAAGGTGAAGCAATGGACAGGCTAGAGGAGAAATCTGATAATATCAGTCTCCTAAAATGTAACAGGCACCCGTGACCAGTAATGCTGGGAAACCATTTTTTATATTTACCGTCACAACGTAAGCTTTTTCTGCACCGGCTCATATTTGTGGTGGGGCCACCAACTGGATTTTAAATCTGCTTTAAATACTGAGATACTGTCACTTTTTCTTGTGCAGCAAATATACATAGCACCCCAGGCATTTATACTTAATACGCAACCACACTTCCTAGCCTTATCTCCCTGGTAGGTAACAGTGATCCAGTATGAGCTTCCAGTCAACAGGCCCAAGCACCGTCCCTGGTAGGTAACAGTGATCCAGTATGAGCTTCCAGTCAACAGGCCCAAGCACCGTCATGTGGAGGATGCCATGAGTTAACCCCCTGTCTAAGCTACAACACCATTAATTACTTACTGGGAAAAAAACTTCAGGGGGGGAGGGGGGCAGTGAGGGAGGTTGACTGGCTAAAAATGCCTATGAATAGGCAAAGTGACAATGTCTCCTTAAGATGAATTATCTATTCTCATGAGCACATGCACCCAGCGAGACTGTTTTCAGATTGTATTATTAAAAAGAAATGTGGACACTCCTGCAAACTGTCACATCTTATAAACTGTCAAGGTTGCTTGAAACCCAGTATTTAATATGTATCGTCTTTTCAGTTTTATAGAAAATAATTGCACTAGGAGAGGAAGAAAGATGGATGCGGTAGATAGAATTAAATGCATCTTTCAATGGAAAGCAGGAAATCTGGAGCATAACTAAAGTAATTTATGACTTCGGCTATCATCTTGATCACCCCCTCCTCCACAGTATGCATAAACAACAGCACCTACTTACTTATACCTGTTACAAAAATGCAATTCCCACTGGCAGAAAAGATGATGATGAGTTATCAGTAAGCAATACTGTCAAGCGATGACCTGACTCTGATGTGTTAAACGACAGGAGTCCGCAGCACTGAGCCAGAGCAAAGCGGTGCACAATCCATCAATGTGATAGATATTTGTCTAAGGACAGGCCCTTCTGCTTGTCAAACACTGCATGAAACATTGTAACTCTATGCTAGAACTGTCTGTTATCTTAATGGAGCCGATCATAAGGAACACAGCTAAACACTGTTACTCTTGGCTCCCATGGTATGTACAGCATGTGACAATGCTAAGCTTCAAAAAATGTCACATGACACTGATACTGCCAGTAAGGTGGAAAGAGCTTATTATATATCAATTTAATGGCATGGACCGAATTCAAAGACAAATGCCCCCCTCAAAAAAAAAAAACAGACTGAAGAAAATCTTTAAAAGGGAAATGCAACTAAACCTAAAATTTGAGATGAATAAAATTGTATCTTGTTCCATACATAATTGCTTTATTGCATATTTATTCTTTTCATTTTGAAAGTTTTCATTTTTTTTTCACCTGGTGATCTTGACAGTTTCCAGACTTTTAGCCCTAGGATGAAAAGCAGTAGCGTTGTCACCCTAGGATGTGTGTTTCTTGTGAACTCCAAGCTGACACACAAACCACCACCAACTACAGCTTGTAGCGCACATGGAGCACAAGGCCTCACTGTGCATTCACATCTTCACAGAAGGAGGTGCACCTGCAGGACATGCATGGCACTCATTTTCTAACGTTAAAGTGGAGCTCCACTCAAAAGGGGAAGTTCCACTTCAAGGACTGCTCCCCCGCTCCCCAGGTACCCGAATTTGACAGATACCCACTCCCACTTCTAGTATGATTGCCTGGGCAATCGGAAGAGGAAGGTATCCTCCCTCCCTGTAGTCTTTTGGGACACGTGACAAGTCCCAGCAGACTACAGGACCATTCATGAAGCGCAGCACTACTCGCGCATGAGCAGTGGGTACCCAGCTGTGAAGCCGCAAGCTATCACAGCCGGGTGCCCACACTGAAGATGCCGGCCTCCTGGAATACAGGACGGCCGGTGAAACGGGCTGCAGGGGACACACCGCGGGACCGAGCGACAGATAAGTGGCTGTTTTTTAAAAGTCAGCAGCTACAGTTTTTGTAGCTGCTGACTTTTATTTTTTGACAGCTTGAGTGGAACTCCGCTTTAAGTAAAAGATACTACCACATTCCACAATCTACCATAGTATAGAGAAATACTAAGACTGTACGCTCCTTGATGGCAGGGACTGATGTGAATGTAAATATGTAAAGCGCTGTGTAAATTGACAGCATATATAAGTGCCTGTAACAAATAAATAAATAATAAATATTAGTTAGATTTTAGCTATATGTTTAAAAGAGAAGTATGGGATTTCCTTTTTTTTTTTTAAATCATCGGTCCAATGCTGCATCTGTCCCCCGCTGGACCCCCCATGTGAAAACTCAGCAATCACATGACCGCTGATCACTGAGTTCTCACAGCCTGAGTAGAGAGCCGTGATGGTCAGTCACCGCTGTCTGCTCTGCCCCCCACCCCCGTGCTCACTGGAGCACTGGGCTGTGGAGGGGGAGGGAGTGACTGGCTCAGGCTCTCAGCCTGGTGCCACTCCAGACTCTGGGGTAGATCCCAACTTTAAATTTGGGGTCTTTCCCCAGCCTGGACCGGCTGAGTGACTTTAACCCGCTGTCAGCTGAAAATGGGTCTCAAGATTGCAGAATGAGCTGCACTCCTTTGATCCACAGGAGAAGTACAGCCAAAAGAACTTTGACTGTACTTCTCCTTTAATGTTTGGTGAAATATGATATACAGTCATGGCCAAAAGCATTGGCACCCCTGCATTTTTTTCAGTTAGTGCACCTCTTCGCCCAGAAAATTGTTGCAATTACAAATGTTTAGGCATTCTCATGTTTATTTCTTCTGTTTGCATTGGTATGACACAAAAAAAAACTGTTTTTAGGGTGGAACATGTAACATGTCCCCAATGCTGTAGCTGCTGCCCACTGCCGCCTGTGAAGTTCCCCACACAAGCTGTTAGATTCAAAAACAGTGGAGCCATGTGGCTTCCGGTTTGCACTTCTCAATGAAATACCACAGTAATGTGGAACTCCGTGGTAGTTCATTGATTATTGATCCTGTACATTCCGTATGGACAAGCAGATACACTGACAGGTCTGCAGGAGACCTGCCTTGCACCAGTAATCTGGTGCAATGCTTTACAGGCTCCTGCAGCCAAAAAAATAAATGCACATTTGTTACCTGCAAAAAAGACCCATGACCTCTGACGGAGACCAAATTTTCTTTTCCAAACATTGCACCCTAGAATTCTTCATTGCACACGGTCAAGACATCACGTGCCTGAAGCAGCAAAGCAACCCCAAAACATCATGTGAACCTCCACATGTTTGACTGTAGGTACTGTATTTTTTTCTTTAAAGGCCTCATTTATTTTCTTGAAAACAGAAGGATGATGGGCTTTACCAAAAAGCTGTCATTTTGTTTCGTCTGTCCACAGCACATTCTCCCAAAAGGATTTTGGTTTCCTCAGGTAAGTTTTGGCAAACTCCAATCTGACTTTTTTATGTTTCTGTGTGAACAATGGGGTCTTCCTGGGTCTCCTACCATAGCATCCCTTTTGCAGTCAGATGACAACGTACTGTGTGAGCTAACACAGTTGAACCCTGGGCTTGAAGGTCAGCTTGAATTTGTCTTGAAGTTGATCAAGGTTCTTTATGCACCATTTGCACATTTCTTCATTGCAATCTTTGATCAATGTTTCTCTTTTGTCCACATCTAGGGAGATTAGCTACAGTGCCATGGACTGTAAACTTCTTGACAATGTTGCACACAGTGGACACAAGAACATTTAAGATCTCTTGTGATGGACTTGTAACCTTGAGATTGTCCATGCTTTTTCACAATTTTTGTTCTCAAATCCTCAGACAATTCTTTGCTTCTCATTCTCTTCTCCATGCTCCATATGCAACACAGAGACACACAACAGAAAGTTTGAGTGAATTTTTCACCATTTTAACTGGTTGCCGGTGTGATTTCTATATTTTCAGCACCTGTTAATTGACACAGTTGAGTTTAATTACAAATTACAGGAGCATCACAAATTTGGAATGCAATTATTTCTTACAATTTTGAGAAGGTGCAAATAATGTTGTCCAGTCCATTTTTTGAGTTTTGCGTGGAATGTGTCAGGTTTGGCATTTGTTTCTCATTTTATTTTTGTGTCATACTAATAAAAACAAAAGAAACAAACATGAGAATGCCTAAACATTTTGTAATTGCAACAATTTTCTGGGTCAAGTGGTCCATTATCTGACATACATGCAGGGGTGCCAATATTTTTGGCCATGACTGTAGTACTGTGGAGTTATTGTATTTTCTTATACATATGTTCTCACCCCTGGGAATCCATTAATTACATTTTTCAGCACAGGGCTGCCAGGGCTAAAATAAATTATAATCCTCACTAACTGGAAAACCTTTGCTTTCCACAATGGTTCCTCCTGCAAATCCTATTGTCACTACTGTGTCCAATAGTGACAAAGTAGCTGGCAGATGCAATCACAGTATGCCATAGATTCTGATGGCCATAGTTCTCAAGTACACACAATTTAAACCCACTGCCAAAATCTTATTTTGAAACATCCCTAGTAACAGGTAACAAAAAGAACATGCACACACCTCCCATGGACTTTAAAGACCCTTCTTATAGGTCCCCTTCATAGATGAAATTTTGACTTGAAGCCAAGTCAAACCTATGACATTTTCCTCAGCTCCCACAATACAATGTATTTGAATAGGTTTCTAAGGGTAATTTTTGTATGATGCTAATACAGAATTGTTCATGTATGCATTCCACAAACAGGCTGTCACAAAGGGGGCTGTAAAGTATGGCTAGGTTTTTGACCCTCCCTGCAGCCTGCAAGCTGGATGGCAGTGTACTTGGAAAGGCTATCCCTGCCTGGTACAGGGAAGTACATAGGCGAAGATCTTGGAAAGCATAGGATACAGGACTCACAGGAATGGCAGAAGTATACACGTATCTGAGCTTATAGGAACACAGTGATAACAATATGGAACATGAGGAACACTGAAGTGTACAGGGGTCCTGGGGAATGCAAGTACACAGGATACAGCTGAGGTACACAAGAGTTCTAGGACAGAAATATACTTATTGGTACTGTCTGGGGGAAACCCACCCTACCCACACCTACAACAAAGGAACTGCCGGTCTCCTCCAGAGTAGGGTTGCCACCTCATCCCTTTAAACCTGAACACATATTAATTACACAGGTTCTGTGGCTAATTAAACCCACTTAGCCCCTTATCTGCTTTAATGTAGCCTCAGAACCTGTGTAATTAATATGTGTTTGGGTTTAAGGGGATGAGGTGGCAACCCTACTCCAGAGCCCCTGAAGGTGAAGATGGGTTGGGCTGCAGAGTAGTCCCAGGTTGTGGTTCTTAGACCTACCCAAGCAGGAAGCTGCTGGGATTTAGGGTCTGATAAGCAGATAAGAATCCCTTGTAATGCTTAGGTGCAAGGATCACAAGACAATAAGGGGTACAACCCAAGCTGGCAGGTGTACATGGAAACACACAGACAATATGAACAATGGAGATACTGAAGCAGCCTGCAGACACAGTGATGTTAATGAATAGCAAGACGGGAATTTATAGGAGATCACCCAAGGGCTGGAACAGCGAGAGCTGATAGAGGTACTAAGAGGAAACAGCGAGACAGGGAAATGCTCAAAGGGCACAACCGATGCAAGAATACAAGCTGATTGCAGGAACACACTAAAAGTCACTGGGGATAGACCAAAAGACACTGGGGGTACGGGGAGCAAACTGGAAGGCACTGGCAGAAACTATGAACAAGGGGGGATCCAACTACAGGATCACTATGAATATCAGGGTCACTAGGAGTCAACTCAGGACATAGAACACTAGGAGTATAGGGGTCATTTGAATTCTTCTTAGAAAGCCAGGGACACAAGGAAGCACTGGGGGGGGGGGGTACAGTAGCACACTCCTTGGGGTTATGAGGAAGCACTGGGGTGCACTAGCACTAGGAAAACTAGGGAATTAGCCCAGCCTAAATAGAAAGGGAGATGGTCTGGCTGGCTGGCTGGGCTAAATATGTAACTGAGCAGCAGATGGATAACCAGTCTTCAACAGAAGTCTTTTGGGATAACAAGTACCAGCAGAACTTTGCAAGTTAAAACTATGGAACCACATGTACCAGCATGTCTGCTGGTCTTTGGGAATAGAGGGGGCATAGCAGCAAAGTTGCAGATATGTGACATAAGCACTTTGCATTCAATATATAACTTTATTTTAAAATGCCCTACGTGTATTATGTATAGTATATCGTAACTTCATGTACCCATGAAGTCTTTGACAACAATGTACAGATCAGAAAAAACATGACATAATGTAAAAAAAATACTTCTCTGATTCTTTATGTGTAGCTGTATCGTAAGTGATGATGACATCCTCACAATTGTCACCAAATAAACTATTTCATTTCTTTCTTTGTTTTCAGCTTTATATGGTTTTAAGACCTAAGCTGAACCATCGAAACCAACCCAGTTTGCTGACTGCTAAGCCCTACTCCTCTGAGACGTTAAAAAGCTATCACCAAGGCAGGAATGATTATAAGATATATACAAAATTAAAGGATAGTGATTATGAGCAGAGTGATTTTGGATTTGTACTTTGAAATATTAATTTTGAAAAATGTATTTGGGAAAAAAAACTTAGGATAGAATAGCCACTTCAAGATGAGGTGGCATCAAAAAGTTTCGAGACTAGTTTTATAACACGCCAACAGATGGCAGTACAAGGCTGCACGCACTGTCACAGGGAGCACCAACCTTGATAAGTCAGTGTGCCAAAAGACATCATTCTGTGTACATCAGGAGCTGTGCAACTGGTGCTATTCTGACCATATGTGTTACCACATCTGCTATTTCATCATGGACAGCAAGTTAGAACAAAGAGCAAATGTGAAATTCTGTGTGAAACTGGGCAAATCTGCCACAGAAACATTTGACATGATTCGGCAAGTTTCCAGCTATGCTGCAGTGAATCGTTCGAGGTGTTTTGAGTGGCACATTCACTTCAAGAGCGGAAGAACATCACTGGAAGACAACAAGAGATCAGGAAGACCTTCAATGAGCTCAATAACAAAACATTTCGAAACCATTCGGCAACTTGTGCATGATGATCATCAGAGAACAATCCATAACATTGCTGCCATTGTCAGTGTGTCATGTGGAACAGTCCAACCAATCCTCACATGTGATTTGAACATGTGCCATGTTGCTGCCAAGTTTGCCCCAGGCTGCTGACCTAGGAGCAGTAGGAACGCTGCGTTGAAGTCTGCCAAGAACTCTGTGGGCAAGCCGTGGATGAACCGTCCTTCATGTTGAGGATCATTACCGCTGATCTCTGTGACTGTGCGTGCAGCCCTGTGCTGCCATGTGTTGGCGTGTTACAAAACTATTCTCAAAACTTTTTGATACCACCTTGTATATAAGTTGCAATTAGCTGCTTTCCGTTGGTTCTCGAGCTTACCTGCCTGATCGGTGAGTCTGGGAACTGATCTGGCAGTTGCAGCAGCTGGTTATAGAGATTAGCTGAGGAAAGATGGCCTCAGCTGATTTCTATGATCTAGGAGGACCAGAGTCATGACGTCACTTCCAGCTCCAGCCAAATGTAAACAAGGACAATTTTTTTTTGGAAAGCATTAGATCAATGCTTTTGTTTAGTTTTTTTTTTATCTCATACTTTGCATTGTGGAAGAGAGATGTGGGGTTTGTAGAACCCAGATTTCTCCATAAAGAGGACCTGTCATGATTTATTGTTATCACAAGGGACGTTCACATTTGTTACGTTAGCAATTCAAGTGATTTTAAAAAACTTATAGGAACAGTGTAAAAAAAATTCATAAAATAAATAATTTAAGAAAAAAAATGTAAAGTGCCCCCATCCCCCCAGTGCTCGCACACAGTGGCCAAAGCATATGTGGGTAATGCTCACATATGTAAATGGTGTTCGCACCACACACATGAGGTATCACCGTGCACATTATAGCAAGAGCAATACTTTTAGCACCAGACCTACTCTAAACTGGTGACCTGTAAAGGTTTTTAAAGCATTGTCCATGGAGATATTTAAGTACCGTAGTTTGGCGTCATTCCACAAGCGTGCGCAATTTTAAAGTATGACATGTTAGGTATCTGTTTACTCGGCGTAACATAGTCTTTCAAATTTTACAAAGAAATTGTGTTAAATATTGTTTTGTTTTTTAAAATTTATTAAAATGTATTTTTTCCCCAAAAAATGCATTTGAAAAACTAGTGGATAGTTTATTCCAAATAGTGTTCTTATGTTTGTTTTTTCATGTTTTTGAATACTTGGTTAAGTATGTATGGTTTGTATACTCTTACCATTTTTTTCTATTTATAAATAATAAGGCTAAAGAAAGGCTGTCTTTTGGAACAAGGACAATTTTAAAAGGATTTAAAGAATACTTCTATAATACTCAGGGACCATGAAAAACCCATTTCACCCTAAAGTCCACCTTCATTTAGCCTTTCCTATTGACTTCAATTAGTACATTTCATTATTTCAGTTGTGCATAGCCACAATGATAACAACGGGGGGGGTAGGATTCTCATTAATATTTTTTCATCTACTTGTGTATGTTATAGTGATATATTGATAGAAAGGATTTGAAAAGGAAAAGAATGCAAAAGTCAAGTTTATCTATAAAGTCCATGTTAATTTCATTTTAATTCAGGTGAATATATTTGAGGTGCGTCAAAATAAAAAGTGTACAAAGTTTTATTGCTTGTTTTCTTTAGACAGCACCACAGCCTGATTATAAAAGCCTGGCCTCCACCAGCAGGCTGCAACAAAGGGCTCTTGCTCTCTGGTGGAAGCAGTGGTTTCTCTGAAGAGGTCCATCCCACCCCACTTTTAGAAAGATCTTTAGCTCTGCAATCAGCATAGCTCATGCTCCTATAGATTGAAGAGCTATATCTCTGACGGAGGGTGAGGGACCTCTGTGGAGAGACCACTGCTTCCACACATAGAGCAATGATCCTTCAATGCAGCATTGTGGCGGGGGGAAGGCTTTTCTACTCGGGCTATAGCTGTTTTCTAAATAGGCTGATTTGTGAGGCTTTGCATACCCTTTCTTTTGATGAACCTGAAATGCATTTAGCTGATTTAAAGTGAAAGATCAATTGGACTTTAATTCTCCAGAAAATGGAAACAAGGACTCTGACTGGACCCTGTGGACAATGACTCTGCTTTTTGTTCCTAATTTCCAATATCTGTTTTTTATGAATGGCACTTACGTGTTATGATTATAGCCCCATCTGTGATTAATCATGTACAGCTCTACAGAAAATGTTGTATATATATATATATATATATATAATTTTATATATATATATAAAATGTTAATTTAATTGCTGCAGAACATAGAGGCAAACATGCTCTTTTAAAAAATATTATTAAGTTACCCACATTGTTGTAATTACATCCAAACCTAAAACCATTGCTAGTCATCACCATAGAAACTCCAAGTAGAAAGCAGACATCTTTAAAACGTGCCGCCTGTTTAGACGGTTTCTGCGAGCAAAGAAATTGCTGACAGTTTAGAGGTGAAAATAATTGTGGAAAACGTTCCGTGAAAGGTTATGTGTACTTTTAATTGGGAACAGTTAAGTGATGTGCATATTAGTGTACACAAAATGTTTTGCTATGTTCTCCAAAGCTGCAACTAACAGTTTAATCCTTTCTGTAAGCTCGTATCAATTGCTTGGAGCCAGAATTAGCATTGGAATGCATCAACCCTTTAAAGCAACCCTGTCACCAGCCTGGGCAGTTCACACTGAACACAGAATGAAGAAGTGCACAGGTTACTTTCAGTGAAAACCACAAGTCAAAGTGATCAGAAAATGCAGAGCAGCTATGAATGAGAGTAAAGTCAGGAGAATTTTCTCCATTATCGCAAAATGCATTGAAGTCAAAGCTGCAGGAGCAAGTAAAGCTGAACTTCAGCCTTACCTCCAGTCTCACACAGCTGTACAAGTTCCTCTCCTGTACTGAAATTGCTTACTCTTATTTCCCTGTACACTGTGAGCTTCTCATTAGAAGCTGCAGCAAGTCTTACAAAGCAGGTCTTATTCCCTGGCTGCAGGACATCCAGCATCATTAAGTGCTTTCTTCCCCAGTTTGAATGTCCAGCCCCACCCCTTCTGTTCAATGGATTTTAGTTTTTTCATTCATGGAGGCTCAACATCACCTGTGGGCAGAGGCGTACTTACAGGGGCCATAATTGCAACCTGGCCCCATGCTCAAGGGGGCCTGTGCGACTTCCCTGTCCACCTGGATATGAGTGGCGGCAGGGGCGTGTAGGCAGGTGCAGTCTGTTACCTCCACTGCAGGTAGTACTCAAGCCGAGTAGTACCATAGCCTGGAGAGGAAGTCCAAGGGAAATATGGTTTCTCTATGGTTTCCTAGCTCAATGGAGCAGCATTCCAATTGGCTATGTTGCAGCCATGTGGCCCTTGGTGACCATCTTGGTCAGCAAGGTCTATATAAGTCCCTTCCCCAGGGTTTTGGCGTGCTTTTTGTTTTTGGAATTGGCTAGTGTAGGGTGAGAGACCCCACTTGCTAGGGACAGTAACTAGTAGTAGGGAAAGGTTCCTGACAAGGAGGGAAAGGTTAGGGAAAGCAGCCTCCCCTCTTGGGACTGGACTGGCCAGGCCACACTCCTATCTCTGCAACAGACTCCGTCAGCATCTCTACTCAGCCACTACTGCTGCACTGAAGTGTGAGTTATTTTCCTAGCAGTGCTCTTCAGCAAGGTGTTTGTAATGTTGGCATTCTCTTCAATATTAGTTTTACTGCAATCGGACTCTGTGTGTTTCCTTCCCACACCACGCTGCACCTCCTCACAGGGACCGATTCCTTCCATTTTCCTCCTGCAGCTACTGAAAGGCCTTTCAGTGGTTGTAGGAGGAAAATGGAGAGGATCAGTTCCTCTAAATAAAAACTACTGACACCAGTGCCAAAACTACCAGGGTCGCAAAGGTTGCACTTGCCACTGGGCCGTGGTGTTTCACCACCGCGGGGGGCCCCAAGATGGCAAGATGTGAAATTGTCCCGCTATGGGACCATAATAAAGGGCCCTAAAAAGAGAGTAAATGGCTCTGTCATCATCTCCTTCATGTTTTCTTGCACCAGGGCTCTGAAGGTTCATGTTATGCTTCTCCCTGTGGGTGTTACCCAGAGCAGACATCTAATGAGGCCTGCTTAGACACACCCACGCTTCTCCGGACTGACATCCACCCATTAAGGCCCCTTCCACACGAAGTGTCCAATCAGGTCCTTCTGTCAGTTTTTCAGGTGGACCTGATCAGACCATCCATTCAGCCCCATGGACCACAGGGTGTGAACAGACTGTTTACACCCGCATACCTCCAATCTGATCCAGTCTGCCTAAAAAATGGAATGAGATGCATCTCCTTACATCTAGTTGGATTGGAACAGAGGGAAGTCAGGGTAAATGGACAGCAGAGTCTGTTTACACCTGCTGGTTCATAAAGCAGAGTGGGATCTGTCCGCTCTGTAGAGACTGAGTGGAAACAGACATGTCATCCTTTTGCTCTGCTCTGCTCTGATCAGCAGGGGACCAGGGGACGGATCCCCTGCTGATCAAATCTGAGTCAGTCTGGTGTGAAAGGGGCCTAAGGCATTTTACAGGTGCATAACTACTCCCAAGAACCAGCCCACTGCTTGCATCAGGGCTGAGGGCCCTTGAGTGAAATGTAGGGTGCTATGATGTTTTTAGGAAGCTTTGTACTACAGCATGCTGGCCCCTCCTATCAGTCATGATGTGCCTACATTGCAATGAGAAGCACTGAGACCCGATGATATCACTAAGTCAAAAATAAGGTTTGCAATGAAAATGGAAAGGAAGAATCAGTAAAGGCAAAATATAAGCAGATTAGCCTTCAACCTTAAAGGAGTTTTTGGTGGTTTTTAAGGGTGTGGTGGGCTTTTATTTGCTCCTGAAGGTTAGAGAAGCTCCTTTCAACTCTCCAGGATCTGTTCCAAAAAGGAGGCTTTGGAGGCAAGATTGGATGGAAACAAGTTCAACGTTTACAAAAATACTTTCCGCCATCTGTTGTCTGTTTGATCTGCTATTATCTGCTATGATGAATGTACTCTTAGACTGGATTTACTCTTCAATGGTGTGGTGAATGACACCCCATTGAGCTAAAGCAATGCACCTGAGCTACAGTGCAGATGAACACGCAGTGATAAAAGGCAACACACTACGTTGCATATTTAGCCATGCTGGGCTGTGTTGGGCATTTGTTGAAAATAAATGGGCTACCTTAACCCAACTCATGTTACCATGCAACATAACATTCTTTAAAGTGGACTTATTACTGCTTAGTGGAGTGGCTTACAGCTTGGCCCTAACAGTAAAAATATCCACTGAACAGATTTGATATTTGAGGTACATTTACCACTGATTGAGGACCAGAGGACTAGAGTAACAAAGGTTGACTTTCCTATAAACTGTACTAAAAAAAACACTTTTCAGATTTTGACATACTGTATATCCCATGCTATTATCCACTATATAACTAAAGCCCAACCCTAGCAAAAATGTTGTATTCTGTTTTGGATAGAGTAGGGAAGGGTTAGAGCTTCTGTCAGGTTGTTTTATTACCACATGTGTCACTATTGAGGGATATATCCTCACATCTTGTCAGGACAGGAAGTGAATGAAAATCCCCGATGGGACAAAAGGCAAAACATGTTTTTAGTAGAGGGAGGAAGGGTTAAAACATCATACAATGTTTTTATATCTTCTTGTGCCTTTCTGTCTTGGTGACATCCATGTTTTTTATGGGTTGCACAGGGACAGGGAGCAAAACTGTCCCCAGTGGGGTCACAGATACAAGTTTTACAACTCTATATAAAGCTGTGGAGTTGGACTTTAATTTATTTATTCACTGGTTTAACATTTCAGTATCCCTTTAAATTTCTTTGCACTTTACTGCAGTTTCTACAATTAATGGCATTTTTTTTAAAGCAAACATTGTTGCCTGGCAGCCAAATTCACTCATTAGGTAACAAATATCTTAATAAATGAAAAAAAATGTATTTGTTTATTTGTTACATCTACACATTTGAAATAATTTAGCTTCAAGCAATGTAAAGTCAATTTAAAAACAAATCATAGCGTTTTGATTGGATGATTACAGGCTCACCTAGTCACAAGGTAATTTAAAACATATAAGGACTGTGGTATGCATGTGGTTCTTTGAGGTCCTGAGCAGGGGCGGACTGACAACTCATGGGGCCCCGGGCAATAGGGGATCATGGGGCCCCTGTGTCCTTGCCCAAACTCAAGAAACCAAAATCCAAATTAAAAGGTATGCGCTAATAACAAACTTATACAAAAGTGTATATCATCATCCAAAAAACATTAGTGTTTTAAATAAATTATAGTGTCCAAACATAAATTAGTGTCCAAAAAAATATATATATCTTCAGTGACTTGAACCAATTGTGAGAAATCCACCACCAAAGGAGATTAAATGAACTCACCAGAGCTAATGGCTGGTCAGATTATAAACCAGCAACAACGCTTGTGCTCTGGGAGCAATGAACCCGATGTCCAAATAGATATGGTGATGTTTCAGATACTTCCAGATAATAATAATCACAGCCAAACAACTTTGCAGCCCAAGCTCTTATGATGAACTTCTCCACTCTTTCTCATACCTCCATGAGAGCATGCAGTACACTCAGGGACAAAAAAGAGAACATAATGGTGCAATACGTTTTTTTCATTTATCTCTTTAATAAAAAAGGTATAAGGAAACTCACAAACAAGGTGTCCAACAGACACCAGCTTCAATCGCAAAAAAGGGTTGAGATACAGTTAACGCTCACCGCAGATCTCTCCCATACAGCACAGACCAGCAAGGCTCTCTAACGTCCACATCAAGTAGGCTACGCCCAACCGGTTTCGTCACACCGACGTCATCAAGGGGCGGTACAGATGGGAACGTCAGACAGCTCTTATAAATACCACCCTTCATCTACATAGTTTTAACACCCAGCCAATCACTGCGTTCCTAGTCTCCTTAATCACTCTATTATATAAACAAAAAAGCTAAATATATATACCCTGCAGGTTTGAATCAGCACAATACCGTTCTCCTTCAAAATCACCCACAAAAAAAATATATAAATATAAAAACATAAATATATGCAGAAAATATACCATCCTGTGCATGGCTCTTCAAACCACAGAAAAACCCTTAAAGGGCCATGCACAGAACTTAAAGCACAACTCTTCTCATACACAAAAAAATTAAAAAAAAAAAAAAATTTATAAAAATATAAACCAAATTAAAATAAACTATATATAACGATCACTACATATGATCAATATTTTAAAATATTTATCTTAAAAATTAGTCAAAAAACAATTTAAATCATTATCTATGTTTAAACCTCTTGGTACTAAAGACTCCAATTCATATATCCAAAAAGTCTCCTTTTTTGATATTTCTTTAATCAGATCTGAACCCCTCCAATGACTTTTTACTCTCTCAATTCCATAAAATGTCGCTAAACTCGGATCACTATTTTGTCTTAATTTAAAATGTCTTGAAACACTATGTTTGTCAAACCCTCTCTTTATATTGTTCAAATGTTCATTTATCCTAGTCTTCAACTGTCTCCCTGTTCTTCCAACGTACTGAAAATGACACGGGCATTCCAAAACATAAATCACATGAGAGGAATTACACGAAATAAGTTGTTCGATCTTATATTCTTTCTTAGTTATATTTGAAATAAATTTCTTCCTCTTTATTTTATTCGATCTATTTATCGTTCTACATGCTTTACACCTGTTACAATGAACAAATCCCTTCAAATCGGGAAAAAAATCCACCTCTTTTGGTGGATCTAGAACATTATGCACTAATTTCGTCCTTATAGATCGATTTTTCTTATAAATAAATTTAGGTTTTTTTGGGATGATCTTTTTCAATACCTCATCTTTTAACAAAATCGGCCAATATTTCTTGAAAATACCCTCAATCTCTTTATACTGATTATTAAAGTTGGTAATAAAAGCCATATCAAAGTTGATATTCTTTATCTTTCTATTAGACAGAAAAGTACTTCTATCCTTTTTATCAATCATTTCCCTTTCTGTTGACAAAAAAGGTTTTTTATATCCTTTCTCAATAAACCGATTGATCAATACATCAGTTTGATCAACAAAATCTTTCCTTAAACTGCAATTCCTTTTAATTCTCGTAAACTGACTTCTTGGGGTATTATATAGCCATTTAGGATGATGTCCACTTGAAACCGGGATATAGCTGTTTTTATCAATATCTTTAAAAAAAGTTTTAGTATAAATCTGTCCATCATATTTATATAAGATCAAATCCAAAAAATTAACCTATTCAAAATCTTTAGTAACAGTAAACTTCAACCCATAACGGTTTTTATTAATATAGTTTGAAAATCCTTCAAGATCTATTTCAGAACCCCTCCAAATTACTATAATATCGTCTATGTAGCGCCTATACAGCGCCACCTGTGGCCATTTTTCAAATATACATTCTTCTTCCCATTTATCCATAACGATATTAGCTACACTGGGAGCATACTTAGCACCCATAGCAACGCCCCTACATTGCTGAAAAAAAGTATTATTATACCAGAAGAAGTTATTCGACATCACAAATTCTAGTAATTCACAAATAAATGCTCTTTGAGTGCTTTTAATATGTGATTTATGTTTCAATGCCCATTTAACTGCTTTCAAACCATCATCTTGTTTAATGCTGGTATATAAGGACTCAACATCAATAGTGACCAAGTAGCAACCTTCAATATTCTCTAAACTCGCCAAAATACCAATAAGTTCTCCACTATCCCTTAAAAAGGAACGATTGTTCTTCACTATCGGTTGTAAAAATGAATCTATGTATTCTCCGACTCGAGAGAAAATAGAATTAATCCCACTCACAATGGGTCTACCAGGGGGTGTTTTTTTATTTTTATGTAATTTGGGTAGGTAGTATATAGTAGGAATTCTTGGAATATTAATACATAAATATCTCGCCTCTTTCTCGTTTAAGACTCCTAAGTCTTTACCTTTATTAATCAGCAGTTTTAATTTACCCTTCAATCTTTTAGTAGGGTTTGATGCAAGAATTTTATATGTATCTTCAACTTTAAGCAATCTATCCATCTCAAGTTCATAATCTTTTTTATTTAAGATAACAATGCTACCACCCTTATCAGCCCCTCTAATAACAATCTCTTTTCTTTTTTCTAAATCTTTAATACCTTGTCTGAGTTCTTTTGAAGTTTAATATCTCTTTTTAAGATTCATATCTTTAATTTCAGTCTCAACCATTTTTTTAAAAACATCTAAATATTCATTCCCTGTATTTTTGGGATTAAACGTAGAAGAATTCTTCAGATTACTATGTATGTACACCTTTGCACCTCTTTCTTATTATCTTTATTTTTCTCAAAAAAATTTTTTATGTTCAACTTTCTAACGAACTTTTGCAGATCGATAAAAACATTGAATTTACTTACATTTTTTCTGGGTATATATTTTAGCCCTAAATCTAAAACTTTTAGCTCTTTTTCAGTAAGACAAACATCACTTAAATTAAAAATTCCAGTGCCTATAGATCTCTTTTCCTTTTCTTTTCGTTTTCGTTTACCTCCTCTTTTTCCTCTATACCTCCTCCATTGTTTTTCATACCATATGTACCTCTTTGATTCCATCCCCTGTAATTGGGATTGTAATATCTCATCTCTGGGTCCCATCCTCTGCTCGGGTCCTGAAAACCCCCTCTATTGGAAAAATTACCCTGAAAACCTCCTCTCTGAAACCAATTACCTCTAGCTCTCCCCGCTCTCCTATAATTGAAGGTCCCTCTATATACCCTTCCTTTTCCTTCATAATAAGGTCTATGAGTGGGATTATTCAATTCGAGGGTATTCATATCATTTTCATGAAATTTTATCTTTCGTTTTTCTTGGGGAGCATTGGGAGTTTTTTTCTTAACCGAATTTGTATTGACTGTGACTTTTTCTGGTGTAGATTGTCGAGAATCAACTTCTTCAATACTCAAATTTTCTTGCCATTTGTAAACTTTATTACTTTTATAGTCATCTGTATCTCGGTTATATTTTTTTTACTTTTTTAATTTTAGTATCTTGATCAATTTTTGTAATGTATTGTTGAACTACATCTGATCTCTCTTTATATTCAGTAGTGTCCACAAACGGCAACATAATATCTTTAAGTTCTTTAATCTTTGATTCTACTTTCCTCAATTTCACCTGTCTCCTTTTTATAATCAACTCCAAAAGTTTGCTCTCACAGTGATTGAAAAAACAAAACCATTCTTCCATCAAATCCTTATCCTCTAATCCATCATTAGCAGGTATATCCCATCTAAGTCTTCTCAAGAAAGCCTATGAAAAAGGTATCAGGGGCATCTCATGGGGCCCCCTACTGACCCTGGGCCCTCGGGCAGTGCCCGAGTTTCCAAATGGTCAGTCCGCCCCTGGTCCTGAGTCTAACACACCTCCTACCAATAAATTTAAAGACAATTTCATTTTGTCCATTTAGGGTCAGTGTCTGTGAATAGGCCCACCCAACCCACTAATACCTTTCCAGGGACCCCCCCTCCCACATTCCCTTTTTCCATATCAGCCAGCAGAAAAATACCCAATGCTGAAGGTAGTGGTGATGTCAGCCCTTGTGTCATGTTATTGTGAAGACAGCTTGCAATTGGCTGCTGGAACTAAGCATATGAATAGGTCACATCTACTGAAAGGCAAAGTAACAGTGTCTCTTTTAAGTGGATTTTCAAGAAAAATGGAAACCTCGTATTTGATCGATATCCCTACACATAGTAACAAGGAAAGTTTCCTATTTCCAATAGCCTTCTAATCAAAACCATGGCAACAGTTACCAGAAAGTGGTTTGTACTGTAATTGCTTGGTGTTCCATACAGTATTTTATTGATTGCACTTCAGATCCAGGTTTCTAGATTTTCCAGTGTTCCTGTGAAACATCTGCTGAGATTACAGGATAATCCACATGAACGGTCAGTTGTATTCAGTTAATGGTGAGCATACTGGTAGACTTGCCTTGACAGCCAGGAACAGAATGATTACTGTGCAGCACAAAATAAAGTTGAACTCCAGCTAAAATTTTCAGTAAACTTGAGTAAACAGTAACAAGCCTATGGTGTTTCTGTGCCTAGTTATTATTTTCTAAAAAAAAAAAAAAAACTTTCTACAGAAATAAAATAATTCTAATTCACACATAGTAGACCACACTGAAAATTTTTATATATATATATATATATATACCAGTAGTTGCTCCACAGTCAGACACATGGTCACAGTCACCTTTTGGCTCAATAACAGTCCAGGGGTTTTATTTTTTGGTTTACTTTTGGGTAACTTGGATGGGGATAGGAAATTGAGAGGGATACTCCAAAACTAAGTACAAATAGGAGGACACTTTATATTCTTTGGAACTATGAGCCAACTCCTTGATCTATTAAAGGGGTAGACTAAGTGTTGTAGCAGTGACTTGAGGAAATTAATCTTCCTGTCTGGATAGTCAAAGCAAAGTCCTTTCACTAAGAATTAAATAGACTGAGCTCTTCAGGACACTGGACACTATGTTCCCTTTACACACAGCTGACTTAGTCTCTAGGATCTTTCACAACTGTCTGTACTCCCAAATGTCTTTGGATGATTGGCTGCCTCCTCCCAATGCCTTCCAGACGCTCTCTTCCTGTGATACCAGACTAGATCCACATATGAAAGGCCCCCTTAGTCAACTCAGACAACTTCCAGAAAAACCCAGCCCCCAGCTCGCCTAGCTGAGACCATGATGATCAGCAAACACTTGGCAGGAGGCCTGGGGGGCAATCAGCCCCCAGGCTGTGATCTCCTCCTCAGGGACAAGACAATTCTGTTCCAGGTCTCAAACTATTTATGCAGTTTCCCAGCAGCCTTCTGTGTAATCATCCCACAGAGATTGGCTGAGACATTATAAATATTCATGCTTCTCATTTTCCTTACTTCACACTGATGTTCTAGAACCATCCAGAGGGTTCTAGAAGATAGAAAGAGTATTGAAACCTGCTGCCTGTGAAACACAGAACATACCTAAACAATCACAAACTAAATATACCTAACAACAAGAATGCTGCTCCACTGGAATCAGTGTGCCAGAACTAAATTAACCTATTCCCAGCACCTACCTAGGAGGGTGCTACACTTCGTATGCCTGTAGCATGGCTTCAGTAAGAATGGTGACAGGCTCTTACCCCACCACCTCTTGCTCTGCCATTTTTAATAATTTTGTCACTGCCAGTCCTCCTCCTGAGAACAAAAGAGAGATACGCATGGATCCAGATGCAACAAGGCTGAAATGGAGTGCTCAAGCAATTCTGTCTTCTCCAGGTAGAGACATTTTAAGGGGGGGTGAGCATTATTTAATGCCCACCAGCAAAAAGAGTATTTGTTTTTTCAAATAAAACAGGGTAACTAACAACATGTAAGACAAAAAAAAGAAAGACAAATCTTCCATTCCTTTGTGTAGTGATAAGACCAATTAGCACCAAGCGTTGCAGGTGGAGGTGATTCACGAAGTAAAGGAGGTGATTCATGGAGTACATTTTTACTTAGCTCCATGAACTTGCATTCATCCTGAACATCCAGCGTTGTGAAAAGGAACTAACAAAAAATAGTAATTGCTGCCTAGTGCCACTAGGGTCATTTGTTCGAATCTCAACCACGACACTACCTGCACGGGGTTTGCATGTTCTCCCTGTGCCTGCATGGGTTTCTTCCCACACAACTGCTGGTAAGTTAATTGGCTGCAGTCTAAATTGGCCCTAATATATCTAAGTTATCACTAGTATGGATGAATGTAATTTTTTTTATTTTTTTTAAATCTTACAAACATACAAAAAAATAAATAAAAATTAATATATACATTATAAACAAAAACAAACACGCTTACATCAGCAAATAACAGAAAAGAGAACAGCTTTTTTTCTGAAAATAACATAAATAGAACTATAAACAAAGCAACATAATTTGATTATCCAAACCTACTAAACTACACAAAACACAACCCTGCCCAGGGGGGGACTGACAACTCATGGGGCCCCCGGGCAATAGGGGATCATGGGGCCTCTGTGCCCTTGCCCAAACTCAAAAAAGCCTATTAAAAAAGGTACCATGGGCATCTGATGGGGCCCCCTACTGACCCCGGGCCCTCGGGCAGTGCCCGAGTTTCCAAACGGTCAGTCCGCCCCTGACCCTACCTTCACCTAAACACACTCTTAGGCTAAGAAACGATTAAACATTGAACCCATGCATGCAGCCTTTTATTAAAAAATCTGATCTTATAAAAATCTAGGGGTGTGAAAGGACAGAAAGAAAAGCTGCACACCCAGAGACTGACAGACAGCAGCTACGGGGACCGGATATTCCTCCACACCTTTGTCCAGGCCCCCGGACACCACCTGTCCTTCTCAAGACCCTGAATCTTCCAGACCTCACCCAGAATGTTGTGCACCACCATCTCGACAAGAAGGACTTTTTTTCTGAGTGGAAACATGATACTGTGCATTCCACAAGTAGTAATGAACTACTATGCTAACAAGAAAAAGTGTCTCAAACTCCCAGTGAGTTTGAAAGGCTCCGTAAGACCACTCCGCGTAACTCAAGCGGGAAAAGAAAGGAAATACCCAGAGCCCCACCCATCCGCTGACAAACTTCTATATTGAAGGGGCAATGAAGTAAGAAATGGTCTATCATCTCCTCCACCCCTCCACACTCAACTCTTAGACAACCGCAGAACTCCAGCTCCAGCTGTAAGCTCCATGAGGGAACGGAGTGATTCGAATGTATAATATATGTAAAGCACTGTGTAAAATTGATGGCCATATATAAGTACCTGTAACAAATAAATACATTTTCTTTGCATGATTAGATAAGTGAGTAATGTTTAAAATGGACCTAAAAGCCAACCTTTTCCTTAAAAGCTGTAAAAGGTGAAGCACTTACAGAAGGCATTCTGCGGCTGATTTTTTTCCCAGGCTCACTTTTTCATCTACATGCAGAAAGACATAAGAGAGTGCAGCAGCCTACTGCACTAACCACGATACCATTTATTAAAAGGCTACACACAGGTAATTATACTCGCAAATGGACATAGAGAAAAGCTCATCACAACCATCAAGAAAGTAATGGCCAGAACAACTGTGCATGCCTCCAGATGGACTGGGAAGAAGTCACAAGGGTCTGCAGATTCTTTTTTTTTTCTTTTATTTAAATATTTTATTCATTTTCAATTTCCCATTTATACTAACATTAAAAAAGAAAAAGGAAACAAAACAAAAAACATATACATACTTAACAGTATGTCAAAATATTAACATATATCTACCCCTATCCCCCCATCCCCCTCCCACCTATCACTACCTCCACTCTGCAATTCTCCTTACTTCTGGGGCTCCCAGGCCTAGAATCATACTACTTTTATTCCATAGAGTTCACCTGTATCCTCTCATCTCTATTACATAAACTCTGAAAATAAATTAGATTTTTTAAATTCCTCCCATTTTCTCCATCTTATACGAAAACTCTCCAATTTATCTTTGTCCATGTGGCAAAGTTCCTCCAATCTATATATTTGATCCACCATTCTTACCCAATCTTTTATTTTCGGCTCTTCCTGTTCCCTCCAAAATTTGGGTATCAAGACTTTCGCTTTATTCAAATAATACAATAAGCCAGAATTTTTATATTTTTTTTCTGAGAACTTAGTACCATGAAAAAGGCAGATTTCTGGGTCTTTTGGAATATAAGCTCTGCTATTTTCTGAATCTGGCAAATTATTCCCTCTCAGTACTCTTGTATTTTGGTACACTCCCACCAAATGTGAAACATTGTATCCCTGCCCCCACATCCACATCAACATAAAGGTGAATTATCTCCATTTACTCTATGTGCCATACTCTGTGTTATATACCACCTTGCCAAACATTTATAGTTCATTTCTACCTCCTTCATATTTACATTCTCGTGAATTACTCTATACATCTTCTTTTGCTTTTCTACATCTATTACTCCCAATTCCCTTTCCCATTTCTCTGTATATGAAGGACTCGTATCTGTGAATAATCTAGTGAGAATCTTATATATTTTAGAAATCCCATGTTTCCCATCTCCCCGTGTGTCTAATAAGTGCTCAAAAAGATTACAGTCCTCTTTTGTTCTTAATGGTCTAGGAAGCTTCCCTATAAAATGTTTTAATTGAAAGTAACGCCAGTCATCTATTCTCATAAACATCTCTCTCTTATTGTTCAACTCCTCAAGTGAACAAACTTCCTCACCCACCATTATGTCCCTTAATTGTGCGCCATCCTTCTTTATTCACCTCTCCATTATACTTTCTTTTCCTGGAGGACAGAACTCTGTAGACCCTAAAGACCTTAACAATGAATTAAATTCCCAACCCATTTGTTTGTGTAATACATCCCAAATTTTTAAAACATTACGTGTAAACAAACTTGTTTTATCTGCCAATCCTCGGTATTGCGGGGGTAGCCATAAAATTCTATTCAAATTTGTGTAGCTCAATGTATTTTCTATTTTCACCCAACTTTTCCCCAGTGCTTTATGTGTCCAATCGAAAATTCTCGCCAACATTACTGAATTATAATATCTTTTCAAGTCTGGCACACCCAATCCACCGTTCTTTGTCTCTGCTTAAAATTTCATAGCTTATTCTAGGTTTTTTTGTTCCTCCAAATAAATCTAGTAAACATCTTTTTAATTATTCTAAAATATACTTCTGGCAGTTTAATTGGTACCATTTGAAATTTATATAATATTTTTGGGACAATTACCATTATTATCAGATTTATACAACCTATCCATGAGTTCCCCAGCCTAATTTCCTTAGCTCTTCCTTGATCTTGTTTAATAATGGGATATAATTTGATCTATAGAGATCCTTTGAAGATACGGTTAAATGTATTCCCAGATATTTTAATTCTCTTTCTCTCAAAACAAAGGGGAATTCTTCCTGTAACTTCTTAGGAAGATTTATATTTAGGATCTCTGGTTTTGTTGGATTCATTTTTAAGTTTGACACCTCACCATATTCCCTCAATGATTTCATTAAATTTGGCAATGTTATCCTTGGATTTACCACATAGAACAGCATATCATCCGCATAAGCTGCCACCTTATGCTCTGTTTCTCCTATCCAGATTCCTTTTATATCAATATTGCTCCTTATTAAAATTAAAAGAGATTCCAGGAACAGGACATATAACAATGGCGACAAAGGGCATCCCTGTCTTGTCCCATTTTGCATCCCAAAAAACTCATAATTCCCCATTAACCTTGATTGCTGCCGAGGGCTGACTATATAATTTCCTTATCCATTCTCTCATTCTAGGTCCCATCCCCAGTACTTCCAATATATCTAGCATCAAATCGGTTGAAAGACCTAATGCTGGAATGGATTCATATAGGTCAGGTTGGCTTTGTTCCAGGGAGGGAGGGTAAAAACAATGGATTAAGATCATTGTTTCTTATACAAAAAAGTAGGAAAGAGAAATCTCCTGCGATTGTACTCTCGATTGATGCTGAGAAAGCATTTGACAGAGTAGATTGGCGATATATGCCAGATACAGTGGGGCAAAAAAGTATTTAGTCAGCCACCAATTGTGCAAGTTCTCCCACTTAAAAAGATGAGAGAGGCCTGGCATCATAGGTAGACCTCAACTATGAGAGACAAAATGAGATAAAAAATCCAGACAATCACATTGGCTGATTTGGAAAGAATTTATTTGCAAATTATGGTGGAAAATAAGTATTTGGTCACTTACAAACAAGCAAGATTTCTGGCTCTCACAGACCTGTACCTTCTTCTTTAAGAGGCTCCTCTGTCCTGCACTCATTACCTGTATCAATGGCACCTGTTTGAACTTGTTATCAGTATAAAAGACACCTGTCCACAACCTCAAACAGTCACACTCCAAACTCCACTATGGTGAAGACCAAAGAGCTGTCGAAGAACACCAGAAACAGACCTGCACCAGGCTGGGAAGACTGAATCTGCAATAGGCAAGCAGCTTGGTGTGAACAAATCAACTGTGGGAGCAATAAGTAGAAAATGAAAGACATACAAGACCACCGATAATCTCCCTCGATCTGGGGCTCCACGCAAGATCTCACCTAGAGATGAGCGAATTTCTCAAAAATTCGATTCGGCTGATTCGGCGAATTCCAGTGTGAAATTCGATTCGATGCGAATTTCTTCGCTACGAAGATGACTTATAAAAAGGGTTTCTAGGCTTCAGAGAGCCTTTAAATTAGTGCAGAACACTGTACCTTTAATTTAAATGCCCTTGGAGATGAGGAAAGAGAAGGAGAAGGAGAAGGATGAGAAGAAGGAGAAGGAGAAGGATGAGAAGAAGGAGAAGGAGAAGGATGAGAAGAAGGAGAAGGAGAAGGATGAGAAGAAGGAGAAGGAGAAGGATGAGAAGAAGGAGAAGGAGAAGGATGAGGAGAAGGAGAAGGATGAGAAGAAGGAGAAGGATGAGAAGAAGGAGAAGGAGAAGGATGAGGAGAAGGAGAAGGATGAGAAGAAGGAGAAGGATGAGAAGAAGGAGAAGGATGAGAAGAAGAAGAAGGATGAGAAGAAGGAGAAGGATGAGAAGATGGAGAAGGAGAAGGATGAGAAGAAGGAGAAGGATGAGAAGAAGGAGAAGGAGAAGGATGAGAAGAAGGAGAAGGAGAAGGATGAGAAGAAGGAGAAGGAGAAGGATGAGAAGAAGGAGTAGGATGAGGAGAAGGAGAAGGATGAGAAGAAGGAGAAGGATGAGAAGAAGGAGAAGGATGAGAAGAAGGAGAAGGAGAAGGATGAGAAGAAGAAGGATGAGAAGAAGGAGAAGGAGAAGCAGAAGGAGAAGGATGAGAAGATGGAGAAGGAGAAGGATGAGAAGATGGAGAAGGAGAAGGATGAGAAGAAGGAGAAGGATAAGGATGAGAAGGAGAAGGAGAAGGATGAGAAGATGGAGAAGGAGAAGGATGAGAAGAAGGAGAAGGATGAGAAGAAGGAGAAGGAGAAGGATGAGAAGAAGGAGAAGGAGAAGGATGAGAAGAAGGAGAAGGAGAAGGATGAGAAGAAGGAGAAGGATGAAAAGAAGGAGAAGGATGAGAAGAAGGATGAGAAGAAGGAGAAGGATGAGAAGAAGGAGAAGGAGAAGGATGAGAAGAAGGAGAAGGATGAGAAGAAGGATGAGAAGAAGGATGAGAAGAAGGAGAAGGATGAGAAGGACAGTTCTGTGACAGTTTCTGTCTATTTCTGACAGTTCTGGGACATTCACTCCATACAGCTGTTTCAACCGCTGTATGGAGGGAATGTCATGGAACTGTCAGAAATAGACTATTAATGACAGTTCTGGGACTGTTCTTCCATGCAGCGGTTGAAACATTGTATGTATTTGTTTCCATAAATGGATCCATTTATGGAAACAAATACATACAATGTTTCAACCGCTGTATGGAAGGACAGTCCCAGAACTGTCATTAATAGTCTATTTCTGACAGTTCTATGACATTCCCTCCATACAGCGGTTGAAACAGCTGTATGGAGTGAATGTCCCAGAACTGTCAGAAATAGACTATTTATGACAGTTCTGGGACTGTCCTTCCATACAGCGGTTGAAACATTGTATCTATTTTTTTCCATAAATGACATTCTGCAAATACACTTAGAGGAGCGCTGCAGATACACTTTTTGCCGGCTTGGAATTAATCTTATTTTCATCCTACTTCTTCTTCTTCATCCTCATCCTCATAAGAAGAAAAAGAAGAAGTAGGATGAAAATAAGAATAATTCCAAGCCGGCAAAAAGTGTATCTGCAGCGCTCCTCTAAGTGTATCTGCAGAATGTCATTTATGGAAAAAAATAGATACAATGTTTCAACCGCTGTATGGAGTGAATGTCCCAGAACTGTCATAAATAGTCTATTTCTGACAGTTCTGGGACATTCACTCCATACAGCTGTTTCAACCGCTGTATGGAGGGAATGTCATAGAACTGTCAGAAATAGACTATTAATGACAGTTCTGGGACTGTCCTTCCATACAGCGGTTGAAACATTGTATCTATTTGTTTCCATAAATGGATCCATTTATGGAAACAAATAGATACAATGTTTCAACCGCTGTATGGAAGGACAGTCCCAGAACTGTCATTAATAGTCTATTTCTGACAGTTCTATGACATTCCCTCCATACAGCGGTTGAAACAGCTGTATAGAGTGAATGTCCCAGAACTGTCAGAAATAGACTATTTATGACAGTTCTGGGACTGTCCTTCCATACAGCGGTTGAAACATTGTATCTATTTTTTTCCATAAATGACATTCTGCAAATACACTTAGAGGAGCGCTGCAGATACACTTTTTGCCGGCTTGTAATTAATCTTATTTTCATCCTACTTCTTCTTCTTCATCCTCATCCTCATAAGAAGAAAAAGAAGAAGTAGGATGAAAATAAGAATAATTCCAAGCCGGCAAAAAGTGTATCTGCAGCGCTCCTCTAAGTGTATCTGCAGAATGTCATTTATGGAAAAAAATAGATACAATGTTTCAACCGCTGTATGGAGTGAATGTCCCAGAACTGTCATAAATAGTCTATTTCTGACAGTTCTGGGACATTCACTCCATACAGCTGTTTCAACCGCTGTATGGAGGGAATGTCAAAGAACTGTCAGAAATAGACTATTAATGACAGTTCTGGGACTGTCCTTCCATACAGCGGTTGAAACATTGTATCTATTTGTTTCCATAAATGGATCCATTTATGGAAACAAATAGATACAATGTTTCAACCGCTGTATGGAAGGACAGTCCCAGAACTGTCATTAATAGTCTATTTCTGACAGTTCTATGACATTCCCTCCATACAGCGGTTGAAACAGCTGTATAGAGTGAATGTCCCAGAACTGTCAGAAATAGACTATTTATGACAGTTCTGGGACTGTCCTTCCATACAGCGGTTGAATCATTGTATCTATTTTTTTCCATAAATGACATTCTGCAAATACACTTAGAGGAGCGCTGCAGATACACTTTTTGCCGGCTTGTAATTAATCTTATTTTCATCCTACTTCTTCTTCTTCATCCTCATCCTCATAAGAAGAAAAAGAAGAAGTAGGATGAAAATAAGAATAATTCCAAGCCGGCAAAAAGTGTATCTGCAGCGCTCCTCTAAGTGTATCTGCAGAATGTCATTTATGGAAAAAAATAGATACAATGTTTCAACCGCTGTATGGAGTGAATGTCCCAGAACTGTCATAAATAGTCTATTTCTGACAGTTCTGGGACATTCACTCCATACAGCTGTTTCAACCGCTGTATGGAGGGAATGTCATAGAACTGTCAGAAATAGACTATTAATGACAGTTCTGGGACTGTCCTTCCATACAGCGGTTGAAACATTGTATCTATTTGTTTCCATAAATGGATCCATTTATGGAAACAAATAGATACAATGTTTCAACCGCTGTATGGAAGGACAGTCCCAGAACTGTCATTAATAGTCTATTTCTGACAGTTCTATGACATTCCCTCCATACAGCGGTTGAAACAGCTGTATGGAGTGAATGTCCCAGAACTGTCAGAAATAGACTATTTATGACAGTTCTGGGACTGTCCTTCCATACAGCGGTTGAAACATTGTATCTATTTTTTTCCATAAATGACATTCTGCAAATACACTTAGAGGAGCGCTGCAGATACACTTTTTGCCGGCTTGTAATTAATCTTATTTTCATCCTACTTCTTCTTCTTCATCCTCATCCTCATAAGAAGAAAAAGAAGAAGTAGGATGAAAATAAGAATAATTCCAAGCCGGCAAAAAGTGTATCTGCAGCGCTCCTCTAAGTGTATCTGCAGAATGTCATTTATGGAAAAAAATAGATACAATGTTTCAACCGCTGTATGGAGTGAATGTCCCAGAACTGTCATAAATAGTCTATTTCTGACAGTTCTGGGACATTCACTCCATACAGCTGTTTCAACCGCTGTATGGAGGGAATGTCATAGAACTGTCAGAAATAGACTATTAATGACAGTTCTGGGACTGTCCTTCCATACAGCGGTTGAAACATTGTATCTATTTGTTTCCATAAATGGATCCATTTATGGAAACAAATAGATACAATGTTTCAACCGCTGTATGGAAGGACAGTCCCAGAACTGTCATTAATAGTCTATTTCTGACAGTTCTATGACATTCCCTCCATACAGCGGTTGAAACAGCTGTATGGAGTGAATGTCCCAGAACTGTCAGAAATAGACTATTTATGACAGTTCTGGGACTGTCCTTCCATACAGCGGTTGAAACATTGTATCTATTTTTTTCCATAAATGACATTCTGCAAATACACTTAGAGGAGCGCTGCAGATACACTTTTTGCCGGCTTGTAATTAATCTTATTTTCATCCTACTTCTTCTTCTTCATCCTCATCCTCATAAGAAGAAAAAGAAGAAGTAGGATGAAAATAAGAATAATTCCAAGCCGGCAAAAAGTGTATCTGCAGCGCTCCTCTAAGTGTATCTGCAGAATGTCATTTATGGAAAAAAATAGATACAATGTTTCAACCGCTGTATGGAGTGAATGTCCCAGAACTGTCATAAATAGTCTATTTCTGACAGTTCTGGGACATTCACTCCATACAGCTGTTTCAACCGCTGTATGGAGGGAATGTCATAGAACTGTCAGAAATAGACTATTAATGACAGTTCTGGGACTGTCCTTCCATACAGCGGTTGAAACATTGTATCTATTTGTTTCCATAAATGGATCCATTTATGGAAACAAATAGATACAATGTTTCAACCGCTGTATGGAAGGACAGTCCCAGAACTGTCATTAATAGTCTATTTCTGACAGTTCTATGACATTCCCTCCATACAGCGGTTGAAACAGCTGTATGGAGTGAATGTCCCAGAACTGTCAGAAATAGACTATTTATGACAGTTCTGGGACTGTCCTTCCATACAGCGGTTGAAACATTGTATCTATTTTTTTCCATAAATGACATTCTGCAAATACACTTAGAGGAGCGCTGCAGATACACTTTTTGCCGGCTTGTAATTAATCTTATTTTCATCCTACTTCTTCTTCTTCATCCTCATCCTCATAAGAAGAAAAAGAAGAAGTAGGATGAAAATAAGAATAATTCCAAGCCGGCAAAAAGTGTATCTGCAGCGCTCCTCTAAGTGTATCTGCAGAATGTCATTTATGGAAAAAAATAGATACAATGTTTCAACCGCTGTATGGAGTGAATGTCCCAGAACTGTCATAAATAGTCTATTTCTGACAGTTCTGGGACATTCACTCCATACAGCTGTTTCAACCGCTGTATGGAGGGAATGTCATAGAACTGTCAGAAATAGACTATTAATGACAGTTCTGGGACTGTCCTTCCATACAGCGGTTGAAACATTGTATCTATTTGTTTCCATAAATGGATCCATTTATGGAAACAAATAGATACAATGTTTCAACCGCTGTATGGAAGGACAGTCCCAGAACTGTCATTAATAGTCTATTTCTGACAGTTCTATGACATTCCCTCCATACAGCGGTTGAAACAGCTGTATGGAGTGAATGTCCCAGAACTGTCAGAAATAGACTATTTATGACAGTTCTGGGACTGTCCTTCCATACAGCGGTTGAAACATTGTATCTATTTTTTTCCATAAATGACATTCTGCAAATACACTTAGAGGAGCGCTGCAGATACACTTTTTGCCGGCTTGTAATTAATCTTATTTTCATCCTACTTCTTCTTCTTCATCCTCATCCTCATAAGAAGAAAAAGAAGAAGTAGGATGAAAATAAGAATAATTCCAAGCCGGCAAAAAGTGTATCTGCAGCGCTCCTCTAAGTGTATCTGCAGAATGTCATTTATGGAAAAAAATAGATACAATGTTTCAACCGCTGTATGGAGTGAATGTCCCAGAACTGTCATAAATAGTCTATTTCTGACAGTTCTGGGACATTCACTCCATACAGCTGTTTCAACCGCTGTATGGAGGGAATGTCATAGAACTGTCAGAAATAGACTATTAATGACAGTTCTGGGACTGTCCTTCCATACAGCGGTTGAAACATTGTATCTATTTGTTTCCATAAATGGATCCATTTATGGAAACAAATAGATACAATGTTTCAACCGCTGTATGGAAGGACAGTCCCAGAACTGTCATTAATAGTCTATTTCTGACAGTTCTATGACATTCCCTCCATACAGCGGTTGAAACAGCTGTATGGAGTGAATGTCCCAGAACTGTCAGAAATAGACTATTTATGACAGTTCTGGGACATTCCCTCCATACAGCGGTTTCCGGCAAAAAGTGTATGTGCAGAGTTCCTCTATTCTGCAGATACACTTAGAGGAGCTCTGCAGATACACTTAGAGGAGCTCTGCACATACACTTTTTGCCGGCTTGGAATTATTCTTATTTTCATCCTACTTCTTCTTCTTCTTCTTCTTCATCCTCATCCTCTTCTTCTTCTTCTGAGGATGAGGATGAAGAAGAAGAAGAAGAAGTAGGATGAAAATAAGATTAATTCCAAGCCGGCAAAAAGTGTATGTGCAGAGCTCCTCTAAGTGTATCTGCAGAGCTCCTCTAAGTGTATCTGCAGAATAGAGGAACTCTGCACATACACTTTTTGCCGGCTTGCAATTATTCTTATTTTCATCCTACTTCTTCTTCTTCTTCTTCATCCTCTTCTTCTTCTTCTGAGGATGAGGATAAAGAAGAAGAAGAAGAAGAAGAAGTAGGATGAAAATAAGATTAATTCCAAACAGGCAAAAAGTGTATGTGCAGAGCTCCTCTAAGTGTATCTGCAGAATAGAGGAACTCTGCACATACACTTTTTGCCGGCTTGGAATTATTCTTATTTTCATCCTACTGCTTCTTTTTCTTCTTCATCCTCATCCTCAGAAGAAGAGGATGAGGATGAAGAAGAAGAAGAAGAAGAAGTAGGATGAAAAGAAGAATAATTCCAAGCCGGCAAAAAGTGTATGTGCAGAGTTCCTCTATTTCTGACAGTTCTCTCACAGCTTCTTCACATGTACAGCGGTTGAAACATCTGTATCCTAAATGGAAACTAATAGATACAAATTGTATCTATTAGTTTCCATTTAGGATACAGATGTTTCAACCGCTGTACATGTGAAGAAGCTGTGAGAGAACTGTCAGAAATAGAGGAACTCTGCACATACACTTTTTGCCGGCTTGGAATTATTCTTCTTTTCATCCTACTTCTTCTTCTTCTTCTTCTTCTTCATCCTCATCCTCATCCTCTTCTTCTGAGGATGAAGATGAAGAAGAAGAAGAAGTAGGATGAAAAGAAGAATAATTCCAAGCCGGCAAAAAGTGTATGTGCAGAGTTCCTCTATTTCTGACAGTTCTCTCACAGCTTCTTCACATGAACAGTGGTTGAAACATCTGTATCCTAAATGTAAACTAATAGATACAATGTTTCAACCGCTAAACATGTGTTCCTTCTGTCAGAGAACTGTCAGAAATAGCGGAGCTCACTGCAGGGACACTTTTGCCGGCTGATCGGGAAATGTTCGATTCGCGCACCCGAAGTAGGCAAAATTTCGGTTTCGCCGCGAATCGAATATTTCCTGAAATTCGACTCGAATTCCGGTTCGCCTGGTTCGATTCGCTCATCTCTAATCTCACCCCGTGGGATCAAAATGATCACAAGAACGGTGAGCAAAAATCCCAGGACCACACGGGGGGACCTAGTGAATGACCTGCAGAGAGCTGAGACCAACGTAACAAAGGCTACCATCAGTAACACACTACACCACCAGAGACTCAGATCCTGCAGTGCCAGACGTGTCCCCCTGCTTAAGCCAGTACATGTCCGGGCCCGTCTGAAGTTTGCTAGAGAGCATTTGGATGATCCAGAAGAGGATTGGGAGAATGTCATATGGTCAGATGAAACCAAAATAGAACTGTTTGGTAGAAACAAAACTCGTCGTGTTTGGAGGAGAGAGAATTCTGAGTTGCATCCAAAGAACACCATACCTACTGTGAAGCATGGGGGTGGGGGCTGTTTCTCCGCAAAGGGACCAGGGCGACTGATCTATGTACAGGACAGAATGAATGGGGCCATGTATCGTGAGATTTTGAGTGCAAACCTCCTTCCATCAGCAAGGGCATTGAAGATGAAACATGGCTGGGTCTTCCAACATGACAATGATCCCAAACATACCGCCCAGGCAACAAAGGAGTGGCTTCGTAAGAAGCATTTCAAGGTCCTGGAGTGCCAGTCTCCAGATCTCAACCCCATAGAAAACCTTTGGAGGGAGTTGAAAGTCCGTGTTGCCCAGCGACAGCCCCAAAACATCACTGCTCTAGAGGAGATCTGCATGGAGGAATGGGCCAACATACCAGCAACAGTGTGTGCCAACCTTGTGAAGACATTCAGGAAACGTTTGTCATTGCCAACAAAGAATATATAACAAAGTATTGAGATGAACTGTTGATATTGACCAAATACTTATTTTCCACTATAATTTGCAGATAAATTCTTTCCAAATCAGCCAATGTGATTGTCTGGATTTTTTTTCTCATTTTGTCTCTCATAGTTGAGGTCTACCTATGATGCCAATTACAGGCCTCTCTCATCTTTTTAAGTGGGAGAATTTGCACAATTGGTGGCTGACTAAATACTTTTTTGCCCCACTGTACATTGGGTTCTGCAGATTCTGACGTTTTTCAACAGAGCTAAATGTCTGCTACACACTGTGTGGTCATTGCTTTATTGATGGTTGTGATAAACATTTGTCTATGCCCGTTTGTGAGTATAATTGCCTAGTTTTAGCCTTTTAAAAAATGGAATTTAATTAACACACTAGGCTGTTGTGATCCGCTGCCCTATCCATGTAGAGCTTACGGATTACCCCAGTCTGAGGAGGGCAGCAAGGCTTTGCACTTACCTGAGGACCGAGGTTATTTTCGTGGACTTGAGATATTTGAAGTAGTGTCTTCCCAGGATACTGGTACCTTACTTGAGTGCAGAAAATTGCATGTTGTTGTCACTTTGTCATCTATTGCTTAGTGCTGTGTGGGCCCCATTATAATGGAGGTGCAATTTATAACTGCCCAGCTCCTCTTGTCCCTAGAACCAGCCCCCAATGACAACATTAATATATTCCACTAAACAGAGAAAGAAAGGAGTGAGTTATGCCACTGATGACTTCAAATTCCTTACAGGCTCCCCTGAAAATTGAGAAATCACATGTTCCTAGGCACAGTCCCATGTGTAGCGTATGCCACTGCTGCCAATCAGTTTTTAAATTCTGAAATGTATATTTTATACTGATTGCTTTTTTCCCATTAAACAGTGCTAATTTTTCTCTGTTGGAAAACTAAACTGGATAACAGAGGGTCTATTTATAAAGAATTCACTGTTTGATCTACACATCAAATGTAGAGTGGATATTCGTCTTTTGTATTTTACGGGATTTGCCCATTATTTTTAGAGGATTCAACCTATTCAACCATCATTTTCAAAAAGGACATGCCCTTTTCGTCCATCATTTTCAAAAAGGATTCCCCCTAAGCACTCATTATTTTCACTCTATTCACCTATCATTTTCAAAGAGGATTCACCCTATGTGTAATGCCACGGCTGATAAATTAATTGTGTTAATGAAATCTCTTTTTATTTTACGTGACTGCAGATGGGCTAATCTTGTTAAATCTACTATATTACTTAACCCACAACAGTAATATCAGTTTGTATATGCAGTAAAGCATGCTTGTTATACTCACTGTGGAACCTAATGGGTTAATCCTGCACATGTGTAAAAAGGCTGTTTGATACTGTCTTCTCTGATCCTCCTCTTCTTCAACAGTCCCCAATCCATCTGCCCTAGGAGACACTCTGCACATGCTCAGTTCAGTGTGTATTGCTAGAGTTTTTTGGGGGAGAGTGCATGTGATCAGCATAATGCCAATCAGCACTGTCCAGACAGAGGGTCTGGGGTCATGCAGCCTTGTTAGACAGACACAAGAGAATGAAAACTCCTCCTACAAGCTTTAACCAGTGCTCGGCTGAACATTGAAAGAAGTCACAAGACTGTTATATACTGCTGATGAGAAAAGGTATTTAGTATATTAGTTTGCATTTACTAAAATAATTGCATTTCCATGTTCTGCATACGGTGGGAGGCTGGATATAGTGAATGCATGGTCCTGGGTTTAGTACCACTTTAAATATAATGGGCAAATCTAGATTGTCATTGGGATCTCTCTATTACGTTGTAGGCAACTGCTGATGGGTTATACATGTTGAACATGATGGGCAAATCCTTTTGAAAATGATGTGTAAAATATAAATAGGCAAATGTCGAGCAATCATTTCCCTTGCCTTCTGGATCAGTATTGTGAACGTACAGTATTGATGAGTATTGGAGAAGATAAAATCGTTACAAACATTTTTGTGAAAATAACAACACATTTTTCCATTATTTTTTTGTCAGTGTCTGACCGACCCACCACCCTAACCCATAAAATGTTTGTATTTGATCATTTCTACATTTAATTCAAAGAAACATCTTGCCCTTTTCACAAACCTTCAGTTCTCCTTTTTAAAGAATTCAAGTGTATAAGCATAAACTGGATTACCAGCGATGAATCAAGCGGGTATAAAAATCATCATTATCGCTGCAATTCACAGGAAATAAAAGAAGAACAGAATTACTCTTCTGAAGGGAATGTAACATAATTACAGATAATTAAAAAGTTATTAAAAAATTATTTACACTGTCATTTATTTATAAAACATCAATAAGCTACAAAAGAGCTACAATTAGGCCGTGATCCTTCCCAATTATAAAATGGCAAAAAGGCAACAGGTCTGACATTAGTGTACATGAAATGATAGTGCAATCCTTTCTAGGCAGATTGCTGTAATAATTCCAGTTAATGAAAAGCAGGATCAGCTCTATAACCTAAACGCAACGCAGGGAAACTGGACCAATGTTTTTAATGGTAGGTATGAATACAGTATGATTAAACATTATAACAGATATAAAAAAAAAATACAACGGGTAAAATAAGTATTGAACACATCACCATTTTTCTCTGTAAATATATTTCTATAGGTGCTATTGACATGACGTTTTTACCACATGTTGGTAACAACCCATGCAATCCCTACATACAAAGAAACCAAAACAAATAAGTTGAGAAATTAAGTTGAGTAATAAAATGGAAATACAGGAAAAAAGTATTGAACAATTGAACACATGAAGAAAAGAAGGAGCAAAAAAGGCATGGAAAGCCAACACACAAGCTGAAATCTATCAGTAGTTAGAAAGCAATCCTGCCCCTTGTCAGTGCAAATTAATATCTAACAACTGATGACCTATAAAAAGGTCTCTCGTTACCAAGGCGTCACACAAGAAACATCTCATGATGAGTAAAAGCAAAGAGCTCTCTCAAGACCTTTGCAGCCTTATTTTTGTAAAACGTACCGATGGTATTGGTTACAGAAAGATTTATAAACTTCTGAATGTTCCAGTGAGTACTGTTGTGGCCATAATCCAGAAGTGGAAAGAACATCATTTCACCATATACCAGCCACAACCAGGTGCTCCTCACAAGATTTCTTACAGAGGAGTGCAAAGAATTATCAGAAGAGTTGTCCAAGAGCCAAGACCCACTTGTGGAGAGCTTCAGAAAGACCTGGAATTAGCAGGTACAATTGTTTCAAAGACAGCATAAAGTAATGCACTCAACTGCCATGGCCTGTATGCACACTCACCGTGCAAAACTCCATTGCTGAAGGAAAAGCATGTTGAAGCTCGTTTAAAGTTTGCTGCTCAACATTTAGACAAGCCTGTGAAATACTGGGAGAATATAAATAGAAAAAACACAGCACCCAGGACCAATCTACTAACAAACAATTTTAAGTGAAATGCTGCTGTGCATAGGTATATAAACCAAAACAAATTTTCTCAGTATAAACCAGCGCAAAATGACACAAGGAAAAAGTATTGAACAAGCTAACTGAAATTTATTTAATGCTTCGATCAAAATCCTTTGTTGGTAATGGCAGCTTCAAGATGCCTCCTGTATGAAACTAGTTGCATGCATTGCTCAGGTATGATTTTTGGCCATTCTTCCTCACAAACAGGCTTCAAATCTTGAAGGGTCCGTGGGCCTCTTCTATGAACTCTGATGTTTAGTTCTTTCCTTAGATTTTCTACTGGATTCAAGTCAGGTGATTGGCTGGAACATTCTAGCAGCTTTATTTTCTTTCTTTGAAACAAATTGAGAGTTTCTTTAGCTTTGTGTTTGGGACCATTGTCTTGCTGAAATGTCCACCTTTGTTCAATCTTCATCATCCTGGTAGATGGCAGCAGATTTTTAACAAGAATGTCTTGGTACATTTTTCCATTCATCCTTCCTTCCATGACATGAAGTTTGCCAGTACTGTATGCTGAAAAAGAGCCCCACACCATGATGTTCCCACCTCCAGACTTCACTGTTGGTATGGGGTTTTTGGGGTGATGTGCTGTGTCATTTGATTTTGATCGAAGCATTAAATAAATTTCAGTTAGCTTGTTCAATACTTTTTCCTTGTGTCATTCCATTTTATTACACATAACTTAATTGCTGAACTTATTTGTTTTGGTTTCTTTGCATGTATGGATTGCATGGATTGTTATCGACATGTGGTGAAAAGTTAATGTCAACAGCACCTTTAGAAATATATTTACCTAGAAAAATGGTGACGTGTTCAATACTTATTTTATCCGCTGTATAGAACAAATACTTAAAGCAAAGTTCCACCCAAAGGTTGAAATTCCGCTTGTTTGCCTCTCCCCCCCCCCACCCCCCACTGAAATTGCATGTAGCCTGGCTGTACAGGATATAGGGGGACCCAATACTCAGCGGTTCCTGCAGGGGTGAGCGCTACATATATATTCAGTCATAACCTTTGACACCGTACTTCATGACACAGCAAATAAATTGGCAACTTCAGTCACAGAGGCTCCAGCTAAGCGGACACCAACAATGTGCCCTCTTTGAAGCTCAGTAAGCTCTGACATGACTGTATTACTAGTAGCGCACACAGTGAATGACAAAAGTGAGGCTTCCCACCTGTTAGCTAGGTGTCTCATCACATAGAAGAAGCAAAAGAGTGCTATATCACTTCTATGTTCAACATGAAACATGTTGTCACTTTCACACCTGCAAATCATGTAGTGTTTCCATTTTTCTTTGTCTAACCCCTGTATATTTTGTTTATGTGCCCTAAAATTAACTTTAGTGTATTTTTAACTAAAGTTTGTAATTCATAAACCACTGAGCAAATATCGTATAACATAAAAATTGCAATTACCACTATTTTCTTCTCTAGGGAATCTACTTTCAGAAAATATTTAATGTTTTGGGGGGGGGGGGGTTACACACTCTTCAGGCCTAAAATGAATTTTTAAACGTGTGCAAAAAAAATGCAAAAATGGCACTGGCTGCAAATTAAAATTCATTGTCCTTAATTTTGATTCCTTGCAGAGCTGAACCTTGTCAATGTAGACATGGTCCAAATAACATTAACATTTTATTATCAAAGGGGCAGCATGCTAATTCTATGATAGACCACATAATTATACATATTTTTATTTCTCTTTGAGTTTTTTTTTCCTGCTCACTAGACTGGCAACAATGTAGTTCTCATGCAGGCACTTCAGCTACAATATCATTGTTGTAATGTTCTGCTTTAAATTGAAGCCGGATGAGCATCAAGCTCCACAACATTGTCTGACATGCTTCAGTAACCCAGGTGTGTGTTGTCATTCAAAGCTGGCTGGATTGTCTTTGAAATATGTGTGCTTCACACAGACATATCATTACCATCTGCAGAAGTGCTTGTTCATCTGTAATCCTCTTCAAACCACTTGATACAAAACCCCTGACGCCAAAAAGACACAAGAATTTTCTTCTTATGAAAGCACAGAATAATTTGTTGTACCTTTGTGGCTTGATTTATGTTTTGGTTCCATAGCTGTAAAATTTGTTCCAACATACGAACATTTAAGGGAAACCACAAATAGCCCAAATCTCCATTGCCCTTAAATTCCAGGCACTTATAAGGGTGGATAAGGTAAGTTTGTAATCTTTAGTTTATTTTCTTTCCATAGCCATTAATGATATTCTTAACTATTTATTTTACTGTTTTTTTGAATTCTTATTTCCTGAAAAAAGACAATATTTTTTAAGTTTTTTTGACACAGCTCCAGATGATCCACATTGGCTCACAATTGATATGATCCAAACATATTTAGACAGAATAAAGGTGAATAAAGCACCTGGACTGGATGGCATACACCCACGGATCCTTAAAGAATTGAGCTCTGTCATTTCAAAGCCATTGTTTCTAATTTTAACTCTTTTCTGATTGGACTCTTTAATGACTGTCATAGTACCACTGGATTGGCGTAAGGCCAATGTGGTGCCAATATTTAAAAAGGGGTCAAAATCTTTACTAAGTAATTATAGATCTGTGATTTTAACTTCTATAGTTGGGAAGATACTGGAGAGTTTAATAAAAGACCACATAGATGAGTTCTTGCTGGAAAAAAATATTTTAAGCAACAGACAGCATGCATTCATGAAAGACAGAAGCTGTCAAACAAATGTGATTTCTTTTTGTGAGGGGGTGAGCAAAACCTTGGACAGAGGGGTAGAGGTGGACGTGATATACTTGGATAGAGGGGTGGCTATGAATGTGGTGTACTTGAATTTTGCAAAAGCTTTTGACACAGTTCCCCACACACGGCTAATGTGTAAGGTAAAGTCTACGGGCTTGGAAAAATCTGTATGTAAATGGATAAAAACTGCCTAAAAGCTCGTTTTGAAAAAGTAGTGGTTAATGATTTATACTCTGAATGGTCTAGGGTTGTCAGTGGTGTACCCCAAGGTTCAGTGTTGGAACTCTTACTTTTTAATATATTTATAAACAATGTAGGGTCTGGGATTAAAAATACCATTTCAGTCTTTGCAGATGACACCAAGCTGTGCAGTGGAATAACGTCCTTACAGGATGTCAAGCCGACCTCAATACACTGTTTAATTGGGCAACTTTGTGGCAAATGAGGTTTAATGTTGATAACTGAAAGGTTACGCACTTGGGGGCTTAGAATATGCATGCATCATACATACTAGGGGGGAGTACAACTGGGGGAATCAATGGTGGAGAAGGATCTGGGAGTTCTGGTAGATCATAAATTTCAAAATGGCATGTAATGCCAAGCTGCGATCTCAAAAGCAAGCAAAATTCTATATTGTATTAAGAGAGCTATAGACTCCAGAGAGAGATATCATTTTACCCCTGTACAAATCATTAGTAATACCTCATCTGGAATATGCAGTTCAGTTTTGGGCACCAATTCACAAACAAGGATATTAGGAAACTGGAGAAAGTATAGAGAAGGGAAACCAAACTGATAAGAGGCATGGAGGAGCTCAGCTATGAGGACAAATTAGAGGAACTGAAGTTATTCTCTCTTGAGAAGAGGAGATTAAGGGGGATATGATCAACCTGTATAAATACATAGGAGGTCCATACAGTGAACTTGATGTAGAGTTATTCACTTTTAGGTCATCACAGAGGACAAGGGGGCACTCTTTATGTCTGGGAAGGAAGAGAGTTAAGCTCCAAATACAGAAAGGTTTTTTCACAGTAAGTGCTATGAAAATGTGGAATAGACACCCTGGCCAGCTCAGTAGATTGTTAAAAAAAAAAAGGCCTGAATGTTTTCCTAAGTGCACATCATATAACTGTATACTAACATTTATGAGTAAAGTTGACACAGAGAATATACAATTGCCTCTTGGAGGACCAGGAAGAAATGTATTCTCCTGCTGGGGCAAATTCTAGACCAACTGTGGGTATAGGATTGTGTATATAGGATTGTATTTTTTTCTGCTTGTTATTGGTTGAACTAGATGGACAAATTTGAATTTTAATCCCTGTGTATTCCTATCCATGATGCAGGGCCAGATCATGATCACTAGAACATGGAGGTGGACAATATTTCCTACCCAATTTCCCTTGAAAGCCAGGACTGAAAGAAAGTGGGTGGAATGATGCAGTGGTCAGATGCACTGTTTGGTAGGAAATATTTTGTTTCATCTTTATTTGTTCTACTGATTTTTAAACTTCCATACGGTGTTTTCTCAATGTGAACCTTTGCTTTTACCCATGCAGAACAAAGCAACAGCTGCATTTAAACAAAGTGCAACCCCCTCACCACAGCAGTATTCACTTACCATGCTTTCACTTACCCAACAATAAAAAAAGGAAAGCCCTGTGCAGTTTACTGTCATTGCAGTTGTAGCTTATACAAGGCTGCACACTTTCCACATGATAGCACTAACTGACCCAAAACTATCCCATAGAGTAAGCTGATGTGGAGTGCAAGAATGAGAGCACCGAGCTATATTTTTTACAATAAAAGTGACTGTCCCCTTCCTCTGGACCTGGTCTAGGCTAGGTTCATACTAACCTGCAAAATGCAGGGCTTTACTGTGCAGACTAATGTTCGAGAAGGATCTGGGGGCTCTGGTAGATCACAAGCTTAATAATGGCATGCAATGCCAAGCTGCAGTTTCTAAAGCGAGCAAAATACTCTCTTGTATTAAAAGAGGTATAGACTCCCGAGAGAATGATATCATATTACCCCTGTACAAATCATTAGTAACACTTCATCTGGAATATGCAGTTCAGTTTTGGGCACCAGTTCACAAAAAGAACATTGGGGAACTGGAGAAAGTACAGAGAAGGGCAACCAAACTGATAAGAGGCATGGAGGAGATCAGCTATGAGGAAAGATTAGAAGAACTGAATTTATTCTCTCTTGAGAAGAGGAGATTAAGGGGAGATATGATCAACATGTATAAATACATCAGTGGTCCATATAGTTAACTCTGTGTAGAGCTATTCACCCTGAGGTCATCACAGAGGACAAGGGGGCACTCTTTATGTCTGGAGGAAAAGAAATTTAATCTCCAAACAGTGAAAGGTTTCTTCACAGTGAGAGCTGTGAAAATGTTGAATAGACTCCCTCAAGAGTTGGTTCTGGCCAGCTCAGTGGATTGCTTTAAAAAAGGCCTGGATTGTTTCTTAGATACACAGAATATAACTGGATACTAACATTTATACGTAAAGTTGATCCAGGGAATATCCGATTGCCTCTCAGGGGATCAGGAAGGAATTTTTTTCCCTGTAGGATCATTGAATCATGCTTTGCTGGGCTTTTTTTGCATTCCTCTGGATCAACTGTGGGTATAGGATAACTTTTTTTTTTTAATGGTTGAACTGGATGGACTTTTGTCTTTTTTCAGCCAGACTAACTATGTAAATATGTAACTATGTGACTCAAAAGTGAGCACACTAAATTTTATAAATATTGCAAAAGAATATATATAAAGTGTATTTATAGCCATTTTTTGTTTTGTTTTGGGGAGAGCGGGGAAGGATTAGGACTCCTGTTAAGGTTTGAGTCACAATCTGTATTGGAGAGATTCCTCTACATCCTCTTGTGTAAAAATGTTGTCCTTAAGAGGTTGGAGGTTGGTGAACCCAGCAGGAAGTCCACAAATCCTAGACAAAGGACAAAGCACCAAAACCTGTTAAAGTTTGTGGGGGCCAAATCTTGCTATTTATCCTGGCCTTTTTCAAGGCTAATTTGCAAGCTTTGTTAAAAAGTTGAATGGTAACTTTACAAGGGCATTGGGGACACGTGCTAATGCAAAAAGGTTTTAAAAGAGAATTCCATTAAGTGAAAAGGGTCCTTTAATGTGACCTAAAGGTCAACATTGTAAATGCACAAATCCTTTAAATAATATGCTTCAGAAATGCCTTAAAGTTGTGTTTGAAGTTATGGAACAGTGCAATGTAGCCCTTTAAAAACTGTGTTTGGTTCACCTTAAAATTTATACCAGACCCTTATCCAGGCTTGCAGCCTGGATGGTCAGGAAAGGGAAGGCAGTGAGTGAGTAGCCCCTCTTCCTGAAACATACCAGGCCATATTTCTTCACAATTGGGAGGGAACTTTGTAAGGCATAGCATAGCTTGCAACAATTGCAAAGCACTTTGTTTTTTTCCTCTACTGTTGTGGACATGTACAGTATGTACAATTTTGTTCAAAATAATAGCAGTCAGACATCACTAACCTGATCAATTACTGCTTTTGGTAGAAATTATATTTCTACATAGCAAATAATTTACTAGCAGGTGTAGTAGAGTAATAGAAATCCAACAGACCCAACAGTCATGACATGCATGCTGTTGATTCTGTGTAATTGAATCACTAATTGAAAAGGGGCATGTTCAAAATAATAGCAGTGTGGCGTTCTATTAGTGAGGTCATTCATTCTTTGAAAAACAGGTGGCAATTATTGCCCTTATTTAAGGAAGGAAGGCAGCAAATGTTGTACATGCTGGTAACAGTGCATTTCTCTCTGAAATTCTGAAGAAAATGGGTCATTCCAGACATTGTTCAGAAGAACAGCGTACCTTGAATAAAAAGTTGATTGGAGAGGGGAAAACATAAAAAGAAGTGCAGAAAATGATAGGCTGCTCAGCTAAAATGATCACAAATGCTTTAAAATGGCAACCAAAACCTGAAAGACGTGGAAGAAAGCAAAAAACTACCATTCGAATGGATAGAAGAATAGTCAAAATGGCAAGGACTCAGCCAACAATCGGCTCCAGGAAGATCAAAGAAGGTCTAAAGTTACCTGTGAGTACTGTTACAATTAGAAGACGCCTATGTGAAGCCAAGCTGTCTGCAAGAAGTCCCACTGTTGAAAAAAAGACATGTGCGGAAGAGGTTACAATTTGCCAAAGAGCACATTGACTGGCCTAAAGAGAAATGGCGCAACATTTTGTGGACTGATGAAAGTAAGATTGTTCTTTTTGGGTCTAGTGGCCGGAGACAGTTTGTCAGACGACCCCCAAACACTGAATTCAAGCCACAATACACTGTGAAGACAGTGAAGCATGGTTGTGCAAGCATCATGATATGGGAATGTTTCTCATACTATGGTGTTGGGCCTATTTATCGCATACCAGGGATCATGGATCAGTTTGAATACATCAGAATACTTGAAGAGGTCATGCTGCCTAATGCTGAAGAGGAAATGCCCTTGAAATGGGTGTTCCAACAAGACAACGACCCCAAACACACCAGTAAACATGCAACATCTTGGTTCCAGACCAACAAGATTGACGTTATGGAGTGGCCAGTCCAATCTCCGGATCTTAATCCAATAGAAAACTTGTGAGGTGACATCAAAAATGCAGTTTCTGAGGCAAAACCAAGAAATAGAGAAGAACTGTGGAATGTAGTCCAATCATCCTGGGCTGGAATACATGTTCACAGGTGCCAGAAGTTGGTTGACTCCATGCAACACAGATGTACAGCAGTTCTCAGAAACAGTGCGACTACAACTAAATATTCATTAAGTGATTCAGAGGAAAGCAAAATCTTCAAACATTTTTCAGTTTATATAGTGAATGTTTGAGTTTGTAAAGAAGAATACAAACACTGCTATTTTTTTGAACAGTCTAATATTCACTTTTCTTCAACTGTTTTAGAGGAACAACAAAAATTTGATATATTTTTCTTCATGTTTTGATTTGGAATAGAATGTGTAGTGTTCCCAATGCATTTGTGTGTATGGAAATAAAAGCTATTAGAAGGATTTTGAGCTTTATTCACTTTTTTTCAATACACTGCTATTATTTTGAACACAACTGTATATATATAGTGTAGTTTCAATTTATAGACTGTTATATGTTTGGACATCCCTGTATTATGTATCTCTGTGGAATTTGTAAATATTCTCTTTGTCTGTTTTTCTACAGTATAACATTCATCATTAGAGATGAGCAAAGTATTCAAAAATTCGATTCGACTGATTCGGCGAATTCGTGGAAAAATTTCGATTCGAGTCGAATATATTCGCTGCGAATTTAACTTATAAAAGGGTGTTTCTAGGCTTCAGAGAGCCTTTATATTAGTGCAGAACACTGTACCTTTAATTTAAATGCCCTTGGAGTCTGCTGGGGAAGAGAAATAATACTGACAGTCAGTATGACATGCAGATGAGTGCCGTCGATCTTAGAATCACCGCACACTTCACTCATTTGGGCAGTCACGGGGCCAAAACCAGAGTGTGGAGCCACAGTGTGGCGGTGGAGGCAGCAGCAATGGGAGGCCATACAGCACCCTATGACAAAAATGGAAACCACCAGCAGTGTGAGGAGACCTGAAAGTGGCACATGGCAGAGTGTGGCGATGGAGACAGCAGCAATGGGAGGCCGTACAGGGACCCATGAGAGACTCTGGACCTGGCAGCAGCATGAGGAGGCGGTACAGGGGCCCATGACAGATTACGAGCCTGGCAGCAGCAACTTGGACAGGGGGACGTTCAGCTTCTGCACCGTCGGGTGCGTGCTCGCAAACTGTTGTCTCTTGGAAACGGATTCCAAGAAAGACTGCTGACGGAATCCGTGAAGAGGAGTAGCAGGAGAAGGAGCATCTGAACGAGCGGAATATGCCAACAAGCGACAACAGGGGCCCATGACAGATTACGGGCCTGGCAGCAGCATGAGGAGTCGGAACGGGGGCCCATGGCAGATTACGGGCCTGGCAGCAGCAATGGGAGGCCCGTAATCTGCCAGCACCCTATGACAAAAAATGGAACACACCAGCAGTGTGTGAGGAGACCTGAAAGTGGCAAATGGCAGAGTGTGGCGATGGAGACAGCAGCAATGGGAGGCCGTACAGGGACCCATGAGAGACTCTGGACCTGGCAGCAGCATGAGGAGGCGGTACAGGGGCCCATGGCAGATAAGGGGCCTGGCAGCAGCTATGGGAGGCCCGTAATCTGCCAGCACCCTATGACAAAAAATGGAACACACCAGCAGTGTGAGGAGACCTGAAAGTGGCACATGGCAGAGTGTGGCGATGGAGACAGCAGCAATGGGAGGCCGTACAGGGACCCATGAGAGACTGTGGACCTGGCAGCAGCATGAGGAGGCGGTACTGGGGCCCATGGCAGATTACGGGCCTGGCAGCAGCAATGGGAGGCCCGTAATCTGCCAGCACCCTATGACAAAAAATGGAACACATCAGCAGTGTGTGAGGAGACCTGAAAGTGGCAAATGGCAGAGTGTGGCGATGGAGACAGCAGCAATGGGAGGCCGTACAGGGACCCATGAGACACTGTGGACCTGGCAGCAGCATGAGGAGGCGGTACAGGGGCCCATGGCAGATTAGGGGCCTGGCAGCAGCTATGGGAGGCCCGTAATCTGCCAGCACCCTATGACAAAAAATGGAACACACCAGCAGTGTGAGGAGACCTGAAAGTGGCACATGGCAGAGTGTGGCGATGGAGACAGCAGCAATGGGAGGCCGTACAGGGACCCATGAGAGACTGTGGACCTGGCAGCAGCATGAGGAGGCGGTACTGGGGCCCATGGCAGATTAGGGGCCTGGCAGCAGCAATGGGAGGCCCGTAATCTTCCAGCACCCTATGACAAAAAATGGAACACACCAGCAGTGTGTGAGGAGACCTGAAAGTGGCACATGGCAGAGTGTGGCGATGGAGACAGCAGCAATGGGAGGCGGTTCAGGGACCCATGAGACACTGTGGACCTGGCAGCAGCATGAGGAGGTGGTAAAGGGGCCCATGGCAGATTAAGGTCTGGCAGCAGCAATGGGAGGCCCGTAATCTGCCAGCACCCTATGACAAAATGGAATCCTGGGCTGGGGCAGGCAGAACCGCCGTATCTTTATCACGGTTTTCCCAGGCCACCAAATGGCGACGCTGCATATGCTGACGCAACTCTGTAGTCCCAACATGGGCCCCCTGGCCACGCTTGACTTTCTGGCCACATAGTCGACATACGGCTACGTTTACTTCCTCGGGCGGCTTGACAAAAAATTGCCACACCGCCGAGTAGGAAACTTTGCCCCCGCTACTCCTCACTGGCTGACTGCTACTTCCTCCGTGCACACCGGCACCACTACTGGCCGTGGTGGTAGGCTGCAGTGGAGCTGGTGCTCTACTCCGTGGCCGTTTGCCTCCACTGACACTGCTGCGACCCTGCTGCCTCCTGGCAGCAGCAATGGGAGGCCGTACAGGGACCCATGACACACTCTGGACCTGGCAGCAGCATGAAGAGGTGGTACAGGGGCCCATGGCAGATTACGGGCCTGGCAGCAGCAATGGGAGGCCCGTAATCTGCCAGCACCCTATGACAAAAAATGGAACACACCAGCAGTGTGAGGAGACATGAAAGTGGCACATGGCAGAGTGTGGCGGTGGAGACAGCAGCAATGGGAGGCCGTACAGGGACCCATGAGAGACTCTGGACCTGGCAGCAGCATGAGGAGGCGGTACAGGGGCCCATTGCAGATTAGGGGCCTGGCAGCAGCAATGGGAGGCCCGTAATCTGCCAGCACCCTATGACAAAAAATGGAACACACCAGCAGTGTGTGAGGAGACCTGAAAATGGCACATGGCAGAGTGTCGCGATGGAGACAGCAGCAATGGGAGGCCGTACAGGGACCCATGAGAGACTGTGGACCTGGCAGCAGCAGGAGGAGGCGGTACAGGGGCCCATGGCAGATTAGGGGCCTGGCAGCAGCTATGGGAGGCCCGTAATCTGCCAGCACCCTATGACAAAAAATGGAACACACCAGCAGTGTGTGAGGAGACCTGAAAGTGGCACATGGCAGAGTGTCGCGATGGAGACAGCAGCAATGGGAGGCCGTACAGGGACCCATGAGACACTGTGGACCTGGCAGCAGCATGAGGAGGCGGTACAGGGGCCCATGGCAGATTAGGGGCCTGGCAGCAGCAATGGGAGGCCCGTAATCTGCCAGCACCCTATGACAAAAAATGGAACACACCAGCAGTGTGAGGAGACCTGAAAGTGGCACATGGCATGAGACACTGTGGACCTGGCAGCAGCATGAGGAGGCGGTACAGGGGCCCATGGCAGATTAGGGGCCTGGCAGCAGCTATGGGAGGCCCGTAATCTGCCAGCACCCTATGACAAAAAATGGAACACACCAGCAGTGTGTGAGGAGACCTGAAAGTGGCATATGGCAGAGTGTCGCGATGGAGACAGCAGCAATGGGAGGCCGTACAGGGAACCATGAGACACTGTGGACCTGGCAGCAGCATGAGGAGGTGGTACAGGGGCCCATGGCAGATTAGGGGCCTGGCAGCAGCAATGGGAGGCCCGTAATCTGCCAGCACCCTATGACAAAAAATGGAACACACCAGCAGTGTGAGGAGACCTGAAAGTGGCACATGGCATGAGACACTGTGGACCTGGCAGCAGCATGAGGAAGCGGTACAGGGGCCCATGGCAGATTAGGGGCCTGGCAGCAGCTATGGGAGGCCCGTAATCTGCCAGCACCCTATGAAAAAAAATGGAACACACCAGCAGTGTGTGAGGAGACCTGAAAGTGGCACATGGCAGAGTGTGGCGATGGAGACAGCAGCAATGGGAGGCCGTACAGGGACCCATGAGAGACTCTGGACCTGGCAGCAGCATGAGGAGGTGGTATAGGGGCCCATGGCAGATTAGGGGCCTGGCAGCAGCTATGGGAGGCCCGTAATCTGCCAGCACCCTATGACAAAAAATGGAACACACCAGCAGTGTGAGGAGACCTGAAAGTGGCACATGGCATGAGACACTGTGGACCTGGCAGCAGCATGAGGAAGCGGTACAGGGGCCCATGGCAGATTAGGGGCCTGGCAGCAGCTATGGGAGGCCCGTAATCTGCCAGCACCCTATGACAAAAAATGGAACACACCAGCAGTGTGAGGAGACCTGAAAGTGGCACATGGCAGAGTGTGGCGATGGAGACAGCAGCAATGGGAGGCCGTACAGGGACCCATGAGACACTCTGGACCTGGCAGCAGCATGAGGAGGCGGTATAGGGGCCCATGGCAGATTAGGGGCCTGGCAGCAGCTATGGGAGGCCCGTAATCTGCCAGCACCCTATGTCAAAAAATTGAACACACCAGCAGTGTGTGAGGAGACCTGAAAGTGGCACATGGCAGAGTGTGGCGATGGAGACAGCAGCAATGGGAGGCCGTACAGGGACCCCTGAGACACTCTGGACCTGGCAGCAGCATGAGGAGGCGCTATAGGGGCCCATGGCAGATTAGGGGCCTGGCAGCAGCTATGGGAGGCCCGTAATCTGCCAGCACCCTATGTCAAAAAATGGAACACACCAGCAGTGTGTGAGGAGACCTGAAAGTGGCACATGGCAGAGTGTGGCGATGGAGACAGCAGCAATGGGAGGCCGTACAGGGACCCATGAGAGACTCTGGACCTGGCAGCAGCATGAGGAGGCGGTATAGGGGCCCATGGCAGATTAGGGGCCTGGCAGCAGCTATGGGAGGCCCGTAATCTGCCAGCACCCTATGACAAAAAATGGAACACACCAGCAGTGTGAGGAGACCTGAAAGTGGCACATGGCAGAGTGTGGCGATGGAGACAGCAGCAATGGGAGGCCGTACAGGGACCCATGAGAGACTCTGGACTTCACAGCAGCATGAGGAGGCGGTATAGGGGCCCATGGCAGATTAGGGGCCTGGCAGCAGCTATGGGAGGCCCGTAATCTGCCAGCACCCTATGACAAAAAATTGAACACACCAGCAGTGTGAGGAGACCTGAAAGTGGCACATGGCATGAGACACTGTGGACCTGGCAGCAGCATGAGGAGGCGGTACAGGGGCCCATGGCAGATTAGGGGCCTGGCAGCAGCTATGGGAGGCCCGTAATCTGCCAGCACCCTATGACAAAAAATGGAACACACCAGCAGTGTGTGAGGAGACCTGAAAGTGGCACATGGCAGAGTGTGGCGATGGAGACAGCAGCAATGGGAGGCCGTACAGGGACCCATGAGAGACTCTGGACCTGGCAGCAGCATGAGGAGGCGGTATAGGGGCCCATGGCAGATTAGGGGCCTGGCAGCAGCTATGGGAGGCCCGTAATCTGCCAGCACCCTATGTCAAAAAATTGAACACACCAGCAGTGTGTGAGGAGACCTGAAAGTGGCACATGGCAGAGTGTGGCGATGGAGACAGCAGCAATGGGAGGCCGTACAGGGACCCATGAGAGACTCTGGACTTCGCAGCAGCATGAGGAGGCGGTATAGGGCCCATGGCAGATTAGGGGCCTGGCAGCAGCTATGGGAGGCCCGTAATCTGCCAGCACCCTATGACAAAAAATTGAACACACCAGCAGTGTGAGGAGACCTGAAAGTGGCACATGGCATGAGACACTGTGGACCTGGCAGCAGCATGAGGAGGCGGTACAGGGGCCCATGGCAGATTAGGGGCCTGGCAGCAGCTATGGGAGGCCCGTAATCTGCCAGCACCCTATGACAAAAAATGGAACACACCAGCAGTGTGTGAGGAGACCTGAAAGTGGCACATGGCAGAGTGTGGCGATGGAGACAACCCACCGACTGTTTTGCTCGCTGCCAAGCTGCCACCCTCTTCTCCTGATGATGCGGAAGCAATAGCCTAATGACGACGAGGCTGCCAAGTGCGATCAGCCTCATCATCATCAATTAGGGTCTCCGCCTCACTACTAGCCCCCTCGGCTGCGTGTGGGTCAGGAGACAGACCTGTCTCTAGACCGGCTACCGAGCCACTCTCCTCGCCACTACTTCTTCGCCTGGCTGCTGAAGAGGCGGATGTCTCCCCCCGTTCCTGACCGCCCTCTGTTAGCTCTTCCTCACTGTACTGGATGACACCGGGAGCACTGGCCTCTGGCTGCGAATAGTGCTGCCTCGACCCCTTCCTCTGCTGCCACGTCTGCTCGCTCCTAAAACATTGCCTCCTCTGCCACTCCTCTGCATGTTGTCTGACATACTCTTTAATTCAACGATTCTGTGTCCCTGAGTAACAATTCTGTGTCCCTGAGTAACAATTCTATGTCCCTCAGTAACAATTCTGTGTCCCTCAGTAACAATTCTGTGTCCCTCAGTAACAATTCTGTGTCCCTGAGTAACAATTCTGTGTCTGTCCCTGAGTAAGAATTCTGTGTCTGTCCCTGAGTAACAATTCTGTGTCCCTAAGTAACGTTTCTGTGGCCCTAACTAACGTTTCTGTGGCCCTAAGTAACGTTTCTGTGGCCCTAAGTAACGATTCTGTGGCCCTAAGTAACGTTTCTGTGGCCCTAAGTAACGGTTCTGTGGCCCTAAGTAACGGTTCTGTGTCCCTCAGTAACAATTCTGTGGCCCTCAGTAACAATTCTGTGTCTGTCCCTAAGTAACAATTCTGTGGCCCTAAGTAACATTTCTGTGGCCCTAAGTAACGTTTCTGTGGCCCTAAGTAACGATTCTGTGGCCCTAAGTAACGTTTCTGTGGCCCTAAGTAACGTTTCTGTGGCCCTCAGTAACAAATCTGTGTCCCTCAGTAACAATTCTGTGTCTGTCCCTAAGTAACAATTCTGTGGCCCTAAGTAACGTTTCTGTGGCCCTAAGTAACGGTTCTGTGGCCCTCAGTAACAATCCTGTGTCCCTAAGTAACGTTTCTGTGGCCCTCAGTAACAAATCTGTGTCCCTCAGTAACAATTCTGTGTCTGTCCCTAAGTAACAATTCTGTGGCCCTAAGTAACGTTTCTGTGGCCCTAAGTAAGGATTCTGTGGCCCTAAGTAACGTTTCTGTGGCTCTAAGTAACGTTTCTGTGGCCCTCAGTAACAAATCTGTGTCCCTCAGTAACAATTCTGTGTCTGTCCCTAAGTAACAATTCTGTGGCCCTAAGTAACGTTTCTGTGGCCCTAAGTAACGTTTCTGTGGCCCTAAGTAACGGTTCTGTGGCCCTCAGTAACAATTCTGTGTCCCTCAATAACAATTCTGTGTCTGTCCCTAAGTAACAATTCTGTGGCCCTAAGTAACGTTTCTGTGGCCCTAAGTAACATTTCTGTGGCCCTAAGTAACGATTCTTTGGCCCTCAGTAACAATTCTGTATCCCTCAGTAACAATTCTGTGGCCCTAAGTAACGTTTCTGTGGCCCTAAGTAACGGTTCTGTGGCCCTCACTAACAATTCTGTGTCCCTCAATAACAATTCTGTGTCTGTCCCTAAGTAACAATTCTGTGTCCCTAAGTAACGTTTCTGTGGCCCTAAGTAACGTTTCTGTGGCCCTAAGTAACGATTCTGTGGCCCTCAGTAACAAATCTGTGTCCCTCAGTAACAATTCTGTGTCTGTCCCTAAGTAACAATTCTGTGGCCCTAAGTAACGTTTCTGTGGCCCTAAGTAACGATTCTGTGGCCCTCAGTAACAATTCTGTATCCCTCAGTAACAATTCTGTCTGTCCCTGAGTAACAATTCTGTGTCCCTAAGTAACGTTTCTGTGGCCCTAAGTAACGTTTCTGTGGCCCTAAGTAACGATTCTGTGGCCCTAACTAACGTTTCTGTGTCCCTAAGTAACGTTTCTCTGTCCCTAACTCTCTCCCTGAATACAGCCAGGTCTGCCTCTGTTGAATGACTGGAGGCAAATGGAGAATTCTAAAATGGCCGCCATTTATAGCTCGACCATTACACTGTGCTGGCTGGCTGGCTGCTGATTGGCTAATGCGATCACATGTCATGAATGAATGCATTATGGGTCAGCGCGCCTTGTCTGCGCGCCTTCCCAGACATCCCCGCTCCGTCGCCGCACATGTCGCCGCCATTTTAGGAAAAATTTTGATTCGCGCATCCGAAGTCTGCTTATTTTCGGATTCAACGCGAATCGAAATTTTCCTAATATTCGAAACGAATTCCACTTCGCCTACTTCGATTCACTCATCTCTATTCATCATCAAAAACACCCTTAGGCCTTAAATGGTCCCAAGGAAGCGGGGTGTTCCATAAAATGTGTAGACTGTTGACCTCACTGTACCATCAATAAAGCCCAGTGTATTGTATTTTAAAGTATACCTGATTGTAATTGCATTAATTTTTGTAATAAAATATTATTGGAGTTTTAAATACATTGTTTTTTTGCATATTTATTACCGGAGGCATAATAAAGTCTTACATACATATGTTATATTCAGTAACAGATACAAGGGCCTCCTCCCCACATCTAGTCCCCTAAAGAGAAATGTGGGGGTTTAAAGGGAGTCACTATGCAGTATTGGAATCTGAAAGCCCCCTTTACAGTAAGGGGACACCCAAACATCCACCTTCATCCCCTGGGATGAGTACGAGTTACAGTAATATCCCCAAAAATGTGAAATGTAAATAAACAAACACACGGTGACAAAGTCCTTTATTGCAAAAAGAAAAGTAAACAATGTCCCACAGTATAAATCCAGTGTTATCACACCAATGATGTAGACCACAATGATCTTCTGCCCAACATTGTTACCCCACCACACTACCACTGCCTAATGTTCAAAAGCATGTGGCCTCCCTTTCCTGGCCAACCAGGCTTCATGTCTGGACAAGAGCTATTATGAATTTTAGGGGGAACCCGATGACATCTTTTTTATTCAAAGGGACAGGATACATAAAGAATAAAAAAATGGTGCGGGTACACTTTAAAACTCATACTAGGCCATGTTGAGGAAGAGGTTAAATGACTTTGTTTTGATATGTTTATTTACTTTTACTTTATGGCAAAGAGTAATAAAGGGAACTAATGAACCATGTCCCCATTCCCCTGGTAGTGGGCTGGATATCTGCCCCCCCCATTACAAAGGGGATTTCAGATTTCCATAAGCCCCACACACACCTCACATCTACAGTTGCAAGAAAAAGTATGTGAACCCCTTGGGATTACGTGGAGTTTTGCATGAATTGGGCATAAAATGTGCTCTGAACGTCATCTAAGTCACAACAATAGAAGAACACAGTCTGCTGAACATAATACTACACAAACATTAGATGTTGCCATGGTTTAATTGCACATAACATGTAAACATTCACAGTGCAGGGAGGAAAAAGTATTTGAACCTTTGGACTTAATAACTGGTTGACCCTCCTTTGGCAGCAATAACCTCAACCAAACGTTTCCTGTAGTTGCAGATCAGACCTGCACAATGATCTGGAGTAATTTTGGACCACTCCTCTTCACAAAACTGTTTCAGTGTAGCAATATTCTTGGGATGTCTGGTGTGAATCGCTCTCTTAAGGTCATGCCACAGCATTTCAATCGGGTTGAGGTCAGGACTCTGACTGGGCCACTCCAGAAGGCGTATTCTGTGCTGTTGCAGCCATTGTTTTGTTGAATTACTTGTATGCTTTGGGTCATTGTCCTGTTGCATCACCCATCCTCTGTGGAGCTTCAGCTGGCGGACAGATGGTCGTACGTTTTCCTGCAAAATGTCTTGATAAACTCTGGAATTCATTTTCCCATCAATGACAACAATCCATCCAGGCCCTGAGGCAGCAAAGCAGCCCCAAACCATGATGCTCCCTCCGCCATGTTTTACAGTGGGGATGAGGTTTTGATGTTGGTGTGCTGTGCCTTTTTTTTTCCACACATAGTGTTGTGTGTTCTTCCCAAACAACTCAATCTTGGTTTCATCTGTCCACAGTATATTTTGCCAGTAGTGCTGTGGAACATCCAGGTGCTCTTTTGCAAACTTCAAACATGCTGCAATATTCTTTTTGGACAGCAATGGCTTCCTCCGTGGTGTCCTCCCATGTACTCCATTCTTGTTTAATGTTTTCCTTATTGTAGATGTGTCAACAAAAATGTTAGCATGTGCCAGAGATTTCTGTAGGTCTTTAGCTGACACTCTGGGATTCTTCTTTACCTCATGCAGCATTCTGCGCTGTCCTCTTGCAGTCATTTTTACAGAACGACCACACCTAGGGAGAGTAGCAACAGTGCTAAACTTTCTCCATTTGTAGACAGTCTGTCTTACCGTGGACACATGAACATCAAGGCTTTTGGAGATACTTTTGTAACCCTTTCCAGCTTCATGCAAGTCAACAATTCTTGATCGTAGGTCTTCTGAGAGCTCTTTTCTGCGAGGCATGGTTCACATCAGACAGTGCTTCTTGAAACCAGTAAACCCAAAACAGGTGTGTGTTTTTTAAGGGCAGGACAGCTGTCAGCAACACATCCATTATCATCACACTGATTGGAGTCAAGGTTGGCTCACTCCTGGCTCCAATTAGCTCTGGGAGAAGTCATTAAGCTAGGGCCTCACATACTTTTTCCTCCCTGCACTGTGAATGTTTACATGTTATGTGCAATTAAACCATGGCAACATCTAATGTTTGTGTAGTATTATGTTCAGCAGACTGTGTTCTTCTATTGTTGTGACTTAGATGACGTTCAGAGCACATTTTATGCCCAATTCATGCAAAACTCCACGTAATCCCAAGGGGTTCACATACTTTTTCTTGCAACTGTAGATGTGAGGTGTGTGTGGGGCTTATGGAAATCTGAAATCCCCTTTGTAATGGGGGGGGCAGATATCCAGCCCACTACCAGGGGAATGGGGACATGGTTCATTAGTTCCCTTTATTACTCTTTGCCATAAAGTAAAAGTAAATAAACATATCAAAACAAAGTCATTTAACCTCTTCACCGCCACCCTCTAACAGATATACTGCTACAGGGTGGCAGGGGTACGCAAAAAAACATGTATATTTATTTATTTCAAGTACTTATATAGCGCCATCAATTTACGCAGTGCTTAACATAGATATTGAACATTCACATCAGTCCCTAACCCTCAAGGGGAGTACAATCTAAGGTCCCTAACTCACAATATATATGTGATTTTACATCTCTGGGTAGGGGGCTTGCACGACTCGTGCGCGCTCCCTACCGATGCCGCCATTCCAATGCCGCTGTGGCTGTCAATCACCAGGTCTCAGCCGGTAATTACAGAGCATCTCTGACGGGGAGAAAGACTGTTTTGTTTACAAACAGTCTTCCTCAGTGTCAGCTCGGGCACACTGCTCTGGATGGCTGTGCACAGCAGTGTGCTTACACTAAAGCATACACCCCCCCTCCTGCCCCCTATTAAAACACTCCCTACACATAGTTAACCCTTTGATCGCCCCTAATATTAACCCCTTCCTGCCCAGTGCCATTAGTACAGTGCCAGTGCTTTTTTTTCACTCTATTGGTGTCACTGAGGATGTCAGTGACACCAAGTCAGCTCCCCCCACTGTCAGAATGTCCGCTGCAGTCCCACTAAAAGTCGCTGATCGCCGCCATTACTAGTAGAAAAAAGAAATTCCAGTATCTATACTGGCATTTGTAAACGCTATAACTTTCACCTAAACCAATTAATTTACACGTATTGGGATATTTCTTTTTAGCAAAGACATGTAGCAGAATACATTTTGGCCTAAATTTATGATGAAATTTGACTTTTTAATTTTTTTTACTGGGCATGTTTAATAGCAAAAAGTCAAAAATATAGTTTTTTTCTGTTTCTGTTTTTTTTTGTTTATAGTGCAAAAAATAAAAAACACAGAGGCGATCAAACACCACCGAAAGAAAGCTCAATTTGTGGGACAAAAAAGACATACATTTCATTTGGGTGCAGCATTGCATGACCGCGCAATTGTCAGTTAAAGTAACGCAGCGCCGCAACGCAAAAAATGGCCTGGTCAGAAAGGGGAGAAAATCCTCAGGAAGGTAAGTGGTTAATATGACAATCACCCCAAAAAAGGTAAAATAAAGTCCCTGGATGATTCACAAGATCCATTATGTTCAGCAATGTAAGGCTTTGTCACCTGCAATTACCCACTACACAGCGACCGACATCGATGATCTGGTACCATGACAGTATTGCACACTGTACGTCAATACTTTCATACTGATACTCCCACAGATCCCTGGGTGGCTTTTGTTTGTAAACCAGTTAGGGATGCTAAGTAGTGTCTTGGATTAAATATGGTCTCTATATTTTGTGCTATAAACAAAAAAAGACAATTTTGAAAAAAAACCAAACAATATTTTTGACTATTGGCTATAAAACATAGTAAAAAAATTTTAAAATCACATTTCTTCATAAATGTAGGCCAAAATGTATTCTGCTACATGTCTTTGCTAAAACAAAAACCCAATACATGTAAACTAATTGGTTTACGTGAAAGTGATAGCGTCTACAAATGGCGGTATATATACTGGAATTTTTTTTTATACTAGTAATGGCAGTGATCAGCAACTTATAGTGGGACTGTGGAACTGCATTCTGACACTGGGTGGGAACTGACTAACTGCCACTAACATCCCAGTGACACTAATACAGTGATCAGTGCTAATAAAATGCACTGACACTGAACTAGACTCTGGACAGGAAGGGGTTAACATCTGGGGCGATCAAAGGGTTAATTGTGTGCTGTTTTACTGTATGTGCTGTGTGTGTTTTAGTAGGGAGACATACTGCTGTGTATTTCTCTGCTGTGCATAGAAGTACACAGCAGCATGTTACTGCTGGCAGGAGAGAGACCTGTGTTATTTACACACAGCTCTCTCCCCTGTCACTGTTTTTCAGTGTTCGCTGGATGCCAGCGGAGAATCCCCGGCCAATCTATAGCTGCCAATGGCTGAGCGGGTAGGGTGGCGCGCTCGCCGTTCTACCCCGAAATGTAACATCACGTGTATATATATGTATATTTTCCCTGCAGGAGGAAATTGCATCATGCTTTGTTGGGTTTTTTGCTTTCCTCTGGATCAACTCTGGGTATAGGATTATAACTTTTTTTTTTTAATGGTGGAACTGGATGGACTTTTGTCTTTTTTCAGCCAGACTATGTAACTATGTAACTATATACGTGATTTTGAGCAGCCCTGCCGCCCTATAGCAGTATTTCTGCTATAGGGTGGCGGAGAAGTGGTTAATGCAGATAGAACAAAGAATAGAATCAAGAAAAGAGATCACACATAAGACAAATCAGATTTTACTAGACACCCAAAGTGAAGAGAGAAACCAAAAACTGCTACATTTTGGGGGATGTAGCTCTTTGTCAAGCTGTTCTAACTCACAGAAGGATATAGCCCCCAAAACCTTGATGGGGTGACAACGTAGGATCACAATTGGGAGACAGTTACAGTACATTATCTCCCTATAAGAGAAAGTCCGGACAGCAAACCTTATGGCCGGATTTCAGATATTATTTTGGTGAAAGCAGATGGAAAAGAATTAAACATTACTTTTGAAATGACATTGGCATGTTAAAGCTTACATAAGATCCTAGTGATTGAGTTTACATACACCAGTGGCAGCATGGATGTCAGTTGACAATTGTGAATTGGTGTCTGTTTATCACTTGTCATCTGTTTAGCACTTGTCATAAAGTGCTAACACTGAAAAAATGCTTTAAAGTATTACAGAATTCTTTTTTTATTGACAAAGGCTATGTGTGGCATGCTTCTACTTCCCGCTGCTGCTTGTAAAATAATAATTAAGCGTGGATGACCTTTTCAAAATCATGACCATACGTAGACCATCTATAGAACAATGCTTGCCTTTTTTATTAGAATGCAGCACCCTCTAGATATTACTGGCACACATATCCCTCATCTCTCCCGTCCACACTCTATGGCTTAATGCAATGATGTATAAATCCAATATCAGGAGCATATTCCTAAAAATACATGTAGCCGGTCTGCAATTCTAGTAGCAGAGGAAAGGCTGCAAGGACCAGGCTGTCAGCTTACACTGTCTCTATTTCCTTCTCCTCCCCTCTACATGCATTTCAGTTGCTTTTTTTCTGCATCCAAAATGCACAGAAAGTAGGTTATATGGTTGTCAATGTCATAGTTTACATCAGTGCTTACAGTTCCAGTGCATTCCAGTTGCAAAAAGAACTGTACTGGAACGCATAAAAAATGCACTGGAACGCACATGTCTCTATTTAAATTGAAGAAAAAGAGAGGGGAAAAATGAACGGGAACATGTCAAAAACGCACTGGAACATGTCAAAAACATATAAAAAATGCACTGGAATGAGTCAAAAACACATAAAAAATGTGCATGTAGAAACGCATTCCGGAACTCATCTGGACTGCGTTTCTATAGTATAAACCAGCCCTTAAGGTACCATGTGGTGCTATCCCCAGTATTGCTCTTATTACACCAACAGGACTGATCATGTACAGTTGCAAGAAAAAGTATGTGAACCCCTTGGGATTACGTGGAGTTTTGCATGAATTGGGCATAAAATGTGCTCTGAACGTCATCTAAGTCACAACAATAGAAGAACACAGTCTGCTGAACATAATACTACACAAACATTAGATGTTGCCATGGTTTAATTGCACATAACATGTAAACATTCACAGTGCAGGGAGGAAAAAGTATTTGAACCTTTGGACTTAATAACTGGTTGACCCTCCTTTGGCAGCAATAACCTCAACCAAACGTTTCCTGTAGTTGCAGATCAGACCTGCACAATGATCTGGAGTAATTTTGGACCACTCCTCTTCACAAAACTGTTTCAGTGTAGCAATATTCTTGGGATGTCTGGTGTGAATCGCTCTCTTAAGGTCATGCCACAGCATTTCAATCGGGTTGAGGTCAGGACTCTGACTGGGCCACTCCAGAAGGCGTATTCTGTGCTGTTGCAGCCATTGTTTTGTTGAATTACTTGTATGCTTTGGGTCATTGTCCTGTTGCATCACCCATCCTCTGTGGAGCTTCAGCTGGCGGACAGATGGTCGTACGTTTTCCTGCAAAATGTCTTGATAAACTCTGGAATTCATTTTCCCATCAATGACAACAATCCATCCAGGCCCTGAGGCAGCAAAGCAGCCCCAAACCATGATGCTCCCTCCGCCATGTTTTACAGTGGGGATGAGGTTTTGATGTTGGTGTGCTGTGCCTTTTTTTTTCCACACATAGTGTTGTGTGTTCTTCCCAAACAACTCAATCTTGGTTTCATCTGTCCACAGTATATTTTGCCAGTAGTGCTGTGGAACATCCAGGTGCTCTTTTGCAAACTTCAAACATGCTGCAATATTCTTTTTGGACAGCAATGGCTTCCTCCGTGGTGTCCTCCCATGTACTCCATTCTTGTTTAATGTTTTCCTTATTGTAGATGTGTCAACAAAAATGTTAGCATGTGCCAGAGATTTCTATAGGTCTTTAGCTGACACTCTGGGATTCTTCTTTACCTCATGCAGCATTCTGCGCTGTCCTCTTGCAGTCATTTTTACAGAACGACCACACCTAGGGAGAGTAGCAACAGTGCTAAACTTTCTCCATTTGTAGACAGTCTGTCTTACCGTGGACACATGAACATCAAGGCTTTTGGAGATACTTTTGTAACCCTTTCCAGCTTCATGCAAGTCAACAATTCTTGATCGTAGGTCTTCTGAGAGCTCTTTTCTGCGAGGCATGGTTCACATCAGACAGTGCTTCTTGAAACCAGTAAACCCAAAACAGGTGTGTGTTTTTTAAGGGCAGGACAGCTGTCAGCAACACATCCATTATCATCACACTGATTGGAGTCAAGGTTGGCTCACTCCTGGCTCCAATTAGCTCTGGGAGAAGTCATTAAGCTAGGGCCTCACATACTTTTTCCTCCCTGCACTGTGAATGTTTACATGTTATGTGCAATTAAACCATGGCAACATCTAATGTTTGTGTAGTATTATGTTCAGCAGACTGTGTTCTTCTATTGTTGTGACTTAGATGACGTTCAGAGCACATTTTATGCCCAATTCATGCAAAACTCCACGTAATCCCAAGGGGTTCACATACTTTTTCTTGCAACTGTAGATGTGAGGTGTGTGTGGGGCTTATGGAAATCTGAAATCCCCTTTGTAATGGGGGGGGCAGATATCCAGCCCACTACCAGGGGAATGGGGACATGGTTCATTAGTTCCCTTTATTACTCTTTGCCATAAAGTAAAAGTAAATAAACATATCAAAACAAAGTCATTTAACCTCTTCACCGCCACCCTCTAACAGATATACTGCTACAGGGTGGCAGGGGTACGCAAAAAAACATGTATATTTATTTATTTCAAGTACTTATATAGCGCCATCAATTTACGCAGTGCTTAACATAGATATTGAACATTCACATCAGTCCCTAACCCTCAAGGGGAGTACAATCTAAGGTCCCTAACTCACAATATATATGTGATTTTACATCTCTGGGTAGGGGGCTTGCACGACTCGTGCGCGCTCCCTACCGATGCCGCCATTCCAATGCCGCTGTGGCTGTCAATCACCAGGTCTCAGCCGGTAATTACAGAGCATCTCTGACGGGGAGAAAGACTGTTTTGTTTACAAACAGTCTTCCTCAGTGTCAGCTCGGGCACACTGCTCTGGATGGCTGTGCACAGCAGTGTGCTTACACTAAAGCATACACCCCCCCTCCTGCCCCCTATTAAAACACTCCCTACACATAGTTAACCCTTTGATCGCCCCTAATATTAACCCCTTCCTGCCCAGTGCCATTAGTACAGTGCCAGTGCTTTTTTTTCACTCTATTGGTGTCACTGAGGATGTCAGTGACACCAAGTCAGCTCCCCCCACTGTCAGAATGTCCGCTGCAGTCCCACTAAAAGTCGCTGATCGCCGCCATTACTAGTAGAAAAAAGAAATTCCAGTATCTATACTGGCATTTGTAAACGCTATAACTTTCACCTAAACCAATTAATTTACACGTATTGGGATATTTCTTTTTAGCAAAGACATGTAGCAGAATACATTTTGGCCTAAATTTATGATGAAATTTGACTTTTTAATTTTTTTTACTGGGCATGTTTAATAGCAAAAAGTCAAAAATATAGTTTTTTTCTGTTTCTGTTTTTTTTTGTTTATAGTGCAAAAAATAAAAAACACAGAGGCGATCAAACACCACCGAAAGAAAGCTCAATTTGTGGGACAAAAAAGACATACATTTCATTTGGGTGCAGCATTGCATGACCGCGCAATTGTCAGTTAAAGTAACGCAGCGCCGCAACGCAAAAAATGGCCTGGTCAGAAAGGGGAGAAAATCCTCAGGAAGGTAAGTGGTTAATATGACAATCACCCCAAAAAAGGTAAAATAAAGTCCCTGGATGATTCACAAGATCCATTATGTTCAGCAATGTAAGGCTTTGTCACCTGCAATTACCCACTACACAGCGACCGACATCGATGATCTGGTACCATGACAGTATTGCACACTGTACGTCAATACTTTCATACTGATACTCCCACAGATCCCTGGGTGGCTTTTGTTTGTAAACCAGTTAGGGATGCTAAGTAGTGTCTTGGATTAAATATGGTCTCTATATTTTGTGCTATAAACAAAAAAAGACAATTTTGAAAAAAAACCAAACAATATTTTTGACTATTGGCTATAAAACATAGTAAAAAAATTTTAAAATCACATTTCTTCATAAATGTAGGCCAAAATGTATTCTGCTACATGTCTTTGCTAAAACAAAAACCCAATACATGTAAACTAATTGGTTTACGTGAAAGTGATAGCGTCTACAAATGGCGGTATATATACTGGAATTTTTTTTTATACTAGTAATGGCAGTGATCAGCAACTTATAGTGGGACTGTGGAACTGCATTCTGACACTGGGTGGGAACTGACTAACTGCCACTAACATCCCAGTGACACTAATACAGTGATCAGTGCTAATAAAATGCACTGACACTGAACTAGACTCTGGACAGGAAGGGGTTAACATCTGGGGCGATCAAAGGGTTAATTGTGTGCTGTTTTACTGTATGTGCTGTGTGTGTTTTAGTAGGGAGACATACTGCTGTGTATTTCTCTGCTGTGCATAGAAGTACACAGCAGCATGTTACTGCTGGCAGGAGAGAGACCTGTGTTATTTACACACAGCTCTCTCCCCTGTCACTGTTTTTCAGTGTTCGCTGGATGCCAGCGGAGAATCCCCGGCCAATCTATAGCTGCCAATGGCTGAGCGGGTAGGGTGGCGCGCTCGCCGTTCTACCCCGAAATGTAACATCACGTGTATATATATGTATATTTTCCCTGCAGGAGGAAATTGCATCATGCTTTGTTGGGTTTTTTGCTTTCCTCTGGATCAACTCTGGGTATAGGATTATAACTTTTTTTTTTTAATGGTGGAACTGGATGGACTTTTGTCTTTTTTCAGCCAGACTATGTAACTATGTAACTATATACGTGATTTTGAGCAGCCCTGCCGCCCTATAGCAGTATTTCTGCTATAGGGTGGCGGAGAAGTGGTTAATGCAGATAGAACAAAGAATAGAATCAAGAAAAGAGATCACACATAAGACAAATCAGATTTTACTAGACACCCAAAGTGAAGAGAGAAACCAAAAACTGCTACATTTTGGGGGATGTAGCTCTTTGTCAAGCTGTTCTAACTCACAGAAGGATATAGCCCCCAAAACCTTGATGGGGTGACAACGTAGGATCACAATTGGGAGACAGTTACAGTACATTATCTCCCTATAAGAGAAAGTCCGGACAGCAAACCTTATGGCCGGATTTCAGATATTATTTTGGTGAAAGCAGATGGAAAAGAATTAAACATTACTTTTGAAATGACATTGGCATGTTAAAGCTTACATAAGATCCTAGTGATTGAGTTTACATACACCAGTGGCAGCATGGATGTCAGTTGACAATTGTGAATTGGTGTCTGTTTATCACTTGTCATCTGTTTAGCACTTGTCATAAAGTGCTAACACTGAAAAAATGCTTTAAAGTATTACAGAATTCTTTTTTTATTGACAAAGGCTATGTGTGGCATGCTTCTACTTCCCGCTGCTGCTTGTAAAATAATAATTAAGCGTGGATGACCTTTTCAAAATCATGACCATACGTAGACCATCTATAGAACAATGCTTGCCTTTTTTATTAGAATGCAGCACCCTCTAGATATTACTGGCACACATATCCCTCATCTCTCCCGTCCACACTCTATGGCTTAATGCAATGATGTATAAATCCAATATCAGGAGCATATTCCTAAAAATACATGTAGCCGGTCTGCAATTCTAGTAGCAGAGGAAAGGCTGCAAGGACCAGGCTGTCAGCTTACACTGTCTCTATTTCCTTCTCCTCCCCTCTACATGCATTTCAGTTGCTTTTTTTCTGCATCCAAAATGCACAGAAAGTAGGTTATATGGTTGTCAATGTCATAGTTTACATCAGTGCTTACAGTTCCAGTGCATTCCAGTTGCAAAAAGAACTGTACTGGAACGCATAAAAAATGCACTGGAACGCACATGTCTCTATTTAAATTGAAGAAAAAGAGAGGGGAAAAATGAACGGGAACATGTCAAAAACGCACTGGAACATGTCAAAAACATATAAAAAATGCACTGGAATGAGTCAAAAACACATAAAAAATGTGCATGTAGAAACGCATTCCGGAACTCATCTGGACTGCGTTTCTATAGTATAAACCAGCCCTTAAGGTACCATGTGGTGCTATCCCCAGTATTGCTCTTATTACACCAACAGGACTGATCATGTACAGTTGCAAGAAAAAGTATGTGAACCCCTTGGGATTACGTGGAGTTTTGCATGAATTGGGCATAAAATGTGCTCTGAACGTCATCTAAGTCACAACAATAGAAGAACACAGTCTGCTGAACATAATACTACACAAACATTAGATGTTGCCATGGTTTAATTGCACATAACATGTAAACATTCACAGTGCAGGGAGGAAAAAGTATTTGAACCTTTGGACTTAATAACTGGTTGACCCTCCTTTGGCAGCAATAACCTCAACCAAACGTTTCCTGTAGTTGCAGATCAGACCTGCACAATGATCTGGAGTAATTTTGGACCACTCCTCTTCACAAAACTGTTTCAGTGTAGCAATATTCTTGGGATGTCTGGTGTGAATCGCTCTCTTAAGGTCATGCCACAGCATTTCAATCGGGTTGAGGTCAGGACTCTGACTGGGCCACTCCAGAAGGCGTATTCTGTGCTGTTGCAGCCATTGTTTTGTTGAATTACTTGTATGCTTTGGGTCATTGTCCTGTTGCATCACCCATCCTCTGTGGAGCTTCAGCTGGCGGACAGATGGTCGTACGTTTTCCTGCAAAATGTCTTGATAAACTCTGGAATTCATTTTCCCATCAATGACAACAATCCATCCAGGCCCTGAGGCAGCAAAGCAGCCCCAAACCATGATGCTCCCTCCGCCATGTTTTACAGTGGGGATGAGGTTTTGATGTTGGTGTGCTGTGCCTTTTTTTTTCCACACATAGTGTTGTGTGTTCTTCCCAAACAACTCAATCTTGGTTTCATCTGTCCACAGTATATTTTGCCAGTAGTGCTGTGGAACATCCAGGTGCTCTTTTGCAAACTTCAAACATGCTGCAATATTCTTTTTGGACAGCAATGGCTTCCTCCGTGGTGTCCTCCCATGTACTCCATTCTTGTTTAATGTTTTCCTTATTGTAGATGTGTCAACAAAAATGTTAGCATGTGCCAGAGATTTCTATAGGTCTTTAGCTGACACTCTGGGATTCTTCTTTACCTCATGCAGCATTCTGCGCTGTCCTCTTGCAGTCATTTTTACAGAACGACCACACCTAGGGAGAGTAGCAACAGTGCTAAACTTTCTCCATTTGTAGACAGTCTGTCTTACCGTGGACACATGAACATCAAGGCTTTTGGAGATACTTTTGTAACCCTTTCCAGCTTCATGCAAGTCAACAATTCTTGATCGTAGGTCTTCTGAGAGCTCTTTTCTGCGAGGCATGGTTCACATCAGACAGTGCTTCTTGAAACCAGTAAACCCAAAACAGGTGTGTGTTTTTTAAGGGCAGGACAGCTGTCAGCAACACATCCATTATCATCACACTGATTGGAGTCAAGGTTGGCTCACTCCTGGCTCCAATTAGCTCTGGGAGAAGTCATTAAGCTAGGGCCTCACATACTTTTTCCTCCCTGCACTGTGAATGTTTACATGTTATGTGCAATTAAACCATGGCAACATCTAATGTTTGTGTAGTATTATGTTCAGCAGACTGTGTTCTTCTATTGTTGTGACTTAGATGACGTTCAGAGCACATTTTATGCCCAATTCATGCAAAACTCCACGTAATCCCAAGGGGTTCACATACTTTTTCTTGCAACTGTAGCTATAGCAGGATGGCTTGTTTACTAGCACTAAGTTGGAAACAGGGGTGGACTGACCATATGGAAACTCGGGCACTGCCCGAGGGCCCGGGGTCAGTAAGGGGCCCCATGAGATGCCCCTGGTACCTTTTTCATAGGCTTTTTTGAGTTTGGGCAAGGACACAGGGGCCCCATGATCCCCTATTGCCCGGGGGCCCCATGAGTTGTCAGTCCGTCCCTGGTTGGAAATTAGTAAAATCCACTTGTGATTGCCAGTTTTAATAAAAGTGAGTAACGAAAAAATGTGCAACAAATATTTCTGTATTTATGTATATGTATAATGGTGAATTTATAAAAGTAAACAGTTATCCTATAGAAGGGAAAATCGCCAAAAGGATGTGTTAGAATGGTAGCTTTGGTCAGGTGTGAGTTATTCATTTTATTGAAGAATGGTAGACATTGTGTTTCAGGAGTTTTCAACTCTTAATTCTCTAGGACTTAAAGTGACACTAAATATCCTTATTGTCAAAACAAAAGTCCAAACACATCCACTACTTAATGGACCTGTGATCTGTTTTTCATCAAATTGTTTCTTGCTGTGTTTTTTTTTCCCTCCATACAATGTCTTCTGCAGGCTACCGATCCTCTTTTTTCCCTCATCACTTTGTTTGGAATGAGGAGAGCCTGTTAGTTGCTGTCATATGCGCTGCTCTATGCACATTACACATCTCAAAGTCCACAGTCTATCTCAAGAGTGAGAAAGAGAGGGTGGCTACAAGATAACATACAGTGACACCATGGAGAACAAACATAGCCATCATCTAAGGCCTCATATACACCGCTACTCCTAAAAGTGAGTTTAGGGGCTTTTGGCATTTTTTTTGCCAAAGCCCCTGAACTCAACTCAATAAAAGCCTATGTGTCCATGCACACATAGACATTTACCAGAGTTTAGGGGCAGCAGAGCTTAGGGGCAGTCAAATGTCCCTCTACTAAAATGCAGAAGAATTGCATTTAGGAGATGAACTTCTTGACCAGAAAACACCAAACGCCGCAGAAACGCTTGAAAAAGCGCCTAAGCAGCAGCCGCATTTAATGCTTGGGCGTTTATTCATTTTAATGTCAAGTACTCTGGCCAATGAAATGAGCAAATGTCCAAGTGTTAAACGCGGTACCATGTTTATGCGCGTTTTTGCTGCGTTTAGCATTTTTCTGCTGCCAGTAGAGTTAACGTTTCTGACAGTTCCAGTGTACGTGTAGCCTAATAGGAGGTTATATTTTGGAGATTCAGAGGAGGCTGAGAATAATAGAAGGTACTTATAGAAGGTACTAATAGTTAGTAATAAATACTTGAATAGATTTTTTTTTAAACCAGAGTTTAGTGCCACTTTAACAGCTTCCGCACCACCCTATTGCAGAAACACTGCTACAGGGTGGCACGGGTGCGCAAAATCACGTATATATACGTGATTTGCGCTCCCACGGTTTTTGTGTTTTGATCCCCAGGGGATCAATCATCCGATTTAGGCCAGTGATGGTCGGCCTAAGTGGGATGATCAATCCATGTCCTATCAGGGATCTTCCTGTACCTTTGTTTACAATTACACAGGTACAGGAAGTGATGACATCTTCTCTCTCTGGGCACATTCCATCCCAGTGAGAGAAGAATCAAGACACAATGAGTAAAAGCAGCACACTTTTCACAGTTAGAACACTTTAGGACACATTTTACCAAATAATTGGTTGATAGATTGTGTTTTTGTGCATTAAAAGTAAAAAAAAAACTTTATTTAAAAAAAAAAAACTTTTAAAAATCTCTGCGCAAGTGCTATGTGACATATAAAATTGCAGCACCCACCATTTTATTCACTAGGGTGTCTGCTTTAAAAATATATAATGTTTGGGGTTTCAAAGTAATTTCCTTGCAAAAAATACTGATTTTTTTTCATGTGAACAAAAAGTGTCAGAAAAGGCTTGGTCTTCAGATGGTCAGAAGAGTGAGTGATGCGTGGCATAAACGTTCAATGCTGGGCATAAAATGCCCCCATCCAACCAAAATTACCACTTCTTGGACAGTAGACATACCAAACTATTTGCTCAGAGGCATATTGAGTCAATAGAAGAATTTATTTTTTTTACCAAAGTTTTTGGAAAATGACAAAAATATTTTTTTTACACAAAATTGTCTTTTAAATGATTTATTGCTCACACATGCCATGAGTAAATACATTCTGCTACTTTTCCTGAGTATGGGGTACAGCATTGCATGACTGTGCAATTACCAGTTGAATTAGTGCAGCGCCGAATATCAAAAAAAGGCCTGGTCAGGAAGGGGGGTAAATCCTCAGGAGGGCAAGTGGTTGAAGAACATACAGTACATGTGATGCCTAGAAACACAGATGAAGTGGAAATTATTCTTTGTGTCAGACTGGGACACACTGGGACATAGTCAAGAATAGCAGCATTCTAGTGTATGATATACAGTCAGGTCCATAAATATTGGGACATCGACACAATTCTAACATTTTTGGCTCTATACACCACCACAATGGATTTCAAATGAAACAAACAAGATGTGCTTTAACTGCAGACTGTGAGCTTTAATTTGAGGGTATTTACATCCAAATCAGGTGAACGGTGTAGGAATTACAACAGTTTGCATATGTGCCTCCCACTTGTTAAGGGACCAAAAGTAATGGGACAGAATAATAATCATAAATCACACTTTCACTTTTTAATACTTGGTTCCTTTGCAGTCAATTATAGCCTGAAGTCTGGAACGCATAGACATGACCAGACACTGGGTTTCATCCCTGGTGATGCTCTGCCAGGCCTCTACTGCAACTGTCTTCAGTTCCTGCTTGTTCTTGGGGCATTTTCCCTTCAGTTTTGTCTTCAGCAAGTGAAATGCATGCTCAATCGGATTCAGGTCAGGTGATTGACTTGGCCATTGCATAACATTCTTTCCCTTAAAAAACCCTTTGGTTGCTTTTGCAGTATGCTTTGGGTCATTGTCCATCTGCACTGTGAAGCGGCGTCCAATGAGTTCTGAAGCATTTGGCTGAATATGAACAGATAATATTGCCCAAAACACTTCAGAATTCATCCTGCTGCTTTTGTCAGCAGTCACATCATCAATAAATACAAGAGAACCAGTTCCATTGGCAGCCATACATGCCCACGCCATGGCACTACCACCACCATGCTTCACTGATGAGGTGGTATGCTTAGGATCATGAGCAGTTCCTTTCCATCTCCATACTCTTCTCTTCCCATCACTCTGGTACAAGTTGATCTTGATCTCATCTGTCCATAGGATGTTGTTCCAGAACTGTGAAGGCTTTTTTAGATGTCGTTTGGCAAACTCTAATCTGGCCTTCCTGTTTCTGAGGCTCACCAATGGTTTACATCTTGTGGTGAACCCTCTGTATTCACTCTGGTGAAGTCTTCTCTTGATTGTTGACTTTGACACACATACACCTACCTCCTGGGGAGTGTTCTTGATCTGGCCAACTGTTGTGAAGGGTGTTTTCTTCACCAGGGAAAGAATTCTTCAGTCATCCAACACAGTTGTTTTCCGTGGTCTTCCGGGTCTTTTGGTGTTGCTGAGCTCACCGGTGCGTTCCTTCTTTTTAAGAATGTTCCAAACAGTTGTTTTGGCCACGCCTAATGTTTTTGCTATCTCTCTGATGGGTTTGTTTTGTTTTTTCAGCCTAATGATGGCTTGCTTCACTGATAGTGATAGCTCTTTGGATCTCATCTTGAGAGTTGACAGCAACAGATTCCAAATGCAAATAGCACACTTGAAATGAACTCTGGACCTTTTATCTGCTCATTGTAATTGGGATAATGAGGGAATAACACACACCTGGCCATGGAACAGCTGAGAAGCCAATTGTCCCATTACTTTTGGTCCCTTAACAAGTGGGAGGCACATATGCAAACTGTTGTAATTTCTACACCGTTCACCTGAATTGGATGTAAATACCCTCAAAATAAAGCTGACAGCCTGCAGTTAAAGCACATCTTGTTTGTTTCATTTCAAATCCATTGTGGTGGTGTATAGAGCCAAAAATGTTAGAATTGTATAGATTTCCCAATATTTATAGACCTGACTGTAAGTAATGATCATTTATTCACACTTGCCCATCTTACCAACTCAACCTTTTGGCAGCCCACCCACTTTTTAACCTCAAGTTTTATCTCCAAATGGGTAGAGGGCAAGTGTAATTTAGAAGCAGTGTACTTGCATACGGATGTTTGAAAACTGAGCTTCAGCAAGATTTAAAAGAAACACATCAGTGTGCTCTTGCAGCTCCATATATATTATTAATTAAATGTATATTTTAATGCAAGAAATGCAAGTACTTGACTTGGTTTTGGCCTCTTGCAGTAGAACTCAGACTGAGAGAGGGATGATCAGAAAAAGGAGCCTGTCAATTGTGCTGCAGTGCTCATATGCTAACAAGGAGCATGCTGAAAATAGTAGAGGTTAGAGTTAAAGAGTCATCCTTCACTAATGCTGGCTATAGACAGGTTAAAATTTGTCTGGTTCAAGAAGGACTGGCCAAATTTCAATCAGTGTGTATCCATCCCTGCTTGACAGAATGTGACTATTTGATCAACGTCTGTAAAAGGGACTTGCTGGAAACCTTTACTTGATCAGTGGTTGCAGCTGCTGATCAGTGTATTCTAATGGCTTCAAGACCCGCAGCCAGAACACAATGCACCGTTGGCCAAATGAAAAAAAAAATATTTTCTATGGCCAGCTTAAAGTGTTACTAAACCCAGGAGCCTGCATTCACTATATCTGGTCTCCCACAGTACACAGAACATGGAAATGCAATTATTTTAGTAAATATAAACTGCTAAATATCTTTTCTCATCAGCAGTTAGAGCAGTCTTGTGACTTCAGCAGAGCACTGGTTAAAGCTTGTAGGAGGAGTTTTATTTCTGCTCTAGGAGGATGTAGAACCCTTGACCCCTGTCTGGACAGTGCTGATTGGCCCTGTGCTGATCACATGCACTTTCCCAAGTGAGTGTAACAGTGAGTATAACAAGCATGCTTTAGTGCATATACAGACTGATTTTACTGTTGTGGGTTTAGTAACACGTTAAGGCTATGGAGGGACAAGACCTGTAAGTGGAATTTAGCTGCAGCAAAGAAAACAGAGCTGTGCTGTATGGTAGAACTGTGGAAATCTCAAAACTGGATGGACAGAAATACAAAGCAGCTCCCTTTTATGTATGTATTTATTTATTTATTATTTATTACGGGTACTTATAGAGCACCATTAGTTCATGCAGCTCTTTACATATGTACACTCACCAGCCACTTTATTAGGTACACCTTGTTAATACCGGGTTGGACCCCCTATTGCCTTCAAAACTGCCTTAATTCCTGGTCGCATAGATTCAACAATGTATGACCAGAGATTTTGGTCAATATTAACATGATAGCATCATGCACTTGCTGCAGATTTGTTGGCTGCACATCCTATGATGCGCATCTCCCGTTCCACCACATCCCAAAGGTGCTCTATTGGCTTAAGATCTGGTGACTGTGGAGGCCATTGGAGTACAGTGAACTCATTGTCATGTTCAAGAAACCAGTTTGAGATGATTTGAGCTTTGTGACATGGTGTATTATTCTGCTGGAAGTAGCCATCGGAAGATGGGTACACTGTAGTCATAAAGGGATGGACATGATCAGCAACAATACTTTGGTAGGCCATGGTGTTTAAACGATGCTCAATTGATACTAAGGGGCCCAATGCGTGCCAATAAAATATCCCCCATACCAGGGACGTCAAACTGGCGGCCCTCCAGCTGTTGCGAAACTACAAGTCCTCTGACATCAACAAAGCATTTTCGTCCAACACACAATTGCCACTCACTGGATATTTTCTCTGTTTCAGACCATTCTCTGTAAACCCTACAGATGGTTGTGCGTGAAAATCCCAGTAGATCAGCAATTTTTGAAATACTCAGACCAGCCATCTGACACCAACAACCATGCCACGTTCAAAGTCACTTAAATCCCCTTTCTTCCCCATTGTGATGCTTGGTTTGAACTCCAACAAGTCCTCTTTGAACTCCAACAAGTCCTCTCCTGCTCCCTGTCCAATGCCAGAGCATAGAAAGTAGGGGAATGGGACTGGAGCAGGTTGGAATTGAGGAATGGGTTAACTCCAATGTAGGTGGGGGGTGTGGGACAGTAGCAGTTAAAATAACCCCCCCCCCCCAATCCCCCACCTACATTGGTCTTTCTGGCAGTGAATGTTAACCCCCTTAACCCTCCCCACCTTGCATTGGTCCTCATGGAAGTGAAAGTTTAACTCACCACTCCCCTTCTGCATTTGTGGCAATGTCAGTGAAAGTTAACCCCTCCCTCCACACTGGTGGTAATAGGAGGGTTTAAATTTCAATGCCACTGACCACCAATGTGTTGGACAGGGTTAATAAAACTGACACCTGTGCTAGGGGTTATTAATGAATCCACTGATACCAATGCTGGGAGTTATCATGGCGTCCTCTGATACCTGTGTTGGGGGTTATTATGGCATCCACTGACACTAATACTGGGGGTTATTATTTTGTTCACTGACACCAATGCTAGGGGCTATCAGTGCGTCTACTGAAACCAATGCTGGGAGTTATTATGGAGTCCACTGACACCAATGCTGGCAGTTATTAATGCATCCACTGACACCATTGCTGGGGGTTATTAATGCATCCACTGGCACCAGTGCTGGGAGTTATTATGGAGTCCACTGACACCTATGCTGGGGGTTATTAATGCAACCACTGACATCAATGCTGGGGGTAATTATTGCATCTGGGAAGGAGAGGAGGGTGCAATTTGGCATCTTCACCCTGGGCATTGATTGACACCATCAAGTAGGTAGTGATATCAGACTGTGATGATGTCAACCCATCCGTGACAGTGTGCCAACCACATCATTTACAGGGGCCGGTTTGGGGCGCACACTTTGACCTCATGCTGCCATTCTGAAACTAGCCTGCCCAGCTTCCTTCAGGGCACTGTGGTAGGCTAGGGGGAAGGAGCTGCACCAATATGCTAGCCCGCTCAGTGCCCTACAATGGGGCAAACATATATGGGAAAAAAATTATTGGGGGGGGTTACACTATGTTTTGCTGCACCAAATGGCATCAGCCTTAGTGACGCCACTGGGTTTAGCTGATCCAACTTCTGCATGGAACACCATTGAGAATCTAAAAGACTTTAAGATCCAGCGCCATTCCTAATACAACTGGTCTATAGTCTTAAATTTAAAAAATTACATTTATATATAGAAAATAACAAAATGCAATACAGTGTGAAAATAATGTATTATCGTCTTCCATATTCTAGCATAGTGGATGACAATATTTTCCCCATGAAAGCCCTAGAAATAAGTGATATAACTGTCATGAAATCATTTGTACATGACACATAAGTGAAGCAATTAGTGAACATTACAGGTCTACAAAAAATGGCCACCACCACTAAGCTCCAATTGGACATCCAAAAAAAGAAGCTTTTTCAAGATTGTGACCATGCATAATTTCACTCAATTAGTGTAGCCTCATTACCCCACCCCAAATGTAATTATCCTGGTCTCTAGAGCTGAAATACTCTGCAAAGCATATGACTAGACAGATGTCACTTGGTATATATAGCTATGCAATGCTCTGCAAGTCACCAGCAACATTTTGCTAATAGCTGAGCTCCAGGCAGATATAAAAAGCATCAATTAAAGCAGTTATACATGTACAATAGAAGACATTAAATGCATTATAAAAGGTTAGTAGCGTACATTCCTGACTCTCTCTTATTATCAGCCTACTCTATTCTCCTGTATAGTAACACTTAAAGGGGGAGTGCTAGCAATCTGAGCTCTGTTACAGTGCACGTGTACTATTAATGATCATGCTGACAGGAGGCAAAAGCAGAGTGAGTAGGGAGATAACATCATTAGTATACTGCTACATCTTTCTCTTCTAATCAGTAGCCTACAAAGATGCAGGGATGGGGGAAGGGGGGTTGATAGTGGCAGCCCAACAAACTGGGGTCTTGGCCAAAGTATTTGGGTGAGTGGGGATTTTGGGGCAGTAGCTCCAATCAAAAAGTATAAACTTCTGGATACTGACAAGGCTCACTGTGCTGCTATCCAGGTGTTCCAATGTAGCTGTGAGTGAAAACTGGTGCTTTGGCCAAAGCTCCTGGATGTAAAGTGTGATACTGTATGGTAAAAGCCAGCACTCAATCTCGGGACTGTACAATACTGTTTGTTGAAGACAGGGTATAAAATCCACGGGATACAGCAGTGCTAATGCATTTCAGTCCGAAAGGGTCGTAATCATAATTAACCAATGTACAAATGTAGGTGCCACTCAGGCTCTGGAGGATCCAAGTCCATCACCAACTGCTGGGAGTGCTGGCCGAGAACCGAGCTTGACTCGGCTCTAGATATCAGCATGTAGTGAAGAAAAAAATCCTCAAGCTATAAATCCGCTATAGAGATGTATATGGCAGCCTCAGCTCAGGCTCCTTCCAGGCCACACCCCCAATGCATTTTGCTCCACCCCTCCAGAGCTTAATCATGGGAAACCCCAAGATTAAGCTCTGCGGTGGAGTAAAACGCGTTGGAGGCATGGCCTGGCCGGAGCTTAGGCTGGGACAGTTGCATTCTCCTCTAGAGTGGATTTGCAGCTATATCTGGCTTCAGGGACTTTTTTCTTCGCTACGGTCTTAATCATAAGCCATGGCACTTCAGGATGAAATGCATTAGCACTAATGTATACCATGAATTATAAACCCTGTCTTCAAAAAAGAGTATTGTACAGATCTGCGATTGAGAGACAGCTTTTACCATACAGTAAAACTCTGGATATCCTTTAAATCAGTGGTCTCCAAACTGCCGCATGGGGCCTTTATCTGGCCCTTGGGGCACTATTCCTCTCACTGATTTTAGACACTATTTTGCTAACTGGCATCAACAATGAGACACCATTTCTCCCAATGACACCAACAATAGGGCACTATTCCTCTCAATGATACCAACAATGGGGCTATATTCCTCCAAATAAAACCAAATGTGGCGGTTTACTCCAACTGATGCCAAGAAAATATCTACTCCAGCTGGCCACAGTCCTGCCCCTCTAAAGTCTGAAAGACAATAAATTGGCCCTTTATTCAGAAAGTTTGCAGACCCCTGCTTTAAATGCCCCCCGCCTCCCCAGAACCTCTACCCAAAGTCTTAGGCTCATCATACAATCCAACTGAGTGCTCTTTGTACAACCTCCTCTAGATTTTGCAAAAATATGTAATATTAGGACCTACTTAAATTAGTTCCTTTTTGAAGGAAGATAAGTCTGTGTGGCATAGTGAAGATCTATGGGGAGTAGAGGAAACAGGTAAGAGTAAAGGGGTGCACTGAAAATCCAGGTATTCTTTAAATCTGATAGGCTGCTACGCCAGCTTCACATCAGTGCCCTTGAAATTATACAACCTAATTACAAGAGACAGGTTGAGCCATCTTCAATAACTCGGAAGTAAACTTTAATCGGTGTTAATCCTGGGGATGCATAGAGGGAACACAGACTTACCACCTAAGGTATCAGTTTTTCATCCAGACATAGTATATCAGAGCACATCACTTCCTAAATTGCCTTGTTGCTGGTAATTGTGTTTTAGCAACACCAGCAGTTGAGCCGTGTGAATGTGTAGACTAGACAGTTGCAGCGTCACCATGAAACGCATATAGAGCTTTTGTTGACTCTGACAGCCCTGTCAGGACAACATTTTTAAAAAATACAACTTTAGTACATCTCTGTAATACATGTACATTCACCCTGTTGTATCTCTTTATAAATGCTGCAAGTACAGAAAAATACCTGATGATCTGCCAGAAATCCACTGTGCTACTAACTTTCTAAATGGGTCGATAGCAAAGTACCTTTGCTGTACTGAAATCTCAAACAATGTTGTCAGCCCTGCCTGAGCAACACTGTCTATTCCCCTAGTAATGTTTAACATATGTATTTCCCATGATTATCAGCTCCATCTAGTGGCCATAATGCAGTATTTTCCTGAAATACCTCAATCCAGAAAATACCACATTATGGCCCCTAGATGGAACTGATGATATTAGGAAAATACATATTAGATACATTACAGGGATTATTCTGTTTGACGGCTGTTTGTCTTGGGTTGAGCTGATCCAACTTCTGCATGCAATATCAGGAATCTGAAAGAATTTAAGATTCAGTGCCATTCGCAATACAAGTGGTCTAAAATCTTGCAAAAAAAACAAAAAACATGACATGTATATACGGAAAATAAAATGCAGTATTTTCCTGAAATACCTCAATCAGGTAAATGCCACATTATGGCCCCTAGATGGAGCTGACGATCATAGGAAAAAACATATTAGACACATTACAGGGATTATTCACGATAACTGTGCAATCACTCAGATATTCAGGCAGCAGGTTTTTTTTGTATAAATAGAAAGCTATGTTTAGGGAAAGAGCTCTCAAAAAATATATATTTCTCAGCAGCCACTCCGCAAGAATTTTACAAGCCTGGTGATAATGTCACAGGGAGTGTTAAAAGCTGCTTCTTACTACAGGCACAAAGTAAAAAAAATACTGAAACATGACGGTGAGAGAGATTTGGGGGCAAAGTTTGGCATACACTAAGTAAAAACCTAAAGTAAAACTTAAAATGGGCATTCTGATTTAGCTCAGGTGCATTGTTTCCATGAATGCTTTGGCTTGCTGCTGGAGCTGCCTCTTAACATTTTCTGTAAATATTATTATTACAATAGTTATTGTTGGCGCTGTTCTTAATACACTCAGTGAAAAACATGCTTTAGTGGCGCAGTGCCATTTAGCGAGGTGTTTAATTGGGGGCCTCATTTGGGTCTTCTGACCTGAGAAGAAAGAGGCTCGCAGTGAGCGGTGATGCAAGAGTCACAGCAGCCTCTGCCTATTTTGTAATTGATTAATACACCGTGAATAAAATCACTTTATTATTTAATGATCCCAGCATCCATAGTACACTGTCCACATTCCTTACCCAGTGTGCTCTGCCGTAACCAAGACAGTACTGGGGCCAGAGGAATTTGCAGCCGCCGAGGGGCCTCTGCTCAGGATTCTTGCCCTCATTGTGTGCGATCAGTCGGTAATCATCATCATTAGCCCCATACTGGGTTTCAAAATGGGAATCACGTAGACATCTCATCATTCACTTATGTATTATACAGTGCACATCCCTTTGTTCCTCCGTTTATGTGCTTACAGCCAGAGAGACAATCCCACTGTGGATAATTGATGCCCAGCAAGTCAATTACAAGCATTTGCTGCCTGCAACCAGCTTGCCTTAGGCGACCTAGTAGAAGTGAGCTGCTGTCCCTTGACAGAACCTCAGCGCTACATCACCTGCACAACAAGGTGTTGCTCTCGAGGTGCCTAATGGCCTACTTTACTTCGTATCTTCATGATATTTCTGTAACTTGCTAGAAAAACTGCCATCTAGAAAATGTTTAGAAATAATTCTGTTTTTTATTGGAAAATAGAAAAATAGATATTTGTCCTAAATCAATGAAGAGTTTTTACTCCTAAGTGCTCAATCATTGGAATTTAAAGGGGCTCCTACCTCTGCAGAATATCCTGGTGGCTGGCATGTTCCTTTCTAGTACCGGTGCCACACAGTCAGAAAGAAAGCATAGTACACAGGGAACAGCGCCAACTTCCAGACCACCCCAAGTCAATCCTAGCTGCCCAGTGTTGGGCACAGGGAACACATTATTTTCTACTCCAAGCTTCTGAAAATGAGATTGTTCTGCCTTCCAAGTCAAATTTGGTAGATTTAGCAATTGATTGTCCTACTTTTTCTCACAACCTTCAAGTAAGTGTTGCAACCAGCAGTCACTAGCTATACCTATCAGACACTGGAAGGAGCCAGAGGCTAGCCACTTGTAGGCAGATGCAGTCTACCCTCTCCACTGCAGGTGGAGCTCAACTGCAGTGGCATGGCAGGGGGAGAGGAAGACAGGAGGCACATTTTCTTCTATGGTTTCCTGGGTCATTGGGGAAGCTATGTGATTCTGGTGGCCATCTTGGGTCAGGCAGAGTCTATTTAAGACCCTGGTTCCTGGGTTTGGCGCAAATGTCTACGAGTGGGTAGTACAGGTCACCCGTCTGACAGAGACAGTGCATAGTGGTAGGAAAAGGTTCCAGATGAGTAGGGAAAAGGATACAGACAAGCCATCCTTCCTGGAATCCTTCCATTTGGGAAAAGACTGGCCAGGCCACATTCTGCCCTCCAGGACAGATGCTGTTGGCACAGCTAAGACTTTCTCTGTGCTACATTGCTGTTATATCTGTGAGTTCCCCAGTTGGTTGCCGTCCCGCTGGATTGTTTCTGCAGTTTGAAGTCTGAATTTAAGACAAGTTCTATTTATTGCAACTGGACTGTGTGTGTTTACTGCTGACACACCACACTGCACCTCCCCACAGACCCACATCTCCATCCTGGAACAAACCTTTTGAGAACTGTCAGCCCAGGATAAACAACTCATCTTCAGCCCCCCCCCCCTCAACTAAGGTAGAGTCATACGCAGTTGCTTAAAGTGGAACTAAACCATCCTATCCTTTACAGCCAAGGAGGCTGCCATCTAAGCTTCTGTTTGGTCTTCAGTTGCCATGGTATTGAGCAGTTTTGACACAGGCCATTTCATGGATTGACAGTGGACATGCCTTAAATGTATCTGTTTTGGAAAACAATAAAATCAACAGTTTAGTTCCACTTTAACCGGCTGCCGACCAGCCACAGTACATATACTGCGTCAGGGCAGCACCACTGTGCAAAATCACGTTTATAAACATCATTTTGCATATCAGGTATATGGCATGCACAAGACCACCCTACCTGTGCCACCGATCGCGGCCACAGGTGTCAATCACCGGGTCCGGGCTGGTTATTACCCGCTGGGTCCCAGCGATTGCCGGCAAACAGTGACACAGTGCGCAGCTGCCTTGTTTTCAATGCAGCTCTGCTCCCTGTCAGTTCCCAACACACTGTTCCTGAGAGCGGAGTTTAGTTCTCGGGATCAGTGTGTTCCTGTGAAGTACACACCCCCCGGCCACTAGTAAAACACTCCCCTCACACAGTTAACCCTTTGATTGCCTAAAAAAGCCCTTCCTCCCCAGTGCCATTAGTACAATATCAGTGTTTTTTTTTTTTTGCACTGATCACTGTATTGGTGTCACTGGGGATGTCAGTGACCCCAAGTCAGTTCCCCCCCAGTGTCAGAATGTCTGCTGCAGTCCTGCCATAAGTCCCTGGTCGCCGCCAAAAGTTGCTGATCACCGCCATTATTAATATAAAAAAAAAATCCAGTATCTATACCGCCATTTGTAAACGCTATAACTGTCACGTAAACCAATTAATTTACACGTATTGGGATTTTAGCAAAGACATGTCGCAGAATATATTTTGGCCAAAATTTGCCAAAATTTGATTTTTACATTTTTTTTCATGGAAAGAAAGCTCAATTTGTGGGAAAAAAACGTATGTAAATGTAATTTGGGTGCAGTGTTGCATGACCGCGCAATTTTCAGTTAAAGTAATGCAGCGACGTAACACAAACCGCTTCTGTAACCACTTCCTGACCGCCCTATAGCAGAAATACTGCTACAGGGCAGCATGGGTGCCCAAAATCACATATATATACGTGATTCGCGCTCCCGCGGTGTTCACACCCCTCCCAGATAGTGTCAGATTGCCCGTCAGTACACCAGTCATCACATGTAACCCCTTGATTGCCAGGAACACGCTCATGCACAATAAACCCCCATTTCTAGTATAGTGTCTAAACAGATCAATATCTTTGATCAGATCAGCACTATACCAGTGTTCAAATTAGTATAGTGTCCCCAAAAACGCAGCGTTAGCGGGATCAGCCCCGGCACCTGCCAGCACCTGTGTTTAGCCCCTACGCTTACCCCCCCCTTCTCCCCCAGCAAGTGCATTGTCAGTAGGTCACTGTTACTTGATACATTGCACACAAAACCACAGTGTTGGCAGAATCAGGACTGATCTCTGTTAGCACATGTCAGTAAATTTTGATGACTCTCATATGCAGCAGAGTGCCAGTACTAGTGCCACGCTACCTTTTGGTGAACTGGTGAGTACTATTGACCTAGTACATCCTGATCTTTCACATATCTCTTAGATTGTAAGCTCCTAGGATCAGGCCCTCCTAGCCCTCTTGTATTGAACTGTATTGTTCTGTATTGTCTCCCGTTATATTGTAGTGCTCCTGAGCAAACTGCTGGCGCTATATAAATCCTGTATAATAATAATGTGTTGAGTCCTATAAGTGCAGTACAAGCTGGTGCGGTGGCGAGCACAAGTATTGTCCCGCAACCACCAAAAATTTGCACACAGGCCTGTAGAGCCCCTAGTATCCTTCCGGATGTGCTTGCAAATCCCGATTGACAGCCCACAAATTCTGCAGCACCCGTACTTCCCCCATTCACTGCCCAACCCGGAATTCAGGTGGAAATAGCAAATTTAACTCCTCCCCTTGTTTTTTTTAGCTGTTTTTCATGCAATATCTGTATGCGTTGATTGTCGATCAAAGCAATTTATATGCACAACAATTTATCGCCACCAACCCACATTCAAACCTTGCCAGACCATTCGCATGGAAACTCATTACGGTTTTCGAATTTATATTTTTTTGGGGCCTAACCCTTAACATCGGCATTACTAAAAAAAAATTAATTACTGTTGTATTGGTCCACAGACCCCATTCATCATATGCCCGTGTTCTCTGCTGCCATGGCCAGGCATAGATATGAGAGTATAATGTGTTTTATGCATTTCAACAACAATACACTCTGTCATCTTTGAGGTGACCCTGAATTTGACCGGCTCCACAAAATTCAGCCCCTTATGAATCACCATAACCAAAAATTTGCAGATGTCTATACTCCCCAGCAAAACATCTGCATTGATGAGTCCCTGATTAATTTTTCTGGTCGTCTTGCATTCAAACAATTTCTCCCCAGCAAGCATACCAGAAATGGGGTCAAGATGTAGAAGACCTGTGAGAGGGCAACAGGCTATACTTATAAGTTTCGGTTTTTATGAGGGAAAAGATAGTCACGTGGAGCTCCCCGGATGCCCAGACTATTTGGGCAGCAGTGGCAAGATAGTTTGGGACTTGGTGTCATCCTTTTTCCATATGGGGTACCACTTATACATGGACAATTTTTATTCAAGGGTGTCACTATTTAGACATTTGTTCAATCTTGGAACTGGCGCTTGTGGCAAAGTGTGACCTAATGTGTGCCCACCATTAGAAGTGGGTGGATGCAGGGTGGTATATTCTAATGGTGGGCATACCACACACTTTTTCTGGCAGAGATTTCTTCTCTTTTTTTCATTCAGCCCACAGGCTGCATACAAAAAAAAAAAAAAGAAGAACATAGCATATATACCCAACAAGGATCAGCGATGTACTGGTTATACCTGGTTATACCAGAATGATGCCTACATCTGCAGGCATCATCCTGGTATCATTTTTTTCAGCCGGCAATCTGCTTTCATGTAAAAGCAATCCTAGTGGCTAATTGTAAGCTCGAAAGAGCAGGGTCCTCGAATCCTTTGTGTATTGTTACTGTATTGTCTCGTGTACTATCCCCCCACTTTAATGTACAGTGCTGAGCAAACCTTTTGGCGCTATATAAACACTGTATAATAATAATAAATGGCTGCAGGATTGCTTTTACAAGCAGCGGGAGATGATGCCCCCCTCCATCGCAGTCTTCCACGGCTTTCTCAGGCAGTCCCGTGCCATCGGGGGGACCTGACAATGTTTCTGCTAGATGACCATAGAGCTGATTGGAGACCAGAGTGGTGCCAATCATCTCTATAGTCTAAGAATTCGGAAGCTACAAGCATTTCATCACTTCAGTTTTGCAGGATAAAAACAGCACCATTTGTAAATTGGGAAAGCATCTGATCACACCCATTTTGGTTTGATTAGATAATGTAAGGGCAGAGGAGATATCCAGAGTCTGATAGACCCCAGATTTCTCAAAAAAGAATATATGACAATGCCCATTGAGTTATAGGAGATATTTGAAATCCCTGTGATAGCATTAAAAGTGATCAAAAGAAAAAAAAATGAAAGGTACAGTGTAAAAATAATAAAAAACCAAAATAACTTAAAAAAATTAAAAACTCGTCCCTCCCATGCGCGCACACCTGTGTGCACAAGCGTTGACCTTGTGCCGGTATGTAAACAGCGGTTTCACCATGCATGTGAGGCATCATCGTGAATGTCAGATTAAGGGCAGTAATTCTAACACTAGACCTCCTCTGTAAATCTAAAATGGTAGCTTTTAAAGGCTTTTAAAGCATTGCCTATGGATATTAAAAATGTATGCAGTTTGTCGCCATTGCACGGGCATGCGCAATTTTAAAGCAAGTCATGTTTGGTATCTCTTTACTCGGAATACCATTATCTTTTACATTTTACCAAATAATTGGCCAATATATTGTGTTTTTCTGCATTAAAAGTAAAAAAAAGTGTATTTTTAAAAAAAAAATTTGCTTTTGAAAAATCGCTGCGCGAGTATTATGTGACATAAAAAATTGTAGTACCCACCATTTTATTCACTAGGGTGTCTGTTTTAAAAAAATATATAATTTTTGGGGGTTTAAATTAATTTCCTAGCAAAAAATACACATTTTTTTCATGTGAACAAAAAGTGTCAGAAAAGGCTTGATCTTCAGGTGGTTAGAAGAGTGAATGATGTGTGGCATAAACTTTTAATGCTGCGCATAAAAACGCCCCCACCCCCAAAACGACCCCTTTTTGGAAAGTAGACACCCCAAACTATTTGCTGAGAGGCATGTTGAATCGATAGAAGAATTTATTTTTTTACCACAAGTTTTTGGAAAATGACAAAAAAAAATATTTTTTTTTTTACACAAAATTGTCAATTAAATGATTTACTGCTCACATATGCCATGAGTATATGTGGAATTACTCCACAAAATACATTCTGCTACTTCTCCCGAGTATGGGGGTACCACTTGTGAGAGACATTTTGGCAGTCTAGCCAAGTACAGGACCCCAAAATCCAATAGACACCTTCAGGCTTTTAAAGGGCTTTATTTCCTCATTACACTGCCAGACTACTTATCACAGTTTCGGAGGCCCTGAAATGCCAGGATAGCACCTAACCCCCCCCCCCCAAAGACCCCTTTTGGGAAAGTAGACACCCCAAGGAATTTGATAAGAAGCATGGTAAGTATTTTGCAGATCTCATTTGCTGCCACAAGTTTTTGAAGAAAAAAGATAAAAAATGTTTTTCTACTCTTTTTTTACATTTCAAAACCTTGTGTGAAAAAATGAGATCTGCAAAATACTCACCGTGCCTCTTTTTAAATTCCTTGGGGTGTCTACTTTCCAGAAAGGGGTCATTTAGGGGGGTTTGGTGCTATCCTGGCATGTCAGGGCCTTCGAAACTGTGATAGGTAGTGAGGAAGTGAAATGAGAAAGTTACGCACCCTTCAGGCTTTCAAAGTGGTCATTGGATTTCAGGCTCCTGTATATGGCTAGGCTCCAAAAAAGTCTCACATATGTGGTATCCTCATACTCGGTAGAAGTAGCAGAATGTATTTTGGGGTATAATTCCACATATGCCCATGTCTTGTGCGAGAAATAAATAATTGAAATGACAACTTTGTGAAAAAAAAAAAAAATGTTTTTGTCATTTTCCAGAAACTTGTGGAAAAAAAATAAATCTTCAGTGGACTCAATATGCCTCTCAGCAGATAGCTTAGGGTGTCTACTTTCTGAAAAGGGGCCATTTGAAGGTGTTTGTACTATCCTGGTATTTTAGCACCTCAAGAAATGTGATGGGCAGTCAGAAAGTAAAAGCGGTGTAAATTCCATTATCTATACCGTAGTTTGTAGATGCTATAACTTTCACACAAAGCAATAAATATACACTTACTGGGATTTTTTAACAAAAAAACATGTAGCAGAATATATTTTGGCCTAAATTTATGACGAAATTTTTGTTTTTTTGGATAGTTTTTATGACCGAAATGAGAAAATATTGTTTTTTTCAAAATAATTTTTCTTCTTCAAAACTTTTTCTGTTTATAGCGCTAAAAATAAAAAGTGAACAGGTGATAAAATACCACCAGAAGAAAGCTCTATTTGTGTGAAAAAAAAGGACATAAATTTCATTTATGTACCGTAATGCATGACCACGCAATTGTCCGTTAAACTAGTGCAGCACTGTATAGCAAACAAATGGCGTAAATTGCAGTATCTATACCATAGTTTGTAGACTCTATAACGTTCACACAAAGCAATCAATATACACTTATTGGGATTTTGTTTTAGCAAAAACATGTAGCAGAATACATTTTGGCCTAACTTTTTAACTAGCTTTGAGTTTACTATATATTTTTTATGGCTGAAAGTAAAAAATATAATTTTTCTTAAAAATGTTTGGTCTTTTTTTGTTTATAGCATGAAAAATAAAAAGCGCACAGGTGATCAAATACCACAGAAAGAAAGCTCTATTTGTGTGAAAAAAAGGACATAAATTTTGTTTGGGTGCAGCATTGCATGACCGCACAATTATCAGTTGAATTAGTGCAGCGCCGAATAGCAAAAAGAGGCCTGGTCAGGAAGGGGGGTAAATCCTCTGGAGGGCAGGTGGTTAATAACAAAATCTTTACTGAAAAAAAAACAGTTCTTGGGGATGGGGATGTACATCCTTTTTCAACAGTGCCCCATAGAAGAAAACATATGCCCATCAGGGGCAGACTGACAACTCATGGATCCCCCGGGCAATAGGGGATCATGGGGCCCCTGTGTCCTTGCCCAAACTCAAAAAAGCCTATGAAAAAGGTACCAGGGGCATCTCATGGGGCCCCCTACTGACCCCGAGCCCTCGGGCAGTGCCTGAGTTTCCAAATGGTCAGTCCACCCCTGGTGCCCACACCATCTCTTGCCTTATTCTTTCACTCCATATTTCAGGTGGAACACCTTGACACCTCTTCCTTGTCCCTCCTCCATTGGAGCCAGGTGTTCCTGTAAGTGTGAACTACATTCCCAAAGCAATCCTCCACTGTACAACCAAACGAGCTCATCTCACCCCAACTATATATAATTTGGATCCAAGCACATGAAGTAAAAAAGGAAATCTCTTGATGATAAATGGAGAGGAACTAATCCCGAATAGTAGGCTAATGCCATTACACACATTGAGGTTGCTCTTTTTGCAGTTTTCCCCAGAGCTTAGTGAATGTGATAAAATTTCAGTTTGCAAATACCCAATCACGTGCAAGGAGAATAAAAAAGTATACATTTTTGATTGTATATGACTGGATGATGAAAGTAATCAAAGCTTCAACTCATTCAGCTATTGGGAAACTCCCCCTTGTAAAATAAACAGCCCACTTGCCTTAAGTAAAGGCGGGACTCTGTAGGAAATACCTGAAAGACTTACAATGAGCCATACACAGGATGTCCATGTGCACTCATGACACCCAACAGCATCCAACAAAAGAGGCAGCTGAAAGGCAGTCCTGCAACTGGATACCTGGATAAGGGAGAGCCTTTGCCTGAGACACAGCGACAGTAGGAGGTCAGCCAGGACAGCTGTCAGCATGATGACACCTACATGGGTTCCCCCTTGACTTCTGCTTTGTCTGCACGGCAATTGCCTGATAGCGCCACCCTTGAAGGAAGGCCAAACTGCACCTACCTACACCATTGTAATCTGGTCCAATAGTTAACCCTCCTTACACCATTCTAATTGAAATTTTGCCCTCATGTAATGGAAGCAAATTCAGCAAAGATACTAATGCAGTCAAATTTTCTTTTAATTTTAGCTCAACAGGGGCTAATTATGTGGCTGTCATTACACCTTTCTCACATCATATTGCCTAAAATGGGGGACTTCTGCAGCACTCATGTGTTAATGAAGAACATGTTGATCGGAGGAGAGGGCAAGGAGACGATAAAATGAGCTTGTTATTCTGCTGCTTCTCCTTACACTGTTCAGTCACAAGCTTGGGGAGGTACAAGCTATTTTCTACTCATTTTTTTACTCAAGAAAGAGGTACTTTTGTACTCAAAATAATAATGTGAATGTGATATTATTGACATGTTTACTAAACTGTTTACCCTTCTGATCTCAACAATCGGTGGAGGAATGCAGTGGGCAGTTTGAATGGTGAAGTCTTGTCCTAGGTGGTTGGGGGAGATGAACATCCTGTTGCGTACTTGAGCTGCAAGCTCACAGTGGCTGAGAGAAACTATTCCATTGTGGAAAAGGAATGTTTGGCAATAATATGGGCTCTAGAGACACTCTGGTACTATTTGTTCGGATGACCCTGCAAGCTAGCGTCAGACCATGTGCCCCTTACATGGATGGCACAAAATAAAGATAAGAACTCCAGAACCACCCAGTGGTTTCTCGCCTTTCAGGATTTCAAATTTTGTAGTGGTGAATAGACTGGGGTAAGTACATCAGAATGTGGATATCCTTTCTTGGGTCTATTGCCATTTTGTGCATGGAGTCCAGACCCCTGACCTGGAACGGGGGGGGGGATGTAGAGAGTCAGCTTGGGGCAGGCATGAGAGAGGGTTAACTGAAGAGGGCAGGTACTGCCCCTTCAGGCCAGTTTATTAACATCTTCGCTCTGGCGCCTCCCAGCCCTTTAAGGGGTTTCTGCTAGAGATGAGCGAATCGAAGTATCCGAAGTGGAATTCGAGTCGAATATCGGAAAAATTTCGATTCGTGCCGAATCCGAAAAACAGCCTAATTCGGACGCGCGAATCGAAATTTTTCCGAAAATGGCGGCTGACATGTGCGGCGACGGAGCGGGGATGTCGGGGAAGGCGCGCAGACAAGGCGCGCTGCCCCATAATGCATTCCTCAACGACATGTGATCGCATCAGCCAATCAGCAGCCAGCCAGCCAGCACTGTGTAATGGTCGAGGTATATATAGCGGCCATTTTGGAAATCTTCATTTGCCTGCAGTCATTGAACAGAGGCAGACCGCTCTGTACTAGGGACAGGGACAGAGTTAGGGCCACAGAAACGAGAATTGGGGACAGAGAGAAGTTACTTAGGGACAGAGAACCATTACTCAGGGACACAGTCTTGTTAATGAGGGCCACAGAATCGTTATTTAGGGACAAAGAAACGCTAGTTAGGGCCACAGAATTCATACTCAGGGACAGACAGAATTTTCACTCAGTGCCAGAGAATTGTTACTTAGGGCCACAGAAACGTTATTAGGGCCACAGAATTTTTACTCAGGGACAGACAGAATTGTTACTGAGTGCCAGAGAATTGTTACTCAGGGACAGACAGAATTGTTACTGAGTGCCAGAGAATTCTTACTCAGGGCCACAGAATTCATTCTCAGGGACAGACAGAATTGTTACTCAGGGACAGACAGAATTGTTACTGAGTGCCAGAGAATTGTTACTCAGGGACAGACAGAATTGTTACTGAGTGCCAGAGAATTGTTACTCAGGGACAGACAGAATTGTTACTGAGTGCCAGAGAATTGTTACTCAGGGACAGACAGAATTGTTACTGAGTGCCAGAGAATTGTTACTCGCACAGACACAAAATTGTTATTGCACAGACACAGAATTGTTACTCGCACAGACAGAATTGTTACTCAGGGCCACAGAATTCATACTCAGGGACAGACAGAATTGTTACTGAGTGCCAGAGAATTGTTACTCAGGGACAGACAGAATTGTTACTGAGTGCCAGAGAATTGTTACTCAGGGACAGACAGAATTGTTACTGAGTGCCAGAGAATTGTTACTCAGGGACAGACAGAATTGTTACTGAGTGCCAGAGAATTGTTACTCGCACAGACACAAAATTGTTACTTGCACAGACACAGAATTGTTACTCGCACAGACACAGAATTGTTACTCAGGGCCACAGAATTCATACTCAGGGACAGACAGAATTGTTACTGAGTGCCAGAGAATTGTTACTCAGGGACAGACAGAATTGTTACTGAGTGCCAGAGAATTGTTACTCAGGGACAGACAGAATTGTTACTGAGTGCCAGAGAATTGTTACTCGCACAGACACAAAATTGTTACTTGCACAGACACAGAATTGTTACTCGCACAGACACAGAATTATTACTCAGGGCCACAGAATTCATACTCAGGGACAGACAGAATTGTTACTGAGTGCCAGAGAATTGTTACTCAGGGACAGACAGAATTGTTACTGAGTGCCAGAGAATTGTTACTCAGGGACAGACAGAATTGTTACTGAGTGCCAGAGAATTGTTACTCGCACAGACACAAAATTGTTACTTGCACAGACACAGAATTGTTACTCGCACAGACACAGAATTGTTACTGAGTGCCAGAGAATTGTTACTCAGGGACAGACAGAATTGTTACTGAGTGCCAGAGAATTGTTACTCAGGGACAGACAGAATTGTTACTGAGTGCCAGAGAATTGTTACTCAGGGACAGACAGAATTGTTACTGAGTGCCAGAGAATTGTTACTCGCACAGACACAAAATTGTTACTTGCACAGACACAGAATTGTTACTCGCACAGACACAGAATTGTTACTCAGGGCCACAGAATTCATACTCAGGGACAGACAGAATTGTTACTGAGTGCCAGAGAATTGTTACTCAGGGACAGACAGAATTGTTACTGAGTGCCAGAGAATTGTTACTCAGGGACAGACAGAATTGTTACTGAGTGCCAGAGAATTGTTACTCGCACAGACACAAAATTGTTACTTGCACAGACACAGAATTGTTACTCGCACAGACACAGAATTGTTACTCAGGGCCACAGAATTCATACTCAGGGACAGACAGAATTGTTACTGAGTGCCAGAGAATTGTTACTTAGGGACAGACAGAATTGTTACTGAGTGCCAGAGAATTGTTACTCAGGGACAGACAGAATTGTTACTGAGTGCCAGAGAATTGTTACTCGCACAGACACAAAATTGTTACTTGCACAGACACAGAATTGTTACTCGCACAGACACAGAATTGTTACTCAGGGCCACAGAATTCATACTCAGGGACAGACAGAATTGTTACTGAGTGCCAGAGAATTGTTACTCAGGGACAGACAGAATTGTTACTGAGTGCCAGAGAATTGTTACTCAGGGACAGACAGAATTGTTACTGAGTGCCAGAGAATTGTTACTCAGGGACAGACAGAATTGTTACTGAGTGCCAGAGAATTGTTACTCAGGGACAGACAGAATTGTTACTGAGTGCCAGAGAATTGTTACTCGCACAGACACAAAATTGTTACTTGCACAGACACAGAATTGTTACTCGCACAGACACAGAATTGTTACTCAGGGCCACAGAATTCATACTCAGGGACAGACAGAATTGTTACTGAGTGCCAGAGAATTGTTACTCAGGGACAGACAGAATTGTTACTGAGTGCCAGAGAATTGTTACTCAGGGACAGACAGAATTGTTACTGAGTGCCAGAGAATTGTTACTCGCACAGACACAAAATTGTTACTTGCACAGACACAGAATTGTTACTCGCACAGACACAGAATTGTTACTGAGTGCCAGAGAATTGTTACTCAGGGACAGACAGAATTGTTACTGAGTGCCAGAGAATTGTTACTCAGGGACAGACAGAATTGTTACTGAGTGCCAGAGAATTGTTACTCAGGGACAGACAGAATTGTTACTGAGTGCCAGAGAATTGTTACTCGCACAGACACAAAATTGTTACTTGCACAGACACAGAATTGTTACTCGCACAGACACAGAATTGTTACTCAGGGCCACAGAATTCATACTCAGGGACAGACAGAATTGTTACTGAGTGCCAGAGAATTGTTACTCAGGGACAGACAGAATTGTTACTGAGTGCCAGAGAATTGTTACTCGCACAGACACAAAATTGTTACTTGCACAGACACAGAATTGTTACTCGCACAGACACAGAATTGTTACTCAGGGCCACAGAATTCATACTCAGGGACAGACAGAATTGTTACTGAGTGCCAGAGAATTGTTACTCAGGGACAGACAGAATTGTTACTGAGTGCCAGAGAATTGTTACTCAGGGACAGACAGAATTGTTACTGAGTGCCAGAGAATTGTTACTCGCACAGACACAAAATTGTTACTTGCACAGACACAGAATTGTTACTCGCACAGACACAGAATTGTTACTCGCACAGACACAGAATTGTTACTCAGGGCCACAGAATTCATACTCAGGGACAGACAGAATTGTTACTGAGTGCCAGAGAATTGTTACTCAGGGACACCTAATCGTTGAATTAAATAGTATGTCAGACAACATGCAGAGGAGTGGCAGAGGAGGCAATGTTTTAGGAGCGAGCAGACGTGGCAGCAGAGGAAGGGGTCGAGGCAGCAGTATTCGCAGCCAGAGGCCAGTGCTCCCGGTGTCATCCAGCGGTCGTGTCTCCACCGACAACCCTGCCGTCATTGATTGGTTGGCTCGGTCGTCTTCCTCTTCCCAGGTCACCTCTGACACCTACAGCCAACGGTCGGTGGGTACGTCAGACACAACCGTTAGTTGGCATGGCCCGGGAGCAAGCCCACTGAAATCACGTGTCCTCTACCTGCCCCTGTCCTTTGCTGTTCCCTCACCAAGCGAAGTATCGCATGCTGTGGGCTCAGCCCCACTGTACAGTGAGGAAGAGCTAACAGAGGGCGGTCAGGAACGGGGGGAGACATCGGCCTTTTCAGCAGCCAAGCGAACAAGTACTGGCGAGGAGAGTGGCTCGGTAGCCGGTCTAGAGACAGGTCTGTCTCCTGACCCAGACGCAGCCGAGGGGGCTAGTAGTGAGGCGGAGACCCTACTTGATGATGAGGAGGTTGATCGCACTTGGCAGCCTCGTCGTCATCAGGCAATTTCTTCCGCATCATCAGGAGAAGAGGGTGGCAGCTTGGCAGCGAGCAAAACAGTCGGTGGGTTGCCCAGGAGACAGCAGCAGGGTCGCATCAGTGTCAGTGGAGCCAAACGTCCACGGAGTAGAGCACCAGCTCCACTGCAGCCTACCACCACGGCCAGTAGTGGTGCCGGTGCGCACGGAGGAAGTAGCAGTCAGCCAGTGAAGAGTAGCGGGGGCAAAGTTTCCTACTCGGTGGTGTGGCAATTTTTCCTCAAGCCGCCCGAGGAAGTAAACGTAGCCGTATGTCGACTATGTGGCCAGAAATGCAAGCGTGGCCAGGGGGCCCATGTTGGGACTACAGCGTTGCGTCAGCATATGCAGCGTCACCATTCGGTGGCCTGGGAAAACCGTGATAAACATACGGCGGTTCTGCCTGCCCCAGCCCCCGCTCCATCACCCGCTCCGTTACTTGCTCCGTCACCCGACGTCGTCAATCGCCCTCTATCAGCCAGTCAAGGCTCCAACACCTCTGCTGAGGGGAGTTGTCGCTCGTTGGCATCTTCCACTCGTTCAGATGCTCCTTCTCCTGCTACTCCTCTTCTCGGATTCCGTCAACAGTCTTTCTTGGAATCCTTATCCAAGAGACAACAGTTTGCGAGCACGCACCCGACGGTGCAAAAGCTGAACGTCCTCCTGTCCAAGTTGCTGGTGCTGCAGTCCCTCCCTTTCCAACTGGTGGACTCAGCACCTTTCCGAGAAATGATGGCTTGTGCCGCGCCGCGGTGGAGAGTGCCAAGCCGTCATTTCTTTGCCCAAAAGGCAGTGCCAGCCCTGCATTCACATGTAGAAGAGATGGTGGGCCAGTCTTTGAGCATGTCGGTCTCTGCCAAAGTGCACGGCAGCGCCGACGTGTGGAGCTGTAACTACGGTCAGGGACAGTACATGTCATTTACGGCCCACTGGGTGAACGTGGTGCCGGCACAGCCGCACCAGCAACTTGGACAGGTCACGACGCTTTTGCCTCCACGTTTGCACGTCCTTGGTCCAGCAAGCATGTCCGCCTCTACCACCTCTTTTTCCGCCGTGTCCTCAGCCGCCACCCCCGTGCCAAGTCCCATTACCCGACCGGCATATCACATGTGCAGGGCGCAACGGTGTCACGCTGTGCTGCACCTGGTATGCCTTGGCGAACGTAGTCACACAGGGGAGGAACTGCTGAGTGTAATGAACAGAGAAATCGACAGATGGCTGTCTCCGCGCAAACTAAAAATCGGAACCATGTTGACTGACAACGGAAAGAACATGGTGTCTGCTCTGCGTCAAGGAAGGTTGTGCCATGCGCCATGCATGGCTCACGTGTTCAATCTGGTTGTCAAGCGGTTCCTAAAATCCACCATCCCACTGCAAGACATCCTTAAAATGTCACGTAAACTGTGCATGCATTTCAGCCATTCCTACACCGCAAAGAACACCCTCATTGAGCTGCAGCGGCAGAACGGAATTCCACAGCATCGCCTGATCTGCGACGTTGCAACAAGGTGGAATTCAACCCTACACATGTTAGACCGCCTTTACGAGCAGCGAAAGGCCATCACCGATTTCCTGATGTTACAAGCGGATAAAGGTACTCCCCTGTGTAACTTAGATGTCAGCCATTGGCAGCTCATGCGTGACACCTGCCGCTTGCTCAGGCCCTTTGAGGAGGCCACGCTATTCGTGAGTCGGCAGGACTATGGGATGAACGACGTCATTCCTCTGTTGCACGTCCTGGAACAAATGCTGTTAACAATGGCTGGTCAGGGTGCGGTAGACGTGGCGCACAGATCTCAACGCCACATGACCCCTGTGGGGGCAGGACAGGAAGAAGAGGAGGAGGTAGAGGAGGACATTTGTGCTCAGGAATTATTGAGTGAAATGGGTGGTTTTTCCACTCAGCGGACAGGAGTGGAGGAGCAGGAGCATCTGGTAGAGGAGGAGGAGGAGGAGACAGAGGACCCAGACGCACCGTGGCAGTATGCTGTGGAGATGGAGGCAGGGAGTCCCTCGCATTCCTTGGCACAAATGGCCCATAGCATGCTCGGTTGCTTGCGTAGCGACAGCCGAATAATAACCATCAGACAGAGGGATGACTTTTGGCTGTCCACCTTGTTGGACCCTCGCTACCGGTCCAAAATGGTGGCCTTTTTCACACCTGCTGAGAGGGAGGCCAAAATTACGTACTATAAAAACCACCTATGTAGTCAGTTGGTCTCTGCCTTTGTGCGCCAACGTCCATCCTCAGACACTGTGGGCCCTGTGCGCTCGCGTTCCGCTGGCATGGCAGCAGGGGAGGGGTGGGGTGGTAGGAGCAGTGGCAGCTCCACCAGCAGCGGCTGCCTCAGTCTGCAGTCGATGATGAGTAGCTTTCTTCACCAGCGCAGTGAGGAAACTACTAACCAGCCGCAGCAGCAGCAGCAGCATCAGGTGGACCTGGAGCAGGAGCTCAAACAACAGGCTTGGGCCTACTTGGACAGCACCCTGCCAACCGAGGTAGACAATCCCCTTGACTACTGGGCAACGAAACTTGACCTTTGGCCCCAACTAGCTGAATTTGCCCTTGAAAGGCTGTCATGCCCGGCCAGTAGCGTGGCATCGGAGCGCGTGTTTAGTGCGGCAGGAGGTATTGTAACTCCGCGGAGGACACGACTGTCCACCCAAAGTGTGGAGAGACTCACGTTTGTGAAAATGAATCAGGCGTGGATTAGTCTGGATTTCAAACCACCAGTTCCTGACACAACTGACTAAATCCGCCATGAATCATGCCTCAAACATGTGCCACTTTCAGGTCTCCTCACACTGCTGGTGTGTTTAATTTTTTGACATAGGGTGCTGGCAGATTACGGGCCTCCTATAGCTGCTGCCAGGCCCCTAATCTGCCATAGGCCCCTATATACCGCCTCCTCATGCTGCTGCTAGGTCCAGAGTCTCTCATGGGTCCCTGTACGGCCTCCCATTGCTGCTGTCTCCATCGCCACACTCTGCTGCCATGTGCCACTTTCAGGTCTCTTCACACTGCTGGTGTGTTTAATTTTTTGACATAGGGTGCAGGCAGATTACGGGCCTCACATAGCTGCTGCCAGGCCCCTAATCTGCCATGGGCCCCTATATACCGCCTCCTCATGCTGCTGCCAAGTCCAGAGTCTCTCATGGGTCCCTGTACGGCCTCCCATTGCTGCTGTCTCCATCGCCACACTCTGCTGCCATGTGCCACTTTCAGGTCTCTTCACACTGCTGGTGTGTTAAATTTTTTGACATAGGGTGCAGGCAGATTACGGGCCTCACATAGCTGCTGCCAGGCCCCTAATCTGCCATGGGCCCCTATAAACCGCCTCCTCATGCTGCTGCCAAGTCTAGAGTCTCTCATGGGTCCCTGTACGGCCTCCCATTGCTGCTGTCTCCATCGCCACACTCTGCTGCCATGTGCCACTTTCAGGTCTCTTCACACTGCTGGTGTGTTAAATTTTTTGACATAGGGTGCAGGCAGATTACGGGCCTCACATAGCTGCTGCCAGGCCCCTAATCTGCCATGGGCCCCTATATACCGCCTCCTCATGCTGCTGCCAAGTCTAGAGTCTCTCATGGGTCCCTGTACGGCCTCCCATTGCTGCTGTCTCCATCGCCACACTCTGCTGCCATGTGCCACTTTCAGGTCTCTTCACACTGCTGGTGTGTTTAATTTTTTGACATAGGGTGCAGGCAGATTACGGGCCTCACATAGCTGCTGCCAGGCCCCTAATCTGCCATGGGCCCCTATATACCGCCTCCTCATGCTGCTGCCAAGTCCAGAGTCTCTCATGGGTCCCTGTAAGGCCTCCCATTGCTGCTGTCTCCATCGCCACACTCTGCTGCCATGTGCCACTTTCAGGTCTCTTCACACTGCTGGTGTGTTTAATTTTTTGACATAGGGTGCAGGCAGATTACGGGCCTCACATAGCTGCTGCCAGGCCCCTAATCTGCCATGGGCCCCTATATACCGCCTCCTCATGCTGCTGCCAAGTCTAGAGTCTCTCATGGGTCCCTGTACGGCCTCCCATTGCTGCTGTCTCCATCGCCACACTCTGCTGCCATGTGCCACTTTCAGGTCTCTTCACACTGCTGGTGTGTTTAATTTTTTGACATAGGGTGCTGCAAGATAACGGGCCTCACATAGCTGCTGCCAGGCCCCTAATCTGCCATGGGCCCCTATATACCGCCTCCTCATGCTGCTGCCAAGTCCAGAGTCTCTCATGGGTCCCTGTACGGCCTCCCATTGCTGCTGTCTCCATCGCCACACTCTGCTGCCATGTGCCACTTTCAGGTCTCTTCACACTGCTGGTGTGTTTAATTTTTTGACATAGGGTGCAGGCAGATTACGGGCCTCACATAGCTGCTGCCAGGCCCCTAATCTGCCATGGGCCCCTATATACCGCCTCCTCATGCTGCTGCCAAGTCTAGAGTCTCTCATGGGTCCCTGTACGGCCTCCCATTGCTGCTGTCTCCATCGCCACACTCTGCTGCCATGTGCCACTTTCAGGTCTCTTCACACTGCTGGTGTGTTTAATTTTTTGACATAGGGTGCAGGCAGATTACGGGCCTCACATAGCTGCTGCCAGGCCCCTAATCTGCCATGGGCCCCTATATACCGCCTCCTCATGCTGCTGCCAAGTCTAGAGTCTCTCATGGGTCCCTGTACGGCCTCCCATTGCTGCTGTCTCCATCGCCACACTCTGCTGCCATGTGCCACTTTCAGGTCTCTTCACACTGCTGGTGTGTTTAATTTTTTGACATAGGGTGCTGCAAGATAACGGGCCTCACATAGCTGCTGCCAGGCCCCTAATCTGCCATGGGCCCCTATATACCGCCTCCTCATGCTGCTGCCAAGTCCAGAGTCTCTCATGGGTCCCTGTACGGCCTCCCATTGCTGCTGTCTCCATCGCCACACTCTGCTGCCATGTGCCACTTTCAGGTCTCTTCACACTGCTGGTGTGTTTAATTTTTTGACATAGGGTGCAGGCAGATTACGGGCCTCACATAGCTGCTGCCAGGCCCCTAATCTGCCATGGGCCCCTATATACCGCCTCCTCATGCTGCTGCCAAGTCTAGAGTCTCTCATGGGTCCCTGTACGGCCTCCCATTGCTGCTGTCTCCATCGCCACACTCTGCTGCCATGTGCCACTTTCAGGTCTCTTCACACTGCTGGTGTGTTTAATTTTTTGACATAGGGTGCTGCAAGATAACGGGCCTCACATAGCTGCTGCCAGGCCCCTAATCTGCCATGGGCCCCTATATACCGCCTCCTCATGCTGCTGCCAAGTCTAGAGTCTCTCATGGGTCCCTGTACGGCCTCCCATTGCTGCTGTCTCCATCGCCACACTCTGCTGCCATGTGCCACTTTCAGGTCTCTTCACACTGCTGGTGTGTTTAATTTTTTGACATAGGGTGCAGGCAGATTACGGGCCTCACATAGCTGCTGCCAGGCCCCTAATCTGCCATGGGCCCCTATATACCGCCTCCTCATGCTGCTGCCAAGTCTAGAGTCTCTCATGGGTCCCTGTACGGCCTCCCATTGCTGCTGTCTCCATCGCCACACTCTGCCATGTGCCACTTTCAGGTCTCTTCACACTGCTGGTGTGTTTAATTTTTTGACATAGGGTGCAGGCAGATTACGGGCCTCACATAGCTGCTGCCAGGCCCCTAATCTGCCATGGGCCCCTATATACCGCCTCCTCATGCTGCTGCCAAGTCCAGAGTCTCTCATGGGTCCCTGTACGGCCTCCCATTGTTGCTGTCTCCATCGCCACACTCTGCTGCCATGTGCCACTTTCAGGTCTCTTCACACTGCTGGTGTGTTAAATTTTTTGACATAGGGTGCAGGCAGATTACGGGCCTCACATAGCTGCTGCCAGGCCCCTAATCTGCCATGGGCCCCTATATACCGCCTCCTCATGCTGCTGCCAAGTCCAGAGTCTCTCATGGGTCCCTGTACGGCCTCCCATTGCTGCTGTCTCCATCGCCACACTCTGCTGCCATGTGCCACTTTCAGGTCTCTTCACACTGCTGGTGTGTTAAATTTTTTGACATAGGGTGCAGGCAGATTACGGGCCTCACATAGCTGCTGCCAGGCCCCTAATCTGCCATGGGCCCCTATATACCGCCTCCTCATGCTGCTGCCAAGTCTAGAGTCTCTCATGGGTCCCTGTACGGCCTCCCATTGCTGCTGTCTCCATCGCCACACTCTGCTGCCATGTGCCACTTTCAGGTCTCTTCACACTGCTGGTGTGTTAAATTTTTTGACATAGGGTGCAGGCAGATTACGGGCCTCACATAGCTGCTGCCAGGCCCCTAATCTGCCATGGGCCCCTATATACCGCCTCCTCATGCTGCTGCCAAGTCCAGAGTCTCTCATGGGTCCCTGTACGGCCTCCCATTGCTGCTGTCTCCATCGCCACACTCTGCTGCCATGTGCCACTTTCAGGTCTCTTCACACTGCTGGTGTGTTAAATTTTTTGACATAGGGTGCAGGCAGATTACGGGCCTCACATAGCTGCTGCCAGGCCCCTAATCTGCCATGGGCCCCTATATACCGCCTCCTCATGCTGCTGCCAAGTCTAGAGTCTCTCATGGGTCCCTGTACGGCCTCCCATTGCTGCTGTCTCCATCGCCACACTCTGCTGCCATGTGCCACTTTCAGGTCTCTTCACACTGCTGGTGTGTTTAATTTTTTGACATAGGGTGCAGGCAGATTACGGGCCTCACATAGCTGCTGCCAGGCCCCTAATCTGCCATGGGCCCCTATATACCGCCTCCTCATGCTGCTGCCAAGTCCAGAGTCTCTCATGGGTCCCTGTACGGCCTCCCATTGCTGCTGTCTCCATCGCCACACTCTGCTGCCATGTGCCACTTTCAGGTCTCTTCACACTGCTGGTGTGTTTAATTTTTTGACATAGGGTGCAGGCAGATTACGGGCCTCACATAGCTGCTGCCAGGCCCCTAATCTGCCATGGGCCCCTATATACCGCCTCCTCATGCTGCTGCCAAGTCTAGAGTCTCTCATGGGTCCCTGTACGGCCTCCCATTGCTGCTGTCTCCATCGCCACACTCTGCTGCCATGTGCCACTTTCAGGTCTCTTCACACTGCTGGTGTGTTTAATTTTTTGACATAGGGTGCTGCAAGATAACGGGCCTCACATAGCTGCTGCCAGGCCCCTAATCTGCCATGGGCCCCTATATACCGCCTCCTCATGCTGCTGCCAAGTCCAGAGTCTATCATGGGTCCCTGTACGGCCTCCCATTGCTGCTGTCTCCATCGCCACACTCTGCTGCCATGTGCCACTTTCAGGTCTCTTCACACTGCTGGTGTGTTTAATTTTTTGACATAGGGTGCAGGCAGATTACGGGCCTCACATAGCTGCTGCCAGGCCCCTAATCTGCCATGGGCCCCTATATACCGCCTCCTCATGCTGCTGCCAAGTCTAGAGTCTCTCATGGGTCCCTGTACGGCCTCCCATTGCTGCTGTCTCCATCGCCACACTCTGCTGCCATGTGCCACTTTCAGGTCTCTTCACACTGCTGGTGTGTTTAATTTTTTGACATAGGGTGCTGCAAGATAACGGGCCTCACATAGCTGCTGCCAGGCCCCTAATCTGCCATGGGCCCCTATATACCGCCTCCTCATGCTGCTGCCAAGTCCAGAGTCTCTCATGGGTCCCTGTACGGCCTCCCATTGCTGCTGTCTCCATCGCCACACTCTGCTGCCATGTGCCACTTTCAGGTCTCTTCACACTGCTGGTGTGTTTAATTTTTTGACATAGGGTGCAGGCAGATTACGGGCCTCACATAGCTGCTGCCAGGCCCCTAATCTGCCATGGGCCCCTATATACCGCCTCCTCATGCTGCTGCCAAGTCTAGAGTCTCTCATGGGTCCCTGTACGGCCTCCCATTGCTGCTGTCTCCATCGCCACACTCTGCTGCCATGTGCCACTTTCAGGTCTCTTCACACTGCTGGTGTGTTTAATTTTTTGACATAGGGTGCTGCAAGATAACGGGCCTCACATAGCTGCTGCCAGGCCCCTAATCTGCCATGGGCCCCTATATACCGCCTCCTCATGCTGCTGCCAAGTCCAGAGTCTCTCATGGGTCCCTGTACGGCCTCCCATTGCTGCTGTCTCCATCGCCACACTCTGCTGCCATGTGCCACTTTCAGGTCTCTTCACACTGCTGGTGTGTTAAATTTTTTGACATAGGGTGCAGGCAGATTACGGGCCTCACATAGCTGCTGCCAGGCCCCTAATCTGCCATGGGCCCCTATATACCGCCTCCTCATGCTGCTGCCAAGTCTAGAGTCTGTCATGGGTCCCTGTACGGCCTCCCATTGCTGCTGTCTCCATCGCCACACTCTGCTGCCATGTGCCACTTTCAGGTCTCTTCACACTGCTGGTGTGTTTAATTTTTTGACATAGGGTGCAGGCAGATTACGGGCCTCACATAGCTGCTGCCAGGCCCCTAATCTGCCATGGGCCCCTATATACCGCCTCCTCATGCTGCTGCCAAGTCTAGAGTCTCTCATGGGTCCCTGTACGGCCTCCCATTGCTGCTGTCTCCATCGCCACACTCTGCTGCCATGTGCCACTTTCAGGTCTCTTCACACTGCTGGTGTGTTTAATTTTTTGACATAGGGTGCTGCAAGATAACGGGCCTCACATAGCTGCTGCCAGGCCCCTAATCTGCCATGGGCCCCTATATACCGCCTCCTCATGCTGCTGCCAAGTCCAGAGTCTCTCATGGGTCCCTGTACGGCCTCCCATTGCTGCTGTCTCCATCGCCACACTCTGCTGCCATGTGCCACTTTCAGGTCTCTTCACACTGCTGGTGTGTTAAATTTTTTGACATAGGGTGCAGGCAGATTACGGGCCTCACATAGCTGCTGCCAGGCCCCTAATCTGCCATGGGCCCCTATATACCGCCTCCTCATGCTGCTGCCAAGTCTAGAGTCTGTCATGGGTCCCTGTACGGCCTCCCATTGCTGCTGTCTCCATCGCCACACTCTGCCATGTGCCACTTTCAGGTCTCTTCACACTGCTGGTGTGTTTAATTTTTTGACATAGGGTGCAGGCAGATTACGGGCCTCACATAGCTGCTGCCAGGCCCCTAATCTGCCATGGGCCCCTATATACCGCCTCCTCATGCTGCTGCCAAGTCCAGAGTCTCTCATGGGTCCCTGTACGGCCTCCCATTGTTGCTGTCTCCATCGCCACACTCTGCTGCCATGTGCCACTTTCAGGTCTCTTCACACTGCTGGTGTGTTAAATTTTTTGACATAGGGTGCAGGCAGATTACGGGCCTCACATAGCTGCTGCCAGGCCCCTAATCTGCCATGGGCCCCTATATACCGCCTCCTCATGCTGCTGCCAAGTCTAGAGTCTGTCATGGGTCCCTGTACGGCCTCCCATTGCTGCTGTCTCCATCGCCACACTCTGCTGCCATGTGCCACTTTCAGGTCTCTTCACACTGCTGGTGTGTTTAATTTTTTGACATAGGGTGCAGGCAGATTACGGGCCTCACATAGCTGCTGCCAGGCCCCTAATCTGCCATGGGCCCCTATATACCGCCTCCTCATGCTGCTGCCAAGTCTAGAGTCTCTCATGGGTCCCTGTACGGCCTCCCATTGCTGCTGTCTCCATCGCCACACTCTGCTGCCATGTGCCACTTTCAGGTCTCTTCACACTGCTGGTGTGTTTAATTTTTTGACATAGGGTGCTGCAAGATAACGGGCCTCACATAGCTGCTGCCAGGCCCCTAATCTGCCATGGGCCCCTATATACCGCCTCCTCATGCTGCTGCCAAGTCCAGAGTCTCTCATGGGTCCCTGTACGGCCTCCCATTGCTGCTGTCTCCATCGCCACACTCTGCTGCCATGTGCCACTTTCAGGTCTCTTCACACTGCTGGTGTGTTAAATTTTTTGACATAGGGTGCAGGCAGATTACGGGCCTCACATAGCTGCTGCCAGGCCCCTAATCTGCCATGGGCCCCTATATACCGCCTCCTCATGCTGCTGCCAAGTCTAGAGTCTGTCATGGGTCCCTGTACGGCCTCCCATTGCTGCTGTCTCCATCGCCACACTCTGCCATGTGCCACTTTCAGGTCTCTTCACACTGCTGGTGTGTTTAATTTTTTGACATAGGGTGCAGGCAGATTACGGGCCTCACATAGCTGCTGCCAGGCCCCTAATCTGCCATGGGCCCCTATATACCGCCTCCTCATGCTGCTGCCAAGTCCAGAGTCTCTCATGGGTCCCTGTACGGCCTCCCATTGTTGCTGTCTCCATCGCCACACTCTGCTGCCATGTGCCACTTTCAGGTCTCTTCACACTGCTGGTGTGTTAAATTTTTTGACATAGGGTGCAGGCAGATTACGGGCCTCACATAGCTGCTGCCAGGCCCCTAATCTGCCATGGGCCCCTATATACCGCCTCCTCATGCTGCTGCCAAGTCCAGAGTCTCTCATGGGTCCCTGTACGGCCTCCCATTGCTGCTGTCTCCATCGCCACACTCTGCTGCCATGTGCCACTTTCAGGTCTCTTCACACTGCTGGTGTGTTAAATTTTTTGACATAGGGTGCAGGCAGATTACGGGCCTCACATAGCTGCTGCCAGGCCCCTAATCTGCCATGGGCCCCTATAAACCGCCTCCTCATGCTGCTGCCAAGTCTAGAGTCTCTCATGGGTCCCTGTACGGCCTCCCATTGCTGCTGTCTCCATCGCCACACTCTGCTGCCATGTGCCACTTTCAGGTCTCTTCACACTGCTGGTGTGTTTAATTTTTTGACATAGGGTGCTGCAAGATAACGGGCCTCACATAGCTGCTGCCAGGCCCCTAATCTGCCATGGGCCCCTATATACCGCCTCCTCATGCTGCTGCCAAGTCCAGAGTCTCTCATGGGTCCCTGTACGGCCTCCCATTGCTGCTGTCTCCATCGCCACACTCTGCTGCCATGTGCCACTTTCAGGTCTCTTCACACTGCTGGTGTGTTAAATTTTTTGACATAGGGTGCAGGCAGATTACGGGCCTCACATAGCTGCTGCCAGGCCCCTAATCTGCCATGGGCCCCTATAAACCGCCTCCTCATGCTGCTGCCAAGTCTAGAGTCTGTCATGGGTCCCTGTACGGCCTCCCATTGCTGCTGTCTCCATCGCCACACTCTGCCATGTGCCACTTTCAGGTCTCTTCACACTGCTGGTGTGTTTAATTTTTTGACATAGGGTGCAGGCAGATTACGGGCCTCACATAGCTGCTGCCAGGCCCCTAATCTGCCATGGGCCCCTATATACCGCCTCCTCATGCTGCTGCCAAGTCCAGAGTCTCTCATGGGTCCCTGTACGGCCTCCCATTGCTGCTGTCTCCATCGCCACACTCTGCTGCCATGTGCCACTTTCAGGTCTCTTCACACTGCTGGTGTGTTTAATTTTTTGACATAGGGTGCAGGCAGATTACGGGCCTCACATAGCTGCTGCCAGGCCCCTAATCTGCCATGGGCCCCTATATACCGCCTCCTCATGCTGCTGCCAAGTCTAGAGTCTCTCATGGGTCCCTGTACGGCCTCCCATTGCTGCTGTCTCCATCGCCACACTCTGCTGCCATGTGCCACTTTCAGGTCTCTTCACACTGCTGGTGTGTTTAATTTTTTGACATAGGGTGCAGGCAGATTACGGGCCTCACATAGCTGCTGCCAGGCCCCTAATCTGCCATGGGCCCCTATATACCGCCTCCTCATGCTGCTGCCAAGTCCAGAGTCTCTCATGGGTCCCTGTACGGCCTCCCATTGCTGCTGTCTCCATCGCCACACTCTGCTGCCATGTGCCACTTTCAGGTCTCTTCACACTGCTGGTGTGTTTAATTTTTTGACATAGGGTGCAGGCAGATTACGGGCCTCACATAGCTGCTGCCAGGCCCCTAATCTGCCATGGGCCCCTATATACCGCCTCCTCATGCTGCTGCCAAGTCCAGAGTCTCTCATGGGTCCCTGTACGGCCTCCCATTGCTGCTGTCTCCATCGCCACACTCTGCTGCCATGTGCCACTTTCAGGTCTCTTCACACTGCTGGTGTGTTAAATTTTTTGACATAGGGTGCTGGCAGATTACGGGCCTCCCATTGCTGCTGCCAGACATGTAATCTGCCATGGGCCCCCGTACCGACTCCTCATGCTGTGACGTTGCAACAAGGTGTAATTCAACCCTACATATGTTAGACCGCCTTTACGAACAGCTAAAGGCCATCACAGATTTCCTGATGTTAAAAGCGGATAAAGGTACTCCCTGTGTAACTTAGATGTCAGCCATTGTCAGCTCATGTGTGACACCTGCGCTTGCTCAGGCCCTTTGAGGAGGCCACGCTATTCGTGAGTCGGCAGGACTATGGGATGAATGAGGTCAAATCGGCCATGGGCCCCCGTACCGCCTGTTCACGCTGATGCTGGTCCCACAGTGTGACCTGGGTCCCTGTACGGCCTCCCATTGCTTCCACTCTGCCATGTACCTCTTTGAAATCTCCTCACACTCCTGCGGTTGTCCATTTTGTCATAGGTTGCTGGCAGATTAGCGGCCTTCCATAGGTGCCGCCAGGCCCCATATCGACCATGGGCCCCCGTACCTCCTGGTCACGCTGCTGCTGAGCCCACAGTGTGACCTGGGTCCCTGTACGGCCTCCCATTGCTTCCACTCTGCCATGTGCCACTTTGAAATCTCCTCACACTCCTGCGGTTGTCCATTTTGTCATAGGTTGCTGGCAGATTACAGGCCTTCCATAGGTGCCACCAAGCCCCATATCGGCCATGGGCCCCCGTACCGCCTGGTCACGCTGCTGCTGGGCCCACAGTGTGACCTGGGTCCCTGTACCGCCTCCCATTGCTCCCACTCTGCCATGTGCCACTTTCAGGTCTCCTCACGCTCCTGCTGGTTTCCATTTTGTCATAGGTTGCTGTATGGCCTCCCATTGCTGCTGCCTCCACCGCCACACTGTGGCTCCAAACACTGGTTTTGGCCCCGTGACTGGCCAAAGGAGTGAAGTGTGCAGTGATTCTAAGATCGACGGCACTCATCTGCATGTCATACTGACAGACAGTATTATTTCTCTTCCCCAGCAGACTCCAAGGGCATTTAAATTAAAGGTACAGTGTTCTGCACTAATATTAAGTCTCTCTGAAGCCTAGAAACACCCTTTTTTAAGTTAAATTCACAGCGAATTTATTCGACTCGAATCGAATATTGTCCACGAATTCGCCGAATCAGTCGAATCGAATTTTTCATTTCTTCGCTCATCTCTAGTTTCTGCCGCCGGGAGGCGGGCAGGGGGTTTAGGGTCATGTGACTGCCGTGATTGACTGTCACGGCAGTTGCATGATCGGAAAGGTCCCAATCGCAAGGAGAGATAAGAACCTTTCTATGGGACACGACACATGTGCTGGGAGCTCACAGGGCGCGTACTCTCAGCACATATTTGTTTACAAATGGTACGCAAATATGCGGCCGCTTGGCATCAAGGCCCAGCCGCTGAGAGGCCGCACATTTGTATGCTGTGGTTGGAATGCTGAAAGGTATTCATGGGAAGATCTACCTGTCTGGGTTATACTGAATCTGATGACAAAGTCTGTCCTTTTTCTGTTTGCTGATGAATAAAGTGGATTTTAAGAAGTTGTTCTAGGATGACTCACCGGTATTTAAGTGAATCTATTTATGTAAAAGGGTTCATTAACAATTGTTTTTTACAAAATTTCAAAACAGGATTGCATAGAATACATTTTTGGTGTGTAGATACATATGTAGAAAAGAAAAGGCTACTGTCTTGTCAAGTCGACACGTTTCGTCATAAATAATCACAGCTTCTTCAGGACTTAATATTCACAGATGACATATACCTAACATGAATAGCCTTTAGTCTAAAATCAAAAAGGATATATGATAAATAAATAGCACAGGTACAAATCCACAGTATATAGCCACATATAGACCATAATGAATGATTGTAGAAGAGGACTATCCCACAAAAGGAGAGAGGGAGAAGATATGGAGAGGGAAGAAAAAGAAAAGCTCAAAAAAAAAACCCTATAATACCCAAACAAAATATACAAAACGTATAACAATAAAATCACTTACAAAACAACATAGATAGGAAGAGAGGAAGCCTACACTTGTTTGTTTTGGAGTGTTTATGTAAAATATCAACCCAGATTATTTTTTCAGACTTTTTATCCCAAGTGGGCTCACCATGTATCATGTACCTGGTGTTAGAGGCCAATGGAGAGAGGGCTTTCCTTGCGGGTAAGTTCCAGACTCCCCTGAGAGTGGGACAGCAGGAGTCAGGCCCAATGTGGCACAGGTCACCTGTAGGAGTGCTCGTTGGTGGTCCACCCAGGAGCACAGCTGATGCACTGAGATGGGATCTGCAGACAGGTGGTGCCTGTGCAAGGTATGCAAGCCTTCTGGGAAACAGAGGTTCACAGGATAGCCAGTTCAAAGCCGAGGTCAGGTAGCAGGTGGGAATCAGAGCAGACGTAGTCAGATGGGATAGCCAAGGTCATACACAGAGGAGCAATGAGGGAATATCCGTTAGCCAAGCCGAGGTCAGATCAGGGGTTAAGCAGAGAAGACAGGTCCAAGAGCAAGCAGAGTCGGTATCAGGAAATCACAGATCACAATAGCACAGGAAACAGGAACAAGGTACTAGGAAGCCAGAGATCAACCAGCACCTGAGAGTTGGGCAGGGATTCCTTAGAAAGGCCGTTTGGAGCCAAATTTGAGCTGATGTGAACTTCTGCGGCCATGCAAGGTACTGGCAGGGGTGCGACGTCTCCTAACATCTCTGCTGAGGACAAAGCCCTGACACCATGGTTAGTATAATCCATGTGTGTGTGTATGTGTACTTTATTTAACCACTTGCCCTCCTGAGGATTTACCCCCCATTCTGACCACGCCTCTTTTTGCTTTTCGGTGCTGCACTATTTCAACTGATAATTGTGCGGCCATGCAATGCTGTACCCAAACAAAATTTACGGCCTTTTTTCACACAAATAGAGCTGTCTTTTGGTAGTATTTGATCACCTGTGCGCTTTTTATTTTTCACGCTATAAACAAAAAAAAGAACAAAAATTTTTAATTAAAACAATATTTTTTACTCCCGGCTATAAAAAATATATAGTAAAACTCAAAGTTAGTCATCAATTTAGGCCAAAATGTATTCTGCTACATGTCTTTGGTAAAAAAAAAATCCCAATAAGTGTATATTGATTGCTTTGTGTTAAAGTTATAGCGTCTACAAACTATGGTATAGATACTGCAATTTATGCCATTTTTTGCTATACTGCGCTGCACTAGTTTAACTGACAATTGCACGGTCATGCAATACGATACATAAATGAAATTTATGTCCTTTTTTTCCCCTAAATAGAGCTTTCTTTCAAGGGTATTTGATCACCTGTGCATTTTTTTTTGCTCTATAAACAAAAAAAACAAACATTTTGAAAAAAACAATATTTTCTCATTTCTGTCATTAAAAAATATCCAAAAAACTCAAATTTCATCATAAATTTAGACCAAAATGTATTCTGCTACATGTTTTTGATAAAAAAAATCCCAGTAAGTGTATATTGATTGCTTTGTGTGAAAGTTATAGCACCTACAAACTATGGCATAGATCAGCAATGGGCAAACTACGGCCCGCGGGCCGTATACGGCCCGGCGGACCTTTTAATCCGGCCCGCGGAGCTAGGCTCCTCTCACAGTCCGCCCTGGGGGATGGGGGATGGGGGATGAATTAATATGGGGGATGAATTACTATATGGGGGATGATTTACTATATGGGGGATGAATTACTATATGGGGGATGAATTACTATGGGGGATGAATTACTATGGGGGATGAATTACTATATGGGGGATGAATTACTATGGGGGATGAATTACTATATGGGGGATGAATTACTATGGGGGATGAATTACTATATGGGGGATGGATTACTATATGGGGGATGAATTACTAAATGGGGGATGAATTACTATATGGGGGATGAATTACTATATGGGGGATGAATTACTATGGGGGATGAATTACTATATGGGGGATGAATTACTATAGGGGGGATGAATTACTATAGGGGGGGTGAATTACTATGGGGGATGAATTACTATAGGGGGGGTGAATTACTATGGGGGGTGAATTACTATATGGGGGATGAATTACTATATGGGGGATGAATTACTATGGGGAATGAATTACTATATGGGGGATGAATTACTATATGGGGGATGAATTACTATGGGGGATGAATTACTATATGGGGGATTAATTACTATGCTTACTATGGGGGAATATTACTATACTTACTATGGATGACACATACACATAATTCATCTACTCTTGGTCCGGCCCCTGGGTCCAATATATGAACCCATTGCGGCCCTCAAGTCAAAAAGTTTGCCCACCCCTGGCATAGATAATGGAATTTACACAGCTTTTACTTTCTGACTGCCTATCACATTTCTTGAGGTGCTAAAATACCAGGGCAGTACAAACACCCTCAAATGACCCCTTTTCAGAAAGTAGACACCCTAAGCTATCTGCTGAGAGGCATATTGAGTCCATTGAAGATTTATTTTTTTTCCACAAGTTTTTGGAAAATGACAAAAACATTTTTTTTTTCCACAAAGTTGTCACTTAAATGATATATTTCTCGCACAAGTCATGGGCATATGTGGAATTACACCCCAAAATACATTCTGCTACTTCTATCGAGTATAGGGATACCACATGTGTGAGATGTTTTTGGAGCCTAGCCACATACAGGAGCCTGAAATCCAATGACCACTTTGAAAGACTGAAGGTGCATAACTTCCTCATTTCACTTCCTCACTACCTATCACAGTTTTGGAGGCCCTGAAATGCCAGGATAGCACCCCCCCCCCCAGATGATCGCTTTTTGGAAAGTAGAATTTAAAAAGAGGCATGGTGAGTATTTTGCAGATCTCATTTTTTCTCACAAGGTTTTGAATATAAAAAAAGAAAAGAAAAAATATGTTTTGTTTTCTTTCTTCATTTTTCAAAAACTTGTAGCAACAAACAAAATCTGAAAAATACTCACAATGCTTCTTATCAAATTCCTTGGGGTAACTACTTTCCAAAAAGTGGTAATTTGGGGGGGGGGGGGGGGGGGGTTGGTGGTGCTATTCCTGCATTTCAGGGCCTCCGAAACTGTGATAGGTAGTCAGGAAGTGTAATGAGGAAATAAAGCCCTTTAAAAAATTGGTATTTAGAAAAGCGCCACACCCCTCAAACTATACAGCAGCAACTCCAACTCCACAAAAAATGGAAAACCAAATTATATCAAATGTAACAGTGCGCTAAATCAACATATACAATGTCCATATATCAAATATGTGAAAGTTCAAAAATTGTGAAAGTTCAAAAAAAATTCCCTGCATACAAAAAAAGTCCATACATCAAATATGTGAAAGTCCAAAAAATGATTGTGACAAATATAACAAACTTTGTGAATAATCCACCACCAAATCAATCAAATGCACTCACCAGGGCTAAGTGCTGATCAGATTATAGACCAGCCTTAGCGCTTTTGCTCTGGGAGCGTAGACACCAACAAACTCCAGACTTTTGATGTAATACTCTGCAGTATTAGAATCCAGCTGATAGATACCCTTCTATATAGGCAGGGAATGAGGAGTACTCTGCAGCCACTCTTCCATGAGTGGACAATCACCACGGCTCCATATACATCGGGACCACATTCAAAAATAAAGAAGAATGTAATGGTGCAGCATGTTTAACCAGCATCTATTTGTTAAAATATAAAATCCACTCACAAGTGAGGTGTCTAGTTGACACCGGCATCAAACGCATAGGCACAAAAGGAATTACCACTCCGTCTCCTCAGCTGTCACTCAACATTAGCAGGGAACGTCCTGACATCAGCATCCGACAAGCCACGCCCTACGCGTTTCATGAGGCCGTCTTTATTTTTGAATGTGGTCCCGATGTATATGGAGCCGTGGTGATTGTCCACTCACGGAAGAGTGGCTGCAGAGTATTCCTCCTCATTCCCTGCCTATATAGAAGGGTATCTATCAGCTGGATTCTAATACTGCAGAGTATTACATCAAAAGTCTGGAGTTTGTTGGTGTCTATACTCCCAGAGCAAAAGCGCTAAGGCTGGTCTATAATCTGATCAGCACTTAGCTCTGGTGAGTGCATTTGATTGATTTGGTGGTGGATTATTCACAAAGTTCGTTATATTTGTCACAATAATTTTTTGGACTTTCACATATTTGATGTATGGACTTTTTTTTTTATGCAGGGAATTTTTTTTTGAACTTTCACAATTTTTGAACTTTCACATATTTGATATATGGACATTGTATATGTTGATTTAGCACACTCTTATATTTGAAAGCCCTTTAAAAGCCTGAAGGTGCTTATTGGATTTTGGGGTTCTGTACTTGGATAGACTGCCAAAAAGCCTCTCACATGTGGTATCTCCATACTCGAGAGAAGTAGCAGAATGTATTTTGGGGAGTAATTCCACATATACCCATGGCATATGTGAGCAATAAATAATTTAAATTAAAATTTTGTGTAAAAAAATGTTTGGTTTTTTTTGTTATTGTCCAAAAACTTGTGGTATAAAAATAAATTCTTCTATTGACTAAACATGCCTCTCAGCAAATAGTTTGTGGTGTATAATTTACAAAAAGGGGTCATTTTGAAGGGTGGGTGTATTTTATGCCCAGCATTAGAGGTTTATTCCACACATCACTTTCTCTTCTAACCTCCTGAAGACCACTTTTAGTTCACATGGAAAAAACCTGTATTTTTTTTATAGGAAATTACTTTGAACCCCCAAACATTATATATGTTTTAAAGCAGACACCCTAGTAAATAAAATGGTAGGTGCTGCAATTTTTTATGTTGCATAGTACTCGGGCAGCGATTTTTCAAACACAAATGTTTTTTAAAAAAATACACTTTTGTTTTACGTTTAATGCACAAAACACAATATATTGGCCAATTATTTGGTAAAATATAAAAGATGATGGTATGCCGAGTAAATAGATACCAAATATGACATGCATTAAAACTGTGCATGCCCCTGCAACGGCGACACACTGCATACATTTTTAATATCCATAGGCAACAATTTAAAAGCCTTTACAAGCTACCATTTTAGATTTACAGAGGAGGTCTAGTGTTAGAATTACTGCCCTTGATCTGACGTTTGCGGCGATACATCACATGCATGGTGCAACCGCTGTTTACATACTGGCACAGGGTCGACGCTCGCGTATGCAGGGGAGGGTTTGGGCGAGGGTGCTTTTTTTTAAAGTTATTTTGATTTTTTTATTTATTTTTACACTGTCCCTTTCCTTTTTTTTTATCACTTTTAATGCTATCACAGGGAATGCAAATATCCCCTATAACTTCAATGAGCATTGTCATATTCTTTTATTTTAAATCTGGGGTCTATCAGACTCTAGAGATCTAATCTGCCCTTACATTATCCAATCTCACCAAAATCGGTGTCATCAGATGCTTTCCCAATTTACAAATGGCGTGGTTTATATCCTGTAAAACTGAAGTGATGAAATGCTCGTAGCTTCCGATTTCTTAGACTGTAAAGATGATTGGCACCATTCCAGTCTCCAATCAGCTGTATGGTCAGCTGGCAGAAACACCGGCTGCATTCTCAGGTTCCCCCGATGGCAAGGTACTGCCCGAGAAAGCCGTGGAAGGCAGCAGGGGAGGGGGGGACATCTTCTCCCGCTGCTTGTAAAAGCAATCCTGCAGCTAATTATCCACTAAGATTGCTTTTACTTGAAAGCTGGCTGAAAAAAATAATATCAGGATGATGCCTGCAGCTGAAGGCATCATCCTGGTATAACCACTCAAAGTTCAGTGATGTACCAGTAAGTCACTGGTCCTTGTTGGGTGTATATGCTATGTTCTTTTTGTCTATGTTTCATTCAGCCTGTGGGCTGAATGAAAAAAAGAGAAGAAATCTCTGTCAGAAAAAGTGTGTGGTATGTCCACCATTAGAATATACCGCCCTGCATCCACTCACTTCTAATGGTGTGCACACCTGAAATGTGCCAAAAAAAAATATAAAATATATATGTATATGCCGAAGCATAGGGGCCATCCACCCACTGGCCACCCCAGGCCCCCATGCTTCGGCATATATGCTCTTTTTTTTAACTGTGGATGAAAAATCTCATCCAACAGCACTGCACACACCTACTTATGTATATTCTGAGAGCAAGACCCTGTTGCTGTCAGAATAAACAAGTCGGTGCTGCAGTTGAATGACATCCTCATTTCTCAAGCAGGCTTTTTCCCCCTTTCTATGATGGGTATTTAGAAGCCGTTGGGGGAAGCCCCGACGATTAGGCCGCACGGTGCCACATGCGCCAATTCCAAGATTGTACAAATGTCTAAATAGTGGCACGCTTGAATAAAAAAATTGTCCACGTATAAGTAGTAATTCATATGGAAAAAGGATGACACCAAGTCCCAAACTATCTTGCCACTTCTCCCCATGTAGTCTGGGCATCAGGGGGGCACCACATGACTTACTTTTCCCTCATAAATCCGAAAGTTATATGTATAGCCTGTTGCCCTCTCACAGGTCTTATACATCTTGATAACTGGTCTTGTACCCGCCCCCTACTGTTTTCTGCAGGCAGCCTGTAGTGGGTGGGGCCTGCTCTCTGTGTTGGCTATCTACAGCACAGTGATGTCACTTTTGCAAGGTAATATCAAGCTTTGTAAAGGTTTTTGCTGCACAGAGTGGATTTATATCCTTTGTGGCTATTAAGGAATATATTTAAAAGTCAGTTTTGTGCCTGGAGTTTAACTTTAAAAAATATGTATTTTTTTAATAAAGACATAAGTACATTTTATATCAGCCTGGAGTTTAGCTGTACACTGGAGGGCAAGGTGAAATTCGTTCAGACAGGTTTCTTCATAGCGTTCAGTTTGTTTTGTTAACCTTTCTCCCAGGAGCCATACATAGCACGGTGCTAGTTTAAAACATACCTTCTTCCAGATCTAAGGTGTGAGCACATGTGATGTTATAAAACGTGGTAAATACTATGATAAATAATCTGTGCTAAAATGTCAGTGCCGGGTTAGGGACATGCCTTCCCTGGGATTGCAAAATGAAATACAATGCTAATCTCTTGATTAATAAATTGCAGCTCGCTTGATTTACACTGTGTAGGTTCCTCAGTTACTCAGCAGCTGCTTTCATAAATCTCCAGGACCAGTACCGCTAGCTCAAGATTGTCTCAAGATTGCAACATATAACACATAGATATATTTTGCTACGTGACTTCCATAAAAACATCACAGACCTAACATTGTGTCTTGGGCCTTTGGCCTAATAGTTGCTACTGCTTCTATTCCATTTTTCACAACATGGTGGGCAGTAAAATGTTCATGTTACATAGTTACACAGTTAGTCTGGCTGAAAAAAGACAAAAGTCCATCCAGTTCAACCATAAAAAAAAAAAAAAGTTATAATCCTATGCCCACAGTTGATCCAGAGGAAGGCAAAAAAAACCAGCAAAGCATGATCCAGTTTGCTCCTGCAGGGAAAAAAATTCCTTCCTGTTCCCCCGAGAGGCAATCAGATATTCCCTGGATCAACTTTACCTATAAATGTTAGTATCCAGTTATATGCTGTGTATCTAGGAAAGAATCCAGGCCTTTTTCAAAGCAATCCACTGAGCTGGCCAGAACCAACTCTTGAGGGAATCTATTCCACATTTTCACAGCTCTCACTGTGAAGAAACCTTTCCGTGTTTGGGGATTATATTTCTTTTTAGGTGGCCATATAGGAGTCTGTTTCTTTTTTATTTTGCCAGTGGGTTTATGTGAACGTGGAAATCCTCCCCGCTGTGTTATTGTTTGACGGTGGACTCATCCACCATCAGAATACACTGATCAACGCTGCAGCGATTGCTGCAAGTGCTGATTGAACGTAAATTTTCCGGCAAGACCACTAATGAGAAGTTGATTGATAGACTTCCTGCTGGTTCCTGCTGAACTGGCCGAGTTTTGATCCATGTATGGACAGCTTTAGGCTACGTTTACACTAGCCTTGTTAGCACGCGGCAGACAGGCATTTGGGAATCGTTTTTACCGTTTCCCAAACGCCTGGGAAAATTATGCACATTGCAGCACATAGTGCTGTTCAAACGGGAGCATTAGCGTCGCGGCAAAACGGACGCCTCTGGTCGAGTCAGGAGGAGTTGAAGCCTTCTATTCAAGTCTATGGTGCCGCTCAGCAAACGCCGGTTGCGAGGCGTTTGCGGAGCAGTAACACCATTCAAACTTCATTATAGGCGTTTGTGGGGCGTTTTTAATGCTTGGCGGAGTTTGCAAATGCCGGACCAACGCTTGTCAAAGGCTGTAGGGCAAGAGTTGGAAAACAATCAAGTGTGAATGAGCCCTTACTGAAAATAATATTAATAATCACAATTAGCCTTCAACAATCTGACACCTTTCAACATCTCCTTTTTAGCGCCTGGGTTCAGCTAGCCAGAAACTATTAGCCTTCATGCACACTTGACATTTTGATAACGCTGGTAACGTTAGCTATGTAAAGTCCCGTTAAAAATGTGAGTTTTTCAGCTTTTTTTTTAGCATTTTTCCATTAGCGTTTAGCTGCGTTTTGGCATGATTAGCGGCGTTTTCCTGCGTTTTTCCAAGTTTGCGTTTTTTAGCATTTTATTTACCAAAAAAATTGGGGGGGTAAAAAAAAATCCCAAAACGACGGTTTGCGGCGTTTTACCGCGTTTTGCTGTGTTTTTCAGTGTTAGAGCACTCCACTAGAAACCCACTAGTTTTGGGGTTTTTTCCCAGCCAAACAACATCCCAGCCAAAAAATGTTGCTTACAGTCTATGTGTGCATGGACACATAGGATAACATGCTGGGGAGTTTATTGACTGTAGAAAAAAACATCAAACGCCAAAAACAGCAGCTGTAAAAATGTCAAGCGTGCATGAGGGCTTACTATTAATATTATTACAGGTATTTATATAGAGCCAACTATTTATGCAAGCCCTTATGTATTGTATATTTATATCAGATAAAATACATACTTATAAACTGTCTTATCTTCCTAAGAGTTTGTCATTCTCTCCAGGCACTCTTAGCCCTGGTTCACACATATTCATTTTTCAATGCTTTTTTAATTGCTGGATTTGCATGAACTGAGAAATAAAATGTGTTCCTATGGAGGGCGTTCACATATATGCAGTCCAGCCACAGAGCGGTTTTTAAAAAGGGTCCTGTACGAGTTTGGAGCTGTGTGATCCTATTTTGCAGTCTATAGAGTTAAATTAGAATTGCATGTGAAACGGATAGGAGTTCAGATATAATATGAGACCAATACATTTTTCAGAGAGAGAGAAACTGGACATTGAACGAGCAGCAACACACTGATAAGTCATCAATTCCTCCTGTGCTCTATTTCTGTAAGCACATTTTCTGTAAGCATTTGTGCATATCTCCTAGTGTTCACCTCCCACTCCCAGTCGGAGTACTGTTGTACTGGGGAGGGGAGGCATATATCAATGCAGATTCAAGTACGTATACTAGTTGTGAGTGAAAAGACATTTCATTATTTTTAAGGGCCCATTTACACTATTGCATTGCAGAAACTCATGTTGTGTTTGTACAGTGCAGTGCCATTTATTCCAAATGATACCCAATGTACCTTGTTGATGAATGTGCATTCTGCGCTGCCGAAAAAGTACAATTTTTAGTATATTAACATCCCATTCCTTTTTAATGGGCAGCCTTAATGTAATGCACAGTGACATCCAAATAATGTGCGTCAATGTGCATGCATTAAAAGGTAAGTCCACTTTTCTAACCATATTTAGGGTGTAACATGAAACATGGTGACAGTCTCCAGGACCCAATCTGTCCCCTCTTACAGAATTCAGTGCTCTTACCTTCATCAGCTCCTGTTACCAATCCTGAATCTGGCATGGCTGTGCATGGCTCTCCCTCACCATCATTCATCCACAGGAATCTCCATCACTAAGGCAGAGGAACTCATAGTTCTCAATGGAGCACAAACTTCAGTGACATCACTGGACTTGTAGTCCATTGATACTTCCCCTAGTCTTATAAGTGAGGTCCTCCTGCAGCTAGAGCAGGAGTCTCCAAATTATGACCACAGGCCAAATCAGGCCCTGTTCCAAGATTTTATCCGGCCCATGACTGAGGTCAGTTATTGTATGCTCAATGTACACAGATTGATTATTCAGGTCAGCAGAGAATGCCTATGGTCTCTGCTTGTGCTCTAGCTACCAATAACAATCTTGCCCAAGCATTCACAGAAGGAACTTCAACGTCCAGACCTGCTCCACTTCCCAGCCCATGCCCTGCCATTATAGCTATGCTGTAAACCTTTCTGTATTATAGGTGACTCTGATATATGGGGATTTTCTGATGAGGACCATGACACAAGGGCAGAACTGTCATGGAGACCCTGATGTAGGGGGTACTTATTGTTGATTTTTTTTTTTCAGCCTACAAATATTTGTATAATATACAAAGTAGCTCTTGTACTGAAACGATTGGAGACCCTTAGGCTGGAGGAATAGTCTGTGGGAGCTTATGCCTTGCACCTACGGCCTACTGATTGCGGTTGCAATGCTATGAAAGCTCCAATCCCAAAAAAATAATAAATGCACTTTTTTATTAATCAATATGGGTGCATTGTTTTACAAAAGGTGAATTATGCCTTTAACTCACTGCAACAATGAGAATGATCACTAAAAAAAAAGTATACTGCATCAGATTGAGTTTTTCTATGTGTCTGAAATTCGGTTTTAATATAATTATTGCATCCCATAAATATCTTTACTTTTTGCTGCTCCTGCATTAGATATACTTGCTAGGAGAATTAGTAATAATAAGCATTTTGCTGATTCTTAGACATAAATGGCATTCTCCATGTGTCTCTACCGAGTAAATGAAAAGTATATGTTTATTGAGCTGTGCCAGCTTTTCCCCAGAAATCTCCATCCCTGGCCCCATGCATGAGCCTTTTCTTGGATCAGAGTGGCACACATTCACACCTCCTCAGACGTGACCGTGTGACTAATTACAGGCAAGCCATATGAAACAGCCGCAGACACAGGCTCATTATATATGGTCATATAGAAAAATATGTGGGCATATAGCACCATCCCCACAGCGAAACATCTTATTTCTCTCATTATTTTCTGCGCAAATGTTCAGTCTGGAATATTTACGCTAGCAAACTATTCAGTTTTTCCTGGCAGCCGTCGCCATGGTTGTTCCACACAGGAATACAATTAATTACAACTTGTGTTCGTCTGAGGCGGATTCTAGGGTTTCTGTATTATTAGCATGGTGATTTTTCAGGCTGGGTAAAGAATGTAATTGTGACTTGTTACGTAAAATGTACATCCTGCTTGACAGGAGAAAGCCCTCGCAACTGTTCACCAATGATATTATTTGGATATTTTTAAATTTCAATGGTTTTAACCCATTTGTGGCTGGAACAGCATGCAGCTGAAAAGAAAAAAAAGAATAGCAGAATGGTTGTATAAAAAGGATAAATAGAATGTATAATACAGAGACTGCAGTGAGTACATTTGCTTTTTTGTTTCTTCGTCTTATTTTGTTTCCAACAAGCACTATATCCAAGCGCCTGTGTGATTAGATACAAATTGATTGGATAGCTTAGGTAGGTTCTCATATATCATAGTTTGGTAAAACTAAAATTCATGGTATCCACTCCCATGTATGGTTGATTGTATTTACTCCAAGCTATAGTTGCTTGTATTCACTCCCATGTAAAGATGAGCTCAGGCATGTTCAGATCCTAATCCAAATCCACGTAAGCTATCCTGCCAGGAAGCTGTCACTGTGTACCACCAATCATAAGCAGCCAAGGCATTCCTCCCATGGAGGAGAGATGCGAACCTCCTGCAGAGATGTTCCGGACCACGGTGTCAGGCTGATGCTGCACGATCCCGGCATCCGCAGCGCAGGCACGAGGAGTTCCCACGCTTGCGGATGCCTCCGGACAAAGGCCGCACTCATGAGAGCACGACCCGTGTCCAGAGGGGCATGCCTCATTGCCGAGGAATGGGGCACGCCACCCACGGCCCGCCCACTGTTGCCAGGAGGAACGGAAAGTGTCCTGCACCGGCTTAAAGACCGATGCCGGGCTCTCCCCGTCCATCCTCTTCTGCTGCCAAGCCACCGAGGGATCCCCAGCTGCGGCGGGACCCTCGTGGCTAACTCTGCCTAAGACCTTAAGGATACGGGGGACCCCCCGCAAGCCAACCCTTCCTGAGACCCCCAAGCTAAAGGGGGAGACCGCATCCACCCTGCCTGAATACCTCAAGGATAAGGGGAGACCGCAGCCACTCAGCCTGAGACCCCCAAGCTAAAGGGGAGACCGCAGCCACCAGGCCTGCAGACCCCAAGGATAGGGGGAGACCACAGCCACCCAGCCTAAGACCCCCAAGGATAGGGGGAGACTGCAGCCACCCAGCCTAAGACCCCCAAGGATAGGGGAAGACCGCAGCCACTCAGCCCAAGACCCCAAGGATTAGGGGAGAACGCCAGCTGCTATGCAAGCCCTAAGCTAAAGGGGAGAACCACACCAGCTGCCCTTTACAGGCACCAGGGACTCCGGGGAGAAATATTACCACGGGCTACGGCACGCATACTCCGGACTCCAGCAGGTACCTGTGTCATACTAGCTTGTTCTCTGAGAGCTCGGGCACCCTGTCGGAGCTGTGAGTATATGCCCCTCTACCTCACTGTTGGATTACAAACTGCTGTAGAGACTTTAACTTTGCCCTTTGGGGCTGGACTACAAGTATTTTTGCCCTCTCCTTGCTATTTCCATACTGGGTCCTGTCCCCCTCCCTGCAATCCCCCTATTCAGTGACTGTCATTTGTCTCAATAAAGCTTTGTGTGTTTGCCATCCGCCGTGTGTGTTCTGTCCTGCCTACTCTCCGTCACAGGCCTGAGCAAATTATCCCCGTACGTTCCTGGAGAGAAGCAAGGCTGGGACTCTATCCTGTGGCCAGGACCCACCCACACTTATGTACATGCAGCTGTGGTGCAGGAAATGCCTTGACCTGTTATGATTGGCAGTGAGCAGTGAGAGCTTCTTGGCAGGATAGCTCAGGTGGGTTCAATCTAGAATCTGAAGACACCTGAGTCCATAACTGCTCCTATGTATAGTTGATTGTATTCACTCCCATATAAAGTTTATTTAATTTATTCCTTTGTTATCTCTTGTCTCAACTATTGCAACTCCTTCTTTATTGACCTACCATTACACAGACTATCTCCCCTTCAGTATTTTGTGAAAACTGTTGCCAGACTTATTCACCTTACCAACCATTCACTGTCCAGCACCCCTCTCTGCCAATTCCACCGATGGCTTCCACTTGCCCAACAAAACGAAAAAAATTCAGAAACCTCACAAAAACAAACAAAACCAATTACAAATCTACCCTTAGCTGCATCACTAACCTTCTCAAAATATTACCTAATTGTCATGGGTCCTTCCAAGACAATCTTCTCTCTAGTCCTCTCATCACCTCCTCCCATACTCACTTCCAGGACTTCTGCAAAGTCTTTCCCCTCCTTTGGAACTCCCTACCCCAATCTGGCTATATCTTACTCTGTCCACTTGAATCTTTGAAAGCTCATCTATTTAGCCTATTCTGCCTCCACCTATATTTGTGCTTTTTCTTTTTCCATCAGCGTAGCTCTCACAGTTTTTACCTTTTGTATCACCTGCTCCTCCATCTAAATTGTAAGCTCTCATGAGCTGGGCCCTCCAACCCTATTGTATTGAATTGTATTGTAACTGTACTCTCTCATTTTTTTTGTAAAGTGCTGTGCAAACTGGTGGCGTTACATGAATTTTGTATAATAATAATAATTGTACAAACATTGTATAGTCATATTGTATTGCATATGGTGAGGTTTAAAGAAACTCTGTCAAATTTTACATTCAGAGCAAAGTGACAGAGTCTTTATGAAGCTGACACCTCAATCCGCTTATATTCAGCTGGCACATTAGTATGTGTTGTGGTGTGCTGCATAGGAAAAAATTCAGGTGTGCCTTCTGTTGCATTGGCAGCACATTCAAATGAGTGGGCTGCCTGAATGTAATGCATGTTAACTCACAAAAGAACGCATGATAACACAATGTGCCAGAATGGAAATGTGTGAGGGTGACCCAAGGGTCTGGGGATGAGGGAGTACAAGCCCCCTTGCGTATTGCTAAACTTCAGAGGGGGTTAGAATGTTTTACAGCGCTTCTGTCTTGGTGGTGCCCATCCTCCACATTTCTTGTTTGGGTGTCGCAGGTACAGGAAGAGACAGAACAAAATTTTACAAAAATTGGAATATAATTGTAACCCTTTCCCCATTAAAAAAAATAACTAAATAGATTTTGGTTGGGTTTGAAATTTGGGGAGCTTTAGATTCCCAACACGTTTTTCATATATATACTTACAGTACAGTGCAAAAGATTTAGGCAGATGTGAAGAAATGCTGTAAAGTAAAATGCTTTAAAAAAACATATTTTTTAATAGTTTTTTTTAATCAGCTTACAAAATGCAAAGTGAGAAAACAGAAGAAAAATCTAAATCAAATCAATATTTGGTGTGAATACCCTTTGGCTTTAAACCAACATCAATTCTTCTAGGTACACTTGCACACAATTTTTGAAGGAACTTGGCAGATAGGTTGTTGGAGACATCTTGGAGAACTAACCACAGATCTTCTGTGGTTGTAGACTGTCTCAAATCCTTCTGTCTCTTCATGTAATCCGAGACAGACTCGATGATGTTTAGATCAGGGCTCTGTGGAGGCCAAACCATCATTTCCAGGACTCCTTGTTCTTTGCTGGAGATAGTTCTTAATGACATTGGCTGTTTGTTTGGGATCGTTGTCCTGCTGCAGAATAAATTTGGTGCCAATCACACACCTTCCAAATAGTATGACATGATGGATAAGTATCTGACTGTATTTCTCAGCATTGATGACACCATTGATACTGACCAGATCTCCAACTCCATTTGTAGAAATGGTTTGGAATTTTCTTCTGTTTATTTACTTTCCATTTTGTTAATTGATAAAAATAAATTATTGACACTAACAACTATTAACAGCATTCTTAATTTACAGCATTTTTTCACACCTGCTTAAAACTTTTGCACAGAACTGTTTATCAAGTATTACCTCCTTGTCATCAAATCTCACATCTCAGGGGCCTGGCCTGCAATTATTCCAGTGCTTCCTTATGATGGCAACACAAATCCGCAAACAATGGAATAACCATGACTTCCCTTCTGATCAATTTAGAGTTGCTTTAGATCGGATTCACTCAAAATTGACTCAGTCGGCCATGGTGGAAAATTGCCAATTGGCTGTACCGAGATACTATGTTCATGAATATGATTGTATTTCAATTGATTGGATTATGATTAGGGGCGGACTGACCATTTGGAAACTCGGGCACTGCCCGAGGGCCTGGGGTCAGTAGGGGGCCCCATGAGATGCCCCTGGTACCTTTTTCACAGGCTTTTTTGAGTTTGGGCAAGGACACAGGGGCCCCATGATCCCCTATTGCCCGGGGGCCCGATGAGTTGTCAGTCCGCCCCTGATTATGATATTACATACTGGAAGCAGAGATGTGATTGATAACTTAAATCTTAACTATATTTCTATACTTTTAAATTCACTTACCTGTGTGTGGAATTTCAGTCAAATAGGTTGTCAACTATAAATCAATTATTCCTATTGTAAGAGACTGATCTGAAAAGAAATCAATCATTATCTGGGTGTTTATGGCCACCATTACTCCAAGAGGACTACCCACAGTTTTTAAATGTAATCATGGATGGTATTACTTTAAGATCTGTACACCCGATAGCCAAGATCTGAGGTCAGCCAAGGTGGGAGAGTTTAATACAGAAAATTCAGAAATACATACAAATAGACAGTTTAATCCTAAAAGGAGGACAACTGACATTTTGACAGAGACTAATTGACCTCATTTTTTGTTTTATACATAATTACAGATGAAGAAACTTTGCTTTTTGTCTAAAAAATTTTTGAAAAGTTCAACCTAATTAAGGAGATGGTACATTGTTGTAGTAGACAGAACTCTGAGATGCGACAAGTGACAACACAGAAGAAAAAGATTTAATTACTTATACAAAACGCACTGCACTGTCATGCAAATTAATAGTGTGTGATCGCTTTCATGAACAACTAGCTAAGGAGAACAGGAAAAATGCTGAGCAGGCAAAAAATGCTTGTAAAGGAAGACATCTCACTAAGCCTAGCTAGTTACAACACTGACGGGTCCAGGTTAACGAGACCATCAACCCAAAAGTGATATCTCAGTTATTGGATAAATTGGTGGGCTGGAAAAAAAACTTAAACACACAGAATGACATAGAAAGATGTCATATTATGTGTAAAAAAGTGCTGCATTATACTTATAGTAGTAAATGTAGGCATGGAACAGCAGGTAGGATTAATGCACCACATCCCAGATTTAAACATATACATCCAAACAACAATTTTTAGGTACTTTTGAGGTGCTAAAGTAATTTCTACTTATTGCTGTCACCAAAGGTACAAAACCCCACTATTGGTTATATATATCTTATGCAATTCTATTATTACAAAGCTGTCATATTTAGTTTAAAATAGTAGGTAGTAGGGTAACACTGGATGCATGCCTCAGACGTTTGCATCTGCTTCATCAGGTTCCCCAGACAGTATATAAGTTTATGAACTCAATGTCTAAACATGCCAAATATCCAAGGCCCACCCTAAGTACAAGGGTGGCGGGGGTTATGGGGGGATAAGTGTGAGGGGTCCAGGACTGGCAGAACTGATAAAATTGTATTAAATGGTCTTCCAAGATTGGGATTTCCTGGTAACGTAATCAATCACATGCTTATTTTGCATCCAGCATCACTTCACTGGATAAATTACTAGAGCTTAAAGCCATTGCATGAAATCTATGCATCACATAGGGCCCTCTGATAAAAATACAAAGAGAAACCCTGTGAAAACTTCTAAGACACAACAAACAGTCTCAAGGGTAGCCACCGCACTCTGTTTGAGGTAAATGCCCAGGTGCTCACCCACAAAGAAATTCATACAAATCCAAAATGGGTATAGAGGCACTCATGGGTCTTGCATGATACTGAGGGACTGAAGCGAATATCATAAAAAGGGAGAGACTCAATAAACTGGAGTAACATAAAGGAAGAAACTCTACAAGCCCAACATTGATTAAGACCAATTTCTTTGTAACTGCCCACCTTTTTATAGACCCCACCCAAAAAAGTGGAAGAATACCTACCACATGCTCACAGTGCTCATTATATTTGCATGAAGGAGCCTGTGTGAAAATCTGCCATGGGTGTTCTAGTCCATGTAGGGGTACCAGCTCATGGCCAGGCACAAGTATAAAAAAAAAGCAAGGTGCAGAACATGAATGTCAAGAGCTGCCCACCATAACAGCCACACATCACGTACACCACAGTTAAAACATTTCTAGGCTTTGTCCCTAATTCAACATGTTTGTTGAGTTTTGAGTATTCTTCTTCATGTGAGTTTTTAGTATTCTTCAGCTGATTGTGGCTTTCCCTAGATTGCCACTTCAAGGTGGTGCTTATGGTTGGTTTATCCCTTCACACCCACTTGAGTAGATTTCTTGAGCTTGAAATATCGTTTGAGTTGTTTTAATATTGTTCCTGTAAGCATTACACTTGCTAGTTTTCAGATTTTAAGCATTTAGAATAAAAATTTTCATTAGTTATTTGCCTGCTTCTTCTATATGCTAATTTATAGATGTAAATCCCAACTGCATACCATTTACTTTGCTAAATGCTGTATCATAAAAAACTGAAATGTTTTTTAAACAAAATACTGATTACAACTTTTTTTATCTTTTCTGAATAACTGTAATTTAAATCTCATGCACCAGGAAAATACACCAGCAATGAATGTTTGGTGAATCTCACAATGACTGTTTTATAAATATACCCCTTAAAGTGGAAGGAAAGCCAAAGACCTACATGCTCCCCCTGCGATCATTCATGTAAACCAAAATAATCGTTATGCTGCAATATTCCAAAATTGCTGGGTTTTTTTTCCTTTTTTAATTTTTGAGCAGCTGCGGGCTGCAGAGGACAATCGTTGTCAGTGAGAGATACGAGGGTTGATGAATAGCTACAATACATTACAGTACAACTTATAACATCCAAGTGAAAGATATAACACCAACATGTCAGAAAAAAAAATTCTAAAATAATTCAAAAACAGAATCACTGAGTTGGAAAAAAGATCACCTCCCTCCTAAAAATGACTTGTAAACGCAATCAGGTGTAGCTAATCATCTTCTCAATGGCACACAAAGCCATTTGACTTTCAACTGTGATCAGCTGTGGTCATTTTGATTAGCTCAGCATGAAAAGAGCTTTCCTGGAGCATTTAAGTTCCCATTAGTGCAACTGAAAAAAATCAACTATGGGTGGCAAGGCACTGTTAAAAGATCTCTGGGATAAAGTTGTGGACAGGCACAAATCAGAAGATGGATTAAAAAAATCAAAAGCACTGTGAAATCTATTTTTAAGAAGTGAAAGGTATTTGGTACACAGACCCTCCCTGGATCAGGATGTCGCTCCAAACTGGATGAAAGAGCAAGGAGGAAACTGGTCAGAGAGGCTACCAAGAGGCCTACAGCAACTCTGAAGCAGTTGCAGGAATTTATGACAAAGTGTGGTCATTGTGTGCATGTGACAACAATATCACACATTTTCTACAAATTTGGCTTGCATGGGAGAGTTGCAAGAAAAAAGCCAGTCCTCAGGAAAGGCCCTATGTAGTCATTACTGAGCTTTGCCAAAGTGCACCCAGAAGATTCTGAGGCCACATGGAAAAAAGGGTTATGGTCAGAGGAGACTAAAATTGAATGATTTGGTCCCAACATCAAACAATATATCTGGCGTAAATCCAATACAGCTCACCATCCAAATAACACCATTCCAACAGTAAAGCATGTAGGTGGTAATATCTTGTTATGGGGGTACTTCTCTACAACAGGGACTGGAGCACTTGTCAGGAGAAATGGAAAAATAGATGGTGTAAAATAATGTAAAATTCTTGAGGAAAATCTGCTGTCCTCTGTCAGAAAGTTGTCAATGGGAAGCAGGTTTACCTTCAAACATGACAATGACTCAAAGCACACAACAAAAATGACCACACAGTGGTTGAAGGAGAAAAAGGTGAATGTCTTTGCATGACCCAGACTTAAACCCCATTGAAAATGTATGGAATGACTTGAAGACTGCAGTCCAAAAATGGTCACCATCAAATTTAAATGAACTTGAGCAGTTCTGCAAAGAAGAGTGTGTAAATATTGCAAATTCTAGATGTGCAAAGGGGGTGATCTTTTTTCAACTCAGTGATTCTGTTTTTGAATTTTTTTTATTTTTTGCTGACATGTTGGTGTTAGCTTGACTAGTGTAGAATAGATGTCCCCCAAACTAAAACCAATAAGACATCCTTCCAACGCAGCTTCCCCACCTCTTACTTGTACAAATAACGGAGACCAAACCATAAAAATGGAGTAAAATGGCCATCACAGCCTTTTTTTTAACAATTCAACTTAAATAACACAAAAAATTACTTAAAAACAGAAACATAAACAGTAAAAGTTGTTGTTCTTAGAAAAAGCAAAACCAATACTGTTATTACCTTTGGAACCTTAACCATAATAATAATAAGCCTCCAGCCGCAACACATTGGCTCGGAGACAAAACACACAATCCGCAGTGCACCACCTCCACCTTCCAGTTAAACCTTGGTTAACCAGAATGCACCAGAGGACACCATACCACCGATGGCTTCCAACCATTCACTTTAGCTTCAAATTTTGCCTCCTCCAAAGACCAACTGCCCAACTGCCATGACATATAAGGAACCAGACGTTCCAAAATAAAACACAGGGAGGGTGGGTCGGAAGTTTCTTCCTCCGTCTGCCACCCTGTATTGAAGACCTTGTGACCCTACACCACTCCCAAGGGTGCTCGAGGCCCCACCCTGCACCACGCCATCCCCAATCAGGTAAGCCTGCATATTTTAAAACCTTGCCAGTCTATCCTTAACCCTGTCCTGTCTGTACTCCCTTCTTCACACAGTCATGTCTGTGCGCTATTATTTTTTCTGCTACGGTCCTCGCTTTCACTTGGATGTTATAGGTTACACTGAGTAAATACAGCTGGATAAAACAAAAACTGTGTCTGTTTTCATTTCAGGCTGTAAAGCAACACATTCTGATTATTTTAAATGGGGCTGTTTCTTTTCTATACCCACTGTATAGTATCAATAGAAAATAAAAAACATCAAATGTTTAAACTGAGAAAATGTACCATTATAAGAAAAAATAAGGTAATTTGGAAAATGATGGCAGCAACACGTCTCAATAAAGTTGCGACAGGGCAACAAAAAGCTGGCAGAGTAAGTGGTACTAACAAGAGCTGGAAGAACATTTTACAATTAATTAGATTAATTAGCAACAGACCAGTAGCATGATTGGGTATAAAATAGAGCATCTTAGAGAGTCAAAGTGTCTCAGAAGTTAAGCTGGGCAGAGATACACCAATCTGTGAACAGCTGTGTCTAAAATTTGTCACACAGTTTCAGAACAATGTTTCTCCACGTAAAAGACTTTAAATATATCATTATGTACAGTACATAATATCATCTAAACCTCCAAAACTCTGCAAAAGCCTCTGTGCACAATGAACAAGGCAGACAGCACTGCATTAAAAACAGACATGATTCTTTGATGGACATTACTGCATGGGCTCAGAAATACTTCCAAAAATCACTATCTGAACACAGTTCACCATGCCATCCAAAAATGCAAGGCAAAGCCCTATCATGCAAAGAAGAAGCCATATCTGGACAATGTCCAAAAATTCCACCATCTTTTTTGGGCAAAAGCTCATTTAAAATGGTTTGTTGCTGTCACGTACCTGGTTGGGGAGCCTGATGTGGAGAGGAGGCGTCCTCTTACTACTCTCGTTCAGAGCCCCTGATAGTGGGGACAGAAGGCGATGAGCCAGGAATGGCACAAGTGCCTGGTGGGTCTTGAGACGACTGTAGGCAGGTGATGACCCAGAAGATCCGGATGCAGGTTAGGTGTGGATGCAGCAGCGTAGGTGCAGCAGCAGGTAGGTATGATGGCAACCAGGATACAGGCCAGGTGCAGATGCAGGAACGTAGGTGCAGCAGCAGGTAGGTATGGCGGTAACCAGGATACAGGCCAGGTGCAGATACAGGAATGTAGGTGCAGCAGCAGGTAGGTATGGTGGCAACCAGGATACAGGCCAGGTGCAGATACAGGAACATAGGTGCAGCAGTGTCAGACAAGCCGAGTCAGGATCAATCGGGCAGATCAGGTACAAGGGAGCAGGCAAGCAGATAGTCATGGATAAGCCAGGTCATTGCAGGTGGAGTTCTTTCTTAGTCAGGGTCAGATCAGATACAGGCAACAGAATCAGGTTATGAAGCACAGGACGTTATAGACCAGAAGGCATAGGCTAAACTGTGTTGGTGATTTAAATAGCCTGCCTTGTGATGACGTGCACTCGCACCGCCGCGGCTGACAGGGATCTGGTGCCGGAGCATAGATGCGCGTAGGCGAGGGAATGATCCCTGACAGTTGCAAAGCAGAAAACTGTTCTGTGGTCAGATGAATCAAAATTTGACATTCTTTTTGGCAACACTGGGTGCCGCATCCTCTGAACTGTAGAGGTGAGGAACCTTTCAGCTTGTTATTAGCTCTCAGTTCAAATGCCTGCATCTCTGATAGTGTAGGGATGCATTAATCAGTATGGAATGGGCAACTTGCATATCTAGAAAGGCACCATCAATTTTGAAGCTTACGTCCAGGTTTTAAAGCATGCATATGCTCAGGCAAGAATGGGACAACATTCCTCTCCCAGCAACTGGTCTCCTCATTTCTCAGATGTTTACAGAATATAAAAGTATGTAAAAGAAGAGGAGTTGCTACACCGTTTTAAACAGGGCTCTGGAATTGGGGTTGTACTTTGTCAGCTCTTTCTTGCCCTGTCCCAACTTTTTTGAGACGTGTTGCTATCATCAATTTCAAAATGACTTTCTTTTTTTCTTAAAATTGTACATTTTTGTAAGGGGGGTTGTAGTTATAAAGCCATTTTTTTGTGGGTTAGTAGCAAAGGGTTAAAACCCTTTTCAGGAATTTATTTTTTTGACCATCAGTTTTCCATGGGAAATATTTTTCTTCAGTTCCTGACTAGTAGACACAACAGGAAGTGACAGGAAATTTTCCCGAAGTGATGGAAATCCTCTGTTGGACACTGGCCACCACAAATAAGTTCCCAATTGAATGATTTTCCTTCTATTCCTGCTTTTGGGAAACAACACAAAATTTTTTTTTTTGGACTATTTTTTTTAAGTCCTATCACCAAATACAAGTCTCCCTAGTGATGACAGAAAATTACAACTCTTCCTTGCTTTGTCCAAAACCTAAAATAATGTTTTGGCTATAAATACTTTAATTTATTGCATTTGCTAATTTTATGTATGCATTAAAAAACTCCCAAATACGGTAATTAGTACATGACTATATGACATAAACACTTGACATAGGTCCCTTTCTCCACTTGTGTTGTTGTTTCTATACCGAGAAAATTGAAGCAGGTATAAAGAGTTCTAAATTGACCATCACAGGAAAGTTTCAGGAGTTAAAATGGAAGTAAATTTCCACTGGACACTTGTACCTACAGGTATGCGTATAATAATGCTTACCTGTAGATACAAGGACTATACATGCACTGTTTAGGAAATATTCAGTGCCCCTGCAGTCGATGACATCACCGGCGCTTGTGCTCTGAAGGAATGGCATACCCTTGCTGTTTCTTCAGAGCTCTGTGCCGTGGCCGAGACTTCCCGTGGCCAGAACCTGTGAACCCAGAAGGAAGACTGGGTGAAGATGGAAGCGTGACAGCGCACCGCTGGAGGGCTTCGTTCTAAGGTACGTCTTTCACAATGTGCATGCTAGCACGTTATGACATTATTTTGCAGGGGAATTTTTTTTTTGTCAGTTTTTACCACTTTACATAAAGTTGAAAAACATCAACTTTAAAAATCTGCATCACATTTTACAGTGTTAAGCCCCAAATGTCAATTCCAACGTAACTCACAAGGGCTAGGTAATAAAATAAAATGATTGGTAATGACCACGATGACTTCTTAAAAAGAATTTTCCTTTCCTTTAGAGTAAGTATAAAGAGAGCGTGTTGGGATGAACATGCACATAATGCACATAATGGAACTGTCACTGTCTATCCTCCTACATAATATTCTAGCTACAATTTTAAACCGCTGCTAGAAAACTACAATATTTCTTTGTCCATAATGATATAACAGTGCTGTCCTCCTGTCTTATTCTGTCACCATATAGGTATATAGCACAGGATATATATAGATTCACTTAGCACAAATTACATTAGTGCCAGCAATTCCCAGGTGGTGAAAGCTGTAGACTGTTAGCTAATTGAGGGAAGGCCTGCAGCTGTTAATTCGGATTGTACCTGGAGGTATCTCTGTGGCAACAAGAAAAATATTGTCATTTTCTAAGGATTAAGGACTGTTCAGGTCTGAGAGTAGCAGCGGCAAGCACTGAGAAGGCTGTGCTGAAGTAAGTCGGGGAGGCTGGGAGTTGGCTAATTTGCTCTGTGAGTTCTTGGTCCCAACCAAACAGCTTGAAGAGTAGCTGAAAAGCTCTGATGACAAGGAAAAAGTCACCAGAAAACCAAACGGTGATAGAGAGACATTTTCTCTGAGTTACATGTCAGGATGTTGGCATTAACATAAACTGGAGAAACTGTAGAGATGTAGAGGCTTTATGATGAAGAAGCTTTATTTGACAGCTTACTTTCCATTCTTTTTGGGGCAATTAGGAAGCCTACTATAATATATATATATATATATATATATATATGGATTGTTACCAGAGTATAATACTCCAATCATCTGTTTATATTCTCTGTAGGGAATGTACAGGATTGTTCCTGTCAACAGATATTTTTTATTCTTTTACAGATGACCCTCCCCCCCTTCCCCAGGGCAATACGTGTCAAGTGTGTATCTGACCTCAAGGTCTCCCTAACAATCCATGTACAACTGCACCGTGTTTATTGCTAGTTCCATTTTGCCCTGGTGTGCAGAAAAAGAGCAATGCTGGGTACACAAAGGACAAATATCAACTGAAAATGGTCAGTTCAGGAGGAACCAGCCAACTTTCGACCTATGTGTTCAGCTCCTTGTCCTTCTCATGACTGGCGTCTGTCTAATGGGCATGTTGGAAAACCAGCATCTGAATCGCATGTGATCAATACTGGAGGGCAATAGCTTTGAGCACTGATCAGTGTGTCCTGGCAGGGGTGTGGGGGTCCATCTATAAGAATGCTATAGCACAGTGAGGGAGAGAGATCTCTGTACTAAAAAATACCTGTTAGTACAGCGATCTTTCAGGGTTTATTTTGCTCAGCCCGCTGGTTTGAATGAAAAAAAACTTATAATGTGGCTGTCATTATCTGGGCTTTGATTGCGCTTTGATATGTGAGCAATTTAACATATAAGCGGTTTTGATGAAAACTTGACCTGTTGCGTCTGCATCTCAGCAAGAGTTCTGTGCCTTGACAGTAACACAGAGGGTCTAATGACCCCATGATAGACTCTCAGCTGTTTTATGCTGGTATGAATTTGAACTCTTGTGCTACTCCCTTTGCTAAGTGTCCACAAGCCTATAAGCATAACACAAGTCCAACTTGCCTTTGGTTGTGCTAAGTCCATTCAGAAAGAGAGCCAGAGTATTACTCCCAGCCTCTATAGGGTTCACAAGCTGTACACCTGTACTTGGATGTATTGTAAAACACAGTGAAAGCATCAGACAAAAAGGTATGACTTTGCTCAAATGTTTTTTTCTTACTTTGATCGCTTCCCCATGCTCTGCTCTCTTATGGAGCATCTATTCCCCATCCATATCTCTGACTTCAAGCCAACAACTGCATACACCTATTGGTGTTTTATTCAGGGATAGAATCCCTTACTCTGCCCCATTCACCTTTGTGGCATTCATCTGCCAGATTGGAACCATTGCAGACAACCAGTGCTACTTAGTGATATGAGGGAGCATGTGATCTCCTCCCAACAGCCAGCTGCCAAGCTTGATCACTACCATGTGAGGGACACCTTCAGCCCCGTGTCGGCTCCAACTCCTTTTGACATAGAGCTTACACAAGTTTTATTTCCTGAAAGAACAAAGCGGTGGGAGAGCTCCGGGAAGGTAAGTACAAGTGAGTTGTGGGTGAGATCCTATCACTTTGCCTGTTCTTTGTAAAGGGACAGACTCCCTTTGAGAACCAATATCAGGGAAGGATTTGTAACCAGTATTTCCTTGACACTACAAACTCTGTGTGTAAATATAAAATACGCATCTTTAATAAAAGAAAGGGGAAATAATAAATGGATTCTTCAATTCATTACTGAGCAAAAGGAATATCTGGACTTTCATTGAACTTTTATCATTATTTTTCACTATGCTCTGGAGATAATTAAATTGGCAGTGTAATAAGCAGAAAACTTGTAAAATTAAATTTGTATTTGAAGTTTACATGTTTCAGAGTTATTCCTGAAAATGAAAACATTTTAATGAGTCTGGAATGGCACAGGATGTGGATGCTAACTGGTAGTTGCAGGGTCAAAGGGCATGAAAGAACACAGAATTATTACAGGCATAAAGCAGAAATTTTACACAAAATTTATCCAAAAATACTCTTCTCTACAACACATTTCAACATGTGTCTTTTAAAATCTCACAAAGTATGCATCACTAAAGCCCCAGCTTTATATATATATATATATATATATATATATATATATATATATATATATACAGTATATATGTAATATGTATAATTAAGGATATTCTTCATGAGTTATGCTGTAACAGACATGACAGTTAAATTGGCATCTGCAGGAAATATCAAGTTTCTGAATATTTTATGCATGAAAATAATAATCACGCTGCGGGTTCCGGATGTTCTTCACACATTTGGGGCACTTTTAAGTGTGCAAAGGCCATGCGTTTAGATAATGACCCTCCACAAAATTGATTTTGTTTAACATATTTTGCTCCGCATTCATAAATACTCAATAAAATAACTGAATTAGAAGAAAAATGCATGCAGGCATGTGTGGACACTGCACTCTCTCTGTCTGTTTCTCTCTGTCTTATGTTTGCCAAAAATAATTTATCTATCTATCTATCTTTTATTTATATATCTTTATGTCTATCTATTGATATAGTGGGGAAAGTGCAGGACTGTTATTTACATGTTCAGGAAGTGTTTAAGCCAAAGGTATGCACACCAAAATCATTGCCACAGCCAATACCATTGTCATGGCCAAGAAATTTGTTGCATGGAAATGACTGTGTACACGATCTCTCATGAAGAGCAATGTAACATCTTTGTACCAACATTGTGAACTGCACTCAGCAAATAAGTTTGTTTATTGTAAAAAGTCTGGTCTGGTCACTTAGTGAAGATAAGCTCATGAGTGCCATCACAATGTGTGCAGTGAGGGGAACAAAGTCTAAAGTCGGCCATAGACGAGTCGAAAACGAAGGAAGAGAAGCCAGTTTGGGATGGGGATGGTGGTGGCCCGTGACAGAAGGTTCCAGTTGGAAGGATACTTTGGCATTTGTCTAAGTACTCAGTGGTGGGTCAATATTCTTTGACTGCTGTGGATCTGAGTTTTCCTAGGAACAGGGCCTGCACCACTGAAGAAGCAAGGCCTTGCATGTGAGTGGTGTCCCCCTCTGTACCTATGAGTTGAAGCAACACAAATGTGCTGTGTTAAGGAACTGGTGGAAGATATCTAGTGTTCTGCACTGTTACCTTCAAAATATCTCTGCAGTCTGGTGCAGGAGAGGTAGGAACAGATTCATGTCACTGGCTGAAGAGGAGATGTGGTCCTTCCAGTGTGAGGCTTAGAGGACTTGTTTGATGATTGGCGACCTGTAGGTATCAATTCACATGTTTGCTAATTTTACTGTAGTGGGGCATGTGACGTGTTTGTCATGGTTCCCCCATGTTGCTGGGGCAATGGTGTCTATTAGATGGAGACCACCCTCCTACATAAATACTCTATCTATCTATCTACCTTGGGAATTTTATAGATAGGCAACTACTATCCTAATACTCTCAAAAGACTCAAAAAGATACACACATCCTCTTTTCAAATAACAGTTCTGTTTAATTAACACTTAGCTATGCTTACATAGGTGTCACATTAATATTACAATTGTACTTTTAAAGTAACAAGGGGCACTACATAGGCAGGCTAGTGTCTAAAACAATGTGAGTACATAATCAAAGCATGATTAATGCCATGTGAGTATATGAGTACGAGGTGTTCAAAACAAAATTGTTTAACCACAATAAACTTTTAAACGAACTTTCAACTTCTATTTGTTATTTTGAAAAGCCAAAATAAGGGAAAAGCAGTGATTAAAAATTGGGTTAAATCAATCATGTTTGTACATTAATCTTGATCATGGTCCATGTTACTGAAGACTTGGTAGTTGCCTGTATATTTGGTGTTATAATGTGTCCCTCTTTCCCATCTCACAAAGTTGGGAGGTACTGTATGTGAACATTATATGCTTTAAGCAAATTAATTTATTTTATGTAGTCATTTTGTGGTGGGAAGGATTTACCAATAAGAAAATTGTGTTCACATCAAACAGTATTAGTAATGAGTGTCATTTTATTATGAACACCAAGCAGTGGTGTAACAGGGTGTATTTAACCTTAGTGTTTGTCGCTGTTGGCTAGGGGTGGATTTGGAATCATGTTAATTCTGTTCAATGCTGAATTTACCATTTGAAAGCACCAGGTATGTCTTCTGTGCCTTGGGTCCAAATGCCAATGATTTGGTTACTAACTTCATTTAGCTTTAAAGCCCAGCTTTTGGCAAAAGAAACAAAGCTACCTTTGTTGCAACTGCTCATTAAGTCTAGGGGTAGAGAGCTATGGAGTGCTTACCTTACTCTTCACTCCTATAGGCTCCCTCAATCCATGCATCTGGCCACAGTCGAATGCTTGCCCCCTCTACTAACAATGCAGGGTTAACAGCCCTGCATATTACAAAACAATGCAAGAGACTACCCACAGACTAGAGCATCAAGGAGAAGAGCGCAAGCACCTGGCAAAGCAAGGAAAGAGCTAAGCAACACTGCCTTTTCCTCTCCCTCTTAGACTGAATTAGCATTTAACCTTTGTGTACCACCCTCTAGTGTGCTACTAGAGTTGTGCAGTGTATCATAGGTAAAATCACTGTGTATGACTCATGGTAATTGTGTGAGTCTGTGACTGAGGTCAACATATTACAGGTCAGCTGGATGACTCAACGGATTGTTGCTCTACCACCTCCTCCTGACTGTGGAGGACCATAGAACCTTCCAGAAGTCGGTAAGCAGGTAGGGGTGGAGACCTAATCTACATGTTTATGGGAGTCCGGCCAATCCCAGGTTTGGAGGCTCTGGAGTGGTGGACTGGCCCATAAATATGAGAGAGTCAGGCTTACAGAGGAGTCAGGTGGAAGATGGAGTGCTAAGGAGACTGTTGGCACCTGGGAGGGGTTCCCTGGGGCTAGGGGGGGTGGCCTCCAGGCTGGGCTCAAGCTGGCTCAGGAGTGAGGTGTGAATGGGGTCAAGATCTGGAGCATCAGGGAGCAAAGAGGACAGAGTGATTACAGCAGCACTCTCTGAGATCTACAAGGGGAAATACTGCCACATGTTGCAAGCTTTCTAAGGACAGCGCTGGGCTCAATCCTTTATCTTTGTCCCAGGAGATCTTCCGAGAATCCAGGAGGGCTGGTAGTGTTTGCAGGCCATGGAGCTGGGAGTAGCTCTACAGGGGGAGAGAAGATATCCCTGCATGTAGTTACAAGAAGTTAAACTGATTTTGAGGGTCTGCTAGTTCCTTGCCCATAAATGACTGTTGCTACTGATCCACAATGACTGATGGCTTTCAAGAAAAGAACAGTCCAGATCTGCCTTTATACATAGGAAGGAAGTGCCCCCTTGTATTGATTCAAGCCAATGTAAGAATTATTTCTCCATTCCAGGGTTGGACTTTTCAATTAAAGCTGAACTCCAGAGAGATAAAAAATATTAACAATATTAATGAAAGCAGCTATGTGTTTTTATTTAGGTCATTAGAATTACTTTTAAGTGCAAAAAGTTTAATTACCAGAAAATGCTTAGACATCTGCCTCTACTATCCTGTTCCGTTGAACTCTGACTGGGAGAGGGAATGAGCACTAGGATCCAATCAGGTATAGACTTGTGGGTGAGGAGATGACCAATCAATGCTGCCTAAATGCAATAGTAAAGATCCATCACCAGCCTATTGTAGCTGTTCTGTCTGTCGGGCTGTGAACACCTAAGGAATGGATAATTAGAAATGCAAATCTTTTGACACTGAAAACAATTCATAGTTCCATAGTTAGTCTGGCTGAAAAAAGACAAAATTCCATCCAGTTGCACCAAAAAAAAGTTATAATCCTTTAACCACAGTTGATCCAGAGGAAGGCTAAAAAAAACCAGCAAAGCATGATCTAATTTGCTCCTGCAAGGGAAAAAATTCCTTACTGATCCCAATCGGATATTCCCTGGAACAACTTTACCTATAAATGTTAATATCCATTTATATTCTGTGTATCTAGGAAAGAATCCAGGCCTTTTTTAAAACAATCCACTGAGCTGGCCAGAACCAACTCTTGAGGGAGTCTATTCCACATTTTCACAGCTCTTACTGTGAAGAAACCTTTCTGTATTTGGAGATTAAATCTCTTTTCCTCTAGACATAAAGAGTGCCCCCTTGTCCTTTGTGATGACTTAAGGGTGAATAACTTTACACTGAGTTCACTATATGAACCACTGATGTATTTATACATGTTGATCATATCCCCCCTTAATCTCCTCTTCTCAAGAGAGAATAAATTCAGTTCCTCTAATCTTTCCTTATAGCTGAGCTCCTCCATGCCTCTTATCAGTTTGGTTGCCCTTCTCTGCACTTCAGTTCCCAAATGTTCTTTATGTGAATTGGTGCCAAAAACTGAACTGCATATTCCAGATGAGTTATTACTAATGATTTGTACAGAAGTAAAATGATATCTCTCTCTGGAGTCCACATCCTTCCCTTCAACTTGCAGCCTAGTTCTTTAAATTGATTCTTAAGAAGCCTCCACCTTCAATGTATTCTGTCATTGATTCCATCATGGACCAAGGCAGCTGGGTCATGCCCAGCCCCTCCCAGTAATTTATCAACCCGGTCCACCACATGTCGAACCCTGGCACCAGGGGACAGTAGACCAACTGTCTAGGCCTTCCTGCACTACCCTCACCACCCCTCCAAGATGGTCTGCCCTCCCGGCTGTTAGGGATAGCAGTGACATCCAGGGTTGCCACCCCTGAGCTTGCCACCCTCACATTTTCACCCAACTTGGAAAATCTGCTTGGGTGCTCAAACCCAGGGCCGGCCTTCCTTTTCTGTGAACCCCTACCGCTCCCTCTCGCTACAGTAACCCATCTTCCTACCTGTTAATCCTGACCAGAACCTCCACCCTCCACATCAATCCCATTAGTTACCTGCTCAGTGAGCAGAAGACCCCTTTCAAGGCTGTCAGTTCTGCCCAGTGTTGCAACCTGCTCCTCCAGATCTCTTACGTGAGGTTCCAGAAGGGTAACCCGCTCACATCTGTCGCAGCAGTACCCATCCTGGAGTTATTGCTCCATTGCTGCATACATGCTGCACACTGTGCACTGCACAAAACCTTCAACCCTGCTAGTACACATTGTCTCAGGTACAATATTAATAGAAAATATCAGTTGCCACTTACAGGTTAGTAGACTCCTGTTTTAATGTCCTGTTTTCAACTCTGGTTTTTTAACTCCACTTAATCAAATGTCTACATTCGATCAAAGTTCCAGCAAGCAAAATACAGGCAAGCTCAAGAATGAGCAAGCTCAGAGTGAGCTCTACAGAAAGTACATAGTACCTGGAGCACCTGTGACCAATTAACCCGTCCCCTTAATTAGCAGACTGAAGGAAGAGAAGGAAAGGAAAAAAATGCTATTTAAAAAGTGACAGAAAACGTGTTTTAGAAGAGTAAAAGCTTCTAGCAAGACCCCAAAGAAGAAAATAAAACAACTACAAGCACCAGCAATCACCAGCAGTCTAAAGAAAAATGGCAGTTTGCCTTGATTTCTGCTTTAATGTTTAGCTGTGCTAGATAAGAAAATTGACCTTAAGAAAAAATAGGCATGATATAAGCTAAACATCTAATGTTTCAAAGGAAATACTTATCTTCTTTAAAGTAACAGGCTCAAGTCACAAGTTCAAATAGACAGAGAGAAGTTCATAGATATTGATCAGTTCTACTCCTTAATCTGCTTAACAGATCATTTGTTTACTTTCTTCTGCTTTTCTGTGGTTTTTACAAAGTATTTGCCCTACGTCTGTGGTTTATGAGGAATATTGTGAAGATTTTGTAAATTGTATAGGAATGTAGACCGGACAAAGCATGTCAAACTGAACTCTGTGCAGATCATTGTGTCTCATTTTTCTGTGTGCTGGCCAAAAATTCTGTATCCTATCTACTTCCACATCACGAAGCACATCAGTTACCAGAATAGAAAGACATTGTACTTGCACTAACCCTCTATTTTCAGATTCTTACCCCCATTTTCCTGATGTAGCAGTACAAGTTGCTAAATATGACTGTGCGGTGCAATGGCCACCAGAGATAGACCCAGTGCATGCAATAAGTACCAGACCTGGCCAGACACGTCCCCTGTAAACAAAATGTAAACCAGAGTGGCCAGAACCCAGATATAAACAAAAGTGAACAAAAGTTAACAAGAAAAAATGCAAACAAACTCCTAGCTGATACATCGGCAAGAAGTTTGTTTACTTTTTTGTTTTTGCTGGCCATTCTAGCTATACACTACTATAAAGGGGGTTGTAGAAAAGGGTCAAAAACATGCCAAGTTTATTTTCCAAGGACTATTAAAATATATCCAAAATATTTTGATTTAGCTTGTCTCATTGTATTCAGCGTGGCTTGATTAGTTAGGTCTGTTCAGTGTGCTCAGCTGCTGCCAGTCTGATAGCTCCCTCTGCTTTCCAGTAAATTGTAGAGCTTTATGGATTATGGGTGTGAAACTATGCAGATGGAACCATGAATATTTATACAGCCCTGGCCAATCCCAGGGAGTGGGGCTTTGCTGGCATGCTGGATAACTGTATATATTGTCTGAGTACACTGAGCTCTGGGTCTTTTCCTGCTGAGGATCTGTCCAGCCTTGAGAGCGGCTGTCCTTCAAGGCAACACTGCTGTGTGCTTACTTTTCAAGAGGCCACAGGTGGGTAACCTGAGGGTCTGGATTCTGAAGCTACTGAAAGCTGACTGAGGGGTTGTCTACTGAAGATCTAGTCTGGTATCACTGGAGGAAAGTGTCACTTGGGAGTTGGAAGGAGGCAACCAGTTTTCCCTGGACATTTTGTGAGTACAGACTGCTGAAAGATCTTTTTGGAGGATGGTGCAACCCCACCCCTCTTGTCTGTCTAGTTCTTTGTAAAGGGATTCTGCTCTTGTTGTTCTAAAGAAAGAAGCCTGTGTGCTTTAATGTTCTTGTTGCTCTAAAGAAAAGAAGCCTGTGTGTCCACAGTTTACTGAGTGCAAGAACTTCTGCTTCTAACTTACAGAATAGAGTTCACTGTTCTCAACTTGTGCATAGTTTCTGTTTTTGGAGTATCCAACTCAACCCTATCAAAGTTCTCCAAAAAAAACAAAACCCTAGACTGGTTATTGAGGAAAAGAGTGACTGCGTTTGTGTGCCTGGCTGTGGGGAAATCCACTGAGGAAGAACCTGGACAAAATTCCAGCAGTTCCTTTGGGAGTAATTGCTACAGATAGATAGATAGATAGATAGATAGATAGATAGATAGATAGATAGATAGATAGATAGACAGACAGACAAAAAATAGTGTCAGAATGACAAAGTTCATGCATACACTGCAAAATAAATGCAAACAGTTTGTGAAACTTGAACAGACATGGACTCTTCTTAGCAGTGTCTCTGTGATTCATTCCAGGTAACGTCTCTACATAACCAGACGTGTCCCAAGTCAGAGGTGGAATCCAGGTTTCAGTCCAGTGTTGAACAGACCAAACAGTGTTGGCAGATTTGTTTAATCAAATGGAACAGACCCACACATTGCTTGTCTCTTTAACCAGATGAACATTTTGTGGACACCTTAGTATCCCACTTTCACATTTATTTTCTCTGCCACAGAGAGGATCCAGGCCCTTGGCAATACAGCTTACCAAGTCAATAACAAGTCATGGGGGAACATAATTCTGCAGAATCTACCATCCCTCAGGATGAGACCATTCACAGTTTCTTGGTTTCTGGAACTAGATTACATTTTTCTTTGAGACTGGGGCACCGCCTAAAATATCGATATGAGTGCAGTAACTGAATCCTCTCCATGTGCCTCTGCTGAGTTATATTCTTCTAGAACACGGATGAGGTTCACTTGAGGGCAAGACCTTCCTCTTGTCAATTCAGGGAATTATATGTTTTTAGCTTCTTCATCCACATTTTTGGATCTGGATGGGAAGTCATTCCACTTTTCTGCCCCACTGCTTGACTCTTAGCAGTGGGGAGTTCCTGTTTAATGGCTTTCACTGTGTATGATTTGGGTGGGCTCTCTAGAGATGGCCCACCTTAACAGTCTCAGCATAGGGATGATGACCTTATACACCTTGGCCACATCTGAGGCAGTATTTACTTTCTCTACCATGGGGCATTCCATCCTTGCCCCAAGGAGCAGTATTCCTGTTTGCACTGTTACATGGATAACTGTGTGTTAGTCATCCCTTCTGTCAGTTTTTGGATGGTCACAGCTCATGGAACCTTTTGTTTGGTTGCAGATGGGTCTATGGATATCCTATTCACAACAGCCACAGGTGTGTTCAAGCTTGTCCATCTTTGCTCCTGACATGCTAAGGTTGCTTCTAATATTTCTTGGAATTATCAATTGGGGTTGCTTCTATATTTCTCTTGCAAACCTTTTTGATCTTGTCAGACAGCTGTCTGTTTACAAATTGTTCCTTCAGCCATCTGCTGCATCATCCCCCCAACCATTCTTTTACTTTCTACTTTCTGCCAATGAAGTGGGTCCTAAGGTCCCTTAAGACTATCGCTTAGCTGTACACCACTTTAGTGGTTAACTATCTTGTCAGAGGAATCTTTGTCTTCCTCTGGGAGGTGCAAGATTAACTTTTTTGCTTCCCCCCTAGGTCATCATTGGCCAGTTCTGCTTGTTGACTGGGTGGAATCCCATATATATTTGGAACAGGCACCACAATATCTTGACCAATCACCTAAGTCCTTACCTGACCGTGCATACTTGAGGACTTGTTGCAGCATTATTCCTGCTAGGAAAAAGAGGGTCATTATTCCAGCAGAAGTAGGCTGCTAGGGTGCTACTATTACACCACTCCTATCACCATTGTCTGGCATTGCTGCTCCTTGTGTCAGTGGTTTGATTGCCTTGCTTGCTGCCAGATCTTCGTGCCTATTTATCTTGCTCTAGCCTTGCATCCTTTATCCTTACTTCTGACCTTCTTGTTCTTGTACCCAGTCCTGATTTTCCCCTATTTTATTTGCTGATATTTTCCTGGTACCCATGCTTCCCATCTTGCTTAAATTTTATACATATTGTATATAGTTAGTTTCTTAGGTTTCTGTTAATTAGGTGTTTTGTCATTCAGTTTTTTTATTCTTATGCATTCTCATGTTTATTGCATGCTGGTGTGTGTTTTTGTTTCACTGTAAATAATCTCACTTTAAAGATACAGTACTCAGCATAAATGACTACACCCCAACAGAGTTGTCAGAAAACCTTTACTTTCCTTTCAGAATCAACACTTTCTATGGGACACTATACTACAAAATACATCCACAAATGCAGACCATTGATTGCAAACAAGATTTGTTAATTTGCACACACAAAAAAGTATTTTTCCTAACAAATTCATGTTGCACAAATTAATACACTCCAATGAAAGTCTTAGGAACAAAGCTATATTTTAGACAACAAAATCCTAAATAACAAGAATTCAACTACAGGTGAGTCTAATTATTCATTAAACAGGTGTCCAGCAGACAGTGGATTATAAAAGGGTGTTACTTAACAAAGAAAACCCCTTCCCATTTCATGCTGTCAGCAATGGCACCACATGGAAGAGAAATGCCACAAGGCCTGAGAAAGAAAATAATTTCTTTACACAAGAAAGGTGAAGGCTACAAGAAGATCAACATAGCTTTACTTATCAGTCAGAATACTGTAGCAAAAGCGATATAAAAATTAAACAAAGATGGAACAGCAACCATTATACAGAGACGTCCAGGAACGTCCAAGTTAACACCTCGACAGGAGCGTCTTCTGATGAGAAGGATTGAAGAAAATGCATTCAAATCCATGCAAGTTCACTGCAGTTAGCTAAAGAAGTAGAAAGTCAAACTGCGGTGATTATTTCCTGTGACAAAATAAGTCATACACTGCAGAGGATGGCATGCATGGGTGTTTTCCAAGAAGGAAGCCTCTCCTAAAGCCCATGCACAAAAAAATCCACTTAGGATTTGCTAGGGCCCATGCTGAAGAAGAAGATGACAACTGGGACTCTACTCTGGAGTGGTGATACCAAAATAAATGTTTTTAGAAGTGATGGCTTTGAAACTGTATGGCGTCGCAAAGATGAGGAGTACAAAGAAAATGCATAGTGCCTACAGTGTAACATGGTAGTGGCAGTGTCCTTCTGTGTGGTTGCATGAGTGCTGCTGGTGTCAGGGAGCTGCATTTCATTGATGGTATCATGAATTCACAGATGTACAGCTCTATATTGAAAGAGAAGATACTACCATCACTCCGTGCCCTTGGTCGTTGTTCACTTTTCCAGCATGACAATGATCCAAAACACACATCTAAGGCCACTCCTAGTCTGAACTCTGAACCCAGTTGTACACCTATGGGGAATTCTGAAGAGACAAGTTGGGCATCACTCTCCATCCAAGCTCTAGAAGAGATCATTGTTGAAGAATGGAACATTGGCCGTTTATGTGTGTAAGGGCATTCAGTGGGCTATTCGCCCGCCGCGCCCCTCAATGCACTGCACTCTGACAGTGCATTGTGATTGGCCAAAGCAATGCACCTGACCACAGGTTAGGTGCAATGCTTTGGCCAATCACAGCACATGATGACATCACAAGGGCCGGGGTAATCCTGCCCCCTTGTGACATAATCACAGTATTTAAGAACTGTCATTGTGGTGCAACTGTCAGATAGCCAGGAGCAAGCATTGAGAATGGAGAGTGTTTTTTTTTTTCCAGTCGGCGGTGGCGGCGAGCATCGTGATTGAAGTCGGATCTACTTCAGGGGACATTTTTTTATTTTTGTTTTTATTAAAGAACTTGTCAAAGACTGTCTCTTGTCATTTTTACACTACACTTTTTTTTATAAATGAGTAGCGGTATCATGTACCGCATAATCATTCACATGGGGGGAGCCGGGATCTGGGGGCCCCCTTGTTAAAGGGGGCTTCCACATTCTGATAAGCCCCCCACCTGCAGGCCCCCACAACCACCAATCAGGGTTATGGGGAAGAGGCCCAATCAACATGGGGACAAGGTGCTTTGGGGTGAAGCCCCAAAGCACCTCCCCCATGTTGAAGGCATGTGGCCTGGTATGGCTCACTCGTCCCCCCCCCCCCTTTCCTGATCTCCCAGGCTGCATGCTTGGATAAGGGTCTGGAAATATTTGGGGGATCCCCATGCCATTTTATATTAATTTAGGCACGGGGATTTCCCTCAAAATCCATAAAAGACCCAAAGGGCTTGGTATGGATGGGAGGGGGGACCCCATGCCATTTTTTTTTATTTTTTAATTTTCATTGTTGGGCAATGCCAACAATTCTTTTGGCATTCAGCTGTCAGCGGGGAACCCCGCTGACAGCTGAAACATTAACCACATCCTTACTGTACTACAGCGCAGTTGTCCAGTTCTGGAAGGCTGTCATATGACGTCCTCCCAGAATGCGCCCTCCTGCGTGCCCCCAGCTGCACGCACCCAGCGATCTCCATGATCTCTGTGTCCTACGGACACAGCTGATCACATGATGAGGTAAAAGGCCAAACACAGTGCCCTTTTACCATGTAATCAGCTGTGTCCAATGACACAGCAGATCAGCGAGTAAAAACAGGTGTCGGTTATCGACAGCACTTTCCTCAGGTTGTCACACCATGAGGAAAGTACTGCCGATAACCGGCAGCTGTCACAGAGCAGATCGGCACTGATCATCAGTTCCCTGCAGTGCTGCCCAGCAGTGCCATCCAGCAGTGCCCAGTAGTGCCACCCAGCAGTTCCCCCTACCAGTGCCCATCTTTTCCCAGCAGTGCCACCCATCAGTGCCCAGAAGTGCTGCAAAGCAGTGCCCATCAGTGCTGCCTAGCAGTGCCGTCAGTCAGCGCCGCCCATCAGTGTCGCCCATCAGTGCCGCCTATCAGTGCCCATCATTGCTGCATATCAATGCAGCATCATCAGTGCCTCCTTATCAATGCCCACCAGTGCCGCCTCATGAGTGCAGCCTATCAGTGCCCATCAGTGCTGCCTATCAGTGCAGCCTCATTAACGCACATTAGTGAAGGAGAAAAAATACCTGTTTGCAAAATTTTATAATAGAAACAAAGAAAAATATGTTTGCTCTTTTTTTGTTTATAGTGCAAAAAATAAAACACCCAGTGGTGATTAAATACCACCAAAAGAAAGCTCTATGTGTGTGAAAAAAATGAATAAAATTTCATGTGGTACAGTGTCGCATGACTGCGCAGCTGTTATTCAAAGTGCGACAGTGCTGAAAGCTGAAAATTGGCCTGGGCATGAAGGGGGTAAAAGTGCCCGGTAGGCTAGTTGTTAAAGGAAGTTTCACTACTAAAATACAGAATGACTTAATAATATAACACATGCGGTATTTTAGTAACTGAGCGGTATCTTACCACATATTCAGATGCGTTAAGATACCGGTGAGTAAATTGTTTCTGTTTCGAAGTTAGCAGTCAAACTTTCAGTAGGTTCGAATGTTTGACCGTGAACCAAACAGGGGGACGTTCGGCCCATCACTAATATTTATATGGTTTGGTCCCAGTTTCTTTGTGTAGCTACAAAGAAATCTCATCTGGTCAATCTGGTCATCTCAGCTGCTGACTCCTGACAAACGGACAGTAAAGCTGAGAATCACTACTTTAGTTAAACAGTACAGAACACAGCTACTCTTGCCATTATTAAAGTGTGGGGTCTTGTGAGCTACTATGGTGTATGCTAAGTGTTAATAAATATTTAAATATTATCAATAATATGTGGTAAAATCAATACAATAGTGAAAATAAAATTATAATAAAAATTGTGCAAAAAAACTGTGAAAATGAGTGGTTACACTCTACACATATTCATACCATTGTGTCATAAAGAATAAAATAAAATCAGAAATGGTGTCGCACTCCACTACCAATTGCAAAAATGTGAATAAATAAATTTTAAATAAATAACAGTTCAGCTTCGAAAGAGTGTACAGTATATCAATATCTCTGCAATTATATTACTGCTGCAAACATGTCCTTATTAAGTTCGTGACCTTGACACTTCTTCTAGTGCTGTGATACGAAATAATAACTGTGCAGTTCACCAATCATAAAAAATATTATGCACCTTCACCGGTTGTGCTTTCACCTGTTGTATATGACCAGACCATTAAGTGAGGTTATAAAAGGCTTGTGTTTCTTTAATAGGGCTTAGTGGTAAATAGATGGGATAATCCCTCTTTCCCTGGGATGGATGGATGGACGGAGTGTTCCCTCTTTCCAGCAGAGGGTCTCCTCGCTTCCTTATGGATTTTCCTGGAGCGGGATGGATGGACGGGAATATCCCTCTTCCCACTAGGTGGTCTCCTTGCACCTAGGGATTTTTCTCCATAGGTGTAATGACCATGGGATGTAATAAAAATATATAGTGCCTTATCCTCTTTAAAACATAATTTATTAAATAGTAGTGTACTCAATGTATTACAAGTTAAAAACGCATTAAAATGTTGAGATTTGAATCCACAGTAGTTTTACTTGCTGTATGTTGCTTTAAGCGTCGTGACGTCAGAGCCCCTCCCCTACGCGTTACGCCACCAGGTCACGTGGCTTCATCAGGGGATTCCCTGCTAGAAAGAGGGAACTGCACAGTTTTTTTTTTTCATATCACAGTACTAGAAGAAGTGTCAAGGTCAGTGACTTAATAAGGACATGTTTGCAGCAGTAATATAATTGCAGAGATATTGATATGCACTCTTTCGAAGCTGGACTGTTATTTATTTAATATTTATTTATTCACATCTTTTCAATTGGTAGTGGAGTGTGACACCATTTCTGATTTTATTTTACTCTTGCCATTATGCCAATAGATAGTGCCCCTCACAGTGATGTTCAGGGTAGCCCTGCTAACACAGGTGAACAGCTGGAGGGATCCTAGACTCTGCAAGCACATAGCACACAGTCACCCCACTGGAACTTGAATATGCTGACAGCAAATGGGGAAAGGCTTCCCATTTTAGCTGGGTATTATGGAGAAGCTGCATGTAGATGGTTACCAAAACATGACCTAATCACCTACATGTACTCCACCAGGGACCGCAGGGATGCAGCTCCTACTTCCCTATCCACCACCAGCCTGTAGCCCGACCAGGTTTGCACACAGTTGTTTGCACCAGATCCTTCTTCTCCATGTGGGTACCTCATGAAATGCACTGTCTAGCATAGACTCAACTGGGCACTATCTCACTTCACAGCAGCAAGGGTACTCAGGATTTACTTCACACACATGAAGCAGCCACAGGCTTGGTCCAGCTCAATTCTCTTGCAACTGTTCTTAGCACAAGTGAAATAAATCAACATCTCTTCTAGCAAACAACAGTTCCATATGGTGAGCCAGTGTATCTTAATGTGCCAGATAACATGAATGCCCATCCCTGAGGTACAGTAGCAAGGAAAGAGCTACTTAGTTCATGTCTCTCCCTTGGCTTCTCTCTTTTCACTAGCCAAACAGGTCTGCCTTAGCTAAGCTGCACCCCAAGCCTATATATGATCATGCCAGGAAGAAAATGAAATAATTTCCATTCCTGGAAGGCTTTTAAAGAGGAATCCTTTTTAAAGCCTGGTTCATATCTATGCGTGTTGCAATCTGCAGTGGGAAAAAAAGTATCTGACCCTATACAAAAATGTAACAGTTGAAAACACATAGATGTGAACATGTCCCATAGGAAACCATGTTAAATGGACTGCAGTGAGTTTCTGCAAAATGCAAAAAGCACTAAAAACCGCATAGGTGTGAACCAGGCCTTAAGGGGTAACAGAGTGACCCTTGCCTACATACCTGCTATCCTCCCTTGCGGTATTCCCAAGTGTAGCTCAGAGTAAAGTTTCAGCACCACAAGCGGTAACCCCGAGCTACACTCGGGAATACCTTGCAGCGTTGCTCCGGGATCTCTTCTTCACTTACCTTGTCCTTCGCTCCTGTGATGTCCCCCCTGCAGCGTCCTCGGCAATGTCCTCCGGCTGATGCCGGCATCTGTCTTCCGAGTTCCGTTCCCTGCGACGTCAGGATGTACGGGGATGGAACTGGCGGGAAATTTAAAAATGTCAAAAAGTGACATTCACTAAATACACTAAAATCACATAGTATAACATTACTGTATCAAACCATTTCACATACATTTTGTCCCTAGTGCTTTGTCCTGGACCCTGCCTGCATATTTACTGTTCTTTCTGCCTTGAAACTGAGGAATGTCCATGGCATCCAAAAAGCGTCCCTTTAGGTCAAAAGCCATTTTATACCAGCTAGAGAACAGCGATAGTAAATTAGAACTACTTGCAGAATTGAGTGATAATGATTTGTGGGGAAATTCGTCATCAGACACTGAAAACGATTATGCGACTTTGCTCAGTGATGTGCGAACTTGGCGCTCTAATTCAAATTTCAGTGTTTTTGGTTTGATTATATTAATGAATACATTTTTTTATTATTATTATATTATTATTATTCTTTATGATTAATTATTAAATTATAATTTATGATTTCGTGTTTCAAATTTTAACATACCCAGGATGTTTACTAGACTCTTGTTCAGACAGATTTCAGTGAGTTATTCCTAAAAATTACAGGCCCACAATAAAAAAACTACATATTTCCATGCAAAAAAATGCTGCAGTGCCTAGGAAGGGATGCATGTGAGACACAAACAAAGAAGGATTTGGTTCAGTTGGCCAAGGTGCTTTAATAGGAGGTGCTTGTAACAGAATAACACGCAATTCTTAAAGTGGATTTACAAAGCACAGTGATATAAACTCTCTTGCCTTAATGCTTAATGCAGGTAGCAGGAGCAAAGGATGGCACATACTTTTTAAAAGGCACAGAACTGGGTAACACAGTACTTCTGTCACACTTCCTATCTGTAGCTATGGACCTAAGCTCACCTGCCCTAGCCTGTATAATTCCCTATTTTGACTTAAGTTATAATAATGTCCAATGACTTCACCAATCTCTCCATAGCTAAAAAAAAGTTTTGGTTTTAGATACACATTACTCCTTGCTTTGACCAGAAGCGCCAAGTCTAAGTTACTGCAAGCTTGTGTAGGCTTGGATATAAAGGGTTCCTTGTTTCCAGTTGTACTGTACAATGCACCTTGATCTGCCACTGTAAATAAAGTAACGACATATATATATGCGAAGGCGTCTAGAGCAAGTACACACTTGTTTGTGTTGTGTTATGGTTCTGTTTACCATTCTGACAGATGGCTTCCTTTTCACTCACTTTGCAACTTCACATATTTTTTTCATTAGCCGTCTGCAAAGAGATTAACAGCTATATTCAGTAAATTATATATAAGAAGCTTTAATATTCTTAAACAGTTACATATATAATAAAATAACAAGTGGATTCTGCACTTTTTGGTGCTTTAGTGGAGTGACAGCTAAAGTATGTGTAATTTCTATGTATTTCTTCAATGTGAGTACTTTGTTGAGTTAGGGCTCATACTTATGGACATTTTTATTCATATGCAAGGTATGTGCAGTGCTGGGGTCCTCGGTATGAGTCCCAACCAGCTCTACCTACATGGAGTTTGCATGTTCTCCCTATGTTTGCATGGGTTTCCTCCGGGTACTCTGGTTTCCTCCAATACTCTGAAGACATGCAGGTAGTTTAGTTCACCTTTGTCTAAACTGGCGCAAGTAAGTGTATGTATACATATGAGGTAGGGGCCTAAAGCTGGCCATACACTGTTATTTCATTCAGCCAATAAAAAAATGAATTGTTGCAATACAGTGTTCATGTATTTTATGCAACAACTACATCAGTATTCAGTAAAGATATATTCTTCAACCAGTAGATAGTGGTGTTTATAAGCTTGTAGCTGCATCTATGGTAAAACTCTGTCTTTTCTTCAAATAAAATTACCTGTTTCCCTGTTGCAGTGAAACAGAAAAGCACATGTGGACTGTGTACTGTCTGTTCCGTAGGGCTATATAAAGAATCTCTAACAAGTTATGGGTCCATTCATAGCCAGCTACAGCATAAATATGCAAGATACAGCAACAGAAGAAACCTGCAACAGAATATAAGAAAATGGCCAGTAGCAGCTGCAACAAAGCTTTCATTTGCAAACCTGACAAACCAGAACTTCAGTCTTGGAAATTCAATATGAAAATACTGCTAATAAGAAAAGGTACATGGAAATGTATAAATAATGTCAGGCCAGAACACCCTTCAGATGAGTGGTTAAAGAAAGTTTAGAAAGCTCAGAGCACAATCTATCTTGGTATAGAAGATGATCAAATCATACATACTATATATGTAGGTGTGAAACTGCTAAAGAAATGTGGGAAGGATTGCAAACGTTGCATGAAAGATCTAATCTCAGCAATAAACTGTATTTAATTAGAAAGCTATATCATACCAAGCTGATGAAAGGGCAGGATATGCAGGATTACATAAGGCACATCATGGAAATAGTTGAATACCTGAGAGGTATAGGTATAGAAGAAGAAATAAAAGATTTTCATGTCACAGCACTTGATGCACATCCAGATGATGAACTGACATTGGAATATGTTAATCGTAAGCATATGGTTGACTATAAGCATAAAACAAGAAGCATTAATAGTGACAATGCTTCTGTTGCAGTTTGCCTTAAAGACAAAAAATAAGAATAAAAACAGCAACATACAACAAGAAACACATAAATGGTTTGTGTACAAGAAACAAGCTAATTTAAAATCAGATTGCAGAATCTGGAAAGCTAGAATGTGAAAACATACTAAACTACAAAAGGCCAAAGGTGTGAAGGAAGCAATTTATTTTTCTTCAGATAATGAGTGCTTTTCAATCCAAAAGTTGCATCTCATCTTTGCAGGTATGGTGCGTTGATTCAGGAGCTACGAGTCACATGCCAAATAACTGAAATTTCTTTTTTCACCTTGTCCAGTGTAAAACTAAAAAAAAATAACCACAGCTAATGAGCAAATATTGGAATCAGAAGGAATAGTATATGGTTTCTCAACTGTTCTATTTCCCAGGTTGTCATTAGAAAGATACCTGTGAAAAATGTCCTGTATGTCCCTGCTCTTGAAACTAATATTTTGTCAGTGAAGCACATACAACAGGGCAATATAGTGACCTTGAAGGTGACAGTTGTGCCATCACAAAATGGGACATCTTACTCGCAAAGACTAAAATTACAGATGGACTGTATCAGCTTAACTGTAATGAGGTGGTTAATAGTGCTAAGGAGGAAAAACATTCAAACTGCATCCATACATCTCACAGATGACTTGGGCATAGAAGTCCTGACATATTAAAGAAATTAACTGAGAATGACTATGCAAGTGGAATACAAATTAGTACATGTGGTCAAACAATTAAATGATCCAGCTTTATTAAAGGAAAAATGACAAGAAAAGCCTTTCCAAAGCAGAGTAATAGCAGAGCTAACCCCCCCCCCCCCCAGGACTTAAGTAATTCAAATCCTTGCCTTCCAATGGAAAAATTTACTCCAGAAAAGAAGAGGTATTTTTTCACTTTTTATAGATGGTTACTCCAGGTATACTGCACTATATCTGTTACACAACAAAAGTGATGTACCAGATGAACTTGGACAGTGTTTGGTTCAATCTGACATAATGTTGAGTGTATTGTGCACAGACAATGGAACTGAATATACAAATGATAATACACAGCCAATTCTCAGAAAGCATGGCATTATATTTCAAACTCCTGTATCATACAACCCAGAACAAAACTGGGTTGCAGAAAGAATGAACCGTACTCTATGTGAGAGTGGAAGAACTATGCTGTTTGATGTAGATATGCCAACCACATACTGGGGGGAGGCAATTATGACCTCATGCTATCTCCACTACCTCGACTAGCAGGAAAATCTCCATATGATCTGTGGAATGGAAAGGCCCCAAATTTGAACCATCTAAATATTTTTGGAAGCAAAGCCCATCCCAAACGAAAAACGCACAAAATGGGATACTTGCACAAAAGAAGGTGTACTTCTGGGGAACAGTGAATCTCAAAAGGGGTACAAAATCCTAAACCAAGACATACAAGGTAACCACCAGTAGAAGTGTAATTTCAATGTAACTTCAGTGTGTTCAAAATTTTGTGAGCTAACATAAACATTTCAAACTGAGGGAAATTCCACATGAGTGTCACATGAAGATAAGCTAAGATAAGTGACACAGAAATAAAAATTAATGCAGACAATCCAAATACCGCAAAAGAAGAAACTAGGCTACAAGAGGATTCAGTCAGGAAATCCATCAGAAGCAATAAAGGCATCACAGCCAAAATTCTGTCCTATGTTGCTCGCTTAGCATTAAAACCAGAGCCAGATTCATTGGCCAAACCTATAAAAACCAAAATTGGATCAGAGCTGCTGATGAAGAGATGACATCTCTTAGTGAACTGCAGACATGGACACTTGAAGACCTACCTTATGGTATTGTTCTCATCTATGCAGCACATGAGCTGGGCTAGCACCTACAGGAAGAGTTGTGCTTGGAGATTGGGAGTCTCTCTACCTTGAGCAGCAGTAAACATAGCCTTTCTTAATAGTGATATCCAAGAGGAAATATAAATGACACAGCCAGAAGGATACATGAAAAATGGAGAAGAGCATCTTGTGTGCAAGTTGCAGAAATTTCTCTATGGACTCAAGCAGTCAGCTCGAGCATGGAATTCTGAAATAATATAAGTCTTGCTAGACAATATATTTATACAAAGCGGATTCATACGAAGCAGAGCTGACCCATGTCTATACTCAAAATGTGTAGATTCTAAATATATGTATATTTTTTTCTATGTGGATGACTTGATTTTTGATCACAAAAAGGAAGAAGTTGACAGCAGTTCTTAACCAGCATTTTGAGTCTAAAGAGCTTGGGGATGTGACTTATTACCTAGGAATTAACATACAGAGTAAAGAAGATAGCAGCTTTCAGTTAAATCAGAAATCTAAAATTGAGGCAATGCTTTAGCAGTTTGGCATGACTGAAGCCAAAGAAGCAAGTACTCCCACGGACACAGCATACCTAAAAATGGATGGGGATGAGACTCTCCTTTCTACTAATGATCAGTATAGACAAGCATTGGGGGCATTGCTATATATTGCAACCACTACACATCCAGACATCATAGTTGCCATGTTGCTTCTTTGTAGATGCATGAGTGAACGTCAAAGAGACTGGACATCAATTCAGAGAGTCATGAGATATCTCAAACAAATGAAAGACTTAAGTCTGAAGTTGTCAGCAGTTGGTGATTCAAACCTCATAGGATATGTGGACTCAGATTGGACAGGTGACCTAAGCACTTGCAAAATCCACAAGCGGTTACAAATTAGGTAACAGTCCTATATCTTGGTCCAGCAAGAAGTAGATCTCAGTAGCTTTTTCTTCCACAGAGTACAATGCCTCTGCCTATGCTAATCAAGAAACTGTGTGGCATCAATTGCTTGAAGATCTTGAACAGCCAATGTTCCAATCTGCAATCTTATATATGAGGACAATCAAGGATGTATCAAACTTGCCACCAACAAGATCAGTGCAAGAACAAAGCATATTGACCTCACACATCATTACATTCATGATCTGGCTGAATAAAATATAATTGGCCTGACATATTGTGAAACTAATAACATGATTGCACATGCTTTGACAAAACCGCTTACAAGAAACAGATTTATAGAACTGAGATCCGAAATGAGACTCACACATTCATGAGTGTATTGTGCAACAACTACATCAGTATTTAGTAGAGATATACTCTTCAACCAGTAGATAGCAGTGTTTATAAGTTTGTAGTTGTATCTATGCTAAAACTTTGTGTTTTTCTTCTGAATAAAGTTTCCTGTTTCCTTGTAGCAGTGAAGCAGAAAAGCACATGTGGATTGCGCACTGTCTGTTCTGTAGGGCTGTAGGGCTATGTAGTGAATCTCTAGCACTAACCAATTCTTTCATCCACACAAAAAAGGTGGATGGAGGAATCTCCCCCACCCCCAGGACATTGTAATCTGACAGCACCACCCGCAGCTGTCAGATATACTGATCAGAAGCTGCAGCCAGGACATTTTTCCAGCATGTCCATTCAACAGAAGTCAAACAATCAATTTCTGTCCAGCGGGGATGGCCACATACAGACCAAAATTCTTACATCCCCTTCTGAACCAGCTGAATTTCAATCAGTGTATGGCCAGCTTTAGATTATAAAGTGCTTGAAGGCAGGAACTAATGTGACATGCTGTGTAAATTGTCAGAACTATACAAATACCTGTAGTAAATAAAATAGATAATAACAAGTGCAAAAGCAACTAAGAAACAGCTTCACGCAACTCCATAAGCAATGCAAAGGAAAATCAAGCCCTTAAAATTTAGCACTGAATAAATGTTTACATTTTAGAATGATTTAGAACATTTTTTTTGTTGCATTACTTTATTGAAAAACGTGTCAGTACAAAGAACAGTATACCATACAGTCCTATCCTAGCTCACTGCAAAATATAAAAAATATTCATCTATTAGGGCTCATGCATACTGCTGCTTATCCAGGCTTTTGGTGCTTTTTAATTCACCTTGTATAAGCAACTCTATCTCTTGTCTACTACTCAAATCTACACATTTGGGCATTTACAGGCATAATTGCAGAGGAGGCTGAAAAAAAAAATTCACGTGTGTTTTTGAGAGGAGTTTTCATTCAGAAAAAAACACTTGATGTGTATAAACACAGCGTATAGGAGCCTTCGGCTTTTTCAAGTGTACATTGGTTATAGTGAGAAATGAGCAGAGGGGAATGTTTTGGGAAAAAATGCTTTTAAAAGCAAATGCCCATAAACGCACATAAACTCTTGTGCAATGATGCTTTTTCTGCCAGAAGTTCTGGCATTTTTTTAGCCACCTTGTATGCCTTAAAGTGCCTACAGTATATTATGCTTCTGATATAGATGGCATACATATAATGGTGCTCTATTACCTTCCAAAGAATTTGTCATTCTGTCTATTAATTTCTCAGATTTACCCAGCCGTGTAACACAACACAGCCAAGTAGATGGCACTTCTTTTTCTGCTAGAGGTATAGACTGCTCACTCTGCTCTCACCTTCTATGAACAAGTTCCTTGTCGGCATATTTGCATGCAGCACACATGCAGAAGGACTCCTGATCCTGCCCTGCCAATCTGAGTGCTACTGTACAGGGGGTTGTAAGTGGCTGGTGAAGTAAAAATCTATTATACTGGTTACACTTAAAATACTGTAGATTTGTTTGATGATTTCTTAATGAATGTAGGTCTGCATTAATGTGGGTATATTAAATGATTATTATGTTTTCAGATTGTGGGGGGAAACCAGAGTACTCATTGGCTCATACATACCTAGAGAGAACAAAATAAATAGTGTGCCTGGTGGCAATGGAAATGCAAAAATTCATGGTCTGCCTGTCTAAAAAAAAAATTCTTACCTTGGACCCTGGCAGCCAGCTGACTTCCAGAAGGTTTTTTTGTGGCATCACCGTGCCTCACCAAATCCCAGTTCTCGTGTGATTTAGTGCATCTAGCTTTCCCAGGAGGCAGTTCTGGGACATATTCAGAATGCAGCCAGATGCTGGGCTGAGATTTGTTTTTTTATCTTTTTTTAAGCTTTTATTTAGTGTTTTCATTTACCCATCAAGGACTCATGCACACGGGTGTTTGAATTGTCCCCTGAATATCTTTTACTCCTGGCAGGAAAAAGCAACATAAAAACCGTACCTGAAATGACTTATTGCACACACATTTAGGTGCGTTTAGGCGAGTCAAGCGTTTAAGCGTTTTTGGATTCCATTGATCAGAATAATAATTTATTCTGGCCATTGAAATAAATGAATGCTCAAGAGCTAAAAGTGTCTAGTGCTCAGTTGTGTTTACACGTATACATATTTTTGTGTCCAAAAGCTCCTCTTCTGAATGTGATGGTGATGGGATTTTTTTCTGCCTGTAAACATCCTCTTCTCATACACCTGTAAATGTCTATCTTTGCATGGACACATTGACTAACATAGAGTTGCTTTTTCAGGCAGAAAAAATGCCAAATACCTATAAAAGCAGCATTTTTATGTCCAGTTTCATGAGCGCTTAAAGTGATACTAAACCCAGGAACCTGAATTCACTATATCTGGTCTCCCACAGTGCACACAACATGGAAATGCAATTATTTTAGTAAATATAAACTGCTAAATACCTTTTCTCATCAGCAGTTAGAGCAGTCCTGTGACTTCGGCAGAGCACTGGTTAAAGCTTGTAGGAAGAGTTTTCTTTCTGCACTAGGAGGATGTGAAACCCCTGACCTCTGTCTGGACAGTGCTGATTTGTCCTGTGGTGATCACATGCACTCTCCAAAGAATAAAAAAACACTCTAGCAATACACACCAAACTGAGCATGTGTATGTGACTACGGATTCAGTCTTAATCAGGTGGTCATTTCAACAAGAGGAGGGGCAGAGAAGAAAGGATCAACCAGCCATTTTACATAATACGGAGGATTAACCCCTTAGGTTCCACAGTGAGTATAACAAGCATGCTTTACTGCATATACAGACTGATATTACTTTTGTGGGTTTAGTAACACTTTCAGCAGGCCATTTCCCACATTTAAACATTGTGTACAATTTTATCATTGCAATAACCTGCTCCATATTTTTGTATTTTTTTAAATCAGCTAGGTATGGTTGAATTTGTGTTTTTGCATTGTATTTTTTGAAAAAAAAAAAAAAAGAATATTCACCCAACTAAAATCTATAACAGAGTGGTATGATATATTTATAGAAAGGCAAGTATCTTGGCAATACTGTGTGTAATGTACGTAAATGGAAAAGCTCACATACGCTGGGTAATGCGTTAGATAAATAGATGTTCCCAAGCAGATTCCACAGTTCTTTATCTTCATCTGTCTGATCCTGTCCATTATAGCTTAAGTGATTAACCAAACTGAAGTCTCTTAATAAGCAGCAAGGGCTCTGCACAGAGGACAGTAACACGTATTAACCTTTGCGTCCTAACAGGGCTTTTATCAATTGAATAGCCAAGTGCACAGTCACGGATTGCTGCATACGGTGATAGCCTGTCATCTCAATGATACAAGGCCGGCTGCTGCAATCATCACTTACAGGGGTAAATTGGGCCGACGCTGCCAAACGGGTATATTTTACTGCACTTGCTGCTAGTTACATTCCAGCACATATATTCTACCTTATTATCCCTGATGTCTATATTTTAAATTGGCTTATACTGTACTTTATGTCTTTAGTTTATATTGTTACGGAAGGTTTTTTTGACCAGATATATTTCTAGGTCACTCAAAGGGTAGATTTTTTTTCTTTATATCATTTTTTATGATGTGGGCACAATGTAAAGAATGTGGGTGATTGGTTCCCAGATATAAACAAAAAAGGAAGAAAAGATAAAAAGAACCATGTGAGAAGTATACTTATTATATCTTATTATAGACATTGATTCTTTCTCAGATTTATCCCTATATGGGGAGTTTTTTGGCAGATACATTAAAGGCCATCTCTGGACAAAATTTTCTCTTCCCATGGCTCCATTTATCCCTATGGATGATCCATACTCCACTCAACAGCTGGAGGCCACCATGAGTACAGCCCATCAATAAGAAAGGTTGTGGTGTGCAGTAGGAGGGAGAGCTGGCCAGAAAGCTTTACTTGCAAAGGTTTTGCAGTACCGGGCAGGATCAGTCACTGAAGATCATTGGAAGGTAAGTATTTTACTAGGCATGCTGCACCCAGAGGGTTGGGGGTTTAATTAAAGGACAGCTAGACTAAAGATGTTTTAAATTCAGCTATTGTAAGTACTTGAATTTGATTGACTTCAGCCTCTTGCAATCTCTATACAGCAGCACTTAGAATAGAAGAGGGCATGGCAGGAGTGGCAGCCAATCAGATGTACTGCATGTAAATACACTGACAAGACACAAGCTGATGCAAAAAATTGAATCTCAAATTGGAGCTCCATACTATAAAGCTGAAATCCAGGAAAAAGATTTTATTCCAAATGCATAAAAAGCTTGATAGCCAACGCATTTCAGGGCCTCACTCTGTCCCATTCTTCAGGGCTACAATAGGATATAAAAATGTATAAAACTTTAGAATTCACAGAAAGATAAGGAACAAAAGAATAAATAAATCAAATAAAAATATGTTAAAAATATATTATATACAGATTTAAAAACCTGTCTCAATCAAGACACAATCTGATAAAAGTGGACATTTTAAAGTGAACACAGAGATGACCACCTCAGTCTCCGGTTGCTTTTCATTGTCCAGTCAGCAGTCTAGGGTGAAGAGAAGACACTACTGTATCCCTTTTAAAGTCTATAACTGTAACTGAGAATGTGATGTCTTCTGCCTGGCTATGCTGTGGGCTAGGGTATGTAATCTCAGGATTAAAATGGCAGAAATTCAAACCCTTTAGCAGTTGAAATATCTCCCTTATATGTACGTATTTAATCTGTGCGTTTTTAACTGTTTACCTATAAATGGCATCTAAGATAGTAACTAAGATGAGACTTTCACCTTCCCTTCAGAAAGGTTGTTTGGCTCCTTTTGGCTCCCAGCATTATCATAATGATATTTGCTTTTCATGTTGCTCCTTATGTTTACAGGTTGTTTTGCATCTTTGAATATTTCTTATAACCACAGCAAAGAAAAACTGCAGTTTTCCTAGAAAATTATAGCCTGGAATCTGATTGGCTATTATGGTCAAAGACTTCATTTTTCCTTCTTTTATATTGGTAGATCTCCCATTACTTTCAACAGTGCACGTAATTTCTATTTTAAAGCGAACTATAAACGTGAAATGCTTTCCTGCCCCCTGCCATGTTCAAACCACAGCTTAAAGGCATCAATAGATTTTTAAGAAATGTATTAAACTGCATTCAACTTAAACATTTATTTCTCGGCAAAGCTATTGGAGATTGATAAAGCACCAATTAACATTTTATAGGTCAAAGGCATGCAGCTGTGACATTATGGTCATGCTGCTTTCATTAAGGAATTTTACATGGGGCTGCTATTGTTCGAGGAAAATGTAAACCTATTTCTTAATCTTCCAAAACTGTTTCCTTGTGATTGGTCCCTATGGGAGTTCAAACTGTATTAGGCACTGTACATGTTGTATCATAGTTCATCTACTTTTTAGGAGGGTTCTTCCAAGGTCTGTATTATTAGAAGATATGCAGAGAGAATTATAGATTGAATCTGGCTCTACATCAATTAAATCACCTGGATTTATGCCAGACTGTATCATGCAGCAGCACTGGGAGCCACATGGAAAGGTCTAATAAGGCTCTTACTAGCTGGTCAGTGGTTAAAATGTTCTATTCATTAAATTAATAATAGCATTCAGTAATGAAATAATTAAAAGTAGGCAGGAGGACCATGCTCTTCTTAATGACCATCTAGGTGATAAGAACAACTATAACATAAAACAGTTAAAAAAAATATTCAATCTAATTATAATTCAGGAGATACTAAGATGAGATAAGGTTTGGGTTTGCCACTAACATGGGTTTGTGGCTGATCCAGTGGTTTCAAGATTCATGGTACCGGCAAATTTATGAGCTGATTTGCCTGGGAATTGATTTTAAACCAAAGTGCACTGCATGGTCTTTGAACAATTTAAACAGCCTTAGAAAAACCTATAAGGAGGCTTCTGGACAAGTCAACTACTTCATTATAAAATGGGGGGCAAAGAATAGCCATAAGGGTTGATTTGCAAAAGGAAAATAGGCTGTTAACTAGCAAGGGAATCTTAACCAGAGCTTAGTGAATAAGGTGAAGCTCTACTGACATCCGTTACCCAATCACATGTAATCAAAAATGCTGTTTTTTTTGCACGATTGGCTATTTTTTGCAAAGTGAAATTTCACCACATTCACTATTCTCTGGTGAAAATTTCTTTGCAATGTGAACAGCATATTTGCCTCTAGTAAATCAACCTCATTGTGCCAGTGTTTTTGAAGCTGTTGTAGGGAAAGATGATAAACAGCATAGGGATGGAATAGGGTCAGTTAAGAAAATGTACTTTATTTTTTATTGCTAGCTACTTGGGCAAGGAACTTCTTTGGTGCCTTTTAGTTCCTATTGTTGGGGGCTTATTTATCTTCAGAAAACTATTTTTTCTTTTTGTTTTAAGGGTGGTATTTTGGTGTTTCAATGTATTTGGGGGGTTTCTTATTTTATGTTGATAAGGCCTTTATCATAGATTAAACTGCTTTTTTTCAGCACAAGAGGATTTTGGTTCAAGGGTATTATTTTGGGGTTTTCATTTATTTTGGGGATGTATTATTTTTTATTGTATGTTTAAAAGGCCTTTCTTATGTTACATGCTTTATTTTGCTGCCAGTAATCCCTTAAACTGTGGGTTTATGTTTCCGGGGCGGCACTTTGTGGTCTATGTTTCGTTTTGTGGTTTCTTGAGTTTTACTTTATGTTAACAAGGCATTTTTTTTAGGTTCGGGGCGCTTAAAGTGCAGCATTCACAGATCATCTGTTCATGGAACTGTCTTTTGCTTGCAGCACGCAGCATGAATCATTTGAAAAAAATAAATAAAACTCAATCTATGAACAGTGTGCACCTAAACCACTTCAGATTATACTGTATTAGTCACACTCACTGTATCCCCCTATCCCCATAGATAAAATAAAATTTGGCCTAGAGATAAAAGTGGCTGTCCTATTATTCCTGGTTGAAATTGCCCTGCTGACGCCAAGTTTGACACTACTGTATCTTCTGCAGTACATTAATTCTTATAATAAATCAGCTACTTGAACTCTTTGTCTTAGTACATTTTGTTATATTCACCCTCCCTCTGCTGGTTAATCTCCCAATTCTTATAAGAGTTTAATAGAAATTGGCCAGCGCAAGACATTGTTGTATCTGCGAGAGCATGGAGCACCTCTCTGAACTACAGCCCAATTTCTACTGACTGGTCAAAACATGCAAATCACCATAACATATAAAGTTTCATTTCAAACTGAGACGATGCTTAATAAAATAAAAGGGAAAAAAATAGCGTTGAGTCATCTTTAATACCCCAACTAGACCCTTAAGGCCTGCAGCCTGGGTGACCAGGAATAGGACGGCAATAAGTGTGCAGCCCCACCTTTCTGTACTATACCAGGCCACATGCCTTTCAACATTTGGAGGCATAGCAAAGCCACCCTTGCAAAGAACCCCTGCCCCAATGATAAGGTACAAGTGCTTCTTTGCCACTTCAATATCTCCCAGAAAGGAGAAGGGGTAAATGAGGAAACAACGTATGCTGGAATCTTGAGGCCCCCTTTATAATAAAGAAGTGACCGGATATCTGCGCCCTTCCAGGCAGATGAATACAGGGGTACATATGTATCCCTAGCCTATTCCCACAAAAACTTAAAAGCAACTAAACACATACTGAATTAAAATCTCTTAAATACAACAAAATACATACCGATTTTTAACATTTTATTAATGTCCCTAGAACTAAATCCAGCATCAGTCACGGTGTCTAGCAAGTTAATCCATGTCAATCATGGAGTCCAGCGATCTAAATTCACCATAGTCATGATGACTCATCACCCAACTATCTGGGATTATGTAGGATTCAGAAAGGAATTGTAAGGGGGCCATGTTAGCTAAGTGCTGGGTGACAAGTTGAGTTTAGCGGCTCAATCCATCTAAAACTAATATTTCACTTTTTTGGTAGATACAAGAGAAGTAAACCACCTGAACATTTCTTATTTCTCTTGGGGGGCTCTATTGGTTAGATATCTGGGCTTCAGTTCCTAGGTCCCAGGCATACCTCATTTGGCCATTATGAGAAAACCCCACTCTTCTTATTGAATTTTGTTGTTTATTTTATAATATGGACAATGTACATTAAGAGCTGAAATACTTAAAGGTGGGTAGAAACACCCAAAACTCCCAGATGGACAGAAATAGAGGAAGGGAATTATTGTCTCTAGGGACCTGAAAGTAATTGTAAACTTACTATGTTACAGACACTTTCTAATATAGTTATAATTATGCAGGCACCATAACTGCTTTTGCTTAGTTGCAGAATTGATCTTTCTTATGTTTTTTACAAAGTTAAAAGGTTGTGTAATGTAACCATGCATCTCTTCTTCTTGAAAGTGCATGTGGGGTTACAGGACACTGTGCAGATGCACCTTATGCCTGTATTCCATAGTCTGTTCAGCCTGAGACAAGATGCAGGCTGTGCTTGAGCAGGGGCCATGCTCAAGAGGCAGGCTATGATTGGGAAGCATTGTGTGCTAGAGACAGACATTGGTTGGAGAGTGTAATGGCTGAACAAACTACCCAATATAAGCATGCTTTGTGTTTGCACAGTGTTCTGTACCAGAAAACTGACCACGCAAGCACATATCAGCTTTTGTACTTTGTGTGGTCAGTTTAGAACAAGGAAGAAAAGTGATTGGCAGGATCAACCAGATGGAAGGAGTACATGAAAATAATGACTATGATTTATAAAATACATATATAATGTGAACACATACATGGAAATAAATATTTGGGGTAACATAATCTTTAAGCTGTGTAGCTGGGCTACAAGGCAAATTAGCATCTTACAGAATAAACACCCCCTGAAGCAAACAGAGTACAATGCACATTTGTACAGCACAGTACTGTGCTTTATAAATGTATATTTTCTTTTTTTTTTTAAAGCAGCAGTTGGGCTACAGTGAGGCCATACTGCTGCTTTGTAAATGGAGCCCTGTGTGCTGCTATTCACCCTCCTGCTATGTGCTGATTGATACCACAGATCAATAAACCTGAACTTAAAAAGTAGAGAACATCTAGAAATTCTTACTTAATCTTAGCAGTACTGAGTGTCTTTAATGCCTCATGAAAAATAGCAGTGTACTTGTTGGTATGTGATGATGCCCAGGCACTCCTCTTCTCTAGCCTCATAGCTACAGTATATATGTAAAGCACTGCTGCCTCTGACTGCTAGTTTCCCAAGATCTGAAGTGAAATTTGTAATGTTATTACTGTGCTACACACTGTTCTCCTTGCTGGAAGGCAAGCTATACCTGAGGACTACCAGTGCAAAGATCTTCCTATTTCTTCTTCATTCATTATGTGGATCTGTGCTTTCTCCACTTCTCATGCTGCTTATAAATCATTACCACATCAGTCCTCAGATCCTCAGTCATTACATGGGTAGGTCTGATACGAGAAAGCAAGGTCCTGCTCCTCTACAAAGATGGCCACCACCACACCATATAGTAAAGAATAAGGCATTGGAAAAGATCAACTGCAGGGAGCCCACAGCAGGAGGAATCTTGTTGCCATCTGAGTCCTAGAAATGTCATTATCGTAATTTGACCTTTGTGATGAGGGTCAACTATTAATGTCAGCAGACACCTTTTGGGGCTCGGTGGAGATCCTTTTCGTGGGGTGAATACAAGCAACCTTGCATGTATTGGAATCATTGCAATTGGATGGACAAAATATCACAAATGGACATTTTTCAATAACTGATGTTTTGTTGTGATATGCACATATTATTATTATACACTTATTCTGGATTATTTATTCATACACATATTTTATATATATTGTAAAATAAGTGCTGCACAATTTATTTATTGTTTCTTTGAAGCGTTTATCACTTTGGTGCTTGCAGCTGCAAGTTAGGCTCCATGCACACTGGGCTTTAAAAAAATGCTAGTTCCCTTGGCAGAAAAAAACGCTGATATAGAGCATTTTTTGTGCACAGTTTAGGTGAGTTTAAGAGAGTTTAGTATTTTTTCCAGAAGGCTTTTTTTTTGCTGCCTCTAAACGTTAAGCTAAAATATGCCTCTAATCGTCCTAATGTGCATCAGCACATAGGATAACATCGAGCTGCTTCTACAGGCAAAACACAAAACTCCTGTAGAAGCAGCGATTTTTAAGCCAGTGTGCATGGAGCCTTAGGGAGACCGGTACACAAAATGATTGAATAATGAATACTAGTGACTAGTCTTTACCCTTTGCAAAGGTCATAGCTTCTGCAGTACAGTTTCCCTTTAATTTACAAGGCTGAAAGTATTATAAATACTGATAAGCAATGATAAAAAAAAACCACCCTGCTCTATCAGCAGTCACAAACTCCTGTGGAATCCCTAGAGATCTAAGTATTACTGCATATATGCACTGTTAGTTGTCATACTCTAGTTAGTGCTCAAAAAATAGCTCCTTTTCTTGAGTGATTTGTGAATCGAGTTGCTTATCATTACATAGTTACCAGCTATGTAACTATGTAGGTTTATAACATGTTTCACTCACGTGTATTGTTCTGTATAGCATTCTCCTCACAAAGAATGCCTGCAGTTACATGGGAAAAATGAAGATATTGTAAATAGTTATTTAAATGAAACTCCAGCCAAAAATATTTTTGTTCTAGTTTTTGAGAAATTATAAAAAAGGTTTAGAGCCGGGCAATAGGGGATCATGGGGCCCCTGTGTCCTTGCCCAAACTCAAAAAAGCCTATGAAAAAGGTACCAGGGGCATCTCATGGGGTCCCCTACTTACCCCGGGCCCTCGGGCAGTGCCCAAGTTTCCAAATGGTCAATCCGCCCCTGGTAGAGACCCTATCCTGTATGCCTTAGGCTGGGTCTGATTGTGGATAAACATATGGACTAATTACTTGCTTAATTAATGGACTGATTAAGTGCATGTTAACCTTCCTGGCGGTATGATTATTTCAGATTTTTGATGCTGAAAGCGGTAACATTTTTTTGCATGGAAATATATATATATTTTTTTTTTCTGTAGGCCTGTAATTTAGGAATAACTCACTGAAATCTGTCCGAACAAGAGTCTAGTAAACATTCCAGATGTGATAAAACTTGAAACACAAAATCATAAATTATAATTTAATAAATAATCATAAAAAATAATAATATAATAATAATTAATTTAATTAAATAATTTAATCAAACCAAAAACACTGAAATTTGAAATATAGTGCCAAGTTCGCACATCGCTGAGCAAAGTCGCAGAATCGTTTTCAGTGTCTGATGACGAATTTCCTTACAAATCATTATCACTCAATTCTGCAAGTGGTTCTGATTTACTATCGCTGTTCTCTAGCTGGTCTAAAACCGATTTTGACATAAAGGGCCAATTTTTGGACGCCATGGACTTTTCTAAGTTTCCAGGCAGAAAGAACAGTCAAAATGCAGGCAGGGCACAGGACAAAGCAGTAGGGACAAAATGTATGTGAAATGTTTTAAAACAGCAATGTTTTACTATGTAATAATCATTTTTTAAAAAATGACATTTTTTAAAAAATTTCAAATTTGCCGCTCGTACGTCCCGACGTCACAGGGACCGGAACACGGAAGCTGGATGCAGGCATCAGCCAGAGGAGATGGCCGGGGACGCTGCAGGGGACGCATCGCGGGAGCGAAGGACAAGGTAAGCGCTGCAGGGAATCCCTATGCAATGCTGCATGGTAAGCCCGAGTGTAGCTCGGGGTTACCGCTTTTGGTACTGAAAATTTACCCCGAGCTACACTCGGGAATACCGCTAGGGAGGTTAAGCAACAAATACATTTATTTAAGAGTTTTTACAGCTGCACTATCTGAGTTATTTGGACTAATATATAGAATACAGTATATATATTGTGAGAATTCACTTCAAATTGTAATGCATTAAGGACATAGCCACTTGCTGAAATCTTTTTGAGGGCTTTTCTTGTCTATTTTTATTAAAGGAAGTTCAAAAACAAAACTGGTCAGTTTCCCACACAGGGGTTTTCAGCTTTCCATCCAATGAAATACATGTCTCCTACAGTCCATGACAGCGTACCATTCAGGACCTCTCTCAACAGCTTGGTCGATACAATTGGCAGCCCCTTGCTGCACTAGCTATCCATACTCCTGGGCAGAGACCAAGTGCCATTGTCTAGCCTGTAGTGGTCTGTGAGTCCCTCCATGGATATGCCTCCCCACAACTGACCCTCCACCAAAACGGTCATGCTGAACGATGTTACCAGCAGCATTTTGGCGCTATATAAATACTGTATAATAATAACGTTCTCCACGGCTTCTCCAGACCCTTTCACGTCTGTCACATGTGTTCAGAGTGAACCTGCTCTCGTTTGTGAAATGTGCAGGGTGCCACTGGTGGATCTGCCAATTTTTGCATTCAATGGCAAATGCCAATCGAGCTCTGTGGTGCTAAGCAGTGAGCACAGGGCCCACTAGAGGACGGTGGGCCCTCAGGTCACCCTCATAAAGTCTGTTTCTGATTGTTTGGTCGGAGACATTCACACAAGTGGCTTGCCGGAGGTCATTTTGTAGGGCTCTGGAAGTGCTCATCCTGTTCCTTCTTGCACAAAGGAGCAGATACCAGTCCGTATCTGAGAGGCAGAAATTGCTCACTGCTCAAAGAACCCCTAGCAACCTCTGGAGGAACCCTAGTTGTGAAACCTTGATATACAGTATAATAAAAACATTGTTTTGCACAATATTGGCTCACAACGTTGATGTACTCCTTCTATTTGAGCACTGGTCTGATGAATGCTAGATGGAAGGACTTTACAGATTCTGTCTGTGGCAGCTGTGTACGAATAAATGACTTATCAATATAAACAATTTATTGCACCTTCTTATTGAATTTCTACATACCTGCAGTATTAGATGCATTGTTGGAGATCCATTTATCGTGGATTATCGTGGGATTATTGTGGTGTGACACATAATGTGGAAATTTTTAATTTTTAATTTCTTATATTAAGCTGCTTATCAAAAATGTCTATATTTACTTTTTTTTCTTCAGTTTTTTTTAGTGTTCTTTGACTTTTCTTTTTTTAATTTCTTGGTTGGAATTTGCCACCTTTTATGCACACCTGGAAGTATTTTTTCTATAAGAAGGTACATCCAGTCTCCAAAAAGCCTCTAGTTAGTGAGCACCAAGCTCATAAGCTTCTTGCACTCCCCTTTGCATCTACTGTAGACTGATGGAAAGCATATAAGCATTGTTGTAAGTGCACCTGCAGTAAATACATTTGTTTTTAAAACATTGTCTTGAAACAATATAATTACTGTATTTCAAATATAATTTTACAAAATTTTATAAACTTAAAAAACTTTAAGACGCTGTAAACCCTTACATATATCCAGTGAAGTGACCGGCCTTGGGTGATACACAGAGATGAAACAAATCCTCCTACATAGGTTGTGCCTGTTTATCTTCAGTATTCTCTTCATTTGTTCAAAGTGCTGAATTTATAAAGCTTGTTTGAAATGTCATTAAAAGGGGCAGAGATATCACACTGCAGAGCTCAATGAGGAGAGCTCTGAGGGCTGATTGGAGGGAAGAGACACACCCCCTTCACATAGCACACAGGAACAGAGGTGAAGCTGTCATTCTGCTGAAGGTCCCTCCCCTGTCACCATTTTCCTCCTGGTGTCAGGCAGGAATAACACTTAGTGCTCTGGATTGAGACAAGTACACATTATAGAGGGATATGCTTTGTTTATATTTCATGTCTGAGGTTTACAACCACTTTAAATTAGATTGGTCTGAAAACCATTTTAGGTTTAAGTGGGTTTTTTGTTCCTTTCATATTTTTCACCAGGTCCTTGAAACACTAGTACCAGTCACTCCTAATTTTGCCAAAGCCTAACCAAGTTAACAAATAGATAGAGCAGTATGTAGAGTAGAAAGGCCTTAAATGGACATTCAAATATTTGCACATTCTTAAAAGGCAGTAAATGAGTTATAAAGCAAACTATCACTGACCTCCACAGCTGTATGTACTGTGGAGCAATTACAATAGATATTAGAAAGCTGGAAGACTGCAGAATCACTGTCAGGAGGGAGGCGCAGAGTGAGTTGAGCTGCTGAAAGTGACAGTGCTTCTATAGATTCTCAGGATGAATTACTATACAGTGCCTGCAGCTAAAGAAGATCATGAGGGCTTGTTTTAAAGCTCAGTTACTGTTTCAACTGTTGAGAATGTTTGAATATATCAATGTCCATAGCCTGGTCACAGATTACCTTTTAAAACAAAACTAAGCCAAAACTTTTTTGTGTTTAGTTATGATTAAAGTATGAAAGTGTTACAAGCCGTGGTAAAGTATATGTAAACCCTCACCTTATCTCACCCTATAGTCCTGCACAGCCATGCAACAAGCATTTTCTTCAGACCTTGCACACTGGAGACAGTAAACAGTCCCTGGCTTGTTGAACTTACCCAGTCCCTGGGTATTGAACTTAGATAGGGTTGAGGGGTGTATGGGATTCCCAATGAAACTGCAACTTGCGGACAACTCCTTAGCAACTATGTGTAACACCCTGCTATTATTCAGACTGCAGAATGTTAAAAGAGAGAGAACAGCCAACCTCTTACATTGCCAAAGAATATGGAGAACTACCCTGTCAGATAGTGACCCAGAGTGCTGCAGTCAGGAACGAACTCTATAGGAGGAACTGCAAAACGGCTGGGGGCCCCCATCTACAGTGAAACCACCAGCGATGCGGATGATGCCACAGATCGGGTGAGAGAGTCCCAATCTCCAGCCAATTAAGTTTTCACTGATATTCTCTTGCTATTAGCTATTCTTTATACAGTTACTGACATTGTTCACGAGTTACACAAGTTGAGGCATAGTTCACCTGGTCTATTAACAAACACATCTCTAGCATAATCCAGTCATCAAAGCCTGCTGCAGTGTTCACTCGCTGCGGGCCAAGCCACACCACTGTTTCCTCTGCAATTGGCTTACATCCATCAAGGGACATTTGTCTTTGCTGCCATTTGCTACTGCAGCATAGAGAGGAATTAACCCATTGTTAACAATTGCCTCTGCCCACCCCTTATGCCTCTTGAGGGACTTCCATCTGTTGCAACCAAGGAACTCTGAATTCTTGTAGTGCACCAATTGGGTCCCAACAAGCGCGCAGAAGATCTTTCACTGCAGTTAAACTTTAGCCTTCCTAATTAAAGAGCGTCTTTATCTCAGATTTGAACCTTGTCTACAGCTTCTGAGGGCCCAAAGTGAGCCAGCCTTATTCGATAACCGCTTCCCATTCTATCTATAGCTGAAATACTGCTCCAGGGCGCACAGGTGTGCAAAATCACATATATATACGTGATTTTGCAGTTCCGGGTAGGGGGCACGTGCAAGCCCTACCCGCACCACCATTTGTGCCCTCGGCTGTGAATCACTGACTGTGATTGCCGAGTATTACTGAGGGGGGAGAGAACTGTAAGTAAACAATACAGTTACCTCTTAAATGTCAGCTCCTGCACACTGTTTTGTACGGCTTCGCATAGCAGAGCCATACAAAGCAGTGTGCTTACAATGGAAAGCACACACACGGTATATTGTGAAACAGCACACAGTTAACCCTTTGATCACCCCACATGTTAACCCCTTCCTGCCTAGTGCCATTTGTACATTGTCAGTGCTTTTTATTAGCACTGATCACTGTGTTGGATGTCAGTGACACCAAATCAGTTCCCCCCAGTGTCAGAATGCCCACAGCAGGCCCACAGTTCCGTTATAAGTCGCTGATTGCCGCCATTACTAGTTAAAAAAATAAATAAAATTAAAAATTCCAGTATATATACCGCCATTTGTAAACACTATAACTTTAACGTAAACCAATTAATTTACACGTATTGGGATTTTTTAGCAAAAACATGTAGCAGAATACATTATGCTATAAATTTATGACGACATTACTTTTTTTATTTTTTTTACTGGACATGTTTAATAGCAAAATGTCAAAAATATTGTTTTTTTCTCAAAATTGACGTTTTTTTTTGTTTATAGCACAAAACATAACAAACTCACATGAGATCAAATAACACCAAAATAAAGCTCTATTTGTGGGAAAAAAGGACATAAATTTAATTTGGGTGTAGCGTTACATGACCGCACAAGTTAAAGTAACGCAGCGCCGTAACGCACAAAATGGTCTGGTCATTAAGGGGGGTAGATCTTCTAGAGGGCAAGTGATTAATACTTTCTCCTTTGTTCACTGGGGACAGAAACAGCTCAGAGTTGAGGCCCTTAGTTAAATTCTGATTTGCAGGACGTCCAGAACTGATTGAGATTTTTGCTTTATGTGCTGGCCTTTGCTTTAAGTTACTAAGAGTAATAACTGTTATTATTTGCAGATCTATAATTCTGTGCTACTTTACTGTGCTCATACATATACTCATACAAAGTATAAGTTTACTCTAACCTATCTGTAAGTTTATTTTCTGGTAATATTGAGTGAGTTTACTCTGGCCAGAGGTATACGATGGTGTCAGCAGGGGTTGGGCTTTCAGAGTGGGGTCAAGAATGACAGGGAGCCTGAAAAAAACTCAGCAACCCTTAAGGAGGTAGTGGTACATATGTACAAGTCCACAGAAAGGATTCTCTTCTTGAAAAGCTCGCCAGCTCTCCTTGTGTACCACCTCAGACCCCAGATGAATTCTCCTCTTCACCCAGCTGAGGGAATCCATGAGCAAGGGGGTTCAGAAACTGCCACTTTTAAATCAACAATTCCAGATTGGTGCTGATCAGTTTTCCCACCAGAATGCCCTCTCCTCTTATTTAGCCCATGGAGTGTAGGATTTCTTACTCTATCCTCTCCTGCAAACTTGTGGGTTGGTGGCTGCCTTCAGGCCTTATGCTGGGCTGGCTCCTTCCCTGCTTCCCAGGCTGTCCTCTCTCAGGCGATGGTTGAGGCTGAGAGATCCTCCCTTCCAGCTCCTGCTTGAAGGTGGGTCCCTCTCCTGGGCCCCTTCCCAGGCTCCACTCTCCAGCCTTCTCACTCCATCTCCCACCTGATGCCGCCCTCTTCCTGGTCAGCTTCCCTCATACTTAAGGGCTGTTCTGACCCCTGCTTGGGGATTGTTCAGAATCCCTTGAGTATGCAGATCAACCTCAACTTCTCAAGTTTCTAGAGCAGGGGGAGATATCAGAGAACTGATCTGCAGGGCCCTCAGCCCTGACCTAAAGTAAACCTGGCTGACTCATCCCAGGGTAACTCATCCCAGGCTGCTATCCAGTCTCTATTTAAAAAAAAACATCTAGCTCCCCCTAGCTAAATAGTTAAGTACCCTTTTTCTCCCTTTTTTTTATAAGTGATCACATAAGGTATGTCAGCACAAGCTTGATCATTGGATTAGCTCCCAGAACAGCCAGAAAACTAACCATGCTGCGCTCTCATGCTCAGTGTAGTCAGTTTTTAATAGGAAAGCAGAAGGACTGGCAGGAACACCAGGGATGTCACACAGAGAAAGCAATACAAAGAAAACAGGATACTTTTTTATACAAGTACATGGTACAGCAAGCACATATCAAGAATATGAAATGTTGGGTTTACATATTTTTTAACTTTTAATCACTGTGTCTTTATTTGGGATACTTCTCCCTCTTTCTATTTGAGAACAGGAAGTGGGGGAATATCTCTCCATATCCTGCTGATCCAACATGTGTTGAACAGAACAGGAAGTGAAGAAAATCTCCCCTTTCCTGTCTATTTGATGGTTATCAGACAGCACAGGAAATGAGCATAGGCAGAAAAATGTAAGAACAAATTTCTAAAGAAAGCAAGGAAGGCTTAGAGCCTTCAGGAGTTCAGTGCTATGTGTAAGTCCATAGGAGAAATGTTTCCCTCATCTACTGCCCCAGTGACTGGATCAGACAGTACAAGAGGATATACTGGATACAGAAGGTCGGACCCTTTCCCAGTCTGTTTAAAACTAACAGAAAGGTTTTGGCTTGAGTTGGGCTTTAAATGTCAACCAGTCATAGCAAGCAATGTCTAAATCTGGTGCATCTCTTGCACCCATCACATCATGTAGGTCCACACTATGGCATCACTTTCCATGCCAACCAGCCAGGCTGATTTAACGCAAGGGCTCTGACTTTAAACAGTTATCAGAAGTCAAGCAGTTGAAATCTGTAAATCACTAAGGTAGACCTAGAATCTTATATTTTTTCATGTTATACGCAGGCATGTGTGAGTTTAACACTTCCAGCATTTAATACCTCCCACAAAAATCGCAGTCCTTCCCCTAAAAATGCCTCATTTCTGCTTTTATTTTGTAAAGTGTGGTGCTATCTTTGCTTTCATGATCCACAATTTGCATGCAGAATACTTCCCGGACTCAGATGCCTGTGCAGAGGTGCCACACATGCAGGAGCAGTCTACATTCTCCATTACAGGTGGCACTTGTCTGGAAAAGCAATGCGGCGGAGGGGGGGGAGTCAAGAGAAACTGGGTTTTTCCATTTTTCCATTGGTCCCCTGGGATAGCAATTTAACTGGCTATGTTGATTTCAGGTGACCCTGGCAGCCATCTTTGGTCATACAGAGTATTTTTAAGTTCCTGCCCCCCAGTTTTGGTGCTCACTTTGCACATGGATAGTGCAGGGACAGAACATCTGTCATTAGCGATAGAGAAAGGTTTCACAGGAGTAGGGAAAGCTTAGGGCCTTTATTTGCATCTCAGCAAGCACCCCTTTGGGTTGGACCAGCCAAGCCAAACTTCGCTCTCCTTGACAGGCGCTGTCTCCAGCTCAGGCATACTCACCAATGACTCTCCCCTCTAACTGGTGTGATCTCCTTGGTCAGGTGCACTCCCCCACTGGGCTGTTGTACTGTTTTACAAGTACTGCAATACATCCTTTTCTGCAATTGTGTGTTTACTGCCTCAGCACCACACTGTACCTACCCAACACAAATATAAGTCCTGGTGCCTGTGCAATTATTGGGTTATTATTATTCACAAATGTTTGACAGCCTTTTACCTTGTAACCTTGTGAAAGTTACAATGTTGCATTGTGATCACTGGGAAGAAGAGACTGAGAAAATGTGTCCTCTTGTCTGCAGTCGACTAATAACATCATCCTAGCCTAGGCACTTGTCTGGAGGTCAGACACAGTTTTTTAACAAGAAAAAGTACAGTTCTTTTATAGAAAATATATGACAAGTCAGCTATTTATTCATGTTACCTAAGCACTGGTTCACTCCGGTGTGACTTGTCATACAATTTGACAGTTCCAGATCCCATGACAAGTCACACTCCATTGCCAGCAATGGAACCATTCATATTGCTGCAACTCATGTCACAGCAATTATGAAAAAGGTTCCTGCACTAATTTTTGCCGATTTCATTTAACTTGCATAGACTTCTGTTATATGAAGTCGCAAGCCACAATGAAATTGACAGTGAAAATTGCACTGATATGCGGCTTTCAAACCGCTCTGAAGTAGAGCGATTTCAAAGCTGCACCAGTGTGGATCGGGGCTAAAGATCCACTTTACTTAACCCACTTAAGCAAAACATGTTTAGGTTTGTCTGGGTAATATCATTAAAAAATACTCGACTTTCTGTAGCCTAATAATTCAGTGCTCAATGTAACCTAGCAGTTCACTATCTGCTGCAGAACCCAGAGGTCCTTGGTTACTTACAACGTGAAAAAACAATGGCCAGTTTTGTTTTTCCCATGCTCTGTTCCAGTAATGTCTTCTCTTCCAATGAACACCAAATGAGCTCATCAATGCTCTGTTATTGACTAGACCAGCATGAGTCAAATTATGCTGCTAATTGGTGCTTGCTTATTGCCTTTTTATACCACTTACTGCTCATTCGGTTGCATGTTAGACAGATTACAATTAAGTGCAAGGTAATGTCTCATGAGTAATTGCAGGCCCCTTTATTATTCAATTCTTAAAGCATATCATTGCTGGAAGAATCAATATTACTGTATAAGAATATTTTGTTTCGGTTGTTATACTTTTATGATATATATATATATATATATATATATACACACACAGTATATATACACTCTTTTATACACTCTTTATAATAATAATATATGTAAACACTATTTATTTATATATATATATATATATATATATATATATAGCCAAAAGTTTTGGGATGCCTATATTTACATGCACATGAACTTCATTGGTATAGCAGTCTTAGTCCGTAGGGTTCAATATTGAGTTGGCCCACCCTTTGCAGCTATAACAGCTTCAACTCCTCTGGGAAGGCTGTCCACAAGGTTTAGGAGCTTGTCTATGGGAATGTTTGACAATTCTTCGAGAAGCGCATTTGTGAGGTCAGGCACTGATGTCAAATGAAAAGGCCTGGCTCGCAGTCTCCGCACTAATGCATCCCAAAGGTGTTGAGTTCAGGACTCTGTGCAGGCCAGTCAAGTTCCTTCACCCCAAACTTGATCATCCATGTCTTTATGGACCTTGCTTTGTGCATTGGTGCGCAGTCATGTTGGAACAAAAAGGGGCCATCAACAAACTGTTCCCACAAAGTTGGGAGCATTAAATGGTCCAAAATGTCTAGGTATGCTGACGCTTAAGAATTCCCTTCACTTGAACTAAGGGGCCAAGCCCAATCCCTGGAAAACTACCCCACACCATAATCTCCCCTCCACCAAATGTTACACTTGGCACAATGCAGTCAGGCAATTACCGTTCTCCTGGCAACTGCCACACCCAGACACATCCATCGGATTGCCAGAGAACACGTCTCCACTGCTCTAGAGTCCAGCGGCAGCGTGCTTTACACCACTGCATCCGACGCTTTGCATTGCACTTGGTGATGTAAGACTTGGATGCAGCTGCTCGGCCATGGAAACCCATTCCTTGAAGCTCTCTATGCACTGTTGTTGTGCTAATCTGAAGGCCACACGAAGTTTGGAGGTCTTTAGCTATTGACTCAGCAGATAGTTGGCGACCTCTGTGCACTGTGCGCTTCAGCATGTGCTGACCCTGTTCTGTCATTTTACGTGGCCTACCACTTCATGGCTGAGTTTCTGTTATTCCCAGTTACTTCCACTTTGTTATAATATCACTAACAGCTGACTGTGGAATATTTAGTAGCAAGGAAATTTCACAGATGGACTTACTGCACAGGTGGCAAAATATCACTGTACCACTCTTGAATTCACTGAGTTCTTGAGAGCGACCCATTCTTTCACAAATGTTTGTAGAAGCAGTCTGCATGCCTAGATGCTTGCTTGATTTTATACACCTGTGACCATGGAGGTGATTGGAACACCTGAATCCAATGATTTAGAGGGCTGGCCCAATACTTTTGGCAATATAGTGTGTGTGTGTGTATATATGTATATATATATATATATATATATATATATGCCTTCCTCTGGATCAACTGTGGATGTAGGATTATAACTTTTTTTTTCCATGGTTGAACTGGATGGACTTTTGTCTTTTTTCAGCCAGACTAACTATGTAACTATATAAATATATAGATATATATATATAAAACATTACTCAAAACAATAAAAAAAAACTGAGCACCATGGATCTACAAATATATGTGGGGAGGCCTTGCACTATGCTAAGATGTCTGTGCTGTTGTTCTTTTAAACCCTGAAATTGCCAACAAAGGAATGCATCACAATAGATAAGCTAAGTGCAAGCTTACCAGGAAGTTACTGCATCTTCCTTAAAGGGAATGTACTGTATATTCCTTATGTTCTATTTTGTTTAAATAATATGTATTTTTCAACCAGCAGCTGGTAGTACTGGGTCCTTTTATCTTCTTTTCTAGTATCACCTTTGCTCCTTTGTTGTAAAACTTTACACACACAAGTAAATGAGTTGGAACATTGTTTGTCAAAACAAAGTTGTATATATGTAAAAACATATCAAAAGGCATTGCCTCATAAAGTAAGTAGGAACACTTTAACCGCTTTCAGTCCACCCTATAGTAGAAGTACTGCTACAGGGCAGCACAGGTGCACAAAATCACATATATATAGGTGATCTTGTGTGCACGAGCCCTACCCACACAGCCATTCAATCATCGGGTCCCAACTAGTTATTACTTGCCAGTGCCGGTAATTGCCAAGCATCTCTGATGGGGGGGGGGGGAGAACTGTTTGTAAACAGAACAGTTCTCTCCGCTGTCAGCTCCAGCACACTGCTTTGCATGGCTGTGCTTAGAGTGAAGCACAAACACAGAACACAGTGTAAAGAGCACACAGTTAACCCCTTTCTGCCCAGTGACATTAGTACAGTGTCAGTGCTTTTTATTAACACTGATCATTGCATTGGTGTCACTGGGGATGTCAGTGACACCAATTCGGTTCCCCCCAGTGTCAGAATGCCCGCCGCAGTCTCGCTGATTGCAGCCATTACTAGTAAAAAATAAAAATAAAAATTCCAGTATATACACTATAACTGTAACGTAAACCAATTAATTTACACGTATTGGGATTTTTTTAGCAAAGACATGTAGGAGAATACATTTTGGACTAAAGTTATGATGAAATTTGATTTTTAAAATTTTTTTACTGGACATGTTTAATAGCAAAAAGTCAAAAATATAGTTTTTTTCTTCTCATAATTGTAAGTCTTTTTTTGTTTATAGCGCAAAAAATAAAAAATGCACAGGCGATCAAATACCACTTAAAGAAAGCTCTATTTGTGGGGGAAAAAAAGGACACAAATTTAATTTGGGTGTAGCATTGCATGACCACGCAATTGTCAGTTAAGGTAACGCAGCACCTTAACACAAAAAATGGCCTGGTCAGGAAGAGGGGTAAATCCTCTGGACGGCAAGTAGTTAAAGCCGAACTCCAGCCTTATCTCCAGTTTTGCACACATGTAGTTACATAATTACATAGTTAGTCTGGCTGAAAAAAGACAAAAGTCCATCCAGTTCAACCATTTAAAAAAAAAAAAGTTATAATCCTACACCCACAGTTGATCCAGAGAAAGGCAAAAAAAACCCAGCAAAGCATGATCCAATTTGCTCCTGATAGGGAAAAAAAAATCCTTACTGATCCCCCTGAGAGGCAATCGGATGTTCCCTGGATCAACTTTACCTATAAATGTTAGTATCCAGTTATATTCTGTGTATCTAAGAAAGAATCCAGGCCTTTTTTGAAGCAATCCACTGAGCTGGCCAGAACCAACTCTTGAGGGAGTCTATTCCATATTTTCACAGCTCTCACTGTGAAGAAACCTTTCCGTGTTTGGAGATTACATTTCTTTTCCTACAGAAGTAAAGAGTGCCCCCTTGTCCTCTGTGATGACCTCAGGGTGAATAAGTCTACACCAAGTTCACTATATGATGGTCATTTATACATGTTGGTCGTATCCCTCCTTAATCTCCTCTTCTCAAGAGAGAATAAATTCAGTTCCTCTAATCTTTCCTCATAGCTGAGCTCCTCCATGCCTCTTATCAGTTTGGTTGCCCTTCTCTGCACTTTCTCCAATTCCCCAATGTTCTTTTTGTGAATTGGTGCCCAAAACTGAACTGCATATTCCAGATGAGATCTTACTAATGATTTGTACAGAGGTAATATGATATCTCTCTCTGGAGTCTATATATCTTTTAATACAAGAGAGGATTTTTCTCGCTTTAGAAACCGTAGCTTGGCATTACATGCCATGATTAAGCTTGTGATCTACCAGAACCCCCAGATCCTTCTCCACCATTGATTCCCCCAGTTGTACCCCCCTAGTATGTATGATGCATATTCTTAGCCCCCAAGTGTATAACCGTACATTTATCAACATTAAACCTCATTTGCCACATAGTTGCCCAATTAAACAGTGCATTGAGGTCAGCTTGTATATTGAAGACATTCTGTAAGGATGTTATTCTACTGCACAGCTTGGTGTCATCTGCAAAGACTGAAATGGTATTTTTAATCCCAGACCCTATATCGTTTATAAATATATTAAAAAGTAAGGATCCCAACACTGAACCTTGGGGTACACCACTGATGACCCTAGACCAGTGGTCGGCAAGCCGCGGCTCGCGAGCCACATGCGGCTCTTTACACGCTTTAATGCGGCTCTTATGTGTGCCGGGCGCCCGCTCCCCTCCCTCCTCTCGGGCGGCCTCCCCAAAAGTCAGGACTCTGCAGCTAGCCCAGCAATGGGCAAACTACGGCCCGGCGGACCTTTTAATCCGGCCCGCGGAGCGTGATCCAAAAAAAAACAGCCAGGGCAGCGCGCTCAAATGCAATGATTGGCCAGTCTCGCTGCCACTCACATCCTGATAGCCAGTGATTGGCTGTCAGGATGTGTGTAGGCGGGGTAGCATGACAAACGTGAGAGGAGCTAGGCTCCTCTCACAGTCCGCCCTGAAGACCGGAACGGCGCGGGAACACGGCGAGAAGAACGCGCGGAGCAAAGGTAAGTGAATTGACACAGGGGGGACTTGGCTTACTACTTGCTACTTACTTACTACTACTATATGAGGGATGAATTAATATGGGGGATGAATTACTATATGGGGGATGAATTACTATGGGGGATGAATTACTATATGGGGGATGAATTACTATGGGGGATGAATTACTATATGGGGGATGAATTACTATGGGGGATGAATTACTATGGGGGATGAATTACTATATGGGGGATTAATTACTATATGGGGGATGAATTACTATATGGGGGATGAATTACTATGGGGGATGAATTACTATGGGGGATGAATTACTATATGGGGGATGAATTACTATGGGGGATGAATTACTATGGGGGATGAATTACTATAAAAACTTATTGAAACTAAAAACAGTGTACCATCCTATGTATTTTCAGTTTTAAAAATGTGGCTCTCAAAATAAATTTCAATCGTGGTTTTGGCGAGATTTGGCTCAGTTGAAAAAAAGGTTGCCCACCACTGCCCTAGACCATTCAGAGTATGAATCATTAACCACTTCTCTTTGAATACGATCTTTTAGCCAGTTTTCTACCCATTTACATACTGATTTTTCCAAGCCTGTAGACTTTACCTTGCACATTAGCCGTGTGTGGGGAACTGTGTCTAATGCTTTAGCAAAATCCAAGTATACCATGTCCACCGCCGCCCCTCTGTCCAAGTATACCATGTTAACCTCCACCCCTCTGTCCAAGTATACCACGTCCACCCCTCTGTCCAAGTATACCACATCCACAACCACCCCTCTGTCCAAGGTTTTGCTCACCCCTCACCTTAGTTTGCTCACCTTAGTATGGCGATCTCTCTGGGTTGAACGAATGAAAACTGTGTGTACCAGGCATTTGTCTTCCTGTTGCTGTGACACCTTTTACCTCTCAATTCTGATCCCAATGTCACCAAAACAGCAAGTGAAGGGAAAGCAATACAAAAAGTCTTTCTATCAGAACTTTAAAAAAAGTTGGGCTTTGTTTCAAATAATTCCAGCTTCTCTCTAGCCCTGGCTGGCAGTCCCATTAAGCACTGGAGATGCATAGCCCAGGACATCTTCAACCATGCCACACTTTGATCACCTTCCTGCAGCGAGTGACAGACAGCAGGAGATCAAGCAGATGATACAGCACTGTAAACTTCAGCCTTGCCCCTTACCCATGAAACCAGGGCCATGTAGAACCGGAGGAAAATAAGAGAGAAAGACGGGACTGTGCAGTGAGCTCGGAGGGAGATGCAGAGAGGTTGTGTGGAGAGCTAAGACCCAGAGCTAGGGATGCCAGCCTGGGCCCTTCATAAGGAGAACTGCCACCCAGTCTGTGGGAGGGAAAAAGGAACCTGGAGACCAAGGGGAAACCCATGAGGCCACCAGGGAAGGAACTGGATCAGCAGTGAATAAGATGCAGAGGGGAGGTCTGGGGCATTGCTGCATACTCCCACCTGAGCACCCTTTCCCCAGAGATGTGCCAGCAGCACAGAGACCACTGCAGCCTACTTCTATTTTCTTTCATCCAGCCTACAGGAGTGGCCATCAGGGACAGACTGATGACTGGAGGACATCTGCACAGCATTTAGTGAGGTTTTGGGCCTTTGCTCACTCTTACATGTACTGGGATTGTTTGTCATCAATTGAACTTTGCTGCCACCAGCAGTGCTCTGCCTAGAAGACTGCATTGCCCTTCCTTCCAGTACAAACACCTTCACCTGGGGGTGAGTACTCCAATGTATAGCCTAAGGGCCCCACCACCAGCAGGCTTTGTCTCCTACCCCACTGGCCAGTGGTTAGAGAGGGCTTAAAGTGCTACAAAACCCAGGACCCTGCATTCACTATATCTGCTCTCCCACAGTACACACAACATGGGAGTGCAATGATTTTAGTAAATATAAACTGCTAAATACCTTTTCTCATCAGCAGTTAGAGCAGTCTTGTAACTTCTATCAGTGTCTAGCCCAGCACTAGCTAAAGCCTGTAGGAGGAGTTTTCTTTCTGCTCTAGGAGGATGCAAAACCCCTGACCTCTGTCTGGGCAGTGCTGATTGGCATTGTGCTGTTCATATGCACTCTCAAAAAAAAACCTCTCTGGTAATACACACCAAACTGAGCTTGTGGAAATGCCTACTGCCCAGTCTGTCTTATCAAGAGATAAGAGGTGGTTGCTTGAAAAAGAGGAAGAACAGAGAAGAAAGGAAGACATTTCCTTTAGATTTACCATAAACTATGTAGTGCAAGGGCCTGCCTAATTGGATACAATTGAAAGTGTTGTTTAGGTTTGACCTCCTATTATATGGTTTTTGGTAAATCTAAAGCAATTTTCTAAATAAAATTGTATAATGTATGGCCAGCCTAAGGAGTTGCAGAATGGTGGGTTCTTCAGCCCTTCCCATTGGTGACCCGCCCTTAACTGGACCCAACAACTCACCCACACAAGAGCAGCAATACAAAATGGGCTTTATTTATGCAGGAATAAGCTCTGCATGAGAAGTATTGAATAAACTCAGCAATGATAGGATGAATGCAATGGCAGCCACAGAAACAAACTTTCAATCGGGTACGTGACACTTTTATCAGATTACCAAAAAGCACTTAGCAGATGAGAGGGGAACATCCCTGCAGAATGCAATGAAACAACCACAGTAATATCCTTAGAAAACACAAAAGAATGCAACAAACAGTGTGGCCAATATACCAATCTTACAGTGTTACTAAACCCACAACAGTAAAATCCGCCTGTATATGCAGCAAAGCATGCTGGCTGTACTCACTGTGGAACCTAAGGGGTTAATCCTCTGCATTGTGTAAAAAGGATATAATGGGCATCAGATATCATCTAGGCACAATGGGATTCTTCATATCTTCAGTTAAATTTAATTAATCTTTTTTTGTCTATCCCATTGTGCCTAGATGATATCTGATGCCCATTATATCCTCTACAACTGTTTTGGACGTGTAGGCCTATTAAGATCTTTTTTAGGTAATTTTCTCCTAGCTTCGTGAGCTTTCACATCCAGGGTGAGCTATTGAGTCCCATATATATGTGTATATATATTTGATTAAATACCTTGTATTGGATATATTAAAATAATTTGGTAATTGAACAATTTTCCTTTGATATACCTTTAGACTGCCTTGGCGGTAGAAATTTCCTCAAAAAATCTCCCCTGAAGAAGCCTGTGAGGGCGAAACATGTAGGGAGTAACTACAATTACCTAACCAAGTTTGAATCTCAGTTGGTATTCTTAGAACTGAAATTGTTTTTATGTTTCTGTATTTTTTCCTTTCTTGTGTTTTTACAAAAAATATGAAATAAAAATTATATAACTTGTGTGGTATTCATGTCCATGCACCCTGAAAGTCCCATCTTCTCTATTGAATATTTAAAGTGTGATAGAAGTTAGTGATGCCAGTAAAAATGTACATGTCAACTCCTGAAATTGTTTTAATTTGTGATGCACTGCAATCCACTTCTCAGCTACACCAATACGTTTCTCTCTTTCAATCTCACGCATGGCTTTTATTTATTTTTTTTTTCACCATACAGACACTTTAGCTTGTCACAAAACAACAGACAGGCAGCCTTTCTGACAATTATTCCTCTTTACTTAACACGCATCTCGCAGCCAGCAACTTCCATAGCCACATCTGGGCCCACAGCAGAGAGATGACTGACTGCTGCTCTCACTTACCAGCTCATTTGCACTTTAAATGGTGCAAGACAATGAACCTTAATTGGCTCATCACTGCAAATGTGTAAAGTATTTTGCTGAAGGTAGTTAGAAGATATTTCTGCTTTGATTAAAGGTTCCAAACTGCTAAGACTAGAGATGGAAAACAACACTCATTTGTAAAATTATATGTACACAGAGTCCAAAAGTTGTCCAATACAAATCGTTTGGGCACTTTTGTAAGTCAGTTGGGCAGTGTATGTGGAATCGTAATACATAACTGAAAGTGGACTTGTCATTTAATTGCACACTTCACATGAATCAGTAGGGCAAATGTCAATCCAGATGACATTATTATTTTTATTTATTTTTATTATTATTAGTAGTAGTAGTAGTAGTATTTAACCCAAAAGCAATCACTTATTATATTGCAGCTTAACTTTTAGCTGTGATGGCTGCATTCGTTTTCTTTTTGTATGCTTTCTTTCCTTTTTTTGATCTGGTGATCAAAGCTCCATACACACTGGGTGTTTTGATAACACTGGTAATGTTAGCTGTGGGGTGTATGGGGTGTGCAGGGAGGGGTAGCACCTCTGGTGTAAGGGCACGTCGTGTCATTTCAGGGCAGCTCATCCACCTTTGGCCCCCACCTGTCACTCAGCTCTCACCTGTGGCTCCTAGTAGCTGTAGCATGCGCAGCGGCCACAGCCCGGGCAACAGCTTCGACAGACTGGCCAAACCAGGTTGAGAATAGCCATTGGGTCATTGACCTTCGGTGAGATAGGGACTTGTTTATCCCAAGCATGTGAAGACAGATTCTGGTGAATTGAGCGGATGAAACCTACTAGAATAGGACAACGTTCATGAAGGCGGTCTCCGCAAGTGATGTGGTATGCTAAGAGCACGGCAAGACACAAAAGGCGCCCTGGTCAACCACTGCACCCAGCCCATTCCCAACTGTCTCAGCTCTTGTCCTGACATTGGAGCAAGATGGAATCTGGGAAGAGAGAGTGAGGCTGACTATGAGCACCTCTTCCCAGGGGCGGACTGACCATTTGGAAACTCGGGCGCTGCCTGAGGGCCCGGGGTCAGTAGGGGGCCCCATGAGATGCCCCTGGTAGCTTTTTCATAGGCTTTTTTGAGTTTGGGCAAGGACACAGGGGCCCCATGATCCCCTATTATCTGGGGGCCCCATGATTTGTCAGTCTGCCCCTGCCTCTCCCTCGCTTTAATCCAATTCACGCGCAAGTCTTGACATCCCCCAACTCCCACAGTGGTGCCCACATATGTCTGCCTGATATGTAGCAGAACATTTTGTGCCTGTGTAGGCCTTACCAGCCACCTACGGACACACCGTGGACAGCCCACTACCTTTTAGATGTCAAGGTCCTCTTCGAACACGATGCACGAACATCATCATCATCATCAATGTTAGCTGTGTAAAGTCACGTTAAAAACGTGCGTTTTTCAGTTGTTGTTTTTTAGGGTTTTTGCATTAGCGTTTGTGGTTTTTAGTGTTTTTTTTTTAAATTGGGAGGGGTCAAAAAAAGTCCAAAAACGCTAGTTTGCAGCGTTTTACCACATTTTACCAAATTTTGACGCGTTTTTCAGCATTAGAGTGTTTTTACAGCTAAAAAACTCCTATAGAAACTACTAATCCTGTTTTTTTTTTCCAGCCAAAAAACATCCCTGCCAAAAAAACGTTGATTACAGTCTGTTTGTGCATGGACACATAGGATAACATGCTGGGGGGTTTACTGGCTGTAGAAAAAAATGTCAAAAGCCAAAAACAGCCGCTGTAAAAATGTCCAGTGTGCATGAGGACTAAGTCTCTTGTTTTTCTACAGAACAAACTATCCAGCAAATGTAGCAGTTAGAGTGTAGTGACAAACTATTTACCACTGACAGGGGTGCTTATAATGACCAGCTTTTATTTATTTATGTAAAACCTTTATCCCAAAAGAAAAAAAAAATGTTGCTGTAACTACTTGTGTAACGGAATTTGGTTTCAATTAATTTCAAATCTGCTAGTACATTTAACACTCTCCTCCCCCCGACAATGCTGCTGTCCAAATGTGCCCCCTGTGCTCCTTCATCCAGAGTGGAGGAACTCTAATACAGGAGGTATATTTCCAGCCAGATCACCAGGGGAAAAGGGGGGTAAAAGCCTAAAAAAGAAAACTAATGCAGTCATCACATCTAATGATTAGTAAACTGTATTTAACCCAAAAGCAAACACTTATAATATTGCAGCTTAATTTTTAGCTGTGATGGCTGCATTTGTTTCCTTTTTTTATGCTTTCTTTCCTTTTTTTTGATCTGGTGATCTTGCCAATAAGTCTGTCTTTTTTCTGCAGAACAAACTATCCTGCAAATGTAGCAGTTAGAGTGTAGTGACAAAACATTTACCACTGACAGGGGTGCTTATAATGACCAGCTTTTATTTATTCATGTAAAACCTTTATCCCAAAAGAAAAAAAAAACTGTTGCTGTAACTGCTTGTGTAACAGAGTTTGGTTTCAATTAATTTCAAATCTGCTAGTACATTTAACACTCCCTTCCCCCCTGACAATGCTGCTGTCCAAATGTGCCCCCTGTGCTCCTTCATCCAGAGTGGAGGAACTCTAATACAGGAGGTATATTTCCAGCTAGATCACCAGGGGAAACTGCAATATATTATTTTTTTGTTTTGAATTTAATGCTGCTTTAACCTATTGCTTGCCATGAATAAAAAAAACCCTGCAAAGGCAGCCTATGCAGTTAAATAGACTATGAATATAATTATGCCCATGGCCTGCACTAGGATACATGGTACCCTGTGCATTGTGGTCCCCCTGAAAAAAAATAGTGCCAGGTGTGTGATATTCCCCCACTCTCCCCCTGTTGTTGTAGACAATTGCAGAAGAACAGTGAAGCTGCAGACTGTGCGTGCCTGCTCTCTCTCCCTTCTCATGCTGCACTGCTGCTTGTGGGCTGTGCTCTCCCCCCCCCCACGGTGCTCCCCCCCCCCCCCCAGGCTACTGTGTTACTGTTTCAAGGAGTGCCTCTCTACTCTTATTTCCCTGCTACTGCTGCTGTGTTGAGGATTGGAGCAGGCTATGTGAAGTCGTCCCCCCCCTCGCTCCTGCTCCCTCTCCCCTCTGACAGAAGCCACTCAACAGGGACAGAGAAGACTTGCTGTGCAGCACTGAAGATCATTGGATATGTCATTTAAATACTGCAATGCAATGGAGGCTATGGGCTGTGGACTCTAGTTCCCAGGATTCCCTGTGAATAGGAGAAGGAAAAAGACATTGTTTTATCTTTACCAGAGATCAGGGCAGAATAGTGTGGGGAGCCAGCAAATGCAGACCTGTTGCTGGGGTCTGAGTAGGACACCAGGCAGACAGTGTGGGCAAATCAGTGTGAGTGGACCTGTGTTGTGCAGCGAGGACAGAGCCTGTGAGGAGCAGAGTGAGAGAGTGAGCTACAGAGAGACACACTGTGGTTTATTTACTAAACCTGGTTGACTCAGAATCTTGTCCACTTCTGCATAAAAACCAATCAGCTTCCAGGTTTTATTGCTGAAGCTTAACTGAACATGCTAAGTTAGAAGCTGATTGGCTACCATGCACAGGTGCCCAAGATTCTGAGTCAACCAGGTTTAGTAAATAAACCCCACTGTGTCTTGGAACCCAAACTGGGGAGCCCTGTTGAGAGAGAGGACCTGATCATGAGGACTAAGACTTCTGGAACAACTGATCACCAAGCATACTGGACCTGATACATACCAGGAGTGGTGAGTGGAGCTACAGAATCTAACCAAATCTGCTGCCCACAGTTAATGCTAACTGAGAATGCCACTTACTTAGCAGCCTATCAACCATTCCTTATGTACAGTCTTTAAGGGACAGCTACACCACCACCTACAGAAGGGCCCCAATGAAAGCTGGCCAACACAGACTTTTAAGCACCATCTATTTGTAGTCTCCACCAGGGATAACCCTTTGTCATGAACACTTACACCCTTCCTATATTAGGGCTGTATGGGAAGAGTGCAACCGGGGATACTTTTTGAGTAGCCATTGCTACAGTGAGGTTTTTTTTACGCCATTCATGCTTCACGGTTGATGCTATTATAAATGATACTGTGTGGACTAGTGTAATGAGGATTAGCCTTGTTGCAGTGTACACTAATGGCCGTAGATGAGTCTAAACTGCCCATTAGTTAATCTAACATATTCTGTTGTGCTGTTTATTTGTTTTATGCATTGTATTTGCTTACCCTTCAATAATATATTCATTCTCAAATTGCTTCTGGTCTATTTTCTGTGTACTTTCAAAGAGTGGTAGAATATTAGTGCTTAAGTTTCACAGGTATGAGTAACCTACAACCACATGTGTCTATGGGGTCAGAGCAGGTTAAGAAGTCCTGTCAGAACAGAGGACCTATCATCACCAGCAGCTCCTGTGGTCATAAGTGCTACATGAGATAGCATGGAAAGCCTGGGTAATTGAATAATTTCCTCACTTGATGTGGCCTGACTTATAAATGCTACATTAACAGTGGTTAAATATAATTGAAAACATTAGGTGGTATTTACCCATATGTTAGTCTGAAGAGGTACACACTCCAAAATCCACCCTAGACAGATTTACATATCAGAAGTGAGAGGAACATAAGGGGGACAATGGAGTGCAGTGCTGAGTTGGTTGCAGCATTGCGTTTTTTTCTACTCAATGTTTATGAATAGATGTTTGGTGGTCACATTTTGCTTGAATTAGATCTGCAGCCAGCTTTAGGCTCTCCAGAAACACTTGGTCCTCATTAGGGCCGGTGAATTATTTACAGAGTTCATGGTCGGAATGGTTCACAGGCACAGGCAGCATCCAATATGACGCATGGCTAGAGAATTTTTGACACACAATCAATGAGTGAAGATTTAATATAAATAAAAAGGTTGGATTTGTTATCTTTATTACCACCTACAGTAATTACAACAATGAATGAAGTGTGACTCTGAAAAAATAGAAGTGAAACTAAATGACCTGAAACGCTGTGTCTCGTAAACCAATAAGTCCGTGTTAATTTCTTCTACTTAACATTCAGTATTTTTTTTTAAATGAATATGTAGTCAGGTTATAAGTATTCAAATATTTTCATACCCATGACAAACAGGAAATTAACTTTAAAGCAAGTCTTTACTGACCTTTGTGGCTGCATGTGGTGTGGAGTAATTCAATCTCTAATTTCATAGCAGAAGCACTCGTCCTCAAGTCATGCCCTCAACAACTAAGCTCTCCCTGCTCTCCTGTTCTGTGCTAGCAAAGATTGGAATGCTTCTGAATCACTACTGGGAGGGGGAGCAGGGAGAGGCTAAGCTGCTGACAGAATGACTTGAACAACTTCAGGGGGTTGTCTGGGAACTTTGAGCCTGGGTTCACATATATGCAGTGCGGTATATCACATGTGATTTGCACAGGAACCGTACCGCATTCTTGTGCAAATAACATGCGATTTGTGTGCAGTGCAATTGGAGCGATACATTTTGTACGGCTCTAATCGCACCGCACCCGCACCAAAAAGGTGCGGTCCTGGGTATTCACACCTATGCAATCTGATTCTGCACATCGCACCGCGTTTTGCGGACCACTTTCGGGGTGGTGTTAATATACACACCGCAATGGTTCGCATGAACGGGGTGCGATTCTGATGTGGTGCGGAATTCGCACAGAAAACACTGCAAATTCTGCACTGCATCAGTGTGAACCAGGGCTAAGGATGAATTCCTCCACAGTGCTTCAGCTACAGTTCATAGCTAAAACCCTAAAGTTGTTCAAAATACATCATTTCATACTTACAATTCTAAAGGTCAACAGGATCATTGTTCAAGCAATGTTTTTCCTCTGTCTCCCAACTGTGCCTCTGTGTTGGCACCCTGTCACATGGGTCTGTCAGCATGGTCCACTGTTTTCACTATTCGGGAACAATTCTATAACAATTATAATTGAAATAAATGAATACATTTTACTTGGACCATCTTTTGTAATGATATGATATGATTCAGCACAAGAGAGAAAGTTCCAAAGTTCACCCTTACATCAGAGCCTCCTGTTAATCCCTATCTCAGTACCTCTTATTAGAGTGTCTCCTTACATCAGGGTCCCCCCCCCTTACATCAAGGCTCCTACCAGAGTATTTAGTACCTCTTATTAGAGTGTCTCCTTACATCATAGTACTCCCTTACATCAGAGTCATCCATTACATCAGAGTCCCCCCCTTACATGAAAGTACCGATAAAAGTTTCTCTTACATCTCAGTCCCCCTTATATCAGGGTTCCTCATTACATCAGGGTCTCCATCAAAGTCTTCCCTTACATCAGAGTCCCACCTACACCATGGTTCCTCTGATATATAAGGGTCCCCATCAGAGTCCTCCCTTACATCAGAGTCCCACCTACATCATGGTTCCCCTGATATATAAGGGTCCCCATCAGAGTCATCCATTACATTAGAGTCTCCCTTATATCAGAGTGCCCCTCACATGAAAGCCCCCGTCAGAGTCCTCCATTTCATCACAGTCCACGTTACTTTAGGGTCCCCATCAGAGTCCCCTTTACATCAGAGTGCCTCTTGAATGAGAGTCCCCATCAGAGTCCCACCTTACATATAAGTCCTCTTCAGAGTTCCCCCTTACTTTGGGTTCCCATCAGAGACTCCCCCCTTACATGACAGTCTCCATCAGAGACCCCCCTTCCCTAAACATCAGAGTCTCCCTCAGAGTCCCCTTTACATCAGAGTGCTCCTTACATGAAAATCCCCATCTGAGTACCCCTTTACATGAGAGTATCTAACACAGTCCCTCCTTGCACTAAAGTTCCAATCAGAGCCCCCCTTACCTCAGAGTCCCCATCCGAGTCCACCCTTACCTCAAACACTTACAGCGTGGCTGGGAGCCCAGAGAGCCTGACAGCATGACTGTAGAAGCAAGTGGAGGTGGAGCAGGTCTGTAAAAAAGCACAAAGGAGGGCGCCTATTGCATTGTCAAAGGTTTATTGTGATGAAAGATAAAACAGCCAAATGCACTCTCACAAAGGTGTAAGAGAGATGTGCATTGTAATACACCAAATCATGATCCTGTGGGGATGACATGTGGCCTTACCTGATGCACCAAAGTGTTGGCAAGTTGTCGTGTTTCGGGGGATGCACCCCCTTCTTATTAGCTCTGAAGAAAAGGATGCCCCCCACTGGATCGTGATATAAAGTATGTGTCCCTACACATCCATCTAGCATCAGACATATAAAGTGTATTCGTCCATTTTCATCAAAACAAAAATATGACCAGGTAATCAAAGCCCCAGTGAATACGTATCCATGTCACAAAATGTGTCCTGTAATCTTCACCGTGAACCATAAGCAATCTTCCCAGTGATTCAGCACATCCAGTACCACCACCATACCCTCAACTCCTCTGATGGACCTCACCACTAACATAGGAGGTCTAATATCACTTTAGGAGGTCTGCTCTACACAGACAGGTCTTCCTCCCAGGGCTCAGGGAGTAAACAGCCTTCCGATTAAAATTTCTTCCTCAAACGGCATTCAAAGGACAGTAGGAAAGTAAAAAGAAAGCTCCATAGTGTGAAACCATACCACTTTAATTAAAGAGAAAATAAAATCTCAATCAAATGGCTTCCAGAAACTAAATTCATCACATAAGCATCAATCCACAGATGTAAAGAAGCAATGGGAACCTTCAATGGCATTAAAGGTCTCCCCAGCATGATGACGTCACTAAGCTCCACTCGTCTGATGTGTTGCGTCCCTCCAGACTTTATCAAAGTTTTTTATCAAAGTTTTGTTGATATGAGCGCTTCACTATTTTGCACAAATTAACTGTTCTTACATAGATGCAGGGCAGTGAGAGGGCATTGTTACCCTACGGCAGGAAGTTTGTTACTGGTAGGAGAACCTGGAGAACATAAAGGACAAAAGGAAAGAGAAAACTAATAGAGCCACCACATCTAACAACTGGTTAGCTGCAAAATATTGCATTTTTGTCCTTTGCGCATGGACCCTAAGGGCTCATGTACACTGCAGCTGATAAACTCACATTTAGGAGATGTTCAGCATTTTTTTCAGCAGCCCCTGAACTCACCCTAATGTTTCCTATATGTCCATGTACACATCGTCATTTACAGGCATTTACAGGCAGTTGAGTTTACAGTTGTTTTTTTTAAGGCAGAAAACTTGTGTTCAGGAGTAGATTTTATCAGCGTTTCTAATGCCAAACACTTGTAAATGTGTGTAAATGTGGCTAATCGCATTTATAGGCATTTGCGTTTGAAAACTCTTTTAACTCTTCCATTTCCAGATGCTGTCCAGAGCCTTTTCTTTATCATGAGAAATGTATGCAAAGCGTTTTCCCGGTACTCAAATGGACCTGGCACACCATACTTTGAGGTTTTGCATGAAAGAAAATATGTTAGAGACTGCTGCAATAATTTCTGCACAGAAATGAGCTGGAACACATCTAAACACCACAAAAAAAAAGACAGCTAATCTCAACACATACTGCTCTCTCTGCTTCTGCTCTCTCTATTTCTCTCAAAATGTCTAAAATAGTTCATTTTTTACTGTTTTTCAGTGCATTCTGGGCATTTTAGAAGGTCTCCTGAGGTTATCATTAAAAAATGCTTCTAAACATAAACGCTCATAAACGCATAAAAACGCGGTATGCAAGCACGGCTAAACAGACGTTTTTTAACCTACGTTTTCCATCAGTCAGTTTCCATCGTTTAGAAGTGTCCTGTGTACATGGGGCCTAAATTGGAACTTTCATCAGAAAAACAAGTCCTGCTACACCACTTCAGGCTGGTCCTTTTTGCTGGTATACAGTAGCTATGTAAAACATAAAATATAGTGCCTATACTGTTTAGAATCCAGTAATACATTTTCTAACCCTGCTCTACACATGCTCAGTTGCTCTGGGTTTCTTGGCACTGTGCCTAAAATCAGGGCTAATAGAGCTCGATCTGCTGACAGCCTGAAGATTTACTGCTGCTCAGGGGCTCTGGGCTTCAGCTAAATTGTAGCCTCCATAAAGAAGAACCAGGAGCGATGTTAGAGGTGATTTGGAGCACGCACTAATTTTGGCAGCATAATTATTAATAAATATTTTCTAAAGAACATTATTTTTTATCAAGTTGTTATGGGTAAAGTTCCACTTTGAGTAACTTATATGGATTAGGGGCGGACTGAAAACTCATGGGGCCCCGGGCAATAGGGGATCATGGGGCCCCTGTGTCCTTGCCCAAACTCAAAAAAGCCTATGAAAAAGGTACCAGGGCCATCTCATGGGGCCCCCTACTAACCCCGGGCCCTCGGGCAGCGTCCGAGTTTCCAAATGGTCAGTCTGCCCCTGATATGGATCATTCCTTAGTCATATAGAGGGGCTGCCTTCCACCATTGAGAAATAAAAAATAGAAGGTACTTTGCCATCATTAAAAAAAATTGTTTATTGTGGCTGCGAAGCGTTATGGATATTCTTTAGAAGCACTCCCCTGTTACCTGTGCATGCTGCAGAGTTACTATTTACAGAGCTACTGCTTAACTCCTTCCAGGCAACATTTCAGATTCACCTTCTGCTCTTTTACTTTCAATTTGCTGCACCATGACAAAGTTAACAAAAATCCAAGTCATTTCATAGTGCATAAGTTCAAACATCTAAAGCTTTAATGCCCGTATGTGAAAGAAGATAAGAAGAGCAAAACTTCCTCTTATCTGATCTCTACACTAAATTCTTTGTTTCTACTGACTGTTATCAGTTAGCATTGTTCCAAGCTCTCTTTGTGGACTACAGAACATCTCCCTCTTTTGTTATGGGGAAAATGAGAGACAGAGGTAAACTGTAGTCCTGCTCTAGGTGAACGAGCATTGCTACCCTAGGACAGGACGTGTGTTACTGGCAGGATCACCAGATGAAAATAAGGAGAAAAAAATAAAACAGAAAACGAATGCAGCCACTACATCTATGGACTGGTAAGCAGGGCCATGGATAAGGGGGTACCACCAGTCCTCCTGTACGGGGCCCAGGCCAACAGGTGGGCCCAGGCAGCTGGGTGAATCAACTGAGGGCACGGAGGGTGATCGACACAGTGCCGGGGGGGGCAATTACTGTAACTGATCCTATGTATGGCTCTCTGCAGCAGTTGAAAGCTGACTTGTTGTCCTCTCCCTCCAGCTGGCTTTCTGCTGCTGCAGAGAGCCATACAGGGGATCGGTTCCAGTAATTGCCCCCTGCTGCATCCTTCACCCTCCCTGTGCACCATATGTTTCCCCATACTGCCCAGGCCCCCCTGTGTGCCCCACCCCCACAGTGCTGCTGGCTTCCCTCCTCTCCTTTCCACCAGCAGTTGCAAGCACACAATAGGATCCTTCAGAATGAAGAGTGGGGGAAGGGTCCGGTGAATGTCATATTTACCAGCCCCTAGCTTTCCTGAATGAACACAATGAGTGATCAGTACCAATCACTCACTGTGTTCATTTATAACTGAAGCATAATAAACTGTGTGTGTTTTTTTTTTTCTTGGAGGGGGGGCCCCTGTCAGGTTGGCTGTATGGGGCCAGTTCTAACAGCAGCCTTGCTGGTAAGTTGTAATATATTATAGTTTCATTCTTGGGTTTAGATACACTTTAGGGTATTTTAAAATTCATGCAGTATCTATTACTGATAGGAGAGCACTGAAAACCTAATTTACAGTTGAGCAAAATGTAAGCAGAGTGTATCCCTTGCGATTTTAGGTGTTTTTTTAAGGTGTTTTATGGCCTTATCACAGGCAATTCTTCAGGCATGAAAATGCACATATTGCATGTTCACAGGTGCTCCCAATAAAGTCTACGGGACCAAAACTGCCTGAATACACTAAAAAAAAAATGTAGGGTGACTGAACATACAAGTGTGAACAGGGACAATTAGAAAGAATGAGATTCTGCATGTTGAGCGTAGTCAGACATATGGAAACAAACACAAAAAAGCATAAAAGTGTGAATTGGGGCTTAGTTTCTGAGTTCTTTGGATCCTTATTTTCAGTGACATGGGGGGGCTTCCTTCCAACATTATAAAACATAGAAGAAAAAATGTGGTAATTAATAAAGAGTTTATTGTGGCTGAAAAAAAATAATGGATATTTTCAACGACCTGACCAGCATTCTGCTCTTACTGTACATACTGCAAAGCAGGGGCGGACTGACCATTTGGTAACTCGGGCACTGCCCGAGGGCCCGGGGTCAGTAGGGGGCCCCATGAGATGCCTCTGGTACCTTTTTCATAGGCTTTTTTGAGTTTGGGCAAGGACACAGGGGCCCCATGATCCCCTATTGCCCGGGGGCCCCATGAGTTGTCAGTCCGCCCCTGCTGCAAAGTCACTATTTACAAAACTACTAGGTTATTCATTCCAGGCAACATTTCAGGTTCACCTTCTGCCCTTTAAACTTTCAATTTGCCACATCATGCCAAAATGAACAGAAGTCCAACTCGTTCCATTGTGCACACATTCAAGCATCCAAAGCTTCAATGCCCTTATGAAAGTAGATATGGTGAGAAAACTTCCTTTTATCTGATCTCTTTGCCAACTTTTTTGCCTCTACGGACTTTTATCAGTTAGGATTGTTCCAAACTCTCTCTGTGGACTACAGAGCATCTGCCTCCTATGTTATGGGGAAGATGAGAGGCAGAGGGAGGTGATCTGTAGTGCTGCCTTAGGGTGACAATGCTGCTCCTTCATAGAGACATTTTAAAATAAACTCAGTATCTATTGCTGAAAGGAGAGTGCTGCTAGCTTGCATTTACACCTGAGCAGAATGTACGCAGAATGTAAGCAAAAACGTTTTTTTCAGGCATTTTACAAGCATTTTGTGTGTGTGTTTAAGGCTTCGTTTATACCAATGCGGTTTTTAGTGCTTTCTGCAGAAACGCGCTACAGTCCATTTAACATAGTTTCCTATGTGCTTTTTTGAGCTGCTGTGTTTTTGGGAAGGGTCGGGGACATTTTTAAAAGCAAAAAGCTGCATTTCTGCTACAATAGAGTTCAATGAAATGCAAGGTAGTGCGTTTTTGCCACGTTTTTGCCATGTTTTGCATTGTGATTTCTATTCTGCCCTGCAACAAAAAAATTTCACTTAAACGGAAAAAAAAAGAGCTGAACAAAATGCAAATCGTTATATTAATGCATCAAAAACACGTGTAGAAAAATGCAAAATGAACTGCGAAAAGCACTGCAAAATGGACAAAAATCCAACTGCATAGGTGTGAACGGAGCCTAAGGCTTCAGACATTTGTTTCCTGTGCCTGGACCTGGACCTGGAATGGACAGCAGTTCGTTTGGAGGAGAGGAGTTCTTCAGGTGTGAAAACGCACGGTATGCATTTACTTCCATTGACGTCTATTGGTCCAAAAATGCCTTAATACAATCAGAAAAAAGCTCATATACTTTCTTGAGTGTAGGACATAGAGAATACTAGTGTGAGGATTAAGGGGAGACAAGATCACCATGTATAAATATATCAGTGGTTCATATAGTGAACTCCGTGTAGAGCTATTCACCCTGAGGTCATCACAGAGGACAAGGGGGCACTCTTTACATCTGGAGGAAAAGAAATGTAATCTCCAAACACGGAAAGGTTTCTTCACAGTGAGAGCTGTGAAAATGTGGAATAGACTTCCTCAAGAGTTGGTTCTGGCCAGCTCAGTGGATTGCTTTAAAAAAGTCCTGGATTATTTCTTAGATACACAGAATATAACTGGATATAACAGGTAAAGTTGATCCAGAGAATATCTGATTGCCTCTCGGGGGATCAGGAAGGAATTTTTTCCCCTGCAGGAGCAAATTGCATCATGCTTTTCTGGGTTTTTTGCCTTCCTCTGGATCAACTGTGGATGTAGGATTATAACTTTTTTTTTTTAATGGTTGAACTGGATGGACTTTTCTTTTTTCCAGCCAGACTAACTATGTAACTATGAACAGGGGCAATTAGAAAGAATGAGATTCTGCATGTTGAGCGTAGTCATATGTAGAGAATCAAGCATAACAATGCTCACGTGTAAATTGGGGCTTATTCTGTGAGTTATTTGGATCCTTCCTTTAGTAACAAAAGGGAGCTGATTGTCTCCCTTATGAAAAAAAATTGAAGGAATATTTTGGTCATTAAAATAAATCATTGATTGTGGCTGCAGGAGCATTTATTCTTTAGCACAACAACATCCCTAGCATTCCTGTGTTACTTGTACATACTGCAGAATTACTATTTACAGAGCTGCTGCTTAAATCCTTCCAGGCAACATTTCAGGTTCACCTTCTGCCATCTATACCTTCAACTTGCCGCACCATGACAAAGTTAACAAAAATCCAACTCGTTTCATGGTGCATAGGTTCAAGCATCCAAAGCTTTAATGCCCGTATGAAAGTAGATGCAGAGAGAAAAACTTCCTTTTATCTGATCTCTACGCTAAATTCTGCAGGTTCCCTGTGATTACAGGTGCTGGAATGAGCCCCTTTGTAGTCTGTTACTGATTATTATCACTGTTTACATTAGAAGTCATTCTGTAACTCTTTTTCATGGAAAAATGCAAAGATGTTCTAAGCTCCGAAGTTTCGTTGTCACAAGAACTGTTGTGATAATTATGAACCAAATCCTTCAAACAAATATTTTGAATGCATGGCTATTTTCAGTGCAATATTATACGTTTAGCTGTGTGCTGTGTTGGTTGAAGGGCACCAGACAAAAAGGTACAATACTGTCCAGGAAATGTCACTACTATGTTTAATGAAGATGTCAAAACTAACTGATTGACATTTCGTTTGCTAAAGCACTTCATACTATCAACAATTCTTTTTTTTTTTAAATAAGATACTTCTCTTCGACTTTTTTCATCCTTTGTTGTGTTTCAATGTTGCTGATCTTTTGCAGCATCTTGGAGTTGCAAGGCTCTACCCCCCTAAACCAACAAATTATTCCCCAAATACAACCAATAAAGAAAAAAAAACGTATGGTATAAATCTGGCCACATTGGTTTACACAATACATCAAGTACATGAGAAATAATTAATTTATTAATGTCTTCCAAACTGTAAGAAATCATATATAACCAGTTATAGTTAAGTTATCAGAATTCGAGCTAAAATTAATAAATATGAACAAAACTTATGATATAAAATTGGCCACAGCATTTTATTGGTTTACACAACACATCAAGTACATGGCTTTAAGTACCATCTCTATGCTGATGATACACAAATCTATCTTTCTACTCCTCACCTCACCCCTTCAGTCTCCTCTTGCATTACTAGCCTACTAAGTGACATATCGGCATGGATGTCACTCCACTTCCTTAAACTCAATCTTTCCAAAACGGAGCTCTTAGTATTCCCCCCAGCCCGTGCCCCCTCCCCTGACATCTTCATCAAGATCAATAACACAACCATCAGTCCCTCCCCTCATGCCAGGGTACTAGGTGTAATCCTAGACTCCCATCTGTCCTTTCACCCCCAAATCCAATCACTGTTCAAATCATGTAGACTTCACCTCCGCAACATCTCTAAGATACGTCCGTTCTTAACCTCAGAAACCACTAACAATTTTACGCATTAGAGCCCTGCAGGTGCACCAGCTGATTGATAATTATGAAACCACTCTCATACAGATTCACTAAGCACATGGACACAGACAAGCAAACAGGTATTTCTCCAGGATAACAAAAGGTAGGAATCTGCAGCAAAGTTTGTTAAAATTCCTGCAACCTGACAGGTCTATTCCCCCCCCCCCCCCCCGTCAGTAATACTTGCCGATCACCGGGTGCCAGCGGGGAATCATCGGCCAGGACCCAGTGATTGACAGCCGAGGCTGCCAATGGCGGCACGGGTAGGGTGAGCACATGGCGAGTGGGCCCCCTACCTGGAACTGCAAATTCACGTATATATACAATATTTTGCACACCTGTGCCGCCCTGTAGAAGTATTTCTGCTATAGGGCAGCGTGGGAGCGGTTAAATACTGTAGTATCCTATTCTCTTAGTATTGTTTCTTTACGTGTATGTAAACCGCAGTCACACCACACATGTGATGTATAGCCACGAACATCAGAATGAAAGCAATAATTCTAGCACAAGAGCTCCTGATTAACTCTAAACTGATGAGCTGTAAAGGCTTTTAAAATGTCACTTTTGGAGATGTATGGGTACTGTACTTTCTGCAATATCACTGGCACAAGCAATTTAAAGAGTTGGCATGTTTGGCATCTATTTACTCGACACAACCTTATCTTTTATATTTTACCAAAAATGGGTATTATATTGTGTGCGCCTGCACTAAAATTAATTTTATTATATTTTTTCCAAAAAATTTGCATTTAATAACAGTTGCGTAAATACTATGTGAGATATAAAATTTCAACTATCATCTTTTTATTCTACATGGCCTCTGCTTTCAGAAAATATATACTGTTCTGGGGGTTTAAGTAATTTTATTGCCATAAATTAAGATTTTGACATGTGTGCAAAAAATGAAAAGAAATGGTGTAGATCCAAACTAGATAAATAGTGGATGAGTATGAATTATTTCTGGAGAATATGGATATTGTTGAGTGTCACTTTAACTTTATAATCCTCATTGTTTTCCATGTGCTAATTTTGTGGGGAATTCAAAAATGTCCAATATACGTACTTATGTAATGATGTGTGAGGACTGCTCAGTTGTACCGTACTGTGAGCCCAGGCTTACATGGTGGTGCATCACCAGGGGGTGTGTCCATGACAGCTTGTGCTCACAGGAAGGGGGTTGGATGATGCCAGCTGTCACTAAACAAGGAAGAGCAACATTATCCTGTGCTGGAAAGAATTTACTGCAGGGGACAGAGACTGATTGAAGGTACATTTTTCTCAGCAAAACTTGGAAATTTATAAAGAAAGAAAAACAGAAACTAGAGTTCTGCTTTATGAGTAAAAGCCTACTCTACAATCTACAATCTACAGATTCTTTAAAACTGGAGAAAATTAGCACAAAGGAACATTTTGACTGGTATTGTTTACATGTTACCATTCAGAGGTTTCTTTGTGTTGCTCTGAATTTCTTTGGATGTAGTATATCCTCCTAAAGTGTAATTGAGCTTAAGGCAAAGCAGGTCAAATGCAACCTTTGCATGGCAAATGCTGTCATGCAACTGATGACATGTTCAATTCAGAAGTGTTCCCATAGAAGTCAATGAGCCTGAATTCGCACCTGAGCCAGATTGCATTGCTCAGAAAACTCACAAGACTCTTTTTCAAATTGCACTGAAACTGCACTCAGGTTGCCCCACATATATATGAACAGGCACAATAGAAACCAATGTTATTTCACATCATGCGAATTGGATGCATCCAATTTGCGCATACATGAACCGGCTCTTAAACGTGTTCAATCCTTCTCCAACGTTTGCATACAATAAATTGCATCAATCTTTAATGTGAATCTCTTCTATTCTATGATTTCAAATCACACAAATTTCCCACTTTGAGTGTCTTCAAAAATCAATCGCATAATGTGTAGTGACTCCCACCACCATTCCACCCATGCGCTCACCTTCACTTATTGGCCTGTCAATGTTCAGGTCATATGTTGCTTTCCTCTTTTTCCTCCCAGGTTCTATTTCGATAATGCTCCTCTCCAGTTTTTCTCATTTGGTGCCATTTCCAACCATCCAAATGTTTTCGGTTTATGGCCTTTTAAGAACTCAGGTGTCCCACTTCTGCCGCTCTGAGAACCAACTCACCCAATATAGGGACCCCTCATGGTGTAGTACGTGATGTAAACATTTATAATAAAGACTTGTGCTTACATAAAAAAAACTCCATGAAATTACAGACGGCTCCCAAGTCACTTCCAGTCTCGGCCTACATCACCCAGCTCTGCCCTATGCATGTTGTCATGGTCACGTGACTTCCACAGGGGTTAACTATCCAATCGTAAACTTGTATTTCTCACCCCTGTCTGGTGGGAAGGGGGGGGTCTGGATTAGAAAACTTCCTTTTAACAGAATTACAGTTTTTTGGCAGTTGGTATAAGGTGGGAATACATTGTACAGAGGGTGGTGAAATACCACGGTATGGACATAGTGACATAATCTCTTTAAGGCCCACTCAGGTCATAATTTTGTGATTTTAGGGTAAATTGTTGGTCATTAAATCGTTACATTTGTGAGAAGCTACAGAGACCTGTAGCACACATTCCTTTGCGTTTAATCTATGTTTGGATACACACCATCTTGGAAAATATGACATTCTTGGCAACTGAAAATCCAGTTCTCTCTATGCCTGTAAAGGCAGCCTGTGCACATCACGGAGCTCAAACCATTTTGTAATATCCTTCTGCTAATTCCTTACCGGTCCCTTGTGCCACCCTTATTTCTGGACTGCAAAAGCTAGAGAGCAGACGCTGGGTGGACTGGTAAAATACATTAAGTTTTAATTTGAAAACTGCTGCAGAAAATGAAATCATCAATGTCTCCCAGCCCAGAGACTAAACGTGTAATGAAAAAAGAGTACAGGAAAAAAAAAAAACAAACATAATACTCCCTAACAAAAATGTCCATGAGAGCCAAGTTCATCATTTCTCCTCTGTTCCTCCTAAACCTTTCTTCAATGTGCAATTTTAATAGACATTTCAATAACTCTTTTAAATCATTGTCAAGCCTGTCCCACCCATCTCTACAGTCTTTATTGCTGTTTTATGTTTTTTGACCTTTGTTGCTTCTCAATATTCAATGTACACAGAAGAAGGATAAATCAGTGAAAAAACCCTGTAGAATGCTATAACAGCATAACAAATGTGCCTATTTACAGTATATATATATACATATATACTTACACAATTAGGGCCAGTTCACACCAATTTTTGCACATTGCATTTTTGACAGCTTATTTATTTCCATAGGCTGCCAAACGTACTAGTACATGCAAGCAGTAGAGCAGGCTTGACATGTACTGCACCTCGTTTGCTAGATGCGTTTGGGTACCATCACCACTTAATTGCAGTCGCACAGGTCTAGCACAGGCAGTGTGTTCCCATGCGGTGCAGGAAACGTGCATGGAAACTTACCTTTCTGGTGTGAATGGGCCCTTAATCAGCAAAAACTAAGCAATCTATGACTTACGAGCAGGGGCGGACTGACAACTCATGGGGCCCCCGGGCAATAGGGGATCATGGGGCCCCTGTGCCCTTGCCCAAACTCAAAAAAGCCTATGAAAAAGGTACCAGGGGCATCTCATGGGGTCCCCTACTGATCCCGGGCCCTCGGGCAGTGCCCTAGTTTCCAAATGGTCAGTCCGCCCCTGCTTACGAGTTTAACCGACTATTGCAAATACAGAAATGTTGTAGCAAGAGATCAGATTTATTTCCCTCTGTGTTACATTAGGGCAATTTTGATCCAATTTCCCTATGTTCATTCATAACCACCATTTTATGTATTTAATTGCACTGTGATTTTCACAGAAAATGGAATCAATAGTTCACTAGCTCTGTCATGTTGCCACATGTATGGCCAGCCTATGTGTCACATATAATGCCTTCCCTGTCTGGCAAATATCTTATCTCAACAGTTGTTAAAAAGGAGGTAGAATCACTGCATATTGACTGTTTATTGACTTTAGTCACTAATCTACAAATCTCTGTTCAACCCAACACCAAAAATCTGGACAGGCAAGAATGTAAAAATCACATCAAAAGTTAAAAGGCAAACATTGTAATAATAACTCAAAATATATGCTGAATCTTGCTGAACAAAGCCTATTAAGTACAAGTAGAACTTTACACACAACTTGATAAAAAATAATATTCTTTAGCAAAGAACATACATTCTACTTAATAATAATTATGCTACCAAAACTACTGTGTGCTGTAAATTGCCTCCAGCATTTTCTTCTTGCCAGAGGCCGCCATTTTTCTGAAGCCCAGAGCAGCAGTAAATCTTTAGGCTGTCAGCAGATCGGTCTCAAGTGGCTCTGATTTTAAGCACAGTGCCAAAAAATTTAGAGCAAGTGAACATATGCAGCGTAGGGTGAGACAGTGTATTGCTGGATTTAAAACAGTATAGGTACTGCAAAAAAGGCCAGCCTGAATAGTTCCACTTTAAGCAGTGATACTTATTTCACAGCACACAGTGGAGATAGCCTCCATTTTTTTCAATCTTGTAACACACCTTTCCCAAATGTATAGACATGTAATCTTAGATAATCACTCTCTCACCTCTTAAACTATAGGATATATATTCCCAGAGTTTGGGCTGCCTACTATAATAATTTTCAATAATTCCACCACCTTGTACCGATAAATTCACTCTCTGTGATATTGACTGATGCACTAGCTCTTTATAGAATTTGAATCTCTTTAAAGTCTGTATACATGGACTTTTGGTTAATTTCAAAACTGCTTTTAACTCCATTCAAGTCTATAGGAATACTCGTAAAATGTGCTACGCTGCAATATCACCAGACTAAACATGTAATAATTCAAAAGTCCCAAATAAAGTCTCTCATGATCAAAATAAATTTTCGCATGATGAACAAAAGGTATAGAAGAAAAATATTCAAATACACCTCAGTGTCTTAAATCTGCTTACCAAACAGAGACGACTATTAGAACAAGAGTCAAATTTGCATTTCTAGTTAAGCTCCATATAGGTCATCATCACTGTTCTTCAGATGTCTCTTTCCCTGGAACAAGGCCGCTCTCCAACAGGAAGTACCTCCATAGCACCCGTCAGATAGAGGATTCGTGCATGCAGGTAAGTACAAAAAGATCACATGCTCAACATAGTGTGAAAACCACAAAGTTTTAATTAAAGACTAAATTTGCACTCACAGAGGAGAAAAATAAACTCAGCGCTGCATAAAAACATCAAACTCCCACAAACATTGTAATTCTGCCTTACTTTAGGTAGGGTGTGATGATATCTAAAAAAGCTGTACCCGGCCTTTTCATCATATGTCTTCTGGGGCCCTGGAAGATGTCATCTATGATGAAACGCATTGGGAATTATCATATCAATAGGAATGCCAAAGCAGTGTGAATCAGCTTAGAAGGAGGTCAACTGCGGCTTTAAAAACATCTGAGATGTTATTCAGAAGCATGTCAAATTGATACCAAAAGCAAGCTAAATGCACCTAAAAGTAAGCTATATTTACCCATCTACACAAGCCCTGTAGCTGACTCAGTAGAACCAGAAATTTTGTAGGCCAAGTGCTGCAAGATCCCCGTCAGTTGCAAGAATGCTCTAGAAATTCCAGAGGGGCTCCTATCCGGGTACACTACACACAGATACCATATTGTGCAAGCCCCCACTTCTGCTCTGCAACAGGACAATGAGGAACTAGACTCCCAATACAAGTAGAAGATGACATATACACAGTCTTCCCCAGTGGTGTCATCTACAATGCTCTAATTTGGGGCCTTGTTGCACTGTTTTATGGTTGCCATGTGCGTGGTTTATCACACCTTAGAAACGTAAAGCTCTGCAAGGAAATAAAAGCAATGGGAGAGATTTATTAAAACTGGAGCACTCAGAATCCGATGCAGCTGTACGTGGTAGTCAATCAGCTTCTAACTTCAGCTTGTTCGATTAAGCTTTAACAATAAAATCTAGAAGCTGATTGGTTTCTATGCAGAGCTGCACCAGACCTTGCACTCTCCAGTTTTAGTAAATCTCCCCATTAACTTCCTTCTTTTGGTAATAAAAAAATGGCATTTCATACAATGTTCCTCTGTCCAAGGACATCCATAAACAATGTGTAGCACTACCTCCTTAGGAGTTGATTAGTAATTTTTGGGTTCCCTGTCGATCTGGACCTCTTGTTGAAAGCCCAACCTCTGCTGATACCACCGTGCTCTTTTGACTAAAATAAATCACAACTGTAAAATGGACTCACACACAAGTTAGTATAAACCAATATGTTTATATTAGAATTATAGATAACTTGGTAAAAAAAGAACAATATACACCAATATATGCAGCAAATATAATCTCTCTTGGCAATTCTGAGCAAAAGCAAAGACATTCACAGTAAAGCAACAATAACTGTTAGCAGGCCTGCAATCAGAAATAATCCACTGCCACCAATCTGAGGGGACTGCTGAATCCCTAGTGAGCACTTGTTGGGGCCAAGTTGGTATGAAGCTGAGTTGAGGTGTAGATTATAATTCCTCAGGATGGTAACACAAAGATAGCGAGGGAAAAGGGGGAGATTTAACATCTTTCCCCTTGGTAGCAGCAAATTAGTGCAGTGTCCCCTTTTAAGCACTAGACATTGGGCAGGCTTGAAGTATTGAATAGCAAAAATTGGCATAAGCATCTATGGACAAAGACAACTCCCTCTGAATATCAAAGGCAAAATGAAAAGTAGTAGGAATCCTGCTTGGCTGAAAAAGGGAAACTTGTTGTTTCAATTTCCTGTTCTGCAACTGTAATTCAGATGTATCCCAACAATGGCAGCTGGGGGAACTAGGCCACAAACTGGGGAAACGTTATGTAATGTTCACAACTATGTGCAGGTAGATAGCTGAGGTGGCAAACTGTCAGAATTCACTTGATTAGTGGTTGCATGCGTCTCTCTCACCTGATCAAAGTGGTCTGGCAGATCGTAGCAGTCTGTCTTTCCATACAGACAGGGTCAGTCCATGGACTCTTTGGTTCAGACTCGGCGTCCCGTCTGGTCTCCTGCTGTCAGATTGGCCTGCTGGGCTGCGTGACAGACTGGGAGGTCAATAGTCTCTTTCCGCTCTTCTCTCTCCAACCCTGGCTCCGCAACCTGGTTCAGCACTTCAGCCATCAGCACACCTCCTTTTCTTTCAGTGTCTCCCCACACTCCCTTCTCCAATCTCTCTGGCTTTGATATTTATATGTCCCCATTCACACACTACCTTTCTTGCGAAATGTAGTCCCTGACCGCCCTGCTAACCAGCTGAATCCTGCTGTTCAGCATACAAGTTCCAGAGAGCTGATCTGTCCATGTGAGTGACCCTGAATGGCAGACCACCTCTATCTAATGTCCATCTAAATGTATTGCAAGTAATAACATTTCAATGGGTTACCAATGATTTACTTAATTCTTCTCCAAAACTTGGAATCCCCAAAAGGGAAATATGTTTTAATATATTCATTTTTTTACATAAGAAGATCACCATAAAAAAGATTTGATTTTCACAAAGAACTTTAGATGCCCAAAATGACACTATATGAATAACCCTAGGAGTATCAATATACTGTTTTATCTGAAATCACATGGCATTCTGAAATTGAGGTTTGCCTGGATGAGAAAGGTGACAGACACTATATGGAAAAAATGTATACACTACTTCATGTACTCAGCATGCCAGCAGCAGGTCCTAATGAGCCATCGGCCCAGCAGAGTTTCTTCTGGTACCCTGGCAACACATCACTTGGCAGAGTCTCCAGGTTGTTACCATAGCAACTCAACATATTATTTCATATATAACATAGACTTTACATTCTAGGCAATAGCCAGATATTGCTTGCTACTACTCATGTTTTGAAAAAGTCTGGCACTATGTAAATGAAAATATGCCACAAAACACATAGGTTAAAGTAAACTGGTACAATATATTATGCTCCCTCCGCATCGATGTGTGGCATCAGTTAATGCTTATGTTACACACAGCTGTAATTATTCTACAGTTTACTAACAATCAGTTTGATTGCATCTATGTACCTACGCATTTGATAAATAAGCTAAAGTAAAAGTAAACTAAATTTCTAAAATCTCATATAAGCTAATATTTGTAAATTAAATCTCAAAAATAATATTTAGCATTCATACATATTTAATCTTCATTGAAATAATATCTGGTAGTGATGATCCTGGGTTCAGTCTGAACTCGAATTCATGGACCAACAATGAGGTGTAGATGGGTGATTCCCCGCCCCACAGCTGAACATACACAAAAGAATGAGGACACCTGTGACACAATTGTCCTCATATGGCTTTTTTTTCTTTTTTGCATTGGTGCTCGTCCCTCATGACGGTGCCCAATTTTCTATGTCCTTTGGGGGGGGCTGTAGTTTACCTATCAACCCTACAAATGACCAATATTTGTTAAAAGATTCACCCCCCTTCCCCCAAATTTGGATTTGCCAACTTTCAAGGAAGATTTGCCAAACCCTTAGGCAATTGAAACTGTACAGATTCACCCATCACTATCTGTAAGTACTCCTAATACAGATTACCTGCCTGCCTTTATTATGCTGAGCACCAGATGATGACCAGATTGCTTTAATCTCCATTTAATAGATTCCTTCATTATTGTCATTACACTATAGTAGACTGCAAGGTCTCTTCCACATGGTCCCAGCTGCTGAGTCATGAACTGTGGTGGATTGCATTGTCAGCAGTGGATGGCCCAAAGTTAGCAGACAATCAGGATGGGATATGCTGCCACCTGCACACCTGTTTAAGCAAGGATTTCACAATGAAGTCCCTCTTCACCATGCTGCAACCACATCCATTGGATGCGGTTGCAGCACAGCCCTATTTGCCTCTACAGGACATGGTGGCAGATGGTACTATATCTCCTGCTGAAAGCAAGATGTCTTTTTTTTTTTTTTTTGCTGCAGCAATGGTATGGAACTCTCTGGCAGCTATTGTCTGGTTTTGACATGTGGCTGGGGTGGGTGAAAAATGCCTCTCATCCACCGAGATTTGCCACCTGACAGTAAAAAGAGCCTAAAAACAGGAATGATTTAGCTGTAAATGTTTTAAATATACTGAGGCTAATTTTCTATAATAAAGAGAAAACTACCGTATTTTTTTTGCTCCATAAGACACACCTGACCATAAGATGCACCTAGGTTTTAGAGGAGGAAAACAAGAAAAACATATTCTGAACCAAGACTGCAGACATAGTACAGGAGATGGCTAGAGACTGCGGACATAGTACAGGAGATGACCAGAGACTGGGGACATAGTACAGGAGATGACCAGAGACTGGGGACATAATACAGGAGATGACCAGAGACTGTGGACACACTACAGATGACCAGAGACTGCGGACACAGTACAGGAGATGACCAGAGACTGCGGACATGGTACAGAAGATGACCAGAGACTGCAGACATAGTACAGGAGATCACCAGAGACTGCAGACATACTACAGAAGATGGTCAGAGACTACAGACACAGTACAGGAGATGGTCAGAGACTGCGGACATAGTACAGGAGATGACCAGAGACTGTGGACATAGTACAGGAGATGACCAGAGACTGCAGACATAGTACAGGGGAGGACTAGAGACTGCGGACACAGTACAGGAGATGACCAGAGACTGCGGACACAGTACAGGAGATGACCAGATACTGCGGACACAGTACAGGAGATGACCGGAGACTGCTGACATAGTACAGAAGATGACCAGAGACTGCGGACACAGTACAGGAGATGACCAGAGACTGCGGACACAGTACAGGAGATGACCAGAGACTGCAGACACAGTACAGGAGATGGTCAGAGACTACAGACATAGTACAAGAGATGACTGCAGACACACTACTGGAGATGACCAGAGACTGCAGACATATTACATGGGATGCAATGCACAGATGTACAGTTTGTGAAAAACAACTCAGGGTTTGGTATAACAGTCCACAGTCAGTCTATAGGGGGGACATACCTGGCCAGCCATGCTCAGCATCCTCTCTGAGGTCCGGGGGTGGGGCTCCTACTCACATCACAACTTCTACTACAGCAGCTCCCTCTCGAGCATGGGGCAGGATCAGTGGAGCTTCCGGACCTGGCCTCACCCCCTCCCGGCTGGCTGGTTCGGTATTCTAACACGGCGACAGCAACAGCGGGGGAAGGAGGGAGTCCTGGTCAACATTCGCTCCATAAGACACAGAGACATTTCCCCCCATTTTTTTGGGGGGTGGGAAGTGTGTCTTATGGAGCTCAAAATACGGTAATTTGTAATGTGTCATTCTTGGCACATTGCTTACACCTTCTACCAGTATTTCTGCCATCCAAACTAAACTGCTTAATGAGTCAGTTACCACCATTTAATTGTAGCCAGGTGCTGGACTAGAGACAGAGAGCCAAGTCTGATGTTTGTTTTTATATGCCGAACTTTAGCTGTGTGTAGGGTATCTATATTTGTGCTCCTAGTATCAGTGCAGTATCCATTTGCTTAAGCCCCATACATATGATGAAAATATTGGATGAATGATCATCCATTTTTTTTTACATGCTAGTTTCATATCGAAAGTGAAGAAACTACTAAAGTTACAAAAATTCTTGTACAACACAATAAAAATTCAAAAATTTATTGTATTGTATTTGTATTGTATTTTTAGACTAAAACTGTGTTGATTAAACAAAAATCATATAATCTGGTATTGTACGAGAAAAACATGTGTGCTTGTCCCTTCAAATAATTTCGGACAAAATCTGTGTACTAACGATCAGATTATCGTACGATTGCTTTGAAAGCAGTATTTTTCAAACGATTTTCTGATCATGTGTACTGGGTACTAACCTGCTTTGTCAGTGAGACTGAGGTTGTTCTCAGAGTCGAGGCAGAAGAACTGAGAACCCATTCTACCAAGCGGCTCCTGTGAGGGAAGTGCTACGTAATTTTTTTTATTTTTTTTTCATAGTCCATTTATTATAGTACAAAACTAATAACATGCGTTCCTTTTAGGATGCAGGTTCTCTGCAAGGAAGACTAGGTATGTTGCTTACTTTGAATTGCTCTTTTTTTTTATAAATATTTATTACTTTTCATCCAAATACAAATTACATACACCTATTTCTATAAACAAAACAGCAAATCGATATATTCTTATTGACATAATTTATCTATATCCCGCTTCCCCTACCCTCCCTCCCCCCCCCCCTTCCCCTTCCACTCTGCAATTCTCTTCTCTAAAAACCATTTCTAAAATCCACTACGTAATTAACCTTTTCTTTTCTCGGCAAGTGAAGGGAAACATCAGAGTGTCATCAGTGGGGAGGGAAGGGAGATGTACAGCAAAGCGTAAATGTGCAATAAATATTGCAAACAACCTCCATGTTTTTTTTTGTAACTGTTTTTCCTCTCTATTTTACCTACAAAATTGTTAGTTATTATAGTTTGTTAGTACAAAAAATGGCCACTGCCCCAGTCTATAACTGGCCTTCGCAGCAAGGAGCTGATTATAGTGTGTTAGTGAATACACCTAAAAAAGGCTAGTAAATACTCTTACTTTACCCAGCTCCTATACTGCAGGGGGCGATGTCTCCAACCTTCCAGCAATATCATGGGAAATGATGAGTACACTAAATTTCAGAAGAAATGGCTGCAGTACAGTGTAGAAGAATCATTTTGTAAAATTTGGGGTGCCTGGCATTCTATAAAAAGAATAAACAAGCTTTTGTTGGAACACCTTGCTTGCCGTTGTGGCTATCTTCTTAATGCAAAAGCTTTTTATACATGCTTCGTCTGTGAGTATGTTTTTATCTTTTATACCTTTGAATAAACCTTGGATAATGCACTAGGTGTGTGCCTCACCTCTTTATTCTTTATCTAGTGGCTGATCTCCATGTCTGAGGAGGGCTGCACCCCTGAAGCATCTTCTTTTGGTTATCTCTGCCCTGGTCCCCTTGGCTTCCCTTTTGGCTGTCCATTTCTGAAGCGCTGGAGAGTACATACGATATCCGATTCGGTACCTGGCATTCTCATGAATCTCGCCTGAAGAATAATGTCAAACTCCAGGCAAACGGATAAATGCACAGTTGAAATACATACTGTATATGGGAGCTGTTGTACATCTGAAAAGAGTTGTATTGCCATCCAACTAGTCCTGAGAATAAAGCTGAGATTCGATCTCTTTTGATCTAAAGATCGAAGGTGCAAGGTAGAAAGTTGTGTCATGAACAATGACTGCAGGCTCTAACTGTCAGAATAGGAAAAGAAAAGGGGGATTTAATGGGGCACCCCTTTTCTTATGGGACTGTGGCAGGAAAAATAAAGTTTCAAGTCCCCCCACTGTATTTATACAGTGAGGGGAACATTCTAGAAGGTCAGTAGGGTTTTTAGCCCCCCCCCCCCCCCCATTGGTGTGAGAAGGAGAAAAAAAGCATTAAAGTTTCAAGTTCCCTCATGGTATACTAATATAATGGGGAAGCTTCTAGAAAAAGGAGTTTTTAACCCCTACTACACCTGGACAATTTTAAGCCCCCCCATGGTATACTAGTATAACGGGGAAGCTTCTAGAAAATAGGAGTTTTTAGCCCCCCACTACACCTGGACAGTTTTAAGCCCCCCCCATCCCCATGGTATACTAATATAATGGGGAAGATTCTAGAAAATGGAAGTTTTTAGCCCCCTGCTACGCCTGAAGAAAAAGTGACCAATACAGAGAAGAATTGGAGAGATGATAGGGTTATAAAAGGGGGGTCATTTAATGGAAAAAACAAAAACCTGGGAGGCATCTCTGTGGTGCTCCCCTCCCACCCGCCCCTTTTTTCATCGCGGCCAATTATTATTGGTAAGTATCATATTAAATGATGGTAGATTACGTAAGTATGTTAATTGCAAAAACCTGTATGGTTAATACGTAGGGTTGATAAGTGTTGTGTTAATAAGTGCAGCTTGAGTCGTAGTGACTAAGCTGGGGTTTTGAGTAAGATTAATTTAAGTAGATAGACTCCATCAAGAGTTGGTTCTGGCCAGCTCAGTGGATTGCTTCAAAAAAGGCCTGGATTGTTTCTTGGATGCACAGAATATAACTGGATACTAACATTAAAGTAAAGTTGATCCAGGGAATATCCGATTGCCTCTTGGGGGATCAGGAAGAAATTTTTTTCCCAGCAGCAGCAAATTAGATCATGCTTTGCTGGGTTTTTTTCCTTCCTCTGGATCAACTGTGGGTATAGGATTATAACTTTTTTTTTTTTTTTATGGTTGAACTGGGTGGACTTTTGTCTTTTTTCAGCCAGACTATGTAAAAATGTTTTTCAATTATTAGTAGACTAATATGTAAAAATAAAGAGTTATTATAAAGAATGATATTTACACCAATAATAAAACAGCCGTGGCCAAGTTAGCACCAAACAATAGGAGTTGTGGTCTTTTATTGTTATAGAATAAAGAATACTGCCTACAGGGGAGATTGCCAGTAGGGGAGATTGTTCGATCAGCACTGTTTAATGTGGATGGGAGAATCTGTTAGATCTGTGCGTGTATGGTCAGCTTTACAGAGCTCTGCTAAAAAGTACATTCAGGCTTTTCTCTTCTACAGTAAAAGTGATATTAAACCCTATGGTTTTTTTAGCATTTTCAACAACAGATTGAATATATAGCATTTTTATCTTTTAATCTTCCAGGGGTGGACTGACAACTAATGGGGCCCTGGGCAATAGGGGATCATGGGGCCCCTGTGTCCTTGCCCAAACTCAAAAAAGCCTATGAAAAGATACCAGGGGCATCTCATGGGGTCTCCTACTGACCCCGGGCCCTCGGGCAGTGCCCCGAGTTTCCAAATGGTCAGTTCGCCCCTGTACCTATGTTTCAGTTTAAGTGGATGCCATGACTGCTGCCCCATGTGTCCTGTTTCAGGGTAGTTTCTTTCTCCTGCAGCATCCTCTGGAGTCACCCTTGCACGCAAGGTCTAGAGTTGTTTCTCCCTACACTTTGTGCATCAATAGAAACACACAAGTCATATTCAGGTATTTACGCTAGTAGCATTTAAATGCATTTGTTGATGTTTAATGAATATCAATACATTAATCGTTGTTTTCTTTATAGAAATCTTAAGTGTAACTGAGCCCTTGGCTCTCTGATCTTTTCCATAGTTCCAAAAGGTTTTCGTTGACTATGGAATGTATGTGTGACTTTTTTCCTCCATCCTGTATAAGGTAGTACTACAGCTGCCTTCACAAGCAAGACATTGTCTAGTGCCATGTCACCTGTTTCTAAGGTTACCATTAATATAGTGTGCTCATACCATGACCCTTCTGATTAAAGCGAGACTCAGAGGCAGCCGGTGCAGCATATGTCACACGCTTGTAACTTGTTGGGTTCAGGTATTGAATCATATCGAAGGATTCTAGGTTTATTAAAAGTCTGAGAAGGACAAAGTGCACTCTGACACTCATAGCACAGTCATACAGCGGGAACTAAATCATATTACTATCATTCTATGCACCTCTTCTCATTTGCCGTCTAGTGTGCAGACACATTCCACAGGTCAGCCTAATGCTCAATGGGAATTTTTCACTCACAAACCCGGCATGAAAGAATCTTGGAAATAAAATAGGCTATATATTACTGACGGTAATGTGACGCAGTCGGCACGGCAATTTGGAAAACCTTTGCTATAAAAGAACAGAGCATTTGCAGACTGTATTTATTTATTCATTATAAACAAATTCTAATACAGAGTCCATAAAGCTTCTGACATCAGCTTTTGCCTCAGAGTGGCAGATTTACTAAAAGAGTAGAGCAAGTTCACTTTGCAAAGAAATTTTTACTTACCAAAGTAAATGTGTTTAACCACTTTACAACTGCGCTATAGCCAAATGGCGGCTACAGCGCGGTTGTCTATTTCTGCGAGGACGTCATATGACATGCTCCCAGAACCACCAGTGCCCAGCAGTGCCACCCACCTGTGCCAAGCAGTGCTACCTATCAGTGCCCAGCAGTGCAACCCACCAGTGTCCAGCAGTGCTATCTATTAGTGCCCAGCAGTGCCAACCACCAGTCCCCATCAGTGCCCAGCAGTGTCACCCATCAGTGCTGCCCAGCAGTTGTTCCCAGCAGTGCTTCCCATCAGTGCCGCCAGCCAGTGCCATCGGTCAGTCCGTCAGTGCTGTCTGTCAGTGCCCATCAGTGCCATCTATCTGTCCCCACCATTGCTGCATATCAGTACAGCATCATCAGTGCCTCCTCATCAATGCCCACCAGTACCACCTCATCAGTGTAGCCTATCAGTGCCCATCAGTGCTGCCTATTCGTGCCACCTCATCAGTGCCCATCAATGAAGCCTCATCAACACACATCAGTGAAGGAGAAAAATACCTGTTTGCAAAATTTTAAAATAGAAACAAATAAAAAAATTTTTTTTTTTAAAGGTTTTCCTTTTTTTTTGTTTATAGCGCAAAAAATAAAAACCCAGTGGCAATTAAATACCACCAAAAGAAAGCTCTATTTGTGTGAAAGAAATTATAAAAATTTCATATGGGTACAGTGTTGCATGTAAAAGTGGTTGCAAAGTGGTTAAAATAGAAATTGCAAAAGAATACCCAATCATCTCCTAGATTGTAAGCTCTAACGAGCAGGGCCCTCTGCTTCCTCTTGTACCAAATTGTATTGTAACTGTAATGTCTACCTTCATTTTGTAAAGCGCTGCGCAAACTGTTGGTGCCATATAAATCCTGTATAATAATAATGTGCCAGGAAATTTTAAAAAAATGGATTTTTTCTTGCACATGATTGGTGGAACTTAGCACAACTTGACTTCATGCACTAAGATAAGTGAATGTTTCCTTGCTAAGAAAACATGCTTTACCCCTTTAGGCCCTATTCAAATATCAGCAATTTAAAGTGAAATTTCGAAGCTTTACCAGAAGTGCTTCATAGCTCAACTCAGGATTTCTAGTATATTCAATGGTGCCTGTTCACACCTGAGTGTAGTGTCAATTAAAGCTCATTGCCTTAAAAAGCTTCTTTTGGGGCAGAGTTGCATTTTTGGCTCCAATAGACTTTAATAGAAGTGTCTGTAAAAAAAGATACTTGGTTCAAGGGTAAATGGAGGGCTTTTTAAATCAGCCACACAGTTACTTACAATATAATGTTTGTTCCCATGATAGACATAGAGTAGCTACACAACGAAATCCAAGTTGGAGTAGAAGACAATTAACCTTTCAGTTTGTTTTTTTTTATTGTGGGCAGAGCTGGATCATCAATATGGCAGCCAAGGTAGGATCCTAAAACCTGGTGGATGTCCAGGGAGCCTATCACCAATCTACAAGCACCTACAGTAAATCTGGGGGTAAAGCTGTTTACCTGCCTTCACTTTACTAAGGAGGATATACTTGTTGGTGTCTGTTTGGGCCATACTGGTACATGCAATGGAAATGGGGTGGCTTCTTTATGTCAGTTCTTATCAATGTCAATCAAGACAGACACCAACAAGTGGGAGGAAACTGGACCAATCAGATGCAATCAAGGGGAGAAAATACAAAATTAATGTACACAGCAGCCCCTGTTGGGTGCAAACATAGGACCTCAGTGCTGCATGAGCTCTCTGTGACCTCCATAGAAAAAATGGAGGCAGGATAGGAAAGCCCAGAAATTAATTTAAAAAATATCCCCAAAATGTATACCAACATAAAACAAAACAACAACAACATAAAAAAATCTGGAAAAGATTCTAACCCTTCTCCACCCCTTTCAAAACAAATAATAAAAATCTTGGCCAGAACTGGGCTGTAGACCCAGTCACTAAAATCTCAAAGATGCTTTAACATATTTGTGTAATTTGGAAAGTCAACCTGCAGCTCTCAGTAAATTAATAATTGGTCCTTCCTTCCCAGACCCATCCTAGTATGGAGTGACAATACTCTTTCTGTCTTCCATTTGTGTTTTGTTGATGGCAATTAATCACACAGGCTTCTTGGAGACCACAACTAACCATTTCAAAACACAGTATGTAGGAATGTTCTGCCGTTGTCCCCTTTAAAGAACTGCCCTGAGAAATAACATGCAGCCATTTGTGGAGTACATGCATATTGACAGGAAGTGGATGCAGATGATCAGCACTGCGATTTAATAATAGATGGAAAAAAAAACATGCAGTGCTACCTTTCAAATTAGTGATTCACAAATGATGGTGGAAGATGGGGGCTTCTTTTCATAGAATGCAAGATGTTCTGTGATTGGATGCAAAAAAATTGTGAAACTCATCTCTACCTTCTCCAATCACAAAACGCCTTGCATTCTGTTAAGAAAATTCAGGATGTTTTCTCAGTGGAAGAGGTGCTGAGTGGACAACCTGCTATATGATCGGTATACTCCAGCTAGAACTGTCTTAGCACCAGACGTTCTGTAAGCGCTTACTGTACTGTAAACACTAAATGAAAGTAAACATTTTCCAAAAAGCAGCATAAATAAATGGCAAACACTTTGTTAGTGGTAATTTATTAGTGCAAATGTCCAAAATTCCTACAGAGGTATTTCTAATGCTGCAGTCACTGAGAGGTAGAACAGATCAGTGAATGATCCAGCCAACTGACAGCAAATGATTGTTGGGTGATATGCACAATTGTGATATAAAACTACTGAACCTTCCTATGAGGTCTTGCAGCCACTGATCCGACTAAGTATAATCATTTTATTCCAGAGAATATTTCTTCCTTCACTGCAAGGTGAATTTCAGCCAGTTTTTCACCTTGTAATTTTCCCGTCAGCTTACAGTATTGCTGCGCCATTGTCCTGATCTGTCAGTTTCTTCTCACTCATGTCACTGATGAATAATGAAAGGGCTTGGGTGTACACAAGCGTTCAGTCGTGATGTCAGCAGATCCCTGTGACTGATGTGTTACAACATATGCAGACTGAAAATGGGCAAAATATTGAGAGGTATATCTGCATCCTTCCATTTACCAACCACAGAAATAATTGTCAAAAAAAGCAAAAATTCTCAGCGAAAATGACGTGCAATTCTCACACATAATCACTGGAAATTGGCTAAATGGTTTTCTTGCATAATTTCCTAATTATGCAATTTACTTATCAACTTCACCATCATGCAGAGCCTGTTCAAAGGTGAAAAATTCAAAACAATACCAGATACAGTTTTATTACAATATAATATACATGCAAAAAAAAAAAGAATAAAGCTTTTATGGTATGTAAAATGTAATACATGGAATGGAATTCTGCATTATGGTAAGTCAGTCAAAAAAGTCATTGCATTGACAAAGACTGGGGCAAAATAATGATCAGTAATAAAGACTCAAAATGGAAAAGTAGTGATTTATAATGTATTGGTCATCCTAACTTTTTGAGATAAGGAAGAGGAACATCTTTTATCACAAGCAAAAGACAACCCCATACCTTGACCCCAGTTTTCATGAAGAATGTTTATGCCACAAATGTTTGGTTAAACCCACAAGCGCTTTGTGTCACCTCTACTTTTATTACAGTACGGGCGTACCTCGGTTTACGAATTTAATGCGTTCTGCGGGACTTTTTGTATTGCCAAAAATTTGTAAACCGAAACGTAGTTTCCCATAGGAAGGCATTGAAAACCAATTAATCCATTCTGGAGGTCAGAAAAAAGTAAAAAAAAAGTCTTATCTGTTCAAAACTCTTTATAAAGCGCACTTTAAAGGCATAAATACTGTACAGGGACATGATTAAAAATTAATTCGGAAATGCATTGAAAACCAAGTAATCCGTTCCGGAGGTCAGAAAAAAGTAAAAAAAGTCTTATCTGTTCAAAACTCTTTATAAAGTGCACTTTAATGGCATAAATACTATACAAAGACATGACTAAAAAAAATTCTTAAATGCATTGAAACCAATTAATCCATTCCGGAGGTCAGAAAAAAGTAAGAAAAAAAGTCTTATCTGTTCAAAACTCTTTATAAAGTGCACTTTAAAGGCATTGTACTGTACAGGGACATGATTAAAAAAAATTTAATTGTACTGAAAAACAATTAATCCGTTCATATTGCAAAACAAATTTGTAAACCGAGGCATTATTTTCAATGGATTTTGATTCGTAAACTGAAAATTACGTTAACCAAGGCGTTCGTAAACCGAGGTACGTCTGTACTGATATAGCATCAACAATTTACGCAGTGCTTTCACATACATATATATTGTACATTTACATCAGTGCCTGCCTTCAAGGAGCTTACAATCTAACTGTATAACAGTTTTGACAGAGGGATTTGAGGAATAAGAGAGGAACATTCACTATAAATGATGGGCATTTGGAAGCTAAGACTTAACTGAGTGGCAACCACAGCCCTTTTGCATTTTTATGCAATGTGATATGAATGTTGTAGAATTGTATTTTGATTATATACAGTGCTGAGATCATGTATAAAGCCCATAAGTATATCTGCACATATCACAACAGAATTATAATACAATAATGTCCATTGGTCAGTTCATGTTAAGAGGTAGTGACCAAAATCTGTATAAAGTGTAACAAAACTAAAATATGATGATGCCCAGCTGTTGTCCTGTTACAGTTCCAGGGCCCAACATGTTTTAGAAAGTTTTTTCGATTCCATATTGATTCTAATTGAAATGTAATATTGTGCATTCCAGTGTTCAATTAATGATTTCTCCTTAGAAGAACTTGGACTTACAATATCTGGTGATCTTGCCATGAAACCCTTTTTAAGGAACTTCCCACTATGGGGGAGTTTCAATTATTTGTGCTCTTGCACTGTTACTTTAGCATATGCACCTGTCAAAGACACTAAAAGTAGTCAGCACAAGTGGCATAGGTGTGGACTACCATCATCTCTTAAAGTAGAACTTAAGTCAGAAAATTAAGTCCTGATAGATTACTTCAGGCTGTCCCCTTTTGTAGGTATAGCTATGTAAAACGATAAAAATAAGTGGATAAACTGTTTAAAATCCATTAAGGCACTGTCTCATCCTACTTTGCATAGCCTCAGCTGCTCTCTATTCTTTTCACTGTATCTAAAATCAGTGAGTCAGTAGAGGTCAGTCTGGCAACAGCTTTAAGATTTACTGAGGGGGAGGAAACAGCAGGAATAAGACAGACTGTGTCAATGGAGAGGGAGGGAGAAAAGAGGAGATGTGACAGGATGAAATTTTGCTGCCAGGAAGACACAAAAGAGTTAAACTTTCAAGAATAGTGTCTTATCTTCTATTATTCTATTCATTGTCTCTCTGCATTGGCATTCTGTGAATCTGAGCACTGATAGCTACTGCAGCCTTCCCCTCTAGCTGAGCAAAGACATACAATCAAGGCTGGAAATGCACATTTTAATTACAGAACATGGCATATAGTTTTTGAGACTAAGTAGAGATCAGCGTTTTCAATAAGGAAGTGACTGTTCTGGGCTTCAACAAAATGGTGACCTCCAGCAAGAAGTAACAGGAGCAATGCTGGAGGCAATTTACAGCACACTCTAATTTTGGTAGCATAATATGTTCCTTGCTTAAGAACATAATCTTTTATCAAGCTGTTATGGGTAAAGTTCCACTTCATGTTGGCCATAGATGGATCGAAATTCCCTGCTGAATCAGCCAAATTTCAATCCATGTGTAATCATTCCTGTTCGACAGAAGGTGATCAGTTACTACAGCCAATTGACTGCTGCAGGGGAGAGTCCCGCTGTCAGATTACAGTGTCCCGGAGAATTCCTCCAATCCACCGTGGATGGAGGAATCTGTTAATATTTTTTCATTCAGCCTCATGGCTGAAAAAAAATCACCTAAAGGCAATTAAAAAAAAAATAACAAGTATGTCATACTTACCTGCTCTGTGCAGTGCTTTTGCACAAAGCAGCCCCTTCTCGGGTCCCCCACTGGCACTCCTGGCCCCTCCCTCGTGCCAATTGCCCCAGGGCTTTGTGAATGCGGTGAGGTCTCCCTTTACAAAGAATATCCAATTACTTGCAAAGAAATGGAAAAACATTGCATTTTGCCTGCACACGATTGGATGATGGAAGTTAGCAGAGCTTGACTTTGTTCTCTAAGCTCTGGGGTAAATTCCCTTGCCAAGGGAAACTTTACTTACAAAGTGAATGGCCTGTTTGTCTTTATTAAATCAACCCCACAATGTCATCCAGTTAGGATTTAGATCTTCTTTAAGCTCCACTAACAATGGCAATAAATGCTGTCCATGCCAAGCGAAATAGCACAAGATGTTATGAAATCAGTTAAATATTTGGATGTGACCTGCTGCTTCTTTCAACATTCACGTCTGTTCCCAACTGGGTTTCCGGCAATGAAGTGACATAACTTATAGTGATTATGTCTTGTGTTCTGTTTTATAGAATATGCAAAAAAGAATAAAAAGGGGCCCAGCAGGAACATTGAAGAGTGTGAATCTCATACAAAACTTTTATAGTCTCTTTGCAGAAGCAATCTTAGTTTCTTTGAAAGTTGCCTAAGAGATGACTAGCCTTTCACTCTTGGCTGGTTGGCTGGTTGAAAAGGTCTCCTTTCAAATTCTTGGAAAGATGTATCCGGGAACATAGCTGATGACTCCATCTTACCCAGCAAACGAGCCAAGGACAACTTTGTAATCCAAATGCATCCCAGAGTGCCATAGGAAAATGACTTGGTTGGGTTTTTTCAGCATTGGCCAATTTAAAATGTGCCGGAGACACGCTTTCCTTGACAAGCTTTTCATAGGCTGCTATTCAAAAGAACACAGAATCATTTTTCTTGCATTTATCAAATCTGCTTCAAGTGTTCCCTTTGATCAAGCTCAATCTCTGATTCTTTGTATGGATTGACTGCTTTATAAAAGCGCTATGAACCCTGTCTGTGTTTGGCTGCATGCAAATCAGAGCTAAACAAAAGGAAATGCAAAAATCTAGCAAGGTGTCAATGACAGCAAGGTAATATTAATTATTAGCATTACTGCTTTATACCGTGCCAGCGTATTCCATAGCACAGTATGGAGTACGTAATAGGCAAATGTAACAATTATATAACTAAACTTCTGAACAAAAAAAGACACAATATGAAAAAGATCCAAACAGGAAAAAGCTTTATAAACTCTAGACAAATGGGAAGACTTTTTTTCAGTTTCAGTGTATATTCACTTAAAAGAATATAAAAGCTTATTTTTTTAAGCAGTGGAAAATGAAACGAAGTCTTAAATTCCATTGACATGTAATGAGAAGAGGTGAACTCACTGGTGCAGACTGTGACCCTGGGAGAGACATAGGGCAAAAGTAGAAGGGGGTGTAAGTTAGGATTTATTAAATAGCCAGTATTACTGATAAAGTAAATGCAAATCCAAAGAACAGAAGGCCATGAGAAGTCAGATGCAACAAAACAACAAGCAACATCTAATTTACTCAACTCTTCATTCTCTGTAAATACTTTGTACATTAGCTGAATTTTCACATCAGGCTGATAATGACAGTTCCTTGGTGCTGAAAATGAGCAGAAGGGCAGGGCAGCAGTGACTGAAACAAGTCATATCTGTTGATTCTTCTGTCTGTAACTATTCTGTAGCCCATGGTACAATAAGGAGAATGACAGACTGGATTTTTTTAGTGTCCAGATGTGTTTCTTTGTTGTGACCAATAAAAATCTAATATGTTTAGGGACTTTACAAGGCCCCTTCCATTAGAGATTAAGGATACTGCATAGAGAGTTATGAATGGTACTTTAACCTCCCTAGAGGTATGATTATTTCAGATTTTTGGTGCTGAAAGCGGTACCATTTTCTTGCATGGAAATATGTATTTTTTTTATTGTAGGCTGTAATTTAGGAATAACTCACTGAAATCTGTCCGAACAAGAGTCTAGTAAACATTCCGGATATGATAAAACTTGAAACACAAAATAACAAATTATAATTTAATAAATAATCATAAAAAATAATATAATATTAATAAATTTAATTCAATAATGTAATCAAACCAAAAACACTGAAATTTGAAATATAGCGCCAAGTTCGCACATCGCTGAGCAAAGTCGCAGAATCGTTTTCAGTGTCTGATGACGAATTTCCCCACGAATCATTATCGCTCAATTCTGCAAGTGGTTCTGATTTACTATCGCTGTTCTCTAGCTGGTCTAAAACTGCTTTTGACATAAAGGGACACTTTTTGGACGCCATGGACTTTTCTAAGTTTCAGGCAGAAAGAACAGTCAAAATGCAGGCAGGGGACAGGACAAAGCACTAGGGACAAAATGTATGTGGGGAAAGAACAAAAAGAGGGCGCACAGGCCTAGTGCATTACCATAAAAAATGTTTAATAAAAAATAAAGTAGGTGTTGTACTCACAAACGACAATATAGTCAAGGCACATCATAAAAGAACAGCTGGATCAACACCGCGCTGAGTAACAGTCCGCAATAGGGAGTTTAGACATCCAAAAGGCTGACGCGTTTTGAGGACTTGCCTCTTCCTCAGAGCCAACTGACCAAATGTCTGCTCCCTCTTTTATATGCTCACTACTAGTTAAACCAAAGGTCACATGGGCCGTCCTGGACACTCCCCTGTGCAGGTGGAGGAGTCACAGGGGCACTCGACATAGTGTAAGTAAACACGAAAGGTCTATAAAAAATATATATATATATATATATATATATATATATATATATATATGTGTATAAATAAAACCATTGAAACTAGTGACAATCATAAAATCATATGAACCATAAGAAGTGTGCACAGTGAACAATGAATAAATAAATGGAAAGTTACACATATATAAAAAATAATAAAAATCCTTCCCTTGTGATGCACTGCACTGCTCGCCTTTAAATAAATGGATGGATGGATGGATGAGCAACGCTACGAAGCTGCCTAGTGCTCTGCTTGCCATAGACAACCATGAGACATGGATTTAATATAGAGAGTAGATCTGAAACCCAGCAGAGACACTTATTAATTCATAGAGATGCAGCCTACAGGGTGTGTGCCTCTCATTCTAGTATAGTCATATGATGAGACGTAGGCATGTGTGGCAATGTAGTGCACCATGGATGGATATGCATATGCAATACTATATACAAGAACAAAGGAGATAAATCACTAGTAAAACATAAATGTTGATATAAAACGTTACAAAAAACTTCTTAATATGGCTCACAAAGTTTAAATAAAATAAAATTATATAAGTATTGTTACAATATAGTATAATATCTGGTAAAATTGGTATAGTGTATGGTATATGTGTGTATGCATAGACATGGAAGCATAAGAAATATAAATATATAGGAAAAGAAAAAAAAAAAAATTATAATAAAAAAATAAATAAATAAATAAAATAAAATAAAATAAGAAATGTATGTGAAATGTTTTGAAACAGCAATGTTTTACTATGTAATAATCATTTTTTTAAAAATTTTGCCGCCGTACGTCCCGACGTCACAGGGACCGGAACACGGAAGTCGGATGCTGGCATCGGCCGGAGGAGATGGCCGGGGGCGCTGCAGGGGACGCATCGCGGGAGCGAAGGACAAGGTAAGCGCTGTAGGGAATCCCTGTGCAACGCTGCATGGTAAGCCCGAGTGTATCTTGGGGTTACCGCTTTTGGTACTGAAACTTTACCCCAAGCTACACTCGGGAATACCGCTAGGGAGGTTAAGGAATAGGGATCATGAGAGGTAGATTTGGACCTAATTACAAAGCCTGCTCCAGTTTTTTGATTGGCAACTAATCCAATGACTGAAGTGATTTGGATTTTTTGATTACATCCAAACAGGCCTTTTTTCTCATAGTATAGGTGCAGGAACTCCCCCCTTCTGAGTCACCCCTTGGTTCTACCCTCTACCTACCTCCCAGTACTGCTCCTTTTAGAGAACACAGAGCCAAGTGTCATTCTGTATGGAATTTGCCAATGGTAACAAGAATAGGAGTAAAATAGATCCCTTGCACCTAACAACAATAGCCCCCCCAAGCAAAAATAGATTTCCCCAGCAACAATGAACCCCCACAACACAATACCACCCCAGCAACAATAGATCTCCAACAGCAACAACAGATCTCCAATCAACAAACAAAAATAGACCCTTCCCTCAATCGTAGATCCCTTTCTGCAACAACTGACCTTCCAGCAACAATAAATCCCTCTACAACAATAATAGACCACCAAAGTAGATCCCCCTCTAGTAACAACAGTTCCCCCAGCAACCAGTGTCAATAGACCCTCAAGAACACCCCAACACTCCTTGTCATTACATTCATTCAGTGCTGGAGGTGCCAGACCTGCGTTCCCCCACGTTCCTGCTGAAAAAAAGCCCTACATCCAAATCTACCTCCCTAAATTCCTGTTCTGTGCCATTAAGAGCACAGTGTATCTGACTTCCTTAAAGCCCAAACTGAACTTTCAGTTTAAATCAGCTAAATATATTCCATTAAAAAAAAAAACATCCAATGCCTAAGTAGAAAAGCCTTTCCCATGCCAGCATGCTGCAGAGAAGGACCCTTACTCTCTGTGGAAGAAGTACTCTCTACCAGGGGTGGACTGACAACTCATGGGGCCTCCGGGCAATAGGGGATCATGGGGCCCCTGTGTCCTTGCCCAAACTCAAAAAAGCCTATGAAAAAGGTACCAGGGGCATCTCATGGGGCCCCCTACTGACCCCCCAGGCAATAGGGGATCATGGGGCCCCTGTTTCCTTGCCCAAACTAAAAAAAGCCTATGAAAAAGGTACCAGGGGCATCTCATGGGGCCCCCTACTGACCCCGGGCCCTCGGGCAGTGCCCGAGCTTCCAAATGGTCAGTCCGCCCCTGCTCTCTACTGAGGTCTGACTCACCCCCCCTGCTGTCCAATCAGCAAGAAGCATGAGCTCACAGTACACAGCTCACAGCTGTTTTTTATCTGGGAACTTTACGTGTTAGAACTACAGAATAACAGGCGGTGCAGATAGAAGGTGTCTGTAAGAGAATTGATCTGAGCTGTGTGCTGTGTGAGAGCATAGTTGCCAACATTTTAATTTTGTTTAGGGACACTTTTTTTCATGTATGTTCAGAAAGACAGTGTAGGGGGGAGCAGTATGTTAATTAGGGGTTCGGCATTCATTTGTGGGCATGGCTTAATAAGAACCAGAGGATGGCGGCGAGCAAAGCGGCCACACCAGAAAATGGGTGTGATTTAAATGACACTAAATTATGGGCGTGGCTTAAAGGGGTGAGGTCAAATGGAGTCTGAGATTCTCTGGGGTCCCCCCCTGCGATTTTGCTCTCCACCCCAACATCCCAAAAAAACAAATAAACACAATCATAGACTTATCTAAAAAAACTTAATGTAAACAAAAAGAACTGGTTCACACTCACTGATTGTTTGCTGGAGGTTACAACACATCATTACCGCTGATTGGTTTCTGGACGTTACTGCAGTTGGTACAGGGCTATGGTCTGAGACTGCAGGCGTAGTACAGGAGTTGGTCAGGGACTGCAGGCATGGTACCGAAGTTGGTCAGAGCCTGCAGGCGTAGTACAGGAGAGGGTCAGAGACTGCCAACGTAGTACAGGAGAGGGTCAGAGACTGCCAACGTAGTACAGGAGATGGTCAGAGACTGGTGGCGTAGTACAGGAAAGGGTCAGAGACTGGTGGCGTAGCACAGGAGAGGGTCAGAGACTCACTCCTCCATCACAGCCAAATGAGACAACCCCCACCCACTGCTCCCCACCCCCAAAAAAATGTACTCCTCTCAGGCCATGACTACTGTAATCATAGCCTTAGAGTAGCTTTTTTTTTGGTGGGGGAAGTGGGTAGGGGTTGTCTCATTTGGCTGTAAGAGGGAGTCTTTGTTTTTTGGGGGGATTATCATGACCTGAGAGGAGGGGGGGAGAAGCAGGTGAGGGTTTTCTCATTTGGCTGTGATGGAGGAGTCAGTCTGTGTTTTGTTTTTGGGGGGAGGGAATTATTACACCCCCAAAAAAAACAGAGACTCATGCCTCCATCACAGCCAAATGAAGCAAACCCCACCTGCTGCTCCCCCCCCCCCCAAAAAAAAAAAAATTTGCTCCTCTCAGGTCATGATTACCCCCCCAAAAAAAAGTCTCTCACAGCCCTCCCCCCCAAGAAATAAAAGCCCAATCGCCACTCCCAAAAAGTTAGCAACTTACCTGAATGGTCAAGTCATCATCCACTCCCAGGCTGGCTGGTGCTGCACCTTTTCCTCAAGTCCTTATCTGGTCAGGTGTGTCTCCTCTCTGTGTCCACCTGTCCCTGCAGCTCCTGAGTCCTCTCTGCCTGGTCCTGGTCAGTGTGTGTCCTGGGCTTGGTCCACTCTGTAGCAGCTTCCTCTGCCTTTCATGTGCTCCTACTTAGACTGAGGAGGCTAAGGCAGGCTGACACAGTCACCCCTCGGGTGGCCATGCCCCCTCACAGTAACAACGAATCAGGATGGGAGAAGCAGTCACATGACTTCCTGTCTCATAGCTGATTGGTAGTGCCAGGCAGGGGAAGGACAGGGAGAGAGGGCAGAGGATCGCAGGGAGCGAGGGGGACAACAAAAAATGAACACACTGCAATGGACCAGCTGCCGCGGCGGTCTATGACAAAGTAGACCTATCCGTGACAAAACTCTATTTTCGTGATTCAGCCCAGGACAAGGACTGTCGATGACAAATGTCATAAATCCATTAACGTCCCATGAGCGGGCATTTTGGGGCTGTTGGCAACTATGTGAGAGGAGGAGGGAGGGGGAGAGCAGACAGCCCAGAGCCGACATCAATCAAACACAGGAGAAGGAAAGGAGGTGGATCCAGACAAGATTGTCGGTATAAGAATCCAGAGAAGAATGTAGCCCCTCCCACAAGTATTTACCTTGATTTTAACAGAAAGAGTGCACTTCTCCGAGGGGTGGAAAGATTTTTTATATATTAGCAGCTCACAGGGAATAGGATAAAGTTAAAAAAAGAAAACCCATACTTCTCTTTTAACCCTACTATATCAGCCATTTATAGAATACACTGTTTTAAAATGGTATTAAACTCCTAAAAAACATTTATTTTATTACAATTTACCAATATTTTGATGTGGTGGCTGCATTAGTTTCCTTTTTAAGGCCTCTTTCACATGAACGCTCTGGTCGGGTTTATCTATCCGTTTTTCAGGGGAGCCAATCAGAATTTCCATTCTCCTCTATGCAGTAGCAGATCTAAACGAACATGTGTCTGTTTACACCCGCCTACATTCAATCCAATCTACTAAAAGCAGACGGATGGGGATCCATCCATCCAGATGATCAGATCTGATGGCAGCCGGGTGTAAACAAACAGGCGGTCCATTTACATCTAACTATCTATGGAGAGGATCGTGCTGTATAAGTGGAGTGGACACGGACCTGTCATGCTCAGTGGGGATCGCCAGATGAATCAGCCAGTAAGCATGTTATTTTTTAACTCCCTTTAGCAGAACATGCTGTCCAGACAAAGTAGCAGTTAGATTGTTGAAACAAACTATTTACCACTGACATGGGTGCATAAAATGATCCATTTATCCCAAGAAAAAATAACAGTTTGCTGTAACTGTTTCTAAATCTCTTATAAAATCTGCTAGTACATCTAGCACTCCCCTCCTCCCAGACTGACAATGCTGCTGTTCAAATGTGCCCTGTGCTCCTTCATCCAGAGTAGGTATACTCGAAGTCCTCATGCACACTGGACGTTTTTACAGCTGCTGTTTTTGGCTTTTGACATTTCTTTCTACAGCTAGTAAACCCCCCAGCATGTTATCCTATGCCCATGCACACACAGACTGTCATCAGTGTTTTTTGGCTGGAAAAAAAACCAGGACTAGTGGGTTCCTACAGGAGTTTTTTAGTTGTTAAAACGCTCTAACGGTGAAAAACGCTGAAAAAACGTGGCACAACATGGTAGAACTCCGCAAACTGGCCTTTTTGGATTTTTTTTGACCAGAAAAAAATGTTTTGGTCTAAAAAACACTAAAAACACAAACACAGAAAAACACAGGAAAACGCAGCTTAACGCGGCAAAATGCGGCAAAATGCTGATAAACGCTAATGCAAAAACGCTAAAAAAAGCCGAAAAACTCACGTTTTTAACGTGACTTTACACAGTTACCAGGATTATCAAAACGTCCAGTGTACATGAGGACTAATACAGGAGGTGTGATACTGGTCATATCACCAAGTGAAAACAAAGGGAAAAAAGCCATAAAAAAACTAATACAGACATAACATCTAATAATTAGTAAGCTGCAATATATTACATTTTTAGTTTTGGGGTTAATACTGGTTTAATTAATTTTGAGAAGCAGCAGCAAAACATAACCCTTTGTATCAATTCAAACAACCTTTATCCACCACAGCACTGCACCAGGCAGAGGACATTGATCCTCAGTGAATAAAAGGGGGCTGTTATAGATCTGCCTAACTTTCTCACTCTTAGTAGATATATACCAACCAGAGGTGGACTGACCATTTGGAAACTCGGGCACTGCCCGAGGGCCTGGGGTCAGTAGGGGGCCCATGAGATGCCCCTGGTACCTTTTTCATAGGCTTTTTTGAGTTTGGGCAAGGACACAGGGGCCCCATGATCCCCTGTTGCCCGGGGGCCCCATGAGTTGTCAGTCCGCCCCTGATACCAACCATATCCAGACAATTCTTATCGCTGTATGTCCCTCTCTTGAATTGTCATGACATTACACGTTCATAGTGAACATGACTGTATCACTTACCCTAGGTTCACACCTAAGCGTTTTTTGCAGCGTTATGCAGAAACACAGTACAGTCCATTTAACATGATTTCCTATGGGACACGGTCACATCTCCACGTTTTCACCCGGGGCGTTTTTCGGAAAAGATCAGGGACTTTTCTTAACGCAAAAAGTTGCATGTTTGGTTCTATAGACTTCAATGGAAACGCTGCAGAAAAGCATGTAGTGGGTTTGTGCTGTGTTTTTGATGCGTTTTGCATTATAAAATCTGCCTAACAACAAGAAAAAAAATTAACGCAAAACGTGTCAAAAACGCAGCAAATACGCATGAGCAAAAATGCACTGCAGAAACGGATCAGATGCAAACTGCATAGGTGTGAACCTAGACTAAAAGGTAGTTTATCAGGCAAACCCTTCTGTGCTACAAAATCAATTGTGAGACACCGGCAGGATTGTTTAAAGTTTTTATGTGTCGCCTTAATGCCCCCTACACACTATAAGAAAATCGGACGAACGTATTCGCCCGACGAGCAATCATGCAATTTTCTGACGGTGTGTACATCATTTTCAACAGCCGATTCCGATCTTACGAACGAAAATAAACGATAATGCAAACAGAATGTACGTTTTTCGTTTAATGTGTACAGTTTTCGTAGGAGAAGAATTGGATACGAAAGAGCGCGCATAATTGGAAGCTGCTTATGACCCGGTAGAACCTGAAGAAAATAAACACGACGGAATATTTGTAGCATTAAAGACATTAATGTCATTAAACAGTTCGGATACGTTATCCATGATACCAAAAATTTGTCACAAAAGATTCCTCGCTGAGGGAAAACAAATATGGCACCAAAAGGCGTGGTTACAGGGTCACACATACATTACATCATTTCCACAGCTACGTTACGTTCGTATGCAATGCCTTTATATCGTACAATATTCTCATGCATAAAAGCACATCGCTTTCAACCAGCAGCGTACAATCGATGATAACCGGACCATCGTTCATCTGATTTTCTTATAGTGTGTACGGGGCAAGTTTCTCACCGACATTTGGTGTGCGGCTCCAGGGTTTATGGCTTATGTGAAGAAAAGAAACTTTTTGGTTTTGTTTGCTCAGAATCTTAATAGGTTCTGTTTGGGCCCTGGAGCCTTTGTAGAACTTTGGCTGCCCATACATTATACAATTATCTTCCAATTTTCTGCCCAATTTCCTTTAGATTTACCTTCAACTGTGTAGTGCAAGGGCCTGCCTAATTGGATACAACTGTAAGTTTTGTTTAGGTTTGTCCTCCTATTATATGGTTTTTGGTAAATCTAAACCAAAAATCTCCAGATAATTGTATAATGTATAGCCAGCCTTTGGGTATTCTTAGATCCACATCTCAGCTGGAATCCAGACCCCATTATTAGCCTCAGCTGGCCACAGATTCTTTATATATGCAAGCTGATCAATGCCCAGGTGCTGCCAGAACACTAATGCAAGCCATGGAGTCGAATTCCAAACTAATTTTCTTTAGAAAATTGGAAATTTTGTTTGTTTTGTAATCTGATTGTGCCACCATTGATTTCAAAATTCAACCAACCAAGCCTTCAATTTCCCCTCATGTTGCTAGAGAAAAGAATTTTCGTGGTCAAGAATGTTCTTTTCTTTCCAGGTCACGGCTCATGCTTATTTCTTTCTCGTTTACATTTCTTGCATGATTCTCCCATCATTGATTCAAAATTCTTTCATTTTTCAAAAAATTTCCAACATGCCCGATCACTCAAATTTCAATGGTCTCACAAAAATCGACCGTTTCTGTGACCCACTAATGGTTAGAAATTCGAACAAAAATTCTTAGAAAAGCACACCATCCCTAATTACTCTATTCCATTAATATATGGTTATTTTGCAGGCCTACCAATGTTTCAACAAGCCCCCATTTGTGATTTTCTCCATTTTTGTGTATGTGGGGCTTTTATGTCCCTGCTGAAAGTAGAAAGCTTGTAGGACTATTGTGAGTACTGGCCAACTCAAATTATATTGGTTCTATCCATATGTTTGTTACCTGCTCGTGGAGTCACTTACATATTTCCCATTGTAGGATCTTTTCATACTACATTTGGCCTTTGAGTCTCTTTTGTTCCGCCTCATGCTCTGGCCCCCTATGCCCGCTCTCCAGACTTCCTTGCCGTTGATCCGCCATTTCCACGCAAGTCTAGCTAAAATAAACATATATATTTTTTGTCTACTATATGTATTTTTTATGTTTCTGTCTGTATACTTATTTTGTATATTCTTACATGCAGTAGCACTAATCTCCCTGACATTCAAGTTACAGTCCTGAAGAAGCCAAATGCACAGGCGAAACGCGTTGACCGTTCTTTGATCAATGTATATTGCAGTTATTGTAATTATGTGCTTAGTCATCCACATATATGCGAGGGAGGCATTTTGTTTATAATAATGTTTTTCTTCTTTTGGCTTCTTTTTGGGGGTATGTTTGTATCATGAGTCCTATAAGGAATATATGACTCTTTTATGTCAATAAATGGCTGTATGTATTTTACTGTGTGGTCTCTTACTGTGCCCAAAGAATTCATCTTTGCCATACTTAGTGTCCGGCCTTTTTTCTTTGGTTTACGTGAAAGCTATAGCTTTAGAAATGGCAGTATATATACAGGGATTTTTTTTATTTTTTATTTTTACTAGTAATGGCTGCAATCAGCGACTTATAGCGGGACTGCGGCATCCATTCTGACACTGGGGGGAACTGACTTGGTGTCACTGACATCCCAGTGACACCAATACAGTGATCAGTGCTAAAAAAAAAGCACTGACACTGTACTAATGGCACTGGGCAGGAAGAGGTTAACATGAGGAGTGATAAAAGGGTTAACTGTGTGCTGGGTGTGTTTTACTAGGGGGCCGTGTCAGTGTTCTTTGTATGGCTTTGGATGGCTGTGCTGTGCACAGCCATCCAAAGCAGTGTGCCTGAGCTGATAGGAAGGAGAAATGTTAGTAAACAAAACAGTTCTCCTCCCCATCGGAGATCCTCAGAAATCACCGGGCACTGACGAGTAGTCACTGGCCAGGTGATTTTGCGCACCCGTGCCACCCTGTAGCAGTACTTCTGCTATAGGATGGTCGGGAAGTGGTTAATGTACCAACTGTTGTTTCCTTCCTTGAAAAGCAGGGGTTTTATTCTCTCTTGAGAAGAGGAGATTAAGGGTGGATATGATCAACACGTATAAATACATCAGTGAATCATATAGTGAACTCGGTGTAGAGTTATTCACCCTGAGGTCATCACAGAGGACAAGGGGGCACTCCTTACGTCTGGAGGAAAAGAAATTAAATCTCCAAACATGGAAAGGTTTCTTCACAGTGAAAGCTGTGAAAATGTGGAATAGACTCCCTCAAGAGTTGGTTCTGGCCAGCTCAGTAGATTGCTTTAAAAAGGGCCTGGATTCTTTCTTGGATACACAGAATATACAGTCATGGCCGAAATTGTTGGCACCCTTGATATTTTTCCTGAAAATCAAGTATTTCACACAAAAAAGGTATTGCATTAACACATGTTTTGCTATACACATGTTTATTCCCTTTGTATGTATTGGAACAAATATAAAACAGAGGCAGAAAAGCAAATATGACATAATGTCACACAAAACCCCAAAAATGGGCTGGACAAAAGTATTGGCACCCTTAACTTAATATTTGGTTGCACACCCTTTGGAAAACATAACTGAAATCAGTCGCTTCCTATAACCATCAATAAGCTTCTGACACCTCTCACCCGGAATTTTGGACCACTCTTCCTTTGCAAACAGCTCCAGGTCTCTCTTATTGGAAGGACACCTTTTCCCAACAGCAATTTTAAGATCTCTCCACAGGTGTTCAATGGGATTTAGATCTGGGCTCATTGCTGGCCACTTCAGAACTCTCCAGCGCTTCTTTGCCATCCATTTCTGAGTGCTTTTTGACGTATGTTTGGGGTCATTGTCCTGCTGGAAGACCCAGGATCTTGGACGCAAACCCAGCTTTCTGACACTGGGCCCTACAGTGCGACCCAAAATCCTTTGGTAATCCTCAGATTTCATGATGCCTTGCACACAGTCAAGGCACCCAGTGCCAGAGGCAGCAAAACAACCCCAAAACATCATTGAACCTCCACCATATTTTACCGTAGGTACTGTGTTTTGTTCTTTGTAGGCCTCATTCCGTTTTCGGTAAACAGTAGAATGATGTGCTTTACCGAAAAGCTCTATCTTGGTCTCATCTGTCCACAAGACGTTTTCCCAGAAGGCTTTTGGCTTACTCAAGTACATTTTGGCAAACTGTAGTCTTGCTTTTTTATGTCTCTGTGTCAGCAGTGGGGTCCTCCTGGGTCTCCTGCCATAGCGTTTCATTTCATTTAAATGTCGACGGATAGTTCGCGCTGACACTGATGCTCCCTGAGCCTGCAGGACAGCTTGAATGTCTTTGGAACATGTTTGGGGCTGCTTATCCACCATCCGGACTATTCTGCGTTGCAATCTTTCATCAATTTTCCTCATCCGTCCACGACCAGGGAGATTAGCTACAGTGCCATGGGTTGCAAACTTCTTGATAATGTTGCGCACTGTGGACAAAGGCAAATCTAGTTCTCTGGAGATGGACTTGTAACCTTGAGATTGTTGATATTTTGCCACAATTTTGGTTCTCAGGTCCTCAGACAGTTCTCGTCTCCTCTTTCTGTTGTCCATGCTTAGTGTGGCACAGACAGACACACAATGCAAAGGTTAAGTGAACGTCTCTCCTTTTTATCTGCTTTCAGGTGTGATTTCTATATTGCCCACACCTGTTACTTGCCCCAGGTGAGTTTACAGGAGCATCACATGCTTGTAACATTCTTATTTATCCGCAGTTGTGAAAGGGTGCCAATACTTTTGTCCAGCCCATTTTTGGAGGTTTGTGTGACATTATGTCGAATTTGCTTTCTTTCCTCCCTTTTTTTGTTTTGTCCCAATACACACAAAGGGAATAAACATGTGTATAGCAAAACATGTGTTAATGCAATACGTTTCGTGAGAAATACATGATTTCCTGGAGAAATATCAAGGGTGCCAACAATTTCGGCCATGACTGTAACTGGATACTAACATTTATAGGTAAAGTTGATTCAGGGAATATCCAATTGCCACTCAGGAAGAAATTTATTTCCCTGCAGGAGCAAATTGGATCATGCTTTTCTGTTTTTTTTTTGCCTTCCTCTGGATCAACTGGTGGTATAGGATTACAACTTTTTTTTTTTTTAATTGTTGAACTGGATGGACTTTTGTCTTTTTTCAGCCAGACTAACTATGTAGCTATATGTAACTTTGTAAGTTTACATGCTGGAGATCGCTGTGAGCAGACAGGTAGGTGTACTTTATTGCAGAAGAGACACTGTATGTCTGTTTTACAATAGTAGCCTGACTCCTCGCAGTCTATTATAATGAAGACCTCAGTTCTGCTTTAAGCAACTCCTCTCTGCCTATGATTGGACAAGCAAGGAGAAGAAGCATACTGATTAGGCAAATGCTCTTCTCTCTCCTTGTGCAGTGCAGCAGAGCTAACCCCCTCCCCCCAGGCAGGGTTGCCAACCATCAGTAAATTTACGGACAGTTTGCAAAAATCACTTATTTTTACAACTGTATGTAAATATCAGGAGCTGATCAGTTTTCAGGCTGTGTTGACTTTTGTAAGTGTAAACCAGTCAGATTACTTGCTATGGGTATTGTCAGCGTTTCCATATTGTGTTTATACTGTTCCAGTGTTGATTGTCCTAATTTGTAATGTAATTTTTCAGGTTGTGAGTAAAAAAATGTGTTCCGTCAGTAAATTTTCCATTTTTTGTCAGTAAACAATGCTGTGGAAGGTGGCAGCACTGCTCCCAGGTGAGGTTTACTGCAAAAGAAATCGCAAGAGGCTGATGTCAAGACATATTCTGGCACTTGCTCTAGTTGCATTTGAAATTATTATTATTATTATTATACAGTATTTATAAAGCACCAATAGTTCGCTCAGCGCTGTACATTACAAAGGGGGACAGAACATGCGACAGAACAATACCAATACAATGTAAAACATGAGGGGATCGAGGGCCCTGCTCTTTCGAGCTTACAATCTAGGACATTAAAATTAAAATTAAATTGCTTATATTTTAAAAATGTGTTTAATTTGGTCCTAAGTTTCTCCGTAATAGTAAACTTGGTGTCCAAATTCTTCTTTTTTCTGCTTTTTGGTTAAATGCTTGAAACACTGTTATTACCATTATTGGTTATGCTGTTCCTTTATATTTCAGCATATGTTGATTAGTGGAATGTATGAGTTGAGTTGCATCTGGATATCTAAAGAATTACACAGATTTCTAAATAAGGCGTATTGACTGACCCATTTGACTTTAGCAGAGTTGCTGTGCTTACTTGATAGCATTAGTTACTTAGTAAGTGCTTTTACTTGTTGCCTTGAATTACTATTTAATTGGTTTTATCTAACACCATTAAATACATATTTTTATTTTTCTTTATTGTAATATGTGAGTTTGGCATATCATTTAATATTGTTTAACAGTGCAGTATATGTTTGAATTGAAAGTTTGATGGCTCTCCTGTTGAGCAAGTAAAAGAAATTGTAATCACTGAGTGGAGTTAATTACAATATAATTTCTTGCAAGCTCCAGGGGTTTTTACACATATATATATATATATATATATATATATATATACACACAGCAAAAAGTATGTGAACCCCTTGGAATTAACTGGTTTACTGCAGTAATTTAAATCTAAGTCACAACAATAGAATAACACAAAGGGGTTGACTTACTAAAACTGGAGAGTGCAAAATTTGGTGCAGTTGTGCATGGTAGCCTATTAGCTTTTAACTTCAGCTTGTTCAATTAAGCTTTGAAACAAAAAAAAAACTAGAAGCTGATTGGTTTCTATGCAGAGCTGCATCAGATTTTGCAATCTCAAGTTTTAGTAAATCAACCCCAATGTACTTAAAGTGATACTAAATTCTACACATGTCATACTTGCCTGCTCTGTGCAGTGGTTTTGCACAGAGCAGCCCAGATGCTCCTCCTCCTCTCGTGTCCCTGCCGGTGCTCCTTCCTGTTGGGTGCCCCACAGCAAGCAGCTTGCTTTGGGGGCACCTGAGCAGGCACATTCCCAATTCACGACTCTGCATGTCCATTCACACATTGCCATGGCTCGGCCCCGCCCTCTCCCTCTCCTGATTGGCTCAATGGCTGTGATTGATAGCACTCTCATGGACATCGCTGGATTGGGCTGGGGCTCAGGTAAGTGTAAGGGGGGCTGTATAGAATGCATGAAGGTTAAAAAAAAAACTTAAGCCTTTACAACTGCCTCCCTGGCAGTATTCCCGAGTGTAGATCTGGGTAAAGTTTCAGTACCACAAGCGGTAACCCCGAGCTACACTCGGGCTTATCATGCGGCGCTGTGCCACGATCCCTCAGTCACTTACCTTGTCCTGCGCTCCTGCAATGTCCCTCCTGCAGTGTCCCCTGTAATGTAATCGGGCGGATGCCGGCATCTGCCTTCTGGGTTCCATCCCCTGTGACGTCGGGACGTATGGGGGACGGAACGGCGGGAAATTTGAAAATGACAAAAAGTGGCATTCACAAAAATCACTAAAATCACATAGTAAAACATTACTGTACCAAACCATTTCACATACATTTTGTCCCAAGTGCTTTGTCCTGTGCCCTGCCTGCATTTTTACTGTTCTTTCTGGCTGGAAACTGAGAAATGTCCATGGCGTCCAAAAAGCGTCTCTTTAGGTCAAAAGCGGTTTTAGACCAGCTAGAAAACAGTGATAGTAAATTAGAACTACTTGCAGAACTGAGTGATAATGATTTGTGGGGAAATTCGTCATCAGACACTGAAAACGATTCTGTGACTGAGCTCAGAGATGTGCGAACTTGGCTCTCTATTTCAAATTTCAGTGTTTTTGGTTTGATTATATTATTGAATTAAATTTATTATTATTATATTATTTTTTATGATTATTTATTAAATTATAATTTATGATTTTGTATTTATCCTACCCGGGATGTTTACTAGACTCTTGTTTGGACAGATTTCAGTGAGTTATTCCTAAGAATTACAGGCTACAATATAAAATGCCAAATTTCCATGCAAAATAATGGTATCGCTTTCAGCACCAAAAATCTGAAATAATCAGACCGCCAGGGAGGTTAAGCTGATAACACAAAACACAAAAACAATTCTAATTTCCCGTGTCTTTAATGAACACACCCATTAAACATTAACAGTGCTGGGAGAAAAGGTAAGTGAACCCATAAACTAACTACTTAAAAAAAAAAGTTAATAGGAGTCAGTAGTTTTCACACCTGGAGTCCAATTAATAAAATGCATTCAGAAGTGTGATTTAGAGCTACTATGATTGATAAAAAACACTCAAACATTTTAAGATTGCTGTTTATAAGAAGTATCAGCTGATGTGAACCATGCCTTGCAAAAAGCAGCTCTATGAAGACATACAATCAAGAGTAGTTGATCTGCATAAGGCTGGAAAGGGATACAAAGCAATCTCAAAGTGTTTAGGCATCCATCAGTCAACAGTTAGACAAATTGTCTATGAATGGAGACAGTTTATTATTAAGGCTACTCTTCCTAGAAGTGGGCGCCCAGCCGAGATGACTCCCAAGGCACAACACAGAATCCTCAGTGAGGTAAAGAAGAACCCACAAGTAACAGCCGAAGGCTTGAAGACATAATTGAAACTGGCAAACCTCCCTACTCACGAGCCTACCATACATAAGTCTTTCAACAGGCAGGGTATCAATGGCAGAACACTGCGGAGGAAGTCACTGTTCTCTAAAAAAACATTGCTGTGTGCCTGAGGTTTGCCAAAGAGCACATTGGTAAACCACAATGCTCCTGGGAAACTGTTTTTTGGACTGATGAAATAAAAGTTGATCTGTTCAGGAAGAATACTCAGCACTATGTATGGCGCCAAAAAGGGCACAGCTTTCCAACATCAAAACGTAATCCCAACAGTGAAGTATGATGGAGGTAATTATCATAATTTGGACTTACTTCGTTGCCTCAGGGCCTGGACCATTGAGGGGAAAATGAATTCCCACGTTTACCAAAATATCCTACAGGACAGTGTCATGATGGCTGTCCACGAGCTCCAGCTTAGTAGAAGTTTGGTAATGCAACAGGACAATGACTCTATGCATAGAAATAAATCCACCACAGACTGGCTTCAGATAAAGTATGCCTTTTGGAGTTGCCCAGCCAGAACCCAGGTCCTTAATCCCAAAGAGATGCTGTGAATTGACCACAAGTGAGCCGTTCACACCAGACATCCTACAAATGTGTCTTAACTGAAGCAATTTTGTGAAAAGGAATTGTCATAATATCCTCCTGAACATTATGCAAGTCTGATCCAGAGCTACTGACAGCACTTACTTTTTGTTGTTTCTGAAAAAGGAGGTTCGACCAGACATTAACTCCAAGGGTCCACTTACTTTTCCTTCACGAGAGATTAGAATTGTTTGTATGTTATCAGCTTAAGAACATTTGTTTGTCTATTGTTGTGACTTAAGCCAGCCATAGATGGTTTGAATCCCAGCAGGAACTGGCCGAGATTCAAACCATCTATGGGCACGCTGATTGTACCCAGATCGCCCGCCTGGAGAACATAATAGCTGACTGTGTTGATGGAGGAATAAAGCAATTTTCCTTTCTGCAATATATACAGTATATAGAAACTGGATAGATAGATAGATAGATAGATAGATAGATAGATAGATACACTATATTGCCAGACATATTGGAACAGCCCTCCAAATCATTGGATTTAGTGTTTCCAATCACCTCCCTGGCCACAAGTGTATAAAATCAAGGCCCTAGGCAAGCAGACTGCTTCTATATTTGTGAAAAGAATGGGTTGCGCTCAGGAATTCAGTGAATTCAAGTGTGGTACCGTGATAGGTTGCCACCTGTGCAATAGGGCCATCCGTAAAATTTCCTTGCTACTAAATATTCTATGGTCAACTGTTACTGAGTAAATAACAAAGTGTAAGCAACTGGAAACAACAGCAACTCAGCCACCAAGTAGTAGGCCACGTAAAATGACAGAGTAAGGTCAGTGCATGCTGAATCACAGAGTGCGCAGAAGTTGCCAACTATCTACAGAGTCAATAGTTAAAGACCTCCAAACTTCGTGTGGCCTTCAGATTAGCACAACAATGCATAGAGAGCTTTATGGAATAGGTTTCCATGGCCGAGCAGCTGCATCCAAGCCTTACATCACCAAGTGCAATGCAAAGCGTCGGATGCAGTGGTTTAAAGCATGCCGCCACTGGACTCTAGAGCAGTGGATATGTGTTCTCTGGAGTGATGGATCACACTTCCCTTTCTGGCAATCTGATGGACATGTCTGTGTTTGGCAGTTGCCAGGAGAACGGTACTTGCCTGACTGCATTGTGACAAGTGTAAAGTTTGGTGGAGGGGGGATTATGGTGTGGGGTTGTTTTTCAGGGGTTGGGCTTGGTGCCTTAGTTCTAGTGAAGGGAACTCTTAGGGCATCAGCATATCAAGACATTTTGGACAATTCTCATGCTCCCAACTTTGTGGGAAGAGTTTGAGGATGGCCCCTTCCTGTTCCAACATGACTGCACACCAGTGCACAAAGCAAGGTCCATAAAGACATCGATGAGCGAGTCCTGACCTCAACCTGATAGAACACCTTTGGGATGAATTAGAGCAGAGACTGCGAGACAGGCATTCTCATCTGACATCAGTGCCTGACCTCACAAATGAGCTTCTGGAAGAATGGTCAAACATTCCCATAGACACGCTCCTAAACCTTGTGGACAGCCTTCCCAGAAGAGTTGCAGCTGTTATAGCTGCAAAGGGTGGCCCAACTCAATATTGAACCCTATGGACTAAGACTGGGATGCCATTAAAGTTCATGTGCGTGTAACAACAGATGTCAATACTTTTAGCAACATAGTGTATATAGATATACATATATATTCCTTTGTAGTTAACAAATACTTTTAGGCATTTTGTATTAATTAAATAGGTTGAGGATGGGACCAGACTTTTTTTAGTGGAAAATAACCAAGATCAAGGCTAATAAATACAAAAGTGTTCATATTTGAAAGCAGAATATTAAGATTTATTTGCAAGCAAACTAACCATCGTACTGTATATGGGATATAAGTGATAGAATAAATAAGGTTGCTTTGAACAACTTGGGAATACTAAATATTGAAATCAAGCCTCTTGATCAAGGGTGCAAGATGTTCTTGTTGTCCATAGCAACCAAGGAGATTCTGTCTCTCTATATTCATTGTGCTATAGGAGAACATAAGGGAGACAGTAATTGATAACCATATGAAACCCAAATTGTTCTCCCTGTAGACACCATTAATCCTGTATTCCAAAATATTCAACATTATATGTCTTCTTAGGTGTATGTAACAAAAAAAGATACAAAAGTAGAAAAAAGACACAAAGCTAAAACAGTTTCAGGCTCTGCTCTGTAATTGAACTTGGAAGGTTAGCACATTTCTAAAGTGATGCATTTGCTTGGATGGCTTTACATTTGATAGTCACTTGTGCTCTGATGCAGAAGCAGGAAGCCCTTTTTATTTTTACCGCTGGCACAAGGAAGGAAGGTGACAGCGTCTTCTATCAGAAAATTGAGTAACTTTATTGATTTTGTCCTCAGGGGATATTTTCTAAAATGCCTCTGTCGTTTGAAAGGACAGCCACTGGTTCAGCCTGATTGCCTGGCAGACAGAAATTCAATGAGACCTGTCACAAAGCTCATTCTTCTCTGTCTGTAGGCTTTTACAACTGTGAAACACATCCTCTAATACGTAAAATGTAATACTTTGTGTAGTTTGGAGGGAGTAGAGATGTTTTCTCTTATGAAGGGTGAATGCCTGGTTACAAAATTCTAAAGTACACAATTCAATTGATATATTTTGTGGGGCATAACTTTTGAATCAATTCTTAGAATATCTTTAAAGAGACACTGTCATCTTGGCCATTCACCAAAGTATACCTAGTTTTGCTAAATTTGGGGGGAAATGGAAACTCAATACTTAAGTTGACCATAACATCTGAAGATTTTATGGTTTTCGGATTTTCTCTAGGGTGAGCAGACAGACACACTAATGACACACTAATGGAAAATGGTTATTCATGTCTACAGCGTATGGTCCACAAACAAAGTTGCACACGTCCTTTTAGTTCCTAATGCGTATATAATACCCCCGGGTTCTCTCTAGGCTTCCAATGACTTCAATATACAGAAAAGTGATCCACAAAAAGGTGTGCAATGCCACTAAGAAAATTGTTATTTTTATACTGGCTTTAAAGACCTCTGTGCAGATATCTGGATATTGATGCTTACTGTCTATGTCAATTTGAATATTTAGATAGAAACCTTTGATACTAATATAATTGTCTATGACTTTTTGGATACCTTTAAACAGGAGCTATTAAAAATGGTTGGTTGTGCAATACGGAATTGCAGAAAAAGCAGTTTGTTTAAATACAGTAATACACTTATGACTTAATAGACAGTAAAGGATGAGGGAGGTGAAATTTGGATCTAGGTTCCAGGCAGGTTTTATAGAGTGTTACAAACATTAAAATAAAACATGACATTTACTGGTTGGCATTATGAGCTAATTTCCTCCTTGTTCCTACACTAAGATCTTTCAGTTTCTGAGATGAAAGATGGTCATTAATCTACTAAGGAATATAGTAAGTAAACTCTTTGTTCAGCTCCATCAAAAAATGGACCATTTGGGCAGCGTTGCCTACAATACTGGCTCCAATTTCTTTTTAAATGGTATAAACATTTTATTTTTTAATGATAAAAAACATTTCATACTTACAAATGAACAAAAATTTTTCCAGCACACCTACCAGCTACCCTGAAAACAAAACAAATTGACCCTGTCTAACAATTCACAGTAAAACAGAGTGTTTCATTGCACACATTTGCAAATTTATGTGGAATATGCAGTTCCCACGTCAAGGCACATCTGCATACTGCGGTCCTAACACTATAATTTTGACAGTCTCCAGTTTGAAGCATATATAGCAATGGATAAATTAAGGGAAGGTTTGCCTGGAGGGAACCCACTCCTCTTTAAAGGCACAGGCACACAATGGATGCCAAGCAATAGCATAATGGCAGCTACAGACATCGAATGCACACCAATTTAGTGAATAAGGTATACAAAACAATGGCAACCACCCCAATTTATACCTAGCCTGTACAGTAAGGTTTGCTCATACATAACTGTTCTGTGGAAGGGTTTTGCATAGAGCAGCCCTGATCCTCCTTTTCTGGGGTTCCACACCTGTGCTCCTGTCTCCTCCTCTTTGGTGAGTGCCCCTATAGGAAGCTACTGGTGGCACTCGTGCAGGCTTAATTCCAAGCTGCACTGCGTGTGTCCATAGACACAGACAGTGTGACTTGGCCTTGCCTCCTGCTCCCTCTTCACAGGATTTGATTATCCTATGGGGAGAGAGAGAGAGCGGAGAGACACAGCTGTTGGCCACAGTGCTGGATTAAGATTGGGATCAGGTAAGTATAAGGGGGAGGGGGCTGGGAGATCCTAATAACAGAAGGTTTTTTTACCTCAATGCAGAGAATGCATTTAAGCGGTTGTCAACTTTTACATATGCCCAGTGAAGTTACTAGCCTCAAGTGATACGCAGAGATGAAGAAAATCCTCCTACATACATTTACCCCTTTTTTTTTCTTCATTCAAAGTCCAGAATTTATAAAATGTATCTGAGCTTTCAGAAAACAGTGGATGGAGAGCTGAAGTTACACACTGCAGAGCTCAGTGAGGAGAGATTTGAGAGCTGATTGGAGGGAAGGGACACACCCTTCTTCACACAGCACACATGAACAGAGCTGTGTCTGTCAATCACAGGCTGTGTGCTATAGATCCCTCCTTTGTCACTTTTTTCTATTGGTGTCTGGAAAACTTGTCAGATGTTTCATGTAGATAGCAGAGGAATGATGCAGCAGATAGAAATGACACTTAGTGCTCTTAACTGAGACACGTACACACTATAGAGGGATGTGCTTTGTTCATTTTTCATGTATAAGGTTTATGACCCACTCTAAAATAGTCAGAGACTAAGCAGGGTTTAACACAACAGCTGTACTTTATGCGACAGCTGTCAGTTTAGGCAAGGAGGAGCCGTAGGGGCTTTCATTGGTGGATTTTTGTAGAAGAATCTGTGGAGCTGAGAAACTGTCCCTCCCATCCACTCCATTTTGTTTTAGTCATTTGGAAGATTATTTGTCATGGTACTAAAGCTAAGGGCTTTTTCACGTAAAGGGAGCACATCTGATAATATGAAGCTCTCTGGTGTTTGAACTGATCCCCTTTGGGGATCAGTTCCCAGGGAAACATCCTTGAGCCAGCGAATTGAGAACAAAGTTGAGATATAGTTTACTTCGAACATTCCGAAACCAAAGATCCCTTTCCTGGTTATATCAAATGTAAAGTGTGAATTTGTGCTATTTATTTTTTCTTTGTTAATTATTCAGTAGTTGTGGTTTAAAGTGATTGTGAAGTCTAAGTTTTAATTTCTTTCAAATGACAAACAGGTTTATACTTACCTGACCCCAAACCTCCTCTTCTCAAGTCCCCCGCCGGTGCTCCTGGCTCCTCCTCTTCTTGGCGTGCCACCATAGGAAGTCATTGACATAGACAGCAAGGCTCAGCCCCACCCCCTGCTCCTTCATCACAGGATTTGACTGACAGAGATGGGAACCAATGGCTCTTGCTCTCTCACCCTAGCCTGTGAGAGTGGGGAGAAGAAGAGAGAGCAGCTACAGACAGGCACAGCACTGGATCCAGTTAGGGCTCAGATAAGAATAGGGAGGGGGGGGGTAACACTTTAACCTAAACATTTTTTACCTTATAGCAAGGAAAAAAAGGTTTAGGCTTCACAACCACTTTAACCACCTCCTGTCCGGACACTTTTACCCCCTTCCTGTCCAGGGCAATTGCGCGGTCATGCAACACTGTACCCATCTGAATTTTTTGCCATTTTTTTGAGACAGATAAAGCTTTATTTTGGTGGTATTTTGGTGGTATTTATTCACCACTGGGATTTTTATTTTTTTTGCTATGTAAATGAAAAAGTCCAAAAATTTTGAAAAAAAGTGTTTTTCTTATAAAATTTTGCAAATAAATAATCTTTCATCATAAATCTTGGCCGAAATGTATTCCATTATCTTTTTAGTAAAAAAAAAATAAGCCAAATTAGTTTATAACCAAAAATTATAATTTTTAAACATTTTTTAACATTTGTTTTAATTTTTTTATATTATTATTTATGTTTTTTTGGGGGTTTTTTGCATACTGTCACCCTAGCAGTACAGTGTCACCATGGTGACACTGTACTACTTGTGGGGGGTGATGAAGATCCCATATAGGATGTAAAAGCAACCATTTCTCTTTCTCTCTGTCTGCATTCTTGCAGCCAATGAGAACTACTGAGTGAGCTGTGATTGGTCACAGCTTGGCACATGGTACAAGGCTGTTGTGAATAGCCTTGTACCATGTGACAAGCTGTGACCAATCACAGCTCACTCAGTAGTTCTCAATGGCTGCAAGAATGCAGACAAGGCTGTTGTGAATAGCCTTGTACCATGTGACCTCTGTCATCATTCACAGATTTCACACGTAGTAAGCAATGATGTCACAAGTGACATCGTGTTTACTACTTTGCATGTGATCACTAATTGGCCTATCAGTGATCACATGATCGGGACCTCGTACAGACGTTCCGTCCGACGATCGCTGTTTCACTGTTTCCGGAGGACCCAGCGGGCACCGGATCGCAGTGCTGCGCGCTCCCAGGGAGCGAGCACAGCTAGAAATGGTGGGTGCCATTTATGAACGGCAACCCGCCCCTGGAGTGCCACCGCCCTGCCATTTATAAACAGCAGGCAGACAGCAAGTGGTTAATAAAAAGACAGTTGTATAAAATTGAACCCATTTCACACAGCCTGTTGCCTTTATTAGGTAGGGTTGAAAGAATGAAGAGGTCATGATTGACAAATCCTTCAGTAATTTCCATTTTAAATAATTTTACATTTTAAGCTTTCACTAAAATAATACCTGGTGATCAAGCCATTGTTCAGGCACTTTCTGTTAGAGGATGCTCTGTCCTTGTCTTCCAGTTGTGCTACTGCATTGTCAGCCTGCCAAAAAGGGGAAAAACAAGTATTTTCTGAAAAAAAAGAAAGCATTTGTTTAGAAAACACAGTACATTAGCTAGCTAAATGTAATTTAATTAGGTTTTTCACCAATTAAAGCATAATACCCCTTTATTTATTTATTACAGGTACTTATATAGTGTCTCTTTCCTCAGTGCTTTGCATATACTGCATATTATACATTCATATCAGTCCCTTTAACGATAAACTCCAAGAAAAATTAAATAGCGCCATTTAAAATGCAATAAAATCTTAACTTTGCAAATAAAGAACTTTCTTTAGCATGCTACCTATCTCTAGGAAATGTATAGTTTTATTTAGAAGCTCAACTCCATCCAGGTACAAAAGACACAAATTAATTTACTTATTCATTGTATTTTTTAAATGAAAGCAGGGCAAGTAAGCAATTTGCTTTGGTATCAGACTTTCACAGTTCAGCCTTGTACAGTAGAGCTCAGAGAGGGGAAGCGAGAAACAGCACTAGAAACCAGTCAGTTGTGCTGCAGTGCTCATTTGCTAATAAGGTTCATGCTGATAGGAGCAGAAAGCAGGGTGAATAAGAAATTAGCTCATCTGCTGCTTCTTTTATTATTGTCCAGTCAAGGGCTAGGGAAGGCACACAACCTTCAAGTGTTACTTACCTGCAGGAGATAAAAAAGGCCTTGTGCTATTGGTTCTTGTGGTCTGTCTGGCCTAATACAGTTATTGAAGATGAATAATATGAAGCTCTCTGGTGTTTGCTGGATGTAGCAGTCACTTTGTGGATCAGTTCCCAGGGGAACATCCTTGACCCAGCGAATTGAGAACAAAGTTGAGATATAGTTTACTTCAAACATTTCGAAACCAAAGATCCTTTTCCTGGTAATATCAAATGTAAAGTGTGAATTTGTGCTATTTATTTTTTCTTTGTTAATTATTCAGTAGTTATTGTTTAAAGTGATTGTGAAGTCTAAGTTTTAATTTTTTTTAAAATGACAAACAGGTTTATACTTACCTGGCCCCGAACCTCCTCTTCTCAAGTCCCCCGCCGGTGCTCCTGGCTCCTCCTCTTCTTGGTGTGCCACCATAGGAAGTCATTGACAGACAGCAAGGCTCAGCCCCACCCCCTGCTCCCTCATCACAGGATTTGACTGACAGAGACAGGAACCAATGGCTCTTGCTCTCTCTCCCTAGCCTGTGAGAGTGCGGAGAAGAAGAGAGAGCAGCTACTGACAGACACAGCACTGGATCCAGTGAGGGCTCAGATAAGAATAGGGAAGGGGGGGGGTAACACTTTAGCCTAAACATTTTTTACCTTAATGCAAGGAATGCATTAAGGTAAAAAATGTTTAGGCTTCACAACCACTTTAATAAAATGACATTTGTGTAAAATTGAACCCATTTCACACAGCCTGTTGCCTTTATTAGGTAGGGTTGAAGGAATGAAGAGGTCATGATTGACAAACCCTTCAGTAATTTCCATTTTAAATAATTTTACATTTGTAGCTTTCACTAAAATATTACCTGGTGATCAAGCCAATGTTCCGGCACTTTCTGTTAGAGGATGCTCTGTCCTTGTCTTTCAGTTGTGCTACTGCATTGTCAGCCTGCCAAAAAGGGGAAAAACAAGTATTTTCGGAAAAAAAAGAAGGCATTTGTTTAGAAAACACAGTACATTAGCTAGCTAAATGTAATTTAGTTAGGTTTTTCACCAATTAAAGCATAATACCCCTTTATTTATTTATTACAGGTACTTATATAGTGTCGCTTTCCTCAGTGCTTTGCATATACTGCATATTATACATTCATATTAGTCCCTTTAACGATAAACTCCAAGAAAAAATAAATAGCGCCATTTAAAATGCAATAAAATCTTAACTTTGTAAATAAAGAACTTTCTTTAGCATTTGCTACCTATCTCTAGGAAATGTATAGTTTTATTTAGAAGCTCAACTCCATCCAGATACAAAAGACACAAATTAATTTACTTATTAATTGTATTTTTTAAATGAAAGCAGGGCAATCAAGCAATTTGCCTTGGTATCAGACTTTCACAGTTCAGCCTTGTACAGTAGAGCGCAGAGAGGGGAAGTGAGAAGCAGCACTAGAAACCAGTCAGTTGTGCTGCAGTGCTCATTTGCTAATAAGGTTCATGCTGATAGGAGCAGAAAGCAGGGTGAATAAGAAATTAGCTCATCTGTTGCTTCTTTTATTATTGTCCAGTCAAGGGCTAGGGAAGGCACACAACCTTCAAGTGTTACTTACCTGCAGGAGATAAAAAAAAGGCCTTGTGCTATTGGTTCTTATGGTCTGTCTGGCCTAATACAGTTATTGAAAATGCTGGTATATTTAGTGTGCTCAGGTCTTTATTTCAAACGCAGGGGAACGCAGTTCCGGCACCTCCAGCACTGAATGTATATAATGGCAAGGGGTGCTGGGGTGTGCAGGAGGGTCTATTGATGCTGGCTGGTGGGAGATCTATTGTTGCTGGAGTGGGCCTATTGTTGCTGGAGGGTATTGAGGTGCTTTTGTTGCTGGCAGTAGGGGATCTATTTACGTTAACTGCTGCTTTTAGCAAATTCTTTACAAATTACCAAAAAATTATACTTGGTTCTGTATTCACTAAAAGGGGTGGTATTAGTAAGTGGTAGAAATAAAGGATGGCGCTTTTAGGTGGGTAGGGGGTGGAGACAAGGGGGGAGTTCCTGCACCTATTCTCTGAGATAAAAAGCCCTGGGTGTGCTGCTACATTTTTCTAAGTGAATGGCAATCCTGCTGCTGGTGCAATGTCATCAATGAAAGTATCAACAGTTTGCCATTGTTTAATCAGGGTGGACTTCTGAAGCTTGGAGGCAGCGATGGAACATGGAGAGGTGAATATGCCTTTCTGCGGAGGGGCTGGGCTATCAGCAGACCCTCATTCTACCCCAAAAGGGCAGGTGACTGTGTCTGCTGAAATCAGAGGATCAGATTGTTGTCAATAGGGAACTGTCAGACAATTAGCAATTTCAGGTGCATATTGGTAGCTTCATATTGTCTCAGAAAATCTTTAGTTCAACTAACAGATATACTCAGCTACAGAAAAGTAACAAACCCCTATATACACATACATGTACATTTACCATGTCTTTATGTAAGATTTCAAAGAATGGGAATCTCAAATTGTGTTTCTTTTTATTGTGGAAGATCTGTACCTCTCTGGCCATCTGTTCTAAGCTCCAAGTGCTGTGAGTAATGTACAAGAGACATGTACGTTTCTTTGATGTATGTAAGGGCTTGTATGGATTGAATGCTTCACTTCTTCACTGATGAAGCAATTAAACATACAGTGCTAGTTAAGATGAGGGATCATGAGAACCATCCCATCTATCTCCTGCACACTGCTCACGCTTGGCAAGTCCGACATCCCAATAAGACATTAATCTGCTGGCTCACCTCACCCTTTTCTAACCTCACTAGGCTTTACAAATCACCATATCCAGTGTGTCTGATACATTTGTCCTAATTCCCTGATGGCTGAAGACTGGGAATCCTGCTGACCTTTACTAAAGAGGGAAAAATACTTAAACTGTATAGCAATCAAGATGATTACGCTCTAGCCCAATCATGAGCACATACTGACCTCACCTGCATCGAAAGGAGAAAGAATTACACTATTATTCCAATTTTTTGGGGGGCCTTTCTGTATTGCTGGAGAATGGAAAAGAATACACGGTTGATTTTGTGAGGAAATTACACTATACTGACAATTTATTCTATGTAATTTTGGATAATATGGAAACCTGCTGAGTTTATATGAATGGACAGTATGAATGGGTTCATTTAGGATAAATGGTTTTTAGGTCGCTGAGTGATTTATAATGCACTGGTATGTATTATTGCCTAATCAGACAATATTTTAAATTGGGCTGCATTTTAATTAAGATCACCTTCTCACTTGTAGATTGTGGCCACAGTCCAGGGAAGAATGGAGACATGGAAAGGGAGGCAGAGTGGACTCTGGTTGTGAAGAAAGAGGGGGCAGAATGCCAGCTAATCACAAACCAGGGGAGCACAGAAGAAGCAAGACTCCAAACTGAACACGGGTGGAAGGTTGAGAACAGGAAGGAGAGAGGACCAACTATGGACCATTGGGAGAGGAGGTAGATCTAGAGGTGACCAACGTATGGATGTGGGAGGGGGATTGTCAGAGAAAGAAGAGTCATGAAATTTGACCATAGACCTTTGCAAAACTAGTGAAAGCTGATGATGGCCAAAAAAGCAGAAGGAAGGATAATTGTGGCTGGTGAGGATAGAGACAGAACAGAAGCTAATCTTAGAGAGGAGAGAGAAGACAGATTGGGGACTAATTGTTCCTAGGGGTGAAGGAAAGAGAGGAACAGCAAACCATCTTGTACAATTGGTACTTTGAGAGGAATTCTAGTTCAAAACCTTGCTGTATCCCTAACTTAAACCTATTCCAAATTATTACATTACATTACATCGAGTTTATATAGCGCCAAAGGGTTTGCTCAGCGTTGTACAATAGAGGGGGGGACAATACATGAAACAGTACAGCAACAACAAACATTCACACGAGGGGTTAGAGGGCCCTACGCTTTCGAGCTTACAATCTAGGAGGGAGGGGATAGTGGTACAGGAGGAAGTGGCTGTGGGGGATGGAGTGGTAGGAGGAATGAAGGAGAACGGCTGTTAGGTGAGGGTGGGGTAGGCTTCCCTCAAGAGGTGGGTTTTCAGGGAGCGCCTGAAGGTGAGGAGGGAAGGTGACAGTCTGATGGATTGGGGTAGTGAGTTCCAGAGGAGGGGGAGGACCTGGAGAAGTCTTGCAGTCGTGCGTGGGAGGAGGAGACCAGGGAGCAAGATAGAAGGAGGTCCAGTGAAGAGCGAAGGGTACGGGTAGGGTGGTACTTGGGAATCAGGTTGGTGAGGTAGTTAGGGGCAGTGTTGTGAATGGCTTTGTAGGTCAGGGTTAGTAGTTTGAATTTGATGCGTTGGGCAATAGGGAGCCAGTGGAGGGATAGGCAGAGGGGGGTGGCAGAGGTGGAGCGGTTGGTGAGGTGGATGAGTCTAGCCGCTGAGTTCAGGATGGTCTGAAGTGGGGAGAGCCTGCACTGGGGTAGGTTGGTGAGGAGGGAGTTGCAGTAGTCGAGGCGTGAGATAATCAGGGAGTTTACGAGTAGTTTAGTGGTGTCTGGGGTAAGGAAGGAGCGTATCTTGGCGATGTTGCGAAGATGGAGCCTGCATGTGTTTGTAAGTGATTTGACATGAGGTTGGAAGGAAAGGTTTGAGTCCAGAATGACGCCAAGGACTTTGTAACTCTAGTCCAAATCCAAGTCTTAACCCTTCTTGTAACAATAACCTGAACCCGTGTAACCCTAATTCTAGGCTTCCCAAGCACTACTAAACCTAGCCCTAACTCTAGCAATAAACTTATCCCTCACAGTAGCCTATACATAATCTTCACTCTGCCTATTTTTTCTATCCTGCTAGAATTAATTTTTAAATTTGACTTAACATGACAATTTAGTTAGGCGACAAGCAAAGTGAATAGAACCATAACCTACAGAAACCAACCAGGCTTCATGTTAATGTTTCTAACAACAGAATACTAAAATTGGCTTGGGTGCCATAGGGCCTGCCTTGGTAATTAAAAAACCTTAAAACCCAATTCCGGCTTCCTCTCCCCTGCAAACATTCAGATGCCTTCTGGCCGTTACATAATACAACAGAGTATTCTTCTCCAGCATGGCACAGTCCTCAAATTTTTTCAGAGAATGGCGCTGGCATAGTAATATCAGTGCCATTCCTTATATCATTATAGTGTGAGTGCAGGGGATCTACCCACAACTCCCTAAACTCAAAGAAAGTGGGCTGAATTATGCTGAGCATCATTTAACCTGGAAGACGTCTGAGAGGAGATCGAACATTAGGCAAGATTGCTGGAGACATTATCTGAAGGAAGGTGAATACTGTAGCCAGAGCTGTTTTTATTTTAAAAATGGCTGAAGAATTAAAGCAAATCCAAACTCAAGAAGTCATATATTGCAGCATACTAGTCACTGAATTAGTTTTGTCTAACAACATTTTAAAGAAATACAGATAACACTTGTTGATCTTTTCAGAAATGTCAGAAATGCAATGCCCTTGTAGTTTCTTGTGTTATTTCCTGAAAGTGAAAACAATCTTATTTATCTACTGTAAACTACTGATCTCCCCGTACCACGTGTAATGGACATGAATAAAGGCAGACATGTTTGAAGTCCGGCCTGAGTGACAATCATCTCCCTTTCAATAGATATAGTACAGAGGTGAGTGTAGCTACCCAGGGACAAGAAGAATTAGTAGCTGAAAATAAAGAAAAAATGTCTGAAAAAGGAAAACTAATTTAGTCACCATATCTAAGGACTGGTAAGATACAATTCAAATTCCTTTTTTGTTTTTGGTTTAGATAGGCTTCAAGTAAAAAAAACCAAAAAAACTGCAGTTGGCCGTGCTTCAGTAACTGTCAGGCATGCACATCCCCAGTGACAGTAGTGACAAGCCATGCACTAGAGGAGGAAAAGAAAAAAATGGCAATAAAAACTTGCAAGTTAAATTAATGATAATAAGCACATGTCAGACAGAACGGGGATCCGTCAAAAAGAAACAACAATTGTTGCTAAGATTTTTATATTGTGTTGGAGCTACACAAATATTTCTGAAAATTACCTTAAGATGAAATAGCACATTTAAAATACACGAATTCAAATAAATGTTTCACATGATCATGGTGTAACTATGAAGAGATTCTTGAGTGGTTCTTCTGCCACCCCCATTCACCTTCTCAAACTCAACAAAACATGTAGCTGCAAAACAACATAAATAAGCTATGCATTAGCTCTTTGAGGGCTTGTAAAAAGGTAAGTATGTGATATAATGCACCATGTTTCGAAGAATGCCTTCACCGTTCTGGATAATTACATGTACGCTGGGAATTCTGAGCCACCCAAGCAAGCAGCATTAGTGATTTTATAACAAAGCGCTTTCTTCAAGCCTTCAAATAAGACATTTAAGTTAGGCGTGCTGTTCTCAGGAGCACACATGGGGGTCTGTCAAGAAAGCAGCCGTCTTGTGTCACTTTAATGTGAACAGCAAGACTGTTTGATGTACCAGCCAATGTTAAATAGTATGTAAAGGCAAAGACAAGGCAAATACAGTGTGACATATGGTAGATATGAAACAGAGATAAATAGATAGATAGATAGATAGATAGATAGATAGATAGATAGATACACAAAGGGTGTTTTTTTTGTTTTGCACCTCTTACCAGCTAACTGTCCACATGCAGAGTGTGTAGGGATTCTCACTTCCATTATTTTTAGTGACCAGAGGCCCGAGAGAGGCAATGGAAGAGCATGTCTTATAACAGTCATTCTTAACCAGGGTTCTTTTAGGATTTTAGGAATTCTTTGAGCTATTATCAATTTCCTCAATTGACACCGGCTTGTGTCAGTCAAAGCCAATGATGAGGGAGTGGGGGGGGGGTGAGGCCGAGCCCTGATGTCTGTATCGATAGACGTAGACAGCGAGGCTGCAAAAAAAGCCCACATGACTGCCCCTATAGGAATGGGCTTTCTATAGGGTACTTGGCAGAGGGGAAATGCCAGGAATATCAGAGGGGTACCTGAGAAGAAGAGGTTCAGGGCCACTCTGTACAATTCCATTTTGCTGACCAGGTAAGTATAAACTTGTTTTTCTTTTCTTTTTTTTTTTAACTATACATTTACAAACACTTTAAAGGGGAATCTTCCTACTGATCACAAACGTATGAAGCATTCTTCCTATTGACCATCACGCTAAAGTACTGTGGGCTGTAGATATAGTAATTATTAGAAAAGTTTCCAGAGACCGGAAAGTTATTTCAAGGGTTCCTCCATCTTAAAAGAGTTGAAAAAGGCTGCCTTATACTGATGACACAGCACAAAATCTTATGGGTGTGAAACATCATCATGATTTTGATACCTTTAATTGGACAAATAAGGTAAATAAGTCATGAGATTGCAGAGAACCCATGAGACTGAGCCCTGCATTATCAAATGAAAGTGTGCTTGCCTACTGGTGCATTTTGGGGAAATAGGGACGTTGTATACTTTGATAGAGAAATGAGTTGTCAGAGTTCAAATAAGAGATTTAACAGTACATTTCATACTATTGATCTGCCAAGGAAATGCTATCTTTGAAATAGGTGGCAGGTTCAAATTCAAACAATTTTATCATCGGGCTACCTTTACTTTATCAGCTTTATGACGTTAGAACACATGTAAGTGGCCCTGTAAAAACTATTCACTAACCAAATTAATGATGAAACTTTACAGCGGACACCATAAGGTGGCAGCTTTTACTTTACCAGTACTGCCTGATATCCAGGTCCATCGTAGGACCCTCTTAAAAATCCTATGCTAAAAAACTATTTTCTAAAGTTCGGTATTTGCCTAGGTATAGACACACCCTTACCATGTGGGCTCAGTGTAACAGTACTGCTTTTGGGAGGCTAGGAGGCATGTACCTGTGTTTGCAATACCTTGAATGACCAGTTTTTTTATTGGATTCTTAACAGTATGTTGGAATGGTGGGCAGCAGAGTCAAGGTAACAGCAGACACTTGCTGGAAAGCTGTTACTTAGAAAAGCCTTATCTGTATAGTGCTGCATTAAAAGCAGAAGAGATGGATATAGAGATGGTCAGTGCTGACTCGGTGATCAAACTCTGCATGACCCTAATCATCAGAATCTTCCTCCTGACCTGAACACAGCAATATATCATAAAATACAGCTCTGTCCGTACCAAACTGAACTACTCTTCCCACCAGTCTCCCCCTAACACTCTGATCACCCTCCAGACATCTGTTAGCTATCCTTGAGTCTCATTAAGAATCTGGCTGATCCAGGGCCCCTCACTTCTGGAAAGGTTTACCTTATCTCATTACAGACTTCATCCTCTCTGTTCTGTTTCACTGTGAAACATATGTGTGACTGTCACAGTTAGTTACCTCCGTAACAATGGCAGACACTACTGTTTCAGAAGACGCTGTTTTTTTAGTTAACCTCAACTGCAGTCTATCAATTTTTCTGCATATTCTGCTTTTTCATCCATACAACCATTATATGTGTTTCTGAAATTGTGTTCTAATGTAACCAGATTCTTAAGGAGAATATTGGGGTGTGAGGATTTCTAAGGGAGCTGTGTGTTACACAAAACACATGACGAGGCCAGATGCTAGTCACTTCTTATTTACAACAGGCAGGGACATGCTGGACTTAATCTCCCATTGTGCTTAGTGGGTCCAAAAGCAAAAAATATGTTTCCCTTTCAAAGTGAAACTTCCAGATCCTTACCCAGAGTGCCAGTTAGCATAAAAACTGTAGCAATCCGCCCAAAATAAGTTCACACAAGCTATGATTCATGCCAAAATAGAAGCCGTATTATTAGAGTGGGCAAATTTGAGAAACTCTGGAGCCTTTGGGTGGAGAACTTTTTACCCTCTAACTTTGATAGCACACCGCTACTTCCATCCTTAACCATATGCATACACATTGTGTAACTCCAGCAGCACTTCCTAGAGGACCCAGCTTCCCCTCGAGGATGATCCTCTCTCCCTCCCCACCCTCCTCAGAGGGGCCTCTCTCCTCTACCCTCCCTTTGCCTCTTCTTAATCCTCTATTTATGCTCTCCTCCTATGCCTCCTACAGTCCCCCACATGTCTTCCCATACCTTTTTGTATACCAAAGCCCCTGTATATCCCCTATTTGACCTTTCAACTGATAGATCTCAACCCCATTGTTGCCTGCCCTCCCAGCCCTTCTTGGTCTGGTGGACATTATGGGAATCTTTTCCCCCATTCACCTACCAGACTTCTGTAATTTTGTGTCACTTGATGGTTATACTTAATTGCTACAGTTTACTCCATGATATGGGCTCCTATTGTCTAAGTAGTTGAAGTCACATTGTCTTTGACGTGTCCAGGACAATTGAAACATCAGGTCTTTCGTTGTTACAAAAATCCAATGAGGAGGTTAGATGGACCAAAACGTCTTTTTTCAGACATTTTACTGCTTTATTTTTACCCCAAAGATCCTGTGAATAACAAACATCCGTTTTTAGGCTAACAATACCCACTTAGGTTTCTTTCACATGGGCCTAGCTGCTGACTCACGATCCACAGTGGATCTCATTTTCATCACTGACTGGCCTGAACTTTGCAGGTGATCGGGAGGGGATATGCTGCCTCCTGTACACCTGTTTGATGAGGGATTTCACACTAAAATCTCATTTCACTATACCACAAATGCTGCGGTGCAGCCCTATTCGTGTAGATAATAAGCCCCCTGTGCTACACTGGTAATGATAGAATTAAAAAATTTATGCGAGCTGCTATCACCTTTTCCTAATACCTGAGGATATGCAATAATAGTATACTGGTGGTGAAGCGCTACACATATAGATATAAATAAGTGTGAGTAATAAATGCTAAATTATTGCATAAAATCACCAAAGGGAATAATAAAACATATATGAGATCATAAATACTCTAGCTGGTGCTTATAAATCATGCTCAAATAGGTGGATATCAAGTGCTGAAGTGCAAGCAGGTAAGTCAATCACTAACCTGTACCAATGTGCCAACAAAATAACCCTCATGAGGGTAAAGTTGATGAGAAGATAAATATATCACACTCTATTTGAAAGTGACAGGTGCTTTAACTGTAGACACAATAGGCAAATATATCTATAGATTAAAAGTCCACAATAAAGTGCAATAACTAGTGCATGAAGATTGATGTGCAAAAAAGGCAAAAGTGGTGCTTCAATTCTTCACTCCAAACATAATTCGTGCTTGTGTGACACACGTGTGTATCACTATCCAAAAGTGGCTAGGGTGCCTCCTCACCTCCTTGAAGCGACCCCTAGGGGCCACAACACATTGAGCAATATGTGCTTCACAACACTGGAGATCTTAGATGATTGGCTCCTGTAATTCTACTCAGCCTCCACTGCCAGGTCACTTTTCCCCTCAGATGGTGGTCACAACATCAGGAATGTCATAAGGCCATAAAGAGGTAGACAAAGAGAGCCTCCATAGTGCAGTATGATTTATTTCAATAGAAGATAGGTAAGCCAAAAAAGGACACTGACAGTAACGCAGGTACAATTCAGTGGTTTCCCATGTGCTGTGGGTGTACTGCAGGTCCCCAGGTGTCCAAAGATGGCGTCTACCGGAAGTGCGTAACCGGAAATACATCACCGCGCTCTACGCGTTACTCCACGATACGATACCACGTGGCTTCGTCATGATCTATTCGTGTAATCACCCATATGAGGTGTGGTTGCAGACGATATTGCCTGCAGAATGTGACATGCCCTATTTTTTTGTAACACCATAAAGCAGTGGTTCTCAACCTTCCTAATGCCGCGACCCCTTAATACAGTTCCTCATGTTGTGGTGACCCCCAACCAAAAAATTATTTACTCTTTACACATTGGAAATGTGTTGTTCGATGGTCTTAGGTGACCCCTGTGAAAGGGTCGTTCGACCCCCAAAGGGGTCACGACCCACAGGTTGAGAACCACTGCCATAAAGCATAGCTTTGAAGCAGTGGCATTGTATACAGAGATGTCAGGCAACCATTGCCTGGTTTTATCACATGGCTGAGGCCAGTTAAAGACTGTACTGTATCTGTGGAGAAGCAGTGTTGTCACCCTAAGACAGGAAGTATGTTACTGGCAGGATAATCAGGTAATAAGAAAGCAAAAAATACCTGAAAAAAAGAAAACCAATGCAGCCACCACATCTAAGGACTGGTAAGCTGCAGTATATACTATTTCTGTTCTTAGGACTACAAAACACATCCCCTTCTTCTCAGCTCTGTAACATAGGAGGGTGTAGTGTAGGTAAACTAGGCAGGGCTGATAGGACTCTATCTGCTGCTCACTACAGATAGTTACAAGCTATCTGGATTTCTGCTAAGTATAACAGGTATTTTGGACTTATCAAATAGATATACAAAACAAAATCACTGGTATATTTAATAGACCAAAAGGGAGTAAATATGAGAAATTCACTGTTAGTGTTCTTTATTCTCTAAAAAGACTGGGTTTGAGGGAAGGGGGCAGGTATGAAGTGCTGACACCTAGAAATGTCTGCTCATTCATATGGCAGCTTCCTAAGAGCCAATTCACACCAGTGCATTGAACTGCATTGTAGCACAGCTGTAAAACGCAGATCAATGAAAGGACATCTAAAAAAATAGTTTCCAATGTGTCCTATTCACACCATAACGCTGCGTTTACCTGCATTGTGCTAAAATGCAATGTTTTAGTGCAATGCAATGAATGTAAGCAGATGTCAACAAAACAATGCAAAAAAAAAAAAAAGATTTCCTGTAGGACCCTTGACCAGACCTATAGTCCCTGACCTGACCCATGATCCTAACCTTGACCGTACCCATGACCTAACCCATGGCCCTTAACCTTATCCTTGACCCTTCACCTGACCCACGAAACCCTGACCCAACCTTTACTCTGACCTCACATATGGCCCTCACCCTAAACTTGAACCCCTGACCCAACCCTAACCTTTACCCTGACCTCACAAATGGCCCTCACGCTAAACTTGAACCCTTGACCCAACCCTAACCTTTACCCTGACCTCACATATGGCCCTCACCCTAAACTTGAACCCCTGACCCAACCCTAATCTTTACCCTGAACATAAAGTTGACCCAAACCCTAAACTACATTTGACCTTGAGCCTGAACATTTATGTAGCGATGGACATCCGTGTATATTCAAACAATTTTTTGCAGTGAGATCGTAATTCACGGTATAAGATCAAAAACTGCCCTTTGCTTTCCCATTGCAACAGCAATGGATGGACCCAATAGTGTCTTCTTGATTGCTGCAGTCTCCTTAAGTGTCTCCTTCTCCTCAGTATAGCTAGCGCTATCACAATGATTAGCATTGTTGTGGAAGACATCCTGTCACAAAAAACAGAGCACAACGAAAACAGAGCACAAATCCACACAACAATTCTCATACATTATGTCTTCCATCATCACACTCCTTCTCTACACACAGGAGGTGATGTCATTGGATATGCAGTGAAAATGCAGTGTGCTTGAACGCAAGCTAAAATGCATGTCAACTGACTTCAAAATGTATGTCAACAGATGTCATCATGTGACTAAAATGGATGGAAATGTACATCCAATTCCCCTACATTTTAGCGCAAGTCAATGTAAATTGGTTTTTAACTCTCTTGTTACAGCTGAATACCAGGATATACTGGGGTGATTTACTAAAGGCAAATAGACAATAGACAATCAGATGCAAGTAAAAGAAAAAAAAACAGCATTTTTTGATTGCACATGATTGGATGATGGAAGTCAGCAGACCTTCACTTCATTTACTAAGCTCTGGAACACATGCCCTTGCAGAGAGCAACTGCACTTACAAAGTGCATGGTTATTTTGCCTTTAGTAAATCAACCCTAATGTCACATAAACGTGTTGACAAGTAACATGCTTTCAGAAAGAGAGAGGTTAGAGATATGATCTAATCAGACTCCTGCTACTCCATCTTTGTCTTGTCAAAGCCCTTGGTGGAAGGGTGAGCAAGCTGTATTGCTTAACTGCAGTAGAAAATAATTAGGTCACTAGCTGTTCTGTCTGGTAGAGCTTAATAAATCTGACTATTTGGGCAAAGTTATACTGTATATTTAACTGTGTTTCTGTGTTTCTGTGAATTCTGTTGGTGAAATAGCTCCCATACATATGGTATACTGTATATTTAACTGTGTATTTAGCACGTTGCCTAAAGTTCAGCATTAACTATCAAGGGTTGAAGAGGAGTTTTGATAGTATTCCTAGTGAAGTAGAAAACCCCTTTAATAAATATATTAGATGTGAACCTGTGTGGAAATTAGCCCAAGGATCTGCATATTAAAGTCTTGTACATTTCACATGGGAGTCTACTAATAGGAATTTAATGTAAAATCCTCATGACTTCATGTATGCACCGCTAATAATTCCCATCTTATAATGTAATCCATTTTCTCATCTGCGTTATGAGCTGCGATTTAGATCACAGGCTAGAAAAATGTATACCTCGTTCTGATGAAAAAGTTTTAAACAATGGTGATAAATTCCACCCACTTCCTTCAGCAATCATCAACAAAATCTGTCAGCGTACTTTGGAACAGTCACTACATCTGCCTTCTGCGTAAGTAACCCGCAAAATAAATATGCAATTAATAAATAGAAAGCGAAAAGCAGGAAATGTTAAATGTGTTTGGAATATATTGGTGTTTTTATCATAATGCAAAAATAGCTTGGCAAGCATACTTTTTTCATTGTTATGATAATGATATGCACATGAATGCTATAATGCGGGTAGGACTAGTTTCAGGGTCCATCTGGCCAGAAGTTTGAAAAACTAGCTTGTTCATAGATAATACATGTTAAAGATGTACTCTACCAAAAATTTATATTTTCCAGAGCACATCAGTGATCTGAAGCACCTATACAGTACATACAGTACATACTGTATCTTAAAGTCCCTTGGAGGCCATGATATGTCTGAAGATCCCAGCTCCACTTTTTTCCACTACAAGGCTGAGAAAGGTTGTGGATTCCCTCGATCTGTAATATGACGTGTACAAATAAAAGGTTCCTATACATGACATTCAGAAATTAAAAGCAATAATGTGTAGTCCCTGTGGTAGACTTGAGGCTTAGTTGGAGTTTGGATATAAGGAGAGAAGTCATGACACCAGACATCTAGTAATATTTAGTAAGTAACATCTCCTAATTATGTAGGCAGGTGCAGCCTACATTCTCCACTACAGGTGGTGCTCATCTGGAATGGCAATGCAGCTGGAGGAGAAATTCAGGAGAAACTGGGTTTCTCTATGATTCCCTCTGTCCCCTGGGGCTATGCTGCATCCAGGTGACCCTGAAGGCCATCTTGGGTCATGCAGAGTCTTTTTAAGTCCCTACCCCTGGGTTTTGGCACACATTAGTGAGTTAGCTAGATTTGGGACAGAATAGCCATCTGTCAGGACCAGCACTAGTGTCAGAAAGAGGTTCCTGAGAAGGAAGGAAAGCTTAGAGCTCACGTCTATATCGAAGCAAGCTCCCTTTGGGTTGGACCTGCCTGGCCATACTCCGCTCCCCTGGAAGGGTGCTGCCTCCAGCTCAGGCCTATTCACTGCTGACTCTCCGCTTTTCCCTGGCCAGGTGTGCTCCCCATCAGGATGTTGTACTGTTTTGTAAATTCTACAATACATTGTTTGCTTTTATTAAGGACTCTGTGTGTTCACTTCCACCATACCACACTGCACCCACCTAACAAGTAGCTAACATCTAGTAAGGTTTGGATATAAAGAGAGAGAGCTTCATGACACCAGATATCTAGTAAGATTTAGGGTTTCTGTGTCCAGCCAAACCTGGCACATTTGTTTTTGGTAGGTTCAAAGGAAATATGTGCTGGGGAAGCATGAAGGCTGCTATTTCTGATCTTCCCATCTACAAAATAATAGATCCCTGGCTGACATTCTGGCCCAGTGCCTCCAGGACGCTCTGTGTCATTGACTTTTGACAAGCATGGAGATTAGGTATTCTGATTTCACTTCAAGTTTCCTGATTGGTAACGTGTTCCTAGTGAGTGTCACAGAACGTATTGTAGTCAGAGACAGTAAGAAACAAACGTGTTTTGCCTATGGTAGTGTCATTTGTCATTTCACCAAAGCACCTGGAATTCTGCAAGGATTATAGGTTGCAAGGAGTGTGCTGTAACTTGTGGATATTTGTCCATGCCCCTGTCAATTCATTCAGAGAAAAGAAAGAATGCCCTATGCATTCTCCTTCAGTTCCTCTAGTTGAAGCTTGCAAAAGATTTAGAATTGTCTTCCTACCCGCCATGTGACAGCACTGGGTCAGTCCCAAAGCACCCAGTACTGCCACATGAAAGGAAGAAGAATTGGTCACGTGCTTCTACATACCCAGAAGAATATGGTATTCTCTCCTGGCAGCTGAACAGAGCAGTAGTGGAGCGAATGAAAGATTTTTTGTTGCTGTGGAGGAGGGAATACAAGTGAATCTGCTTTGACCTGCATAGTTAAAGTACAGCTTTCTGTTAAAGAAACATAAAAACATAGAATGCAGAAAAAAGACCAAGTGGTCCATTGAGTCTATGAGTCATCCCCATTTATTTATTTTATATATGTTGTTGTTTTGGGGTTTTTTTTGCCTAAGTATAGATCTATGTTTGCCCCATGCCTGTTTGAATGCACGTACTGTTGACTGACTCCCTACATCTGTTGGAAGTCTATTCAAAGCATCAACTACTCTTTCATTAAAATAAAACTTTCTAAGGTTAGTTTTGAACTTTCCTCCAGCTAGTTTGAAGTCATGTCCCCGTGCTCTTGAAGAACATGGGGACATGACCTAAAGTAGACCTAAATTCTAACAGTAAACATACAGTGCCATGGATATTTTCCCCCATTTTTCCAAACATACCCAAAAGTGCAGTAGATTGTAAAAAAAAAAATGGAAATATACTGTATATATAAAAAGATTGGATCTTCAGTACTTCTTGGTAAAAAGCATCCTAGACAGCATATTGTCTTGCATCTTAAAATATTTATTTTACCTAGCTAATCTGTTCAGCCTTTGTCTCTAAAGTTAATTTCTGTGCAATTTGGTCACCCCATTTACAGAATTTAAAAAAAATTCCTCCATTAAGGTTTTATACTCACCTCAGTTTTCCTCAACATAACCCTCCATGGCTCTTCATCTAGGAGGGAAGACCTGTGAATTACCACTGCAGCCACTCCTTTTCCTGTGCTAGATCTAGGGATCTGGCATGTCATGTGATTTAGGTAACTAATTGAGCCATTTAGGCTTTTTGATCTTCTTGGGGGGGGTAAGGTAGATTGGGTTGGGGGGCATAATGTTGATTAGGGTGGGGGGTACACCCCAAAGATTAGCGTGGAACTTTAAGTAATTCACCAGGAAACAATCATCCTTAAAACACTGCATCCCCTAATCCCTTCATTCAAATTGTACCTGATGCAGCAATGCAGAAATGTATGCGTAATCCAGCAGAAAGCAGTTCAGATGTTGTTAATAATGATCCTCAGAAACCATAATGCCATTTTAATAGCCATTGTGCTACATTCTATGCAAAGGGACATTTTATTGTGCCACTTGAGACATAAGGGGCATAGACAAAGATAATGAGCCTACAATGACACAGACAGCATAAAGACTGACATCCTGTGCCTGGAAGCAATAGAAGAGTGAGCGTAATAAAATGATTAATCTCTGTGCAGTTCCCTCTTTTCTGCCCTGCCCCATTTTCATACAATCACACTGATTAGAAGGGCACCTTCAGGTTACCTACACTGAAAAATATGGATGCAGTAATTAAAATTTGGGACTCTAAATGTACCTCCTTGGGCATGATATGAAAAAGTCTAACAATTCATAAAATCAATTATTTTATTATAGTCATATACATATATTACACAACAAACATTCTAAAAAGCTTTTAAAATCAATAATATGGCTTGAAATGTAACCATGTATCTGAACACAGTTCTGAATGACCGAAGGCGCTTTGTGGAAGAACAGCTTCCTCAGGGCCTTGGATCTTGTTATACGCGAACTAGAATTAAATATGTGTAGTTAATAACATCATATGATAATCATAATATTATAGACAATCAAATACAATGATTTTAAAGTATGAACATAGTTAGTGTAATGGACCCCAGTTAGAAATTACCCATTCTGAACCATAAGACAAACCCGAGAGGAGAGAAAAAAATTAAATTAAATAATTTAAATAATAATATATAATATATGCATATATATATTACTTTGTGGTCACATGTGCAACAATGTATATGTCTGATGGCAAGGCACTTGTTTTTTTTTTTTCTTCTGGTACCTCCAGAAGGAATATCAACCCCAGATTTATCATCCACATATGTTCTTTAATTTTATCTAAACTGAAAAATGTAGCACTAACACTGACGTCGTTGCCACTGGTTGATTTCTGACCTTTTGCTTCCAAGAGGAATGACCCACTTGGGTTGTACCTGAACTCACCAACATACCTGGGGTCGAATTAGGCTTTATTAAACAGTAAAACCCTACTAAGAGGTAACATGATAAGCTGCAGACAATAACAATGAGCATTAGTAATGTGCAGAAACAGTACACCAGTATATATAGGGCTCTCACCACCAGAGATGAGCGCAATGAAAAAATGTTTTTGTTTCACTTCAGATTCATTCGTTAACTAAATCATTTCATTTTGTCATAATCATTACGTTAGAATGATTCATTTCTGCAATTCAGATTCATTTCGTATATTTGTTGTTCCAAATGTTTTTTTCTTTAATTCATTTTAAAATGTTAATTTGTTATTTCGGGAGATTACTTTTGCACTCTGAGCTATCCCTGCTAGTCCTACCCACCAAAAGAAATGGAATGAGCTGATTGGATGATATTGACTGGAGTCGCGTGCATCCAAAAGTAATGAATGGAACAAAATAAATTTCAGTTTCATTCATTATGTTATGATTCGGAGATTCTGATGAATCCTCCTCCATCCAACCTAAACATAATAAGTAGGAATCATCTTTCACTTTCATACTTTGCTGTATTTATTGCAATATGTTTCCATTTCCTATGTAGTGCATGTTTTAAAATAATGAAAAATATTAATGCAAAAAAGAATTCACTGATTATTAAGAATATTCACGCTACGTTCACTAGATCCAAATCAATTTGGACGATTCATTATGTCGTTATGTTATTTCAGAGGCTTCAAACGTTAACAGGAGTCCCAAACTATTGCATCATGTTGTCCGAAAGAAACAAATAAATACAAATGAATTTGTTGTTTATATTATAATTTATTTCAGTTTAACTGAAATTCATTACTGCTGCAATTGGGAGATTCGGATACATCCAAATCTCCGAATCATGCAAATTTTGTCCAAATTTTGATTTAAAGCAAAACTAATCACACGTCTACTCACCACTTCAGCGTTCAAAATGGATCAAAATGGAAGATGAATCACCACTCCTGGAAAGGTCAGACAAAAGGCAGAGCTCTGAACATTGGGCCTGTGGTCAAGGCTGAGAGGCGCTGCAGGCCAGCCCCTCTGGAATTTCCCCCAGGTTCTAGGGCTTTTGGAGAAAGGCTCTAGAGACAGTGGGTGGATCTGAGGAGTAGCTGGCTTTTGAGGGGTCCCAGCCAATCCTCAACAAGAGGTTGGCAAGGGGCTGGACATCATTAAAAAGTGTTGGAGCCTGCTCAGTAGCAGGAGTGTGGGAGGAGAGTTCGAGTGGAAGATCTAAAGCTGAGAGCAGAAGGCTGCGAGGAGGCCCAGTGGGATGGGGCCTACCTGCAGGCCTAGAGCTGAAGAGGAGGAAAGCTTGGAACTCACTGGCCCCCTGAGGGAGGACTACCTGTATATAAGGGAAGGAGCAGCCCAGCTGATAGACTTGGTAGCAGCCACCAACCCACAAGCGCTACAGGAGAGGATCTGAGTGAGTACACCTACACCCCCTGGGCAGATAGGGGAAGGAGCACTCTGGTGGAAAAGCAGAGTAGCCACCTACCAATGACTGTCTATTTCTTTAAGTGGCAGGAACTAGATCCCCTGTTCAGGGACACCCTAGATTGCTGGGTGAAGAGGAGAAGTTCATCTAGGGTCTGGGGTGGTACACTAAGAAGACACTGGCTAGCTCTCCAACAGAGACTGTGCTGCAGAGAAGGCTTGTAAATAGTTCCAGAAGTTGTCCTCAATTTGTCAGTACCTTTGGGCATTCTGTACACCCCTAACCCTATCTCAGTTCACATCCCTAAATAAAACAACAAAACCAAAGCTCAAGGATTGATTTCTGACTCTGGATGCAAGCTTTTGTGAAGATGTGTGATTCCTGGCTTTGCAGAACTATAGGGAGACCCAGATCTTCTAGCGACTCCTAAGGGGGTAGTGCTACAGGAAGGAAACACACTTTGCAGGCAGGTTAAAGGAGTCACAGACGCAACAAAAAAACATGACTTATGAAGCTAGAACTTCCTCTTGTGAAATTTTTAGTGCAGAAACCAGAAGAGGCAGTTACACAGAGTTGCGACATTATAATACAGTCAAAGTTTCTAAGAAAATACCTTTTTCGCTGGTCTACTTATAATTGTAAGCATTGTTTTATCTTGATTCTATTAGAGATATAGACATTTTAGTAGTGCACAAATTTGGAAAATATGGACAGCAGGGAGCGAGGGGATACAGATATTTCTGTGCAACTAAGAATAGTGCTACACTAGCAATTTCAAGCATATCTAAATCCAAGAACATTTTCAACAAATAAAGAAAATACTTGTTGATCCTGCCAGAAATGCACTTGGCAAGACTTCTTATATACACTACTAGTTTCATCAACAAATCTTGTAATGGAGATGATCAAAAGCAGACATATTTGTCCAACCTGTGTGACAACCATGGCTGCCTCTTTAGATACAGTAGAGAAGTGCATGTTGTCATGAAAGGCCAGGTAGTATGCTATTTACAGAATTACTAGGTGAAAATAAAGGGTAAAAAAAAGATTGAAAAGCAAATCCAGCCACTATATCTAAGGACTGGTAAACTGCGATATATTATTTTTTTTTTGTTTTTGAGTTTAGATACATTATACCTCTTTTGCTTCTGAGGGATTATACCACTTATGGATGTCAGCAGATTTTAAGTACCTTGGTGTTGCTACTAAAATTTCTAGAGATAAATCAGTAGGGGTAGTAAGTGATTGTTAAACAGATTGAGCAAATAGCTATTTAAGTACAATGCAGTAACATCTTGCAGCAATGAGATCAATTTATATTCCTTGTTTTACATTACTAGTGATTTTGGCCCTTGCATGCAGAACTGTTTCATTTGCAATGTGTCCCCCATAATGCTTTAGAGCACCCAGGATGGACAGTTGCAGTGTCCAACCCCATTGCATACAAGCTGTCAAATCTATGGCAAGCTGTGGCTGGATGGACTGAATGCTGTACCGAGTGGGACCGGCATGTAGGGCCCCATAACTGTCTCTGAATGGACAGGGCTCTAAATACCCGTACCTCTCAGCATAGTGTTCAGCTCTCACCAGCTGCAGGCTGCCATAGACTTTGACAGGTTGCCTGCAGCAGGACTGGATGCTGCACCTTCCCCTCTTGGGTGCATCAAAGCACTGGGACGGACACACTACAGCTGAATCAGCTTGTGTGACAGGGGCCTTACTTAAAAACCTCCAGCAAGTGGTTAAATCTCTCTGAAACAGTAGATTGAAATTACCAGTGAAGGAGGATTGGCCACATTAGTGGCTTTAATTCTGATAACATCAGTCTCCCAAGATGCATCTGGAATTTGCTGCTCAGGTACTATAAATCTTTTGGCTTCATATTTGTCATGCTTACCCCTAATGCAAGTAGTCAGGCACTATAGCTGGCTTCTGTGTTCTTTACCTATAGCAACCCCTTTTCCCTTAAGGCAAACAGACCTACCGGTACTTGGTTGCCCCTAGGACTTATACACAATGCTATAGTGCTGGGCTACCATGCTGTGTGAACTGAGCACAGCAGACAGGTTCTTGCAGTTGGCAGACAGACAGAGTGTTTCAATGACAGTCCAGGTACAAGGTAGGCAAGGTTCAGAATAGTCAGGGTCCAATCTGTAGTGGAAAGGCAGGCAGAGTTCAGAGAATAGTCAATATCCGATCCAAGGTCATAAACAGGGGAATCCAAACGACAGAGCAGGGCAGACAGAAAGGGAGCTTGAGCATGAGACTGCAGGCTTGGCTGGCTTAAATCAATTTTAGTCTCCTCCAGAGACTGGCCACATCAATCACCTTGCAGGTGGAAAGACATACAGGGAGAATGTATCACAACCAAAGCCAGGATGCTGGAATGAGACCAGGAGCAGTGATTGACAAGGGTAGCTACATGCTCCTGATAATATTAAACTTGTTCGGTCATAGGGTAGTTTTTTTAGATTACCTATAGTAAGTTTTCATATACACAAGAGTCTAACCCGGCATGATTAACATCCTGTGCATGCTATCTGCTGTCCACAGTCAGTTCCTTTATATGGCTAGGTTTGCACAATGTCGATTATTCCTCCGCCTTGTCAGTAAACATGGGAGGTGTGAGTAATAGAAAAAAAAAGATATTAAGGTCTGTATATTTTCTCACAATAGATAATGACCTTATGGTAAACTGCAGTTGCTATATGCACATAAAGCACCTGTGTAAAGTGCTTACATCCTAGGCCCGACTTGACCTATGTTTTCTATAAGAGTTTCTGTTCAGCACAAAAGGTGTACAGGAGTCTTTTCTGTATTCAATGACAGATTTCATAGCAGTATGTGTTGGATGTTAAACTGTTTGCGTTCAACGCACATATACCTGAAACCTAACACAGACACATTTTTCTCTATAAATCAGAGCTTTACTTTACAGTAGACTTGTAAATACAAAGAAATATAATAGTTGGCAATAGCTGTGCGCCCCCCCTCCATCTAAAAACAAATGTAGCTTGTTCAATATTGCCGTAACAATTGACTGACTTTGAGTGGGTTTTAAAGATGACAAAAGATGCAAGGCGACCCATTTATAAGGATGATTAAGAGACAAATCTGTGATTCACCAAACTACAGGTGCCCACACAAGGCTGTATTGTAATTTAAATTTAACTAATTCCATCACCATCTGTCCACAAACATGTTTTCTATTTAAAATGGTGCAAGGGGTGCTTCAATAAAGATTCTTTAATATTCATTTATATACATTGCTATTTATCAGGCATATAAATGTTGACAGTGAACAGAAATGTGAGTATTAAAGGGCCAGGCCACCAGCAGCTGTTTTTTCAGTCTTGGGCGAATGCCATCAGCTTAAAACATTCACTAGAATCTTATACTTCCCAGGTATTCTGAAACAAATACACTATATGATCAAAAGTTTGTGGACACCTGACCATCACACCTACATAGTTACATAATTACATAGTTAGTCTGACTGAAAAAAGACAAAAGTCCATCCAGTTCAACCATTAAAAAAAAAAAAAAAAACTTATAGTCCTATACCCACAGTTGATCCAGAGGAAGGCAAAAAACCCAGCAAAGCATGATCCAATTTACTCCTGCAGGGGAAAACAAATTCCTTCCTGATCCCCCGAGAGGCAATCCGATATTCCCTGGATCAACTTTACCTACAAATGTTAGTAACCATATATATTCTGTGTATCCAAGAAAGAATCTAGGACTTTTTTAAAGCAATCCACTGAGCTGGTCAGAACCAACTCTTGAGGGAGTCTTTTCCACATTTTCACAGCTCTCACCGTGAAGAAACCTTTCCATATTTGGAGATTAAATTTCTTTTCCTCCAGACGTAAAGAGTGCCCCCTTGTCCTCTGTGATGACCTCAGGGTGAATAGCTCTGCACCGAATTCACTATATGAACCACTGATGTATTTATACATGTTGATCATATCCCCCTTAATCTCCTCTTCTCAAGAGAGAATAAATTCAGTTCCTCTAATCTTTCCTCATAGCTGAGCTCCTTCATGCCTCTTATCAGTTTGGTTGCCCTTCTCTGTACTTTCTCCAGTTCTCCAATGTTCTTTTTGTGAATTGGTGCCCAAAACTGAACTGCATATTCCAGATGAGGTGTTACTAATGATTTGTACCGGGGTAATATGATATCTCTCTCTGGAGTCTATACCTCTTTTAATACAAGAGAGGATTTTGCTCGCTTTAGAAACCGCAGCTTGGCATTGCATGCCATTATTAAGCTTATGATCTACCAGAACCCCCAGATCCTTCTCCACCATTGATTCCCCCAGTTGTACCCCCCCTAGTATGTATGATGCATGCATATTCTTAGCCCCCAAGTGCATAACCTTACATTTATCAACATTAAACCTCATTTGCCACATAGTTGCCCAATTAAACACAGCATTGAGGTCGGCTTGTATGTTGGAGACATCCTGTAAGGACGTTATTCCACTGCACAGCTTGGTGTCATGTGCAAAGACTGAAATGGTATTTTTAATCCCAGACCCTATATCGTTTATAAATATATTAAATATTATATTAAATATACGAGTTTGTTAAAAATACCATTCCAAAACCATGAGCATTGATACACAACTGAGCAACACTTTGGGGCTATAACAGGTTCCACTGGAAAGTGTGTCTGTGGGAATTTGAACCATTTAGTAAAAAGAGCATTTGTGAAGTCTAGTACTGAGATTGAACAAGAAGGTCTGGCATGTAATAGGCATTTGAGTACAGTTGTGTCCAAAATTATTCAACCCCCACTGAAATTGAGTGTTTTGGCCAGTTTGACATTGCTTTTGATCATTCAGTCATCTTGCTTACATTTACATTAAAGAGGCACTTGTAGGTCAGACAAATATAACATAACAGTTATAATGAAATAACCACAAATGTCTTTTCTGTGCTCACAGCATTATCAGTTTTATTCAACCCCCAAGTGACATTCAATCTTAGTACTTAGTACAGCATCCTTTTACAGTTATAACAGCTTTTAAACGTGAAGCATAGCTTGACACAAGTGTCTTGCAGCGATCTACGGGTATCTTCGCCCATTCTTCATGGGCAAAGGCCTCCAGTTCAGTCACATTCTTAGGCTTGCGCACTGCAACTGCTTTCTTTAAGTCCCACCAGAGGTTCTCAATCGGATTTAAGTCTGGTGACTGCGATGGCCACTCCAAAATGTTCCAGCCTTTCCTCTGCAACCATGCTCTAGTGGACTTGGAGGTATGCTTGGGATCATTGTCCTGTTGAAAGGTCCAACGTCTCCCAAGCCTCAGGTGTGTGACGGACTGCATCACGTTTCCATCCAATATCTCCTGGTACTGAAGAGAATTCATGGTACCTTGCACACGCTGAAGCTTCCCTGTACCTGCAGAAGCAAAACAGCCCCAAAGCATGATTGACCCTCCACCATGCTTCACAGTAGGCAAGGTGTTCTTTTCATCATAGGCCTTGTTCTTCCTCCTCCAAACATAGCGTTGATCCATGGGCCCAAACAGTTCTAATTTTGTTTCATCAGTCCACAGAACACTATCCCACAACTTTTGTGGTTTGTCCACATGGCTTTTGGCATACTGCAGTCGACTCTTCTTATTCTTTGGAGACAGCAAGGGGGTACGCCTGGGAGTTCTGGCACGGAGGCCTTCATTACGCAGTGTGCGTCTTATTGTCTGGGCTGAAACTTCTGTACCCACATCTGACAAATCTTTTCTCAGTTCCTCAGCAGTCACACGGGGACTTCTCTCCACTCTACGCTTCAGGTAGCGCACAGCAGTCGAAGTCAGCATCTTCTTTCTGCCACGACCAGGTAGCGTTTCAACAGTGCCCTTTGCCTTGAATTTGCGAATGATGCTTCCTAAGGTGTCTCTTGGTATGTTTAACATCTTTGCAATCTTCTTATAGCCATTGCCCTTCCTGTGAAGAGAAATCACCTCTTCTCTTGTCTTCCTGGACCATTCTCTTGCCTTCACCATGTTTGTAACCACACCAGTAAATGTCTAGAAGGAGCTGAGTATCACAGTCATTTTAAAGCTGCCTAATTGGTGCTTATTATGCTTGATTGCTGCTCGGTGACATCCACAGGTGTTTTCAATACCTGATGGAAAGCACCTGTATGAACCTCTGTTCTTCAGAGTGGTAGTCTTTAAGGGGTTGAATAATTGTGGCAATGAAGAAACCACATAAGAACCATTTACTACTGTATTACATAAACAATTGATGTCATTTTAGTTGCATTTGGGTAGTTACAACGTCCTTGTAGGATTTGATTCTGAATACAATTCCAAATGTACACTATAGTCCCTAAACCCCTTTACAGCATTGGGGGTTGAATAATTTTGGACACAACTGTATATCCCAAAGATTTTCAATAGAGATGAGGTCAAGGCTCTGTGAAGGCAACTCAGGTTCCTCCACACCAAGCTTATCAAACTATATCATTTTGGACCTGACATTTGAGCACAGTCATGTCCTAAAACTGTCATCAAATGGTTGGAAGCATACAGTTGTTTAATAATTCTTTGTATACTGTAACATTAAAGTGATACTAAACCCAGGAGCCTGCATTCACTATATCTGGTCTCCCACAGTACACAGAACATGGAAATGCAGTTATTTTAGTAAACAGAAACTGCTAAATACCTTTTCTCATCAGCAGTTAGAGCAGTCTTGTGACTTCTATCAGTGTCCAGCTGAGCACTGGTTAAAGTTTCATTCTCCTCTCACTGCCCTAAGAGATTGCATAACCCCTGATCCTCTGGCTGGACAGTGCTGATTGGCCCTGTGCTGATCACATACATCCTCCAAAGAAAGTGAAAAAACTTTCTAGCAATACACACCAAATTGAGCATGTGCAAAGTGTCCCCGAGTGTTCTATCAGGAGATGAAATGGGGAATGTGGAAGAAGGGGAGGATCAGAGAAGACAGGATTAAACATCCTTTTTACACAATGCAGTGGATTAACCCCTTAAGTTCCAGAGTGAGTATACCAAGCATGCTTTACTGCATATACAGACTGATTTTACTGTTGTGGGTTTAGTCACACTTAACAAGAATCTTCATTGGAAACACCTGCAATCAATAATTAGGAGGGGATGTCACATACAGTAGTTTTTGCCATATAGTATGTGAGATATCTGGTGTCCACAAACCTTTGATCATATAGTGTATCTCCATCCACTTACCACATCCATGATGAGCAGATCTCCCTCTTCCTGTTGGAGTTATTTATGTTAATGTACAGGAAAGGCATTCATGCAATAGTCAAATAATATACAGTATGAAGCAGAGAACCTTGGCAGCAGTTGATAATCCAGTTCCTACCCTAGGGGACCTACTATAGACCATAAGAATGAGAGGTTGGGCTGCCTCTTACAGCTGGGGTCATCACCATGATGCATCCTACTGGGCCTGCCAGATTGTGGATGCCTACTTGGTCCAGGAACACACACAATCAGTCCACAGGTTGTTGACCTGGTTCACCCACACATGGTAAAAGACTTTTTGAGCACAAAACTTTCATAGAACAGTCCCATTTTGTTTTTATACCCAAGGTCTCAGGGAACCCCTGTTAAAATCAATTCACTGGGAGGCAAGTGGGAAAACTGTTCCTTGCATTGGTGGCCAGTGGAAAGAATGCCCCTCTCACAGTGGTGGCCAAAATGACACTCTTACAGACAGCTAAAAAGTTCATTGCTGTTCTCAAGCTGGCTCTGTCAAGTGTCGTTGACCCTGGAACAATCCAAGCATCATCAAATGGGAAGCCAATTAGCTGCAGTTCAAGAAACCCCTAGCAACCACTGAAGGAACCCTGGGGCTCCATGAAACTCCGATTGAGATTGGCTGCTCTCTGCTCTGCCGATACCCCGAGAGTCATAGGAGCAGATACTAGTATTCCTGCCCTCACTGAGGACCCCATAGGGGTATGGTATATAAATCTTTCATGTGATACACTGTGCCACACTCACTAGATCAGGAATGAATTCTCTAGTCAGGGAACTGGCTTTTCTTTTCTTTTACTGAACAGTTAAAACAGCACTACAGAATCGAGATAATGACAAGGTGTTGCAAAAATTCCAAGAACAACATTCTACAATTCTGTTCAGAGGTAAATGGAAACCAGTAATTAAAGCCTGCATTGTTAGCCATAAGCTACGCTCTCAAATAACCAATAAGTACTGAAATAACTAGGCCCACGACAGTTGCAAACAGAGGGGAAGCATGTGCGTGTTTACCACTACCTGCTGGAGTTCTCCATGGTCCGCACTGTTTCCATGCACCAAGTCAATATAACAACTCCACCCCTAGATAATACACCCAGCAATGATAAAGGAAGACCAGCCCAGACAGGGTGGGGACCCACACTAAAAGGGAACCTAATCCCCTCTTACATATATGTCTCAATGACATACCACAGCACTATGGTAGTTCATTGAAAATTACAAGCCCACAGTCGCTAAGGCTGTCGGGACTTATAGGCACTCATTCACAGAACACTGTGAATGAGTCACATGGCTGTGTGGGCGGAGCCCCACACAGCCGCACTGCATTCAAATCTGACAGATAGTGCGGGGAAACTTCTCCCCAAACTATCTGTCAGAGGGAGCGGGGTGGCAGGCGTGGCTATGGGAATATGTTACATGTTCCACCCTAAAAACGGACAGAACATGTAACACGTTCCAAAGGTGAACTTATCCCTTAAAGCTGATCTCAGAGGAAAAATTAAAACCAACTCATGTTCACTACCTATATACCATTAACAAAAGTCCTTCTAAGCCAATGGAAAGTACCAATACCACCAGGCAGCAATGTGGACAACCAAATAAGGGCCCTCCTACTCTGCAGCAAAGAAGAGAGTAGACTCAGGATCCAGTGTGTCACGTGACTATGGGTTCAGGTAAGTATTTCTGGCCTTTAGCTAGATGTCCATTTTAATAATAATGGGTAATATGGGTTAGAGGAGCTTAGAGGTAAATCTGAACTCAAAAGGTTTCAGTATACTAAATGGAATGGGCCTAACCGTACTCTGAAGATGTACCTTTTGTCTGGAGTTCATCTTAAATAATAGCAGTGCACTTCCTGGTGTTAGTGTGCCTAGGCACTTTTGTGTCTACAGCCTCATCTGCAGTGTGACATCTTAAGCATTAGGAGATTTGGAGTGAGATTTGAAGATATCAGCACTGTGCTTCTCATTGTTCTAACTGGAGGACCTGATATGACACAGAGACACAATGTTGGTGACTAGTCATTTCCTCTCTAGCTGCCTTTTTTGGACACAGCTTCCAGAGTTCACTTACTTTTTAACGTGAGGTCTGTCAGGAGAGCCATGCAGAGAAAATAAAGGCTGCAGCTTCAACACTAAACTCAAATTTGGCCTTCATGTCTCATTGTACTCAAGGCAGGGTTGTTTTCTGAAATCAATAGGCCCCTTTACAAGATCATAAGTTGACCCTTCTGTTTGAGAAAAAGCAAGTGTAGCATGTGCAGCGCACTGTGGCACAAATTGGGTGTGTTTTTTATTTTGCTGAATATTGGATGTGGCTTGAAGGAAACCCAGGGCAGGGGTTCATTAGTAAGTGACACAAAGGTTCAGTAGTAAGTGATGTAGATTTCAGGAGTATGTAGTAAGTAATGCAGAATACAGAAACCAGTAGTAAGTGTGGCAGAATTCAGAGGTCAGGATTGAGGTCAGGACTAAGTGGTATATAGTACAGGGGCCAGGAGTAAATGATACAGAGCTCAGGGGTCAGGAGTAAATGACGCAAGTTTCAGGGGTCAGTATTAAGTGACACAGAGTTCAGGGGTGAGCAGTAAATGATGCAGAGTTTAGAGATCAGTACTAGATGATGCAGAGTTCATGGGTCAGAAGTAAGTGATATACAGTTCATGGGTCATTAGCAAGTGGCACAGAGTTCAGAGGTTAATAGTAAGTGATGCACAGTTCAGGGGGTCAGGAGAAGAAGAGGCAGATCTGGGGTCAGTAGTAAGTGACGTAGAATTCAGGGGTAAGTAGGTAAAGCCATACAGTTCAGGGGTCAGTAGTAAGTGATGCAGATTTCAGAGGTCAGGAGTGACACAGAGTTCAGGAGTAAGTGATGCAGAGTTAAGGGGTCAGGAGTAAGTGGCACAGGGGTCAAGAGTATATGATTCAGAGTTCAGGGGGTCAGGAGCAGCTGATGCAGAGTTCAGAGGTCAAGAATAAGTGGCACAGAGTGTAGAGTTTATTAAAAGTGATGAAACATTTAGATATCAGCAGCATTAAATGCAGAGTTCAGAGGTTAGGCTCAAGTGATGCAGAGTTCAGAGATCAGGAGTAGGTACAGTAGAGTTCAGAGATCAGCAGTAGATGATGCAGAGTTCAGAGATCAGGAGTGACAGAGCTCAGAGGTGAGGAGTAAGTGACACAAAATTCAGAGGTGAATAGTAAGTGATGCAGAGTTCAGGAGTAAGTGAGACAGAGTTCAGGGGGCAAGAGTAAGTGATGTAGAGTTCATGAGTCAGTAGTAGGAGCCATGGAGTTCAGAGGTAAGTAGTAAGTGACATAGAGCTCAGGGATCAATAGCATGTGATGCAGAGTTCAAAGGTCAGAAGTGATGTAAAGTTCAGGAATCAGTAGTAAGTGACATAGAGTTCAGAGGTAAGTAGTATGTAACTTAGAGTTCAGGGGTCAGGAATAAGTGGCACAGAGTTCAGAGGTCACTAGTAAGTGATGGGGAGTTCAGGGGTTAGGCGTAAGTGACGCAAGTTCTGATGCCAAGAGTAAGTGATGGGGAATTCAGGGCTTAGGAGTAAGTGACGTGAGTTCTGATGCCAAGAGTAAGTGAAGCAGAGTTCAGAGGTTAGGAGCAAGTGATATAGCTTTCAGAGATCAGGAATAAGTGACCCTCTATCTCACAGAACAGCCACACAGCCACCCCCTCCACACCTTACCACCATTATGCCATGACTCATGGTGGTTTCTGCTGTCCTCAGCACATACTGTCTTTCTCCTTTCGTTCTTGTAAGCAGGCTAGCAGGATTGTGATTGACCTTCACAGTGGCCATCATAGTCCTCCTCCCCCAAAAACAGGGACCTGCCCCCAACTTTAGACTGGCACTTACTGTTGTTCAATGTGTGAGGGAACAGTGGCCCCCCTTCCTTCAGGCCTCTTGCACCCATAGAGGATATGCCACTGACTCAGACAAAGTGTTTGGGATCCATTACAAGCCCCTTTTTTTGCTGTTTCAGGAGATTTCTCTTCTATGCCTGTCCCAGAGACACAACAGGAAAGGGGGGCTTGAAGTTTGGCGAAAATCCCCTCTAAGAAAGCTATGACTGTCACATGTTTCAACATTGGGAACCATTGACTCTTGATATTTCCCATATTTTTTCTAAGTGACAGTAATCAGCAATAAAATTCTTCTACCCTAAAAGTTTTTAACCTTTCTACACTGAATTCTAAACAAAAAAAAAGTTTGGGCTTTAGATATACTTTTGTGACAGAAGTTCCAAACCAAAACCTAGAAATGTGAAATGTTTCACTAATTGAAAAAGTAAATTCAGCTGAATTTTTTTTTAAATAATCTCCAAAGTTGGAAAAAAAACTGCATGCAAACTCAACATCACATGAAGTACAGCGTACAGTCACTGAAAAATATGCAAGCTTTTCTGTTTGTAGAGACCAACACGGGAAATTCCCTTCTGTGTTTGGAATTATCATGCCATAATGGTTTTTAAACAGACCATTAAGACATTCTCTTCCTAGATGTGAAAATATGTGCCAGCCAGAGAAACAGACGACTTTCACCCTAGCACTCTCACATACCACAGACAATATTAATCCCCTGAGTTACGTGACTCCTGTGTTTGCTCTTAAAGCACAATCATTGAAATCACATTTAAGCTTTAACATGTTAATGTAATTTCTAAAGTAAATTTCAATCTTTTTTCAGATTGTACCCATCATTAAAATAATAGCTGGTGGCCCTATGGCTGCACTGCATTTCTCATGATTGGTTTCCTGATGGTAACAGCAGTGAACCATGCCAACATAATGAAATTTTACCAAGAGCAAATAGGCTGTTCGCTTTGCGAGGAAACTTTAAAAATACATATGATTGGATATTCTTTGAAAAGTGAATTTTCACCCCATTTTCTACCACCAGAAGAGAAAATTCCATTGCAAAGTAAACAATCTATTTGTCTTTAATAAAGCAACCCCAATATGTGTTGGAATAGCCATTTGTAGTCTTGTGTGACCAGGTGACAACCCGAGAACACAAATGGGAGCTATGGACAGATTGTTGTCACCCAATAACAGGAAATGCCTGAACAAGAACTTTAATGATAGGATGTATTACTTTAATGAAAACTGGAGATTTAAGAGATAAATGTCAAAAATTCATTAACATGTCAAAGCTTACATAAGATTTTATTTGTTGGATTAATATCTACTTCAATGTACACAGTTCGTAAAGCCTGAGCATAGTATGGAACCTTGCCAGTACTCCAGTAACGTACAGTCACCTGCCTTTCATTAATACAGCTGAGCAATTCATACCTCCTCTGCAAACATTGCAACACCAAATGCCCCAACACAGCAGTTTTCATTCACAAGGGCTCCCCATGATTAATTTGCAAGCCCTCAATGAATCAGCAATTAAGAAAATAAAATCCATAAATTCTGCGGTGGCTGTGGTTTAAAAATAAACTCTAGTCTCAATCTTATCTGGTGTTAAAATAGTGTCAACAGTGTAGTTCCATGTGCCAAAGGACAATAATACGCAGACACTTCATTTTCCAGCCGACACACCTTTCACTAATCATTTCCTTTGTAAATACTGTATACATAAGGCTGGTTACACAACGCGCTCACAAGCCAGGTGTGGCAAGCCACAGGAGGAATGTGAAATGCTGGATTATGGGGAAATAGCAGAACTCTGCTTTATGACCGTCATAACCTAATTAAGCAATTGCATGTCTAGCAGTTATAAAGGACTTTGTTTCTCACCTGTTGTCACCGATTACTATCAGGGCTTTTCTGAGAACTACACTAATGACCAGACAGGTCTACGTGATATTTTTACACTTTATGATATTTCTCAATTTATACCTTGGGTGACTTGAATCGTTCTTAGGTCAGTGTAACTGTTTCATCTTTTCTTGCAAGGAAGGGACAGATTTATGAGAATGTGTGGATGGGGGCAGGGCTATCACACTCTGTAGCCAATCAAAGCTTTAGAATATCTAAAATGTATATAGATTTGCATACGCAGTTTTTTGAGAAAGATCAATATTAACCTCCCTGGCGGTATTCCCGAGTGTAGCTCGGGGTAAAACTTCAGTACCAAGAGCGGTAACCCCGAGCTACACTCGGGCTTACCATGCGGCGTTGCTCAGGGAGTCCCTGCAGCGCTTACCTTGTCCTTCGCTCCCGCGATGTGTCCCCTGCAGAGTCCCCGGCCATCTCCTCTGGCCGATGCTGGCATCCGGCATCCATGTTCCGGTCCCTGTGACATTGGGACGTATGGGCGCCGGAACCGGCGCAAATTTGAAATTTTTAAAAAATGTCATTTTTTAAAAAAATTATTATTATATAGTAAAACATTGCTGTTTCAATGCATTTCACATACATTTTGTCCCTACTGCTTTGTCCTGTGCCCTGCCTACATTTTGACTTTTCTTTCTGCCTGGAAACTTAGAAAAGTCCATGGCGTCCAAAAAGCGTCCCTTTATGTCAAAAGCGGTTTTAGACCAGCTAGAGAACAGCGATAGTAAATCAGAACCACTTGCAGAATTGAGTGATAATGATTCGTGGGGAAATTCGGCATCAGGCACTGAAAACGATTTTGCGACTTTGCTCAGCGATGTGTGAATTTGCCTCTGTATTTCAAATTGCAGTGTTTTTGGTTTGATTATATTATTATTATTTTTATTATTATTATATTATTATTTTTTATGATTATTAATTAAATTATAATTTATGATTTCGTGTTTCAAGTTTTATCATACCTGGAATGTTTACTAGACTCTTGTTCGGACAGATTTCAGTGAGTTATTCCTAAAAATTACAGCCTACAATAAAAAACTACATATTTCCATGCAAAAAAATGGTACCGCTTTCAGCACCAAAAATAATCATACCGCCAGGGAGGTTAATAAGGTATACAACTGTATCATATAGCTTTATACTGTTCAGCGAACCACATAATGATCATTTAGGAAAGCTAGGAAGCTTGCAACATGAGCAGAAAGGGTTGTTTAAATTTAGTTTCCCTTCTCCTAGTATTGTTCTTGAATCTGAGCTCTGAACCTTGGTTGCTGACCTGGTTTGCCCTAACTTTGACTCTTCTATTGTTCCTGGCTCTGACTTGGCTTGTCTGATATTGCTAGTCCTGTCTAATCATCTGTTGCTGACCTGTCCTGGACCTGACAACTGTCAGTCAATATTTGTTTCTGGCTGTCATTCAGCAGTATTTGTTCCTAACCTGCTCTTGAACCCAACCTTGCCTCTACATCTAATGCTACTGCTCTCTTGAACTTGACTTCCCTGTCACTCCTGAGCCTCAACCATCCAATCTTTCATTGTTTTCATTGGACTTGTTTCTGATGACTTCTGTCTACAACTGATACCTGGCAAAGCACTCCTGCCTCTCCTAAGCCTGGTACACACTATAAGAAAATTGGGCGAACGTTCTTCCAGTTTTCCTTGATGTTTCACAGTAAGTCGAACCCAAGGATGGTACTAACTGTATGAAAATTCTCGAACAACAAAGGCTTTTTTTTTGTTTGACATAGAAACCTTGTATCGTACATTATTTTTGTTTTTTTGTTTCTGGTCATGAGCAGTCTTTCATACCAGATTTTTCTCGTAAGAAAACAGTACACATTAAAGAAAATCATTAGTACATATGAGTCTGTCAGAAAATGTTTGTTTGGATGGTCTGAATTGGTTTGTCGAAATTTGTGTACACACTATACGAAAATCATAAAAATGTAATTTTCTTTCCATTCTTTCACAGCGTGTACTCCATTTTACTTTGCTGCTCCCCCTGGGCCACTCTGGACTAAGGAATACAAAAGAAGCTAACACCAATTATGTGATATTTTTATCATCCCAGTTCTTGACATTACTGGTTCTTGACACTCCCATGTAGAACAAAGCAACAAAGTGAATTACTGTACCTGATCCAGGTAAAGAAAAACATGTGAACCTCTCCCCTTCCACACAACATACAGCGTTCGGTGTCTGAGAAGCACATTCACGAGGTGAAGAGAATTCATGTATGGGCAGACAAGAGTCCTCAGCCCAATATAAGCTATAGCCAGGAATACTTTGCTCTGGCGAAGTACAGAATGGCAAAGGAGCAAAGTGAAGATTAGTATAAGCAAGAAAGACAGAAAAGGGTAGAGTGTCTTTCTGTTCTTCACTAATAATTGATGTCCAATTCCTGGTTAGACAACCATTTACTTCACCTTCACCGAAACAACTTTCTAGTATAATTGCACTATTCTGTATATGATGTTATCACATGCCTGTTTATAAACAGTAAGTATATTATTAACCATCCTTTAGAATGGAACTCTACAATTTACCCAACTACTTCCCCAATCTCTCTAGGTATTTAAAAAAACAAAGGAATACGGGGCTTAGGGTAGGGGCATAAAAAAATACTGGTTCAAGGGATGAATAAAAGGGAGGAGATTGGGAATAATTTTTTTACACGGGGGTGAATCCATAGAGAAAAAAAACTTTATGTAGAAATCTACTTTAATCACGGTATTATTAGTAGAACATAGCCTGAGCAAACTGCTGGCCAGCAAAACTGTATCTGCAATTTTATTGTTCTCTAATGTTGTAAGTTTATCAAAAAGAATGACTCTCTTCCGATCAGGGCATGCAATAAATGATTTTATTATTGTATTATGATTGCTGCTATTAGACTCTATTGCCTATGATAATGAAACAGATGAACCCATAAGACTTGCATGCATATTTCACCATTTGTGGAAATTGCTGAGCCTACAATGTAGGGTCAGAGCCTTTAACAAGTCAGCACTTCCGTTTGTTCAACAATTATTGCAGACAAACATGCAGAGGAACCAAGATGTGGGACAGGTCTTAGGGCTTGTTCACACTTGACTAAATTTCTAACTCTTCAAAAATGCCCCTATAGCGTTAGTATGGGCTTTAGATAGGCATTAATGAGTTTTAGTATGGGCAATTTACAAGCGTTAAAAACGCTCCCAAACGCCCTATGCGTAGTTTTGAGGTCTTTTATAAGCATTTTACAAGCATTAAAACTGCACAACAAATGCCTATATTAAACTCTATGGTATTAACACGCTGCAAATGTCCCACAAACGCCTGCCACCACAGACTTGAATGGGAGGCATTGAAAGTCTTCAAACTCCTCCTGACTCGACATGAGGCTCCAATTTTGAAGCGAAACAAAGCAAACACTTCATGTTTTGTTAATGTGAACAACACTGTGTGCTGCCCATAGTATCATTTCCATAGGCGTTTGAGTAGTGTCAAAAATGCCCCTCAAACTCCTACTTTCAAAGCCAGTGTGAACTAAGCTTTATACTGGCCTATGAAATGTTATCTACTTTGTTATTACAGTACTGTTTAGGTAGAGTTAACTTGTACCTTGGTCAGCCCAGTTCTACCTGTAGTTCTACACCCAACCTGTAGTTCTAAACCCACCCAATCTTCCCAGGATCTCAATCTAGTATCCACATTCAACAATGTAAATAAAATGATAATACTTTATAAAACTTTTGCAAAACTGGTAAATCTGTGATTTTTTTTTCTTGTGTGTTGGTGGCTTCTGAAGGAAATAAGGTGCAATTTGCAGTTTAGCAGAAAACTCAACAACTTTTTGATTTTGTCTTCTATGCTTCTTCATGTTTTCAAAGTATATAGTCATATATATGGTCATTCCTTGTCCCTGGAAGAAATACAATTTAAAGCATGTCTAAACCCAAAAACAAAAATGTAATATATTGCAGCTTACCAGTTCCTAGATGTGGTAGCTGCATTTGTTTTCTTTTTGTTTTTCTTTTTCCCTTTATTTTGATATGGTTGTTCTGTGAATAACACACTCACTGTCCCTGGGTGGCTATGCTAACTCCTACACCGTATCTGTAGGAGGAACCAACGTAGCCACTGAGACTGGACAGACATGTCTTCTTTTCTTCATCTCCATTACATGGAGAATGGTGGGATTAGCAGTTAACACAAGAAAGATAACATTGTTTATGTTTCAAGTTCTTCTCACAGGAGGTGACAAGGACGTTGCATTTCTGGCAAGATCAAAAGGACTGGTGAGCTACAATATTTTACATTACATCTTTGTTCTTGGGTGTAGTTATACTTTTACCTCCACATGCAGGAGGTTCTGTATGGTAACAGCTGTGAAAATGTTGAATATTATTGCACAGAAGCTGGTTCTAGACCAATGAGATTATTAAAAAAAAAAAGGGCTGGATATGTTTCTAAATGAAAAAAAAATATATAAATGGCTACTAATATTAACCTCCTGGCGCCGGCGCCTCCCAGCCCTTTAAGAGTTTCAGAAGCCAGGAGGCAAGGCGTAGTTATACTTTTACCGTCACGACGGTCACATGATTGGAAAAAGTCTCGATCGAAAGGGGAGATCGGGGCCTTTCCGAGAATCACGGACATATGTGCTGGGAGCACGCTCTCACCACATATGTATTTTCTAATTGCACGCAAATATGCGGCAACGCGGCGTCAAGGCCTAGACGCTGAGAGGCTGCATATTGTGTGCGATCAGCGTCAAGGTGTTAAGAAACAAAAACAATCATATGTTGACCCAGAGAGTTCTCTAATCTAATCTTTTTTCCATTTAAAACAAATAGTAACACATTTTACTTTATGTTCCATCATTAATCAACGACAATTTTTGCAAAGCAACTAACTTCTCATTATAATGTTGGTTGGCTGGATTAGATCTTCTTTCTATTTCTTGACATGACCATATTGAGTAAGGGTAAATGATTCATGTAGCATTTACTTCCTGAAATCCATCTGCCCTTAGCTCAGGCATGTAGTCTGGAGGGAGTGCTTAGCTGTAGAAGCCCCTCCTACCCTGAGAGACTCCTGAGAGGTATGACCTCAATTTGGCCTAGGCCAGAAACCAAGAAGCAACTGAAGAATTGCAAAAAAAAAAAAATCTAAAACAAATAAATATATCTTCCTATCTATTTACTAATGCTAGCAGAATAAGAATTAAAAATAGTTAAAGTGATTGCAAAGGTAGAAGTTTTTGTTACCTTCATGCACTCTATGCATTCACAGCAAGTGAGGAGAGAGCAGGGGCAGGGCCAAGCTGCATTCTGTGTGTCTATAGATACACAGAGCTGGCTCGGGAACGAACACATACACGTTCCCCCAGAGCAAGTAGCCTGCTATGGGGGTACTCAGGGGGAGGGAGGAGCCAGCAGTGCTGTTGGGGGACCCAGGAAGAGGGGGATCAGGGCTCTTCTAGTAAAATGTTACATGGAACTAGAGAACATCTATGCCTTGTGAAAGTTAATTTTAACAATAAAGAAGAAGCTATTTGTGAGACATAATATCTCACTTTTGATTGTACTGTATGCAACCAGAGCCAGATTTCTGCTTAGCCAGTGAAGAATCTGGCCTAGGTTGAGAGGGCCATCGCATGCATCACACAATCACCTACACATCGGGTGTTTTTAAGTTGCACACTGAAACTGGAAGAGAGTGCCAAATTTTCATCTTAAAAGTATCATTCTTTATTGTCAAAGATACTTAATTGACAAGAAGCCATTTTTTTGGAAGCAACAGAATCCCCCTTCATCAGGGCATAAAACAAGTAACCTCTGTCAGAAGTGAAAACAGTCCAATTTACTGCTGCTACTTGTTTTTATGCCCTGATGAACCTGTTACCCATAAAGCACATTGTTTTGTGATTTATGTACCATCGACAAAAAAGAATAATAGACTCTTAAGATAAATGTTTGGTGCTCTTCAGTTTCACATGGATTTCTCAGTTCAGGGAGCCCCTACCTCTTGGGGACCCCTCACCTTGTAGCTGTCATGGTCATTCTATGAAGTCCCACTGCCACATTTAATTTGATGAGTGGGAGAACGGAGTCCAGCATCTCACATCTACTTTTTCTTGCACTTTAGGTCACACATTGGCATGTTTAATAAACAATTCTAGATTGTTGTGCTGCACACAAGGGAGATCCAATGGATCCTTGTTTTTGCTGTCCCTGAGTATATAGTTCATCCACTTCATACATCTAGAAGTGAACTGTTAGTACAGTACGGAGACAGATGGCCATATTCTTCTTGTTGGTTCGAGGTGTACAATGCAGAGTGGAGAAATTGTCTCTTTCAGCTGCTCAACCTGCAGTCTCTCTGAGTTTGGAGCAGTTATGAATTCAGATCCCATTTGTATATATAGAATGATGGACTCCCATTAAAAATGTACTGCAGAAATTATTTCATCTGCACTTACAGTTTTTTCTCATTCTTCATTCAAAGCCCCACAAATACCTGTTGAGCCTGCGAGTAAAGTAATCTAATATAGCTTCTTCTGATGGTGTGGCAATGATGCTGCACTGCTCCTGAATTCAGAGCAGAGTTGTCACTCTCATGAGGCTATGCCTGCTTGTGCCACAGTGGGATGAAAAAGTGTTGGTGTGGATATCAGCATTTTCACTGCTGATCCAGAAGCCTATAGCTAGTCAGTCAGCATATGGCCACACCTAGTCCTGCCCACTGCTTTCTGTAATGGCAGCACTCCCTCTATCACTGAAACCTTCCCATTGTGAGCTGTAGTGTCTCAGAGTGGAAGTAAAGAGAAAATAATTTTTTAATTAAAAATATAAAACTTCTTCGAAGAAAAAGTCCAACCAAAAGTCATATTTTAGTTATATTAGGAGCCTGGTGAATCAGCCCTTGGCTTCTTGTATGTTCAACAGCCAGATCTTCTTGCCATAATTCTCAATTGTTCCTATCCACCTTAGAGTTTTTGGTGTTCCCAGCCATCTGTGTATGTTCAGCACCTCCGGTTACTTTCTCTATAATGTCAAATGAAGAATATAATCAACAAGGAGAGTGAGTAGTCCTCATACCTGCCACGCAGGTCAGACGACCCAGGAACTCAAGAAAAGTAATCCAACTAAAATCCTTAATATATAAAAGAAATTGTCAGATGTTTTAATACTATACTGATTACCAAAAATTTAAATATTTTTTTTGTGGACTGACCATTTAGGCCTCATTCTCATCTCATGATTTGGGGTTGCGGGACATGGCAGCAAATCGCATCTTTCAAAATCTCACTAAGTTTGATGCCCGAAAAGATGCAGGAGCTCCTTTTCGAGCGACAAACCCACATAGTGCAACCCATTCAAGTGCATGGGCTAGCCCTATGCAACATGCAAAATCACTAAAAAGAAAACGTGCGATGGGAAAGTTTGTTTCCGCTACACGAAAGTGTGAATGAGACCTTAACCAAACAAGATGCTCCATAATGGTACTAAGGCAGTCTTGTAGCAAATCTGAAAATTGACAGTTGGTTTTAGAACACAATTTAATCCTATATGTCTTGATGTATAGAAGCAGCTGAGAGGCAGAAAAATTGTCAGTTGAGCCTCAGTTTAACCACCCCTCAACCACATCCTTAAAGACATTGTAATTTTTCAAATGTGTTTGTTGTTTTAGCTATGTGTTAGCGTAGTTATTTCCTATGTGTTGTTAGTATCCCTTACCTTGTATTGATATCTCCTAGATTGTAAGTTCTAATGAGTAGGGCCCTCTGTTTCCTCTTGTACCAAATTGTATTATAACTGTAATGTCTACCTTCATTTTGTAAAGCGCTGCACAAACTGTTGGGGCTATAGCAATCCTATATAAAAATAATAATGGGCATACATGCTGTGGCTGCAGTTTGTAGTGTCATGGCTGAGCAATTCCCCTATGTCTAAGTATTAACTTTTCTTGCTTGTCCCTCAGAGACAGGCAACTTCTTGTTCCGAGTCACATCTAATTACTGCTTAACTCTCACCTGCAGAGCACTAGAGAATCCAGATATTGTAGGCTATGTAGTTTCTTGACAGGAAATGTTAGTTCTCAGACTACAGACAGAGGTCTTGCATTAACCTTTGCAGTACCATGCCCCATGCCTCCTGTTTGAACAAACAGAGAAAGTTAGACTCAGGAATGTGAAGTTTTACTGTAGAATGTGTTTACAGAGCAATAAATGGCACTATGTAACTACATGATCAATGCACATCTTATGCAGGTAGAAAACACAAATGGCAGGTGGGAAGGTTTATAATGCTTTTAAACTGCAATGACAGCTGGACAGGGTTGTAAACATGCCACAGCTAAAATAATTCCCCATGTCACCTATGGCAGAGGTACATTGTGTGAATGAAGCCTGGTTGCATCCACTCTACAACCACATGTAATGCATCCAGTTGCAGTGCGATGGTGTGGGATTTTAGGGTTAAAACAAAGAAGGAGAAGGTGACATATCTTCTCTCAGCCACCTGTCAAACACACTATGAAAAAAACAACTGAATATAAAAATAAAAACAGGAATTTATTTTTAAAAGAATAAAGCCAGTAACTGGATTTATAAAGAAACATGGAAGGCTTATCCCCACTGTCACACCAGCGTACTTTGTTCTGGTTCTTAATATTCTCTTTAATAGGGAACCTATTTCTATTCACTTACCCCTAATTTATTTGCAGGAATAGAAGATTTGCTTAGTGTTTTCAGTCTTTTAAAACAGGGGTATTACACATTTATAAATGTATATGAAAGTAGATTACAGGGGGATTTAACATTACAGATTGACAGCAACAATGGTATGCCACGTCTGCACATATAATCAGTAATAAGGGTCCTCTGCAATGGATTATGAACAAAGATAAACGACACACTGTTACAGCTTAGAGAACATAAGTAGATAATATTTATTCCAAAAAAAGAAAATAACTGAAAATTTACATTATTATTTTAAAGCTGAACTGCAGGCAAACAGCTAAATACACAAATGAAATCAAATATAAGTGTGGTTTTACCTACCGAAGGATTTCTATCCATCCAGTTCTGAGTTTTACACAGCTGATACCATGTCAAATTTGGGGACTTAAACTGCTTGCATTTGAAAAAATATACATGTAATGATAATTAATGCTACAGAGCTAAATTTTATGTATGTTACACTTTCCTGGAGTCCGGCAGCATTAAAGTGTATTTCCACTTTAGCAGCCAAATTGGGATAACACCTAGTCAGGGGCGGACTGACCATTTGGAAACTCGGGCACTGCTCGAGGGCCCGGGGTCAGTAGGGGGCCCCATGAGATCCCCCTGGTACCTTTATTATAGGCTTTTTTGAGTTTGGGCAAGGACGCAGGGGCCCCATGATCCCCTATTGCCCGGGGGCCCCATGAATTGTCAGTCCGCCACTGCACCTAGTATATATTTCTTACAAGTTCCCATTCACATAACATAACTTAAAAAACATTTTTTAAACTGATGCTTACTTTTTTTAATTGTTCTTTTCTGAAAACTCTGGGTCTGAAAAAATCCTACTTTGTTCTTCCTTTCTATCTTTTTGTCATCTATTCAAAGCAATTAAAACTGTCTGCAGTGTCCTATGAATAAACATGATACAAAGAAACAACAAAAAGGTAAGACATGTTTTATTATTTTTAGGCATGCTGTGTGAATGAGAACACATAACAAATATACACTGGGCCTTTCCCAAATGTGCAAAGGTGGAAAAACATTTTAAAGAAACTGACCTTGTTAATGTGTTTTAAAGCTCTGGGCTCTGTGTCTATCATCTTTTATCTGGTCCCACTACCTAGTGAGTAAGGCAGGCCATAGATTATGTGAAAATTGCTCAATTCCCACAGTCAGTGTTGATAGGGGAACCCCTCCTGTGGAGCTATGGTCTATATCGCCTGATGGGGAGCCTTCCCTGCCAGGAAAATATAGTGATTACTGCTAGCGGCTATAGCCGCTGGCACTAATCACATGCTAAAAATCTGACATGCTGGCTGTGCCCAAGTCAGTCAATGGATTGACTTGGGTACAATCAATCTGCCCATAGATGAGTCGAATCTTGGTCAGTCCCTGCTGAACTAGCTGAGGTTCAATCCATCTATGGCTGGCTTAACTGCCTGGAACAAGCATAGTCAGTGAAGTGAAATATCTGAACACCACTCCTAACTTAAATTAATATTTTAAAATCCATTGTTATCTTATTGTAGAATTATCCGCACCAAAAAGAACATTGCCATGGTAAAATATGTTGGTGCCAAGATCTCTGCACAAAGAAGTCTGTAAATGTGTTGGTCAGGTATTCTCAACTCATCCTAATATAGGTTCTTGTCTGTCTCTTAGGCTGGCCATAGATGGATAACATTTCTTTCCTGCAGCCAGGGATTGATGAAGGAGTCCCTCCCGTGGAGCTATTGTGTTCTTCCACCTGGGGGAGTGGGGAAAGCCGTGCCTGCTGGAAGAACCCTGTGATTATTGCTAGCAACTATAACAGCCACCAGCAATAATCGCATGTAAAATCCGGCAGGTTAGTTGTACCCAAGTTGATTGATCGATCAACGTGGGTACATTCAGCCTGCCCATACAGGGTTAAAACCCAGCCAAGATTCAAACTGTCTATGGTTGGCTTAAGAAAGAGAGATGAGGAAATTGTTCAGAACTGTACACAGTGACAAAATACTAAAGTCCCACACATTTTAACTAGTCCTACACATTTTTAACTAAGAACAAGACCTTCTGAGTAGACGTTCTGAATAAAAAATTAAACTCCAAAATTAAAAAACTCACTTTTTTAACTTTTAAATACAGTGAAGAAGGGTTGACACAACAGCTTTTTTTTTATGCCATCAGTGTCCTAATGTCCTGCGCTGTTGACACCCTTCCACCCCCAGCACACAGGAGGTCACCAGGACAGGAGGTGAGGGAAAATCTACAAAAAATGGCCCCACACCTCAAAACTTGAGAAAGGTTTTAATTATCTCCCACTCTACTGAAATAGGTGTTTTTATTCCCTTTTGTGTCTTTGCTGGAGAGCTTTCCACTCACTTCTTTGCTGTCATGAAAGACCACACTATTCGTTAAGAGTCCAAAAATGTTTATTTCCTCATATAATACAAGCCATTGCATTTGAGGGGCTTCCAATGTTCCCTTTATCATGGCTTTGGGAATTAATAAAAGAAATGAAGCAAGAGTACTCTTAATGGTTGAAAGCAGCTTTGTAGAAAATGTTACATAGGCTTTGCAAACAGAATGCAGCATTTTTTCTCAGGAGCTGACCAATGCACCTCAGCAGTCCTTTTAATGGACCTGCACCTTTTTTTTTTTAGCACAATACAATCTGTGCATTATGACGTGTTAAAGCACAGGTTGTTGTGGCATGTTGGGAAGCCATTTCAAATAAATGGCACCACACTGTGTTTTCCCATGTGTGAACGCAAAACAAAAAACAAAGCTTCAAACAGTATAAGCAAGTTACTGATCAGTTTTATTTTTTTAGTAGACTTGCTCTATAATACTGTTGTGAGATGGTCCCGATATTTATCAGGAATGTGGTCTGGTGTTCTACAACTGTTCCTCAACCATAGTAGCACAATATTTATTTGGCTTGCCTCCACCACCCATCCTGAAATGACCTGGTGAAATATGCTATTGCATACAGTCTTATCACTGTTCAAATACTATATTCCTTTATATTCTTGGAAGTCCAGTAAGGCTTTGTACTGTCGATGGCCTTTGTTTGCTTTGTAGTAAATACAAAATCTCCCTGCCAAAGTGTGTGCTAGGTGTGCGAGTGTTCCTAGGGTGAGACTGATCATAACCAAATACGAAGGGCCTATAGATTATCTCTACTGCCTAGGTCAAAGGTACCAAACATTTACATTATGTTTCATTCTCAGAAAAGGTCCTCGCGTTCTGTGTTATCACAGGCAAACTTAGTCGACAGCAGCCTCACCAAGCAATAATACAAAGTCCTTTGACGGAGAGTTATGTGTCACCAGGACGATTGTGAAATGCAGAAAACCAAACAGATACTTGAGCTATTGCAAACATTATTGATGAATGAAGAAAAAAGAATATAATCACTATGCCATTTACTGTAAACGCCAAGATGTCTGTGACTCATGCTGTATTTATGTCTGTATGTTTCAAAACCTGCTTCATAGCAAGTCAGTCAATGCTTAGAGCGCAAAGATTCAAAACTCTTCCAAAATGTTTGCAAAGTTGACACTTTTAACCACTTGCCCGCCAGAGGATTTACCCCCTTCCTGACCAGGCCATTTTTTGTGATTAGGTACCGCGTTACTTTAACACCTTCCCACCCGGCCTACAGCAGATTGACAACCGGGCGGGACACTCCTTGTTGTGACTGGGCGTCATATGATGTTACAGAGCCGCTCACTCGGCCTCGGGGCCAGGCAACGGCACAATCTGTCACAGGACACAGCCGATGACATATCACTATACTGGCCCGTTGCCAGTGTCATGTGACCGCTGTAACCAATCACAGCAGATCACATGTCAGATGTATGCAATGGATGGCTTCCTGTCATGAGATCCATTGTATACAATTATGTTGTCAGCTGTAACTGGTCAAAGCAGTCACATGCTACGGACAGTGCCAATCACAGCCCATCTGTACCATATGATGAGCTTTGCCCAATCACAGCTAATCACAACAAAATACTGAATGAATCAGTTTCATCCAGTAACAATGATTGCAAATATCAATGAAATACATTGGTCTTAGCAATCATAATGTGTTAAAGAAAAAATCCTGATCACTTGCCCAGAGTAGTTCAATGATACTATGGTAACATTGTATTGCTTTGGTCACAGTGTGTTGAAAAAAAAAAAAAGTAAAAAAAGAAAAAATAATGTAATAAAAAATTAAACAAATAATAGAAAAATAAAAATTAAATTATTTTTTTTTTTACATACTGTAACCGGTCAGTGTCTCTGATCACATCCACACCAGTTATATAATAATGTTGTACTGGACTGTTGACAATATGTAAAAAAAAAATTGTGATTTTTTCATTTCTACATTTTTCAAAAAATTGTAACAAAAAATTACAACCTCCAAAAAACTTGCCATGCCTCTTAATAAATACCTTGAACTGTCTATATTCCAAAAATGAGTGATTTTGGGGGTATTTGTACTATCCTGGTGTTTTTGGGCCTCAGGAAATGAGATGGGTCATCAGTACATTAGGATTGATTGATCGATTGTCAGATATATATGCCTTGGATTGTGGACACTATAACGTTCCTACAGACTAAATAATATACACTAATTTGGGGTATTTTCACCAAAGAAATTTAGCAGAATACATTTTGACCTAAATTTATGAAGAAATATTATTTAGTTGCAAAATTTTATAACAGAAACAAAGAAAAATGTGTTTTTTTTTCAAAAGTTTCAGGGTTTGTTTGTTTGTTTGTTTTATTTAGCAAAAATAAAAGCTCAGTGGTGATTAAATACCACCAAAAAAAGCTCTATTTGTGTGAAAAAAATAATAAAAATGTTATGTGTACAGTGTTGCATGACTGCACAATTGTCATTCAAAATGCAACAGTGCTGAAAGCTGAAAATTGGCCTGGGCCAGAAAGGGGTAAAAGTGCCTGATATTGAAGTGGTTAACTGACAATAGTGCGGTCTTGTAACTCTGTACATAAATGAAATTCATGTCCTTTTGTACCCATATATAGAGCTTTCTTTTGGTGGTATCAATAACCTGTGCTTTTTTAAATTTTTACACTATAAACAAAAAAAGACCAACAGTTTTGAAAAAAAACAATATTTTTTACTTTTTGCAATAAAACATATCCAGTAAAATAAATTTAAAAAATCAAAATTCGTCATACATTTAAGCCAAAATGTATTTCGCTACGTCTTTGCTAAAAAAAATATCTCAATACATGTAAATTAATTGGTTTACATGAAAGTTATAGCGTCTAAAAATGGTGATATATATACTGGAATTTTTTTTTTATACTTTTAATGGCAGCGAAAAGCGACTTATAGAAGGACTGCGGAGGGCATTCTGACACTGGGGGAAATTGACTGCCACTGACATCCCAATGACAATAATACAGTGATCAGTGCTAATAAAAAGCACTGACACTATACTAATGACACTGGACAGGAAGGGGTTAACATCTGGGGCAATCTAGGGGTTAACTGTGTTCTGTTTTACTATGTGTGCTGTGTGTGTTTTACTAGGGAAACATATTGCTGTGTATTGCTCTGTTGCACAAAGAAATACACAGCAGCATGTTACTGCTGGCAGGAGAGAGCCCTGTGTTGTTTACACACAGGTATCTCACCTGTGAGTGATATATTCGGCGATTGCCAGGTGCCAGCGGGGAAATCTGGTCGGGACCCAGTGATCGACATCTGTAACCACCAATGGCGGGCAGGTAGGCACGCACCTCATACCCAGGAATGCAAAATCACATATATATATATATATATATATATATACACACACACATATATATATACATACAGTTGTGTTCAAAATAATAGCAGTCAGACATCACTAACCTGATCAATCACTGTTTTTGGTAGAAATTATATTTCTACATGACAAATAATTTACTAGCAGGTGTAGTAGAGTAATAGAAATCCAACAGACCCAACAGTCATGACATGCATGCTGCTAATTCTGTGTAATTGAATCACTAATTGAAAGGGGAATGTTCAAAATAATAGCAGTGTGGAGTTCTATTAGTGAGGTCATTCATTCTTTGAAAAACAGGTGGCAATTATTGCCCTTATTTAAGGAAGGAAGGCAGCAAATGTTGTACATGCTGGTTACAGTGCATTTCTCTTTGAAATTCTGAGGAAAATGGGTCGTTCCAGACATTGTTCAGAAGAACAGCGCACTTTGATTAAAAAGTTGATTGGAGAGAGTAAAACATATAAAAAAGTGCAGAAAATTATAGGCTGCTCAGCTAAAATGATCGCAAATGCTTTAAAATGGCAACCAAAACCTGAAAGACGTGGAAGAAAGCGAAAAACTACCATTCAAATGGATATAGAAGAATAGCCAAAATGGCAAGGACTCAGCCAACAATCAGCTCCAGGAAGATCAAAGAAGGTCTAAAGTTACCTGTGAGTACTGTTACAATTAGAAGACGCCTATGTGAAGCCAAGCTATCTGCAAGAAGCCCCCGCAAAGTCCCACTGTTGAAAAAAATACGTGCTGAAGAGGTTACAATTTGCCAAAGAGCACATTGACTGGCCTAAAGAGAAATGGCACAACATTTTATGGACTGATGAAAGTAAGATTGTTCTTTTTGGGTCTAGTGGCCGGAGACAGTTTGTCAGACGACCCCCAAACACTGAATTCAAGCCACAGTACATTGTGAAGACAGTGAAGCATGGTTGTGCAAGCATCATGATATGGGGATGTTTCTCATACTACGGTGTTGGGCCTATTTATCGCATACCAGGGATCATGGATCAGTTTGAATACATAAGAATACTTGAAGAGGTCATGCTGCCTTATGCTGAAGAGGAAATGCCCTTGAAATGGGTGTTCCAACAAGATAACGACCCCAAACACACCAGTAAACGTGCAACATCTTGGTTCCAGACCAACAAGATTGACGTTATGGAGTGGCCAGCCCAATCCCCGTATCTTAATCCAATAGAAAACTTGTGGAGTGACATCAAAAATGCAGTTTCTGAGGCAAAACCAAGAAACAGAGAAGAACTGTGGAATGTAGTCGAATCATCCTGGGCTGGAATACCTGTTCACAGGTGCCAGAAGTTGGTTGACTCCATGCAACACAGATGTACAGCAGTTCTCAGAAACAGTGCTTATACAACTAAAGATTCATTAAGTGATTCAAAGGAAAGCAAAATCTTCAAACAATTTTCAGTTTATATAGTGAATGTTTGAGTTTGTAAAGAAGAATACAAACACTGCTATTTTTTGAACAGACTAATATTCACTTTTCTTCAATTTTTTTTTAGAGGAACAACACAAATTTGATATATTGTTCTTTATGTTTTAATTTGAAATAGAATGTGTAGTGTTCCCAATGCATTTGTGTGTATGGAAATAAAAGCTATTAGAAGGATTTTGAGCTTTATTCACTTTTTTCAACACACTGCTATTATTTTGAACACAACTGTATGTGTGTGTGTGTGTGTGTGTGTGTGACTTTGCTTTTGCTATAGGGCGGTCAGGAAGTGGTTAAAGAAGTTTGGGGTCTATGAAAATAAATATACATGTAGCACTACCCCCTTAGGGATTGCTGATGAATTTGGGTTACCCTATAGTCCCGCGCGCAGCCAATCATTTAGCACTTTCCACACAAGCTCTCATCCATAGACAGAAATCAGTCCTTGAGCATTTGTTTTGTTATTTTATTGAAGGGATTAGAACTTGGATAGGGTAAGGGGTGTATAGGATGCACAAGGGAACCGAAATCTGAGGACAACTTCTGAACTATTCACAACTCTTTTTCTCTGTCACAGTCTCTGTCGGAGTGCTAGCCAGTAGCTCCAGTTGTACTACCCCAGACCCTAGATGAACCAGCAATCTGGAAACTTTCTTCCTGAGCAGGGGGTCTGGCTCCTGTTCCTTTAAATGAGTAACAGTCACTAGCAGGGGGCTAATCTGGTTTTCCACCAAAGTGCTCCTTCCCCTATCCACCCAGGGGTGCAGGTGTACTCACTCAGATCCTCTCCTGTACTGCCTGCGGAATGGCTGCTGCTACCAGGCCTATCAGTTGGACTGCTCCTTCACTACCATACATGTGGCCCTCTCTCAGGGGACCAGTGAGTCCTGAGCTTTCCTCCTTTCCAGTTCCAAGTTCGCAGGCAGGCCCCATCCCACTAGGCTTCCTGGCAGCCAGCCTCACATCTTCCTGCTCCGCACTCCTCTCCCACCACCACACTCCTGTTACTGAGCTGGCTCTTCCACTTTAAGGGAGTCCCAGTCCCTTGCCAAGCCTCCTGTTGGGGATTGGCTGAGGTACCTACATCCACTCCTCAGATCCACCCACTGCTTCCAAGGCCCTCTTCAGAAAGCCTCAAAGCAAGGGAAAATTCCAGAGGGGCTGGCCTGCAGAGTCTCTCAGTCCTGACCAGAATATGACCCCTCTGGCTATCCCACCTGAGCTGCTAATCAGCTCCTCATTAACCATCAGGGTCTGACTCCCCCTAGCTAAACTAGGAGGGTGCTACACCCACATCCATGCCGCAGCATCAGTCTGATGCTGCAGATGTTCCCCACTAGCTCTAAGCTTGACAACTGAGCAATCACATGACCGCTGATTGCTCAGTTCTCGGGTCTTCTCAGAGCAGAGGGCAGTGACCATCAGTCACCACTCTCTGCTCTGTCTTATCAGCGCTCACTGGAGCGCTGGCCTGGGGAGAGGGCAGGCGCAGCTGGCTTTGGCTCTCACCTGTGCGCTGAGAGCCAGAGCCAGCTATCAGCTGGGTGGATCCCAACAATGTGGTGGAGATCCTTCCAGAACCTGGAGTGACTCTTTGGCCATACTTCCCTTATTTTTTATCAAAGTTCTTCCACTTTTTTCCTACAGCAGAATTGCAGGGGACATTTCTGCTCATGTAAACTTTTGAATAGATTTCAAATTTGAATGATATTTAGGGGTTTGGCAGCAGCTATACTGCTGCTTTGAAAAAAAAAATTCAGTTTATAAAGAAAAACAACGTTCTTTATAAATATGCACTCCGTTGACTTCAGTGATCCAAAGCCATCACAGTGCAATAAAATTGTAATCACAGAAGACCACTCACTCACACCCCAAGTCACTCTTCCAACATGTTTCACCCAGAGCAGGGCTTAATCCTGGGGATACCTTAATAGGATATGCTGCATACAAAGAAACTCAGCACAATGCAAAGCAGGCCTAACACATATATACTACTCCACTGAAAGCAATGGGAATTTGCTGATCTACATTTGACATAACTACATAGTCATGTCGAAAAAAGACCCAAGACCATCCAGTTCAAATGCACATCAAACACATTCTGTGTACACAAGGGTGGGTTTCCCTATGATAAGAACAGTGCACCAATCCTGCATAATATGTATTGAAGCCCATGACAACACAGAGTATTGCCACTTTATAACAGGATGTGCCTAAACTAAAACCTTTTATGGCAGGTTCACCAGGTATAGTTTAATGAAAGCTGCAGATTTTAAAAAACTGACAACTTTTAAAATGACATTAACACATTCAAGCTTATTTGAAATTTTAGTGATAGAGTTTACATACTGTATATTTTAAAGTATAAGTTCAATGGATCAGAGCAGTTCAGATTGGTTAGTCATGGCACATGACCACGCTGACCAATTAAAACCGCTCCTATTCATCCTAGTGTCGCAAGGGAAAGAAAAGGATGAACAGCACAATATTCAAATACTGGGATCGCTGCAGCCCCCTTTATGGTATCACCCACAGGAATAAGTGCAGCAGAGACTGGGTGGAGTTTGTAGGGTTGTAGTTCACTTTTTCATTTTTTTTCGTGAACACGTGAACTAACCCTTTAAATTGGTAAGAATGTTCTCAGTTTTTTTACTACATTTTGTAATATGTGTTTGATTTTCAGAGCTAAGGGCTGCAGATAACAAGATAAAAATGTTCTTAGCCAATGGTCTTGTGACTATAAAAGAGTTTTGGATTCATTTTATCTCATTTATCCCTTTTCATGTGTCCATATCTTGGAATCTATGGACAGTTCATTTTGCTAGAAATTCCCTAGGCTTGAAAAAGCATTCCAATGAGTTAGAAGATCATATCTGTGCTAAATCTTAAAATAATTGGGTGAAAACATGAAAAAGCACTTTTATTCCTGACAGATATCTGGTCCACAAACACAAACTGGATATAACAACTACCTTTACACACCTTTCCAAGCTGGACACTTCCTATGACATATGGACTATATTGATTAATATACACCTCTTTTTCTAAAGGGATTTATTAAAGTAGATCTAAACCCAATCACTAAAATTTCAGATAAGCTTTACCATATTAATGTGATTTCAAAAGCTTTCAATCTTTCAATTCTTCAAATTTCATTAAAAACATAGCTGCAGAGAGCCTTCAGTAAAGGACCTTGTTCAGGCATTTTCTTTTATCAGGTGACAACTGTCTCCCGGTTTCCATCTGCGTTGTCATCCTGTCATGTGTGTCATTGCATAGTCAGGGTCCACCATTGTCACTATCTGGAAGCTGGTCCAGAGCAATGATATGCAAACCCAGTTTCGAGGAAGTGCATGTAAACAGGTGGTGGCTGATAGAGGCTAGAGAGATTATCAGCAATGAGATGCAAAAGAAGGTTTCAAAAATGTGGAAGCGGGAATTTAGATAAATGTAAAAAGCATAGCATTTCTTTATGATACACGGTGCATTAGACCCTTAAATGTCATCCAGTTAGAGTTTCCATTTATTTTAACCTCTCTTGGTTCAATCTCTGCGTCCTTAGCTTGGTTACACTTAGGGCACACCTAAGGCATAGGACACCCCCCTTGCCATGACCCTTTAAAGGAGAATTATACAAAAAAAATCAGTTAAACCCACAGATGCTTTTGTTTTAACGACTACTATTCCTTTATATTGGCTTTTGAGATTTACAGATGCAGCCGTTTAAAAATTGTATTAAAGGTTTAGCACTGGGAAATACGTCTTGAAAGATAAAAAGTGCATTTTCTATACAACTATAAAGATCAGACCAAAAAGGAGGAACAAATGAGGAGGAAAGAGGGACAGAGGGACTTTGGTCCAAATGAGGGACAGTCCCTCGAAATCAGGGACAGTTGGGAGCTATGCTTATAGATGCCAAATGGTCATTCACTATGCAGATTTCAGACAAATATGATGCAACATTATTCCGTCATCCCCATAATTCATTAAAAAAATATATTTTATATCACTTCAAAGCTGTTTAATATTAAATTTATGTTGCATTCATAGATATGACAGTGGACTGTTTAATCATTCATAGCCATTTAACTTTTCCTACCTTGAATTTAGCTGTCTCTATTGCTGATGTTTTCTTTGTGCTTTATTGAAAAAGACAGAACTGTATACCTTCCAAACTTAGAAAAAAAGCAATCATGAATGTCTATAGACATAATAAATGAAGGACTTTTGTTGGCTGCTGTAAACTATAGAACTTCCTTTACACTGCACATTGCTACCATAGAAGATGTACTGGGTGACATGGACTTCATGACATGTACAAACAGGTTCATCAGTTGTCCCAATGTCCCTGTTTCTCTATTACCTTAGTCTCCACTGATAAACTTTGTTCTGTGATGGCGTCTTTGATTCCTTTTGTGCCATCTAAGTCCAGAGACATAAATGCCTGGAGTTAATAGCTTCTCGCAGACAAATGCGCTTGCAGGTACCTTTGCCCCGGTGTCATCACATTCCTTTTATAGGTAACATTTTTTTTTTTTAGTACTTAGAACATGATAAAGAAAGATTGTCCCTTGGGTTAATTTATATCCTAGCACCTAGCAGTATAATAATTACATACAGACATAACAGACAAGGGTGGATAACACACAAGAGTAATGTTACAATGTCGCTTATTTTAGGTGAAACTCTAAAAATTAGAATATCATGCAAAAGTTCATTTATTTCAGTAATGCAGCTTAAAAGGTGAAATTAATATATGAGATAGACTCATTACATGCAAAGAAAGATAGTTCAAGCTGTGATTTGTCATAATTGTGATGATTATGGCTTACAGCTCATGAAAACCCCAAATCCACAATCTCAGAAAATTAGAATATTGTGAAAAGGTGCAATATTCTAGGCTCAAAGTGTCCGACTCTAATCAGCTTATTACGCCATAACACCTGCAAAGGGTTCCTGAGCCTTTAAATGGTCTTTCAGTCTGGTTCAGTAGGAATCACAATCATGGAAAAGACTGCTGACCTGACAGTTGTGCAGAAAACCATCATTGACACCCTCCATAAGGAGGGAAAGCCTCAAAAGGTAATTGCAAAAGAAGTTGGATTTTCCCAAAGTGCTGTATCAAAGCCAATTAATAGAAAGTTATGTGGAAGGGAAAAGTGTGGAAGAAAAAGGTGCACAAGCAGCAGGGATGACCGCAGCCTGGAGAGGATTGTCAGGAAAAGGCCATTCAAAAGTGTTGGGGACTTTCACAAGGAGTGGACTGAGGCTGGAGTCAGTGCATCAAGAGCCACCACACACAGACGGATCCTGGACATGGGCATCATCTGTCGTATTCCTCTTGTCAAGCCGCTCCTGAACAACAAACAACGTCAGAAGCGTCTTACCTGGGCTAAAGAAAAACAGACCTGGTCTGTTGCTCAGTGGTCCAAAGTCCTCTTTTCTGATGAGAACAACTTTTGCATCTCATTTGGAAACCAAGGACCCAGACTATGGAGGAAAAATGGAGAGGCACACACTGCAAGATGCTTGAAGTCCACTGTGAAGTGTTGATTTGGGGAGCCATGTCATCTGCTGGTGTTGGTCCACTGTGCTTCATTAAGTCCAGGGTCAACGCAGCTGTCTACCAGGAGATTTTGGAGCACTTCATGCTTCCTTCCGCAAACGAGCTTTATGGGGATGCTGACTTCATTTTCCAGCAGGACTTGGCACCTGCCCACACTGCCAAAAGCACCAAAACCTGGTTCAATGACCGTGGGATTACTGTGCTCGATTGGCCAGCAAACTCGCCTGACCTGAACCCCATAGAGAATCTATGGGTCATTGCCAAGAGAAAGATAAGAGACATAAGACCGAACAATGCAGAAGAGCTGAAGGCCGCTATTGAAGCATCCTGGTCTTCCATAACACCTAAGGAGTGCCACAGGCTGATAGCTTCCATGCCACGCCTCATTGAGGCAGTCAATGCTGCAAAAGGGGCCCAAACCAAGTACTGAGTACATATGCATGCTTATACTTTTCAGAGGTCCGATATTGTTCTATGTACAATCCTTGTTTTATTGATTGCATGTAATATTCTAATTTTCTGAGATTGTGGATTTGGGGTTTTCATGAGCTGTAGGCCATAATCATCACAATTATGACAAATCACAGCTTGAACTATCTTTCTTTGCATGTAATGAGTCTATCTCATATATTAGTTTCACCTTTTAAGTTGCATTACTGAAATAAATGAACTTTTGCATGATATTCTATCCCTTCTAGATTGTAAACTCGAAAGAGCAGGGCCCTCGATCCCCTCATGTTTTGCATTGTATTGGTATTGTTCTGTCACATGTTCTGTCCCCCTTTGTAATGTACAGCGCTGAGTGAACTATTGGCGCTTTATAAATACTGTATAATAATAATAATATTCTAATTTTTTGAGTTTCACCTGTATATGGTCTTTTTGAAAGTAGACCTCCTACAAACCTGAGCAATTCAAACTGAGAAAATGATGAAGAAATGCATAAGCAGGGGTTACAGTTAGTGAAAGCAGTAAGCAAATATGATATAAAATGTTGAGCTTGTCCCAGCCCTCTCCACCTCCTAAGCAGCTCTATTAGTCAATAGGACTGCCAATTAAGGATAAGCTAGGTTTCAAGACAAACCCGTGGGGAAACTGTCACATGATAGCAGGCCGCGTGCCAAACCAGCTGTGGCCATGGAATTTCTTGCCCCGCAGCCACGTGTAACAAAAGGGCAGGGATGCTGGTGACATCTTTGACCTAATAAGGCCACATGATCATAATTGGTCAATTACATTGTTGTGGCTATATTAAGTCAATAGATGCCACCAACAATCCCTCCCCTTTGCTATATGCAGCTACTGGGCAGCATGGCCACAGTGGCCGTTAGCTCCTCTCCATTGACAATCAAATTAAATTACTAAGAGGGGAAAATAGGAGGATGAAAGGAGGTGAAGACTACCCCTACAGGAAAAGTTGAAATATACATAAAAAACCAAAAGGGAAACTTCACTCCTTCATGTGTTTTTTTTTTCACCTTCTTACCTTTTTTCTGAGTCATCCACGATAAACTTATTCCCAGCAAATCCAGGTTTCTGTAGGGATCTTCCAGTCTGCTGCTGGTCAGCTGGTCCTGGTCACCATTGTTTTCTTTGATGAAACAAGGAAAGAGAAGCTGGCTGTCTCTTTCAGGTTCTGGCAGTCGGACCCCTGATAATCCACATGCACCACAGTACATTATTAGGGGCTGTCTGCAGGAACCAGGGATCAAAAGATCCAGCCCCCTGATGGTGCGCCACAATGCATGCAATGTAGTGAACCCTGAGGATGCGTGTATCCCATATGTGGTGTGTATCCCAGGAGGCTGCGAACAACTAAATACATCATTCATGCCATATGTGAGAATCAAGAAAGAGCAGTGATGCATTCCCTAAAATTGTAAGAGAGGAAGGGGGTAGGAGTGGAAGAACAGAAAGTGCGTGAAGAGAGTTAAAGTGTTACTAAACCCACAACAGGAAAATCAGTCTGTATATGCAGTAAATCATGCTTGTTATACTCACTGTGGAACCTAAGGGGTTAATCCTCTGCATTGTGTAAAAAGGCTGTTTGATCCTGGCTTCTCTGATCCTCCTCTTGTTCAAATGTCCACGCTGATAAGACAGACTGAACCCGTAGTCCTTCTGCACATTCTCAGTTTAGTGTGTATTGCTAGAGAGGCTTTTATTTCTTGGGAGAGTGCATGTGATCAGCACAGGGCCAATTATCACTGTCCATACAGAGGTCAGGGGTTTTGCATCCTCCCAGAGCAAAAAGAAAACTCCTCCTACAAGCTTTAAGCAGTGCTCAGCTGAAGCCACAAGACTGTTCTAACTTCTGATGAGAAAAGGTGTTTAGCAGTTTATATTTACTAAAATAATTGCACTTCCATGTTCTGTGTACTGTGGGAGACCAGATATAGTGAATGCAGGGTCCTGGGTTTAGTAACACTTTAAGATTCGCAATAAGCTGCATAGAACTCTGGAATCTCAAATTATTTTGACATTTTTCTTTCACTGTAGGTAACGTCTGCTTATATATTTTTTCATTATACTGTAATTTGAAGAATATTGGCCTCATGTGCTTATGTTTCTGAAAATAGGAACTGTCTGAGTTGTCGGAGATACCAACTTTCCTTGATTCAGAATAAAGGATGGGGTTGGCAGTGTGATGTCATTGCTTCCTATCCTAAACAGATAGGCAGATATAGAAGACAAAAAAATGAATGCAGTGCTGTATTCATACAAGGAGACAATACTTTTTCCATTTTCAGCCAACAGCGGGCCAAGGTCTGCTGTCAGATGGCATCACTGATCCAGTCCAGGCTCCGAAAAGATCATGACTGTATGGTTAGAATCCACCTAGAAGCCTGGACTGGCACCTGGCTCAGACACTCAGTGATCCGCCAAGAGCCTGAGCCAACCCCTCCCGCCTCCTCTACAGCCCTGCACTCCAATGAGCGCTGGAGCGGCAGAGCAGAGAGCCGGAGACTGACAGTTACAGCGCTCTGCTTTGAGCGACTGGGGAGAACTGAGTGATCAGTGGTGTTTAATCGCTCAGTTCTCACTACAGAACCGGAGGGGGACAGAAGCAGCATTGGTTCAATGCTGCATTCACCTAGGTGAATATAAATGTTTTTTCCATACTTCTCTTTTAGTTTTTTTAAATGCAAGCAGTGTAAGTAGACCAATATGGCTTGGTATCAGCCTTTTGCATTCCCCTGCACAGCAGAGTTTAAACAGGGAGCAGGAGAGAGACATGGCACAACGAGCTGATCAGTGATACTGTAGCACAATGAGCATGCTGCTAGTAGGTGGGCACTTTTTGTAAAATTACAGCAACAATGACAGCTCAGTATGCTCTGACTTTCAGCTCTTTGAGCTGTCCTCAGACAAAATAAAAAAAGTTTGATAATGGGACAAATCTAATCCTTAGATAAGTAAGCCTGCACAATCACATACATTTGAAACTTAATATATGAATAAGCCCAATCATAAGGGTTACATTTATCTAGTCTGTGCATATGTGTGATATCAGATCCCTGCCCGCTGCCTGCTGGAACTGAGAAAAATACTATTATGTAATTTAGAAGTATGTACAAGAGAGATGGTTTCAGATAAATAGGTACAACTTGCATAGGTGGTTGTGTTTCGTGTCTGTGTATCACTTGAAGTTTGCCACTGCAGTGAGTATATGTAAGTGTTTACAACCGCTTTAAGGGCTCTATTGCATTGCACAGTGTGAACAGTCGGAAAGAGCAGAATGATGCGCTTATCCGTGTTATAATGTTCCCTTATTGTCCAGTCAGCAGGCTGGGGGCAAGGAAGTGCCCAAGTTGTAACTGAACGGGTGAAAAGGGAGGTCACTGAGCAGAGTATACTGCCTGACAGACATGCCTGGCTCCTAGACTTGGATGAACAGAATGACAAGTTTGTTGGCAGGTAAGGCAGTTCACCTACGTGTCTTTTACCCTGCATACGCAATGCACAGATGCACTTTATAGATTGTCTTCACCACAGAAGATCGGTCAAATCAGAAACCTTATCAGTAAGATCTCACTCTTGGAGCCCCCCAATTTATATATTAAAAAAGTGGGTGATTTTACCATGCTTATTCTTTATTAAGCAGGATAGCCGTGGTAAGTGTATTTTGAGTTACTAATCAAATATATCCCACACATTCTGGAATAAACTTCAATATTAGATGCATAAATTGGCTTTTATGACACGTGGCAAACAACAGCTGCTGTTTTGCTTTTCCAAGTGAAAAAAATGAAAGTTTTAGCGCACAGTGTGGAAGTTACTTTGGATGCTGATTGGTGCTCAGCAGCAACGATTTGGCTTTTCCCCACTATGGCAGTCTTCCACTGAACAGATTAGAATAGATGCTTTACAGGCTTGCTGAAAATGCCAGAATCATTAAAAGAGAAAATACACAAGTATTTATTTTTACAGAGGGGGATTTTTACAATGCCTGTATTAAATTGGAAGACAAAACTGTATGTGTGTAGGTGTGCAAAGACGCTACGCTGTAGGTACTACTGTTTTCATTTTTCCTAGCTGTTCTATGACTAAAGCTGGCTGTACAGTTGCTTAAAGACACACTGTAGTTTGGATACATGTATACTAACAACAGTTATTCTTTAAAAATCGACATATTTTACTTGCCAGCACTGCCTCCAGTAAATCCAATATTCACTTGTTTACAGAGGAAAAAGCACTGGTGGAATCTTCCAACACTTCATGGTTTGTCAGATACTTGCTTCTCTTTGTTGACCACTGTGTTACCTTCCTGGATACATATATCCTAACAATAGTGTATCTTTAAAGGAATGTCCTACCTTTTATATGTAGTACCCACTTAATTAGGTTGCAAAGTGATAGGAAATTTTGTTTCTTGCTGTGTGGTAGTCAACCCAGTTGGATTTGTATGCATTTGTGTGCATTTGGTTCTCCCTAAGCTCAGTGGGGTGCCGGTCTCTCACTGTTGCCAGCAGTGGTCACTGCACCACTGGCTATAGTATGAGAGTTTCCTGCCAGGATGAGTTATGAATATTCATATTTCCCCCAGTCATCCCAGTAGGAGGTTCAAGCCACTGAAGCATGATGAGGGAGAGTATAAATATTTGGGAAAACTGTCTGTTTGCTCTCTTGCCTCAGGCTGAGGCCTGAGAAGGTGCTGCTGGACTGTCTATGCTGCTGAGCCCAAGAACCTGATTGGGACCTAGCACGCACTGGGTGTACAAATCTGTACTTCTGGCCTAGGAGGTTTACCAGCTGGGAAAGATGCCATCTCTGAAGGCCTTGCTGCTGGTCCATTTTCTATTCCTCTGGGTGGGGCGTTGGCTGTAGCAGAGCCAGGGGGTCCATAACTGCAACTACAGAGACACCTTTGAGACTTCACCCTCCAGTCTACTATTACTTCACTAGAAGGCAACAGGAAGCTAAGTCTGGGCAGCTATTCCTTGGCCTGATGAGTAAAAGACTGTTTGCTGATCCAGGTGATGTTTGGTGCTGCAAGGATATGAGTCAGTGTAGCTTTATGGGGTGCAGCTCACACAGTGTCCCTCAATCTGGTCTTTCCATCCAGTCTTGGGTTAAGGAGTGCTACTTTTAGGACAGGAAAGATAGTGTCTTCTTCTTTGAAACTTGCATTTATTGAAGTATCCCAGGCCCTATACCCCTCCCCAATTTAAAGTTTATTCTGCATTAAAATCTAGAAACACTGAATAAAAAGAATTTACAAAAAAAATATCTAAAAAGACATCTCCTAGACTGGTTATTGGGTCAGTGTTCATGGAGTTGAGATTGTGTTGTCAGGAGAAGAACTCTGGTCTTTATCACCTGTGTGACTGTATATTTATCACGTTCTATCATCAATCAGTGGTTAGAAATGCACCCTTATTGAAAAAAGAAAAAAGTGCCTTTATTCATTTTCACATTGGAACCTACAAAGCATTGCAGTCACAATTAGTGTTGGGCATCGGCCGTAATGAGGGCGTTCGGCAGGTTGTTCGCCTGCCGCGCCCTTGAACCCCTCATGTATCACATTGTATTGTTTTGTATTGTTGCATGTACTGTCTCCCATTGTAATGTACAGCGCTGAGCGAACTGTTGGCGCTTTATAAATACTGTATAATAATATTTAAGAACTGTCATCCTGGCGCAGCTGTCAGATGGCGGGAGCAAAGCGTTTATTTTTTTGAGTTGACGGTGGCGGCTGGCATCGTGATTAATGTTGGATCTACTTCAGGGGACTTTTTTTATTTTTGTTTTTAATAAAAAAACTTGTAAAAAGCTGTCTACTGTGATTTTTTATACTACACTTTTTTGTGAATGAGTAGTGGTACCATGTACCCCATACTCTTTCACATGGGGGGGCAGGATCTGGGGGCCTTCTTGTTAAATGGGGCTTCCAGATTCCGATAAGCCCCCCGCCTGCACACCCCACAACCATCGGGGAAGAGGCCCTTGTCCCTATCAGCATGAGTACAAGGTGCTTTGAGGGGGGAGCCTTCCCTGCTCCAAAGCACCCCCCTATGTTGAGCGCATAAGGCCTGTTATGGTTCAGGTTCAGGAGAGGGGGAGGCACACGCTCTTTCCCCCCCCCCTTTCCTGACCTCCCAGATAAGGGTCTGGTATGGAGTTTGAGGGGGACCCCTATGCTATTTTTAAAAAACGTTTGGCGTGGAGGTTCCCCTCAAAATCCATACCAGACCCAAAGGGCCTGGTATGGATGGGGGGGACTCCATGCATTTTTTTAATTCTTTAATTGCGGGCAATGCCAGTAATTCCTTTTACATTCAGGGAACCCAGCTGACAGCTGAAACATTAAATAATGTTTTTAGTAGCTGTTCAGTCTCCTATCACATACTCAGAAGTGGTAAGATACCGATTAGTGAATTGTCCCCTCTGTTCGAAGTTTGCAGTCAAACTTTCATTAGGTTTGAATGTTTGACCGACCGCGAACCAAACAGAGGGGTGTTTGGCCCATCACTAGTCACAATTAGTGGGTCACAGGTACAATGCACGGTCTCCTGCAAAATATTCCTCCAGGTCCAGGCTTGTATGGAGGTATGGACCTTCATTTAGAGAGCTGGAGGAACTAATCAATTGGCTGAGTGCAGTAGCATCACTGCATCTATGCTCCATTGAATGGCAGATGGAGATAGAGAGTGCTAATTTAAAAAAAATAGAATGTTGCAGGGAAAAGAACTCTGTGATTCAGGTAATTGAGGCAAGGCAGTTTGAGGGTGGGGAGCTGCGGAATGTAACCATGTGCCATGTGACACCCTAAATATACTGTATATTGTAACATGAAACGTAAGAAAAGTGGAAATAGACTATAAGCTTAAAAATACAATTTTAGGTGCCCTAGGTCATTTCCTTACAAGACAACAATATCATAACATCCCAGCTCTACTGGACATCTCATGCAGAAAGTCCACCTGATGAAACCCATTCAAAGCTGTAGGAGGGTTTGGGCTTGGAATACTGCTATTATAAGTTCCATCAGTTTAACACTGTTTAAGTGTTAATGGTATTTTATGGTTTTATTGTGGTCATAAATATAGTTTCTGAAAAAAAAAAAAGAACATAGTAAAGTAAATGATAAAAAGTTTCAAGTCAATATAAACTTACTAAGGAACTTTTGTTGATGGGTTTTGAGCTGGTGTTGATGGTATCATTTTGAGATGTTTCTGAGATCATTCACATTCATTGAAATGTGCTTTTGATTTGACCTTCTAACCTGCTTTTAACTTGCTTCAAGCAGGTTTTGCCTCTCATGGACTTCCAAGAGAATGAAAACCCCACTTGAAGCAAACAATAGTCCATCAACACTAACTCTTAAGGATATTTAGGGTCTGTTTCAAATAAAGAAGCTTCCATTGCTAGTCCCATTGTGAAAATTCTAATTGCCTGTCTGCCCTCTTTTCTGATTTACTGAACAAGAGTGCAAATCAAGACAGTTCATGCAAGGTCAAAGCTTATGGCCTGCCTACTTATTATAAGTCAGTTCCAAGTATCAAAGCCATTGGATCAGGAATTTGCTCTATGATCAATACACCTGTTGTGGTCAATATAATGGGTTTACCACTCATCCTGTTGAAATTATAATTTATTTTATATTATGAAAAATAGAACAGGAGGAGAAATGTTTGTGTTAGTACCCAAAACGCAAAAGGACAGGAAGAGTCAGGCACTGTGGTAGGAAACTCTTTGCTGGAATATCCAAGACACATAAAAAGCCAGGGCCTGATTCAGACCACCAGGCTCCACCTGTAACTAAAATACCCCTTTAGAATGAACTGAACATATAAGTGACAATGTTAATGTATAACTAAAGGCATATTTTAGTTTTAAGTTTTGGACAGCGTGGAGAAGGATTAGAATGCCTATTTGGTTTTTATTGCACCCTTTCTATTTGTCCTATTTATCACTATAATTTAAAGTGAAAGACAAAGAAAATCCCCAAATTTTGGGTTGTCCCCAGAAAAGTAATAGAAAGTAAACATCTTCATTTAGGGACACTATTTCTGGTGACCTGGATGGCGTCTAAGCTATTCCCTTAAATTTCAGGAATTTCTGCTCACTTCCTGTTTTGGCTATGTGTGGGGAGGTGCATCATGGTTCAGGCTGTAAATACACAGGGTCCTGATATGGCAAACTTGAAACTTGTATTGAATAGAATGCCAACATTACAAATGCCCTGGCAGGAGAGCACCAAACAGGAAATAACTCACAGTTCAACGCAGTCAAAGATGTGGCTGAGGTGAGATGCTTTCAGAGGGTGAAATGCTGCCTGGCCAGTCTGGTCCCAAGAGAGGTGGCACCTTTCCAGAATAGCGAATCCCTAGCCTGTCCCTTCTTGTCTGGAACATTTCCCTACCACGAGTTACTTTCCCTAACAAGTGGGATCTCTCTCCCTACACTAGCCACTCATAAAATGCACGCCAAAACCCACAGCAGAGACTTAAATAGACCCTGCTGACCAAAGATGGCTACCAAGAGTCACATGGCCACATGGGTAGTCAACTGGAATGCCACTCCATTGACCTGGAAAATCATAGAGAAACAATGTTTCTGTTGGACTTCTTCTCCAGGCAGTGGTACACCTACAGTGGAGAAAACAGACTGCTCCTGCCTACATATCGAAAGGGAAATGAAGATAAATCTCCCCAATAGGTCACAGATGACAGGGGTTATATCTCCCTTACTCTATCAAAAATGAAAAACAAAAAATGCCTACAGTTCTACTTTAAGGTGTTGGGTTCAGTATAAAAAAAATGTTCCTAATAAGAATCTTTGGAGCAGGCTTAAATATTGTATTGATTGATTTTGTAAGGAATTACATAATGCAACTTTTTTTTACCATGGGGGCACCAACAAAGATTTCTTCTCCTCTGCACCACATGATAGCAAAGGTATTATAATTTGCTTGCCAATAGCTATTGATAGGAACTTGCAATACATTATGTTAAGAGCCTCAGTAAAGTGTCACACAGAGGACTGTTGCATCGTAATGCACTGCAAATAACTGGGATGGATAGAACCTTTCTTGACACAGAGCTAACTGAATTACCTGTAGCTGCAATAAAAGGATCTACAGATAGACTAAAAGAGAACAGCCCAGATGGTTCTAGGAAAATCTATTGAGTCACAGGGACAATATCTTTTAGAAGAGGTTTTCAAAGGGATGACAACTGATTTAGGCAGACCAAATCCTTATCCATAAAATCTTTGTGCGCTGGCAATCTATGGATTATGTTTCAAGCAGTTCTAAACCCAATAAAGCTTGAAAACATGTTGAGGTACTAATAAGCCCATAAAACCAACAAAACGTACTATATCAGTCCTATGGTTTTTAGTTGTAACATTATTATACTGGAGTCCAATGTAAGGTAGAATTTATTTTTGTGTACAAGCAGAACTACAGCAATTTTATGTTATTTTTATATATATCATATATACATGGGGTAGCCATATTTACATATTACATATGCAGGTTCTGATTCCGATATAATTTTAACCACAATACTCATGGGAACAGAGAACAGAATAAATGCACAAAATATAACTGACTATTATTTCTATAACTAATAACACTATGCTTTGTTGACCTGGGAGGTGTCCAATTGCCTGCTGGGCAAATTCAACATTGCTTTTAAAAAAGTTTGTTTCCTTCCTTTGGATCAGCTGTGGGATTAGGCTTCTGAGGACGTGGGTCTTTAATTTATAGCTTTGTGGGTGTGCACCCCAAAGCTCAAGTATATATATACATACAGTATATATGCACTGTGTATGTATGTACTGTATGCATGCATGTGTGTTTGAGCTTTGGGGTGCACACCCAAAAAGCTATAAATTAAAAACCTGCATCCTCAGAAACCTAATCCTCAGAAGTATTTTTTTCATTTTCTTTTTTTTTGTGCAACCCAATTTGCAGCTCATGATTAAAGTATGAATTGATTCACTAATTAGGAAGTTTTGTGACAATCTAACGGCTAGGTGACTAAAAAAGGTCAAATGCTGTAGTGACAATACCAGCACTGCATCTGCAGGAACTTAAATACAGGTTGAAACAACTTAGAAGGAAAAATGGAAGTAAAGGATCTGGGATTCATATCCCATTAGCATATCCTACCTCTCTTTGCAGAAGAGATATGGCTTTCCAAGTAATTAGGGAAATTGGCGTATGGCCACATGAGTTCTTTACCAGGTGTCCTGATTGGTTGCAAAGCCAGTACCACTCTACTTGTGGCACTCTGACAGTCAGAGAGGTGATCTTTCTGATCTCCTCACCGACACATTATCTCCCTGCCTGCATATACAGAGTGAAAGAGAAGTGCTTCCAAACTTCTCTTATAAGCAGAGCCAAATCAGTGGGAGATCTTTCCCATCTCCCTGCCGACACACAGAGCAAGAATACTAATGCACACTGGGTGATTAGGGTGTGCCAAGACATTGGTTGACTTTACTGAAAATAATAGCCATTATGGATTATAACTATTCTTATAGGCTTTCTGAATTCAGCCTAACCAAATCTACAGGATCTGAATTGGAAGTGCAGTTATCATTTAAAGGGAAATAATCCATAGTTATAAATTTGTTCTTCTACTTCATTTTTCATTAAAAAAAAAACTACAATGTTTACCAAATGTGATGAGATAAGAGCATTTATTTTTGGTGAACCTTGCCATATTATTGACCCTTTGTACTGACAGAATGGAAACGTTCCCCACTCACTAATTTTAAACAGAGATATGGAAATCCTCCTGGACATGATTCACAATGAGCTTAGCTGTGTTCAGGCAGGGTTCCTCATTTTCCTTTAAAGAAATAATTGTACAGCGTAAGTATAAGCAGAGGAAGTGGGCTGCAGATGGCTGCTGTTCAGATATAGTTAGGATACATTTTTGTATTTGGCAGCTACTCCATACTGAGTCTTCCAGCTCTTCTTGTTAACACCACAGATAGAACCCCTTTATATTTCATATTACTGTATATAAATATCACGTCCTAAATAGGTTCTGAGCAGTCCCTGGTTGGTAGAATCAGGTTCAACATAAAAAGAGAAAAAAAACTCCATTAGTCACTGGCATTGGCTGGCAGGATTGTAGATGGTGTGTAGGCATACATCTCTAACATACATGGTGAGGGGCTGCAGGGTTTCTGACTGATATATAGTAAACAAACCTACAGTATTGTTTTCTCAGAATCTTAATTAGTTATATTCTGGGTCCAGGATCCTGAAGGCTTTGTAGGAGTTTGGGTGGCATAAAGTCTCCATTCCAGGGTCCACAACTTACCTGGTTATCAGATCTCATTAATAATCTGTCAACAGACCTTTATATTTGTGAGGTGACTGATGTTCTCTCTTCAATCTCTTTGCCATGGGAGCCTGCTGCTAGGTGAAAAGGCTGAGTACTGACCAAGGGCGGACTGATAACTCCTGGGGCCCCGGGGCAATAGGGGATCATGGGGCCCCTGTGTCCTTGCCCAAACTCAAAAAAGCCTATGAAAAGGTACCAGGAACATCTCATGGGGCCCCCTACTGACCACTGGCCCTCGGGCAGTGCCCGAGTTTCCAAATGGTCAGTCCACCCCTGGTACTGACCATACATGAAAAAGATATAAGTAATTCTTGTTTGTGTTGGGGAACCCATTGGGGGGGCACCCTCTTAGTTAGGAATTGATCTGAATTTACGTAATTGCAGACAAGCAGATGTTTTATTTGTTCTATGGACTCCTGAACTGAAACTGTGTTTGTCTGCTGCCTTGCTGAATAGAAGTTCAGAACAAAGCTGATTGCACTGTTCCTGGGTACCCCTGTCTCATGCACGGTTACTGTCGTCAATGCCACTTGAGAATGCCCCCTTACAATGTACTGTATACAGTATATCAAGAATAAAGACTTTTAAATTAGAACAAAATACCTTGTCAAATCAGAAATAATTTTAAGCTACATTTGCGAAGTTCAAAACCATGGGTGTTTTCAGAGTGAATCTAAATGCATTGATGCAATTAACAAACTAAATAGCAGTCAGATAGCCTATGATGCAGGACACCCTATGCTGGTCTCATTCACATATAACTTATTTCAATGGCATTACTGGGCTAAAATAGGTATGTAATAAAAATTAAATTTTTTTTTTTTAAATTTCATTGCTGATGGGACGGGGGTCAGGGAAGCCAAAATATAAGCTGATTACACTTCAGTTTTGAAGAATTCCACCTTTTTCAAAATAAATAAATAGAAATGTGCATGTATTATTTTTTGCATTGGAGCCTGCAACCATGATCTGTGGATTGCCCATGCAATGCTGTGGCTCCAGCAGACTCCAGCTCTATGTTTTTACTGAGGTACTGATCTTCAGTTACAAAGCTCAAGGAAGTATCAATGGACTACAATAGGGGTCCCCAACTTTCTAAAAGAAGGGCCAGTTTACTCCTTCAAACTTTAGGGGGGCATGACTGTGACCAGTTGGAGAAGAAAATGTCCAATGGAAGTAAACAATGCCCCATCGTTGTTATCAATGGGAGTCATAGTGCCCCATCGTTGTTATCAATGGGAGTCATAGTGCCCCATCATTGGTATCAATGGGAGTCATAGTGCTCCATCATTGGTATCAATGGGAGTCATAGTGCTCCATCATTGTTATCAATGGGAGTCATAGTGCCCCATCATTGGTATCAATGGGAGTCATAGTGCTCCATCATTGTTATCAATGGGAGTCATAGTGCCCCATCATTGTTATCAATGGGAGTCATAGTGCCCCATCATTGTTATCAATGGGAGTCATAGTGCCCCATCATTATTATCAATGGGAGTCATAGTGCCCCATCATTATTATCAATGGGAGTCATAGTGCCCCATCATTGGTATCAATGGGAGTCATAATGCCCCATCATTGTTATCAATGGGAGTCATAGTGCCCCATCATTTTTATCAATGGGAGTCATAGTGCCCCATCATTGTTATCAATGGGAGTCATAGTGCCCCATCATTGTTATTAATGGGAGTCATAGTGCCCCATCATTGTTCTCAGTGGGAGTCATAGTACCCCATAATTGTTATAAATGAGAGTCATAGTGCCCTAGTGTCAATGGTGCTCCATCATTTGTGCCAGTTGGAGGAATAATGCCCCATCGATGGTATCAATTGAAGGAATAGTGCCCCATCATTGGTGTCGGGAAGAATCATTTCTCATTGTCAGTGGCAGGAACTATGCCACATTGATGCTGACAGTGGAAGGAATAATGCCCCGAGGGCTGGATAAAAGCAAGCAAAGGGCCACATCTGACCCTTGGGCCACAGTATGGAGATCACTGGACTACCAGAATGTTTGCAATCACTACACTTGTGCCCCATTAAGCAATATCAGTGCCCTTGTCATGGTAGAAGATGGGACGTGTAGCTTTTTCATTCACATATCTCTGTGAATGAATGACAAGGCTGGGCGGCTGGAAAAAAAATAAAAACTGCTGTGTAGTAACAGACTGCATCATATTTTTATTTAATAATTACATTTAAATAAAATTATCATGTAATTCTATAATATCAGGTTTTGTGTTATTACTGTGATGTAATATCCAGTAGCCAGCGCTCTTCATGCTGTGACTTGAAGAAGCCATAGAACCTAGAAGATGAAAATCACACTCAGATCCTCTGCTCCTGAGTTTATTAGGTATGATTTAAACTTGTGGTCAGGAAGAGCGAATGGTAAATACAGGTGGTTGAGCTGAGTTTTTACCACCCTGACTGACCCCTTAAACTGCAAAGGCAGCTGGATGGGGATGTACAGTACCATCAGGGAACGCTACACTTTCAAGTAAATGGGGCCATGGTGCAACCACCCTACAACCCTGTGCTGTGCAGTGGTGCAAGCTTTACAGGCTTTAAACATGTACAGTGAAGGCGATACATCCGCAAATGCCTTTGAAAAGTGATCCATTGCAGATTGCATTTCAGAGGGGTGGCAAGGTCTGTGCATGTGTAAACAGCATATAGTAGGAAATGTTTACAAGGTAAAGCACACAGAACTATATGTTCCCCTTATTAGAATCTGAATAGATAGGGATTGATTTATTAAAACTGGAGAGTGCATAATCTGGTACCACTCTACATAGAAACCAATCAGTTTCCAAGTTTTATTGCACAAACTGAAGTTAGAATCTGATTGGCTACCATACACAGCTGCACCGGATTCTGAGTGCACCAGTTTTAGTAAATCTACCCCAAAATCTCTGTTTCAGGGCGATGCCAATGAAAAACAAGAATCATACAGCTGCTTCCTAGTATCAAAACCGAAACCTCCCAGAAGCAGCTACAATGAGAAACATCTTAATACAGCTACATAATCACAAAATAAAGATACAAAAACAAACATATTGTATCATAATATTATTCATCCCATACTGAAAACCAGACTTGCAGATGTGAAAGCTTATTCATAAAAGTAGGAGACATCCCACTCATAATTAAAACCAAACACTTTCTTGTAACATTGATAGCCAAAAGAAACTCTTGCCTGCACTGCTCAGGCAAAGAAAATGTAATTTTGATAAAATTTTGAAGGTTGAAATTCAATTTTTTTTTGGGGGGGGGACATCATCAAACACATTGCACATGATCATACAGAGGCATTTACAGGCCTATTAAAAAAGGAGGGTTTACAGGCTGAAAAAAATCCCACCACAAGCACATTCAGGGGAGGAGCATTTGAGCAGAAAAACGCGAAACACGTATAAACCCTAGATGCATTTAGGTTCATTTGTAATCCATGTTAACGCATTCTAATAGCCAGAAAAAAATAACATTCTGACCAATAGAGTGCATTAATGCCAAAACGCATGTAAATACATGTGCAAAATGGGGCTTTAGGCGCATTTTTTAAGCTGCTTTTTCCTGCCAGGAGTAAAAGGCATTCAGAGGAAAAATTCAAACATCCTGTGTGTATGAGGCTCTATAAATATGTTTATACATACAGCTTCAGTTCCTGATTTTTAAATGAATGAATGACTGGCTGTGAATGAAAGCCATTGTTAACAATTGACATGCGATCGCTGTGATTGGTCACAGCAATCACATACTACCAGGGCCATCCCAGTAAAGCAATCTGTGACTGGACACAGCAGGTCACAGATTATGCCGCTGCATGGCCCTCTGTTTCCTCTTGTACCAAATTGTATTGTAACTGTAATGTCTGCCTTCATTTTGTAAAGCGCTGCGCAAACTGTTGGTGCTATATAAATCCTGTATAATAATATTAATAATAATTATAAAATGGCCCTAATACGCGCACAAGGAGTGCAAGCAGGAGGGCATCACATGGCATCCATCCAGTATAATGCTGCCCCCACTTGGCTGTATTATTATAATAGGCCGGACAGGAGGTGGTTAAGGGAAGGAAACAATAAGGTATTAAGCAAATATGGCTGCCTTTGTACATATGCTATTAGAATCTATACATAGAAGGGGGCCACAGGAATTCTGTACACATATAAGAAATTCATGTTAAGAAATCACTTAATTTCCCCATCCACACTAAATAGCAGGGGTGGTGCCCACAGAGCCTCCCAAGGAACACATTTTTCTTTTTTAATTGGCAAAATTCAATCTGTGCTTTGCCAGCTTAAATATTAGCATTAGAAGGATACCTGAAATGTAGAAGTCTGTTTCCAGGCCAGGTTTTGGTTGTGGTAAGGCTGCTAGGAAAAGAAGTCAGCAGCAGGTACAGGGAGGCAATTGGATAATATGTACAATAAAAGGTTCCAGACTAGCCTCCTGCCTGTCAGTGCCATCCAGACAAGTTTAGGTAGCATCCTCCCTTGTTATTGTGATATTAGATTGGAGAGGTGCAATGAGTAATGTGAATAGATCTATGTTATAAATTAAGTCTTCAAAAATACTGGAAATGAAAAAAATTGTACTGGTAAAAGTATACAACACACTGACGCCTTAAGAGTTCCCTTCACTGGATCTAAGGGGCCAAGCCCAAACTTTGCACTTGGCACAATGCAGTCAGGCAAGTACCGTTCTTCTGGAAACCACCAAACCCAGACACGTCCATTGGATTGCCAGACACAGAAGCTTGATTCATCACTCCAGAGAACACGGCTCTACTGCTCTAGAGTCCAGTGGCGGTGTGCTTTACAGCATGGCATCCAACGCTTTGCATTGCACTTGGCAATGTAAGGCTTGGATGCAGCTGCTCAGCCATGGAAACCCATTCCATGAAGTTCTCTACACATTGTTGTTGTGCCAATCTGAAGGCCGCATGAAGTTTGGAGGTCTTTAGCTATTTACTCTGCAGACAGTTGCCGACTTCTGCGCACTGTGCGCTTCAGCATGCGCTGACCCCGCTCTGTCATTTTACGTGGCCTACCACTTCGTGCCTGAGTTTCTGTTGTTCTCAGTTGCTTCCACTTTTTTATAATATCACTAACAGTTGACCGTGGAATATTTATTAGCAAGGAAATTTCACGGATGGACTTATTGCACAGGTGGCAACCTATCACGGTACCAAGCTTGAATTCACTGAGCTCCTGAGAGCGACCCATTCTATCACAAATGTTTGTAGAAGCAGTCTGCATGCCTAGGTGCTTGATTTTATACACCTGTGGCCATAGAGGCAATTGGAGCACCTGAATCCAATGATTTGAAGGGGTGTCCCAATAATTTTGGCAATATAGTGTGTGTGTGTTAATGCACACGTTTCACTCATTAATGTATTGGGTTAAGACAGCCAATTGAAATGAATGGGCTTCCAATTCACCAGAATGGACCAGAAATTGGGCATGCACAATATTTTCCAATGCAGTGGGCAACAGTACACAGAGGCTAATGCACTTGCTCCCTCAACACACACTGTAGAGGTCTGAATGGGCCCTATGGGTTTTATAATGTTACTTCTGTGAGTGTCGTTTTTGGAGAGCTTTCTTCTCATTCTGTCTGGTGAAAGACATCACCTGGACAAGGTATAAGAAGAAATCTTTCTAATGGAGCTCAGATGGCAGGAAAACCTGACAGGGATTCTAACTTCTCCCCACTCTATCCAAAACTAAACCATGGACACCATGTTTCCTCACTCTTGTTTTTCAGGGGTGTTTTTATTTATTGAAAAAAAGCACACTGCAGTATTTTGATGTCTTTCTATATTTACATTCTCAACTGCTAACCTGCAAAAGCTGAAGGATGCAGAATTCCAAGTAAGAGTGGGTTATGTCATCATTTACCTGTAGTTACTGAAATAGTTAAATTATCACCTTTTATCCAATATATAGACTATGGAGTCTTATCATTTTTTTTCACAGAAGATTCATGCAGCTTTCACCCATTCATCCAACTGAATCGTAAGTCACAATGGGAGACTCTTGGGTTAAAGCTGTGTGAATTTTGGTGAAAGCATGTATAAAAGATCATGTCTTGACAGACCCCGTGTATCTACATATAATGCACTACAGTCTAGGGTAAAGGTTCAAACACAGATGCTTTATCAAAGCTCTCATACATAGCCATCTTTACTATAAAATGTTAAATTGTGAAATCATTGTCATTTCACACTTTTTATAGCTGTTTTTCCTTTTCTCATGGTTTGATGAATATAATTTATAAATATAGGTTGACGTCTGTTACAGAATTCACTGGCTGTGGATTATTTATTGCAAGCTTTCATTAGATAGTCTGGTACCATCTGTGCCATGCACTTACTCAATTCTTCCCTTCTCATAGTATCATCCGTATGTGATATATAATAGCTCAGACAGGTTAGTGCTGGTACGGTTTGGCAGCATACTGACCTATATTGTGACTTTGTAATTCCTACAGGAAAAATGTAGTATATTAAATGATGTTGTGTTATGGGTATGATCACCATAAAGGGGACCTACCATGAACAAGGATGCGTGCTATTTTAACCTCTTTTTTTTTCTTTTCCCATAGCCATATGTAAAGCTGGCTGCCAGGGGCAGACTGACAACTCATGGGGCCCCCGGGCAATAGGGGATCATGGGGACCCTGTGTCCTTGCCCAAACTCAAAAATGCCTATAAAAAAGGTACCAGGGGCATCTCATGGGGCCCCCTACTGACCCCGGGCTCTCGGGCAGTGCCTGAGTTTCCAAATGGTCATTCCACCCCTGCTGGCTACACACTAGATTTTCGAATGAACAATCATGAAGATTCCATGTACATTCAATACCTGGATCAATGTTGTTTGAAAATATTTCAAAATTTCACTTGCTTTTAACATTCAACTTTGAAATTAATGTAATTTGCTAAACAAAAGCCACAGATTCGTTTGTTCAAGAAGAAATTTCCATCCTGCTCCCTCTGATTTTCTAATCACTGTCATCAAAGTGATTTGACCCCACTAATAACTAGAAAATTAAATGAACTTTCTTAATCACTTCAATACCAGGCACTTTTACCCCCTTCCTGCCCAGGGCAATTTTCAGCTTTCAGTACTCTCAAAATGACAATTGCGTGGTCATGCAAAACTATACTCAAACTAAGTTTTTATCATTTTGTTCACACAACTAGAGTATTCTTTTGGTGGTATTTAATCACCACTGGGGTTTTTTTTTTCTAAATTAATGAAAAATTAAAAAAAAACATTTTTTTTTTGTTTCTGTTATAAAATTTAGCAAATAAATAATTGTTCTTCATAAATTTAGGCCAATATGTATTCTGCTAAATTTCTTTGGTGACAGTAACTCAAATCAGTATTTATTTTTTAGTCTGTTGGAAAGTTATAGAGTCCACAAACTATGGTATATATCTGAAAATCAATCAATCCTGAAGTACTGACAGCCAATCTAATTTCTTGAGGCCCAAAAATGCAGGACAGAACAGATATCCCCTAAACTACCCCTTTTTAGAAAGTAGACAGTCCGAGGTATTTAGTAAGAGGCATGACAAGTTTTTTAAAGTTGTAATTTGTCATAATTTTTTGAGAAATTAAGAAATTTAAAAAAAATGTTTCACAATTTTTCTTTTTTTTTTTACATAGTGTTACCAGTGCAGTAGAGCATCATCTTATAACTCGTGTGGCGGTGACCAGGGACACTGACTGCTGACAATATGAAAGGAAAATTAATACTTTTTTTTAAATTTTTTTCAATTTTTATTTTGTTTAATTAAATGTTTTATTTTTTTTTTTCCACAACACACTGTGACCAGAGTAGTATAATGTTACCATGGTAACATTGTACTACTCTGGGGAAGTGATCAGTATTTTGTTTTTTTACACATTATGAATTTCTTTGCTAGAAGCAAGCATTTATCTGAATGAAATCAATTCATTCGTTTTTTTATGTTGTGATTTGCTGTGATTGGCCACAGCTAATCACAAAACACAGATGGGCACAGTCTGTACATGTGATCACTGTAACCAATCACAGCTAGTGACCCAATTGTATAAAATGGATGGCATGAAAGGAAACCATCCATTGTTTACAATTGTCATGTGACCTGCTGTGATTGGTTACAGCAGATCACATGGTACTAGCAAAGGGCCATCCCATACAGGCAAGCAGATATACTGACAGGTCTGCAGGAGACCTGCATGGCACCAGCGATCTGCTGATCACTGGTGCAATGGTTTACAGGCTCCTGCAACAAAAAATAACAAATGCATATTTTTTTACCTGCAAAATCATTTGCATTTATTATTTTTTAGCAAGAGCGTAAAGTGAGCTTATCCTTTAAAATGAAATATTTTGATTAAAAAGAGTCAGCTTAAGACTTGTTTAATTAGCATCTGTTCTAAACACAATCTATGAAGGGACAATGGGTGGATAATTGAAAGATCCTTCCATTCACACATTAGTTCATAGAAGCTGCACCATGTCTTCTGTGAATAGAGGAGCTGGGCAGAAAAGGCAAGCATAGTCGGGCATTCTTGATAGGAGCCTATGATAGCTCATTAGTTCTATCAACCCCCACCATACCAGAAGATTAGGTGGGGGGGGGGGGGTCATCACACTGATGGTATTGTAAGTAATTTAACCTTGTGCTTATTTTGTAGTTTTCTTTTTAGGTAAACTTAGGCTTCAAGCCTCAAGCAGCTTTTTTAATAGCCATTAAAGCACCATTTGGCTATAGTCTTGGAGTGTTAAATACAGATCTTAATTGGGGAGATAGTTGTAATTTAAATGAACCATAAGCTGATTGCTAGCTAGACAAAATAATGCTAAAGCTCTGCAGTGAGCACCCTATAGTGCTTGCTCCCACCTGTACAGTGTTTTCCAGGAACCCCCCAAGCTCTCACATGACTAACCCGGTGTTAGGTTTGTCCGATATTCTCAGAGATGAGCACCCCATATCAAAAAGCTGAGGTTTTCCATTGGGTTGGAGTATCCAGTAGAGGGGTGGTTGCACTATATAAGTACGAACAGGGTACTTCTTCAAATTGTTAAAATTATCTTGCTCAATTGATTGTCTTTATAGTGTTAGCTAGCTTTCAGCAAGTTTTGTCAAAAATTGTATCGCTGCTTGCTTGCTCTCACTGTGATTTTTGTGCAACACATTCAAACTGGAACTAAAGAGTGCTTTATGGGACAATTCCAAGAAATGTTCTGCAACTTTGAGGAAGGTAAGTGTCATGTCAAAATTGCACCTACCTCCATGACATCCTGCACTAGCTATGAAGCTGCAAAATGTTCCTCTGTTCACTTGCGTACTTTTGGACTGGTGTAAACTATTACCTTATCGTTTAAAGGCGAACCCCAGTCCCGGAATGTTGGAGAGCTTGCCGGAGATGTCTGGGACGCTGCCCTAGAATCTGTCCTGGTGATATCTCTTTTTCCCTCTCATAAATTGTCACAATTGTTTATTCTTCATCGGGCATATAGGACCCCTGTGCAATTGTACTGGTGGGGCAGGCGAGATTCACCTGATTGCCTAAGGTGTAGGGTCCAACAACGTGATTTCATTCACATGCTCTGGTTCTGCCCAAAGCTGCATAGATATAGGAGTGAGGTCCTCCAGCTTATTTCCTTAGTGTCACAATATACTGTTCCCCAGGATCCCCTGCACTGTCTGCTGGAGGCACTGGACCAAGAACTGTTCCAACCTGAAGGGTATATTATGGTATCTAGACTGTTATATCTGGCTAGGAAGTTGATTGCAGGTACTGGTTGTCGTCGGCCCCACCAACTAGCACACAATGGATAGATTATGTTAATTCATTACTCCCCCGGGAAAAACATACCAACATCGCAATGCTTATCGCAAGTTTCAGCAGGTGTGGAGGGAATAACTAGATACACCTGGTCTTGCCCCTCCTCAGTTGATAGCGGACTGGCTCTTATAGGTGTGACATTTTATATCAGGCATGTTGCTCCACGTATCCCCCCTTAGGGGATGTCAGGTGTATCCACAGTTTTCTCTGACAAGATGACTCGGGTGAACCAGTTGTTCTTTTTTTTTTGTTCATGTTGGTTTAAGTCTGATTTTGTTCCTTTCCCCAATTTATGTATACATCTAGAAGGGGAGGCATATGAGGTAAAAGGAAAAAGTTATGTATTGTCAGGATAGTCTTGGATCCATGTGTCTTATGCTATGATTGGTCATTGCTTCAGGTATTCTGTATGTTACAGGATCTGCGTATTCACATTGTTTTACCTATACATAATGATGCTGGTACAGTAATATTATTGTTGGTTCTGTAAACTCTGTTTAATGCCTTGACAATAAACCTTGCTTGGATTTAATTAAAAAAAAAGGCAAACCCCACCGTTAAGACCATGTTACATCTATATTTCCAGCAGCAAAGGTGGGAGCCCTGATAATGGCCAAAACAGGTACAGAAATCTTGCCGATATCTCACCAATAGAAATGCTGAGAGATATAAGAAACTGCCAGCATCTACCAAACACTGAAATATCACCTTTGTGAGAACTTGACCTTTTAAGTGTTTTGTAAATGCTTGCTGAATCTGATGCTCTTATGACAATACACCTTTACATTTCTGTTTCAATATTTTTTTTAACAAGTAAAAGTATGATAAAGATTATTGGTTACATAACCTGTTTCAGAATTCCTCATAGGTCAGATTTACATTTTTGAATCTTGCATTTTAAATATACCTGATCAAAACACGTCAATAAATTGATTGCACAGTAAGGGTATGCAGTGCTGGGGTTTGCCTGATTGGATACAAATTGAATAGATTGATTATATAGACCTTCTCATTACAGAGTTAACAGATGGGTAACTTTGTAACTACTACAATGTGCTAATGCCAGCGAGCGATTTATTTTCTCGAGATGTTGACAATAATGCTATAGCAATGGGTTGTGCTCTGCTACAAAGTGGTCTCCTACAGCGATTTCAGAAATGGTCCATTGAGATGCTTTAAAAGCATTTATTGCTAGCAATTTTGCCACTGGCATGAAATGCTACTGAATCTTGATTGCTGAGTGCCAAACCAATTAAAAAACTTAAGAGTAGGGATGAGCTTGGATTTGGCCCCAACTGGTTTCTTGTCCAACCTGTTAGTGCTGCTGGCATTGCTAGGTCAATGAGCTGTGGGTGGGAGATTCCATGTCCCACAGCTGCACACAAATCTCTTATCTCAAATGGCCATATTAGGTCAATGACATTAGCCTGATATGGTCATAATCCCATACAAGGTATATGATGTCAAAAGCATTCCCAGTCCATTTTACATACAAGGTGTGACCATTTAATTCCTGGAATGGACGGTTATAACCCTATCAAACACCTGCATTCTTCAAAATATCAGATGAAATTTGAAGATCTTTCTGATCTTCTGTTACGATTCAAGGCACCATCTTTGTGGAAATTTTTCTTGTTCCCAAATCTTCCATTAGAATCTGCCACATTGTTTCCCTGTTCATGTTCAATTCTTCTGCCACACTCTATATTTGATCTGATCATAGGAGGGTTCACACTCTTCCACATTTGCATCCTTCTTTTGCATTTTTGGCTGACCACATCCCTTGGAAAATCATTATGCTTATGGGAGTTTTGCACAATTTGTAACATTTATAATCATCTTAAATCTGAATTTTAGTCAGAAAATTAAGTCCTGCTAGATGACTTCAGGCTGGCCCCTTTTGCAAGTACAGCTATGTAAAACATTAAAAATAAGTGCTTATACTGTTTAAAATCCTGTAATACACTGAGAATACTTAAAACTGAAGAGTGCGAGATCTGGTGCAGCTGTGCATGGTAGCCAATGAGCTTCTAACTTCAGCTTGTTCAGTTAAGCGTTGACAAAAAAAGATTAAGCTGATTGGTTTCTGTGCAGAACTGCAACGGACTTTGAACTCTCCAGTTTTAGTAAATCAACCCCACTGTCTTAACCTGCTCTGCACATGCTCATTTGCTCTTTATTTTTCGGCACTGTGCCTAAAATGTAGAGGCCAATCTGCTGACAGCCTAAAGATTTACTGCTGCTCAGGGCTGCTCTGGGCTTCAGAAAAATGGCAGCCTCCTGCAAGAAGAAACAGAAACAATGCTGAAGGAAATTTACAGTGCACACTCATTTAGGTAGCATAATTATTAATGTGGAATGCATGTTCTTTACTAAAGAACATTATTTATTACAAATTTATTATGAGTAACATTTCTCTTTAAGACTCAACATTGCCCATATGTACAGTGGCTAAATGGTTAGCACTTCTGCCTGCCAGTACTAAGGTCATTGGTTCCCATCCACGGCACCACCTGCCTGGAGTATGCATGTTCTCCCTGTGCCTGCATGGGCTTCCTCCAGGTACTCCAGCTTCCTCCTCAAAGACATGCTGGTAGGTTAATTTAATCCTGTCTAAATTGGCCCTAGTATGTGTATGTATGAATGTAAGGTAGGGATGTTAGATTGTACACCCCTTGAGGGTTAGGGACTGATGTGAATGTACAATATACATGTAAAGCGCTGCGTAAATTGATGGCACTACACAAGTACCTGTATTGAAATACATAAATATGTATAACTAGCTAGCACATAACTTTGCAGAGCATAAGCCATCCCTAGCTTGTGCTACCTGCTGGCATTAATCTAGAACCCCTAACTTAATGCACCTTGATCAGCACCCTTTTGCATGACCAGCTTTACTCGCATAGCTATTTGTATAACTGACGCACATCATTAGAGAGATTTCTGAAAAGGGTAGAACAGAACAGAAATGTCTACCGATTTGAAACCATTGCATATAACCGAACTCTTTGTGAAGTATGAGAATCTTGGACGATAGGCCTGGCATGCCCAGAAAGTTTTTCATAAAGATTTCTCTGCGTGCAGAGGTAATTAGGTTTCAGCCTCTACTTCCACACTCAGTGGTTTTAGAGCTCACAAATCATCATTACTTCTGACACTCCTGGATTATTACAGTTTGGTACTTCCTGTATCTTCAACCTGTCAAATAATAAGCTTCACCTGCGGAGCGTTAACCCGCGCTGTGCTTGGGATGCAGGAAAGCAATGGATTTCAGCAATCTGTCTGGAGAGGCTGGAATGAGGCCTCCAAGGAGTTAAGGCAGACCTGCAATATACATCCATTAGAAGAAATGTGCCTCGGTTCGGTTCAATTTGCAATGATTTCAGATCTGACTTCCTCCGGGTGAGATTTCCCAGCTAATGCTGGCTGGCACGTGCTGCAGGCTCTGCATGTGGTGTTTATTTATACACGGGCAGGGGGAAATTTGTGATTGCAGTCAACGGGCAGTGTGAGTCAGAGGCACTGGCATTTCACTTCCACCTGCGGATAGAAAGCTCTGGGGTACCAATGAGTGGGAGGATTTACCTGAACAAGGCAAGAAACATCATCCGTCCACAATTCACAGACCAAGTTCCTGGTACCCACACTATTCGGTTATATTTCTGAGCAAAGACCAATAGCAATATCAAAGGGGCCATCTAGCAACAGGGTCATATTTGTAGTGTTGCCAGGGACAGGACAGGATTTGTAGCCTAAGTTTCTGTAATATGTCTGACCACTGAAAATATCCTGGTATTTCTTTTGGTTTCTAAAGATATTATCCATAGAAGATTATTGTTGTGACCTAAGGCAGAATATACACCAGTCCAGGGGCGGACTGACAACTAATGGGGCCCCTGGGCAATAGGAGATCATGGGGCCCCTGTGTCCTTGCCCAAACTCAAAAAATCCTATGAAAAAGGTACCAGGGGCATCTCATGGAGCCCCCTACTGACCCCCTGGGCAATAGGGGATCATGGGGCCCCTGTGTCCTTGCCCCAACTCAAAAAAGCCTATGAAAAAGGTACATCTTACGGGGGCCCCCTACTGACCCCGGGCCCTCGGGCAGTGCCAGAGTTTCCGAATGGTCAGTCCACCCCTGCACCAGTCACACCTTCACTCCACTATACACTGCTCACTTCTTAATACCCATACCACCACATACTGCACTACACCCCCTCACTCTTCAGTATCCCTACTGCAATTCAAACTTGTATATCAATACATGCACATCATTCTCCAGTATCCATGCCACCACTGATATCTCACTGCACTATACACAACTAACTTTCAGTATCCATGCCCTCCAGCACACACAGCTCACCCCCTCATTGTCCTTGACACCAAATTAGATCTTCACTGCAACATACACAGCTCACCCCCACATTATCCATACTATCAAATTAGATTTGCACCCAGGGTTCCTGATAAGGGGGTACCACTGTCCTCCCCCAGTATAGGGTCTGAGCCAGCAGAGGGGCCTGGGCAGCATGGGGAGTGGGCTGGGAGGGTGATTGGTGCAGCAGGGGGCAATTACTGGAACAAATCCCATGTATGGCATTCTAATCCTCCTCTCCTTCCAACCAGTTTTCAGCTGCTGCAGAGAGATCCATACAGGGGATAGGTTCCAGTGCACCAAACTCTTCCCATTGTATTTCTACCCATTCCCCCGTGTGCCAACCCCCCCTTTCCCACAGCGTCTTGGGCTTCCCTCTCACCTCTCCAGATGGCTGCTATTGGCACAGTGGGATGTTTCAGGATGGAGTGCGGGGAAAGGGGCCAGTATGTTGGTTATACCATCCCCTTCCTGAATGAGTGAACACAATGAATGATCAGTACTGATCACTCACTGTGTTCATTCATGTTCATTCATAACTGAAACATAGTTTTTACTAATCTTCAGTTTGTGAACGGATAGGATCCTCTGTTCATTCATTACCCAGAGCTAAGTCTGCAGAGAAACTCAAGTTGATGTCCTCAGGCCCTATCTCTGAAGTGAGACACCAGGGATATGTTTAGACTTCTGATATTTCACCATAGCCCCCCAAAAATGTTGTAAAAAAAAATACAAATTTGTAAAAAAACAAAAAAATGGGGTCTGTAGTCCAGCGGACAGCTCAACTAATTATCCATAACACCAAAAGGAGATCTACACCCCAACACACAACTCAACCCTCATTATCCATTACACCATATGAGATCTGCCCTCCGGCACGCAAGGCTCATCCCCCCATTATTCCTAACACCAAACAAGACCTGCACTTCAACACACACAGTTCACACCATATTATTCCTAACACCAAACAAGACCTGCACTTCAAACACACCATGGTAGTTCATTCATTCTTCCTGTCAGTATATCTGCTTGCTCGTACATCCTGTACTGGCAAGCAAATATACTGACAGATCTGCAGGAGGCCTGCATGGCACCAGCAATCTGCTGATCACTGGTGCTATGCTTCACAGGCTCCTGCAGACAAAAATAATAAATGCAAATTTAGTTTCTCCATTTTTTATATTACACAAATACCTCTGTCTATTCTCTGTTTGTTGCTATACCGTTGCTAAGGTTAGACCTTAAAATGGTTGTAAACGCATGACATTTTTTACCTTAAAGGATAAGTTCACCTTTAAAAAAATAATAAATGCACATTTTTTGGAGATAAAAAAAATAGCATTTACAATTTTTTTCTCTTAGGGGTCTGTAAAGCAGTGCACCCGCAATCAGCAAATTGTGGGTGCAATGTCAGGCTCCTGCAGACTGTCATTGTAGCTGTCTGCCTGTACCTCCAATACAGGGAGGCAGTAACTTCCATCCAGAAAGCTCAATGGAGTACGAGAGCTCTTACCAAAGACTGATGGAACTTGTAGGCATTCACTTTGTGAATGAATGACATGGCTATGTGGGTGGAGACCTACATGGCATGCTGTTTTCAAATTGTGACAACGGATTCGGGCAAAAGATTCCTCGCCCACGGTCACAGGGAGGTAAGATTGAGGGAGAGTCCTAAAAATGGATGGAACATGCAGCCAGTTCCAAAAGGTGAGCTTAACCTTTCATGCATTCCCTGCATTGAGGTAAAAAATATCCAAGTATTTGTATTGTATTGCCTCCTCTCTCCCCAAATACTTCACTCCCTTCGGTAATGGCTCTCTGCCTGCATTCATAGGAAAGAAATGCATCAATGGGAGCCACTGTCTCCTGCTGCTGTCAATCAAATCCCGTGACCAGAGAGCAAGGGGTGGGGTTGAGCCACACTGTGTGTGTCTAAGGACAAACACAGCCTGGCTCAGGAGTGAGCCCACTTGTGTGCCCCCATAGGGCGCAGCTACCAATGGTGGCGCATGGAGTAAAGGAGCCAAAAATGCTGGCAAAGGTCCGTGGAAGAGGTCACTCTGTGCAATACCATTGCACAGAACAGGTAAGTCTAACGTAAATATTTTTAGCCTCTACAGTCACTTTAATATTCTGAACCTAAACTCACACTACTATTTCAAACGAACTGTTGATATTTGAAAACCAAAGTTTGCTAGTTTAAATAATTATCATATGAATAAATAATTATCATATGAATAATACTAAAGTATTTAATTAACAAACGTCTCTGAAATATAATGTAAAATAAGCTGCAGTTACCATAGCAGAGTTCACAGATAAGGACAGAATTTGCAGTCTAGGAATAAACCATGACCTTAGTTCACCCTTCCATGTTATGTTGGACTTTGGCTCGTTTCGTCTATTGACTGTACACATGTGTAGTATGATTGCATATTTCTACCTTCAAAGCACTGATAAGCTCAGTCTCTGCTATTAGAAAGCTAAAAATCAAAGAACAAGTTGATCTTTATGCCCATGAACTTACAAAGCAACCTGTGCTGTCTGATTGCTTACACTGCTTGAGTCTTTATAGGAAAAATGCAGCTATTGCTGAGATATTTACCCAGGTTATAGAGTACCTTTGAAGAACAACTAGATCATCAAATAACAAGGCTTCAAGGTTTCCTGCATTGAAGTTGTGTCATGAACCACATACACACAAGTTAAGCATGTTCAATTCATGTAGTATAAGGGTGAAGGAGATGTAAATATAAATATAGAATATAGAAGCAGCATAAAAAAAAAAAGGTTAGAGCAAGACAAGGTTCTCTCCCACAGTCTCTGAGTGGGTATTGAGGAACGCCTAGAACAAAAGCTCACATCACTTAAAGCGGTAGTAAACCGCAAAAAAAAAAAAAAAAAAAAAAAAAAAAATTGTAAAAAATCTTCTCCCCGCAAGCTAAAAGCATAATGTGCCAGTATGCATCGCATACTAGAAAATTATGAATGACTTACCTGAAAGCGTAGTCCTCCAGCAGAGCACTGTCAAGGCTCCCCAAGGCTTCCATCTTCACCCAGGCTTCCTTCTGGATTCGTGAGTTGCGGCCATTTGATTGGCCTGAATGTGATGTCATCATGCCCGCGCATGCACGAAGGGAGTTTCAGCCGTGGCACGGCTCTCTCAATGGACAGAACTCCGTCCAAAAAGAGCACAGTGTGCATGCGGCGGTGACATCACCGACGCTTCTAGAGTAAAAAGCTCCTAAACAGTGCACGTTTAGGAGATATTTACAGTACCTACAGGTAATGGATATATGGGATGTAGGTAAAATTTGCAAAAAGGAGTTTACTTACATTTTAAAAGTCTTTCAGAAATGTTTATTGGTTAAGAGCATCAAATACAGCCAACATGTCTTGGGGGAAAGAACTCTCCCTTCTTCAGGGCTCTCATCTTGTAACTGCACTATGAACTTCCAGCAATAAAAGTAAAAGTGATATTAACCTCTTCACACCGACGGTACGCAAATATGTGGCCTCTTGGCAGCTGGGCCTTGACGCCAAGCGGCAGCATATTTGCGTACCATTTGTAAACAAAAATATGCTGAGAGTGTGCGCCCTGCGTGCTCCCAGCACATGTGTTGGTGTCCCACAGAAAGGTCCTGATCTCTCCTTGCAATCGGGACCTTTCTGATCATGTGACTGCTGTGACAGCCAATCAGGGCAATCACATGACCCTAAACCCCACCCCGCCTCCCGGCATCAGAATCCCCATAAAGGGCTGGGAGGCACCGGCGTGAAGGGGTTAACATGTAACAGTTTTTATGAGGTTTGGCTTGCGGTGACCAGTAATTTGGTTTACATATACTGGTAAAAATGCATCAATTCTAGATATTGTGGGAGTGTGATAGTGCTGGAGTCTTGGTTATTATAAATATACAATAAAGTGTATTTTTCCCTAAAAGATCTGATTTATGATCATAGTGTATGTGGACTTTGTTCTGGTCTTAGGCTACTACACTGCTATCTCTCTGACTGCGCCCCAAGGAGTGTTTACCAGACAATCAGCACTGGAGTGGGTATTGATAAGCACCTTTATCCGTGCGGAAGATTGAAAAAAATGCGCACTCACCAGACACTCATAATTAAAGCGCAATATGTTGAACAAGAATCTGCAGAAAGCCCCCTTTAAATGGATCTGAAAGACAGCATAGAACCAGGATCCCTCCTCTGGATACAAGCCTCCTCTGCAGCCAGGCTTCCACTGGGGTCCTCAAAATCATTAACTCAAAACAGAGCCAATAAAGAAGATGCTTGTAGTGTAGTAATGTTGCCACTTTATTATATAAAAAAGGCGATTATAATCCTTCCACGTGGAAATAAATGAAAATTAGCAGCATAAAATACAATGTGGCTAAACAGCCACTCGCTAAAATGGCCACCGGACCTTCGTGAGGCTCCGGCGACGTAACGTCAAGGCGTACGGCTCCTCCTTGACGCATTTTGTTCGCACGCACGTTCTCAAAAGGGCTGTGCCTTTTTTTCAATCTTCCGCACGGATAAAGCCACACGGAATTATTGAATACCACTTGTGCATTAGGACCCGTTTGAAGCACTGTATGCTGACCTGATTGTGTCACGCCTTCACTACTTTATGAACACTTTTTGTTATAAGACTTTCACAGTTGCATTTACTTTATTGCGTCCATCATAGCGCTTCATCCACTTATATTTGTTATCACTATTATTTAATATTGATTTATTAATATCAGCAATAATAATTATTTATGATTCAATATTTCTTCAATTTACACTATGTCATGTTTTAGCGCTGCACTGGTTTCTATTCTGATTATATGTAAGGTTTTAGGGTTCCTTTTTCAGAGCAAATGCGGCTGACTCAATTAGATCCCTGAGTGCTCGCTGATTCTTTGTCTGATTGATAAGCACCTACTACAAAAGCTCAAATGACTTAAAAGTCTTTTTGAAATGTTTACTGGTTAACAGCACCAAATGTAATGAACTGGATGGATTTTTGTCTTTTTTCAGCCGTTTCGAGCATTCATCTTCGGGTGTATACTGCCGTAAAAGTCAAGAGCACTTGGTGCACCATCAACCCCATTCATCCAGAGCAGCTCCCAGCTTCTGATAGAGATTTACAGGCTGCTAGCACCAGGGCTGAACATTCATCTGTGCCTTTCACCTGCACCTGGACGCCGGAGCTTCATACACTGAGACTAAATGCCCAATGATCATATGGTCTTAGTCTGCTGGAACCATTATTTTTAGATGGTAGTAATTGATTAGCACAACTGTATCACTTCCACAATTGAGTGCTGAGAGTTCCTTTTTATATACAGTAATATAAGTATTTGGCTCTATCTTTCTATTTAATTTACTGTCATACCCTGCACAATAACACACAGGGAGGGAGACAGGGATAAGGAAGGGCAGCAGTGTAAGCCAATCAGGCTCTATTGCACTGCATAGAGCCTGACAGTCTACCAGAATGGGCTTGCTGATAGGAGGAGAGAGTAATCGCCTCATCAGCATAGTAATGTCACTTCTCCAATCAAGAGCCTGCAGGTGGCTCAGAGAACTGTATTTCAGCACTGACACTTTTATACTGAACTTGTGCTTAGCAGCAGTGAAAAAAAACCGGGCTACTAACCTGGCTTTGCTGTCTAATAGGAGTCAATGGATCTGGTTGAGCACATTTACAAATATTTTGGCAGGTCAGTTCAACATATATATTTTATTTATTTATTACAGGTACTTATATAGCGCCGTCAATTTATGCAGTGCTCTACATATATATTGTACATTCACATCAGTCCCTAACCCTCAAGGGGCGTACAATCTAAGGTCCCCAACTTACATTCAAAACACATACTAGGGACAATTTAGACAGGATACAATTCACCTACCAGCATGTCTTTGGAGTGTGGGAGGACACCGTAATACCCGGAAGAAACCCACGCAGACACAGGGAGAACATGTAAACTCCAGGCAAGTGGCGCCGTGGTTGGGATTCGAACCAATGACCCTAGTACTGTCAGGTGGAAGTGCTAACCACTTAGCCACTGTGCTGCCCCCATTATTTAAACATTTTGCTTTTTACCTGGACTTTGGCTCTAATCAGGGATAGAACTTGTTTTGCTACTACATGCTCTGGCTGCTCTTCCTCTGAATTTACAGAGGCTTTGTGCCACCCACCGTGAGGAGTAGCTGCACATTATGGAGTCTTAGTACGTTACAAGCTTAATAATGGATGGCAGAGGCAGTGAGAAGGGACAGATGCAGATGTTTACATTTCTTATAGCTGCTCAGTGAACATGTGTCCATTCCAGGTGCATTCAAAGCTGTTTCTCCAGAGCACCCAATGGAGATTAAGTGCCGGGAAGGGGCCCTCCAACAATTCACCGCTGTAGCTTGGAGCCTTCAAAAGTTTGCCAGTTATAAACAGTCTGCTGTTCTTTACACTTACTTTTCCAAATCACCAGATGCTCACTATTGTCCAGTTCAATTTGCCAAGTGATAAATGAACCCAGAAGTTCTGAAAGCAGATTAGCCATCCATCAAAGTGCTTGGGTTATGCTGGAGGCCCTCTCTATTGCACACATTCACACTGTTCCGCTGCCTGGTGACTCCCATTGAAGCCTTACATAACACTGGCGCTGGCATACACCAAAGACTGTACAGTGTCTGCAATACATGAATGGAAGAACTCAGCAGGCTGTCAAATTTATACCCTGGAAGCTCGGCACAATAACATCATTCTAAGCTGACACCAACAGTAATAGTCTGATATCTATAGAATGGGAAAGTACACAACACAAAAATCACTGTAGGCGCCAACAATAAAGATGTAATCGCTTTCTACAGACATAGAGAATATCTTTCTCTGTAAAACTTTTCAGACATTGCTGCTTACTTTTCAATAAGCATATTATGACATTCACCTGCAAACCATCAAATGGCCACTTAAAGCCTAAAGGTGGGAATACACGATTAGAAAATCGACCCATCAGTCATCCAGAGGCATTCGTTCGTTGGTCGAAATCGTGGCCCACATTAACCAATCTATAAAAAAAATCGTTCGTTGGGCAATATGTATTGTTGATGTCTTCCGTACAAGTGGAAGTGATGTAGTGTGCGTGTGACCTTGTAGCCACGTCCTTCCGGTCAGAACGCGCGATATACACAACAATCAACAGCAATGAGTATAATATCGTTTATTACATTTTCTATATACATAAATAGTGATACATAAAATATAATCTGCAGAATTCTGCTTTCATTATCTCATTGGGCCAATCTACTTTTAACATTTGGATTTTTCATTTGTGTTTATGAAGATTCCCTGGACATAAACATCCGGGTCATCTTCTGTTTACGCTCATGCGTGATAGCGCTTGATAGATTTTTTTCGTACGACCGTCATACCACCACATAGAAAATCGCTCGTTCGTATGCAAAACGGCAACATTTTTAACTGTTGTTCAACCGGATTTTTTTGTTCACAATATCGTTATCGGTTAAAACATCCCGCTCATCAACAAAGAGAAAATCGTTTGATCAGTGGTTCCGCAAAATTTTTTGTACGATTTTCTTATCGTGTGTACGAGGCATAACTCTTGGTTTTGTGTTACTTTATATAGTTTGTCTTGGACCAACCTGGCCCAAACAAACTATTTAAAGTAACACAAAACTTGAAGTCAAGCTTTAAAGTATATTTCCACATTTGCAGTCAAATTTGAGAAAACTCCATTGTATGTTTGTTATGGGTTTCCAATCACACAGCATACTCAAAAAAAAACAACTTTTAGATGTTTATTATGATACGCTGCAAAGCTGCTAAGTCATCAGTGCTCCAAATGAATGCATTTCATGTGTTTATTGTGAAGACAGCAACACATAAGCGGTAAGAAACCAATGTTTAGGGGCCTCGCAGGGTCCCTTTTTCAAGACAACTTAAAGTGTTACTAAACCCAGGACCCTGCATTCACTATATCTGGTCTCCCACAGTACACACAACATGGAAGTGCAATTATTTTAGTAAATATAAACTGCTAAATACCTTTTCTCATCAGCAGTTAGAGCAGTCTTGTGACTTCAGCAGAGCACTGGTTTAAGCCTGTAGGAGGAGTTTTCTTTCTGCTCTAGGAGGATGCAAAACCCCTGACCTCTGTCTGGACAGTGCTGATTGACCCTGTGTTGAGCACATGCACCCTCCCAAGAAAAAAAAAACAACCTCTCTAGCAATACGCACTAAACTGAGCATGTGCATGTGGCTACGGATTCAGTCTGTCTCATCAGGAAATAAGACATGGACATTTGAACAAGAGGAGGGGCAGAGAAAACAGGTTCAAATGGCCTTTTTACACAATGCAGTGTTACTAAACCCAGGACCCTGCATTCACTATATCTGGTCTCCCACACTACACTGAAAATGGAAGTGCAATGATTTTAGTAAATATAAACTGCTAAATACCTTTTCTCATCAGCAGTTAGAGCAGTCTTGTGACTTCTATCAGTGTCCAGCAGAGCAATGGTTAAAGCTTTTAGGAGGAGTTTTCATTCTGCTCTGATTGTCATATGAGGCTGCAGGACCCCTGACCCTCTGTCTAGACAGTGTTGATTGGCCCTGTGCAGATCACATGCACTCTCCCAAGAAAAAAAAAAAAAACCTCTCTAGAAATACTCGCCAAACTGAGCATGTACAGCTTGCCCCACCAAGCCTCTGTTCTATCAGCAGATGGATTAGGATCAGTAAAAGAAGGGGAGGTTCAGAGAAGACAGGATCAAACAGCCTTTTTACACAATGAAGGGGATTAACCCCTTAGGTTTCACGGTGAGTATAACAAGCATGATTTACTGCATATACAGACTGATTTTACTGTTGTGGGTTTAGTAACACTTTATGCTGGGTACACTCCATAAGAAAATCGGGAAAAAATGTCTGTACGAGGAACGATTGATTGATTATCTGGTCGTTAGTATAGTGTTTTTGTCAGCCAATTCCAACTGTATGGACAAAAAATACCTAAGGTGCAATCTGGAACATTTTTATCGTGTGTGAACACAACGTCCAATTGTTGCTCAATGTGTACAGTAATCCTGTAGAGATAATTGAATAGAGAAAAACGCACATGATCAGAAGCAAAGAATGACCCAGAAGAAGGTGCAACAAACATAGAAATTGTACACAAGAAAGAATGTTTGCCTTTGTTGTTCAAGAATTTTCGTAAAAGTTCATATGAACGTCGGTTACATCATGATATACACCTACGTGGAAAATCGGATGACTGTTCATACCATGTACCCCACTTATGTTCCCTAAGTTACCTTGAAAAAGGAACCCTGTAAGGTCTCACAAATGCCAGTTCCTTGTGCCTTATGGGATGTTGTATTCACAATAAACACATTCATTTGGAGTATTGGTGATAGCAAATCCTTGGCGCCATCCATGGCATTCACCATTACATGGTCTAGTACTCAACGGCATGTAGCTTCTATTTGGACTGGTGGAGAAGGTGTCATGGCAAGACTGCAAGTATTTCTGAACAAGTTCAGAGTGAGCCTGTCCCAATAGAAAGGCTTAGGACAGACCAGGTTGCCTCTTATTAACATAAAATAAAGTCCAGCCTCTTAGGCTCCATGCTCATGGGGTGTTTTGATAACACTGGTGATATTAGCTGTGTAAAGTCACGTTAAAAACGTGAGTTTCAGCTTTTTTAGCATTTTTGCATTAGCGTTTAGCGGGGTTTTTTTTTAACCAAAAAATAATTTTTTTTTGGTTGAAATAACGTCCAAAAATGCTGGCTTGCAGTGGTTTACCGTAACTTACCGTGTTTTGCCACGTTTTTCAGCATTACAGCGTTTTTACAGCTAAAAAAACTCCTCTAGAAACCCACTAGTCCTGGGGTTTTTTCCAGCCAAAAAAACTTTGATTACAGTCTGTGTGCATGGACACATAGGATAACATGCTGGGGGGTTTACTAGCTGTATAAAAAACATCAAAACCCAAAAACATCCGCTGTAAAAACATTCAGTGTGCATGAGGACTAGATCATTACTCTTTGCTAGAAGAGACAGTGTGCAGATCTAATTACAACTGATAATGAAGATCTACCAGCACTGTGCAGACAGGGTTAATGATGACATTGACTCCCCAGCCCCCTCATAAACAAAGAGAAAGTGGGAATTTCAGTGCTGGAGTTATCAGAAAAGAGCACTTAAAATGGTAAGCAGCAGTTCCAACATTTTTGTTTAACCACTTCAATATCAGGCACTTTTACCCCCTACCTGCCAAGACCAGTTTTCAGCTTTTAGTGCTCTCACACTCAATCATGCTACACTATTCCTCAACAAAACTTGTATATTTTTTTTCACAGCAATAGAGCTTTATTTTGGTGGTACTTAATCACCCCTTTGTTTTTTATTTTTTTGTGAAATAAGCGAAAAAAGGAAGAAAATTAAAAAAAAAAAACACTTTTTTGTTTCTATTAAAAAAAATTTGCAATTAAGCAAATTTTCTTCATAAATTTAGGCGAAAATGTTTACCGCTACATTTCTTTGGTAAAAATAACCCAAATCAGGTTATATTATTTAGTCTGTGTGAAAGTTTTAAAGTCTACAAGCTATTGTACCAATCATTGAAAATTGATCACAGCTGATGTACTGACCGTCTCTCTCATTTCTTGAGGCCCTAACGTGCAAGTAAAGTACAAATACCACCCCCAAATGACCCCTTTTTAGAAAGTAGACAGTCCAAGCTATTTAGTAAGGCTGGCCATACATTATAGAATTAGCTGGAGATTTTTGGTTTAGATTTACCAAAAACCATATAATAGGCGGACAAACCTAAACAACACTTTCAGTTGTATCCAACTAGGCAGGCCCTTGCACTACACAGTTGAAGGTAAATCTAAAGGAAATTGGGCAGAAAATTGGAAGATAATTGTATAATGTATGGCCAGCCTTAGAGGCATGGTGAATTTTTTGAAGTTGTCATTTTTTCCATCAATTCTTGGAAAAATTAAGAAATTTTTTTTTTTATACAATTGTCATATTAACAAGTTATTTCTCACGCACGGCATATGCATACTTGCAATTACCCCCCAAAACACATTCTGCTACTCCTCCTGAGTATGGCAATGCCAAATATGTGAGACTTTTTCACAGCCTGGCCACATACAGAGGCCCAAGATCCAAGTAGCACCATCAGGCGTTCTAGAGGCATAAATTACACTTTTCATTTCCTGACTACCTATAACATTTTTGAAGGCCCTGGAGCACCAGGACAATGGAATTACCCACAAACTGACCACATTTTGGAAAGCAAACACACCAACGTATATTCTATGAGGCATTATGAGTCTTTTGAATGTGTCATTTTTTTCCACACATTTTTGAAAAATGTTGAAAGGAAATTATTATTTTTTTTTTTTTTTTTTTTTTTTTTTACACAAAGTTGTCAATTTCTAAGATATTTCTAACATATAGCATGTACATACCAAGAATTACACCCCAAAACACATTCTGCTACTTGTCCTGAATATGACGATACTACATGTGTGGGACTTTTACACGGCCTGGCCACATACAGAGGCCCAACATCCAAGTAGCACCATCAGGCGTTCTAGAGGCATAAATTACACATCCAATTTCCTAACTACCTATCACATTTCTGAAGGCCCTGGAGCACCAGGACAATGGAATTACCCACAAAAGGACTACATTTTGGAAAGCAAACATCCCAACATATATTCTGTGAGGCATAATGAGTCTTTTGAACATGTCTTTTTTTTTCCACAAGTTTTTGAAAAATGTGGAAAGAAAGTGAAAACTTTTTTTTTTTTGTTTTTACACAAAGTTGTCAATTTAGAAGATATTTCTAATAACACAGCATGGACATAGCAAGAATTACACAAAGGGTAAACAGAAGATTACCTGTGGTTGTAGTAGAGAAGTTGTCTGCAGAGGAGAGCAGTGGCCCAGGAAGCAGGCAGAGATATGGCCAGCAATAGCCAAACAAATAGCTCAGGCAGCAATATAGTCCAAAAAAGTCCGGGTCATTACAGGCAGCAATATGGTCAACACAGCCAAAGTACTGGTTCAGGTAGCAGGCAAGAACATGGTCCATAAAAGGTCCTGGGTCATTACAGGCAATAGGCAGAGATATGGTCAGCACAGTATTGGTCCAGGCAGCAGGAAGGAACATCAGGCTTAGGGTCTCAGTCAGGTAAGACCTGGCCACAGGGGTAGAGGCTTCGTCCCACCCAATCTCTTTGAAGCCTCCAAACTAACAGACCCTGATCCGGGAATTACAAAACCCGGTGAAAACCAAAAACTGTTTTTCTCTACTCTGAAGCCCCTCACACATGTGAGACCCCTGTGTTATCTTGCATCCCACTACTACAGTAGCAGGGCAAAAGATCAGTTCAAGCGACAGGCAAAAAACATGGTTGCTTAACTGGCTGAGGTCAGTGCAGGTGGAAGGCAGAAACATGGTTTAGAAACAATCCAGACAGCAGGAAAAAGCATACAGTTGTGACCAAAATTATTCAACCCCCACTGAAATTGAGTGTTTTGGCCAGTTTGACATTGCTTTTGATCATTCAGTCATCTTGCTTACATTTACATTAAAGAGGCACTTGTAGGTCAGACAAATATAACATAACAGTTATAATGAAATAACCACAAATGTCTTTTCTGTGCTCACAGCATTATCAGTTTTATTCAACCCCCAAGTGACATTCAATCTTAGTACTTAGTACAGCATCCTTTTACAGTTATAACAGCTTTTAAACGTGAAGCATAGCTTGACACAAGTGTCTTGCAGCGATCTACGGGTATCTTCGCCCATTCTTCATGGGCAAAGGCCTCCAGTTCAGTCACATTCTTAGGCTTGCGCACTGCAACTGCTTTCTTTAAGTCCCACCAGAGGTTCTCAATCGGATTTAAGTCTGGTGACTGCGATGGCCACTCCAAAATGTTCCAGCCTTTCCTCTGCAACCATGCTCTAGTGGACTTGGAGGTATGCTTGGGATCATTGTCCTGTTGAAAGGTCCAACGTCTCCCAAGCCTCAGGTGTGTGACGGACTGCATCACGTTTCCATCCAATATCTCCTGGTACTGAAGAGAATTCATGGTACCTTGCACATGCTGAAGCTTCCCTGTACCTGCAGAAGCAAAACAGCCCCAAAGCATGATTGACCCTCCACCATGCTTCACAGTAGGCAAGGTGTTCTTTTCATCATAGGCCTTGTTCTTCCTCCTCCAAACATAGCGTTGATCCATGGGCCCAAACAGTTCTAATTTTGTTTCATCAGTCCACAGAACACTATCCCACAACTTTTGTGGTTTGTCCACATGGCTTTTGGCATACTGCAGTCGACTCTTCTTATTCTTTGGAGACAGCAAGGGGGTACGCCTGGGAGTTCTGGCACGGAGGCCTTCATTACGCAGTGTGCGTCTTATTGTCTGGGCTGAAACTTCTGTACCCACATCTGACAAATCTTTTCTCAGTTCCTCAGCAGTCACACGGGGACTTCTCTCCACTCTACGCTTCAGGTAGCGCACAGCAGTCGAAGTCAGCATCTTCTTTCTGCCACGACCAGGTAGCGTTTCAACAGTGCCCTTTGCCTTGAATTTGCGAATGATGCTTCCTAAGGTGTCTCTTGGTATGTTTAACATCTTTGCAATCTTCTTATAGCCATTGCCCTTCCTGTGAAGAGAAATCACCTCTTCTCTTGTCTTCCTGGACCATTCTCTTGCCTTCACCATGTTTGTAACCACACCAGTAAATGTCTAGAAGGAGCTGAGTATCACAGTCATTTTAAAGCTGCCTAATTGGTGCTTATTATGCTTGATTGCTGCTCGGTGACATCCACAGGTGTTTTCAATACCTGATGGAAAGCACCTGTATGAACCTCTGTTCTTCAGAGTGGTAGTCTTTAAGGGGTTGAATAATTGTGGCAATGAAGAAACCACATAAGAACCATTTACTACTGTATTACATAAACAATTGATGTCATTTTAGTTGCATTTGGGTAGTTACAACGTCCTTGTAGGATTTGATTCTGAATACAATTCCAAATGTACACTATAGTCCCTAAACCCCTTTACAGCATTGGGGGTTGAATAATTTTGGTCACAACTGTAGTTGGTAAACAGGCCAGGGACAGTTCAGGTGGAAGGCAGAAAAGCAGTTTAGATGGCAGGCAGAGGCATCGACAGTAAATGGAAGGCAAAGAAATGGTATCAAGGCAGCAGGCAAATGATCAGCATGAATTTTAGAAACTGGGAAATGGCAGGCTGTTAAAATTAAGGGGAATATTTTAGTGAAGTGTGATAACGTAGGAAGCAGTCTCCGATGCGTAGGCCTGGTTGGGACGGACATTGTGGGCAATGAACACTGGTGTCTTTCCTAACTCCTCTTTTGCCACATTTTTTTTACGTCTTCTTCCTGATTCTGTGGGTGGAATGTTTTCTGGAAAATGACTCTCGTGAAACCTGCTCACACAATCAGAGCAAATGTTTTCTGGGGGGATCTTTGCTGGTAGATCAGGGCACTGATAATTTCCTCAATATACCATACTTTTCACTCCATACGACGCACCTGACCATAAGGCGCGCCTAGGTTTTAGAGGAGAAATACAAGGAAAAAAATATTCTGAACCAATGGACTGCAGACACAGTACAGGAGATGACCAGCGACTGCGGACACGGTACAGGGAATGACCAGAGACTGCGGACACAGTACAGGGAATGACCAGCGACTGCGGACACAGTACAGGAGATGACCAGCGACTGCGGACACAGTACAGGAGATGACCAGCGACTGCGGACACAGTACAGGAGATGACCAGCGACTGCGGACACAGTACAGGAGATGACCAGCGACTGCGGACACAGTACAGGAGATGACCAGCGACTGCGGACACAGTACAGGAGATGACCAGCGACTGCGGACACAGTACAGGAGATGACCAGCGACTGCGGACACAGTACAGGAGATGACCAGCGACTGCGGACACAGTACAGGAGATGACCAGCGACTGCGGACACAGTACAGGAGATGACCAGCGACTGCGGACACAGTACAGGAGATGACCAGCGACTGCGGACACAGTACAGGAGATGACCAGCGACTGCGGACACAGTACAGGAGATGACCAGCGACTGCGGACACAGTACAGGAGATGACCAGCGACTGCGGACACAGTACAGGAGATGACCAGCGACTGCGGACACAGTACAGGAGATGACCAGCGACTGCGGACACAGTACAGGAGATGGCCAGCGACTGCGGACACAGTACAGGAGATGGCCAGCGACTGCGGACACAGTACAGGAGATGGCCAGCGACTGCGGACACAGTACAGGAGATGACCAGCGACTGCGGACACAGTACAGGAGATGACCAGCGACTGCGGACACAGTACAGGAGATGACCAGCGACTGCGGACACAGTACAGGAGATGACCAGCGACTGCGGACACAGTACAGGAGATGACCAGCGACTGCGGACACAGTACAGGAGATGACCAGCGACTGCGGACACAGTACAGGAGATGACCAGCGACTGCGGACACAGTACAGGAGATGACCAGCGACTGCGGACACAGTACAGGAGATGACCAGCGACTGCGGACACAGTACAGGAGATGACCAGCGACTGCGGACACAGTACAGGAGATGACCAGCGACTGCGGACACAGTACAGGAGATGACCAGCGACTGCGGACACAGTACAGGAGATGACCAGCGACTGCGGACACAGTACAGGGAATGACCAGCGACTGCGGACACAGTACAGGGAATGACCAGAGACTGCGGACACAGTACAGGGAATGACCAGAGACTGCGGACACAGTACAGGGAATGACCAGAGACTGCGGACACAGTACAGGGAATGACCAGAGACTGCGGACACAGTACAGGGAATGACCAGAGACTGCGGACACAGTACAGGGAATGACCAGCGACTGCGGACACAGTACAGGGAATGACCAGAGACTGCGGACACAGTACAGGGAATGACCAGCGACTGCGGACACAGTACAGGAGATGACCAGCGACTGCGGACACAGTACAGGAGATGACCAGCGACTGCGGACACAGTACAGTGGGTGCACTGACAGATCCACTGATGGCGGCACTGACAGATGCACTGATGGGCTGTACTGATAGATGCACTGATGGCGACACTGACAGATCTACTGATGGCAGCACAAACAAATCCACTGATGGCGGCACAGACAAATCCACTGATGGGTCCACTAATGGCTCCACTGACAGATCCACTGATGGGCTGATCTGACAGATCCACTGGGACTCTTTATTAGGGGCAGTGTGGCATACAGTAGTAATCAAAGGGTATGAAAAACTCACTGTTCCTAGGTTCTCCTCCTCACTTAAGATCGGTGTGTGAGGAGGAGAATATAGCAACAGTGAGTGATCACTGTGTGTTTACACTTATGATCGGCTGTGACAGGTCACAGCCAATCACGTGGTAAAAAGCCAATTTCATTGGTTCTTTACCATCAGCGGGGAAGAGCTGTGTCCGAGGGACACAGCCCGACAGCAACAAGTAACAGCCGCGCTGCGCACCCCATGGGCACACATGTGTGGCGCGATGCGCAGGACATGATATGAGGCCCAGTCACAGGCAGAAGAGGACCACAATCCGCTATAGGCCGGGTGGGATCTGGTTAAAGTGTGACTTAACCCATAACAGTAAAACCAGTCTATATATGAAGTAAAGCATGCTTGTTATACTCACTGTGGAACCTAAGGGGTTAATAGTCTTCATTGTGTAAAATGGCTGTTTGATCCTGTCTTCTCTGATCCTCCCCTTCTTCTACTGATAGAACAGAGATTCAGGGGGGGCAAACTGCACATGTCCAGTTTGGAGTGTATTGCTAGAGAGTTTTTATTCTTCTTGGGAGAGTGCATGTGATCTGCACAGGGCCAATCAGCACTGTCCAGACAGAGGGTCAGGGGTCCTGCAGCCTCATATGATAATCAGAGCAGAATGAAAACTCCTCCTAAAAGCTTTAACCATTGCTCTGCTTAACACTGATAGAAGTCACAAGACTGCTCTAACTGCTGATGAGAAAAGGTATTTAACAGTTTATATTTACTAAAATAATTGCACTTCCATGTTCTGTGTACTGTGGGAGACCAGATATAGTGAAGGAAGGGTCCTGGGTTTAGTAACACTTTAAGGCCCCTTTTACACCGACGTTCCATTTGTCCGTTCTTCATCCATCTGTTGTAGGATGAAAAACGGACATCGATGCATCTCTGTGGAAAAACGGATGTAATCGAATGATCGGCTTACATCCAAATCTTCCAACATCCAATTTTTGAAACAGATCAAAGCCCTATTTTTGTTCCGTTAAAAAATAGAATGGACAAAAAGTGAATGTAAACAGACAAATGGTCCATTTGCATCCGTTTTTGCATTGGTAGTCGATGTAAAAAACTAATGTAAAAACTGATGAAAAACTGATTTAAACTGAATCCATTTTTTTTTTTAAAAACCTGACTGATGAAACAAACGGAATGCCCATGTGAGAGGATTAGGTTATGCAAAGGCCCCTTTCACACAAGAGCTCCATCTGTCCGTTTTCTGTCCAACAGCAATGCATTCCTATGGGCAAACTGATGTAACCAGACATCGTACGTTTACATCAGTTTTTCATCAGCATCTGAAAAACTGATGTAAATGGATGAAAAATGGATGTAAACTAAACAGAGCTAAATAAAAACTGAATCTATTTTTCTTAGTAAAAACGTGACTACATGGATGATGCCCATGTGAAAGGGGCCTAAGTGAATGGGAACATGTAACAAATATAAAGTAGGTGTTATCCCAATCTGGCTACAAAAATTAGAAATATATACTTTTAAGACGTTTCAGTAACTTTACAAGTCTGTAGGAATATATTTCTGATGTAACATTATACAGCAACCGTATACTCTTTTAATAAAGCTGTAACTTTTCTGCCGGTTCAGATCACATGCAGACTAGTGCGTTTTTGTCTGCATCAATCACATGCTGCATTTTTCTGCAAGGAACTGCACTGGAATGCAGCAAAAACATACATTACAGCAAAAACAAAAAAAATACAGGAAGAATTGGGAAAAAAGTAAGAGGGGGAAAAAAAACGCACTGGAACGCACTGAAAATGTGTACTGGAATGCATCAAAAATATGCATGCAGAAACACATCCGGACTTTCTGTGGTGTGAACCAGCCCTTTATCTTAAAGGTGGGAATACACGATTAGAAAATCGACTGATCGGTCATCTGATGACCAAGAGGCGTTCGTTCGTTGGTCGAAATCGTGGCCCACATTAACCAATCTAAAAAAATCGTTCGCCAGGCAATACTTAGTGTTGACGTCTTCCGTACAAGTGGAAGTGATGCAGTGTGCGTGTGACCTTGTAGCCACGCCCTTCCGGCCAGAACGCGCGATATACACAACAATCAACAGCAATGAGTATAATATAGTATATTACATGACCTATATACATAAATAGTGATACATAACATATAATATGCTGAATTCTGCTTTCATTATCTCATTAGGCCAATCTACTTTTAACATTTGGATTTTTTTGTTCGTGTTTACGAAGATTCCTTGGACATAAACATCCGGGTCATCTTCTGTTTCCGCTCATGCGTGATAGCGCTTGATAGATTTATTTCATACGACCGTCATACCACCGCATAGAAAATCGCTCGTTCGTATGTGAAACGATAACATTTTTCATTGTTGTTCAATCGGATTTTTTGCTCACAATATCGTTATTGGTTAAAACATCCTGTTCATCAACAAACAGAAAATCGTTCGATCAGTGGTTGCACAAAATTTTTTGTACAATTTTCTTATCGTGTGTACGGGGCATAAGTCCTCATGCACACGGGATGTTATGATAACGCTGGTAACCTTAGCTGTGTAAAGTCACGTTAAAAACGTGAGTTTTTCAGCATTTTTGCATTGGCGTTTTCCCATTTTTTGTCGAAAAAGTCCAAAAACGACGGTTTGCTGCGTTTTACTGTGTTTTTCAGCATTAGAGCGTTTTTACAGCTAAAAAACTCCTCTAGAAACCCACTAGTCCTGCTTTTTTTCCAGCCAAAAAACATCCCTGCTAAAAAATGCCAATTACAGTCTGTGTGCATGGACACATAGGATAACATGCTGGGGGGTTTACTATCTGTAGAAAAAAACATCAAAAGCCTAAAAAAGGGCCGCTGTAAAAACGTTGTGTCCATGAGGACTAAAAAGCAGTTATTGCTCTCTAGCCAAGGGATTTTCTTTCTAGCTTGAGATGATGTCATTATCCTGCTGTAGGTAGGAAGAAGCCATCTCTGCTCCATTGTTCAGACTGCAACATTGTAACCAGGGGCGGACTGACCATTTGAAAACTCGGGCACTGCCCGAGGGCCCGTGGTCAGTAAGGGGCCCCATGAGATGCCCCTGGTACCTTTTTCATAGGCTTTTTTTTAGTTTGGGCAAGGACACAGGTGCCCCATGATCCCCTATTGCCCGGGGGCCCCATGAGTTGTCAGTCCGCCCCTGATTGTAACTTTGTAGCAAGTGACAGGTTGAGAGGCTGCAGCAAGGGCTGATGTGCGTTATTAATGTGTGAACACAATCAAGGACTGCAGAGGCACCAGGATATACATCCAGGAAGTAGATGCTGACCCCGAATAATGCTTAAACAAACTTAGCTCCTTCCATCTGGAGAAAAAAGCTGGCAAAGACACTGTCAGTCAGGGGAAGTGTTATGATCTCTTTACAAATTCATAAATACCTTTAAAATGGTTGTAAACCTCAGACATGAAATGTGAACAAAGTATATTCCTCTATAGTGTGTAAATCTCATTTCGTCTCAATTACGTGCACTAAGTTTCACTTCGGTTTGGTATTTTGTTCCTCTATCAGTATGAGTCACTTCTGACAAGTTTTCCTGACACCAAGAAAAAAAAATGGTGACAGAGAGGGACTTCCAGTAGATTGACAGCCTCAGTTCTGTTCCTGTGAGCTGTGTGGAGGGGGTGTGTCTCTTCCCTCCAATCAACAATCAGAGTTCTCCTCACTGAGCTCTGCAGTGTAAAGCTCTTTGCCCCCTTTTTTCTGAACTCTCAGACAAACTTTATAAATTCCACACTTTGAATGGATGTAGAGATGAGAAAATTACAGATAAACAGGTACAATGTATGCAGGGGGATTTATCTATTCTCTGTGTATTATGCCAGTCAATTCACTCAGGACAAATATCTGATACTACTGTATGGCTGCTTTAACCACTTGACTTCTGGAAGATTTACCCCCCCTTCATGACCAGGCCATTTTTTGCTCTACGGCGCTGCGCTACTTTAACTGACAATTGCACGGTCATGAAACACTGTACAGAAATGAAGTATATATCATTTTTTTCACACAAATAGAGCTTTCTTTTGATGGTATTTGATCATCACTGGTTTTTTTTTATTTTTTGCACTATAAATGAAAAAAGACTGAGAATTTAAAAAAAAACAAAAACATTTTTTAACTTTTTGCTATAAAACCTACCCCATAAAAACTTTAAATAACTAAATTTCTTCATAAATTTAGGCCAAAGTGTATTCTGCTACATGTCTTTGGTTAAAAAAATTCCCATAAATGTGTATGTTAATTGGTTTGCGTGAAAGTTGTAGCATCTACAAATGGCGTTTCAAGGAAGAATATGGTGTTTCTGTAATTACAGGTTTCAACTTTTTGGGATAAAAGTCCTCTAAAGGAAAAGTTGTGTCTCCTTGTTCCCCTGAGTCCTCTTCTCCACAGTAAACGCCTGCCACATCCATGCAGACTGACTTCAGATTGTATTCTAGGCAGGAACATTTTTTGCCCAGGGCTGCCCCTTTGACCTGCCCCTGACTGTATATTGTACGTAATCTTTGCACTTAGCTATCCTGCGTTATTATCTCAGACTAACAGACTGCAGATAGGCATAGATTGTGCAGCAAAGTGCTATCAATGCTAACCACTCTGCCACGATGCTGCCCCAGCTGCCTTCTATCTATAGCGTCTTTGTATCTGACTTACTTATAATATTATTGATTCCTTTACCTCACTTAGCATCCACTGGCTTTCAATATATCGAGTGGTTATCATGGGTTTTTTATGTATCATTTGAAAGGGTGCTATCAATGTAATGTCCATATACTTATTACAAGATCTCATTTTTGTTTTTAAATGTAAAATGTTAGTTTGGCTTTAATCAAGTCAGAAAAAGGGGCTGTTCTCTTTAAACTTGTGCATTATTGTATATACTTAAAGCGGAGTACCACTTGGAAGCTCTGCTTCTTTGTTCCCCCACCCCCCCTGCCATATTTGGCAACTTTTGGGGGGGAGCGGGTACCTGTTTTTGACCGATACCCACTTCCGGCCCGAAGTGAGCCTGAATTTCGGCCCCCCTCCTTCCTCCTGAAGTCTCCGGGAACCTTCACAGGTCTCAGAAGACTGCCGGACCAATCAGAATGCGCAGCGCAACTCACGCATGCGCAGTGGGCACCCAGCTGTGAAGCCACAAGCTTTCATAGCCTGGTGTCCACAGTTGTGATGCCGGGGAGAGAAAGGACGGGTGAGCACATTGCTGGACTCTGGGACAGGTGAGTTTGTGTTTATTAAAAGTCAGCAGCTACAGTTTTTGTCTCATCCCCCAGGTTTAATAAAAAAATTGGAAGGCATTAATGTGGTCTTAAAGTAAAATGAATATATACAGTAAGTGTTCCCCAGAGCTTTTCTTGCCATCATGTGTAGGTATGCACACAGGGGTGTATGGACAGGGTTCGCAGTGGTCACATTTGTGACCCGACCCCATGCTCTAGGGGGCCCGTGTGGCCCCTGTACACCTGGATAGGAGGGGCAGCGGCATGTAGAGGAGCCAATCCCTCCATGATACCACTGAATGCGCGCTTCTCCTCCTCTTCCTTCCGCAGACATTCAATGGCTGCAGGAAGAAAATGGAGGGCATCAGTTTCTCTACATGCCGCCCCACCTTCCTATCCCTGTCCTGCTGCCCTGTTTGCTCCCCTGCTCCCCCCTCATCCCCCTTGCAGCAATGCCAGGGTCCATCCTCCCCTCTCCACTGCAGGGGATACTGTCAGGATGGAGAGCAGGGAAGAGGTAAGTATATGTGCCATTTACTGCCACCATCCTTGTCTTAACATCAGAGGTCTGTTTAGACCCCTGATATTTCACCAAAGCCCCCCAACAGCGGTCCAAAATTTTGTTAAAAAATACTCAAAAATAAAATTGTAAAAAAAAAAACAAAAAAAAAAACACATGATATAAAATGGTAAGAAAAAAAACAAAAACTATTAGAACCAGTGGCAAAACTACCGAGGTCGCACTTGCGACTAGGCCCTGGCGTTCCACCACTGTGGGAGGACTACAAGACAGCAGGAAGGCGGTCTTCTGCGGGACCGTAATAAAAGGTACCACGATGGGAGTAAAGGGCCCCCGGAATCAGTAGGAAGGGCCCCTTTATGATTTCTTGCACCGGGGCCCTGAAGATTCTAATTATGCCTCTGTATACACAGCATACATAATATGGCACCCTTTTCTCACAAAACACTATGGTGTCCACACTCCCCTTCATTGCTCCATCGCCACCGTTGACATCTACTTTGGGTCTTCTGCATTTTCAGCCATCTTGATTGGCCAGCCCAGAATGATGTAGCTCCCATGCATGTACTCTAAAGTTACTCTGTCTTGAAATACTTTGCATGACAATATTGTACACTGAACCCATGTACAATCTGAATAGAATTGCTGTCAGGCAGAAAAAAAAAAGACATTCAGAACCACTTCTATGAGAAAAGCCTACCTGCTATCAATGTACAAAAAAATCCTGAGCTAAACTATAAGGAGCACACACAGAATCCTTGTAAATGGGTAAGGTTTTTGCTGTCAGTTGGGACTCCTGCGATTTGAATTGAACCTTAAAAATGTTTTACCCTGCTGAGATCTAAGTCGGAGGATCAAGGTGTTCCCAATAGTGCTTAGTGTACGGTTGGCCTTGAAGGTCAGATGACTGAATCGTTGCTCTTATCAGGTTCAGAAACTTCATCTGCTTTGAGATATGATCCTGATGATCTTTTGGTATAACTGACAAAGTACAGCGTCCTTCTGCAGTTTATTCAAAAATATTACATTTTTTCTATAAATGTGTAATTGTACTTTTTCGTTAGCTTAGATTTTCTAGGTATTTCTATTTGACCTCTTCTCCCTGTAAAACGATAGTTTATACAAAGAAGTTAGGAGTTGAGAATCTACATTGTGGAACAGATTTATAATAGATATCTTTTATACCCTGCAGTATGACTCGCTATCACAGCCTGTATTTTGCAGCCCATTCATAAAATGCAGGTTGCAGTACTGAGCCAACTATAATTCACAGATTTCTCTCAACAGAGAACTCCATGGTTACAGGAGAACCAGCCATGTGACTTTGACAGGTCATGTGACTGAGCTGTCCTCCTGGCTGAAAGAACTTCAGTTCATTTTAAAGTTGTATTATTATTATTATTATTTTGAGTTTATATAGCGCCAAAGGGTTTGCTCAGCGCTGTACAATAGGGGGGGGGGGCAATACATGGCACAGTACAACAATAACAAACAACGTACGAGGGGTAAGTATTAAACCCCAAAGCAAACGTTTATTATATTGCAGTTTGCCAATTCTTAGATGTGATGCCTGTATTAGTTTCCTTTTTTAGGCTTTCTTTTTCCTATTTTCATTTGGTAATCCAGTCAGCAAGTCTGTTTTTCAGAAGCTCAAGCTCTCCAGCAGAATGTAGACAAACCATTTAACACTGGTGGGGGGGGGGTTAAAATTTTCACCTTTATTACAAAAGGAAAAAATCTGTTTGTTGTAACTGATTATAAAGTATTAGCTGCAGTATGGCTTCAGTTTGTTTAGTGTATTTAACTCTGCTAATACATTTAACACTACCCAACCACCAGACTGACAATGCTGTTGTCTGCTGTGCCTCCTGTGCTCCTTCATCCAGAGATATCTCAATAATACAGGAGGTATGTTACTGGCCATGTCACCAGGTGAAAACAGAGGGGAAAAGCCAAAAAAAGAAAACTGATACAGCCACCACATCTAATGGTTGGTAAACTGCAATGTAATACATTTTAGTTTTTTAGATTTGTTACCACTTTAATTGCTCTCTGCTGGCTTTGGACTCCCAAGCCAGTGGAGCACAATGCACATTTGTAAAGCATACCACTGTGCCTTTAATATGTGAAGAGATCTTTTTTTTTTAAATGCATCTGTAGGGTCGCCATACAGCCATGACACTGCTATTCAAGTTCAAGTCCCAGACAAGTTAACTAAAACTACATTCAGGGATCACGGCAATTACAACTGTGCTGACTGAAGAATGTACTCAGTTTTCCTTACACTGTTCTGAAAGAAACATATAGACTGCCATTGTCGACTTTTAAAAATGCTAGTTGCCTGGTTGTTATGCAGAACCACTGGTTTTTGTACTTTCTTAATTATTGGCCAGGGGAAAGTATACACATTAGATCTTATGTAGCGCTCACCCCCGAAGGAGCTGCTGAGTATTGGGTTCCCCATTTCCTGCACAGCCAGGCAACACACATTTTCAGACTTCCATTCAGTAACCAGTCGGAGAGCTTGTTTTTTGTTGTTTTATTTAGGGGATAATCAACTTGGATAGGGTTAGGGATCTATGAGATGCCCAACTTGAGTTGCAGTAAAAACTCTGAGGACATACTTCCTGATTATATACAAAAGGGCAGATCCTGAACGTTCTACTTCTGTTGGAGTGGCACAGTCACTTAGTGAATCAATAGCACAGTCTCTGTGAAGAGCACATGGTCCCCTCTAAGTGAATGCACTTCAGACTTCAGCTAGAAAATGCCCATCCACCTGCCTGTCTTTTGAAGAGTACCCAGGAGCAAGAGATTCCAAGACAGGCATGCAACATTGTCCTAAGGAAAACTGGTTAAGTATTGCACCCAGCAGCCCTCTCTCCTGTTGGCCCAAGGGGAGTAGAGGTACTCACACTGTCCTTGTATCCTCTGGGTAAACTGTGTTCAGGCCTCTCAATGAGCCAGTTTCTGTCCCCACTTGCAGGCTGTCCTTCCCCAGTGGACGGTAAATCATTGGAGCTCCCTCTGTCAGCTTCCTTCCCTTTCCTGCAATCTCCAACCTGGAGGGGGGCTCCCAGGCTACACAGCAGAAGCTTCAGTAATTATTTTCCACCCGACTCCAGATCCCTGGTGAGATGGATCCAGGGGCAGTCTACCACACTGCCAAGGCCACCAGCATGGGATTGGACAGATTCCCATGAATATGCAGATCTAGGTTTTCACCCCTCTGCCCACTGGCTTCTTGAAGTTTCCATGGACCTCCAGAACCAGGTAGAGGCAATAGAGGCCCAACCTGCTGAGTCGTCCAGCCTAACCTGATCTGACCTGGACTTGACCCCCACTCGGATATGCTCACTCTTAACTACTGTGAGTGAGGCATTACATTTACCTACTTCTCTAGCACCACTAGAGGGTGCTAAATCTATATTACTTTGCCCCAATCTGCTGCACAATAGTACCAGCTCAGTGACTCAGAATGAATTAATGCCTGAGCCTGCAAGGCAAATAAATAACATTTCTTCATACATTTACATCATACAGGTATTCAGCTACATTTCTTTGGTGAAAATACCCCAAATTAGAATATATTATTTAGTCTGTAGGAAAGTTATAGAGTCCAAAAACCAATATATCTGACAATCGATCAATCCTGATGTACTGACGGCCCATCTCATTTCTTGAGGCCCAAAAACGCACAGGATTGTAAATATACCCCCCACATTACGCAATTTTAGAAAATAAACAGTCCAAGGTATTTAGTAAGCAGCATGGTGAGTTTTTTGGAGGTTGTAATTTTTTGTTACAATTTTTTGGAAAATTTAGAAATTAAAAAAGAAAAAAAAAATCAATTTTTTAATTTTATTTTTTTTACATACTGTCACCAGTCTAGTACAGTGTTATTATATAACTGGTGTGGCAGTGATCAGGAACACTGACTGGTGAAAGTATGTAAGAAAAAATTAAAACAATAATTCAATTTTTCTTCAAATTTTAATTTTTTTAAAATTTTTTTATTACATTATTTTTTCTTTTCTTTACAATGTTTTAAAGAAATAACCTAAATGTATGAAGAAATGTTATTTATTTGCAAAATTATATCACAGAAAGAAGAAAAATGCTTTTTTTTGTTAAAACTACTCTGGGCAAGTGATCAGGATTTTTTTTTTACACATTATGATTGCTAATACCAATGTATTTCATTGATATTTGCAATCAGGGGCAGACTGACAGCTCATGGGGCCCCCGGGCAATAATGGATCATGGGGCCCCTGTGTCCTTGCCCAAACTCAAAAAAGCCTATGAAAAAAAAGGTACCAGGGGCATCTCATGGGGCCCCCTACTGACCCCGGGCCCTCGGCAGTGCCCGAGTTTTCAAATGATCAGTCCGCCCCTGTTTGCAATCATTGTTACTGAATGAAACTGATTCATTCAGTCTTTTGTTGTGAGTAGCTGTGATTGTGCAAAGCTCATCACATAATACAGATGAGCTGTGATTGGCCCTGTCTGTATTATATGAGTGCTTTGACCAATCACAGCTAACGACACAATTGTATACAATGGATGACATGACAGGAAGCCATCCATTGTATACAATTGATTGGTCACAGCGGTCACATGACACTGGCAACAGTCCAGTGTAGTGATATGTCATTGGCTGTGTCCTGTGGAGACAGCCGGTGACAAATCGCGCCGCTGCGAGGCCCCGCGGCCGCGTGAGCTGCTCCTTTTGACAGGACATCATATGACGCCCAGTCACAAGGAACAGTGTCCCGCCTGGCTGTCAATCTGCTATAGGCCGGGTGGGAAGGTGTTAAACAGGCTCACAGTTATGCTGAGTGCAGCTCAGTTTATCATCATATGTGCCTCTGCGTTCTGAAAAGAATCCTGTGAACTCTTCCTGAGCTGTATGGGGGTTGACACTGCCAACAATAATAGCTTGATTTCTACACAGTATTCTTAAGTGGAACTACAGAGCAAATACACAAAAATGACACGTTAAACACTTAAAATAAACACTTGACCTAATCCTAACACTTAACATTACCCTTCAACCTAACCTTAAAGCTGAACTCCAGCATAAACAAATATTGTCTAAATGCAAAAGGCATATGTATGTCTGAATCTTGGCGTGCTTTGTGACATTTTTCCAGATCTGTGCAGTAATTCAGTGTGAAGCATTTTCTTTAGGCAGAGGTTTCCTGTAATAAAGACTGGTCATGCTGTTCTCTCTCCTTATGCAGGGTGACTGGTCTTGTATCCGCCCCCTCCTGTGATTTTCTGCAGGCACCCTGTAGCGGGTGGAGTCTGCTAGCTCCTTCCCACAGATCTCCTCTCCACACAGGCTATGTACAGCACAGTGATGATGTCACTGTGACGTTTGCCAAGGCATTTGGTGCTCACATGGTGGATTTCTATACTTGGTGGCTATTGAAGAAATTATTATAATTAAAGCTTTGGTGCCCAGACTTCAGCTTTAATGTGTATGTAAAGGCAAAACTTTTTTTTAGCTTACAATGTCAAAGGGTTAGAACACCTGCAAGGCTATTATTGATGGCTGTATCCCGCTGGGGAGAGTCGCCTTATATATTGGTTTTGGTGACCATTGTTTCTGCTACAGAAAGTGCTAAAAATATAACACTTTTGAGTTATCCCAGGAAAAGATGATGAGGAGAAATCTTTCTCTGAATGAACCTCTTCAGGTGACAACTGACATTCTATTAGTTCAGTCCAATCTGTGTGTGACGCAAAACAAACAAAAAACTTACCAGCCAGCTTGCGAAACAACCAATTTGGCCTTGTCTAACAGTATGTGTTAAAAACAGAGGGTTTTGTTTGCACACATTTGCAAATACATGCATAAGCCACAGTCCCATGTCAAGGGTCCTCTATATACTGTGGACCTAACTAAAATTTCCAAAGCCTCCATAGTGGGAGCACATGTATAAATGGCTAGGTTAAGGGCAGGTGTGCCTGGAGGAGCCTAACCCTCCTTAATGGTACAGGAACGCAAGTGATGCCCAATTATACCAAAATGACAGCAAAAGCATCCAGTGTGTCCCTGCATCCAATTTAGCCAACTACAAAAAAATGGCAACCGTCCCAACCTATAGCCAGCCTTAGCAGCAAGGTGCACATGAAAGGGCAATGTACATTACAAAACAAACAAAAAATGTCCCAACAACACTTACCAGCCAGCTTTCGAAACAACCAATTTGGCCTTGTCTATCAGTATGCATTAAAAACAGAGGGTTTTGTTTGCACACATTTGCAAATACACGCGTAAGCCACAGTCCCACGTCAAGGGTCCTCTATATATTGTGGACCTAACTAAAATTTCCAAAGCCTCCATAGTGGCTGTATAAATGGATAGGTTAAGGGCAGGTGTGCCTGGAGGAGCCCATCCCTCCTTAACCACTTCCAGACCGGACACTTTTACCCCCTTCCTGACCAGGGCAATTTTCAGCTTTCAGCGCTATCACACTTTGAATGACAATTGCGCAGTCATGCAACACTGTACCCAAATTAATTTTTTACCATTTTTTTGCGACAAATAAAGCTTTATTTTGGTGGTATTTATTCACTGCTGGGATTTTTATTTTTTTTGCTATGTAAATGAAAAAGTCCAAAAATTTTGAACAAAAGTGTTTTTTTTATAAAATTTTGCAAATAAATAATATTTCATCATAAATCTTTGCCAAAATGTATTTCATTATCTTTTTAGTAAAAAAAAAACAAAAACAAATTAGTTTATAACCAAAAATTATAATTTTTAAACTTTTTTTTTACATTTTTATTTTATTTTTTTATATTATTATTTTTTATTTTTTTTATTTTTTTACATACTGTCACCCTAGCAGTACAGTGTCACCATGGTGACACTGTACTACTTGTGGAGGGTGATGAAGATTTTATTTTTTTTTTTTTACAATGATTGCTTTTACACCCATATAGGATGTAAAAGCAATCATTTCTCTTTCTCTCTGTGTGCATTCCTGCACTCATTGAGAAATACAGAGTGAGCTGTGATTGGTCACAGCTTGTCACATGGTACAAGGCTGTTGTGAATAGCCTTGTACCATGTGACCTCTGTGATCATTCACAGATTTCACACGTAGTAAGCAATGATGTCACAAGTGACATCTTGCTTACTACTTTGCATGTGATCACTGATTGGCCAATCAGTGATCACATGATCGGGACCTCGTACAGAGGTCCCGTCCGACGATCGGTGTTTCACTGTGTCCGGAGGACACAGCGGGCATCGGATCACGGTGCTGCGCGCTCCCAGGGAGCGCGCACAAGCAGGGTGCGGGGAGGCCGTTCATAAACGGCCACCCGACCCTGTACTGCCACCGTCCGGCCGTTTATATGCAACGGCCGGTCGGGAAGTGGCTAAAGAAACAGGTACACATGTGACACCCAGCTATACCAAAATGACAACAAAGGCATCCAGTGTGACCCTGCGTCCAATTTAGCCGAAAAATGGCAAACATCCCAACCTATAACCAGCCTTAGTAGCAAGGTGTACATAGATGGGCAATGTACATCGCAAAATAAATAGCCCAGCTTTTGTTTATTTTGCGATGTACATTGCCCATCCATGTGCACCTTGCTGCTAAGGCTGGTTATAGGTTAGGACGGTTGCCATATTTTTTTTACAATCTGTGGTTGAGTCTATTTTCTGGTGATAATTTACTCTGGTCAGGAGAGCACTGTGGTGTCAGCATGGGCTGGGCATTCAGAGAGGGGTCCAGAGTAACAGGGAGCCCGAAAATAACTCAGCGACTTCTAAGGGGTAGTGCTACACATATGTATGTTTTCAAAAATGTTAAGGATAAGACACTATGTACATTTTTTTTTCTCTGTATGCAGAATGAGTGGAAGGAAGAATGAAAGGAGAATTTAAAGAGACAGAACCAGGTTTCAGTTGATATCAATTTAAAGTAACACTGAAGAGCCATCTAAGTTGATTTAAAAGCTGATAAATGAAAGGGACCAGGTGAGGGCACATCTGGTAGAGGTAGCACATACTGCATGATAATGAAGACACGGTGGATATTTTATTTATGTGAGTAGAATATACAAAAAGCTTTATGCCATCTTAAGGATACGGCACCATATAGTTTTCTATTTTTCCCATGTAACACTGAGCAATTGAGGAGACCGTGGAAGAATTGTTTGAAGCACACAGTACATCTAATCTGATCCACCATCCAGGATTAGAAAGGAGGGTGAGCATGATCTAAAGCGAGATTTGACAATACTTGATTGTAGGGTCAAAAAATCCAGGTGTGAGTACAACAAAGGCTGGCCATACACTATACAACTTTTCTGTTAAATGTCTGCCCAATTTCCTTTAGATTTACCTTCAACTATGTAGTGCAAGAGCCTGCTTAATTGGATACAATTGAAAGTGTTGTTTAGGTTTGATGGGTATATGGTTTTTGGTAAATCTAAAGCAATTTTCTAAAGAAAATTGTATAATGTATGGCCAGCCTCAACCAGTGACAGAGCACAAGAAGAAGAAAATCAAACAACACAAAAGAAAGATTTTTACTAAAGGAATCATTAGGACTTTTTGCACAATTTTGTTTTGTTTTATATAATAAGGAACAGCGCAGCAAGAGGAAGCTAAGTGATGCCTGTTGAGCGACATATCAGACTGGATGTCGCTCCACTTCCTTAAACTGAACCTCTCCAAAACCGAGTTTCTTGTCTTCCCTCCAGCCCGGACACCACCCCCCATTGACTTCCTTATCATGTCCAACAACGCCACCATCAAACCCGCCCCGCAGGCCAGAATACTTGGTGTCATTTTGGACTCCAACCTATCCTTCCAGCCCCAAGTCCACTCTTTAACAAACTCGTGCAGACTCCACCTCCGCAACATCGCCAAAATCCGCACGTTCCCAACCCCAGAGAGCACTAAACAGCTCATCCACTCCCTCATCATATCGCGACTCGACTACTGCAACTCCCTCCTCACTGGCCTGCCTCGCCGCTGGCTATCCCCGCTTCAGTCCATCCTGAATACGGCTGCCAGACTCATTCACCTTTCCAACCGCTCCGTTTCCGCCACCCCCCTCTGCCAATCCCTCCACTGGCTTCCGATTGCGCAACGGATCAAATTCAAAATCCTAACGCTGACGTACAAAGCTGTCCACCATACTGCCCCGAACTACATCACTGACCTAATATCCAAGTACCGCCCAGCACGCACACTCCGCTCCTCACAAGATCTCCTTCTCTCTAGTTCCCTGGTCTCCTCCTCCCATGGCCGCCTCCAGGACTTCTCCAGGGTGTCACCCATCCTCTGGAACTCCCTGCCCCAACCCATCAGATTATCACCTACTCTCCTCTCCTTTAGGCGCACCCTGAAAACCCATCTCTTCAGGGAAGCCTATCCCGCCCCCTGCTAACTTGTCGACCTCCTCCACTCTTCCTACCACTCCATCCCCCACAGCTATCTCCTCCTGTGCCACCATCCCCTCCCTCCTAGATTGTAGGCTCGAAAGAGCAGGGCCCTCGATCCCCTCATGTTTTGCATTGTATTGGTATTGTTCTGTCACATGTTCTGTTCCCCTCTGTAATGTACAGCGCTGAGCGAACTATTGGCGCTTTATAAATACTGTATAATAATAATAATAATGCCACCAGACCAGCTAGGAAAAAGGTACAGTACATCAAACACTAAAAAGGGATAACTGTTAAAGTAGAACTAAACACAAAAAGAATACTTTGTTCTTCAAAGCATTATAATAAAACAGGATCTCTTTTTTTTTGTTAGAAAAGAGAGTTTTTCCTTACTTTGTTCATGTTTTCTCCCCTTGTGCTATGCACATCTGATAGACTGAATGAATTTCCTCTGGACATGTGCACACTCCATCAGCAGCTGAACATCACTGCATTACTGCGGACACTTCAGCAGGATATCGCAGTGCATTGTACATTAGGACAGCTGCTTGTAGTCTAATTTAGGAGTGCACAGGAGGAAATCGCAAAAACATGTTACCTGTAAAAGAAGAAAGTAGATACCTTTGCAGAAATATGCGGTGGCTGGATGATGTTCTAAAAGGCATTTGTGTATAGAACCATATGCATAGAGGGAGGTATACCCAGAGGTGTATTTACCACAAGGCAAACAAGGCATTTGCCTAGGGTGGAATTTTTGCAGGGGGGGGGCAGCAGCATTTTTCAGGGGGGAAGAAAGAAAGAAGGGAAGAAAGAAAGAAAGAAAGAAAGAAAGAAAGAAAGAAAAAGAAAGAAAGAAGGAAAGAAGGGAGGAAAGAAGGGAAGAAAGAAAGAAAGAAAGAAGGGAGGAAAGAAGGGAGGAAAGAAGGGAAGAAAGAAAGAAAGAAAGAAAGAAAGAAAGAAAGAAAGAAAGAAAGAAGGGATGAAAGGAGGAAAGAAGGGAGGAAAGAAGGGAAGAAAGAAAGAAAGAAAACACACACCATGGTGACCAGGTGGGATCTGAGAGGCTGCAGGCTGCTTGATGGTGTATGCAGAGTCTGACTCTTGTTCCCGGGGATGTCTGGCAGCTGTGAAGGTGAGTGTCCTCTCTCTTGCCAGGGTGTGGGGGCTGGGGGTTGCCAGTGTGTATGGGGTGTTGGTGGTGGAGGGCTTTCTTGGTTGGGGGGGAAGCTGGGTGGGGGTGTTATTTATTTATTTCAGTTACCTATATAGCGCCGTCAATTTACGCCGCGCTTTACATATATATTGTACATTCACATCAGTCCCTAACTCTCAAGGGTGTACAATCTAAGGTCCCTAATTCACATACATACACATACTAGGGACAGTTTGGACTGGAGTCAATTCACCTCTCAGCATGTCTTTGGAGTGTGGAAGGAAACCCACGCAGACACAGGGAGAACATGCAAACTCCAGGCAGGCAGTGCAGTGGTTGGGATTCGAACCAACGACCCTAGTACTGCCAGGCGGAAGTGCTAACCATTTAGCCACTGTGCTGCCCATTGTTGTTGGTCAATGTCAGGCTCTTATCGTGGGGGAGGGGGGTGTTTGTCAGGGTCTCTTCATGGGGGGAGCCGATTTTTGTGTTGCCTAGGGCAGCACAAAACCTAAATACACCACTGGGTATACCCAAAATGTTCTGTTTTCAGAGCATACATATGGCCTTGTATACAAGCACACTTGGAGCTGTGTCCAGTATCTTCATATCTCAGCCTGTCACTGATTTTGACAGGTTGCTGGCAGCAGCCTCTACACAGTACCTGTACCTCTTGGGCCCCCCAAAGTGCCTCTACAGGCCAAACCACCCATACGCATGAAGCCTAAGTGTTTGGATTTAGATGCTTTAATAAAAAGAGGCGGAACAATTTGTGCCCAAATGATGGAGAGCTGGAAACGATACAGTAAATGACCAAATGAGGCACCAAATTACATTAGCACTCTGGTCCTCACAGCCAAGCCAGTCCTGATGACCACCAAATGCCACATTTAGGAATCGAATTATGCAAATATACATAAACAATAAACTGACCTAAATGTATCTGGGTTTTATCTGGCCTCTAGCTGCCCCTTTGCTGTCAAATTATTAATCACAATAGGTACTGCCAGTTGCTGCTTGTCAGATTCTACTGAACGCTGCACAGCAGCTGCCTTGCTCTGGCCTGTCAATGCTGACCGCTCAGTGGAAATAATACAGACTGGGGCTTTGATGCTTGTATCACACTTTTCACTCTGCTCTCCCTTTCAGTCCATTGAGGGAGGCAGCAGCTTGGTCACCTCCAGACACAGGAAATTTTCCACCTTCTGTAGCTGCGACGTGTGCGGAACTCACAAGTTAGAGGCGCTGGATTTTGTTGAGTTTATGAACTAAATGCACAATGGGGAATTCAGCCACAAAGCTGGGCTTTTCAATCTACGGTTTACCTGCCAGAGCTCGCAAAGCATGTGGGACACATAAAGGCCTGTGCTACATGAAATGAATGGAGCCCCAGAGGCCTGTTATCCCTCAATTTTAAAAGAAAGAAAAACAATTTCTTTCTTTGAGGGTTGTTAACAAAAGAAAAATGCCGCACTCCGCTGGCCCTTCTGCTCCCCAGAAGCTCAGGCAAGTTCAACTTCGACGAAAAAAAGAAGATGCTGGGTTTCTTAAGTAACAAACAGAATAGCTTAAGGGTCACACTTTTCTGCTGTATTGTGTTGTGGTAACTAACTATCCATCCATCCATGCATCCATGTGACTATGGGACTGATCTACTAAAGGCAAATAGAATTTTCGATTTGCGAGGGAATTTGCCCCAGAGCTTAGTAAATGAGGTGAAAATCTGCTGACTTCATGGGAAAAAGTCTCTTGCAAAACACAACTTCCCTTGCAAAGCGAGCCTGTTTGCCTTTAGTAAGTCAGCCCCACTTCCAACCATTGCATTTGAAAATTGATATTCCAGCATTGAGGGAGAAAAAGATGGGAATTAGTAAATGAACATATGAAGATGATGGTTCATTATAATAACTCTTAATTACGGCACAGCAGGTCACTTACAGGAATACAGATAATAATTAACTTGTACACAGCCTACCATTCCCCACCACCCTTCTAAAATCAGTAGCTTTCATTTATATAATACCTGGTGATCCTGCCAAGAAGGACCTTGTGCAGGCACTTTCTGTTATAGGCTGACAATACTCTATCCCTGTTTGCTCCTAAGTTATCACTCTGTCACGCAGGCTTTCAATGGATACTGCAAATGTCCATTTCAGCATGTATTATGCAAGCATGGTCCACTGTTGTCACCATCAGGAAACCCACTTGATAAACGATATGTAGTCATCAATTGGGTGTATGTAGACAGGAAGTACCTACAAAAAGGCTTCAAAAGATCAGTAGCACTGAGATGCAGCAAAAGATAAAAAAAAAAGAGCAAATTAAGATTTTATAATTAAAAATGGCAATTATTCAAGACAAATAGTGCTCTAGGAAAACTAAATGCCATTCATTTAGGGTTTACATTTACTTTCAGCTTCTCCGCTCCTTTTTCCCATACAGCACATTGGGAAGGAGAAATTGATTAACTGCCATAGGCTAAAGAACAGCATGTAATACAATTCTTCCAGTAGACACCTTGATTGATGAAACCTGTTCGTTTAAACACAGATAACCACATAGGTGTATTACTTAATATTCATATAACGATTCATAATTAGCAGGATTGGTCTTAGATTGTGTGAATTGTGCTTTTATACAAAAGCACCTGTACAAAATTCCCCTCTGTAACCAATGCTTGATGGATGTGTGATTGTGCTGGAATGACAGAAGTGAAAGTTGGTTCTGATGGATCTACTGGAAAGTGATTTTTCCTTCAAAGAAGCAGATCTGTGGTTGAAATATAATATAGGTGGACCCAGTTCTGGCCCTAGTCTGAATAGGCCCTCTCTATTAGCGACAGAGGAAGCGCTTGCCAGACGGTAAATTATTAGTTGTTACTGAGGAGTACCTGGTACCAAAGTTCATCTCACTTGAAGGAATTTTTGCAACAATTTTTGGTTAAAAATCATCAAATACAACCCGTGTTAAGGCTTGATGAAGACTAACATCTTCTGCAAGCATTAAAGACGTCTGACTGAGGGCTGGGGTGTAAGAGTAAGAGTGAGAGCAATGCCCCAGAGGAAGAGTTGACCAGGTCAACAGAGAGATGTAATTCTCCGAGTGAAATAATCACAATGTTATATTAACAGGCTACAGTTTAACCAGACTGATGCCATGTTCTACAAAACTTACCAGAAGCCTGCCAAGAATACCCTCAGACATAGGAGAGTGCTTAGATACGACTGTTATCTAGCACCTCTAATGAAGCTGCTAATCTCTACTTCTAAAATGCTTCTTGCCTGGCTGTAATGCTCCTCCTTCGGTTTCAGTACCTTCAATTAGTGTTCTGTAGCAAGCATGCAGATAAGCGTTTCCAACGTTTCTGCTTTACTTTTCTGGCTGCTTGGTCAGTCCAGCCAGGCAACTAGAAATATCAGAAGACGCATCCCCTATTATTTCTCTCATAACAGAGTGTATATTAGAAACCTTTCTTTCTCTTTCAATGGAGTAAAGCATTATTCATAAATCAGAATGGAACAGATACAAAAAGTGTAAGTTATGACCTGTGCTTTTGCTACAGACAGCCTGCTCCAACATACAGATATATGGAGTGTAGATGGACACTTTAATCTTGTCAGGGTTCTCGCCATGACAGCCTTTCACTGCGTCCTTGCCATATTTGGACCATGAGGCAATGTTTCATAGATGCCTAGTTATGGTGTCATGACACCCCGACCCCTATCTCTACACCCCACCCTTATATGCTGCAATTTTACAGCAGATGCAATGCACCTCAAGGCTTCAACATACATACTGTCTGGAATATCCAGGATTGGACTTCCATCACTGGACTTTGGTGCCCAATGCAACACCCCTGTGGGGTTGAGTCCCAATGCATCACGTCTATTACCCAAAACATGTTCTTGTTTTACTGTTCCTGACCTGGCTTTGAATATTGTGGCAATATGAAAATAGCCTCTTAGTAGGTGCCATTTTTTAGGTGATAAAAAAACGTGTATCTGATAACAAATACAAAGTCACCTCTGTCTCTGCAGCTTATAGGAACAGACATACTAAGCCTTAAAGCAGGTTTAAACCCAAAAATAATAATCTTACCAATTCCTATGTGTGGTAGCTGCATTCATTTTCTTTTTTAGGCTTTTTTCTTTATTTTCATCTGGGGATCCAACCAGTACGTCTGTTATTTTTCAACTTCCAACTAAGTTTCCAGTTAGAAATATGACCCTTGGTTCTCCACATTAAAGACACCTCTTATGACTTCACTAGTTGTATACAGCAAGGGTCAGCTATCGTCCAGTGAAACATGGATCAATTTAGAAAAGAATGGACTAGTCTTTAGAAATGGATGTTTTTTTTTTCTATACCCTCATTACTGACCTGTGAGACGTATCCCAGCATGCAGAGTGGCATTCCAGTATCTGCTTGCAGGTGATGTCAGCGGGGAAGAACAACTAAGTGATGTTATAAGCAGATGTTAGTGAACCAGAATCTCATGACAACATTTAATGCAGGTTATTCATGTGGGAAGAATGAGGTATGTAACAGATGTGAAGGCATCAAATTCTCTGGCTGCTCTTTAGTAAGTCTACTGTATTCACAAGGAGGAAGAGGATATTTTTAAGACAGCATACCACCTAGATCAGTGGAGTGCTGGTTGCTCCACTTGCTCATCCACAGCACAGGAGACTTGGCAGCTAAGGAGCCTGGATTGCTTGCTATTGTTCCAGCAGTCAGAGGGGATTAACTGCATTTCTGTCGGAGAGAACAGGAGGGAACCGGCTTGACATAGAGCAGTCTTTGGAGAGCTGCCCTGCCATGTGCAAGGCCTCCACGCCTTGACTTGACCGAGTCCCTCCCGCACCTCTCAAGCATTCAGAGCAGGTAGGCTTGCAACAGTTGGCAAGCACTGGCGTTAATCTGACATTGTTTGGACCCCTCCGCAGCTCAGGTGCTGCTGCTCTCAGCCTGAATGTGGGAGGTCATGTGGAGGAGAGTTAGAATGAGACCCTGTAAACCATGCGTGATGGCTCCCTGAAGAGAGCCCGATGCACAGCCATAATACCAAAGACTCAAAAGAAAGGAGAAGGGAGGATCTATCAATCAAGGCCCATTGAATGGACGGTTAGCAGTGTAACCGGGAGGCCCAAGCTATTGTCTACCAGTATTAACCACTTCACTGCCTTTATAAAATGTGTGATTTATAAGCCGGGGGGCCCGTTCTGCTGCAGGGGACATAAGTCAATAGAAGTTAGAAAGTTTACTTTCAAATTGCATTAACTCGATGCTAATCAGATCGATCCAGAACAATGACATCTGGAAAGGAGGCAGATGTTGAATAGAGCGCTTCTGGCGGGCACAACATGTTATCTAGGGGGATTACGGGGTATTATTAGTGCCAGTTTGTGTTATAGCTCCATTTGTAAGCATATATTAGTCAATTTACTGGTTTGGACTTTTTAACAGACCTCCAAACTGAAGCTGTACTGAAATCCCTTTGTAACTCTACAAACATCACATTCTATGAGATTTTTCAATGGCCAGTGCATCCAGCGATAAGCTGACTACTTTTGGCCCCGGAGAGAAACAGGGCTATGGAGGGGCCAGGCCAAGAGTTATGCAAAAGAGGCCAATGCCTATGGCACAGTTGCCTGTGGTATGCATCACATTCACTCTTTCTGCCTTACTTTTTTCTATTTTTTAAGTGGTGGGTTAGAGGACCCCAGAAAGCCTGAACACTTCTATCTAATCCTTCTATATTTCCAATCTACACCTGATAAGGTAAGACGTCACCTTGAGAGACATATTATCAGCTATGTGATTGGCAGGGCTGGAGAAGGTTAACTCTACTGCCATCTAAGCCATATTTGTCTCTCTTGTGACTACTGATCTTGATGGTTACTTAGTACTTTGTATTAAAAAAGTGTAACAGAAGGGGAAGGTTTTTGTGATATGTTTGCAGGCCTATATGGTGATATACATTAAGGTAATGAAACATAAAACTGGAGAGCTAGGTGGCCTTTCCGGAAACTTCAGCCTGATAGCTTTTTTTTTCTTTTTTTAATGGCAGTACTGGAGAACCAGAGGAGCTAAGAGCACCTAACAAAGAAGAAGGTATTATGTACATTAAGGTGAGTTTATCAACTCCCAAACCAGTTTAGGGTGGAAAAAAAACATGCATTGATACATGTTAAAAGCATGTTCATGCACAAAAGCACATGAGAAATTACAGTGGAATAATGCATGTTAAAGGTATATGTTATTGACAGGATTTTATGTACAGTGATTAAACTTTTGGATAGATGGATGGACAAATGGATGGACACCAGATGGATAATTTGCCAGATAGATAGCTATAGAGCTGCCTGCATGGATGGATGGATGGATAATTTACCATAGTATATTTCTGCTTGGATAGTTCACTATGTAGCCAGACACAGTGGGGTCTTTGAGATGTGTTGTTCACTATATACTGGATCCCCTATGTTCCTGGGCCCCCTAGCAATCATATGGGCTGCTATAGCCATAGTTACGCCTTTGCATTCCATCACAGCTCTGTGTAATTGAATAGTATGATGGAGTAGTTATTTACCCTTTTAACATAGGAGAGCAAGGAGTTGGCAAGTAGTGAATAAACAGTCACCAAATAGGATGAGAAGGGTAGAATGGCACATTTTGAGACCTTGCCGGCTAGGCACCCAGGGCCGATATTTCTATTGTGTGCCCTCACATTCCACACTGAGGCTGGACAAAGAAGCCCCTCACCAACATTTTATAAAGTCTGCAGTCAGCAAAGAGCTGGGGCAAAGCATGCCTGGCATATTTAAATTCAGTGAAAAGTTATTTGTGGTACACATTCATTCACCAGCTGAACACAAGCTCTGATACAGAAGAGAGTTGCGGGACCAGGTTTTCCATCCAGCCTGTATTTCACGACCTATCATCAAAACCCAGGTGTGCAGCCAGCAATATAACTATTATTGTTTTTTATGTCTGGTATAATATTAAGTAAGGAGGAAAGCTGTAGCTTACTTGTTATATTTGCAATCTGAACATCAAAGAAGCACTCCAGGGTTGTACAAAAAAGCATCCCTACATCACCAATACCTTGATCCCTTTTCCTTAGTCTCTGGTTGTAGAAAAGGGTGAAGGGAGAGTCTTCTGACTTAGGCTCCATTCGCACTTATGAAACTTCAAAATCTCACGATTTTCATTGCGACTTTACAGTGCATCTTGATGTGACTTTTATGCAACTTTTATGAAACTTTGGATGAGCATGACTTTGGTGCAACTTTGGCTTTGACCAAGGATGATTGTTTGTGCTATACAAAGTCACACACAAGTTGCATGTATATCATTCAGGTGCGACTTTCATGTGACATTGGAGGGTTTATATTGACATCTATGGCCTTCAAGTCGCACGAACGTCAGACCAAAGTAGTGCAGGAACTACGTTCAAATCGCTGCAACTTGAAGTCACACAGATATGAATGGTACTCATTGGGAAACATGGGGTGCAACTTGCCATACAACTTTGGACCCAAAAGTCACATGACAAGTCGCACAAGTGTGAAGGGAGCCTAAGCCTGGAAAATACCATACAACTAGAAGCCATTATCAGGAATCATTCAGCAATCTCTTCTGCAACATGTCAAGAAGTCTGTCGGATACCAAGCAGCAGTCTTGCTTGTAACACATTGGAATGAGAGGCAACATGTAAATCCCCTCCCCCCTCCTCTTCCGTTTTGGGCTCTTTTCTTGAGAGGGGGGAGTGGGTATCTGGTTTTGACAGGTACCAGCTCCCAGTCAAATCACCACAGTGAACCCACTGGAAGCTCTCCTCTCCCCCCCCCCCCCCCCTGCCCGCAACCTTCTGGGACACGTCACAGTGTGCTGAGGAACTTCTTTTGGTCTGTGCATTACCCTGCCCATGTGCACCATCCCTCTGGCTACATTATACATTGCTCTGAACAGTTTCCATTGCTGCTCTTTTGCATCAAAGTAACACACTTTTTACTGCTATACCACAATACATACAAAAGTATTGGGACACCCCTCCAAATCATTGGATTTAAGTGTTCCAATCACCTCCTTGGCCACAGGTGTATAAAATCAAGCACCTAGGCATGCAGACTGCTTCTACAAACATTTGTGAAAGAATGGGTCGCTCTCAGGGGCTCAGTGAATTCAAGTGTGGTACTGTGATAGGTTGTCACCTGTGCAATAAGTCCATCCATGAAATTTCCTTGCTACTAAATATTCCACAGTCAACTGTTAGTGGTATTATAACAAAGTGGAAGCAACTGGGAACAACAGCAACTCAGCCACGAAGTGGTAGGCCACATAACATGACAGAGTGGGGTCAGCGCATGCTGCAGCGAACACTGCGCAGAAGTTGCCATCTGTCTGCAGAGTCAGTAGCTAAAGACCTCCAAACTTCATGTGGCCTTCAGATTAGCAGAACAGTGTGTAGAGAGCTTCATGAAATGGGTTTCCATGGCCAAGCAGCTGCATCCAAGCCTTACATCACCAAGTATAATGCAAAGCGTCGGATGCAGTGGTCTAATAGCACGCCACCACTGGACTCTAGAGCAGTGGGCACATGTTCTCTGGAGTGACGAATCAAGCTTTTGTGTCTGGCAATCTGATGGAGGTGTCTGGGTTTGGTGGTTGCCAGGAGAACAGTACTTGCCTGACTGCATTGTGCCAAGTGTAAAGTTTGGTGGAGGGGGATTATGATATGGGGTTGTGTTTCAGGGGTTGGGCTTGACCCCTTAGTTCCAGTAAAGGGACTCTTAAGGCGTCAGCATACCAGGACATTTTGGACAATTTCATGCTCCCAACTTTGTGGGAACAGTTTGGGGATGGCCCCTTCCTGTTCCAACATGACTGCTCACCAGTGCACCTTTGAGATGAATTAGAGTGGAGACTGCGAGCCAGACCTCGTCAGACATCAGTGCCTGACCTCACAAATGTGCTTCTGGAAGAATGGTCAGACATTCCCAGAGATACTCTCCTAACCCTTGTGGACAGCCTTCCCAGAAGAGTTGAAGCTGTTATAGCTGCAAAGGGTGGGCCAACTCAATATTGAACCCTACAGACTAAGACTGGGATGCTATTAAAGACCATGTGAGTGTAAATGCAGGCATCCCAGTATTTTTGGCAATATAGTGTAGGTGTGAATGGGCTCTAATTATTATATTTTTAAGTACATAACTTGGCTAAATGGGGCTTTTCTACTCGCTTGATACATCAAATCATAAAACAATGTTATACATATGAAATGATAAGAATGTGTACAGCATAAATGTGTATGGCATGATGAATATGAAGGCTATTTGTAAGAACAACTAGCTCCGCATGGCCAACTGGTTTACATGTATCCCTCCTTTGATTAGTCAAATAGTACGTCTACAAAAAAAAAAAAGACTAAACCTTCTGCACAAAATTATACCAGATGCCTTGTTATGGCGCATTTAAAATAATCTGACTGCCTTATGTAGGCCGTCAACCTATAAACCTGACCTTTCTGTTTATATGTTTATTTTAGTCATTTAGCATTAGTCTTTTTTCTAGGCTGATGTAGGATATTAGCTCAAAAACAGCTCAGAATGCTGAAAACATGGAAATTGTATGTAAGGGCAATTGTCAGGTTGTCAAGAGGGTCAACAAATCCACCACTTCCATATCCCCCCCAACTTGTAGATGTTATATGACAGTTGTATAGATGCACAGAAGTGAGATACTTTACAGCAATCACAAGATGTACTGTTACACAGGCATATGTCACGTACCTTAAAACATGTCAACACTAGTATGGTGCCTGAAATAAAGTTGGGACTTAAATAAAATTTTGCCATATGGTTGTTACAAATAAAGGTCAGCAATGCAAAAATGTAAAAATGATGTAGAGTGGAAAGAATGATGGGTATTGATTTTAAAGACACAGGCTTCTGGAGTAAAATGAAAGCTTAAAGCGGAGTTCCACTCGACCTATCAAAAAATAAAAGTCAGCAGCTACAAAAACTGTAGCTGCTGACTTTTAAAAAACAGCCATTTACCTGTCCCTCGGTCCCCTGGTGTGTCTCCTGCAGCCCGTTTCACCGGCCGTCCTGTATTCCAGGAGACCGGAATCTTCAGTGTGGACACCTGGCTGTGATAGCTTGCGGCTTCACAGCCAGGTACCCACTGCGCATGCGCGAGTAACGCTGCTCTTCGTGAATGGTCCTGTAGTCTTCTGGGACCTGTCACGTGTCCCAAAAGACTACTAGGAGGGAGAGAGGGAGGACACCTTCTGTTTCCGATCGCCTAGGTAATCGGCTTGGAAGTGGTAGCGGGTACCTGTCAAATTCGGGTACCCGCTCCCCAAAGGTGCCAATCCTTAATGGGGAGCAGTCCTTAAAGCGGAACTTCCCCTTTTGGGTGGAGCTCCGCTGTAATAATATATGTCAATTGCTCCAATTGTAAGCAGGTGCAATTTGTACTCCCCACTGTAGGTGGTGCTTTATCCAAAGCGGCAATGTAGCAGGGGAAGGAAGTCCTAGGGAACTTAATTCCTCTATGATTTCTTGTGATAACCTGGGAGCAGCTGTTTGATTGAACGTTGGTTCACTGGTGACCCCCACAGCCATCTTTGGTGAGGGCAGAGCTTATTTAAGTCCCTGCCCCACTGAATTGGAGCGCATTGTGCAAGTGACTAGAGTAGGAACAGGTTCCCCGCCTGCTAGGGACAGCACTAAGTGATAGGGAAAGGTTCCAGAGGAGTAAGGAAAGTGCAGGGACTACATCTCCCTATTGGAGTACCTCTCGGTTGGGGTTGGACCAGCCAGGCTGCACTCCCACTCCTCCTTGCAGATGCTGTCAGCATTGTTCTGAACCTCTGGACCGCTGCTGGGAGTTTTCAGTGTGTTTCCGGATGGCTGTGCTCACCCCCAGACCTGTTGTAACTTGTTGGAACATTTCAGTATATTCCATTCTCTGCAATCTGCCCCCATGTGCTCTCTTCCACCATCACACAACACTGCAACCCACTCACACATTGCTTAAATCAGAACTCCAGATATAAAAGGCAAACATTAATGCAGCTCTACATTAATTAACACATTTTTAATGCAAGCAATGTAAGTGCCTGAATTTTTCCTGGTATCGACCTCTAGTAGTTTGCTGTGCAAAAGAACTCAAACTGGTATCACAAGGAGATAATCAGGTGTGCTGCAGTGCAGGGAGCATGTGGGTAGGAGGAGACTGCAGAGTGATATAGAGAGCTCATCAGTGTGCTGCTTCTCTGTTCACTGTCCATTCACAGATTGGGGGCAGTGAGACCTTAACTGAGACTGAAGCAGAGAAAGGCTAGACCCTTTATCCTGCCAAACAGTACAGTGCTGCGTGCCAGAGCTGTGTAAATCTTATTATTGGATGGCCAGAAATATGAATCAACAATTAGGTACAATAGCTCTTACGTATGTATTTTATCTGTATATTGTGCTGTTTGCTTAGAGTTCAGCTTTAAAATAGCCCCCCCCCCCCCAATCTGCTGCCCTCTACCCACTGTGCAGATCACCTACTGGAGCAATCTAATAGAGGCATGTGGAAGGTCCAACTTGACTTGGTCAGAGCTTAGTCAGAACATTGTCACCCTCTCACACGGTCTGCCAGGGGAGACCACAAATGGTAGATTCAATGCTCATTATCCAGGCATGCCCATTTCCCTGCACACTGTTGACACCACCAGGAAACCCATTAAGAGAAATGCCATTCAGCCACAGGTGGAGTACATGTGCACAATAAGCTGTTGCAAAAAGGTTACAGGAACTCAGCAGCACTGAGATGCAACAAATGATAAACAGTGCTATAGCAAAATAAATGTCATTCGGCTAGGACTGACATGTATCCCTACACATAACCAATCTCAAGTCTAATGATGGGCCACTCAAACCCTGAGCACTGCAACATGGGAAGATGGAAAGAAAGCCACATGCTTTATATATTTCCATTGGGTATTTCTCTCTGAACCACAGGTGAACGGAGCAGAGGGGCAGTGAGGGGAGGTAAGTATTAGCAACCATTAAGTAAACTTCTTACTTTGCCTTTAGAGCATGTTCACTTTAAACCCAATTGTGTGTTCCTACAAAAGCCATGAAAACTTCCAGTTGATATTAAGTATCTGAAATCTCTTTTGAAAAAGACCTACCTTAAATACTGATCTTCACAGCATTCTCCTTGTTGCTCATTCCTCCCTTCTTGCCGAATGCCTAGTATTGTCTTTTGTCAGAGCTGAGAGGGAGCAATGACATCACCCCTTCTGTCATTTGACAAATATTGGGCCTACCAACTGCCTGCTAGGTATAAACACTGATTTACCGGAGGGGGACACAAACCTGGAAATACTGATTTTTTTTTGTTTTGTAATAGCAAGCACTGACAGAGTGGAGGGGAAGTGCTGTGAAGGTATAATGTGGTCAGGGGATGGCCTTTATTGGCCTAAATGGGCAAAGTGACTGGGTCTCTCTAACATACCTGAGAATATAAAAGGAGTGGAACTCTCTTGCTTGGCTTTTGAAGAGCTACAGCAGAGGTAGAAGTTGACAACTCTTGGTGGGACCTTTTGCTTCTGGTGTCTTCAAGAGATGAAAGCAGCCAATTCAGACTTGATCATCTGGTGTCCAGCAAAAACTGTGATACCTATTCTAGTAAGACTTTAAAGGAGAACTCCATTTATGATACAAATTACTAGTAATTTTAAAACACAGCCTGGAACACTTCATGTTCACTGGCTGTGGATATTACTCTACACATTGACCACAAAAAGCTGTGCTTGGCCAAAAGCCTGTAAATGTGAACACAGGGCTGGCATGCATTGCTTTACACTACCAATCCTTCTTCCAGAGACAGATTTGGATTGATTTTGTAACAAGCTGTGTAATATCTCAGGTATTCGGAACTGACCCCTGGGTGACTTTGTTAAAGATTTGTTGCTATGGAAATTCACAGAAACACAGACATGTTTCCAGTGCATGTTCTTTGTGTGAACCTTGGATCCATCAAGGCAGTAGGACAGGCAAACTCAATAACCTGTTATATCTATTTCTGCTCTCCGCTAATCATATCAAAGCTGACATTATAATAAAGCTGGCCATAGATGGTTCATTTTCTTTTGTTCAACCAGAGGGCCAAATGAAAAAACAACAGATTCCCCCATCCTCACAAACAAGGTGGATGGAGGAATCCTCCTTCGTCCCCAAGCTAGGATATTGCATTCTGACATTGGGATCCACTGCTGTCAGTATACACTGATCAACAGCTGCAGATCAGTGTCCCTGTTGAATAGAGATAGGAAGTTAGGGGAAATCTCCCCAGTAGGAACACAGCTGGCTATGGAAATCCAACAAAGGTTCTAACTCATCCCCACTCTATCCAAATTAAATAAAATGTTTTGGCTGCAGCTGGGCTTAAAGTGTTAATTTTCACAATTGTTTTACTTAAAGTGGTTGTGAACCCTCACAAATACCCAGTAAAGTGACTGGCCTCAGGTGATACACAGAGATTAAAGAAATCCTCCTACATAAGTTGTACCTGTTTATCTGCAGCCGTCTTTCCCCTACATCCATTCAAAGTGCAGAATTTACACAGGATCTCTCAGCTCTAAAACGCAGGGGGTGGAGAGCTGAAGTTACATCAGTGAGGAGAGCTCTGAGAGCTGATTGGAGGGAGGGGACACACCCCCTTCACACAGCACACAGGGACAAAACTGAGGCTGTCAATCACAAGTTGTGCCCTCCCCTGTCACCATTTTTCTCTTGGTTTCAGTAAAACTCATCAAAAGTGACTCAGGCAGATAGTAGAGAAATGAGGCAGCAGACAGAAATGACACAGTGCTCTGGATTGATACAAGTACACATTACAGAGAGATATGATTTGTTCATATTTCACGTCTGAGATTCTAAAACACTTTAAAGCTGCAGTTTAAATTGGGAAGGCAAATATATTTTCCTTTCTTCTCACCTCATCAACACACTAATGAAATTACATTTTTGATACATTTTTAAATAAAACCTTTACGGATTTATTACATCCTTTAATTTAGATGCAGTGACATCATCACTAGGTTTCTATTATTTTCTATGCAATGCAGACAGATCACAGCTGATGGAAATTGATGTAAGGGTGCTGTACATACCTTTCTGAATACAGGAAGCTGTGGTGATGCCCACATGTGATGCCAAGCTTCCACGATTGAAAGAACTCAAAACCAATGGATGAAAGGAGTGGGCCAGGAACAGTAAGACTGGAGAGGAAAGGGCAAGATGATACTAGACATCCTCCAACCAGAAAATGAGGCTGGCTCTTTTTGACTTGCTGTAGTTTCTAATTCACATTATGAGAAGCCCACAGTTTGCAGTGAAATTAAGATAGGGAGTAAAAACCAGTACATTGCTTAGTAAAAACAGCACACAGTACACACAGTAAACTTTGTTAGGCACCCAATTAATCACTTAAATGTTAGCCCCTTGCCAGCCAGTGTCATTAGTACAGTCAGTGCCAATGTATATTATTAGCACTGATCACTGTATTAATGTCACTGGTGATGTCAGTGTCAGTCAGTTTCCACAAAGTGTCAGTATCAGATTGCCAGCCACATTATCACAGTCCCACTATAAGTCGCTGATCACTGCCATTACTAGTATAAAATAAATATATAAATAAAAATTCCGGTGTATATACCAACATTTATAGAAGCTATAACTTTCACAAAAAACAATTAATATACACTTACTGGGAATTTTTAACCAAAGACATGTAACAGAATACATTTTGGCCTAAATTTATGAAGAAATTTGATTTTTTTAAATGTCTTTATTGGATACGTTATTTAACAAAAAGTAAAAAAATATAGTTGTTTTTTTTAAATGTTGGTATTTTTTCATTTATATAATAAAAAATAAATAAAACGCAGTGGTGATCAAATACCACCAAAAGAAAGCTCTATTTGTGTGAAAAAATGATATAACCTCACCCCTTCAGTCTCCGCTCGCATTACTAACCTACTAAGTGACATGTTAGCATGGATGTCACTCCACTTTCTCAAACTCAATCTTTCCAAAACTGAACTCTTAGTATTCCCCCCATCCCGTGCCCCCTCCCCTGACTTCTCCATCAAGACCAATAATACAACCATCAGTCCCTCCCCTCATACCAGGGTACTAGGTGTAATCCTAGACTCCCATCTGTCCTTTCAGCCCCAAATCCAATCACTGTCCAAATCATGTAGACTTCACCTCCGCAACATCTCCAAGATACGCCTGTTTTTAACCTCGTAAACTACTAAGCAACTTATTCACTCCCTGGTTATATCTCGCCTTGACTATTGTAACTCCCTCCTCATTGGCCTACCAAATCGCAGGCTATCCCCTCTTCAGTCTATTATGAATGCTGCTGCCAGACTCATCCACCTTACTAACCATTCTGTATCTGCCACCCCTCTCTGCCAATCCCTCCACTGGCTTCCCATTGCCCAACAGATAAAATTCAAAACATTAACAATAACATATAAAGCCATGTATAACTCTGCCCCAAATTACATCTCCAATCTTGTCTCCAAATATCACCCAAACCGTACTCTCCGCTCCTTGCATGACCTCCTACTCTCTAGCTCTCTCGTCTCCTCCTCCCATGCTCGTCTCCAGGACTTCTCCAGAGCTTCCCCCATCCTCCAGATCTCTCTACCCCAATTTATTAGACTATTGCCTACTCTGCTCACTTTTGGGCGATCTCTGAAAACCTATCTCTTTAGGGAAGCCTATCCTACCTTCAGCTAATAATGGAATCTTCCACTCCTCCTACCAGTCCATCACCCACAGTTACTACCTTTTGTACCACTAGCCCCTCCCTCCTAGATTGTAAGCTCCAAGGAGCAGGGCCCTCCTAACCCTCTTGTATTGAACTGTATTGTTGCTGTATTGTCTCCTGTTATATTGGAAAGTGCTGAGCAAACTGTTGGCGCAATATAAATCCTGTATAATAATAAATAATATAAACTTCATTTGGGTACAGCGCTGCATGACCTCACAATTACCAGTTAAATTAGCGCAGTGCTAAATAACCACAAATGGCCTGGTCATCAAGGAAGTAAAATATTCTGGAGCTGAAGTGGTTAAAGGCACAGGGAAAAGCACTATGGCAGCTAAAGACACCAGTTCCAGCAAGATAAAAAAAAATGTCACCCTTCAGTGCAGGATCTGCAGTCTTGCATTGTACAAGGGCCCTTCTACAACCCAGGATGACATTGGAGGAGAGCACCAACTCCTGGGGGATAGAGGAGTAAGGTTAGTTTATCACTTTATTCATCATCTGCTTGGCAACAGAGAAGTTAACCTTTTCAAGCAAAGGGATCCTCTACATGGGTAACATTTTATTCTTCCCCAAAGTTCAGTCTTAACATTGCTCTCAAATCTCTCTATAAGTTACAGAACACCATCCCCTATGCCATGGAGATGCGGAGAGGGGGGGTTTTCCAGTATTCCTAACATACTTTTTTATTGTAGGTTAACAATTCTGTTTCTCCATAAATACAGTACAGTGCATGAGCATTGTAACCCTAGGAAGTGTGTAACTGGCAGGATCACCAGATGAAAATAAAGGAAAATAGCCTGAAAACAAAAGAAAATAATACAGCCACCACTTCTAAAGACTAGTAAGCTGCAAGATATTACATTTGTGTTCTTATGTTTATTTACACTTTACATTTAACCAAGAAAATAAAGTATACACAGCGAGCATTGTAGAAAAAAGAACTGGAAAAAAGTTTTAAATCTGTACTACTGAGATGTCACTGAGAAAAGAACTGTTCTGCTGCTATAAAAGAAAAGTCTGAGCTTTGATCCAATTCAAACATGAACAAACTTTTCCTATTCATACCCAACTATGAGCTGTCCTCCTTGCATGCTGATTGCAATGCAGAGCAAGGAACCACAGGCAGATGTTCAAACAGCAGTGAGCATTAGCCCCAAACGCGGTAACTTCTGCAGCGCCTCATGTATAAACCAGGCTTATCCTCTCTTTTGTTATATTGTGTGCCTCTATGAAGAGAACGGACACAGGGGGCACTTTGAATGATGACATGAGCCCCATGGCGATTAACCTCCATCATTTAATAGGTCAAGAATGAATTCACGCGTCCCAGCTGTGTAACTTCGAACAGTACAAGTGATTCCGTAGCCACACTTCTTTATTACCATAAAACCTTGGACTCCGCTGTCCACCCTTCAGCTGTCATTGAACAGCAACTGACGAACAACAACGGGGTGACTAAGCAGAGTGTGGATTAAAGGAGATGTACAACAACATTCAGAACATGGTTTATCAACCTTATTATATTATGGGCTGCTTTAGAATGGCCAATGTTTACCAAGTACCACCTGGTGTGTGGCATTTTTTTTTGTTGCATACTTCAGAAGCTGCACACTTAAAGTGGAATTGAATTCAAAAAGTGAATATCTGCTTTGTTATATTGAACATTTAGAAATTTTAATTGTACCTAACCAAAACTTTGAAAAATGTACATTTTTTTAATTTCTCCTAAAAAAAATAGCATCTGAAGTGTGAGTTCTAAGGCACTGCAGTCTGTGACTGCTAGTATCAAGTGATTTGAAGTAAGATATTGTATCTCCCTGCTGGAGGATCTGACAAAGAGCAAAATCCTGCCTCTAACAAGATGGCTGCCTCCAAACAGAGACACAGTTCAGAAAAAGACATGGTAAGTCAGTGTAGCTGATAACTGCTGTGGAACTTCTTACTTTGTTACTGCTGTATTATCTTTCTGCAGCGTGGACAGGATGAAACTGAATATTCATTAATGCAGAAGCTCAGCAGCCATCTTTAAGGAGACTACTTTGTAATGCTCCTCTATGGAGTGTCTGCCGTGCAGGTAGCAGCCATCTTGGCAGGGTTTGGAGGACAGTGATTGGCTGATGCAACAGATCAAGGGGACAGTGAACTGTGCTGATGGAGAAAGATATCTTGGGTGTGCCACAAGCCTGCAGAATGCAGGGAGGAAGCCACCGTGGGGACCACTTGCTGAGCATTTGTTAGAGAGCACCACAAGGTTACAGTTAAATGAGAACAGTGTTGTGTGGTCAAAGCTTGCTAGAGCTATCTGATGCTTTGTTGTCCAGAAGAAGAAGGATGATCAGAAACTGCTACTGCCATCATATTCTGTGCCATGCTGTATGTGAGGGGACAGTCCTGGAAGTAAGCAGGTGTGTGGGAAAAAGACTAAGCTGCTGCTGCTGGATGAACCGATCTCTGCCTTAATTGACCACAATCAGGTGAGAACTCAGAGAAGCAGAGGACGGTGCATCTTCTCCCTGGGAGGGAGTGATTTGGATGCCTGGTGAGATTAGACTGTACTAGAGAGCACTCCCACCACTTGTAAGGAAGGAAAATAGGGACTGCTTCAGTAGGATTGAAAGAGAGAGATCATATGCAACTTATATCTCTGTCTGAATTGAACTGGGCTTTTACTGAATCAGAGAAACTTGTCCACAGACCCAGAAGTTTCGCTGGGGCTGATAAGAGGCTAACATCATACAAGTCATTCTGTTGTGTGCTGGAACTGTTGTGCTTTCTTCAAGGGCTCAAACTTTGCCCACCAACTTTTTTCATCATTCACTGGCCAGTGGGATAAAACCAGTACTGTTATAGAAAGTTATATACTGCTGCTAAGTTAATGCAGTTCAGTTCTGTTAATGACTGTTAGTCAGAATACTACAGGTGTTTAACCATATCTCTCAGAATAATGTCTTGCTAAACCTTTCTTCTTTTAGGTTATGCTTGGCCTAATAATTGCTTTGAAGTAGCTCAAGGTGTGTTGGTAAGTGCTGGGTAAGTGAGGTGTGTGATCTTCAGGTATGTAGTGAAATCACAAAGCAATTCAATGGCTCCTCTGTGGGTGGTGTCAAGAGTAGATGCTTGTCCAAGGATTTGAATTTGAGACTGAGAAAAAAAAGTGATTAGCACCTCCACCAGCCAAACCACCATAATGGACCCTGACACTGCTGCTGAGTGTGAAAGCAGAATGGCAGGTTTGGGCTCTGTGTAGTTATGGGCCTAACTGGTGTCAGCAGGACAGATGAACAGATCCAGTGAGTGATATTAACATATCACTCACTGCCTGATGAAAGAGCGCGCCTGGACTCATCTCGTCCTGCACATGTTCAGAAACGCATCGCATTTTGATGATGTCAGACGCCAAATGTGCTGATCCCAGACTCTGCCAGGCTCCATCATCCATATTGCATATGCACAGCACCATCTGCTGGCAGACACCTTGGAGATTCCACCAGGCTTACCATCCATGTTGTACATGCACAGCATCACCTGCTGACGGACTCAATCGATCTCCTCTCTGGATCAGACGAACAACAACATCTGGCTACAGACGTCTCACCTTCTTACCCATGAGCCTGTTTTTAAATTCTAAGATGTGAGTTACTACTTATCTTTCTATTGAATACTTTCACAGTACACACTTAGAGGCGCTGTATTTCTTTGTTTTGGTATTAATATTAACACCTGACAAGAAAGCATTTGTGGTGGACACAAAAGTTGACCAGGCAGCCTATATATTAGAATGGAGGAGAGGAATTCTGACTGGCTTTCAAAGAGATAGCCTACAGCTACCAGGAGATCTTGAAGTTCAGCTTACACTGCCAAGTATGCAGAGTAGACACCCAAAAAGTTCTGGTTCCATAGCACTGGATTCAGGAGTACCAGCTACTGCTCCCACCCTATCCTCAGGGTTCTCCCCACCTCATTCTTCACCAATATGGGAAGGCTAGTAGAAACTCTAGTTCTGAACTCAGCAGCAGATTTTGAGACCAGGATAGATTAAGCATTCCAGGCTGTAGAAGAGTGGGAAGTTGCTGATACAGTAAAGAGGCAGAGGATTATTGAGAGTCCAAGAACTCCAGCTTCTGACATCGTCCAGAACATAAAACGAAACAAGTCAGGCTGCACTTCTACTGAGTGTCTAGAAGCCTTATGGGAGAGTGGAAGACTATTCCAAACTGGTTTAAATTTTCTCACACACCTATCAAAATGAGGGAGATGAATTGTCTGCCTATGTTATGTGGCTGGACAAAATTTTACACCAGATTCTGAAAGGCAGTATTGAGCCAGGCAATGCAAGCAAGGCTTTGTTGACACAGATGCTTAAAGAGGCACTTCCATTAGAACTCATAATGTTGAAACTTTGAACCAGAGACCAGAATGAGCTGTTAATCTACTACAAATTGATTAAGACTATTTAAGACGAAGAGGCTCTAACTGTGTAAGGCCAAAAACGTTGCCACTGGTTCATTTAATGTATCTATTGCAGAGGGAGAATGTATCAATACCTATCCAGAGAAAGGCACCACAAAAGTCAGCATTGCTTCAGTTACCAAATTCAAAACAAAGAGCAGGTGAGGCCCAAACGTATGTGTCAGATCTCATCTAAAGCCTCAGGCCACCCAAATTGTCCTCAAACTCTGGCTTTAGATCTCAGTAGAGCAGTGCAAACTAAACCCAGAATGATCTGCTTAGATGGCAACAGAACCGCGATCAGATCCAAAGAGGACTTCAAGCTCAAACAGCAGAACAAGTTATTTCAGCTCCTCCAAGCAAGTTCACTGACAAGCTGGTGGGTCTATCTTCTATAGTGCCTGTTCAGGTGGAAGGTGTATACACAAAAGCACTTCTGGACTCTGAGGCTCAAATGACCTTGATCTCCCTCAACCTCTATGGCAAACACCTAAAGTACTTGGGGCATAGGACTAAGAAGCTACCCTGATGGATACTTCCCAGTCAAGCTTGAATTTGGTCCCCCAATGGTAGAATGGCCAGAGACTTCTGACACATTGGCTATTGCGTTTTCCCACCCTAATTGAAGTTCCATGATAGTGGGGATGACCACTGACTTGGTCTGATGGTTATTGGCTCTTTATGTTTCAGAGAATGATGCTGCACCTGAAAGTGTACATTCCATGCTATGGTCAGCACAATTTGGTTCAAAAGCAGAAGTTTCCAGCTGAAGGAGTAAGAAAGCTATGGAAGTTGGACAAGATAGAAAAGGTCTTGAAGCCAGGTGAAGACATTTGTCTGCAGACTTCAGTCAAATTGAATTAGGATCAACCCAGTACCCACATTATTCTTAAGGGTGAGCCACAGAGGAAAAATATGGGTTTAGAACTTATCCCAGCAGTAGTTTTGACAAAGACTCTACAGAGAACCCATGGGAAAGTTTTGTCAGTGTACATAATATTACTGATTCTCCAGTAAAGCTTTGGGCTGAAATTATGATAGGACAAATTAACCTATCGAAACCCTTGGTGGGGGGACCATAGATAAGTTGAGAGAGGGCCAGTGCTATCCATAGAACTCCCCTATAATGCCTGAATGGAAAGAATGGGCCAAAGCACAAAGACTCCGCCTTTCAGAGCTGCCCCAATGGGCAATCTCAAGAGTCAAGGTCCAATGGATTTGGTGTGAATTGATTTCTTGAGTATTAATCCCAACACAAGTGACCAAGGGAATATACTAATAGAGACTGATCATTTCACTTGTTATGCCCAAGCTTTTCCAATGAGATATCAATGAATTGCTGCAGTCCCCAAAGTATTACAGAAGTTTTTGTTCACTGTGGACTACCGCAGATAATCCATTCTGATCAAGGAAGAGAGTTTGAGAGCAGGCTCATTAAACAGCTGTTTGATTTGTTGAGCCTGAACATGTCAAGAATGACATCTTACCACCAAGGTGTCAAGGAAAGCCACAACCAGAGAGGTTTAACCCTCCTTGACATGTTAGAGACCTCCCCTCAGAAAGAAAACAGCATTGGAGCAGACGCATCTCCTTTGTGGTGCATGCTTACAACAATATAAAGAACAATGCAACTGGATATACACCTTATAGACTTCTGTTCAGGAGAGAAGCTCCTCTGCCAGTGAATTTGGTCTTTTGGCATCTCCCTAGACAGAACACCAGCTACAACTCTCAGGGGCAATATGAAATGGCTACAGAAGAACCTAAAGGTAGCCTATGAGAAAGCTTGAGAAGCTTCTGATGCTAAAGGTCAGTGGAACAAGAGGAGTTACAATCTGAGAGTTCTAGTAAATTACTTACACCCAGGAGACAAGACGTTGCTAAGAAATCTGTAACATCCGGGAAAGCATAAGTTAGCTGACCGATGGAGTTCTCAGCGATATATAATATGCAGGCAATGCCTGGCCTTCCTGTATATCAAATGCAAAGCTTTCAGGGTACCTGCAAGAACTAAGACGCCATTACCCAGAATTACTTCTTCCATACAAGTTCCAGTCACAAGGTCTAAACCACTGCCACCTGCTGAAGCAGAAAAAGAAGAAGCTGGCTTTTATGATGACTTGGATGTGAAGTGGTTGTGGCCTTCAGAAGCTATTAGTGCCACTCCATCCACTTCTACTGCTGGGAGTAGTTCCAGTGTGCTTAGGCCTGAAGCCCAAGAGTCTGTGCCACAGACTCAAATGGAAGAACAACTGAGGGACTCAGAAGAAGGGATCTCTTTAGAATTCCTTGAAGGGATAATATAACTGTCTTTAGCATCTTCTCCAGTGTCCCATGAGCAGAACAGGGAAATCCCCATGTTAGAGATGCCAGAGCCTGAACAAGAAAATTCTACCCCAGAGCCATATGAACTCAGGGAACAGTAGATCAAGAGCATGGTATAACCCCCACAAAGACTTATATACGATTCACAGGGCAACAGTTCAGAAGAGATGATCTCAACTGTGCATTGGTCCTTTGATGCTTCAATGCTGCCCATAACAGCACCAGCAGAGCGGGCCCTTGATTAACCCCCAACACACCTTGGTGGCAGCTTCCATTACCTGAAGATTTTTTTAGCAAAATGTCATATACTCTGATTAGTTTCTAGCTAAAATGTATTAACTTGCACTTAGTTCCTTGTTGACTTTCACCTCTTTAAAGGCCCAAAGATTCTTTGGTGGAGGACTATGAAACCTTGACTATAGCTGATAACTGCTGTGGATTTCTTCCTTTCTTGTTGCTGTATTATCTTTTTACAGTGTGGACAGGATTAAAATGGATATTAATTAATGCAGAAGTGCAGCAGCCATCTTTATGCAGACTACTTTTTAATGCTTGTCTATGGAGTGTCTCCAGTGCAAGGGGCAGCCATCATGGCTGGGTCTTGAGGACAGTGATTGCCTGGTGTAACTGAACTAAGGGACAGTGAAATGGGCTGCTGGAGAAAGGGGGCAGCTGAGAGAGAGCACTACAAGGTTGCAGTGCAGCGGGAACAGTGGTGTGTGGCCAGAGAACTCAGGGAAGCAAAAAGACTGAGAACCGTCTCCCTTAGAGAATGTGATTTGCATGCCTGGTGATATCAGACTATACTAGGGAGCACTTCCACCACTTGTAAGGAAGGAAAAGAAGGACTGTCTCAGCAGGATTAAAAGAGAGAAATCATTAGCAACTTTTATCCCTGTCTGACATAAAGTGGGCTTTTACTGAATCAGAGCGCATGTCTTCGAGACCCAGAAGACAGTGCGCTGGAACTGGCAAGAGACTAGGATCATATAAATTAATTTGTTGTGTGCTTGGAACTGTTGCGCTTTCTTCAAGGACCAGTGGGATAAAACTAGGATTGTTATAGCAAGTTAGGACTGTCTGTATATACTGTTGCTAGGTTAATGCAGTTCAGTTCTTAATTACTGTTAGCCAGAATACTATCATAACTCCCATTTAACCATATCTCTCAGAATAATGTTTTGTCTTATTGATTGTATAAGTACACTTTCTAAACTTCTCTTCTTTTAAGTTATGCTTGGCCTAATAAATTCTTTGAAATACTTCACAGTGTATTAGTAAATACTGGTGGAAATTCCAGCCATGCAAGATTAAAAGGTAAGTTCATTTTATATGAAAAAATAATAAATGTACATCTTTTCGCAGGTAAAATAAAATATGCATTTTATACTTTTTACAATAAAGCCTATAAAGCATTGTACAGCAGATTGCGGGTGCAATGCCAGGTTCCTGCAGATTCTGTACACTATCTGCTCGTACCTCCCATACCGGAAGGCAGTTACTTAATTGCCGGAAGAATCAATGAACCAAGAGAGCTCTCGCAAGAACCCCTGCAGTTCATTGAGAACTACAAGCTGTCAGCTGCAACTGAGTACTTGCAGTTCACTCTCACACAGGAGGCAGGAGCTGGAACATGTTCCACCACAAATATGGGTGGAACATGTAACATGTTTCAAACGTGAACTTAGTCTTTAAAGGCATTGCGATGTCTGTGAAATGATTCACAAATTAAATTGTTGTTGAACAAGAAAATGGTAAAAACTTCCATACATTTATTTATTCTGCTCATTTACAAAGCAATGATTTTTTTTCAGCAACACTTGACAAAAAACATTAGACTACTGATATTAGTTCCTGCCACTACTTGCAAAAGGGAGGTTCAAATCGAGATCTGGCGAAATGATCCATGTGAAGAACATGCAGTCAATCACAATCCAATAATTTCTGCTCCAACCATTAATTTTTAATATGACCTCTAGGGAGATAAAAATGCACAAATTAATGCAGCTCTGTAATCAATAATACATCATAAAATTTATTTTTAAAATACAAGCCATATAAGTATGTAAATCTGACCTGGTATCAGCCTCTTGCAACCTCTGTATAGCAGAGCTGTAGTGTAAGCAGCACAGGGTGCCAATCAATGTATCTGTTAATAAGAAGCTTGCTGATAGGAAGAGAACACAGTGTGACAGAGTGATAAACTTATCAGTGTGCTGCATCTTCTTTCACTGGCCAGTCACAGGCTGGGGTGGGTTAAAGATGACCTGGACTCGGGTGAGGATGGGTTGAATGATGTTCGTTTTCAGAATGAGGACATCAAGCCGCAGAAAAAAGAAGAATGTTGACTTACCTGTAAATGCCATTTTTTGGAATACAGTATAGGACATAGGAAAGGTATTCTTTTACCCAGGATTACAGGCTCATACCTTCAGGTGATTGGACACTAGAAAGCTTTCAAGGACACACCCACTGGGCACCTGGCCTCTACCTCTACCCCACTCCATAAATCTTCAGTTGTGCATCAAACAATGCAGAGTAACCAAGCAATGTAAGGCAGGGTTTCCTGTGTCCTGTGCTGTGCTCCAAGATATAGAATTTACAGGTAAGTCAAAAGCATGAATGAGAAAAGTGGCCAACAACTAAGCTAACAGAACTGTGCCAACAGACCCAACAGCAAGGGTCAAAAAGACCCAACTTAAGAGTGTTGCAGAAATAACCCTGCAGCTGAAATCTGCATCCACAGAAGACTGGACATCCATGAGGTAGAACTTTGAAAAACTATCAACAGAGGACTGGATGTCAGTCTTAAACAGCTGGGCTACAGAGGCCTGGTGCTGAAATGTCCAGGAAACTCCCACTGTTCTACTGCAGTGGTTATGTAAAAGTGCAGGAGGAGATTTGTCCTTGAGATTGTAAGCTCTAGTGTTCACATTTCTTATCCAGCTCACGATGGTGGACTTGGAAGCAGGGAGTCCCTTGTGAGAAAAGAAGATCTTGGTTGGAAGACAACCTTGAATTTATGAAGTATGGGAGAGCCGCTAACTCAGAGACATGTCTGACAGATGTAATAGCAACCAGAAAGGCTACTTTGCAGGATATGGGCAGATCCCTGATTAGTTCAAAGAGTGATTTCTGGGCAGAGAGAACCAAGTTGAGATCCCAATGAAGCTTAGGTTGAAATAGGAGTTTTAGCACAAGATACACCTTGAAGAAATGTTTTTACAAAAGAGACTGAAGCTAGAGGTGGAAAAGGCCGAAACCTGTCCTTTCAAAGACCAAGTTCTTATCAAGACCTGATTGTATAAAGGCCAGAATGCAAGGAACAGAGTAATCTATGGAACTGATGATATGACAGATTTTCTTGCCCTCAGCAGGGTAGGTATAACAGACTCAGAGACCCCTCTATCTTTTATGACCTGGGCTTCAACAATCATGCCATTACAGCCAAAGACTGAGAAGTAAGAGGAAATAGAGAGCCCTGAGACAGCAGACAACAGCTTGTTGGGAATAGGTCAGGGGTCATCCACTAGACGTCTGAGTATGTCTGTACCCCAGGCTCTTCTGGCCAGTTTGGTGGAATGGGACAGTGATTTTCCATCCATGAGATTATCTGGTTTGTTCCCTTCAAGGCTGCAAGACTCTTGGTGCCCCTTTGGTGGTTGATGCAATCCGCATCAATTTTTCTTTTCTTTTTTTGCTTTTGATGTGTCCAGTCCAGGACCAGACCCAAGTATTTCAAGTGAAGAGAAGGCTGGAGAGCAGATTTACTGAAAATGACCATAAAACAAAAAAACCTGGAATATTTTTATTGTCCTGTGGACATTTCTGACAGCTGGAAAGGAGATGAGTCCTTCAGGATAAACTTGTTACCTGGATGCCCCGAGTTCTCAGAATGGCAAGAAGCGAAGCTAGGACTTTTGTGAATGCTCTGAGAGCGAGGATAGGCCAAAGGGCAGTGCGACAAACTGGAAATGGTTTTATGCAACTGCAAAGTGAAGACGGCACTGATGTGGTGGATAAATGGGAATATGCACATAGGCATCTTGAATGTCTACGGATGCCATGCATTCTGCTTGTCTTAGAGATTCAATTACCAACCTTACAGATTACATTTTTAAAATTTTGAATTAGAAGGTATTTGTTGAGGGATTTTAAGCCAGAATAGGACAAATACCCCTGTTGGGCTTGGGTACCATTTCATCAAAATCCTTTGAACCTGTCTTGTGGGGGAACTGGCAAAACTACTCCCTGGGACAAGATATGGTTCAGGGCACTTTGCCAATCTGACTGTCCTTAAACCGTCTGATTGATTTGTGAAAAGAAATCAGAGAGGAGAAAGAGTTTTGAACTCTATTCTGTATTCCCTTGAAACCGCCAATTGAACCCACAGGTCTTGGGCATCTGTGACCCAGAGAGAGACAAACTATAACAGACTTACCCACACTCTTAGGAGTGGGAAGAGGGCTTTAGGAAAGACTGTGTGAGTTTCGAGGCCCAAGTCTTATGCTGAAAGAAAGGGCTGAACTTAGACTTTGAAGTTGAAGCCTAGGTAGAGCAATTAGGTGCTCTACATTTCGCAGAGATAGAGGCTCCTATGGCAGGGGGCCCTCCAGCTGTTGCGAAACTACAAGTCCCATCATGCCTCTGCCCTTGGGAGTCATGCTTGTAACTGTCAATCTTGCAGTGCTTTATGGGACTTGAGGTTTGGCAACAGCTGGAGGGCTGCCAGTTTGACACCTGTGCTCTACTGGCTGGTCTACACTCAAGTTGCTGCATTCTTCCTCTGAACACACTTACGTTGTAATCACACCCTACTTCATGAGTACCCCACAGGGTAATACTAATTGCAAAACCACAGGCGAACATTCACTCTATAGAAGGCCTGCATAACACCCAACCTTAGAATGATGATGCACCAGAGCAGAAGCCGACTATAATACAGCTCTTTGCATCTGATTCTAGATCTAAAATGTGGTCTACATGACAACATCTGAATTTTCCATATCTATGTCACTATTTCTAAGACACCCCTGCTGTAGCAAGTCCTTTTGGTGAACTGGTGGGAGAAAGCGCCTGAGTACCATATAAGGGTTCTAGGTGGGAGTGGCAGTAAAATATATGACCTATGGTGTTATGTAACACCTGGTCATCAACCTGAGACTGAGCTCTGACTGGTTGAGGTTTAGCAGCAATGTTTACATTGTAGTGAATACAATTCAAATATAGCCCTGATCTTTTACTGCAACTGTCAGAGATATATGGTGACCCTGTCTTACCTGTCCATGGTGCTGGACTGTATATAAAATCTCAGTGGGCGTACTCCCAAAAGGGTCTTAAGAGATGGTTACAAATGGATGAACCACTGTTCTGGGCCTGTATAGCACCCTGTGGCTGAATACAAGCATTACACTAAATGCCAAGGTGAGTGCCCATGCAGGATCTCCCGCCAGGAGCAACATTACAGGCTGTGCCCACAGCGTGGACTGTATGTATGGCTCACAAGATGTACCAAGGTTGTGCTGATCTGTATACCTTGATTCTATTTGTGGCATTAGCAGACAGTATGAGGTAATTGAAAAATCCGAAGATAAAATAATAAAGGAAAATAAAAACGAGTTAAGAGGGATTTTTCAGTGAAGAAGACTATTAAGATAATAAGCCATTCATGTCTAATCTTGTTTTTTGGCTGGAATTCTGCTATAACCTAACTTCTAAAGCCTTGTACACACAATGAGAATATCAGATGAATGAGCGTCCATTTTTTTTTTTTTTTTTTTTGCATGCTAGTCTCATATTGAAAATAAAGTGGCTACTAAATTTACGAAAATTTTCCTACAACAGAATACAACTTCAGAAATGATTGGTTTCAGAAGAAGCAAGGATATCCTTTCTTTGTGGCAGCATTTGGTAGTGTGGGCAGCAGGAGAGGAAATATTCACTTTCATCTTTACAGGCACAGTCTTTATTAACAAGTTTAATCGTGTGACTGTTGCTTTAAAGCGAAACTGCAGCAGATATAAAGAAAAAATATTGAATCCATTAATGCATTAATTAATAATCATTACATATTATATATTTTAAAGTAAACTGAATGCAATTTTTTTTTCATTTGGATAGAGTAAAGGAGGGTTCTAACTTCTGCCATCTTTATTTTTTCCATCTGTTTCCCATTGCTGAGATTTCTACAGTGATTTCCTGCACCGTATGGATCATGTTGGGAGAGTCAATGAGGGTCTCCCTCCCTGAATTTGCTTACAGCAAGGAGAGCAGTATATGGCCCCATAAGTGTTCTACTGCTCCATATTATCTAGTCAGCAAGCAGGGGCAGACTGGTGAGTGCTGTACTGCTTAAAACCTGGTACACACAATGAGAAAATTGGACAAAAATACGCTTTTGGAGTGATTGTCCAATAATCTGATCATTAGTATTGTACATAGCTTTGACAGTTTATGCAAAATTATCTGAAGGGACAAGCACGAAAATCTTTCTTGATAACAGAATGAACAATTTTTTTGCAATAAGTATAGTATTTGTGCATAAAAAATCAAGTGACCAGGGCTGCTCATACTCAAAACGAAAGTATACATTACAATACAAAAAATACACTACATCACTTCTGAAGTTGTATTTTGTCTTACGAGAATTTTCATAACTTTGGTGACATATTTGTTTTCGATATAGAAACATAGAACATTGACGGCAGCAAAAGACAAAGTGGTCCATAAAGTCTGCCCGTTTTATTTTTGGCTTGTTTTTGTTAACTTTTTTGTATAGAGTATAGATTTATGCTTGTCCCAAGCATGTTTTAAGCTGTTTACTGTTGACTGACTCACTACCTCTGCTGGAAGTCTATTCCAAGCATCAACAACCCTTTCAGTAAAATAGTACCTTCTGAGATTAGTTTTGAACTTTTCTCCAGTTAGTTTTAGGTCATGTCCCCGTGTTCTTGATTTTGGTTTCATATTGAAAATCCTGCCCTCCTGAACCTTATTCACCCCCTTGATGTATTTAAAGATTTCCATCACGTCTCCCCTTTCCCTTCTGTCCTCCAGACTACATGTTAAGTTCCTGAAGTCGCTCTTGATATGTTTTATCCCCCAGATCTTTCACCATTTTTGTTACCCGTCTCTGGACTCGTTCTATCTTATCAATATCTTTTTGTAAGTGAGGTCTCAAGAATTGGACACAGTATTCTACATGAAGTCTCGCTAAAGATCTATATAGGGGAATCAGGACCACCTTCCTCCTGCTGGTGACTCCTCTAGTGATGCATCCTAGAATTTGCTTGCCCCACTGCCTGGCCACATTGCTCATTTTGCAATCATTTAAAACAAATACCACAAGTCCTTTTTCTTAGTAGCGCTAGCCAACAATGAACCCATAATGTACTCTCTCGAGGGATTCTTTTTCCCTAGGTGCATTATTTTACATTTAGAAACACTGAACTGCAATTTCCACTTTTTTGACCAATCTTCCAGCAATGCCAGATCATGTTCCATGTTACAGACACCTCCAGCGATATCAACCACCTTTGTGTTATCAGCAAAAAGACATACCTTACCCAACAAACCTTTAGTTATATCACTTACATATAGATTAAATAGGACCTAGTACAGAGCCTTGTGGTACACCACTAGTGATTGGTCTCTTCCCATTTACAACCACATTCTGGTTTCTATCCTTTAGCCAGCTTCACATCCACTGAACCACCCAAGGGCTAAGTCCTAGCTTGTACAACTTTTGTATTAGATCATTAAGTGGAACTGTATCAAATGCCTTGCTGAATTCAAGATATGCTATGTCCACAGCACCCCCCTGGTCCAAAACATTGGTAATATAGTCATAAAATCCAATCAAATTAGTCTGACATGATCTGCCCTCAGTAAAACCATGCTGCTTTGGATCCAGCAAGTTGTGTGTTTGTAAGTGATCAATGATCCTTTTCAGGAGTGATTCCTTTAACTTGACATCAACAGATGTTAAACTCACTGGCCTGTAATTGCCAGCTTCTACCTTGCTGCTCTTCTTCTGGATAAGTACAATATTATCTGCCTGCCAGTCATGGGGAACTTCTCCTGTTAGAAGAGATTGATTACAAATATCAGTTGATGGTCCATTAACTATACCTCAAAGTTCTCTTAGAACTTTGGGATGAATACCATCAGAGCCCATTGCTTTATTAATCTTTAACCGAGTCAGTTCCTCTCCTATCTCTGTCTCTGGAAATCTTAAAAATGAACCATCATTACTAGAACCAATATGGTTTCCCAACTTATTATTGTTAGTACAATTTATTTCTGAGAAAAATTAACAAAAGTAATTGTTTAAGTGGTTTGCTACATCAAGGTCTCTGTCAACATAAGTGTTGTGCCTAGTTATTTTAGTGATCCCATCTTATTTTTTCTTTCTATCGCTAATGCACCTAAAAAAGGATTTATCTTCTTTTCTTAATTGATTTAGTAATGGCCTCTTCTTTTTGTGCTTTGACAGCGCTTAAAATGTGTTTTGCCTCCTTTTGTCCATTCTTGTACTCTTCTCTGTCACATACACCTCCTGTTTCCTTGAATCTCCTATGCTGATTTTTTTTCCCTTTACTATCCTACTTACCTCTTTAGTGAACCGTATTGTTTTTTCTTCTGTTTATTTTTATTAAATTGCCTGACATATAACCTAGTTGCCTCCAGGAATGTAGACTTTAACAGTGCCCACTGATTATTTACTCCTGTCGTTTTACTCTACACTTTCAATTATTATTTTAGAAATTCACCCATTTCAGCAAACTTCGCCCTTTTGAAATCTAAAACTTTTGTTTTTGTATATGATTTTTCAGTTCTTTTTTTAATATCAAACCAAAGACACTGGTGATCACTAGAAACCAAATTTTTCTCCCACCTCAACATCAGATAGTCAATCCCCATTTGTCAGTACTAGATCTAGGATATGATCACCTCGACTTGGACTTTTTACTAACTGTTTTAGAGAAACCCCATACAGTGCTTCCATTACATCCCTGCTCCTGCTCGTAATAGCAGTTTGAGAATTACAGTTAATGTCAGGCATGTTGAAATCACCCGTAATCAAAACCTCCCTCTTCGTTGCCATTTGAGTTATCTCATGAATCAACAAGTTATCATAATCTTCAGTCTGTCCTGAGGGTCTGTATATTTCACCAACTCTAAGGGAAGATCACTCTCTGGTTGGAAGGCAGACCCAGAGGGTTTGGAGTATTTCGTTTGTGTTTTGAATTAATGTTAGCCTTATGCTATTTTTGACATATATGGCAACTCCACCCCTACTCTGTCTTTCCTGTATAATGTATACCCTGGTATAGTTATTTCCCAGTCATTTGAATCCTCGAACCATGTCTCTGTAATTACAACAAGGTCCAAGTTGTCCCTAGACATAAGAGCTGTCAGCTCACAAAGCTTGTTGCCTTAACTCCGAGCATGAGACTAGCATGAGATATGAGACTAGTATGAAAAAAAACCCAAAAACGGGCGATCATTTGTCCATTATTATCATCATGTATACTAGGCTTTACTGCATTGGTAAAAATTGAGGTCACTGATCTCACTATGTTGTCTGGCTCACAAGACAGAGTACAGAAATACAAATTATTTGACAGGTATGATAGTTTATGTATTTCTACTGTGTGCTTAGTGGTTTGTCTGAAATTCAGCTTTAAGCATCAGGCACAAGGCCTACACTAAGACTTGGCCCTTAAGCTCAATTGCTAAATCAATATAACTTGCCCCCAACCATCATGCTTCAGTTTTGTGAGTGAGCAGTACAAAAGGCAGTAACAGAGAGAGGCGATACCTGTGTTCCTCAATGGACTTCAACAAAAAGATTTTTATGGTACATACAGAAATGCTATTTTCTTTATTGTCCATTAAGGGACATAGGAATATTCTGAAATTCTTAAACAGTGGGGATTTGCCCCTGAGGGGCAAGCAGCCATTGTGTAGCGGGTGGCACAGAGCAGGTCTATGCAACACACACAGTGTGGACAGGGACATTTACTGTGTGTTCTATGGGCCATCAGATCTGCAGGACTTCCACACACCAATGAACCCCCACCCCATCACCTGTCATAGAGAGATCCAGTCCTCCATCCACAGATCTACAGCTATGCCTTCCTGGACATCCCACTACACTGCACAGCACATCTCCACTACAAGGCAGGCCTCCTCTTGTTCAGCCAGGATCCATGCAGGAGGAGAGGGCACTCACCTCTAATCTCCAGTGCAGGTCCCACAAGTGGGGATGCATGTGCACAATACACACACACACACCGTGCACAAGAAATAGGGATAGAGATAGATAAATGGGAAAGAAAGGAGAACAGAGAGAGAAAGAGTGGTATATCCTAAAATGTACCATAATGGGTTTAATACTGTGCCAGTGGAAGGGACTCAGGGAGAGTTTAAAGTCCACGGGTTAGGAGGAGCAAAGTACTTGCCTTGCCGCTGACAACCCATGCTATGCCACTGGTGGTAGCCACACTGCAACCTGCCTAACCAGAAATAAATTCATGATTCCAGGAATCAAGAAACTTTTTCTTGTAAAGAACAGAATCCTCTGCTGAGGAGCAAGGGGTAGATATACTAGCACTAGGAATATTCACCTAATAGAGAATATGGAAGAGGAAAAAATCTAAGATTTGCACAGAAAACAACAGCTAGACCAAAGAAGAGGAGGCCGCTCCTTAACGTTTATTAACCTGGGCTGGTTGGGAATGGTGGTGATCCTTTCCGCTTTACATTTACTAGCCCCAGGACCAGGGTTATCAATCCCCAATTACTTTTTTTTTTTTTACCGACAAAACATGGAAAATTTACTGATGGATGACATTTTTTTTTACTGACAACCTGAAATATGACAGAAACTATTGGAACCTAAGACAATCAATATTAAGATGCTAAATTCACCTTTAAGGAAAATATAATAAATGCACATATTTTGCATTATGTTCCCTGCAGGAGCCTGCAAAGCATTGCAATCACAATCAGTGGATCGTGGGTGCAGTGTCAGGCTCCTGCAGACATCTTCCTGCAGCTTTCCGCCCATACCTCCAAGTAGAAAAGAGGAGGAAGTGTTAATGGACTACAAGTGTGCTGATCGGTGCCCCCCATCCCTCTGTGGTTCCCAGGCCCTTCTGTTCTTACCGAAGCTTGGGAATTCGACCACTGGCAAGGGAAGAGAGAGCGCTGTGAGACCGAGGCAAATCCATGCCTCGATCTCACATTCAAACAATGAAACTAGAAGTGATTAACCATTTCCTGGCCAGTACAGCCAGGTGGCACATCTTACCAAGCCGATCTGTGCTTGGTTAGATGGAGAGCAGAGCTGTGGAGACATTGGGGTCTATTAGACCCCTAATGTCTCCATAAAGAATACCCATCACCTGCCCAATGCTATCACATCAAGTAAAAGTAAATAAAAAAATTAAATTATAATAAAATATATTAAAATAAAAAAAATTGCTATAATCCCCCCTGCCCTGCGCAAATGCACTGCAAGCCCAGGGCGTGCACGTGTATGTAAACCACAGTCGCACCACATGTGTGACATATCGCCACAAGCATCAGAGCAAAAAAAATCATTATAGCACAAGAGCTCCTAGTTAACTCTAAAATGATAAGCTGTAAAGGCTTTTAAAGTGTCACCTATGATTATATTCAGGCATCATAGTTTTTGCCGATATTGCAGGCACACACAGTTTTAAGAGATTAAATGTTTGGTATCTATTTACTTGATACAACCGCGTCTTTTATATTGTTATTTTTTAATATTTTTTTTAACCAAAAATGAGTATTATATTGTGTTTTTGCACAAAAATTAAATTTATATTTTTTTCTGAACATTTGTGTTTAATAAACATTTGCGCAAATGTCATGTGCCATAAAAATTCACAACTATCACCTATTTATTCTACAGGCCTCTGCTTTCAGAAAATAATGTTCTGGAGGTTTAAGTAACTTTATTGCCAAAAATTAAGATTTTTACATGCGAAAAATGAAAAAATTGCTTTGGAGCCAAAATGGTTAAAGAAGAACATTAACTGCTGCTGACATTTATAGGCAATGTGCGGACAGAAAGTAGTGCCAATGCTGGCTCACATACCTGTAAGTCAGCCTACGTTGGTGGCTCCTGCACGATTCACAGAACGCGCACCCGGCAATCTGTGTGTCACCCAGACACAGCGGATCACACTACTGCTGTGTCTGGGTGATCACATAGTATTTTACCATGTGATTGCTGTGTCCAATCACAGCAATCGCATAGTAAACAATAGAGAATGACAGCAAGCATTGTTTTTCTGCTCTCACTGTGAGAGCAGAGAAGCGATGCTGCAGCCTGTAAGGCTGCTTGTACAATCACAGACTGCGGTGCCAGGCACCCCAGTGTTTCTGATCACTGTCCCAGTGTAGTCCCCAATAAATAATGCAGCCAGCACCTGTCACCTGTCTCAGTGCCCACAAAAACACCACCATATCCCATACCAGCACTCTGATCACCCCCATACCTCATACCAGAATCCTGATCACCGTCATAGCCCATACCAGCGTTCTGATTACCCCATATGTCATACCAGCTAACTGATCACTGCCATACACCATATCAACATTCATCCATCCATCATACACAGCATATTGAGTGCAGCAGTCAGGATGAATGCTTCTTTCACACCCTAACATCAAAGTTCCCAGCATTCCCCTTATACATCAGAGTCCCACCTTACATCAGAACCCTGCAGTGCAGAGCAGGCAACAATTTGATTTTTTTTTTTTCATGGGCAACTTTTTCCTGTTCACAGACAATTAAGGACAGGAGAAACTTGCCTGTTTTTTTTTATCAACTGTCCATAATTTTACAGACAGCTGGCAATACTGCCCAGGACTTACCCTATCCCACTTAGGGACATCTCAGATTCATGGAGTAGTCAAGAGAATAGCTCTGTTAGGGCAATCCTCCCAGGATGGGGGGAACATCCCTGTCCTGGCCAGGACTTCTTGTTCTAAAGAGGACAGCTTGCTGCCTTGCCTAAATTTCAGATTACCTAAAACAAAGCGGGACCGACAAAGAGTAGAGTGCACAACAATGAGAGAGCAAGCGAAAAGGGTGTCCCCCAAAAAATACCACAAACCCCAAAGTGGTGTTAGGTTGTGTCTACACATGGCTTGCAGCTAGGACTCTTAGCTTGCAAATTTAAGAAACTGACTTTCGTCAGGGAAGGCCTCCTGAGAGTTCCACAACAGGGATGCCAGCAAAATGCACAAGGGTGGACATAAGGTTAAGTGCTGTCAGCAAGATGCAAAACTGCTGAAGGACAATGAAAAGTCAGATCCTTAAAATAGAAGGACACAGTATTGATTGATCCTTGTCAACCTTGTAGGTCCTTCAGGAGAGAGATAGGGTCAAGGAGAATCAAGCACCGCAAGTGGTGCAATCATCCATGATGGATAAGTACTCCTTTACAGAGAGGAAGCTGAATTCAAGTGGGATATTATTTCCAAGGACAAGCCACTACCAAAGTAGGTATCAGATCCTAAAATGTAGATAAACAAAACCTGTCAAAAAAGCATGATGGGGTGCCTGAAGGGCGAAGAAGGGTAGCTGAAGAAGTGATTCAAGGGTTTAGAGTGGTAGCTGCAGAGGAAGCCTGAGTATTCAAACTGAGGAGGTAAAGTAGAGTGACCCAGTAGAATGAAAAAACTGGTCCCGATTTGCAAAAGGCTAACCAGATAAGACAGAGGCTTTTTGGCTTCAAGACCTACAGCTTGAGTGGGAGATAGACCGGTTGGCCATGACATACTACTGCAGCAGTAGAAATTTGGGGTCCTACTGATCCATCCACAGATCTACTGCATTGAGGCCGCCACACATTCCACCAGTAGCATCAGGAATGACATTGTCAAGGGAGGCACAAATACCTGTTGACAATTTCCCTTAAAGAGCAAGTGAATTGGATATTCTTTGTGCAAGTCCTCAATGTCCAAGGCACACAGCAAAGTGCCCAATGCATATGAACAGACATCACCCCCCTATGCTTGCACACAGCTGAAGCACAGAGCTCCAGACAGTTGTTCCAAGAACACGAAGATTTGACCTATCGTGAAATGGTTTGACAAAATAATGTCACCAGCAACAGGGGCAACTGCAGTTAACTCAAACGAAGTACATAGTCCAACACAATAAGAATGCCGTCAACCTGTATAGTAGTTTGCATGTTAAAGTGCCATTAAACCCACATCATTAAACACTATCAATAAATGCTGTATTACATGCTGTTCATATTCAGTCACTATGGGATTTGTTTTCTGCATGCTGCAAAAATCCTTTGATCCTGCTGTTCTCTGTCTCCCTCTTCTGTCCATGTCCCCACTGCAGTTAGGAATTTTGCAGAGCCGTGTTAGAAGCTAGTGCACATGCTCAGTTTTCATTCCATTTCCTCCCTATCGCATCTGAGCAGCCCCTGTGACTAGAGTCAAACGTGGGATTATACACAGAGGTAAATGACAGCCCACTCCCTCCCTCCTCCTTCATGCCCACTAACCAGCTAAACACAATGGAGGTGGAATATTACATCTTGATTGATGGAGGCTTCACTTCCCTGTTATTCTAATACACAGCCTGTGACTGGTAGAAATCTGGCCACACTATGTTATTGCCAAAAAAAAAATAAAGATTTGATTTCAAATACATATTTGTATGACAATTTATTGATATTGTTACTCTGTATCCCAAAGTCTCTTTTCTAATTTTCAACATGACACCAGTAGCAGACGACTAAAAGCGCCTCTTGCCACTGTTTCTCTGCAGACAGGCTGGGAAAGACCTGGGTCATCTGACAACTATATATTGATTATGGGGAAAAAAATGTACTTAAGACTTATTAAAATAATTACACATAAAGAGAAGGAATAATGCAAAATAAACATTGACTGTTCAACATCATTTTATGGTGTATGAAGGGAGTGCCTACAGTGAGCAGAGACCAATTAATAAGTTCCCTATTTAAAAAAAAAAAAAACACTTCCTTACATTGTCAGGAAGGGTTCATAATTCCATGGGTTGTTTCCAGTCCTTGTAGAGCAGTGGTTCTCAACCTGGGGGTCGAACGACCCTTTCACAGGGGTCCCCTAAGACCATCAGAAAACACATATTTCTGATGTGTAAAGAGCAGCTACTGTGTAGAAAGCAGCTGCTGTGTTGAAAGCAGCTACTCTGTTAAAAGCAGCTACTGTGTTGAAAGCAGCAGTATTGGAGGTAAAACGACACTCATGAATTATAATTACTGGGTAAATAATTTTATGGTTGGGGGGTCACCACAAGATGAGGAACTGTATTAAAGGGTCACGGCATTAGGAAGGTTGAGAACCACTGTTGTAGAGGAATGTTTTAAATACCAAGTGTATTGGAAAGGTCTTTGCAACCTATAAGCTCTCTAAAAGACCCTAGGCCTGAAACCTCAAGTTGATCCTCAGCATACTTACCTACCGCATTAATCAAGTTAGAAAGCACTCTTTGTAAATCTCAGTCACAGACATTTTAGGAGTAGACTGCAAAGACTCTGAATTAGAAATGGTAAGTGCCTCAGGAATATGGAGGTCCATTATAGTCACAATTCGACTCTGTTAGCAGATTTTTTTCAGTAATTGTGCACCAACCAAAAAAAAGTCTGAAGGTGACATAAAGATGGGTTGAAACACATAGTTGTGTTCAAAATAATAGCAGTGTGTTGAAAAAAGTGAATAAAGCTCAAAATCCTTCTAATAGCTTTTATTTCCATACACACAAATGCATTGGAAACACTACACATTCTATTCCAAATCAAAACATGAAGAAAAATATCAAATTTGTGTTGTTCCTCTAAACAAATTGAAGAAAAGTGATTAGACTGTTCATAAAAATAGCAGTGTTTGTATTCTTCTTTAAAAACTCAAACATTCACTATATAAACTGAAAAATATTTGAAGATTTTGCTTTCCTTTGAATCACTTAATTAATATTTAGTTGTATAAGCACTGTTTCTGAGAACTGCTGTACATCTGTGTTGCATGGAGTCAACCAACTTCTGGCACCTGTGAACTGGTATTCCAGCCCAGGATGATTGGACTATATTCCACAGTTCTTCTCTATTTCTTGGTTTTGCCTCAAAAACTGCATTTTTGATGTCACCCCACAAGTTTTCTGTTGGATTAAGATCCGGGGATTGGGCTGGCCACTCCATAACTTCAATCTTGTTGGTCTGGAACCAAGATGTTGCACGTTTACTGGAGTGTTTGGGGTTGTTGTCTTGTTGGAACACCCATTTCAAGGGCATTTCCTCTTCAGCATAAGGCAGCATGACCTCTTCAAGTATTCTGATGTATTCAAACTGATCCATGATCCCTGGTATGCGATAAATAGGCCCAACACTGTAGTATGAGAAACATCCCCATATCATGATGCTTGCACCACCATGCTTCACTGTCTTCACAATGTACTGTGGCTTGAATTCAGTGTTTGGGGGTCGTCTGACAAACTGTCTCCGGCCACTAGACCCAAAAAGAACAATCTTACTTTCATCAGTCCACAAAATGTTGCGCCATTTCTCTTTAGGCCAGTCAATGTGCTCTTTGGCAAATTGTAACCTCTTCAGCACGTCTTTTTTTCAACAGTGGGACTTTGCGGGGGCTTCTTGCAGATAGCTTGGCTTCACATAGGTGTCTTCTAATTGTAACAGTACTCACTGGTAACTTTAGACCTTCTTTGATTTTCCTGGAGCTGATTGTTGGCTGAGTCCTTGCCATTTTGGCTATTCTTCTATCCATTCGAATGGTAGTTTTTAGCTTTCTTCCACGTCTTTCAGGTTTTGGTTGCCATTTTAAAGCATTTGCGATCATTTTAGCTGAGCAGCCTATAATTTTCTGCACTTCTTTATATGTTTTCCCCTCTCCAATCAACTTTTTAATCAAGGTACGCTGTTCTTCTGAACAATGTCTGGAACGACCCATTTTCCTCAGAATTTCAGAGAGAAATGCACTGTAACCAGCATGTACAACATTTGCTGCCTTCCTTCCTTAAATAAGGGCAATAATTGCCACCTGTTTTTCAAAAAATGAATGACCTCACCAATAAAACTCCACACTGCTATTATTTTGAACATGCCCCTTTCAATTAGTTATTCAATTACACAGAATCAGCAGCATGCATGTCATGACAGTTGGGTCTGTTGGATTTCTATTACACTACTACACCTGCTAGTAAATTATTTGCCATGTAGAAATATAATTTCTACCAAAAACTGATTGATTAGGTTAGTGATGTCTGACTGCTATTATTTTGAACACAACTGTATGGGAGTTTTCAGCCTCACCCAGTGAAGATATAGAAAATGGACTAGGATATCTTTAATACAAGAGGGGTCCTGGGATTTAGCTCTAGGTGTCAGTAACGTCTGGGGATACTGCTGGACAGTGGTCACAGAGGACTGGAGACAGTTATAGCCACAAATGCTATGTCAACTCTATATTAATGTTCAAAGCTGTGTACATGAGGGCAGCTTTTTCCTGATTTTAAAGCTGAAAAATGAGATATCTGCAGTAATGATTAGTAACCATAGACCATGTGATCTTGGCTGCCCTGTTGACTTTTTGTAAAGTATGTATTTTACCAACAGGCTAATTAAAGACAAAAGGCAAATCTCTTTCTGGACAAACATTTTATTTTAGGTAATGCATCTATACACTGTACATTCAGTCACTGTGGTATATAAGCATAGCTATTTTCATACATAATCTCATAAAGTCCTTTATTTTACAATATTAACTGTGTGAGGGCAAAGGGTCTGGAAAAGTTTAATTAAAAAAAAAATGAATAAAAGAGACTGACAGTACACAGAGAAATAGATAAATATGCTAAGCTTTTTTTTTTTTTTTTTTTTTTTTTTTTTTTAAATCAGGCATTCATAAACAATAAAGCATACATTTATTACATAAAAATAGTTCTAGAATAGTTGAGTAAGTTTTTTTTTTTCTTTAATATTGTCATTAGCAGCAGCATAGGATGATTATAAAAAAAAAAACAAAAAAACAAAACTGTATTGAAATGATATTGGCTATAACAATGTGGGTGTGTTTTTTCCATAACTGGAAAAAGAAAATGTAATTCTTATGAATTTTTTCGAATACAAAAAAACTCCTCTAAATTGTGAGAAATGATGAAAAAACATGATAAAAACGCTTTAAAATGAAAATATGGACAAATATGTTATGGAAAAAGTAAGACTACATTTATAAACTGTAAAAGGTATTTTTTTCTAACAGAGTCTTTGTAGTTAAAAACACAAACAATTAAAACAGACAATTACCAAGTAATAAAGAGCTTTTCAGAAAAAAAAAAAAAATATAACACAAACAAAAAAACACCATATACATTTATAATACAACAGTGTAAAATGAAAATAAAAAAATCTATATACAAAATTGAGTTTTTGTACAATTGGCTAGTTTGACTTTTAAAAGTAGAATATTATGATTAAGAATATCTGCTGAATAGATATGAATGTTATTGCTGTTGGTTTGCTTCCCTTTCATTTTTTCCTCAGTATAGAAATGTGTTATTAAACTGAATGTACATTTAAAGTAATGCTTTCTTTTGTAGGAGAGTCAGTCTGCATGAATGGGCAAAGCAGTTATACATTTGTGTAAATATATATATATATAAAAAAAAAAAATCTATATATTAACTGTGGCGAAGTATATACTATTTATAGGAATTACACACCAAAACCCCCCACCCCCTGTCGATTATACAACACCCCTTCAAAACCTTCATCTCCACCTAATCGATAGCATGCGGAGGTGTTGTATTCAAACATACAGGCCTTTAACTGCTTGGGTCACCAGATCTCAGACTTGATCCAGTTCTAGAATGCAGAGAGTTTTGGAAGTTGAAATCAAGTAACATTGTCAAGACCAAAGATCTAAGTAAATATCAGTTAAAAAAAAAAAAAATGTGGATGTGCTGCCCAGAGCAACAGACCAAAACTGGATTTCCTTTTGATACTTGAAAAGGGATTGGTTACTTTAAGCTACACCTTCACAATGATGTCCTCAGGTTTTTTTTTTATTTATTTATTTTAACACACAAGGCCTGTTTTTTTTTTTTAGGATGAATTTGACTGATCAGAGGACTACATCATAGGGGTAGCAGAAAAAACTGCAAGTAAGGCAAGTGATTGAGTATTTATAAAACATTGCTCAGTAAAATTGCTTTACTTATTATATGTAGATCAGATACTGAATAAGATCTAAAAAATACCCATAACTTTTGTTGCCATTGACTATTTTATTTCAAGAATGTTGCAGAAAATAAATTTCAGAAATCAAAGAGAAGTAGGCCTTTAATGATGCAGAAGCAATGGGCAGTAACGAAAAATAACCACAATTTTTCCTCATTGGTATCATGACAGCAAACTGTTGACATGAGATTGCTGTGGGCTACTGCACAGCACTGCACCAATGTATAACGTAAAGGCCAGAAAAACACTGACATAGGAAACTATATTGCAAGACATTACACTAAAATAGCATAAAAGGTTACAACACTGGTAAGCAACAAAACAAAAAACCCTACAATTTCAAATACACACCAACTATGCGCTAGTCTGCCTGTCGGCTGAGATGCCATACTTCTAAAGAGAATGGCGAGTGAATACACCTGGAATAAATTCCAATGTACATTTTGCGGTAATTCAAGCGTCTGCATGCTGCCACAGATGCAGCACAATTATGGCTTTCAAATTCTTAGAGTGTGGCCCCCCTCCCCACAGGTACATAGAAAAAAAATCTGCCAATATTACAGCCCTGTAGTGAGAAAGCTTTCAATAGAAGAACCATCTTGATCTCATCAACAAAATGGTTATTTTCCAAACCTCTATAGTGGAGATAAAGGGTCCCAACACCAAAGGGGGATCTTACTTCTGAGAACTGATGCTATAGACTGATTTCAAGGCACAAACATCCAACAAGGAAGGAAGGCACGGCTAAGAGCGACTTGTGTATGTAAGTGAATGTCATGTCAAAATGGAAAAAAAAAAAAAGAAAAGAATGGCTTTACAGAAGATTGCAGGAGAGGAACGGTCTACTTCGACAAAAAAAAAAATACAATAATTTATATATGTAAGAGAAGTGTTCCTAACGCAGAGGAATGCTAGCACATGCACATTTTTTTTCCCCTCGTAAACTGGACTTTTCTTTATTTTTGGACTAAGAGCACGGGGCTGCCCTTTTGTGTAATTTCTATAGGCATTAAAAAAAAAACAAATAAAACACAGACTGGGGATGTTTAAGCACATATGTTCTGTTTGTGTTTAGCTCGCTTACTATTGGACTCCCCTCAGTTTAATGAACCCTTGAAAAAAAAAAAAAAAAAGCACGATCTTAAAATTACAAGGCCGAAAGGGATTCAACGGCAACAGTGGGGCCTAGTGTGCATCACCAGCAATGTACAACATTCACACTTTTCTTGGGGAATCCTACATACCTTAAAGTAAAACTTCCATGAAAGACTGTGGCTGGAATTCCTGTCCTCCCCAAAATACTAGTTACCTGGCTGTCAATGCTGACTCCTGGACTTCAATACTAAGTCAATGCCCCCAAAAGAACCAGTACCTAGTTTAGGAAACTCAGAGGAGACAATTCCTTATCTGCATACTGTACTTGCTTCAATTCAGCGGCTCGAAGTATTGGGGCCAGAGGGCTAGCATGATAACCAGACAATTAGCATTTTCAGAAGCTGACAATGGCAGTCTTGCTTCTCTCATAAGAGATTTTCTTTTACAATATATTGCAGAAATGGATCAATGAAACACAAAATGTCCAGGAAATACATATGCATGTACACCCTAAAATTGTTTGGCATATAGACAGCCATTTTATTTTGAAGATCCTCAAACAACTCCCCTCTGGAAACTGAAATCAGTGCAACATTAGTACAACCGAAGGACCAGAAATGTGGATGTGCAGTGAGACGAAAAAAAAACCCTATACAAACAAATTAATGCCCATTCTCTAGGTGTGACAGAAATTCTCATTTCATGCATCAAGTATAAAAAGAAAACTGTAAGCCAAAAAGTATATATATAAAACTTTCTGCATTGCACTTTATAGAGGACACAGCTGCAGGACTTAATACATGCAAATGAGATGCAGGAGTCTCCAGTACCAGCGGCAATCGGAAAGCTGCAGAGGACTATCCAAAAAAAAAAAAAAAACCTTGTAAAAGGACATTATTCACTAGGAAAACATGACCTGTAGCGTAGTCTTTATTTAAAATACATTCTATATGTAAAGAGACCCACTAGCAGCAAAAGGGTAGGTCCCAAAAGACAATGAAAACATAATATATTAGGGTATAGTTAAAGAAAAAAAAAAAAAAAAAGAAAACTTGTGAGTCACTGCATCATTGCATTGTGTGTGCGGCTATACATCTCCAACCCAAGATTATTAAGCAGATATATTAAAGGTGCAGTGACATGGGAGGTATGTACTAGATACAAAGCCATGTTAGTGTACTCTACAAGAGTGTAAAAATAACTATGTAGCTTTATATTTGTATACCTCCACAGAGGTTGTGCAGAACACTGAGCATCAAGAGATGGTGGCATTAACCAGAAAGGCAAAGGGAAGCCCATCTTGGTGCCACTTGGGCAAATACTTTAGAACTTCTGACTTGTATTAACACAAAAACCATGTGTTGATCCCTCTCTTCTAAGATATTTCCTAAGTGCAAAGGATACCTATTTTGGGGATATCTTTTGAAGTAGATTCTCAATGCCCTCTTGTGCAAGATTCTAAGACTTCAATACTATCTGGTATACACAAGACAAAATTGAGGGATTAGAGGAGGTACTCACATCTCACAGTGGCACTGCACCTTTTAAATGAGACAAAAAGTGTCACTTGTCTACCTACAAGGAGCGCAGACACTCTTAAAATGTTATTTACAAAAGAAAAAAAAAAACACAAAATAAAAACCAGGTCAACCATGCAAGACAGACAAAATATGTTTTTGGTGAAAATTAAGACCAGACCTTTGGAGTCCCACCAGCAATGCATTAGTTACCAACAATTCCTTTCAGTATTATTTCTAAGTATTTTTTTCTGACTTTTCAGTATATAATATTTTTCACTTTTTAAAAGAGCAGTTAGTAAACTTTACAATAGAGTATAAATATTTCCTGTACATACTCAGCAGAAAGCCTATTTGAAAAGGTATTTAGGCCTAACTGTAAAAATCAAGCCTGAGGATTCCTTGTGGACACATGAATGAATAAAAGTGAAAATAGAAAACTGGAGTAGCACACAGAAGAAATGTATCAGCATCAGGATACTGGATCATCATTTTTCTTACCACAAGGGCAAAAAGAGCTGAAGTTGAGGACTTATGGCTTACCAGACTTTGTAAAACAAACTCCCAGCAACTAGAAAGCCACAGGCCATCTACGGAGTTGAGCTATGTGTTAGCCTCCAGTGATTGCGGGAATGCAAGTCCAATAGCTTGCTAACTCACCACTGAGGAGCACCAAGTAGCCTTTGCTTGATAGTAAAGATCGCCAAGCTGCCAGTTGTTTTATGACCCTGAATGAAGATGTAGCTAGGATCTATTATGAATATCATGGACACCCTCTGGGTCATCACTTTCTTACGTGGATGATATCTGGAATAAAAGGTTTTTCCCTTCAAAAGCACAAAGGACACAAATGTCTTTAACAATAATAATCACTTGCCAATCAATCCTTTAGATGAATTTTAACACAAGAATGGACACCCTTTTATAGCTCATATGATAAAACACCACAATAATGTAAAACAGCTTACATCTTTTATCCCAGTCAGTACCTAAACTGTTCAACGGACTTAAACTGCAGGACAATTTAAACACTCTTCAACACCATAGCTGTAACTTGAGGATAGAAAAATTCAATGTTCCAAGGTAATAATAAATTTCATAATACATGCAGAAATTATAACCTCTATAACCTTTATAATTGATGTCTGTACACAATAGGGGGACCATTTGGTGTCCAAACCATTGTCTATGAGATATAATATCAATGTCCCTATTACAGAAGCTTTCAGGATACATGGTCAGATATTTTATACATGCATGCCTATTTTGCGTTTTCCTGTGCACCATACAGCAACCAACATTAGCACAGTGTTCTAAAAGCTTCCTTAAACTGCATTTCACTTGCAAGCTGCAAGTGAGATAAATCATTGCTCATACATCTATCAGTTATCAACTACTTTTTAGGTCTATCTGCCCTGTCCATAAAGAGGTCTTTCTATGTTGGATTTTTCATTTAGTTTCCAATACAGGAAAAGGAAGCTGACTATAGCAGATGTAATGGACACACCAAGCTGGGGGGGATCTGACCAATTAAGGCTCCAAGTGTAGAAACCAGTAGAGAACCAGCTACTACAAGTTACAAAAAGACTTCCCTTTAAACACAAGGCTATACATCTCAGCTAATGGATTATGATTTTAAGGTGGACACATATATTAGGGAGTCAGACTAGCAGGTATAATCTGACTAGCCTCAGGTGTGTGGGCTGCCTGCTGGGCTCCTATAGAATTTCCACTTAGGTTTTCAGTGTCTACAGAAAAACGGCAGGGGCAGAAGGCTGCGACACTTTCAGTACTGGTTCATTATGGTGAAAGAATTGTTTGGCATCCAATTTCACCTAAATAGGCCAGTTCTTGTACCTCAGACATCAAATGATCACCCAATCAAACTGAAAACAGACATCTACTGTCTATGGACACCTTCAGCACAAAATCGCCAGCTAGTTATTTTTATGAGTTGGTTGTATTATATTATTTAATGAACGCTATCCTGAAATTACAGATATAGATGAACGATGTGTATCTTGTTTCAGCAGCAAAACTGTATTTGGCATTGTATTGTTAGTGTGCACCATTGCAAGACTGGACATTCAACACTGAGTCACGCAAAACAAAATATCACAAAATGATAGTTTTGTTTAAAACCCTGAAATACCAAATAAGTGATTATACAGACTTTCATATACAAGCTGTTCCTTCCTTAATTTAACCTTCTTATCTTCTCTATTCTTTGTTCCGATTTGATCTCTTCCCTATGTGGTGAGCACCTTTAGGCACGATCTATATGTATATGCCCAAAGATCTCAATCATGATGGGATTCAAAAACACTGGTCAGTACGGCTATAGTTTTTTTTTCCTTTTATTAGGTATGATTTTTCTGTCGGTCTGTATTTTACCCTCTCCTACATGCATACAGATAAAACTCTCTGTTAACAAAATAAAAACAAATAAAAAAAATATACATATATTTATATATTTATATATATAGGTTAAAAAAACAAAAAAAAAAAAACAAACGAAACAAAAATAAAAACACCAAGATGGAGTACACCGAATATTTCCAGATAAGATCTGAAGGAGAAGCCACTTGATGCAGAAGAGTCTGTATTTCAATATTGATGGCTTGCTACCAATACATTGCACAGTCGACATGAATGGTGCCGAGACTGGGGATGGGTGGGTTTAGGAGTAGGAACACAGGGCTGTTTTTTTCTTTTTTGATTTTTTAACAAACCCAAAAAAGCCTGTAACGTCAGTTAAAATTGTGCATCAAAGTTTCAGTTTTGTTATACAAAAATCTGTTTTTTCCCCCCCCCTCCCCATTTTCAATAGAGTCTTTATGTTGTCCTTGTCATTTAATATATCTTTATATTAAATAGCTTATAAAGAAAATGTAAATCTCAAAGTGTTCCAGGCAAGCTTAAGAACAATTTTAAAGAACTGATAATGCTTGCTTTTTTTTTTCCTTTTTAATCTTGACTTTGTTGAATGCTGTTGTTCTCTTGTAGTTGACATGTACAAAAAAAAAATTCTCACTTGAGAGCCCAAGTGACTCCATTTTATAAACACTCTCTCTGAGGCACAGTAAGATGTTGTGCTGTGTGGGTTCTAAAGAGGCAAAAGTTCAGTGCTTCTGTTGTACAGGGTAACATTTTTCCTCCCTTTCGAACTCTATAAAGTTTGTAATAATTTGTGTGCGCTCATGGCACACACTCCATACACTCACACATGCACCTATTCATGCATACAATGGGGAACCTCCTCCTCTTCCTGTGCATATACGTAGAATTCTGTATATGAATAGATAGGTTTTTTTGCTTCATATAGATTTTTGTTGTTTGTTGTGTTTTAGTTTTCAATGTCTTTTCGTGTATGTTCGCTGCTGGAAAGGCAACCGGGCTTTGCCCAGCGTTGTTCTTGTAGATCTTTAACAACTTTTTCCAAGTGTTCTCTGGCTTCTCTCTCATGTACAAGATCTGTCCGCAGCTTTTCTCGGTCATTGTCTGCTTGCTGGAGTTTTGCTTGCAATTCTTCGATCTGAAATGGGTAAAACACAAGAGTTAATATAATGGGAGCATGACACATTGGCAAATAGGTTCAAGATCAAATATAGAAAAACAAACAGAATGAATATAAAAAACGTGCACAATAGTCTGATTCTTCCTGTTGAAAGGTGTGGGAGGAGTTTTTGCCACAATCATTGTGCTTTACTGGGGTCAATATACATTTGCACAAGTGTCTGGTAGAAGACCACAGTTTAACCTTTTCTATGTCACTTGATCTTACAGAATACAGGTGTACCTCGGTTTACGAATTTAATGTGTTCTCCGGAATGGTTTGTATTGCAAAAGATTTGTAAACCGAAATGTGGTTTCCCGTAGGAATGCATTGAAAACCAATTAATCCGTTTCGGAAGTCAGAAAAAAGTTAAAAAAAAAAAGTCGCTGTCACTATATGTAATTACCGGCTTTTTTTTTTCTTCACTACAGCTCACAGAATCGGCTGTCACTTTCTAAAAGAGAAAGTTTCCTTCAGTTAAAAGACACAATGTTTCCTTTTAGTTTGTTTCCCAAGATAAAAGAAAAAGTATCCTTTAGCTCCGGGGAAAGTGACAGCTAATTCTGTGCGCTTTAGTGAAGGGAAAAAAAGCTGGAAATTGCATTTAAAAAATCGGCACCGACATACACTTCGTATTTCGAAAAAAATTCATAAACCGAGGCATTATTTTCGTTCGGAAACCGAAAATTATGTTACCGAGGCGTTCAAAAACCGAGGTACACCTGTATTCATTAAAAAAAAAAAATCTAAGGAAGTAGAATTTCAATGATAAAATTCTCAATGTATAATAATATAACTTTTGTGATTCTTTACAAATGGATAAAATGTGATAAATTTCTTGCTACAGCTTAACAAAAAACAAATGGTTATGTCCAATACTAAAGGGTGACCTTTATTACAAAGGAAGCCCACTCAAGGGCATGATGTGGTGGTAAATAGAGCTAGCTTATCTTTGTCCTCCCTTTCTATATCTGCTAGAGAAGGATGCTGGTTAAGCAACCCTACCCTGACCTTGACTGAGGATGTCGCCTGCCCTTTACTGTTAGATGTGCAATAACATGTTGATAATCATTTCACAAATCAGTGCAACATCAGAATACTATTAAATTGTTTCTGTTGTCCATTCCCTTAACTTGAAATTCTGTTTAATGCTGCTGAATGCTGCAAAATACACACATTTTAAAACCACTCTCCAGATAAGCTCCAAGCCCCATTCATTGACTCTCCCTATAGCCATCTCATGAAAAGAAATTAGGTCAACAATTTTGAATTCTTGTGTACAATCAGGAAAGCAGCTTGCAGGGCTCACCGAACCCCCATAACCAATAAGGTTTTAGGTTTCACACAGATCTTAAGATTCTGGTTGTTTAACACTTGCCTGTTCATACTTGCCTAGTTTCTGATGCACAGCTTTAGAAGTTTCCTGCACTGGAAATATACTCAGCAACAGATAACATATAGTAAACTGACTGCAGGGAGACCGTGTTCCCCTTTGGCAGTGTCACCAGGGAGACCGCAAAGGATTTTATTCCCCAAGGTGACTGTGAACTAGAAAAACAGTGACAAGCCATGTTTTCTGAGCAGCACCCAGCTGCAACTTGGTGTTTAGCTCTCAATAGAAGAGAGCTGCAGGTAACACCCATTGCAGAGTTCTCACTCCGGTAATGTTTAGTCTGGAGGCCTCTTATCAGCTTGACGCTTGGGAGGAAATCCACATCATTTCCTGGTTTGGCCTGTCTCACATCAGTATAATCAGTCTACTCCCCTTCCCGCAATTGACTGAGTATTTCAAAGAAACTCAAACTGCTTTCTTAGTCAATCTGCTGCACACAGGCCTATTGCCATCACTGGAGAATCATTAGCTAGCAATAATTTCACAAAAACTACGGCAATCTGGTGCAGTGCTTAAAGATATGACTCTTTCTGGAATATATTTTGGCAAACTAGGTTAGGACTGCCTAATTGGATTCCACAAGTAGTAAAGAGCCTTGCAAAATAAAGGATCTTAAGGTGGCAGTTACAACTGCTTGGTGACGGCCTTGGAATGGTACATTATAGTAGTCTTGAGTGCTCCAAACCATGCCCAGGAACAGTTAAACAGTGCCTGGGACCATCTCTTCCAAGTGGTCCCAGGCACAGACCATTTACTTGCAGTCTGGTATGGTTCTTTTTAATGCGAGTGCAAATTGTGCCTGAGAACAGAACTCACAGAAGCAGGGATCACTGTGGTATGGTTGGCAGAGGTGATGATGTACGTGTACCTAGGAACACTTGCTTATTGCTCATTGTGAGTGCAGACCAATGAGACTGGGGGGACAAACGACCTCTGGCACGGTTCAGGTCCAATGTGCCCAGTGTGAGTGCACCCTTACAGAACACAATTAGACACTGCTCCTGATTTATCAAACTGCAATAGAGTTTAAGGTGTGTTACTGAGTGCAGGTAAAAATATGACAGAATGGTTAAAAGACCACTTTAGTCCACCTTAAGTGCCATCTAGCCAACTAATTATTCTGCAGCCTGATTATTCATTGCCAATACACTTCACTGACCTGGCTTCATGTAAGAAACGTAGTTGCAAAAGTATTTTTCATACTTTTGCGCATTTGGATTACTTTTTTTTTTTTAAAAAGGTCTTCATAAGTACCTGGGCAGAATATTTCACACGTATTCGGCCAGCCTCACAGCCCTTGTCACACACTCTAATCTGTCTGGCTTGCTCCAGCTCTCTTTTCAGACGTAACCGTGACTCGTTTGCCTCTTTCATCTTCTTTTCGTTTTCCGCTCTGAGCCGTTCAATTTCTTTCCTTAGGTTGCGTTTTGCCTCTGTTGCTTCTCTCAACTTTTCTTTCTTGGCAACACGGAGAAACTCCAGCTCCTAAATGACAAGATGCCAAGGAAGAGGGTCAGTTCCAATTCTGGCAGAAGAGTACTGTCTACAAGCACACGCCTGTTACCTTTAGCACTGTGTTGATTGTAAGAACACAGGATAACAAGAGTGCTTTATAAAATGGTCAAACACTTTTTCCAACACCATTATAACCAGTGTTTGGTCAAAGCCACGAGCTTCATATTATACTAGACCTGTAGTTCAGAAGTTGGTGTTTGTCATTACAAAACTACCAGGTCAGTTGACATTAGGGGGACTTGTAGTTCCTCTACACCACATTCAAACTCACATGTATCCAATACACAGAATAATAGGCCAAAGGTAAGTAGCACACAACCTGTTTACAAAGGTCAGCATGTCTTGTAATTGGCTATTAGGGTATGCTAGGTCTTAACTCCAGAAGAGCCCCACTGTCATCTTAAAGTCCAACTTTCACTTGTACTCAAAAGAAGCAGTCATTGTGTACGTTGAATGAACGCATGAGAAAACTGGACAGACGGCAAAAGGCATTTCAATCCCTGCATTCCTACGCATGTGTGACATTTTTACCCTATATCTATAAAGCTGTATTGTCTAGGTAACAGAGCAGCTGCTTATGGTTGAGGTTTCCTGTAGAACTAGAACAGGGCAGGTAAGTCACTAGACATTTCCTGATATATCATCAGACTGTGAAAGGATTCACAGGATAAAACATGGAAGGAGGGGGGGTAGAAGGACCAGAAGTGAGACTTCCTCTGGCTCTCAGATAGCAGCATGCACAACAACATGTTTCTGTTAAGTAACACCCTGCAGCTAGGTCATGGGAAATCCTTTTCCCTTTACAATAATGTGACAACCCAGCCAAGCCATTGTTAATGTCGGTGCACTCCTGACTTTCTCTCCACCAGAATTAGGAACTGGAGAAGAGGAAGCTGCAGTGATTCATCTTAGAGAGACAAGCAATGACTGACTGACTAGTGATCACAGACAATGAAGGGCAAAAAAACCTAAGAATACATAAAGCTATTGATTTAGATTCGGTTCATTTCTGCAGGTTGTGTCTTAATCACCAGCCCTGGTCTGACAACGGTCTCTATGGTGCTTTCCTTTCTTAATACATTAAAATTAGCTGTCCTTCGAGAGCTCTGCTGACAACACCACCATGGAAATGGTCACCAGGGATGGTAGAGTAGGTAAGCAACATAGGATAAGCCAATTAAAAAGTGGACCAAATATTCTTTAATATGTAAAGTTCTCCTGAACTGTTAAGTCCCTTTTATTTGGACTGTACCTGAAAGACCAGAGTTGACAACTAGTACAATCTTGGACTTGATAAAAAGGCATTGGGTAAAATGGTTAGTTACATATAAAACTAAATACAAGGATGAAACTGTGAGCAGGTATCAAACCACCCATTGGCCTGCATCTACATCCAGTCTAGTAGCTCTGGCCCCTGGACACTCTCAGTGGGACCTATGTATCCTAAAGGCACTGTACTAGTGCAGACTCCGAAACCGTAAACTCCATTGGTTAGTTGTGAAGAAATCACAAAGAGCTAGGACAGTCTAGAAGAATCTGTATCCTTCCCCGTGGACCAAGTGTGCCTATTGAGAAGTATTATTCATTTAGCTTTAGCTAAAAAATGGCCACTTTGGTGTCTTACTCTCAAACAGCATTGAAACAAAGATCATAGATTGCAATGAAGCTACCCTACCTGCTGAAGGCTCCGTTTGGCCTGCAATGCAGCATTCAATTTCTCTTCTTGTTTTACTCTCATCTTAACTACTTCATGAAGGAACTTCTCTTTGGCTTCCTTGGAGTCCAGACCACTGTCCAGGGCTTGCCGAAGGTGCTCCAGCTCTGCCTCTAGCCCACTGCTAAGGGAATCTCCATGAGGCGCCACTTCAAAGGAATGGTTAACTGCAACTGGGGCTAGCATGCCTGGGGAACTCAACTCCTTGGCGGAGCTGGAGGATGTGAAGGAAGGAGATGAGAGCGAAGACAGTGAGGAAGTGACTGCAAAATAGGAAAAAAAATAATTGAGATAATCTGTTCTTGTTCTGATCACGCGGTAACAATTCAAGTAAAACAAAGAAAACTATATAATTACACAGTGGGAAGTATGTTCACTAAAATAAAAAAACAAATAAGAAAAACTTAAAATGGAAGTCCTTAAAGAACTGCAATGGCCTCATAACAAAAAATTCAACATACTAACAGGCCATGGTTGCTCTCTCAAGATCAATGAACATCTGAATTTAATTTTAGGTGTGTGAAAATGTGTAACATGTAATCCTATACAAAGTATGAAATGTCTCTTTAAATATGGGCAATAAAAATGCCTAGGCAATTTTCTCCTTTATAATACAGCCACGTATCATAGGACACTCAAGACACAAACAAGAGCGTGATGACCTGTACGTGACCCATATGATTCATCCACCAGTCAAACGATACCCAGCTACAGAAGAACAGTGCAGATTAAATACTGGAACTTGACTCGTAAACATAATCCGTTCAATCTTTGATCTATAATTTCTGTTTCAACACCCACCTTCTGAGTTGCGTAAACATTATTTACAAGCTATGTTGATATTTTTATGATGGTCCCCTAAGAAAATGGCAGTACAGCAAGGACCCAAGTATCATTTCAGGTAAATGGGCAAACACGGCTACCCAAGTAGTAGCAGTAGTAGTAGTATTGAGTGCTTTGGCTAAATACCAGCCTGATTTAAAGTGCATCAGGACAGGACCAAAAAAAAAAAAAAACCAAAAACACACATACTCGCTCTGCCAGAAATCCAGTGCACTCCTAACTTTTGTTTGGGGGTTTCTTCACTTTTCTCCACTATAATCCTCCTAAGCAGCGACTTCAGCCCTGCCTGAATTCATCTCTGCTGGCCTACAGAACTCTGCCAATTCTCCACCCTTCTCTATATGCCAAAACTGATTTCCCAGCAAAAGAATTCTGCGGCTTTTGGTTCCAAAGAGTCTGTCCACAGAGGAAGAGTGGTTTGAAAGCTAGGTGAAAAGGGTTGGGAACTAGGACATTCTGAAGAAGAGGATGAAAATTTTGGGTTCGTTTAGGTCTGGCTATACAAATTCTATAAAGCATACAACTTGTTACTTGACAGTATGTTAGAAAAAGTAATGTAAAATTCAACTCACACTTACATTCTTCTCTACTTTCCACTTCTATCTCAGTTTCAGACTCCTTCTCCTCTTCCCGAGTTGTGACAGAAGGAGTGGGGGCTTCAGGTGCTGGGGGCAGTTCTGCTGTGGGCCTTCGTTTTCGAGACTGAGCAGGGCTACCTGATGCTTGAGTACTTCTTGGTACAGCAGGTGCACAAAGAGGGCTTGTGATGACTTTCTGTTGGGTTGGGGGTGCCAGGGCAACATTGGGGGCAACAAGGTTCTCAAAGCTTTTGTAATTATAAAAACTAAAAAAAAAAAAAAAGAAAAGAAAAATATTAAACAAAATCACACCAACGAAAGACCCAAAATGTGATTTGCATCTTTAGAATTTTTCTTTTACCTATCTCGGATCAGGGTGGGTAGATGGGTTGGAATCTCCTTTTCATTTGCTGCAATGGCGGGGGACCAGGGCCGGAAAGCAGATAGGCGCTGGCGAGGGTGGACGTATCCCGTGTTCTGCAAAAAGTAAGAAAAAAAGTGAAGAAAAATAAAATGACGCACAAGTGCGCTCATGGTCATTAAATATACAGCCATGAATTTAGATCACACAAAGTGGTACAGGAAGGCAGGAGAGCCACAGCAACTGAACACTGGTGAGTCTTAAGAACTCACTTTTAAACGCAACTAGCAAATAATTCCTGTCAAGTAACTAATGGGCTGCAAAAATGCAATTACCTATTGCACTTCTGTCCTTAGCAGCTCTTTAAGGGCTCGTTCACATCCTAGTGCAGAGACGTCAGTTTTTCTGCACATGTTCTGCAAGGGCACAAAGTAATCGATTGTTCTCTATGCGCACTGTTCACACCACAACACTAGTATCATGTGCAGATTTTTTTCTGCTCAGGAATTTGCAACGTGTATAAAACTCACTGAAGTGAGCATGAATACTGGTGTAAACTGAAGTCTCTGCAAGTGAAATCTGTGCACAGTTTTTCTGCACATATGATGTGAACGAGGCCTAAGGCCTCTTGTATATGGGAGCAAAAAAACTCCACTTTTTAATTGATCTGAATATAGGTGTCTTTTCTATGGAACAATGCACACATATGTGTAAAGATCAGAAAATACAAAAGGGAGTATAGAGCTGTAAAACAAAACGAGAACATTTTACATTTGGAGTGCAGTAATTTACACACATAAGCCGTCTATACGCACTCTTCCGTGTGTATGCTGCAACATTAGCATTAAGAATTTTACGTGTGTATACGCACCCTTACACGTCTTTATGCAAGGTCTTTATGGAACATTTTACTCAGGAACTGTCTCAAGATAGTGAGTATAAACATCAGTAAATTATTATGTCTGTGTGCAAATGGCCTTAGCTTAAAAGACATTTACAGCTATGTGTCCTTTCCCTTGATGAAAAAATAAAATAAATCACCATAGACTCGGTTTTACTTTTAAACTTTCTAGAAATGCAATCATTCAATGAGGTCCTATTCTGAAAATGAAAAATAAAACTATAAAAATATATTTTAAAAATGGATGGGGATGCAACTGTACAGCAAAGTTACAAGGCAACCCTCGAGCATGACCCTGCTCTGTGTAAATGAGAAAGCCTCTTGTGATCCTGTTCTATTCATAAGCTTAGTGGTCTCAGTTTACAAACAGAATGCAGAGGCGATACTCCTGTGAGCTGTATGATTTGTGTGTCATGTCACAGGCAGCTGGGACACTTGGCTATGCCATGGCTGCAATTTAGCTGTCTGGCTTCTTCACCTGTGCTACACACCTGGTTGGACATATATAACACTGCCTGTGGTTTTTGGCTAGGGTCTGCATGCTCATCTTTCATAAGCAGCCGCTGCTGTACATTCCTTGCTCCCTCCATAGGTTGCCATGTTGGCCCTAATTGCTTAGCAACTTTCACTGGAAAGGATGAGCCAGATTATATTTAAGACCCTGAGCAGTTGTTGCCTGCCAATAAATATGAAGCTTGCATAAGATCCTGCTGGGGTTATGGGGCGAGGAGGGACTGGGAAGTTGTGGAGTCTGAGGCATCGGAAAGCCACTTGCCTCATCTACCAACGTGTGCCAAAACCCTAGCTCAAAAGAAAAAAAAAATAGGCCCAAGTCTAGTCTACTTTCTCACATTAACGAAATGCAGTTGGCTGCAGAATTTCTTTTATCTGTGTTTATTTTAGCACACAATTGTTTCACCTCATATACAAAAAACATGCATTGTGAAGTTTTTTTTTTTTTTTAAAGATTAAAATAGCTCTTTAACCACTTGGCCTCCTGAGGATTTACCCCACTCTTCCTGACCAAGCAATTTGTTGCGTTACGGCACTACGTTATTTTAACTGACAATTGCACTGTCATGCAACACTGCACCCAAATGAAATTTACGTCCTTTTTTCCCCCCACGAATTGAGCTTTCTTTTGGCGGTATTTGATCGCCTGTGCATTTTTTTTTTTGCAAATTTTTTTTCTTTTAAAAAGACCAACAATTTTGAGGGAAAAAAAAACTATTTTTGACTTTTTGAAATTAAACATGTGATATACATTTTGTGATATATTTAGGCCAAAATGTATTCTGCTACATGTCTTTGCTAAAAACAATTCCAATACGTGTAAATTAATTGATTTAAGTAAAAGTTGTAGAGTTTACAAAAGGCGTTATAGATACTGGATTTTTTTTTATTTTTTTACTAGCAATGGCGGCGATCAGCAACTTATAGCGGAACTGTGGCGGTCATTCTGACACTGGAGGGAACTGACTTGGTGTCACTGACATCCCCAGTGTCCCCAATACAATGATCAGTGCTTCAAAAAAAAAAATTGACACTGTACTAATCGCACTGGGCAGGAAGGGGTTAACATCAGGGGCAATCAAAGGGTTAACTGTGTGCTGTTTCATAGTAAGCTCTGTGTGTGTGCTTCACTGTAATCACACTGCTTTGGATGGCCGTGCTGTGCACAGCCGCCATCCAAAGCAGTGTGTGCACAAGCTGACAGGGAGGAGAACTGTATTGTTTATGTAGCGTTCTCCTCCTCATCGGAGATCCTTGGAAATCACTGGGCACTGGCAAGTAATCACCAGCCGAGACCTGGCGATTGACAGCTGAGGATGGCGGCATGGGTAGGGCACACGCCCCCCCCCACCCACCTGGACAGATATATATATATACATACATACACACACACACACGTGATTTGCATCAACTTAAGGGTTCAGTGCAGAGATTAGATGAACTTGCCACCCAGGCGTTAGAATTATCAAAATATGATTAATTTTGTATTTAAAAATTCCTTTTACACAAACATCTATCCGAAGATGCCAGTCTGTCAGGTTTTTATTGCAGTTGCCCTCACTACCTGTGAATTTCTTTGGACTAGAGCATCTACTGATCTTTCACTCACATCGGTGACTTGTGTACTCTTAACAAAAGTGTGTAGAATACTGCATAAAAGTATGTAGAAATGTAAACCTACTTTGCTAGAGTTTGATAAATTCCGTAACCAGCTGGAGGACTTGTCCTTCTCAGTGGAGCTTGGGGAGTGGATGATGGCATCGTCTAATTTTGACTTTTTAGTTGGGGGCTCTGAGGAAATCTGTAAAACAGAAGACAGACATTTGAGATCACAGAAAGTCACATAACCCATCTTTGCATTCATTTTCCACAGCAGAAAAAAAGGTTCAGTGTTCCTAAACAGAAGGAATTTACATATCGCTTTCATTGTATACCCATATCATGGAAGTGATGAAATATGGAATTACCTTTGGCTTTATTGGTGTTATGCATTATGCCATTTAGCTGAAAAAGTATTTTGTGGATGACAAACATTTATATATAATCTTGGATTGTAAGCTCCCAGGATCAGGCCCTCCTATCCCTCTTGTATTGAACTATATTGTTGCTGTATTGTCTCCCTTTATATTGTAAAGTGCTGAGCAAACTGTTGGCGCTATATAAATCCTGTACAATAATAATAATAGATGTTTATTTTCATATATACACTAATGCAGCAGAAGGGCTTGCTGGCAAACATTCAAAACTTTTTTTGGTTGAAGGTGTGTTACAGACCCCTTTCATGGGATTGAACTTGATGGTGCCCTCTAGTGGCAAGTTTAAAAACCAACAGAAAAATGCTGGGGAACACCACTACTATAGGTTGCCATAAAACACTCCAATGCCCCGCTTAAAAAAAAAAAAAAAAAATTAAAAATATGGACAATTTGCACCCCCAATGCCACCATGAAAAGATCTCCTCTTAGCAGTTTCTAACTTGACGGGACAGGCCAAATGTGATTTCAGCATGCTACCGGTTTTAGCAACGACTGAAATGGAACCAGTCCCTTTGAGTACCCTCTCGAACCCTCCCTATAAATGACAAACGTCTGCCTTCGCCTGCACATAGAAGGAATATTTTATGTGGCGTGCATCAGAACAGCATAGTCTATGTTTGTTTGTGATGGTTGTTAAGAGAATGACTTCACTCTGCCACAGCTGCACTGGATTCTGGGTAAAATGCCAACTCCTGCTTTGACTTTTCCACAAGTGGTTTGAATCTTGGACTGTAAATCACCCTAAAGCATAGAAAAGACCTCTTGGCAAGAACATCCTTCCTTTCAACACACACACACGTAAAAACGAACAGGGCGTCTCATGAGCAAAGTGCGTCAAATTCTACTTTTTAAAAAACTTACACTGTTTAGGCCCTACAAGAATTCCACATCTAATGTATCCCACTTTTGGAAAAGTACAAGGAATAGATTATCCATGTAAAACAAGAAATAAAGTTTGAAAAAAAACGCCATGAAATTCTTCAGGCAGGAACAGTTCCAAAACAGCAACCGGTCAACTGGATAAAGCAGTTTTAAAGGCAGACATGCTAACTTCAAACAGGATAGTGATTTTACAGGACAACCAACATAGTCTAGGCTGAATTGTACAATCGTAGTGCCATCTGCAGAGGCATCAGCAAGTGTAGGCCTTGCTTGTGCCATTTGGCAAGTGTCCCTGTCAGAAAACTGGCTGACAATTAGAAATCTCTGAAAACGGCAGTGTTTAGCTATAAGCTTTTTTTTTTATATATTGCCCAAACCAAATTTGCCATTTAAGAAAAAAAAAGAAAAAAAAAAAAACCACACACAACAATTACTAGGTGAAGACGTTCCGCTCTAACATCTTTGAGCAAAGATTGTTCATAAAAATGCAAACAAATCTGCAATTTTTTTTTTTTTGTTCAAGAAGGAAGCATTACCTAGTGCAAAGGCAGAACAGTTTTTTTTATTCAGACAAATGACACCAGTGAAGCACCCAAGCAGAGACTGCTTTCTGGAAATTCTGCACCATGGAATAATAGTGTGAAGAAAAAAAAAAAAATTTTACACGCTAAGGCAAGCCAAAACAGATTTTAGGAAACAAGTTAAAACAAGCATTTTCCCTCCTCCTTTTAACAAAAAAAGAAAAACAGACAGGGAGGGAATGGTTTGGTTCAAGTAAGTTTACAGGCTTTGGTCTCTGGCATGCCTGCCCAACAGCGCCAAGTATAATTACATCTCGTTGTAGATAATAGCAAGTCAGACACCAGCGAGCAAAACCAGATTTGAACCAATGACCTCAAGGTGGAAATCTGTATATTCACACTGGCAAAGGCCCATTTTCCAGGGAGACCTGTTATTAAAAGTTCAACAACTTCAAACACGGTTTAGGAAAACGGGAAAAAAAAAAACAGTATTAGGTCGGCAGAACCGAACGGTTTCCATAAAATAAACCATGGAGGCCTTGTCATCATGTGGGTGCTGAGCAATGCAATAACATTGGCCGAGGACACGGCTCACAGATTCTGCAGTTACCGTTTGTAACGGTGGATCCTGCTTTGCTCAAGAGAAACCCGATTCACAATTTTCAAACCTAAACAAATTCTGTTTCTGATGAGTTTTATAGCTGGCCTTGTGTGCACAGATTTCAAGGGGGTACCCCTCAAACAAAAAGCAGAAAACTTCATTTAAAACCTAGATGATGACTTGACTACTACAGAAGCGAACAATGGTATATACCTGCAACCAACCAGCACGGCATTTTCCCTCATGTTTGACAATAGTCTGCAAGTAGAAAGGGGTGCCCTTCAACCAAAAATACAACTTTTTTTGTTTTTCAGAGCCAAAAAGGCTCCACTACTTCGCGCTAACCAAGTACCAAAATTCTCACGTTGCATTTTGATAAAGCTCTGCAGATACAGGACTGATCAAATCAGGACGGTCTAAACCCAAATCTAAACAGAGGTAAATATAGGTCCTAAGGACACACGGACAGGTTTAATGGGCTGAACATAATAAAAATCACTATTCCCAAAGCTCACACTGCAACTACACTTTGCTGCTGCACCATTATGATTGATAAAAGCATTGGAGTCGGGTCCGTTTCCGTGTAGTCTTAGGGTGAGGTCTTTCCTGTTTCACTACCATCTCTTTTACACTGCAAGAACACTAGCTAGCAAAAACCACAACAGGCGCCTGTCTGAGACGTCTTACTTATTTGTTTAAGGCAAACCTCAAAGCTGTAGAATTTTATAGTGTTAAAAAGTGCTAGACAGAAATTCACAGTGGGTAGATCAGTATTTTACAGTGATCCCGTAACATCTGAGAAGGTGCCAACATTGCTCCTAAGTATTGGTGTACTAGCCTGAGGCCATTAGTGGGGTCATTCCCACTGTGCCGAAATAAACATCCCTCATAATTACATTTGTATCACATTATGTTATCAAGTATTCCTGACAAAATGGCCAGTTGCAGCTCTTCAGCTTTTGTGGTAGTAAAAAACTCCGTCAAGGACAGTTGAGGGGCTACAAGCTTCAAGAAAATGCAGATATTCATTTTGGAAGAACTACAAGTAACATCTAACAGAAAAGGAGAACATCCAGTAGAGGAAAGCACAACATAGCATGGCGCTGATTCCAGGCAAGCAGTGTCTGGATACCATTGTACTAGACAAAACAGACTTCAACACTAAACTTCAAGAGGCAGAATGTGTAATCAGAGACACTCGGTGTCTGAAGTGAGGATGAGTCTGTGTGCGAAAACAATTGCCTTCTTTAATTCTCTTTCCCTGTCCCAAGCCACTCCTTTCCTTGGTGCTTCAGTCTCCACTCTCTGTAGAAACAGAGGCTTGTTACCAGTTCATTGACAAAAGGCAAAACAGCACACAATGCATGCAATTATGATAGGGGAAAAGAAGACTTAAGAGTTAATCCTTCCACTTTCTCATTGGAATCACATATGGCCTTCTTAATCTGCTACATTGCCCAAACAGCACCATCTCTGCCCCCAAGAACCATCTACCTGCTTTATTAACATTAGAGACTAAATCAATCAGCTTGAGACTGTTCTGTTGCAAAATCAGAAGTGGGATTGAGATGGAAGAGAGCAGAAATACAAACTTGTGCTCAACTAGTCCATTAAGGGGCATAGAACACGAGGGCTAGAGAACCCCTTTTTTAAATGGAACCTCTCTTACCTAAACAAGTTCCTTTAAAAAGTTTGCCGATTCAGCTGGAATAAACCATTCCTGTCCTTCGAAGACTAAAATATCAGAATGCAAAACTTCCCAAAAATGGTACACCTGCAGGGGCGGACTAACCATTTGGAAACTCTGCCCGAGGGCCCGGGGTCAGTAGGGGGCCCCATGAGATGCCCCTGGTACCTTTTTCATAGGCTTTTTTGAGTTTGGGCAAGGACACAGGGGTCCCATGATCCCCTATTGCCCGGGGGCCCCGAGTTGTCAGTCCGCCCCTGTACACCTGTATTACATAGTCTGAAAGACTTGGTGTTTTTTTTTTTTTTTTTTAATCCAGTTAAATGTCCAGGAAACAATACTGCAAAATAGAAAAGTATTGCACAAGATGAATACTGATATGAACACTGGAATTGTTTGTCTTCTAGGAATCTGTCAGGCTGGGAAAGCTTGCAAAAGGGCACATTTTTATTTACTCATTTGCAAAGAGGTTTTTACTAGGGCAGAGGTAAGGACGGAGGCGCTTCATGATTCCAGACATGTCCATGGTTATATGCAAACACTGAGATTGGGCCCTGTTCCCACAACTGCAAGCATCTGCTGCTCCGAAGTAAAAAATCTCACCTTATGTTAAAGTGTTCCTAAACCCACAACCGTAAAATCAGTTCGTATAACAAGCATGCTTTACTGCATATACACACTGTGGAATCTAAGGGGTTAATCCCCTGCATTGTGCAAAAACGCGGTTCGATCCCATCTTCTCTGATCCTCCCCTTCTTATCTCCTGATGAGACATATCGTGTGGAGACACTCTGCTAGAGAGGGTTTTTTTTTCCTTTGGGAGAGTGCATGTAAATCAGCACAGGGCCAATCAACACTGTCCAGACAGAGGTCAGGGGTTCTACATTCTCCTAGAGCAGAAAGAAAACTCCTCCTACATCCTTTAACCAGTGCTCTGCTAAACACTGATAGAAGTCACAAGACTGCTATATACTGCTGATGAGAAATGGTATTTAACAGTTTATATTTACTAAAATAATTGCATTTCCATCTTCTGTGTAATGTGGGAGACCAGATATAGTGAATGCAGGGTCCGGGGTTTAGTAACACTTTAAGGCTACTTTCACACTGAGGAGTTTTTGAAGCGTTGTGGCGTTAAAAAAAATATAAAAAAAATAAAGTGCCTGAAAAGCTCAAGAAAAATGCTTCCCTATGTATGTGAATGTATATCTATGTGTATAAATAGGAAAAGTCAGCGCACTCCAGTGAGCGACAAATGCACAAAAAGGAACTACAAGCCCTTCCAACCAAAATAGAGACAATATGAGTGCAGCGCTATAGGCAATGTCCAAGTGACAATAAAAATCTATACGATCTTCAAATATGAAAGTATTCAAGATGGTAGACAGTTCAGTGATGGGGGACTCGCAGGGAGTATAGGTGTGATCCAATCCCAGAAATAGATAAATAGATAAAGATGGCATCACCCTTACAGTAGACGTGTATTGACACGAAACGCGTCTAGGAGGAGCCTTCGCACGCCTTGACGTCACGCCGCCGGGTCAGGAGGTCCAGCGGCCCACCCATGTTACCCACTGGTCAGTGTATAGTACCTTTTTTGCAAGCTGCTTTTACTGGCTACAGGCTGCAGGCATGTGCTTTTTGTAACTCCTAATGATTTTTATGTATTGGATTTAATAAATTTTTTTAAAAAACATACTACACTATGAGTATTTTCACTCCTTACACCTGGCACTGAGTTCCCATACCTCAGCCCCAGCATTTTTTAGGTTCTTTGTGTGGACCCAAGGAGCAGTGTGATCCGACCGGACCAGTATCGCTTTACCACCGACGGACCATCTGGGTACTATAAAGCAGCGCCTACATGGGACCACGGCTATATGTAACCTGTACATGCGCATTGTAATTGCGCTTCTGGTAAGTGGGCAATTTATCTATTTCTGGGATTGGATCACACCTATACTCCCTGCGAGTCCCCCATCACTGAACTGTCTACCATCTTGAATACTTTCATATTTGAAGATCGTATAGAATGTATATCTATGTATGTTTTTAACACTGAGGTGTTGTGCTTGTGGTGCGGTGTAAAAACTGCTTGCAGCATCTTTGGGGCATGTTTGGGGAGTAAAAAACACGCCCCAAAAACATCTTTTCCCATTGAAATCAATGGAAAATGCCTGAAAAATGCCTCAGGGAAGCGTTTTTTGGTGCAGTTTTTAAGTCACGTGTCCTTTAAAAACGCTCGCCTATACGTTTTTGCGGCAGATCAGTGTAAAAGTAGCCTAAGGGTTTAGATGACGTGATGAAAAGGGCACATCAACTTGCGCAAATAGTCAATGAGGTGTAAAGTTTCAGAAAGCAGACCTCCTCTGGGTGTAATGACGGAAAGTGAAGAAAACAGTTGCCTCTTGCAATCCCCTATACAAACCGCACACAGATCTGAAAGGGAAGGGAAGTACTAGGTGACAGTCAGGTGTACTACATGCAAATCTGTTGACAAGGAAATGTGGATAGAAGGCAAGAGCTTCACTGTTCCTGCTGAAGAAAAGCATCCCCACAACATGATGCTGCCACCACCATGTTTCACGGTGAGGATGGTGTGTTCAGGGTGATGTGCAGTGTTAGTTTTCCACCACACATAGCGTTTTGCTTTTAAGCCAAAAAGTTAAATTTTGGTCTCATCTGACCAGAGCACCTTCTTCCACATGTTTGCTGTGTCCCCCACATGGCTTCTCACAAACTGCATACAGGACTTCTTATGGCTTTTTTTCAACAATGGCTTTCTTCTTACCACTCTTCCATAAAGGCCAGATTTGTAGAGTGACTAATAATTGTCCTGTGGACAGATTCTCCCACCTGAGCTGTGGATCTCTGCAGCTTCTCCAGTTACCATGGGCCTTTTGACTGCTTTTCTGATTAATACTCTCCTTGCCTCGCCTGTCAGTTTAGGTGGACAGCCATGTCTTGGTAGGTTTGCAGTTGTGCCATACTCTTTCCATTTTCGGATGATGCATTGAACAGTCCTCCGTGAGGAGATATTTTTTATAACCTAACCCTGCTTTAAAACTGCTCCACAACTTTATCCCTGACCTGTCTGGAGTGTTTCTTGGCCTTTATGATGCTGTTTGTTCACTAATGTTCTCTAACAAACCTCTGAGTGCTTCACAGAACAGCTGTATTTATACTGAGAATAAATAACACACAGCCGGACTCAATTTACAAATTAGGTGACTTCTGAAGGCAATTGGTTCCACTAGATTTTACTGAGGGGTATCACGAGTAAAAGGGGCTGAATACAAATGCACGCCACAATCTTTAGATATTTATTTGTAAAGAATTTTGACAACCATTTATCATCTCCCTCCCACTTCACAATTACGTGCCACTTTGTGTTGGTTTATCACATAAAATACATTTATGTTTTTGGTTGTAACATGACAAAATATGACACATTTCAAGGGGTAGGAATACTTTTTCAAGGCAGCGTGTTTGTGTATTTTTTTTTACAGTTTTATGTTTTTATTACAGTTGGCATTTGTATAGTCTAATCACAGAGCCTGTAGCCAGATTACTTAGTTGTGTTTACATACTACGATGTCCACATAAAAACTAAGCTATGAGCGGACATGTCTGTATGAGGCTGTTGCAGTTGGATGTCAGTAAAGCCTCGAATTTAAGCTATGCGCTAGGCTACTCTTTGCTGTATTCTGCAGAATTCTGTACCAGGACTCCCCCCGCCCCGGCTCCACACTGTGTGCATTCCTTTCTACAATAGATTTTTTTTCTGTAAAGGAAGGAAATAACAGTCTGTGAGTAAGCTGGGGAAAATGTACAAGCTCTGTTGTTTAAGCTGAATCACCCCTGCTAAATCATAGCTCTGTCAGCATGACCACCAACACATCTTTAGCTGGCAAGATTTTTGGCATCCACCAGTTGGGTTTAGTGGTACCCACCCACATAGTGAGCCTGCTGCTGCGGAATCTTCCACAGGTACAGTCATCTGAACCCGTGCAGAGTATTTTTTTTCTTTTGCACTTTCAACTGACCTTAGTTTGTATACACATGTATACCCTCGCATGCATGCACGCCCACGTAAACGCCAATTCATGTAGGTATGCCGTACAATTTGGCAGGTTGACAGTTTGGAAGGTGTACTGCCCTTTCCTTTAACTGCTCATAGATACATGCAGAAAATATTGTGAAGAGTGGCTCACCAATTTGGAGTGATATTTCTCAAGACTTTCTCCAGGCCTGTATTAATCTATTTTCTCATAAGTAAAAAAAAAAAAACACATATATACAGTGCCTTGAAAAAGTATTCATACCCCTTGAAATTTTCCACATTTTGTCATGTTACAACCGAAAACATAAATGTATTTTATTGGGAGTGACACATAATTGTGAAGTGGAAGGAAAACAATAAACTGTTTTCAAATTTTTTTACAAAGAAATGTCTGAAAAGTGTGGTGCACATTTGTATTCAGTCCCCCGTAGTCAATACATTGTAGAACCACCTTTCACTGCAATTTCAGCTGCAAGTCTTTTTGGGGATGTCTTTGCCCATCTATAGAGTGACATTTTTGCCCATTCTTAAGCTCAAGCTCTGTCATAAAGTTGGCAATTAGACTTGAGATCCTGAAAGAAGGTATGCCATTCCTAAAGCAATCTGTTTCAGTGCCATCCTGATCGAAAAAAAATTTTGAGGTTCAAAAGCGTGAACGAATAATGCCTTCTTGCAATTAAATTATGCAGGTAAACACTATTTTAAAATAAAGCCATAGCATACAAAGTAGGAGGTAAATCCTGCAAACATTTGGCCAACACCTAATTCTTGCTCCAGTTTCAGGATATGTGACCTAGCCCTTCTATTTAACAGATGTGCACAACATTAGTAATAGTTGGGGCAGCTAACCTTACACAACTGAAATACGGCATCTCCTCAATGACATTATCTAGCATGTCTAAAAGAAATGGATAATAAGCAGTTGCCCCCTTTTCGGGATGAAATGAAGATTTTAAAATCATTTTTGACTGTAAGGAATGTAAATAATATAATGGCTCAAACACTAAAGCTAGTTATGTATAGACAGACCAGGTCTTCAAGGGTTCAAGGACCCTTCCTAGACCTTAAGATCATGTATGAGAAAATGGAACTAGTTCCACAATGATCGCATACATGTGCAAAATATTTTATTTGGTGTTTGCCACCCCTTTTGTTCAATATCAGATAACAGTTACTTGGGAAAGTTGCCTACACATATACTATATGAACTCAGTAGATAAAAGTCCTAAACTAATATGCCTGGAAACAGTTCATGTGTGGGTAAACTTGGCTTTCACAAGAGCGGTGAAGATCTCATATACAAAGTGCAGGCTAGGATGGAAACTGGACTTCCAAAAATAAACGCTGTACTACTGCCAGCATCTGGCGCCCCTGTTCACGGCCATCAAATCCTATTCACAAGGAGACCTACAACTGTCATCTTTAGGGAGATGAAATTGAAAAGCTATACAATTATTCCATTTTGCGATAGGAACAAACACCTATCCCCAAACATACAGTGCTGAGAAGCTCTTTCTAGATTTTTTTTTTTACCTGAATGCACGGCTAATGGACATTAAAATGTATTGATTTGGGATCAACAGAAGCCAGTTCAACCTGCATTACAACCCTGTGCTTTCCCGAAAGCATTAACAAATTACACAGTAAACTACACTCTTTATACATTAACTCTTTCAGGCGTATTTCTATATGCTATGCAAAGTACAATGATAATGTGCAAAATACAGTAACAAAAGCCAACCAAACTGAATTTTTGCTGCAGTCCATGGTCTACTGGTGTATGTGGGTCACTTCAGTTTTTCCGCTTACAAATATACGATGATTGCGCACTTTGCGACCAGGTTTTCCCGAGACATTTACATGGAGCATGGAAACATAACAAATGTGTACACAGAACTTACTAGTTTATTACACTGACCAGAAGCATAAAATATTCCATACACTGTCCCAGTGTTCCCTGCCAGCTCCTATGCATTGTAAGTCAAGTCTGCATGTGCTGGCATTGCATTTTGTGTTTAGGGTGTGTGCCAAAGAACACTTGTGAAGTGACTGAACTGAAGCATATTATCCATCCAGGTTGCCCCCTAAAGCTTTAGAAAAGTCTATGCGCTGTCGATTTCACGGTTCTATATTATATATAGTGTACCTGTAACACCGATTAGAAAGTAGGCCACTATATTAGCTGCACTGAAATAGAGACCCCATTTAGTAGGCCCTGCGGAGTTCACCACATACCCTATATGCCAGGACCTGCCAGCCAAACATTGCTCAGTACTCCAAAATGATGCGTCCAATGCACCACTAACACCACATCCAGGCCAATGAGGTGCTGTAAGAATTGTGAAATGCAAACTGCAATTAAAACAGACAAAAAAAAAATTCTGATTGGTGTCTATAGGATACCGCAAGAGGCAGATTGTGTTTGATTAAACTGATCTAGAGCGTGAAGTAAGCCAAAATTGGTCTATTCAAGATGTTTGCCTGACCTGAATTATTCTCTACACCATAGCAAATTGGAAAGCCTGCCATGTGCATACTTCCAGTAATGTAAAGTGACCCACCAATCACTGCAATTAGGACTGAGCTTAGTCACTGTCAAGATCTGCGAACCTGATGCAGGCTTTAGAAACACAAAGAGATAACTGGCTGCCATACTCCTTTCTTCATGCTGTTGACATTTCGTATCTGCACCCTTCCGGGAACACACAAATCCTATAAGATAATCAAATGCATGGTCTGTTTGTGTCCACTAAAAAAAAAAAAAAAAAGACTTTCTGCTATAGTTATTGCATTGGGAGGGGAGGAGGGACCAAAAAACTAGACAACAGATGCGTTAATAGGGCTAAGATGTAAAACTGTGGAGGAAATCTCAGAGTTTAATTACTTTAAGTGACCGTCATGACTTTGGAAACCTCTGCGCAGATCGGAGGGCAAAGCTAGTCAACCAATTACAGTCTTAGACTTCCAAAGCTTCTTTGGCTTCCTTTAAGATCGTCACGTGTTTGCCGTACAAGATGCTGCGCCCAGAGGGAGGCAGCAGAAAAAGCCTACCTGCCACTCTCCATGCAATTATCCTGTGCAGCATGGATTTAATTCTACTTGGTGCTTAGACGGATGGAACTTGTCTTAACAGGGTTGAAGGGAAAAGCATTTAGGTGCTCGCTGCATGTGCTCAGACACACATTGTACAGCTTCTTAAAAACATACAGCATGCCGAGGCTCGTGGGAGATTTAAATGGCAGTCTTGCAGGCGCCTGGAAAAACTAAGGACTTAACTAGTCTATTTCAGAGGGGGCCATTTAACCATGTGAGTGCTGGCAAGGACTCTTCTCTAGCTGCTACTGTCAGTTTGACAGTCTGTTAAAAGGGACGAAGAACTGCAAATCCCTGTATAGATAGCAGTCCATGTTGGGATTTGAAGCTCCCAAATCAGCATGATGGCTATATATCAGCCTTGCTCGCAAACACTTGCTGGTAGTAGAAGCTGAAGCCAGTTGTTTATAAAACCGCAAAAAAAAATGGCGGTTGCATTTCTTGTAGAATTCAGAACACCTCTTAAAACAGTTACTAGATCTTGTGGCGCATTTAACTTTGGGATGTTGTATTTTCATCTGATTTTCCATTTTTTGCTATTACAGCGCTTAATGACAGCATGACAGTTCCATGGTGGGCTCCGCCTTCAGCTCCAACAGACACCTTTTCTGTATACTGGGACATAGATAAAAACCACTTTAGGAAATGTATAGCTCTGGTGACTCCAGCACGAGATGTTAGAGGGTAGTTCCTTAATGTGACGGTGCCCATCTGCAACCTGTTTGGGTGGGGCTAGCTTCAGTATGGAAGTTAGCAAAATCTGGCAATTTTCTCAATTTCAAGTGGCCAGATGATATATATGACTTACTGACTGGGATGCAAAGTGATCGTCTTACCAAGGTTTTAGTCCAACACAGGGCAGTGAAACATTTCAGTGAGCATTTATGAGAATTGCTACATATATTGGTTTTCACACTGACAAAGCAAGTGTGAAAATGTTGTTATATTGGACAAGAAACTACTGTGTATTACAATATTTTAGCCACCTGTGATACTTTTTCCTTGGCTATCTGCAGAATTTTACTGCAGCAATTAATGCGAAGGAATGTCATTCCCAGGTTCAAGGGGAGACAACTGCTAAGGAGATTTGTTTCTGCCATGAAAGGGATTTGCCTAGGTCAATGCTGTTATCAAATCCCAGACAGATCACAGTCCTTGCTGGGCAGCTTGCTGTATTAAGCCTTCCTTTTCAAGACCAATTACTTTTCATGTCTGCTGCCTGAGCCAAAAGACTGGGTTGCTGATAATACCAAGCTCCTCCTTTTTGTTCCCCATATGCTGGCAGAAGGATGATCCACAAAATACCGTGGACCATTTATGCCATCCCGATTGTTCCTAGCATCGCAGTTTAAAGTCACTAAAGCTATAGGAACCATAGTGAATACGTCCCCTGTACAAGGACTTCAGTTTGGCGAAGATTTACAGTACTAGAAAAGTCATACCCGATAAACGTGTTTTGTTTTCACTATCCAAGCTGTAAATAATGGTCCTGTCACTGCAATGGTCACACATAGAATTCTAAAATACCTAACTGACAGCAGCAAAACCTCAAATGCCAATATTTCTGGACAGCACTTAAAAGTCTGCATTAATTATTTCTATCACCTGATTATAAAACCATTGTCATAAAAGGAAAACTGTTTTTAATTATTTTTGCTACCTTTTGGTCTCTTAAATATACCACAAAGGAGTATGTTATGTTTGTTCAATAACTGAAAAAAGAAAAAAAAAATTCAGACTCTTGCAAGCAGATGACTTCAGTTACATTGTTCTCAGTTATCTGGCTACAGAACATATTCCCCCTGTTATGAAGAGAAGATGGTGTTTAGTAGTCCTGCCCTAGGGAGACAATGATGCTCCTTTGCAGATGGAGTGAGGAAGTGTCATCACCTTAGGACAGGAAGGGTGTTACTGGTAGGATCATCAGGTGAAAATGAATAAAAAGGCCTGAAGAAAATGAATGCAGTCACCATAGCTAGAAGACTAGTAAGCTGCAATATTACAATTTTGTTCTTGATTTTTGGATGCACTCTAAGCCTGATACAATGTTGATGCTTTGACATAAAATAGGTAGGATAAGGAAACGAGTACATAGTTGGCAAGGGTATAGGGTACTTCATCTGATCAACTGCAGGTGCACCTCTTGGGCTGCATATGGTGATTTCTGCAGCTTCACTTACTGAACTATACCAGGATTTTTAATTGCTGCAATAAACAGTGACAACCCACTTTAGAGCTGCAACAAAAACAAAGACAGAAAGGAACTCATCAATATTATACATTTGGAAGGCAGTCAAGAAGATATACATTTGGAAACAATACTACAGGTCATGGTTCATAGCAGAAAAGCTAAATGTTTAGGAGAGTGCAATCTCCAAGCAAGAAAAAAAATGCACTGCATATTTATCAGCACTTTGAACTAGGAATCGAAGTGCTCAACTGAATTAAGTTGGCCACAGACGAGTCCGTTTTTTTTTTTTTTGCTCAACCAGCATGTTGCAGTCTATAGCCTGTAAAGCTGAATCGAGGATTTAATTTTTCCAACAGGGTGGTTGAACAGAAGTTGATCAGTTCTGTTCAGCTGCAGTGGACGTGCATGGATAGAAATTCAAAAGAAAAACAAAACGAAACCAGCACTCCAATCTTCATGCAAACCAAGGAATTTATCGAATGCCAACCGAAGAGGTGAGATCGGGAAATCTGACCACTAATGAATAAAAACAAACAAGGGCGCACTCTCATCGTGCATTACCGTGGTATAACACGTAATTTATTACATAGAAAGGATGTATACTCACAAACCAACGTGATAATGGGCAGTAAAGGTGATCCACAAAAACAGTCACAATGCAACTGTGTCTAATGATGCGGATAAGCTGTCAGGAATGGATTCAGCATTGGTGGTGGGACTCTCCTGCCGTGTGGGCTGCAGTACCAGAGCTGACCAGCGGGTGCTCTCAGCACTGGTGGTGGGACTCTCCTGCCGTGTGGGCTGCAGTACCAGAGCTGACCAGCGGGTGCTCTCAGCACTGGTGGTGGGACTCTCCTGCCGTGTGGGCTGCAGTACCAGAGCTGACCAGCGGGTGCTCTTAGCAGCCAGAAGCTCACAATCAGCCAAACCTGGGGCTGATTACAGAAAGGTGTATATAAGGCATGACCAGGCCTGTGCTCTTTGCCTTGGTGTATGTCTCCCCATGTGCCCCTGTATCCTGTTCCTAGTTCCTGTGAGAAGATACCTTGTTGCCGACCCTGTCTGATCCTGATTCCTGTTGACCGTCTCCTGCTCTGACTACTGGCTCATCCCTGACTATTCTTCTGCCTGATCCTCTGTACTGCGCTGTCCGTGAGTTACTGAACCCGGCTTGTGACCTTGACCATTCTCTGCCTGCTCCTTTGATACCTTGCTGCCCGCACGTTGCTGACTTGGCCCGTCTGACCACGCTAACTACTCTGCCATCCATCCATCCTGCACGGATCCAGCCGTACCTGCACATACCTCTGGCGGATCCCTCTATCACTAGCAGGTGTACTCAGGGGCCGCGACCTGGTTCCTGTCTGCTCCAAGTCCATCCCCACCATCAGGGGCCCTGGTGAATAGCAGACTGGGACTTAGACTCCGCGCCCTGGGGAATCCTGCCCTGAGGACCGCTAGAGGTACCACCAGGCAGTCGTTACAGAACCCTACGGCCGGCCTGACCATTCCACCTCTCCAGCCCTGACTACGCCTGTGTTCCTGCACCTCCTAAGATTAGTGGAAGGTTAGTTTGTTCACTGTGCGTTTATATATATCTGGGTGGCTAATAATACCTGTATAATACTATACCTGAGACCTGCGTTTCCCTGTGTCAGTCCACACCTTTCTGGTCACTCCTTGATTCCTGACATCACACCAAGGCCTTTCCTGACCAGAAGTGGCTGCCACAGGGAAGCCATCTTGACTTGTCGTGAAGGATGCATCCTGATGAGGTTGTATATTTGTCTATGCTAGTCTTTGATGACAGGGAATATGCCTATAAGACTCTGCGGGAGTATACCCGGGATCAGCTGCTAGAGTGCATACGGGTCGCTCATTCCCTAGTAGGTCAGGACCTAGAGCTCTCTGAGGTGCAACCTTTGATTCAGGCTTGTATTGAGTTGGCTTCATCTAGTACCCCTGAAAGCAGGGATGAATTTCTTCCTCCATTCAGGGCGAGTCAAGTAATATCACTGGTATGGTTGTTGGAGGATGATCCGGATTGCTTCTTGGAGCATTATTCAGCATATTCACCACAGGTGCTAAAGAAGTGTATAAACGCAGTGCAAACTTTGATCAGACAGGCCTTGTGTAAGCTGAGCGTTGTCCAACCCTTACTGCAGACATGGACAGACTTGTTACACCCAGCCTCAGTCAGCTTGCAACGAACCAGTCCTGTTTCTCATCATTCCTCTGCTCAAAGCTCTTTTCCTGCATTCCCGACAGCACCCCCAGTGACAGCCCCCCCAGTGACAGCCCAGTATACCCAGCAATCTGCCACATGTCGGTACCCTGCTCCCACTCACTGTACCATCCTGCCAGTTGACTCTGTGCCAGTTGACTCGGTGCCCGCTGTCGTACCAGTTGACTTGGTGCCCGCTGTCGAGCCAGATGACTTGATGCCTGATGATTCGGTGCCAGTTGACTTGGTGCCCGCTGTCGTACCAGTTGACTCGGTGCCAGTTGACTCAGTGCCCGCTGTTGAGCCAGATGACTTGATGCCTGATGACTCGGTGCCCGTTGTCGTACCAGTTGACTTGGTGCCAGTTGACTCGGTACCCGCTGTCGAGCCAGATGACTTGGTGCCTGATGATTCGGTGCCAGTTGACTTGGTGCCTGCTGTCGTACAGGTTGACTTGGTGCCAGTTGACTCAGTGCCCGCTGTTGAGCTGGATGACTTGATGCCGGTTGACTCGGTGCCTGCTGTCGTGCCAGTGGACTCTGTGCCAGTTGACTCGGTGCCCGCTGTCGTACCAGTTGACTCGGTGCCCGCTGTCGAGCCAGATGACTTGATGCCTGATGATTCGGTGCCAGTTGACTTGGTGCCCGCTGTCGTACCAGTTGACTCGGTGCCAGTTGACTCAGTGCCCGCTGTTGAGCCGGATGACTTGATGCTTGATGACTCAGTGCCCGCTGTTGAGCCGGATGACTTGATGCTTGATGACTCGGTGCCCGCTGTCATACCAGTTGACTCGGTGCCAGTTGACTCGGTGCCCGCTGTCATACCAGTTGACTCGGTGCCAGTTGACTCGGTGCCCGCTGTCGTACCAGTTGACTCGGTGCCAGTTGACTCGGTGCCCGCTGTCGAGCCAGATGACTTGATGCCTGATGATTCGGTGCCAGTTGACTTGATGCCCGCTGTCGTACCAGTTGACTCGGTGCCAGTTGACGCAGTGCCCGCTGTTGAGCCGGATGACTTGATGCTTGATGACTCGGTGCCCGCTGTCGAGCCAGATGACTCGATGCCAGTTGACTCAGTGCCCGCTGTCGTGCCAGTTAATTTGGTGCCTGCTGTCGAGCTTGGTGACCCGGTACCCGCGGTTCTGCTAGAAGGCTTGGTGCCCGCTGACGTGCCCGGTGACTCTGTGCCCGCTGTCGTGCCAGATGACTTGGTGCCCGCTGACGTGCCTCTGCCCGCTACACAGCCCGACATGCCAGCCCCTGATGTCCAGTTAAACTGGCCGATAACTGATACCCAGCCTGCTCCTGGAAATCCTGTGCCCAGTGACCTGCCTTCCTTGGTTCTCCTACACAAAGAGAAGTCTACCAGCAGGAAACCCAGCCAACCGGTTTACTCCAGCAGTAGGATATTCAGCCAGTTACCGGACCCGGGCGGTGGAACATTTTGCCCACTAAGGACTGTTTGGAGCGTCCTGAGGCCGCTCCTTGAGGGGGGGGTTCTGTCAGGAATGGATTCAGCATTGGTGGTGGGACTCTCCTGCCGTGTGGGCTGCAGTACCAGAGCTGACCAGCGGGTGCTCTCAGCACTGGTGGTGGGACTCTCCTGCCGTGTGGGCTGCAGTACCAGAGCTGACCAGCGGGTGCTCTCAGCACTGGTGGTGGGACTCTCCTGCCGTGTGGGCTGCAGTACCAGAGCTGACCAGCGGGTGCTCTTAGCAGCCAGAAGCTCACAATCAGCCAAACCTGGGGCTGATTACAGAAAGGTGTATATAAGGCATGACCAGGCCTGTGCTCTTTGCCTTGGTGTATGTCTCCCCATGTGCCCCTGTATCCTGTTCCTAGTTCCTGTGAGAAGATACCTTGTTGCCGACCCTGTCTGATCCTGATTCCTGTTGACCGTCTCCTGCTCTGACTACTGGCTCATCCCTGACTATTCTTCTGCCTGATCCTCTGTACTGCGCTGTCCGTGAGTTACTGAACCCGGCTTGTGACCTTGACCATTCTCTGCCTGCTCCTTTGATACCTTGCTGCCCGCACGTTGCTGACTTGGCCCGTCTGACCACGCTAACTACTCTGCCATCCATCCATCCTGCACGGATCCAGCCGTACCTGCACATACCTCTGGCGGATCCCTCTATCACTAGCAGGTGTACTCAGGGGCCGCGACCTGGTTCCTGTCTGCTCCAAGTCCATCCCCACCATCAGGGGCCCTGGTGAATAGCAGACTGGGACTTAGACTCCGCACCCTGGGGAATCCTGCCCTGAGGACCGCTAGAGGTACCACCAGGCAGTCGTTACAGAACCCTACGGCCGGCCTGACCATTCCACCTCTCCAGCCCTGACTACGCCTGTGTTCCTGCACCTCCTAAGATTAGTGGAAGGTTAGTTTGTTCACTGTGCGTTTATATATATCTGGGTGGCTAATAATACCTGTATAATACTATACCTGAGACCTGCGTTTCCCTGTGTCAGTCCACACCTTTCTGGTCACTCCTTGATTCCTGACATCAGCTGACGCGTTTCAGGAGTTAAAAGCTCTGAGGAAGGGGGTTTAACTCCCGAAACGCGTCAGTTTATCCGCATCAATAGACACAGTTGTATTGTGACTGTTTTTGTGGATCACCTATACTGCCCATTATCACATTGGTTTGTGAGTATACATCCTTTCTATTTAATAAATTACGTATTATACCACGGTAATGCACGATGAGAGTGCGCCCTTGTTTGTTTTTATTCATGGACAGAAATTCATCCGGTCCCTGCAGAACCACCTTATTTTCGATCCACGTATGGCCAGCTTTAGTATACTAAACATCAGATGAGCTTACTAGGAGTTGAGGGTGAAAAATAAATCTTATTTGTGATTGTTGGCTGTAAGAGAGTGATGGAAAAGGTAAACCTGCCCACAATGTAAAATTCACCTAATTTTTGTCAAAGGTTAAATATTAATAGATTCAATTGTAATCTTCAAGCCACTCTTGCAATTTGCACACCCCTGCCACACTATATAGCCAGGAGAATTCATTCCCTTTTTTAAACACAACAGGCAAAAAAAAAAAAAAAAATACACTTGGTCCATTCCAGCATTCCCTAGCCAGCTGATTGGATATGGCGGAGCAGAAGCACCAACTAGATCGACCTGCTGCTTTTATTATTTGTAAACAAGCAAATAAGGGACGATCATTTACATGTGTTTCGAGTTTTCAAAACCTGTCATTGTAGTCTGGGAGAATTTGTTTTTCCTCCATCTGTCTCGAGCTTGGCTGTAACCAGTAGTGACTAATGGCAGTTTGTCAATTTATAGAGCTCACAACAAAAATAAAAAAATAAAAATAAAATTAAAATAAAAATAAAACAACCCCCCCCCCCCCCAAAAAAAAAAAATATTTTAAAAAAAGGGATTGAAGAACTGCTATAGGTTTCGGCAGCTTACCTATAAAGACCTACATGTTCTGCTGAACACGCAGATAATTGAAATCACCCTTTTATAGCACTGAAATGCCACATGCAATAACAATCCCAGCGCTTTAAAATCTTAAACTCGTACAAACGTGACCTTCTTTGGTAAGTACAAGCTCAGACTGATCAAAGGGGGGAAAAAATGGAAAAAATAATAAAGCCAGCCGAGTCTGGAGAGCTTGCAGCAGACAGCTATGTGTCTGCAGGGTTTGAGAACCGCTCGACGTCAGCAAGCCTGGTGGTTTATTTGTACAGCGCGGTTAATAAGGGCTGATTGTAATCGACCGGCATTAAAACATGTTGCCCAACGTGTGATCTCAACAAAATCTGTTCTCATCAGTTAACGGGGGGACTTTTTCTCCTTAAACCCACAGTGTCTCCTAGACTACAGAGGCACCATTCATCCCCATATTATTGGAGGTTCCTCTGACCCCCATTTCGGTGAGGCCTCTATAAATGCACTTCCTGAGGAGAAATCGGGCAGCCATAAATTCTTTCACATCAATTCCTGCTCGGCTAATGCAGTGCTGAGACTGTAGCTTTTTCCCTGTCCTCTCTTTCCACTTTGCCTTATGTCAAATCAAATTACGTGAACAATCAATTTTTCTGTCTAGCCATTTTTTTTTGTACGTTCGCGCCTCACGGGAGGGGGGCCGGAGGGGAGGGAAGGAGCAGGGTGCTTGGCTTCTTGCCAGAGATTCATCAATAGGCTGTCTCCACGTGTGGTGGAACTGCATGGCGACAATCTGTCCCTTTGCCTCTACTTACTCCCTGGCCGTCGGCCAGGCCTCACACCTGCTTTTTAACAGTGGAACCCACTCAGAATGTAAGCACGAGGTACAAAATTAAAAGAAAAAAAAAAATAGGTTGAGGTACAGAGTAAGTAGAAGACTTTTGGCGGTCAAGGGCAACATTTAAGTCGCAGCATCCTTCGCAAAACATCAAAGCCTCCTGTGTTTCAATTAAGCCACGGGGAACTTGCAATCTGGAAAATCTATAATTATGTGGGTGTTTTCCAGGCAGGCCGACAATAACGAAGCAGAAAAGCAAAACAGTGTTGAAAGTTTAAGAGAAGGGGGAAAAAAAAGGAAGAAAAAGATCAGCTAAACTCTTTCAAATATTTAACAGTAGAATTTGGGTCTAAAATCCAAATTATCCTTATAATGCAGCTTAAAAGGATTACACATTGTTCATTTACATTTCATTTTGCCATTTTAAAGTGCCAAACTGTTTAAAGTAGGGGCAAACCTTTTTTGGATTTGGATACAGTAATGGAAGTTAGAACCTCTGTCGGGTTCTTCTGGCTGTCCATTTCTTGGTCACTGGGAATGAAACTTAGGCTAAATCCAAAATGTTGAGTTGCTCCCTGAGCCATAATAGTGGGGAAACGTCCAGTGTGGATGCTTATTCCCAGTTCAACCTTTTTATCTAAAAAGGTATTTTTCTCACATGGGAAATGTATGCTCTTTATCCAAATAAGTCTACAGGATGGAGAAGTAAGATCTCCCTAATGAGATACAGATGGTTAATAAAATGTTTGCCTATTCTAAGAGGAGGAAAAAAAAAAAAAAAAAGTTTTGGCTTTGGATATACTTTACCGTTCACACAAAGCAGTGGCTTCCCTAACTTCTCTTAGGCCTGTAGCCAAAGTAGCAAAACTGCTGTCCCGGGTCTCAAATAATGGAGGTGTTGCCCCAATTGCACTGGCTTCAGTAAACAAAGTACAGTGTGAGGAGTGACTGTCATGGTGGGAGGTAAGTTAAGTGGCAAGCCACGACCAGTCCCACTTTCTGCTTACCTATGCTCAAGCAGCATGACACGTCCAATCACAGCTACCCCATTGACAACCCCCCCAGCCACACAAATGTGATTGTGGGTGCTGAAGTTTCCGCAGACATTTGTCGACCTTCTGGATATTATGTGTTAGACATTCTTCAAGCTCGTTCACCATTGCCTAGTGATTTGGGCAGGATGAGCACGGATCTGAACGCACAGCAACATTAAGGAAGTGTTTGTGGAGCTAAAAGTGATTTATTGAAGAAAATTAACTGTAGTAGAACATTTCAGGCAGTGGAAAGGAGCATATAATCATCTTCAAGTAGGCTTTAGTTTTACTTTAAAAATGTCTAAGACAAGGGGGATGAGCAATGCAACTTGTTGGCTGTTCTCTGAAACTTCAGGGTGTCTCGCTGTATTTGGCATCAATATTTTGAGGGTTTCGATATGTCATTTTATTAGCCCACAATAATCATGCAGATCAATTTCTTGTAACCTTAAAGTGGAATTCCAGCTGATTTAAAATAAATAAAAAAGTCAGCAGCTACAAAAACTGTAGCTGCTGACTTTTAAACTACAGACACTTACCTGTCACTCGGTCCAGCTGTGTCCTCACCATGGCTGGTTTCAGCAGCCGTCTTCTCTCCCCAGTGCCGCCATCTTCAGTGTGGGCACCCAGCTGTGACAGCTTGCGGCTTCACAGCCGAGTGCCCACTGCGCTTTGTGAATGGTCCCGTAGTCTTCTGGGACCTGTCACGTGTCCCAGAAGACTATGGGGAGGACAACTTCCACTTCCAATCGCCTTAGGCGATCGCAGTGGAAGTGGGTACCTGTCAAATTCGTGTACCTGTCAAATTCGGGTACCCGCTCCCCCCCCCCCCCCCCCCCCCCAAGTCCTCAAAGGTGCCAAGCGTTAACGGGGAGCGGGGGACAATGCATTAAAGCGGAACTTCCCTTTTTGGGTGGAGCTCCACTTTAATTATGACATGGTTCTCCTGAACCTGGGAGGAGGCCAGCATTGACAGCTACGTTACGACTAACATTATCCCGAAAAGGAGCTTCAAGTTTACAGAAATTATGCAATAATTTTAGGTGTTCAGAATGGACTTATTAGAAAGTAACCCAATAAAGAACGTTACACATTTCAACTCCCAATAGCCTAAAATAAGATAGTATATGTATAGTCTTGTGAGCCGCTATGTAAAAACGTAAACCTCTCTGTGAAACAATAAAATCCACCTTTTGAAAGTTGCCCACACCCTTCACATACTCATATGTGTTGTGCACCAATCTAAAACCAGATGCATTTTTAAAAAGGTGAATTACACAGAATACAGAGGCAATATTGAATATATAAATAACTGTTCACTGCATAGCAGGTTAATATATGCATATGTGTATATGTACATCAATTCTAAAAACAGAACAGGATTAGAGGAAAAAAATGAAAATAAAAGCATGTCCCTAGGGAGACGGCATACATAAAGAAAACTCATGGCTAAGCAAGAAATACAAAGCACCATGGAGACCGAGAGGGGTGAGAAGAGGTCAGTGCCTTTCAGGAGAGCTCTAGTGGGTGTGCAAGGGTCTATGGAGTAACGTTCAAGCCCATCGGGGTCAACACAGCCCTGGTTTCTGGGCTGGAGTTCAACCTGAGGTAAATGGCTAGACAAGGGCCAATAAAAACAGCAGCTCTTTCACTGGAGGAGGACACCGATTCTTAACTCTTTGTTCAAGTTGATGACCAGACATAATAAAAGCTTGGTGGGGAAATCATTCCTCACAAAAGGCATAGGGCCGGATTAGCTGTCGATTGCTCATTCAACAGGCAACTCCAGAAAGTAGTCATTTTTATCTAAGGATTTGGAGCTGACAGAGATCCCAAAATACAAAGAGCTTCCTCACAATACTGCTATGCGGAACTAAGACTTTGATCTAAAAATCTTCCGATTTCCTAAAGTGTACCTGTCACAATTGAATAAAACCAAACCATTTTGTGCTCTAAATCCACCTACAGAAGAAAATCCCCATCACTAGGTCACAGTGTACCTTGAGAAAGGGACCATTTCCTGGTAGCTGTCTTCCTTGAATACAGACCTCTTTCTCCCAACCCAACAGTCCAAAACTCTAATACATTCAGTTCCAAGTAAACCTTAATTAAAAGCAGACATTTCCTCTGATCGGAGTTCTACAAAATACCCATATAGTCCTATAATAGCTGGGCAGACAAAAATGTACTTCTTTCAAGCCTAGATAGTGGCTAACATGTTGTTTTTGGTGGCACTGTAGATGTAAACAGAATGTCAGCCATCCTTTCACAGCAAGGAACAGCAGAGCCCTTATACACTTGAAGATTACTTGCCCTTTAAGCCACAACAAAATGGAATCCTTCATTTCTCAGCAATCCCAGTGGAGCCATGCTGTTCTTTCAAAGCTTCTGAGGCTGTTTCACATCAGACATTCCAGTGACATGACTTGCCAAAGTTGTGGGGTGTACAAGTTAATGGAGTTCTGGCACTCTGCCCTTCCTCACAAAAGATCAATATGCAACAAGCAAACTTTTCCATTCAGAATTAAAGGAAATGTTGCCCAAGATGAGAAAGGCAGAATGAAATACAGGATGTTGTGGTCACAGCACTTGGAAGGTTTATACACTAGGAATCCAAGCTAATTAAAAGAGAATGTTTTAATATGCACATCAAGGAAGAGCCGCTTTTGTTTATGACTCTGCTACTTAAAATATATATTCTCAGACATGGACAAAATGTAAGTTTTATTTAACATGCTAAAAGTGGTGAATATTGTATCCAATCAGTCTTTAGCGACGAAGTGTCTTTTTGACAAAATCTGGATTCTGAATGCATGCTTTTTAGATTAAAATCGAACAGCTGCTTCAAAGCCTCCAGTATAATGGTCCACATACAATACACAAAAAAAAAATCATTTGAAAGTCCATAATTTGGACAGTTTTTCGTTCAGTTAATGGGTACACTTTTCAGAGGAAAAAAAAAAATCGACCAGGTTGGAAAACTGCTGAACAATAAATTGAAAGGTTAATGTGTTTAAGAACAATGGTACCAACATTACATGGTTAACTACATAGCTCTGCTGAATTGGACTTTTGGTACGGATTGCTGGCAAGGCATTGCATGTCCATGCAGACCTTTTCATCGGTGAATACAGTACAGGCAGCAACATTTACAGGAACCTCCTTTCAAGAAGAGGACAGCAGTCCACCAATGACCCATAACATTGTCAAAGTCAGTGATTAGTTGTGAGAAATCTTCCCAAATTTCACAATCCTGTAAAAGCCATCTCTAAAGGGCACTTTCACTGGATTCAGACAGCCGAAGGGGATATTTGGCAAACTGACAAGGTTTTTACATTTGTCCACTCGATAGTTCTCCCAGAGAAACTGCCGACAGATGGCATCTGCCTAGACACGTTCATGAGATTTAATGCAAAAGAGTGATTGGGAAACTCATTTCTATGTGGCGAGTTATTTCCTTGGGATGTATGCGTTTCAAAAAGATACTCCTGAAATACACAGAAAATGTAAAAAAAGGCAATTTATCCTCCTCTTGATAAATTTTCTGTCACATTTCATTTGCAGCAATGACATTTTCCTCTTACTGCTGTAGGTTTTCCCGACATGGACAGAGTCGACATCATTAACATTCTTGACCCAGTTTAAACAGTTTTACTCAGACTTATGTCTCAGGAGGGATTTATTTGTCTTTTTTTAGAGTTCCAATGAATTGAACAGGTTTACATCCTTTATTATGGCCCGTGTTTGTTGAGACGGGAGGTATGCACACATTCAGGTGTGCGGCGTACATACCCACCTTTACACACCCCCTTCGCAAAAATGCCAGGTGTCTGAAGGGCCTTATCGCGGGTAGACAAAACACACAGCTGTGAGCTAGACAGCAGCAGTACTAGATTTCAGCAAGACAAAAATATTACCACATACTTAATGTGGGAGCAGAAAACAGTAAATTCTTATCAACAGGGGGGAAAAAAGAAAAGAAAAGCCCAACACGGCACCGCTCAGATTTGAAATATTTTGCAGACGACAAAATAAACCAGACAAGTCCACTGAAGCCATCATATACGAATTTACATACCAAACAGATTTATCATTTGGCACAGAAAGTGCTTTTCAATTTCCTAATCTGATACCATTTCTTTTTTAACAGCAAAAATTCCTTCAGCAGATGTTTTTTTTCCCCTAAAGTAAAAGAAAAATGATACATGCTTTGTGGAATGGGATGGGTGGTACAAATATTTTCTCTTTTTTTTTTTTTGCTGCAAAGGAATTTAATATCTGATGAATCTGCATTTTGCTATGCAGAAAAAGCAAATTATTACAAAATAGATAAGACAGAGCACAAAGCAGATCTAATGTGTAAAGGTGCATTCATGGGAGTTCAAACCCTCTTATCGGTCGTAACCGATTGACAGCTTAGGCCCCTTTCACACTGATGCAATGCAGTCTGACCGCACTGGGGGTGCAGCGCAGTGTACCGACAGGTTCAGTGCATATTAGCCACACTTTTCCATTGACTTCTATTGTCACCAATTGTTTTGGTACAGTTTCTGAAAGTGCACTAAAGTCCTGCACGGCTAACCTGCACCAAACCTGCAGAGACACTGAGGCAAACCGCACCACATCAGGGTACCTTGTACAGATTGACAAAAGTCTCTGTCCAATGGAATAAATGTAATGTGCAGAGACAGAGATCGATAGATACTGGAGACAGAGATCGATAGATACTGTAGACAGAGAGAAAGCGCATTTTCCTAGCTTGTCAAGTCTTGTACCAAAAAAATATTTGCACAGTCTTTACTTTCTCTTGCTGAAAAAAGGGTTGTGGTTCAGCAAGGATAGATGAATTATAATCACGAGTCAATTATACAGCAATATTCAGAAGGATAATAAGAGATTAAAGTAAGGGAATGAAATTGACCAAGGACAGCATTGTGGGGTTTAAAATAGATAGAGAAAAGTGACTAAGCCTTGAAGCAGACAGAGAAAGCCTCAAAAATTGACCTTTTACAATACTTGTCACCAGTCAAGCTGGTCAAGCACTTTAGTTCCATTCAGTCAGCGGGACTGAAAACTGTCAGAATACACTGATCAGTAGCTGCAGCCACTGATCAACAACAGTTTGACATACTTCTGTCAAGTGGGGACACCCATACAGAACAAAACTTGGATGATTTTGAACCGGATGAGTGCCATAGTACCAGTGACCAATCTTTAATTTGTAATGAATTTAGAAAGGAAGCCAGACAGGAATGTAAACAGTACAGGAAACACATTTGCTTAGCAGTGATTATAGCTGATTTCCATTTATGAATATAGATTAGATTACCATTTTAAAATATCTAAATGAAGTGGGAGTTAGGTCATTAATCTATGCAAATTACAGTTTTACAATGCACACAAAAGCAAGGCACACATTTAGCTACTCTGTACAAACAAGACATTTGCATGAGTAGCCAATACAAGCTATAAAAACGGTAGAAAAGAAAAAACACAACACATTTGGCATAGGCTACAAAGGTTGAAGTGAGAAGAGGAAAGTATACCTTATTTTATGGGTCAACCATTCAAAAAAATAAAGTAACACACACACACACACACACACACACACACACACACACAAAAAAAATAAGGAACACTTTTTAATCAGAGTATAGCATCAAGTCAATTAAACTCCTGGAATATTGATCTGGTCAGTTAAGTAGCAGGAGGAGGTTGTTAATCAGTTTCAGCTGCTTTGGTATTAATGAAATCAACATGTGCACTAGATGGGCAACAATGAGATGACCCCCAAAACAGGAATGGTTTTACAGGTGGAGGTCACTGACATTTTTTCCTCTTACTCATCTTGTTTTTCACTAGTTTTGCATTTGGCTAGGGTCAGTGTCACTACTGGTAGCATGAGGCAATACCTGGACCCTACACAGGCAGTCCAACTCCACCAGGATGGCACTTCAATACATGTCATTGCCAGAAGTTTTGCTGCATCTCCCAGCAGTCTCAAGAGTATGGTGGGAGATTCCAGGAGACAGTTACTCTAGGAGAGCTGGACAGGGCCGTAGAAGGTCCTTATACCCATCAGCAGGACCGGTATCTGCTCCTTTGTGCAAGGAGGAACAGGATGAGAACTGCCAGAGCCCTACAAAATGACCTCCAGCAGGCCACTGGTGTGAATGTCTCTGACCAAACAGTCAGAAACAGACTTCAAGAGGGTCAACTGAGGGCCCGACATCCTTCAGTGGGCCCTGTTCTCACTGCCTGGCACCATAGAGCTTGACTGGCATTTGCCAATAAACACCAGAATTGGCAGGTCCGCCACTGGCGCACTGTGCTTTTCACAGATGAGTGCATGTTCACCCTGAGCACATGTGACAGACGTGAAAGGGTCTGGAGAAGCTGTGGAGAATGTTATGCTGACTGTAACATCGTTCAGTATGACCGTTTTGTGGTGGGTCAGTGATGGTCTGTGGAGACATATCCATGGAGGGACGCACAGACCGCTACAGGCTAAACAATGGCACCCCGAATAAATCGGGATGAAATCCTTGGACCCATTGTCAGACCCTAAAGCTGATGCCGTGGGTCCTGGGTTCCACCTGGTGCACAACAATGCCCGGCCTCATGTGGCGAGAGTATGCAGGCAGTTCCTGGAGGATAAAGTAATTGATACCATTGAATGGCCCCCACGCTCTCCTGACCTAAATCCAATAGAACACCTCTGGGATATCATGTTTGGGTCCAATCGACGCCGACAGATTGCATCTCAGACTGTCCAGGAGCTCAGTGATGCCCTGGCTCAGATCTGGGAGGAAATACCCCAAGACACCATCCGTCATCTCATTAGGAGTATGCCCCGACGTTGTCAGGCATGCATACAAGCACATGGGAGCCATACAAACTACTGAGTACCATTCTGAGTTGCTGCAACGAAATTTCAGCAAAATGGACTAGCCTGCTCCATAATTCTTTCACTTTGGTTTTCAGGGTGTCTTTGAATTCAGTCCTCTGTAGGTTGATCATTATCAAACAATGGACCATCCTTACGTTTCTAACACATTACCCTGTCCATATTAGTATAGATATCCAGCATATTTTTCCCCATTGAGATCTCTGATGTGTTTTCAATGTGTTCCTTTAATTTTTTGAGGTGTGTGTGTGTGTATAATATATATATATAAACAAAATAGATTACATACTGAAACAAAAATATTCCTATATTCTCAACAAAGGTGAGCAGCCTCACTGAAACACGTGTTGCCTGAATTACATGGTTCTTCAAGGCTGCCCTAATTACGTCAAAAAGAAGATTAGACATTAAGATTGTACCACTCTAAAGTGCCCAGCTGCAGTGGCTACATGAAGCAACAATGGATTTGCACCAAAGTGCTTCCAATACCTAGATGTTTCATACCTACTTTTTTAAAGAAGAGCACCACAGTCAAAAAGAGCTGCTATGGGCAGCCCCTTTTACAATGGGGTCTACAAAATAAAATATTTGCACTGGATTGGGGCCCCTTCCATATCAAAAAGGAGTCTGTCTGTAACTTGTACATGTATAAATACTGGACACATTCCATTCCATGCACAGTGGATAGGTTCTGGTGCCAGAGCAAATTTCACCTTAATTCATCATAATACCTTTACAGAAATGGACAAAATAATAGCCTTGCAACTGACTGGGGGAGAACATTTTCACTTCATTAAGTCCCTTAATGGAGGGCCTACAAGGAAATGTAACATTCACAATCAGGTTTGTCAGAAGGTGGTTAGCGTGGACTCAGCTGTCATGTGACACTTCCTTAATGGGCACTCAAGAAACTCAGCTGCCTTCGTCAGTCTTCCCTGAGCAGCTTTTACACTTCACCGGATCGTCTGCTCTACATCAATGTCCATCCCCCACTAAACTCTCACCAGCAACTCTTTATGTAGACTTGAACTATAAAGAACAGGGTGGAGAAGGAAAAAAGGCACCAACAACAACACACTATAAAATTAAATATTTCCGAAATTCATTCTGCCTTGCATTGGAAAGAAAGTCAAGACCCTATATACAGCCTAGAACTAGGATTCAGCTTCCTATTCTAACACACAGTAACATATCTGAAGACAGGCACAGGTAGGTTCCTGTATATTACCAGTTGCAGTATACACTTTGGAAGAAATTTTCTTACTGGCTGGACCTTTTAGCATCTATTTTTGAATTACCTTACAGCAAGAGTCTGTCATGTCCGCCATGGGCAAAGACTAATAAAAATATTATTCCCTATTATTGTTCTACAAACGCAGTCAAATGTATGGGAGAAACATGGTTTCATGAAACGGTTACCTTTCATTACCAATGTAATTGGCTCCTATAGTGTAACACTGGTAATACATTCACTCTGTAGAAACAATTTTAAAAAATGTAAATATCAAGTTCAACACGTGAAACCGAATAGGTATTTTACTCATTTAACCTCCCTAGCGGTGTGATTATGTCCATACTTCTGTGCTCAAAGTGGTACTTTTTTTGCATGGAAATATGTATTTTTTTTTATTGTAGGCCTGTAATTTTTAGGAATAACTCACTGAAATCTGTCTGAACAAGAGTCTAGTAAACATCCCGGGTATGATAAAATTTGAAACACGAAATCATAAATTAGAATTTAATAATCATAAAAAATATAATAATAAATTTAATTCAATAATATAATCAAACCAAAAACACTGAAATTTGAAATATAGCGCCAAGTTCACACATCACTGAGCAAAGTCGCAAAATCGTTTTCAGTGTTCCCCACGAATCATTATCACTCAATTCTGCAAGTGGTTCTGATTTACTATCGCTGTTCTCTAGCTGGTCTAAAACTCATTTTGACCTAAAGGGACGCTTTTTGGACGCCATGGACATTTCTCAGTTTCCAGGCAGAGAGAACAGTAAAAATGCAGGCAGGGCACAGGACAAAGCAGTAGGGACAAAATGTATGTGAAATGGTTTGATACAGTGATGTTTTACTATGTGATTTTAGTGTATTTAGTGAATGTCACTTTTTGTAATTTTCAAATTTCCCGCCGTTCCGTCCCCCGTATGTCCAGACGCTCGCAGGGAACGGAACCCAGACGACAGATACCGGCATCCGCCAGATTACATTGCCGGGGACACTGCAGGAGGGACATCATGGGAGGGCAGGACAAGGTAAGTGAAGAACAGATGCCGGAGCAGCACTGCAAGGTAAGCCCGAGTGTAGTTCGGGGTTACCACTTTTGGTACTGAAGCTTTACCCTGAGCTACACTTGGGAATACCGTCAGGGAGGTTAATTAGGTGTGCAGAATCTGAAAGTTATAATTAGATGTTCTATTGATTTTCTTTTGGTCAATAGGTGAGTGGGAAAAGAAGGGAGGTTTATTTATATCACATTTTATAACCATTACCATAACCTTCCCAACATTTGGAGACAAAAAAATAAAAAGAGTTATAGCAAGTTTACTTGTGGGAAAACTGGCATCTGAGAGAATGGTCCAATTTGTTAAATGTTTCCTATATTAGTGTGTACTAATCAGTTAAAATGCCAATAGCTCTGCTTAAAAGTCCAATAGGCATAAATCAGCTGTCCCCGAAGAGTAGAAATTCATCAACAGCGCCATTTTCCTCTGACTGGTGACACATTGTAGTCATCCTTGACTTAGAAATGGGTAATGAACAAATATAAAAAGCTGGTATTTTGAGTCAATGGTTCCTACTTAATAAAGATTCCCGTAAGATTTTCCAAGTGGCCACACAATACAAAGTAAAGGCCTTCCTCGGCTTGAAGTTTTTGAATAAAATGGGAATGAAAAGAACAAATAAAGAGTTGTTCAACTTGTCTGTCTGATTTTACGCCTCACATTGGAGCTGCTAAAAAGAGGAGCTAGTCAGCTTTGCCTGGGGAGATCAGGAGAAAAGAGAAGGCAGAGGTGAGGAAACAACAGTGGGATAAAAAAATATAAAGACTTGAAGTGAAAAGTGTATTTTATGAAAGAAAAAGAAAAACCTATAAATCAATCTGAATTTTCAGTTCCCCATAATCCGTTCGCTCTCATCTCTCACACCACCCCCATTCCCTTTCGTCTCGGCCTCCACCGCAACAGAATGCTGATCTGTGCGTCTTTTGAAACATTAACATTTAACAGAGATTTCGTGTCTGCTGAATTCCAAGAAATCAAAATAAACTGCAGTCTCGCACTGCCTGCCAGGCAGAGGCCTCTGTTTGCTGAGGGGGATGTTTGCTCTCTCTCTTTAGTGACGGCCTACTTCTCGGCCCAATGTATATCTTGGTACATGACGCAGTTGCCTCACATCACAAAACCTTACACCTTCTCACGGCACAGGAGTAGAGGCGTGCAGTTCCAGAGAAGTCCGGTCAAGCCTCAGAAGAGCGAGGGGGAAAAACTGCTCTTGTTTACAGAATCCAGGGACAGTTTCATATTTTTAATGCAGTATAGGGCACATGGGAAAACCAAATACTGTCCTACACAACGTTCATAAGTCTGATGGCAGAATAAGGGCTAAAATCAATACATTACTACCACCCGTGAATGTACAAAAAAGACTGCACGCTTACTTGACAGCAACCTTATCAAAAGCATCAGGAATGATTGCGCCCACTCCCACCCTACAAATTCTACTGGGACCATTTCTGAAAGAACTAGCCAAGTGCCCCACATGCGTGTACATTCATTCTGCTAAGGTTCAGTTGGCCCACATTTTGAGTCAAAATTGTTCTTCAGTGGGAATATGAAAAAAAAAATGAAATGCTTTTCAAAAATGTTAATTCTTTACGTAAATTTTACATATATCTGCGCATGCTATTCATGGTCATTCATTTTAAAGACTGCGCATTACATTTACTGATGTTGTAATGGACAAAAATAAAGAAAACTTTATTTCTGAAACACTCAATAGTGCCCCCCAAGTTAAACAAAAGCACGCTGAAAATTCTCTAATTTATTTATTGCCACGGTCTATAATATTTTATGGTGTAAACCCAACCCAAACAAGAAAAATTAATAAATAAAAACACTTGTCTATGTTGTATAGGCAGTCAGATCTCAAGAGAAAACTTTAGGGAATCTCAGCAGTAGTTGGGCAAGCTAGCAAACTGAGGAGGGAGGAAAGGTAATAGTTCTGTATGAGGAGCATCTGGCTCCAAGTGCAAAGAAGAATATTGAACCCTTCATGTTTGATGCTAATCCATCACCTTTTTGTGGCTAAAAAATCCTCTCATTCCCCAGAAATGTTCATCCACACACATGGAAATGTTCAACAAAATGATAGTTCATTTTAAAGGAAAAAATAAACAAGCCTTGGAAATTTTTCAAGAACTGTATGGGTAGACGGGGACAATACATTGATATTGGACACTGAGCCAAGTAAATAACCCTCCGCCATTTGTATCTCCTGCGGATTAAAGGATAAACACACACCAAGCTTTGCTGAAATATAACAGGGAAGACGAGCGCAGCAGTATGGTGGGGACGAGTAACATGAACATAGGTGCAGATGGATTTCTTTAAAACTGAACACAAGAACTGGGAACGTTCTTAATTTTCAAAACATTGGATAGAGCCAAAAAATTCTGTATTTTGAACCATCTCAGAGTCATAATTCATAGCATAATTCAAGTTTCATGGGAGTGAATCCGAAATCTTAAGTCCAAGTTTTCAACGAGGGAGAAAAAGTATAAATCATAGTGAACAGATCCTAGATTGATGTACTTTGGCTGTCTATGCAAACACAGCCTGTAAAGTCAAAAAGCATAACGGCCATAGAAGAAAATGAAGAATGGCTCATTAATGATTTTTTTATTCAGCTTACCATTTAAATGGTGCAAACAGCAGTGGTGTGCGGTAACTCAGAGTAACCAGGCATATAATAGCTTTAATGAATGGGAATATCCCAAACTGATAAAACTCAGGCGAGCCAAAAACCTGGAACTTTACTGGTCGCATGCTCCTATCAGATAAATATGTTCACAGTAACCGTCTTAGAACATGTTCTTCAGAGGTAGCTTTCATATATTAACCTTTACATGCTCTTTAAAATACAAATATTTTTATATTGCACCCAAGATATTTCAGTACTATCAGTGTCCAGCTGACCAAACCTTGACTGGTAGTACAAGTCCTCTCTAGCAATTAGCAACAACCATGGAATGAGATATTTTATGCCATAGTGATATAACTGGTTCCAAGTGAACTGTTGGTTTATAGTTCAGTAGTTCCCAAGTGAACAGTTAGGTTTTAGACATCAGCTTAATTCACAAAAGGTTCCCTTTATTAGCAGGCGCAGTAGAATGATTTATTTCAGCACATGCTGCATAGCTTCATTGACATGGATGAGAACACAAGGTGTTTCATCGCAGGGAAAAAGGCGCCTCCTACATACTGATTGTTTCTGCAATATGCTGCAACTTAAACATGTGCAAACTCTGCAGGGGTTTCTGCAAAGGAGAACTAAAAAGGCATGTCAGGTTGAATCCCCAAGTAAGGTACAATAGGTACAATGCCACTGCAAAGCTTTTCACCTCCACCCTTACCCAATCGCATTACTCTTTTCTGTTTCAGGTTTTTCCCTTCAATCCTCCCGAAGTCTGGCAGGCACTGTGTTTTTTCTCTCTCCATAGAAACAGACATAACAGGGAGCTTGAGACAACTTCATCTGAAGGGGAGGAAGAAAAAAAAAATGCCTTGGCCCAGCAAAACCGCCCAGGATCAAGTCTGCTTGCCAGCACACGTGATTCAGAGGTGCTCTCCAATTGTTTCTTTTCATTTTTCCATGAAAGTAACATTCTGTACCCAAGCCTTTATCCCATTTCATTATAACCTCTTGTGCTTAGGAAAAGAATCAAGCAGAAAAACGGTGCTGTACTGCAGACAGAACGTCTGCGTATAAGAATCAGGCTGCTGCCACCATTTTGTATTCCGGTGAAGCGAAGTAACCCGACCAGACAAGTGTCTGTACTTGGGGTCACTGATCTGATTAATGACTCGATTGAGACTAAATTACCGACAGCCCACAAGACATTCGCCACATGAAACCAAATAACCTGTTTTAATTTGAAACTTGTCAATGCTTTAAAACTACCACCAGTTCAAAATGGTATCTTTCCCCACATGTACTAACCAAGCTGCATGGACTGTACTATTTAAATGAAAATCCAAGCAGTTTGGTCTACACTACAAAAAGATGCAACAGCAGAGATGGGCGGGTAGCCACTGTTGATATCCAAGTGAAAACCCTGTTTAATTAATCCGGATTTACACATTCAGACATTGGTCAGCTTGGGTTGTCTACTGCATACACAAAGTCATTCATCAACAGGTGGGCACAACGCTTTTCATACCTTGTCCGTTCAGAAATTAAGTTCTAACATAATGGTAAACCATCATCATAAAATACCCAACTCTTTCAGTGTATGCAGTAGTAGCATGACAATTGGGCTGACTAGTTTAAACAAGTTGTGTGCATCCAACACCTGAATTGTTTAGGTCAGGCCCAGAAATAACTACTTCTTTCAGTGTAAACAGTAGTTGCATGCCCAACTGAGCTGCCTAGTGGGAAGACACTGTTGTATTTAGACACCTGTACTGACCTAAAGAATTCAGATGTTGGATGCCTGCAGTCAATTGCCTAAACCGAGGTGTCAAACTGACGGCCCTCCAGCTGTTGCGAAACTACAAGTCCCATCATGCCTCTGCCTTTGGGAGTCATGCGTGTAGCTGTTAATCTTTCAATGCCACATGGGACTAGTTTGGCAACACCTGGAGGGCCGCCAGTTTGACACCCATGGCCTAAACCAAGAGAAAGATTGATGGCCCCCTATTTTGAGTAGGCACCCAGAGTTTGACTGACTGGCACATTGTGAGGATGGCCCATCTACAGGACAGTTTACTCTCAGGTTCCACAGTACTGTGCTCGTGTCATCCAGTCCCCTACTGCCTTCTTGCAATGACATCACTCCTTCTGAATTATGAGAGGACATCGCCGCTGGACAGCCAACAGGAAGTGACTACATCACGCAGGCAGTGATACGACCATGTAGATAGAAAACAGAAGAGTAAAGGTTCGAGACCCAAAAGTCACACTCCCACAAAAAGCCGGTATTCTGGCCAGAGTTGGGTTTAAATATCTTGCAGTCTTATTTCCATCAAATTATCAGCTCTAAAACTGCATTGTGTGTCTCTCCCCTGCTATAACAATACAGGAAGAAAAAAATAAAAGAAAAACTTACTTTAAACACAAATAATTAACACTAGCACAGATAACTATAGCAACGATCGATTGATATTACCTATCAAACAAAGCTGTTGATAAATATGAAATGCAGGTGTTAACAGCTCCGTGAAACACTGAATGCATTAAAATATCAGTCTATAATTCTAACGTCAAGAAAAACACAAACCAAAAGCAGTTAGCAGAACCAAGTGTTAGAGGCATCTAAAGCGGACTGTTCATGAGAATCTTTTGATGTAATCAATTTAACTGCCTGGAAATATTTCGCTGAGCAGTGCTGGGGACTGAATTTTACTCAGGAACGTATTCATCTCCTTCTGACAGCTATTTTTGTAGCAGGTTGACTCCAAAACAACTGAATTTTGTGTCCCATTTCCATCCAGGGATGTTGATTTTCATTCCGGTGCTGCAAACTAATTGGCATGGTCAGTCAACATATATACCTACATAACATTACCCTTTACCATCTGCAAAAAAAAAAAAAGAAAAAGAAAAGTCTTTCTATATGGCAGACCTTGAGAGCTCTCAAGTCTGTTGTGGACAGAAAGACAAACCAAGCAATGACACCATACACTGCAGTTACTACACAATAGAAGCACAAGCTGCCGGGGGATGGAGGGGGTTGCTAAATTGAAATACCCCTTTGGTCTAAAAGATGTCCCCTGGCCTCAGGGGAAGTAGAACTATTAACTAAAAACTCCTCTTCATACATGAGAGAAGGCTCTCAATTATACTGCCATGAGTTTACGGCTACATAAGAACACCTTAAAATGAGCAGATTGCAAGACTCAACTGGCTCAGATGTTAATTTATTCCAATTGACCGAAGGAAGGATTAGGCGCTTGATTGTACAATTCAATACTGAAAGAGATAAATCCATGTTTCCTTCCACCACTGGGCAGATCTTTTATGTGGTATAAGGCACATTCTATCTGACATTGCTCCTACTAATCATATAGCATTATCAATATACACCTTCTGATTCACACGGCTTTGCAATAGCATAGCTCCAGCATTCATCTTAGCATATGTATCCTTACATTGGCAATTTTAATCTCTTGCTGCCAAGGGTCAACAAACCAGCCAAGCAGCAAGCATTTTCAGAAGATCATGCGCAACTGCAGACCTCATTTTTCCTCCAAATACATACAGTACAATGAGATCACCAACCCAACGGCCAAGAGTCCAAGGTATTTAATGACAAATGATTCACAGCAAAAAAGAGCCAATGTGTTTAGAGGGCAAAACACACTTTGGGATTATGACTTTGCTTAAACAGACTCCGGTATGCAGATACCAAAGAGATCTGCACTGTAATTTACTGCTTGGAACAGTTTCAGGAAGGCAGGTTAAGCCAATGTTCATGAATGCAGCAATGCCTTGACAGGTCTACGTTTAAGCGACCTAGATAAAGAAAGGGCTGGACAAAAAGCCAATGTTAAAACTCACACCAGAAGCTTTTAAAATAAAAGGGAATGCTGGAAACTTTACATGAAAACAAGTTGTATTTTACAGATGAGCTAAAACTGCAGCACAGTGGCTAAATGGTTAGAACTTCCGCCTGGCAGTACTAAGGTCGTTGGTTCGAATCCCAACCACGGCACCACCGGTCTGGAATTTGCATGTTCTCCCTGTGCGGGTTTCCTCCCACACTCTAAAGACATGCTGGTAGGTTAATTGGATCCTGTCTAAATTGGCCCTAGTATGTGTATGTATGCATGTAAGTTATGGACCTTAGATTGTACGCCCCTTGAGGGTTAGGGACTGATGTGAATGCACAATATATATGTGAAGCGTTGCGTAAACTGACGGCGCTATATAAGTACCTGTTATAAATAAACTTTACAGGTAAACAAGTTGTATTTTACGGAGGAGCTAAAACTGCAATAAAAATTTCTACCAAAAAAGGACAGATTAAACATCTGTCAATGCAAAAAAAGAAAAAAACAAAAAACTTGTACATCTTTGGAATACATGCACAGAACAATGACTGTTGATGTACCAGAAACATTGTGCTCCTACCACCTTCTGACAACACAATTCTAAATGGCAGAGCACATGGTATCAGCTCTACCTACTTCATTTCTGATGAATTATGAAGGAGGACCTCTCCTCATCTCCTCCCCCCTCATTAACACCTCCCAGAAGTTAAAGGCTAATTTAACTATTGTTACAACTGTGATCCTATTTAAAAACCACCATGGTTGTCCAGAGCTCTGCCTACAAGCTGAGTCATTCATTCACAGAGATCTGTGAATGAATAAACTACAAGTACCATCTACCACCACAGCAGACAGACTTTCAGCTCTGTCAATGGACTACAAATATAATCATTAATTTTCCACCTAACTGAAAACCTGTACAGAAGTATGGACAGAAATCAGGAGGGAGAGTACGCAAGAGCCTGACATTGCAACCGTAATCCACTGATCACTGCTGCAATGCATTGCTGGTCCCATGGACAAAATAAATGCACTTTTTTTTAATTTATTTGCAATACCCTTTAATCTGATCACCAGATTACCAACAGAATTAACAGGTTTTTTTGCACTTCTTGAAGAGATATAGCAAAACACTGTTCACGGTCAGGGTTTACATACACTTTACATTTATGTCATACCTGCACTGTAATTCAGATTTTACAAGATGCGTTCTGTATATGTTCTGGCTTGCCTTTCCGTCTGCCACAGAGATAATGACGAGCATAAAAGCCAAGCGCTTACGGACACAGAAGCCCGTAAAACGATCCCGGACATTTGATATTTTATTAGGAAAGGCGCCTGCTTGTATGAAGTTGTGGTCTGACTCCAGTATGAAAGAGTGTGATTCCAGAATTTGGGGGATTAAACATGGCTAGTTTCAGGCTTTGCTGTTAATGTGGCATGTAAGGAAAATGTGTTATTTCCTTCTCTGAAAGGCTTTGATGATCCAGTACACAAGAATTTACTCAACTCTTGACAGTAGAACAATTCAGGAACGCTGTGCCACATACAAAGCTCACAATACAGAAAGAAGGAGCATCTTGTTTGCATGACTAGAAACTACGCTGCATTCTACTGAATGATGGATCACATGCAAATGCTGCTTATTTTATGTCACGTAATGCAACATGCGCCTGATGGAAAAAAGACCAAACTAAAGTGAATGTGTAAGTACTTCACTTCTTAGTGCTGTATTTTCCAAAATAGCAAGTGATATGTTCCTAAAACTTGCTTTGCACAGAGGAAAAAAAAAGTGTACCTGTAATGTTATGAACATGTGCAATAAATTGAAAGTTTGTACCCAAGCATGGCCAACTAAGCCCTGATACTGCCAATGGATGAGGCAAATTAGAATATAATCAGGCCATGTAAGAGTTAAAGTGGTTTTTAAAACATTTTACCTAATGCATTCCCCGTATTAAGGTAAAAACACGTTTTATTGCTTTCTCTCCTTCCCCTTCCCTGTGTGAGCCAGAAATGAGGAGAGAAGAGCTGTGCACAGCTGCATCTCTTCTCCCCTCTTACTCTTCACACAGGACTCGTCTTGGAGCGCAGAACCATAGACGCAAAGCTTGGGAGCGAGAACACACTGTAATTCCCCATAGCAAGCGGCTTGCTATGGTGGCACACGAAAAGGAGTCAAGATCGCTGGAAGGGTACCCCAGAAGCGGACAATCGGGGCTGCTCTGTGCAAAACCATTGCACAGAGCAGGCGAGTATAACATGTTTATTATTTTAATTAAAACAAATTACCTTTAGTGTCACCAACTATAAACGGCAATCAGTAGCCCAAATGTAATACTTATGGAATCACCAAATTTCACCCAAGATTGTCTGACGTGGCAGTGGCAAAGGGGAGGGCATAGCCCAGACATCAAACCAATTCCTGAGCCAAACAGTTATTGGTCAGGTTGGACAAGGATCACTTTGCCTCTATGGCCACCGAAAAGTGATCAAACATGCAAGCTCATACACCAAAGCCTAACAGGTCCACTAAAACAAATGACTGGCTTGGCCTATGATGGCAAACTACAGTTCTTTGAAGATTGGATGGGGGTAGAGCCATAGCTGAACACATGTAATTCAATACTTTTCACTATGAGGAAAGAAGAGTCTGCAAAAAGTATACAATAAAATGACTGGACCCTCAATGTATCAGGGCTGGCCATAGGAGTCTAAAATTCTGGCTGATTCTTACTGGGATTTGCCAAAATTTGAGCTCTGGGTGGCCCAAGATGCAGTCATTGCTTAGGTATTCTAGCAGCTACGGGTGCTACTGTTGTCTAAAGCCAGGTACACACAAGCCAAATATCGGCCAAAATCAGCAGGTTCAGCAGAAACCAGCTGACTTTCAGCTCCTGTGTACAGGTGCCTGTCCAACAGAAGAAAGTCATGAGCGGCTTCTGTCGAACAGGTATGCTGGAAAACCAGCCTCTGGCATCTGATCAGCACTCACAGCCAATGGCTAGAAGTCAATGTTTAGGTGATGGGCTGTTTTTCCTATTATACTAGATAAGAAATAAGAAGAATATTCTCAAATCTATTACGGTTTGTAAGCAGAAATATACTGTAATCCAGTTAGCAGTTTTCATTCATATTTTTGATTCAGCCATGGTCATAAGGGTTAAATTACACTCTGAATAGTCCCCTCACATTGCATGTACAAGAACTCCCTTCATCTCATCACCCGTCTGTCTCTTCCTGTTTAAGAGAGAACATTCTTGCTTTAAGTCCATTACACTGACAAAACCAATAAGCAAAAGTCTCCGACTCATCCTTCCACCGGCTGCTTTGTCAACCAGTTGGACAGACATACCAAAATCAACTGTTTAGACTTTTTCCTGTAAATTTAAAAGACTATTTTATAGTTAATAGAAAGGCAAAAGTTTAGTTTTCTAGAGCGCAAGATACTTTCTGCCCCTTTTACAAAAACTTCAATCTAACATGGGCCATCATTTCACCAAACCAATATCAATGGCAACTAGTCAAACATTACCTGATATTCGGCAGCTCTTTAGTGCTACTCAAGATTTATTCTAGTTTATTTTCTTATATATTTCATTGAATATGCCCATTATGAATTAATGGCTTAGATTTCAGGATACTTGCCACATGCTAAAATGTTCCCGTTTTATGAAGCATTTCACATTCAGAATGTAAAAGGGGCAGTAAAGGGGGAAAATACACGCACAATGGAAAAAAAAAAATGGGTACTAAGCTCCTCTCACTCATTTTGTGCTGCGTGTTTGTATAATGATGTATTAAACAACCTGGATGTTGATTTTAAATTTTATCTGGAGACAAGCTTTAGAAGTAGAAGAGCCGAGAGACGGAGAAATAGAAAACAATCACCAATGTCATCTTTGTCTTGACCAGAACACTTAATACTGGCCAAACACACACAGAAAGGCTCTACTGTCTCCAGACCTTGGCTGGACCAGTTTGAATTGGCAGCCAGGCAAATTTCCACTGAATGTGGCTCCTCCCACACAACTTGTTCTCCCATACTCGTGGCGGCTGGGGATGTCATTAGAGAAAAAGAAGAGGCATTTCCTGCAATTTTTTTTTTTTCATTTTATTTTCCCACATTCTTGGCAAACAGCAAAGGGGGCAGAGAACAAGGGAAGAGATAAAGGAGAAAGTCTGGCTCAGAACCAAATACACTGTAAGGGGCCTCTTAAACTTTTGTAGAGAGACAAGTCAGTAGACAGCGTGTATGACTACACAGATGAATCCTATTAGTCCCCATTGCATAACCAATGGATTATTGGCTATTTTTACAACAGTGTGTTTAAATAAGAACCATTATTCCGCACCAACACACAAAGCTGTTCAGCAGCAAGTCTTTTTTAAAGGTTTTGTTCAATTTTAAATTCCTAGAGCGAAGTGGAGGACTCAATAATTATGCCAATACACAGAATAAATTATAGGTTTTCACATAAAGTCTTTCAATAGCCTTCCCAAGGAGGACATTTATGCTACAGTGACCAAATATGAAATGGACAAGTATCAGAGAAAGAGGATGGTTTAGGTGACCACATAGGCTGCTGGTGACATGGACATTTCCCTAACAGGTTCCAAAGTCTCCAGCAGTAGCAGCATGAAGACATCAAAAACAGGGGCAGAAACAAGACCAGATGGTGACAAGCTGGACCACAAGTCTCCTCTAGAGAAGTCAGAAGAACACATGATGGCGGATTCAGATAAGTGGGCGGTGAAGGTTTGGTAGGAAAGCTTTGGGGGAAAAGAATTATGCCAGAAATGCTATTTGCCTAGAGATTGGCTTTAAACTTCAATGAATAAGAACATTTCATAACTTGAGCATTACAAAGTGAATTGATTGGACATTGGAGGGTATGGGACAGGAAAGCCTTGATCAGTTTAGTTTTAGTCCTAATTTCAAAACCACTCCCTATTTAAAAACATTTTTTTGCGGGCAGATCATCTTTAGGACTGAGTTCACACAGTAAAATGAAAGAAGAGCAGAGCACTCTGGGAAGATATATAATCTAACATTCTCAATGACACTGGAGACTAAACAAATTCCTGCGGTAAAGAGGCTTTCTCACTCACCAACAACATTCTTCCTTCCCTTCTAGACACTATTTATATTACTGCCTTTTTCCCCCTCTCGAGAAGAATACCTTTAATCACATTTAACATGTGGAGAGATAGGGCGCTCACTCTAACATCTTGTCTTAATACTTCTACTTTAAACAGTCGGTCCAATGTATGCTTAAAGTGGATGTAAACGTTCTCATTGTTTTAAGCCTTTCTATAAGATAAAGATGGATAAAAGAACTCATGAAATACATATGACAACAAGTTTAGGTGGATAAGTCAGTGATTTTTTTTTCATCTGATACAATTCAGACTTCTTGTTTTGATGACAATTGGACAATGAAAGTGACAGCAAAAAAATTACAGTAGCTGAAAAGACAAAATGGATTTTTTTTTTTTTTGTAGTATAGCAAAGCAAACAGTTTTAGTAGAACCGTAGCAAAGAAAAAACAGATAAGAGGGGATTGAAGGACACTATCTGTAACAAATGGGTTGCACTGAATGAAACAAGGTATCTCAGTGGTTACCAAGAACTTCAGGTCCACTTTTCATAAGGGCAAGGTGGCTGATAAGGATTCTAAATAAATCCAAACAAAATTACCTTAACCACCTCCCGTCCGGCCGTTATATAAACAGCAGGACGGTGGCAGTGCAGGGTCGGGTGGCCGTTTATAAACGGCCTCCCCGCACGCTGCTTGTGCGCGCTCCCTGGGAGTGCACAGCACCGCGATCCGGTGTTCGCTGTGTCCTCCGGACACAGTGGAACACCGATCGTCGTACGGGACCTCTGTGCGAGGTCCCGATAATGTGATCACTAATTGGCCAATCAGTGATCACATGCAGAGTAGTAAACAAGATGTCACTTCTGACATCATTGCTTACTACGTGTGAAATCTGTGAATGATCACAGAGGTCACATGGTACAAGGCTATTCACAACAGCCTTGTACCATGTGACAAGCTGTGACCTGTGACAGCTCACACAGTATTTCTCAAGGGCTGCAAGCTTTATGGGTGCAAAAGCAATCCGTATAAAAAAAAAAAAATCTTCCATTACCCCCCACAAGTAGTACAGTTTCACCATGGTGACACTGTACTGCTAGGGTGACAGTATGTAAAAAAAAAATATATATATATATATATATATATATATATATATATATATATATATATATATAAAAAGCAAAATAAAAATGTAAAAAATGTTTTTTAAAAAAATAATTTTTGGTTATAAACTAATTTGGGTTATTTTTTTTTTTACTAAAAAGATAACTGAATAAATTTTGGCCAAGATTTATGATGAAATATTAATTTGCAAAATTTTATAAGAAAAACACTTTCAAAATCTTTGGACATTTTCATTTATATAGCAAAAAAAATAAAAATCCCAGTGGTGAATAAATACCACCAAAATAAAGCTTTACAGGTCTCAAAAAAATGCTAAAAAATTAATATGGGTACAGTGTTGCATGACCGCGCAATTGTCATTCAAAGTGTGATAGCGTTGAAAGCTGAAAATTTGGCCTGGACAGGAAGGGGGTAAAAGTGTCCAGACTTGAAGTGGTTAACCAAAGAAGCACCCAAAAATAAGGGTTTCTCAGTACGACATGAAATAGCTAGAAACGTTAGAGGCTGACTACCCCATATGACTACATTTATACCAACCGGGATATTGGGTCCAGGCTTCAAAGACCATTTAGAACGTTTACATACTTCCAAAGAGGAAGGTAGTGCACTCAGTGACGTCATTATTTTGGGAAAATAGATTTCATACCAAAAACTTGCATTTTAATCTTTTTTAAGTGGGCTTACCACAAACTCAAAATATTCTGGCTCAATACATTGGGACTTGGGGGTCATTATAACTGTGCTAAATTTCATTCTAAAAAAAGCTGTAAAGGGCCATGCTGCTAGTTTATTTCTGCATGAGACTGAACACAAGGACGTGCTGTCACAGGGGTCTAGCACATGCAATTATTCAGAAAGCCACTGGGGAGTCTGAGCTCACTTCAGCAGTGAGGATGACATTGCATAGGCCAGCAGAAAACGCATTGCCACTTTTTTTTGTTAATGCATATAGAAAAATACAGGACATCCACACTTCATAAAATAAATAAATATATATATATATCTTGTTTAGTAAATTGCTGACACCTAGACTGCAATTTGACAAATCCGCCTGAGAAAAATGCATTGATCCTCAGCTTTAAATGTGTTCTCTAAAGGCTACACTAATGTGCCTTTGGCAGGAAGGGGATGGCTGAATGCAGTCCAATTTAAAGAAAATTTGATGGGATCCACTATATAGAGTACTTGCATTCTTGAGGTATTTCATGGTTAACCACAGGACTTAATCTTTCATTTCACTCATCTGTCAAAAACTTATAAAAGTACTGAGATCTCACTGGTTACTATAGGTAATTGCATAATTAAACTGAATACCTAGCGAAGACAAAAGACTTGCTTTTTGTCCAGTTAACCTCCAGTCTGCACAAATTCATTATTTATTTCATTTGTCTTTGTGAAGGAATTCTGGTCTTGCACGTGCCCTGCCAGGGAAGCGAAGGAACAAGCCAATTTTAGTGTCGAAGCAGGTGGCAGTCAGGTGGAACTGGAAGAATTACATGAAAGACTTCCTCTTCAGCCCGTCTCGAACCACTGATGCATTGCGTCCAAGCTGTGCTTTCAAAACAGGTGCTGGGTTACCATATGCTGTAGGACAAGCCACATGGTTCCAATAGGCTTTTTGCAGAAGCGACAAGAGCCTCAGTGGCAGAGCTTAACACTATACCTGAAAAACCTCATAATAATAATAATAATGATCATGTAATCATTGTTACCCACAACACTGACTATTTCTAATCCTTCTGCTGCATTAGTGCATAGATAGGCATGTACAGTGCCTTGAAAAATTTTTCATACCCCTTGAAATTTTCCACATTTTGTCATGTTGCAACCAAAAACTTTTCCAAGGCACTATATGATATTTAAAAAAAAAAAAATGTTTTTAATTCCTTCGGTCACATCCTAGTTTCTAGGCCTAGGCAAATTTTGTTATACATCCCAGGAGTCTTCAGAAGGGGAGAAGGAAAGGAGGGGGTTTTCTAGCTAAGAACACGCACCTGCCTGCATGTCTGAGCTAAGGGCAGATGGAATCCAGGAAATAAATGCCACAAGACTCCTCTGCCCTTACTCAAGATGGCCACAGCAAGAAATGATAGGGCATGTTTTTCAAAGTGATTTCTCACCAAAATAAAGAAAGGAGACAAGGATGGATGGGCGAGTGTGAATATTAAAAATGAATGAAATAGCGTTTGGGACAGATGGAGTGATCCATGTACCAGAGGTACCCATTTGCTGCAGTTATTCAGGTGGTCTTATTCTTCCCATCAAGCTAGCGTATTTATTATATAGAATGCAGCTGCAGGAATGGGACCCTCCCTCAACAGAAGTACGGAGATACCACTGAGAAGGAATGACCTCATATAAAACTCCAGAAGGGACATCAGAATTGTGCAAAAAATGGTAACCAATGTGACGGGAGTGACTTTTGGGGGTGGGGGGACCCCTGTATCATCTTCCTAAATCCCTCTTATGTCTAAGGCACCCTGTGCCTGTTACGGGGTACAGGGTGAAATGTTCTAATATGGGTGTGGGGGTTGTCCATTGTTCACTGCCATGTGGTTGGTCCATTGTTCACTGCCATGTGGTTGGTCCATTGTTCACTGCCATGTGGTTGGTCCATTGTTCACTGCCATGTGCTGCATCCCATCGTTCTGTGTCTTGGTTTGGTGGGGGGTGTTTCCTGCAGCCCTTCCCCCTGCTGGGAGGGCTTAATGATGTGTTTCCTGTTCCTGGTTGTATTTCCCCACCCTGTGTATATATCTTGTGTTTGTGTAAAAATAAGGCAGTTGACTTCCTGTCTTAAGAAAAAGAGTCTGGTGATTTTAAGGGTGGTGTCCGTGGATCTGTGTTCGCACAGGGAAGCGGGAGTCTAACGGAAATACCCTAGTGCAGTCGGGGTCCAGTTCCGTTACAACCAATAACTCAGCCAACCCCTAAATACTAAGGCTGCTTTCACACGGATTCGCTTTTGGTGCATTCTTCAGTTTAAAAAGAAGTGGAAGTAAACTGCATCCCATTAAATCCTTTAGTGCTCTTCACACTGATCCTTTGCGCTTCAGTTGCGAAGAAAAAACAAAATCCCACTTGCTGCATTTTTGGTGCATGTTTGTTCAGAGAAAAAAAATAAATAAATGGCATCCTTCCATTAAAAATGAATGGAAACTGCATCAAAAAACGTAATGTACCTGTGGGAAGCGCTTTATCCTATAGGAAAAAAAGCAACGAAACACGTGTCAAAAACACACATGCGTTTTTCAGCAGAGCAGTGTGAAAGTAGCCTGTATAGGATTACCTATTAAATGCCCACCCAGTTTTTCGAATGAAGTATGGAGGGCAATTCTGATTTCCTCTCTGCAAATAATATTTTCCCTTTAGGAGAGGGCCTTGATCTACAATGGTTAGGAAACAATCACCCATTCTTAGAAATATCCGGTATTGACTGTCTTTTGTCAACAAGCTCTCCATAACAACTTTGTGCTTTTCACCACACCTGCCTAGTGCATACTATTTATCTTATGTGGTGACAAGCAAGACCTACTGATACACAAAAGACCTCCTCCAGTGTATCAGTCCATTTCACACCCAAGCATGAAGACTGGAAATTCCAGTTCTTAAAAAGATGCCAAAAAAACAAAACAAAACCGCAACCAACAACACTAACTCTTTAGGTCTACCTTTCCCTAATACACAAACCTCAAGAATTATTTATAAATTGTGAATGTGATGTAGCACAGCATTCCTAGTAGGCACAAAAAAAAGGTCAGGTAGGGAATCAAGAGAAAAAATAAAAATGTAGTACAATTTTATAGATCTTTGAATTTAGGCTGTGGGAGTATGAAAGCGTGTGCAGCTTTAAAAAGAAAAAAAAAAAAAAAAAGAAGATGAGGTTGCAATGCAAGGTCAGTACAAACGTCAATGAACCCGTTCCCAATTTTAGACCCTCCGTTACGGGATTGTAAAACAAGTTCAGCTCAGCAAGGTTCATTTTGTTCCCCTCCCCCCGTATTATGCTAAAAAAACAGGTATATCCTCTCCTGTCATTCATGCCATCTCCTGAAACAGTTTTCTTTTTTTCTCTTTCACCCAAGTGCATAGTGACTGTAAAAATTCCTGCGCCTGCTATTTGCAGGCAAGGTCACTGTGAAAGGGCATGGCTGGGAGCCAGAGTGTTTTTCAGCTGAGCTGCAGGGAGGGGAGGAACAGCTCAGGAACTCAATTATAAGTTTCTGCAGTCTAGCCAGGAGGCTGGGAGCCCAGACTGTGGCTGTTCTGTCCTCTGCGCCACCTCCTTCCTTTTCCTCCTCCCCACCACTTCTACACGCCTCCTCCCTGTCCTCTCTCTCTCTCTCTCTCCACAGTCTGCCAGAGTTGTCTGCCGCCTGAAGCTGAAGTAGGCTGCAGGGATACTTAAAGCGGCAGTACGTGTAAGGCATCAAATAGCATTTTGAAAAAAATGCTGAAGGTGTTCACATTGGGGAGCTCTGAACCCCTCTAAAAAAATAAAAATAAAAAAAATATAAAAAGCATTTAAAGTAGACAAACTGGAGGAAAAAAAAAAAGTCTTAATTTTGGTAGATGAGCTTTTGGCCATTTTTTTTTTTCTACAGAAAACATTTTGTACAACCTACTTTTAGAAGGGTACACCCTTTATGGCTTTCTCGCTGAAATTACGAGTGAGACAATCATGCATGCAATCCAGTGTAGGAACTTCTACGATGTGACCTACAAAAAACACACCAAAAAAGGTTTTCTGCTGCTGGGAACCACAAAGCCCAGCACACCCTGCAGCTTTCTAACAGCACTGGCCATGTCCTGCAAACTGGCAGAACTGACATTTCGGCATCAGAATGTTCTGGCAGGAAGCCCTTGAGATTACACTGTGAAAGACCAAACGCTGGAAAGGATTTCTGGGTCAGCCTGACGTCCTGTTATTGTGAAAGACTGCGGTTCACTGTAAGCACCCAAGGGTGTTGTGAGGTCAGGTACAGAATGTATTCAGTTAGGTAAAGACTGACAGCACACAAGCAGGGCGCCACTCTTAAACACACAGCAATTGTTCTCGCTGAGCCTTTTAAATCCTCTGGTTGCGTAAGGTGCGGGCTACTTTTAGAATTCAAAAGAGACGACAGTACCGGGGCTGGCCGACGTTTGGCAGGAAGCATAAATAATACTGCAGGGAAATCTGGCTTCGGTAGAGAGGCGTGTTGTCCTGTTTCGAGCACAAACCTCAGGACTACCGCAGCTGTGTCTTAGAACCACACAATTCCCTCAGTAACATTTCCAAGACAGCCAGATCTTCTGGGAACAAAGAAGCCACTGAAGAAGAGGCAGTGAAAAAAATATATACCTTTGCGGCAAGGCTGGTCTCACGCAAGGAGAAGAATGCGTGACTTAAAAGAGGGCAATACCAAATGTTAACACGGGACCCAATATTTTACAAACATCGAATTTCTAGTTGTGTGTAGTTCAGTGAGCGCTAATGAACGACAGCAGCTGATACACTAAAAAGGGAAACCATAAACCTTCAATAGAATAGAAAAACTGCACTACTTATATTTATATTATCGAATTTCTAGATTGTAAGCTCGAAAGAGCAGGGCCCTCGAACCCCTCGTGTAGTGTATTGTTACGGTCTTGTCTCATGTTCTGTCCCCCCTGCTACTGTACAGCGCTGAGCATACCCATTGGCGCTATATAAATACTGTATAATAATTATAATAAGAAAGGGAGAAATGGAGAGAGAGTAGGAGACCGAGCAGCACAATTCATACCAGGAATCAAGTAGTGTACCCCTCACTGCTGTATGCATTACCAAAGACATGGTGCGAGGACCTTCACTTTATGACCGACGGCTCACAATGTTTCTTCAAAGTAATCGGTTACCCATGCTGCAGAGATGATATTTTATCCAGGTTCTGCTCAAAAATGTCCTGTAACTTGGGAAATAAAACAAAGCTTTCCTTTTATAGCACCCCCCCACCACCCCCATTGAAAACCCCCCCACTCTTTTAAGCTCTAAGCATCCCAAAAAAAGCAGAACTGTTCTGCTAAATGTTATATAATTGACAAAGCCAGGTGACCAGATGGCTGCGGATTACAAAGAATATTTCCAGCCAGCTCTGGCTTGCAGCTTCATCAGCTACCTACTACAGCTGCACACGAGACACCAACACACCGTGCAAACAACAATACAAATCCACGACCCTTCAAACACTATTTTTGCTAGAGATCTGACCAATAGAACTGTTAAATTAGGAGAAAAACGATTTCTAGTAAATGCAGCAAGGGCAAGAAGATCAGCATACCCCAATTGGGAATGCTGGCTTTGGCCAACCAGCTCCACAAGATCCCCCTTTATGGCCAGGTTACCGTTACACCGTCACAATTGTGCAGAGGGAACGATGGAACCCTTACGGTTTTATAAAACGGAGCAAATGAGTTGCCCAGGTTTCTGTGGAGTAAGAAAAAAAAACGGTTGTTATTCCAGCAAAATATATCCAAAAGACTTTTCTTTTTCAAATACAAAAACATACAAGTGTCCAATATAACAACTAAATACCCCAATGTCCTAAGCACCACACACACAAATCAATTTTCTTTTTTCAAATAAATATCTTATTCCATGGAGTTTCCAGTGACCATAAACCTCAAAGACCTCAAAAACCTCTTTGAGGTTTATGGTCACTGGAAACTCCATGGAATAAGAAAGATACTTATTTGAAAAAAGAAAATTGATTTGTGTGTGTGGTGCTTAAGACATTGGGGTATTTAGTTGTTATATTGGACATTTGTATGTTTTTGTATTTGAAAAAAGAAAAGTCTTTTTGATATATTTTGATTAACTTTCAAGGGTGGAAGTGAATTACTTTTCTTTAAGATTGGGATTTATGTAGTGGTGCTGATTGATAAATATATGTTATTCCAGCAAGCTGGAAGATCTCTGCAACTCAGAGTACCTTTCTGATTCCAACCTTTTCTCATGCACCCCTTACACTACTGCCTGATAATTAGGCCTCATACCTTACTATGCACACCGATTTGCTGGGGAGAGATTCTAGGACTTCCCTCTCCAAAAACAGAATACTGCATCCATGTGATGTGTGAACCCTCTTCCTACATGCCAGGCTAGGGCCCCATTCCAATCTATGAGATAGAGGTTCACCTTATAGATCATTGAAATGTATCTGCATTATTAAACATTGCATGCATTGCTGAAAGACGTCCAACTGTTGCAAGATCCTGTCACTGCTTTAGAGTCCACCTCTACACAGGCAGCAAGATCCTGTCACTGCTTTAGAGTCCACCTCTACACAAGCAGCAAGATCCTGTCACTGCTTTAGAGTCCACCTCTACACAAGCAGCAAGATCCTGTCACTGCTTTAGAGTCCACCTCTACACAAGCAGCAAGATCCTGTCACTGCTTTAGAGTCCACCTCTACACAAGCAGCAAGATCCTGTCACTGCTTTAGAGTCCACCTCTACACAGGCAGCAAGATCCTGTCACTGCTTTAGAGTCCACCTCTACACAAGCAGCAATACAACAGTTGCCCCCATTAAGACGTCAGTCAGTGCAAGAAAAAACAATATAGATTCCGTCGCACAGACACCTCCCACTACAGATATCTATATAGTGAAGACCTTGTTAACAGCGCTGCAGGGAAGTGGGGGATGGAAAACATGCCTGGCGTTCTCCACCTCTGAGTGAAAACCTGCAGTGTGCCCAGCAACTGCACTTTCAGTCTCTCACATAAGTACTTGCTTTTTTCCCCTCCGCCCACCCTCCCTCCCTCTTTTCCTGTCGACTGACAGCATTACGGGAGGTGGTCAGGGCATGAACTCTGAACACAAACGCAAAGCAACACAGGAAGCCCTTTTTTTCCCTATGGGTGGCAGCGAGCTCATGAGTGTGTGGGTGGACAGCACTGCCGCTCTGGCTGAGCCAACTTCTGCTTTTCATTCAGAGAGGGGGATTCTCGTGGCAAGGCTGGCATTGCCCAATTTGCATGTTAGCAAGTGGTTCTCACAGGAGCCACACTTCACTGATCATCTGCTGCCAACACTTTTTTTTTTTGGAGGTGAAACACACGCTGCTTAGTGCAGTAATTCACAGCAACCTGGAAGTCATCGTCAACCCTCCAGAAATCTACTGGATCCCACTTGTGATTATAGCAGAATGACCCCCACTGCTCCTTCTTGCACAAGCCTACCAATGACCATTTTAATAAAAACATTTTAACTTTAAAAGAGTTTTAAGCTATCTATATTTGTATTTCCCCCCCCCAATCAGCCGCTGGATATTTTCCTACACGATCATTCGATAGTAGTCGACCATTAGATTGACTTCTACTAAGTGAGAACAGCCATAGATGGATCGAAGTTCAACCTGTTCAGCAGGGATCCACCAGTGGCCATGGATTTAGTTTCTAGTGCCAGTGCGGATATCCGGGGTTCTTTCAGCACGGTATATATGTTTTCCACAAACTAAACAACACCATACAGGCATTTGGGATTCTGTCTCATGAGGTCTCATTACCAGTGTACATAAAATCGAGAGATCAAAGAATTGCCACTTCAGGTAGGGAGTATGCAGAATAGGGAAGCTGCATGTTCACAGGTTAAAGCGGAGTTCCACTCACGCTGTCAAAAAATAAAAGTCAGCAGCTATAAAACTGTAGCTGCTGACTTTTAAAAAAAAACAGCCACCTCGGTCCTGCCGTATGGCCCGTTTTCATATTCCAGGAGGCCAGCATCTTCAGTGTGGGCACCTGGCTGTGATAGATTGCGGCTTCATAGCTGGGTACCCACTACGCATGCGCAATTAGCACTGCGCTTCATGAATGGTCCTGTAGTCTTCTGGGACCTGTCACGTGTCCCCAAAGACTACAGGGAGGGAGGACACCTTCCGCTTCCGATTGCCTAGGTGATTGGATGGAAGTAGGAGCGGGTACCTGTCAAATTCTGGTACCCGCTCCCCCCTTGCCCCCCAGAGGTGCCAATCCTTAATGGGGAGCAGTACTAAAAGCAGAACTTCCCCTTTAAGGTTCAGAGATGCAGTGGAACTGAAACATGTTACCTAAGGTCACACACAAACCTTCAGGTCTTAATGTTACTGAATTAAAAGTGGTGTACAGTACATAAAATACAAAAAATGATCACCAACATGCTAAGTTTCCATGTTCAGTTTACACACCAATTTTCCTTAAATTTGACATAGGGTCTTGGGTCTTTTTTAGCATATAAAAACAGCTATGTTGCTTCCCCCTTTCACTTTCCAACCAGTATTGCAATAATGGGAACCAAAATAACAATGGTTCTTGCATGCAAAATAGCCCATTCAAAATTTCAGCCACTTTTGCGGTAGAGAGCATTGTGTGATCTTCCAAGACCAAAGCCACCATTATGACTCAAAGACAGAAGTAGCTTTGGTTTGTAAATGTATTTTGCAAGGCTTATAATAAAAACGAATGTATTTAAAGTACGCAAAGAAGGCCATTTTTGTCAATGTTATGAGCCAGCTGTCTTAACGCAGTAAAAAACACACCATGAGATAGCTATAGGTGGTTTGCCTGTCTGACAAGCTTCTGGAAAACCACAGCCCAGATGACCTCTGGCCTTTGCCCTCTGGATGCTCTTTGACTAGTTCACTGTCCAGGCACCCTGGGACATTAGTTTTATAGCCATAATTAAGGCTTTTACTGATAAATCAAAGAGTTGAAAAGTACAAGCCTGGCTGGGATGACTTCATTGCGAGTGAAAAGGCTGGGAATCCAGGTCATGTCAAGTGGGAAGGAACAGAATGGATGGCAGAACATCAGAATAAGTCACCCTGCTCTCTGGAATATACAAAGACAAATGATCCGATACGAAGAGATGTTTATTTGGTCCATCTTTGTAATAGGGATGTTGTGCAGAAATGCTATCACCAGACTTTACAGGAATAAACCTTTTTCATAAGCAAGGATCAGTAATTCCAAAAATGTTGTAACATTTAGCAACCTCCTTGACACCTTATAGCCTCTTGCACACTGTACTGATGTATGCGCACCAGATATTCCTGGCAGAGAAAACACACGCAGATGGACAGTATATCACTTGCACACATCTGTGAGTATGCACACACAAGCAGAAAAATCCGAGCTTTATTTTAAAGGAAGAAGTGTGGCATATGCACATAGACACGCAAAAATACTGACCGGCAACTATGTTTGTTTTTTACTGACCTATACACAGCGCATGCTTACACACCAGTGTGTACACGCACATTTAAAAACAATGGTCTGCATTTGTATCAGAAAAAAAGAAAAAAAAAAGAAACAGAAAACCCTGTATGCCTAAAATGTGCAAGAGACCTAAACCAATGAATATGCAACATTCATGGAACAGTTCACCAGACTAAGTAATGGCTGTCTCTTTGCAAGTTTACCTCATGCTCCAGTCACATCACTAGTTCAAGCAATGGACATGCTGAAATTTGTCTAGGCTCCCAACATGGCCACCTCACCTCTTGTCGCTGATCATACAAAGCGCTCCTACCGCAGCAAAATACTAGGTCCTACGTTTATAAACGGAGCACTGCTTTAGCACCTGAAGTGTTCCTCTGTTGCATTACTCTTGCAGAAATACATAGCAAACCCAGGGCAACAGTACAGTGGCTAAATGGTTAGCACTTCCGCCTGGCAGTACTAGGGTCGTTGGTTCGAATCCCAACCATGGCACCACCTGCTTGGAGTTTGCATGTTCTCCCTGTGCGGGTTTCCTCCGGGTACTCCAGTTTCCTCTCACACGCCAAAGACATGCTGTTAGGTTAATTGGATCCTGTCTAAATTGTCCCTAGTATGTGTATGTATGAATGTAAGTTAGGGGCCTTAGATTGTATGCCCCTTGAGGGTTAGGGACTGATGTGAACGTACAATATATTTACATGTACCGCGCTCCGTAAATTGACGGCGCTATATAAGCACCTGAAATAAACAAACAAGTAGATATGTGCTGCATTTACATGAGTACACATGCTTTGTCAAGGTCTGTCCTAACAAGCCTACCAAAAACAGAAAAGCAGTTTTGCAGACCGCATTTAAAAGGCATGCCTAAAATTATTACCCCAGTCAACATCTACCAGATGTTCCAAGAGATAAAATTCTTAACATGAAAAGACAACCAAGTCGATGATGCAACCTACTATTCCTTCATTACAGAAATTGCAGTTCATGCAAAAAGGGCCCCGTATGATTGGACAGAACAGAACAACCCGTCTTGCCTTTAACAGGATATAAAATGGTTTCATATGTGAGCTAGTCTCTGGCGTTCCATTGCCATTGTGTCATTTTGGAACCATCTGGTTGAAAAATTTCTTGTTGTCATGACAGCCACGAGGTTATCCAATGTGTCTCCCACATTTCACAACCTAAAGTTTTTTTTTTTGCACATTTGAATCACTCGATGAATGAATGTTTGAGAGCAGAGAAGGGTGGGGACCAGCACAAAAGTAGGAAGTATCAGCAGAACAGCAAAGCAACAAAGGAAACAGTCTCAACCCAAAGAAAAAAAAAAAAATATGCAGACAGGACACAGCTCTGTACAATGTACGTCAGCAATCGTTTTGCAGCTAAAAGGACGACTTGAACTTGACCAAAAAGACAGATGGAGCACACTAGCACTCACAAACACAATCCTGTACATTAATAACCAACTCATCTAAAGTGACTGTTTGTCTAGGACATCCAGGCCGCTAATGAAGAGTTTCATGGCAGGTCTACTATTACATTCTTACATGTTTTTCAAGTGCATGTGCACACAAGGCAATACAATGTTGGAGACCAACAAGTCAGCGGTTTCTAAAAGTCTTTATCATATTGTCAAAGGCATCCCTGCATGTGAACTTGTGCTGGAAAAGCAGAATTGAGTGAGAGAAGATAAAAAGCTCTGCAAACTAGTAAAGCTGGAAACGTACAGAGAGTCCACCACTAGTACACATGGCAGTCTTCATAATATTCACTGCCTGTACTGTCAAATCTATAATGTCTCAATTCAGGATAAGAAGGGGGCAGACATAACTAGGGATGAACTCAGACGTGTTCTGATACTAGTCCAAATCCACCTGAGCTATCCCGCCACAAAGTGGTCACTGAGGACGGCCAACCATAAGTGGTGAAGGCATTCTATGCCCAGCAGCCTGGGGTATACATGCAGCTCCGGGAAAGACCTTTACCACTTCTAATTGATGGTCCACAGTGATCGCTTCCTGGCGGGATAAGCTGGGGTCGGGTTCAGACTAGTAACTGAACATGCCTGAGCTCAAGAATCAAAAGCTCACTACAGGATGTCATTATGTTAAGCACTTAAACGTTTCTCTCAGGCACCAGTTGAATTCGACCTGCCTTGGATTGGAACGTTTGTTGTGAAAGGATAATTTTGTACGCAATAAGAAAATCGTACAAAAATTTTTTTCACAAGCACCAATCATCTGATAGTTCATATATAGCTTTAGAGAGCCGATAACGACAATCCATGCAATAATATCCAAAAGGTACAAGCGCCAAAATGTTTCTCATACGATACCAGACCATACGAGTTTTGCTTTCAAAATGTATTTTCTTTCGTAAGAGAATTTTCTTAAGTTTAGTACCCTCTTCATTTTCAATATGGAGACAAGCATCCGAAAAAACAAAACAAAAAACGGATGATCATTCTTATCATGTGTACAGGACATTAAGCTGGCCATACACAGGTAGATTTTCGGACAAGAATATTCATAAGAAAAGTCGCATGAAAATTCTTTGCACATTCGATGAATGTCGTTCGAAAATTGCCTTTTGCTTTTACATTTGACTTTAAAATTCATGTAATTTCTGAACGATAACCACATACACTGGCGGAAAATTCATCTGATCCAGAAAATGTTTTCCTTCCTGCTCCTGTGAATTTTCCCATCACTTCTGTCGAAAACGAACATTAATTTGACCCCACTAACGATTAGAAAATCAAACTAATATTCTTGAAATGAAAATTCTCCATACGTGTATGGCCAGCTCTGTATGCTGATCCCCGCTGAGTAGGGAGATGGCTGATCTGTGTCCGCTCCGCTTATGCGGAGCAGACACCACCAGCTCTTCTCTATGGGCGGTCAGATGTAAATGGACCATCAGTACATTTACACCCAACTGCCATCTGACCTGAGAGATTTCAGTGATCGCTGAAAAAAGCTTTAGAGGAGATTCCCTGACTGGTTTTTGCCTGCAGCCTAGACATGCCAACACCCTCACTGGAAGGTTCAATGACCAGCAACAATCTTACTTCATATAGGAGGAGAGTTTTGGTGCGATAATATAAAAATATAAAAGTGCACGCCAAACCATTTCCTTAAGATTCCCAAGGCAGGTATTTTTGTTATGTATTTAACAAAAACATTCTCCTCCAGAAAGTGTTCGCTTCTTAATGCAATATATTTTAGGTTATTTAATATTTCACAGCATGTCTTCAAGGTTTTCCTTGCAATTCATTAAGAACGCAGCTCTGAAGAAGACATCTCTTGAAATGGTTATACAAAAAGAGAGACCTTCATTCTCCAAGTTTCTGCTTAAAAGAACTTGTCAGCTCAAAACAGACAGGCCCTGCCTACTACAGGAGTAGGAATGGAAAGGAAAAGCCATCAGGATGAGTAAAGGGGACCAAAGACTTCAGAAAAGCAAATTTGCAAAAGAATAAAAAAAAAACTGTTCATTCATTTGGAATAGAAAACCACCCACGGGAAAATCTATCTACAAAAATTAAAGTACAAGTGAAAAGCTATGGAAAAGAGCTCTTACACTAAACCACACCAGAAGCACATGGAAATCTGCTAAGCAAACTGGGAAGTTTTTGCAGGTGTCTGCACACTAAGATCTGCCTAGATGGCAATTTCACATGACATTTCAAACAGAAAGATGCAGTAGGGTTGATTTACTAAAGGCAAATAGAGTGCACAGTCTACGTGCTCTGCAAGGGTGCTGAAAGTGCAGTAGCTCTAGATCTGAGGGTAACATGCAAGGAAAATTAAAAACAAAAAACAAAAAAAAAAAAAGAAAAGCTTGTACATGATTGGATAAAAGAAATCAGCAGAGCTTTGCCTCAATTCAGAGCTTTCCCCCGGATCTAAAGCAACAGCACTTTCAGTGCACAGTATATAGTTACCTTTAGTAAATCAACCCCAATATGTTTATATACAATGACTCTTTAAAAAGGGACTGTCTTGAACAAAGGAATTGCCAGTTAAAGAAAACGCTCAGCATCTCTCTGCAATGCAAGCATTTTTCTCTCGTATAAATACTGCACATACAGAAAAATACTGGTGGCCCTGCCAGAAATCCAGTGATCCATTTCCCTGAAATCCCAAATCATGTCAGCTCTTCTGGACTTCTCCCCTGCTAGAGGACAGAATGCCTACCTACCCTTCTGTGCATCTCCATAAGTGAGAGTTCCCTCTTTCAGAATACAATAGCTCATGGAGGGGAGATCCCTGTATCCACATCTTGTGCAGATACAGGGATCTGATAGGGTTTGTTTGTTTTTTTTTATTCAACCTGCACAAAAAAAAAAAAATGTCCGTGTGTAACACTCTGCTTAACTCCGATTTCCTAGATTGCCATTACATCCCATGACAGACAGACAGTCTTGAGCAATGAATGAAATTTGCAAAAAACACGACTAGCCCTAAAAGGCTAGATTACTACATTTGTTGCTTGAGTAACTGTTTTGCCCAATCTTTCCACATCAAACCTAAAAGTTATGTAAAAAGGTTAGTTCAATATTTGGTCAGCTTAGCACTTTCAACATTCCAGTAACTTGCATACTCGCTAGACTTTCACAGAGAAAAAACAAGGGCATACTGAGATGTTGACATACTCTGCGATAATTCATAAACTATCACATGTCTCTGTGCTCGGATTATATCACACTAGTGGTATCTTACAAAAAAAAATAATATCAGACAGACATACTTCACACTGTCATCAGGCATTTGAGGGGTCTTGTGTGCAGAGCAAAGGGAAAAAAAATGCAGACACCTTTGCTAGGTTTGCAGGGAGCAGTGGCTACTGGATTCTAGGAATGTGTAATGCAAGGCGGATATGCTCATGACCTAGATTTTATTTTTAGTGCCTTAAGGGTCTGCACAGCGCCTAAAAGCTAAACATACAATCCTGAAAATGACTTTGGACATATGCACAGCAGCTTGGAAATAAGGCAAGAGGATTTTGCCATAATGTGGGATATAAGTAATGGTTTATAGGATGGAACTGGGACATGTGGCATTGAGATTTCTTAACCCTTTCCGTAGCAATTTTTGTCAACTACACCAAAAAATTGGTCAAGTCAGACAGCACAGCAAAGGGGAAAAAAAAAAATTTTTTTGACCAAAGTTTCTTATATCCGTATCAGCTAATCTAATTGATTGGAATTCTTCCCTTCATTGGTTTCCAGGTAAATATTCATGACAGTTTTCTACAAGTACCAATTCTCTTTCAGGTTATACATACTAAAGCTCTCTATGTTGGAAATGCAATGATTTTGAATGAGTGCTCTAACAAATACCAAAATCGGTATGTTTTCTTTTCTTTTCCAAGAGATCAGGGCCTGAATATCTTTATTTGTTGCATTTGCTACTATTTTTTCCCATGTGAGGACCTGATAGCCCACGTCAGCGTCTAGAAAAGCTGAGGCCGCAGCTCCATCAAGGAACCAGGCAGACACGCTCAAATACATTCTCAGCGATTGGGTCTTGGGGAGAAATGCCACATAACCAGGCCCCAAGCACATTCTTGTAAGAACAGATCATTTCCAAATTCTGGGGAAGCCAGAAGCGGAATTCTGTCATACGGGAGGGGTGAACAGAGAGGGTGTGCAGGTGTATGTTTATGTGTGACAGATATGAATCAAGTCTTACCTGTTTGCCAAATCCAGCGCAGGACACAAAGCAGAACATGAAAGAGAAAAGAAGAAAGCTTTGTTAGAACTTGTAATGACACCAAAAATGTACTACTGAGAGTATGCATAAATAGCAGATCAATACAATATGCTGGAAATCAATAGTAAGCTTTGCATAAACGTTAGGGGTGTGAAAAATTCCAAGCGCTAAAATAAACAACAACTCTTACAGTAAAGTGTATTTAATCAGAAAGCAAGAGAAAATTGCCCCAAAGTGATAGAAATTATTTCAAACATTTGTCAATGTATGTCACATTTGGAAGGCATTAGTTGGGCAAACATGGCTCAACGTTTGGCCAATTTATGTTGAATCAGTAAAAAACAAAACCAACATTGGGTGGCCCTCGGTGGAAAATTTCAGCCAAAGAGTGATGACATGCAGTCACTGTTCAGCAGTGCAATTGAATACAATGGAGTTTCCTCCATTTACGCTGCTAGCATCGTTGGGGGAATCAAGTCATTCTCTTTTCTCTTGCGGGCTGAATGCCTGAAATCTGAACCATTTCCAGCATTGCTAGATTTCGATCTTTGTGACAACTTAAATTTTTGCTCTCTTCCTCAAATTGCTACAACTGTTTGAATTTCCCTAGCAGGGACACAGACTGCAATAAAAACCTGAGATTCTAAACCCTCCCTACTAGCCCAGAACCAAAAGAAATTAAAAACACAAAAAAAAAAAAAACACACACAGGAAGATAGATCAGCAACTAGATTCCAATTACTTTACCCCTTTGTCGCAAACAATATATGACAACTGAGTGGCTAACAAGAGTAACCAAAACATTCACATCAATGCATCAGCTCTGCGGCTCCTGTCCCCCACCACTGGTTTGAATACATCGTTTTATCGTGAGTGTGGTCTTGGCTTTCATATTTGAATTTATCCTGCCTACGAATGAGGCCTCTTCACCACCCCATGCTAGCGGCAGAGCCCCGATCTCTGTCATCTATAGGTTGAACATGGTGTCAAACCCTAAAAATGGCCTCTGCATTGTATGGGTGACTTTATACATGGCAGCACTGTGGAGCCTGGGAAGCAAAGATACGCAGACAGCCGTGATTTATGCACAGCCCTGTCCTCTGTGCTCTTTTGTAGCCTTGTCTGTCTTATTTGTGGATTGGGGGAAAAGTATTTTATGGGCTTCTTGAAAGGATAGGTAGTAAAAAAATAAATGAATAAGTAGATGGCTGTCCTTTGGACAGACGCTGTTGTAAAACAGATAACACCACTGACCTGTCTGATGCCCTTAGGCAGGGTCACCTCAAGAACACAAATGGAGATAATAAAAACAAAACACAACAGGAAAAAAAGGCTGTGAACTTTTCAACTTTATCCTTTCGAAGGGTTCTACAGGAAGGCAATGGAGATTCCATATCATCCACACTGCCTATTAGTAGTGCCTGGGCACAAAGGATATTGGGCGTATGGAATCTGAATTTACCGATTCGTTTATTAGTCATTAATTTATCAAATGGTCTTCAACACATTTAACAAATCAGAGATTATACAAGCCACCACTATAAAGAAGTAAAAAAGGTACCAAGGCAATAGCCAACTTTTCTGAAAATGCCAGCTACCAGGCTTTGTCCAGCTTTAGTCCTTTAAGTCAAGCTACTGAATCAACATGAATGTCTGGCACCTTTAGAAGAAGTGATCTGTCATGGGGGAAGCCAGCTGGCTGCCATTGTTGACCAATCAGATTTCCATACCCTACTGAACTCCCAAATTACAGTGAGCCCGGGTTCACATATATGCATCTCGGTAGATTGCATGTGATTTGCACAGGAACCGCATCGCATTCCTGTGCAAATCACATGCGAATTGTGTGCGGTGCGACTGGAGCCATGCATTTGTATGGCTCTAACCGCACCGCCCCAAAAAGATGCAGGACCCTTTTTTGGGTCCGCACAAGAATCGGATTGCAAGGGTATTCACACCTATGCGATCTGATTCTGCACATCGTACCGCGTTTTGTGGACCGATTTCAGGCTGTTATTAACATGAACGGGTTGAGAGTCTGATGTGGTGAGGAATTCGCACAGAAAAAGGCTGTGAATTCCGCACCGCATCAGTGAGAGTCCAGGCTGAATAAACACCACCTTTCAACAAGAGAACAATTAACCTAAAAAAAACTAGGGGTATTTGTCAGGGGCGGACTGACCATTTGCAAACTCAGGCACTGCCCGGGGGTCCGGGGTCAGTAGGGGGCCCCATGAGATGCCCCTGGTACCTTTTTCATAGGCTTTTTTGAGTTCGGGCAAGGACACAGGGGCCCCATGATCCCCCATTGCCCAGGGGGCCCCATGAGTTGTCAGTCCGCCCCTGGTATTTGTTCATTTATATCGTGCTGACAGCTCAGCTCAAAAACAGAACAGCAAGAACTGCTTCTACCACTTCATAAGAACAGAACCTTTTTCCTGGACCTCCTTAGATGTGATGCGTTAAGGATACGTTATGTAAATGCTGTACGGTCTGCTCTTATGTTGTAAAGCACAAACAGTTGTCACTATATAAATCCTGTATAATAATAAAAATACTACATCAGATAAAAAACGGATTCTGGGAATCTTTAAAAAACAGTCAAAAATCCCAAGACCAAACTGTACAAAAATGTAGACAGACTGTCCTGTACTAGCCTCTTTTTTCCTAAGAATTGTAGCAAAACATAAATGTAGGTTTCTCATCATCATGTGACACAGACAGGAAGCAGAAGAGACATTCTGTCACCACTGCCTGTCAAGAGAACATAAAAAAAAAAAAACGAAGGTACAGCCAAACAAAATCGTCAGTAACCACAAGTGCACGGAGTCTGGCACTGTTGCTGATCTTTCCTTTAGAAGCCTGGAGGTGAAGCTTTCAGATCAAACACGAGCTGCAGACCTACGTTGTGTACAGAGTGTACGCCCAGGAAATGACTAGACATCTGGGTGTCCCAGATCACGGAACTTCCCCAATGTGTAGTTTCCTCACACTCTTCATTTCCAGACGTCATGCCCACTGAGAAGAACTGCGGGCTTTCAGGGTGAAGAGTGAAATGTACTGACTGCTCCAGTTTCCTTTTTCCACAGGAGTGGTTTCTGAATCGCACACAGACAACTACATACACACAGAACCGTGAACTACAACACATGCCTGTACATACTAAATAATTCATGTATACATTATGACCATTCTCAAATGCACATTAAAGTGTTACTAGACCCACAACAGTAAAATCAGTCTGTATATGCAGTAAAGCATGCGTGTTATACTCACTGTGGAACCTAAGGGGTTAATCCTCTGCACTGTGTAAAAAGGCTGTTTGATCCTGTCTTCTCTACCCCTCCTATTGTTGAAGTGACCACCTGATACAGACTGAACCCGTGGTCACATGCACATGCTCAGTTTAGTGTGTATTGCTAGAGAGGTTTTTTTTTTTTCTTGGGAGGGTGCATGTGATCAGCACAGAACCAATCAGCACTGTCCAGACAGAGAATCAGAGGTTTCACATCCTCTTAGAAAGAAAACTCCTTCCAGCGGTGTTTTTAGGTTTCGTGCTGCCCTAGGCAACACAAAATTTGTCCACCACAGAGACCCTGACACCGACCAACACCTCCCTTCCCCATGAAGAGAGCATGACATTGACTAACAACACCCCAGCCCCCACCTGAGCCTTCCACTACCACAGCCTCTCATACACTGACAGCCCCCCCCCCCCAACTTGGCAAGAGGTAAGACACTCACCCTCACAGCTCCGGCCATCCTCAGGAAGGAGAGTCGGGCTCTGCATGCACCATCAAACAGCCCGCAGCCTCTCTCAGATCCCACCTGGTCCCAATGCTGCATGTGTCCCTTCTTTCAGCCCTTGTTTTGGAGGGCAGCGCTGCCCCCCTGAAAAATGCTGCCCTAGGCAAATGTCTTGTTTGCCTTGTGATAAATACACCCCTGACTCCTCCTACAAACTTTAGCCAGTGCTCTGCTGAAGTCAAAAGACTGCTCTAGCTACTGAGGAGAAAAAGATATTTATATTTACTAAAATAATTGCATTTCCATGTTGTGTGTACTGTGGAGACCAGATATAGTGAATGCAGGGTCCTGGGTTTAGTATCACTTTAAAATCATATGCTCCTACCCAGGCAGTTCAAAGGGGCTGCTCAACATGGACTCCTACAGCAAACCAAACGCAGCACATGCCAAGGAAAACACTGAATGAAACAGTCAATGAACATATCCTCCTGCCTGGTTGTCATGCTGATCCGCTGGATTCTGATTTGCTATCCCAAAACACAGAAGCAGATCAGAACTTTAGGTATGTACCCAGTCAATTCAGAGCTCAGTCTAGCATTTAAGATGGCCACACACTGCTCAAATTCTGCTGTCTCATTGGCACTACCTATCTCCACAAACTTCAATTGAAAAATCAAAGGAGTCTGGTTTGGAAAAAAAAAAAAAAAAGATCATCCGAACAATAACTGCATCCTATCAGTTGCAGTCACTCTTGGGAAATTCAGACATCCATGGGCACTGCGGCTGTCTTAATAGCTAGCGATGGAGATTCCTCCATGCATGCCACTTAGTGTAGATGGAGGAATCTTATCCGGAATTTAAAAAAAAACAAAAAAAAAAAAAAACACATTTGTATGTAGAGCTAGCCTTAAAAGTAATGCCATTTTTCTGGCACAACGCCCCGCCTCCCCAGGACTTGTCAACTCCAAAATACCAAGAGCTGGATAGTCTCAGGCCTCAACATATGCAAAGGAATAAGATGAATATCAAAAGACTGCATACCTAATGACCAAGATCAGAGTGTATATTTGTAAGCTCACTGCAGCTAGATCTCACCTTTGGGAAAGAAGAGCAAGATGCAGAAGTCTAGCCTCACAAATCACTTTCCCCTTGAGACTGGCTGGCCAATGAAGAGTGATAAAACTCTGGATCAAAGCACAAATGATGTGAATGTGCTGCAGATATCTTGGAGGTCATTTACTAAAACTGGAGCGTGCAAAATCTGGTGCGAAGAAATCAATCAGCATCCAGGTTTTATTGCCAAAGCCAAGTTAGAATCTAGTGCAGCTGTGTATGGTGGCCAATCAGCTTGTGAGTGCTCCAGTTTTAGTAAATGTTCCCCCTCCTGTCTATTAGAACATGCCTACTTTCCTTTATCCTAGCCTGGGTGGTGACTACTGTACTGTGCACCACTGAGTAATCCCTCTGCCTTTTACTATGCATCAGTGACAAGCAAACGTACAGCTCATAAAAAACAAAGGGGTGGTGAACAGATCATTTCAAAAGTTTGCATTTTAAAAGTTTTAATTATACCTATGGAAGTAGCCACCACCCAGCAGCAAGTTAAACTTTCCCCTTTAAAGGTAAAAACAACCCTGCAAGCCTGTGTAGTCATCAAGTGTTAATGTACTCATAAATAGGAGGTGACACCCAACTCCTGCTGGGGGGGTGGGGGGTCATGTGTGCCAATTGGTCCATGCCTGACAGCCACCCCTGGCACTGTACAACATAATAAAGAGGATTCCTGAAAAGAAAGGGGGTGGGGGGAGGGGGGGGGGAGACCTCCACCAAATTCCATTTTTAGAACTTAGGCTGAACATAATTAGTTCCTACTAGCAGCAATGACGCTTCACCAGCCATCTTCTACACAAAGTGTTTGGTTTTTTTGTCTCTTAATGGACACTCCAGGATACACCAATCTGCTTGCTTCCTATGTGAAGTGATTATTTTAGACTTTTCCTGAGACTCCCGCATATTAAACTATACAGCCTGTTTTTTTTTTTCCTCAAGTATTTGCCCTGAGAGCCGACTAATAATTCTGACAGGTCTACTCAAATTCATACCAAAACAACTTACAGCGTTTCCAAAAACATGACATCGTTCCACAATTCTTTTGAAGAACTGTGAACTTTTGAAGACTTACTTTGAAGAATTAAAGAAAAGAGTCATCCAGGCAGTAAGATAGAGGCTCTCCTGAAAACTATATCAAGTGAGACAAGATTATATAAAGGAGGGGACAAAAAGCTGAACCGCACTGCTGACCAGAATGCATCCTGTGTAGTATATGGACAGCACAGTGGCTAAATAGTTAGCACTTCAGCCTGGCAATACTAGGGTCGTTGGTTCGAATCCCAACCATGGCACCACCTGCCTGGAGTTTGCATGTTCTCCCTTTTTTTTTTTTTTTTTTTAATTAACATCCCTTGTGATAGCATGGGCCATGAAAGGTCCTCTTCACTGAGACATCTGGGGCAATTTTTAACAGTTACTTAGTAACCAACTTCTGTTGAGCTGGAAAGGCCACCCGCTGTTAGAATTTCAGCCAATTCCTCTGAATAGGCCAAAATTCTAGCAGTGTATGGTCAGATCCATCTTTATGTTTATTTGACTTTTCTGGAAGGAGCTGGCTGGAAAATTGTTGGATGAATAGCAATACATTCAAGAAGATGGAGGCAATGTGCAGTGGTTAGCACTTCCGCCTGGCAGTATTCGGGTCGCCGGTTCGAATCCCAACCACAGCACCACCTGCCTGGAGTTTGCATGTTCGCCCTGTGCCTGCGTGGGTTTCCTCCGGGTACCCCGGTTTCCTCCCACACTCCAAAGACATGCTGGTAGGTGAACTGGCTCCTGTCTAAATTGCCCCTAGTATGTGTATGTATGAATGTGAGTTAGGGACCTTAGATTGTACGCCCCTTGAGGGTTAGGGACTGATGTGAATGTACAATATATATCTAAAGTGCTGAGTAAATTGACGGCGCTATATAAGTACCTGAAATAAATAGTATGAAATTATCACTGCGTGACCACGCCAAAACAGACCAGCTTCTCCACTCCTAGAGCAGACAGGAGGAACTGGACTGCCCATTGAGTTTCCAGAATGGAAGATCAAAAGGAACTGCAAACTGCTTCAGTTTCTATATATATCAGATCCAGTGTGAAAAAGCAGCAGTCCCCGAACATCAGAGCACAAATTCAATTTACAAGGGTAGCAAAAAGGAGAAGTGGTTGGGGCGTGACCCAAGATTACAAAGTTATGCAATGCGCAGAAACAAAACTATATGGCCATGACCTGAAACAGAAGAGTCGTGCCTTCCAATAGTCTGCTGAAATGGGCAGTCCACACAAATGGTTCATTTCCGTGTTGACAAAATCCTCTTCTTTCATGTCAGGTGCTCCAAACAAGACTAATTAGATTACTAAACAAGTCCTGCTACTACAAACTGGATCAGACTCTGAAACTGAGACTTCGTGAAGTTGCACGATTTCCAAGCCGCAGGTCAGTGAGATTTCAGATGCGATTTTGGTGACATCTGGGTAACTTCATGCACAGATGTCTATGCAAGTCGTATTTGAAATTGTGAAAAAAAAAAAAATAGTGCAGGAAGCTTTTTTTTCAAATCGGTGCGGCACCGCAAAGTTGGAGTCGCACCGATTTGAACATTTTCATTGCCAACAATAGGGTGCAGCTTGCCATGCGATTTGAAACTGTACTGTCAAATCGCACCAGTGTGAACCAGGGCTGAACCATTGGGCTGTCCTACAAAATGGCATAAAAAGGTGCATGACCCTCTTTTCATATTGTGTTGCACAAAAGCAGATGGTATTATGTTAATAGGCATGCTAGCCTGCAATTAAAGTGATGCTAAGGGTTCAGTTTTTTTAAATCAAAATAATACACATTTCAAACCTACCTGCTCTGTGCAATTGTTTTGCACACAGCAGCCCTGATCCTCCTCTTCTCATGCCCCCCCCCGACGGCACTCCTAGCTCCCCCCCCCCCCCCCGCTGAGTTCCCCCAGAGCAAACTGTTTGCTCTGGGGGCACCTCTTCATGCCTACTGTGTGCACAGAATGTGTGAATGCAAAAAACCTTCAGCCTCTAGAACAGGGGTGGGCAAACTTTTTGACTTGAGGGCCTCAATGGGTCCATATATTGGACCCGGGGGCCGGACCAAGAGTAGATGAATGATGTGTATGTGTCATCTATAGTAAGTATAGTAATATTCCCCCATAGTAAGCATAGTAATTAATCCCCCATATAGTAATTCATCCCCCATAGTAAGCATAGTAATTCATCCCCCATATAGTAATTCATCCCCCATAGTAATTAATCCCCCATATAGTAATTCATCCCCCATAGTAAGCATAGTAATTAATCCCCCATATAGTAATTCACCCCCCATAGTAATTAATCCCCCCTATAGTAATTCATCCCCCCTATAGTAATTCATCCCCCATAGTAATTCATCCCCCATAGTAAGCATAGTAATTAATCCCCCATATAGGAATTCATCCCCCATAGTAATTAATCCCCCATATAGTAATTCATCCCCCATAGTAAGCATAGTAATTAATCCCCCATATAGTAATTCACCCCCCATAGTAATTAATCCCCCATATAGTAATTCATCCCCCATAGTAATTCATCCCCCCTATAGTAATTCATCCCCCATAGTAATTCATCCCCCCTATAGTAATTCATCCCCCCTATAGTAATTCATCCCCCATATTAAGTCCCCAAGTCCCCCCCGTGTCAATTCACTTACCTTTGCTCCGCGCGTTCCTCTCGCCGTTCCGGTGTAGCATGAAAATCTGTCTCCTATGAGGATCTGTCCCCCTCGACGTATCTGCGCATGTGCCAGTTTCAGGCACATCGCCGATCGGCGATCTCCGGCACATGCGCAGATACGTCGAGGGGGACAGATCCTCATAGGAGACAGATTTTCATGCTACACCGATCTTCAGGGCGGACTGTGAGCCTAGCGGGAGCCTAGCGGGGTCCTAGCTCCGCAGGCCGGATTAAAAAGGTCCGACGGGCCGTAGTTTGCCCATTGCTGCTCTAGAACAACTTTAATGCCGGACATACATGGGTTGAAATTCAACCTATTTTCACCCGAAAATCGAACCTAAGAATATTCGGCCAATTTTTCATCACCGATCTTGTCTCTAAATATCACCCAAACCGTCCTCTCCGCTCCTTGCAAGACCTCCTGCTCTCTAGCTCCCTCGTCTGCTCCTCCCATGCTCGTCTCCAGGACTTCTCCAGAGCTTCCCCCATCCTCTGGAACACTCTACCCCAATTTACCAAACTATCGCCTACTCTGCTTACTTTTAGGCGATCTCTGAAAACCTCTCTCTTCAGGGAAGCCTATCCTGCCCTCAGCTAATACTGGAATCCTCTACTCTTCCAACCAGTTCACCCCCCCCCCCCGTTACTACCTTTTGTACCACTAGCCCCTCCCTCCTAGATTGAAAGCTCCCAGGATCAGGCCCTCAAATCCCTCTTGTATTGAACTGTATTGTTGCTGTATTGTCTCCCAATATATTGTAAAGCGCTGAGCAAACTGTTGGCACTATATAAATCCTGTATAATAATAATTTAAGTCCAGACAAAAATCCTACAGGGTTACAACGCTCAGCCCGTCTCCCAGTTGTGTTCCTCTGTATCCTCTCACTAGGGCTTCTGATAGACTACAAGCGGCCGATCCAAAACACATTACACAGGCATGGCCCATGATGCCGCTTTCAGGAAAGCCACTGTCAGATGCAGCATGCTGCCATCACAGCAATACATGTAGAAAGGTAAGTGTCGGGAAAAGATCAACAGCTGAAGATGGAAAAGGGTGAAAAACAAGGATTACCTTTTTTTTTTTTAACAGCTTTTTTATGGTTTTATAGAACCAAATTTCAATCTGTTAGTGTTTATAGCTACTTTATTAATGAAAAGAAGATGCACATTTTCCACTCTTATAAATAACAACCCCGCTTTACCTGGCTATGCCAGTCAGTTGGTATAAAGGAGCTTAAAAGTGTAAAAATGCAACATGACAACTGTTGGAGCGACTGGAGGAAACACTGACCGTTTACAATTTCACAAAGGGAGGAACATCTCTGGAATTTATTTCCTGTGTGACAGCTGAAATCAGCAGGGTATTAAGAGACAGATCAACTGTGCAAAAGCTAGCAGGATCACATTCTATACCAGCATATCTAATTCACAATGGATATCAGGGCTTATGTAATAACATGAATAATATGGCACACAAATGTGCTTTACCCTGCAGCAAACAAAGAAGACACCAGCTTTTTTACAGTCCAGTTTGCTATAGGCCATTTAGAGTTCATGGACGATTATTTGTGGATTAAGGTGGATCGGTGTTATTTGCCCAACACTGTTATAATGTTGTCAACCCACGCTACCAAGAGTGCATCATGAGCAGTGGTTTCATGAAAAGCAAACAGTTCTACATGGCAAAAAAACAGAACAGAGCGATATTGGCAGGAGTCTGAGTTGCACAATAATACTGAGCAGATGTAGTGTTTGCATTCCAAAAATTCTGCTCATTTGGAGGTTTTGCAATCAGAATGCACAAAAAAGAAAAATACAGACCTTGATATCTAATAGACAATTCATGTAATAGCATGGATGACCAATACTCTGCAGATGTTTTAAATCTACTAAATATGCAGAAAAAAAACACTTGACAATGCAGCCAGAGTGGAGGCGTTGTCCACAGCAACCAAAGCGGCATTTCTGTGACAAAGTTTGGTTGTGTAAAGGGAAAAGCTGCACCCTTCCACCAGTTTTAAAAATCATCTCACCTGTGACATCACCCATTGTGTCGGATCAATGCCCCCTTCATACCTGTCTGATGCATTACCGCATAGATAATAATGTGTGTTATCTTCTGTGGCAACTGTGGAGCATTAAGGCAGCCCGTTCGCTTTGAATGGGGTGCCAATGCACCGCAGTGAATTCAAAATGGCCCAGGGACTGTCTTTAATGTAGTGCACAACACACTATTCCCAGACGGGTGTTCTAGTGTTAGTGGTGACGGCTCCGAGGAAGAGGCAAGTCCCCGAAACGCGTTAGCCTGTTGGAAGTCCAGAATTCCCTTTGCGGATGGCCAGGTAGTTTGGACTGGACAGTGCTGTTCTTTACGATGTGCTTTTGACATGTATGCCATTTGTGAGTATGACACCTATTTTTATTTCCTCAATAAATGTTTTTATAATAATGCACTAGGCCGGTGTGCCCTCCTTTGTTTTCTTTATATCCAGTGCATTTGGACTACCCCAGTCCGTTGAGGGCAGCAAGGAGTGCACATTCCAGGACACGGAGATGTAGCCATAACCTATGTAGAGTCCATCCCCAAGAACACGAGTATTTGCGTTTGCTGTTTTTTGTTCTAGTATGTGCTGGGGTGCCAAACATGCGTTAGGTGCGAGATCCCTCCCAAGCCTAAATATTGTTAGCACCCAAAAAAGAAACTAGTTGCAGTGGGCAGGACAGACATTTATTGCAAATTTATGATACAAGATACAGAATGATCATGAAGGCTTCCTCTGAGATCAGCGCTGTGCAAACTGCTCGCTGTACACAAAATGTCCACAAAGCTGGTCCTGGGTCTAGCATGTCTGCTATTCAGATGATGACCAATCTCCACCCAAGACCGTCATAGCTAGTCTAAGAACGAAAAATGGGGTGTGAGGGAAAACCAGTCATTTGCAGTCTTTGAATTCCAGCCTTCCCCCCACTTGGCCTTCTATCTGAAGAGGGCAGGGAATGGACAGTCTGAACTTTTGACCCACACTGAGCAACACTTAGGGAGTTAAATAAGGTCTATAAAATGGTGTCTGCTAGTGACAACAGTCAGCTGTGAGCCTCAATTCCAATGCCTTCTTTGCCTCATCCCAAAAAAGAAAAAAAAAAAAAAAAAAAAAAAAAAAAAAAAAAAAAAAAGGAAGATGTGGATGTGTTTGTATTGCCCTGTTCTTTTATGAGCACCAGATGGCAGACCTCGGTCACCTAGTGACTGTCTGACCTCCCATAAAACTGGAATCCACACCGATGGACCATATCCAGAGCAGGACCTCTCTAACAAAAATGAATGGCAAAATTACAGAATGCAAGTAGATGTTGGCCAGTACCAAAGCTCAGCACACCGACTTAGAAACAAGTCCACTCTTCTGTAACACTGGAGCCATTAAGAAAATCTAGACTTCAGTGACAATGTACACAGAATTTAAAAAAAAAAACCCACCTATTGAGCAGATTTGAAAAAGCAAGGTCAGCAAAAAGCAATGGCCATGTTGTATACAATTTATTATTCCATCATATTGTCCTTCTGATAATAGAAATGAGGAATAAAGTCAATCTGAGGGTCCATCTAGAAGCCAATGGTTCAGAAATAATCAGGCTGTCATAGTCCTGCTTCCAGAGTGGCCAGCTATCTATTGTCTTCCTGTGTTCAGTGTTAATTTTCTAGCTTGCACAGCAGAGGGTTTTTTTGGCACCAAGCTTTAAGAGAAATAGGATTGGATAACCATGTCCATAATATCCCCAGATTTGATGTGGAGATGGCCATTTTGTGGGAAGAGCAAAGGCATCCCAAAACCCCAAAATGTAAAATTGCCACGTTAGTGGAATAGGGGGAAAAAAAACCCACCGTAAAATGAAGGTGTTACCCATGACAAGACAATCTAATCTACTCAATCCCAAAAATCCTACTTGAACTTTTTTTTTTTTTTTTTAAATTTTACCAATTGATATAAAATGTATTAAAAAGGTCGTTGCTGTTAAAAAAAACTTTTAAAGTCATTCTGCTGGCCAGTTTTTGTGCAACCCCAAGGGTTGCTGTTCTATGACTTACAAAGGAAACCGCATCAGAAATCATATTTTTTTTTTCCTTTATAGAACATAAGAAACCTGCAGTTTTGAATTATTAATGCTGCTAGGTTTCACCATGAAGTTCCACAAACAAACATATCAAGTGGTAGGTCAAGAGCATTTATACAGGTCACCGAACTTGTGAAAAATAAAAAGTCGAGCACATTCTCATCAGAAAAAGGGCCCTCAGATACACAGTAAACTAGGCCCACCTTAGAAAACTTTTAAAGGAATACCATAAGCATTTAATAGAAAAATAAAACAAAAAAAAATTTTTTTATTAAGGATGGTGTAAATAAAAAAAAAAAAAGCTTAATTTGTATAACCTATTAAAAATTGTATTGCTTGTGTATTCCCCCCCCCCCCCCCATTCCTCACTTTAGTATTAGTAGCTGTGATTCTGATGAATAGTCACGCAGCTACAAGTAAATAACATTATAGGACTAATTTATAGGCATAGCACCATACTCCCAATTATACCCTATTATTAGAACTAAAAACACAGGAATTTGAGTGTACCATTAAATCGGAGGTACATTAGGCGAAAAAGTTTAAAAAAAAAAAACTTAACACTTATTACTGTTCACCTCAAATAATAAAATGTAATTCCACATGATTGCAGGTACTTAAAACTACAAACACCTCTATTAACAGTGCATATAAAAAGTCTACGCACCCCTGTTAAAATGTCAGGTTTTTGTGATGTAAAAAAAAAAAAAAAATGAGACAGATAATTTTTGAACTGTTTCCACCTTTAATGTAATTTATAAACTGTACGACTCAATTGAACAACACACAGAAATCTTTTAGATTGAGGGAAGTAAAAATAATAAACTAAAATATGGCTGCATAAGTGTACACACCCTTAAAACTATTACTTTGTTGAAGCACCTTTGATTTTATTACAGCACTCAGTCTTTGGGGTATGAGTCTATCAGTCTATCAATATATGCCCAAATCTGTCAGATTGTGCACAGCCCTCTTCAGATCACCCCACAGATTTTTGGATTCAGGTCTGGGCTCTGGCTGGGACATTTCAAAACTTTCATCTTCCGGTGAAGCCATTCCTTTGTTGATTTGGATGTATGTTTTGGGTCGTTGTCATGCTGAGAGATGAAGTTCCCCTTCATGTTCAGCTTTCTAGCAGAAGCCTGAAGGTTTTGTGCCAATTTGGAATTGTTCATAATTCCCTCTACCTTGAATAAGGCCCCAGTTCCAGCTGAAGAAAAACAGCCCCAAAGCATGATGCTGCCACCACGCTTCACTGTGGGTATGATGTTCTTTTTGTGATGTGCAGTGTTTCTGCACAAAACATATTTTTTGGAATTATGGCCAAAAAGTTCAACCTTGGTTTCATCAGACCAGAACACATTTTCCCACAAGATTTTGGGAGACTTCAGATGTGTTTTTTAAAAATTTAGCCGGCTTGGATGCTTTTCTTTAGAAGAAAAGGCTTCGGTCTTGCCAGACATATGAAGCATACAGGAGACTGTCACATGTACCACACAGCCGGTACTTGCCAGATATACCTGCAGCTCCTTTAATATTGCTGTAGGCCTCTTGGCAGCCTTCCCAGACCAGTTTTATTCTTGTCTCATCAATTTTGGAGGGACATCCAGTTCTTGGTAATGTCACTGTTGCGCCATATTTTCTCCACTTGATGAGGACTGTCTTCACGGTGTTATGGTATATCCAATGCCTTGGAAATTCTTTTGTACCCTTCTCCTGACTGATACCTTTTAACAATGGGATCCCTCTGATGCTTTGGAAGCTCTCTGCAGACCACGGCTTTTGCTGTAGGATGCAACTAAGAATGTCAAGAAAGACCTACTAGAACAGATGTAAACCAGTAAACTCCCCAGCATGTTATCCTACGTGTTCAAGTACACATAGGCTTTAATCAGCATTTTTTCTGGCTGGAAAAAAAAATCCAGAACTAGCATGTTTCAAGAAGAGTTTTAACCGTAAAAACGTGCCAAAGCTGAAAAAAGCTGAAAAACGCAGCTATCCAGAGTTTATGAGCTTCAAGCTTTTGTGGGAGTATAGGTTTGCTAAAAAACGCAAACCCCAAAAAAAGCGAATGCAAAAACGCTAAAAAACAACGCAACAAAACTAATGTTTTTAATGTGGCATTCTACAGCAAACGCTGGCGTTTTTATACCGTCCAGTGTGCATAAGGCCTTCTGCAGAGAATGCGTGAAGTTAAAAACCTTCAGGCTCAAGAGCCACTTTAATATCTGGGAAATGTGGTCTCATGTATCGCCAGTAAAATATAAAGGGTGGGGGGGGGGGTAAATAAATTGGATATTTGATGTTAATAAAAAAAAAAATTATAATATCTACAGATTTGTCTTCTGTACAAATCGCCATGTCGAATTTTCCCTACTCAATCAGTGCCACTGGCAGCTCTGATCAGTGTGTTCTGACAGCAGGGAAGTCTCCCCGCTGTCAGAATGCAATATCTCAGCAGGGAGGATTCCCCCATCCACATCAAGTGTGTGGATGGGGGAATAGAGCCATTTTTTTCCCATTCAACCCACTGGTTGGAAAAAAAAAAAAAAAAACCCTAATCTATGAGCTGCCTTATCAATAGACCTATCCTGCAACAGATCAGAATACTTTCTATGAAACTGAACAGTTTTTCTCAAAATCAAATAATTCATATCTTCTATCTTTTTGTCTTCGTCCATGTCTGAAAAAGTACATCATCAGATGGTCGGGTGTTTGGCCATCATTATCTGACCAAAGGTTTTTCCAGAAAGTAGAGGAAAAAAATAAAATAAATGAGCAACTAAGTATTCTCGTCTCAGCTGACTTTTTTTTTCCGAATAAACAGATCCACTGTAAAGCCAACCATAGATGGATCGAAATTTGTCCAGTTCAGCAGGAACAGTCTGAATTTCGATCCATCTATGGGCAGGCTGGTCATACCAAAGTTGATTTTTTTTTCCACTTCCGCTGGCTATAGCTGCAAGCAGTGATCATTGTATTCTGACAGCGGGAAAATCTCCTGCCTCCAAGAGCACAGCGGGAGGGAATCCCCCAACACCGAATGTGCTGATGGGGGATTCAAGCGATTTTCTTTCTTTCAACCTGTGTTTGAAGGAAAGAAAATTGCATAATGTAGGGCCAGCCTTACACTTTGCTCTTCAAATGTTTTCTACTTTCTGAAGCTCAGTTGTTTTTCTTCAAGTGTGCTGCAGAACAAGACCTGAGGGCGGTATGCAACACCCAAGCAGACGCCTAGTCCCTTTCATGGGCCCCGCACCTTCCTAATCTTGTACGCTGCTATGCCTTCCCTATCTAGTTCTGTGTGAGGCCCCACCTTGGGAGAGAGGCCAGGGAAATTTGCACCTGTTACACAAGCTGGCTTTGCAGGCTGAGTCCATAATACGAGTAACTGTTTAAAAGGTCACGCTTTTCAGGTTACTGTCAGTTCGGGGAAAGGAGTGAAAACAAACCATCACCTAGACCTGCAATTCTTTCTCAACTAAAATCAAAAAGTTGACTAAAGTCAAGTATATAGAAAAAGTAGAAGATATAAAAATTGTACCTATGCAGAATACACAAAAATATTCTGATCTCAGCTACGGACTTTCAAACCTCTCCAAATAATCTAATGATGAAATGGTTTTCAATAGATGAGCCGTCAAAACACTGCGACTGGCTGAGGATGTGACAGCTAGCCAATGCCTGTTAATCATATTCCAGCATTCAGTGCATGGAAATCCTTACATTCTTCCTGCCATTAAGACAAAGCCTCTGAAAGCAGCCATAATGTTTCCCTGCTGATAAAACACTTGAGGATTTAGCTGGGATTTAAAGCAAACTTTCAACCTTCCTCACCCAAGTTCAATCATTTTATTCCTCCTTTCTCAAAATTCATATTTATTTTAAATACTTTTTTAGTAACCCTCCCCGCACTTTCAGGATTCTCACCTAGGCAAAAATAAAGTCCCCAGCTACCCACAGCCTCCTGGGATACTCAGAAAGAAGGTTACACAATAGGAAAGGCGGGGGGGGGGGGGGGATTGCTTTTCAAGCAACCATGTCCGAATTAGCTAGTCTGGAATGAGACCACAGTTATGGTTGCTGTATCTAAATGCAATTGAGAAAACATCTCTACAGAATAAAGCCGCCTGTGATTTAGGCCGACAGATAAAAATACATTTAAAATCCAAAAACGTCAAGATGGCCTCTTAATTTAAATAATCCTTACAATGTTTTGATAATTCGGCTGACCCTTGCCCTAACTCTGCTGGCAAGGCGGGGGTGTCAGTATTTCCTGAGAAATATGTCTCCAAGTGTTTCTGGTACTTTTTCCTACTCGCTACAGGCCTGGGCCCTGTCACTATAATGAACACCTCTACCCCGCTACTAAAAATTTGCTCCAGGCATTGCAGTAAATCCTCTGCACAAATGGTCCTTCCCCCCACCCTTGCATATTTGCCCCCCTTGTCTGCCTCTATCCTTCCAACATCTGGCCAGCAGAAGGGATGGTATATCCGCTTATATATTACACTGATGTAATTTACATCCTAATACTAAACAAAAACCATATGAATGAACTGACTGGAGCCATCCCGCCTGTAGCTTTAACCTCTTCACTCTCACTGAGAGGAGCCTGCATTCAGAGGTTCTACTGGTCAAGCCCACCCCATGATTAAAATAAGTAGTAAACGTGTACTTAAGACTTCCTTTCAAAAAGGAGATAAAAAAAAAAAACAAAAAGACAAAACAACAAAAAATTAAAAAAAAAAAAAAAAAAAAAACACAACCTGGTCCTTGGAAAAAATAATAGGCATGAAAGAGTGTCCGGATAGCAGTTATTACACACATTGCCTGTTGGGAGAAGGGGGTTTAACAAAACAAAAAAACAAAAAACAAACACACACACACGCACCCCAGAATGAAAGCCAGCATCCACAACCTATTTGAAGCAAAAACTGAGCGTTTTTCAAACCTATAAGAAATAAAAAAAATCTTTATATGGAACACCGCTGGGCTTTTTGTTACAATTAAAAGGCAGACATTCAGAAGTTGAAGCCCTATAAAATAGTGGTTCCTGCAAAAAAAAAAAAAAAAAAAAAAGGCAGTTCTCCCCTGTGCATTCAGCAAGCAAAAACACATGGCCTTTGTATAGAAATGTGTGAGTGTGTGTGGGGTGCAGTTATTCTCCCAGTTTCAGCCAGGTCACGTCATACAATATGAAAGAAAAAAAAATAGGCTTGTGCCCTGCTCAGTAAAGGAGGCCATTTTTGTCCTCACTAGCATGGTTTGTGAGATCTCAGCCAATTACTTTTGTACTCGTCATTGCATATATGCTGGTTAAATGAATGCTACAAGCAGAGAACAAACAAGATGCCATGTTAATGTACTCCAGCTATGATAAATTGCTTTAAAAATAATTAAATAAATGATGTAGCCTATTCTGAAGGTCTGAATACTTGACTGTAAAATGGGAGGAACCCATTTCTTTGTGTAATTTGCTTGCAAGGGAAGTCACAAAAAAAAAAAAAAAAAAAAAAAAAAAAGAAAAAAAAAGTATCACAAGTTTACCTTGATGGACCCACAATTAGCACAACCAGAAAAAAAAAACAAACTGCTACACTTTATTGCACAGAAACCCTAAAGGGCTGTGAATATCCTACATCAGATACACCCAAAACAAAGAAAAAAAAAAAGAGAAACAGAAAAAGGATTCCAAACTGCAAATCTTCAAACAGGGCAGATAAAGACACTATACAGGAGCATTTTCTAATCCACAGTCATTTTTGTTACCAGGCTGTCACAGTACCAGCCCATTCCGCACTTCACCATAATCATAGGTTGCAATTCCTGAAGGGCTGACAATGTTCTCAGCACAGCAACAAAGAAATTAGATCAAACGGCATAGTTCCCGGAGGGCTAGACGTCTATTATTACTCAATTTACAGTTGACAAAAAACTTAACGCTGAGCAAAAGTCCTATCTATTTTTTTTGTTCTCTCAGAGTGGGGTCTTGATGCTCTGACATAGAAGGATCACTGGCCTTCCCTCTCCTGTCTAGCACAAGCTCTCCATGCCTGCCAAAATGCCAGCAAATTACCCTGTGGAGGAGGAAGTGATGTTACCTGGGTGGACCCGATAATCCCTAAAGCAGCTTTAGATTTAATTATACTCAGCAGAGCCTTTCCAGTCTACTATGTGAGGATTCTTCACAGTGTGCTTTAATAAAGCGCTAAAGGAACGGAGTTGAGGTGAAGTCAGAGTGGAAGTGGAGAAGTAAAAATTGCACGAGGGATGGTAGAAGGTGTATTCCACATTGCATTAGAACATACAAAGCAGCTATGACAGGGAAGTGGACCATTTGTACAGAGCATGGTGTGAAAATGTAACATGCGATTACATTTCTAGGTATTTGGCTATGGACCTTAGACAGCAGAAGGGTGCTTTAAAAAAAAAAAAAAAAAATTTAGGAGGTTTTCTGAGCCTCAGACACTTGCATTCTTGTATCATGATACCTCCCAAAAGAAAAGATCCTCAGGGTCTCAAGATAATAAAATAGTCCGGGAAACCCCAAACAAACATCCAAATGCAAACCAAGCTAAAATGATTAGTTATGGATTTAACCCGGACTGAAGGTTTTTTTTTATATTTGTTTGTGTTGTACTAACCTAGATAAATAAGCGGATGATCAATAAAATTCATGAACGGCTTCTTTAATGAAAACATCTTAAAACATGACAAAACAAAAAACAGCAGCACACTTCACAGATCTCATACATATCCCCCTAGGATTGGGGGTTATGGTGGACCAAATATTGAGATGTATGTAGTCCCATAATAGCCAACACAGCTCCGTATTGTGAAGTTGAACAGATGAAGCCCTCATTGGATAGATAATCCTTAAATTATGATGCTACACCTTTCAAAGGAAACGTATATTGCAGAGGAAAGGTAATAAGTACACATAACGTGCAGTCCAGAGGAGGAAATTAATACAGCATCAACCTCCCTCATACACTGTATAAATAACCCAATACGTCTTAAAGCGGAGTTCCACCTAGAAAAAAAAAAATAAAATAAAAGTCAGCAGCTACAAAAACTGTAGCTGCTGACTTTTAAAATACAGCCACTTATCTTTCCCTCAGTGCAGCGGTGTCTTCACCACGGCTGCTTTCACCGGCCGTGTTCTCTCCCTGGCGCTGGCATCTTCAGTGTGGGCACCTGGCTGTGACAACTTGCAGCTTCATAGCGCTTTGTGAATGGCCCCATAGTCTTCTGAGATCTGTCATGTGTTCCAGAAGACTATGGGGAGGGAGGGGGGTGAAGGACAACTTCCACTTCCGATCGCCTAGGAGATCGCAGTGGAAGTGGGAGCGTGTACCTGTCAAATTCGGGTACCCACTCTCATAAAAGTGCCAATCCTTAATGGGGAGCAGGGTACAAAGTCTTAAAGCGGAACTTCCCCTTTTGGGTGGAGCTCCGCTTTAAGGTGAATAATTGAAAAGCCCAAGTGGAAGACAATAACTGAATGCAGTCCAGAGGAGGAGGCTTAAATGTAATGTGAACAATGCAAATCTTCACTCCTCTCTAGCACCCAATGGATGAGGGTGCCGTCCCAGGGAGAATTCAAGTAGGAAAGACCTCCCTCATATATGCACATTTGCCTTCAAATTGGGCATGAAACTAGAAGGAGCAGTCTCTTTAGACATGATAATGCACAAGTTCCTTGAGATAAAAGGCAGTTCATAGTATTGAAGCTATGTCCAGCATGGAGTAATCAATACTTATCAAACAGAGGCATGGGGGGTCATTGATGGATCTGAGGGTGTGGAAGAGCCCTTCCTGACCGGTTTTGCCAGTTAAACCAGCTGCTTCAGAGGTAGACTTTAAGATTGTATCATGCAGAAACAGTTATAAGGATTCTTAATGAATTTCACTATCATATGACAGCTTCTAATACAGGCAGCAGTGAAGGACCATTCTAGCCCCATTTATAGAAGAAAAAACAAAAAAAAACAAAAACATTTTCTGTCACAATCCCTTGTATGTCAAGACAGATCCATCATTACCATGAGGCTAATCCATCTAATCTCACTAAACTGCAGTTCTGGCTTTAGGGTGCAAGGTTTATCGATTATGTTTATATCCATTATTCTGTTTTGTTTTTTTAACGTTCTTTGAATATTCTGGATTTTGCAAGTACAAGATTAAGTATTTTGGAACACTAACTTTGGAACTCTTTCTAAAACTGAAATAGGCCATTGCAACCCGTCAGATGCCATGCCATTCCATTATCCCAAGTGCAGTATAATGGCTCGATCACAATGTTATGTGCAGTGCCTGCAGAAAATATACCTTTTGACTTTAATTATTCCTGTAACGTCAGCACTTCCTGTGTCCACAGCCTCATAGGTGTATATGTGCAGTGAAAGATCATTTAAGGCACATTTGCTTCTGACCGCTGGTCTTACGAGATCTGATACAATACTGCAATGCTCACTGTTCTCCTGGCTGGAGGGGAAGCTGTACCTTCGGACCCACAGTGGCAGCAGCTCATGCTTCTCTCCAGCTGTGCTTCCTACACTTCTGCTGCTACTAATTATTCCCTAACCAATCGTTGAATTGCCAGTCATCAGTGGGGCCACTCTAAGACAATTAAGTAAAAGCCCTGCCTCTACCTCCTCAAAGACAAAAGGACAGAACAAAGCAAGCCAAGGCAAGTAGCAGGGTAAAGACCAGCTGGGAGCATACAGACAATACTAGGAACCAGTACTTTATTTTTTTTGGGGCACAGCTTCCACAGTTCACGATCTCTTTATTGGTCAGAACTGCTGTGCACGTCAAGCTATACAAATCACAGTACAAGTCCATTAATCTGCACATATATTGGTAGATATTTTGGAAGACAGAACCAGGCAGACCTCAGAAGGAGAGAAGGGAAAGGCGGCGAGGAAAAAAAAAAAAAAAAAAAAAAAAAGGCCTGCAATGCAGAGTGTTCCAAGCTTGCTATTGAAATGAGAATGTCTTGCAGCAAGCCAAGGCCGAGAGAAAAAAAGAAATGAAACAAACTTTTGTTTTAACTCTAATCCTCATAACTGCCTCAATGTGCCCCTTGAAAAAGAAAGGGAACAAATCCTCCCAGACAGCCTCCGAGAGCAGATGAGAAAGCTGCCAGATCAAGACAGCTGCCTTAAATGACCCCTTCCTGCTCAAAACACAGTTGCATAAGCTGGTGCGGTGAATTTACAGAACTGCTGGGCGTTGGAGGAAGACGAGAGAGCAACCAAAGCTTCTCTGCTGGGGCAAAGGTCACGATATAACAAGAAAAATACACTGTACATCTGATAAAAGGTAGAGGATGCCGGTAGGTTCCATTCAACACAAAGAAAATGGAAGATGGAACAATTCAGTGCATTGAAAACTTGCACCTGGTCCTACTAGTACAAGTCAGCATCTCAAGTAGGCAGCCACATACTGTACCTGTCTCTTTACATTCAACACCATTGCCCTTACCCTTTCCCTTTCATTGCAGTGGTTGAAGGACATCAGGGAGTAATACACCATTACGCCAGCCTTAGACAAGCGCCTAAACTTCAGACTAGAATGAACACGTGGGTCTAAGCTGTGCCGGATGTGACCATTTATTGGCATCAAGATCTATGCAATACAATATGGTGGCAACCAGTTAGGTAGGTGAAGACATGTCAGCTGCTCATCTCACATTACAGCAATGGGTTGCGATTAGTTTGCATTCTTCTTATTTGAAGCTTGGAGACAGGTAAGTATTTCAAAAGAACAGTGGAGCAGCAACCTAGTCCATGTTATTTTACTTAATTTTCTTTGTTTCGCTTTTTGTAAATAAGTCTGTATCCTTATCTCCCAAAAAAAAAAAATTACACACACACACACACACACACACAATATTTCAACTACTTAAAGGCCTATTCTGCTATAGGGAAAAGTAAACCAGCATAGATAACTTCTGTAAACCCTTTTTGTGTTAAAGTTGAGCCATTAGATGAAGCAGATCATGCCATTAAAGTATATCACCCCCAGATGCTAGTCTGCTGACAGAACAGCTCAATACTCTTCCCTGGGCCTTGAGCAATGTACTGTTGGTAATTTAATTAACAGATCACCATCTGACACACGGCTGTTCAGAGGGAAGGAAAGAGAAAACTTCCATGCTTTAGAAGACTAGAGTCCCCAAGGAAAAGAAAGGAAAAAAAATCCCCAGATCAGATTGCTTTACCCAAACAGAGGTGGATCTGGGCTGGCACAGGCAATCTATAGTTTAATCATAAGGACAATCTTTAAAATGGTTGCTGCCATTAATCACTCTCTGCTTACCACAAACACACATGTGCTGTCTGGAGTCTGACCGGAAATCTCAATTTGAGCAGCATGAAGCCAAAATATTTATACATTTTCTTTTTCCTTTCCCACTAGCACCCTCATAGCAATGGCAAAACCGATGAAGCGTCAAGCTGATGGGATTACAGGGATATAAACAAGGGACTTCCTTTGGCAACTTACACAATTTTTTTTGCAGTTTCTTCAAAAAAAAAAAAAAGTATACAAAAGTACATGTAAATAGGTGTACGGATATACCTAGTAAAAAGCAATGAGTGAAAACGTGTTAGTGGTTCACTGCCAACAGATAGCCTATTGCATGGCTTGTTTTGCTTTAATGGGAAGGATTTCCATATTCCACTAAACTTCCTCAACCTCTTTTCCATCTCGCTACCACTGAGTTACTATTAAATCCTCCTCCCGCTAGAACCTTGAGTATTGTCTTGAACAATTTGTTCCAGGAGAAGTGAAGTCTGTAAGAGGCCCAGCTAGGAGTACAAGTCATTTCCAGGCAGCTACGAGCTGCATTCACTAAGTTAGGGCCATCATTCACTAAGTTAGGGCCATCATTCGGACTATGACACTAGGAAGGGGACACAGACGTGACCGTTGCCGCATAAGGTTTTTGTTAGACGACAAATCATTGTGCCGGGTGACTGTCTGTCAGGAGCAAAAATATTTTATTCAAAATAAACTTCATGCATGACAGAATAAAAAGCGAAAATATGAAATATGTTCTAATCCACTGGCTGCACAGAATGTACTAACCAAGTGAAGCTCAAGAATCAGAAACATGAAGCAAACTACTATTAAACGGATCTCTGTTCTCTGACTTTCTAAAGTGGGCAAGGGGAACAGAGAATTGGAAACCAGGTCACATTTGTAATCGGTGTAATAAATAGCAAGCCTATATTGTGTTTTGAAACACCAGCATCACCATTTCATAGACAAGGAGGTGTTTTATGACACCTTAAAAAAAAAAAAAAAAACACCACATAAACATGCCAGGATTAGATCAGAGACGGCGAGACATTCAGGAAGGAGCGCCTGTGTGGCAATGACATGTCTCAGACAGAAGTTACAATGTTAAAGAAAAAAAAAAAAAAAAAAAAGAAGAAGGGTTACAAATCAGATATGCAAAAAGGAAAAGCAGTGAAAAGCGGCTTTAAACAAAAAACTTTCAAACAGGTTTTTAAACTGTAAGCATTTGAAAGAGTGACCCACCCTTACTCAGCTTTTCATTGGGTTCCCGTCCTAAAAAAAAAAAAAGGAGCAGAATGAGTCTTGTCACATTGAGCTGCCCAGTCTTGGCAGGTCAGACCACGAGGATCATGTGATGGACAACCGCAGTCCTGTCAGATCTCCAATTGAACACAAGAGGCTCAACAAACAATAGTTTCCCCTGGGCTCTGTTGGCCACAACAGCTGTAACCTGGCCTGACAGTGGTCTGAGTGCTTCCTTTTGTGTGCAAAACATTGACCACTTCACAGTCAGCAGACCCCCCCAGCTTGGGAAAGGGAAAAAAAAAAAAAAAAAAAAGGGACAATTAAATGGCCAGATACCCTCCCCCCAGCCCTAGTACACAATAGTAGTAATCCAAGCATGTGCATAGATGTGCTTTGGAAGAGTCTAGACTACTGCCAGCTCACAACTACTGTGTCACAACACCATACCTAAGCACATGAAGGCCTCCCATGCGTCACACCTATTAACCCAAATTGAGCAGATTAAGTGGTGCTGTCTTCCAAGAACTGCTGTACTTTAGCAGAAGTGATCTAGAAGAAAGTTGGTCTAGATGCGATGACTCAAACTAAAGCAAGGTCAAAGTATGTCCCTGCATAGCTTTACATAGCTACGAGTACCCTAGGTGTGTTGCAACAAATTTTTTATGAGAATTCAACTCAGGATGTTAAGATGTGAGACATGTCACTAACTGGAGACATCAAGGCAGGATTGACTAGGCTGACAAAACAGGTTTCTTGATCTCAAGTGTGCCATGACTAACCTCTAAAACATACCATTTCCGTTTAGGTCTCATGTACACCTGAGCGATCTGAAGCTTCACTAGAAGAGCTTCAATGCTCGATAGTAGGAGTCCCGGTATATTCAATGGTGCCTGTTCACAACCAGCGTAGTACTTGAAAAAGCCCATTAGATTCTTTTGGGGCAGAGCCGTGTGTTTTGGCCCCAATAGACTTAAATGGCTTTTCTTGCCCGTTTTCTCATTAAGTTCTTGCTAAAAATGTTCATTCCTGAAAACACACACAAAAGACATCCATTTAAAAAAAAAAAAAAAAAAAAAAAAAAAAAAAAAAGGAGGGGGCTGGAAGAAAACCAGATACACTCTAATCAAGTGCGATTGGAACCTTTATGGCACAAGCACTATACACATAGCACATGCAGGTTGGCCATTTTTAAACCCCAAGTATACCCAAACCTTTCTCCTTTTGATCTAGCAAGAGTGAGCAAAAAGGGCAGAATACCATCCAGGTTTTGAATGCCGTCTGAGACCCCGCTGACTTTCCATCTAGGGGAGGAAAAAGACAAGAAGTGGGCAGCACAGTGGCTAAGTAATTAGCCCTTCCACCTGACAGCACTATGGTTGTCGGTTTGAAATCCAACCACAGCACTACCTGCCTGGAGTTTGCATGTTCTCCATGTGCCTCCATGGGTTTCCTCCTGGTAATCAGATTTTCTCACACACTCAAAAGATAATGCTGGTAGGTTAATAGGCTCCTTTTTCTAAATTGGCCCTAGTTATGTGTAGGAACATGAGTTAGGGACCTTAGATTGTTCGCTCCTTGAGGGCAGGGACTGATGAGAATGTACAATACCTATGTAAAAGCGCAGCGTAAATTGACAAAGCTATATAAATACCTGAAATAAATAAATGAAGGAGAATCTCTCCAACTGGAACACAAAAAAAACCCAAATGCCTTCCCCATTAAAAAAAAAAAAAAATTTAGATAGAGTAATTGGTTCTCATTTAGGACATGGTCTTTTCCTTTTCTGACACCCAAAATAAAGTCAACCAATCTTCCAAACGGACACAAAGAAAATCTGTCTGAAGTCAAGTTTTAATGGAACCATCCTGGAAGAAAGCTGTACAGGAACACAGAGGCGAAAACATTCAAATTTTGAACATACCTAAGTGTAAAAAAAAAAAAACATTCAGCCCTGCCAGTCATTTTGCATCATGACGTTTGTTTTCGACATTGCTGAAATAATACTGCACTGTGGCAAGCAAAACAAAAAATTCTAGTGTAATAAAACATAGCAGCCAGGGCCAAAGATCCATTGAGGTCACAGATAAGAGTGGATGTAGTTAAAGTTTAATCTGTGCACTCAGCAGGAGTAGGAGAGTAGTAGTAAGCTTGCAAAACGTACAGAATGTCCAATCTGGCTTTACAACACAACAATATTTTCTTGATAGGACTAGGTTAAGTGAAAAGAAACACAACAGATGGATCTTAAAATAGCTCAACGTAACTTGATTCATCTCAACTTCACAAGTGAAGCAAAGACAGAAGCCTTGGCGAGTCAAGAAATCGAGCGGATGAACACACAACCACTGCACCATCTTGCCCCTCATTCGTGAAAAAAAAATCTCCTATATTACATTTATATATTAAAAACAAATAGTGAACAATAATCTCTAAAACACACCTGTATTTAATTACCAGTTTCCATACACCGATCCCTGGTGGTATCCCAATATACACACACCAAAAAAAAATCCACAAAATGGCTAGTTCATAAATCTGAATAATGAAACGAACATTTTTTTTAGTATTGGACAGCGTTTAGACATGCTAGCGCATCACTTTCTTCCAGATTTTACTCATGATCTGTGTCTTTGGAAGATTCCCCAAATTTCCTGCCTCAGCAGCACAACAGAAAATACAAAAAGAAAAAAAATGCTCCTTGCTGTCTGTATTTAATTTGTCTCACTTCCTGCCCTGATGGAGATAACAGAAAGTGGTGGAAATCACCCCAATCCACTGAGATTCTACAAAACATCCTATTCTATCCAAACTCAAAATATTTAATGGAGTTCAACATATAGCCCTCTTTGCCCAGCTCCTCTGAACGCCTTTTCTCTTAGCATGAAAAAAGCAGCTTTAAAAAAACGCACCTAAACTGCATTTTGCAAACATGTTTAGATGGATCAAGGCTTTGGGCATTTATTCATACCATTCATTCCACTGGCCAGAATATTACATTTATTCTGGCCACTGAAATGAAAGAGCGCTCAAGTGCTAAATGCACCTAGCACTGACGCATTTACAGGCATTTAGGCACATCAAGCTTTTTTTTTATGCTCAAAAGCTCCTCTCCTGAACACACAAATGTTCCTCTTTTAATATATGTCTGTAAACACTTGTGTGCATGGCTACATAGGCTAACAGAGGGGCGCTTAGAGGACTGAGGGAAGAAAAAAAAAAAAAAAAAGTCAAGCGCCCTTAAAAGTGGCATCTTATGCCCAGTGTGCACAAGGCCATCAGAACTTCAGACAGGTAAAATCAGCGACTTACTATTTCAATATAGACTTTGCTAAAGTAAGAACTCACTCTTAAAAGCGGTGCTTCGCTTAAATAAAAAAAAAAAAAAAAAATGAAAAGTTCCGCTCATTAATCTCCCTCCATTCCACCCCCAAAATTTTTTTGGAAGCGGTACTTTTTTTCTGACAGATACCCACTCCTCCCACTTTCACCTAGGCAAGAATTACATCAGCTTGGCCCTACCCCTGAGGAACATCACAAGAGGTTACAGGACCAGTCTGACAGCACCGAACACTCACGCACGCACAATGTGAAGTTGGCAGTGAGACATAAGGAAGTCATAGTTGGTTCCCACTTCCAAGATGGTGGTGCAGGAGATCCAAAGCTTGGCGCAGAATTGGCTTTGGTGAAGACAGTGCTGGATGCTTAGGCTGGCAAAGTATTGGTTTGTTAAACAGCAGTATCTACAGTATTTTTTAAAAGAAGCCTAACATTCCTTTTTAGGCGGTGTTCTTACTTAGCTTCCTTATGGGATTGCAGCCTGTATCTGAGAGTTGCTAAAGGATGGTGGCTAGAACTTGGCAGGGTCGAATTAAAGATCAGGCATTCAAACAATTATAGCTTTGAAACACCCAGTTAGCTGCAGGAAGCTTTAGAGGGCCGGCTCACCTTTGACTTTTTTGACAATAGTCAAGGATTTACATGTTAGCATGCCCCCTAGGTAGCATGCTCATGAAAATAAAAGTGTAGGTAACACAAGAGTATAACTGCACTCAGGCTGTTAGGTTACACAAAATCAGACAAAAGGCAGTTATCACAGGTCATGATACACACTTGTGATACACATTCATAGCACAACAAAGCCCTTACACCTTGTGGTGGACCATATTAAGAGCTTCAACTAGTCTAGATGTCACTATCCCAGTCTATGAAAAATTAGTGGCTAAAATTAACTATTTTCTACGGCTAACACTAGTCTTTCTCCTACCTAAAATCGTCATATTCTGGCCATAAACATTCAAACCATGGGTTAGTCATACTTTATAAAGGAAATCTGGTAAACAAGGTCTAAAATTACTATCAGGGGTTTAAAGCACTCAGAGATCTGATCACATCACCTGATAAAATGTAGAAAATGTTGTATGTCTGTAAAAAAGGATAAAAAAAGCTCCTATTTCAAATTTACCAAGAGTGCCACAAGTAATTCTTGTATCTTTGTTAAAAAAAAAAAAAAAAAAAGGGAAGAAGAAAGTCTGAGAATCAAAAGACCTGTTTATGAAAGTGGTTTTTTTTCCATTCTTTATTTATAATAAACTGATTCTACCGAAAACGACTGTCGCGCCTACGTAGCTGAAACCAGCAGTATTTAGTAAAAATAGGAAGTTGAAGTAGACACTGTGGGGAGACAGCAAGCTGCCTGTCTTATCAGATATCATCACATGTGACAAAAACAGATCTTGCTGGCAAAACATAAAAAAATTCAGACAAAAAAAAGTGACTTCTGAGTAACAGTAACATTTTTCTAAAAATGTTTCACCTCTAACTAATAACAGCCATTCTGGAAGCTCCAGTCCAGGTACCTTGCATGGACTTGAGATGTCATCAGTCTGCTACAGGCAGGAGGAAGCATTTCCTCCGAGCATCCAATCCGCATATATGTGAACGGGCACTCAGTCTGCCCTACCAGTGATCTGGCTGTAACAATGTAACAAGGCAAGAGACTGCAGCAGCACCTCAAAAGCAAAGAACTGCACCGGCACCAGAATTTATATGGCTATACCAACTCTGAGCTTAGAATTCAGTCCAGGAAGTAGATTTTTATCACAGAAAATTCCTACACAAAGATGGTGCCGTCCTAGAGAGAAAAGAAGCTGACAGCATTGTGGAGGGATGGGTAGCACTGTAACCTCAGATGCAATAAATACCTGTGAGAGTTATACTGACACATTACTTGCACAGCTAACACAAAGTTTTCATGTGGGTTAGCTGCGCTTTCCCATAAAATTCTACGAGGTCTTGCAGTTTTGGTGCGGTTTCAGAAAGCGCACCACAACTCCTGCAAGCTGCATATTCTGAAACTGCAGGACCTCATAGAAGTCAATGGGAAAGAGCAGCTAACCTGCACAAAACCCACGCTTTAGCTGTGCTTTTCCCAAAGTGCGGCGGGACCACACCGGAGCAGTGCGAAGCCACCTTGACCTGCAACGGTTCCAAAAGCCTCTCAACTACACCAGATTCATGACAAGTGCGGCCAATGGAAAACAACATGGTATGAAAATAACAGGAGACAGCCGTCGGTCAGTAGCCAAGTAACATTTTAGGTCAATTCTTTAAATCAGGTGACAATACACATTGGAAATTGATAGAGCGGTCAAACTTTCGATGCAATTTTTTTTTTCGAAATCACAAAAGCAGATGGGACAAAAGTTGCCCCAATCGAACCTAGTGAACACAAATATCAGTGAAACCATGTACTGGAGATATGCTGTGAAATCAGGACAGACTGTTGACTTGCTAACATGGACACCTATATGTTATTCACAGGACATGTGATTTTCCATTCTCTCTTCTCTTTAGGGGAAGGAGAACCCCAAATGTCTGGAAGAGCAGAGATCCAATGCAAGAAGCAGACATCAAGCAAAGAATCCTCATCATGATTCTTGACAAACAAGGGCTGCCTAGATCACTATACTGTGACAGAGGGAGGAGGAATGGATTACCAAGGGAGCAGTTAAGTTTTGTTTACCATTCTCACATTATTTCCAGATACTTGGGTTACATCCTGTAGGAGGACTGAAGGATGCAAAATGGTTATAGAAGATTCTGAGGTTTTGTCTGTCTGCTCTATTCCAAGGTTACTGAAATTACCCTTCAGATGATGATGGTCGGAAATATCGGTTGACTTAACCTCCAAAACACAATACCAATTGGGTAAAATTAATCTGCTGATAGGAAAGGTCAGCGAAGCACAACCACATCTAACCTGGCTATATGACAGAAGCAAAAGTGCAATCTAACCAAAAAAAAGAATAAAAAGAAAAAAAAAACAAAAAAAAACAAAACACACAACTGTTCTTAAAAGGGTCAGACCGCCTAACAGTGATAGAGTTTTATGGGTCAAGTAAAAAAAGTACTTTTTTTTTTTTTTTTTTTACATCTATATCTCTTGGGAACTTACCAAAAGATCTACTCGCCATTGTTGCAAGCTCTGTTGCAGTACACTTTGGAGTCTCATACTACTAAATAGGCATTTCTGTTTGTCCTGTTGCACAATTGAAAAGTTATGATAAAAGAATAACGCGGCGTTAAGTGTCACTTGACTTGCGCCTCCACCATTTAACTGGCTGGTGACATTTCTCTCCCAACTAGAGTAAGTAGAGAAGCCCCTAGAAGAATTTGCAAAAGCATAAGTGGGGAGTAGTGGGAGGGAAAAGGGAGAACTTACTTCACAAAAGAGAACACTGGCCTCTATTCATATATATCATGCCGCTCTCCTTCCCTGATACAGCTTATTCGGAAGCTTTACAAGATAAAAAAAAAAAAAAAAACAGCTGGGGGGGCGGCTGGGGGCGCAATGCACATATGAAATAAACCAGCTTAAACACAAAACACATGCTGACCCATTGTACTCTCACCTTCAAAAATATAAACCTCCAGGTAAAACGGAGCAGATACATGGACACTGGAATATATAAAACTTGTTTAAATGCCAAATCAAAATTTAGATGAAGAATCTGGAAGGAAAAGTGCAGCAGCTGCCAACCAATCAAAAATCAACTCGCTGTCCTGAGTGTCTAAAAACAGACTGCTGCCATCACCGTGCTTTGCACAATTCAAGTTCCCAAATGTTTTCAGTCTTTGGCTTCAACAAAGATCAGTCCTTGACAAGAGAAAAAAAAAAAAAAATTTGTAAAAATTTTAACAGCAGATAGCCAACACAGCTGCCCAAGTCATCACATGTACAAAGAGAATGAAATCTGACAACCACGTACATTTGTATCAATGCCAATATTTGCAAAACAAAAAAAAAGGGAAGAGAAGGAAGGGGGGGGGGGGGAATAAAAAAAAAAAAAAAGTTGCCCCTTCCCCCTTTTAAGCACCAGCGACTTGTAACCAGACCTTGCACCCCCTTTTCATTAATATTCAACAGAGTAAAACAAAAGCAGACAATAGGGATGGTCACCCCTGCACCCTGGGGAATTCATTAATCCATTCAATTTTTCAATTCACCAGGCTCTCGGATTCATTCGCGTGAAGCTGGAATGAAAGGCAGTGACCAGTGTTTGGCACTGCTCTGGGTCATGGAAGGGTAGCAAAAATCCCACCATAAATTCAGCTTGCTGTGACAACCCGGGTCCCCTGATACCTGGGGGACACAGTGAGGCTAGCAGGGATGTGGGCCTCCACTAAGGAGGCCGCAAGGAGATAAACTGACCAGAATGTCACCCTTGCTTCCTCTACAATAACAAAGTAACAGATTCACGACATCCAAAAGAATTTCACAACTCTTTCCATTGTCTAGAAACACACATTATCTCCTCATACATACTTCAAATACATTAGTAATACTCAAATTAATTTATATTTCAACATTCCCAGATGGTTCATTTATATAAAAAGGTCAGTGGATCCTAAATTGAGAATTTAGCTAGGCACACAATAGCCAAGCAAGGAAGAACTGAAGACAGGGCTGACAACATTGCTTGGGATTTTACCGTCAGCTCACTACAGCAAGTTATGAGATCACTGGATTTCTGGCAGGATCAACAGGTAATTCATAAACATACACTGCAGAGATGCTCCGTATTTTGCCCAGACGTACATTTTAGACTAGGTTCACACTAATGCAATGGGTTTTTTTCGCTTTCAGATTTTCAGTGTAATTATGTAGTGCGACTTGGTTGCATTATTGATACTGTGGTTGTTTTCGATAGAAGGCAACAGGATGCTGGTTGTAAGGAGCCTAAACTTGCAAAAATGCAACAAGACATGAACATGCATTTTGGTGCATTTCCATTGAAGTCAGTGTGGGGTGGGGGGGCACATCAAAGCAGCCCTGGACCCTTTTCCAAAATCGCACCGTGCCGTGCTGCATCGATAAGAGCGGGCACCACAGAGAAAAATGTCATTTCCATTGCCATGCGATTCTGTGCGACTCTAGTCACATCTGATGTTATACTACTATGAACCAGGCCTTAACACTAATGTGTCGGCATGTTCTGCAAGTAGTTTGGCTTCCCAACAGCTACATAAACTAAATAATTATACCCACTGAACACAGGTGTTTAGAACATTGGTGTCATTCTTTTTTTTTGGTTTCCTACAAATGGTACCCAAACAAACCTCACCACAGCAAAAACCTAGCTTAACAGATAAATGTATAAGAAGAAAAGAAATAAGCAAAAGGGCTAGTTCACATAAAAAAAAAAAAAAAACACACACACACACACACACACACACACACACACACACAGTCCCAGTGCGTTTCTGCATGCGCATATTTGAAGCGCTCGGGTGCATTTTTCCCCTCTTCACCTTATCTAAGGACATGTGCGTTTTACCATGGTCCAGTACAGTTCAATGCAGAATGTTGTACTTTTTCTTCTGGAACACACTGGAACTGACCGCATGGGTGTGAACTATGGCACTGGAAACCATATAACCTACTGTCCATGCGTTTTGATGCAGAACAAATCCGCACTGGACAGCATGTGGTGTGAACTGACCCACAGGTTAAAGTAGCCAGTAGCTCTTAACACATGCAGCTCACAGTCAAATTTTCTTCTCTTCTGGTAAAAACTGCTGTAGGCTACAGGGACATTTTTATCAGCTCAATCTTACAATTTGCAGAGAGTAGAAATTGATTAGTAAACAGACAGAACCAATGCCTTAATATATAGTACCAATCACCCACACAAGTGAAGCAAGTCAACTCAATATCGGCTGGTTCTTTAAATCAAATATATTATGCTTGAATATACATAACAATACATTAGCAACATACAAGAATCTGCTTTAAGATCCCAAATTTGATTTGTATTTGTGTGCACCGGGCAGAAGCCAATGCTGGTACAATGCAAGTTTAATGCAGATTTTCTGGAGTGTGTTACATTCATTTAAACACACTCCCCCAGCCCACCCCCCAAGACTTCCAAATAGACAGCCTAATTTGACCATTTAGAGAAAAAGTCAGGCGAGAAAGAAAGGAGCTGAAAAAGGGAGATGGACAGAGTGAGGACTTAAATTAGGCATAAGAAAAGAGACAATGCTGTCACTTCTATCTCCTGCTGTTATTTACCATCTGGGATGTTAAAGAAAAGGGCCGATTGGTTGTGTGCGTCTGACAAGTTTGAAACAGGGCGAGTATGTTTGGGATCTATTTGTTCCTGCGAGCGGGGCCATGTGTCAGTGGCCTCTCAGCACATTCAAACACAAGCAGCAAAAGGGATCCTGCGCCGGGTAGCCATAGAGCCAGGCCTGGCTGTAAGACACGCTGCCCCGCAGGACAATAGCCTTGTGTGTCTCCGCTCCCGCTGCAGAGATGAATTGTGCACTAAGTGAATTATTCTGAAGCGCAGGAAAATCAAGCTTCATCTGAAGCAAAACACTTTAATGAATGCCACAATGAATGAGTCAATCATGGTGCATTCACTCAAATTCTATAGCGATTTGGATGGCCCTGATAGCCATCCAGCTGTTGGGGCACTAAAAGACCCAGCATGGCAGGACAGAATTTCCAAGCAAAGCTCTTCAACAGCTGCAGAACCATTTAGGCTGACGCATTACGTGCTGGTGGGGGACTTGGAAGTTGGAGAAGATTTAAGAAAAAAACAAAAAACTGCAGGGCCCACTTGTCTGAATAAACATCTGTATGTAAATTGAAACAAAAACGAGAAGCGCACCAACCTTGCGCATTACCTTAGTAACCAAAGTTTATTAATTGTAAAATAATACTCACAAACCGCGAATAAAATCAGGCATATAGGTCCTCAAAGGGACCTGAAAAGTAGAAAGCCGGCGCGGATCCCATCATGGGGGTAGATACTCAGTACAGCTGACAGCGTTTCGAAGGTCATCCCTTCTTCATCAGAGATGGGATCCACGCTGGCTTTCTACTTATCAGGTCCCTTTGAGGACCTATATGCCTGATTTTATTAGCGGTTTGTGAGTATTATTTTACAATTAATAAACTTTGGTTACTGAGGTAATGCGCAAGGTTGGTGCGCATCTCGTTTTTGTTTCGATTTGCAGTGTTGGTCGGGCTTCCCCAGCCTTATTTGGAGCTGCACAACTCTACATGCATTGGTGGTCGATCTTTCTGGTTCCATCTATTCGCCACCCGCCTGAGTCCTTGAGTGCAGGAGATTTCGCTTATGATCTAACATCTGTATGTACCTTTACTCAAAGCTACACAACCATGCATAGACTACAATCTTTAAGTAGGTACTAGGAACGACGAAGAATGGTTTATAGGCTCAATGTTTCCAGTCTGACCCATCACTTTGCAGCAGTTAAGCTAGATGTAGTCAACGTATATATCTAAACCCAAGAACAAAGATTTTTTATGTTGAAATGGATCTGTTTTAGATATAGTGGCTGCATTTTCATTTGTCAGTTGAAGTGTACGTTTTCTGCAAGCATACAAAAATGCATGCAGATCCCGACAGAAACCCAGTGTCCTCATAATCGTTAATTGAAATCTTAATGTAATCAGCTGTGAATGACAAAACTCATTCTTCCTATGTAATCGAGATGAGGAGGGAAAGACATTTTTTAGTCCAAATGAAAAAACAACCTGGTGACAAAGCTGCTGCTCAAAACATACCATGTGCCAAGGTAAGCGTCGTCACCCTTGGACAGGAAGCATGTTACTGGTCACCAGGTGAGTAAATAAGACCTCGTTCATATGGATGTACTTGGTTGTAAGTCCATGGCAAAAGGCCATGTTTGCCCACACGGGTGCACAGGTGTTCCATGCATCTGCTTGCAGGCAGCCCCATTCATGTCTATAGGGATGCAGTGGCTGTATGGACACAGCCACTAGTCCCAATGTGACAGCCATAAAAAGGTACATGTCCATGAACATAGGGGGGGGGAAAAAATCCTGTAGAAAAACGGATCCAGCACCTCTAGAGCCTGGTAAACTACAATATAAATATATTACATAATCATTTTTGAGTTTAGACACACCAAGACTCCTCAGATGTTTCAACATAAGGCAGGTATAAATAGGCAGGCAACATCTAAGGTCTATGGGTACCTGAGTGCCCAAACCTGCCAGACAGCAACAGTAAATATTACTCATTGAAAGCCAGAATACTAGCAGGACATGCTGACACTTGCAGTTTCAAAAGAGCCCCCCCCCCCCTCCGATCTACAGAAAGCAGCTCAACGCTTCAAATTACTAAAATGGGCCGACCGTCCGCAAGAACAAAAAATCCTTTCAAACCCACCCCATTCAGCAGACGCCTGCCCTGCAATGGTTAACCAAGATGATGGAATATTGACTTTAAGAGTGTCCTCAGTGCCTGCCCAGACTAGCTGTCTGCTGACTAGAGAATTTCTGACAATGTGGCTTCTGTAGACAACCCTGCCTGCACTTGTTAAATTATTCACAAACCCCGTCCTATGAGAGGCTCAGACGTGAGAATAAGACTTCAGAATATGTAGAAAACGCACAAACGTACGCTCACGTTTATTAACCCCCTCCAGCAAGGACAAGTCTGTCAGAATGCTAACCAAGTTATTATGGAGAAAAATCTACTACTAACCCTGGCTGAGGTTCTCAAAGACCGCGCCGGCCACAAAAATCTTTATTTAAAAAAATAAAACAAAACCCGTGTGGTGTAATTTGATGTTTGTCCAAAACGACTTCCCCAGACAGAGCTATGAAGACAGATCCAGTGTCTGGGGTAAGTGTCCTTGTCTGCTGAATGAACTGAGCAGCATGCAGATCTTCCATAAAATGCTAAATATACGGCATTAAGAAGATCTATCTACTCAGCTTCATCAAGGGTAGTGCCTGCGGAGATCGAAGCTTGGCCTAGTTCCTCCAGCAAAACTCATTCATTTAAAGCTGGCCATACACAGATGGAGTTTTGACCAATTCCTGCAATTCGTCTGCCATTTGAGCCTTGGGTGATCCTGCCAACAAAGTTCGACTGAGAAATCAAAGAAGCTGGGCAAGACAGGAAAAAAAAAAAAAAAATGAGTTGGTCAATTAGTGACTGGAGCCACTGGGCTGAACGAGAACTTTGTGTGCATGGCCAGCTTTAAATAAGTTACATCATGCACAAATTAGAACACTAAGGGGCCAATTCACACCAACGCACTGATCTGCATTTTAGCGCAGCTGTAAAAACGCAGATCACCAGAAGGACATCTGAAAAACAACTTTCCAATGTCTCCTATTCACACAACAATGCTGTGTTGACTTGCATTGAGCTAAAATGCTACATGCATGAATTTTAGTGCAGCATAGTGGATGTAAGTGGATGTCAATGCACAGGAGATCCTGTGAAAATGCAGCACGCTTTAACGGGCGCTAAACTGCATGTCAACAGACATCAGCGAGGGACTAAAATGGAAGGAAATGTACGTACATTTTAGCGCAAGTCAGTGTGAATTGGCCCTCAAGAAGTTTGAGTAAAATTTACTCTCCGGCTTCCTTTGCATTCTATTTTTTAGCAGAATAAGAGGCTCTACCACCATGCACATGATAAATGAGGAAATGTTACAGGAAACCCCCCCCCCCCCCAATCAAGAAAAAAGGTAGACTGCCAGTGCCAACCTCCTCCTAAAAATGCTAGGTTCCTGGCTGTCATACCGACCCCCCGCTTTTTAGGCTTGTGAACGATCCCCAACACCAAACCGATTGGCTGCTAAGGGCAACAGCCCATTCTCGCTCTTTGCGCAATGTTATTAAACAAAAGGCCTATGTTTGGCTGCTTGGACGGCAACCCTGAACTTGCTTCACAATGACAAGAGGCCTATTTAACCTCCTCTCTGCCGGAGAGGTCAGCGACAAGCTGCAGACCACACTCAGTTAAGCTTTTTAAGGGATCCACTCCGAAGGCCCAATACAGCATTCCAGAAAAGAGGCCCAAGCCCCCTTTGTTCCCCGGATTTTGCACTCCATGACTGCACAAAGAACACTTGAACTTCAAAACGCTCTGAACACCAGGCTATTCCCGAGCCTCTTAATAGCTGCCTGCTTAGGCTACAGATACTAGTCTCATTCATTTGAATGGGGCTAATCCAGACAGGCAAACCGCTTCACAGCATATGATGTAAGAGCTTAAGAGAGCCATGCTTGGGGGGGCAAGGAGGTTTTTAATCATAAAACATACTTTGGTGCAAGTTAAGATCTGGGATTTACAATCTCATTTAAAATTCAAATCGCACAGAAAAAAAAAAAAGTTAAAAGATAGTCTAGTCGTTGAAAACGGAATACCATACTCCGAAAAGGTTTCCTGCCTTGGTTTGGAAGACTTTCTGGGGCAGATTTAAGATTTTTTTTGTAATCATTCTCTGTTCATTAAAAATTCACAAAATTAATCAAAAAAAAATTTGTTCCTAACCAAAAAGTAGGTGTGGCCTCCCATGCTACCAAACCAGATAAGTGCTTACATGTTCTAACTGCTACTTGAAAAAGGACACCTGTATTGAGAATGGTTGGTATTGGTAATGTAAATTGGATGTATAACCAGTCACAGTGAAACTAAAATGTCCTTTATCTCAGTATATTTAAATGTCACACATCCATTGTCAAAGTGTATAATGTACTGTTTGGCCATCACACTTACACTTTTAAGTTGGTAAACGTACCTGCTTGGTTGAGAGATAATAAATATATATACACACACACACACACACACACACACATATATATATATATATACACACACACACACACACACATATATATATATATATATATATATATATATATACACACACACACACACACATATACACACACACACACACACACACACACACACACACTTCCGCCTAGCTGTACTAGGGTCCTTGGTTCGAATCCCAGCCATGGCACTACTTGCCTGGAGTTTGCATGTTCTCCCTGTGCGGGTTTCCTCCAGGTACTCCGGTTTCCGCTCACACCCAAGAGATATGCTAGTAGGTTAATTGGCTCCTGTCTAAATTGGCCCTAGTATGTGTATGTATGAATGTGAGTTAGAGACCTTAGATTGTACACCTCTTGAAAGCTAGAGACTGATGAGAAGGTACAATATGCATGTAAAGCACTGCGTAAATTGACGGCGCTATACAAGTACCTGTAATAAATAAATAATATATACACACATACATACACACAAAACAGGAAATTCACAGCTTTACTACCAAAAACTTCACAAATTAACAACAAAACTGTGAAAAGTGATTAAGTTGAGGCACTTCACACATGAACTTACAACTGCTAATTAAAAACCTCCCACCTAATTGCCTATATTTGCATACCACTCAGCCTAAACGGATAATTAAGATGGAGCAGACAGTCCTCATATCCAAGGAGGGAACAAAAGTGAGGGGAATTTTTTTTTTTTTTTCCCCCATAATAAAATATGAAGTTCTCTGAATTCTGTTCTGGAACAGTTTATTGACTCAAAGTTAAGCCGAACAAAGCATTTAACACTCGTGTTTTCAGTCTATTGAGTTACCCTAGAAATTGTAACACTTAATCTACACAGAAAAATGCAAAAAAAAAAAAAAAAAAACACAACACACAAGTCTATCTCTCAGCTTAGAAACTTCAAAGTTTTAGGCTAAATGCATGTCCCATGCAAACCAGTGAATCGTTTCAGACAGAAGCCGAGAGAAAAAAAAAATAAAGGGTATTTAAAAGCAGCACATTTCCAAATGTTTTCAGAAACCTTTTGAAAAGGGGGCCTGGGTTTTGTAGCAGCCTCTTTTCATGCAGTGATCCTGAAGACACTTTTAACTCCTGGCTTCTTTAAAAAAAAAGGACCCCTGTAGATTCACTATCAATGCCAGCAAACCTGGAGTGTATCCCATTAAATGGAAAGTTAAATACCCCTTTTGGGTGAAATTCACTCCTTGTTAATGGGATGCATCACTAAGCAAGGCTTGAACAAACCCTATACAATAACACCAGCCTTCAGCTGCTGTGACACCTTTACATTGTATGGGGGAGATCCTCTTCTCTAAACCTATTTCTCTTTTTTTTTTTAAATGCTTTGCTTTGCATATAAAACAGGACATCCCCCACTGCTGCTATCCTACAGGGAGCTTACTTCCTCCCCCTTAGACAAGCAGCCCATTCAGCAGAAATGGAAATCCCACGATGCACTGCAGCAAAACAGCACGGGAAGATAAAAAAAAAAAAAAAAATGTTCCAGCCTCACTGCAGTACTGTAACTTTTTACAATAGGGCAACCTACCATACAACTAAAAATATTTAGGATTTCAATGCTTCCCAAGTTACAATGACACCACGAGTTTACTTAAAAATTCTGTCCCCTACCCTGTAAGGCATAATAAAAACCCATCATCTTCACAAGAAAACCATCTATGCCACTGAACTTGAGGGTCTCCTAAACTATTTAGGCTGAAACCACATATGTCAATGTTTGTTGGAATATGCTAGAACACCTAAATGAAACATTGAAGTGCTTCTAAATTCAAAAAGGTTTATTTACCTTAATGCATTCTCTGTATTAATGTAAAAAAAAGAAAAAAAAACCCACAAACACCACACACTTTCAACAACAGCTCCCCCAGCACCCAAATCTAAACACTTACCCCAAAAACCATTCTCTATCCAGCATTGTCCTGTCTGCAGCAGCTTTTCTCCCTCTTCCAGGCCAGGAAGAGGGAGAAGAGCTGCTGCAAACAGGACACTGTGCTGAGACCACATAGACTTTGCTGACAGCAGCGGGAAGGGGGATCCTTGGCAGAGAGTGCAGGCAAGCAACGCTGTGTGTTTAGAAATGCACACAGCCTGGTTGGGGAATGCGCCTGCAAAAGTGCCCCCATAGCAGGCTACTAGCTATGGGGGCACTCGGAGAAGGGACCCCAGAAGAGGAGGTTTAGGGCATGCAAGTAAACCAGGTTTCTCATTTTAGGGAAAAAAAAAAAGGTTTAGAACAGCTCTACGCATGTTATCCAGCAATGTAAAGTACATTGCTCACATGTAAAAATGAGCAGCAACTCACAAAAGTGCAATTTGATGAATTTCTACTGAAAAGGATTTAGTAAGGTTCCAGCATAAAGGAAACGCGCACCTTAACGCCCCTTTCTGAAAAAGCTAGTCTCCAGTTGTCATGTCCCAATGGCTTTAGGACTTTCAAAGTCAATGATCTGGAACAAGAATGCAAATCAGAAGTACTGACTTTCCTGATCTGCAGGTTTGGTTTGGGTCAGAAAGTACTAAACCCATTTCTAAGCTGTTTGTTCCAGGTCAGAAAGTACTGAAGCCATTGAAATCAGCATGACAACAAGAAGTAGGGTTTTTTTTTTTTTTTTTTTTTTTAATAGAAAGCCACCAATGGCAGACCCACATTTCTCAGTAAAAGTTTCCTTTACACAACTGGATGTACCAGAGAGCAAAGGTTACTTCTAGTCTGGTATACTATTTCCTATAGCATCCAAGATTTTTGCCAATTCATTAACTTGCATCACAAAAATGGCAGTCTGGATAGGACTTCTTGCCATGGGGAAAGTACTGTTCCCAAATCCACCTCAGGCCAAGTTGGGCTTCGGCCTACTTACCAATTCTGCAAGATGATATACAAAATAAAAGGATGATTATAGCAAACAACAAATCAGCTCCCTTTTATTACCTTCTGTAGAAAGACAACATCTGCAATAGGATGGTTTGCTGTTGACAACTTCCATTGTCCTTTTATTCAAACCAGTTCCAAAACAATGACCAAATTATTTGTCCCAATCTAGAATTCCAATCTAATCACAAAAAGAGCTTCATTTGGTTGAAAGCTTGTTTACTCTGTTAACCGCTTGTGAACATACAGCAAACTTCTCCTCTTTCACCATCCTGCTAAATATGTCACGGCTGGGTGAGATTTGTACCAAGGCTTCCACAACAGCCATGAGGTTTAATTGACACGTAAGGTGTTACAAATGGCCAGGACTGGGATAAAGCACTCTGGCCTTTACATAGCATTCAACTTTGCCCTCTTAACAAGAGCAAATGGTCGTTTACAGGGAAGGACACAGCAATGGCCAGATTTTAAGTTCACAGCCATAGCAGGCCCCAGCCTTCACGTCTTCTTTCCTGGACTGGGAGTCCTTTTGGCAGCATTAAGCTTTGGGTTAACTTGGTGCAGAATTGTTTAGTCTGGCAAGTCGGCCATAACCAGACTATGAAGAGTACACCTGTTTAATATTAAATCTTTCTCTGTGGCCTAGGCCTGAAATTCAAGTTTCTTCAGTCACCCTCCAGCTCTTTAGTTTGGGTGTTGGAGAGAAAAAAAAAGGCTGGGGAGTGATTTAAACCTCCTACAGAAGAGATATGAAAAGGATGAATGGCTTAGAGAGCAGGGGAGTGGCGACAGGAAAATGGGTGCAGGAGGCCAAAGGCTTGGCACTTATATTTACCAAATCTTTGTTAAAGATTCACAGGGATTTAGACTTTTTAATGCTTTTATTGATTTGCTGCTTAAACCCTGAGATTAACAAGAAATAATACACCTTGTCCGCATGTAATGAAGTGAATGAGGGACCAGCTAGGTTGGCAATATTGTTTTGTTGGCATTTCTTTAGCAAACAGAAAATAAACTAAACCATCATGTGTGCTTCTTTTTTTTTTAACCCTCTGTACAACTGAAATCCTACTTTAATGTTATCTTTTAAAATGCTCCATGACCATGTGATGTGCTCGAAGATTTGACTTGGGGGTTGTGTGCACTAAAATACAGGTCACTGGCTCAAAAACGATTGAACATCAGAAAAAATGACCATGCAAAGGATCATTTTAGTAGGCAACTCAATTGCTTGTTATGCATATTTTTTGGACAATAAATTGTCAGCAAGCTGGAAAATAATTTAGGAAGGTAGGAATTTTCAATTTCTGGACAGGGTGAACTGCATGTGCATTAAATCTGCTAAGAAAGCCAACTTACATGTTGCATTATTCCTAGATTGTAAGCTCGAAAGAGCAGGGCCCTCGATCCCCTCATGTTTTGCATTGTATTGGTATTGTTCTGTCACATGTTCTGTCCCCCTTTGTAATGTACAGCGCTGAGCGAACTATTGGCGCTTTATAAATACTGTATAATAATAATAATCTGATGAAGATTCCTTGGGCCAACAAAAAGAGCTTATATCAAAGGCAACTAAAAACTGGCCCTGAGTGAACCACTAGTTATCACTGCAAGAAAGGCTCCCAATTCGTTTGCATCTCCAAAAGACAGTTGCACAGTAAAAAGGATTGTTACTTCATCACAGAAAAGTGAACAATGGGTCACAACAAAAGTCTTTCAACTAGCCTCATGCTTGACAGTTATTTGGCATTCCCCAAAGCTTGCATTAATTACATTGCACAGTATGGCCGCCCCTTGGTACCAGATAATCTAAAAGAAGTACAGATAAGACTAGGAAAAAAAAAAAAAAAAAAAAAAACCACACCCACACATCAGGGTTAGTAAGGACATCGTACACAAAAAAGCATGAATGGGGAGATAAGAGCATAATAGGAATATGGTTGAATATACAACCCATCATAAAGATGATAATTAAAAATGCATACAAACAGACATTAGTCCAGCGAGTAGCAATTTCCATGCGGACGCTGCGTCCTACATACTGGGAAAGACCAGACCAGCAATTGCACTTAGACATCCGTCTCCCATTGCAAAACAGAGATGCATATAAATCTGTGCACATGTAATCAACAAATAGCCCACACCACTCTTTTGAAAGAGCATTTCCTCCATACATTTGCCTGTCACATTAAGAGTAATTGGTGGTTTCAAACGGCTGGTAAAATTATCCCCACTGTCATAATCAGCACAATTTCAATTTAACTGATATTTTATTTAATATTCAGCTCCATATAATTAGCAATGAATGAAAAATGGCACTTCCGATCACTTTTTTTGTGTTATGTCATGTAAAAGCTCATTAGCTCTGTATGCCTGTGAAACCTCAATAGTTAAACTGAAATTTACTAAAGACAACTTCATGTTCTTAAGCTATAGGGCTACATTTTCACAATACTCCTCAATACAAGCACAGCATGTACACCATATTTTCTCACTGCGCGTTCATCAAATTAGCCATTTTACCAGCTGAAAAAAAGATAATAAAATGGATACCTATAGCCAAACATATTTTTTTCAAGAGTTAGAAAGGGTAAAAATTAGTACATTCTGGTGACAACTCAAAATTTTGAACATTACATCACTTTCAGTCCTGGTGACAATGGTTACTAGAATAGAGTGAGTGATACCTCCTCTGGATCAACTGTGGATATAGAATTATAACTTTTTTTTTTTTTTTAAATGGTTGAACTGGATGGACTTTTGTCTTTTTTCAGTCAGACTATGTAACCAAAGGGCACAGACTGCAATTAAAACCCTGATATGGGTTCTACTCCTTCAGAATTTTATACAAAACTAAAGGATTTGGCCAAGTATACAATGTGGTGGTCCCAAGGACACGAAGGTGCATACTAGGTATATAGCAACCCATTTTGGCACTCAGGCAAAAACTGGGCATGTTGGAGGCATATAAATCTACAGTAGGCATCATTTATCAGCATAGGCCAAGGTCTGTCTACATTCACCCCAGCTACTGGTCAAAGCTTAAAAAAGTTTTACATTTCAACTTTCAGGAATGGAAGAATCAGATTGGTGGCTAGATTACACGGACCAACCTCGGTCCACATAAATTGGAGGACTGGACATCCATATACCCTAGACAGAAAGTTTCCCCTATTCTCTGCAGCTAACCAAACAGAACGGATCAGGGTATTGACCTTTAGCTCAGTTACGCTGTAGTCTGCAGAGACTGCACAGGCTGCCAATACAACATGGATGAAATGGATTTCTGTTGAGTCTTCCACAACACAGCCCATTTCCAAACAAAGCTGCAGCCTGAGGAACTGGATGTCTAGCCTTGTGCAACGACCAGACAGTCTATTCTTGAGTAAAACCAATATGTGACCAATAAGCCAGACACTATCACAATGCTTTTAGAGAACTTTAAAGACAAATCATTTGAACACACCTTTTACTGTAAGCTTTTTCCATTATGCGCAGAACTGACGATAATGGGTGCTTATCAGAAATGCAGAGTCAGAAAAAGGCAACAACACATATCTCTGCTATACAGAGATAGATAAGCCTTACAGCATTTGCGTCAGGTATTCTCACGCTTCATACATTAGAAAAGAATTCTGTCTTATTCCCCCGGAAGTGACTCTCCAGATGACTGAATTTTGCCGATGACCGTGGAACCGCCCACAGGGAAAACTCTAAGCACAAACGCTACAGATCAACATTGGCTTGGCCAAACTTTCATGTAACTTCTTCAGAGTACAAAATTGGTGGCAGAGCAGAAAGTGGACACTTCGCTGGGGGAGCAATATCTATTGGGATATGCTTTCCAAGCTGTCTGATCGATCATTCGCCACTCCAGCCTTGAGTTTGTGGACTCTCATCGGATTTGTGCCCAATTTTGCAATTGCTCTTATAATTACACCTTATTCCATAATTACCAAGAAAAGATCCATATTCTCAAAATACATATACAACAGCACCTAATACCAAGCAGCAGATAATGTAATATAAAAGTCCAAGCAACACGTGATCAATTACTACAAAATAAAATAAATATTATGCAAACACCTGAAAAAACTCTAGATCAACATAGCAGCTATAATGGCAATCTGCTAGAAGAATATAAATATATATATATATATATATATATATATATATATATATATATATATATATATATATATATATCTCTTCTGATGTGAAGGAAAGATTTTGTCTTAAGTGTGGTAACCCAGGACACCCAGTATCCCCTTGTTAGTATGATTAGTTGGTCTTCACATTTTTAAAAAAAAACTAACATCTATAATACACAGAAAAAAAAGCCTGCTTGTCTGCTGCCTAACTCACAGTGTCTATGTCCTACTTACCCCAGACTCCCTAACACTTGATATCCTGTCTGCCGTATCGAGGTCCTTACTCAACACTTTAGCAGACACAAACAAAAGAAGGCTGCAATGCTTCACAAACCCAGGAGCACTTCAGAGCTGACCCATTTTGTGTCTGGGGAACTACCTTTTTTTTTTTTTAATCATCAGCTCAGTGAATCATTGGAGGAAGTCATACACAGACCAGAAGACAACCCAGAACAGCCAAGTAAATGCAGGACGTGCTTCGCAAAGCTTTTTATTTAGATACCCAGAGAGCTGAATCAGACCAACTTAAATGGAGAACCTTGACCTTAAAAAAAAAAAAAAAAAAAAAAAAAACACAACACAACATCACTAAAACAGGAGTAAAAATAAACACGGTTGAATAAAAATGCTAACAGCAATTTAAGAAATACAATGTGACACAGAGGGCCATAGCTGAGTAAGCTGGTAGGTTGACGTAAATAACTGGACTCTGCAACAGGGCAAAGGGTTTTATCCACAAAATACTACATAATCTGCAGGCCTAGTAAAAGGCTTCAGCAAGCTAACAAGAGAAAACAAAATTGAGCTGTACAACACCAATCAAGAATACCTACCACAAGAAAAAAAAAATGCAATTCAACTACTGTATACTCCTACAACTGGAGGATAAATAAATAACACAACAGAATTTGAAATTTATTGTGATGCCATTTGTGGGCTGGACCAAGATTTTGATATACTACTGCACAATGCAAAAAAAATTTTTAAAAATTTGGAGACAGGTACACTTTAAACATTAACCAGCTCCATGCTATTTGAATGCCTGTGGATAAATGTGCATCAATTGACTATTAACACCACACAACGCTTTTTACTCAGCACCATCGCTTAATCAATTTATCTTGCTTTCGATATTTGTATTTTAGAGTCATTCAACAAGCTGTGCTAGTAGCCGGGAAAACATTGGCTGGGCAAATTCTTCCATCTTATTCGATCTTGAGAACGCCTTCCTAAGTGCAACCAGTGCCATTTAGAGTCCATATAGCAAGAGTCTTTCCATAGAGAAGTGAAAGAAAAGGGATAATAGGGAGGGAGGGCAGGGAGGGCAGGGAGGGGAGAGATGCCCACAGGGAATACTGCCAAATGAGATTTAGATCTATTGAGATAAATAGTTAAGGGGAAAAAAAAAAAAAAAAAAAAAAAAAAAAGACACCCTGTAGGCAAATAAGATATGTCAGTAGGAACAGAAGAGATGTGATTGTAGAGATAACAGTTCCTATTAGAACACCAAAGTAATCCTCTATCCTTTTAGGATAGCATCTCTTGACTCACCTGCTGGTCAGTAAACTGGTCAGAAAACTGTCAGCTACATATTCTACCTACATATTGGTGTAAAAAAAAAAAAAAAAAACGGAAGAAGATGGTCAAACAAACTTTCCCACAATCAGTTCAACCACTTCCTGAATAAAGGTCTCATCCAATGGTAAAAAGCAACACCAACCATGCTTAACACCTAAAGACTTCTACCAACTGTGCCTGTGTAACGGTTTTGGAAGATCTGCCTGTCAGGAGGTAGAAGATTAATTTGGTCTAAAAACTTTCCCATAACCCCGAGAACCAGTTCCTTTGTACAACCCACCTTCCCCAAAAAAAAAAAGTAATATGTGAATAACCAAGCTTTTACACCTAGAGACTTCTTCCACCTGCAACAGTTTCAGTAGATCTACCAACCAAGAGGTGGAAGAGCTTACACACATATTTAGACTTATCATACAGAAAACCACTTGCTGACCTATTGTGGCAGAGGAGTCTGCATTCATAAGATAGCAACGCACAAATGTGCCGTCAAAGCAGCTTCCGAAGACAAGCAATACGCATTACAATTCAACCCATTCACAAGGTCACAAGTTAGGGGATGCTGGTCTTGTCAGGTTATCACAAAACATCAGCCTATTGGCCTTGAGCTACAAAGACAGCTAGGAAACCGCAATAAAATGCAAATGTCTCACACAGAAAGAAATATATATATATATATAATTTTTCTTTTTATCTCACACATATGCTATCAGACTTTTACTATTAAAGGCAACAAAACCAAAATGAACAAGGGCAGACTATTGTCTGGCTAGAGATGGGTTAAACAATGTAGTCCCGAGCTACTCACAAATGGGTCCATTCTTGCCAGACAGAGCTATTCAAAGCCTCCACCTCAATCCTTGATTAGCCGGGGATAGACAAGCCATTAAAAACGCATCCACCTCCAACTATCACAGATAATGTGCCTCATTAATGCGCCACAATAGCTCTGACACACAGTTGTAAGAAACTCCTGGGGAAATTGGGAAGGAGTCTATTCACTGATAATACAGAGAGGGGAAAAAAAGGTTTAAGGCATAATGTGATTTAATTGGCCTCCCAAGTAGAGATCTGGAAATGCAACTTTATTATGCACCAAGAAGAATCACACGATATCGTCACACGTATTTTATGCAGAAACCGCCAATGAATAGCTATATCGAATCGGGAGCTGAAATTGTACAGTCGCTCAATGGCACAAAAGCCAAGGTCTCCCTTTCACTTTTGAAAACTGGTCATTTCTTCAACACCCAGTAAATGAAGCATCCGCGTAGATTACAGCGTCAAAGGAAACCTAATACTTTTTGTCTGGGAACTAGTCTAGCTTCTCAAAACATCAAGATCATAAAAAGGAAAAAATATTTAAAAAAAATCCCAGGGAAAGTGTTTTAACAAGGAGAAAAGCGGTTTATCTACAACACAGCACGGTTGATGGATATGCAGGTCTGAAATTTGAAAGTTTATTATTCAACAATTGAAGGAAGGAAGAAAACAAGGACTGAAGATTCTGAAATGGTCATGGAAAAAGTCTGTCATCTGCACGGTCCTTAAGTGCTACCCACATAATCGGATCCATGCCAGCTACCGACTTTGCCTTATGCACACTGGCATCCACATATGGTGGAGCCCAGACGCCTAAAATAAACCACTAGCGTCTGGACAGTCAGTCTGGGTGGCATGTCTTCATTCGGCTGCCCCAGTTATGTATACACCACCTACACACAATGCAGAACACTGCCACCATTCTGGTGCCAGGTGCCTAGCTCACTGGACGGCAAGAAATAAATACAATGTCATTCCTAGAAAGAATTGACGATCATCTTCAGCCGTGGAATGCATGGAAGGCTACACATCCCTGCCCAGTGCACATTTATATAGAAGAGCCTACAAGATGGCCATCTGCATTTTTTTTATATAGAGGGGTTAAGGGACACTGGACTGGTCTGCACCTGTTCTGTACTCCTACATATAAATGATGTACAAAACACACGTCCTGAATTTCCAAACGCTACTGTAATCAATAGCTGCAACCATAGAGGGTGCTCAGCAATTATTTTTATCATCGAATGACATCAACACACACACCGGCGTGGGTTTCCATCAGGTCACATTAAATGCCACTGCGGAACCACGTACTTTGTTGCCTCTTCAAGCACCATAAGGTGACAGCTGTCCAGAGGGACACACCGGCTCTCTGGAATGAGGTGACCTGGGAGTTCTGCTCACTTTTGTCACACTCCGCTGCCTCCTGAACTCTCTCCTATGGCAGCCTAGGGATGTCTGCAGACAAATTACACCTTTATGACCAGTAATAACTTCTGTCCAAATGCCCCCAAACAAACTTGAACTGCAATTAACCCAAACCGTCCTCTGCAGCAACAAACAAAACCAGCAACACCCCCCCTTTTTTGTATCCCCCGCATTATCACAACAGACCCACAAAGCACAACCATTCACCCCTTCTGTGCCAGGACCAATATCTCAACCCATTTGCTGACAAAACACTGAAACCCTGAACCAAGCCAATAGATGACAAAACCCACAGAACAAAAATTAACATCTTCACCGTCAAAGACATCACTGAATCACAGTGCTGCTCCCCTTTACTGATAAAACAACAAAAATATATATAAATCTGACATACCAAATATATTGAAAGAAACAAAAACTAGATGACAAACTCCATCAGACGGAATGTGAATCGCAAAGTCAACATTGTTTAACCTCTCAGATGCCAAATTCCAGCAGAATAAATCTGAAATAAGTTTTAAAAATAAATTCCCCACTGAAAGAAAAAAAAAAAAATAAATCAAATACAATTTAACATCTTATGTGCCACAACCCCCAGCAGCAGAAACATGTAATACCATTTATAAATACACAAAATTTAGAATTAACCCATTGGCTGACCATTGTCAATGAACAAACATTAGTATAAAAATCAAAACATTAACCCCACTGCATCAAAAATGCCAGATGGATGATTAACCCCTTAGGTGTAAAACCCACAAGACTAAACATACATTAATACTAAAAACAAACATAAAACACACACCAGACTTAACACTATTAACCTTGTAGCTGCCAGAAAAAGGTGAAACCTTGCTGATTAACCCCTCCTTAGCCTGAAAAAAATGACTACAATGTTAACCCTTAGCCTTTAACATAAAGGGAGACCCACTGAGACGATGAACCACTTCGCTGCCCAAAACCTAGAGGAACTTAACCCCTTAGCTGCTCCCCCCAAAAAACAACCATCCTTAAGATGACTAGCCCCTTGGCTGCCAACAACTTGACGGAGGCGGCCAACTTGAGACGGTCAACTCCTTCGTTGTAAGAAAAAAAAAAAAAAAAGGAAAACCCATCTTGCGTTAACGCCTTGGCGGACCCCTTCCCAAACTACTGGGGGGGTGAGCCCCCTACTTGTCCAAAACTAGAGAGGTCCACCACTGCCAACTTTAGACCTCCGGAACGCAAAGTGATTAACCCCCTACCTGCCAAGACCTAGGGCCGATTAACCCCTGAGCTGCCAACCTCCGATGACCAAGGTAGCTGCCAAGGGAAGGGCTAGGGCGATTAACCCCTCAGCTGCCAACCTTCGGTGACTAGGGTAGCTGCCAAGAGCTAGGCTTGGTTAACCCCTGAGCTGCCAACCTCCGGTGACTAGGGTAGCTGCCAAGAGCTAGGCTTGGTTAACCCCTGAGCTGCCAACCTCCGGTGACTAGGGTAGCTGCCAAGAACTAGGCTTGGTTAACCCCTGAGCTGCCAACCTCCGGTGACTAGGGTAGCTGTCAAGAGCTAGGGCGATTAACCCCTAAGCTGCCAACCTCCGGTGACTAGGGTAGCTGCCAAGAGCTAGGCTTGATTAACCCCTGAGCTGCCAACCTCCGGTGACTTGGGTAGCTGCCAAGAGCTAGGCTTGATTAACCCCCGAGCTGCCAACCTCCGGTGACTAGGGTAGCTGCCAAGAGCTAGGCTTGATTAACCCCTGAGCTGCCAAGCCCTGGAGCCCGGCCCCCGGCTCACCCTGGAAGTTTTCCTCTTGTACTTGTTGCTGTAGTCGAACTTGTCCTTCATCTCGTCCAGCAGTCTGGCCAGCCTGGCCTGCTCGTCGTCACAGCCGGCGCTATAATCCGGGGCCAGGAGGATGTAGGCCCTCCAGTTGGCCGAGTCGAAGCCCCAGTGGCACGTCCGGTTCTCCAGCGCCTTGTGCGAGTGGACGACGAACTTGTGCGGGGGGTAGAGGAGGCGGCAGTCCAGGCACTGGATGCAGGGGGCGCTGGGGTTGGCGTACAGCTCCGGCACGAACAGGCCCTTGCACTTGCCGAAGCACTCGTGGTAGACGCGGAAGCTCCTCTCGGTGACCTCCAGCTCCAGGCCGCCGGAGCCCGGGAAGTCCTTCTTGCAGCGCGGCGGGTAGCTGCCCCCGTAGAGCAGGGCGTTGCAGAGGCGCTCGGCGTCGGTCTTGGTGATGAGGCCGCAGGAGGGCGCCGAGAAGGGCAGGATGCCCATGACTTTCAGGATCTCCAGCTGGTCGGCCGTGCACCGGGAGCAGTAGACGTGCAGCTCGTCGCACACCGAGTTGATCTGCTGCAGGCTGAAGTCCCGGAGCACCGAGTTGAGGATCTGCGGCAGGCACAGGCGCTTCTCCCCGCCGACCACGAAGCACGAGATGGTCTCCCCCTCCAGGATGGTCTCGCAGCGCTCCGTCGAGCGGTCGGACGGCATGAAGAGCGGCCCCCCGGGGATGACCGGAGGGGGCTGCACCGGCGGCAGGTGGAGGACGGGCTCGGCCGGCTCCTTGCCGCTCTCCTTCTTATACAGGTCCTGAGCCCAGCGGGCGGAGAAGGCGGCCGGGCCGCCCAGAGAGCTCATGGAGCTCAGGTGGAACTGCTCCAGGGTCTTCTGCAGACCGGGATGGGGCTGGAAGCTCCGGCTCACAGTCTCCATCATCGGGAAAGCGTGGGGTGGGGAGGGGGATAGAGAGACGGAGAGGAAAGAACGACGGGGAGGGAAGGCGCGGGACTCTTCACGACCGGGGCTCCGCTGACAGCAACTTCACAGGCGCTCCATGGCCGGCCGGTCCCCGCCGCTTCAGCCCAGACACAGGCGACACGTGCCCCGCGACCCTCTGTCCATAGGGGGGGCTGCTGAGCGCTCACACACTGACAGTCAATGGGGAAGTCACTCCGCTCCCTGATAGGAGACGACGGGAAGTCCTGGCGCCGCTCTAGGAGAAACTTCCTCCGCGCTGATAGGACAGGCTGGGAAGTCCGCTCTAGGATCAAGTCCTCCGCACTGATAGGACAGGCTGGGAAGTCCGCTCTAGGATACGGAGAGGAAGTAGCTCGGCTCTGTGATAGGACAAGCTGGGAAGTCCGCTCTAGGATACAGCGAGGAAGTCGCTGCGCTCTGTGATAGGACAGGATAGGAAGTCCGTTCTAGGATCCAGTCCTCGGCTCTGATAGGACAGGCTGGGAAGTGGTCGCGCTGCTCTAGGATTGATACAAATAAAGTTCCAGTACGGGAAGCTCCTGGCGCTGTGATAGGACCCCGGCGGGGGAAGTAGTTCCTCTCAGGAGTTTCTCGTCATCCTGTCACAGCCAGCGCGGCGGCTCCCCCGTGCACACAGCCCGGCTCTCCAATTCAGAGTGCTTAGCTAATACCCTGTGTGTGCCTGAGCGCTCCAGCCTCCTCCTCCCCTCGGTTTTTTCCCTCTCCCTTCTCCACCCCCTTTTCTCTCTCTCTCTTCTGTTTGTTGGTGTCTGCCTCAGTCATTGAATCCCAGCCAAGAATGTGACCAACTCCCCAGGCTGGCTCTTCCAGGAACAGCCGCCCCTCCCCGCCGGCTTCTTTTTTTTTTTTTTCCTGCTGCAAAGCGGAAAAAAAAACTTGTCTGTAGAAAGCTTACTGAAAAAATAGTGGTTGGTGCGCCGGCGGGGGAGGGAGACAGGCGCGGGCGGGCACGTTTAGAGGGTGGAGGCAGGTAATGGTTGTCAGCTGTGACTTTTTGACCCCACTGGAGGGTCCTTCTGGCAGAGAGGAGGACTTGTCGCCTATTTCACACAGAAGGATGGGGAGTAGGAAAGGAGATGAGGACGCTGGGGCTGAGGGGGTTCTGGAAATGCTGCCTGCCTGGCTCTTTCCCAGCTGACGTAAAGTGACACTAACCTCTGGTTTAGAAGAAAAAAAATATGTACGTAGTACCGGCTATTTCTCTGACTCCAAATCTGCAAATTCCTTTTTATTTCTGCTGCTGCGATCTGACTTCCTGTGAGAGGGTGACTACATGATTATATTATTATTATACAGGATTCATATTATTATTCAGGATTTATATTATTATTATTATACAGGATTTATATTATTATTATTATTATACAGGATTTATATTATTATTCAGGATTTATATTATTATTATACAGGATTTATATTATTATTATTATTCAGGATTTATATTATTATTATACAGGATTCATATTATTATTCAGGATTTATATAGCACCAACAGTTTGCTCAGCGCTGTACATTATAAAGGGAGACAGTACAGTAACAATACAAATCAATACACGGGTTCGAGGGCCCTGCTCCTTGGAGCTTACAATCTAGGAGGCGGGGGGGGGGATAGTGGTACAGGAGGAGATAGCTGTGGGGGATGGAGTGGTAGGAAGAGTGGAGGAGATCGGCAATTAGCAGAGGGTGGGAAGGCTTCCCTGAAGAGGTCGGTTTTCAGGGTGCGCCTAAAGGTGAGGAGAGTAGGTGACAGTCTGATGAATTAGGGTAGGGAGTTCCAGAGAATGGGCGAAGCCTTGGAGAAGTTCTGGAGATGGGCATGGGAGGAGGAGATCAGGGAACTAGAGAGTAGGAGGTCTTGTGAGGAGCGGAGAGTACGTTTTGGGTGGTATTTGGATATCAGATCAATGATGTAGTTTGGGGCAGTATTATGAACAGCTTTATAAGTCAGTGTTCGCATTTCGAATTTGATCCGTTGGGCAATCGGAAGCCAGTGGAGGGATTGGCAGAGGGGGGTGGCGGCGGAAACGGAGCGGTTAGTAAGGTGGATGAGTCTGGCCGCAGCATTCAAGATAGACTGAAGCGGGGATAGTCTGCGGAAAGGGAGGGAGTTACAGTAGACGAGGCGTGATATAATGAGGGAGTGAATGAGTTGTTTAGTGGTTTCCAGGGTTAGGAACGGCGTATTTTGGAGATGTTGCGGAGGTGAAGTCTACATGAGTTTGTCAGCGAATGGACTTGCGGCTGGAAGGACAGATTGGAGTCTAGGATGACACCTAGTACTCTGGCTTGAGGGGAGGGACTGATGGTGGTGTTGGTCTTGATGGAGAAGCTAGGAGGGGGAAACTAGGAGCTCAGTTTTGGACCTGATTTAGTTTGAGGAAGTGGAGTGACATCCAGTCCAATATGCCGCTCAGTAGGCTTGTGATACCAGTGGAGACTGAAGAGTGAGGTGAGGGGTAGACAGATAGATTTGCGTGCCATCAGCATAGAGATGGTAGTTGAAGCCGTGAGAGTGTATCAGTTGGCCAAGGGAGGAGGTGTAGATGGAGAAGAGAAGGGGCCCGAGGACAGAACATTGAGGGACCCCAACAGAGAGGGGGAGTGGAGAGGAGGTGGCAGCATTATAGGTAACACTGAAGGAGCGCTGTGATAGATAGGAGGAGAGAGCAGAGTCTCTGAGGCCAAGAGAGTGTAGTTGTTTGAGGAGGAGGGGGTAGTCAACCGTGTTGAAAGCCGCGGAGAGGTCGAGGAGTAGGAGGACTGAGTAGTGGCCATTAGCTTTGGCGGTTAGCAGGTCGTTGGTGATTTTGAGTAGGGCAGTTTTGGTGGAGTGTAGGGGGCGGAAGCCAGACTGTAGGGGATCAAGGAGGTTGTTGTCATTGAGGTGGGAACTCAGGCGATTATAGACTAATCGCTCAAGGAGTTTGGATGTAAATGGCAGCAGGGAGATGGGTCTAAGGTTGTTTGGGTTGGTGGGCTCCAGGGAGAGCTTTTTAAGTATGGGAGTGATGTGCGCGTGTTTTAGAGGGGAGGGGAATGTGCCAGTAGAGAGGGAATGATTAAAGATGTGTGTGAGGGAGCGTAGGATGGAGGAGGAGGGTGATCGTAGGAGTTGTGTGGGGACAGGGTCAAGGGGGCAGGTGGTGAGGTGGGATTCAGAGAAGACCTTAGTGACCTCTTCAGTGGTAGCAAGGTCGAAGGAGTGGAGTGTTGAGGGGGTTTTAGTGTGAAGAATATTAGGTGGGGTGGAAGTCTGGGCAGTGGCGAGGTTGAAGGAGTGGAGTGTTGAGGGGGTTTTAGTTTGAGGGATGCTAGGTGGGGTGGAAGTCTGAGCAGTGGCGATGTCCCTACGAATTGCGTCAATCTTGTTTTTGAAGTGGTTAGCAATCTCGTGGGCGGTGAGTGAGGTACTGGGTGGGGGCGGAGAGAGTAGAGAGTTAAAAGTGGAGAAGAGACGGCGATGACTGGAGGAGAAGGTATTAATGAGGATAACAAAGTAGGCTTGCTTGGCAGTGTGAAGGGAGGAAGTGTAGGTGAGGAAGGCAGATTTATATCGGGGTGAACGCTTGTTGGGATCTGGTTTTGCGCTATAGCCGCACCAGCTCACGACTGCGTCATTTGAGATTTTTGGTATGGTCAGTCTGCCAGGGTTGTAGCAGTCGGGGTCTAATGCTTCGTGTTGTTGGGGGTGCTAGCGAGTCTAGAGCGGCTGACAGCGAGTTGTTATAAGCAGCAGTGGCCAGGTCAGGGCAAGACGGGAAGGATATTATTATTATTATACAGGATTTATATTATTATACAGGATTTTTTTAGTGCCAACAGTTTGCGCAGCACTTTACAAAATGAAGGTAGACATTACAGTTACAATACAATTTGGTACAAGAGGAAACAGAGGGCCTGGCTCGTTAGAGCTTACAATCTACAAGGAAGGGTTGAGTGGTATAAAAGGTAATACCTGTGGGGGGATGAGCTGATGGAGGAAATAAAAGGCAGTTTACTAATTAGAATCCGGATAGGCTTTAAAGAGAGAGGTTTTCAGGGATTGTCTAAAAGGTGGAGAGATTAGGAGATAGCCGGACAGATTGGGATAGGGAGTTCCATAGGATTGGAGAAGCTTGGGAGAAGTCCTGGAGGCGACATGGGAACTAGACTACATTCGCTCTCCATGGCCCCCCATGCAGCAACATTGCCACTCTCTCTTGCTCACTCCTGAGATGGACTGTGGGATTTGTAATGTGCACATGACTGCAATTAACATGCACTGCTCATGCCACACAAATAAGGGGGAAAGGGAGAGGTTCAGGAGCTCACTGAGGACAGTACAAGGAGGATCTCGACCTCCTACACATCTCCAAGCTTCTTTTTTGTTTTTGCTGCTATGATCTGACTTCCTGTAAGCCCTGCTTCCTAGATTAGTGGTTTCCCTGCAGCTGCATTGATTTGAATGGGCTGCTGTATCCACTGAAAATGCAGGAAAAAGGTCCCTGCAGCGTTTCAGAAAATGTAGCCACAAGGACCCACACAGTGCCATGCAGTTTCCAGTGCTTCCATTAAGATCAATGGTACTCCACGCATATCTTCTGATTGGCAGTGCATTTTCTGTTGGAGTAGTTGCGGCTGTGGGAACAGGCGTGGTCCCACAGCGGCAAACCCCCACACAAGTGTGAACCTAGCCTTAGAGGGTGATTATGTTCATTCTCCATGGTCCCACTGTGTGTAGGAATGTATCCACCATCTCTTGCTTATACCTGAGGCCTGGTTCACACCTATGCGTGTTGCGATTGATGCATTTTTCTAAGGCATTCTGCAGTGCATTTTGCCTTTTTTGAACAAGCATTTTGTTATGCTTTTATGGGGGGTTTTTTGCCAATAGGAAAGTATTGAGTGGAATTTACACTATCTGGCACTCAATGTCACATCAGAGTAGTGCAGGAACCTTTTTCAACTTACAGTGACTTTAAAAATGTTATCACACTACTTAGATGCGACTTGAGTGCCAGAGAGTATAAAGTCGCTTCAAAGTCACACTCAATACTTTCCCATTGGCAAAAAACGCATAAACACAACACTTGAGTTTTTGGTACAGTTTCATTGAAGTCTATTGCGCCAAAAACAATCTGCGGGGAGAGAAAAAGTCCCCAACCCTTTCCAAAAACATGCAGCTGAAAACGCATAGATGTGAACGTGTCCCATAGGAAACCATGTTAAATGGACTGTAGTGCGTTTCTGCAAAGCATACTAAAAATGCATATATGGGAATCAGGCCTGAGATTTACCTTAGACTATGGGATTTGTAGTGTGCATAGAGCAGTGCACATGACCACATTGCTTGTTCCAAAGAAACAGGAGCGAGAGGGAAAAGGAGAGGTTTAGGCGCTCACTGTGGACAGTACAAGGAGGCAGTAAGAAACAATGTGAAATGGATTACAGGGCCACTACCCACTAACTTGCCATTCTGACGCTTCTCACATACAAGTTTTATTTTTACTAGATAATTACTTGGAGCCCCCAAACATTACATCTTTTCTGAAAGCAAAGGCCCAGGATAATAAAATGCTGGTTGTTGCAGTTGCAATTTTTTATGTCACACAATATTTGCACATATTTTTGTAATACAAATGTTTTGCAAAAAATACACTTTAATGAATGTTAATGCCTAAAAACACAATATAATCCTCAATTGTTTGGAAAAATATAAAACATGATTTTACGCCAGAAATAGATACTTAGCATGTCATGCTTTAAAATTGCGCACATCTGTGGAATGGCAACAAAGTACGGTACTTAAAAGGTTACCAGTTTAGAGCAGGGGCGGACTGACAACTCATGGGACCCCCGGGCAATAGGGGATTATGGGGCCCCTGTGTCCTTGCCCAAACTCAAAAAAGCCTATGAAAAAGGTACCAGGGGCATCTCATGGGGCCCCCTACTGACCCCGGGCAGTGCCTGAGTTTCCAAATGGTTAGTCCGCCCTTGGTTTAGAGTTCCACAGAAGGTGATAGAATTATTGCTTTCCATATGACATTCGTGGCAATAACTCACGTGTGTTGAAATCACAGCTCACATATGCACGTGGGACCAACTCCTTTGCATGTGGGGATAGGGGCACTTAAATTTTTTTTTTCTTTTTTTAATTAAAAAAAATATCTACACTATCCTTTTTAACTTTTTTTTTTAATTAACATCCCTTGTGATAGCATGGGCCATGAAAGGTCCTCTTCACTGAGACATCTGGGGCAATTTTTAACATAGTTATTTAGTAACCAACTTCTGTTGAGCTGGAAAGGCCACCCGCTGTTAGAATTTCAGCCAATTCCTCTGAATAGGCCAAAATTCTAGCAGCGTATGGTCAGATCCATCTTTATGTTTATTCGACTTTTGTCAAAGGAGCTGGCTGGAAAATTGTCGGATGAATAGCAATACATTCAAGAAGATGGAGGCAATGTGCAGTAGTTTGCACTTCTGCCTGGCAGCTCTCCCTGTTCCTGCGTGGGTTTCCTCCGGGTACTCCGGTTTCCTCCCACACTCCAAAGACATGCTGGTAAGTTAATTGGCTCCTGTCTAAATTGGTCCTAGTATGTGTATGAATGTAACTTAGATTATACACCCCTTGAGGGTTAGGGACTGATGTGAATGTACAATATATATGTAAAGTGCTGCATAAATTGACGCCGCTATATAAGTACCTAAAATAAATAATAATGTTCAGCTCTTCAGACAGCTGCGGGGGCTGGCTGTCAGAATGCAATATCTGACAGGGCAGACTCACCCATACCGTTACTTAGTGTGGATGGAGTAATCTATGCATCTTTGCCCACCCTTAAATTCAATGAAAAAGGAAGTCAGACCATGTGCTTCATGCAGAGAAGCTAAAATAGTATTCTTCCTAAAATAAAGAATCTTGTGATTTCTGGTAAAGTAAACCTACCATACTGTGTCTTGTAGTGATGTGGATGTTGGTGGGAGGAACCATTGGAATTGCAGGGGACACAAGAGATCGAGGTTTCCAGAACTGTCATTTCCCAGCAGGTTTGGTGGACAATCCTTTAGTAATGGAGTACTGTTTGATGGCGTTGCAGCAGTAAATATACAGTAAGTATTTACATTCTTCTGGTGACAGGGTCACTTGAAGATCCCAGGTCTCCTCTGTCAGATTTTAACACAAATAAAAAAAAATGGGAGGGATAGCGAAGAGTTAATGTACACTTATACTCCACTAAAAATGATACAAGAACTTTTCTTCTTTAAAGACGTTTTAAATGATTTTTTTCTTACTTTTCCATGTTTTTATTTGTATTTTACTTTTTCTTTGCGCAAGTTTTCATTTGTATAGTTCTGCTTTTACTATGTATAGCATTGGTGACGTCCTTGTCATGCACTGTAGAGGGGAACTCACAGTGAGGTTCCTCCCTTTGATATTTTTGTCCCAGGGATATCTTTATGAAGTGTATACTGTATTGTTTGTGGTATAATAAATGATGCTGTTCCAAAATTTTTTTTCAGGATGTGTTCCACAGGAAGGCTCTAGTACATACCACCACACAAAATAAACATTGTGTGGCCCATGGCCTGGAGGTCAGCAGAATTCCTGACATCTCATCTGTATACAGGGGAGAGAGGAACCAGAGGCACGGAAGTCATACTATCCCTAGTATCCAATGTAGACATTTAATGGGTTGTTTCATTTGGGTGATCATGTGAAGATCTGTTCTAAGCAATCAAAGAATGATTGTGAAACACAGAAATCCATTGCAGAAAATGCAATTCAAAGCCAAATAGAACATGATAACATATGGTCAGGTAAGGAGCTGAAACAATTTTTTATAGGTATAGCCTTTAAGAGACCATTTACACTGTTGAGTTTTGACAGATAAAAAGCATGTCTCCAATTTCCCCAAAGTAAAAATCGTGTCTAATCCCGTCTCAGTGCTGCGCTGCAGTGCAGTGTGCGTTCAAAAAAAAATATGAGATGTCCATTTTATTTATGCATTTTAGTGTATTGTAAGGCCCATAGAGGTCAAGGAAAGAGCATCAAAATGCATGTAATGTGTTCCAATGCATTTGATGTGTTGGCAACATGTATTAATAAGCTTTGGTCAATGGCTGTTAAAGGAGAAGTTTGGGGTGACAAAAGGAACAAACAGACATACCCGCCTCCATGCTGCAGCATTCGCCTGATGCTGCAGCTTTTGCCCGCTGGCTTTAAGCCCGGGTAGTGAGCTATCACTTGACCGCTGATTGCTCAGTTTTAGGTCCTCTTAGAACGTTCTCTGTCAGTCACCAGCCTCTACTCTGCACCTCCATTGCTCTCTTTAAGTACCGGGCAGGAGAGAGGGCAGGAGTTGCTGGCTCAGACTCTAAGCAGCATACTGAGAAGCTGGGGCAGCTGCCACTCAGACATCTGGGTGGATATCGACATTATTGTCAGAATTCTTCCATTGACTGGAGAGGCCCTGGGGCGTCAGACAACTCTATTTAAAACCTAAGTGCAAGGTCTGCTTTAAATTTAAATTATAATATTTCTCTCTCTGTTGGGATGCAAATTGTTTAATAATTGAGTAGATTGTCATAATCAGGTAGTCTTAGTGTAATGAAACATTTATAAGAGCTTTTTGGGGTAATGACACATCACATACATTTCTTGGTATGCTGGAAATTCTTTTAATTCTAGCATGATGCTGTTTACTTCAAAGCAGTCAGATAGGAAATTAAAGATGAATTCCAGATATGGATAATTTATATATAGTTACATTGGTCCAGCAATGTACCTAGCCAATGTCCCCTGGAAGCTGCAAATCACTGAAGTAGACACCACTACTCTAGTGATCTCCACTTGCTTCCAGGTCCTGCACCAAGCGGCTGCTCTTCTGCATTCTGAACTGCTCAGCACAGGCAATATTCAAAAAATCCTTTATTTTTTAAATAAATGCAAAGCGTTCTCTGATTGGATGAGGTTTCACATCACTGCCTTTGCACTCCACATCATCCAATCAGAGAATGCTTAACATTCATGCAAAATATGCAAAACATTATCTGAATGGCACCACTGCGGAGCGGTCAACCTCCTGCATTCAGAACGCAGCAGGGCAGCTGCAGTAAGTGGAAATCACTGGAGGGGTGGTGTCTTCTTCAGTGACTTCCAGCTTCCAGGGGCATTGGCCAAGTATGGCATATACATAGTTACATTGGTCCAAACTGAGCCAATGTGACTATGTATAAAATATCCATACCTGGAATTCATCTGCTGCACTGACGTTCTAAAATTACCACTTTTTTTTCCTGATTTGTTAAATGTTTTTGTTTTTATTAACCGCATTCCCACCGCCCTATAGCAGACATACTGCTACAGGGGTGCGCAAAATCACGTATATTATTATTATACAGTATATAGCGCTAAAAGGTTTGCTCAGCGCTGTACATTATAGTGGGGGACAGTACATGAGACAATACAGTAACAATACAATACACGAGGGGGTCAAGGGCCCTGCTCTTTCGAGCGTACAATCTAGGAGATATATACGTGATTTTGCATTTCCAGGTAGGCGATGCGCGCAAGCCCTACCTGCGCCACCATTTGCGGCCACGCCTGTCAACGACCAGGTCCCGGCCGGTGATTACCTGTTGGCGCGCGGTGATTAAGGACGATCTCCGACAGGGAGGAGGGCTGCTTTACTAACAGTCCTTCTCCCAGTCAGCTCAGGCATACTGCTCTGGATGGCTGTGCACAGCACAGCGATCCAGAGCAGGGTGCTTACAGTGAAGCACCAACACACCCCCCCTCCAGTAAAACACCCCAAGCACATAGTTAACCCTTTGATTGCCCCTCATGGTAACCTTTTCCTGCTCAGTGCCATTACTACATCAACTGTGGGTATAGGATTATAACTTTTTTTTTTTCTTCTGTGGTTGAACTGGATGGACTTTTGTCTTTTTTCAGCCAGACTAACTATGTAACTATGTGCTACAGTGTCTGTGCTTTTTTTTTTTTTTTTTAGCGCTGAGTACTGTATTGGTTTCACTGGGGATGTCAGTGACACCAAGTCAGTTCCCTCCAGTGTCAGAATGCCCGCCGCAGTCTCGCAGTCCCGCTATAAGTTGCTGATCGCCGCCATTATTAGTAAAAAAAGAAAGAAAATTCCAGTATCTATACCACCATTTGTAAATGCTATAACTCAAACTCATAAATCAATTAATTTACACATATTGGGATTTTTTTCTTAGCAAAGAAATGTAGCAGAATACATTTTGGCCTAAATTTATGATGACATTTGATTTTTTTAAACAATTTTACTGGACATGTTTAACCACCTCCCGCCCGCCATATAGTCCAATGACGGGTGCAAGGTGGTTCTCTTATTCTGGGAGGACGTCATATGACGTCCTCCCATTCTCACCGCGCATGCGCGGCTCAGGGAGTGTGCAGCGAGCAGCGGTGCGCTGTGTCCCTCGGACACAGCGGATCACCGATCACGGAAAGAGCCGAAGATGTTGGCTCGGTCATGTGATCAGCTGTGTCCAATCACAGCTGATCGCATGTAAACAGGGAAATGACGGTTATCGGCATTTCTCTCCTCTCGAGCTGTCACGCTGACAGCTCGAGAGGAGAGCAAGTAATCGGCTTTACGCGGAGGGGACATGTACACTGATCATCAGGGCACTGATGATCAGTGTAGCCACAGAAGTGCCACCTGTCAGTGCTCATCAGTGCCTCGTGCCAGTGCTCATCAGTGCCTCGTGCCAGTGCTCATCAGTGCCACATCAATGCCACATATCAGTGCCTACCAGTGCACATCAATGCCACATATCAGTGCCCATCTGAGCTGCCTTTCAGTGTCAACCATCAGTGCCACCTATCAGTGCTGCCAATCAGTGCCACCTATCAGTTCCACTCAGTGCTGCCTATCAGTGCCTCCTATCAGTGCCAGTCAGTGCCGCCTATCAGTGCCATGTATCAGCTGCCTTTCAGTGCCCATCAGTGATGCCTGTCAATGCCCATCAGTGCCACCTACCAGTGCCTCCTCATCAGTGCAGCCTATCAGTGCCCATCACTGCAGCCTCATTAGCGTATATCAGTGAAGGAGAAAAATCACTTATTTACAAAATTTTATAACAAAAACTAAGAAAAAAACTTTTTTTTTTTCCAAAATTTTCAGTGGTTTTTGGTTTGTTTAAGAAAAAATAAAAAACCCCCGAGGTGATTAAATACCACCAAAAGAAAGCTCTATCTGTCACAAAAAAATGATAAAAAATTTCATATGGGTACAGTGTTGTATGACCGCGCAATTGTCATTCAAAGTGTGACAGTGCTGAAAGCTGGAAATTGGCCTGGGCAGGAAGGGGATATAAGTGCCCTGTAGGCAAGGGGTTAATAGCAAAAAGTCAAAAATAGTTTGTTTTTTTTCTCAAAATTGTCGGTCTTTTTTTTTTATAGCGCATAAAATAAAAAACGCACAGGCGATCAAATACCACCGAAAGAAAGCTTAATTCGTGGGAAAACTGCTGAAAAACTCATGGACAATGCAATGGGAACTTACACTATATAGCCAAAAGTATTGGAATACCCCTCAAATCATTGGATTCAGGTGTTCCAATCGTCTTCATGGTCACAGGGGTATAAAATCAAGCACCTAGGCATGCAGACTACTTCTACAAACATTTGTGAAAGAATGGGTCGCTCTCAGGAGCTCAGTGAATTCAAGCGTGGTACCGTGATAGGTTGCCACCTGTGCAATATGTTCATCCGTGAAATTTCCTTGCTACTAAATATTTCATGGTCAACTGGGATATTATAACAAAGTGGAAGCAACTGGGAAGAACAGCAACATAAAGTGGTAGGCCACGTAAAATGACAGAGCGGGATCAGCGCATGCTGAAGCGCACAGTGCGCAGATGTTGCCAACTGTCTGCAGAGTCAATAGCTAAAGACCTCCAAACTTTGTGTGACCTTCAGATTAGCACAACAACAGTGTGTAGAGAGCTCCATGGAATGGGTTTCCATGGCCGAGCAGAGCTGTATCCAAGCCTTACATCACCAAGTGCAATGCAAAGTGTGCAGTGGTGTAAAGCATGCCGCCACTGGACTCTAGAGCAGTGGAGACGTGTTCTCTGGAGTGATGAATCAAACTTCTCTGGCAATCCGATGGACATGTCTGGGTTTGGTGGTTGCCAGGAGAACGGTACTTGCTTGACTGCATTGTGCCAAGTGTAAGGTTTGGTGGAGGGGGATTATGGTGTGGGGTTGTTTTTCAAGGGTTGGGCTTGGCCCCTTAGTTCCAGTGAAGGGAACTCGTAAGGTGTCAGCATACTAATGCAGGCCATAGATGGGTCGTTTATCGGGCGAATTTTCGTCCGAACAAAAAATCGGCCGATATTCACGCTGTTAGTGGGGCCAGCCCATCAGCCATTTTTCACAGATCTCCTAATTTATTTTTATCAGACATGCTGGAAAACAGCTATTTTTCGTGGACATTGGTGGCAGCATCGGCAACCGGGCCGACCGATTTTTCATTTATCGGCCAAAAATTCATTTATCAGCCCGTCTATGGCCTGCCTAAGACATTTTGGACAATTTCATGCTCCCAACTTTGTGGGAACAGTTTGGGGATGGCCCTTTTCTGTTCCAACATGACTGCCCACCAGTAGACAAAGCAAGGTCCATAAAGAGATGGATGAGCGAGTTTGTGGTGGAGGAACTTGACTGGCCTGCACAGAGTCCTGACCTCAACCCGATAGAACACCTTTGGGATGAATTACAGCGGAGACTGCAAGCCAGTCCTTCTCATCCGACATCAGTGCCTGACCTCACAAATGTGCTTCTGGCAGAATTATTATTATACAGTATTTACAAAGCGTCAGTTCGCTCAGCACTGTACATTACAATGGGAGACAATACATGAGACAGTACAATGACAATACAGTGTGATATACGAGGGGTTCGAGGGCCCTGCTCCTTGGAGCTTACAATCTAGGAATGGTCAAACATTCCCACAGACACACTCCTAAACCTTGTGGAAAGCCTTCCCAGAAGAGTTGAAGCTGTTATAGCTGCAAAGGGTGGACCAACTCAATATTGAACCCTACGGACTAAGACTGGAATGTCATTAATGTTCATGTGCGTGTAAAGGCAGGCGTCCCAATACTTTTGGCAATAGAGTGTATATTTAGCAATGTTTCCACCTTAGGTTTACACAACTTTTACCCAAGACTTGCACCTAAGATTCTATTAGAAAATGAGAGAATCTTGGCTAAAAGTTATGTGGAACCCGGGGTGAAAACATTGATAAGTAGACCTTATAGAAGAGTTTGTAGCAGAGCAAGCATCAGGTCTTAGGCCGAGTTACCAAAATTCTCTCATCACTAGGATATAGTTATTGGGTTTCCTAGTATGTATAAATTTACATGTATGGAAATTAGATAGAAAGCCAGTGTACAAGGACTGATGTTAATGAATAAACACTTGTTGATTGTACAGTGAAGTTCAGTAAACAGAGGAGAACAATATTTTATAAACAGAAGACCTTGTTTTCCAGGCTATGTATTGTCTTCTTTTGTCAAGCAAGACATGTATTTGTGCTGTTAAAACATTGTTCATAGTAAGAATCTGAAACAATCAAGTGATTAGCTAAGACAGTTGTGTATGTGTGTGGCTTTTTTTTTCTTTCCGTTGTACCTTGTGAACCTTCTATACCAGGACTATCTCAATCCCGGGTCCCAAGTATTTAAAGTAAATAAGAAATAATTAGCTTGTCTGATTTTCATACCGTTGTTAGTAAAACCACATCACCTCCGAGCCCTAAAAAGCGCCTGCTGGCAGTTATAACTAAGGGACTGGATCTAGAATTCTACATTAATTTACCACCCTTGGTACTAATGAAGGGGTACTCTACTCCAACACAGCTCTGGTTTCTGGGGAATACACCTTTAGTACCACCTACTGGTAGACTCTGGTATCTGCAAATTTTTATGTCAAAGATAATGACAGTATATGGATACATTATACAAAAGTAAAACTGTAAAACCAACTGTGATCAATACTAAAAAAAAACATTACCATCACAGTTAGTGTTCATTTGACTGGATAAATTACAGTAAACATCTGCTTTAAAAGTGGGACTATTTTAAGTCTTTTATACCTGTTAAACTTTATATCGTAAGCAGGGGCAGACTGACAACTCATGGAGCCCCCGGGCAATAGGGGATCATGGGGCCCCTGTGTCCTGGCCCAAACTCAAAAAAGCCTATGAAAAAGGTACCAGGGGCATCTCATGGGGCCCCCTACTGACCCCGTGCCCGAGTTTCCAAATGGTCAGTCCGCCCCTGATCGTAAGCTCTCACAAGCAGGGTCCTCCTAACCCTCTTGTTTGTAACTGTGCTACTTCCCTTTATTTTGTAAAGTGCATTGTTGGCACATTATAAATCCTGTATAATAATTAAACGAACAGCAGGTTTTAAAAGCAAGCACCTATAGTTGTCTTTTATGAAGATATCAAGAACGGTGGAGAAGGTCAAGTTCCAGCCCTAACCTCCTGTACCTGGTCAGTGAGACTGCCTATCAATCTGGCCAATGGCAAAGTGCAGAAGGCCTGTTGCACAGCTCAGCATCCTCCATTGAAGTCAAGACTTGCACTAAGTTCCACAAATTTTCATAGTTCCTGGGGCCCTCCATCAACTATGCATAGGGTAGTGTAAGCACTTGTAGGGACATGCTTTTAAAGCCAGCTAAAAAAAAAATCATTATAACTGGCATGACAAGTTTACATTTTTTATATCTGGTGGAGATGTCAAATACAGTGCATAAATGCATTTTCCAAAAGAAACAGGACAAGGGTATTGTTGCCCTGAGCCTACTGTACACTAAGCCTTAGGGACTCAATTTACTGTGCAATAGATGGATCTGGGGAGAAAATTATAATGAATACCAAGTATTTTGCATATAACAGGGCTCAAAAATATCAGTTTCGAGTAGGGGGAGCCAATAGATTCCACCACTGGTTCTCAAGGGAGAGCTGGGAATGTTTGGCTTGGGAGAGAGGGATACAGCCAAGTGGCCTTTTCATGGAAGGAACAGATTCCTTTGTGCCATATAAAGTGTACCTTTTCATATCCTTCATCATCAGCTTCCTTTGCAGCTCTTGGCATTCAATCTTGGCATCTGATCTTAGAGCCACAAAGGAAGTTGATGCTGGAAGAGTTCCCTCTGCCAGACGGTGTGATCACATGTCTGAACAGGGCCAGATAGCTATATAACACCCACCATGTGGCACTTACTGCACACCCCACTCTGATGTCTGAATAATTAAGTATCTCTACTGAGTACCATTATCCCAGCATACTGTATCCTATCAGTACTGGTCCAAGGAGCAAATGCCCCCCAGCCCAGTCTTCCCACTGGTCACATAGGTAAGTTAGGATACAGCATAAATATAATCATTTTTAGTACTGAGTGAACTTAGCCTTTAATTCCAATTGGAATGCACCCATAATAAAACTGGCAGGCTAAAAGAACTAGATGGTTTTCTCAGATGGTTTTCTCACTTCCCATAAAAAATCTGTATTTCTGTCTATGAATGAACATCCAAGTTAATGATGACAGTCAAGTACTCGTACTGCTTTTTCCCTTCTGTACAAATGTACTTGGATTCCAGTCACTCTCCCAGAGACAATAATCTATTTAAGAACAATCACTTATCATATGCCGCATATTGTTTGGTCCATAATGCCGGAAGATACACCATCTGCTGACTGATCAACAATATTCAAATCAGAATTGTAACAGCAGAGGCCTGTGAATTAGGTTCCTAAAAAACCCCATTAACATGCAGCTTAGTAGACCCATATTTTTCGACATTGCTCATGTGCCAGACACTACATTGGACACATATGTTTGGTTGCCGATTACCTTCATATTCAACTGTTATGATACAGAATGTACACCATTGTGTTTGTACATTTAATTTACTCATCACTAATGAAGATCGAAAAAGGTGTTGGAGAACCGTCTTGCATTCAGAATTGAAAAAGATTGTTAACCAGGAAAAGCTTGACACTTTTCTTAAACCATGTGACCCAACATTATCCATGGGCAAGAAGGGATCACCCCTTATATCAGAAGACCCCTCTATAGTCCACCATGGGCAACACCTTTATATCTTTGTATGCCTACAATTGATCTTGCCTTAGTTAAAGCGCATACAGACTTGATACATTGTTCAGTTATATATAGAACAGCAGGAGGAAGTATAATCAGTCTGTGTCGGACTTCCCAGAGGTCATAGGTGCTTCTGGAGCCTCAGGGCCAGTTTGAACCTTCCCTCTGTAAAGCAATGTATTAATGCCAACTCATGTTTTTATGTCATGTGAATAGACTTCAGATTTAAGAAATGACTTGTTTTTATTTTTTATTTAATGCATACACATGAATGTGGCTCAGAGTTAAGCTGACCAACATTTTCAAAACAAGTGTCAGCTCACTGTCTAACACAATAGATAAAGCCCAGCATGCTGAACAATTTATGTTTTTTTTTTCTATACATATTTTGCTTTCGAAATGCTTGCAAAGTCTGTGAAAAGAGATGTCTGGAATGTCGAAGTGTCAAAGCTTCAACCATAAACTTGTCTTGATGCATCAAGAATTGCCCAGTAAGATCGCCTCCATCATGCCCCCTGCTGATAACACTGAATATTGCAGGTTAGTAGAAACACAGTTTCTTTAGGCATGAAAACAGGAATAACATTTGTTTTCTGCAGAAAGTCCACACTGTGCATCATCTGTGGAGCCTATAACAAATGGGTTACTACCTGGCTGCCTAACATTTTTTTCATGGGCATTTGACTAATAATTCTGCATAACATGACTACCTATACTGTATAATGCTGTCTACTATCAGACCAAAATAAAGCTTTTAGTGCGCTTCAGATATTGTTTTACAGTTTCACAGGTCACAGTAATCTACTGATTTGAAAGATTATCTCCTGACAATAGTGTATTTAATAAAAGATATGTTTAAGTGGAACTATTGCCTATTCTGCCCACTTTTAGGCGATCTCTGAAAACCTATCTCTTCAGGGAGGCCTATCCTGCCTTCAGCTAACAATGGAATCTTCTATTTCTCCTATCAGTTCATCCCCCCATAGTTATTACCTTTTGTACCAACAGCCCCTCCCTCTTAGATTGCAAGCTCCAAGGAGCTAGTATATGTACCTGAATCTGTTTTGATATTAGTCCTCTGGAATCTTCTACACAACAGCATTCAGACTAAGGAATGAATGGGCAGCAGTGTGAGCTAGTCAGGCTCTACTGTTTTTTTTATGGAGGGGAGAACATAGGGATGAATTGATCAGTTTCAGTGATGCCCCTATATTGTCCAATTAAGGGTGACCATGTTGAATTCAGAGGAAAAAAATATTTTTGCACATTTTCTACATACCATTAATTTAGGTATGTTTATCCCACGTGACAGCTGCATTAAACTAGAACTGTTTATTTCTTTATTCCCCATCAGTATAGTAAGCACCAAACTTCCAGCGTTGACACTCCAAAATGGACTCCCATACAGAACACAGTGATGATAGTGGGTCATTCCTACTCCTCCTCCATTCATAAAACAGCTGGTATTTTTTTCAGAGGTACAAGGCATTCTTTAAATGGATAAGGGAAGGGGAATGGTGAGTGCAGATTACAATCTCCCTGCATCCAATCACAAAATGCCCTGTATTCAGTGAAAGGTCCAGAGGAGGTGGTATATGAGCAGCTCACTGTTGTCACTGTATGAGAGCAAGAATCGTAAAGTGACAGCAGTGGAAATTCAGTGTTTGATGTACTGTCAGGAATGAATGAAACGAAGAGTACTAATGCAGCAGCCATCCCCACATGGGAAACACATAAATAGACGTAATTTATTGGTGCAGATCAAATGTGCAAAAATAATCTTTTTCCTGAAGTTCAACTTTAACCACAGTAAGGCCTCATGCATGTATGAATTTACGCTCAAAATATGCTGGATTTGTTTTCTCCCAGAACGTGGCAAAAAATATTGTGTGTGTAAGCCCATTTATGTACGTATGGCGTTGAGCAAAAATTAATTCTACTGGCCAGAGTATCAATTATGCACTAACATGTATATTTATGCACGTTTATGTGTGTAAAATATGCTCAAAAACTTTTCTCAGTTCTGCCTTTGAATGTTGCTGAACGCCTGGTATAAAGAGTGGTTTTAAGTCCTATGTGCATGAGCCCTAAATCAGTTGAGGTCAACAGCCCAACTGCACCGCCTGACAGGAATACCTGTATCATAAGACTGGATGAACAGAGTTACTAATCCTCTAGCAGGAAGACCGTTCACATCTATGCATTTCATTTGTGTATTTTGCTGTCTGCTATTTCAGCTTTAAGAGGGCGAGCTGCAAGGAGGCCCCGTAATTATGTGGATCACCATCATGTATAGACACATGAACAGGGTAATCACATAGCTAAGGATTCCAGCTGTAGGAGAATGACATCTTCATTACTGGCTTGTCGGAAGGGCAGAGATATAAACTGTGACAGGGAAATCTCCTCACTAGAGTGTCTGAAATCTAAAATCTTCAACTGTTCGGTTTGTCTTCTAACTGAAAAACTAGTTTTGAGTGATGTTTGCGTTGAAATAATATGTTATTTTAAATGTGATTATAATTGAAAAAAACAGCAAAGCGCGCTGGTATTTTTAGTTCTCTGACATCTGAAAGCTAAAATTTATTTATTTCAGGTACTTCTATAGCGTCGTCAATTTACGCAGCGCTTTACATATATATTGTGCATTCACATCAGTCCCTAACCCTCAAGGGGTGTACAATCTAAGGTCCCTAACTCACATCCATACATACACATATTAGGGCCAATTTAGACAGGAGCCAATTAACCTACCAGTATGTCTTTGGAGTGTGGGAGAAAATCGGAGTACCCGGAGGAAACCCACGCAGGCACAGGGAGAACATGCAAACTCCAGGCAGGTGGTGCTGTGGTTAGGATTTGAACCAGTGACCCTAGAACTGCCAGGGGAAAGTGCTAACCACTTAGCCACTGTGCCACCTAAAATGACAATTGAGTTCTTAGCAGCTAATCACTATGTAGAATAGTTTACTATTTTGTAATGGTCTACAAAAGGCTATAAGATCATTAATGATTCAGTATCCTTCACACTGTGAATCCACAAACATGCCAAGTGCGAGGTCACTTTCACTAAATGCAAACCATTTCCAAGCCCAGCTTTTTGTGAATGTGAAACTTTCTAAACACAATAGCACAAATAACAGAAAACAACACTGAACCAGGCCAATGCCATTATCAAAGTGTTAGTAACTATGTGAAAGAGCTAAGAAAACCTTTTGTAAGCTTTTAGTGAATAATTGTAAAGCGTCACGCAGGCATAAGGTGACAGTCACCTAGTGTGGTTAATTTTAGATTGCATTTTCACAATGGTTTCATTACCATACTGGAGAACAGATGCTTGACATCCTCCTGGGGGTAACCAGTCACTAATATTAGCAGTCACTAATGTCGTGATATCCATGATATAAGCAGTGTTGGCAGGTAAAAAAAAAATTACCGAAAGGCTTTCGTACTCGAGGTAAACTTACCACCCTCTGAAAAGTGATCTGTGGTGGATTGCTTCTCAGAGGGCAGCATGACATTATTATTATACAGGATTTATATAGCGCCAACAGTTTTCTCAGCGCTTTACAATATAACGTGAGACAATACAGCTTCAATACAAGAGGGATTTGAGGGCCCTGCTCCTTGGAGCTTACAATCTAGGAGGAAGGGGCTAGTGGTAAAAAAGGTAGTAACTGTGGGGGATGGACTGGCTGGAAGAGTAAAAGAGGGCATCATAGGCTTCCCTGAAGAGATAGGTTTTCAGAGATCGCCTAAAATGAGCAGAGTAGGTGATAGTCTGATAAATTGGGGTAGAGAGTTCCAGAGGATGGGGGAAGCTCTGGAGAAGTCCTGGAGATGAGCATGGGAGGAGGAGACAAGGGAGCTAGAGAATAGGAGGTCTTGCGAGGAGCAGAGAGTACAGTTTGGGTGATATTTAGAGACAAGATCGGTGATGTAATTTGGGGCAGAGTTATAAATGGCTTTATACGTTATTGTTAATGTTTTGCATTTTATCCATTGGGCAATGGGAAGCCAGTGGAGGGATTGGCAGAGAGGGGTGGCAGATACAGAACGGGTAGTAAGGTGGATGAGTCTGGCAGCAGCATTCATGATAGACTGAAGAGGGGATAGCCTGCGATTCAGTAGGCCAATGAGGAGGGAGTTACAATAGTCAAGGTGAGAGATAACCAGGGAGTGAATAAGTTGCTTAGCGGTTTTCGAGGTTAGGAACGGTCGTGTTGTGGAGGTGAAGTCTACAAGATTTGGACAGTGATTGGATTTGGGGCTGAAAGGACAGATGGGAGTCTAGGATTACACCTAGTACCCTGGCATGAGGGGAGGGACTGATGGTTGTGGCCGCAGCATATGTACAGCCCTTTACAGGCTTTATTGTCAGGACTTGGACACTGTCACAGCTGAGACAGTAATATTTTTAAGGATAGATATTAATTTCCTATATTTATATATTGTACATCTGTATTAACCCAGCACATCACATTTTCTGTTTTGATTCCATTATGGGTAACAATGCTACAACGTATTGCTTATAATGCAGTAATAATATCCTGATGTTGCTATTGTAGTCCATAGTGGATGTAACTATGGGACAGACTGATACACATTTACTGACCCACTGCATTTGTGAACACAGACATTGCGCAGGACACCCCTTGTTCCACTTCTACTTTAGCTCATGACACTCCTTCCATTCACTTTGGAAAAGACCTGATTCTTTCGGGAAGGCAATTTTCTGGTTGCTGTGTCTGTGAGCCCTCCCTCTTTCCCTTTAGCATTAGCTAGACAGGCTAGCCCTTTCAGCTGGCTCTGCAGATTCAGGGGTGGGATGTCTCTTGTGGCTCCTAGTAAGTGCGGGGAAAGTCTCTTATAGTTTTATTAAAATAAACGGCTGCTTGGCATGGATGCTACATGGAACTGTAGGGCCTGATGGATATACACAATTACCTAGCATACAACCTAGATACTGACACTTGCTATTTTCTGCATAGATATATGATGACAAAAGGATTTCAATAATACCAGAAAATATACCAGATAAATCAGAGCTCTGGGCTTGACAGGCCCTCCACTGCCAATAAAGACTTGATGAGGCTGTATTTAAATTTTACTCTGGAAAGAAATGACAATTTGCTTTAGGACCCACAGTTGCCTTTATTGCGCATTACTTTAACCACACATTGTGTCATGCATTAATATGTGTTGTAAAATGTCCATTTACACTTGCAGAGGATTAAAGCACGTGCAATAACACGCGTTATGTCGCATGTTATCGTACGTTGCTTTAATACAGACTATCAAACTCAACGCACCATAACACGCAACATTTGTAATGGGATTCAACACCATATGGAGCATTGCAGAGTTGGACCACATGACGTCAAAGCATGGGATGTGCATTGCAATAACATGTGGGCCCCTGCAATACATAAATGTAAATGGGCCATTAAAGTGTTACTAAACCCAGGACCCTGCATTCACTATATCTGGTCTCCCACAGTACACACAACATGGAAGTGCGATTATTTTAGTAAATATAAACTAAATACCTTTTCTCCTCAGCAGTTAAAGCTTGTGACTTCAGCAGAGCACTGGTTAAAGCTTGTAGAAGTTTTCTTTCTGCTCTAGGAGGATGCAAAACCCCTGACCCTCTGTCTGGACATTCCTGATTGGCCCTGTGCTGATCACATTCAAGCTCCCAAGAAAAAAAAAAAAACCTCTCTAGCAATACACACCAAACTGAGCATGTGATTGCGGGTACGGCTTCAGTCTGTCTTATCAGGTGAACATTTGAACAAGAGGAGGGGTAGAGAAAACAGGATCAAATGGCCTTTTTACACAATGCAGAAGATTAACCCCTTACGTTCCACAGTGAGTATAACACGCCTTACTGCATATACAGACTGATTTTACTGTTGTGGGTTTAGTAACACTTTAAGGCAAGCCAGTTATTTTGAATTGGCTGCCAATGCACTAGAACAGAAAAAAAACCATACATGCATAATTTTTTCTGACACAACACACCTCAAAGCATTTGCCATGCATTCTAGTGCACTGAAACACACGTTTACCAGAGTTGTGTTGCTTCAAATGATTGTAAAGGCTGAAGGTTTTATACCTATATGCATTCTATGCATAAAGGTAAAAAAACCTGTGTGCTTCTCCCCCCACAGCCCCCCTAATACTCACCGGAGCCCCCTCTTGATCCAGCAATGTGCACAAGAGCTTTGGCTGTCCCGGGTATCTCTCTCCTTGTTGGCTGACACACAGCAACAGGAGCCACTAGCTCCCACTGCTGTCCATCACAGCCAGTGAGCCAATGAGGCGAGAGTGGGGATGGGCCGCAGCTCTGTGAGGATGATTTACTAAAGGCAAATAAGCTGTGCACTTGGAAATACACTGAAAGTGCAGTTGTTCTAGATCTGAGGGGAACATGCAAGGAAAATTAAAAAACAGCATTTATGCTTGCATATGATTGGATGAAAAAAATCAACAGAGAGTCGCCTTATTTTAGAGCTTCCCCTCGGATATAAAGCAACTGCACTTGCATGTGCACTTTCAGTGCAGAGACTATTTGCCTTTAGTAAATCAACCTATATGTGTCTTATGGACGCATAGAGCGGGGTTCAGGAGCGAACGGGTGGACTGACCATTTGGAAACTCGAGCACTGCCCGAGGGCCCGGGGTCAGTAGGGGGCCCCATGAGATGCCCCTGGTACCTTTTTCATAGGCTTCTTTGAGTTTGGGCAAGGACACAGGGGCCCCATGATCCCCTATTGCCCGGGGGCCCCATGAGTTGTCAGTCCGCCCCTGGGAGCAAACATGCATCAATGCCCCCATAGCAAGCGGATTGCTATTGGGCGTATTTGTCAAGGGTTGGGGGGAGGGAGCCAGGAGTGTCATCGGGGGATCCAAAAAGAAGAGAGTCGGGACTGCTCTGTGCAAAACCATGGCACAGAGCAGGTAAGTATAACATGTTTGTTATCAACAAAAAAAAAGAAACCTTTAATATCACTTTAACCTCTTTATGCCGGCGCCTCATGGCCCTTTAAGGGGTTTCAGACGGCAGGCAGCGGGGCAGCATTTTAGGGTCATGTGACCGCTGTGATTCACTGTCACGGCGGTCACATGTTCGGAAAAGCTTCTGATTGCACGGGGAGATCGGTACCTTTCCGTGAGACACTGACATACCGGGGAGATCGGTACCTTTCCGTGAGACACTGCAGGGCGCACTCTCAGCACATATGTGTTTTCAAATGGTGTGCAAATATGCAGCCGCTCTGCGTGAAGTCCCAGCCGCCGAGAGGCCGCATGTTTGCATCCGGTTGGCATCAAGAGGTTAAATATGTTGGTGTGCCATTCAAAATGAAGGACAATGCAGCATGCTAACACTCTTAACATGCCTTGCCGTCATGCCCTTTCCTAAAACGTACTGCATTGGAGTTGTGTAAATAGGCTCTTAATGTGAAAAAAATGCTGAAAAAAAAGTTAAAACTAAAAGCATGTGTAAAAAGGACAGTAAATACTTACTTTGTCTGGCATCCCTTCATGATATCCATGCTGCAGATCAAAGCTAGCCAAAAGATCCTATTTGTATCCCACACACTTCCAGGCATTTCACATGCTTGCGTTCCCTGCTGCGCTCTCTGGTTCCATGTGCTCACCACTACATCAATAGAGGATTCAGGGACCGTCATGAAGATCCACAGAGCGTGGCAGAGGATGCGGTCATCCGACACTCCCAGAAATGTGTCGTCTGTGAAGATCTATCAGGCAGTGTAGCTCTGCAGCAGAACGGATATGCCATGAATAGGTTCTGGACCAGGTATAAAAATGTCTTTTGCTTAACAGTTGCTGTCCATGTTTAATTCTTTTTTGTAAGTAACAGTGTCAATTTAAAAAAAAAAAAAACTTTTTTTTTTCAATGCTTTTTGTGATTCATGTTTTAGAAGAGAAAAGGCCAGTTATCACATCTCCATATGGGGCATCAGCACACAAATCTGATTTTTCATATTCTTGATAGTTGGATCATATGCTAGCTGATTCCCTCTGGAATTCTATGACAAAATCTCTTTGCTAGAGTTTCCAGTTTCTTCAAAATGCCAGAGCCGTTCCAAAGCCCTGTGATGATTTTCACCATATTTTTCATATTATAGAACAAACAGATATCTATGGAATCCAGCTGACAGAGTGATACCATCATTCTGGCTGAGAGGGAGGGGACAGAGACCCAAACTGCTATTATAAGGAATTCTTACTACTTGACTCACCAAGAAAGATTTCAACCACATCTGTATTATCAGTTTTGGCTGGAGTTCGCTTATAAAGTCCAATCCTAGCCAAACCTTTTTGTTTTGATTAAAATGAGGAAGGGTTGTAAAGCCAAACTGCATGATAAAGCAAATATTGTCTAAAAACAAGAGGGATGTATATTCCTACTTTAATCTTGGTGTGCTTTGTGTATTTCTTCCCGATCTATACAATAATCCAGTGTGAAACATTTCCTCTGTGCAGCAATAAAGACTGGTCACTGCTGCTCTCTCTCCTTTGTGCAGGGTGAGTAGTCTTGTATCCGCCCCCTCCTGTAGTGGGTGGTGCCTGCTGGGTCCCTCCCACAGCTTTGCACTCTGAGCAGGCTATATACTGTACAATGATGATGTCACTGCTAATTCTACAAGGTGATATCTGGGTTTGCAAAATAATTTTGCGCACACAAAGTGGATTTATATTCTTTGTGGCTCATCAGGAATATATTTAAAGCTCCACCCAAAAGGTTGAGTTCAGCTTTAAGGACTGCTCCCCCGCTCCCTTTGGGAAACGGAAACGGAAGGTGTCCTCCCTTCCTGTAGTCTTTTGGGACACGTGACAGGTCCCAGAAGACTACAGGATCATTCATGAAGTGCAGCGCTACTCGCGCATGCGCAGTGGGTACCCGGCTGTGAAGCCGCAAGCTATCACAGCCGAGTGCCCACAATGAAGATGCCGGCCTCCTGGAATTCAGGACGGCTGGTGAAACGGGCTGCGAGGGACACACCACGGGGCCGAGGGACAGGTAAGTGGCTGTTTTTTAAAAGTCAGCAGCTCCAGTTTTTGAAGCTGCTGATTTTTATTTTTTGACAGGTAAGTGGAACTCCGCTTTGAATGAAGTTTTTTTGGGCCAAACCAAGAGAAGTTATTATTATTATAATACAGGGTTTATATAGCGCCAACAGTTTGCTCAGCGCTTTATAATATGAGTTAGTAGAGCAATGATACAGTTCAATAAAAGTCGGTTAGGATGGCCCTGCTCCTTGGAGCTTACAATCTAATAGTTCAGCTTTAAATGCTTTATGTGACCACTTTGAGGTGATTTCTGCTCAGTTCTTGTTCTGTCTTGTCACCTGGACAGGAATTGAGTGTAAAACTCCATGATGGGAACACATAGAGCAATACATTTCTGAAGGTATATGCTACCAACCATTGTTTTTAACAATTTAACTTGGTCTATCACAAAATCACTATCAGTTTGAATATTAATGTGGTCACCAAACACCATTTAATAATCCTTATTGATAATTTTATTTTATTCTTATAATCATAATTTATTGGATGTAATTTGATTGTGTTATATAGTTTATTTTAGGATTCTTTTTTTTAAAGATCTTTATTGTTGGCAGACAAATGTACACACATATTAAACAAAGTTAGGTACCAAGCCAGAGCCATAAAAGTCATATTAAGTCCTCATGCATGCTTGATGTTTTTACAGCGGCTGTTTTTGGCTTTTGACGTTTTTTTCTACAGCTAGTAAACCCGCCAGCATGTTATCCTATGTGTCCATGCACACAGACTGTAATCAACGCTTTTTGGCTAGGAAAAAAAACAGAACTTATGGGTTTCTAGAGGAGTTGTTTAGCTGTAAAACCGCTCTAATGCTGAAAAATGTAGCAAAACACGGCAAAAATGTTTTTTTTTTTGGTAAAAACACTAAAAAAACACTGGAAAACGCCTCTAAAAACGACAATGCAAAAACGCTAAAAAAAGCTGAAAAACACAGTTTTAACATGACTTTGCACAGCTAATGTTACCAGCATTATCAAAATGTCCAGTGTGCATGAGGACTAATGCCAGCGATACATGGGTTGAAATTCGACCAATTTTTCGTCCGAAAATCGGACCTAAGAATAATCGGCCGATTTTTGCTGTTAGTGGGTCAATGGCATTGGCCGATTTTCGTGGTTCCTCCCCTTTTTGGTGATCGGGCATGTTGGAAAATTCATGAAAAACTACAGATTTTCAGCTCAATGATGGTCAAATCGTACGATCATTTTTCCGAAAAGAATATGGGCATGAGCCTTGACCTGGAAGGAACAGAAGTTTCACCTGTTATATGGGGTGAACTTTATGACTTGGTCGGCCGATTTTCGAAATCATTGATGGCACCATCAGATTACCGAGCGATGTTTTCGATTTTCGGACAAAAAATCGTTTTGGAATTTGACCCATGTATGGCCTGCACAAGAGTAATGCAAGCCATATATGGGTCGAATTCCGAATGATTTTTCTTTCGAAAACATCGTTCACTCAGTAATTAATGTAGCAAACAGTTTTAAACTGAACCCTCAACCAAACCAAGAGTAGATGTTAACAGAAAGAAAAAAAAGAAAATTGTATAGAAACTATACATAGGTCCTAGGAACATATTTGCCAATCTGATGTTCTACAAATGAACCCTCTCACATTCCCTTTGACCCACAACATACTGTATGTACTCAATCAGATGTTTCCCCAGCCAGGGTGTCAGGGCAGGAACGATGGAATGGGCAGGCAGGCCTATGGTACGGTCACGCTGCGACTGACGACAGCCACTACCCACAGACCAGAGTCCCTCAGGGCGCGGAGTCTAAGCCCCAGGCTACCCTTCACCAGGGCCCCTGATGGTGGGGATGGACTTGACGCAGCCTGAGACCAGGTCGCGGCCCCCGAGTGGCCCCAGCTGCGATAACGACTGCCGCCAATGGCGTACAGCTGGTGGGAGCTATATGGGATCACGAGTAGAGTAGTCAGACAAGCCGGGTCAATAACAATGGAGCAGACAGTACTAGACGGTAGGCAAAGAAGACTCAGGTCACGGGCCGGGTTCAACAACGGGAGGTCAGATAAAGGGTTAACACAGAGAGTAGTCTTGTCCAAGCCAAGTCGGTTACCAGGAGAGCAATGGGAACAACACAAGAGCTTGCAACAGGGCAACATACAGGACACAAGTGCAGAGCACACTTGCAGACAGCAGGTTTAAATGTGCTCAACCACACCCTTCTGAGGAGGAGCCGCAGAAGCCTGAAGGCATAAAGGTTCCCACCATGCTTTGCAGAAAACCAAGATGGAGGCCAGCTCATGGAGATGCACAAGCTCTGAAGAAAGGTAGGACCTTGACACAGGGTTGCTGAAGAGTTCTCCCAGTGAAACCAAACCTTTGTAAATTTCTTTGGACAACCACTGGCCTCATATGTCATCCTGTAGAGTGGAAGGGCAGAGTTAACCAACCTCTCCGACATTTCCAAAATTGTAGACTCGTCATAAATCCACCTCCTAGCAATAAGCTTACGGACATAGAAAAAGAGGTTCTTAGGATTGTTTAAATGTCAAATGCTATTTTTGTTATTAGTATAATTATTGTGTATAATAATTCTTGAAATGACTTATTACCGTGAGCAGGGGCGGACTGACAACTCATGGGGCCCCCGGGCAATAGGGGATCATGGGGCCCCTGTGTCCTTGCCCAAACTCAAAAAAGCCTATGAAAAAGGTACCAGGGGCATCTCATGGGGCCCTCTACTGACCCCGGGCCCTCGGGCAGTGCCCAAGTTTCCAAATGGTCAGTCCACCCCTGACCGTGAGTGAGTTTGTTTCTACTTTCTTTATTCCTTTTTGGCATTATTGATCTTGTCATTGAATATGAACTCTTTGTTTTTTCTGATGTGGTATCTCACTGTTCCACACTCCAACCACAAACTATAAAAAATACCCATTAACACCTTAGGGCTCCTTCATTAATACGCATACATTTTTAACCATATGTTGAGCTTCCTTTACATTGCCTATACATTTCCAATGGGCCATCAATGTATGTCAACAGGCCAGATAAAAGGTACATTTTTTCCCAGTACTACACAAGGCAATTTATGTCTTCTTTAGTATATGCTGAGTTGAGCGCTGGCAGGTGTGACGTTTCAGGCATGTATGTATTTTGGCATGTCATTGAAAATGTATGGCAATGCACAGCTATATGTATACAGAACACACAGTATATCCTCAAGTGGAAGATATATACATGTAATAAGTATGTGTATATAATCCACTTTAGTGAATATAAACCATATATAGCAGCTACTTCCTCCTGTAAACAAAACATTGTAACCAATAAATAATATTTTGAAATGCCAAAATATATATGCAGCGCTCTGTAAATCATAAAAAAGAAAAAAAAATCATAAACAAAAAGTCCATCAATAAGAGTCCTCTTTAAAATCACCGTGTGGGTTGACTTTTTCAAAATAAATGACTGTAAATAAATAAATATCCAAATTGTGCTGTGCTCCCCCTTTAGGTGTGCACTCACCAACTTTATTTGCCTCCCTTTCTAATGGTTGGCAAAATTCGCTTTGGTTTAAACATATATTTCTCCAGGCCAGGATAATCGCTCATATACATCGACTTTTCTCAGAATGGTTCCAACACTCCAAACCAATAGCCTCAGTGAATGAAGGGGCCCTTAAGGCTAAGTTCACACTAGCTTTGTTAGCAGGCATTAAACAGGCGTTTGGAAAGCTTTTTTAATGCTCATCAAATGCCTATGAAATATCTACACATGGCAGCACACAGTGCTGTTCGCACTGAAGTGTTGACGCCTCCTATGGAGTCAGGAGGAGTTGAAGCCTCCCATTCAAGTCTATGGTGACGCTCCTCAAACGCCTGGCAGGCGTTTGCGGGGCATTTACGAGGCGGTTGCAGAGCATTAATACCATTAAACTTCATTGTAGGTGTTTGTGGTGCGGTGTTAACGTTTGGCAAACGCCTATCAAACGGCTCAAAAAACGCTCATAGGGTGTTTGGGGAGCATTAAAAATGCTTCCCAAATGCCTGTCTAATGCCTGTCAAACACTATAGGGGTGTTTGGCAAGAGTTAGAAATTAGTCAAGTGTGAATGAGCCCTTAGCCTGGTACACACGATGAGAATATCGGATGAATGATCGTGTTTTTTTTTTTCATGCTAGTCTCATGTCAAAAATGAAGAGGTTACAAAAATTATTGTACAACAGAATACAACTTAGGAAGTGATGTAATGGGGTTGATTTACTAAAGGTAGATATACTGTGCACCGCAAGTGTGCCTGCAAGTGCACTGCAAATGCAGTTTCTTCATGTCCGAGGGGAAGCTCTGAAATGAGGTGAAGCTCTGCTGATTTCTGTCATCCAATCAAGTGCAAGCAGAATTGCTGATTTTTATTTTCCTTGCATGCCCCCCTCAGATCTAAAGCACTTGCACAGCACTTGGAGTGCACTTGCAGCACACAACCTGCTTGACTTTAGTAAATCAACCACATTGTGTTGTATTGTATTGTATTGTAATATATTCTTTCGTTTCTGATCATGTTTGTGGTCTCGCTCTTCAGATTGTTTTTCTGATGATTACTGTTAAACTTAATTCCTACGATCTGGTTACATACGAAAAAAGAAAATTTGTGTTTGTCCCTTTGAATAGTGGCAAAAGCTGTGTAGTAACGATCAGATTATCGTACAATCGCTTTGAAAGCAGTATTTTTCCTCCGAATTTTCTGATATCATGTACTAGCCTTTAGAGGCAGAAATTTCAATAGATAGTGCATGATGACTTTTTACCACTGTTAATTTCTCAGCAATTACAGTATGAATGTTAAAGCAGTTTCTACATTTCCTATGTTGTTTCACTCTGTTCTACATTACTGGTCCTTGAGAGATATACAATATATGCTTTATACTGTGTATATACAAGACACAGGCTCTCTTAAAAATTTATCCTAAAACTTTGACTTTTTTTTTTTTGACCTACAAAAAGTCTAAGTTCTTGGACTCCCAGACAATGTTTGTCTGTTATCTGTGACTTCATACAGTGTAACCCCTGATTTCTGCTGATACTGCAGTTGCAACACTGACACCTAGAGGGCAGAAAGAAACAGGTTCTGCACTTCATCCAACATCTTCTTTTACGGATAGGCCCCATACTTCTTCTGAGTTTATGTAATTAAAATATTGCAAGATTTTAATACAACAGATCAATATCAGCACGTCAACAGAAGCACTGTATACAGTGGATTTATAATTTCTCTTGAATTTTTAGTTGTCACCGCAACAACAGTATAGAGGAAATATCCCAAAGGGGTTGTTCTGGAGACAGGTAATACAGGATTTATCTAATTTGGAGAAATTTCTCTTTCATCTCCTGTTATCAGTATTAAAGGAAGTAAAGTAAAAGAACATCTCTCCAAACGAATGGCAAAAAAAAAAAAAGCTGCTGTAACCATTTCCTACTCTATTCAAAAGGAAAAATCACTTTAAATACAGAATATTATTTTAAAATTTTAAATAACAAAGATGTCTCAAATGCATGCAGATATTTGTAAAAGATTGGTTAGGTGTGGACAATATCCCTGGAAATGTACCAGAGAAAATGCACATGTTCATTAAAAAGAGGCATGAATATAGTCTGGCGGATTAGGTTTATAAAAAGCTGCAGCTCTGCTGTGTGCAAAGAAAGGGGCTCCTTATTCCCATCTACCCACAGCAAGCCATCACACCGCAGGTCTTTAAAAGGAACAGAACAAGCAGAGTGTGGAAAGTTTGTTTTTAACTTGCAGCATTATGAAGTATTCTGAACATTTGCTGCATTTTGGCTGCTGTGGAACTGATAGACAAACAGCTGCTAAATTTAAAACCAAAAGGAAGCTCTTTCTTTAAGTATTTGAACAAAACTCCTTTCGATTCAAGAAGAGGAAATGCAGCGTTCATATTTGACGAATGTATTTCAAAATTCTATTGTGAATACTAACTTTAGTAACAATATTCTTACCTTAAAGTGAACCTGTAGGTTTGCCCATGTTGGTGCGAATGCATGTAGACAGGAGAGGCTGAAAAAGTCTGAAAGAGATCAGCAACACCAAGTTACCACCCTAAGTAGGTGAAAACATGAAATATTTTAACCACTTGCCCTCCAGAGGATTAACCCCCACCCCCCTTCCTGACCAGGCCATTTTTTGCGATATGGCGTTGCATTACTTTGACTGACAATTGCGCGGTCACGCTGCACCCAAATTAAATTTACATCCTTTTTTCCCACAAATAGAGCTTGCTTTTGGTGGTATTTGATCGTCTGTGCGTTTTTTATTTTTTACACTATAAACAAAAAAGACCGACAATTTTGAGAAAAAAACACTCTTTTTGACCTTTTGCTATGAAACATGTCCAGTAAAAAAATGTAAAAAAAATAATTTTGTCATAAATTTAGGCCAAAATGTATTTTGCTATGTCTTTTGCTAAAAAAAAATTCCCAATACATGTAAATTAATTAGTTTACATGAAAGTTATAGCGTTTACAAATGGCGGTATATATACTGGAATTTTTATTTATTTATTTTACTAGTAAACGCGGCAATCAGCCACTTATAGCGGGCTGCGGCGGACATTCTGACACTGGGGGGGAACTGACTTGATGTCACTGACATCAACAGTAACACCAATACAATGATCAGTGGTAATATAAAGCACTGACACTGTACTAATGGCACTGGGCAGGAAGGGGTTAACCTGTGGGGCAATCAAAGGGTTAACTGTGTGCTGTTTTACTATGTGGGCTGTGTGTGCTTTACACTGCAAGCACACTGTTTTGTATAGCTCTGCTATGCAGAGCCATACAAAGCGGTGTGCAGGAGCTGACAGGGGAGAGATCTGTATTGTTTACACACAGGTCTCTCCCCTGTCGGTAATAATCGAAGATCGCCGGGTGCCGGCGGGGAACCACCGCCCAAGACCCGGTGATTGACAGCCAAGGCTGCGAATGGTGGCACAGGTAGGGCACGCGCGCGCGCCCCCTACCGGGAACTGCAGAATCACGTGTATATATGTGATTCTGCTCACCCGTGCCGCCCTGTGACCATATTTCTGCTATAGGGCGGCGTGAAATTCAAATACTTATGATGCTCAGTGTTTTAGCAAAATAGATGTCAACAAATAACAGTTTACATTTAATTGAACAATTACGTAATCATCGTTATGATCAAGCAGGGACTGGGTGTGCAAAGAAAAGTGAAAGTGCCAAACACAGAATGTATAAAGTACAAATTCAATTTTGGTCAACTCTTGCATGTTAAAAATCCAACACATGTTGGGGATTCAAATGGTCCTCGTTCATCAGGGTTTGGTACTATTGAACAAATTGTGTACTGGACTAATAACATTGGAAGGGATCCTGAGGGGTAATTATTATGATCTCTCCAGATGCTGCATAAGGTTTAATTGCCATCATACCTCCATACTTCTTTACTTTACACATTGCCTTCTGTTATACCTTCTGCACTTCTCTCTTGCACATACTGTCTGCTATCATACCCTGTGCACTTCTCGCCTGAGACATCATAAAATCCTACTCACTTCTCTTAATGATACCCTGCACAGTCTTTGCTGCATATACTGCCTGCCTGTTATGCTTTGCACTCTGCTTCAGCACATCATGCCATCTATCATACCCAGGGGCGGACTGACCATTTGGAAACTCGGGCACTGCCCAAGGGCCCGGGGTCAGTAGGGGGCACCATGAGATGCCCCTGGTACCTTTTTCATAGGCTTTTTTGAGTTTGGGCAAGGACACAGGGGCCCCATGATCCCCTATTGCCTGGAGGGCCCCATGATTTGTCAGTCCGCCCCTGATCATACCCTCTCCTGTACATACTGACCATCATAATACCCTACACATTTTTCTCCTGAACATATCGCCCATAATTATACCCTACACACTTCTCGCTGGACATACTGCCTGCCGTCATACCCTCCACATGTCTGTCCTGAATATACTGCACACCATCATACCATTTGCAGTCTTCTTCTGGGTATACTGCCACTATCATACCCTCTCCCCACTCTTCTCCTGTATATACAGTCCACCATTATACCCTCCACTATTCTCTTTTGCACATAGCGCCCCCCAACATACCCTTCACAATTCTCTACTCTAATGCCTGTCTTGAAAAACACTGCATGTACCACTTCAAAGAGCTTTCATTGGGTCAGGAATTCATTCATCAAGCTCAGAGTTCACTGGATACAAAATCTGCAAAAAAATTGACTTAGCCAAAGAGCCCCTTTGGGTCCCCTGTGGAGGCTCACTCAATTATCTCATTTAACTTGCATTATATAACTTAGCATGTGTAATGTCCACATTGCTGCTATTCAGTGACATCACTACTTGTGGGACCAGAATTCCCTGTTATGGGTTGACGAGTGTAATTACATCAGAGTTCTAATCTCTGTGACCTGTAGCCATAAGAAAATGTACATTGCGCTTCCTGCAGAAAATGCCCCCTAACCTTTTCAACTGTAATTCACCTTAACAAAGTCATATGATATTAACTAGGCAAACAAAACATTTCCCGTATGTTGAGTATGTTTGTGAGCAGAAAATCTTTTCTGACTGTCACAGGGCTCTATTTCATGTTCAAGGGGTTAGATTTAGGTGGCTATAGACTTCAGGGGGCAAATTCACAAACACATCTAATATGTTTAAACACTGTTTTTCAAAAATTGAGCTATGTGGAGATCCAAATATTCACTTATTTTAATTAGTATATAGCATTATACACAATTTTATATCATTGTTTTTTTCGTAACTCTTGTGTGGTCTGCTGCGTTGGACTCCAACCTCTTGTTACATGACTCTGTGCCACTCTGCTGTCTGTAAGTAATTTCCGACAGATATTACTGGGAAAACTGACCCTGCACCTAGACTTGTGTAGCTCATTGAGATGTTGTTACTTGCAGTACATTGAAATGGACATTAGATGGCGGTGGTCTGCCATTCAGGGTCACTTACATGCACAGAACAGCCCTCTGGACTGACATGCTGTATAGCAGGATTTAGCTGGTGAGCAGGGCTGTCAGGGACTACATTTCCCAAGAGAGGTAGCGTGTGGATGGGGGCATATAAATATATAAAAACCCAAGAGATTGGCAAGAAGAGTGCAGGGAGAGTCTGAAAGAGAAGGAGGTGTGCTGACTGCTGAAGTGCTGAACTAGGCCACGGAACCAGTGTTGGAGAGAGAGAAAAAGAAGAAAGAGATTACTAACCAGTGGTGTATTTAGGTTTTGTGCTGCCCTAGGCAACACAAAAATCAGACGCTCTCCCCAGTGGAGAGAGCCTGACACCGACCAACACCAGCCCCCCCACCCCAACCCCACCTGAGAGAGCCTTCCACTAACACCCACCACCGCCCCCTTCCCCCAGCAACAGAGAGAAAGACACTCACCTTCACAGCTCCAGACACCCCCGGGAACGACAATCAGGCTCTGCATACACCATCAATCAGCCCGCAGCCTCTCTCGGATCCCACCCGGTCCCCATGCAGCATATGCCCTTTCTTCCAGGGGGCAGTGCTGCCCCCCTAAAAAATGCCACCCTAGGCAAATGCCTTGTTTGCCTTGTGGTAAATATGCCCCTGCTACCTGGTCTGCCACACTGCCCAGGAGGCAAATCTGACAGCAGAACAGACAGGACACCGAGTCTGAGCTGGACAGTCCTTGGACTGACCCTGTTTTCAGAGAAAGATAGACTGCAACAATCTGCCGGACTACTTAATTGGGTGAGAAAAACCCATGCACTCACTAGTCATACAATACTGACGGTTTGCCACATCAGCTATCCACCTACACATAGTTGTAAACATTACATGTAGTTGCAGCAGTTTGCAGCCTAGTTCTCGCAACCTCCATCGTTGAGATACATCTACATTGCAGTTCTGTATACAAGCTGATCGCAGGAGAAACAGTTGCAGGCCGGGATACAGCAGTGTCCACTGAAACCACAAGTTTTCTCCTTCTCAACATAGCAGGATTCCCATTATTGTTAATATTTTTTCCTTTGATGTACAAAGAGAGCTGCCTTTGCCTATAGACGTTCATACCAATTGTTGCTATTCATCACTTCAAACCTGCACCATGTTTAGTGCTTTAAAGGAGACCCTGCCTTAATTCACTACCACCAAAAGGAAAAGTGTTAATGCTCCCCTTGTTCCTTCACTATCTCTGTGTCACCATCCCAAGGAACTAAATTGCACACCTCAACTCAACTTCACTCCAATTGGGCCCCAACAAGCGTGCAGAAGACATTATAGTGCTTTTAAAGGGACAGTGGTCAATTTCATATGAGAATTCTCGTTTCTTCACATCTAGTTCTTGTCATCTAAATCTGAGAACCCACAGTGAGCTTACCCGTTCTTGATAGTTGTTTCTCTGCTCACTGGGGATTCAGCAGTCCCCTCAGATTGAAGGCAGTGGATTACTTCTGAAAGCAGGTCTACTGACAGTTGTTGTTTTATGGTGAATGTCGTTACTCTTGCTCACAATTACCAAGATTGATTATATTTGCTGCATATATCAGTGTCATTTTGTTCTTTCTTACCAAGTTACCTTTAATTCCAACATACACTTTGCATTGGTTTACATTAACTTGTGCGTGAGTCCATTTTACACTTGTGATTTACTTTGGTCACAGGAGCATGGTGGTGTCAGCAGAGGTTCGGTTTGCTACAAGAGGTTCAGATTGGCAGGGAACCCGAAACAAATGACTAAGCAACCCTTAAGGGGGTAGAGTTACACTTGTCTAATCAAAAGATCTACATCCAGGGGCGGACTGACCATCTGGAAACTTGGGCACTGCCCAAGGGCCTGCCCCTGTCTACATCACTGGATCAGCAGAAGCAAGGAGACTTTAAAGTGCACCCATTACTAAAATGGGACCAAACAATCTTATCCATAACAGCTAAGGAAGCTGCCATCTTAGCCTCTGTATGATCTGTAGTTTCCATGGTGCTGCACTTGTGATCAAATATGACATTTGATGGCATGACAGTTTGGTTTAGAGCACAAGTAGCTCTGAGAGCTATAATTCACTGCATGCCTTCGATGTAACTGTTTTGGGAACCAGTTAAATTGATGGGTTTAGCTCCACTTAAAAGTGGAACTAAACATAAAAATAAAATGATTGCGAGCAGGCAGCTCTTTATTGCAGAAGACACATGCTATGTCTCTGCTGCAATAAAACACACTTACCTACCTGCTTGCAGTCTCTACTGAATGTATAATGAGCTGCGCATGTCGGCTGAGTCAAATACATGTGTGTATTAGTGTGATCACAATATTCCCTGCCAGCCAATCAAGAGGCTGAAAAGCTGGAAGTAGTCAGGGGAGAAGATGACAGTGGCCAGCGAGGAATGTAATCTTTGCTGGAAGGTGTAGGTGAGTATTTTGTGGAGTTTCCTTCCACTTTAAAGCCCAACTGAACTTACAGTTTAAATTGAAGAAATAAATTCCAGGTGCATCAAACAAAAGCCCCCTGCCAGCTGCTGCTGTGTTGAAGCAGTGGTCTCTCTGCAGATGTCCAACATGCCACCTGCTAAAATAGACCTAGAGCCTCCAATCGGCAGGAAGTATGACCTTTGCACTGAACCTCTGCTGAGAGACCACTGCTTCCACACAAATTACTTCCCTGCAGCATGCTGGGCTGGCTGGGACAGGCTTTTCTACGCAGGCTGTGGCTGCTTTATAAAGAAAAGTAACTGGAAGTTTTCGAACACCTTTAGTTTTGATGCATCTAAAATTTCTTGACAGTTTAATTGGGCTTAAAAAAAAATAGAAGTTTAGCATATACAGTCATGGCCGAAATTGTTGGCACCCTTGATATTTTTCCTGAAAATCAAGTATTTCACACAAAAAAGGTATTGCATTAACACATGTTTTGCTATACACATGTTTATTCCCTTTGTATGTATTGGAACAAATATAAAACAGAGGCAGAAAAGCAAATATGACATAATGTCACACAAAACCCCAAAAATGGGCTGGACAAAAGTATTGGCACCCTTAACTTAATATTTGGTTGCACACCCTTTGGAAAACATAACTGAAATCAGTCGCTTCCTATAACCATCAATAAGCTTCTGACACCTCTCACCCGGAATTTTGGACCACTCTTCCTTTGCAAACAGCTCCAGGTCTCTCTTATTGGAAGGACACCTTTTCCCAACAGCAATTTTAAGATCTCTCCACAGGTGTTCAATGGGATTTAGATCTGGGCTCATTGCTGGCCACTTCAGAACTCTCCAGCGCTTCTTTGCCATCCATTTCTGAGTGCTTTTTGACGTATGTTTGGGGTCATTGTCCTGCTGGAAGACCCAGGATCTTGGACGCAAACCCAGCTTTCTGACACTGGGCCCTACAGTGCGACCCAAAATCCTTTGGTAATCCTCAGATTTCATGATGCCTTGCACACAGTCAAGGCACCCAGTGCCAGAGGCAGCAAAACAACCCCAAAACATCATTGAACCTCCACCATATTTTACCGTAGGTACTGTGTTTTGTTCTTTGTAGGCCTCATTCCGTTTTCGGTAAACAGTAGAATGATGTGCTTTACCGAAAAGCTCTATCTTGGTCTCATCTGTCCACAAGACGTTTTCCCAGAAGGCTTTTGGCTTACTCAAGTACATTTTGGCAAACTGTAGTCTTGCTTTTTTATGTCTCTGTGTCAGCAGTGGGGTCCTCCTGGGTCTCCTGCCATAGCGTTTCATTTCATTTAAATGTCGACGGATAGTTCGCGCTGACACTGATGCTCCCTGAGCCTGCAGGACAGCTTGAATGTCTTTGGAACATGTTTGGGGCTGCTTATCCACCATCCGGACTATTCTGCGTTGCAATCTTTCATCAATTTTCCTCATCCGTCCACGACCAGGGAGATTAGCTACAGTGCCATGGGTTGCAAACTTCTTGATAATGTTGCGCACTGTGGACAAAGGCAAATCTAGTTCTCTGGAGATGGACTTGTAACCTTGAGATTGTTGATATTTTGCCACAATTTTGGTTCTCAGGTCCTCAGACAGTTCTCGTCTCCTCTTTCTGTTGTCCATGCTTAGTGTGGCACAGACAGACACACAATGCAAAGGTTAAGTGAACGTCTCTCCTTTTTATCTGCTTTCAGGTGTGATTTCTATATTGCCCACACCTGTTACTTGCCCCAGGTGAGTTTACAGGAGCATCACATGCTTGTAACATTCTTATTTATCCGCAGTTGTGAAAGGGTGCCAATACTTTTGTCCAGCCCATTTTTGGAGGTTTGTGTGACATTATGTCGAATTTGCTTTCTTTCCTCCCTTTTTTTGTTTTGTCCCAATACACACAAAGGGAATAAACATGTGTATAGCAAAACATGTGTTAATGCAATACGTTTCGTGAGAAATACATGATTTCCTGGAGAAATATCAAGGGTGCCAACAATTTCGGCCATGACTGTAGGAGTTCATGCACATATCTGGAGTCATGTTCAAGTGTACACTGAGACCCTTCCATTCCAATCGGCAAGTTTTAACATTTCATGGAAGTATTAGTGTCATAAGTAAGCTAGCCCCCTATCACCTCTTGCTCTTTCCTACAGTGAAGGAAATAAGTATTTGATCCCCTGCTGATTTTGAATGTTCGCCCACTCACAAAGAAATGATCAGTCTGAAAATCGAATGCTAGGTGTATTGTAACACTGAGAGACGGAATAGCAGCAAAAAATTCAAAAGAAATGCATGTCTAACAAATTGTGCACTGATTTGCATGTTCATGAGGGAAATAAGTTTTTGATCCCCTATCATTCAGCAGGATTTTTGGCTACCAGGTGTCTTTCATATAGGTAACAAGCTGAGATTAGAAGCAGTCTCTGAAAGGGAGTGCTGCTAATCTCATTTTGTTACCTGTATAAAAGACACCTGTCCACAGGAGCAATCAAACAGATTATAAACTCTCCACCATGGCAAAGACCAAAGAGCTGTCCAAAGATGTCAGGGACAAGATTGTAGACCTACACAAGGCTGGACTGGGCTACCAAACTATCGCCAAGGAGCTTGGTGAGAAGGTGACAACAGTTGGTGCAATCATTCGCAAATGGAAGAAACACAAAACAACTGTCAGTCACCCTGTGGTGCACCATGCAAGATCTCATCTCAGGGAGTGCCAATGATCATGAGAACAGTGAGGAATCATCCCAGAACTACACGTGAGGATCTTGTCAATGATCTCCAGGCAGCTGGAACCATAGTCACGAAGAAAACAATTGGTAGCACACTACGCCAACAAGGATTGAAATCCTGCAGTGCCCGCAAGGTCCCTCTGCTCAAGAAAGCATATGTCCAGGCCCATCTGAAGTTTGCCACTGAACATCTGAATGATGCAGAGGAGGACTGGTTGAAAGTGTTGTGGTCAGATGAGACCAAAATTGAGCTCTTTGGCATCAACTCAACTCGCCGTGTTTGGAGGAGGAGGAATGCTGCCTATGACCCCAAGAACACCATCCCAACTGTCAAACATAATGGTGCAAACATTCTGCTTTGGGGGTGTTTTTCTGCTAAGGGGACAGGACAACTGCACCCGTCATGTTTCACATGGCTGTCATATTAACTGTCATATGCCTTTAAGAGTTTCTATATTTTGTTTCTGCTCCTCCCTTTCCTTTGGTTTAGTTAATGCTGTATAGTTAGCCCTCCCCCTTTCCCAGTAATGCATTGCAGCTCTAGCTTCATGTCATGGAGCAGGAAACATTATGATCTTTTGACCTATCGAATGTTCATTGTTGTAAGATTCTCTCAGTTTATGGAATAAACTTCACAAGATCTACAAGATGTCTTATCGATTGAGTCACTGGCTGTGGTATCCAGTTGAGGTTGAAGTTATCGCTATCTCATCACAACTATAAGTTACAGAGATCACACTATCAATGCTTAGATTGGAGAGACAGAACAGTACCGCATCAAAGGGAGGATGGACGGGGCAATGTACCATCAAATCTTGGGTGGGAACCTCCTTCCCTCAGCCAGGGCATTGAAAATGGGTCGTGGATGGGTGTTCCAGCATGAAAATGACCCAAAACACACGGCCAAGGCAACAAAGGAGTGGCTCAAGAAGAAGCACATTAAGGTCCTGGAGTGGCCTAGCCAGTCTCCAGACCTTAATTCGATTGAAAATCTGTGGAGGGAGCTGAAAGTTCGAGTTGCCAGACGTCAGCCACCAAACCTTAATGGCTTGGAGAGGATCTCCCAAGAGGAGTGAACCAAAATCCCTCCTGAGATGTGTGCAAACCTGGTGGCCAACTACAGGAAACGTCTGACCTTTATGATTTCCAACTGTCAGGGACCCTGTCTCCGTGCAGCCGTGCAACGGCAACAGATCCCTTCGGGTCGTGGCGGTGCGAGTGCCCATGCGCGGAAGCGTGCGGGCGCGCATGCACGGAAGTGCGCATGCGCAGTAGAGTACACGTCACCGCCAGGCGGGCTATTTAAACCTGCAATACAGTACAATCAATGTCATCTGGTCTACAACGTCCTTGCACTTATTACCTGATCCTGCTGCCTGTATTCTGATCTGACCTGACTAAGAAAGAACTCCGCCTGCACTGACCTTGGCTATCCCTGACCATCCGCTTGCCTGCTCCTTTGTACTTGATCTGCTCGTTTAATAGTGACCCGGCCTGTCTGACTCTGCTGCATCTACTTACCTGTACACACGGTCCTGCACCTGGCTTGCATCCTGACGGCTGCCATACTTACTTGCCGCTGCACCCACGGTCCTGCATCTGGCTTGCATTCTGATGGCTGCCATACTTACCTGCTGCTGCACCCACGGTCCTGCACCTGGCCTGCATCCTGGTCACCACCATACCTGCCTGCTGCCGCATCCACGCTCCGGTGTCCAGTCCCAGTCTGCATCCTGATTGCCGCCATACCTGCCTGTACTGCACCTACGTTCCTGCATCCGCACCTGGCCTGCATCCGGATCTCCTGGGTCTTCAGCTACCTGCCGCCAGCTCTAGATCCACCCGGCACTCGTGCCACTCCTGGCTCAGCGCCCTCTGTTTCCACTATCTGGCTCAGAGCTGGAGTCATAAGAGGACACCTTCTCTCCACGTCAGGCTCCCCAACCAGGTACGTGACACCAACAAGGGATTTGCCACCAAGTAATAAGTCCTGTTTTGTGAAGGGGATCAAATACTTATTTCCCTCATGAACATGCAAATCAGTGCATAATTTGTTAGACATGCATTTCTTTTGAAGTTTTTGTTGCTATCCTGTCTCTCTGTGTAACAATACACCTACCATTCGATTTTTAGACTGATCATTTCTTTGTGAGTGGGCGAACATTCAAAATCAGCAGGGGATCAAATACTAATTTCCTTCACTGTATTGGTCCAGCATCATGATGGTCAGTCCCATTATCATATATGAAAGTGGAAAATATTGGTCATAATAGTCTGAGCTTTGACACATTCAGGAAGTTTAAAACGTTGCAAGTTAGAGCACTTTGGGGTTTCAGGGGCCCTACTACACATATATAATATGTTTATGCACATACATTTGTGAATGAATTTATAGACCACAAAAAGCAGAGGGAGAACGTTACACAGTACAGGCTTTAGAGGGTACACATTCAGTAACCCCTGTGATGAATTCTGTGAACACTGAGCACCTGGACTAAGGTAAATCAAGCAGTTTCCTGGAAAGTGACATCAGCTTACTAATAGTTTCAGTTGTTTAAGGACCAGTCAATCCAAGAGTAGGGGTTTAGTTACAAATTACGATACATTTGTTAAATATTACTGGGACCGGTGCTAAAAACCTCCCAGCTGGGGTTGTCAGATTGGTCTTTTATGCTTTGGGGCCTCACTCCTTATGCTATAATAAGGGGAATGAGATAAATATTTTAAATGCAGTTCTCAGTTAGGATCACAAGCCCTTAGCTGACCCTAACTGGAGTAGTAAATAAAATGTGGTGAGGAACAAGGCAGTAAACACAAAGTGCTGCGCCATAACACTCAATCAATCATATTCCATATTCTATTAATGTGTGTAACAGCAACACCCTATTGCGGGCGGGGGCTTAATGGGGACAAAGGAAACCGCAGTTGCTAATGCCCGTGCCCACAGCCCCAGGCTGTGTTCATGTGAAATCAGCATTAAAGTGGCACTCCAGATCAGAAGCATGTTCTCCTTTGCAGAGTTAACTCCTTGTGTACAATACACGGCACAGTGAATCACACTCTCTTAATGGTACACAGACCTCTTCCACCTGGTGCAGCACTTCTGAGGGAATACCACAGAGCCTGTATCCCGCTCAACCAGCCCAACCATCAGGTCACCTCACTCCCATTGACCACTTGAGACTTCTTACTGGCGTTAAGCAACAAACTCTCTATATGTTCCTTGTGTACAATACACGGCACAGTGAATCACACTCTCTTAATGGTACACAGACCTCTTCCACCTGGTGCAGCACTTCTGAGGGAATACCACAGAGCCTGTATCCCGCTCAACCAGCCCAACCATCAGGTCACCTCACTCCCATTGATCACTTGAGACTTCTTACTGGCGTTAAGCAACAAACTCTCTATATGTTCCTTGTGTACAATACACGGCACAGTGAATCACACTCTCTTAATGGTACACAGACCTCTTCCACCTGGTGCAGCACTTCTGAGGGAATACCACAGAGCCCGTATCCCGCTCAACCAGCCCAACCATCAGGTCACCTCACTCCCATTGATCACTTGAGACTTCTTACTGGCGTTAAGCAACAAACTCTCTATATGTTCCTTGTGTACAATACACAGCACAGTGAATCACATTCTCTTAATGGTACACAGACTTCTTCCACCTGGTGCAGCACTTCTGAGGGGATACCACAGGATCTGTATCCCTCTCAACCTGCCCAACCATCAGATCACCTCACTCCCATTGACCACTTGAGACTTCTCACTGGCGTTAAGCAACAAACTCTCTATATGTTCCTGAGCTTTTATACTCCCCAGGATCCTCTTCTCTTGCTCTTCCCTGTGACATACAAGCTAGATACATAAGGGGTCCATGCCACGATAGAGGGGTTAAGCTCAGAACCCCCCCTCGCTACCAGGGCTCTCTGTCATCCCTGCCAAATCACACTGTTCTCCCACCTGCAGGCAGCTATAGCACCCAACACTTCTCCGCATACTCATCACAATGGCCATATAGCCTTTTACTTTTTAGACTTCACCACTTGTCAACCCTTGTTAGTGTCCTCTCCCAAACTCCTCTTCATCCCCAGTTACAAGCCTTGTTCTTTAGTATGTCTTGCATACACCCCTTTTCTAAAGAACTTCAGACTAGGCACTTTTAGATCTCTTTAGAACTTTTACTGTTAACTTCTTGCAGAAACAGAATTCATGTAACACAGTCTTTCACAGATCCCTCCATACACAGTTTTAGTACATCCTAGAAGCTGCACATACCTCTAAATAAAGTAGTCCCTTCAGCAAAGTCCATAATCTGACTTCCTGCACTCTAAATAGATATCCCAAAAAGGGAGATAATGTGTTCAGAATATCACTACATGTTGCAGCATTCCTTCCTGTATATTCCCATGCAGAAGGCCCCCAAGAAGAAGACCCAGCTAGGTTGCCTCTCCTTGTATTTATAGCCCACCACAAGGGGACAGAGCCATGAACACCCGAGAGTTGTGTGCTTTAACCCTTTCCTTACTTCTGGGTAGCCTGTTATACCAGAACTTGCAAACACATACACACAAACACAGTACACGTTAACAACAGGAGGTAGTATGCACCCCAAAAGTAGGTACTTGCGTAACTTGAAGATTGTAGGCCCTGATGCAAAAGCTGACCTGGGGCCCCCCTCACTACCATCCCCCTTTTCCACCGTGCACCAAGATACTCCACGTCGCTTAAGAGCTATTTCACATCTTACATTTTGAGAGGGTTAAACAAAAGATTTTGAAGAAACTGTCCACATTTTGACATACATCTACCTTCTTTTGAATACCCTGGAGCAGGGGTAGGCAACTTTTGAGAGGTGGGGATCTACCTGGACAACATGAAAGGAATCAAAGATCACTGGGGTTTGGCACCTTTTTTTTTTAATGAAATTAAATAGCAAGGCCTAACTAAATAGTAAGAAAACGTAGACAGATCAAAGAAATAAAATATAAACTTGGCCTTCCTTAAAAGTGGACAGTGTCAGTCAATAAAGTAGTGGACAGTGTCAGTAAAGCAGTGGATGTATGGCAGTGAACGGTGTCAGTAAAGCAGAGGATGGTGTCAGTAGCGCTGTGGACAGTGTCAGAAGGGCAATGGAGGGTGTCAGTAGTTTTTTATTTTTGTTATTTTATTTTTTTATAATTTTTAACACTTATTTATTTACAATTTTATTTTTTATTATTTTTACTATATTTGTTTTAAAAAATAGGCTCTGTTGGGGTCTTTGGTGAAATATCAGAGATCTAAAGAGACCTCTGATGTTTTACCTTTGAGACAGAAAAAGATGATTAAGGACACAGCTAGGCCTGGACTGGCCATAGGGCACACCAGGCATTTGCCAGGCCACACATCTGCAGACCTTCACTTCAGGAGGCTTTAGCTCCCCCGATTCCCGCTGTGGCCCCCCCTGCTGCCAGCACAGCTCTCACATTCAGCTCTGCTCAACATGGCTCAACTATTTCCACCTTCATCCAATCTGGAGCAGGAGTGAGCCCTGTGTGGCTCCCACACAGATTTGTCCTGGCTTCTCCCCTTGTCCTGTTTGTCTGTGCTCTGTCCTGTTGAGAAACCCCCCTCCAGCAAGCAGCAGCAGTGTACAACTTCATCGACCACATACACAGGGCAAGTACATGGCACCATTGCAGCAGTGTGTGATTAGATCTCCCGCCTGCAAATTGAAGCGGACCTGGGCTCCCTTTACAGGGGAATCCGTTACCTACATTTTTTCTCATATAGCACATCTTTTCTGTTTAAAGCCCCTCTCTCTGTGAATATATATATATATATATATATATATATATATATATATATATATATATATATATATATATATATATATATATATATGATATAAAAGGTCTGCACAACCCTTTTAAAATGTCAGGTTTCTGTGATGTAAAAAAAATGAGACAAAGCTATAATTTCAGGATTTTTTCCACCTTAAATGTAACCTAGAAACTTTACAACTCAGCTGAACAACAATCTGAAATGTTTTAGTTGGAGGGAAGTAAAAATAAAAAAACTAAAATAATATGGTTGCATAAGTGTGCACACCCTTAAACTAATACTTTGTTGGAGCACCTTTAGATTTTATTACAACACTCAGTCTTTTTGGGTATGAGTGTATCAGCATGGAACATCTTGACTTGGCAGTATTTGCCCACTCTTTCTTGCAAAAACACTCCAAATCTGTCAGATTGTGAGGGCATCTCCTGTGCACAGCCCTCTTCAGATCGCCCCACAGATTTTCGATCGGATTCAGGTCTGGACTCTTGCTGGGCAATTCCAAAACTTTAATCTTCTTCTGGTGAAGCCATTCCTTTGTTGATTTGGATGAATGCTTTGAGTCGTTGTCATACTGAAAGATGAAGTTCCTCTTCATGTTCAGCTTTCTAGCAGAAGCCTGAAGGTTTTGTGCCAATATTGACTGGTATTTGGAATAATTTGTTCATAATTCCCTCTGCCTTGACTAAGGCCCCAGTTTCAGCTGAAGAAAAACAGCCCCAAAGCATGATGCTGCCACCACCATGCTTCACTGTGGGTATGGTGTTCTTTTGGTGATGAGCAGTGCTGTTTTTGCACCAAACATATCTTTTGGAATTATGGCCAAAAAGTTCAACCTTGGTTTCATCAGACCATAACACATTTTCCCACATGCATTTGGGAGACTGCAGTTGTGTTTTTGCAAAATTTAGCTGTCTTGGATGTTTTCTTCGTAAGAAAAGGCTTCCGTCTTGCCACTCTATCCCATAGCCCAGACATATGAAGAATATGGGAGATTGTTGTCACATGTACCACACAGCCAGTACTTGCCAGATATTCCTACAGCTCCTTTAATGTTGCTGTAGGCCTCTTGGCATACTCCCAGACCAGTTTTCGTCTTGTCTTTTCATCAATTTTGGAGGCCCGTCCAGTTCTTTGTAATGTCACTGTTGCAGCATATTTTCTCCACTTGATGATGACTGTCTTCACTTTGTTCCATGGTATATCTTTTGTAAATTCTTTTGTACCCTTCTCCTGAGCGATACCTTTTAACAACGAGATCCCTCTGATGCTTTGGAAGCTCTCTGCGGACCATGGCTTTTGCTGTAGGATGCGACTAAGAAAATTTCAGGAAAGACCTAGTAGAACAGCTGAACTTTATTTGGGGTTAATCGGAGGCACTTTAAATGATGACAGGTGTGTACTGACTCCTATTTAACATGATTTTGAATGTGATTGTTTAATTCTGAATACAGCTACATCCCCAGTTGTAAGAGGGTGTGCACACTTATGCAACCACATTATTTTAGTTTTTTATGTTTACTCCCCCCCCCCAAAGGATTTCAGTTTGTTTTTCAATTGAGTTGTACAGTTTATAGGTCACATAAAAGGTTGAAAAAGTTCTGAAATGATTTATCTTTGTCTCATTTTTTTTACATCACAGAAACCTGACGTTTTAACAGGGATGTGTAGAATTTTTATATCCACTGTATATATATATATATATACACAGTGCTCAGCATAAATGAGTACACCCCAACAGATTTGTCAGAAAACCTTTACTTTCCTTTCATAATCAACATTTTCTATGGGACACTATACTACAGAATACTCTAACAAATGCAGGCCATTGATCGCAAACAAGAGTTGTTAATTTGCACACCCAAGAAAAGTATTTTTCATAACAAATTCATTTAAGACCCTGTTGCATAAATGAATACACCCCAATGAAAGTCTTAGGAGCAAAACTAAATTTTAGACAACAAAATCCTAATTAACAGGAATTCAACTACAGGTGAGTCTAATTATTCATTAAACAGGTGTCCAGCAGGCAGTTGATTATAAAAGGGTGTTACTTAACAAAGAAAACCCCTTCCCATTTCATGCTGTCAGCAATGGCACCACATGGAAGAGAAATGTCACAAGACCTGAGAAAGGAAATAATTTCTTTACACAAAAAAGGTGAAGGCTACAAGAAGATCAGCAAAGCTGTACTGATCAGTCAGAATACAGTAGCAAAAGTGATACAAGTATGTAACAGAGATCGAACTGCAACCATTTCACAGAGACGTCCAGGCTGTCCATGGAAGTTACACCTCGACAAGAGCGTCTTCTGATGAGAAGGGTTGAAGAAAATAGACATGCAAGTTCACTGCAGTTAACTAAGAAGTAGAAAGCCAAACTGAGGTGATTGTTTCCCATGACACAATACGGCGTACACTGCAGAGGAATGGCATGCATGGGTGTTGTCCACGAAGGAAGCCTCTCCTAAAGCCCATGTACAAAAAAAGCCCGACTAGAATTTGCCAGGGCCCATGCGGAAAAGACTACTGGGACTCTGTACTCTGCAGTGATGATACCAAGATAAATGTTTTTGGAACTGATGGCTTCAAAACTGTATAGCGTCGCAAAGGTGAGAAGTACAAAGAAAAATGCACAGTGCCTACAGTGAAACATACTGGTGGCAGTGTCCTTCTGTGGGGCTTCATGAGTGCTAATGGTGTCGGGGAGCTGCATTTCATTGATGGTATCATGAATTCACATATGTACTCTTTTACATCGAAAGAGATGCTACCATCACTCCATGCCCTTGGTTGTCATGCACTATTCTAACATGACAATGATCCAAAACACACATCTAAGGCCACTGTTGCATTTCTGAAGAAAAACAGGGTGAAAGTGATTCAGTCGCCAAGTATGGCTCCTGATCTGAACCCAGTCAAACAACTCTAGGGAATTCTGAAGAGACAAATTGAGCATCACTCTCCATCCAGCATCCAGGCTCTAAAAGAGGTCATTCTTGAAGAATGGAAAAAGACAGATGTTGCAATATGTCGCCAACTTGTTCATTCCATGCCTAGAAGACTACAAAATACAAGATGTAGTAGTTTTTGTTGTGGGGTGTATTAATTTTTGCATCAACTAATCTGAGTAAAACTGAGGATTTTGTAATCTAAGTTATATCATTAACCTTACTTTCATGTAATGAACTAAAAAAATGTTCTCTAAAACTCCATTTTGTCAAAATTTTTAAAATTGTTCTTGTGTTCATTGAGATATTAATTACAATCTTACTTTTCAAAAGAGGTGTACTCATCTCTGCTGAGCACTGTATGTGTGTGTATGTATATGTGTGTGTGTATATATATATATATATATATATATATATATATTTATATATAAATAATATTGGCAAAAGTATTGGGACACCCCTCCAAATCATTGGATTCAGGTGTTCCAATCACCTCCATGGCCACAGGTGTATAAAAACATGCAGCTAGGCATACGGACTGCTTCTACAAATATTTGTGAAAGAATGGGTCACTCTCAGGAGCTCAGTGAATTCACGCGTGGTACTGAGATAGGTTGCCACCCATGCTGAAGCACACAGTGCGCAGAATTCGCCAACTGTCTGCAGAGTCAATAGCTAAAGATCTCCAAACTTCATGTGGCCTTCAGATTAGCACAACAGTCGGTAGAGAGCTTCATGGAATGGGTTTCCATGGCCAAGCAGCTGCATCCAAGCCTTACATCACCAAGTGCAATGCAAAGCGTTGAATGCAGTGGCATAAAGCATGCCACCACTGGACTCTAGAACAGTAGAGACGTGTTCTCTGGAGTGATCAATCATGCTTCTCTGTCTGGCAATCTGATGGATGTGTCTGGGTTCGGCGGTTGCCAGGAGAACAGTACTTGCCTGACTAGATTGTGCCAAGTACAAAGTTTGGTGGAGGGGGTATTATGGTGTGGGGTTGTTTTTCATAGATTGGGTTTGGCCCCTTAGTTCCATTGAAGGGAACTCTTAAGGCGTCAGCATACCAAGACATTTTGGGCAATTTCATGCTCCCAACTTTGTGGGAACAGTTTGGGGATGGCCCCTTCCTGTTCCAACGTGACTGCGCATCAGTACACAAAGCAAGGTCCATAAAGACATGGATGAGCGAGTTTGTTGTGGAGGAACAATATTCAACCCTAGGGACTAAGACTGGGATGACATTAAAGTTCATGTGCGTGTAAAGGCAGGTGTCCCAATACTTTTGGCAATATAGTGTGTACAACCCCGCAATCATGTCTCCATCCTGTCTTTTCTGCTGCCACTAATGCATCTGCTTTCAACACATCCACCTGCTGCCTGCAAACTACAAGTCCCAGCATGTCCATGACTCGCCCCTCCCCCCATACTGGATCCTGTCACTCCCTTACACATGGGATGTCCCCAGTACAAGGGGAGTCCAGAGAAGTTTCGGTCCCCCTCAATGTGTAGAATTCCCCCAGCCCTCTCATTGTCTTGGACTGTAGAACTATCTCAGTTCCTCACCTGAACCCACTTGATAAATTTTCTGCTCCATTATAGGATCTCTAGCACCCAGACCTGCTCCAGGTAGAAAGCATGTACCCCCCGGCTGGGCCACCGCCATGACTGAGGAGAGATCAGCGGGTTATAAGAGAAGAGGGATGTGAGGATAAACATGTGGAAACTGACTTGAAGGGAGAGGTGAGGGGAGGAGACAACGGAGGAGACGGCAGGACCAGCTCACAGAGCAGCAGAGACAGGGAGGACACTGGCAGGGAGGCAGCAGGAATAAGTTGGGGATAAGATGGTTCATGTAGTAGGAAGGAGATCACCGCTCCAGTACTCTCTTATTCCCCCTCAGCACATGACCCACCTCCTCCACACAGCAGCCCTGTCCCACCAAGCACTTGTGTGCACCGGTACACAAACATGCAGGAGCCACAGAGCACAGAGAGTGATCTGTGTAGTGGGGGGAGAAATGTATGCAGCAGCTGAAAGCAGTGGGAGGAAAAGGGGGAGACACTGGCTTTCAGCTGCTGCATGCAGGGAATTGGTTCCTCTAACTGCCCCCTGCCACAAAATCTAATGTGACAAGGCTACACAGACCCCCCCTGGAAGAGGGGCCAATTGCGACCTCTGCAACCCCTGATGGTACGCCACTGCACCTGCCTACACCCTGTTGAGTCTTATACAAGGACCAGAATCAATGCACCAGCTGATGGTGGAAAAGATCAGGATCCCTAGTGGCCTCCAGAGCTCTTTGTTGAGTGATAGCACCAGACCATGGCATTAAAGATCGCCCCACCAAGGGAAAAACAAGGACAGGAAAGCTACAGTGTAAATACTGTACACTAGGAGGTCAACCAGAAAATGGTCAGATTCAGGCAGGGGTCAAGGGAGGTGACAATCAAGAGAGTAAACAGGTCTAGGTAGGGGTTGATGCAAGAGGAAATCAATAGAATAGTCTAGTCCAGGCAGGGGTCAAGGCAGGTGGGAAATAAAGAGAATAGTCTGGTCCAGACCAGGGGCGGACTGACAACTCATGGGGCCCCCGGGCAATAGGAGATCATGGGGCCCCTTTGTCCTTGCCCAAACTCAAAAAAGCCTATGAAAAAGGTACCAGGGGCATCTTTTGGGGCCCCCTACTGACCCCGGGCCCTCGGGTGGTGCCTGAGTTTCCAAATGGTCAGTCCCCCCTGGTCCAGACAGGAGTCAGGGCAGGCAGCCAACAAGAGAGTAGTGAGGGCAGTCTGGATCTGCAATGCTCAGGCAATCCTGTAATGACCTTCTTTCACTTTCACTTTTGGTGATGGCAATAAACAGTACAAATAAAGAGAGTGAATCTCCCTGTTGGGTGCACAGACAGCAAAAGAAAATAACAGGTATTCTATTCCCTTCCTAGTCTATCCAGAACTAAACAAAATGTTTTACCTTTAGTTATTCTTTAAAGGTAAATCATCATGAAAAAGCCTCATACTGTTTACCATTACCATTTACAGAAGCTCCAAAGTAGATAAGTTACATCAGAATCAGTACACTACAGTGAGGAGGAATATTGCATGAACTCCTAGTAGATGAGACTGTTTATATGGATTAATCTTAAGGTTTTATTCACTGTGATGGAAGTGTTTGTATGCAAGTAATCATTCATTGCTATATTCAATAAGGGTTACAGCTACATAGTTCCTAGGAGTGACCACTAACTATGAGGCTAGTGATATAATACCCATCCTATAGTTCTATCTATCAGCACTGTTTGCCTGTGGCTCCCTATATAGCCCAAGAGGTACTACATATTAGCCTTGTTGAGCCAGCAGTTTAACCTTTGAAGAGACTCCACCTGTGTTAATGTAAGGGACCGCCTGGCGGTACCACTAGCACTCCACTGGTCAGACGTCCCCAGTGCACGGAATCTAAGCCCCAGGGTACGTGTTCACCAGGGCTCCTGATGGTGGGGATGGACTTGAAGTACCCTGAGACCAGGTCGTGGCTACTGAGTACACCTGTCAGTGGTAGCAGTATTCGCCAGGGGCTCCCACAGGGAAGAGCCTGATATGAGGAGGTCGGGTGATCCCGTTGGGATGGATGGCTGAGCAAGTGCAAGGTCAAACAGGCCGGGTCGGTAACTGTGGGGACGGAGCGGTATAAAGCAGCGGGCAGAGAGTAGTCAGGTAACACGCCAGGTCAGCAACGGAAGGTCAGATCTAAACAGGGGCATCCAGGAGAGAGGTCAGGCAAAGCAAGGGTCTGGGCAGGAGAAGGCAACAAGGTCAGGTACAATCCGGGTCAGTAACTCACTTAACACAGGTTCGCAGATACAGGATACAAGGAAAGACCAGAAGGCACTGAATGACAGCTCAGGGCTGTTTAGATATCGGGCCCTGTGCTGTCATTGGTGCCAAGCGCGCGCGCGGCCTCTACTGCGCATGCGCGGGCTCGAATGCCGCGGCCGGCCAGGACCTAGTGCCCGCGTCCCTGCACAGGGCGGCGCACTGCGCCTGCGCCGGGACCAGTGCCGCGGCGATCCCCGACATTGCCCCCCCCCTACGGGCAACCTCCAGATACCCACCCGATCTCTCCACCACGGGTGATCACGAAGAAACCCCCGGAGAAGTCTAGGTGAATTAACATTTTGCGCTGGTTCCCAGGAATTGTCTTCCGGGCCATAGCCCTTCCACTTAATTAGGAATTGGGTCTGGCCCCCCCTCCTTCGGCACTTCAGGATTGCTTCCACCTCAAATTCTTCTTGTTCTTCACAAGTTATGGCCTCTGGAGGTCTGGACTCTCGATCTGGAAATGAATCTGGAACCACTGGCTTTAGCAAGGATACGTGGAATACCGGATGGATCTTGAATGTTTCAGGAAGAATAAGCTCATATGCCACCTCGTTGATCATTCGCTTCACACAAAAAGGCCCTACAAACTTTGGTCCTAATTTCTTCGATGGACATAGCATTTTCAAGTTCGTTGTTGCCAACTACACTTTATCCCCGGGCTGCAGCACCAGGTCCCCTCTTCGTCTTTTGTTAAACGCCTTCTTGTAGTCCTCCTGGGCCCGAGCGATAGCTTCCTGTAGTACTTTATTGTTGGAGGAGAAGAAAGCTAGTGCGTCTTGTGTTGCCGGAACTGGGCATTCAGGAACCAAGTCAGGGAGAAAGACAGGGTGAAATCCGTAGTTTGAAAAAAACGGCGATTGCCCTGTTGCAGAATGGTTTGCGTTGTTGTATGCAAACTCTGCCAAGGGTAAGAGTGGTAGCCAATTATCCTGTAGGAAGGATGTGTAGCAACGCAGGTATTGTTCCAGGGTCTGGTTGGTCCTCTCGGTCTGTCCATTGGTCTGAGGGTGGAATGCAGAGGAGAGGGATAATTTGATATCCAAAGCCTTGCACAGTGCCCTCCAAAATTTAGACGTGAATTGGACCCCTCGATCCGAGACAATGTCCTCTGGGACTCCATGTAGTCTTACAACTTCCTGGATAAAAATTTGCGCAGTCTCAGATGCTGACGGAGTCTTCTTCAATGGTAAAAAGTGAGCCATTTTTGACAATCGATCAATGACCACAAGGATCGCGGTGTGGTCTTGAGATGGTGGGAGCTCGACTATAAAGTCCATTGCGATCCTTTGCCAAGGTCGTTCAGGGATCGGCAAGGGCCGCAGCAGTCCCCAAGTCTTGTTCCTCGATGGCTTGTTCTTCTGACAGATGGTGCAGGATTTTACGTAGAGCTTGCAGTCCTTGGCCATGTTCGGCCACCAAAAAGAACGTTGAAGAAGCTCCAGGGTCTTTGCTGGGCCAAAGTGTCCAGCCATTGGATGGTCATGACACTGTCCCAAGACAAGGGTTCGGACCTCCTCAGGTACCATGATCAATCCTTCCTTCCATAGGAGTCTCCCCTTGTTCTGGAGGGATACCCCAGCTGGGGTTGCCGTGGCCGTGGATGCATCCATTAGTTTGGACCGAAGGTCTGTCTGGAGTGCCAAGAAATTTCCTGAGGACAGAATAGTATCGGGTACCGGTTCTTCTTTGGAGTCCTCGAACATGTGTGATAGTGCATCGGGTTTCGTATTTTTGGACCCAAGTCTGTAAGTGATATGGAATGTGAATCTGGAGAAAAACAGTGCCCATCTTGCCTGCCGCGGGCGTAACCATGTGGCAGTCCTCAGGTACTCGAGATTTTTATGATCAGTGAAGATCAAGATGGGGTGTGAAGCTCCTTCCAGCAAGTACCTCCATTCTTCCAGTGCAGTTTTGATGGCTAACAACTCCCGATCGCCGATATCGTAGTTCTTCTCGGCTGGGGTAAGCTTCCTCGAGAAGAACGCTATGGGGTGGAGTAATTCTTTGGTGCCTTTTCGCTGGGACAGGATGGAACCCACCGCATTCTCAGATGCATCTACCTCCAGTACGTAGGGCAGGGAAGCGTCTGGATGGCCCAAAATGGGTGCCGTGGTAAATAGTTTTTTCGAGGCCTCAAAGGCTTCCTGAGCCTCCGGCATCCATCTGAAGCGGGTTCCAAGTTTGGTTAGCTGAGTTATGGGGGAGACCAGACCCGAGAAGTTCCTAATGAATTTTCGATAAAAATTTGCAAAGCCGATAAAACGCTGGATGCCCTTTTTGTCCGTGGGCACAGGCCAATCCAAAATTGCAGAGACCTTCTGAGGGTCCATAGCGACTCCCGTGGTGGAGATAATCAGACCCAGAAACGTAATGCTAGACTGCTCGAAACTGCACTTATCTGCTTTGGCGTATAACCCATGCTGGCGCAGCCGCCCCAACACCTTTGCCACATGTATTCTGTGATCCTTCAGAGAGGATGAGAAGATCAGTATATCGTCTAGGTAAACAATTACAAAAATGTCAAGGTAATCCCGGAAAATGTCGTTTACAAAATGTTGGAATGTGGCTGGGGCATTGCACAGCCCAAATGGCATGACCAGATATTCGAAATGCCCAGATCGGGTACGGAATGCTATCTTCCACTCATCCCCTTCCCTTATGCGAACCAAGTTGTAGGCCCCCCTGAGATCAAGTTTAGTAAATATGGCCGCAGCCTTCAGGCTCTGAAATAATTCTGGTACCAATGGCAATGGGTAACGATTTTTAATCGTGACTCTGTTCAGTTCACGATAGTCAATGCAGGGTCGCAGAGATTTGTCTTTTTCCTCCACAAAGAAGATCCCCGCCCCTGCTGGTGAAGTGGAGGGATGGATGAACCCCTTCTGGAGACTGTCCTCTATATATTCCTTCAGGGCCCCCAATTCCAGTTCAGACAGGGGAAAAATCCGCCCAAAAGGGATTTCAGAGCCGGGCAACAGATCAATCGGACAGTCATACGGGCGGTGGGGGGGGGGCAGATATCTGCCCCCCGCTTACTGAATACATCTAAGAAATCATGGTATGCTGCGGGAATAACCTGTTTCAGATCGGAGTCCCCCTAGGAGCACAGGAGGACCTGGGGGGCTGCCGGGCCCGAAGTGTGACAGTGTTCCCGACAATATGGGGAAGGGAACAGGATAGACCCGGTTTCCCAGTCAATTTGGGGGTTATGGGCCCGCAACCAAGGGAGCCCCAAAATGACTGGAAAAAGAGGTGATGCAATGGCATCTAGGCGGAGGAATTCCTGATGCTGGTTAGCAATGGTAGTGGCGATGGGGGGAGTTTCCTGATTAACCACTCCTGATTTTATCTGAGAGCCATCTGCCAGAAATATGTTAAAGCCCCGTTTTCTGGGCTGAAAGGGAATCATCTGCTGATGAGCAAAATCTAGATCCAGGAAACAGCTGCATGCCCCCGAATCAACTATGGCTGTCACCTCCACGGTCCTTTCTGGAAGCTGAAAGGAGAGGGGCACAACTAAGTATTGGGAAGGACTGACATTGCCAATAGCCAGGGAAGAAAAAGAGGTACACTTACTCATTTTCTGAGGGCAGGATCGTACCATATGACCGGCTTCACCACAGTAGAGGCAGAGGTTCAGAGAGCGTCCCCGCTGGCGTTCTTCTGGCGATAATTTAGGCCGAGCCAGGCCTAGTTGCATTAGTTCCTGCGCGTCTCCTGGAGGTGGGTTCTGGATATTTGATCTGGTTAGTTGGCTGGGGCCTGGAATTGGACCCCATGCATTTCTGTGACCCTGACCGGACCTCTCAAACCTGCGTTCCCGCAGTCTACGGTCTCTTTCAATTGTCAGGGCTATTAGGTCTTCTAGTGACTCGGGAACCCCCACTTGGGCCAGCTCATCCTTTAGGGGCTCTGACAGACCCATACGGAACTGGTATCGCAAAGCGAACTCGTTCCAGCGTGTGTCCCCCATCCAACGCCTAAATTCAGAGGCGTATTCTTCTGCTGCCCGGCGGCCCTGTCGGAGCGTGTATAACGTTGCTTCAGCAGAGGCTGCCCGCTGTGGATCATCATAAAGGATGGTCATAGCTTCAAAAAAATCACTGACCGTTCCCAGGTGAGGGTCATGGTCTGCCCTTAACCGATGGGCCCAATCTTGGGGTTCACCCTGCAATAGTGAAGTTATAAATCCCACTTTCACTGACTCCGTTAGGAAGGTGCGGGGTTGCAATTCAAAAAACAGGAGGCAGGAATCCCGAAAAGACCTGAAGCGCGTGCGGTCCCCGTGAAAACGTTCAGGTAAGGGTACTCGGGGTTCTACCATAGGTAGTGGAGCAGAAGCCCCTGAAGCTGGCCCAAGAGCTTCTCCAACCGGGGGAGCGGAAACAGGGGCCTGTGGGGCAGGGTCAGATATGGAGCAGGTCTGGAAACGGTTTTCCAGCTGCATACATTTGTCCTGGAGGGCCGCGACGGCCTGCGTCAAGGTTGACAGATGCCTGCAAATGTCTTCCAGAGGAGAGGGCCCTCCTCTAGGCTCACTCATGGCCTTCTGGTACTGTAAGGGACCACCTGGCGGTACCACTAGCACTCCACTGGTCAGACGTCCCCAGCGCACGGAATCTAAGCCCCAGGGTACGTGTTCACCAGGGCCCCTGATGGTGGGGATGGACTTGAAGTACCCTGAGACCAGGTCGTGGCTACTGAGTACACCTGTCAGTGGTAGGAGTATTTGCCAGTAGCTCCCACAGGGAAGAGCCTGATATGAGGAGGTCGGGTGATCCCATTGGGATGGATGGATGGCTGAGCAAGTGCAAGGTCAAACAGGCCGGGTCGGTAACTGTGGGGACGGAGCGGTATAAAGCAGCGGGCAGAGAGTAGTCGGGTCACACGCCAGGTCAGCAACGGAAGGTCAGATCTAAACAGGGGCATCCAGGAGAGAGGTCAGGCAAAGCAAGGGTCTGGGCAGGAGAAGGCAACAAGGTCAGGTACAATCCGGGTCAGTAACTCACTTAACATAGGTTCGCAGATACAGGATACAAGGAAAGACCAGAAGGCACTGAATGACAGCTCAGGGCTGTTTAAATATCGCGCCCTGCGCTGTCATTGGTGCCAAGCGCGCGCCCGCGGCCTCTACTGCGCATGCGCGGGCTCGAACGCCGCGGCCGGCCAGGACCTAGTGCCTGCGTCCCCGCACAGGGCGGCGCACTGCGCCTGCGCCGGGACCAGCGCCGCGGCGATCCCCGACAGTTAAGCCACTTACTGCTATGGACTCAACTCTTTGTTGATGCTGCACTCCACTTGGCAAAGATACCCTACAAGACCTGGGGATGTATACAAACTACTTATTAAATGATCCCCCACATACTGGCCTGGAGCACTTACAATCTGCTACTATGCAAGTGGGTTTGACATATGGGCGAAAGTGTATAGTAATTTCATAGTAGTAACCTCATTACTGCACCCCAAGCTGTGGCCTCAATATAAATATGTATACTTTGTCTGACACCATTTAGCTGTTTTTAATTGTGTATACATAAGGTGTATGTGTTTTGATAATCTTCTATTTTTAGATTTTTGGATTAATAAAAATTATACTTTTTTATATTTAAAATTACTATGGTTTCTTAAGCCACACTTGTTGCCAAGAGTAACTACTTTTCTGCTTTGGCCCCTTGCTAAAGATTTTTTTGCTATACTTTTTTGTTTTGCGGTTTCTAAAGCGAGCAAAATCCTCTCTTGTATTAAAAGAGGTATAGACTCCAGAGAGAGAGATATCATTTTACCCCTGTACAAATCATTAGTAACACCTCATCTGGAATATGCAGTTCAGTTTTGGGCACCAATTCACAAAAAGAACATTGGGGAACTGGAGAAAGTATAGAGAAGGGCAACCAAACTGATAAGAGGCATGGAGGAGCTCAGCTATGAGGAAAGATTAGAGGAACTGAATTTATTCTCTCTTGAGAAGAGGAGATTAAGGGGGGATATGATCAACATGTATAAATTCAGTGGTTCATATAGTGAACTCAGTGTAGAGCTATTCACCCTGAGGTCATCACAGAGGACAAGGGGGCACTCTTTACATCTGGAGGAAAAGAAATTTAATCTCCAAGCATGGAAAGGTTTCTTCATAGTGAGAGCTGTGAAAATGTGGAAAGACTCCCTCAAGAGTTGGTTCGGGCCAGCTCAGTGGATTGCTTTAAAAAGGCTGGGATTATTTTTTAGATACACAGAATATAACTGGATACTAACATTTATAGGTAAAGTTGATCCAGGGAATATCCGATTGCCTCTCAGTGTATCAGGAAGAAATTTTTTCCCCTGCAGGAGCAAATTGGATCATGCTTTGCTGGATTTTTTTGCCTTCCTCTGGATCAACTGTGGGTGTAGGATTATACCTTTTTTATTTGTAATGGTTGAACTGGATGGACTTTTGTCTTTTTTCAGCCAGACTAACTCTGTAACTATGAGTACAGTGAGTTGGCATAACAGAAAATTAGGTGAGCGATTTTTTTTATATTCTTGACAGAGATCTTACTCTTTTGATATAAAGCTATTAAAAATGATTTGAGCTATAACTGGATAAATGCGGCAGCACAGCGGTGGGCTTTATGCTGAACTAAAATGTATATGCATGGAGCCACCATCTTTGCTGTTTTGTGTTGGGAACATGCACAATCATGTGCCTCCTGTAACTGTGCTGTAACCAACAGCTGAATTGAACCTCTGGCCAGGCAATGAACATTTGACTATTTACATATTCTCAACAAGCAGTCACTTTACAATATGTGCCGTATGTTTATACATTATACATTTAATACTAGTGTGAAAGCTGTACCAGCTAAGTTCAGTATTTTTTATGCTCGGCTAAAGCCATCTAATCACTAGAGAGCAATTAGCACTGTTATGTCTTTCTGTGAATTTCTAGTGAATAATGGGTCACTATACAGTATATACATATACTCTATACTGTTTACACTGGCTGCATGGCCACAATGGAAATTGATGATTTTTCTCATAGTAAACGGCGGTAAAGCTTTAAATGTTCTTAAACCTTGTAAAATTTCCAACACAAAACAGCTTTTGTTCTTTTATATGAATGTAAGGTTATAGTCAAGGACAAGATTTTTAGACAAATACAAGGAAGTTGCAGAAAAGATTAGTGGCAACTGAAGTGCTTAAAAAAAATTTCTTTGGACTTGTACTTCCATTATGACCTGCCATACCACCTGTTGTTTTAAAGAATCAAAGTTTTAGCATGCTATAAACATTGCCTACCTATGTAATGGTGCAGTTGAATGCAATGTTCTTTCATTTGGAGCTCTCACCTCAAACTTGCTTGGGGACTATTTCCTGTCAGTCATCATTTAGAAGGAGGGTATATATGGAATGGTGGGTGAAGCTTTTGGGCAAGCAGTGGCCCAGTAGAGGTCTCTCTTCTTGCCCAAGCTGGTCAGATGACTGCATGTGGTGCTGGGTTGCACTCTTCGGGGAGAGCATTTGGATTACTCCCTAATGCGGAAGGAGAGACCTAAACTTTACCCCCTTGGTTGAAAGTGTGCGTTAGCCAAACCATGGTAAAATGTGTGGATGTGGGTCTCTAGGAAAGTGTGTGACCACAGGAGTATGAGGAAGTACCTGCACCCTCTGCTGATGTTGGATGTTATGTTACTGAAAATGTGCAAGTGTTTATTTCGTTAAATTGGCAGGGGTCAGTGATGAATGTAGGTCCCATTTTGGGGCTGTAAACTGGTTAAGCTAGGCTGGACTTTGCCCAGAGTTCCTATAAGGGTGCTGTTGTCCCATTGTTGCCACCCTAAGGGCCGCTTCACCCTGGGATTGCCCAGGAATGAGTGCTATTTTCCCATGTGATTTCTACACATTCCTGTGCAGTGTGATTTTGCTGCTAATTCATTTGATTCTCACCCTCCTGTCAATCTAACAATAACCAAGGCCACCTACAGTATGCAGCAGAATCTTATGTTGTTTAGATAACTGTGGTATTTTTTTACTCTGATAGGGTTGCTTTATGGTAAACACAGGAAAAATAACCTAAAACATGTGTAATACATTATAATACCCCTATAGAAACCCCTTGTGTTGCAACAGCAAAGGGACCTCTTGCAGTAATACCTCTCAAGACTTTCTTGGTATTTGACTGTCAAAGTCTTTATAAAGCTGCAAGTAAGGTTCACTGAACCATATTTTTGGAGACTTCCACTCTCATAGAACAAGAAAAGCTACAAATGTCATTCTATCTCAACCAAAGGACTTCCAGTTCAGTGTTTTTACTAACAAATCTATGCAAGTACTTTGTTACATGCATACAGAAGTCACACAACTGGCATTCCATTATGTGCTGTAAATAGAGTGAAATGTCAGGGTCTATTGGACTGGCCGCTCCTAGTGTTTGATCCGTCTCAAGGTTTGAGCCCAATGACAGATGATGTATTTTTGGCACATGCATATAGTTTCTTTTGCATAATAATACTACTAAACACTTAAAATGCAAAATTTTCTTCTTGTCACATCCTGCCATCTTGAATGTTTGACAGTGTGATTGGTAGAGTTAAAACCTAACTCCGACCAAAACCTTTTAACTTAAAGTGGAAGCCCAGCCTATGCCTAACTAAGCATAAACCTGCTTCCAACCCCTTCTAAACCTTTTTCTATCAATCATGAGAAAGAATGATGGTTCCCCAGTATTTACATATTCTGAAGAAAGTCCAGTTACATGATCCCTTCAGTGGCCGGCTTCAATGATGAGGAGAGATCATTGAAAATGTCTGTAAAGCCTGGACACTGACCTCACCCTTAGGCTTACTTTGAGACATCCATAGTTGGCTATCCCTCATCTACACTGAAACCGCCACTGACAGCTGACCATGTGGCTGGATTTGGATTGCTCTGGAACAGATACAGTAAGTATAGATATCATATGTTCACAGGGTATATATATTAGAAGGGGGTGGGAGCAGAATTAAGCTTAGTTCAGAATAGGCTGGACTTCCACTTTAAAAAGTCTTGGATAGCAAGTAGAAGATTCACACCCTTTACCAACATTTTATTGCTGACTGTGTCCCCATTTGTGAGGATTCTCCTGACTTCCTGTCTAAAATACCTGGAGTACTCAGACAGGAAAACAAAAAGTTTATTTGAAGAAGGTTTACAACCCAATGGGGGCATTTAAACCCCGACAGAAATGTTTTTTGTAATTATTTATGCACCATTAATTATATTATATTTTCAATTCAAGCAGTGTAAAAACCTGAATTTGACATGCTATCAGCCTCTTGCAGTCCCCTGTACTAAAGGCTGGAGTATGAGAGGAAGACGGAGTACAAAAACCAGTCAGTAAGCCACTTATGTGCTCCAAGAAGCATGCTGATAGGAAGAGTGAGCAGAGTGACAGAAAGATGAGCTTATCACTGTGCCGCTTCTTTTGCTGTCCAATCACAGGACAGGGCAGGTACAGGACATATGGGCACAGAGGAAGTGGGTTGCACAATGCTGGCCACCAGACTGAAGACATCAAGTGGCAGAAAAAAGTACTGTGGTGGAAATCTTTTTTTTATTATTTTTTATTTTATTAAATGAGCGGTTCATTTTTATCTTATTATTTTTGGCTACAGCCCCACTTTAAAAGTCTTGCTAACATAACAAAAACAGCTGATTTATTGCATGGAGATACTAATAGCAGTTAAAAATATGTATGCAAAATGTACTCATATCTGGTGAAAAATTAGAAATGTAGCTTTTGTGTAGCCCAGTGGTCTCCAAACTGTGGCCCTGGGGCCGAATGCAGCCCTTTACTTGCTTTTATCTAGCCCTTGGGACATTATTCCCCCCCACTGTCAGCACTGACACTGACAATGAGGCACTATTTCTCCCACTGTCACTAACGATGGGGCACTATTCCTCCCACTGACACCAACAATGGGGCACTATTCCTCCCACTGACACCAACGATGGGGCACTATTCCTCCCACCGACACTGACGATGGGGCACTGTTCTTCCCACTGACACTGATGATGGGGCACTATAACTCCCACGACACTGACAACGGGGCACTATTCCTCCCATGACACATACGACAGGCACTATTCCTCCCACGACGCCAATAACGGGACACTATTCCTCAAAACGACACCAACGACAGGGAACTATTCCTCCCACTGACACCAACGACGGGCAGTATTCCTCCAACTGACACCAACAATGGGACATTATTAACTCCCACTGACAGCAATGAAGGGGCACTATTCCTCCCAATGACGGGTCACTATTCCTCCCAACGACAACAACGATGAGGCAATATTCCTTCCACTGACACCAACGACAGAACCACTGTCAACTCCAACTTACCCCAAGATATTTTTTACTCCCGCTGGCCACAGTCCGGCCCTCCTAAAGTTTGAAGTACAGTAAACTAGCCCTTCATTTAGAAAGTTTGGTGACCCCTGGTGTAGCCTATAGATGTGTTATCTGACATTTAGTCTATAGAAGTATTTTAGAAGTAATAGCAGTAGTCTTTTTTTATAAGCAGTTCAATAATATTTTGATTACCTGATTTAGAAGACACAGGTTTGCCAGCTTTGATATTTTGTAATGACTTTTGTAATGATATTTTGTTAGCGACTTAGCAAGTGCGCCAAGTATGAGTGTATATAGGTTTCTGATGGGAATAAATAATGCATTCGCCAGTTCCAAAATTTAAATAAGTTTTTGTTTAAAATAATATACACAATGCACTGAAAAATTAGATTGGCTAGAAGAGAGGAGCCATTGTAGTAGATATTGGTTTTATTCACTGAACTGTCCAAACGTATGCAGCTGTTTAAAAGATGTGGTTAACTTCACAACTGATTTACTGTAAATACGTTTTTACACACACCAATATGATGCAAGCTGACTGTACACACACTTTCCTGTGCTAAAATGGTACAAAGTCAAGAGAAAACAGGGAAGAATGTGTTCCTAGAGGGTGGTTGCTGGCATTACAGTTGGACAAGCCAGTTCTTAGGTGTCATGGTAAACAGGGGTACCCTGCATTAGAGGAAGCTCAGCTGGGTTACATGGACACACGTGATACTCCTTGCTGTGGCTTCTTGTGGCTTTTGTGCAATTTTTCTTGACACTTCTGTGAGTATCCATTTGGCATTCATGTTTTGTGAACAATAAATCAATTTTTGGGTGATTAAATCACGTATAAAATGTGAGTGTATTTATTTAGAAGAATTTCCTATCCGATGAGGAGATCAAAAGGTGGAGAACAGCGGAAGGATAATTTGCATTAATGTAAGGATTGTTTGGATTGAGGGTAAGGGTAGAGGTGGCAGACACCAGAGTATTTCACGTGGTGTAGATAAGTTTGGCACACTAATTTATTTTTATGTGAGCATGACTGCTTTGTCTTAATAGTTTATTTATCTTAAGCGGTTACACTATATGCGATTTATATATTATTTACATGGTGGGATAGAGAAACGTTGGAGTCAAGTATCTACATACAAGAGAAGACATAAGGGTATGTATTGAAGGGCTTGATTTGCTTCATCATCTGGTGAGAGCTTGAGGAGAATATAGCAATTTGATATGAAATCTCTTCTGTGACCTTGGAAATTCACTTTTAAGAAATTGTGGACAGTTTCTGAGCACTGGTTACCCATATAATATATATTCGAACTGTAAGGGTTAAAATATAGATAATGGTATAAGATCCTGCTTGCTTGTTAGAGACAACGCCCTAAACTTGTTTATTCTTATACTATGATCATGAGCTATGTGTTATATTAAAGAATGTATGTGTACCTCCCTTATTGGTTATATATAAAAGGGAAGTCCCCTTTACTGGTGGAAAGAGATATTATATATAATATATAATTATATTATACACATAGTCTTTGAAGGAATTCAGCTATATTCTGTAATATGTTTATATTTGGAATTTGTTTTCGAACTCAATTTCAAAGTCGATTTGATTTGATTATCAAATTTGATATGAATTTCAGAAAAATTTAATTTTGTTATTTCGGATTCATTTGAATTCATTACTATTGTAATTCAGAAATTCAGATACACCCAGATCTCCGATTCTCAAAAATGTTGTCAGAATTTCGATATAGAACTTAACAAACTGCACATGTCTAACACTAAGCGTATATGAAATTAAGTGAAATTAGACGTGGTGACATGATTCTTGGCTTGGTATTTTGAAGTGTAAAGTGAAGTGAACTTGTGATCAGTTCAAACGTCCAACCATATGAAAGGCATTTTGAACAAATAGAGCTTCTTTAGGAAATCTGGCAAATTGCACCTAAGACACTGCCATAGACATTGAGCTCATATGTTGCAACAGTAAACATCCCCACAATATGCCACCGGTCATTATAACATCCTTCCAGCTATAATGCTTAATGCATATACCCAAAGGTATCATACTCACAGTACATCAATGAAAAATATCTTTTTCCTGTCTGCCTGGGCTTTTCCACAATCCAAAGGAATACTGGCAGATTAAAGGAAAACAGTACATCTAGAAGCTGATGACCTTTTTCTGATAATGTTAGTTCCTTGGCTGTTGCTAGTATTGATACTTTTTAGATCACTGACTCTGAAGAAGCATGCAAGTGAGAACAGAGCAAAAGTCAGAACTCATCTGAATACTTGTTTCAAATCCTTAACTCAAGGTTCTGAAGCCAATGGATCACAATGACATCATAGGGAACTATATTTTTCAGAAAAACGGGGTAGCAAAGGTAACCTCTGCATTTGCTCAGTTCTCCCAAATTAGCAGCAAACCAGGGCAATAGTGCAGTTGGCTGAAGCTGTGCGCCTGCTTGTCACTTCACAAGGCATTTAGTGTCTGATAAGGCCATGCCAGTACAGAAAATGCAAATTAGGTGGCTTCGCCTATTACAATCGTTATTAATGTCAATTGAAACATTGAAACAAAGTATGGAAAAGCAGCAAAACTGCTACCTTGCCTAGGACTCCATTCTGCTTACATACGTCTCATGATTTGTTTTTGCCAAAATTCTTCATATTAATAATTCAACAATACTGATAGAAAAATTGCATACCATGCTAGTTACTGGAGAAGTACTAAAAAGCTGTGTTAATGTTGGGTTTTTATACACCCAACTGCAATCTTTGGCCACTGGGCGTTTTTTTTGTTGTTTGGGGCATCTGGCTTTATTTTTTTTCTGTCTTTCAACACCCCTGCATGTTAGCCTATGTTTCTATGCACACATAGGTGTTTACAGGCAGAAAAAAACCCACTGCCGGTGCATTCAGGAGCAGCAGTGCTTTGGCAGAGCATTCATTCATTTCAATGGCCCAAGCGCTTGACTCACCTAAGCACACCTAACTACATCTAGACTTGTTTTTTTTCTACCAAAATGCTGCTGCTAGGAGGAAAGACATGGAGAGATGGACAACCATGCTGTGTGCATTAGGTCTTTAAAGAACAACATAAATTGCCATTGGCTCATAATGTATTACTCGGCGGATGGCTACTTTGGTGGGCCAGTCAAAGCTTATACTTAGGAAACAAAGTTGGGGTGTAGGGCCAGAATAACTGCATTATCCTTGTGACTGTAATAATAGGAATGACAATGATTATGAAGAATCAAGGCTTGTTAACTGTAAGTATCACTCCTACCACTCTTGCTTCAGATGGCACAAAGGAGTAGAACAATGACCAGAATATGATATGCTTGGAGTGGGAAGAAACATCTGCAGCCATTGACAAGACCTGTGTTGGTCAGAGGAAAGTTTTTTGACACACAGGTCGCTGAAGAACAATATTAGTTAAGGCAGAACAAATGTCTCCTATAGCACATACATGTTAGGCTGTGACAAAAACAATGTTTAATTACTAGTACAAAAAGATACACAGTGTAGACAGGTACAGGGGTGGACTGACCATTTGGAAACTCGGGCACTGCCCAAGGGCCCGGGGTCAGTAGGGGGCCCCATAAGATGCCCCTGGTACCTTTTTCATAGGCTTTTTTAAGTTTGGGCAAGGACACAGGGGCCCCATGATCCCCTATTGCCCGGGGGCCCCATGAGTTGTCAGTCCACCCCTGGACAGGTATCAGTATAGAGAATCTTGATGCATTTCGCACACAAAGTGCTTTGTTTTTTGTTCTATGCTCCGTAATCCTCAAAAGTGACAGTCCTACACGCTGCTCTTAAACTTATCCCATTCCAATCTCTGCGGAGGTCAGGTACCTGGTCAGGATCTCCAGAACATGGTATCTAGGAAGCCTACTGTTGCAGTCCATCATCAAGCAGATTCTGACGCATTGCCACCCTACTGAATAAGGTGTGCAACTGTGACTGAACTGCTGTCCAGCCTATATAATCTCCTTCCCACTTTTAATACTTGCCTTAAAATAATTCTAAAGGAAAAAAATGTATTTTTAAAAATCACAAATGTCATACTTACCTGCTCTGTGCAATGGTTTTGCACAGAGCAGCTTTGTTCCTCATCTTCTCAGTGCCCCCCCGCTAGCTCTCCTGGACCCTCTCCTCCTGCCGAATGTCCCCATAGCAAGCCAATTGCATGGGGACATTCATGCGTGCTCAGTTCTGAGACAGCTTTCTGTGTCCATTGACACACAAATGCAGCTCAGCCCCACCCTCTGCTCTCTCCTCACTGGATGTGATTGACAGCAGCCGGAGCCAATGGCTCCTGCTGCTGCCTTGAGCAGAGAGAACTACTACCCTAGTGCACATCGCTGGATCCATATCAGGATCAGGTAAGTAAAAAACGGGGCTGGGGATGGAGCTATTTTGAGCTTTATACATGTTGTTGTAAATAAAGAAGTTTACGGTTGGATATTATCCTGAGTGCCGACCATTCCTGTTTTCCACACAGAAGGTTTTTTACCTTAATGCATAGAATGCAAAAAACTGCATTTAGAACCACTTTAATCAAAAAGCAGTGTTTCTCCAGAACTGAAATCTCTCCGCTAATGACTTGCTATACCACCTTAAAAATTGGGACCCAAATCACCTGTTTCCAAGCACAGTCAAACCAATATTTCTTTTTAGATTAGAACACATTACACAAATGAGCACGATATCAGTTTTTTATGCACAACTGTAGCCCATCAACCTGGAGCTGTCTGCTGCACTCCGAGGAAACCAATCTGCATTCCAGTCATTCTTCAACTTTCTGAATTTGTCAGGATTGGCATGACTTAAGTCAGTAAATGCCTACATGTTCCTTCAGTTATTCAGTATTTCAAGGTTTTATTCTGTGAGGTATAAGATTCTAGTTCTAAGAAATTGTGAACAGAAACAAAAGCATGTAGTACAGTATTTAACAAAAGAGATATTAGAACAGTTACCAACCCCCCCCCCCCCCCCAGAAACATAAAAATACATTTCTGTGTGCTTGATGTAGGATTCCCTTTTGCATACATTGTCATCTGTAATAGAGCACACAGTATGTTATCTTTGTGCCCTCTGAGACTGGAATGAAAGGCAGATTTAGGACAGAAAAACAGATTTGGAAAATAATGCAATTAGCATACCCAAGGGTAAGAAATACATTTTTAAATAAAAACAAATATAGCATGTAACTGTATGCCAGACAGTACTACATAACCGGCAATGAGATACTAAAAGATAAAATTGGTCATGTCAGCAAAGGAAACCTATAGTCAGATCTGATTAGCAAACCAAAAGTGAAAGAAAAGCCACCGCAGACCCCCTGGAAAACGTCTTAGCATAGAACACACACACTTCGCTTTGGCTTTACAATGCAACGCTCAATGCCTGTACAACCTTTTGCTAGGCTGAACACTGTCACATGAAGAAATTGAATAGGAGGGCATTATGAACCCTGTACAAATACTGACTTTTAGAAAGTCAATATTGGCATAGAATATTACAGGTGCTGCTGTGCCCATTAGGGAAGCAGAAGCACTATAAGGCTCAGTTAACACTGTGCTTTCTGGTTGCGGGTGTGGTAATCACATTGATTCCTGTACCCGCAACCACCTACAGCCAAATCACACTGCTCTTAGGAGACACGTGGGGCTGCCATTCATTCTGAATAGCACCCCCACATATTTCAGCTTGCAGAGCGATTGCGGGTGCAAGAACCAAAGGGAAACTGCATGGTCTTTTTGATTTTTTTTTTCTCTGTGGCCATGTTTCAGAAAGGTGCATGCACTTTTTTGTGCGGAAACACAGGCACAGCAGTCCATTCAAATGAATGGGCTTCCGTGCCCGAGCAAATGCGGACCGCACAGTCAGCAATAGTGTGAACCAGGGCTGAAGGTGTTTGTGTTATTACAGGTTTACTTTACAGCTGAACTCCAAACAGATACATTTGCCCATGTGCAAATAAAATTATTTTTGCTATGAACTTTGCTCTTTGCAACAAATGCTATCTGAACTAAATGACTATTCACCTGCTGAATGCTTCAGCATAGAGCTAAAATCCAACCAAAGCATTTGTTTTTAATCACTTCCATACCGGGCATTTTACCCCCTTCCTGCCCAGGCCATTTTTCAGGTTTCAGCGTTCTCACACTTTGAATGACAATTGCGCGGTCATACAACATTGTACCCAAACTAAAACTTTATAATTTTCTTCACATAACTAGAGCTTTCTTTTAGTGGTATTTAATCACCGCTGGGGTTTTTATTTTTTGCTAAATTAACAAAAAAAGACTGAAAATCTTGAAAAAAAAACACATTTTTCTTTGTTTCTGTTATAAAAGTTTGCAAATAAATAATTGTTCTTCATAAATTTAGGCCAAGATGTATTCTGCTACATGTCTTTGGTGAAAATAACCCAAATTAGGATGTATTTTTTAGTTTGTAGGAAAGTTATAGAGTTCACAAACTATGGTATAGATCTGAATATTGATCAATCCTGAAGTACTGACAGCCAATCTAATTTCTTGAGGTCCAAGAATGTCAGAACAGTACAGATATCCCCCAAATGACCCCTTTTTGCAAAGTAGACAGTCCGACATACTTCAGAAGAGCCATGGCGAGTTTTTTAAATTGTATTTTTTTTTGTCATAATTTTTTGGAAAATTAAAAAATTAAAAAAAATAATTTTCACTATTTGTTTTTTACATAGTGTCACCAGTGCAGTACAGCATCATCATATAACTGGCATGGCAGTGATCAGGGACAGTGACTGGTGACAGCATGAAAAAAAAAAATATATATATATTTTTTTTTTTTAATTTTTTATTACTTTTTTTTTTATTTTTTTTAAGATTTTTTTTCATATTTCACTATGACCAAAGTAGTACAATGTTACCATAGTAACATTGTACTACTTTGGGGAAGTGATCAGTTTTTTTTTACACAATTTGCTTATAGCAAAGAATTACTTTGCTATAAGCAAGCATTTACCTGAATGACATCGATTCATTCAGGGTTTTTTTTTTTTTTGTGCTTAGCTGCGATTTGCCATATGGCGTCCACCCGGAAATCTACAGCATTTTTCCGGCCGCCAAACGGCTATTGGTCGGGCGGCTAATGGTTAAGATATGGATAGATTAGGACAGGGTTGCAACCTGTATCAACTTTTTATTGTTGCTGTAGCTCCATTTTGGAGATTTTCCAACTCCTCTTGTCCATGTGATCCCAACAGGGACACACATAACAAAAACAAAACATTTTCCTGTAGATCAAGGAAGGATTGGACTGTCTGTGCCCCCATCATGGTGTTTTTCTCCCCATTTCCTGTCGATGTGATGGGTGTCAGGCAAAATAATAGGTAAGGAAATATCTGCTCAGCAAGGACATGGACAGCATATAAAATTTCTAAAAGATGGGTGAGGAGCACCAAAAATATGGTCAGGGTCAAATCTTAAACGTAACAGAATGGTAACAGTTTATTAATAACATATAGGAATAGAGCCAATATATTTTGGGGTTTAATATTTCCCTCTTCTTCAGGGATGCTGCATCTGCACCTAGCTGCTCTACTTTTCTCATTCTTCTCCTGGTTACCTTTAGTTGAATTAGATTGTATCAAGTTAAACATTTGCCTCTAAAGCCTAGTGCATATGAATGTCAGGCAGCACCGGCCGACATTGAGCCTGTATGTATAGCAGCCGTCAGACAAAAGCCGGCCATTCGTCCAGCTTCTGACAAAGGGGTTTTTACTGTAATAGGTCTGCTGATTGGCTCCCAGAGTGTTCTGGCGGGGGGGCAGTCCCACAACAGGGGAGACTGCTGTACTAACATTGGATAGTTAGTACAATGGCTCCACATTAGCTGTTAGGTTTTTTTCATTCAGCCCGCTGGGTTGAACGAAAAAAAAAATAGTAGAATGTAATAGGCTTAACTCTTTTTCTGCCACTCCTCACATACCTGGACCCCACCCAGAAGGTTCCCTCTATTTAACCAACCTTCCAAAGATACCTTTACAATAAATAAATGACCAACATAAATAGTTCCTCTCTCATCTCTCCAACACCTGAGACACCTACAGCCAGCAACACTGATCATTGTATTCTGTTGATGGGGAAGGCTCCTTACTGTCAGGATACAATACCACAGTGGGAGTGAATCCTCCATCCACCTGGAAATATGGATGTGGACATATGGATTGGGGGAACTGGCTAATTTTTTCTTGTTCAACCCGCTCTTTTAAACCAAAAAATAAATTATGGCCAGCCTAAGTCATGTATCCAGAGAGAACCAAGTACCTAACTTTTTTAAACAGAGGTCAGAATTGGCACCATATATATTCTTCTCAATTTGTTCAAAACATATTCCAGCTTCTCTACATTTTGACTGTATTTTTAAAAAAGCCCACTTAATGATTAAAATTATCCTCATCCATTTAGCACCCACTATACTGTATTGTTCACCATATTCTGTCTTTAGATTGCTATGGTAAGTTGTTTTCACAAAGCTGTGTCTTATCGAAAGAATACTCTTCATGGAAAGGAGATATTATGATATGTATATATCATTCATTGGGAGATCATAAGGCCTCAAGGAGGCTCTTCTTCTCTTTTCAATAGGCAAAAGATGTTTTTCTCTTAATGTACCGTCTTTCTATTCTTTTTATATGCAGTCTTGTATGGATCGGTATTGGTATACACCATGACAAATCCACAAGGCCACCTGTTTGGAGATGCCCTCAAAGAGAATATCCATAGTGCTCACTGGAATCTGTTCAATAGTCAGCAATTCATAAGTGGCTCAATGTGTGTGTAGCAGTGAAAATAAAAGCTGTTTTCATCATCCTGTCTCTGAAAGGGAGGTTGATATGGGAATGTCTGTGACCTGTGCTTTATATTCACATGTCAAATGACTTAGAATTTAAGTCTAGAGAAAATAAACATGCACAAAGTTGTACGTGAAATCAATATTTCTCTGAGTATATAATATCTTAACCCTTTGTGTGTTTTAAATTATTGTATATAATTCCACCCCCCAGATATGGACCAATATGTGGTACTGCAAATATATTTATTAAGTATTTGGAGACCATACTGTAAGACAAAGCCTAGTTTTGAGATGAGGTGTTGTGTGTATTACGTTGTGAACTATTAGTGACAGGAAACCCATTCGATGGCATTCATCTGACTTTTTTTTTTTTTTTTACCTTTTCCCATTGTACTTTATGTTGACGTGGCTCACACACCAAATCTGGCCATAGATGTACCAAAATGTGACTGGTTCAGCAGAGACCAGCTGAATTTTGATCCATGTGTGGCCACTCCCACTCAACAAAAGTCAAGCTAATGAACGCCTTCTGTCAAATGGGCTTGTTGGAAAATGTTTCTTGATGAGTGGCTGCAGTCAATGGGCTGCTGCTGCTGATCAGTGTGTTCTGACAGCAGATTCCCCAGAATACAATGTCTCAGGTGGGAGAAGTCTTCTGTCCACCTGGATTGTGTGAATGGAGGAATCTGTTTATTTAATTTTATTTTTTTTGTTGTTATTCATTCCACTGGCTGAACGAAAAAAAAAAAACATGCATCTATGGCCAGTCTAAAAGGCATATTTATGAAACCGTAAATTTAACTCTTACTAAACATTCCCTGGCAGTGAATTAATCAATGTCATTCAAAATACATGCACAAGGAAGTTTCAACTGTAGTGAATGTTTGGTGAATGTCAGATTCAGTGCTTGATAAATTTGACCCTAAGAATTGTAAAGGGCAATATGTTTTGCGATTCCCTTTCTGCACAAATTTGAATGCAAGAGGGAAGTTGCACACCATATGAGTACAGAAGCCACTTGAAAAGCCTATTAACCTCCCTAGCGGTATTCCCGAGTGTAGCTCCGGGGAAAATTTCAGTACTAAAAGCGGTAACCACAAGCTACACTTGGGCTTACCATGCAGCGTTGCACAGGGATTCACTGCAGCGCTTACCTTGTCCTTCGCTCCCGCGATGTGTCCCCTGCAGTGTCCCCGGCCATCCCCTCTGGCCAATGCCAGCATCCGCCTTCCTTTTTCCCGTCCCTGTGACGTCGGGATGTACAGGCGCCGGAACCAGTGGCAAATTTGAACATTTTAAAAAATGAATTTTTTAAAACGATTATTACATAGTAAAACATTGCTGTTTCAAAGCATTTCACAAACATTTTGTCCCTAGTGCTTTGTCCTGTCTCCTGCCTGCATTTTGACTGTTCTTTCTGCCTGGAAACTTAGTAAAGTCCATGGCGTCCAAAAAGCATCCCTTTAGGTCAAAATCGGTTTTAAACCGGCTAGAGAACAGCGATAGTAAATTAGAACCACTTGCAGAACTGAGTGATAATGAATTGTGGGGAAATTCGTCATCAGACACTGAAAACGATTCTGCGACTTTGCTCAGCGATGTGCAAACTTGGCGCTATATTTCAAATTTCAGTGTTTTTGGTTTGATATTATTGAATTAAATTTATTATTATATTATTATTTTTTATGATTATTTATTAAATTATAATTTATGATTTCGTGTTTCAAGTTTTATCATATCCGGAATGTTTACTAGACTCTTGTTTGAAAAGATTTCAGTGAGTTATTCCTAAAAATTACAGGCCTACAATAAAAAAACTACATATTTCCGTGCAAAATAATGGTACCGCTTTCAGCAACAAAAATCTGAAATAATCATACCGCTAGGGAGGTTAGAGCTGACTACACTAAATTCCTATAACCCTGAAATTATTGTTAGATATGACATGGGGCAACCTGAATTAGCGCTTCAGCTGTATCAGGACTTGAAACTTGCTAAAAGCTTGCTTTAACCTGGTAAAAGATTTTTTAAAGTTACTGTCAGCACTCATTAAACTGCATTCAACACTCACACTGAAGCCCCAGATAAAGCTGCTAAAAGCTTATTAATGGTCTCCAGATTAGTGTTTGGAAGCCAAGACCAACAAATGCCAACCTGTTAAGAGTCTCACTTTAAGGTACATTTGGGATTGTTTTTACTTGGGAACAGCTATATTGTTTCTTGCACAGCATTACTAGTTATATAATTGACTTAATTTGTCGCATGGGATGCTCTTTAGAGTATATGTGATTTTTCTCACTAAAATTGTTACATTTTTAGTATTATTAGGAAAATGAAATATTTCCTATTACAAAACATGAATACTGCTGTCAACATTTTTTTTTTACCCAAGGTGCATTTGTCTGCTCAGGTTTTTCCCATTTACTGTGTCACTGAATTGCCAAGGGCTCAGTTAATTAATTGATTTAACATCTTCAGCATCAATTACTTTGTAGAAGCTGATCTATCTCAATCATAAAGTGACTAGGGAGAAAGGGAGCACACTAACCTCTCCCAGGTGTCTTGTTGACATTTGTGTTGGCAATTCACAAAATATTATCTTCCAGACCTGCTGTAAGACAATGAAGTGAAAAAACTTAAAGCATGTTGACGCTGGGGAGGATTGCCCATGAGCTTACCCAATGTTATTATCCTGCCTCACTCCTGATAATGACAGGTATATTTTTCTACTACACCACAGCCTAAACCATTGTCTTCAATAGCAACAGACATATTGCTGCTGGTGCATGCCAACACTTAGCAGAAAGATAGTGCTCAAAGGAGGTATTCAATACTTTACATGTACACATCTCACAGTCAGATTAAAAAATACATTAAGGTGCACCTGTGTCCAGACTATGTATATTAACAAGTTTACATATTATTAACAAACAGTGAAAAAGCTTTAAAACAAGACTTCACCTTCCTAGCTGCTTGCAGTGTGAACTAATTCATTCTCAAATATCACAACATTCTCAATGCAGACATTCACTCAGAAAATGCAGTTTACATTGCTGGAATTCCATCAATGCATCCCACCTGACAATCTAAAAAGCCCGCTTTATTTATTTTTTGTTCTTACTTTTTTTTTACTTCAGCCTGCCCTCTGCACACACTTCTTACCTAAGTGGGAATGATGTGTACTTTGCTCCTGAAGCCTCCTGGACTATACATGTCATATATGCCAGAAGGTTCCAGCTTCCACATAAGAGGGTATAACTGTGGCTAGAGGAGAGCAGCCCTGGAAGTGCATAATTGGGGGATAACTGTAAGAACCAATGAACCGGCATGCAGCGTGGAATAGCGGACCAAATTAGAACAATTCTGGATTTGCTGGGCATGTGATGTGAACATATTTTTTCCAGGATAACCCAGCAAGCCAGAAAGAGGGGACAATAAAAAAATAAAGCAGGGCGATGAAGTTCATCTTTAAGTCAGTCTCAGCTGATTTCTAACAGCTTATAATCACCTCCTGATTGTTTACAGGCTGCCATGATCTTTTTTTTAAAAAAAAGGTGAGATTTCTGTGCTTCTGTTGTGAACTTTGAAAATTATTTTTTTTAAATGCCTGTAAATACCAAAATTAAAATGGGCTTTTTTTAACATGCTTTATTTTTTTTTCAAGAGAAAAACAATACAATATGAATCATGCTGTTCAAACAAGTTATCAAACACAAAAGAAAGAATTGTTTGGTGTTCTCTTATGTTAATTGCACTTGTTTCTTCTGCATTTTTTAAACAGATATATCCTTTGCAAGTTATTATAGTAATGATCCAGGTTTTCAAGGAGAGTCATTCTTGTGTAAGGGGGTGGAAAGGTTGGAGGGGTCTATGGTGAGGACATGAGGGGAGGGGTTAGGGAAGGGATAGAAAAAGAAAGATGGGAGAAAAGAAGGAGAAAAAAAGGGGAAGCTACAGAAAGAAAATTATAAGGGGGGAATCAGTACTCCGTTATGTGCTCCAAAGCTGACTGTACCTGAAATGTTCTTGTGGCACATGGATTGTATCATCCAGGTAGAGCTTACTTTAAAGTACTTTTACTGCTTGTTCAGAATATTGTATGTAAATACAGTACTTTATAGTCCTGGCACATTTCATTTTAAAGTAGCCTGTACTCAGAAAATATGCAGGCTACATTTTTTTCTGATCTTGCCTAATTACAATGGTAGTTCTCTGGCTGTCATGCTAATCCAATGGTTTCAATCCTTTCTGATTCTGACAGAACAAGTATACAGATCAGGAGCTCTGACTTCACTTGTATGCTTGCTTCAGGCCAGAAAGTATTGAAGGGAGAGACAGCCAGGCAACTAGCATATTCAGGAACAGGTCCAATGACAGACCCACATTTTTGTACAGGTTTCCCTTACAGGTAATAGAGTATAAGGTAAGGTACTAATAGTTCAAAAATACACTTACTAAAAATAAATTCTACTTTCCCTTTAAAGCTTAATTCCAGGTAGATATAAAATATGTGAATGAATGCAGCTCTGTATGAATTAATAGATATTGACAATTTATGTGCTAACAGGGAGCTTATTGATTGGAGAGAGCAGAGTGACAGATAGAAGAGCAGTGTGTACAGCAAGCTTTGAGTTGCTATGTAACACAATGTAAGCCTCCAAGGCCTCATGCCCACTAGGCCTTTAACTTTTTTTTTCTGCCTGTAAAAGCCGATAGGGAAAATGCATATTACAAATTTCTTTATTAATGTTGACCTCATAAATATCTAATAAAGCCTCTATTATTCTGATTACCTTAGCTGACTATAGGAATTTCATTGTAAGCTGACTATATGGACAAGCAAGCCCACTAATCTCCTTTCCCCTAGGTTCACATCTGTGCGGGTGGTGCCGCTGCGGATCCGCATGAAAATGCAGCTGCACCACCCGCACAGAGAAATGGGGACCCGCGGGCGGGTGATTACTTCTAATGGCACAATACCCGCACTGGAAAATGCAACCGTACTGGGAACCAAGGTTCCCATGCGGGCTGCGTTTTTGGAAGAAGTGCAGGGACATCTTTCCCTGCGTATCACAGGCACGGGAGTCCATTCAAATGAATGGGCTCTCGTGTCCGTGCAAAACGCGGCCCGCACGGCCGTATAGATGTGAACCGGGGGTTCAGGAATGTGTGATTGCAAACTGACCAAGTCTTTAAAAGGTCATATTGATTGCAAGGGGAGTTGACCATTTCCTTACTTACAAGTTATAGCTGTGGTAATGTAGGACTTGAAAGGCCCCTTTTACACGGGCGTTCCGTTTGTCCATTTTTCATCTTCCGTTTACGGATTAAAAACAGACACTCATGTATTTCTATGGACTAGCGGATGTAAATGGATGATCGTCTGTTTACATCCATTAATGTCTGCATCCGTTAACATCCGTTTTTTTTGGAAGAAAACCCTTTTTTTCTTCAATCAAAAAACCGGAAAGGACAAAAAACGGATGTAAACAGACAAAAAGTGGATGTAAACAGACAAAAACAGATGTAAACAGATGAAAACTGGATACAAACGGACAAAAAAATTGATGAAAAACTGATAAAAACGGATGTGAACTGATGAAAAACTGACGTAAACTGATAAAAAAAACTGATGTGACCTGATCTACTTTTTCTTGGAAAAAACATCACTGAACTGATGAAAAAAATGGAAGGCCCGTGTGAAAGGGACCTTAGTCTCAGTCTTGTGTCAGAGCTGTGTTATGTATGCGTCTGTGGGGGACTCCGTGGCAAAACAGGATCTTTAGTTAAGTATTCTTGCTATATTTTCTAATATTTGTTATCTGTATCTGTCATTTTCTTTTTATAAATATTATAGGTATTTGTGTGATCTCTCTTTGCACATATTGAATACAACCCCAAAAACATAGCGCTTTCTTTTTGTGGTATTTAATCACTGCTGGGTGCTATATACAGAAAAAGAGCAAAAAATTTGAAAAAAAAGTTTTTCTTTGTTTCTATTATAAAATTTTGCAGACAGGAAATTTTTTGGGAGGACATCACATGACGCCCTCCCAAAACTGGCTGGCCTCAATGAAGGCGTCATTCGGCTATCTGCAGTTGGCAAGTGGTTAAAATACTATCTTCATATTGAAAACATATAAATCAGATCCAAAGCCAACATGTGTTGTATTATAGTATTATATCAGAGTATAGGATCGACACATTTCACACGGCTGGCTTCTTCAGGCTCCAAGTTTGGATATACATGAAGAGCATGGCATGCTTGTATAGAAGATACACATATCCCTTATAGGTGGCCAAGGGCACAAGATCCAAAGAATCACGTGATTCCCTTAATCTCCTACATCAACCAGAAACTCATATACCATATATCCAAAACACTTGTGTATATTCATACATCAGGTTCCCGAACAAAAAGGGGTAGTAAGATGCTGGAGATATCACCCAAAACAAGGGTCCAACTGTTCTTAAACATCTATCTATAATGCAATGAAGGCAACGGCCTACACCCTGATCTACCAAACAGGGATGTGCCTGTGGCAGAGCTGTGTACATCTCAAAGCTGAATGAACAGAAATACAAATCCTTTGATAGGTAAAAACAACTCATTTGTATATAGCTAATCTGTGTATTTGGCTGATTGCCTGAAGTTCAGCTTTAACTAGTTATTTTGTTCATTTGCAGGGCTCCCTCTACCACACAAATGCTAAGTGCATTCCACACACACACACTCCACATTGGTAATCAGTATGGATACCATCAGAAATATATGATATCTGGAGTCATTAAATCTGTTTGACAATAATAAATAACATTACTAATTAGAGACATCCCCCTCCCAGTGGGTGACCTTATCTTATTTTTGTTTCACAATTCAGTATCCTGCAGGCAAAGGGGTCGCCATTGTCTCCTATTAAAAACTGATGTTTTTATGGACTTGACAGTTTGAAAGGTAGTTGGATTGGGAAGATTTTTATAGACTCAATGAAGGTAAAGCCTGTCCGTATAGTAAAAGTCTGACTTCCTGTGGTCACTGCCTGGGGGAATATGTGACTAGCGAGTAAACCAAATACGTTGGAACTGCAATAACATTCAAAGATAATTATGCCCTACAGGTATAGATAACAGTGTAGTTGTTCATGTGCACTAAACTAAGGTGACCAGAAATTCTACTTAAAAAGTATTTGTTAAAGGGGAACATCCTCTGTTTTCAGCTAGTGCATATTTAAAGAGAATATTATACGTTACCTATAATAATTCTTTACTTGATTCTCACTTTTTGTTGGGCCATATTTTCATGATTTTATTTAAAATATAGATAGTAGTGTAGGGACACTGCCCTAAGAAGTGTCCTTGGTCCAAATGTATTACTGCTTGGCTGTAGTCAGCCTGTTTTGCTCTGTTTTCCTCCAATTTTCCCAAGAATATCCCTGGCAACAGTGTAAGAAGATCCAATAATCTGAGTTATGAATAGTTATGTCTCTCGGGCCAAATTCTAGGAGGTTTATTGCCAGTGGTGCATGCATGATGTAGGAATCTACTGCTCTCTACTGTCTGTAAGGGGCTGTGCTGCTTAATGATCACAAAGTTGTTTATGCATTTCACTTCCTGACTTTGTATGTCTGGGTTAGGCAACCCCAGGAGAAGGAAGTGGGGCAAAGAGATAGAGAGAGGAGCTGGGACCACGTCCCCATGGAATAACTGTTGTTTTTACAAACCAGAAGCTGGGGTTATTAGGCAAGCGTTCCTATGTTAATAGTTTATTATTGTTGCCCATAGCTTTTTGGCCTATATATGTTATATTTAACAACCATGTCACATGCAGCATACAAGATAGTTTCGGTTTGTGACACAGTGTGTGTGTCAGGGATCTCCTCGATCCCCGCCGCGATGGTCCCGGCACAGGCGCAGTGCACCGCCCTGTGCAGGGACACGGACACTAGGTCCGGGCCGGCCGCGGCGTTGGAGTTCGCGCATGCGCAGTAGAAGCCGCGGCCGCCCGCTGGGCACCAATGGCAGCGCAGGGCGGGATATTTAAATGGCCCTGAGCTGTCATTCCGTGCCTTCTGGTCTTCCCTGCATCCTGTATCCTGCGAACCTGTACCCTGTAAGTTCTTGACCCGGATTGTACCTGACCTTGCTGCTTTCTCCTATTCTGACCCTTGCTTTGCCTGACCTCTCTCCTGAATGCCCCCTATTGGATTTGACCTGCTGTTGCTAACCTGGCGTGTGACCCGACCATTCTATGCCCGCTGCCTTGTACCTTGCCGTCCTCTCTGTTACCGACCCGGCCCGTCTGACCTTGCTCATCCATCCATCCCTTGCAGTGGGGTCTTCTGACCTCCTCATATCAGACTCTTCCCCGTGAGAGCCCTTGGCGCATACCACTACCACTGACGGACGCACCCAGTAGTCACGACCTGGTCTCGGGGGGCTCCAAGTCCATCCCCACCATCAGGGGCCCTGGTGAACAAGCACCCTGGGACTTAGATTCCGTGCGCTGGGGACGCCTATTCAGTGGAGTGCTAGTGGTACCGCCAGGCGGTCCCTTACAGTACCAGAAGGCCATGACGGAGTCTAGAGGAGGGCCCTCGCCGCTTGAGGAGATCTGCAGGCACCTGTCTAATTTGACACAGGCCGTATCGGCCCTGCAGGATAGATGTCAGCAGATTGAAAACCAATTCCAGACCTGCACTATATCCGTTCCTGCCCCACAGGCCGTGGTCCCCGCACCCCCGGCCGTAGCAGCCCCTGTGCCGGTTTCTGGGGCGTCCGCACCACTCCCGGCGGCCGAAACCCCGAGTACCCTTACCGGAACGTTTTCACGGGGACCGCACACGCTTCAGGTCTTTCCGTGAGTCCTGTCTTCTCTATTTTGAGTTACAACCCCGGACCTTCGTGACTGAAACCGTGAAGGTGGGGTTCGTCATCTCCCTCCTGCAGGGTGAACCCCAAGACTGGGCCCACCGACTGCGGGGAAAAAATGACCCTCACCTTAGTTCGGTTGACAATTTTTTTGACGCAATGGCCATCCTATATGATGACCCACAGCGGGCAGCTTCTGCTGAAGCTACTTTGTACACGCTCCGGCAAGGCCGCCGAGCTGCGGAGGAGTACGCGTCTGAGTTTAGGCGCTGGATGGGGGACACACGCTGGAACGCGTTCGCACTCCTGCATCAGTTCTGTATAGGCCTATCAGAAGGCCTGAAAGATGAGCTCGCCCGGGTGGAGGTGCCTGAGACTTTAGAGGACTTAATAGCGCTGACCATTAAGATTGACCGTAGACTGCGGGAACGCAGGTTTGAGAGGTCCGGCCAGGGTCATGGAAATCCCTGGGGGTCATTTCAAGGTCCCAGTCAAGCACCTAGGCCAAACATCCAGAACCGGCCACCTGGAGATATCCCTGAACCCATGCAACTCGGCCTGGCACGGCCTAAACTATCTCCAGAGGAAAATCAGCGCAGACGATCCCAGAACCTGTGCCTCTACTGTGGTGAAGCTGGTCATATGGTACGATCATGCCCGCAGAAACTGAGTAAGTGCACCTCTTCTTCCTTATCCATTGGCAATGTTGGTCCATCCCAATACTTAGTGGTGCCCCTTTCCTTTCAGCTTCCAGAAAGGACCGTGGAAGTATCGGCCATAGTTGATTCGGGGGCATGCAGCTGCTTCTTGGACATTAATTTTGCTCACCAGCAGGGTATTCCTCTCCAATTGAAACAGAAGGGGTTCAATATTTATTTGGCCGACGGTTCCCGAATAAAATCGGGGGTAGTGAACCAGGAAACCCCCTCCATCGCCACTGTCATTGCCGGCCAGCACCAGGAACTCCTCCGCCTGGATGCTATAGCTTCACCCCTCTTCCCAGTCATTCTGGGGCTCCCATGGTTACGGGCCCATAACCCCCAGATTGACTGGGAGACCGGAGTAATCTCGTTCCCTTCCCCATACTGTCGGGTATACTGCCGCACTTCGGGCCCGGGGGTCCCCCAAATCCTCCTGTGCTCTGAGGGGGAAGCCGCATTAAAACAAGTAATCCCTGCAGCCTACCATGAGTTTCTAGATGTGTTCAGCAAACGGGGAGCCGATACTCTACCCCCCCACCACCCTTATGACTGTCCCGTTGACCTGTTACCCGATTCAGAAATTCCTTTTGGGCGAATCTTCCCCCTTTCAGAGCTCGAATTGGGGGCCCTGAAGGAATATATCGAGGACAGCCTCCAGAAGGGATTCATCCGCCCCTCCACTTCACCGGCGGGGGCGGGAATTTTCTTTGTTGAAAAGAAGGACAAAACCTTAAGGCCGTGTATCGATTACCGGGAATTGAACAGGGTCACGATAAAGAACCGTTACCCACTGCCGTTAGTACCGGAGTTATTCCAAAGTTTAAAAACAGCAGTGGTTTTTACAAAGCTGGATTTGAGGGGAACGTACAACTTGATTCGCATAAGGGAGGGGGACGAGTGGAAGACGGCCTTCCGCACCCGCTTCGGCCATTTTGAATATTTGGTCATGCCGTTCGGGTTGTGCAATGCTCCGGCCACTTTTCAACACTTTGTGAATGATATTTTTAGGGACTTTCTGGATGTCTTTGTTATCGTCTATTTAGACGACATTTTGATTTTCTCCCCTTCTTTGGGGGAACACAGAATACATGTAGCGAGGGGCGATTCGTGGGGCGATTGCGGCAGCATGGGTTGTACGCCAAGGCAGAGAAATGTTGTTTCGAACAATCCAGCATTACTTTCTTGGGCCTGATTATCTCCACCGCGGGGGTCGCGATGGATCCTCAGAAAGTCGCTGCAATACTGGATTGACCTGAACCCACGGACAGGAAAGGCGTCCAACGATTTATCGGTTTTGCAAATTTTTACCAGAAGTTCATCAAGAACTTCTCGGGTCTGGTCTCCCCCATTACTCAGCTAACCAAGCTGGGAACCCGGTTCAGATGGACACCAGAGGCGCAGGAGGCTTTTGAAGCCTTGAAGAAGCTGTTCACCTCGGCACCCATTTTGGGTCACCCAGACGCCGCCCTGCCCTATATCTTGGAGGTGGATGCATCGGAGAATGCGGTAGGTTCCATCCTCTCCCAGTGGAAAGGCACCAAGGAATTGCTCCATCCTGTAGCATTCTTCTCACGGAAGCTTACCCCAGCAGAGAAGAATTATGATATCGGTGATCGAGAGCTACTGGCGATCAAAACGGCGTTAGAGGAATGGAGGTACCTGCTGGAAGGTGCGGTGCACCCCATCTTAATATTTACTGACCACAAAAACCTGGAATATCCGAGAACCGCCAAGCGTCTACGCCCGCGACAGGCAAGATGGGCACTATTTTTTTCAAGATTCAACTTCCACATTACGTACCGGCCTGGATCAAAGAACACTAAGCCAGATGCGTTATCACGTATGTACGAGGACGCCAAGGAGATCCCAGTACCCGACACCATCCTGTCCTCGGGTAACTTTTTGGCCCTTCAGTCGGACCTTTGTTCCAAGATAATGGAGGCATCCACAACCATCTCTACCCCAGGCGGAGGGCCCCTCCAGAACAAGGGGGGACTCCTATGGAGGGAAGATCGAATTGTGGTGCGGGAGGAAGCCCGAACCCTGGTCTTGGGGCATTGCTATGACCACCCGATGGCGGGGCACTTTGGCCCAGAAAAGACCCTGGAACTTCTCCGACGCTCCTTCTGGTGGCCGGACATGGCTAAAGATTGTAAGGGCTATGTAAGGTCCTGTATCACCTGCCAGAAGAACAAGCCATCAAGAAACAAAGTTTGGGGTCTGCTGCGACCCTTACCGATTCCTGAACGGCCTTGGCAAAAGATCTCATTAGACTTTATAGTCGAGCTTCCGCCATCACTAGACCACACGGCAATCCTGGTGGTCGTAGACCGCTTGTCCAAGATGGCCCACTTCATCCCGTTGAAGAAAACCCCCTCGGCGGCCGAGACTGCGCGAGTCTTCATTCGTGAGGTAGTAAGGCTGCATGGGGTCCCCGAAGACATTGTCTCGGACCGGGGGGTCCAGTTCACGTCAAGATTTTGGAGAGCACTGTGCAAAGCCCTGGATATCAAATTGTCCCTCTCCTCTGCGTTCCACCCTCAAACTAACGGTCAACACCGAAAGGACCAATCAGACCCTGGAGCAATACTTAAGATGCTACACTTCGTTTACTCAAGATGACTGGATGCCACTTCTACCCCTAGCGGAATTCGCGTACAACAACGCCCGCCACTCAGCGACGGGACAGTCCCCGTTCTTTGCCAACTATGGTTTTCACCCAGTCTTCTTCCCGGATTTGGTCTCGGAATGCCCAGTGCCAGCAACGCAAGATGTGGTAACGTTTTTCTCCGTGAACAATAAGAAGCTTCAAGAGGCCATCAGTCGGGCCCAGGAAGACTACAGGAAGGCATTCAACAGGAAACAGAGGGGAGATCTGGTGTTGCGGCCTGGGGAGAAGGTTTGGCTAGTGACGTCCAATTTAAAGATGCTTTGCCCGTCGAAGAAATTGGGACCCAAATTTATAGGCCCCTTCTGCATTAAACGGATGGTTAGCGAAGTGGCCTACGAACTCGTCCTTCCTGACACGCTCAAGATCCACCCAGTCTTCCATGTGTCCCTGCTGAAGCCAGTAGTCCCAGATGCCTTCCCTGACCAGGAATCTAGACCCCCGGAAGCCATAACGGTCGAGGGAGAAGAAGAATTTGAGGTAGAAACAATCCTGAAGTGTCGAAGGAGGGGAGGCCAGACCCAATTCCTTATCAAATGGAAGGGCTATGGCCCTGAGGACAATTCTTGGGAGCCAGCCCATAATGTCCATGCACCCAGACTTGTCCGGAGGTTTTTTCGCGATCACCCGTGGTGGAGAGATCGGGTGGGCATCCGGAGGTTGCCCGTAGGGGGGGGGGCAATGTCAGGGATCTCCTCGATCCCCGCCGCGATGGTCCCGGCGCAGGCGCAGTGCACCGCCCTGTGCAGGGACACGGGCACTAGGTCCGGGCCGGCCGCGGCGTTCGAGTTCGCGCATGCGCAGTAGAAGCTGCGGCCGCCCGCTGGGCACCAATGGCAGCGCAGGGCGGGATATTTAAATGGCCCTGAGCTGTCATTCAGTGCCTTCTAGTCTTCCCTGCATCCTGTATCCTGCGAACCTGTACCCTGTAAGTTTTTGACCCGGATTGTACCTGACCTTGCTGCTTTCTCCTATTCTGACCCTTGCTTTGCCTGACCTCTCTCCTGAATGCCCCCTATTGGATTTGACCTGCTGTTGCTGACCTGGCGTGTGACCCAACCATTCTATGCCCGCTGCCTTGTACCTTGCCGTCCTCTCTGTTACTGACCCGGCCCGTCTGACCTTGCTCATCCATCCATCCCTTGCAGTGGGGTCTTCTGACCTCCTCATATCAGACTCTTCCCCGTGGGAGCCCTTGGCGCATACCACTACCACTGACGGACGCACCCAGTAGTCACGACCTGGTCTCGGGGGGCTCCAAGTCCATCCCCACCATCAGGGGCCCTGGTGAACAAGCACCCTGGGACTTAGATTCCGTGCGCTGGGGACGCCTATTCAGTGGAGTGCTAGTGGTACCGCCAGGCGGTCCCTTACAGTGTGTGTAGTGGTCATCTTCCTGTATGTTCATAGGTGAACCTACGTATTTATTGCAATAGAGTTTATATGCAGCTGCTGTTAGTCTAGTTAACCCTGTCCTTTCTGGTCTTGGATTCTTTAGCTAGTTTTAGGTTAGGGCTCAAGAACCCGCAATGACTAGAGCCAGGTTAGGTATCTGACAGATCCTTTCTGAAAGAGGTCTGGTTGCATGACAGATTAGATGCTACAAACAACTAAGTGCAAAGTAACTCGGCTGACTCTGAATTCCAGTGCCACACCATGGTTTCTGCTGGTGAAAATCTGCATTCCAGGCTGGTTGGGCAATAGCTGGACGGTCTCCTCATCACCGCACAACTTGTCTTCAGGTTCTTAACAACCACAGCATAATCATCATCCTCAGGGGCCCCTGCAACTTGACTTTGCTGCAACAGTCATCTGGAGGTATCTCTATTAAAAACTATATGTAGCTTGTTGAGCAGCAGGAAGACATTTAAAATTCACATAGATGCAAGGGCCTGGCAGAAAGCAGGTAGCACAGCACAACATCTCCCCTCTGGCTCATCTGGCCAGCATCTGCAACTACCCACCGATTCCTTACAGGAGGTTGCTAAGGGCAACTGTGCAGGTTTTTATAAGGGAATCACAGACAAGCCCCCACATGTAGTGCTACCCCCTTGAGAGCCGCTGGTTTTGGGTCCCCCTATTTTCCTGCATGGCCAAGCAACACGCATTTTCCAACTTCCATTCAGAGTCAGTAACCAGTCCATGGGCTTGTATTGTTGTTTTATTTTTGGTAAACAAATTGGATAGGGTCTAGGGGTATATGGGATGCCCACCTTGACTTTAAACCAATATTCTGAGGATAAACATCCTAAATTCTACACAAAAATTATGGCTGCTGGACTTTCTATTCCCTCCTGAGTAGCAACAGTCTCTTGACGAATCAGTAGCACAGTCTCTGTGAGGAGCACCCAGTTCTCTCTAAGTGAATCTCTTGAGATCAAGCTAGAAACTACCCATCCACATGATTGTCTTTGAAGATTATCCCAGAGCAAGATTTTATAGAACAGAATTGTAGCACTGTCCCAGGGAGAACTGGTTGGTAGGCCCTTGGGTGTAGAGGTACTCACATTGTCCTTCTGCGCTGTAGCTTTGGATAAACTGTTTTCAGGCTTTCCACTAGACTAGTTTTCTTCCAGCCTAACTGGCTGTTCTTCCTCAGTGGACTGCAGGGCAGTGGAGCTCCCTTTGTCAAATTCCTTCTCCCATCTTTCCTACCTCCAGCCTACAGGCAGAACTCCCCTTTTCTGGGGTCCCCTCACAGGCTACACAACAGCACACCTCAGCACTCCATCTTCCACCCGGCTCGCTTGCTGGTAAGGCTTTCCCATATTTATGGGCCTGTCTGACACACTGCCAGGCCTCCTGCCTGGGATTGGTCAGACTCCCATGAATATTCAAATTAGTATCTTCTGGCTCACACCCACTAGCTTCTAGAAACTTCTCCAAGCTTCTAAAACCAGGAAGAGGTACCAGAGGCCTGACCCATAGAGCCCTCCAGCTTGACCTCACACTGAACCAACTGACTCACATCCAGGCTTCTAAAAAGCTTCTAACAATGCTACAAACTATGTACACAAGCAGGCGCTACATATATATACCTGGGCATATGTGCACAATTCCACCAGGACTCCTGTTGGGCTCTTTGCTAATACCTCTTTGTACATTTTATGTATGTAGTATTAATCTTCTCTTATATAAATCTTTAATTGTTTCCATACTTATGTGCATCTATATATGGTTGATGTTATATTCCAGTTGCCGTAGTTTCCCTGCTGCCAACTACCTTGATTGGATTACTGAGTAATTTCAGGCACTGCCCAGTGAGGAGCTGTATTCTCTTGTGTTTTTGTGTTTCTTGTTCTCTCAGGCCGGTTGCCTGGGGAGGGAGTATTGTGCTACAGAGAAGTCTGAGCCTACTGCTAACCTGTTGGGGGAGGGGTGGGGTATTTTCAGGGAAGTGGAGAAGGAAGGTGATTGCCTGAATTGGAACCCCAGGGGTGAAACTTCTTCTTCTAAACAGTGTCCTGGAGAGCTGAGTAAACGCTACTGCTGGTGGACATTGCAGAAAGTTCTAGTTGATCAACAATGTGCTATATTTACACTGCTCTACAGTCAGAATAGTAGAGTGTGCTAGCCTGGCTGCCAGAAAGCTTGCATAAATCAGTGGAAGACATTTTCAGCTAATTGCATGAGCAGCCCCCATAGGAATCGCTAGAGATTTGGGTCCCCCGTGCATTTTTCACACAGACTTGCATCCAGGAGACAGTGACCAGTCCTTGAGCTTGTTTTTTGTTTTTTTTTTAATAGGGGATTTGAGCTGCGATGGGGTAAAGGGTGTATGGGATGCCCAAGGGAAAGGACACTGAAGGCAGTCTTCCTGGAACTACATACAAGTCTTTTTTACAGCAAAATTATCTTCTTGGAGAGCTAGCCAGCCTCTCCTGGTGTACTTCCCCAGACCCCAGATACTCTTCTATCCAGCTGTCTGAAGGAATCCCTGGGAAGGGGATCCAGTGCCTGTCAGTTTAAATGTAAGACTGTCCCAAGTAGAAAGCTAATCCAGTTTTCCACACTACAGTGCTCCTTCCCCTTACTGGCCCAGGGGGTGCAGAACTACTCATTCAGTCCTCTGTCTGTGAGCTGATGGGCTGGTGGCCGCTTTTAGGTCTTCTTCTGGGCCACTCCTTCCCTGCTGCACAAGTGGTCCTCGCTCTGGGAGCCGATGAGATCCTGAGCTTTTCTCCTTTCTAGCTCCTCTTCCTGTAGGTATGCCCCTTCTCATCTGGGCCCCCTCTCAGGCTCCTGCTCTCCAGTCTCTCACTTCGTCTTCCACCCAAACTCTCCTGCTGTTGAGCAGGCTCCATCACATTTGAAGGTTGCCCTGGCCCCATGTCAAGCCTTCTGCTTGAGGATTTAACAAGGTCCTACAAGTGTGCAGGCCAGCCTCTCCCCCACCCACTATTCATTCACAGAGTTCTGTAAATGAATGCTTACAAGTACCATATGCCTTTGTGGTGGACTGCTTCCTCGTTGTTCATTGATTCTTTCTGGACTGAAGTAACTGCCCATATTGGAGGTATGGGCAGACAATTACAGTGCCAATATACAGAAGACTGACATTACACTGATTTACCTGCAAAAAAAAATGTGCATTTAATATTTTATTTTAAGCTGAACTTATCCTTTAACTATCTTCTTTGTATTATTTTAGTAACAAAATCACTTTAACATTCAGGGACTCATTCCAATGAGCTAAACTTGTCAGGGATTGGAACGTTGTTATCTATTCCCAACCCACATGTTAGTTATACTTCTGACTTATATCACTGTGTACAAATTAGGCATCTGCAGAATGAAAAAAAATGGTTTTGTTTCGATTCATTATTTAAATAATTCTTTTTAGTTAAATTAATTTAATTCATTTTTGGAATTCATTTTGTTTCATTTTCTAGTTCAATTCTATTCGAATTCAGTTCAACTTGGCAATTGAATTCTAATTTATTCTATTTGAATTTCAGAAGACTGTTATATTCTATTTTATTCAATTCTATTCTATTTATTGTTTTTTTCTATTCTATTCTTTTTTATTCTATTCTCTTATTTTCTATTCGAATTCACATTCTATTCGAAATTCGAATTTTGAAAGACAGTTGTATTCTTTCTATTTTATTCTTTTGTTCTATTCTGTTCTTTTCCATTCTATTCTTTTGTATTGTATTCTAATCTAGTTTATTCAAGTTCAAATTTATTCTATTCGAATTTCAGAAGACAGTTATATTCTCTCTATTTCAGTCTAATCTATCATTTTTTCTATTCTATTCATTTATATTGTATTCTTTTCTATTCTATTTTGTTGTTTTTCTATTCTAATCTATTTTATTCAAACTCCAATCTTATCCTATTTGAAATTCGAATTTTAAAAGACAGTTCTATTCTTTATATTTTATTCTATTCTGTTGTTCTTTCTGTTCTTTTCTATTCTAATGTATTCTATTCTGTTATATTGTATTCTATTGTTTTTCTATTCCATTCTATTCTTTTGTCTATTCTAATGTATTCTATTCTGTTATATTGTATTCTATTGTTTTTCTATTCCATTCTGTTCTTTTGTCTATTCTTTTTTATTCTATTATTTTATGTTCTATTCTATTCTTTTCATATTCAAATTCGATTAGAATTCACATTTCATTGGTATTTTGTTTCATGATTTCAGATTCGTTATTATTGTAATTTGGAAATTCGGAGACATCCAAATGTCCGAATAACGAACAATTCATCAGAATTTGAATATGGAATGAAACAAACCTCCCATGTCTAGTCAGGGGCGGACTGACAACTCATGGGGCCCCCAGGCAATAGGGGATCATGGGGCCCCTGTGTCCTTGCCCAAACTCAAAAAAGCCTAATGAAAAAGGTACCAGGGGCATCTCATGGGGCCCCCTACTAACCCCGGGGCCCTCTTGCAGTGCCCGAGTTTCCAAATGGTCAGTCTGCCCCTGTTTCTAGTACAAATCAACAGTAAATGAACAACTGATAGACAAGGTTTCAAGACACACCAAATGTGGAAGAACTCTTGGAAACATTTTAGCTAGCACTTGTACCCTTGCTGGCTGTGCAACACAAAAATTGTTTCAAACAGGAACTAAATTCCTGCAGAATGCTATTTGCATCCCTTTTCATTTAAAATCCTGGAAGTATGCACATAAGATTTTTTTAATCTAGTCAAGCACTTACAGTAAAATCATATCAGCCACTCTAACATTATATTATTATGCGGCAGCCCAGACCAAATATTTCTTGTCTTAAATGTAATTTTGTTGGTGGTTGCTACATTTGTATATATATGCTCACTTGCTGTGTGATATTATAGTTTGATATGTCATAGGTCATGGTGCAGAAAGTAGGATAGATTATTCTTCTAAAGGAAGGTGCAGGACCACATGTGCTGGGTTGTCAAGATGCTGGATCAAGTGCAGCGTACGGGTGCAGAACTTCTGAAGCAGAAATAAGAAGAAATGAGGGGAAATAAATGAGGGCTCCATTTGGCAGAACATACGATTCTGTTGATAGGATCACCACAGTCCCTTAAAATGTAACAGCAAAAGATGATTACAAATTCTGGTGTCTGAAAAGAGGCAGATTCAGGTAGCTGGTCAGTGAGTAGTGCTTGAGGCAGAGGTTGGATTTTCTGTCGGGTTTTTGCACATTATAGCTTCAAACCTTAAATATGGAAAATGAACCAAAGGAGTCTTGGAATACTGTGCAATGAGGACAGGATATTTGGTTGAAGCCATGAGTGATGAGTGAACTAATCTGGGAGATTTAGACTTTGAAACAACAGGGGCTTGTGATGCAAGATAGTAAAATGCAACTACTGAAGACCTAAAAGGTCTCTGTTATTGAACAGGAGACTTACTTGCTGATATTACTACCGCGGTCAGTTGGGTTATTTTGCACTAGGTGGAAATGGCAAGCACATTGGAATGCTGGTACTTTATTTAGTAACTAGTTGTATTTGGATGCTTAGAACACAAAGTTGTAAAAAAGGTATTCTGGGGATACTAGGTTAATTATTTCCCTGGCACTGATGGGCAGCCCTGGGAGAGGAGAGCAAATGGGGGGCTTCATTGGCTGCTGCAGCCCAGACTATCCCTGCCTGTAGCAATGGAGACAGAAGAATTTTGATTGGCCACTGCCCAGCCATATGTTCATAGCCCTGTTAGCAGACATAATGGGTCTCTTTGTACAGGGATACCAATGTGGGGGGGGGGGGTGAAGAGTCAGCCAAGAGCTGTGTTGGGAGTAGGGTGAATTGGCTAGAGATGCTGTGTGGAGAGGACTCAGGAGCTTGGTGGAGACCTGAGTGGCCAGGAGCCTATGTGAATAGGGCTGGGGACTGCAATTTATTGCCTCAAGAGGGCTGCTGAATTGTGGGCCTAGGCTGCAGGCTAGAGAGCACAAGGTCAGGTGCTATGCTTCTGATGTACAAAGGCTACATACTGCTGACACCCTTCCAGAAAATGTCCAGGAAGAGGACTTTGGATTTTTTGCTGAGAGTCATTTGTTGCTGTGCCACCACTGCACAGTCTGGTGTTGTGTAGGACTGTCTTGCTCAGTTTTCCTGCTGTTTCAATTTTCCAGCAGTTCCAATTTTCTTGCGGTTATAGCTGTTGTGATGTTGTGCTGCTATCTTGAGAGACTGCTGCATCAGGACTCCAGAGCTATTGGGAAGAGGCTACAGTCATCATCCATCATCAGGAGTGGTGAGATACCTCTAGCCATTTGTTCATGCTTACTTTACTTGGTCTCTGGGATTACATATACCCTCAGAAGGGAGGATGGAGCTCTCTGACAAAAGGCTAAGGCCACAACAGTGGCAGGACTGTAATTCAGCAATCTAGTCCCATTGGCTAGTGGCATAGGTGTGTTTAGGAACTTTGAACTGGAGATAAGCCCTGTTGATGCCAGTCATCTTAGTGATGGTTTTCAGCCTGTGCTTAATGGAACTGTTATTTCTTGATATTGTTGTTTCTTTATCTGCCTAAACAATTTTCCTTACAGGGCTTTTGGTGTTAAAGCCCATTCTAAAAGTTCTAGGTATGCGGGCGTCACTCGGGTCCAGCTAAAGAGTTGTCATGAAAGGAGCAGGGCACCCAAACAATCCAGCAGCTCCTCCAGGGGAGGCATAACACATAATTCCACTGACCTATCTGAGAGTTAACAGACTGAATATATCTAAGCCAATTCTCTAACTGTTCATAAAAAAACCTCTTTGTTTTCCAAAACAAAAAATAAATATTCTACCTGTCTTAAGCAGTAGCCAAAACTGTATCTGGAAACAAGAACAAAACTGTTGAATATCTTACCAGTTTCAACAGTATTATTTAATTGTCTGTTGACTCTGGTACCATTAAAAATTGTTTATGTTGTTTTGTAATACATTTCTGGGATGTTAGTTCCGGTAAAGTGACATTTGCATTTCCCACGCATCTAATATCTGGGTTATCTATATTGGCTGCCACTGTTGTTTAATCCTTCTGAAAACACTAGTCAATTGTATGTCATATCCGATGTATTCTCAACTGATTTACTGACCCTAAAAAAGTGTGCAGACCAAGTGTTATGACTTCACTTGACATAATCTTGTTCCAGGTCAGTAACAGAGACAACACCTTGCAAAATCACAAGGTTCTGCAGTGTTGGATGTTGTTGGACTTTTTTATGTTACAAGCTATTGTGTGGAAGTCTTAACTAACCAGTATATGATCAGAGTTGGTAACTACCAAAAAGGAACGTAAACTCCAAGTATGTGCAATTTTATAAAGTTTTTTTAAAAGGCAGTGAAATGATAACCGAAACATGAAGCAAACAGTGAGCAAAAAACAAAACAAAAAAGCAATGAGCACACAGTGGAACTAAGTACAATACTTCAAAAAAGGAGAATAAACAAAATATAAACAGAGGATGAAGCTAGTATATCAGGCAAAAATAAAGCAGACAGGTGTAACCACCTCTGAGGCATTTAGAAAGCAGACATATTACCTTGCTATGTGGCAGAAATGTTGATCATTCTACACAGAATGTTTTCTGCCACCTAAAGGGCCTGGTATGGCTTTTAGGGGGAACCCCACGCACTTAAAAAAAAAAAAAAAAAAAATACTGTGGGGTCCCTCCTAACCTTCCTACCAAACCTAAAGGGCCTGGTATGGATAAGGGGGAACCCACACTGTTTCTTTTATGTATTTTTTGTTTTATTGCTTTTTTTAATTTTATATATATATATATATATTTTATTATTATTATTATTTTGTCTCTGTCTTCAGCAGTATCCAGCAACACACTGCATAGGGCTGCAGTGTAAGCAGCCTTATATAATGTGGGGTGGGGACCAGGGGCGGACTGACCATTCGGGCACTCGGGCACTGCCGTGGTGCCTAAGCACTGTAACCCCTCACAGTTACTTTAGGGAAAACGCTGGAATGGTTGCTAAAAAATGTTAAAAATTAAAAAAAAAAAACTAATAAGTACATGTTCGTGTTAAACAGGTGCAGTAAAATTGGGCCCTGGGTGTTGGTAGTGCCTGAACATTGTAACCCCTCACAGTTACGCATGCTGGGTGCAGAAATGGGCCCTGCTGTTAAAAATTAGAAATATGCTCCTTTCAAACAAGTGCAGAGAAACTGGGCCTTGGGTGTTGGTGGTGCCCTCAATGCACTGTTTAATTAGGCAACTATGTGGCAAATGTAAGTTTATGCACTTGGGGGCTAAGAATATGCATGCATCATACATACTAGGGGGGTACAACTGGGGGAATCAATGGTGGAGAAGGACCTGGGAGTTCTGGTAGATCATAAGCTTAATAATGGCATGCAATGCCAATCTGCAGTTTCTAAAGAGAGCAAAATCCTCTCTGGGATCAAAAGAGGTATAGACTCCAGAGAGAGAGAAATCATTTTACCCCTGTACAAATCATTAGTAAGAATAGGCAACATAGGCAGTCTTCAAAGGATCCCAGATCCCTAACAAATTTAATCAGTTAAATTAGCATCAGAGGCTTAATAGTTGCTGTTGATCCAGGACTGATTCATTTTGATAAATGTCAGCTGGTCAACTGAGTCTGTGGACAGACACACTCTTTTATCCGTCACAAGACCTCCAGCAGTCGGAAAGCATGCTTAATGCAGGACAGGCCAGTAGTTTGATTGCATATTGAGCAAGCTCTGGCCAGTGATCCATCCACAAGACCCAGTGGATCCTCAGTTTGAAAGGTCTCAGTCTGCTCTTGCCCCTAGGTAATCCTGCACCATATGATGCAGATGCTTCCGATGGGTGCTTAGGACTAAAGAATTGTTTAAAATCATCAGTCAGCCGGCCACCTTCTCCACCACTCTTCCTATGACTGAATGAAGTCTCAGAAACACGTCCAGGAAATGGTAACCTCCCAGTGTCTGGAAAGGTGTTATGCACATTTTTCTTCAAAGCGTCCTGAAGATGTTTCATCCTCTGCTCCCTTTGCACAGGCAGGATGAGCTCTGCAACTTTACCCTTGTAATGTGGATCAAGAAGGGCTGCCAACCAGTAATGATCCCTATCCTTGATACCTTGACTCCTTGGGTCCTTTTTGCAGGCTTTTGCAGGCTTTGCAGAATCAGTGAGCCTATGCAGCGTAAGTTTGAGGAGGCATGAGATTCTGAGTCCTCTGGGTCACTGAGGATGACACTGTCAGGAACTACCTCCTCCCAGCCACGTACTACTCCTGGCTGTTTTGCTGGGGACTGAAAACCATCCCTTGAAGACTGCCGTATGATATCCTTTACTTCAGTGCTGCCACAATCCTCCTCCTGTGTGTTCTGCAGCCCAGAAGGAATGATATCGGCATGAAGGGGGCCATGAGAGGAAAGGAGGTCCTCCTCTTCCTCCGCTGGTCAGCCTCAAGTGCCCTGTCCATGTTCCAGGCAGCGTATGCTTCAGCAGGAAGACTAGAGGGATAGTGTCACTGATGCATACATTGTCGTGGCTCACCATCCTTGTGGCCTCCTCAGATGGTGACAGGACAGTACATACATCCTTTATCAGCAGCCACTAGCATGGCAAAAAGAGGCCAAGCTCCCCTGAGCCTGCCCTTGTGCCATACTCACACAGGTACTCATTGATGGCCCTCTCCTGCGTGTGCAGCCACTACAGCATTGCCAATGTTGAGTTCCACCTGGTGGGCATGTCACAAATGAGGTGGTTGGAGGGCAAGTTGAATTCCCGTTGAATGTCAGCCAGCCGAACACTAGCTGTGTATGACCGCCGGAAATGGCCACAGACTTTTCTAGCCTGCCTCAGAAAATCTTTTAAGCCTGGGTACCTGTTCAATAAATGCTGCACCACCAAATTCAGGATGTGTGCCAAGCATGGAAAATGTGCCAAGTGTCGCTGTCAAAGGGCAGAGAGAAGGTTGATGTCATTGTCTCATACAACCATTCCTGGCTCAAGCTGCCAAGGCATAAACCAACTCTAAGCCTGCCTCTGCAGAGCTGACAGAATCTCTGCCCCGGTGTGGCTCCTGTCCCCTAGACAGACCAGCTAAAGCACTGCATGGCATCTTTTAGCCTGTTTGCATAGCTCCTTGAACGCTTAGGGAGCACTGCTGGTTCAGAGGACAATTCAGCAGAAGAGGCCATAGAGGAAGAGGAGGGAGTGAAGCAGAAAGATGTGGCAGAATCACCATCAGCTTTTCAAGGCATGGTGGCGGAAAAAACTCCAGCACTGAATCCTGTCCTGCATCCTTCCCAGCTGCCAGCAGAGTTGCCCAGTGCACTGTCAAGGAAATGTAATGTCCCTGACCATGCCTGCTGGAGCATGTGTCAGCAATAATGTGGACCTTGCTGCTGACTGCCCTGTCCAATGAGACCAAAACATTGCCTTCCACATGATGGTACAGAGCTGGAATGACCTTACGTGAAAATAAATTTATTTTCGGAACCTGCCACTGTGGTACAACACATTCCACAAATTCACGAAAGGTGGCAGAGTCCACCAGATGGAAAGGCAGCAGTTGTAGACACTGAGCATGTAGATGAGTGGGACGGTATTTTTTTTTACGGTTCAGCAACTGGGGTAGTGAAATTTGCCTGCTGAAAACAACAGGTGGTGTACTGCTAGAAGATTGGGTGCAAGGACCTGTGGCACCCATTGCTATACCATCAACCCTCTCAGTGGAGGCTGTTGAAAGGAATTGAGGTATAGTAGGGGTAGAGATCCCAGATGAGGAGCAAGGAGAAGTCTGCACACTTTTATGATGTGGGTCTTTCAGGTGCTGTTGCCAACGGACTGTTTTTTACAAATTTCTTTTACAAGAGAGTTGACTGTCAGCTCTAATTCCTGCTGCTTGCCCGAAGCAGGGCTAAATACTGTAGAAGGAAAAATCTCTTGTCCAGCGCACAAAATTGCATGTCCCAAGCATCAGGCTATAGGAATTGCACATCCCTGTTTATCTCATACCTTTCTACCTTTGATATTTTGACTCAATAAGGGAACGAAGCAGGAGACAGAAAAGGGGTAAAGGAACTGAAAAGGAAGGGAAGAAGGAAGGAAAGGGTGAGGAAAGAAAAAATACTATTTCCTGGACATCTACCTGTGAAACCTAGACCCTGATGAGGAACAGCTCCCTTCTCCTTCCCCAACAAATCAATTTCCTCTCTCTCTCCCTCCCCCTCCCCCTTTTATTTAGGTTTTTTTTCCTCTCTCCCCTCCCTGGTACCTGTCCACTGTAGTTTTTTGATACACGTGCTGTGCTTTACTGTTAATAAGATTTACTGCTTGCTTTGTAGTTCCCAGAGCTATTTATATCTACCCTGTCCCATCTTCTTTGACCATACTTAACAGACCACCTGCCTTCTAGATCTGTTCAACTATTAGTTATCCTTACGGGCTCACACCCCGATTCTCACCCACATGCTGAATTTTTTCACTATTGTATATCCCTGACAGCTACACCAAGCATTTTCCTGCTGGTTGAAAATGTGCCTGTCATTACCCTCTTTGAGAAGGTACAATTGGGACTTCATCCATAAGAGTCAACATTAAAATCCTATATGCCCTTTTATTGCTCATGTACAGTGGGGCAAAAAAGTATTTAGTCAGCCACCAATTGTGCAGGTTCTCCCACTTAAAAAGATGAGAGAGGCCTGTAATTGGCATCATAGGTAGACCTCAACTATGAGAGACAAAATGAGAAAAAAAAATCCAGATAATCACATTGGCTGATCTGGAAAGAATTTATTTGCAAATTATGGTGGAAAATAAATATTTGGTCACCTACAAACAAGCAAAATTTCTGGCTCTCACAGACCTGTACCTTCTTCTTTAAGAGGCTCCTCTGTCTTGCACTAATTACCTGTATCAATGGCACCTGTTTGAACTTGTTATCAGTATAAAAGACACCTGTCCACAACCTCAAACAGTCACACTCCAAACTCCACTATGGTGAAGACCAAAGAGCTGTGCTCTTGGGAACCTTTAGTGCAGAAGAAATTTTTTTTGTAGCCTTCCCCAGATCTGTGCCTTGCAATAATCCTGTCTCTAAGCTATGCAGACAGTTCCTTTGACCTCATGGCTTTTTTTTTCTGATACAATATGCATTGCCAGCTGTGAGGCCTTTTATTAGAGAGGTGTATGCATTTCCAAATCATGTCCTATCAATTTAATTGGACTCCAATCAAGGTATAAAAACATTAAGCAACGATCAAGAGAAATGGGAGGCAGCTGAGCTAAATTTGTTCTTGCAGAGTCTGAATATCTATGCCAATATGATGTTGTGACGTAACACGTAGGGTGGGCCGATGTAGTCAATCCGCAAAACCGGAAGTCTACATGCCGCCATTTTGCGAGTGACAAAAACCACTGCAGATAACTGTATCAGTGAGTCTATCTGCTGCAGTATCCCATTTTAATGTGCATTCAATTTTAATAAAGGCTGTTTTTGTGTTTAACATACTACACTATATTTAGCATTTTTTCTCTACATGATTGCGGAGAATGGAGTGGATTTAGTAAAGGTTGTTGGGAAACAGTGGGAAGAAGGGGTACTTTAAAGTTTATATACCTGCCCGGATAAAAGGGAAAGGCGAGGTTTGACCTGTCATTATGGGTCACACATAAAGGTGAGCGCATAATTGTGTCGGAAGGTGGAGGAGCACCAAGGGGTGTCACAAGAGTTGCACAAGAATACAGCGGTGTTAATGTAATTTGGTCACATAAGTCATTGTAGAATATATGGGACTTTTCTGATGTATTATGCTACACATAAGTAGTCACAAGCCCTGTGGATATAATTAATATAGCATGGTCACTTTTAAAATTTATGTAAGTGCACATTCATTGTGTTAATTGCGTAGTGTGTGTGTATATATGTACTATGCGCAGCATTTTTTATTGATAACAGTGATAACCTTGCTGCCCACACCTCCTGCCAGAATGCATAGATCAGCGCTGCTGCCATTTGCTGCATGTGCTGATTGAATACTGTTCTTCCAGCATAACCATATTTAGACTGGCTTCTGTTGAACAGAGAGGAGTACATACATACTGAAAGTCATCCAGTTCCTGCTGAATCAGCTGACTCTTGGTATGTGTGTACCAGGGGCGGACTGACCATTTGGAAACTCGGGCACTGCCCGAGGGCCCGGGGTCAGTAGGGGGCCCAATGAGATGCCCCTGGTACCTTTTTCATAGGCTTTTTTGAGTTTGGGCAAAGACACAGGGGCCCCATGATCCCCTATTGCCCAGGGGCCCCATGAGTTGTCAGTCCGCCCCTGGTGTGTACTCAGTTTTACTGAGAACTATAGACTTTCTGCAGTGTCCAGTTGCATAAAGAAGTGACAATGTACTTACCTGTAAAGACTGGAACTGGAACAATGGAATATGGTAGTGCAGTCCTGGACATGTGTAAGCCAGACATTGTGAAAACAGCTTCCTCCAAACAGGTACCAGCCCTTATCTGCTACAGTGGATGGATCTAGCCTACACAACTTTGCATTAAAAAATAACTGACGTGTCATAACAGTGTAACTTAAAAAAAAAAATAGCAACAGTATAAAAAAGCTGTATGTTTTATCATCAAAGTATATGTCAAGCCTCAAACTAGTTTTGGTTAGTGTAGGAAAGGACTGGAAACCCTTTTCTGGTTTTTAATACTATACGAGGCACCGTTTTTACCAGACAAGAAGTGAGAGGAACTCTCCAACAGCAACATGGACAGAAATGAAGTAGGCGAAAGCTAAAACCCATGTCAGATTTGTATTTCTATCTGTGTCTACAGAGTTTTCCACACTTTCTGTCTGATGAAAGCCTTGTCAGCAGAATAAGTAAGGGAAAAGCTCTCTTAAAGCGTAGCTCCATCCAAAAGGGGAAGTTTTGCTTTAAGTCTTTGTCTCCCGCTCCCCATTAAGGACTGGCACCTTTGGGGAACGGGGGTGAAGCGGGTACCTGAATTTGAGATCGCCGAAGGTGATTGGAAGCGGATGTTGTCCTCTCCCCCTCCCTCCCCGTAGTCTTCTGGGACACATGACAGGTCCCAGAAGACTACAGGACCATTCACAAAGTGCAGCACTTCTCGTGCATGCGCAGTGAGTATTCGGCTATGAAGCCGCAAGCTGTCACAGCCGGGTGCCTACACTAAAGATGCCGGTGCCAGGGAGCGAAGACGGCTGGTGAAACCAGCCATGGTGAGAACACCGCTGGACCGAGGGACAGGCAAGTGACTGTAATTTAGTAGTCAGCAGCCACAGTTTTTGTAGCTGCTGACTTTTTTTTTTTTCAGCTGGAACTCCACTTTAAAGAGTCCCTGATAACAGTAAAAAAACTGACAGAATTTCTAACCTTTCACCACGCTATCCAAAACTAGAAAAATGTTTTTGGCAAGGCATACGCTTGAAGACGCGTCCCTTGACCTCCTTCTTGAGAGAAAACAGACTGTCAGGTAGAGTACTGTAATCTCTGTGGTGATACCTGGAAGTGTTCAACTCACACAGCACTTAGCATGCATGCACTTAACATAAAAATATATATATTATACATATGTCATGTCCAATTTACAGATCTATATGGAGCTCTGTGTGCTGTATAAAAGCAATCAAGTTTTGGTTTGGAACATAAAACTTCTAATATCCATTTTTTCACAGTAAATAGTACATTGTCATTTATACCATATACAAATATCAAGAAGCCATTAAAAACACACAATACTTACTAAGGAACATGGTGTATAAATCTTTTATCATAGAAGCTCTTACAGTATTGTCTAGTTCAGCAAGAAGTACTCCATATTCTAAACATATTTTAAATAAACTCTTGTTTCCTTATTATGTCCCTGCAAAATCAATCTGGAGTTTTCATACCAGGTAAAATGAGCTACACTTAGTTCCCAGATATATAGAAATGAGCAGAATGCAAGTTTTTTGAGTGCGCTGCATGACTAATGTGCAGCTGAGATGTTAGATCACAGAAAATAGAGACCTTGGGGGAGAGCAAAACACAGGTGCATCCTGTCTCCATGCCCATCGTTCAATAGGAGATTGTAAAAGTTTTAATGAACGGTCTCAGAAACTATTTAGTCACTGAGATCCATGTTTTCAGGTCTAGTTAAAGGTGCACACTAGTTCAAATTAAAAAAGCATACTGGGAACACAGCATACTGCCCAAGCAGATCCAGATATTTCTGTAGCAGACCAGTTCTTTCTACTGATTTTACCTGTAACTCGGTGACCCTAGAACACACCTGCTGGTAATGCTGGAACACTTTACACGGTGACTATTACCCCCCGGTCACATCAAGCCCGACTTTGAAATCGTGCGACTTACAGTGAAATCGCACTATTTCAAAGTCGGGTGAGATGCTGATTTCAGGTGCAATTTTCAAGACATCTGATACAGATGTCTATGCAAATCACACCAAAAGTAGTACATGTTTTACTTTAGAAATCGGTGCAGCTCCAACCAAGTCGGAGCCTTCTTGGGATCTAGATTTTTACCATCTTGATTGGCTAGACAGGGATGATGTAACTCCTGCGCATGTGCCCAGCTGCACATGTGTTTTCCAGTGTACAAGTAGAACAAAAAAGCTAGCATGCAGGGAGGAATCTTTTATGGCAGAAGACCCTGGAATTCATAAAGACTGGTGCAGACAGATTTTGGAAAAGTGTCTCTAATGCATTCTAAAATGGTGAAAAATGTGCCGCATTCATGTAACCTTCTAGAACATGTACTTTAATTTGGCTCATGCTGTGCCACTTTTAAAATACATGTGAGACACTTTTGCAAAATGTCTGAGCCAGTTTTTCTCTCCGTAAGACAAAGTTGGTCTTAATTATAGTATATGCCATACTATAGTTTGTGGACTCTATGACATTCCTATAGACTAGCTTGGGAGAATTTTTTTTATACCCTAAATTTGCTTTAAACTTCTCCACAACTTTATCCCTGACCTGTCTGGTGTGTTCCTTGGCCTTCATGATGCTGATTGTTCACTAATGTTCTCTAACAAACCTCTGAGGGCTTCATAGAACAGCTGTATTTATACTAAGATTAAATTACACACAGGTGGACTATTTACTAATTGGATGACTTCTGAAGGCAACTGGTTCCACTAGATTTTAGTTAGGGGTATCAGAGTAATGGGGGCTGAACACAAATGCATGACCCACTTTTCAGATATTTATTTGTAAAAATGTTTTGAAAACCATTTATCATTTTCCTTCCACTTCACAATTCTGTGCCACTTTGTGTTGGTCTATCACATCAAATCCCAATAAAATACATTTACATTTTTGATTGTAATATGTCAAAATGTGGAGAATTTCAAGGGGTATGAATACTTTTTAAAAGCACTGTACCTCCACTTTTACATTTGGCTCATTCAATGTGACACAATATAAAAGTAGCAAATTCAAAAAGACACAATATAAAAGTCATGCAGTTTAGAACTATCTCTAAATTTGGTGCAAGATTCACTGTCATAACCAAAAGTGTTGCAAATGCTTCATGAATTTGGCGCAAAACATTAAGAGAAATTAACGCCAGAAAAGTGGCGCAGCAGCTTTACTGAATTCCCCCAGTCTTTTCTTGCTTAAAAGTCCGATTAGAGAACAGGAGCGGACTGACCATTTGGAAACTCGGGCACTGCCCGAGGGCCCAGGGTCAGTAGGGGGCCCCATGAGATGCCCCTGGTACCTTTTTCATAGGCTTTTTGGAGTTTGGGCAAGGACACAGGGGACCCATGATCCCCTATTGCCCGAGGGCCCCATGAGTTGTCAGTCCGCCCCTGTTAGAGAAGACTTCAGTTCTAATTAATGTAGAAGGAAAGTCAAACCCAAACTAAGCTTACATCTATTTCCACCCCCATTCGAAACCTCTTCTATCTACCATGTAAAAAGAAAGGCTCCATACACATTAGCGTTTTTTTTTCTTTTTAAGCTCAAAAAAATGCTGGAAAAAATCCTGGATAAAAAAACTTGTAATAACTTTTTTTTAGTAGCTTTTTAGAAGTGTTTAGAAACATTTAGGAGTGTTAGCGTTTTTTTAGCATTTTTACAGTACATGCAGAAAGAAGCTAGAAAAAAAGCTGTTAGGAGCATTTTAGTAGCGTTTAAGAGCATTTAGCATTTTTTTCTGATGGAAAAACGCTCCAAAAACCTCTACAAAAACATTTTTTTTCTCCTAGATCCTTTTTATCCTAGATGCTGAAGCTCAAAAAACGCTAATAACCTAAAGTAGTGCATGAACACATAGGATAACACTATTTAGCTTCTAGGAGCAGAAAAAATGCTAACAGCAGCTTCTAGGAGCTTAAAAAAATGCTAGTGAGTGGAGCCTCATATACTTACCTATTCTGAAGTCGCTCTGGTCCAATCACATGATCTCCACAGTGCCAGCTTCAGTAGAGGAGAGATTGCCAACAACGGCTTCAGAGCCTGGGTGATGGCGTCACCCCTATTGCTTACTATGGGGCATCTGTTGTTGGCTGTCCTCCTCTACACTGAAGGCCAGCGCTGGAAGCCAGTCATGTGACCAGACTGGAGCGACTTTAAAATAGTTAAGTATAGGCATCGTTCCTTTGACAGGGCAGATAAAATGTGCTTAGAATGGTGGTGGGAGTAGATGTAAGCTTAGTTAGGCTTTGCCTTGCCTTTCACTATCAACTGCTCTTTAACAGCTTCCCCGCCGGCCTATAGCAGATATACTACTACAGGGTGGCAGGGGTGTGCAAAATCACATATATATACACGTGATTGTGCATTTTCGGGTAGGGGGGCACGCTGTCAATCACCGGGTCCTGGCAGGTGATTAACGAGAATCTCCGAAGGGGAGGAGGGCTGCTTTGTTTACTAACAGTCCTCCACCCTGTCGGCTCGGGCACACTGCTCTGGATGGCTGTGCTAACAGTGAAGCACCAACACACCACCCCCTCGGTAAACCACTCCCAGCACAAAGTTAGCCCTTTGATCTCCCCTCATGTTAACCCCTTCCTGCCCAGTAACCATTAGCACATTGTCAGTGCTTTAGCACTGATCACTGTATTGGTGTCACTGGGGATGTCAGTGACACCAAGTCAGTTCCCCCCAGTGTCAGAATGCCTGCTGCAGTCCCGCTATAAGTCGCTGATCACCGCCATTATTAGTGAAAAAAAATAAATTCCAGTATCTATAATAAATATCAGTAAGGTCAATAATACAACCATCAGTCCCTCCCCTCATGCCAGGGTGCCAGGTGTAATCCTAGACTCCCATCTGTCCTTTCAGCCCCAAATCTTGTCCAAATTTTGTAGACTTCACCTCCGCAACATCTCCAAGATACACCCGTTCTTAACCTCTGAAACCATTAAGCAACTTATTCACTCCCTTGTTATATCTCGTATTGACTATTGCAACTCCCTCCTCATTGGCCTACCTAATCGCAGGCTATCCCCTCTTCAGTCTATCATGAATGCTGCTGCCAGACTCATCCACCTTACTAACCATTCTGTATCTGCCACCCCTCTCTGCCAATCCCTCCACTGGCTTCCCATTGCCCAATGGATTAAAATTCAAAACATTAACAATAACGTATAAGCCATTTATAATTTTGCCCCAAATTACATCACCAAACTTGTCTCCAAATATCACCCAAACCGTCCTCTCAGTTCCTCGCACGACCTCCTGCTCTCTAGTTCCCTTGTCTCCTCCTCCTATGCTCATCTCCAAGACTTCTGCAGAGCATCCCCCATACTCTGGAACTCTCTACCCCAATTTATCAGACTATCGACTACTCTGCTCTCTTTTAGATGATCTCTGAAAACCTATCTCTTCAGGGAAGCCTATCTTGCCCTCAGCTAATAATGGAATCTTCTACTCCTCCTACTAATCCATCCCCCACAGTTATTACCTTTGGTACCACTAGCCCCTCCCTCCTAGATTGTAAGCTCCAAGGAGCAGGGCCCTCCTATCCCTCTTGTATTGAACTGTATTGTTGCTGTATTGTCTCCCGTTATATTGTAAAGCGCTGAGCAAACTGTTGGCGCCATATAAATCCTGTATAATAATAAGTATCTATACCGACATTTGTAAACACTATAACTTTCACGTAACCCAATTAATTTACACATATTTTTTTAAGCAAAGACATGTAGCAGAATACATTTTGGCCTAAATTTGACAAAATTAGATTTTTTTTTATTTTTTTACTGGAAATGTATAATAGCAAAAAGTCAAAAATATTGTTTTTTTTTCCTCAAAATTGCCGCTTTTTTTTATAGCGCAAAAAGTAAAAAACACACAGGCAATCAAATACCACCAAAAGAAAGCTCTATTTGTGGGAATAAAAAGGATGTAAATTTCATCTGGGTGCAGTGTTGCATGACTGTGTAGTTGTCAGTTAAATTAATGCAGCGCCTTAATGCAAAAAATGGCCTGTTCAGGAAGGGGGGTAAATCCTCTGGAGGGCAAGTGGTTAACCTCCCTGGCGGTATGATCATGTCAGGAATTTTGTGCTGAAAGCGGTACCATTTTTTTGCATGGAAATATGTAGTTTTTAATTGTAGGCTGTAATTTTTAGGAATAACTCACTAATATCTATCCAAAAAAGAGTCTATTAAACATTCCGGATATGATAAAACTTGAAACACGAAATCATAAATTATAATTTAATAAATAATCATAAAAAATAATAATATAATAATAATAAATTTAATTCAATAATATAATCAAACCAAAAACACTGAAATTTGAAATACAGAGGCAAATTCGCACATCGCTGAGCAAAGTCGCAAAATCGTTTTCAGTGTCTGATGACGAATTTCCCCACAAATCATTATCACTCAATTCTGCAAGTGGTTCTGATTTACTATCGCTGTTCTAAAACCGCTTTTGACGTAAAGGGACGCTTTTTGGCCGCCATGGACTTTTCTAAGTTTCCAGGCAGAAAGAACAGTCAAAATGCAGGCAGGGCACAGGACAAAGCAGTGGGGACAAAATGTATGTGAAATGCAGTGAAAAAGCAATGACAGCAAAAATGTCATTTTTTAAAAATTTCAAATTTCCCGCCGGTTCCGCCGCCCGAACGTTCCGACGTCACGGGGACCGGAACACGGAAAAAAGTCCTACCTTTTGTTATTCTGAAGGAATAGCTGTTTGTTTGTCTGTGTCCATGTGCAGAATGAAGAGCTTTAACAGTCAGCTGCTGCACCTGCAGGGCTCTAATGAGGGGAGGGGTTTTAGGGTTTAGATTCGCTGTCACGGCGGTCACATGATCAGAAAAGGTCCTGATTGCAAAGGGAGACCTGGACTTTTTTGTGAGTCACAGACATATTATTATTATACAGGACCAACAGTTTGCTCAGCGGTTTACATTATGGAGGGAGACAGTCAGGGGCGGACTGACAACTCATGGGGCTCCTGGGCAATAGGGGATCATTGGGCCCCTGTGTCCTTGCCCATCTCATGGGGCCCCCTACTGACCTTGGGCCCTCGGGCAGTGCCCGAGTTTCCAAATGGTCAGTCCGCCCTGGAGACAGTACAGTAACAATACAGTTTAATACAAGAGGGACTAGAGGGCCCTGCTCCTTGGAGCTTACAATCTAGGAGACATATGTGCTGGGAGCGCGCAGGGCACGCTCTCTCAGCACATATGTATTTTCAAATGGGATGCAAATATCTCCGTCTGCTCCGCGTCTAGGCCCAGATGCCGAGAGATCACATATTTGTGTGCGCTCGGCGTCTAGGGGTTAAGGTAATACTCAGGCTAAGCTTTGTTTGCTTTCATACAGACAGAGCTCATTTTAAGTAGAATACAGTTAACCTGGCAGTAAAATTCTGGACTGTACATGCAAACCAGAGCAGCTGAAAAAAACCCATCAAACTGAATAAGAAATAGTCAACTTAGTCTTCCCATAGCACTTGTGTGATATATAGGCTGGTCCTTACACAGATAAATTGCTTCGCAAATGACCCAACAGTTTTATTTGGAATGAATACTTTGGGGGGATTTACTAAAACTGGAGCACTCAGAATCTAGTGAAGCCGTGCGTTATAGTTCATTGAGAACTACAAGCCAACATCCGAAAAAGATGTTGGTACTTATAGTTGATTAATTCGCAGAACTCTGTGAATGAATGACACAGCCATGTGGGCAACGCCCCGCATGGCCGTGCTCTTTTCAAAAACTGACAGCTGGTACGGAGAACTTCTCTCTGTATTGCTGTCAAACAGAGGGCTCGGATCACTGAGTTTCTGCAGGAGTGGGAACATGTTACATGTTCCACCCTAAAACCAAAGGTGAATGTATTCTTTAACCCCCTGGCAGTATTCCCGAGTGTTGCTCAGTGTTAAGTTTCAGTACCAGAAGCGGTAACCCGAGCTACACTCGGGATTATACTGCAGCATTGCTCTGGGATCCCTGGATCACTTACCTTGTCCCGCGGTCCCGCACTGTCCTCCCACTGCGTCCCCGGTCATATCCTCTGGCCGATGCTGGCATCCGTCTTCCGGGTTCCGTTCCCTGCAAGCGCCATGACGTACGAGGGACGGAACCAGTGGGAGTGTCAAAAATGTCAAAATGTACATACGCTAAAATCTGATAGTATTACATTACTGTATCAAACCATTTCACATACATTTTGTCCCTACTGCTTTGTCCAGTGCCCTGCCTGCATTTTTACCATTCTTTCTGCCTGGAAACATATTTCCATTGAAAACAATGTACTGCTTTGAGCACAGAAATACTGACATAATCATACCGCTAGGGAGGTTAAGCGTTGACAATAAAAACTGGAAGCCGGTTTCTATGCAGAGATTTTGCACACTCCATTTTTTAGTAAATCAGCCCCTTTGTGACCTGGACATCTGTGGCACTGATATTGAATGAAATTACATGAGATGTTTGAAATATGATGAACTGATCTTTAAGTGTCTTGCTTGATCAAAGGAAACTACTAGTCTACAAAGATCCTCTTTAGAATTAAAATTAAACCTATTTACCAAGCTCTTATCAGCCCACTCATCTCCAGCTCCCTTCTTTAATGACCTGATTCAGACAGACCGTTGTTTCCTGTGATTCCTCATCTATACCATCCAATTAATATGTCTCCTCGTTCAGCATAGTTCCAGGAAATGCTAGTCTTTATATGTTGTCTATTAGTATTCTTACAGATGGCTCTACACCTAGAGTAAGAAGGATGCACTCATTTACTGGCCTTTGCAACTTCTATAAAGAAAAGCTCCTGCTTTAACTGTAATTTTCATAATGGACAGCAGTAAAACCTGATAGGGGTTTAAACCCTTCCCCACTATGCAATGCTAGAAAAAACAGTCTTTATCTTAACACACACTTTAAGGTACTATTAAACTTAAAAGAGAAGTATGGGGTTTGTTTTTTCTCCCAAATTATACTTACCTAGGTGGAGTACTTACATTGTTCCAATGCTGCCTCTGTCGGCTCTAAGTGTGGGTACTCAGCGATCCCATTACCGCTGACTTCTCAGAGCTGCTGTGAGCAGAGAGCGGTGACTGTCAGTCACCGCTCTCTGCTCTGCCCCCCCAGCACTCACCGGATTGCTGGGCTGTGGAAGGGGAGAGAGCAGCTGGCTCAGGCTGAGCCAGGTGCCACTTCAGATTCTAAGGTGGATCCCGACTTTAAAGTGGGGATCTTTCCCCAGCCTGGGCTGGCTGAGTGATGCCTGCAATGCCAACGGGTCACAAGACTGCAGAACAAACTGCACTCCTGTGATCCACAGGAGAAGTACGGCTAAAAGAGCTTTGGCTGTACTTCTCCTTTAAGCTGGTCATACATTAATGAACCGGCTGAAATTTGATCAGTGGGTGGCATTGTCAGCTCCACTTTGCCCGATAATCCTCAAATGAAAAATTGAAGGACATGGATGAAAAAATTGTCGACCTTACAGCATTTGCATTAATGCAGGCACTGTTCAGGTATTCTGCCTGCAATGCCAACTGTCAGAATACAATAGCCATAGCAGGAGATTCTTCCATCTGCACTGTTTAGTGTTGATGGAGGAATCTGTTTGATTTCTTTTGTTCAGTCTATAGGCTGAACAAAAGAAATTCATGGGCAGGGGCGGACTGACCATTTGGAAATTCGGGCACTGCCCGAGGGCCTGGGGTCAGTAGGGGGCCCCATGAGATGTCCCTGGTACCTTTTTCATAGGCTTTTTTGAGTTTGGGCAAGGACACAGGGGGGCCCCCATGAGTTGTCAGTCTGCCCCTGTTCATGGGTGTATGGCTCTTGCGGAGGGTACAGATAGCAATAAAGTATCTCTATAGCCAAAATCAAAACTTAACATATTGCAACATACCAGGCTTTATATGTGCTGGCTGCATTATTTTTCTTTTTCAAGCCCTTTTTCATTCTGAACACTTATTGCCACCATAGCCAGGACAGGGGGTTGGTGGCAGAAGGGGCAGCTGCCCAGGACATAGTGGTCTCAGTTGAAGGGGACAGGAGCACCACGTGGTGTTCCTGTCACTGTAGCTCCTTGCTACAGGAGTAGTGACAGTGAACTCGCTACAGAAGTAATGACAGCAGCATCACTATTCTTGTCAGCCTAGTGCTTGGAGTGGCAAGCCAAATATGGGCAGGAGGAAAGAGCCAGGAGGAGATGCAGGCTGTGCTCTACCCTACTGCCGGTGCAATGCTCCTGGATACAGGAGCTAACACTTACCCTGTCAGATTAGAACTGTGCAGGTTTTGCTTACCAGCCCCTATCTCCTTTTTAGACTGCTCCTTCGGGGTGCCCAGGGTCCCTGATTTTGAGATCCCCATCACTGCAACAGCTGGCATGTCTCCACAACAGTAGCATGTCAAAAGTGATGAAAGCTGAGGGAAGCTTCCCCTGATCCCCTCCTTAACTCTGGTCACAATGAGGAGCCTGGGGGGACATCCCATGGCTAGCTGGGAATGAGGATTTGTGCTAGGAGGAGAAATTTGGGATTGGGAGGATTTTTGCTAGGAAGGATGATTTGGGTAGGGGGAGAATTTGTGCTAGGAGGGGAGATTTTGGGAGACAGAGGATTTATGCTAGGAGCGGAGATTGAGTGGGGGGGGGATTCGTGCTAGGAGGGGAGATTGAGTGGGAAGGTTTTGTGCTAGGAGAGGGGATTTGGGAGAGAAAAGGATTTCTGCAAGAAGGGTGTATTGGGGGGGGGGGGGGGGGGATTTGTGTTAGGAGGAAAAATTGGAATTTTGAGGGGGGCAGGATTTGTGTTGGGAGGGGGATTTGGGGGCAGGGAGTTGATTTAAACTGGGAGGGATTGTGCTGAGAGGGAAGATTTCAGCAGGGGAGTTTTGTAGTAGGAGGAGGGGGAATTTTGAAATCCCAACATTGTGTCATCATATGCTTGTGTGCCTGATCCCATAATGTTTGCATGTAAAACAAAATATTTACAAAAGAGGTGTTGCCTGTAGGTGTGCTTAGGGTGACATGAATGTTTAGGCTAGCCTTTGTTTCATTTTTCTTGCAGGCTGAATGAGAGAGAGTCACTCAATTCCTCCATTTATCCTAACCAGCATGGATGGAGGAATCTCTCCTGCCAGACATTGTGCAACACCCCCTGGCTGCCAAACAGCAACCCCAGTAACCACAAGCAGTAACCACTGTGACGGACACGGCGTCAGACCCCAGCCCTTCTCACCAAACTCGTGACCGTAGGACTAGCCAATCTAAAACATCGCTGTCACGTGCGTAACAATGCCACGCCCAGCTGCACCCTGCACAAAGATTTTCCAGCTAATGGACCACAATCTATGTACTTGCACCCTGGGAGCGATTGTTACTGGGTCAGGTTAATTACGCAATTAACCCTTCACACTGTCACCACCTTCTTTTTGTACAGAGAAAGAGGAAACTCGGCAATATCAGCAATAACACTATGATGGTTGAATAATCGTCTGTATACCACTGTCACTGCCGGCAGGGTATACAGAGGTTTAAACACACACAGTAGCGCTCTTCAGAGGCAGGGATTCTTAGTTTGCATTAAAGAGCTTTAGAAACAGTTCAACACTTTCAGAAAGTAATATTTATTACTAAAAGGTAAAAAGGGTGCAATAAAAACATTTACAGAAAAGATGTAGCCAATATATATATATATAAATATACAGAGAGCAATAACACAGCCAAGAGATAACAGAAAGGAATTTAGAGAGATAAAGTACTTGCCAAAAGTCTTGGTTTAAGCAGCGTTCAAGTTTCAGAGCAAAAGGGCCATCTCCCAAAGTTGGTTCCGATGTTAAAAGGGAGAATCTTCAACTTAGCTCAACTCAGCTTAGCTTAGCTTTCTGCTCCAAGCATAACAGATTTTCTAGGAACTCAGCAGGGTGTCTCCTTGAAGCAGAGAACCAATCGCCTCATTTGGGGAGGGAGGTGTAGGTGGAGACCCCAGCTAGGACCAAAATTCCTAACAGCTTATATCATGACCCATAACTTACCCTCGGTGCGTTTAGCAGCCTTACCACTAGTAGATTAATATGCAGACGCATCTGCTGAACATCTAGATATGAAATATGACAGATATCATTTTCTGCTCTCCTGTAGATGTCAGCTAGGGGGTGTAAAATATCAGGCGACTTGTATTAAAGTGACCGATCTGAATTTATGCCTGGTTTTTATGTAAGTCTTTCATATTCCAAGATATGAAATCATAGGGGAAAATGGATTTTGAATGTGATATCTGGTTATGGTTTATCTGGAATGGCTTTGAGCTCAGTGAAGGACTTGGTTTTATGGCTTTACGATATCCCAGATTGAGAAACTAACAGACATCTGGGCACCAGCTAGGTTGGGATTTTATAGCCCTGGAGCTCTCCCGCTGAGCCTGATTGCCTGTGACCTCTGCATCATACAGACCACATGTCACTCAACAGAGAGGGAGGGGGATGAGGGAAGCTGATTTGGGAGTAGAAAATGATAGAAGATGGAGGCCTTTGCCAAAATGGAGGTTTGCATCCATCTCTGTGTGCACGATTGCTACAACCACAGTAACCACAAGCAGTAACCACAGTAACCACAATCAGTAACCACAGTAACAACAAGCTTGCACTACTCTTTTAAATTTAGAACATAGAGGAGATGCTGCTCATAATTAACAAAAGGGCTGCAAGCCACTTGGTTAATTAGGGCTAATCAGTTCTCTGTTCTGTAGCTGTGACTGGCACAGCACACAGTACATAGAACAGAGAGCTGGAGCTGCAAGCTCTGTTCTTACAACAGCCCCGCTCCTCACTCAGCTCACAGTGGAGGGAGGAGGAGGGCGTTATCCCTGTAGTCTTTGCTCGTGCTGTGTAATCACTGCTTTGACAGAGTGAAGGTTGTGAGCTGTCTTATGACAGCTCACATCCCATGTGACAAGGCCACACCTGGCAGGAATCTGCGGCAGTTTTCTATATGGAACACTGGCTTGTTTCCTTTGCTAATCAGGTGTACACACTGTGCTCTGAAATATAAACTGGCGTAGGGTGCAGATGGACCTGAAACAGGTCTATCTATTAACATGGCACACACCACTTCTGACAGTTTCCTGCACCATTATAAACGGCATAGGGAGCTTAGTTAATTACCATACTGAATGCAAGATATACCATATTGATGAGCTAGAGGCTATACAGCTTTAGTACTAACAGGTATTATTACACATGCTGCACAGGGAATGATTTCAATGTTTTTTAGAAATTTGTCAAGTGTATGTGTTTTGATAGATAAGAAATACACTGTATAAATAAGGCCTCATGCACACAGGACTTTTTTGCAGCCACTTTTCCACTTTTAGGGGTGTCAAGCATTTTGTTTTATTAATGCTTCAAAATGCCCCTCCATGTTATCCTATGTGTCCATGCACACATAGACTTTTAGACATTTTTAGAAGCAAGGGCATTTACAAGCAGGAAAAAAACCCCCAGGGCCAGTACGTCCAGGCGCAGCGGCGTTTTGGCAGAAAAAAACGCCTGACGCATATAAATGCGTGTAAGTACAGTGGCTAAAAAGTTAGCACTTCCGCCAGACAGCACTAGGGTCATTGGTTTAAATTCCAACCATGGCGCTACCTGCCTGGAGTTTGCATGTTCTCCCTGTGCCTGCTTGGGTTTCCTCTGGGTACTCCAGTTTCCTCCCACACTCCAAAGACATACTGGTAGGTTAATTTGATCCTGTCTAAATTGGCCCTAGTATGCGTATGTATGGATGTGAGTTAGGGACCTTAGATTGTATGCTCCCTTAGGGAATGATGTGCATGTACAATATGTGTAAAGTGCTGCGTAAATTGATGGCGCTATATAAGTACTTGTAATGGATAAACAGACGTGTCTAAACGCATGTTGATGCTAGCACGTTTAGCACTTCATCATTAGTTCTTTTTAATGGCGAGAATGAATTATTATTTTGGCCAATTAAATAAATGAACCCCCAAGCATTTGATGCCTGTAAAAGCGTTAGATACTTTTACGAGTGTCCAGCTTTTTTTCTGCCAAAACACTGTTGCCAAGAGGACGAGTGTTTGTAAAACATCCTGTGTGCATGAGTCGCAAAGGTGAAATAATGTGGGAATGAGAGGTTTATAAACTTAAGTATACATATCTCTCCGAGTTTGGAACATTGTTGTCTAATATATTTAATATTATACTAGAACAACAATATTAAAGATGAGCGGAGGAACGGCAGTTTTGACTCCATTGACAAACAATTATGTAATTTCTGATGCCTTGGTCTGGATAAAAAGCACACATTTGAAGAGGGGTATTAGCCAGTAAAAAAATAATAGATGTGTTAGACGTAGCAGACAGCATTGACTGAAGCTAATGTAGTTGCAATCTTCAGAGTGTTTTTCTGGGAAAATGTTTGTATCTTTTTCAGATGACCTCTAGCACACTGAATGCGCAGATGAACCATAAGATGTCTGGTGCTGATTCAGAAGACATAATAAAAGGAACTGCTAAATGTAGGTGGAAAGTGAAGAACCGGTGCCAAGTTATTAGAAGGTTGAAGGGTTATTCAATTAAGGAAGCAAAGAGGACATGAAGTCAGAACTGTATTACATATAAATAACAATAATATGGGGTACTGTAACTCCAGGACCCAAATGACTACTTTTATGTATAGCAAATATAAATTGGATTCCCTGCTAGTTTTAGGGGTATTCTATTCAAGTGTAACAAATGTGCATACTATACTGTATATTATTTTTATTATTATTATTATTATACAAGATTTATATAGCTCCAACAGTTTGCTCAGCTGGTGGTACAAAAGGTAATAACTGTGGGGGATGGATTAGTAGGAGGAATAGAGGATTCCATTTTTAGCTGAAGGTAGGATAGGCGTCCCTAAAGAGATAGGTTTTCAGAGATCGCCTAAAAGTGGGCAGAGTAGGTGATAGTCTGATAGATTGGGGTAGAGAGTTCCAGAGGATGGGGGAAGCTCTGGAGAAGTCCTGGAGACGAGCATGGGGGGAGGAGACAAGGGAGCTAGAGAGCCGGAGGTCGTAGGAGGAACGGAGAAGTTTGGGTGATATTTGGAGACAAGATTGGTGATGTAATTTGGGGCAGAGTTATAAATGGCTTTATACGTTATTGTTAATGTTTTGAATTTTATTCTTTGGGCAATGGGAAGCCAGTGGAGGGATTGGCAGATATGGAACATTAGTAAGGTGGATGAGTCTGGCAGCAGCATTTATGATAGACTGAAGAGGGGATAGCCTGCTATAAGGTAGGTCAATAAGGAGGGAGTTACAATAGTCAAGGCGAGAGATAACCAGGGAGTGAATAAGTTGCTTAGTAGTTTTAGAGGTTAAGAACAGGCGTATCTTGCATATGATGGGTTATCCTCTATGGGTTTCAGAGCTACTATCCCTAGAATTTCTTTAGCCCAGAAGCAATATACAGTACATTGTGTAATCCTAAAATACTAGTTCCCTGGCAATATCTGGCTCCAATACTTGTGAAACACAGACCCAGAACAAACATGCTGTAAATCAGCTTTTTTATCTAGGAGGAACCCTTGAAATAAATTCCAAGTATAAGGGAAATTCCACCAAACAGCTCACAGTGCATTGGTGTGAGCAGTAAACTGTAGATACCGTATATACTCGAGTATAAGCCGAGTTTTTCAGCACATTTTTTGTGCTGAAAAACGGCCCCCTCGGCTTATACTCGAGTCAACGTCTGCAGGGGGCTGCTGTCTCTTACCTGGCTCCGGTCCCACGACGATCCGGTCCAGGAAGCGCGGCTGCTCCTTCATTCGGTTCGTCCACTGGATGTTTGCGCGGCTGCTCGGCTCCGCCTTCTCACCGGTGATTGGCCGCCAGAACTGTAGCTCAGGAAAGGCACACAGGCGGCCAATCACCGGCGAGGAGGCGGAGCTGAGCGGCCCCACGAAAGTCGAGTGAAGGAGATGCAGGTAAGTGTGCCGTGCTTAGGTGCTGCTGCAACCACATATGCTGGCTGCAGCAGCACCATACTGGAACAGGGGTCAGCAAGTGTCAGTGGGAGGAATAGTGCCCCATCATTGGTGTCACTGATACCAATGAATGGGCATTATTCCTCCCACTGACACCAACGATGGGGCACTTTTCCTCCCCCCCACTGACACCAACGATTGGGCACTATTCCTCCCCCCCCCCACTGACACCAATGATGGGGCACTATTCCACCCTCCACTGACACCAATCATGGAGCACTATTCCACCCCCCACTGACACCAATCATGGGATACTATTCCTCCCCCCCACTGACACCAACGATGGGGCACTATTCCTCCACCCCCCCACTGACACCAATGATGGGATACTATTCCTCCCACTGACACCAATGTTGGGACACTATTCCTCCCACTGACACCAATGATGGGACACTATTCCTCCCACTGACACCAAAGATGGGGCACTATTCCACTGACACCAATAATGGGGTGCTATTCCCCCCACTGATACTAATGATGGGGCGCTATTCCTGCCACTGATACCAATGATGGGGCGCTATTCCTCCCACTGACACCAATGATGGGGCGCTATTCCTCCAAATGACACCAATGATGGGGCACTATTCCTCCCACTGATACCAATGATGGGGCGCTATTCCTCCCACTGACACCAATGATGGGGCGCTATTCCTCCCACTGATACCAATGATGGGGCACTATTCCTCCCACTGACACCAATGATGGGGCGCTATTCCTCCCACTGACACCAATGATGGGGCACTATTCCTCCCACTGATACCAATGATGGGGCACTATTCCTCCCACTGACACCAATGATGGAGCACTATTCCTCCCACCGATACCAATGATGGGGCACTATTCCTCCCACTGACACCAATGATGGGGCACTATTCCTCCCACTGACACCAATGATGGGGCACTATTCCTCCCACTGACACCAATGATGAGGCATGATTTTTCTTACTGGTGTTCCCACCCTCGGCTTATACTCGAGTCAATAGTTTTTCCCAGTTTTTTGTGGTAAAATTAGGTACCTCGGCTTATATTCGGGTCGGCTTATACTCGAGTATATACGGTACATTAAATTAAAAAATTAAGAATGTGGCATATCTAACATATTTGGCATTGCGAATGGTGACCCACTCTATATACAATCAGTGGGAAGAATCTCCATTAAATTGGTAGTCAGTGGAAAAAATGTTTCTTACATGAGTGGTCAGTGGGAAGAATACTTCTTATACTGGTTGTAAGTGGGAAGAAAGACATTGATAGTCAGTGGAAAATATACTCTTTGTAATGATGGTCAGTGACTGGTGATTAATGATGAAAGTGCCCCGTGCATTGGTGATTCGTAGTAAGAAAACCCATTACATCGGTAGTCAGGGTGAAACATGCTCCTTACATTGGTGGACAGTAAAAATAATGTTCCCTTACATTGGTGGTCATTGGGAAGAATGCCCCATTGCATTGCTGGTCAGAAGGAATAATGTCTTTTACAATGTACTATACATTTGTGGCTAGTGTAAAGAATGCCAATTACAATTGTGGTAAATGGAAAAAATACCCCTTACACTGGTGAGCCTTGGAAAGCCTGCTTCTTATATTGGCGGTAAGTCGATACCCTTAACATTCGGAGTCAGTAGGAAGAGTGACCCTCTTACAAGCAGCTGAAAAGATCACTGGTGTTAGTGGTTCCGTACTGGAGAGACAAGAAGAGGAGGAACTCTGGTTAAGAAGGGTTGCTGTAATTGAGTGTCAGAAAAGAGTCACAACTTTTACCTCTACATGTGCCCCAGATTAGTGACTAAAGAAGCACTGAAACAGCATCAGCATGACAGCTAGGGAACTATTATTCTCAAAAGTAATGGAAACCTAAATCATTTTCTCATACCAGGTTTACTTTGAAGCAGGGGCGGACTGACAACTCATGGGGCCCCCGGGCAATAGGGGATCATGGGGCCCCTGTGTCCTTGTCCAAACTCAAAAAAGCCTATCTAAAAGGTACCAGGGGCATCTCATGAGGCCCCCTACTGACCCCGGGCCCTCGGGCCGTGTCTGAGTTTCCAAATGGTCAGTCCGATAGAGAGGCACCACTCACTTTTTTTAAGGCCGTAACGCTGCACTCCACAGCCCCCTCCAGTCCTAATGGCCTATTATTTTACAGATTAAATGATGCCCAGCATCATTTAACCATCTTCCTGTGAGCCCAAGGTGTCAGTGCCACACTCCAGGTATGTGGCATCATGCAGCATGGGCTCATTGACCAGCACTCATACATAAAAATGTCTGTTCTAAACAGCAGAGAGGACCGTCTATACTGAAGAGGGAGACCCATGCATCTATGCTCATCATATCACTGCCCTGAAGACAAATGATATATTTAAAAATTAATTGCTGATAAGTGTTCTGGAAGGAGGAGTGGAGAGTGGGCCCCTCTAACCGTAGTTTTGATTTAAAGCCACTAGACGAAGCCCACACCTCTAGACTAGCCTGATTAGAAATGATTTCATTCAAGGTGTGATAGTTGTCGATACATATAATCTTTTTCCTATTGCATTATGTATAGTTTTATTTGTTCCCTGTGTTCTTTATCAGTTTTGCAGGAATAACCCTTCTTTTAAAAAATGAAATAGCTAAAAATACTAATTGAGTTTAATATGCTGCACTTTGCAGACACAAGAATTATATAATTAGAAGACAGGTCCTTTCCACAAAACGTAACCATACATAAGTATCCACTGCAAACTGCCTTGATTTTTTTCCTTTTCCATAGCTACAAAAACAATTGTCTTACAGTATCACAAAGCTATGTAAATGTTTTTAGGACCCATGGCTATGCAGGGAAAAGACAGGGGAAGTTATGCAGGTGACGTACATGAAGCCTCACTCTTTTCGCGATCCTGGCCCATTAGTAGTGAACTATGCCAGCCTATATTATGATAGTAATAAAACTCCTGCGGCACTTTTGTAATTATTAATGCAGTGTGGGAGACCACAGAGCTAAAAAAGAAAAAAAAAAAGGTTCTTTTTCCTAACACTTCTTTCCCGCAACTGAAAATCATTATAAACATGCATCCTCAATAGTGTTTCTGCCTAATGCTAGAGCGCACATTAAATTGTTTGTTATCATACCAGCACTTCCCTGCTCCCCCAGTATAGAGATTGGTGGATATCAAACACTAAACATTGTCTTCCTGTTGCTATAGATAGGAGTTTTTTAAATTTCTGTGCATATTTGCCATATTTCCAGTAATAAGTGGTAGAGAACATACAGTATTAGAAACTAAAAAGGGGATTGGTAAATATCTGTATAGTGTGCTTAGCACTCATTTTCAGCTGCTATTCATCAAAGTCACATTTTTTTAATGATCATAAAACTGAAAATGTATTGTTTTGAAAGTTTTGGTAAGGGCTGGTGCCTATTGGCAGCAAGGTACCTATGGGCACAACAATATTTATAATTACTTGTCTTTTTCTATCCTTGTCTGCAAGTTGTGGACAACTCAGCTAGTGGGTAATTCCACAGGATGCCTAATTAAGCCATGCAAACGTTCCTACAGCTACATTGCATACAGCATTGGATATGTCTGTACAGTTTCAATTTCTTACAAATGTGCTACACACTCTAATGAGCACAATAATTTGTTGTTAATGGATAAGTGCATTTTATAAGTATTTAAAAAACATTGTATTGTGTCCCACCCCTCTGCAGCAATAAAGATAATGGTGTATCTTTGTGCAGCAGAAATCCCTCTTACCACTACATCTAGGCCACCAGTTTACCTGCATGCCATCCTTCTTTTTATTGCAATTCAGCACATGCTTTGTGCTGAGGATGAGGTCTGACCAGAGTCTAGAAAGGGACTGGGCAGACTGGACATTATTCTTAACTGCCGTTCCCCAGCTTCAGGTCAGCATATGGGTAGGATCTTTGTGCAAGGAAGGAGCCCAGTGCTGGCAAACACTGTGATGGCCATGACATCACAAGGAAGTTGTTCTTTATTTGCTTCAAGGTAATCTATCATGAAGTAGGAAACATATGGGAACAACATCCATTCTTTGACTGTTGGGCTGTCAACTAGTAGTGAAGCAGTGAGATCACCCACGGTGAAGATGAACTTTTTCTGTCCCAAAAAAATAGCATACAAGGAGTCAGAGAAGCACAGTTTACATCTGAAAATACTTATGCAGGTATTTTGCTTTGCCATATAAGAAATGAAGATAAATGCCTGTGAACAGGTAAAATAGTCAGCTTCGCCTAGGAAAATCAGCCCCAACATACCATAGTTGCTCTGAGAGCTGAATACTCTGGCTCTAGCTGAATGGAAGCATTCAAGAGACTATACACACACTATAGGATGGACAGCAGTGATAAGCTCAGCTTCTAAAGTTTGTATCACTGAGCTAGTAACATTGGTACTTGCACTTGAAAGATGGAAATGCCACATACTGGCTTCCCACCACTCTTGAATGCTGACAAATTAGAGAAAAAATACAGTAAAATAATAAAATAATTGCATAACATTTTGAAATGAAAGAATTTTTATGCAGAGAATAAATGGGCCCATAATTAGAACAGTGTATAAAGATACATCACCTCAATATATTTTTGTTTTTAAGGAGGCTAAAAGAAAGTCCATCCTTCACACATACCTCTCCTCTTTCAGTGGACGTGGGTGCTCTGCCAAGAACATCAAAAAGCACGCCTTGAGAAAGAGATTCCTTGTGCCTTTGAAATGTCACGTTCTCGGATTGCTGTTTTATACAGTTAAAGACCATAATTATTATTGGAGTGCTGGCTTTCCTTCACAATTTTTGAAAAGCCTGTGACATCAGAGTAAGCATACATTTACCATCTAAGCCATTGTTTATTCTTTCTGAACTGTCATTGGCCAAACAGAGAATAATTCATCTGGAGATACTTTACTGTGAAAAAGGAAAACTCAGTCATGTTTTGGCCTTTTGGGATTTTATTCAGTCTCTGACAATGTGAAACAAGGAATAAATGGAAGAGTAAATACAATTAAGGAGTATTATAAGTTCCCTTTGAGGATTCACTCTATGGCAGGGCTGGTTTCAGTTAGAGACAGGAGAAATGTGGAAATTATATCAGTGATTGTTTCTGTGTTACTTTTTAACCCTGGTATTTCCGCTATTGAGAATTACAAAGGTCACACTTGCACTGGGCCCTGGCATTCCGCCACCGTTGGGGAGGCCCCAAGATAGCATTAAAAGGTCCTGCTGATGAAGTAAAGGGTCCCAGGAACAGTGGATGCTCCCCTGGTGATCACTGAGTAGGATTGCTGAGTGATTCAACCATTGCAGAGCCCCCTATGTGCAGAGCCCACTTGCTGTCTCTGATCTGCCCCAGTGTGCACAGAGCACCCTCCAACATCAGCTAGCTCCTCTCCCCATTCCTTTTCCCCCAGATGCAAGCTGTGCGCCCTGTGTCGCCTCTTCGGAACCCATCACTGATGTCAGCTGTAGCACCTGGAGCCCAGTGAGTGCCTGTATGTGGGTTGGGGGTCCCCGGTGTGTGTTAGGCCTCTGGGAAATGAGGGGGGCAGGATCAGCTCTCTGCACAGGTTCATATTCCAAACTCCTCTCCTTCCTCTGGAAGGTGCTGTCTGGAGTTTTTGCCCATCTCCCCCTCTGTCCCCTCAGCACCTGGGTGCTCCTTCCAGGGCTGCTCGTATTATTGCTCCTTCATTTGCCCCACCCATTCCTATCCATCCTGCTCATCTCATCCAACTGCCACCCCTGCCGATACTCCCATCTGACTGGCACCCCAGATCAGAAAGGTTCCTGCTGAGGGGTTAAAAGGCCACAGGATCAGTAGGAAATGCCCCAGGACTGATGGAAAGGGCTCCAAGACCGGGTCAGAGGGGTCATTCATGGTTTCTTGCACTAGGGCCCTGAAGGTCTAAGTTATGCCTCTGGTGTTTACTATTAATATTATTGTTTTTAATAATTAATATTATATGAGCATATACACAAGTACTCTGAAAGTATGTATAAAATAACATAAACCCATCCAACAATCTACAATGCTTAGTTGCTTACTGGCACTTTTTTTTACAATATCCATTTTTTTCTGCATACTAAATCAGAGCCTCATCATCTAATAGGAATCTATTAGTTATTTAAAAGGTTTTTATACTAACATGTACTGTATAAACCAGCATAATTTTAAAGCAAAAAATCTGCAGTAGGGCATAAAATGTCTCAGGTATGATATTGTACATTATAAGATACTGCTGTGCTCATCACAGAAATTGTAGATCACAAGATGACTGTGACAAGGCCAAATAATACATGTCACCACAACAAGAAGCACCACAAGAAGTTTCTTATCTGCATATGGCCCTGCAATCATGGCAACCTGCCAACATGGTCATTCCACAAATCCAGATTTGATAGTGAAATCTGGTAGAAAAAAATATCAATATGCAAAGCTATATGATAGAAGAACATGCACTAAAATTGATTTTACTGCATTCTTAACACAATATATAATCTATGTTGTGTTAGGAATGCACTAAAATCAATTTTATTGCATGTTCTTCCATCATATAGCACTGCATATTGCTATTCTTTTCTATCTATGTCATTGGTAAACATTGGTCAAGCTTTACCTTAAGGAGACACTATGACCAGAGATTGCCAGAGGGAAAGACGAGTAAGCCTGGGCAAATGCGCAATATGGCCACACCAATTCGTGCAAAGAAGTGCGCATGTGCATAGGCGGGAGACACGTAATAAAGCATTCCTGTGCACGAAAACACACCAGCACAGGCAGGGTGCACTAATTGCTGACACTCAGTGGCCTTTATAAGGACTGCAGCTCTGCTCAGTGATTGCTGGATTATAGTCAACCACTCCTGTTCCTGTGTTCCTGATGATTACCCATTACTGACCTGGCTTGATCCTGACATTGCTCCTGTTTGCTGCTACTCTGTGTATGACCCCGGCTAGATCCCAACGTTGCTCTTGTCTGCTGTCCCATATTGATCCTGGCTCTGGCTACTGACTACTCTACCCATCCTCTGGGATCCACGTGTTCTCTGGAGAAACGCATCCTGCAACTGGAGCACCCACGGGTTCCATCTCATCAGGCATTTCCAAGCAGCAACACTACTGGCAACCCGTGCTTCTTTGGGCACTGCACCTCCTGTTTCCACCTCCAGGGGCGCACTGCACTTAGCCGTAAGGGGAGCCCTCTCTCTATTGCAGCCTCCGGTCAGGTATGTGACAGAGATCATGTCAGGTCAAGACTACAATAATGACCCTGATTGTTGTACAGCAAGACCTTGAGGTGGCCAGTGATATGAGATAATAGTTTCCTAGTCTGGCTACTTTATATATACTGTAACAGTTATTTACATATACTGTATATTGTACATTTACATGGGTCCCTGTTCATTAAGGAGCTTAAAATCTAAGGCCCTACCTCTCATGCATACTAGAGCCAACTAAGACAGCAGCCAGTTAACCTACCAGCATGTAGGGCAGGCAGGTGACAATTCTTCCAGATTCCCTTCCTTGTTGGGCTCCAAGTGTGGGTCACATGGGAGGCCTACCCTGGAGTAGGTTCTTCTAGGCTACCCTAGGCACCTTAAGCAGGGTCACTTGCCTTACACACAGGGGACCTTTACTGCGCTGCACTCATCAATGCCCTAGGACAAGGCAGGTTTTGCTTTCAGGTATATCTCAGACTTAAGGAGGACCTTCAACTCTAGGGATGGCCATACGCTGTGTACTCTTGAACAATAAACTATCCTCCAGTTAATTCTCTTGTCCCCGAGTCAATGTATACTTTCACTGGGACACACTAAGCTGATGCCCTCTCCACCTGCCCAGCATATCTCCTCAACCTCACACCCAGTAACGAAATGTAGCATGGACCCCATGCATTCTCTGTTAACTCTTCCTTTTCTGTACATAGTGCCCATGCTGGGAACCACTGAGAGCTGATCTTCTCCCATTGCTATGGGAGTAGACTGCCAGGGAGGTAATGGCGACAACAAATCCCTAGCTACAAAAGGCTGTTCCACCTATCACATGTACACGCTTCACAACAGGCTGCTTGCTAGACCTCTGTTACCCTTGGTAACCACTTGCTGTCTTCATACCCCAGTGTGCTATAACTCAACCCACATTGTAGACTAAGTGCAGAATGTGCAGGTTACTTGCATTACACCTCTTTGGAATAACTTCAGACCAGGCAAAGGCAACGTTTCAAAGCTTTACTGGTCATTCCAGATAACAACAGTAACAGTCCTTCCCCTATCTTCCCTATTCCCTAACTCAGGTTTGTGGCTGCCCTGGCATACCTGCACAAGCAAGAATCCATAATGGCAGTATCCAGGGCTGGTATCATCAGGGCAAACTACTTATTCCCAGTTCCCCTACATTGAAGAAGGTTCCTAAATTCAGGAGATCATCAGCAGGAACTCCAGATTTTTCATGACGGGCAGGAACTAGCTAAGAGCTGAGAGCAAGACTATATTCTTGGACTCAGACCCCTGTCCAATTTTATATGTTGCAGGAACAGTGAGTCGGACCCAAATAGCTAAAACAAACAAACAAATGTTTGGCCGGGGCAGCATCTAAACTAACTAGTAGTAGGCAACCTACCTACAAGCATGTCTTAAAGTGCGTGTTGAAAGACACACAAGCACAGGGAGAACATGAAACCCCATGAAGGTAGTGTCTTGACTGGGATCTGAAACAATTTCCCAAGTGCTGCAAGAGAGATGTGCTCTCTTTTCATCAGTTTCATGCAGATCCCACGGGAGATAATGCCTGCACAAGTTTAAAATCTTAGTTCAGTCTCTATTGTTGTTTTATGGTGGCTGAGAGGTCACAAAGCAGAAAGTGACTAGGTGGGTTCGAGAACCTTGTCCAATTGCCATTGTGGCCCATGATAGTTCTGGCTCACAGAGGAAAAAGAGACCAGATTCATTAAAAAATGTCTAGTAGCTATTGGCTGGCACTTTCTAAGACATATCACCCACTTCCCTCTTGTCAGTGTAGCGTAAACAAGAACCCTCCTACCTGACTGTTCCTGTTTATGTGTAAAAGTAGGTGAAAAAACAAACTGAGACAGCCAGATTGTGTTTGCATACATAAAGCCAATTGATAATAAGGTGGTATTGGCATTAACAAATGTATTTTCATTCTACAAAATGGCCTTAGTTTGCTTTTGTGAAGAGTGTGAGATGGTATCTGGAGAAGTATACGCTTTGTACAATTCCATTCTGAAACAAAAGAACTGCCTTACGTAATGGAACATACTTTTTCTCCTTCTTTGCTCTGATTTTTCCCAGTAAAGTGAATAGAAAGCCAAAGGAAATAGCCTACACTTTTTTTTCTTTTACAAGCCGGGCTAAGAAATTTCACATGGGAGAATTCCGGGCTGGCGTTCAAACTTAAACGATGGAAATTTTTAGAAAACATTCGCATTTAACCATCGCCTTCTGAGTTCTCCTCTACCAGAATTTGTATATGCTTGTTTTCATCTTGCTGAATGTTGCTAGTCTGCAGATGCAAGAATTCAGTGATAGTGGACAGGAAGTGAATTGTGAACTGAAGTATCAATTTGCATCCAAGATCAGGACACTGGAAAATAAGGTCGGGTTCAAAGAGTCACTTCAGACAACCAGTAAAATCAACCAGGGAAAAACTTCTCCAGGAAATATTGCAATTGAGCTGAAATAAGACAGTATTACATCTGAAAGTTACATGTGAGACCCAAACTTTCAAGAGTACTTATAATGATTCTTATTATGGGTGAAAACATCATACCATATATGTGAAAAAAGATGGTGCTGTGCTACTTCCCTAAAAATTAGTAAACCTCAAACAATAACACATAAATAAAAAAAACTACTGATAGATGAATGAGTGAACAATCACATAAAACAGAAAATGAGTGAACAATCCACATAAACCATGTAACTAGTGTGCACAATGATAACCACAAGAGTGAAACAAGTGGCAATAAGGAGAAAAACGTGGTCAAAAAGTGAATGCAAAAAACATCAAATGTCAGTGGATAAAGAGCATAAAGATACCATATAGGAGAACCAAAACCGCTGTCAATGGCGATAAAAAAGTTGCATAAGAAAATGACAAAAAGATGAAACGTGGCCAAATAGTGAATAAAGAAACATCAAGTGTACAGTGGATATATGAGAAAATGTTGTCAAATGGCAATAAAAAGGTGACATAAAAAAGTGACAACAGACATAAACGTGGCCAATTGGTGAAAGGACATCAAGTGTTAAGTGAATACAATAAAGCATATAAGAAAAGACAATACAATCAATGGCATCATTCCATATACCTCTCTGAAAAGCTAGGCACATTTTCTCAGGGTTGTGAGTGCCCAACTTTCTCAGGAGGAACAGTGACTTCACCAAAGGCTCCCAGAACCATGAGAATCTGCAACTGAAATGAGGTTTTTTAAAAAATATTTATTTTATTTATTTTATTTTTGCAAAAGCTTTGTTTTGGATCTGCATACTTAAACTACTGATATTTGGAGGTGGGGGGCTGTCAGTAAAGCTGAGCTCCCAATATCATGGAAAGTCTTCTCTAAAGTGTATTTTCAATTTGGCAACCAAATTGGGATAACACCTATCCTATATTTGTTACATGTTCCCATTCACATAACATAACCTGAGCTGAACGCCAGGAATTCAGCCACTTTGTAAAATATACAGGCATACTATGAGTTAAAGCAGTTATGAACACTGCAAAACATTTTTTTTTTTAAATGGTCCTGTCATGGCACCCGGCTTTCCCCTCTGATCCTCTCACGCCCTCACATCTCCACACCACATACATGTGGGGAGCCATGCATCCGCTAACTGGCCCTTGCACACTGCCCTCACCTCTCCACACCTCCTGTGTGTGGGGTGCCAGGCAGTTGGATCTCCTGCTGCGGACAGTGCTGTGATCTCTTCACACCGGCCACAGACTTCCTTCCCCAAGCATCAGGGTCTAGCGGGCACAGCGTGCTATTTTCCCACTCAGAGTCCTACCAGAGAACAAAGAGCTCACCCCACAGCTGCACATCTATTATGACTGCATGGGGTGTGGATCCTGTTGCCCGGGCAATCTGATGCTCAGCAAGAGATTGCCTGTTCACAACTTTGTGCCCCGACTTGGGTATATCTACCTGCGCTGGGGCAAAGTAGTAGAGGTTGCCAGCCTGTGTGCTACTTGTGCCTGTGAGGTCCCCAGACTGCAGTCAGGCCTCCAGGAGTGACCATCAGCCTTGCATTTTCCTAGCTGCCTCTCTGCCTGCATCTGTGGCTCCTCTCTCTCCCCTGGGATCTAGCACCGGCTGCCAAGAGCCTGCCTCCACGGACCCACCAGGACAAGCCATCCAGCACCCCGTCCAACCTACCAGCGGCCACGGGCCTTCTGGCAACCTAAGACTGAGTCCCTGAGCTGCCCTCGTTTGCTGTCCCATATTGCTGTTCTACGGAACATTCTCCATTGCTGTGTCTCCCAGCTGCCCTGTGAACTATCTCCCTCTTTTGTTGTCCCATACTGCCATCCTGAGGAACTTTCTCCCTTGCTGTGATATCCTTTTGGCCTGTGCACTATTTGTCTGTGTCATATCCTCCTACCACCCTTCCTGTACCCTCGAGTTTCCCAATAAACGCCCGCGTCAGGTCCAGTATCATTCGCCTCCATATACTCCACCTCTCTGCACTCCTGGTTTGTCACAGTCCCCCAGGAGGTTGATGCCATAATGAGCTAGTATGTACAGCCATGGCCAAAAATTTTGGCACCCCTGTATTTCTGTCAGATAATGCACCACTTTGCCCAGAAAAGTTTTGCAATTACAAATGTTTAGACATTCTCATATTTATTCCTTTTGTTTGTATTGGTATGACACAAAAAAAGTGGAGAAACAAAAAGCCAAACTGACGCATTCCAAAGAAAACCCCAAAAATGGACTAGACAAAATCATTGGCACCTTCTCAAAATTGTATTAAATAATTGCATTCCAAGTGTGCTATGCTCCTGTAATTTGTAGTTAAACTCACCTGTATCAATTAACAGGTGCTGACAACATAGAAATCACACCAGCAACCAGTTAAAATGATGAAAAATCAAATCAGCATTTCAGTTGTGTGTCTCTGTGAGCTACATGGCGCACAGAGAAGAGAAAGAGCAGCAAACAAATTGTCTGATTAGAGAACAAAAATTGTGAAAAAGAATGGACAATCTCAAGGTTACATCTCCAGAGATCTTAATATTCCTATGTCCACTGTGCGCAACATTGTCAAGATGTTTACAGCCCATAGCACTGCAGCTAATCTCCCTAGATGTGAACGAAAGAGAAAGATTGATCAAAGATTGCAACAGAGGATTGTTCAAATGATGGATAAAGAACCTCAATCAACTTCCAGACAAATTCAAGCTGACCTTCAAGCATAGGGTACAACTGTGTCAGCTCGCACTCTGCATCGCCATCTGAATGAAAAGGGACGCTATGACCCAGGAGGACCCCACTGCTGACACAGAATTAAAAAAAAGCCAGATTGGAATTTGCCAAAACCTACCTTAGGAAGAGAAAATCCTTTTGGGAGAATGTGCTGTGGACAGAGAAACAAAATTACAGCTTTTTTGGTAAAGCCCATCATTCTACTGTCTTCAGAAAAAGAAACGAGGCCTTTAAAGAAAAGAATACAATCCCTACGGTCAAACATGGTGAAGGTTCACTGATGTTTTGGGGTTGCTTTGCTGCTTCAGACACTGGATGTCTTGACTGTATGTATGGCAAAAAGAAACCTGAAGACTACCAAAGAATTCTGGGGTGCAATTTAGGGCCCAGTGTCAGAAAATTGGGTCTCAGTCAGAGGTCATGGGTCTTACAACAGGACAATGACCCAAAGCACACATCAAAAAGCACCCAGAAATGGTTTCAGACAAAGTGCTGAAGAGTACTGAACTGGCCAGCAATGAGTCCAGATCTCAATCCCATAGCGCACCTCCAAAACAGCAGTTTGTAAAAGGAACTCTTCCAATTTGAGAGACCTGGAGCAGTTGGCAAAAGAAGAGTGGTCCAAAATTCTAGTAGCAAGGTGTAAGAAATGTATTGATGGTTACAGGAAGCAATTGATTTCATTTATTTTTTCCAAGGGGTGTGCTACCAAATATTAAATTGAAGATGCCAATAATTTTGTCCAGTCCGTTTATGGGGTTTTGCATGGAATGTGATTTGGCTTTTTGTTTTTCCACTTTTTTTGTGTCATACCAATAAAAACAAAAGAAATAAACATAAGAATGCCTAAACATTTGTAATTGCAACAATTTTTTGGGGGGCAATTGGTGCATTATCTGACAAAAATGCAGGGGTGCCTGTATTTTTGGTCATGACTGTACTACATACTAGCACGTTGGGACAGATTTACCTCTCAAATGGAGCCTACCAGTGTTAAGTTGTCACCACTCCTGTCCTTTCATCTTCACTCAGTCCTACTTCTGGGTTGGGGGGGGGGGGGGTAGACAGGGCTAGAAGATAATATGACGTGGGGGGGGTTGAGAAGTTCTGAAAGTTGCTAGGTGGCAGGAGGGGACCTTTTAAACTGTACAGTGGGGTAGCAAAGGAAAGGGGAATGGGGCTAAACTGGGAGTAGGATAGATGGTAGTGATAGCTGATAGGAGAGTGGGATAATGACAGGTTGGCCGGTTTAATGTTTGAGAATTGTGGATTGAAGATTGTAAAATGCGCAGAGGAAAGGGAGGGATAAACTAAATGGGCAAGGGATGGTGACAGTAAGATGAGAGAAGCTGGGAGAAGGGAATGACAAGCTGGCTGGATTTATTTGACAAAAGTGGATGAAAGAGCTGGAGAAGGTAACTTGTGTGGGAGGGGTTTTGAGCGGGTGGGTGACAGTGTTGGACAGTTGTGGTTGGGATTGTTGTTTGCAGGATGAGGGAGAGGGATGAGTCATCGGTTGTTAAGGAGACAGCAGCCCCACTCCTTAACAACCGATAATTGTTGGCATTCTTTTGTTTACAATTCAGCTGTCAGCGGGGGAATCCAGCTGACAGCTGAATGAACCAAGCCTGAAGGTATCATATTTTATTATCGGTGCGTTTGCCCGAGTACTGATACTGTTGCTACACTCTGGGACTGTGAGAGACAGCATCTCTGCCCACCCCTCCCCTCTGCTTCCCATTCACAGAAGCCTTTGTATTTTGTGAATGAGTTCACATAATACAAAGCACTCTGTCACTCAGCAGGAGGAGGGGAGTGGCAGGCACAGAAGCTGTCTGCAATTCTGTAGCTGATGGAGCTGAGACCAGAAGGTCCAGTGTCAGAGCTCTGGAAATGTATTGATAACGTATGTATTGGGCGGCACAGTGGCTTAGTGGTTAGCACTTCCGCCTGGCAGTACTAGGGTCATTGGTTCGAGTCCCAGCCACGGCACCACCTGCCTGGAGTTTGCATGTTCTCCCTGTGCCTGCGTGGGTTTCCTCCGGGACTCTGGTTTCCTCCCAAAGACATGCAGGTAGGTTAATTGGCTCCTGTCTAATATGTCCATAGTATGTGTATGTATGAATGTGCGTTAGGGACCTTAGATTGTACACCCCTTGAGGGTTAGGGACTGATCTGAATGTACAATATATATGTAAAGCGCTGCGTAAATTGACGGTGCTATATAAGTACCTGAAATAAATAAATAACTATCCTTCCAGAGCTCAAAAAAACTGTCAGATATGAATTAAACAGATAAGTCCACAAGTTATCATGCACCTTGTTGGACTTAAAGGAGAAGTATAGTCAAAGCTTTCTTGACTATACTTCTCCTATGGATCACCTGTGACCCATTTTCAGCTGACAGCAGGTTAAGTATGTCACTGAAACAGCCCAGGTTTTGAAAAAAATCACAACCATATGGTCCACCCAGCAGCCTGGACCGGCATCTGACTCAGCCTCTCAGCAATCTGCCAAGAGCCTATGCCAGCCCCTCCTGCCCTCTCCATAGTTCAGCGCTCCAGTGAGCACTGGAGGGGCAGAGCAGAGGGCTGGAGACTCATAGTCCTAAGCAGAGAGATGAACTGAGCAGTGTTTGATTGTTCGGGTCACACCGCAGAGCTGGTGGGTGACAGGATCGGATTGATGGCGGGAGAGGACAAAGGGAAAGTGGAGTTGTACCCCACAGTGACTGTTGAGTGCCTTCTTTTACTTTCTGAGAAAATGAAACAATCCAATTGGTCACTGGGAATTGGGCAGCAGGTTCACTTTTCTTTCTATTTTCTTCCAATATGATTATATCCATAGGTTTTTTCCCATGTGATCAGCACTGAACTGAGTTTGCAACAGCATTTTCTCCACAAATGCTAGGTTGAAACGTGCATTTTTTAGCATATTTTCAGAAGTGGAGGAATGCATAACAATCATTTTAACATGGTTCCCTATGCGTTCGTCTCACATCTATGCAGTTTCCTGCAGTGCATCTTTGGAAGTGGTACAAGGACTTTTTTCATGCAGGAAGGTGCATGTTTGAGTCTATGGATTTCAATGGAAGTGCATCAAAAATACATTAAAAAACACATGTATGTGCATTTTATATAGTATTATGTGCTTAATAACCAGTATCCTACAAAAAAATGCATGAAGCATGAACATGCATCAAAAAATGAAATACAACCCTGACAAGGGTTCTATCAACTGCCTATCAACTGCCATTTAAAAAAAAAATAAATACTATTTTCACATTATTTTTAAACCCTTGTTTTCTTCCAGTGCTGCTAATGTCCTGCAGCCTATTTGCAGCCACTTTCTGTCTACATGCCCATGATCCATATGTGGCTGCATTGTATTTCTCAGGGTGAGTTTTCTGATGGTAACAACAAGGGTGCCTGTGTAATATGTGTTGGAGTACAACTGGGAGACGGATAGGATGTTGTCAGCCTATAACAGGAAGTGCAAACCAAATACCTTTATTCAGGTCTTATTTTGATGAAAGCTACAGATTTAAAAACATTTAAAATCACTCTTGAAATTATGTTAACACGTTAAAGCGGAAATAAAGTTCAAAACAGAAATGTTTCAGAAGAGCAGAAGAGGGATGCTTCTTTATAATGTATACTGAGCTGCACATGTACAGCTCAGTGTGCATTCTCAGCACTAGAATGAATAAACCTCTATGCGCAGGTATGGGAGTTATGCAATTCCCCAGCCAGCCAATCAACATGGCCCAAGACCTGGCTCCCAGGAAAAGCCAGGGAGAAGATGTCAGTACCAGCAAAGGACCTTGCACACATCACATTGATAGTGTTGAGGTAAGTGTGTTTAATTTTGTTTTAAAGCTCTTAAGAGATGCAAATTAACATGTATTTTAGCAGTTTTGTCACAAAAATGTTAGTGTAAAAAGTTTTTTTTTCATAAAGGGTGTCTAACCCACCCAAAAAAACATGTGATGTTGCAGGTTGCCAGTTCTTAGATGTGGTGGCTGCATTCGTTTTCAAGAAGTAAGAACATTTGCATCAAATACAGAAAATACCTATTGTGTCTGTCATTTCCTGTGAGCTTAAAAAAGCACAAAAAAACTATATTTATTGTGTAAATTACTAGCCATTAGACAGGATGGATGTTATTTTCAGGAAAAAAATGAGAAAACGAATTCAGCTGCTATGTCTGAGGGCTGGAAAGCTGCAATATATTAAATTTTAAGGCTTAAATATGTATTAAATGGCATTTTCTTTAAATTATATATTACGTTTGAGTGCAAAGTAAATTGTGGAAGTTTTAGATGTTTTTCAATTTTAAAATTGCACTTTATGAAGTAGAATTCCAATATAAATTGTCCTTCTAGTGCTAATTTTTATATATAGTTTCCATGCCTGAGTATCAGTGTCCAGATGTGCCTTGGCTACCCTGGTCAGTAGTAACATGACACATAGTTTTATAAGCAATGTGTGATTCTCAATTTAATAAAAACGCATTTTTATTGTTTATTTCCTCTGGTTTCTACAGCAACTACCTTACACCACAGGAAAGAGATGCTGGTATGTGAGTGTTTATAGAGTGACGAGAATTGTGATACCTTCCCTCACAGGACATAACAGGTTTTGTTGCCTCATAATTAAATATGTACTAAATAGATCCTAATAAAACATAAAAAGGTGTTGAAAGTTTCATGCAATACTTTCCTGTAGTATACAGTATACTTTTATTTCTTGACAACACATATCTCTCTAATGTCCCCAAAGAGGCAGTAGAAAAATTGGCCATCAATTCACGGATGATGTAGGTTAAATTTTTCCTAATTTGGCTGATATTAAATCTATGGTCTATAGCTGATTATGGACATGCATTCCGGCAGAGGTAGCCATTGAGTGTGGAAAGCAGAAAAAAGCTGCCAATGGCCTGTTGTCCTACACATGACCATACCTACCCTGTTTCCCATAAAATAAGCAGAGCGAAATAAAAATGATAAGCGCACAAACCTTGCGCATTACCTCAGTAAACAGAAGTTTATTAATAAGAAAGGTACTCACAAACAGTGAATAAAATCAGGCATGTAAGTCCTCACAGGGACTTCAGAGATAGAGGGCCAGCTCGAGTCCCATCGTGGGGGTAAGCACTCAGTCCACTGACGCGTTTCGAAGGCCAGACCTTCTTCATCAGAGCACTGGCCTTCGAAACGCGTCAGATGAACTGAGTGCTTACCCCCACGATGGGACTCGCGCTGGCCCTCTATCTCTGAAGTCCCTGTGAGGACTTACATGCCTGATTTTATTCGCTGTTTGTGAGTACCTTTCTTATTAATAAACTTCTGTTTACTGAGGTAATGCGCAAGGTTTGTGCGCTTCTCGTTTTTATTTCGCTCTGCAGTGTTGGTCGGGCTTCCCCAGCCTTGTTTGGAGCTGCACAACCTTTGAAGCACTGGTGGTCGCTGTTTTCCAGTTCTGGTTCCATCTATTTGCCACCTGCCTGGGTCCTAGAGCGCAGAAGAATTCGTGTTTTCCCCTAAAATAAGACCTACCCCGAAAATAAGACCTAGTGCTACTTTTGGGAATTGCTAAAGTATAAGACCTACCCCGAAAATAAGACCTAGTTGTGATCAGGGCTTTTTTTTAGCCGGAACATGGCGGAACGCCATTCCGCTACCTCCGGCACTGGCCCTGCGCACACCCAAATCTACTGTCTCTTATAAACACAAAAGCGCGGCTGAAGTGACAGCACCATCCGCTCCCACAGAACCTCCCTACCTCTGTACTTACTGTGGGACAGGGAAGGAACAGATATCTGCGGGTGCAGTATGCAGTGTGTTTAGGGGCAGGGCATCTCCTCCTGCAGCCTAATGCATGGAAGCTGATGCCCCAGGGGTGATCACCGGCCAGTGGGGAAGAGGCGGAGCAGTGAGTAAGTGCGCTTGGTGCACTGTGTGGGAAGATAGGACCCGAAACAGGAGTTACTATAGAGAGGGGCCGGCTGCTGACAGCTGTGTTTTGCAAAGCTAGCTAACCATATGAGGACAGTGATGGGGGAGGGGGGGATGTGCAAAGGTGTGCTGCAGTCAGGTGTTGCAGAGGTAAATTGAATAAGGTGAGTTGCAGGCAGGGTGCATATGTGAGCTGCGGCTGGGGGGGTGCAGAGGTGAGCTGAGTTCCAACCCACCTTTGCACCCCCTGGCCACAGCTCACCTCTGCATCTCATGCCTGCAACTCACCTCTGCACCCTGTCTGTGGCTCATACCTGCACCCTGTCTGAAACTCACCTGTCAAGTCACTCCTGCAACACCTGACTGCAGCTCACAACTGTCATCAACCGGCCCTCTCCATAGTAGCCCTCATCCACAACTGCCTGCAGCTCACCTCTGCACCCCCTGTCCATACCTGGACATTAAAAAGACCTACCCTGAAAAGAAGACCTAGTGTGTTTTTTTGAGCAAAAAAAAATATAAGACAGTGTCTTATTTTCGGGGAAACACGGGTAGTTTAAGTGTCTCTAGTCAAGGTGTAAGCTGACCATCATCTCTGTTAAGATCTTAGTGAGGACTTACTCCTGCTGCACCCCAGAAAAGGTGAGTTAAAATAATGTAATTTTAATGTAGAATTCAAATTAGAACCATTATATTTTTAAAATATACATACACAGTAAATAGCCACCTCTAGCATGTGTTTAAAAGTCTAAGACATTATAGTCCAAAGCACAGCTATATTCTTCCTTAACTGCAACTAGCTGCTTGCTTCGGTAAATATTGCAAACTTACTTAATGCAACCCTTTCAAATCTAGCACCTTTCATCTCAAGTAGCACTCTTGAGTCCTAAACACGTGTTGTCTTGTCTTGATATATTTTTGTGATAAAACATCCATCTAGAGCAGTGGTCCCCAAAGTGTGTCCCTTGAGCAAGATGCTCTACTTTGCCTGCCTTCAACTGGCCTTTGGGGCACTATTCTTCTTATTGACCCAAATGATGGGGCACAAATTCCCCCCACTGACCTTAATAACAAGTACAAGCTCCTCTCTCAAACACCATTGATGGGGTACTCTGCCTCCCACCAATGATAGGCACAATTTCTCCCACGGATACAAACAATGGGCGCAATTCCTCCCACTCATACAAACTATGGTCACAATTTTCCCCGCTGACATCAACAATGGGTCATTATTCCTTGCATTTATACCAAAGATAGGCACTGTTCCTTCCAATGAAACCAAGGATGGAGCATTATTCCTCCTCCAACTGACCACAGGCACTAGGTCAATTTTTACTCCTACTCCTCACAAAGTCAGGGTGTGGTTTACTTCCAATGACCACTGATGCTGGGAAAACTTTTACTCCTGCAGGCAACAATCTAGTACCCTGAATGGGAAGAATAGTCACTGCATTCTAAACCACAGACTTTATTGCACTGCAAGATCTATCCACAATGAGGAGTAGAAGGCCAGATGACACAATGATCTTTACCTCTGTCAATCAGAAAATGTTGACCACCTGCATTCAGTGTACAGAGGGGAAGCCACTGGAGCAGCACATGAAAGATTACAGCTATATGTATATAGCACAGACTACTACAGTAATTTTCAGCATCCCCAGTGGCCCTCTGGATATTGGATATGGATGATTACATTGAACCAAGCTGGACCAATGTAAATTTGCAAAAAAAAAAAAAAAAAGCTTAAATCCCTAGAGTTCCACTTTGCTGTCAAGCTCTAGAAAATCAACTTTTTTTTAGTTTTAAATATAGCGGGGTAGGATTAGATGCTTCCTGAACTAGTGTTCTACATTTTTTTCACTAACAAAAGATACATTTCTAAAATATGATATAAAGAACTCCATGCAAAAATAGGTCGTCATGACAGACCAGTATCTGAAGTAGGAAAAATAACAAATACCACAGAAGGAAAGTATTACGAGAAATATCAGTGTACTGTATGGTAACAAATAGGACAAATACTTGTAAGGTATTTAGGTGCAAAGGTGCTTGTAAGGCCAGGAGAAGTAAGGGAGAAGAAATATAAAAGGTACCTTAGGAGGTTAGAGAAAAGTCAATAACACAGCACATGGAATTTGGGGTGTTCAAAAAGTTGGGACAAAAGTATACAAAAATATTAGAAATTAGAGAGCTGAAGGTTAATTGAAGGCAGAAACATGTATTAGGTTGATGAAAAAGTAGAAAGAAATAAAGGAAGCAAGGAAAAATGGAAAACAGGGCTCAAATAGTGGGTTTTCAGTATGCCAAGTTTCTTTTATGACTACAATATGGAAAGTTAGGTGATCTTAAGTAATTCCATTCATTTTTTAAAATGCCACTTACATTTTCTAAATGGCTTTGCTAACCCCACGCTGTCCCAATTAACCCCTGATAATTTCCACATCCTAGCTTCTCTGTCTTTTAAATTTTTTCTATACCCTACTCCCATCTAGACCCTAGTGTACAATTTCCTCCAACCTTCTAGTCATCCATTCCCTCAGCATAACTTCCTACTCCCCTCCTTACTTGCATATTATTTGGAAAAATGTTTTATGCAATTGGCCTGTGTTTTTGAGGTTGTCCACATCCAATTCTTTGTGGTTGTCCACATCACATTCCTTGAGGATGTCCACAAACCATTCAAAAAAGAACCTCAGTCGTCATTTGTTTCTGTCCTGTGCACAAAATTGGTCATTGATACCTGGGGCATCTGCATGTATGCATGGGAAACCTTCCCATGCATGCACAAATGTTCTGCAGGTCTCTGCTGGCTCTCAAAGCCCTGCGATACATCTGTGCCATGTCTGTCAGTAAAACTGCATCCTGGGATACCAGCATCATTGTTGCCTTGGCACAAGGTTAAACAATAAAAAAAGTTACAATATGTATTTGAGGGAGAGGGAGGGGAGCAGCCAGGTAGAAAGAAGTTATTTAATTGGCAGAAGGTCCACATTAAAGTGTTACTAAACCCACAACAGTAAAATCAGTCTGTATATGCAGTAAAGCATGCTTGTTATACTCACTGTGGAACCTAAGGGGTTAATCCTCGCATTGTGTAAAAAGGATGTTTGATCCTCTCTTCTCTGATCCTCCCCTTCTTCTACTGTCCCCAGTCCATCTACTGATAGAGCAGAGGCTTGTAGGCAAGCTGCACAAGTTTGGTGTGTATTGCTAGAGAGATTTTTTTTCTTGGGAGAGTGCATGTGATCAGCAGAGAACCAATCAGCACTGTCTAGACAGAGGATCAGGGGTCTTGCAGCCTTATAGGGGAGAATGAAAACTCCTCCTACAAGCTTTAACCAGTGCTCCTCTGGACACTGATAGAAGTTACACGATTGCTCTAACTGCTGATGAGAAATGGTATTTAGCAGTTTATATTTACTAAAATAATTGCACTTCCATGTTGTGTGTACTGTGGGGACCAGATATAGTGAATGCAGGGTCCTGGGTTTAGTAATAAGGACTGCAGCTGCAGCCATGATCCTGGTATAACTGCTTGCTGTGGAGGCTGTATATATACAGCCTAAGAACAGCGAGCAGTTAAAGCTGAATTCAGGTATAGATTTGATAGCATAGTTACATTGGTCCAGCTAGGACTAATGTAAATGTGCATATGCTATATCTGTGGGATCCTAGTGGAAGCCGGAAATCACTGTAGTACTCTCTCCAACTACAGGAATCGCCCACTATCTTCTGGATCCTGTGCCGAGCAGTTGCTCTGCTGCATAGTAATCACAGGATTTGCCTGCTCAGCAGAGGCGCCATTCAAGACTTGCATTTTTCTCAGCAAATGCTAGGTGTTCTCTGATTAGATAAGGTATAGAGGCAAGGCAATGGCACTTAACTCTAGCCAAAGTGGTGAAGAGTTACATTTCTGTCAGGTTTTTAATCACAAAAAAAAAAATCTTTTCCCTCAATAAAATATCAGCACCGCTAGCGATAAGACCATACAGTATATCATATGTTAACTAATATGGCCTTTATTGGGATAACAAGACTATGTAAATCTAGGAGCATTTAACACAGCAAATGACACACAACACAAAATTAAAAACTATGTAAAACCTACTCCCATTCACCCAATCACCAGGCAAATGAACTAGAGAATCTTCTGCTAGTAAACTCAGAATGAAATGACCCAGATCACCTGGGTCACTATATATGAAGACTTAGAATATAAAGCATATAAATGACTATAGAACAAAGAACTGTATACATCAATAAGAAAATCAAAATGCTATGTAATATGTTCTGCTAAGAGCACTGGGGCCACAATATGCATGGAGTCTACCTCTACCAGTCACGCTGTAAGGTATTGATTTGTACAGCTGCAAGGGGAGACACCATCTGCTCACTCATACAGGTTATTATATTTTGACATAGGGCTCTTGGCAGAACAGATTACATAGCATTTTTATTCTCTTATTGAATGCTCTATAGTTGCTTATACTTTATAGTTTGTTTAATTTCTTTTTATTATGAAGTATGAAGTATTTGCAAGTAGTAATGGTTTAATGGTTGAACTGGATGGACTTTTGTCTTTTTTCAGCCAGACTATGTAACTAATACAGAAATACATAGCATTTATACAAAACATATGAATAACTGTGCCAAAAACCTAACACCTCATATGATAAACACAATATAATACAATATAGAGGAAAATGATATGCAAAGCATCTTTCACTAAAGATGACCACAACCTTGGGAAAAATGAGGCTATCATATCCTATTCAATTAAGAAATATATAATCTTGGAAGCATGTGAAATATCAAATCACCCTGTAAAATCAGTGATGCCAAAATGCTATGAAGCCATTATTGGATAGGACAAATGAAAAGTAGGAAACAGAAAAGGAAAGATTAAAATTTTTTATATATATATAAATATATATATATATATATACACATGCACTTTATGGTTTATACCGTGAACTCTTTATATTTGGTGACCTGGGTCATTTCAGCCTGGGACTCTTAGCAGCTTATTATTTAATTAATTTACAAACTAGTGAATGTGTTTTATGTAACGTAGGTTTTACATGGTTTTTTATTTTTTCATTGTGTGTTAATTATACTGTTACACGCTCCTTGAGATACATGTTTGTTAGTATAATAAAGTACATAACATTTGTTATACTGTATATGTAGCCCTGGCTGTCGGCCCTTTCAGCTGCTCAGCAGAGACTTTCAACTGTGGCTGCATAGATTGGGGAGCAAAAGAGCAAAGAGGTACAGACTTGAGAGGGAGACCCAGACCTCTGGGAGCTGTCTTTCATCTGACCTCATCCATAGCATTGCCAAAATTGCAGAGGCCTTAGGGACAGTGCAGCCTACTCTTCATTCCCATCCATCCTGAACAGAAGAGCAGCCATTGAATAGCAGTCTGTACCCAGGAAGACTTCACCAAGCATCAGTGTGGTGAGAGACCATTTCACCACCACTGTGTGTTTAATTGGCTGCTATATGCAAACACTTTTCTGCCGTGATGAGTTCTGCCAAAGGGGACCGTATCTCTTACTTTACTCTGTGGATTACAAATGATCACATTTGGGAGGGCTTTGCCAAGAATTAGAGGGACCCAACACTGGCAAATAGTATCTAAAATTGTACTGCCAATGTAGGCAACTCCCCGTGGAGTTATTAGTTTACTGAGCTGTTACCATTTTATCTTTTAACTATTTGTGCCAGTATCAAATGTTGTTCTAACTGTTTCTGTATTAATTTATTGAACTTCCTTCGAAGGGCTTTGTCCTTTTTCAATATAGCCAATTCGTTGTTACTGGTATGTCAATGAGAGGGTACAGATATAGGGTGGGGCATCACCAGGACAGGTAGGAATCCCCAATCAAATTCAGCAGCTCCCAAGGGGGTCATGCTAATTATAATATTTAGTCCTATTTCTAGCACTGCTGATATCTTTTATTGAGGGAAAAGATTTTCTTCTGTTGCATGTGTAGTTCTCCCTTTTTTTTCTGCAGGCTACTTGTTCTGTCTCTCCAATCTAAGCATTGAAAGTTTGATCTCTGTAACTTACAGTTGTGATGAGATAGCAATCTTAGTTGAATAACACAGGCAGTGACACGATCAGATGACACCTTGTAGACCTTGTGAAGTTTATTCCATAAATTGAGAGAATCTTACAACAATGAACATCGGATAGGTCAAAAGATCATAATGTGATCTGCTTCATGGCATGAGGCTTGAAGCTGAAATGCCTTACTGGGAAAAGGGGTGGACTATCTATACAGCAAGAACTAAACCAAAGGAAAGGGAGGAGCAGAGACAAAATACACTTGAATGCACTTAAAGCCATATGAGAGTCATGTGAAACATGACACTCCTTGGCAGGGGTGGACTGACAACTCATGGGGCCCCTGGGCAATAGGGGATCATGGGGCCCCTGTGTCCTTGCCCAAACTCAAAAAAGCCTATGAAAAAGGTACCAGGGGCATCTCATGGGGCCCCCTACTGACCCCGGGCCCTCGGGCAGTGCCCGAGTTTCCAAATGGTGATTCGCCCCTGCTCCGTGGTGAAGGTTCTTTGTGTATTGTCTATAGTAGATTTTTATGCTTGTCTGTGAACAAACTAGAGAGATTTTTCCTTACTGTGACACCTGTAAAAAAATCGGGATAGCACTGGTAAAGGAAGGCGCACAAACCTTCTTGGACATTCTATTCCCTCACCACTCGACTGCCTAGGTCTGTATCCCCATTGTCAAGACCAACCTTCCCAATAGGGGTGCAGATGACAGAGGCTGTAAACCTTCCCTGCTTTATCCAATGTGAAATAGAAAGCTTTGGCTGGAGTTAGGTTTTAAAATATAAAGTGGAAACTCAAACTAAAGTAAAATAATCAAAAAGAATATTTCTAGCAGCATGCCCACATCTACCTCCATCCAGGATGGATAAAGTTGTCACATGTAAACATAGCAGGTAGACAAAAAGACAGAACATATTAAAAGGAGATTATGTCTGACGTCATGCGCACTTGCACACTTTTGAACTGACTCCAAGACCTCCCTGTGGAAGAAGCCTTTACTGAGCAGGAGAATATCAACTGGATTGGATCTAGCAAGACATTGCTTAATTCAATGCATAGAGGCTTATTTCCTTGTTTGGGTTGAACATGAGGAAATTATATTCTGCAGTCCTCATATTTAAAAAAAAAATAGAAGTGAATTCATAGCAGTGCCTAACTTTTCCCTCCTGGTTTTAAATAAGAACATATGTCTCTTTCTTCACTCTGTGCTGAAGTCCCGAAACTCCCGGCATATTAACTCTGCTATTTTTACCCACCCTGAATCTTTTTGTTGCCGTGGAGATTCATCATAACATTGGATTGCTGTCTGCGCTGACATAACTGTTTCTTCCTCTGTTCTAGTCTGCCGTTCACATTCTTATATTATTACATCTGCTTAACCCTCGGGAAAGTAATAAATAGTCGAGTGAATAAAAAAAAAACATTATTGCGCACCTTTAAAAGGGTTCTCCACCTAATAAGAAAAGTGTGAGCGTAAACTCTTGCACACGGGTGCCTGTGTAGCGTAAGGACAGCACAAAAAGGAAATACCCCATTGGCTGTACCCAAGTACAGCCATCCACAGCCATTTATGTGTATAGGTGGCTGTGCATCTGCAGCATCTGAGCTTCCCAGACCAAATTTACTTTGCATACTTCAGGGCACCCGTTTTGTATGGTGCTAGTGTACAGAATGCTCCCAGAAATGTCATTTCTTCTCTATGCGATAGTCTGATTAATTTGATGAGAAGTCTGCACTAAGCTACAAGTACAATTTTAGTCATCTCCTGTAACAGGAATTTCATTTAGAGTGAGATACTCCCTAAGGCTTGTCTACTAAAGGGATGCAGATGTGCAACTTTCTTCATTAAAACACTGATATTTGGTCCTGGTGATCATATGAAGACTTATAAGGTGGGGCTACATTGGTTGGCTGTAGGCATTATGTTGTGTCACCTTTATCTGGCCTGAAGCTTGCTACATACATATCCCCTGCCTGAGGCATGTTACGTCACTCCAGCACAATTCTTAGGTTACAGGCACTTTGTAGTAGAAATCACAGTACACATCTCCTTCTGCTAATAACTTTCCATTCAGTAAACATACAAGTTCAGGACACTTCCATATGATACAACCATCTTCCCCAGATGCTACAGGTGTGTATTTACAAAGGTTGTTACTCACTCAGGGCGTCCTTCCTCACACACAAAGGGATCCTGCATAGGCCAAGGGCCACTCTAAACCCACTAGCCAAGGATCAAGGGGACAGTCAAGGGTTCCCTGATGTCCTCACTCACCACCTTGGTAGTTTAGCTTTGCAGAGGGCTCTTTAGTTCAGCTCCAGCACAGCACTATATCTCCACAGTCAGGGATGTCCTGCTCTCCTACCCCAAGTTCACCGGGCCCCAACCACAGCCAGCATATAAAGGGCACTATCTCCACTCATTGCAGGAGGATTAACAATTGGGGGGCACTAACACCAACCAACACCCTGTCAGGACCTGGGTCTGAACCTGGGTCCTCTGCTGTGTCTGGCAATGTCTCTTCTTGCTGAGCCACCTGGAATACTGGATAACTCCCTGGATAATTCCTTGAATGATCCTGTTTTGACCTTGGTTGTGAGCCTTGAACCCTTTGCTCCTCCCACAAACTTCCTGATTTAAAGTGGAACTTTAGTCAGAAAATTAAGTTCTGCTAGATCACTTCAGGCTTGCCTCTTTTGCAGGTATAGTTATGTAGAACATTAAGGGCTCGTTCACACCATGGTGCAGAGACATCAATTTTTGTGCACGCTGTCAGGGATCCGAGTGTGACCAGAAATGTGTGGACTGACACAGGGAAGTAGCAGGCTTCAGGAACACAGGCGTAGTCAGGGCTGGAGAGGTGGAATGGTCAGGCGGGCCGTAAGGTACGGTCAGGCACCGCTCGGCGGGATCTTTAGTGACCCACAGGACAGGATTCCCCAGGGTGCGGAGTCTAAGCCCCAGTCTGCCTTTTCACCCGAGCCCCTGATGGTGGGGATGGACTTGGCGCAGGACTGAGACCAGGTCGCGGCCCCTGAGTGCACCCAACTGTGGTAGAGGGGTCTGCCGAGGGTATGTACCGGGGGAAAGCCTGATGTGAAGGGGCTGGCAGGTTTGGAAAGTAGTGACTGGATCCGTGCGGGATGGATGGATTGTCTGGGTAGCGTCAGGCAGGCCAGGTCAGCAACGTGCGGGCAGTGAGGTACCGGAGGAGCAGGCAGAGAATAGTCAGGGTCACAAGCCGGGTTCAGTAACTCACGGGCAGCACGGTACAGAGGATCAGGCAGAAGGATGGTCAGGCAAGCCTGGGGTTCAACAGGAGACGGTCAGCAGAGGTCAGGATCAAAGCAGGGTCAGCAACTAGGCAGATAGGCAGGAACACAGGATACCAGGTACAGGGGCTCATGGGAAACATACACCAAGGCACTGATCACAGGCCTGGTCATTCCTTAAATACATCTCCTGCAATCAGCCCCAGGTGTTGGCTGACTGCAGGAGTGAGCTTCTGGCTGCTGAGAGCACCCGCTGTTTAGCCCTGGTACTGCAGCCCACACGGCAGGTGAGTCCCACCACCAGTGCTGAGTCCATTCCTGACACACGCATTCTGTAAGGGCACAATGAAATCAACTGTTCTCTATGTGCCCTGTTCACACCACTAGTATCACTTGCAATTTGTACAAAACTCATTGAAACGCACATGAAAAATTATGTAAACTGATGTCTCTGCAAGCGAAATCGCCACGTCAGTTTCCATTAGTTTTTCTGCATGTATGGTGTGAACGAGGCCTAAAAATAAGTGTCTAAACTATTTAAATCTAGTAATACATTGTCCCATCCTGCTCTGCACATGCTCAGTTGCTCTCTATTTTTAAGCACTGCTGAATCTGTAGAGGCCGGTCTGCTGACAGCCTTAAAGCAGAATTAAACTCTCCTATCTTTTACAGCCAAGATAGCTGCTTCTGTTTGATCTGCAACTGCCATGGTGCTGCGCATGTGATCAGTAATGACTCCAGCCATTTGATGGTTTACCAATTTGGTTGAGGACAAAAGCAAAGATGACATAAAAAACTCCCTAAAAATCTCCATAGGCAACGCTTTAAAAACCTGTACCAATTACCAGTTTAGAGTTACACAGAAGGTCTCATGCTAAAATTATTGCTCTCTTGTGTGATTATCATTTATATATGAGTGCAGGACTTACATATGCATTTGCTGCTGTGCACAGGGGGAGCAGACACTTTACCATTTTTTATTATTATTTTATTTAAAACTTTTTTTACATTGTCCATTTCATTTTTTTTAGATAAACTTTATTGCTATCACAAGGCATTAACAACATTCCTTGTGCTAACATGGGCCATGACAGTTCCTGTTTACTGAGAAATCTGGGGTCTGTTAGACCCCAAATCTCCCCTCTGACCTCCAATGCAGCTGATCAGACACAGGTCAGTGTGATCTGCTGCTTTACTCCTTTACTCTTTGGTTACTGACCAGTAAACAAAGAACTCATTGCTTCCGATTTCTGATCTCATGGAGAGGCAGGAACAACATCAGTTCATCTTCCTAAGAGCAGATGCCACTGATCGGAGCGGTCACGAGCTCCCCAGTGGGAAGGGAGAGCCTGGGAAAGGCGACTGTGGGGGTGGGGGGTACCCCCTTCCACTGCCTGTAGAAGTGATGAAGTGACTGTATAGACACTTGAATCATTTTTCCAAAAGAGAGCATTGCTGAAAAAAATCTATATTGGGATACTGCCTGTGGCAGCAGGCATTATCCCAGTATACCCGTTTCAACCTGGAGGCATCATTGAACATCCACCTAAGGGGAAGTGGTTAAAGTACTGTATATGTGAACCCTTAACTTGTAAAACAACCCATTCAGTGTAAAATATAAATGAAAGTCAAATTATTAGTGGGCATATATAAAAAAAATTATAAATACTTTTTTTCTGTTTTTATACAGTGCCTTGAAGAAGTATTCATACCACTTGAACTTTTCCACTTTTTTTCATGTTACAACTGTGAGAACTAGCATCAAGCGTAGAGCTTTACAGCACACAGCCACTCACTTCTTTCTGTTTTTTAAGGGTTTTTAGCCCAATTTCAGTTTAAGGAAAGTTCCATAACACGTTTCCCACGCAGGGGTATCCATCATCAAAACAGATTAAACAAATATTCAGCCTCCTGGCTTGTACACAGATTTCTGCCGATGATGCATCCACCTAGGCGAGTATGATTTGAAAAAAAGAGGAAACCCCATACTTCTCTTTAAAGGCTTGCATTTTCCAGCCTTCAATACTTGCCAGTAACTCCAAAAGGTCTGCAACAGACCATCCTCTGGCCTCGCTCCACCTCTTGGCTCAATAGCAAATCATGCCTGACACATGCTACAGTCAATGATGTCCCATCCTGCCAACTACGCCATGCGTAAGATGGGGCCATATTGGTTTGCTGTTGGTGTCATGTAGGGGTTTATTTACTAAAGCTGCAGAGTCCAAAATCAGACTCCCTTCTGCATAGAAACCAATCAGCTTCCAGGTTTCATTGCCAAAGCTTCATTGAACAAGCTGAGGTTAGAAGCTGATTGGTTTCTATGCAGAAGGGAGTCTGATTTTGGACTCTCCAGCTTTAGTAAATAAACCCCGTAGTGTCACCTTCACCTGGCCTAAAGCCCACCACGTAGATATCCCTGACCTGAGGCATGTTAGCTGGAATAAACAAATGTCCAGTCAAATTGCATTTTTACTGCACCAATGTCACTCCAGCACAGTTCTAAGGTTACAGGCACTTTGCAGTACAATTCATAGTAACCATTAGAGATGAGCGAATCGAACATGACGAAGTGGAATTCGTTTCGAAGATTTGGAAAAATTCTATTCGCGACGAATCCGAAGATTAGCAAACTTCGGATGCACGAATCGAATTTTCCCAAAAATGGCGGCGACATGTGTGGCGACAGGAGAAAATGGACAGAGAAGATGGGGCGGGGATCTCTGGGAAGGCGCGCAGACAAGGCGCGCTGACCCATAATGCATTCATGAGTCATGAATCATGACATGTGATCGCATTAGCCAATCAGCAGCCAGCCAGCACTGTGTAATGGTGGAGCTATAAATCGCGGCCATCTTAGAATTCTCCATTAGCCTCCGGTCATTCAAGAGAGACAGACCTGTCTGTATTAAGGGACAGAGTTAGGGCCACAGAGACTTTAGGGCCACAGAATCGTTACTCAGGGACACAGAATCGTCACTGAGGGACACAGAATCGTTACTCAGGGACACAGAATTGTTACTCAGGGACACAGAATCGTTACTCAGGGACACAGAATTGTTACTCAGGGACACAGAATCGTTACTCAGGGACACAGAATCGTTACTCAGGGACACAGCTATCAAAGAATCGAAAATTTAAAGTGACATACACCCTTTTTTTTTTTGGTGGCTGTCGTGCACAGTTGGTGCTGCAGTTTGCCGATTGTGCATTCCAGTGACATAAATGTACAATTTCCAGCCAACGGCAAGCTGCAATTGACCGATTGTGCTAAATAAACTGACTTTCTGCTTCACAACCACTATTGTACGTTCAAAGAGTTAAATCCATATACACGCCGGGTGGCGGTAATATTTTTTGGGTGATTAGTGCATTCCAGTGACATAAACGTACAGTTTCCAGCCAACGGCAAGCTGCAATTGACCGATTGTGCTAAATAAACTGACTTTCTGCTTCACAACCACTATTGTACGTTCAAAGAGTTAGATCCATTTACACGCCGGGTGGCGGTAATATTTTTTGGGTGATTAGTGCATTCCAGTGACATAAACGTACAGTTTCCAGCCAACGGCAAGCTGCAATTGACCGATTGTGCTAAATAAACTGACTTTCTGCTTCACAACCACTATTGCACGTTCAAAGAGTTAAAGCCATTTACACGCCGGCTGGCGGTAATATTTTTTGGGTGATTAGTGCATTCCAGTGACCTAAACGTACAATTTCCAGCCAACGGCAAGCTGCAATTGACCGATTGTGCTAAATAAACGGACTTTCTGCTTCACAACCACTATTGTACGTTCAAAGAGTTAAATCCATATACACGCCGGGTGGCGGTAATATTTTTTGGGTGATTAGTGCATTCCAGTGACCTAAACGTACAGTTTCCAGCCAACGGCAAGCTGCAATTGACCGATTGTGCTAAATAAACTGACTTTCTGCTTCACAACCACTATTGTACGTTCAAAGAGTTAAATCCATATACACGCCGGGTGGCGGTAATATTTTTTGGGTGATTAGTGCATTCCAGTGACATAAACGTACAGTTTCCAGCCAACGGCAAGCTGCAATTGACCGATTGTGCTAAATAAACTGACTTTCTGCTTCACAACCACTATTGTACGTTCAAAGAGTTAAATCCATTTACACGCCAGCTGGCGGTAATATTTTTTGGGTGATTAGTGCATTCCAGTGACCTAAACGTACAGTTTCCAGCCAACGGCAAGCTGCAATTGACCGATTGTGCTAAATAAACTGACTTTCTGCTTCACAACCACTATTGTACGTTCAAAGAGTTAAATCCATATACACGCCGGGTGGCGGTAATATTTTTTGGGTGATTAGTGCATTCCAGTGACATAAACGTACAGTTTCCAGCCAACGGCAAGCTGCAATTGACCGATTGTGCTAAATAAACTGACTTTCTGCTTCACAACCACTATTGTACGTTCAAAGAGTTAAATCCGTTTTTATTTTTGGGGTGCTTATTGAATTAAAGAGTATGTCAGACAACACGCAGAGGAGTGGCAGAGGAGGCAATGTTTCAGGAGCGAGCAGACGTGGCAGCAGAGGAAGGGGTCGAGGCAGCACTAGTCGCAGCCAGAGGCCAGTGCTCCCGGTGTCATCCAGTGGTCGTGTCTCCACCGACAACCCTGCCGTCATCGATTGGTTGACTCGGTCGTCTTCCTCTTCCCAGGTCACCTCTGACACCTACAGCCAACGGTCGGTGGGTACGTCAGACACAACCGTTAGTTGGCATGGCCCGGGAGCAAGCCCACTGAAATCACGTGTCCTCGACCTGCCCCTGTCCTTTGGTGTTCCCTCACCAAGCGAAGTATCGCATGCTGTGGGCTCAGCCCCACTGTACAGTGAGGAAGAGCTAACAGAGGGCGGTCAGGAACGGGGGGAGACATCCGCCTCTTCAGCAGCCAGGCGAAGAAGTACTGGCGAGGAGAGTGGCTCGGTAGCCGGTCTAGAGACAGGTCTGTCTCCTGACCCACACGCAGCCGAGGGGGCTAGTAGTGACGCGGAGACCCTAATTGATGATGATGAGGCTGATCGCACTTGGCAGCCTCGTCGTCATCAGGCTATTGCTTCCGCATCATCAGGAGAAGAGGGTGCCAGCTTGCCAGCGAGCAAAACAGTCGGTGGGTTGCCCAGGAGGCAGCAGGGTCGCAGCAGTGTCAGTGGAGGCAAACGGCCACGGAGTAGAGCACCAGCTCCACTGCAGCCTACCACCACGGCCAGTAGTGGTGCCGGTGTGCACGGAGGAAGTAGCAGTCAGCCAGTGAGGAGTAGCGGGGGCAAAGTTTCCTACTCGGCGGTGTGGCAATTTTTCGTCAAGCCGCCCGAGGAAGTAAACGTAGCCGTATGTCGACTATGTGGCCAGAAAGTCAAGCGTGGCCAGGGGGCCAATGTTGGGACTACAGCGTTGCGTCAGCATATGCAGCGTCGCCATTCGGTGGCCTGGGAAAACCGTGATAAAGATACGGCGGTTCTGCCTGCCCCAGCCCCCGCTCCATCACCCGCTCCGTTACTTGCTCCGTCACCCGACATCAATCGCCCTCTATCAGCCAGTCAAGGCTCCAACACCTCTGCTGAGGGGAGTTGTCGCTCGTTGGCATCTTCCGCTCGTTCAGATGCTCCTTCTCCTGCTACTCCTCTTCACGGATTCCGTCAGCAGTCTTTCTTGGAATCCGTTTCCAAGAGACAACAGTTTGCGAGCACGCACCCGACGGTGCAGAAGCTGAACGTCCTCCTGTCCAAGTTGCTGGTGCTGCAGTCCCTCCCTTTCCAAGTGGTGGACTCAGCACCTTTCCGAGAAATGATGGCTTGTGCCGAGCCGCGGTGGAGAGTGCCAAGCCGGCATTTCTTCGCCAAAAAGGCAGTGCCAGCCCTGCATTCACATGTAGAAGAGATGGTGGGCCAGTCTTTGAGCATGTCGGTCTCTGCCAAAGTGCACGGCAGCGCCGACGTGTGGAGCTGTAACTATGGTCAGGGACAGTACATGTCATTTACGGCCCACTGGGTGAACGTGGTGCCGGCACAGCCGCACCAGCAACTTGGACAGGTCACGCCGCTTTTGCCTCCACGTTTGCACGTCCTTGGTCAAGCAAAGATGTCCGCCTCTACCACCTCTTCTTCCGCCGTGTCCTCAGCCGCCACCCCCGTGCCAAGTCCCATTACCCGACCGGCATATCACATGTGCAGGGCGCAACGGTGTCACGCTGTGCTGCACCTGGTATGCCTTGGCGAACGTAGTCACACAGGGGAGGAACTTCTGAGTGTAATGAACAGAGAAATCGACAGATGGCTGTCTCCGCGCAAACTGAAAATCGGAACCATGTTGACCGACAACGGAAAGAACATGGTGTCTGCTCTGCGTCAAGGAAGGTTGTGCCATGCGCCATGCATGGCTCACGTGTTCAATCTGGTTGTCAAGCGGTTCCTAAAATCCACCATCCCACTGCAAGACATCCTTAAAATGTCATGTAAACTTTGCATGCATTTCAGCCATTCCTACACCGCAAAGCACACCCTCCTTGAGCTGCAGCGGCAGAACGGAATTCCACAGCATCGCCTGATCTGCGACGTTGCAACAAGGTGGAATTCAACCCTACATATGTTAGACCGCCTTTACGAACAGCGAAAGGCCATCACCGATTTCCTGATGTTACAAACGGATAAAGGTACTCCCCTGTGTAAGCCATTGGCAGCTCATGCGTGACACCTGCCGCTTGCTCAGGCCCTTTGAGGAGGCCACGCTATTCGTGAGTCGGCAGGACTATGGGATGAACGACGTCATTCCTCGGTTGCACGTCCTGGAACAAATGCTGTTAACAATGGCTGGTCAGGGTGCGGTAGACGTGGCGCACAGATCTCAACGCCACATGACCCCTGTGGGGGCAGGACAGGAAGAAGAGGAGGAGGTAGAGGAGGACATTGGTGCTCAGGAATTATTGAGTGAAATGGGTGGTTTTTCCACTCAGCGGACAGGAGTGGAGGAGCAGGAGCATCTGGTAGAGGAGGAGGAGGAGACAGAGGACCCAGACGCACCGTGGCAGTATGCTGTGGAGATGGAGGCAGGGAATCCCTCGCATTCCTTGGCACAAATGGCCCATAGCATGCTCGGTTGCTTGCGTAGCGACAGCCGAATAATAACCATCAGACAGAGGGATGACTTTTGGCTGTCCACCTTGTTGGACCCTCGCTACCGTTCAAAAATGGTGGCCTTTTTCACATCTGCTGAGAGGGAGGCCAAAATAAAGTACTATAAAAACCACCTATGTAGTCAGTTGGTCTCTGCCTTTCTGCGCCAACGTCCATCCTCAGACACTGTGGGCCCTGTGCGCTCGCGTTCCGCTGCCATGGCAGCAGGGGAGGGGTGGGGTGGTAGGAGCAGTGGCAGCTCCACCAGCAGCGGCTGCCTCAGTCTGCAGTCGATGATGAGTAGCTTTCTTCACCAGCGCAGTGAGGAAGCTACTAACCAGCCGCAGCAGCAGCAGCATCAGGTGGACCTGGAGCAGGACCTCAAACAACAGGCTTGGGCCTACTTGGACAGCACCCTGCCAACCGAGGTAGACAATCCCCTTGACTACTGGGCAACGAAACTTGACCTTTGGCCCCAACTAGCTGAATTTGCCCTTGAAAGGCTGTCATGCCCGGCCAGTAGCGTGGCATCGGAGCGCGTGTTTAGTGCGGCAGGAGGTATTGTAACTCCGCGGAGGACACGACTGTCCACCCAAAGTGTGGAGAGACTCACGTTTGTGAAAATGAATCAGGCGTGGATTAGTCTGGATTTCAAACCACCAGTTCCTGACAAAACTGACCTAATAACCTAGCCGTTCAGGCCGCTCCCTGAACACCTCGGGAATTGCTTTGTATATCTGTCGCCTTAGAGGCCGCTGTCTGAACAGCTCATGAATTGCTTTCTATATGTGTCGCCTTTGAGGCCGCTGGCTGGACAGCTGATGAATTGATTTGTATATATGTACTTATTGTCCGCTGTCCGGACAGCTCATGAATTACTTTTTGTATATAGCCTTCCAAACCACTCTCAGAATAAGTCATGATATTCATGCTGTGTATAGCCTTATAGGCCAATGGTCAATCAACTCATGATTGTTATAGTGTGTATAGCCTTATAGGCCGCTGTCTTTACAACTTTATAATTCCATGCAGTATATAGCCCTATCGGCCACTTTCTGGCATCCAGTTGCTGTAGCCCCCATCACCACACTGTGCCACGGGCCCCTGTACCGCCTTCTCATACTGCTGCCAGATCCATCCTCTGCCATGTGCGTCTTTGTCGTCTGCTCACGCTGCTGGGTTCCAGTTTTAAACCTAGGCCTGTGTATGGCTTCCGAATACTGCTGCCTCCACCGCCACCCTGCGCCATGTGTCTCTGTCGTCTGCTCACGCTGCTGACGGCTTCCGCTTTTTAACCTAGGCCTGTGTATGGCTTCCGAATACTGCTGCCTCCACCGCCACCCTGCGCCATGTGCCTCTGTCGTCTGCTCACGCTGCTGACGGCTTCCGCTTTTTAAACTAGTCCTGTGTATGTCTTCCGAATACTGCTGCCTCCACCGCCACCCTGCGCCATGTGCCACTTTCAGGTCTCCTTACACTGTTGGTGGGTTCCATTTTGTGATAGGGTGCTGTATGGCCTTCCATTGCTGCTGCCTCCACCGCCACCCTGCGCCATGTGCCTCTGTCGTCTGCTCACGCTGCTGACGGCTTCCGCTTTTTAACCGAGGCCTGTGTTTGGCTTCCGAATACTGCTGCCTCCACCGCCACCCTGCGCCATGTGCCTCTGTCGTCTGCTCACGCTGCTGACGGCTTCCGCTTTTTAACCGAGGCCTGTGTTTGGCTTCCGAATACTGCTGCATCCACCGCCACCCTGCGCCATGTGTCTCTGTTGTCTGCTCACGCTGCTGACGGCTTCCGCTTTTTAACCGAGGCCTGTGTTTGGCTTCCGAATACTGCTGCCTACACCGCCACCCTGCGCCATGTGTCTCTGTCGTCTGCTCACGCTGCTGACGGCTTCCGCTTTTTAACCTAGGCCTGTGTTTGGCTTCCGAATACTGCTGCATCCACCGCCACCCTGCGCCATGTGCCTCTGTCGTCTGCTCACGCTGCTGACGGCTTCCGCTATTTAACCTAGGCCTGTGTATGGCTTCCGAATACTGCTGCCTCCACCGCCACCCTGCGCTATGTGCCTCTGTCGTCTGCTCACGCTGCTGACGGCTTCCGCTTTTTAAACTAGTCCTGTGTATGTCTTCTGAATACTGCTGCCTCCACCGCCACCCTGCGCCATGTGCCACTTTCAGGTCTCCTTACACTGTTGGTGGGTTCCATTTTGTGATAGGGTGCTGTATGGCCTTCCATTGCTGCTGCCTCCACCGCCACCCTGCACCATGTGCCTCTGTCGTCTGCTCACGCTGCTGACGGCTTCCGCTTTTTAACCGAGGCCTGTGTTTGGCTTCCGAATACTGCTGCATCCACCGCCACCCTGCGCCATGTGTCTCTGTCGTCTGCTCACGCTGCTGACGGCTTCCGCTTTTTAACCTAGGCCTGTGTATGGCTTCCGAATACTGCTGCCTCCACCGCCACCCTGCGCCATGTGCCTCTGTCGTCTGCTCACGCTGCTGACGGCTTCCGCTTTTTAAACTAGTCCTGTGTATGTCTTCCGAATACTGCTGCCTCCACCGCCACCCTGCGCCATGTGCCTCTGTCGTCTGCTCACGCTGCTGACGGCTTCCGCTTTTTAACCTAGGCCTGTGTATGGCTTCCGAATACTGCTGCCTCCACCGCCACCCTGCGCCATGTGCCTCTGTCATCTGCTCACGCTGCTGACGGCTTCCGCTTTTTAAACTAGTCCTGTGTATGTCTTCCGAATACTGCTGCCTCCACCGCCACCCTGCGCCATGTGCCACTTTCAGGTCTCCTTACACTGTTGGTGGGTTCCATTTTGTGATAGGGTGCTGTATGGCCTTCCATTGCTGCTGCCTCCACCGCCACCCTGCGCCATGTGCCTCTGTCGTCTGCTCACGCTGCTGACGGCTTCCGCTTTTTAACCGAGGCCTGTGTTTGGCTTCCGAATACTGCTGCATCCACCGCCACCCTGCGCCATGTGTCTCTGTCGTCTGCTCACGCTGCTGACGGCTTCCGCTTTTTAACCTAGGCCTGTGTATGGCCTTCAATTGAAGCTGCTTCTGCTCCGCCACTCTGCCATTGGACTCTTGATAGTCGTCTCCCCACGCTGCTGCTGGGGGGACTTTTTAACATAGGCCTCTGTATGGCCTTCAATTTTAGCTGCTTACGCTCCGCCACTCTGCCATGGGCCCCTGTACCGCCTCCTCATGCTGCTGCCAGGCCCGTAATCTGCCATGGGCCCCCGTACCGACTCCTCATGCTGCTGCCAGGCCCGTAATCTGTCATGGGCCCCTGTACCGCCTCCTCATGCTGCTGCCAGGTCCAGAGTGTGTCATGGGTCCCTGTACGGCCTCCCATTGCTGCTGTCTCCATCGCCACACTCTGCCATGTGCCACTTTCAGGTCTCCTCACACTGCTGGTGGGTTCCATTTTGTCATAGGGTGCTGTATGGCCTCCCATTGCTGCTGCCTCCACCGCCACATTGTGGCTGCACACTCTGGTTTTGGCCCCGTGACTGCCCAAATGAGTGAAGTGTGCGGTGATTCTAAGATCGACGGCACTCATCTGCATGTCATACTGACTGACAGTATTATTTCTCTTCCCCAGCAGACTCCAAGGGCATTTAAATTAAAGGTACAGTGTTCTGCACTAATATAAAGGCTCTCTGAAGCCTAGAAACACCCTTTTTATAAGTTAAATTCGCAGCGAATATATTCGGCACGAAGCGAATTTAATCGGCGAATTCGGCGAATCAGCCGAACCGAATTTTTGAATAATTCGCTCATCTCTAGTAACCATCTCAATGATAGAAGTTCACAGTACAAAACACTCTTCTTCCTCTAATAACTTTCCATTCAGTGAACATACAAGTGCAGAACACCTCCATTTGAATCCCCAGTTGTTACTTACTCATGGTGTCTTTCCTCACACACAAAGGAGATCCTCCATAGCTCAAGGGGTCACTGTAAACCAATCCACAGGACCATCTAAGAGAGGTTCAAGGAGGAGGTCAATGTTTCTCAGTCTGTGATGTGTTTACTCATCATCTTGCTAGTTCAGCCGGCAGAGGGCTGTTTAGTTCAACTCCAGCACAGCACTACATCTGAGCAGATCAGGGGTGTCCTGCTTCCATACACTAAGTGCGTTGGGACAGAGTTACAATTGTTTTTGCAGACATATTGCAGTTTTTTACTTGGAGGGCTCCGTAACAGACCTTTCTGTTGCAGACTGAAAATGCAAAGCCAGCCACTGCTTCCTAATTAGCTGCATGCTTCCTAATTAGCTGGCAAGTTGAGGACCACTGGAGAATTCCCCCTCTTCTTCTTCATCTGCAGTGGTGGAAGGACTCCTCTTTTCCCACAGATTAGGGAGCATTTGGGCTGCCTCTCAGGAGTTTGCACGGCAAGCTAACAACTCTGCTGCTAATTTCAATGCAATGGCTTAGCATTGTTTGTCAGCCTGCAATTGGATGTGCTATTATTGGCCGGATCTCCAGGTAGGAAACATTGCAGCAAATTCACAAAAAATGTTTGGCTCAAGAAGGCTGTATATAGCAAGCCATGATGCCTCACATTCTGAAAAATAGATTTATTGTTTACAAGCAACAGGTGTACTTTACTATTCACCAAACCTGTTGTAAATAGTCACCTTTTCTATACTCCTCCCACCACTCTATTCTTCCGATGGGAGTGAATAAAAACTACCTGGTACTTCTTAGTATTTAGTAATATGTCTCTCAAACCCCATCCTATGAATAAAAAGCACCCATAAAAGAACGCCTATCCCTTTCTCACCACAATGACAATAGTTAGTTGGACAAATCAGGAGGGTGAATCTCCCCATAGACTAAAAAAAAAAAATTGGTGGGTTCAGATTTAGATATGCTATAAGCTAGAGTATTTACAGCAAACAGATCAAAATCAGATAAACACAGGTTGCAAAAGAACACACTTTTATTTATGAAGTGATTTTGGAGCAAAAGGGAAAAGGCATCAGCAATGCACGCCTCATTTAGGTTTAGGTCATGCCGTGAAATTCTGGGATGTTTATTCGTAAGCCCAGGCTGTACACACATTTGGCATATACTTCCTGTACATGTGTACATAGAATGATAAACAAACAATTGCCTTTGTAGGACTTCAAATAATACATGGGATAAACAGTCTGTTTTGGATCCCCATCCTTAGTCTTTTGTTCTTGTTTAGAATTCCATAGTTGGTCCAGGCATCCATCACGCTTACAATGGTATAGCACTCAATTCCACTTGACTTTTACTTTGGCCATTATATTGGTATCAGTACAGGATCACAAAAAGAAAGTCAGGACACTCCACAGGAGGTGCTCCATCCCTTTGGCCCATCCAAGGCAACATTAAAGAATGAAGTACAATCTGGAAATTATACTCCATTCTTCCTTGACTAATTGACTATAGCTATGTAGCAGACCTTTGAAGGAGCGGCTGGTGATGAGGTTATTCCTCCCGAAGATTCAATGCTCTCTCTCTCTGGCTCAATAACAGCCTTTATTGCAGATTAACTTGTACAGGGGGAAGGGAACATGGGATACTTCAAACGTACCGCATTAGTGGAGGACACTTCTCTTCTCACTGATCTATCACTGAATCACAAGCAGGACAAGTAGAGTCCCCAAGAGTATCACCACCAGCTGAATAATGCCTTTTTGAAGACCAGAGAACTACACACAGTTACTAGGGCACAGAATTTAGGTTGGTACTTGCAATGCCAAAAGATCATCATCTGCCTCCTTCCAATATCCACCGGGCACTCTTTAGTGGAGGAGACATAGACTCACAATACCACAGGACAGCTGGAAACTCTCCCACTGGGTACTCTTCAATGAGCTCTCAAGACCATAAGAAAATCCCGGAGCAGACTTTGAAATAGGCCCCCCAGGTATACCATAGCTAGACAAATGCTCCTGCGCTTGGGAATGGACTCGATGCAGGCTACAACCACATTAAGAATTTCCTGGAACATGCACACCTTGCTGCCCTCAAATGGACCGGGGAAATCCAAATATACTGAATGAGGAAAGACAAAACAGGCCTAGTGCATTACCATAAAAAATGTTTAATAAAAAATAAAGTAGGTGTTGTACTCACAAACGACAATATAGTCAAGGCACATCATAAAGAACAGCTGGGTCAACACCGCGCTAAGTAACAGTCCGCAATAGGGAGTTTAGACATCCAAAAGGCTGACGCGTTTCGAGGACTTGCCTCTTCCTCAGAGCCAACTGACAAAATGTCTGCTCCCTCTTTTATATGCTCACTACTAGTTAAACCAAAGGTCACATGGGCCATCCTGGACACTCCCCTGTGCAGGTGGAGGAGTCACAGGGGCAATTGACATAGTGTAAGTAAACACGAAAGGTCTATAAAAATATATATATATATGTGTATAAATAAAACCATTGAAACTAGTGACAATCATAAAATCATATGAACCATAAGAAGTGTGCACAGTGAAAAATAAATAAATGGAGAGTTACACATATATATAACATAATATATGCATCTCTATGAATTAATAAGTGTCTCTGCTGGGTTTCAGATCTACTCTCTTATGAAATTCCTCAATCCACCTTGTTTATGTGCCCATTGGCTGAATGAAAAAAAAGAAACCTGACAGTGTATGGCCAGCTTTAGCCTTGGTTTACACTGAATCCGACTTTGAAATTGAGCAACTTCACTTGAAGTCATATGATTTCAAAGCTGCAGGTCAGTGCGATTTCAGGTGTGACTTGCCTGACATCTGTGCGATTTAATGCACAGATGTCTATACAAGACCTGAATTTGCAAAAATTAGTGCAGGAAACTTTTTTCAAACCGGTGCAGCACCACAAAGTCAGAGCCGCACTGATTTGAATAGTTCCATTGTCGACAATAGGGTGCAACTTGTTGTGCGATTTGGGACTGTCAAATTGCATGACAAGTCACACCAGTGTGAACCAGGGCTTAGTTCTGCCTTGTTTGGATGAATAAACTTCTTTTTACTTAAAAAGATACACATTAGTTTTTAGTTTTAGTTAGTATTTTCAGCTAGACAGAATGTGAAACCCAACTAATACTAATGCAGGCCATAGACGGGACGTTTATCAGCTGAATTGTCGGCCAAACGAATAATCGGCCGATATTCACACTGTTAGTGGGGCAAGGTCGTCGGCCGATTTTTGCGGTTCTTCTCGTTTCTTTTTATCGGTCATGCAGCAAGGACCGATTTTTCATTTATCGGCCGACAATTCGGCCGATAAACGTCCCGTCTATGGCCAGCATAAGTGAGGGTTGATGAGTGATTGCCGAACCGACACTAATGGGGATGTAAATAGAGTAGGTATCTAGCCACCAAAACAAACATCTTTATCTAATTTAAAGTGAGCCTTTGTTCATAGTGGACTGATGGGTATATACTGTGCTGCATTTTTTCAGTGCAGCTACATGCAGGTGTGTTGTTACATTTTTGGGGTTGTATTCAATATGTGTAAAGAGAGATCACACAAAAACTTATAAGCATAGCATTTATCGAAAGTAATGACAGATACAGCTAACATATATTAGAAAATATAACAATACTCTCCCTATGATGGCATGGCATAGGTGACCACAGATGCATGCATGATTGCAAGCTCTGAATACGAGACTGAGTCTGGGTTCACACATATGCGATGCAGCATATCGCGTGTGATTCGCACAGGAACCGCACCACATTCCTGTGCAAATCACATACGAATTCTGTGCGGTGCGATTTGAGCCATACATTTTGTATGGATCAATTCACACCGCATCCACACCAAAAAGGTGCAGGACCCTTTTTTTTTGGTCCGCACTAGAATCTGTGAATACCCATGCAACCCGATTCTGCACATCACACCGCATTTTGCAAACCGATTTCGGGGTTTTGTTAACTTAACATACACACCCGTAGCAGTTCGTATTAATGGGGTGCAAGTGTAATGTGGTGTGGAATTCCCACAGAAACCACTGCAAATTCTGTACCGCATCAGTGTGAACCCAGTCTGAATGTTATAAGCCCCAACTGTAGTATATAGACTATGGATAGCCCACAGCCAACTCCCCTTGTAAGCAACAATATGACCTTTTAAGGACTTGGTCAGTTTGTAATCACACTTTCCTGAAAGGAGAATAGTGGGCTGGTTTGTCCATATGGTCAGCTTACAATCAAATTCCTATGGCCTGAAGTTATTTAAGGTTATTAGATATTTGTGAGGCCAACATTAATAAGGAATTGGAAATATACAGTTTCCCTATCAGCAAGTACAGAAAGAAAAAATATAGGGCCTTTTTTCACCAATGTGTTGCAGTGTGTTTGAAAGAAAGTCCTGCATGCAAATTTTCCAGGTCAAATAAAATTAAATTGACAGTGAAATGTCACTTAAGACACACAAACACCTGTGAAAGCACATCAATACAGTAGTGTAGTGAGAGAATATTTTGTTTTCCATAGAAAGGAAACAGTGGTGTGTAATATCATAATTCACCCATATTCCAGTACAGAATTTTGTATTGACTATCTCACTAGCAAAAATTGGGTAGTCTATGAAGGGCAAGTTCAATGTCACTACTTGCTTCTGCCCACACTCAAAATACCATAATGTGTCCAGCTGACATCTGCCAGTTTCTAGAGCAGGGCCAGTTCTCAGATAAATGATCAGAACAAACAACAGACAGTAGCTAAATCAGCAGGATTATGGACAAGTCAGGTGCAGAAACAGTCCAGGTTCCAGATAGGTAATTGGAGTAATGACAGAGAATAGCAGAGGTAACAGACCAATTATCAAGATAATCAACGACAAGTTGAGTGCAAATGCAATCCAAACAATATATCAGTAGTGAAAAGCCATACTTACCTGGGTTTGGTTCGGGACAAGTTTGGCAAACATGATGTAAGTTCATGTGCCCTATACCAGCCCATTGAAGTCAATGTGAGTAAATGTTAAAAACCAGTAATGGCCATTTTTTAGGCTAATATGCTTGTAATTGTCAAACAAATGGCATGGGGGACTTGACATTGCCATAGGGGACATGTACCAAAGTAAACAAAAAAAATTAAATTCCATTTGTCAGGGAGCAGCAATTTTAGTAATGCTTAAAGTGAAACATTAAAGTTGCAAAATTGCATTAAGTATCATGCCTGAGGAATGCCCTGACTCCTACTACCTACTACAACACTGACATTTACTAGGAAAAAAAAGTTTAATTAAATTGCCATAAAAATGACAACTCTTGGCCATTTCTTTTTGTTTCTAAACAGAGATTCCACTGATATGTACTAGATTCGTATCCTATATTATATGAAGGTCTGATGTAGATATTAATAGGGGCCCCTCACAAAAAAAGTGAGGTCTACCCTCAAAAAATCCACACCAGACTCTTGTACAAGCATGCAGTCTGACAGGTCAGGAATGGAAGGGAGACAAGTTTGCGGTTCTCTCCTCCTCCTGAACCATACCAGGGCATATTATATATAGATTGTATAGCGAGCGCTACATAGATGTACCGTATTTAAATAAAATGCAAAAGCTGCTAGAACACCAAAAAGGTAACCAACAGACCTTTCCAAAAGACTAGAGAGATAAAAAGGTGCAGCGCTAAAAATTATAGTGCAAATAATCACTGAAATGTTATGAGCAATATCCCAAACTGTTATGAAAGGCACAAAGTGCAAATTAATTGATAATCACAATAAAGTAAATGTCCAGATCACAAGGTATATATCATATTAATCTTGCAGGGTCTTCTCTGTGGTGATAATATACGGTCCAGAGGTGAAGACTGTTAAATAAATAGAATGCACACTCACCAGAAGTGCGTATTAAATACGCATGAAAGAAGTTTCCTTTCTTATCAGACCCCTAGGTCATCAGTATTCTGGTCAGGCCGCACTCCACACCGTCCTCGTAATGATGAGATTCCAAGAATCATCAAGCAATCACAGACTTCCGGGGTCTCCCTTTAAAGCAGGCACTGCGGAAGGTGGTGCTCCCGAAGAGAGCCCAATAAGGGACGCCACATAGTGTAATATTGCTTTGATGAACTTTAATTCAAAGTGATATAAAACAAGAAGCAATACTGACCAAAAAGATTTTAGGATGGCCACCAGCGGTGGCTAGATGTCCAGATGCTGTAGCCCCCCTATATACCAGGGCATATGCCCTCAACAAGGGAGGTTCTTGCAAGGTTCTTGCAAGGGGGAACCCCACTGGTCAATAAAGTCATGGGATCGCAGTGATGTAATTAACTGAATATGGCCATGTCCCTTTGTTTATAACAGCTATCATCCAACAGAACTTTTGTTCTGTGTGAGTGAAGTAATGGGACCAGACGTGTGTTGTGTCAGCTGTTTTTGTTCTTCTTTTGTCAAGTTGATGGGTGTCCGGCATCTTGACTGGTATGGATCTACATTGCTGGATGATTGATTAACCAGTTTCTGACCATGCTATAGCCAAAAGACGACTACAGTGCAATCGGCTAATTCTGGGACGGCGTCCAGGTCCTCCCAGAACCACACCCCCTGTGCACCCCCTGGGGCACGAGCTCCCCCATGATTCCAATGTGTTCAAGAGTGAAAATGAAGTTTCCACCACCATTCATATGACGTCATCCCACTCTAGCTGCGTATGTCTCTCGTACACAGCATATCATCAATCGCAGTAAAGAGCCGATGACGTAGGCTCTACCATGTGATCAGCTGTGTCCAATCACAGCTGATCACATGTAAACAGAAAATGCTGGTTATACTGGTTATTGGCAGTTCTCTCCTCACACTAAGCGGCATTCCTCAGAGCGGACATCTACAGTGATTATCAGTGCAGCCCCATCATTGCTGCCTATCAGTGCCCATCATTTCCGCCTATCAGTGCCCATTAATGCCACATATCAGTGCCCATCAATGCCAAATATCACTGCACATCAGAGCTGCCTTTCAGTGCCCATTAGTGATGCCTGTCAATGCCCATCAGTGCAGTCTATCAGTACCCATCAGTGCCACCTATCAGTGCCACCCAGTGCCGCCTATCAGTGCCACATATCAGCGCCCATCAGTGCTGTCTGTCAGTGTCCATCAGTAATGCCTGTCAATGCCCATCAGTGAATCCTCATCAGTGCAGTCTACCAGTACCCATCAGTGCCACTTATCAGTGCCACATATCAGTGCCCATCGGTGCTGCCTTTCAGTGCCTATCAATGATGCCTGTCAGTGCCCATCAGTGTTGCCTATCAGTGCCTCATCAGTGCCATCTATGAGTGCTGTCTATTAGTGCCACCTATCAATGTCCATCAGTGCCGTCTATCAGTGCAGCTTCATCAGCGCACATCAGTAAAGGAGAAAAATTACTTATTTACAAAATTTTATAACAGAAACTAAGAAAAACTTTTTTTTTTTCAGAATTTTCAGTCTTTTTAGCTTGCTTAGCATGAAATAAAAATCCCAGTGGTTAAATACCACCAAAAGAAAGCTCTATTTGTCTCAAAAAAAGATACAGTGTCAGTATTGCAGGACCTCGCAATTGTCATTCAAAGTGCAACAGTGCTTAAAGCTGAAAATTGGCCTGGACAGGAAGGGGGTGAAAGTGTCCAGTAGGTAAGTCCTTAAAGTGGTCACTAAATAAAAAATAAATCAGCACAAGGGACATTACTTACTATTAATCCTGCAGGCTCCTGCTTTACTTGGAATCTTCATCCTTTGATCCCCTGCTTACCCCACCTCCATAATCTTATGATGCAGGGGGAATTAATAGCTGATAGACTGGTCATATGCACTGATCGAAAGTGACTGACTACGTCCACCTTTACATTCACAGAAGCTGTTCTATTTATTAATGGAGGACGGGAAGATTAATGAAAGATCAGTTTCCTTCATTCATAGATCTTGTTTTATTCATAGAAGCTATAGTATGCATTCAATGAATGGAAAAGCGGCGAAAGAGTGGGCATAGTTAGACACCCTTGATGAGCGCCTGTCACAGTTCCCTCAGTTCTATTAACCCCTGCCACATGAGAAGATTATGGCAGGGGCTAGGAGGGATCAGAAGATAAGGATCTCAAGGAAAGCAGGAGCCAACAGCACAAAACAAAACACCAGATTTAGCCCTGGTTCACACTGGATCTGACTTTGAAATCATGCAACTTCACTTAAAGTCACACAATTTCAAAATTGCATGTCAGTGTGACTTCAGGTGTGACTTGGAAGACTTCTGTGTGACTACATGCACAGATGTCTATGCAGGTTGCACCTGAAATCACAACAAGTAGTGCAGGAAATACTTACAAAATTGGTGTGATTTGAATTGTTCCATTGCGGACATTAGGGTGCGACTTGCCATGCGATTTGAAACTGTCAAATCGCATGACAAGTCGCAGTGGTGTGAACCAAGGCTAATAGTAGGTAATGTCCCTTTTGCTGACTTTTGTTTATTTGTTTTTATTTTGATTAAACTTAATGTAGCTCTTACCCCCCGCAGGAGCAACGGGTGATGATGGGTCCCTTGCTCTGGATGAATACAGATAGGCTACGAGGTAGGAGCTGTCTCTATTTGGTCTAACTCTGTGTGTCTGGCATTTGGAACAGTTAGTTCAGCTCACTACTTCCTGGCAGGTGACTAGTCTTGTCCCAATGCTGGAACGGGCGCATTGCTCAGTCCAAAAGACATGCAGGTGAACTCGATGTTACAGAATCAACCGCAGAAGAAAGTGCATGTATGCCAACACTCAGTGTGGCTACGCTTAATTGCGTAGAAATGCACGCAGACGTTGTGTGCGGGTGCTCGGGTATGCGACTGGGCATGCACACACAATCGCGCACACAGATGCACCATGGCACATGCAAAGCATGACAGTTTCTGTCATCCAGTGGCCTATTTAAAGTCACTCTGGTGTACAAGTTGCGGGTTGTTCATCAGCCCATTACCTTGTGCTTCTGTGTTGCTATACTTCTGGATTCCCGTTGCCGACTGACCTTGCCCCTGGACTTGTGTTGGCTCTTCTCCTGGCTTTGACTCCGGCTTGTTACATGGACTCTGCTACTGCCTGCCACCTGTGTATGACCTCGGCTAGATCAGTGACCATTCTTGCTTCTACTCCTGACTGACCTTCTATGCATGATTCCTAACTCTGGTTCCTGACTCCACCTCCTGTTCTGCTCTCCTGTCATGATCCACCTAAGCATCTGGAGTTCCGCCTGTCCTGCTGGTACCATGGCACAAGCAAGACTTCACCTGCCCATCTGGAGTGTCTTCTGTCCTGCTGACACTACTGCAAGGTCAAGTTCATTCCAGGTGCCTCATCCACTCCACCCATCATGCTACTCCATAACAGGCAACCCGTGCTTCTTTGGGTGCAGCACTCCCTGTTCCCACCTTCAAGGGCACTCCCTGTTCCCACCTTCACTCAGCCACAAGGATGAGCCCTCTCGTCACTTCGGTCTGCTAGCAGGATGTGACAGTAACATCCAGCCAGCATGTCTAAGGCCGAAAGAGGTGCTTCCCCATTAGAGGCTTTGTGCCAACAAGTTGTTGCCCTTACCCAGGCGGTAAGAAAATGTGCAGCACATCCCATCATTATATTCACAGGCCACAAGAACCTAGAGTAGCATCGATCTGTCAAGCGGTTAAGGCCATGGCAGACCTGGTGGGCCTTATTCTTTTCTAGGTTCAACTTTCACATTATGTACCATCCGGGGTCCAAGAATGAGAAAGCAGATGCCCTCTCACACATGTTTCCGGAGACTCCTGAAGCTGCTGCTCCCAGCACTATCCTGTCCTCTCAGAATTTTCTACTAATTCAACCTGATCTAAAGACTTCAATCGTACAAGCCTCTGCACAGTGCCCCGAATCTAAGACCTCTTTGCTCAGAAGGGCAGGAAGGTCTCCTTTGGCACAAAGACAAGATTTTTGTACCCCAGAGGGTCAGACTTCAGGTTCTCAAGACCAGTCATGATCATCAGCTTGCCAGACATTTTGGGGTCTATAAGACAGTGGAACTGGTTCAGCGGTCATTCTGGTGGCCTAATCGGAGACAAGGTTGCAAGGACTATGTAAGCTCCTGTACTACCTGCCACCGCAGCAAAGGTAGTTGCACCTAAGCATGAGGATTGCTCAGACCATTGCCAGTCCCAGACCACCTATGGAAGATGATATCCATGAACTTTATAGTGGATCTGCCCCCTTCTGAAAGATTCACTACTATTCTGATGGTTGTGGATCCCCTATCAAAGAGGGTTAATTTCTTGCCTTTGGTGGGCACCCCCTCAGCTATGGACACAGCACATGTGTTCATCAAGGAGATAATAAGCTTATATGGCCTACCAAGCAGCATTTTCTCAGACAGAGGGGTGCAATTCACCTCCAGATTCTGGAAGGCTCTTGGAAATTTAGGTCTTCATGTTCTCCGCTTAACACCCACAGAGTAATGGCCAGACAGAAAGAACAAACCAGACCCTGGAACTATACCTGCAATGTTTTTCAACATTTTCTCAAGATAACTGGGTCATCTTGCTTCCATGTGCAGAATTTGCTTATAACAATTCCGTCCATACTGCCACCAATATCCATTCTGGGCAAATTATGGTTTCCACCACTCCTTCCTGCCAAATACCACCTTGGAGGCAGCAGTACCAGCCGTACCGAACAGATTACCGTTTATTCAAGAAACTTGCCGGGTTCTCCAGGAAACTTAGCGGAAAGCACAAGAGGATTACAAAAAATTCTATGACAAGAAGAGAGAATCCAGATCTGAGAGTTGGAGACAATGTATGGCTTTCTACAGTGAGCCTTAAACTGTCTTGTCCTTCTCAAAAGTTGGGGCCAAGATTTACTGGTCCGTTTGAGATCAAGAAGGAAATTAACCCCATGGCATTCTAATTGATTCTGCCGAGCTCTTTTAAGATTCATCCAGTTTTCCATGTGTCTCTGCTTAAACCAGTCTTTTCAGGTCCCTTTTCAGGAAGAGAAACTCCAACCCCAACTCCAGTCACAGTGAAGGAAGAAACGGAATTTGAGGTTGAAACTATCTTGGATTGTCGAAAAAGGGGAAGGCAGGCCCAATACCTCATAAAATGGAAAGGACACGCACCTGAGGAAAGTTCCTGGGAACCAGCAAATAATGTGCATGCCCCTAGACTTCTGCAAGAAGCACATTTGGGCATCTGGAGGCTGCTCCTCCAGGGGGGGTGCACTGTCAGAGAATCAACCGCAGAAGAAAGGGTGCATCTGCCAACACTCAGTATGGCCACGCTAAATTACGCACACAAGAGCGCACAGATGTTGTGTGCAGGTACCATGGCGCACGTGAAGCGTGACAGTTTCTGGCACCCAATGACCTATTTAAAGTCAGTATTCTGGTGTACAAGTTGCTGGATGTTCATCAGCCCCGTTACCTTGTGCTTCTACGTTGCTATAGTTTTGGATTCCCATTGCTGACTCAGCTTGCCCCTGGAGTTGTCTTGGCTCCTTTCCTGGCTCTGACCCTGGCTTGTTACACCAACTCTGCTACTGCCTGCCTCCCGTGTATGACCCTGGCTTGTTATTCGGACTTCGCTTACTGCTTTTCTCCTGTGTATGACCTTGGCTAGATCTGTGACCATTCTTGCTCCTACTTCTGACTGAACTTCTGTGCATGATTCCTGGCTCTGGTTCCTGACTCCGCCTCCTATTCTGCTCTCCTGTAACAATCCGCCTAAGCATCTGGAGTTCCACCTGTCCTGCTGGTACCACAGCACAAACAAGACTTCACCTGCCCATCCAGAGTGTGTTCCGCCCTGCTCACACCACCCCAAGGTCAAGTCCATTCCAAGTGCCTCCTCCTCTCTACCGATCAGGATACTCCATAACAGACAACCCATGCTTCTTTGGGTGCAGCACTCCCTGTTCCCAACTTCAGGGGAGCTTTGCCAGAAGGTGAACCCTCTCGTCACTTTGGCCTCCAACCAGATACGTGACACACAGAGGCTCCACCTCTGGTTGGGCCTCTGAGATGCAATGACGAGGTACCATGTAGAGGTCTCCTATTGTCAGGAAGATGCTCACCATAGTGCAGCTAAGGCCTCTGGGCTAGCACAGCGGTGCAGGCTCAGATGTGCAAGGGCCCTTCTGCTGCACATAGTCGTGCGCATTTGTGTTAATATTGACACCAGTCAGACTATTTAAACCCAGCAGCACTATTAGCCTGTGCTGTTTGATCTGCAGCTCCCCCCTCCCATGTTCCTGTGCTTGATCCTGTGATTAATACCTGTGTTTGGACTCCGCCTCTGCCTTCTGACTCCAGCCAGTCCAGCTATGACGTCTGCCCTCTACCAGCCTGCTCCACTGCCAGCCTGCTCTGCTACTAGTTGGCCCCGCTGTGACGTCTGTCTGCTACCAGCCTGCTCTGCTGCCAGCCGGCCCGGTCATCCCATCTTCCAGCGAAGTACCAGCAACTCCCGCATTGAGTACAGGACTGACCAGGCACTCATACCCTGCCGTGCACTCGTGGTTGCTGTTCCACTTTCAGTGGCCCTCGAGCCGAAGCTGCATGAGAGGCCTTCCTGTACCGTCAGGTTCACAAGAAAGGTACGCGACACCTATGGTGGCATTGTTGGCAAGCGAGATCGGGTTGGTTCCCAGGTTGATTAGTTGTACCAGCACGTTTCCTTTGTGAATCTTGGATAAGGTGTGGCTGACCAGCTACTACCCTGGCACCAATGAGTCCTTGCGTGGCTCCATCATCACCATGGCCCCTTGAAGCTTTTGTGAGCACCAATGGATAGAAACCAGACTGCTTCCTGGAGAGGCACCAGGAGTAGCTTTTGCTTAGGGAGGGGGGGCGTGTGCTTCCTTCAGGCACTCTGCTTAGCCTTGTAGGCTTTAATCACCATGAGTCACATGTCTCAAAGGCCATAACCCTGCTCACGCTGTCCAGAGTGCTCAAATATGGCTAGCATCCAAGGTAAGTCCAAGTCCTTCAGCACGTTCATGCCCAGAACTATAGGCACCGCAGAGTTTACTGGGCCCGGGACATCACTACCCCCACTTTTTGCACCATCTGGTCTTCAATCTGTATCTTCACCCAGGTGACACCTTCTACCAGGATAGGCAAATTGTTGACCGCCTTGAAAGATAGACATGAGGGATCCAGTTGTTCTCTTGTCCCAAACCGCTGGATATAGAAGTCATACTACATGATGGTGACCTCTGAGCCTGTGTCAATCAAGTATAGGTCCTGGTCATTGACAAGGGAGGCCACCACTAGGCTTGGCGCGACCATGGCCGTTGGTTGGATAGGACCTTAGGTCTGTCCCGGGGGTTGTCTCTCTGCCCCAGAAACCACTAGTTTCATGGGAGCCTGTGTGTGCTTTTGAATGTAGGCTGCCCAGATTACTTTGCCAGATGCCCAAAGCAGCTGCACCGCTAGAACTTTTAGTTCTCCTCAGGGTCCTGGGTCAAAGGATTCTCGCCCTGATAAGGGTGAGCCGAATCCCGTTTGAATCAGGCCAGTTCATGGTTCAGGAAGGCCATGTCCCAGGCAAATTACCTCAATGGCGCCGCTTGTATGGCTGACAGGGGTGAAGGAGCAAGGGCCTTCTCTGGCAGGTGCACTGAATCGAATCTCTTTGTCCTTGCTACAGATGCTTATGTGTCTTCCTGTTCCTGAGCAACCACTTCCACCACAATATCATGAAAAGAGGTGGGTTGTGGTCTAATTCACTCCTGCATGGCTCTCCTGACTGGGCCGGCTTTTATACCCACCACAAATTGATCTTGCAATAGATGATCTGAAGCGAAGCAGTGATGTTGGCAGAGCTGCACACATCCTTCTTCAAGAGTTTCCAGAGATACCGGAGGGCTACTTCAAAGTGTATGAGACTCATCTTCCTGTTGCCTCAGAACAATGAATCTCCATCTCAGCTCTGGGACCGATACCTTTTCCTCTAACAGGCCCTCCAGATGTGACACAATCTGTTCTAATGTAGCCATTCCTTCATTGGCAGTACCACATATTAAATAGTGAAGCGCTAGAAAATAACAAAAAAAACTCCCTATATATACATCATAAGTACCATCTGATGATATATAGGGAGTTTTTTTGTTATTTTCTAGCGCTTCACTATTTAATATGTGGTATTTATGACTTATTGGTTGAGGCAGAGTGATAGCAGCTGTTAAGATAGGGACACATCCATATTAAGCGCAGGAGGATATTCCCATTTTTATCCTTCATTGGCAGTGCCATCACCACTTGGCGGGAGTCGTCCTCTAAGGCATTAATAGCCAGTTCCACGATCAGCCAGGCAGAAAACTGAAACAGGCGCACAGCACTTTCTAGTCTCTCCTCCCACTCAGCCAGGGAGATATTTGAGCCATTAAATCAGGGCTGATCCTAATGGAGCCATGATGGACCCTGCACCTCCTTCCGCACCAGATGCGGGTGACATATCCTGCCGACTGCCGCCAAGTGTGGGTGGGTGCAGCATGGTGCAGCAGCAGTGAACACACTGAGTCTGGTTGCAATTAGCAAACTTGTATTGAAGGAACGTATCAAAGATACAAGCAGCCCCGCAGGAAGATTCCCAGATTTGAACACTTACAGTTCTGTTCAAAAAAGCAGAGCTGAGCAGGTTTTGTTGCAGTTCACAGTGTCGGCCTCTGAGGGTGGATTGCGACGTGGCTAGTCTGAGCCTAATGGGAGAGGATTCCTAGGAATCTTGTTGCTACTCATTCAGAACCTTTCCCTACTGCTATTCACTTTCCCTAACAGATGGGTAACCTGTCCGTACCCTGTCCACTCGCAAAATGTGCACCAAGCCCGGGGGCCAGGGTCTTATATAGACTCTGCCTGACCCAAGATGGTCGTCAGAGGCACATAGGGTTGTAGTATCTGACTGGACTGGATCGCTTCCCCAGTGACCCAGGAAACCATAGAGAAGTATGTTCCTCTTGACGTCCTTCCCCTCTGCAGTGCTGCTGCGGATGAGCACCACCTGCAGTGGAGAAAAGAGACTGCACCTGCCTAAACACACACACAGCTTCCAGTGGGGAGGGGGCAAGTGGTAGGGGGGGGGGGTGAGAAGAGTCTGCACACACAAATGTAGAGTATCCAAGCTGTGTACAGCTCATATCAGCAGGGAGGGAGGCAGCAGGTGAACACATAGCCAGCAGCACCCTACTACATTAGTCTTTAACATCCATTGACAGCTGTAGAAAGCTGTACTTAGCAGTAATAATACCGCTATCATACATGACGTTCAGCTCCTGACAAACAGGCAGATCTTTAGGCATTCATCAAAATGCTCAATCAGCCAGGTGAGGTTCAAACCTAACCTTAACCTCATTCTTTTATAGCAGAATAATCCAAGGCATGAACAGTCAGACAGAATGTAGGTACACACCAATATACAGCTCATGAGCAGACAAATCCTGTTGATCAGGCACTAAGTGGACAAGTAAGTTCCATTTGTAGGTGATAAACGAGTGTCAGGTGTATACTGTAGAGATCGGAGCTGCAGTACTGATAAACAGCCAGCAGATGGTAAAGGTAAAAGGCTTATCATCACAATGTAACTACATGCTGATACCAAAGGGCTATAGTTTGATTACAGTAGAGTATGACAGATGGCAAAAAATTAGTTTTTGTCAGCTTAAAGTGTTACTAAACCTGCAACAGTAAAATCAGTCTGTATATGCAGTAAAGTATGATTGTTATACTCACTGTGGAACCTAAGGGGTTAATCCTCTGTATTGTGTAAATATGTTTAATACTGACTTCTCTGATTCTCCTCTTCTTCCAGTGTCCACCTCTTATCTCCTGATAAGACATATTGTGTGGAGACACTCTGCACATGCTCAGTTTAGTGTGTATTGCTAGAGAGTTGTTTTTTTCTTAGGAGAGTGCATGTGATCAGCATAGGGCCAATCAGCACTGTCCAGACAGAGGTTCTGCATCCTCCTAGAGCAGAATGAAAACTCCTCCTACAAGCTTTAACATGTGCTCTTCTGGACACGGATAGAAGTCACAAGACCAGATATAGTGAATGCAGGGTCCTGGGTTTAGTAATACTTTAATCATCATTCTTTTAAATGATCAGCATCCCTTCCCTTTATACCAGGGGTAGGCAAGATTTGAGAGATGGAAATCTACCTGAACAACCTGAGATTGATGACAGAAATTAACTAGCAAGGCCTAACAAGGAAAACTTAAAAAAATAATAAAACAAAATGTCACTGTAAAAATATAAACTTAACCTACCTTAAAAGTGGACAGTGTCAGTAGGGCAGGCAACGGTGTGAGGAAAGTGTCATTAGGGCAGTGGACAGTGTGTGAAAAGTCTCAGTAGGGCAGTGGAAGGTGTCAGCAGGTCAGTGGATGGTGTCAATAGGGTAGTGGACGGTGTCAGTAGGGCAGTGGATAGTGTCAGTTGGACAGTGGATGGTGTCAGTCAGTAGAGCAGTAAACGGTATCAGTAGTTTTATATTTGTATTACTTTTTTATTGCTTACAATTTTATTTTTAAATTATGACAATTTTATTTATTTTTTTTACAATTTTTTTTAACAACCCTATTGGGAGGGTTTGGTGATATATAAGGGGTATAAACAGCCCCCTGATGTCTCACTTTTGGGACAGAGGAAGTGATTGATGACACAGTTCTCAATCTCTATCTCTGCAGTCTCTGCTGCACAGAATGAATAAACAGGAAGACCTCTGCACAGCCTCCCTGTTCTTTCACAAAGTGAAGCATAGTAAACATAGTTTACTATGCTTCAGTTACAGTTGTGCTCAAAAGTTTACATACCCTAGCAGAAATTGTGAAATTTTGGCGTTGATATTGAAAATATGACTGATCATGCCAAAAAATGCTTTTTTATTGAAGGATGATGATCATATGAAGCCATTTATTATCAAATAGTTGCTTGGCTCCTTTTTAAATCATAATAACAGAAATCACCCAAATAGCCATGATCAAAAGTTTACATACCCTGGAATGTTTGGCCTTGGTACAGACACACAAGGTGACACAAGGGTTAAAAATCCAATTAGAGTTTAATGCCCATATCTGTGGCTTTTTAAATTGCAATTCAGTGTCAGTGGTCTACCTGTACTTTGCTTGGTATCAAGAGATCCCTGAACTTTCCACTTCTTAATAGGTGATTTAACATTACTGATTGGCATATTCAAGGCGTTGGACATCTTTATATGTCCTTTTCCATCTTTATAAAGTTTCATTACCTTGTTACGCAGGACTTTTGACAGTTCGTTTCTGATCACCATGGCTCAGTATCCAACCTAGTCAGTGCTTCCACATAAGAGCTAACAAACTCATTGACTATTTATACACTGACACTAATTGTAATTTAAAAATTTCCCCACTCTCTATCCTGAAACAATCCCTCGCAGCAGCAGGAGTGAGGGAGAGAAGGGGAAGCCGGTAGCTCTGTGATGGGGAGCATACAAGGGAGCCCAGGCAGCAGAAGGAAGGGGAATCTGGACAGGAAGGAAGGCATTTATTGGAACTGATCCACTGTATTGTTCCCCTGCAGCAGCTGAAAGTGGCGGGAGGGTGAGGAGGAGAAGCTGGGCTTTCAGCTGCTGCAGGGGGAACTACACAGTATCAGTTCCAGTAAATGCCACTCCCACCCATCTGTACAGGTTCCCCTTCCTTCTGCTGCCCAGGCCCCCCTATGTGCTCCCTTGGTCCCGCCCCTTTTGCAGCACTGCCGACTTCCCAGCATATGAGAGAGCAGCAGTCCTGGGGTCGGCAAGGAAGGCACATTATCTACCTGTCACTTGTCCACGATCAACAGGTTGATGACCCCCACATACTAATCCAATCACAAAATAAACTTGTTTGGCCTTCTCCAAGGAGCAGGGCCCTCCTTTCCCTCTTGTATTGAACTCTATTGTTGCTGTATTGTCTTCCTTTATATTGTAAAGCGCTGAGCAAACGGTTGGCGCTATATAAATCCTGTATAATAATAAGAATTGTGATTGTGGAAGCAATTATCGTGTGGCCCAATCCTTAGTGGCACAACAACTTTTTTCAACTGGCTTCCACCTCGTATTCCCTGCCAGAAGTGATGTTCCACTCACCACCAGCAAGGATGGTCGGGTGAGACACTGCAGACGCGATACACCACACCATTGCGGGATTATTGATATTGTCCATGCAATAACTATATTTTTGTGAGTATGTTACTGGTTTTATAATAAATTGAATTTTAGCAGTATTAAGTTATTGGCTTTTTCTTATTTCCTTTTCTGTGGCGGAGTGATTTCGATTGAGGATTTCCCACTATTATATGAATGTTTGTTTACAAAAGGGCACAGCCAACATGGAGAAAGAACTATAACTAATTGATATTCACCACAAGTGTTGCTGTTTATCAATGTTAGATAACCCATAATTTCTGGAAAGTGTCACTGGATTTGGGGTGATGTTTTTGGAGCATGTGGTGTCACTGAACTGGAGTTTGTGGATTCTTGACACATGTGGTTTAGTTGAAAAGAAGGACTTATACACAGTTATATGGTGGACTTACATAGTAATTTCACAGCACGTTTTTTGGTTTTCACTTTTATGAATTGGACTTTTTAATGTATTTATTTACTTGTGTTATTTATGCATATATGTTATAGCACTTGAGCACTTTGTTTGTATTTGCGCGGCTTATATTGGGTGTACCAATAAAATATCCTGTACATGTAGGCTTTGCTATCCTAATGTAGCCAGGTGCATGGCTAGAGAGAGAGAGTGAGGACACTGTGCTGCTCGCTATGCCCTCAATGAACTGTTCATTCTGAATCTAGTAACATTGTCTGCCCCCCCTCAGCAGGCCAAAAGGAAGTCCATAGACTGTGGGAGTTTAAGTCCTGCATGCTGTGGAAACCTATGGACCATTGAACTGCAATAACCAAAAGGAGATGTGAGGGAGGAGGAAAGGCTGTAAACGTAGCAGTGTGTGCAGAGTAAGTAGACCTGCCATTCTGAGTGTGCACCCACCTAACACAAGGCCACAACCTGAGCCAGAGATTGGGGTGCTGTGTGCTGGGGACCAGAGAAAGAGTGTGAAGGCTGAGCTATTGGTGGTACACAGTCCTTTGTTGCAGAGAGACCATAATGCAGTTTACTTGTGGGCTGAGGACCAAATCTATTACAGGCAAATCCAGAGAACATCCGAACAACAGAACCGTTGCTGCCATATCACTGGAATTGGTGGGGGGGGGCAGTACTCCCACTGATCTGTCCTTGTTATTAGAGACTGAGCACTTATTGACTGGACATTTGACTAGCAGCCCTTACCACTGCATGCAGACTTTACTGGGATTGTACTTATGTGCACCACCGTAAAGCGTGGGTCCCAACTATAGTTAGCTGAACTACAGCAAAGGACTGTCTCTTTAGACAAGCTGCTCTGAAAGGACTTCACTCACTGCCTAAAGAAATGGGTACGATTGCAGCAGACCTAGGTCTTATCATAGTCATCCCTAAACTGTACTATTGCAGCATAGTATACTGGTTGTAAGAAAGTTATTACAGTACCATTTACCATTGCCATTAATTTCATCTGTGCCATTGCTTAAGGCTTGTTTGCAGACTACCAGGTATAGCTTAATCTATCCATATAGATCCTTATTCTTAACTACTACAATTTAGTAACTCTAGAGAATTTGTCTAGAGAATAGTGTGTGACTTACAGTATATTCTAACAAGCAGGGCTCTCTGTTTCCTCTTGTACCAAATCGTATTGTAACTGTAATGTCTGCCTTCATTTTGTAAACCGCTGCACAAACTGTTGGTGCTATATAAATCCTGTATATTAACCACTTGTCCTCCAGAGGATTTACCCCCCTCCTGACCAGGCCTTTTTTTTGCTGTTCGGTGCTGCGCTATTTCAACTGGTAACTGCACGGTCATGCAATGCTGTACCCAAACAATGTCCTTTTTTTTCACACAAATAGAGATTTCTTTCAGTGGTATTTGTTCACCTGTGCGCTTTTTATTTTTTGCACCATAAACAAAAAAAAGACAAAATTAAAAAAAAAATGATATCTGTTTCTTTCGGCTGTAAAAAATATATAGTAAACTCATAGTTAGTCATAAATTTAAGCCAAAATGTATTCTGCTACATGTCTTTGGTAAAAGAAAATCCCAATAAGTGTATATTAATTGCTTTGTGTGAACGTTATTGCATCTACAAACTATGGTATAGATACTGCAATTTACGCCACTTTTTGCAATACAGCGCTGCACTAGTTTAACTGACAATTGCACGGTCATGTAATACTGTACTTAGATAAAATTTATGTCCTTTTTTCACACAAATAGAGCTTTCCTTTGGATGTATTTGATCACCTGTGCGCTTTTTATTTTTGGTGCTATAAACAAAAAAAGACAAAGAATTTTTTTAAAAAAAACAAGATTTTCTCATTTCTGTCATAATATCCAAAAAAACTTAAATTTGGTCATAAATGTAGGCCAAAATGTATTTTGCTAAGTCTTTGGTAAAAAAAATCCCAATAACTGCGTAGTAATTGGTTTGTGTGAAAGTTATAGCATCTACAAACTATGGTATAGATAATGGAATTTACACAGCTTTTACTTTCTGATTGCCTATCATATCTCTTTAGGTGCTAAAATACCAGGACAGTACAAACACCCCCAAATGACCCCTTATCGGAAAGTAGATACCCTAAGATATCTGCTGAGAGGCATGTGTTCTGCCCATATTGTTGAAAATAATGTATGTAATATACTGTAATGTTATGTGATGTTGCTGCCATCTATTGGTTAGAGTTATTATGCCTAGTTATAGCAGGATTTGTCAGGAAGTGGTAATTTTCACATAGAGGCAATAACCTCTAACCTGGAACTTCCTATCCTCCATTTCGTGACTGCTTCTGAAACTAGCAAGTAGCATACAGTGGAGCTCCAAGCTATTCCTGGACTTATGGTGGAATTGTCCGTGAGTGCACTCACTGATGGGATGAAGCTGTTGTATAATGTTTAATGTACTGACACATATGTTTTGTTTGTGCTTATGTTGTAGTTTTACAAAGTTATTCAGAGCAAAGAATACATACAGATCTGATGTCTCACGTTTCTTGACTTCTGAATTATTGTTAGACTGTCTGACTAGTGTTATACAACAGTTCAATGACGCGAAGCAAAACAGCATGTTGAGTCCATGGAAGATTTATTTTTTTCCACAACTTTTTTGAAAATTACAAAAACATTTTTTGTTGTCACTCAAATTATATATTACTCACACATGCCATGTGTATATCTGGAATTGCATCCCAAAATACATTTTGCTACGTTTACCGAGTATGGTAATACCACACATGTGAGACTTTTTGGGAGCCTAGCCACACACAGGAGCCTGAAATCCAATGACCACTTTGAAAGCCTGAAGCTGCGTAACATCCTCATTTCACTTCCTCACTACCTGTCACAGTTGTGGAGGCCCTGAAATGCCAGGATAGCACCAACCCCCCCCCCCCCCCCATGACCCCTTTTTGGAAAGTAGACACCACTAGGAATTTAAAAAGAGGCATGGTGAGTATTTTGCAGATCTAATCTTTTCTCACTAGGTTTTTAAATATAAAAAAAGAAAATCAAAAATATGTTTTTCTTTTTTTTCTTCATATTCCAGAAACCTGTGGCAACAAACGAGATCTGCAAAATACTCACAATGCTTCTTATCAAATTCCTTGGGGTGTCTACTTTCCAAAAAAGGGTCATTTGGGGGGGGTTTGGTGCTATCCTGGTATTTCAGGGCCTCCAAAACTGTGATAAGTAGTCAGGAAGTGTAATGAGGAAATAAAGCCCTTTAAAAGCCTGAAGGTGCTTATTGGATTTTGGAGGCCTGTATGTGGTTAGACTGCCAAAAAGTCTCTCATCTGTGGTATCTCCATATTCAGAAGTAGCAGAATGTATTTTGGGGAGTAATTCCACATATACCCATGGCAAGTGTGAGCAATAAATCATTTAAGTGACAATTTTCAATTTTATGTAAAAAAAATATTTTTTGTCATTTTCAAAAATGTGGTAAAACAATTAATTCTTCTATTGACTCAACATGCCTCTCAGAAAATAGTTTGGGGTGTCTACTTTCCAAAAAGGGGTCATTTGGGGGGGGATGGGGGCATTTTATGCCCAGCATTAGAAGTTTATGCCACACATCACTCACTCTTTTAACCACCTGAAGATCAAGCCTTTTCTGACACTTTTTGTTTACATTAAAAAAATGTGTATTTTTGCTAGGAAATTACTTTGAACCCCCAAACAAATTATATATTGTTTTAAAGCAGACACTCTAGTAAATAAAATGGTAGGTGCTGCAATTTTGTATTGCACATAGTACTCGCGCAGCTATTTTTCAAACACAAATGTTTTGAAAAAAAATACACTATTTTTACTTTTAATGTACAAAAACACAATATATTGACCAATTATTTGGTAAACTATAAAAGATGATGGTATGCTGAGTAAATAGGTACCAAACATGACATACTTTAAAACTGTGCACACCCCGTGCAATGGTGACAAACTGCACACATTTTTAATATCCATAGGCAACGCTTTAAAGAGGAGGTCTAGTGCTAGAATTACTGCCCTTGATCTGACGTTCATGGCGATACCTCACATGCATGGTGCAACCACTGTTTACAAACCAGCACGGGGTGAGTGCTGATGCACGCAGGGTGGGGGAAGGGAGGATGGGCGAGGGAGTGTTTTTTTTAGTTATTTAGGTTTTTTTTATTATTTTTACACTATTTCATTTTTTTGTATCACTTTTATTGTTATCCCAGGGAATGTAAATATCCCCTGTGACTGCAATGGGCATTGACAGCTATTCTTTTTTGAGAAATCTGGGGTCTATTAGACTCTAGATATCTCCTCTGCCATTACATCATCTAATCTCACCAAGATCGGTGTGATCAGATGCTTTTCCAATTTACAAATGGCGCTGTTTATATGCTGCAAAACTGAAGAGATGAAACGCTCGTAGCTTCTGATTTCTTAGACTATAGAGATGATTGGAGCCATACCGGTCTCCAATCAGCTCTATGGTCAGCTGGCAGAAACACTGGCTGCATTCTAGGTTTCCCCCGATGGCACGGGACTGCTTGAGAAGACTGTGGAAGGCAGCAAAGGAGGGGGAGGCATCTTCTCCAGCTGCTTGTAAAAGCAATCCTGCAGCTAATTAGCCACTAGGATTGCTTTTACATGAATCCGATCGCTGGCTGAAAAAAAAATACCAGGATGATGCTTGCAGCTGCAGGCATCATCCTGGTATAACCACTCAAAGTTCAGTGATGTACCAGTATGTTGCTGGTCCTTGTTGGGTTTATATGCTATGTTTTTTTTATGCAGCCTGTGGGCTGAATGAAAAGAAGAGAAGAAATCTCTGCCAGATAAAGTATGTGGTCTGGCCACCATTAGAATATACCACCCTGCATCCACCTACTTCTAATGCTGGGCACGCATGAAATGTTCTTTTTTTTTGTCATTCAGCCCACATAAAAAAAAAAATAACAGATTCCTCTATTCACATCGGTCGATGTGGATAAAGAAATATCTGCCAAAATGTTTTTTTAATTATATACCAAAGCATAGGGACCATCCACACATTTAAAACAGTAACTCAATAAAACAACTTTTTTTATTGAAATATGTTCTTAAAAACATTATAAAATATATATGCCAAAGCATAGGGGCCATCCACCCTCTGGCCACCCCAGGCCCCCATGCTTCGGCATATATGCTCTTTTTTAACTGCAGATGAAAAATCTCATCCAACAGCACTGCACACACTTAAATTTATTCTGAGAGTAAGTTCCTGTTGCTGTCATAATAAACAGGTCGGTGCTGCAGCTGAATGGCATTCCTGCAAAGAAAACAGCAATGGTTAACAATAAAACAGTAAAATTGTAACAATAGAACAGTAACTCGACAATAACAAAAAAAACTACAACTATTTTTGGTTTTTAAAATTGTTTTTAAATTTTTTTCGTACATTTTTTATGGTTTTTTTTTACTTTTTTTTTTTTTAACTTGAATTTAAACAGATTGTAGGGTCTCTCAAAATGCGATAGCCAATTCCTGACTACCTATCATCTTTCGAGACCTTGTGCAAATATGTGTGTGATAGCAACGAAAGCAGTCCTTGAGTCAGAGACCAGGTTGGCCAGGACAGATTGGACAAAAAAAAGGCGTGTGTCACACCTAATTCCATGTCTGCTACAGACACAACATCTTTTTTGGGGTGTCCTTTGGGTTGGGGTACTAGGAATGGCATCGGGAAAATGCCTCTCATGCAGCTGGCTAACTGCATCTGGGTTGGGGGTTTGGGCCATAGCACCTTCTGAATACAAAAGGGCTATGATGATCTCTTTCTGGAATTTTAGGAAGGATCCACTACGTCCAGTTGCTTTGTAAAGCACAAAGCGTTATATAGAGCCAACTGAAATAAATAAACAGACACTTTTTTGTACCAGCGTCTGGCTTTTTGGGAAACCAAATATGGCTTCATCATCTGGTCATTGATGTCAACCCCTCCCATGTTAAGGTTATAGTCGTGGACACAGAGGAGCTTCTCAACAACACTATCTGCCGTGGCAATTCTACAAATGTTTAAATAGTGTCACGCTTGAATAAAAATTATCCACATATAAGTGGTACCCCATATGGAAAAAAGATGACACCAAGTCCCAAACTAACTTGCCACTGCTCCCCATGTAGTCTGGGCATCCGGGGGGCTCCACGTGACTATCTTTTCCCTCGTAAATCCGAAACCTATATGTATAACCTGTTGCCCTCTCACAGGTCTTCTACATTTTGACCCCATATCTGGCACGCTTGCTAGGGATAAATTGTTTGAATGCAAGGCGGCCAGAAGAACTAATGATGGACTCATCAACACAGATGTTTTGCTGGATTTACGAGGGGCTGTTTGCTGTTTCCACCTGAATTCTGGCTTGGGCAGTGAATGAGGGAAGTACGAGTGCTGCAGAATTTGTGGGCTGCCAATCGGGAAATTGCAAGCACATCCAGAAGGATACTAGGGGCTCTACAGGCCTGTGTGCGAATTCTTGGTGGTACTTGCGCTCGCCACTGCACCAGCTTGTACATCACTTATGGGACTCGTCACCTCACCAAGTGATACTGCAGTGCTGGTATGTAAAAGACCAGGATGTACTAGGCTGCTGGTGCTTGCCAGTTCACCAAAATATAGAGCGGCACTAGTACTGGCACTCTGCTGCATATGAGAATCATCATGCGATTGTAACATCTCAGCAACCTGGGAATGGGGTCGGGTACGCCTAACCATATGAGGGACCTCTTCTCCATCGTCTGAGCTATCTCTCAAGGTGCCGCTGCTCTCTACAGGTTCATATTGTGAGGCTTCCCCTTCACTCTCATCTGACATGCTCAGAATCCTGTAGACCTCTTCACTAGAATACCTTTCGTTGGACAGTTTGACTAAATATATAGGTACGTAGTGCAACTCGGGAAAAAGAGCACCTGGCTGTCAGGGACTGCTTGAACTGCTACAAAAAAAAAAATTACCTGCAACTGCTAACAGAGATCAGGCCTGATTCTGCGAATACTGTGGTTTTGTGTGCAATATATCAAGTGACCATGATCTGAAACTGCACGTGCTGGGGGAGAGGGGGGGGGGTAAGCGTAGGGGCTAAATGCAGGTGCTGGCAGGTGCCGGGGCTGATCCCGCTAATGCTGCATTTTTGGGGACGTTATACTAATGTGAACGCTGGTATAGTGCTGATCTGATCGAAGATATTGATCCGTTCAGACACTATAATAGCAATGGAGGTTTATTGTGTATGTGAGCGTGTTCCTGGCAATCGATCAAGGGGTTAAATGTAATGACTGGTGTAATGACTGGCAATTTGACACTATTTGGGAGGGACACTAACTGACGCTAACGCTATCTGAAGTCACCGGTGACACTAATACAGTGATCAGTAAAAAAATCTGTACAGTGTACTAATGACACTGGTGGCAGGGAAGTGAATAGGTTCACTGGAGAGGGGGGGCAATCAAGGGGTTAAACGTGACCTAAATGTGTTCTAACTGAAATTGTGTAGTGCTTTAACTCACGTGTCTTCTTTTTTCTCTCTCTTGGATGGAGTGTGCCATGAGAGAGAAGATTGCCTCCTTTCCTGTACCTGTGTAAGTGTAAACACAGGTACAGGAAGATCTGTGATAGGCCAGGGATCGATCATCCAATTTAAGCCGAACATCACTGGCCTAAATCGGATGATTGATCCCTTGGGGACAGAATCATGGCACCCGCGGGTCGGCAGTGCACATAAATGCCCCTTTGGCCTGCGATCACCACAGGAGTGCAAATCATGTATCTATAAATGATTTTGCACACTGATGCCACCCTGTAGCAGTATTACTGCTTTAGGGAGGACAGGAAGCGGTTATTAATAATATTTTACCTGTTCCTCAAACTATAATGTTCCTATAATACTTTACATATTGCCACCTACTTTAATTCATTACAATATAACATACTTCTTTATTCTTAACCATTCTGGTGTTTACTTCCTGATACTTAACTGTAGTGTGTGCAAGTTATTTAAATATGTGCTAATAACAGTAGTGCAATATGCTCTTTGCATAACCTGGTGTGTCAGAGGAGCAGGAGGTTGTTAAGCAAGTCAAGGCAAAGAACAGAGTACCCAATCTACCAAACAACTCCTTCAGGAGAATCGCTAAAGTGAGAATCATGCTGTCCACTTCCTGCTGGCTTCTGGAATCTTTCTGGCATTCCCCTACTATCAATTTCTCTCAATGAATGGGGGTGCACATTTGAGAGAGAAGTGGGAATTTTAAGGAAAGTGACCTACAACTTTCAGCAGAAAAGCAATATTTTCATAAGCTACATGTTGCATTTCTCAGACCTATTTTTATGGTAACAAAGAGGTAGAAATAGGGAGAAGAAACCGTGAGACATTTGCTGATACCGGAACATCACATCCATCCATCAATATGGCCAAAAGTATGTATACGGCACCTTACATTTTTAAGATCAGATGTTTGCAGCAAAGGACATTTTACAAAGTTGTGGATTTCCAACCTTATGGCAAAAGCTTGGGAAAGACCATTTTGTGTCCCATCATAGCTGTACCCCTGTGCTCAAAGTCAGTTCCATAAATACACAATTTGATGCATTTGGTTGGAAGGAACTTGACCTCAGGAATGCTCTATTGGCTGAATAGGCATACATTCCCACAGACACACTCCAAACGTTTGTGAAAAGCCTTCCCTAGAGAAGGGAGGCTGCTACAGAGACAAAAGAGGAACAGTTTCCATATAAATGCCCATGGTTTTGGCATAGGATGTCCAATAAGGTTGTAGGTTGGCTTAACACAACTAATGGGAGAACTAATGAGTAACGCTCACTAATACCTGCACCTACAGACCGAGGCACCAACACATGAAATAATTTTTAAGGCTGTACTCCGACTTAGAAGCAAGAATACTTTACTTGCACAGTTAATCCTTTGTGTATGTGTCACTTCTTTGCTGTGCACATTTCATATTTGGTTGTTCTGTGACTTTTTCCAATAGATGCAACACTTTCAGGTGGGTATCTCAGAGCCTGTACCCACTCTACCAGCACAGCCTGTCATGTCATCTCACTCCCATTGACATTATGAGACTTCTCCTTTCGCAAGGCTTCTCTCTCTTCTTCTGTGTACTGTCAGCGTGAAGAGGTTAAGCACGCAACATTAATCCAGTTGCCCCTAGCTAGCCTTGTGTATTTCAGCTCCGCTGCCAGTTAGACCCTTGTAATGTGTCCACACTGACTTCTGTTCATCTCCCTTCTAAGCCCTGTTCTTTGATAGGCCATGCATGCACCCCTTTAATGACTTCAGACCTGACAGATTAGCTTAACCATAATTGTTTTACTAAAAGGAGTTACTGTAAATATAACAGAAGAACAGTTCTTAGCAGCATCTTCCATAAACAGTGCTGTACATGCTCTTTGAAGTGCCCATCAGTTTTTTTCTGCCCTTTAGTAATGGCCCTAGTGCTACCTTCTGTCACATGAAATAGCCAAATCTTAATAAGGTGAGGAAGTCTATAAGTCCATAGTCCACTTCAGCAGCAGTCCATGTCCCTGGAACCCTGGCTGCACTCCCGCAAGGAGTGGTAAGGATAGCAAAGTGACAAATTTATCCTCTGCAGCACTCTTCCTCCTCTTTTCTAAAGTGAGCGCAAACAGGGCTAACTACCTAGTTACAGTTTCCTTTTTATATGCTTTGCCCAGCAGAGGGCGGTGCTTCTCAGAAAAGCCCAGGAAAGTCTGGCTAGCAGAGTTATCCTTTTCCAACCAAACAGCACCACTTCTGCTGGGCAACATTAACTAAGTAGTGCAACCTACACAGCAAAAAATACATTTAACCAAGGAAATAATTAACACTACAAACACAGCAAGCACCTGCTTACAAGCTGATATACAGTAGGTGTGATGGTCAAAACTATTGACCATATAGTGTAGGCTCCATGAAACAGAAAAGTGTAGAGTGGCCACAGGGTCACTTTGAAGAATCTATATGTACTTCCATCCCAAATAGATAGAATCCATCCTTTTTTTTTCTATAAACAGGCCAACCGTGGAGCTGCTAAAATAGAATTCAGATCAAAGCATCATACATGAAGGGCTGATGTTTACACAAGTCTGAAAAAAATTTGATCACAGCTCATAAAGTAGTGTAATAAAACAAACACATAAATAACACCGGACACAGTCAAAGCAAAAAGTAAACATTTCCACCAAGAGTAACCTTGTGACAGGCCGATATCTGATGGATCCTCTCATCTCCTCGCTTGCACAGTTTACCTCTTGGCTGTGCCAGAGCATGTTGTAATTTCCATGTGCAATTATTTAACTTGGAGGGAACATCTGCAAAGTGGATGTTAGCAATAAGCTATCTGTACCAGAAACATGAATATAAAAATGTCTCGCCAAATGAGGTGATGATGCAAGAGTTCCTGGTGAGAGGTGGGATAATAAAGTTTGGAAACAACATGTGAGGAGCAAAACTGTAAGGCGAGCTTAAGCAAAACCACATGGCTCCATCAGTGTGTCTTCCAGGTATCATAATTTCTTGTCCATTGTCTGGGAAGATAATCAGACACATATGGGCTGTTCTAGACTATGTGGTTATAAGCTACAGGCATTCGTTCTCTTCAGTTTGATAATGATGTGTCTAATGTAGTTATTAAGTCTGGGTCAGCGGTTTCTTGAGGCTTGCATGATCATTTTTATAGATCAAAATAACATGAATTTTCCCATTTCTGGGTCACATTTAATTTTATTCATTGTCCTTGATAGAGAGTTGTTCATGAAAACTTTGTTGAATGTTAAAGATATTGTTTCTTTAAAACTATTGATTTCTTTTTGGATGATGGGTAAGGGGAGATTCTATGTTTTAAAGTGTACTTAGGGCTGGATCTCAGGGTCATGCTTCTCACATCTCAATCTGATCTAATGCTTGGGAAGGCAGAACCTGACAACAAACAAACCAAAGGGAAGGTCAGGGAACAGTGTCATACACTTCTTACCTTCATAATACTGTACACATTTTCAGGGAAATGGAAATATAAAAAAAAAAACAAAACTATAAAAAAAAAAAAAAACACAGTATTTTACAATGGACAGAGGCAGACATACCAGTTGTGCAGACCGTGCACAGGGGCTCACTGGGACTAAAGGGGCCATTTATACTAAATATGGGTGCGGTGGTTGCTTGGACCCCATGGCTCTGTCATACAGACTTGAAAACAGGTATAAATTGGGAGGCATTCTTCATGATAGTATAGCCTATTCTGACTCCAACTGTTGTATTAGTGACTTAACCCTTGCTGAAACCTCTATGCCTGGCCTGTATAGGCAGATACAATCACAGTGGACTGTCTTTATCTAAACGCACCGTACACCTATTTTCTCATCCAAAAAAAAAATCTTTATTGCATTCAGCAGGTTAACAGCAGGCAACAGATGTGGCAGATGATTGAAAAGATGGCATTTGCAGGTCATAACATGGTAATATGTTCCCGGATGCGAGCAGATTACATGTGGCCTAAAGACAAGCGGCTATATTTGTCCCAATAAAGAGTGAAAAGGAAGAGGAAATACATCACAACTGGGAGGAAAACAGGGTAAAAGACAGAAAAAGATGATGCCATAACCAAAATAACCACAAGATGGCAGTATAGTAACCAACTATGCCAAGGCTAAAAAACAATGGTTTAAACACTTCCCGTCCAGCCCATGTATATAAACTGCTGGATGGGAGCAGTGCAGGGGCGGTTGGTCGTTTATAAACTTCCTTCCCGCTCCCTGCTTGTGCGTGCTCCCTGGGAACGCGCAGCACCGTGATCCGTGAACACCAATCCTTGTACGGGACCTCTGTGTGAGGTCCCATCATGTGATCACTGATTGGCCAATCAGTGATCACAGGAAGAGTAGTAAGCAATGATGTCACTTCTGACATCACTGCTTACTACGTGTGAAATCTGTGAATGATCACAGAGATCACGTGGTACAAGGCTATTCACAACAGCCTTGTACCATGTGACAAACTGTGACCAAATCACAGCTCACACAGTATTTCTCAATGGCTGCAAGAATGCAGCCAGAGAGAAGGAGAAATGATTGCTTTTACAGCGCAATTGTCATGCAAAGTGTGATAGTGCTGAAAGCTGAAAGCTGAAAATTGGCCTGGACTGGAAGAGGGTAAAAGTGTCCGGATTTGAAGTGGTTAAGGAAACTAACTATATAAATTCTCAATAGCCGCCCAACACAAATCCACCGCACCTGGTGTGCATCTACCCTAAAACAGTTCAGAATTTAAACATTTGTACTTTTTCTCATAAGCATCATCCCTGTACTCTAGCAGCAATTGGGAAGGTGCTCCTAACAGTAGATGAGTCTTTTGGAGAAGCTGTGTAATATTGGGCTTTGGCCCAGCTACCTAAATGGTGGTTCTGAGAGCAGAGGGTCTCTCACATGGCTGCAAATCACAAGCCCAGCTGCCTCTACTTCATCAGGAATGGCCTTTCTGCTTAATAAAAAATAAAAAAACAGAAAGTGTAGCACTAATTTTTCCAGTAAGTGAGATACACATAACCAAATTAATTACATGGGATAATACATAGTACCAAACAGTTAAGAAATACAGTGTACTAAAAGTGCAATTGTGAAACAAATTTTTTAAGTGCCAAAAAGTAAAGTCCAATACTGATGTAAATTTGGATAAAAGAATGCAGTACTGCCTTCAATAAATGGATAGAGCAATAGTGGTGGAACCCCCTAATGTGTAAAAAGCCCCACTTGATTTATGCACACCAAATAAACATAAATAAAATTATACAGATCAAATAAAAATCAATGTCCTCCAAAAATTAGCAAATGCACAGATTTCAGTGCACTATTTAATGTGAGTGTTTTTATTTGTTTTTAATCAAATTTGCAACTTTTTAATGGTAATTATGGTCTTTGTATAACCTTTTTTTGTGCTAAACTGAAATATGGAAAGGGGGGGGGGGGGGCGATTCCATTTCCACCACGCTCATAGTGGAAGAGTCTTTTGAGGGTTTGGAGAATACCTTGCCATGGGATAAGACCTCTGTAAGTGGAAGGCGCACTGGGGCCTGTGAAAAAGTCTGAAAGAAAGGTGAGAGCACATATTGGGAGGAGGAAGGTCACATGGTGTTTTGAAGTTGTTGCATACTAAGTATTCTAATTATTACTGGACACTTGTTTTGCTTTATTTACTTGAGCTACATGGACTACTGTGAAGCGATAAATCCCACTTATTAATACACATCACTGGGGAGGGGTTCCACTATTGTTCAAATCAGGGGCGGACTGACAACTCATGGGGCCCCCGGGCAATAGGGTGGATCGTGGGGACCCTGTGTCCTTGCCCAAACTTAAAAAAGCCTATGAAAAAGGTACCAGGGGCATCTCATGGGGTCCCCTACTGACCCCGGGCAGTGCCAGAGTTTCCAAATGGTCAGTCCGCCCCTGGTTCCAATTTTTTTTTTTTTTTTCCCGGAAAAGAATAAGGAGATAAGGCACATAGAACATGGTTACAAATTAACCCTTATTAGAGCAATATATAAGAGTCCAGCTTAGTAATATTGAAGTTCATCCACTGGGTAGCCTGTGTTGAGAGCAGAAGCTGACTCCAAAACCATGCAAAATTTTGAAAAATAAAAAGGAATAGTGCCCTATCACCGATATTGGTGGGAGCACTAGTGCCCCATTGTTGGTGTCAGTGGGAGGAATGGTGCCCCATCGTAGGTGTCAGAGGTAGGAATAGTGCTCCCTTGTTTGTGTCAGTGAAAGGAAGAGTGCTCATTCATTTGTGTCAGTGGAGGGAATAGTGCCCAGTTGTTGGTGTCAGTGGAGGGAATAGTGCCCTATCATTGGTGTCAGTGGTAGGAATAGTGCTCCCTTGTTGATGTCATTGAAAGGAATAGTGCTCAGTCATTGGGGTCAGTGGAGGGAATAATGCCTCATCGTTGGTGTCAGTGGAAGGAGTGGTGCCTCATTATTGGTGTCAGTGGGAGGAATAGTGCCCCATCATTGGGGTCAATGGAAGGAATAGTGGTTGACCATTGGTGTCAGTGGAGGAATGGTGCCTCATCATTGGTGTCAGTGGAAGGAATAGTGCTTTGTATTAGTGGGAGGAATAGTGCCCTGAGGGCCAAGTAAAGGCAGGCAAAGAGCTGCATTTGGCCCGCAGGCCACAGTTCGGACAACACTGCTCTATAGGATAGTTAATATAGGACTTGGAATAGGGGTGGGAACAGGGTTAAGATTCGTTTTTGACCAGACTTCCACTTTAACTACCAGCGATGTCCATTATATATTTTAACAGCAGGTATGTACGTATTTTCTAATTAGTACAAGGCCTACCTCAGCATAATTCATGTTATCAGAAGGTGGCCCCAGGTTACTGGAAGTTTTGAAAATCTTACATGATGTCATGCTATTGCCAGCCTTATTTGATTTATGAGAATTGTCTTCTGGGAGTCATTAATGTTTTAGACCCTCACAAATGTTCCCAGACCTTGTAATATGAATTCTTTTCAAGCTTGAAACCAAATGTGAAAAGCTTCTATTCAGAAAGATTACATAATGTTAACCTGTCACTGCACTGAGCATAGTGATCTGGTCTGATTTTCTGTACTGGTGGAAAAAGTTAAAATTGTGCAGCTGTGCAAGACATGGTAAAGCCTTTCCGGCATGCACAAATATACCACACAAAATTTCCACTCTAGGCTAAGAGCATTAAAATACAGAAAGTGATTTCTAGGGAAGGGGGGGGGGGGGGAGGGCTTCCTGGTGCTTGAGCCCCTCCAAAAAGAGGCTGAAAAAAAAAATTGCCCGACTGCACCCGCTCTATAACTCACTAGCCCTTCCCCAGGGCATGTGACTGATTATGTCCAGCTGTTGCCCCTCCCAGCATAAATGCTAGACATGTGTGATTAGTTTAATTTTCACTCATTTTTCCAATGAAAATATTGTTTTTAGCGATTCAGATGTATCTGAAATTCCAAATGGGCATAGAAACGAATGGCAGCAAATCCAAAAAGTCCAAGTTATAAGGAAAAAAAAATGAATGCATTTGTTTCATTTGGATTTTTTAAATAGCTGGTTTGTTAAGGAGCAGGCGGCCGCTATATCCTTGACAACCATGATTCATCTGAATTCCCCCCCTTTTCCTGGCCTGCCAAGCTGCATACTCAGATAAGGGTCTGATATGAATTTTCAGAGGACCCCATGGCATTTTTCTTTTAACTTTTGTCATGGGGTTCACCTCAAAATCCATACCAGACCCAAAGGGCATAGTATGGATTGGGGGAGACCCCCCATGCTGTTTTATATTTAAATTTTTTTTAATGCCCGCACTTGTTTGTTTACATTCTGCTGTCAATGGGAATCCTGCTGACAGCAGATCAGTCATGGCTGTTAAGGATGGGGCAGCCGCCCTCTCCTCAACAATGAGGTATTCATCAGAATGAATTTGTATTGGATTTGAAAATACCGAATCCTTTTGATATAAACAAACATACTAAACCAATGCTGAAAACAAATCTGTTCAACATAACAAATACAAAATTCTTCAGAGAAAGAACATAATGAAAATTTTAGCCATGCACATGTCTTATAAGTGCTGCTTATGACTGGTATCAACACACGTTCAGATACCTAGCCTAGCTGCATTTTAAAATATATTTATTTCATTTTTTTTAATGACTACATGACTGAATTGACTAGTGTTGCTCATATCTGCCTGGAAATCAGCTTCAAAAGTGTCTATTAGTTTGCGTATCATAATCAATTGCATTTTATTTTATAAATTACCCCCTCCAGTACACTAGAGATGGCTGCACTAGTGAGGTCTTGTTTGCTGATGGTAACAATAGTGGATCATGCCTGTGTGATATAAGTTGAAACAGCCAAACCACGTGACAGGGTGACAATGTAGAAGCACAGTTGGGAACCAGGGACAGAGCATTGTCCCATATACAGTAACAAAAAGTGCCTGAACAAGGACTTTCATAGGCAAATTCACCAGGTATTCTTAATGAGTGCTATAAATTAAAAAAATTGAAAAGTACATTAAAACTTCATCAAACTCCCAGCTCAGGAACCCCATCCCTTGACCCTTTAAAAAAAAAAAAAAAAAAAAAAATCTGCATACATACCCTTTTCCAGGTATCTTTGGTCAGGTCCAAAGATGGCACAGGACCTCGTCATGCTTTTCCTTCTTCTAGCAGTTGGCAGATCCTAAATGCTGGAGAGAGCGGTGCCACATTGTGACGTGGGCCTCTCTCTACAGCATTCTCCTGCGAGTTCAGGTCAGGGAGCCAACCCCTGATGCCATGGGCTAATAAAAGTGACTTGAACAACATTTGGGTCTCTGTGCATTTAGGACACCCCCCCCCCCAGAAGCCACTAGTTTTGTAATCTCTCTGAAGGTATTATAATCACAACCTTGTAGTAATTTCCGTACTGCAGACATTTATAACTTGACCTGTAACAGGACCACCAGAGACCAGTAGGTAAAAGAATGTAAAAATAAAGTCAGGGAGCTAATGCTTAGGGATGGCCTTGATAAATCCAAGCTGTCTGCAGAGCTTTGATATCTATAAAAAATGACCTTTAATAAAATAAACAGTGAGACAAGTGCTAATAGTTAAGATAAGAGAAGATTGTCCCCAAAATGTAATCTCTTTCCTTTTTGTTTTTCTAGCTTAGTTGGGCACTTTGATGGTGCACAATTGGTGAATCTTGGTTAGGCCTATCAATCCTTCTACAGGTGTTTGTAAAGTGATATTTTAGAGAAGAACACAAAAACTGATAGGTGGAGATAATTTGAAACAAGTTCCAACGGGAGGAGAGAATAGGATGAATTCTATTTCTATTGGATGTCCTAAATCATGTGATGTAGCAGTAGCTGTTTGTTTCTGTAATTTGTGTAGAATGGGTTTGACAACCCTCTCTAACCAATCCTTGTTCGCTGGTCTTAATGGCAGAGGAACTCCTTTCAGCTATATAGCTCAAACTCCAGATAGACTGATCTGATATACGAGGTATGATGAGGGACAACCAGGTCTGTACTAAGATGTACTAAGACTAAGACTGTAAGTGATGTTCCACAAGATTTGCCTTGGCTTACTAAGAAGTCACTATAATTGGCTTGAGTCCTTGAGAAGCATATACAGAAATATACTCCCTTGAAGAAACAACCACTGGCCACACCACGTTAAAATGGTAGATGCAAGAGAAGCTGATAACTCACCCTGGGATTGTTGCTGACTATTCAAAATAGCTGCCATTCTTTTTTCCTAAGTTAATGTTGGCTGAAAGGAAAACTGACAGCTTTGTCGATTGTTACTCTTATTCCATCTATACATGGATGTGTAATCAATCCACATATAAGATCTCTGAATGTACTTCACCATGGATGGATTTTTATTTTTTACCCATTGGATGATATCTGCTATTGGGTTCATGGATCTGCTGTGGTGGAGCCGTATCTACATATTTGAATGTAATGGTCCAGCTGATCTGGTAAGAAGCCCTTTTGCATAGTGGTGGAATATTTTTCATCAGAGGCACACTGCTTGGCACTAAAGTGAAAAAAGTTGTACCTATCACTACCACTTGTGGATTAGATTTTCCTTGGGCAGGAGCAACTTCAGTTGAAAGACACCTTTTTGGACATTTTTTCATACGGACACTTTTTGTGGAATTTATTTGTATTTTGTTATTTAATTGCGTCACATAGTGGGGTTTATTTACTAAAGCTGGTTCACTCAGAATCTGGCACAATTCTGCATAGAAACCAATCAGCTTCCAGGTTTTATTGCTAAAGCTTAAGGGCACATGGCCTGGTAAGCCGTGGAGGGGGGGGGGCACTCGTTCGCCCTCGACTTTTTGGGAGCCTAGCCACATACAGGAGCCTGAAATCCAATGACCACTTTGAAAGCTTGAAGGTGCTTAACTTCCTCATTTCACTTCCTCACTACCTTTCACAGTTTCAGAGGCCCTGAATGCCAGAATAGCACCAAACCCCCCGAAATGACCCCTTTTTGGAAAGTAGTCACACCAAGGAATTTAAAAAGAGACATGGTGAGTATTTTGCAGACCTCGTTTGTTGCCACAAGTTTATGGAAAATGAAGAAAGAAACAAAAAAATTTTTTCTTTTTAATATTTCAAAAACTTGTGAGAAAAAATTAGATTTTGCAGATCTCATTTTATCTCACAAGGTTTTGAAATGTAAAAAAGATGTGTGCAATCAAGTGACAGTGACCTACTAACACTGCACTTGCTGGGGGGGGGGGTAAACGTAGGGGCTAAACGCAAGTGCTGACAGATGCCGGGGCTGATCCCGCTATTGCTGTGTTTTAGGGGACACTATATTAATGTGAACGCTGGTATAGAGCTGATCTGATCAAAGATATTGATCCGTTCAGACACTATACTAGCAATGGAGGTTTATTGTGTATGAGTGTGTTCCTGGCAAACAAGGGGTTAAATGTGGTCAGTAGTGTACTGAAGGGCAATCTGACGCTATCTGGGAGGGGTGTGAAAACCACGTGAGAGCAAATCGCTTATATATACACACATGATTTTGCACACCCATGCCGCCCTGTAGCAGTATTTCTGCTATAGGGCAGTCAGGAAGCAGTTAAAGAGGCGGTCATGCAATGCTGCACCCAAATGAAATTTACATATTTTTTTCCCACGAATTGAGCTTTTCTTTGATGGTATTTGATCGTCTGTGCGGTTTTTATTTTTTTGCGCTATAAAAAAAAAAACCTGACGGGAGCGCATGTGCGGTTGGCTCCCAAGATGGCCGTGATCTAGTGATTCTCCACAGTCACTGAGAGCTTCGGAGTGGCTACAACCCGGCACAGGGGGACCGGACCCTCAAATCTCAAGGGACTAGTTCCCCGCACCCTCCAGTATAATGCCTAGGCATCGGAAAGCCCCAACGCACCCTCAAAGGCTGACAGACTTTTATGCAGCCCAGGACCCGAGATCCCAAGATGGCACCCGCAACTCACAGCATGGACGTGCCGGCCCTGCAGAAGGAGAAACCGCCTACACACCTGATCCTAGGCTACTTGTACCTCTATACGAAGGAGACCCAGGTAAGTCTTCTCCTCCTCTTTTCCCAACAACACGGAGCCCTGCAAAATCTAGGCCTGGAATGGAAGGCCCTGCTTTTACTGATACACAGGCAGAGGCATAGCTAGGATATTTTGCGCCCGGGGACGAACTATAAAATTGGCGCCCCAGCCCCCCTCCAAGTTTAATCACATCAGTCACACCAATGATGGGGCACTATTCCTCCCACTGACACCAATCACACTTACCTTGCTGACCCCTGCTCCAGCCTAGGCTCCTTCCTTCTCCCATCCACAGCCAGCATACCTGGTTGCAGCAGCACCATCTACATGGCACACTTACCTGTCAGTTGTCTTCTTCACTTGCTCCAGCAGCTCCCTCACTCAATCTTCGCGCTGCCCCTCGGCTCCTCCTGTTAAAGCTCCACCTCCTCGCAGGTGATTGGCCGCCTGTGTGCCTTTCCTGAGCTACAGTCCAATCACCGATGATGCGGAGCTTGCAGAGGGGGGGTACAAGCTGCCATAGGCTGTCCAGTGATCCCGAGGGTGTGGCCAGATGACAGGGGCGGCATGTCATCCTGCCCACACATCGCATCCAGAGAAAAGAAGACACCGGACCTGCGGACCTCTCTACCCCATCTCCAGCAGCACCTCCTGGACTGGATCGTCGTGGGACTGAGACACGGAGCCAGGTAAGACGGCAGCCCGCTGCCCACCCCTGTACTAAATGTCACCTCGCCGCCTCGGCACCTCGCCGCCCCCCTAAAAAGTGCCACCCTAGGCAAACGCCTAGTTTGGCTCGCGGCAAATACGCCCCTGGATGTAAGCCACATTTTGGCGCCCCTGTACCTTGTACCCCCCTGCCCCCCCCCAGCTACGCCTCTGTACACAGGCCTCTGCCTATTCACATACTCGTACCCTATAACTACAGTCAGCCAATGAGGAGTTTCCAGCATCAGACCAACCTGTGCCTGAATTAGCTCTGAAGAATATGCTTCTCTCCCTAAGGCTGTCATTACACCAGGATGTTACCACTATAATAACTCCTATTTCTAACGCCATTTCCGACCATTCAAGATGCATACAGCACATTGAAAACAAATTGTCCGACATGTAAGGCCCATAACACAGTAGTGGATGCACATGCCGATCAAGATTCTGAGATCCTACAGCTATGAAATAACATTGCGGACCTAGAAGACTGCTCCAGAAGAAACATTAAAATCCGAGGCATTCCAGAAACAATCACAACGGAAGCACTCCATCCTTACTTACAACAACTAATACAGCACCTAATACCGTCCATTAATACAATAGAAGCTGCAATCGACAGAGCACATAGAGTTCGAAAACCAGCATTTCTACCCACCTCAGTCCCAAGGGATGTCCTAGTAAGAATCCACTTTTACCACGTCAAGGAAAAACTAATGGCAGCTGCAAGAAATACCTCAGCACTTCCGACCTCCCACGCAGGGATCAAATTATATGTAGATATATCAAAAGAAACACTCCTCAACAGGAAGAAATTGATCTTTGTCACAAAGGCACTTAGAAATCATAATATAGGGTACCAATGGGGCTTCCCTATCAAACTCCTTATAAAGCACCACAGTAAAACCTACACCATAAGAAACCTAGATGAAGGAATTAACCTTCTCAAAAGAATGGAACATAATACCAGAAGATGACCACCGCCAAAACAACCAGCAACCCCACCAAATGGAGGGTGATTGGTCATAACCTGTATTTCAGCAAAAATCAGTCCCCCAAACTCACCTACTTCAGATGATACCGAACCTACCTGATCTCTCTAAATACTAACTGTACACAACAGGTCATTACCGGGAAATACCTGGTTTATGCTCAGTACGAGAAAATGTCCCCGAATGACAGTAGCCTTCCAGGCTACCTATGACTCTTGCATTCTTTGCAAGTATTTTCTTATACAAGTTTTTGGTTTATTACTTTTTGTTCCAGCCAGTCTTCCTCACTCCATGATCAAATACCAAATTTTTGGACTTCACATATATTCCTCCTATCCGCAAGTGACCTCAACTCTTATCTCACTTCCTAGCAGCACTCCAGAAGTCAATCTACTGCAAACCACCAACAAAAGAGTGATATATACCATCTCCACAACAAAGCTAACCTAATCCACAACTACAGAACTACTGGCGCTTCGCGCAGACATCATCTTTATCCAAGAAACCCACTTTGACGCAACTAAAATACCTCTCTTCAAACTGAAAAACTTCTCAACAAGATACATGGCTTCTCACCATAAAAAAAAAACAAAAACGAACGGAGTCCTAACTGCAGTCAAATACACGATATCCTTCCAACTCACAGCTGAATACACTGACCCTCTGGGACGCTTCCTGATCCTAGTAAGCCTTAACAATGATCCATTCACACTCATGAATGTCTACGGCCCCAATGCCAAGCAACTTCGATTTCTTAACCAACTCATGAACAAGCTCATACTGATGAAAAAAGGCCATCTAATCATAGTTGGTGACTTTAACATAGTGGGGAACCCCTAAATGGACTCATCATTGAACAAAAGACCTCCATATCACAACACAAACCAATTTCTGCATAGAAATGACATACGATATCTGGAGATGTCAACATGGCTCTGAAAGAGACTACTTATACTACTCACCCTCCCAACTATCCTACTCCAGAATAGGACTATTTTGTATCAGACAAATGGACATTACAGCACATATCATCTTCCTCAATAGGTTCAATAACGTGGACAGACCACGCTACCTTTTCTATTACATTAACCGCACTAAACAGGCTACCCAACTCTAAACTGTGGATACTAAACTCCATGCTACTAACGGACCCAGAACATGTGAAAACCATTAGAGAATCACACAAACTATTCTTTGCAACCAAACGACACCCCTGACATCTCCATTAACACGTTATGGCCTACTTATAAAGCTTTTATGAGAGGAATTCTCATAAAAATAAAACACTCGACTACTCGCCCACAGACTCCAAATCAAAAAACTTTTAACATCCATAAAAAAAATAGGGAAGATTTTAATAAAAACAACCCCTCAGCGAATAACTCCTCTGCCCTATTAAAAGAAAGGGAAACAAACTCAGATCTCTCCTACTACATCAATATGATCAAACTTAAAAAACTAAAAGACAAATACTATTCTCTAAACAATAAAGCAAGCTCCCCTTTAGCAAAAACGGTTAAACAACAGCTCAAAAACAAAATACAAACAATTCATAACCCTAAAACCAAACTCTTGTACCTAACCCTGTAGATATAGCTAACACCTTTGCAGACTTCTACCAGACCCTCTACAATCTCAAAAACAATAAAAACACTCCCCAACCAACTCCAGAAAACATTCAAGCATTCATTTACACTCAAACTACCAACCCTTACTCCGACCCAACTCCAATCCATGTCTGAACCTTTCAACATGAAAGAAATTGAAAATATCATCAGCTCTTTACCGCTTAAAAAATCTCCTGGCAGTGATGGATTCACTAACGAATATTACAAACAATTTGCATATAATATTGCACCACAGTTGTCCAAACTATTTAACCATTGCCACATCCTCTGGCACTATGCAAAAAGAAATGCTACAATCTACTATAACTACTATCCCTAAACCAGGGAAATACCCCCAACTAGTACAAAACTATACACCAATATCTCTCATTAATACAGATGTAAAAATATATGCCACAGCAATAGCACATAGACTCCTCTCCATACTACCAAAATTGATTCACCCAGACCAAGTAGGATTTATACCAGGTCGCCAAGCCCCAGACACCACAAGATGCCCAATTTCACTCATCCACGATTTAAAGAACCACAAAACACCCTCTCTGCTTCTATCACTGGACGCAGAAAAAGCTTTTGACCGCATACATTAGGGATTCATGCAATCATCATTTCAAAAATTTGGTATCTCGGGTTGACTACAAAAGGCTATTATGTCACTATATTCCTCCACCTCAGCTACAGTTCTCACTGATGGCATGTTATCAAAACCATTTGACATCATCTCTACGGTACTAGACAGGGATGCCCGCTATCCCCCCATTATATTTCCCCTCCTAGTTGAACCACTAGCATCAACAATAAGAGATGATCCAAACCTCTCAGGTTTCAAATACCAGGACTCTGATTATAAAATAAGCTTATTCGCATATGATATCATCTTAATGATCACCAAACCTACCCGATCTCTAACTAGAATTATGGAAATACTGACTTCCTACACTAACGCTTCTTTTGACAAACTCAAACAAAAATAAATCCCAAATACTAAACACACACACACGCATTAATCTTACAGCTTCGCCCTCACAATTGTACAATTTCAACCACAAAACTTTCCTCCAAACTCTTCCTAAAAAAAACCATTCACTCTGGACCTACAGTATCTCCAAACTAGGTTGAGTCATATCGCTAAAAAATGTTTATACTCCCCAAAATACTATATATTTTCAGAACTCTACCCATACCAGTTCCCATGAAATTCTTCCATGAAGCACAAAAACATTTTCTCTCAATTCCTGTGGGAATCATAGCCTCGTTACTCGACCAACTATACTATTGGTGGCACTCATCTAAAGAGAAATTGTGGACCAACATGGAAGTTCAAAAATTCCATCCCACAACTCTGCAAGCACACCTCACTCTATACCCATCTAGCCATACACAAATCTCCTTCAAACACCCTTGCATCATGGTATCCCTAGAAGCATGACCATACATGAAAACTCAGGGAAGATCTCAACTCCCCTTAAAGGCCTATACACCTTCATGCCACATATAAATCTCTCCAAATGGGAATCTGCAGGTATCATATCCCTGTTGGACCTATGCATCAATCAAGAACTGGCTTCATTTCACTACCTTCAAAATAAATTCACACTTCCACAACAGGTAAGCTTTACCTATCACAGAATTGTTCATTGTCTTAAGAACACTGAAATTCCTCACTCCACTACAATTCCCATCCAAGCTTTCCAACTCTTGACTAGAAAAGGTATCCCCTTATCAGCATAGGTAGTCTAAAAGGGATCCCAGATCCCTAACAAATGTAATCAGTTATATCAGCATCAGGGGCTTGATAGCTGCCATTAATCCAGGACTGATTCATTTTGATAAAGGTCAGCCTGCCATTACAAATTGTTACAAATTAGAAAAATATTGTAAACAATTGAAATTAGATGCCCCTGTCAAACAGGTGCAGACAAATTGGGTTTTGGGTGTTGGTGATGAACACTATAACTCCTCACAGTTACTCTTGCTGGATTCAGGAATAGGATAGGCAGCATAAGTAGTCTATAAGGGATCCCACATCCCTAATAGATGTAATCAGTTACATGAGCATCAAAGGCTTGATAGCTGCTGTTGATCCAGGACTGATTAATTTTGATAAATGTCAGCCGGTCAGCAAAGTCTGTGGATATACGCTCTCTTATCTGTCACAAAACCTCCAGCAGCACTTAATGTCCATTCGGAAAGCACGCTGGATGCAGGACAGGCCAGCAGCTTGATTGCATATTGAGCAAGTTCTGGTCAGTGATCCATCCTCAAGACCCAGTAACCCAGTGGATCCAAGTCTGCTCTTGCCCTTAGATAATCCTGCACCATATGATGCAGACGCTGCTGATGGGTGCTTAAATCTAACAGCCCTGGGCGCTGAGGACTAAAGAATTGTTTAAAGGCATAGGCGAACCAGCCACCTTCTGCACCGCTCTTCCTTCGACTGAACGAAGCCTCAGAAGCAGGTTGTCCAGCAAATGGTAACCTCTCATTGTCTGGAAAGGTGTTACACAAATTTTTCTTCAAGGCGTCCTGAAGATGTTTCATCCTCTGCTCCCTCTGTGAAAGCAGGATGAGCTCTGAAACTTTACCCTTGTAACGTGGATCAAGAAGGGTTGCCAACCAGTAATGATCCCTTTCCTTGATACCTCGAATCCTTGAGTCTTTTGCAGGCTTTACAGAATCAGGGAGCCCATGCAGTGTAAGTTTGAGGTGACATGAGAGTTCTCTGGGTCACTGAGGATGTCCTGATTGTCAGGAACTAAATCCTCCCAGCCATGTACTACTCCTGGCTGGGTTTCTGGGGACTGAAAACCATCCCTTGAAGACTGCCATATGTTATCCTCTACTTCCATGCTGCCCCGATCCTCTTCCTCCTCCTGTCTGTTCTGTAGCCCTGTAGGAATGGTATCTGCATAAAGGGGGCCTTGAGAGGAAAGGAAGTCACTGATGCATGCATTGTCGTGGCTCATCATCCTTGTAGCCTCTTCAAAATGGTGACAGGTCAGTGCATAAATCCTTTATCAGCAGCAACTGACGTGGTGAAAAGAAGCCAAGCTCCCCTGAGCCTGTACTTTTGCCATACTTACACAGGTACTCACTGATGACTCTCTGCTGTGTGTGCAGCTGCTGCAGCATTGCCAATGTTGTGTTCCACCTGGTGGGAATGTCACAAATGAGGTGGTTTGTAGGCAAGTTGAATTCCCATTGAATGTCATCCAGCTGAAAACTGGCCTTGTATGACCCCCAGAAATGGCCACAGACATGTCTGGCCTGCCTTAGAAGATCTTGTAAGCCTGGGTACCTGTTCAAGAAATGCTGCACCACCAAATTCAGGATGTGTGCCAAACATAGAGCATGTGTCAAGTGTCCCTGTCAGAGGGTGAAGAGAAGGTTGGTGCCATAGTTGCATACAATCATTCCGGTCACAAACTGCCATGGTGTCAACCACCTCTAAGCCTGCCCCTACACAACTGACAGAATATTTGGCCCAGTGTGGCTCCTGTTCCCTAGACAGACCAGCTGAAGCACCGCATTGCATCTTTTAGTCTGACTGCTTGCGTGGCTCACTGAACGCTTAGGGAGCATCGCTGCTTCAGAGGACAATTCAGCAGAAAAGGCCATAGAGGAAGAGGAGGGGGTGGAACAGACAGATGTGGCAGAATCACCACCAGCTTTTTGGAAACGTGGTGGCAGAACAAGCTCCAGCACTGAACCCTGTCCTTCATTCTTCCCAGCTGCCAGCAATACCCAATGCGCTGTGAAGGAAATGTAACTGTCACGTACCTGTATATTGAGCCTGACGTGAAGAAGAAGGCCTCTCGTACAGCTCCAGCTCAGGGCTCCTGGTAGTTACATAGTCTAGATGAAAAAAAAAAGACAAAAGTCCATCCAGTTCAACCAAAAAAAGTTATAATCCTATACCCACAGTTGATCCAGAGGAAGGCAAATAAGCTGTCAGGGATCGCCGCGGCGCAGATTGCCAAAACGCACTAACACACGGGCGCTAGGACCTGGGCACCCGCGGCGGCAGTTGCGGCCACGCATGCGCACGCTGGTCATCAATGACAGCTCAGGGCGCTCTATTTAAAGCTGTCTCTTGCAATGCTCAAGTGCTGTATGGTCTTATTCCTGTGTTCCTGTTCCTAGTGCTGAGATTGCCTTGTTGCCGAACCTGCCTGACCTGGATTATGGCCACCCTCTCCTGCCCTGATCCCTTGCTTGTCTGACCATTCTTCTGCCTTCTCCTGTTTACCTGACCTCCTGTTGCTGAACCTGGCCTGTGACCCATTTATCCTTTTGCCTGCCGATCTGTACTGTCTGCCTCCGCTGTTACCGACCTGGCCTGTCTGACTATGTTACACACTATCTCTTCACATCTGGCTCTCACCTGCTACCTACCACTGGTAAACCACCTCTACCACAGCTGGTTGTACTCGGGGGTCGCGACCTGGTCTCGGGCTGCTTCAAGTCCATCTCCACCATCAGGGGCTCTGGTGAAACAGCAGACTGAGGCTTAGACTCCGCGCTCTGGGGAATTCCAGCCTGTGGGTCGCTAGAGGCTACTGCCAGTCGGTCCTTGACATAAACCCAGCAAAGCATGATCCAATTTGCCCCTGCAGGGGAAAACATTCCTTCCTGATCCCCCAAGAGGCAATCAAATATTCCCTTGATGAACTTTATAAATGTTAGTATCCAGTTATATTATGTGTATCTAGGAAAGAATCCCGGCCTTTTTTAAAGCAATCCACTGAGCTGGCCAGAACCAACTCGAGGGAGTCTATTGAGGGTAGTGGAACAGCAGCCACAGGAGCACAGTGAGGTATGAGTGTCTATGATCAGTCCAGTAGTCTGTGTGTCAAAAGTATTCAGCAGGCAGATGAAGTGGCAGGATAGTCTGGTGGCCTATGACCTGGCACGGAGCTTAGCTGGTTAGCAGATTGTTGGTGTGCAGCAGGAAGCAGGATCCAGATGTGGACTTGCAAGACTGACGAGCTGCAGCAGACGGGATCAGATGATACAAGGTCAGATGAGCCAGGTCGGTAAGAGTCGGGCTGATCAGGCATAGACGGTAGGCAGCAGAATAGTTGGGTCACAGGCCAAGTCAGCAGCAGAGGATCAAACAGGAACAGGGGGCAGAAGAAGAATCCAAAGATAAGCCGGGGTCAGGGCAGGTAGCAGACATCAGAAACAAGCCGGTTCAGTATCAGAGGTCAGCCACAAGAATCAGGGACAACAGAAAGAAGCTGTAGACCAAAGAGCAAGGAGATAATACTGCAGCCTGTTTAAATAGCCCATTTGGCACCAGCATTAGTGACAGGCATGCGACTAGAAGTTTGAGTGCGCATGCGTGCACCTATGCCCAAGTCCATGCACATTTGCCTGGCCAGTTGCCTATCTGCGCATGTACATATTAATGTGCCACAAACATTTGCCTGTATTATGGGCAAGCCTTCCCTGACAGTAACGTCCCTGACCACGTATCAGCAGTAATGTGGACCTTGCTGCTGACTGCCCTGTCCAACACATTGCCTTGATGGTACAGAGCTGGATTGGCTTTACATGAAAAGAAATTCTTTTTGGAACCTGCCACTGTAGTACAGCACATTCTGCAAATTCACAGATGGGGGCAGAGTCCACCAGATGGAAAGACAGCAGTAACGCTAGCAATTTGGCCAAGCTTGCATTTAGACACCGAGCATGTGGATGCATCAGACAGTATTTTTTTTTTATGGTTCATCAACTGGGGTAGCAAAATTTGCCTGGTAAAATCAACAAGTGGTGTACTGCTAGTTGATTTGGTGCAAGGACCTGTGGCACCCATTGCTGTACCATCATCCCTCTCAGTGGAGGCTGTTAAGATGACTTGAGGTATAGCAGAGGTAGAGATTCCAGATGAGGAGCAAGGAGAAGTCTGCATTTTTTTATGATGTGGGTCTTTTAGGTGCTGTTACCAATGGGCTTCATGGCAGTTTGTCATATCTTGTCAAGCATGTGGTGCTCAAGAGGCTGGTGTTTTGGCCAGGCTTGACCCACTTCAAAGAGAGACTGCAAACAGCAACACTGCGGTCTGCTGCCCATGTGTTGAAAAAAGCCTATACCAATAAACTTTTTGAAGTCAGCAGAGGGTCAGCAGTGCCCTGCACCCGTGGAACTTTGTTGAGTGATGTAATAGGGTGGCTGCCCTTACACCTGTCCCTGGTGGACATCCTGCATTGTTGGAATTGTGCCTCCTCCTCACTTTCTTCCTCTGTTCTCTCAGGCACCCAAGTACCGTCAGGGACCTCATCATCCTCTCCCTCCTCCTCACTGGAGCCAACTGGGCAGTATGCTGCTGCTGGGGGAACATGTCTGCCAATTTCTTGTCTGTCATTGGCACCCCCTCTCTGTAGGCTCATGTCACTCCCTTCTTCAACCTGGGAACGAACATCAGAGCATTCAAATTGCTGCACATCCTCCAGGAGCATGTAACTGACACTATGATTGAATAATTCAGGTGACTCCTCTCTGCATGATGATGGGGCAACAGAAGGAGTAGCTGTGGACAAGGAGCCTGTGGAATAGGCCGCTTTGGCAGCTGCAGTGGAAGGTGAACTAGTATGAGCCTGGGTGAGAGAGGATGAAAATGGCTTAGTTATCCACTCCACCACCTCTTCTGCATGTTGTGGCTCAATAACACAGCCAACACCAGAAAAAGGACATGTGCGCCCTGCCTGCAGAGGATAAACTATGACCACCAATTTTCACTGTGGACACAGAGGCTGCTTGCCCTCTTGTAGCTGCCTGTGAGCATCTGCCTCACCTTGTTGGCCTTTTGGACATGGGGATTTTTTTATTATTATCTTTTTTAATAAAGAAAAATAGAGGGTACAGCAATTATGGATGCTGCTGCTGCTGCTGCAAAAAAAAATTTAAATAAATGTAAAAAAATTAAGAAAGCAAAAAAAAAAAAAAAAAAGGGAGACCACTGCTGATGCAAAAGGGGAACAGTAATGATGCAGAAACCGAACCTGATGCTGCAAAAATAAAATAAAAACATTTAATGGGAAATGGAAACAGCGGGGTGACACCACTACACTGCTTTTCTCAACACCGCACTACACTGTCTCCTAACACACCACTAACTAACCTCACTACTAACACACTACACAACGCTGCTGTGTAAGCACTGAGACTTTGGCCAATGATGGTTCTCACAGTGCATTGTGCTGTGACTGGTCGAAGCATTGCACCTGACCTGTGGTCAGGTGCATAGCTTTGGAAAATCACAATGCACTGTCAGAGCACAGTGAATTGTGGGGCGCGATGGGCGAACAGACTCAAACATCAAGGACATCCCTAATACATATCATGGACATATGGCATTTATGTAATCACCAGTCCACAGTTTATTCTGAACCCAACTACCTCTTGTGATGCACCTGTGTCCATAACAGTGTTAATTTTGGCATCAAATTTTGATTTAGTTATAGCCTTCTGACTAAAATGCCATTTTAGTTTTAGTCGTATTTTAGTTGACTAAAATCTGTAGTACATTCCAATAATATCTCCAGGCAGCAGGCAGACAGAGGGAGCCTGCATCCCTCAGCCAATACAGCTTCCCAATAGAGTCAGGGAGCTGGCTGAGCTCCGAGGAAAGCCAAAGCCAAAGTTCAGGTGGGTAAAAGTGCCTCTCTCACATTCCGTTTCATTTTCGTTGATTAGTGAAAATTGGAATTGATTTTTAACATACAGTAGTTTTTGTCAATTGACTTAATTCTAATTTTATTTTTGCTTAGTTTTCATCACTGAAAACATGCAGCTGATGAAAATATTTTCTTTGACAAAATTAACACTGGTCCATAAGAGTTATTACCAATAAAACCTCCCAGAAACAGCTTTATAGAATTCTTAATTCTATTGCTCACTAGATCTTCATTAACCACAAAATACACAATTAATCTGCTTATTTGCAAAACGTGTGTGTGTGTGTGTGTGTAACCTAAAACTCTTATTGTTTTCTACACTCCTGGTCCTCCATTCAAAACCACAACATTTTCACCCTACATACACAAAAGGTTAGATGGATGGTTTTAGACCCCATGACCACAAAATGAGGAATAATACAAAATGTTTCCATGGCTTTCATAAATATAACATTAAAAAATAAACTAAAAAAGTTATGTAACACCACCAGAATGAGTCACCAGCTAGTCAACAGCCAAGAACTATAAAACAGGAACACCACAAATTACTAATTGTAAGGGGAATAAATGTAGCCAGACCCTAAAGAATATTGCTTAGTTAACAGCAGTCATGGCAGAGTTAGGGAACAGGTACGTTGTGTTCCTTCTTACAGTTCTTAAATTCCTTTTTACCTGTAATCCTATATTAATGTTCCCTAGCATGATGTCCGTGCTGAGGATATGTTAATAAATGTACTGTAGAAATGTCCTCTTTTTCACCCCCAATCTGTGCAATAACATTTCCCAGCACAATGCCACATACCAAGGACATATTAATAAACATTTACATGACAGCCAGCAGCTAATACTTTGCGCAGGTGCTAGCTATCAACGTCGGCTGTCACTGATGATTGGGAACCAAAGTGGTTTATGTGTCATCATGTGATCATTATGGCAGTTCTTACATAGTGATCACATGTAGGCTGGAGACTCTACTGACAAAAATAAAAGCCTTTAGCCTGCAAATAAACACTGCCACCTTCAGGCCACAGTATCCATCTGCGGTGCTATCTATTTGACCACTTTACTATCATGCTATAGCCTAAAGACAGCCACAGCACTGGCCCGCTGTCACAATGGGAGGAGGGGGGGAATTGACAAAAGGGTGCAGGAGTTGGAGGAGTGGGAACATGTAACATCTTCCTAAGGGTTAACTTATCCTTTAATAGTTCAACAATCGGATACAAGTACACCATAGAAAAAGACTAATACATTAATAAAAAATAGAATTTTGTACATTTGTCAGCCTATAAAACAGAGCAGTGTTTTTCATAATTAAAACACTATACCAAGTAAGAACCTTATGCATATGTATAAAATGATTTAGGTATACAAATTAGTCATTGAGCTATAGTTAAAGCGGACTTCCACTCAAAAGTGGAAGCTCTGCTCGTTTGCCCCCCTCCACTGCCTTATTTGTCACTTTTTTGGTGGTGGTGGTGGTGGGGGGGGGGGGGGGGAACGGATACTTGGTTTTGACAGGTACTTACTCCCACTTCCAGCTCAGTTCGCTGCGGCTAAGTGAGCTAGAAGTTAGGCCCCACCTCCTTCCTCCCACGGCCTTCTGGGACACTTCAAGTCCCAGAAGACTTCCAGACCAATCAGGATGCACAGCGTGACTCACGCATGCGCAGTGGGCACCTGGCTGTGAAGCCACAAGCTGTCATAATCTGGTGCCCACAGTTGAGATGCCTGCGCCGGGAAGAGAAGAGGGAGAGAAGGGGCGGGTGAGCACATCACTGGACCCTGGGACAGGTGAGTGTGAGTTTATTAAAAGTCCGCAGCTACAGTTCTTTTAGCTGTTGACTTTTAATAAATTTAAAAATAACTGGAACTCCACTTTAAGTCTCCCCCCCCCAAAAAAAAAATTAAAAGTCAGCAGCTACAAACACTGCTTGCCTATCTAGCAAACTATGTCTGAAGGCTGAACCCAACTCCTGTGTGTTCTTTTATGCTCAAACCACTGTTTAGGCTGGCCATACATTATACAATTTTCTTGAGAATTTTGCTTTAGATTTACCAAAAACCATGCAATATGAGGTCAAACCTAAACAACACTTTCAACTGAATCCAATTAGGCAAGCCCTTGCACTACACAGTTGCAGGTAAATCTAAAGGAAATTGGACAGAAAATTGTATAGTGTATGGCCAGCCTTATTCTAACCCATATCAATGCATTGGGGTTGATGTACTAAAACTGGAGAGTGGAAAATCTGGAACAGCTGTGCATGGCAACCAATCAGCTTCTAACTTCAGCTTGTTCAGCTAGGCCTCATGCCCACAAGATGTTTTAAAAATGCTCCTCCTCTTGGCAGCAGCGTTTTGGCGGAAAAAATTGCCTGACGCTTGTAAAAGTGTCTAATGCTTTTATACTCGTGTAGACACGTTTACAGGCATCAAGTGCTTGAGTGTTAATTCACTTTATTGTGCAGAATAATAATTTATTTTGGCCATTGAAATAAATTAACACTCAAGCGCTAAACGTGCCAATCGTTAACACACATTTTCACGCATCAAGATTTTTTTCCAACAAAATGCTGCTGCTCCTGGATGCACTGGCAGTGTTTTTTTTATTGTTTTGTATTTTTTTTTACAGCTCCTGCCACTAAAAGCTTCTAGTCTATGTTCATGAACACATGGGATAACATGGAGGGGGGTTTGGAAGCTGTAAAAAAAAAAAAACAAAACAAACTCCTGAAGCCACTAAAAGTGGTTGCAAAAATGCCCTCTGTGGCCTTAGGCCTCATGCACACTGGATGTTTTTTTCAGCTGCTCCTATGGGGGTTGTGGTGGGGGGTTTTTTTCTGCCTCTAAATCCCCCTGCATGTTAGCCTATGTGCCCATGCACACACAAACATTTTGTTTAGTGGCAGAAGAATATCGAGGCAGAAGAAAAAACCCACTGCCATTGCATCCAGAAGCAGCATTTTGCTAGAAACATTTCCCGATGCTTGTAAACGTGTGTTAATGCTTTTTTTTGGTGTGTTTATTTGTGTAGCTCTTTTTTTGTTAATGTTAGATGCATTTGGTGCTTAAGTGTTATTTAAAGTGACACTAAAGCTTTGTTTTAATAACAAACATGTCTATACTTACCTGCTCTGTGCAGTGGTTTTGCACAGAATCTCTTCTTTTCGGGTCCTCGCTGAAGCTCCTGTCTCCTACCCCACAAGTAGTACCACCAGTGAAAGCAATACGCCCTCGGGGCACCGCTGCATGCTCGTCCCTGAGCTATTACTCTATGCGTCCATAAGACACAGTCGCAGATTGGCCCCCAGCTCTCTCCTCATAGGCTTACTGGTTGTGATTGACAGCAGTGGGAGCCAATTGGCTTTCGCTGCTGTCTTAGCCAATGAAGAGGATGAGTCCCCACACATCAGCGGCTGTCGAGAACGTCGTTGGATCAGGGGGGAATCAGGTTAGTTTTGGGGTGGCTGCACACAGAAGCTTTAACTTCATTCATAGAATACATGAAGGTAAAAAACCTTGAGCCTTTAAGACCACTTTAATTTCAATGGCAAGAATAAATTATTATTCTGGTCAATGAAATGAATTGATGCCAAAGTTCTAGACGCGTGGAAACCTAAAGTGCGTACACACTTTTCCCAAGTATCAGGCCTTTTTTTCTGCTGAAAGATTGCTGCCAGGCTCCGAGTTTGAAAAATGTCCAGTGTGCAAAAGACCCTAATGCAGGCCATAGATGGGTTGAAAACCAGACGTTTTTTTAACAAAAAAATGAAAAATCGGTCGTTCAATAGGCCGAGGTTACCACCAACGTTAAAAAAAAAAAAAAAAAAAAAATCGCCTGATTTTCGTCCAGTCTACGGCCAGCATTTAATTACTTCTGTCCCAGCAGAGAGCTCTGCTATTATTTTTGACATTAAAAAGTATAGTGGTTGCAACATTGTATCTTTTTGTATCCATTTCGGATACAGATGTTTTTATTCGGATACAAATAAATACATTGTTGCAACCGCAATACTTTTTCATGTCAAAAATAATAGCGGACTGGAATTCTTTGTCTTCTTCGTCTTCTTCTTCTTGCAGGTCATGGCTCATGCGCAGATTTTTTTATCAGTATTAGATCGGCCGATTTGCCCATCATTGCCGCGAACAATCGGCCGATTGGCAAAATTGGACGATTTTTTTCCAACTTTACCGACTAAAAAAAATGTGCCAAAATCCAGAAAAACGGCCAACCAATGAACCCATTAACGGTGCGAAAATCGGCCGATTTTTTTTTTGGATGAAAAATCAGCCGATTTTCGACCCATCTATGGCCTGGTTTCTATGCACGGCTGCACCAGATTTTGCACTCTCCAGTTTTAGTAATTCAACCCCACTGAGTTAATTTACCACTAATCGATCCTGTGTCTATTTCCTGGTGCTAATTGACAGCCGAGTTAAAGGTATCCATACTTGTGTTCTTATAAGTGCTTGCAGTAACTTTCATTCCACCAGGTGTATCAGATGGGCTGAGGGTGTTCTTGGACTTGAAGTGCAGAACAGAGAACCCAAATTACCAAGCGGCTTCAGAGGGTAGTGCTACAGAGGAGAGAACACAGTGAAAAGAGACATGAGAATTTTTCATATTTTAATGGGAATGAAAACATACTAGCTATCATTTACCTCTCTTCACATTTAAGGCTGTGATCTGTACACCTTGAAGACATTACTTAGCCATGAGAAAAGGCCAGCAGACAATGCAGATAAATGCATAATTCGAAGTACAAACAGATGTCTGTGAAGCAATGATTGTGTTTGTCCAGGCACCAAGACATAATTTAAAAGCCTAGATATCTAAAACCAGGACAAAAACTCCTATTTGCCAGCTGACCCAGAATTGCATCCTCAGTCATGCAGATTACTATACATTTTTAGTTTTGGATATTTATAAATTTGCTTTTGTTGTGTCAGATGGGGGAAGAGAGGTATTTTTCATCACCTCCTGTTTCAGAACACAACAGAAGGTAAGAGGATATCTTTCCAAAGGTGATACACTGTGCAAATTTTGGATGGCTCTTAATGAACCTGATAAAATTTTCCTCAGTGAGTGGCTCTATCAGCTACCTCGGCATCAGTCAAATGAAAAATTGGATGAGCCAGGTGTAAAATTGTCAACTGAACAGAAGCTGCATCCAGTCAGATGCAGCCACTATTCAATTATTTTTACATCTGGCAGGACTTGCTGTCAAAAATTCAACAGCTGCAGAGAGAGATTTGTGCATCCATGTTGTGTAACATGCATAGAGGAATCGGTTATATTTTTTTTAGTTCAGCCCACAGAAGATTCACTTAGTGGGTGGCCTTGTCAGCCATCGTCTACCCATTATTCTGCAATTGAATGAACCAAGTGGAAATTTGTAAAAAAAAAAAAAACAGCAGCTGCATCCAGTCAGATGCAGCCATTGTTCAGATATTTTGACATCGGGCATGGCTGGCCGTAAAAATACAATAGCCACAGTGAGAGATTTTTCTATTTGCCGATTCTGACCATATTTGGTCAACTTAAAGGCATTGTACATTTTCAAATGTTTTCATTGTTTTATTTAGATATTAGTGAAGTTATATTATCTGTGTGTGTTTGTTTGCATTACCTTGTAATGATGGAGTCTCACTTTGTGGCTGCAGTTTGTAGTGTCATGGCTAATCAGTTCCCGTATGTCCATGTATCAATTCACCTAGCTTGCCCCAATTCACCAAAAGGGACAGGAAACCTCTTGTTGTTGGTAACAAAGTATCCATTGAATAACTTGGAATTTCTTTTGTGTTGCATCACATATGTGAGAGTAGAAATGATATAAAGCAGTGCATTGTGAGCTCTGTTATCCACTTCCCACCAGCCCACAGTACATAAACTGCAGGCGGTTGCAACAGGAAGGCTAAGCGATATACCCATATATCACTTAGCACATGAAGACTGGTGCACCCAGCTCCCACGACGTCACAATCACATGATCTCAGTATCCACATAACTGGTAAGAATGGATTTCATTCATAACAGTTGTGCTTAGTATTGTGATGCTGTGTTTGACCCACAGCTATCACGTGGTACAGTGGGCCAATCACAGCACTCTGTGCTATGTTATCACAATACTAAGCACAGTTGTTGTGGCAGTTCAAAGCATCACTGTAATGGGAATCAGAGTGTAAAAAGAAAAGAATACCTGATTCCCCCCCCCCCCCCCCCCCAAAATAGTACACTGAACTACTCTGATGACAGGATGTAAAAAACAAATTGTAAAAAAAAAAGAAAAAAATTTAAAAATGTACAAAAATTTTTAATTTTTTTTTCGTTTAAACATACTGTCACCAGTCAGTATCCTTGTGAAAAAAATATTTAATCAATTAAATTTACCAAAAAATTGTGACAAAAAAATTACACTAAATACCTCAGACTGTCTACTTTCCAAAAAGGGGTCATTTGTGGGGTATTTGCACTGTCTTGGCATTTTAGGGCCTCAAGAAATGAGATAGGCCTTCAGTGCATCAGGATTGATCCATTTTCAATTATATAAACAATAGTTTGTAGACGCTACAACTTGCACACAAACCAATTAATATACACTTATTGGGATATTTTTTTTCTACCAAAGTCATGCAGCAGAATACATGTTTGCCAAAATTTATGAAGAAAATTTACTTTATTGGATATGTTTTCCAAAGTTAAAAATATTGTTTTTGTTTTTTTTAATTTTCGGTCTTTTTTGCATACATAATAAAAAAATAAAAACCCAGCGGTGATCAAATACCACCAAAAGAAAGCTCTATTTGCATGAAAAAAATATATAAATTTAATTTGCAGTGTTGCATAACCAAGCAATTGCTAGTTAGTTAAAGTAGAGCAGTGCTAAATAGAAAAAATTGTCTGAATATAATTAGTAGGAACTTTTGGGTATAACTTATTTACATAAATATATTGATACACACATTTTTAGGAAGATTGAACATACTGTATCATCATAAAATAGAAAAATGGTCCAGCCATAATGTATATCAATTTTATGATGATAATAGTATAGTATATAATACTATAGTAGTACATCGAATTAGTATATATTAGATATTGCATTATCACATAGCATATAGTAGTACTTAAATATATTAAATAATATACACTGCACAGGGTTCAGGATATTGCTATAGCAAAGTAACAGCTGCTCCAGCAATGTCCATGACATAAGCAAGGAGGACACTTGAGGTATCCTAAGGACCGAACCATGCTCTATCTGCACTAAAATCAAGCCAGAGGGACCTGCAATACCAACCTGATTGTCATCATGGATGTCCATGGTGTACAGGGAAATGTTCAAGTTACAGGCAGACTTGTGGTATTATGTTAAGGTGGCCTGTTGTATTTCCTGCCAAACATTTGTTACAATATGTAAAAAAACAGCCATGGACAGTTATTCTTTGGCAAGCCACTACAGAGAATTTCTTTGTAAGGACAACGTATACCTTCTCCTAGTTAAAATGTTTGCACTCCTGGGTCTGGAATATATGGGATAGAAAGGTTGGGCCAGATATTGCCTCAATCATCCACTCCTAGTATTTGCAGTGCCCCAGCAAGGTAATCTATTGCACCTGTCATCTTCTAGCAAGATGTAGAGGTCACATGATCCAAAGTCATTGAGGTCTTTGGCAGATTGGGAATATCGTTGTGAGAAGTCTCCTTGGAATGAAGTAGGAACTCCTTGGAGGTGAGCGGACTTAAAAAAACAAACTTTGAAAGTGCAGTATTCTGGAAGTGCTCTGAAGTTTTGAGTTAAAGTGGCCCTGTTATTACGATTTAAAGAAAGTAAAGATTTTGAGTAAAAATATTTACTGCTTTCCTTTTTGGTAAGCAGCAACTGTTTTCAAGAGCGCAAAGATCAGAGTCACTACTGTTGGGAAAGCAGATATGAAATCTTCTTTAAGGCTAGGTTCACACCTATGCAGGTTGCGGTTGATCTGTTTCTGCATTGCGTTTTGTGTTGTGTTTTGCGGTTTTGCACTTGCAGGGTTTTTTTTTTCCATTTTTTTTTTTCTTGTTGCTAGGCAGATTTAAAATGCAAAACTCCACAAAAAAACAGCAAAATTGCAATGCATGGTTTTCTGCAGAGTTTCCATTGAAGTCTGTAGAACCAAAAATGCTACTTTTTGCTTTCAAAAAAGTCCGACACTTTCCAAAAAATGCACCAGGTGAAACTGCACAAATGTGAACATATTCCATAGGAAATTATGTTAAATGGACTGTGCTGTGTTTCTGCAGCGTTTTGCAGAAACGCAGCACAGTCCATTTAGCATGATTTCCTATGGGACATGTTCACACCTGTGCGGTTTTTTTTTTGGAAAGTGTCAGGGACTTTTTTTTAATGCAGAAAGTTGCGTTATTGGTTCTATAGACTTCAATGGAAATGCTGCAGAAAAGCATGTATTGTGTTTTTGTTGTGTTATTGCCGCATTTGTGATGCATTTTGTGTTTTAAATATGCATAGCAACAAGATAAATGAAGAAAAAAAAAAAAAAAAAGGCAAAAACTTTACAGTGAAGTCGCACAATTTCAAAGTCGTATGACAAGCTGATTTCAGGTGCGATTTGCAAGACATCTGACACAGATGTCTATGCAAATCACACCAAAAGTAGTGCATGTACTACTTTAGAAATTTGTGCGGCTCTGACCAAGTTGGAACTGCACTGATATGACCGCTGTAATTGCGGACAATAGGGTACGACGTGGCATGCGACTTGTAAGTTGCATGGCATGCAAATGACATGCCAAGTCACACCCAGTGTGACCGGGGTCTTACTGAATGACTTGTTTTTCTCATAGTAACAGGTTCACTTAGAGCATCTCTAGTTTGCAAACCCTAAGGGCCAGGGGCGGGCTGACCATTAGGAAACTCGGGCACTGCCCGAGGGCCAGGGGTCAGTAGGGAGCCCCATGAGATGCCCCGGTACCTTTTTCATAGGCTTTTTTGAGTCTGGGCAAGGACACGGGCCACATGATCCCCTATTGCCCGGGGGCCCCATGAGTTGTCAGTCCGCCCTTGCTAAGGGCCTATTTATACCACAACAGTTTGCAGTAAAGTATGAAATCTCTAGCTTTGAGGCACATTGCAGCACAACGCAACAAGCTGTGTCAGCCAGGCATAGGTGCAGTTTGTATTATTTGGCAATGTAATGAATGGAATACTGTGCATTGTGCTACGGTGCCTTACCTGCTCGGTGCAGTGGTTTTGCACAGAGCAGCCCAGGTCCTCCTCTTCTCTGGTCCCCTGCCGGCGCTCATGGACGTTCCCTCCTGTCGGGTGCCCCCATAGAAAACAGCTTGCTATGTGACACCTAAGCAGGCGTGCTCCCGAGCCGCAGCTCTGTGTGTCCATTCACACACAGATCCGTGGCTCAAACCCACCCCTGATTGGCTCACTGGCTGTGATTGACAGCGGCTGCCTCAGCCAATCAGGAGTGAGATTTCCCTGAGAAATGAGGCTCTCATGGACATTGCTGGATCAAGAGGGGGCTCAGGTAAGTGTTAGGAGGGCTGCTACACACAGAAGATTTTTTTACCTTCATGCATAGAATTCTTGAAGGTAAAAAATCTTGAGACTTTAGAACCACTTAAAGTGATTTGTAAACACATATATTTATTTTGTATAACAAACATGTTATATTTACTTGGTCCGTGCAATGGTTTCGCACAGAGCAGCCCTGATCCTCTTCTTCTTGTGTTCCCTGCCAGTGCTCCTGCTCCTCCTTCCTGCCAAGTGACCTCCATAGCAATTTGCTTGTTATGGGGCACTTGTGAGGGCTCAATCCCAAGCCGTGCTGTGTGTGTCCATTGACACACAGCGTGGCTTGACCCTACCCCCTGTTAACTTGCTGTAAATGACAGCAGCAGGAGCTGCTATCAATCACAGCCAGTTAACAGGGGGTAACGGGCTGTGATTGACAGCCTCCAAGCTTGCTCTCAGGCACAGCGCTGGATCTAGAACAGGGGGGAGCTGCAGAGAATGCATTAAGGTTAAAAAAAAAAAAACTTCTGTCACTTTGAGCAGAGACATTTTAACCAGACATGGAGTTCACAGTTGGATATGTAAAACCACCACAGCTGTTCAGTTATATACATTTGCTATGTATTAACTGCCATATGTCTCAATTTACAAACTTTATTTACTCTTAATTACTTTTATATAATATAAGGGTAGCAATACATGTTACAATCTGAACATAAAGTCTCTGTACAATCAATTTTACATTTGTCAAAACTATGTAACAGGAGTATATACAGTTGCAAGAAAAAGTATGTGAACCCCTTGGGATTACGTGGAGTTTTGCATGAATTGGTCATAAAATGTGCTTTGAACTTCATCTAAGTCACAACAATACAAGAACACAGTCTGCTGAACATAATACTACACAAACATTAGATGTTGCCATGGTTTAATTGCACATAATATGTAAACATTCACAGTGCAGGGAGGAAAATGTATGTGAACCTTTGGACTTAATAACTGGTTGACCCTCCTTTGGCAGCAATAACCTCAACCAAACATTTCCTGTAGTTGCAGATCAGACCTGCACAACGATCTGGAGTAATTTTGGACCACTCCTCTTAACAAAACTGTTTGTGTATCAATATTCTTGGGATGTCTGGTGTGAATCGCTCTCTTAAGGTCATGCCACAGCATTTCAATTGGGTTGAGGTCAGGACTCTGACTGGGCTACTCCAGAAGGCGTATTCTGTGCTGTTGCAGCCATTGTTTTGTTGAATTACTTGTATGCTTTGGGTCATTGTCCTGTTGCATCACCCATCCTCTGCGGAGCTTCAGTTGGCAGACAGATGGTCATACGTTTTCCTGCAAAATGTCTTGATAAACTCTGGAATTCATTTTCCCATCAATGACAACAATCCGTCCAGGCCCTGAGGCAGCAAAGCAGCCCCAAACCATGATGCTCCCTCCGCCATGTTTTACAGTGGGGATGAGGTTTTGATGTTGGTGTGCTGGGCCTTTTTTTCTCCACACATAGTGTTGTGTGTTCTTCCCAAACAACTCAATCTTGGTTTCATCTGTCCACAGTATATTTTGCCAGTAGTGCTGTGGAACATTCAGGTGCTCTTTTGCAAACTTCAAACGTTCTGCAATATTCTTTTTGGACAGCAATGGCTTCCTCTGTGGTGTCCTCCCATGTACTCCATTCTTGTTTAATGTTTTCCTTATTGTAGATGTGTCAACAAAAATGTCAGCATGTGCCAGAGATTTCTGTAGGTCTTTAGCTGACACTCTGGGATTCTTCTTTACCTCATGCAGCATTCTGTGCTGTGCTCTTGCAGTCATTTTTACAGGACGACCACGCCTAGGGAGACTAGCAACAGTGCTAAACTTTCTCCATTTGTAGACAGTCTGTCTTACCGTGGACACATGAACATCAAGGCTTTTGGAGATCCTTTTGTAACCCTTTCCAGCTTCATGCAAGTCAACAATTCTTGATCGTAGGTCTTCTGAGAGCTCTTTTCTGCGAGGCATGGTTCACATCAAACAGTTCTTCTTGAAACCAGTAAACCCAAAACAGGTGTGTGTTTGTTTTTTAAGGGCAGGACAGCTGTCAGCAACACATCCAATATCATCACACTGATTGGAGTCAAGGTTGGCTCACTCCTGGCTCCAATTAGCTCTGGGAGAAGTCATTAAGCTAGGGCCTCACATACTATTCCTCCCTGCACTGTGAATGTTTACATGTTATGTGCAATTAAACCATGGCAACATCTAATGTTTGTGTAGTATTATGTTCAGCAGACTGTGTTCTTCTATTGTTGTGACTTAGATGACGTTCAGAGCACATTTTATGCCCAATTCATGCAAAACTCCACGTAATCCCAAGGGGTTCACATACTTTTTCTTGCAACTGTACCTAATCTAACCAAGCTAGTTAACCCCTTGCCTGCCAGGCACTTTTATCCCCTTCCTGCCCAAATTTTCAGCTTTCAATGCTGTTGCAATTTAAATGACAATTGCACGGTCATGCAACATTGTACCCATATGAAATTTTTATCATTTTTTTCACACAAATAGAGCTTTCTTTTGGTGGTATTTCATTGCCACTGGGTTTTTATTTTTTGCACCATAAACAAAAAACTTTAGCAAAATATCTGAAAAAAAAAGTTTTTATTATAACATTTTGCAAACAGGTAATTTTTCTCCTTCACTGATGTGCGTTGATGAGGCTGCACTGATAGGCAGCACTGATGAGGTGGCACAGATAGCTAGCACTGGTAGGCTGTGCTGATGAGGCGGCACTGGTGGGCATTGATGAGGAGGCACTGATGGTGCTGCACTGTTATGCAGCAATGATGGGCACTGCTGATCAGGGCACTGATAATCGGTGCTCTGATTATCAGTGCGGGTGCCCTCTGTGACACCGTGGGGAAAGTGCTGCTGATAACCGGCAACTGTACTTTGTGATCTGTTGTGTCATTGGACACAGCTGATCAGGTGATAAAAGGCCGCTGTGATTGGCCTTTTACTTAGTCATGTGATCCATAGGACACAGCGATTACTGACAACGCCAGCTGCACGGCTCTGGGGTTGTGAGGGAGGGGGGGGGGCGTGTTCTGGGAAGATGTGGTGACAGGGGGCGCAGTCTCATATGACTCCCTCCCCGAACTGGACAACTGCGCTATAGCAGTCATTCGGCTATAGCGTGGTTGTAAAGTGGTTAAAGAACTACACTGCATCTAAACATGCACAAACCAAAAACCCTATTTAATTCACTTTTAATATTCAAAGGAAACTCCTTCATTCAATCCATGTCCCCATGCTCTATTTTGCTGAGAGATCAATTTGAGAAACGCCCCACTAGCATTTCTGTCTGCGACCATCTTAAGTAGGTGCAGATGAGTTTACTTCCTGGAATCTGCTATCCATCTGCCTTAGCTGTGAAAGCCCTTCTTTCACTCCTGAAGACTCGTGGGATGTATGACATCATTTGCCTAGGCATGGAAACCAGGAAGTAACTGAAAAAAGTTTAAAACAAGTAAATATATTATACTTTCCTAACCTATTTACTAATGCTAGCAGCCTAAGGATTAAAAATAGTCATGGTTGATTGAGGGAGTGACGTTCTGCTTTAATTTGTATTGAATCAGTTAGGTTGCACTAGATCTAAAGGAGATTGTACAGTTAGATTGTAACGTGTGCGGTGAGCTTATACTGATCATGAAGCCTTTATTTTAGAGTTTTCAAATTTTTCTTTTGTGCTACATGTTCTATGACTTGTAGTGACAAGCTAACATTTTATTGTGAATTAAACTGTTAATTTGGAGATCTCTGCTTGTTTTCACACTTATATGATGTGTATGGTTTAACATCAGGGTAGAGGAAGGGTGAACGAGAGGGTTAGCAGCAAAATGTGACCCATGAATTGCTAACAACCTCTTACGTATTTACAGTATGTATGACTGTATTTAAACACAATCTACATATATAACATTAAAAGGACTTGGCAATCTAAAACCAATGAAAATTCATGAAAACCTTGTATTGCTTTATTACAACAAAGACCTACCAAGTTCCCCCTTACGTGAGTCTCTTTTTTTCAAGCACCCCCTAAAATGTGTATCCAGACCCTGTAAAGACATATATTGGTGTTTTCCAAACAACTCATTGATAATTCTTTTTAAAATGGATTATTTTCTATAAGACTTACAGTATACACCACCTATGGAAAATCTGGCACATTCAGATCCGACTCAGCTTGCTGTCCTTGGTATATTGTACCACACCATTCCCTATACTAACCTGCCTAATGCGCTTTAGAATTTGACCCCTATATTTTTCTTGCAATTAGGGTCTCACCACACCAGAACATACTGCAATCCAGTATCAGACAACTGCTGCATCAACCCTTTCAGCACAGAGGAAGAAACCTTTTAACCCTGTGTAGTAAGTGTTTTCAAAATAATTTGCTCTTTTGATTGGGTGTTATTTTATCTGAATTCCGCTGTCAACTCTGACATGTTCAACCACAAATGTGCGTTCCTTTGCATTTCTTCCACTACATAAAGCTTTTGAGCACCTTTCAATGCTCCCTCCATTTAATGTCCTTGTTTCTTAGGATCAGCATATTTAGTCTTGCTCCTCTAGGAGCCTGTTTGTTTACTCTATTCCAGTCTCCTCATATTTACTTAACTACACCTCTGAGCTTCCTATTTCTCTACTACCCCATTTCCTATTTTACATGTTACTCTTGCATATCTTTATTACCCTAATTTTGCCGAATTTATATTCCTTTTCTCTTTATCTCTGCTAGTCTTGTTTTTCTGTTCCTGTCCTATGCTTATCTTTGCCCATTTGGTCTCTCTAGGATTTCAGTCTAGTCATTTTTTGCCCACTCTGTCAGTTTCATTGTTTTTTGTCAGACCGTACCCCTTTGGTCATGCCTTGCCACACTCCTCTGCTAGCATTGTCTTCTTTAATTCGTCATTTTTAGTCTGTTAATTTTTCCCCTTTTTGTCAGTTTTCTGTCCTATTTTAGTAGGTTCTTTCATCCATTGTGTCTCCTCCCTTCAACCTTTTTTTAGCTAGATCCCCATTAGGGATAAGCTCAGGTGTGTTCTTATTCTAGTCCAAACCCACCTGAACAAGCCTGCCAGGAAGTTGTCACCTGTACGGGGCCACTCATCTGTGGCTGGGGTATCCCCCAGCCGGCAGCCACATGTGTATATGCCCATTGTATACTTGTGTCTGCAGGGTGAAGAATGCCCCAGGCACGAACGATTGGCCCAGTACAGGTGACAGCTTCCTGAAGGGCTCACTCAGGTGGGTTTGGACTAGGATCCGCAGAGTAATAATGGTAATGATTGCAATAACCACAGCAACACCAATAAGCTCAAGAATGGCTGTTCCTATAAAAGGAAATTCTTACATGATTTTTATTCACAAAAACGATGACCTTTTAAGTCATAACCTTTCTTTAAACACTGAGGCTTTGTCTACCTAGATGTATGTTAAACTAATTAAAGAGGAATTAAAGTGTCTTACCTTGAGTGACTAGTGTCTGAAATATTGTACAGTTTGGACCAAGACTGAAGCATGCTTCACCATGTGGTATAATTTTCAGAGAGAATCGGTTAAAGCAATTTTCCAGTTGTGTAGGTGTACAGGCTGTAAGCTGTGTACATCAGCCAGTCCTGGGCATCTCAAGAGGTCCTGTCATTAAGCCAGCGAGTGACTCATGTCTCAGGAGGGCAAGAGATGATTGTAGTGGCTGGGGAATAAAAAAAACATTACATTCCTTTTAGTTTCCACAGCTATCATTAGAGAGTGGAATGCCAATACATGGTGAATAATGCTGAAAATGTGTGTGTTGTTTTTTTTTTTTTTTTTTACTTTGCTGCAATTACATCTGTACATCTCTAAAGCCCACTCCGTGGCAGCTCAGGATACTTTAATTGATGATGGAAAAGGGTCTACGGGTGGATGGGAAAAAAAAGAAAACCCATATTGGTGAAGCGCTTCACATGAAAAACTAAATAAGTAGGTGCAATGATATAAAAATACATATAAAGTGACCACACTGTATTGAAAGATATAGATAACTAGTGCTAAATAATCTCCTCAAAAAATATATAAGTGACAAGTGCTGAAAGTGCAAAACAGGTCATGCGTTTGCTGAGTAGATCGTGCCAAAATACAATATATGCACAGTAAACATAATACACAATAACATTGCACACTCTAACTGAAAGTGGAAAGTGCTCAGTATGGGTATGAATATTGGTTAAAAGTAAAATCCACAATAAAGTGCAAAACGGGTCATGCGTTTGCTAAGTAGATCGTGCCAAAATACAATATTTGCACAGTGAAATAATACACAATAACAATGCACACTCTAACAAAGTGACAGGTGCTCAGTATGACTATGAATATTGGTTAAAAGTAAGATCCAAAATAAAGTGCAATAACAAAGTGCTTGACATTTCATGTGCAAACAAACACCGCGATCTCAGTGCTTCAATTCTTCACTCCAAACATGATGCGTGTTAGCATGTCACACGTGTATATCGTATTCCAAAAGTGGCTAAAGTTCCTCCTCACCTTAACCATGCGACCCCCTAAGGGCCACAATGCTTTAGGTAATATAGCTCCACCAGACTGGGGATCTCTGTAATAATACTCCTGTAGTATCACTCGATCTCCTCTGCCAGGTCACTTGTGCCCTCAGATGTTAATACCCCCAGGATAATCACAAGGCCATAGAGAGGTAGACAAAGAGAGCCTCCATAATGAAATGCCGTTTATTCCATATAGCAGATGAAAACAAGCCAAAAGAGAACACTCACAGTATAGCAGATCTCATACAGCAGGTGTCCCATGTGCTGTGGTTGTACTGCAAGGTGCTGGGTGTTCAAAGATCGATCAAGCCTGATGAAGCCACGTGATATCGTGGAGTAACGCGTAGAGCGCAGTGACGTACTTCAGTTTACGCACATTCAGCAGATGCCATCTTTGAGCACCCAGCACCTTGCAGTTTTGCACTTTCCTGTTTTGCACTTTCAGCACTTGGCACTTATATATTTTTTGGGGGGATTATTTAGCACTAGTTATTTATACCTTGCAATACAGTGGTCACTTTATATGTATTTTTATATCATTGTACCTACTTATTTAGTTTTTCATGTGAAGCGCTTCACCAATATTGTTTTTTTTATGTCATATATCCCGTGGTATTGGGAATAGGTGGTAGCAGCTTGCATATATTTGGGGTTGTGTTTGTTCTTACCAGTGGAGCGCAGGGGGATTATTTTTATATTATGGGTGGATGGAATTGTTCTTTTTTATTTTGTGATTTTATTTTTATGTAAAGCTGAACTCCAGGCAAATGGCTAACTAAATACATAGGCGAAATGTACTGTAAATACTTTCAGCCCTAAATTTTACACAAACCTATCTCACACAGTGTAGTGACAACTGTCTAAGAAATTACTTCTTGCATCTACAGGACACAATGGGTATTAACCCTTCCTTATTCTATCCAAAACTAAAAACAAAAATGTTGGCTTAAAGCGGAACTTCAATCAAAAAGTGAAGTCCCACTGGTTCGCTCCTTCCTCCCCATGCTAAGTTAGTTTTTTTTTTTTAACTTTGGAGGGGGGGGCAAGTACTTATCAGCTCCCACTTCCGCAATCTTTGTTTAGGCAAAGATAAGGTCCCTTGCCCCACCCTCTTCCCTCCCACAGACTCCTGGAACATGTCACATGTCTCAAGAGGCTGCAGGACCATTCAGAAAGCACTGTGCTAGCTTGCACATGCACAGTGGGAAAACCAGCTGTGGTTCCTCAGGAGGCCAAAACTGGCTTCTGTATCCAAGATGGTGGTTTCCGGGGACCCACATCAGTATGAAGAATCGGCTGTGGGAAGACAGAGCTGGACCCCAGGCACTGGTAAGTACCTGATTTTTGGGTATAGAAAAGAATCACTCCCCCCCCCCCCCCCTTTTTTTAAATCACATTTTGTTGCTTTACAGCCTGAAATGAAGACACACAGTTTTTGTTTATCTAGCTGTATTTACTCAGTGCAATTTATAACATCCAAATGAAAGATATAATACCAACATGTTGGAAAAAAAAGAATCAATGAGCTGCAAAAAGGATCAACCCCCTCCTAAAAATGACTTCAATCAGGTATAGTTAATCACCTTCTCAATGGCGCACAAAGCCATTTGACTTTCAACTGTGGTCATTCTGATTAGCTCCACATGAAAAGCACTTTCCTGGAGCATTTCAGTCCCTGGCACGGCAACTGAAGCAAACTGTTAAAGTCAGGCACAAAATACAAAAATATTTCCAAGGCTTTATCGATGCCTAGAAGTTAAGTCTATTATTAAGAAGTGGAAGGTATTTGGTACAACACAGGCCCTCCCTGGACAAGGATGTCACTCCAAACTGGATGAAAGAGCCAGGAGGAAACTGGTCAGAGACTACCAAGAGGCTTACAGCAACTCTGAAGCAGTTGCAGGAATATATGACCAAGACTGCTCATTGTGTGCATATGAAAACAATATCACAAATTCTCCATACATGTGGTTTGTATGGGAGGGATACAAAAAAAAAAGCCACTCCTCAAGAAAGGTCACATAGGGGTTTATTTACTAAAGCTGGAGAGTCCAAAATCAGACTCCCTTCTGCATAGAAACCAATCAGCTTCTAACCTCAGCTTGTTCAATGAAGCTTTGGCAATGAAACCTGGAAGCTGATTGGTTTCTATGCAGAAGGGAGTCTGATTTTGGACTCTCCAGCTTTAGTAAATAAACCCCATAGAGTCATGACAGAGATTTGCCACAATGCACCTTAAAGATTCTGAGGCCATATGGAAAAAGGTGTTATGGTCAGATGAGACTAAAATTGAATTATTTGGCCTCAACACTAAATATGTCTGGTGGATATCCAATACAGCTCACCATCCAAATAACCCTATTCCTACAGTAAAGCATGGAAGTGGGAATATCCTGTTATGGGAGTGTTTCTCTGCTGCAGGGACTGGAGTACTTGTCAGGATAGAAGGAAAAATGGACAGGGTAAAATACCATCAAATTCCTTAGGAAATTCCACTGCCCTCTGCCCGAAAATTGTAAATGGAAAGAAGGTTTTTACAACATGGCAATGACCCAAAGCAAACCGCAAAAATGACCACACAGTGGTTGAAGGAGAAAAAGGTGAATGTCCTGGCATGGCCTAGTCAGAGCCCAGACTTTAAACCCCATTGAAAATCTGTGGAATGACTTCGAGACTGCAGTCCTCAAATGGTCAATATCAAATTTAACCGAAATTGAGCAGTTCTGCAAAGAAGAGTGGGCAAATATTGCAAAGTCCAGATGTGCAAAGTTTGTAGAGACATATGCCAACAGACTGAAGGCTGTTATTAAAGCAAAAGGTAGTTCCAACAAAATACTGACAAAAGGGGGTGATCCTTTTTCCAACTCGGTGATTCTGTTTTTTTATTTATTTTTTTCTGACGTTGGTGTTATATCTTTCACTTGGATGTTATAAGTAAATATAGTTGGATAAAACAAACATGTGTCTGTCTTCATGTCAGGCTGCAGAGCAACAAAATGTGATTATTTTAAAGGGGGGTGATTCTATTCTATACCCACTGTACATTGGCATACTTTCCCTATAGACAAAATGTTATTATGGGATATAAAGAGATTTAAAAACATCTGCTTTCAGAAATTACTTGGCAGCTGTACTCTTGAGTCCTATCACTTCCTTTCTGACCTCGGCCCAATAGAGCACCTTTTGGATGAATCAGAGCAGAGACTGCAAGCCAGGCCTTCTTGTCCGACATCAGTGCCTGACCTCACAAATGCGCTTCCAGAAGAATGGTCAAACATTCCCATAGACACACTCCTAAACCTTGTGGACAGCCTTCCCAGAAGAGTTGAAGCTGTTATAGCTGCAAAGGTTGGGCCAACTTAATATTGAACTCTATGGACTAAGACTGGGATGCCATTAAAGTTCGTGTGTGTGTGGAGAAGCAGGTGTCTCAATGCTTTTGGCAATATAGTGTATTTCAGGATTGACCAGATTCTTCCCAGTCTCAAGGAAAGTTTTTTCCCAGGTTTCTAATAAAGTTTCTAATCTGCCATCACCTGCACATATTATGACCTTCCTTTTAGAGCTTTCTGGGATCCCTGAAGCCTGAGGTGTGCCAGCATGCAAACTGGACCATCAGTTGCTAAAATTGTGTTTGCTCTGCTACCTCCCAAGCCTCATCATGTTGGAGGGACAATGGCAACTTGGGCCTCTATTTACACATTCAAGCTCATTGGGCTTTGGGTCTCCTGGGCAGCTCTACATGATAGGAGACAATATGTGCAGGCTTTTAATAATTGGGAACTATTAAGTGAACACAGATTTTTTTTAAAAATGGGTGGGGGGGATTTAATTGATGGATCGTATTTCAGACCATATAGGAAAGAGCAAGGTATCTAGTTGCCCCAAATCTTCATGTAAAAACTCCAAATGTCGGCCACTTTCTTTAGGCTTGGATGACGTCACTCAACCTCCTTGCCAGAATTAGTTTGCCAGGATCCCACAGTGAACAAGTGATGTTATCTGACTTTTTTTTTTCTCAAACAATTTTTTTTATTAGGTTTGACCTTGGTGTTTTACAGTGGGGAATCATCATTTGATCCCCTGCAGATTTTAGACGTTTGCCCACTTACAAAGAAATGAAAGGTCTATAATTTTTATCATAGGTATATTTTAAATGATAGAAACAGAATATCAACCTACAATCCAGGAAACAAACACAACACAAATATTATAAATTGAGTTGCCGTTCAGTGAGTAAAATAAGTATTTGATCCCCCAAGCAAAACGTGACTTACTACTTGGTGGAGAAACCCTTTTTGGCAAGCACGAAGGTAAGACGTTTCTTGTATTTGATTACCAGGTTTGCACACATCTCAGGAGGGATTTTGGTCCACTCTTCTCTAAATCCTTAAGGTTTCTTGGCTGTCGCATGACAATTCAAGGTTTCCACTCCCTCCATAAATTTTGTATAGTATTAAGGACTGGAGACTGGCTAGACCACTCCATGACCTTAATGTGCTTCTTCTTGAGCCACTCCTTTGTTGCCTTGGAGGTATGTTTTGGGTCATTGTCATGCTGGAAGACCCACCCACGCCCCATCTTCAGTGTTCTGGCTGAGGGAGGAAGGTTCTCACCCAAGATTTTACAATACATGACCCCATCCATTGGCCCTTCAATGCGACAAAGTTGGCCTGTACCTTTACCAGAGAAACAGCCCCAAAGCATAATGTTTCCACCTTTGTGCTTGATTGTAGAGATGGTGTTCTTGGGGTCCTAGTCAGCATTTTTCTCCCTCCAAACGCGACGAGCCAAGTTAATGCCAAAGAGCCCAATTTTGGTCTCATCTGACCACCGCACCTTCTCTGAATCATTCAGATGTTCATTTCCAAACTTCAGATGGGCCTGTACATGTGCCTTCTTGAGGAGGGGGCCTTGCAGGTGCTGCAGGATTTCAAGTCATGGCGACATATTGCGCTACCAATGGTTTGTTTGGTGACTGTGGTCCCAACTGCCTTGAGATCATTCACAAGCTCTTCCCGTGTAGTTCTGGGCTGATCCCTCACTTTTTTCTCATGATCATCCTTACCCCATGAGGTGAAATCTTGCATGGAGCTCCAGACCGAGGGCAATTGATGGTTCTTTTGTATTTCTTCCATTTGCGAATAATCGCTCCAACAGCTGTCTCCTTCTCACCAAGCTTATAGCTGATGGTCTTGTAGCCTATTCCAGCCTTGTGCAGGCCTACAATCCTTTCCCTGACGTCCTTTGACAGCTCTTTGGTCTTGCCCATGGGGGTGAGGTTTGAATGAAAGAAAGAGAGAGATTCTGTGGACAGGTGTCTTACATTTTTTTTTTTTTTTTTTTCTATACACATAACGAATTGTCATGCACCTTAGGAGCACCTTCTAAAATTGACAGGGCTAATCTGTATAACACATGAGCACATAGCCAGTCTATGGGAGCCAGAATTATTGTTGGTTGGTAGGGGATCAAATATATATTTTACTTACTGAACTGAAACTCAATTTATAACATTCGTATCATGTTTTTTTCTGGATTTTTGGTTCATTTTCTATCATTTAAAATGCACCTGTGATAAAAAATTATAGGCCCTTAATTTCTTTGTCAGTGGGCAAACTTACAAAATATGCAGGGGTAGTGCTACATGTATATTAACTCTTAACAATAGATTTCTCTTAATTGCTCCCTTATGGTCTGTTAAGCTTACCATTTGAAAACTGTTTTAAGATGAAAGTTAGAAAATATTCTTATCCAAAGACTATGAGCTTTGCCCCCAATGATCATTTTTTCTATTTCTTATTTTTGCATTTATGATTCTGCACAGTAGTAGTAATTTCTGAGTATAGCAGAATGTTGAATTACAAAAGCTGCCACTCCTTCTTGTTTTGCCATGGCTCTATTTCTGCGCAATATTTTGTTACTTTTGTATAAATGCGTATCTCTAAGCCTGCTACCATGCTGTCAGAGCCTGGGTCCGAACCTGGGCCTTCTGCGGTGAGTGGCAATGTTTCTTCTTGCTGAGCCACCTGGAATGCTGGACAGCTCCTTTGACAATTATTTGGATGATGCTACCTTGAGCTTGTTTGTCATAAACCTTGAACCCCTTGCTCCTCCCCTGAACTTCCTGATATAAGCCATGTCTCGGCACTTCCTGTTTGCCAGATTATTGTGCTCTCCAGCCAGTATCTTGCTCCTTGCCTTCTCTGTTATCCATATTTTGCTACCACTCGTTATTGATCCTTGGCTTGTTCTCGACTACACTTCTGCCTGATCCCAACCTGCGACTGCTCATTACCGATCTTGGCTTGTTTACTGACCACACTTCCGTTTTGATCCTTACCTGATTATACGCTACTGGACCTCCGCTTGCTCGCCTCCTGGTGGGGTGATCCTGAGAACCGCAACCTGGTGCTAACACGCAGCAAAATCCATCTCCACCCTCAGGAGCTCTGGTGAGTACCTCGGGTGATCCCACTCCTCCACCACAGAGACCTGCCTGTGTACCTATCCTGCTGGTTTCAGGTGAGCATTTCTACTGCTATAGCAACTGGTCTTTGAGCCTGATCCCTGATCGTGACACATGCAATATGGAAAAAAAAAAATTAAGAAGTGCTTTTGCAAAAGATTAAAAAAAAAAAAAGCTTTTCCTCAATCCACAGCGCCTACTCACTCTACATAGTATTTAAAGAACTGCTCAAGACAAACGTGGGGGTTACCATTGGTATTTTTTTTTTTCAAATGCTAGTAACTGGGCTGTCATTGTGATTCTCTGGCTTCAATATGGTGAATAGTTGCTCTCGAATGAGTATGCAGATCAGGAGCGCTGATTCTGCATTTACTTTCAGCAAGCTAGTTTTGAAGTCTGTGACTATATTTTTTTTCACAACAGGATTCCATTAAAGCCGTACGCCAGCCTTCACTTCAGGCATATTCAGTTCTACAGGCTTCTCTCCTGTAATGAAATTGCTTACCTTGACTCACTGAACACTGTGAGCATCTAACGGTGTGTACTAGAAGCTCTAGCAAGAGTAGAGTTCTCATTTCCTGGCTGGAGGACATCCAGCATCAGCTAGCACTTTCCTTCCCAGTCTGACTGTCCATGCATGACATGTCCCTTTCATTCACTAGATTTCAATTCTTTCATTTATGAAGAATCATTGTCAGATGTGGGCATTACCTAGTACAGACTAAATTCAAATGCAACTTGTCTAGAAATGTCCATTCATCCAGAATAACATCCAACCCTTAAGGCACCTTGATATTTGCATTACTCCTTCCAAGACCCAGTCTACTGTTTGCATCAAGGCACAGGAGTACTGAGGCAGGGTGCTGTGATGTTTTCAGGAAGCTATGTACAGCACCCTGTTTGCCCTTCCACCCGCCATGCCGTGTCATTCACTCTGTTTCGCTCACTTTATATTTCCTTAGCAACTTCTCTGTTGAAAACATTTTTGAGTTAGGGAACCCTGGATAAGCCTACATCTATATACTTACAGTATCTGCAGGCTAAAGAATCTCGTCTATTTCTAAGGGCACTATGTAAATAGCAAGACTTAATGCTTAGTGCTGTGCCACGTTCATAGACACACACAGCCCAGGTTAGTACCCAAAGGATATGTTCCTCGACAATTTCTACTGGGACTTTTAAGGCAATTCCAAAACAAATGGTATAAACATGTACATAATTGTATTGCAAAATTGTAGTGAAACATGAACTTGGGAGAGACCTCACCACACTCAGACGCTTTCTGGGATTCACCTTCCTGGTCTGCAGGGGAGACAGTGGGGGGGGGGGGGTCAGAACAATCCCAGAGTTCCCAGAATTTTGGAAAATCCCTCCCCACAATGGCATCATGTGGTAAGTGAGGTACCAATCCTACCTGATGAGACAGGTTACCTTTGGGGGTCTCAAAAAACACAGTAGCCACGGGATACTCCCTAGTGTCCCCATGCACACAAATCACCGCCACCTTTTTATGCCCAGAGACCTCTGTAGTGACCATCTCCTCTCTTATCAAGGTTACCAGGCTACCTGAATCCAGCAACCCCACAATATTATTTCCATTAACAGTCATCTTGCACAAATGTTTCTCAGTGCCCGGGCTGGCCGTGCATACCACTGTCGCAAACAGAGACTGACGTCTATTGCTCAGAAAGTCACACTGCATAGGCTCATCCACCACTGGGCAATTAGCTGCAATATGTCCCTCTTGCCGGCAGCGGTAACAAATAAATTTTTTCGCCGCTTCTTGCGGCCTTGGCCTTCCTGGCCGCTCTTGCCAGACATTGGGTAATACTCCCACCCTCTCACTCTCTCCACCCTCACCCCTTGTAGTCATCTTACCCGCCGCTGGGGATGGTCTGGTCTTAGGGTGGAAAGTCCGTGAGTCTCTGGAAGAGGAGGTCAGGTTCTCAGTAGCCAAGTATCTCTCCACTAGATCCACCAGCTTGTCTGCGGTCTCTGGGTCTCCATGGCTGACCCACTTTTGAATAACATTAGGCAGAGACCTTAGGAACCGATCCATGACGACACGTTCCACAATTTTTGGGGCGGTCAAAGTCTCTGGCTGCAGCCACTTCCTGCTCAGGTGAATGAGATCATACATCTGTGACCTGGGAGGTTTCCCAAGCCGAAAAGTCCAATTATGTACCCGCTGAGCACGGACAGCGAGGGTAACACCCAATCGGGCCAAAATTTCCTCTTTTAGCACATCACAGTTTTTGGCCTGATCCGGTTCCAGGTCGTAGTAAGCTTTTTGTGACTCTCCAGTTAATAATGGGGCCATCAATCCAGCCCACTGTGCTTTAGGCCACTTTTCCCTTTCAGCAGTCCGTTCAAATGTGGTTAGAAACACCTCAGGATCATCATCTCCAGTCATTTTTGGCAATAAACGGCCCACACAAAATGATGGTGTATTACCAGAATCACTACCAGCCTCACTCTGCTGCCTCTGCTGGAGCTGCTTCATGACGGCCTCCAGGGTTCTCTGCTGGGCTGCAATGCTCTGCTGGAGACTTGCATTAGTCTGTTGTTGATTGGCATTCGCCAGAGCCAACTGTCTTATTATCTCCTCCATGCTGGCCTTTATTTACCACAACTGCCCGCGGTCCTCCACCATATGTAACGGGGTTAGCTCGGCAGCGGGTGTGTGTGACCCCCTGGATGGGTGCACAACACAAAAAGACAAGCACAGCACAACAACAGTGGAGGTGAAAACAAACAGGTGCAATTTATTTACAATATTTACAGAAAAAATGGTAAATCCTGGCCAACTTGGCTACTTACTGCAACAACCGCTTTCCCTAGCTACCCACTAGGTACAGCCTGCTGCTATACCTAGTTGCTAGTACTTGGAGGCTAACCACACAGGCTTTGGTCTCTCTGCACACAGATAACGGGTCAGCTCCCCAGACAGTTCAGGCACAGATCTGGTTCCAGGGTGGAGCCACTCCCTAAGCACTCTGGGAAGTTTTATACAGGTGGTAATGAGCCCACTACCTTCAGCTGGGCTCATTACCTCAGTGCTGAAGGACTCAGCACTTCCCTCTAGTGGTACAAATCCCCATAAAGCCTGAACCTCGGACAAATATATCGTCCATCCAGGACGCAACCAGGTGATTTCACCTGCCTACTGTCACAATACATACAAATATAATTAGTTACATCTTTTTTCTGTAAATATTTCTACTTCACCCTTTTGACCTTTTTTTAGTAATAATACTTTCTGAAAGTGTTGAACTGTTTCTATAGCTCTTTAATGTGACTTACGAATGCCTGCCGCTGAAGAGCGCTACTATGAGTGTTTAACCCTCTGTATAACCTGTCTGTGGAGATAGCGGTATACCAACGATTAACCAATCATCCTAGTGTATTGCTGAGTTTCCTCTTTCTCTGTACAAAAAGGAGGTGGTGGCAGTGTTAAGGATTAATTGCGTAATTAACCTGACCCAGTAACAATCGCATTCAGGCTGCCGGTACATAGATTGTGGTCCCGTTAGCTGGAAAATCGTTGTGCAGGGTGCAGCTGGGCGTGGCATTGTTACGCACGTGACATCGCGGTGTTAGATTGGCTAGTCCTTCGGTCACAAGTTTGGTGAGAAGGTCAGGGGTCTGACGCACCATCGTCACAGCTGTCATATATAGTAACAGGATAAAACCACACTGATATGTATGAAGTTTGGATATTGTTGAACAGGCTGAAGTTTGGCATTTAGACAAATGCCCAAACAAGCAAAATTTGGTCCAAACTTGTTTTGGACCAAACCGGGAGCCCATCCTTCAGTGTGCTGCAGTGTCTCCACATAAGCCCCTTATGATCTTCCCAGTGAATGGCTGTGCAGGGGGACATGTAAGCACAAGTTTGATAATTGGAGGAGAGGCAGGCTGTTCTCCCAGCACAGCCAGAAAACTGACCATGTTGACATGGATGTGCTCTGATGCCTGGTGTGGTCAGTTTGAAAGGACAGCAGGAGGACTAGCAGGATCACCATATATTTTACACAAAGGAAGCAATACAAAGAGTACAAAAGTACATGGTACAATAAACACATCAAGAATATGAAATGTTGAGGTAACACATTCTTTAACAGTTTTAACCAATCACTTAAAAGAGAAATATGGGCAAAGCTTTTTGGCAGTATGTCTCCTCTGTATCATAGAAGTGCACTTATTTCTGCACTCCTGTGACCAGATTCAGCTGATAGTGGGCTAAAGCATGCTGTTGGCTGATGTTGCAGAGCTGGTCCAGGCTCTGAAAGAATCCTGACATTAATGTCTGGATCCAACCAGATGCCTGATCGGCAACTGGCTCAGCCTTTCAACACACCACTGGGAGCCCGAGCCAGCTGCTTCTTTCCCCTCCATAACATGGCACTCCACTGAGCGCTGGAGGGGCAGAGCAGAGACACAGTGACTGATGGTCACCACATTCTGTTCAGAGGAATGAACCAAGAACTGAGCAACTGGCGGTCATGTGATCAGTCAGTTCTTGCTCTTAGAGCTTGAGGGGGACAGCTGCAGCATCGGATTGATGCTGCATCCATATAGGTAAGTAAGTATCTTTATTTCTCACACTTCTTAAACTGGAATACATTTGGGTCCAAGATTCTTGCTTTACTGACTCACAAGGGAAAAATATGCACAGAAAGTGCAGACACGACTACATTCTACTTCTCCTCTAGTCTCTCCTTCCCAACTCTTTTACCCCATCTAGCTCCACCTATGTTACACCATCGCAACATGGGGCATCGAGTGGGATGAACCAATGGGGGAGGGGGAATTTAGAACATACCTATGAGACTTAAAACAATGTGACTCCTTCTACCCCTCCCCACACACTTCCCACTAATTAGATAAGCAGTGGAGTAGACTTGGGGCATATGTAGCTGAGGAAAATGACTTGCTGCAGTTGACTAACTACTTAGATCTCCAACTTAGGTTTGATCTACCACCATGCGCAAGCGTGTAAAGAGGATTGTAGGACTGGGACACTTGCGTATCTTATCTTTGACACCCAGGTTGAGACTCCTGAGTGACAGCTGGCTCCGTTCTCTGCAGAGCACCATGAAGCTCTACAGCAGCATCTTCAGCATCCCATCTCCTTCACCTACATCATTTATGATGTTTTTCTGCTGCTGAATAAGACTTTAATTAACCCTTCACTTTAAACGCTGACATTCTAAGTTATGTTTAGTGCTCTGGCAGAAGTTCATGGCTGAGTCATAAGATGTTTTGGTTTGCCTTGCTATAATTAAATGTTACATATAGCCTTACCTACAATAATAAAATTATCTCCACGCACATTGTTTAGTGCACTGCATGAGCTTCTTTTGTCACTTTATTTTTTTTTTTTTACTGTTTTGTCAGACACGTGTCATTTTGGAGTGAGGGAAAGAACTCTGTCATGACAACACTGACAGCAATAAATTGCTGACAGGAATTCTTGGCCTTCCCCCCCTCTGCCAAAAACATTACTATTATTGTGGTTTATGTCCTTACTAGGGGAATTTTACTCTCACTTGTTGTGGCTGAACCAATCAAATAGATGGGGACAATGGAGTAAGGGTCAAGTTCCGAAATGGGGACATATACAGCAATACAAAGTTTGAAAATGTCCTATGCCTACCTCACTCTGCGCTAAAGTAAATCGGTGCAATGGGCTGGGTTTGGCACTTCGGCACTGTGTCCTCCCATCGCACCCCAGCAGCTGTGCTTTCAACCCTTAAATTTCTTTCATACATTTCTGTAGTTTTTAAGTTTTTTTCAGGATGATAGGTCAGAAATGGCAGCCACCACAGCAAGTTTCCTTTTAACCACTTGATTACCACCATACATTTTTAAACAGTGGGTTGGTGGATGTGTTATTCTAAATTTCCATTTAAAATAGCGCTTTGTTTATTACTTGTGCACTCACATAATGCCTGTGATCATGCTGTCATTAGACCGCACAGATCGCAGGCAAAATGCAAAGATCCAGTCAGAGTCACTCTCTGCCTTGTGATGGCAGTGATATCCAATCGCAGCTGCCAAAAATATAAACGCCAGTACTGTTTTTGTTTGAAAGCACCCCTTTTCTCACAATAGAGGAAAGACAATTTACAGATTCAAGGAGTGTGTGTGGTGTGTTGTGTTTTTTGAGGGGGGGGGGGTAATTAATTTGACTGTGAGATTGTGTGTGTTTTTTTTTTTTTTCTTGCACTCTTTAGTGCACTTCCTCTCCTAAGTGTAAGCTGTAGATCTCTCTAGCTCCCTCATCACTTCCTCCTACGCTCACCTCCAGGACTTCTCCAGAGCCTCTCCCATCCTCTGGAACTCCCTACCACAGCATGTCTGGTCAGCCCTCACCCTGTCTGCCTTTTTTAAAGCTTAATTGAACACTTTGAAGTTAGAATCTGATTAGCTACCATGCAGAGCTGAACCAGATTTTTCACTCTCCAGTTTTAGTAAGTTAACCCCAATGTACTTCAAAGAACATGGAATGTTAACTTAGTTGTTTTAAAACTATGGATTCAAATTTAGTCTTTTGACATGTACAATAGAACCAGGAAAGATCTATGTGGATGACAATGCAGACTCCATGCAGGTGTGAAGTTTAAAACCATCACCATTACTGTGATATTGGAGTAACAGAAAAAATTCTGCCAGACAAGAATGATCAAACAGCTGATAAATTGATGGCAGAAGTGAGCTCTGGCATGTAACAAATGGCGTTCCAGGATTTACTCCTGCAGGCATTTACCTTTGGTGACCCTGTAAACACATGTGTAATGGTAATCTTTTCAAGGCCAGCGCTGATTGACAGGTGCTTTGCCTGGTTTAAGCAATGGAATTCCCTTTGGCCCTATGTCTTGTAAATTTGCAGCTGGTAGAGAAAAATTAGTTGGGTAAAAATGTCATTTATTTGGTAGGTTATCTATTTCCTAACATAGGTTAACTGCATGAGGGAGAAAAATTAAATGTATATCCAGCAAAAGTTTATTTGAAAATGTTATACTCTAGCATACACATGAATTTGCCCAATCAACCCTCTGCTCCAAAGAAGAAAAATAAATTATATTAAAATAAATATTTACACACCTAGAATTGAGCCTTTTTATACAAAAAGAATTTGTGAAGCAATGATTAAACTTTAAAGCAAGCTTTACATTCCAATGTCTTTTTGAGCACTTTGCCATTGGCTGCCAGCACTGATTGGATGCTGATCGGATGCTGGTTTCCAGCATGCCCATTTTGACTGGCTTCTGTCAGACAGGCAGGTATACACACAGACCGAATGTCGGACAGTTTTTATTGAACCAGCTGATATTCGGTCCATGTGTATGGGGCGTTAGGTGTGAATGTAGCCTAAAAAAAAAAAAAAAACAGAGACGTGCATGGCCAGCTTAAGTGCTGTTGTATGCAGGATTCAACTATTGAACTAAGCCCTAATTGTAAATCATCATCTTTGGCAAATAACAAATCTATGCCGGGACGAGGGTGTGTATCCCTACGCACCATCTGGCCAACTGATGAATCTAAAATATAACCTTTATTCAGATGTATATAAAATGTATGCATCTGTAATTTAATACCTATTGGAGTGGAATGTACTGCACACAACAGTATGAGTGGATACCATTACAATGATTTACCTTACATCCAAATGATTAATAAAGCCAGATCAAATACCATACCATTTTAGATCAAATTATGGCATAAAGAAAACAAAGTAGTTTGATCATTAGCCTATCAGATGGAATATATCATCTCTATTAAGGAGATAAAGTTACCCCATGGACAGAACTAATTGGATAGTATAATCTGTCTTGCTACAGATATGTAATACGGGTACACTCATTTATGGGCCTTAATGTCAGCCTCTAATGGACAAGACCCATATATCACCATATCCAGTCAAAAATACCTCACTATCTTGAGGAATGCAAATAATGCACTATAAAGGGGAGGAGTAAATACCACGTGCATTCAAAAAGTGCTCCCAAAGAAAGACCCAAAGAAAAAAAAAAAAAAGACATATTTCGTTCCAAAAAAACAAAGCTTCATCAGGAGTATAAAGAATTAAAATAGGTCACATAGTGGCTGGAAGTTGTGCTCAGTTTCACATGGTGGAAAAAAATGCAGCATTCAACTGCAAGCCCAGGCTACATAATGACACTCTGGGCTCACAGTAAGTGTGTTGCTTGATGCTACAGGTCATTCAACCCAGAAGTGGGACAGCAACCAGGATCATAGGAAGAAGCAGATGGCAACGCTGGAGTGTAGAGGGTGAGTAGGATGCAAAAGGAAAGCACTGTTATTATTTAAAAAAGGGTAAAGCTGAAGTTGTTGGGTTTAAATGAAAGTCTTGTTCCAACTTTGGCACTTCTGTAGGGGTGAAGGTTGAAAGCTCCATTAGAACAAGGATTGATGCATGAATGGTTCCCTCTACTCTGTAACATACTCTACGTATGTGGGAGATACAAAAAGGCCCTATTTGCCAAATACCAGGAGGAACAGATAAATTAAAAAAAAAACTGTATGTTTCATAAAAGAGAGGATGATTAGGGTGTTCTGGAATTGCCCCAGAGCCACAAGCTTCTCTAGGAAATGACATATTCAGTCCCTACCTGGTTGATCTGGAATGAATACAGTGAAGTCATCTAGTACACAAAGTTCTAGATCTCTCTGCTATACAAACATTTTTTTTTAATTTCAATATTTATTTGGTTTTTCAGATTAACAAATTATACAAAAAAAGGAAACCTAGTCACAATATCAAAATAAACTTCTAATTTCAATCTTTTCATCTTGTCCTTCCCTCCCAAGCCCTCCCCTCCTATCCATTCACCCCCCTTCTCCCCCTCCCCCCCACAACTCTGCAATCTCCCGTTTCCATCTACACATCACGTCTCAAAGGGGGGAGCAAGTACAGATCTTAATGTTCTATATTAATCGCCCATCAGCTCAAAGTATAACTTTGACTTTATAAATTCCTCCCATTTACTCCATCATATATGGTGACTCTCCATCTTATCTTCGTTCCTATGGAAAAGTTCCTCCAATCTATATATTTGATCTACCCTGTCCACCCAATCTTTTATATTTGTCTCCTCCAAAACTTGAGTATCAATCCCTTTGCTGCATTCAAATAATACACTAAACCAGAATTTTTTATATTTTTTGACTGAAAGCTTGGTACTGTGCAAAAGACAAGTCTCTGGATCTTTTATTATTTCTACCTCTGAAATTTTTTTGTATCAAACTTACTATTTTCCCCCCAATATTCTTGACCAACACAAAGGTGAAATATCCCCACTTAACCTATGTGCCATACTCGGTGTAATGTACCATCTTGCCAAACATTTATAATTCATCTCGACCTCTTTCATATTTACATTCCCGTGAATTATTCTACACATTTTCCTCTGTTTTTCCACATCTAGTGTTATTCCTATATCCCTTTCCCATTTTTCTATAAATGAAGGCTTTATATCAGTGTTTATATCAGTCAGAATCTTATATATTTTAGACGTTCTGTGTTTCCCATCTCCCCGTGTATCTAACAACTGCTCAAAGGGGTTCCAGTCCTTTTTTGTTCTTAATGGCTTTGGAAGCTTCCCTATAAAGTGTTTCAATTGAAAATAACGCCACTCGTCCATTTACGTGAAAACTTCTTTTTTTTTTCAATTCCTTAGGTGATTCTATTTCCTCCCCCACCAATATATCCCTTAATTGTGCGTCTTCCTTCTTTATCCACTTCCCTGTGGTACCTTCTTTACTTGGGGGGAAAATACTCTGTGGACCCTATGGGCATTAATAACGAATTAAATTCCCATCCCATCTGTTTGTGCAAAACATCCCACACCCTTAAAACATTCAATGTGAACCTACTTGTGCCATCTACTAATCCTCGGTATTGTGGAGGTAACCGTACAATTCTACTTAAATTGGTACCACTTAATATGTTTTATAGTTTAACCCAACTTTTCCCTTTTGCATTATGTGCCCAGTCAAAAATCCTCGCCATAGTTACTGTAAGGAACCGCCTGGCGGTACCTCTAGCAGCCCACTGGTTAGGTTTCCCCAGAGCGCGGAGTCTAAGTCCCGGTACGCTTGTTCACCAGGGCCCCTGATGGTGGGGATGGACTTGGAGCGAACCGAGACCAGGTCGCGGCTCCTGAGTACACCCTACCGTGGTAGAGGGATCCGCCAGAGGTTTCTGCAGGGGGAGAGCCTGATGTGAAGAGGTGGATATGCCAGAGCGAGGTGGATGGATGGATGAGCAGGAGCGTGGTAAGACAAGCCGAGTCGGTAGCCGTGGGAGCAGTGCGGTACAAAGCAGCGGGCAGAGAATGGTCGGTTCACACGCCAGGTCAGTAACAGAATATCAGGTCCAATAGGGGGCATCCAGGAGGGAGGTCAGGCAACACAGAACACAGCAAGGTTAGGAACAATCCGGTCAGCAACAATCAGGAATCACGAACAGCAAATTAGGAACACAGGGAGACCAAACGGCAACTCCTGTCAGTGCAGGGCAGTTTAAATACCACGCCCTGCACTGTCATTGGTGCCAGGTGCGCACCCACGGCTTCAAGTGCGCATGCGCGGATTCCGTCTCCGCCACGGCCGGCCAGGACCTAGTGCCCGTACACTAGCGTGAACGGGCACAGTGCGCCTGCGCCGAGCTGCGGATCGTGGCAGCTCCTGACAGTTACCGAGCTATAGTATCTTTTCAAGTCTGGTACTCCCAATCCACCTTTCTCTTTATATCTACTTAAAGTTTCATAGCTTATCCTAGGTTTTGTATTCCACCAGATAAATCTTGTTAACATTTTTTTAATTGTTCTAAAGTATACTTCTGGTAATTTCATTGGTATCATCTGAAATTTATATAGAATTTTTTGGAACAATCACCATTTTTATCAAATTTATACGTCCTATCTGTGACGGGGTACTCCCTTCTATCTTCCTTAGTTCATCCTTAATCTCGTATAAAATGAATTACATCCCTTTGATAAAGTTCTTGGGAGATACAGTTAGTTTTATTCCTAAATATTTTAGTTTTTTTCCTCGCCAAACGAAGGGGAATTCCTCCTGTAATCTATTTTTCTCACTATTTGGAAGATTTACATTCAAAACCTCTGTTTTTGTTGGATTCATTTTTAAATTTGATAGCTCCCCATACTCTTTCAATGCACTCATTAAATTTGGTAATGTTATCCTTGGGTTTCCCACATAGAACAGCATATCTGCATAAGCTGCCGCCTTATGCTCTGTGACTCCTATCCAGAGTATCTATGTTTTTCCTTATTGTAGCTAATAGAGATTCTAATGACAAAACATACAGAAGCGGAGACAGAGGACACCCCTGTCTTGTTCCGTCTTGCATCACAAATACTCTGATAGTTCCCCGTTGACCATGATTGCTGCAGAGGGTTGACTATATAATTTTCTTATCCATTCCCTCATTCTCGGACCCATCCCCAGTACCTCCAGTGTATCCAACATATATCCCCAGTGTCATGCACCGCCCGGCGGGATCTCTAGTGACCCACAGAACGGGATTCCCCAGGACGTGGAGTCTAAGCCCCAGTCTGCATTTTCACCAGAGCCCCTGATGGTGGGGATGGACTTGGCGCAAGACTGAGACCAGGTCACGGTCCCTGAGTGCACCCAACTGTGTTAGAGGGGTCCCGCTGAGGGTATGTGCCAGGGGTAAGCCTGACATGAAGAGGCTGACAGGTCCTGGACCCACGCAGGATGGATGGATGACAGTCAGGAGTATGCGTGGTCAGGCAAGCCGGGTCAGTAACGGTGGGGGCAGATTGGTACAGAGCAGTAGGCGAAGAGTGACTCGCATTGTCGTATGCGAACTCCGCCAGCAGCAGGAGCGTTAACCAGTCATCTTGGAGGAAGGTGGTATAGCATCTGAGGTACTGCTCTAGGGTTTGATTCGTCCGTTCAGTCTGGCCATTAGTCTGTGGGTGATAAGCTGATGAAAAGGACAGCTTAATTCCTAGGGTTTCACATAGGGCCTTCCAGAATTTAGACGTGAACTGAACCCCCCTGTCTGAAACAGTATCCTTGGGAATTCCGTGGAGCCTTACCACCTCCTTAATAAAAACTTGCGCTGTCTCAAGGGCCCTAGGCGTGCTTTTTAATGGTACAAAATGGGCCATCTTAGACAAGCGATCCACAATCACAAAGATTACTGTATGATCCTGAGAGGGTGGAAGTTCCACAATAAAATCGATAGAGATCATTCTCCATGGCCTGATGGGTATCAGTAGAGCTCGTAGTATACCCCAGGCTTTGTTCCTAGTGGGCTTGTTTCTTTGGCAAATGGCACAGGTTTTAACATATACTTCACAATCCTTGACCATATTTGGCCACCAGAACATGCGTTGTAATAGTTCTAGGGTCTCCCATACTCCGAAATGCCCTGCTAATGGGTGATTGTGGCAATAGCCCAGGACCAAGGTATGGGCTTCCTCGGGTACCACGATCTGACCTTCCTTCCAAAAAAGTCCCTCCCTGTTCAGGTTTGGGGATCTCTTCATGGTCCTCAAACATGCGGGAGAGCGCATCGGGCTTTGTATTCTTTGACCCTGGCCTATTGGTAATATGGAATGTAAATCTCGAAAAGAATAGTGCCCACCTGGCCTGACGTGGTCTTAAACGCTTTGCCATCCTCAAGTACTCTAAGTTCTTGTGGTTCGTGAAGATTAAGATTGGGTGTATAACCCCTTCTAGCAGGTACCTCCACTCCTCTAGTGCCACCTTGATCGCCAGGAGTTCCCGATCCCTGATATCATAGTTCCTTTCTGCAGTGGTCAGTTTCCTAGAAAAGAAGGCCACTGGGTGCATGAGCTCCTTGATGCCCTTCCTTTGAGACAGGACTGCCCCTACTGTGTTCTCGGATGCATCCACCTCCAGGATATAAGGTAAAGAAGGATTCTGGTGACTCAGGATAGGAGCTGCAGTGAATAATTTTTTCAACGCTTCAAATGCTACCTGCGCTTCAGATGTCCTTGTCAGCTGGGTAATGGGGGACACCAGACCTGAAAAGTTCTTGATGAACTTTCTATAAAAATTGTCGAAGCCAATGAACCGCTGAATAGCCTTTTTATCGGTGGGAACTGGCCACCACTCCTGTGGTGGAGATGGTCATTCCTAAAAAAGAAATGCTGAGCTGTTCAAAACAGCACTTGTCTGCCTTGGCATACAGGCCGTGTTGGCGAAGTTGTTCCAACACTCACCTCACGTGACCTCTATGTACCTCCAAGGACGGGGAGAAGATCAGAATGTTGTCTACGTAGACGACGACAAAGATATCCAAATAGTCCCTGAACACGTCATTTATGAAGTGTTGGAAAGTGGCGGGTGCATAACATAGGCCGAAGGGCATGACCAGGTACTCAAAATGCCCGAACCTGGTACGGAAAGCTGTCTTCTATTCGTCTCCCTCTCTGACACGGACTAAATTATAAGCACCTCTCAAATCCAGTTTGGTAAAGACAGAAGCTGACTTTAATCTTTGGAACAGTTCGGGGACCAAGGGAAGAGGGTAGAGATTTTAAATTGTTATTTTATTTAATTCCCGGTAATCCACACAGGGTCTTAGGGATTTGTCCTTCTTCTCCATGAAGAAAATACCAGCCCCAGCTGGTGATGTGGAGGGATGAATAAACCCCTTACGCCACTGTAGTGCGGATAGGTGGGGTTTCACGGTCTACTAACCCTGATCTAATACGGGACCCATCGGCCAGGAAGATATTTAACCCAACCTCCTTCGTTTGTAGGGGAATCTGCTGCTGGGCTGTAAAGTCTAAATCTATGAAGCAGCTCCATGCTCCGGAGTCAACAATTGGGCTACCGCAGAAAAAACAGAGGTACACTTGCCCATCTTGGCTGGACAGGTACGCACCACATGGCCTGCTTCCCCACAATAAAGGCAGAGATGGTTTACCTGACGCCTCTGGCGTTTTGCAAGTGTTAGTGAAGGTCGCGTCCCTCCTGATGGCCTAGGCTCAGGTGCGTCTGTAGACTCCGGGTTCCGGTTATCCACAAAAGAATTAGGCTGGGCTAGAGCACGAGGTAGTACCCAGGTTGGTCTCAGAATTTGGTTGGACCTTTCCTGTGTGCATTCTTGCAACCTGCGATCGATTTGGATAGCCAAAGTTATCAAGTCCTTCAGAGTATCGGGTATGCCTACTCGGGCCAGCTCGTCCTTAAGCGACTCGGATAGCCCCATGCGGAATTGGTGATGCAGGGCCGCATCATTCCATTGAGTGTCACCACTCCAACACCTGAACTCGGAAGCATAGTCTTCCACTGCTCGGTGACCTTGCCGCAGAGTGTGTAAAGCCATCTCAGCCGCAACTGCCTGCTGCGGATCATCATACAATAGTGCCATCGCCTCAAAAAATACCGTTACCAAATTTAAATGCGGATGACGGGTCTCTAATAGGCGGTGGGCCCAACTCTGGGGTTCATCCTGTAGTAAGGAAATGATGAACCCTAACCGTACGGATTCTGATGAGAATGTCCGTGGCTGAAGGTCAAAGTATAGTTGGCATATGTCATCCAAAGGGGAAGCTCCCCTTCCAGTCTCAGTCATGGCCGCAAGGTACTGTCATGCACTGCCTGGCGGGATCTCTAGTGACCCACAGAATGGGATTCCCCAGGACGTGGAGTCTAAGCCCCAGTCTGCCTTTTCACCAGAGCCCCTGATGGTGGGAATGGACTTGGCGCAAGTCTGGGACCAGGTCACGGTCCTTGAGTGCGCCCAGGTCCTAGTGTCTGCACATTGGTGCGCCTAGGCAATCTGCGCATGCGCAGACCCGTGCGCTGCGGCGAGCCCTGCAATCCCTCACACCCAGTCTACTCTATCACAGGCCTTTTCAGCATCTATCGAAAGAACCATCACCGGGGTTTTTTCTTTTCTGCTTTTTTGTATTAGAAACAATGATCTCAGTCCATTGTCCCTACCCTCTCTCCCTGGGACAAAACCTACTTGGTCTATATGTATCCAATCCAGCATATGATCTTTTAACCTATTTGCCAGGGCTTTTGCATTTAATTTAGTATCTGTGTTTAATAGGGAAATGGTTCTATAACTTGAACAGTGAGTATCATCCTTTCCTTCTTTATGTATGAGATCTACATGTGCCTGTAAGGATTCCTGCCTCATTTCCATCTCTCCTCCCAATGCGTTCATATATATCCTCAATTTAGGCACCAATAGTTCTTTATATTTTTTATAATACCTCACAGTATATCCATCTGGTCCTGGGCTTTTCCCCGCTATTATACTTTTTAATGCTGATTGTATTTCTTCCTGCGTTATATCTAATGCAAGAGATTTTAACTGTTCCTCACTTAATTTCGGTAGTCCCGCCTCTTTTAGGTATGACCGTCTTCTTTTTTTTCTATTTTTCCTACCTCTTCTCTATTTCTAGATCTGTGGGAAGTAATGTTATATAGCTTTTTATAATCTTTCAATACTTTAGCTATATCTTTTTAGTTGAATACACTAACTCTCCTTTGGAATCCCTTATTTTCTCTATATAGTTCCTAGTTTTTTTTTTTTCCTCTGAGCTTTCATTAAATACTTTCCTGGCCTGTCTCCCCATCTATATCTCTCACTTATTTTATTGCAGCGGTTCTCAACCTGTGGGTCGCAACCCCTTTGGGGGTCGAATGACGCTTTCACAGGGGTCGCCTAAGACCATCGGAAAACACATATTTCCAATGGTCTTAGGAACCGAGACACCGCTCCTCTATCTGTCTCCAGGTGTGGGCGGGATGACATGCCGCCCCTGTCATCTGGACACACCCCCAGGATCAATCCTCGCTGGTGATTGGCTGCTGGAACTGTAGCTCAGAAGAGGCACACAGGCGGCCAATCACCGGCGAGGAGGTGGAGCTTGGAGAGGAGGAGCCATGCGGCACCGCGAAGATCGAGCGAGTGAAGAGGAGAGCGGCCGGAGAAGGAAGACAGCTGACCGGTAAGTCTCTGTACCATGGGAGAGGGCGGGAGCGAGCGAGCCCAGGCTGGAGCAGGGGTCAGCAAGGTAAGTATCATTGGTGTCAGTGGGAGGAATAGTGCCCAATCATTAGTGTCACTAATACCAATGATTGGGCACTATTCCTTCCACTGACACCAACGATGGGGCACGATTCCTCCCCCCACTGACACCAACGATGGGGCACGATTCCTCCCCCCACTGACACCAACGATGGGGCACGATTCCTCCCCCCACTGACACCAACGATGGGGCACGATTCCTCCCCCCACTGACACCAACGATGGGGCACGATTCCTCCCCCCACTGACACCAACGATGGGGCACGATTCCTCCCCCCACTGACACCAACGATGGGGCACGATTCCTCCCCCCACTGACACCAACGATGGGGCACGATTCCTCCCCCCACTGACACCAACGATGGGGCACGATTCCTCCCCCCCCCACTGACACCAACGATGGGGCACGATTCCTCCCCCCCCCACTGACACCAACGATGGGGCACGATTCCTCCCCCCCCCACTGACACCAACGATGGGGCACGATTCCTCCCCCCCCCCACTGACACCAACGATGGGGCACGATTCCTCCCCCCCCCACTGACACCAACGATGGGGCACGATTCCTCCCCCCCCCACTGACACCAACGATGGGGCACGATTCCTCCCCCCCCCACTGACACCAACGATGGGGCACGATTCCTCCCCCCCCCCACTGACACCAACGATGGGGCACGATTCCTCCCCCCCCCACTGACACCAACGATGGGGCACGATTCCTCCCCCCCCCACTGACACCAACGATGGGGCACGATTCCTCCCCCCCCCACTGACACCAACGATGGGGCACGATTCCTCCCCCCCCCACTGACACCAACGATGGGGCACGATTCCTCCCCCCCCCCACTGACACCAACGATGGGGCACGATTCCTCCCCCCCCCCACTGACACCAACGATGGGGCACGATTCCTCCCCCCCCCCACTGACACCAACGATGGGGCACGATTCCTCCCCCCCCCCCCACTGACACCAACGATGGGGCACGATTCCTCCCCCCCCCCCACTGACACCAACGATTGGGCACGATTCCTCCCCCCCCCCCCACTGACACCAACGATGGGGCACGATTCCTCCCCCCCCCCCCACTGACACCAACGATGGGGCACGATTCCTCCCCCCCCCCCCACTGACACCAACGATGGGGCACGATTCCTCCCCCCCCCCCACTGACACCAACGATGGGGCACGATTCCTCCCCCCCCCGACACCAACGATGGGGCACTATTCCTCCCACTGACACCAACGATGGGGCACTTACATAAAATATATAGTGCAGCGCTGTAATGTAATTAGATAAAAGTGAGAGAGTTCATAAAGTCCTTTCACAATAAAATAATCAAACATGTGAAGGCCTCCTCCTCATGGGTGACTGGAATCAAACAGAAAGAATGCGCACTCACCGACCGCACATTTTAAATGCGCATGTGTGTAATTTTATCCAGATGACCAGCCAGGCATGTAGATCCAGAGAACACATAGATCATCCCTCTTAAACACTGACATCAGCCTTGGGTGTAGTAATATATCTCTCCAGGTCCAGAGAGCCTTCTTGCCCCAAATGATAGGTAGACAGGGGTCCCCCTCCTGGTTCCAGGTACCCCAGAAGTGGTAGATGTAGATCTGAAGCCCTCCAACAAGAGGGTCAAAGAAAAGAGGGAACGCCAATAGTGTAATAGGTTCAAAGCTTTATTGGATCAGCAATAATAGTAAAGCCAGGGTCACATGTGCATACAAATACCATCTGCCATAAAGCGGACTGGTAAGTGTGAAAAAAGGTAAAACATGTACTAACCCGGCAGAGGTAAAGATCAGAGACCACCGGACCTCCTCGTGGTCTCAGTGGTCGGGAAGTCACACTTGCTACTGGCTCCTCTTGAGGCCTTTCGTGCTACGGCACTTCATCAGAGGGTGGACGCCATTGATGGGACACTTTTCCTCCCACTGACAGATGGGACACTATTCCCCCCACTGACACCAGTGATGGGGCACTATTCCCCACACTGACGCCAATGATGGGGCACTATTCCTCCCACTGGCACCTATGATAGGGCACTATTCCCCACACTGGCACCAATGATGGGGCACTATTCCTCCCACTGACACCAATGATGGGGCACTATTCCTCCCACTGGCACCAATGATGGGGCACTATTCCTCCCACTGGCACCAATGATGGGGCACTATTCCCCCCACTGGCACCAATGATGGGGCACTATTCCTCCCACTGGCACCAATGATGGGGCACTATTCCTCCCACTGGCACCAATGATGGGGCACTATTCCTCCCACTGGCACCAATGATGGGGCACTATTCCCCCCACTGGCACCAATGATGGGGCACTATTCCCCCCACTGGCACCAGTGACGGGGCACTATTCCCCCCACTGGCACCAGTGACGGGGCACTATTCCCCCCACTGGCACCAGTGACGGGGCACTATTCCCCCCACTGGCACCAGTGACGGGGCACTATTCCCCCGACTGATACCAGTGACGGGGCACTATTCCCCCGACTGATACCAGTGACGGGGCACTATTCCCCCGACTGATACCAGTGACGGGGCACTATTCCCCCCACTGACACCAGTGACGGGACACTATTCCCCCCACTGACACCAGTGACGGGGCACTATTCCTCCCACTGACACCAATGACGGGGCACTATTCCTCCCACTGACACCAATGACGGGGCACTATTCCTCCCACTGACACCAATGACGGGGCACTATTCCTCCCACTGACACCAATGACGGGGCACTATTCCTCCCACTGACACCAATGACGGGGCACTATTCCTCCCACTGACACCAATGACGGGGCACTATTCCTCCCACTGACACCAATGACGGGGCACTATTCCTCCCACTGACACCAATGACGGGGCACTATTCCTCCCACTGACACCAATGACGGGGCACTATTCCTCCCACTGACACCAATGACGGGGCACTATTCCTCCCACTGACACCAATGACGGGGCACTATTCCCCCCACTGACACCTGTGACGGGGCACTATTCCCCCCACTGACACCTGTGACGGGGCACTATTCCCCCCACTGACACCTGTGACGGGGCACTATTCCCCCCACTGACACCTGTGACGGGGCACTATTCCCCCCACTGACACCTGTGACGGGGCACTATTCCCCCCACTGACACCTGTGACGGGGCACTATTCCCCCCACTGACACCTGTGACGGGGCACTATTCCCCCCACTGACACCTGTGACGGGGCACTATTCCCCCCACTGACACCTGTGACGGGGCACTATTCCCCCCACTGACACCTGTGACGGGGCACTATTCCCCCCACTGACACCTGTGACGGGGCACTATTCCCCCCCACTGACACCTGTGACGGGGCACTATTCCCCCCACTGACACCAATGATGTGGCACTACTACTCCCACTGCAAAATTACAGTTATGAAGTAGCAACGAAAATAATTTTATGGTTGGGGGTCACCACAACATGAGGAACTGTATTAAGGGGTCACGACATTAGAAAGGTTGAGAACCACTGTTTTATTGAATAGTCTACTCCAGTGGTGGGCAACCTTTTTTTTCAACTGAGCCAAATCTCGCCAAAACCATGATTGAAATTTATTTTGAGAGCCACATTTTTAAAACTGAAAATACATCTCCCATATAGTAATTCATCCCCCATATTAATTCATCCCCCATATAGTAATTCATCCCCCATAGTAATTCATCCCCCATATAGTAATTCATCCCCCATATAGTAATGGGGCACTATTCCCCCCACTGGCACCAGTGATGGGGCACTATTCCCCCCACTGGCACCAGTGATGGGGCACTATTCCCCCCACTGGCACCAGTGATGGGGCACTATTCCCCCGACTGATACCAGTGACGGGGCACTATTCCCCCGACTGATACCAGTGACGGGGCACTATTCCCCCCACTGACACCAGTGACGGGGCACTATTCCCCCCACTGACACCAATGACGGGGCACTATTCCTCCCACTGACACCAATGACGGGGCACTATTCCTCCCACTGACACCAATGACGGGGCACTATTCCTCCCACTGACACCAATGACGGGGCACTATTCCTCCCACTGACACCAATGACGGGGCACTATTCCTCCCACTGACACCAATGACGGGGCACTATTCCCCCCACTGACACCTGTGACGGGGCACTATTCCCCCCACTGACACCTGTGACGGGGCACTATTCCCCCCACTGACACCTGTGACGGGGCACTATTCCCCCCACTGACACCAGTGACGGGACACTATTCCTCCCACTGACACCAATGATGTGGCACTACTACTCCCACTGCAAAATTACAGTTATGAAGTAGCAACGAAAATAATTTTATGGTTAGGGGTCACCACAACATGAGGAACTGTATTAAGGGGTCACGACATTAGAAAGGTTGAGAACCACTGTTTTATTGAATAGTCTACTCCAGTGGTGGGCAACCTTTTTTTTTCAACTGAGCCAAATCTCGCCAAAACCATGATTGAAATTTATTTTGAGAGCCACATTTTTAAAACTGAAAATACATCTCCCATATAGTAATTCATCCCCCATAGTAATTCATCCCCCATATAGTAATTCATCCCCCATATAGTAATTCATCCCCCATAGTAATTCATCCCCCATATAGTAATTCATCCCCCATAGTAATTCATCCCCCGTATAGTATTTCATCCCCCGTATAGTATTTCATCCCTCGTATAGTATTTCATCCCCCCATATAAAGAATGGGAATATCCTCCTGCGCTTGGTATGGGTGAGTCCCTATCCTAACAGCTGCTATCACTCTGCCTTAACCAAAAGGTGAAAAAGTAACAAACACAAAAATAGTGAAGCGCTAAAACGAATCCCTAAATACGCACACAGTGCATATAATGTTAAATGAAAACCATATCTCATAAATAAAATATATACGTGACATACAAAAATATATCAATAAAAAACCAAATAAAACCTTTTCTATGCCCCTAAATTATTTCTTTAAATCAGACATTGATAAAAAATAAAAAATCCATGATATTAAGAATAAACAGTGATGGAAAAAAAAAATATATATAAAAAACTGTGTTAATTAATATATATATATGTGATAATACCAATAATAAATGTGACACCTAACAGAATAAAGGCATATGAATAGTGAATCTCAATCAAATACGTGATTATGTGAAAAAACCATATATTTAAGCTATTACATAAAAAAATCCACTAAAACTTGTGATGTTTAAATATGAGAAAGTGTCCATAAATGAACAAACACAGTCCATGCAGTAAGGTGAAAATGACACTCAGTGTTCTTCACTTCTAGTGCTCATGAAAAAGAAAGGGAAGAAATCCTCCAATGGCAGCAATGCCTGCTCACCTCCCCAACTCGACCCGCAAAGGGCCACAAGGCTATATCTCTCCTCCAGGTAATCCTTTGCTTCCAAGCAGCTCAGTAAGGAATCACAGGACCTCCTCTCCACCTCCTCTCAAACGTCATATAGGACACAAACAGAGCTTCCCATAGTGTAATACCATTTATTTCAGACACTCCATATAGCAAAAAGTTTCCACTCACATGCGTTTTGTTAGTAAAATGCAATCCTCCTCATTCCCTGGGTGCATTCACATGTACATAGGGAAACCAATATGGTCGCTGTGCTCGGACATCCGTCCCCACGTGACCGGAAATGATGTGTCTCTGGGCTGGGAAAAGCGTTCCGACGCGTTGCGTCACGTGCGTCGTGACTTCATCAGGGTCAGGATCCCCCCATATGGTATTTCATCCCCCCATATAGTATTTCATCCCCCCATATAGTATTTCATCCCTCATATAGTATTTCATCCCCCCATATAGTATTTCATCCCCCCATATAGTATTTCATCCCCCCATATAGTATTTCATCCCCCCATATAGTATTTCATCCCCCCATATAGTATTTCATCCCTCATATAGTATTTCATCCCCCCATATAGTATTTCATCCCCCCTATAGTATTTCATCCCCCCATATAGTATTTCATCCCTCATATAGTATTTCATCCCTCATATAGTATTTCATCCCTCATATAGTATTTCATCCCTCATATAGTAATTCATCCCCCCTATAGTATTTCATCCCTCATATAGTAATTCATCCCCCCTATAGTATTTCATCCCTCATATAGTAATTCATCCCCCCTATAGTAATTCATCCCTCATATAGTAATTCATCCCCCCTATAGTATTTCATCCCTCATATAGTATTTCATCCCTCATATAGTATTTCATCCCCCCATATAGTATTTCATCCCCCACAGTACTATTCCCCCCCCCCCCTTCTAGTAAGCCAAGTCCCCCGTGTCAATTCACTTACCTTTCCTCTCGCTGTCTTCCCGCGCCGTTCGGGTCTTCAGGGCGGACTGTGAGAGGAGCCTAGCTCCCCTCCCCTCACGTTCGGCACGCTGCCCCGCCTACACACATCCTGACAGCCACATCCGCGGGCCGGATTAAAAGGTCCGCGCGGACTTTTGGGGCGGCCAACCGAGAGGAGGCAGGGGAGCAGCCGACCGAGAGGAGGGAGGGGAGCAGGCGCCCGGCACACAGAAGAGCCGCATTAGAGTGGGTAAAGAGCCGCATGTGGCTCGCGAGCCGCGGCTTGCCGACCACTGGTCTACTCTTCTCTTCTTCCAGGAAATTGTTTAATTCTTCTCTTTTATTTGTTACCCTCTGCATAATCTCTTTTGTTACTCTGTTTGTGCGTCTGTTCTAGCTCGCAGAGTTCCCCAAGAAGCCTATTCATTTTTTCTCTTCTTTCCCTCTTCTTTTTAGCTCCTATCGCTATCAGAATTCATCTGATATACGCCTTATGAGCCTCCCAGACCGTTGCCACAGACACTTCCTCCAAATCATTCTCTTCAAAGAATTGCTCTCTTTATTAATTCTCTCTTCCGTCTCCTGATCCTGAAGAAGTGTTTCATTTAATCTCCATCCATATCCCCCCTTCTGCTCCTTCCCCCATATTAGTTGCATCGTGACAGGAGAGTGGTCCGATATTGACATCACTTCTATTTTTACTTTGACCAAAGACTCAAGGGGGTTTATTTACTAAAGCTGGAGAGTCCAAAATCAGACTCCCTTCTGCATAGAAACCAATCAGCTTCCAGGTTTCATTGCCAAAGCTTCATTGAACAAGCTGAGGTTAGAAGCTGATTGGTTTCTATGCAGAAGGGAGTCTGATTTTGGACTCTCCAGCTTTAGTAAATAAACCCCAAGGAGTCGATGTTCCAGCAATATATAACCCAATCTTGAATACTTCTCATGTGCATGTAAATAAAAAATATAATCTCTGTCCTTCATATGCTTAATTCTCCATACATCCACAAGTTGCCATTGCTATATCATTTTTTTCAAGGATCTCAGAGATCTTTCTTCTTTCTGCACAGGAGACGTCATGTCTATCTGAGGATCCATACAAAGATTGAAATCTGCTGCCACAATTAAACTACTTTTTTTTAAAATCCATTAATTTTTTAACAATATCTTTTAGGAATAACTCCGTTTTTTTTTGTTCGGGCAATAAATATTTGCTAATGTGCAATCTATTTCTTGTAATTTTCCCTTCAGAAACAAAAATCTGCCTTCGGGGTCTACCAAACTTTCTTCTAATTTAAACCTTATATATTTTGAAAAACCTATTGCGACCCCTTTGGCTCTTCTAATTGGGGAAACTGCATAGAACCACATTGGATAATATCTGGAATTCAATTTCACATTTGTTTCTGGACCTATATGTGTCTCCTGTAAAAAAAACAAAAAAAAAAAAAACACTGAGGACAATCTATACTGAATCTCTTTAAATATCCTAAATCTGTTCCCAAGGCTATTCAAACCATTAACATAAGTCACAAAGTGAATTTCTTCCATTCTTCCCATTTCCTGCTATCCTTTTCCTCCATCCCCACTCTCCTCCTATCTTGTCCAGAACTTCTCCTTCGTTCCCTCAAGCTCTTCCAAACTGTTGTATCTCCTACTGTATTGCCAAGTCTTTACCTACCTACCCCCTCCCATCCCCCCCACCCATTTCCCTCCCCCTCCCTTAGGCTACCTATTTGTCTAAAAATCATTTGTGGTCCTAATACCACTTTTGATTCAACTTTGAGGTGATGCTCCAACCATGTGCGATTCACCAGCCACCTACCTTCCTCCGTGCCCTACCACTCTCTATATCAAATGAGTCTCCAGCGACCCATCTGAATGGAAGGGTTATAGGGTTTTAAAAATGAGGGCAAGTGGAAGAAAAAAAAAACCTTTTTCTCCCTTTTCCCCCTCGCCATCCTCTTCTCTACTCTATATTTCCCCTTCCAACTACCTGCCATTCATCCTTTTCAATATCCCCCATCTCTCCTGCCTCTTCTTCCCACTCAGGTATCTCTATTCTCTGCAATTCGAGTCTCTCATATCTTCCGGGAATCTCAATCTTGCTGTACGACCATTTTTCCACCCGATTAAACATGCTGGGAAACGCAATCTATAGTGCACATTTTGCCTCTTCATCTGTTCTAATAGTGGTCTCAGGGATCTTCTTATTATCAGAGTCTCAGCTGCTAGATCGACGAAAGTTTGGATTTTTATTTCTCCATAATTGTCTGATCTTCCTTTTTTCTTCTTCCATATCTCTTCTTTATCCCCATAATTATGGAATTGCACAATTAAATCTCTCGGTTTCTCTTGACCCCTTTCTTGTTGCCGCTTTCCTATTCTGTACACGCCGTCCAAATTAAGAGTCTCTGAAGCAGTTCTCTCCCTTATATTATTCAGCATTTTACATATTGAACCCCTTCGGTCCTCCCCACGTGGAATCTCTGGTACTCCTCGAATCCTTAGATTACATCTCCTATCCCTGTTTTCTTGATCTTCTAATATAGCAGTTTTATTTGTTCTTTTCTCATTTCTGCCGTCCGTTGTTCTAGTTTCAAAATAGTTTGGGCTTGTTTGTTCACTGTTCCCTCCGTTTATTCCACTCTAGATTTCAAACAGCCTCTTTCCACTTGTGCTGCTCCTTTTTCCTTTAGGGGAGATTCACCCAGCTGGTTCCAGCTCTTTATGTCACATATCCTGTGTAGTCAGTGGGAGAACCGGCATTTCCCTCTGCCTGGAACTGCCGGGCGGCTTCCCCTCCTCCTCATGCTTCCAGTGGGAGGTCATGTGGTCGCCCCCGCGTCTCCAGGCAACTCTCTGCTCTGGAAACACACTACCGCTGTCCCGCTGCTGACACCACTCAGCGCTCGGTCCTCCGCTCCGGCTGTCTGACCTCGGCACCTCCACATTCACCGGCTCCCCCCACCGCACTCACAGGTAAGGCTCCCCGGGTTTGTTTGGCAGCATCTCCGGGCACATAGCGAGGTGCCGTGGCTGCTTTACAGAGAGCGCTCACATCACGCTCTCCACACCGCCACGGTCAGGCTCCTCCCTCTGACCAGCCCCCACCCCTCTGCTATCCAAACTTATTCCATTCAAATGTTTGCTGTTATTTTCTGTTATAGAATTGAATCTGATGGAATGCTGCACAGACAGTTCTTATTTCAGATACTTTCAGAAATTAGGCTATAGGACATAGAAAGGGGGGAAAAAAGCCTGAAGGCAACAGGGGAAAAAAACATGCTAAAATGGTGCACTATTGTGAACTTGACTTTAAATCGAAAAGTTTTGATAGTGTCACATTATCAAGAAATCTATTGCTTGTCAACAGGAAGGAAGTGGTCTGTACAGTAGAAGGGTGTACTTTAAGTTTATTATGAAAATTTCTTGTGGTCTCGCCAAAAAATTGTCTGCTGGACATAAAACCACTTTTATGCAGGGCCACAAAGGGGAAGTATCACTTAATAGGAAAAACATATTCTCCTCTTGAAACCCAGGGTGGTTATTGTAAGGTCACGTACTGCTGCCCATCTGATAACTTTTCAAGACATGCTAAGAAAATGTTTCTTTTAGCATGCAATAAGAGTAGGTGGCAACAAATTGTAACTATTCTCTGAATGTTTCTGCTTTCTTGTATGAGTTAAATGTTAGCTTCAGTAAAGCAACCCTGATGCTACTAAACCTCCAGAATAAAGCTATACCCAGGGTTAGGACAAGAGGTGTGCGGGAGCCGCAGCTGCCCTGGGAGCAGTGGTAGCATGTGAGTTGAGGGGGCACCGCACAGGGAGTTCCTACCTACAAGCTGACGGGAGAAGTGATTTGGCAGTGTAACAAACACATGTGCTGGGGATGAGAGTATTTGAGCTGGGGGGGGGGGGGGGAGAAGAAGATTTGTGCTAGGTGGAGGGGTTTGGGGGGATATGTGCTAGAAGGGGGGATGGAGAGGATTTGTACTTGGAGGAGGCATTTGGGGGCAGCAGTGGTGTAACCCACATGAAAGAAAAATATATTTTAAAAATATTCTTCCCAAATATATTGACCTATATTTAAAATGCTACAATTTTGGCCACATTCAATATATTTCAATAAATTATATATATCAGTTAAGGGAATAAGTATTTGATCGCCTGCTGATTTTGAATGTTTGCCCACTCACGAAGAAATGATCAGTCTAAAAATCAAATGGTAGGTGTATTGTAACACTGAGAAACAGAATAGCCACAAAATATTCAACAGAAATGCATGTCTAACAAATGATGCACCGATTTGCATGTTCATGAGGGAAATAAGTATTTGATCCCCTTCACAAAACATGACTTAGTACTTAGTAGCAAATCCCTTGTTGGCAATCACAGAGGTCAGACGTTTCCTGTAGTTGGCCACCAGGTTTGCACACATCTCAGGATGGATTTTGGCCAACTCCTCTTGGCAGATCCTCTCCAAGTCATTAAGGTTTGGTGGCTGACGTTTGGCAACCCAAACTTTCAGCTCCCTCCACAGATTTTCAGTTGGATTAAGGTCTGAAGACTGGCTAGGCCACTCCAGGACCTTAATGTGCTTCTCTTTGTGCAACTCCTTTGTTGCCTTGGCCATGTGTTTTGGGTCATTGTCATGCTGGAACACCCATCCACGACCCATTTTCAATGCCCTGGCTGAGGGAAGAAGGTTCTAACCCAAGATTTGACGGTACATTGCCCCATCCATCGTCCCTTTGTTGCGGTGCAGTTGTCCTGTCCCCTTAGCAGAAAAACACCCCTAAAGCAGAATGTTTCCACCACCATGTTTGACAGTTGGGATGGTGTTCTTGGGGTCATAGGCAGCATTTCTCCTCCTCCAAACACGGCGAGTTTGATGCCAAAGAGCTCGATTTTGGTCTCATCTGACCACAACACTTTCAACCAGTCCTCCTCTGCATCATTCAAATGTTCAGTGGCAAACTTCAGACAGTCCTGGACATATGCTTTCTTGAGCAGAGGGACCTTGCAGGCACTGCAGGATTTCAATCCTTGTTGACGTAGTGTATTACCAATTGTTTTCTTGGTGACCTGTGGTTCCAGCTGCCTGGAATTCATTAACAAGATGCTCACGTGTAGTTCTGGGATGATTCCTCACTGTTCTCACGATCATTGACACTCCGCAAGGTGAGATCTTGCATGGTGCACCAGACCTAGGGAGACTGACAGTTGTTTTGTGTTTCTTCCATTTGCGAATGATTGCACCAACTGTTGTCACCTTCTCACCAAGCTGCTTGGTGATAGTTTTGTAGCCCAGTCCAGCCTTGTGTAGGTCTACAATCTTGTCCCTGATATCCTTGGACAGCTCTTTGGTCTTTGCCATGGTGGAGAGTTTGGAATCTGTTTGATTGCTCCTGTGGACAGGTGTCTTTTATACAGGTAACAAAATGAGAAATTTGATGTTGGAATTAATTAACTTTACTGAACAAAAACCACATTCATTGTTAGAAACCTGTTCTTTTAAGAAACCTTTTCCTTCCTGCTCCTTTCATAATTTCTTGTCACTGCAGGTGCAACCAAACGTCAACTGTAACCCCTAATGATTCGGAAAAAGAACGAACTTTCCTAGGAATTTGTGTCCGAACTTCTACCCATCTGTACACGGTCTACCTCTGAGGAAAGCCGGGCCAAGTGTGCGTGCGCAATCTATACTGCACGCCTGACATGTAGCCTAATCTAGCCCCGCCCATGTTTTCTGCATCCCATCCACTTCAATTTGAAAAGTCGGCACCCCGCCCTTCTCATCCCCGCCCCTCTTCGCTGTTTCTACTCGCCCATCTTGCGCACACAAGCCCGCCCCTCCCTGTTTCCTCCTCTGTACGGGCTGTGACGTCAGGTGTTCTCCCGCGCTCTTTCTCTCAGGCGGGTGGTGGCAGTCGGGCCGGGGTCGGTGTGTGAATTCGGTGATTGCCTCCCTTTTAGCAGACTTTTATTCTCGGTAATCAGTTTGCGGCGTGTTTCGAGTCTATAATTACGGTGCATGGGTTAGTAGAAATCTTGCTGTAAGTGGCGCGGTACACTATAGAGTATCCCTCACACTATACAGCCCTTCACCGGCCCACAGCACAAGGGAAGTTGCAGGGGGACTACAGGTCCCAGCAGTCTGGCAGGCAAAGTCCGGGTGTTCTGCATTCCTCCCAATTTTGTGAGGTGATGAGGGACACCCAGGGGCGGACTGACCATTTGGAAACTCGGGCACTGCCCGAGGGCCCAAGATCAGTAGGGGGCCCCATGAGATGCCCCTGGTACCTTTTTCATAGGTTTTTTTGAGTTTGGGCAAGGACACAGGGGCCCCATGAGTTGGCAGTTCGCCCCTGGGGACACCTTTTGTTACAAAGTATGGACAGTCTGTACCCCACATGTACGCTGACCACGAAGACTTGGGCCACGTTCACACAGCGATTTGGAGTTGTATGCAGAATTGTCGTGATTGTGCCCGCTATTCCAAATCACAGAAAAATGTGACACTTGTTGGGGTCTCATTCATTTTTAATGGTACCCAACCACGGTACGACTTTACTGTGTGACAGAACATGCGTGCAAAAACGCGCCTGACTCAGCGTCAAAGTGCAATCCTTCAGCTTATTTTCTGCAATAAATGTGCATAGGATATTCCATTCAAGTAAGTGGGCTGCCTATGTGTGACATGCGGAAATGTGTTCAACGTGCAAAAATAAAATGGACGCAGGAATGCGTTCCCACTATGTGAGTGGCCCTTAGGCCTTACACCAAGCGATTCTATTCTGTGCCACAAGCAGGGCTGTGATTTCTAGGGGATGCACAGCTGTTCCTTGTAGCCCTGCGCTGGCAGTCCGTTTTTGCTGTCTATTGGGACATCCCAATGTGACATCTATAAAACAGTAAAAGTGATCAGGTGGTGGTAGAGCTGTCCACATCACTGTCACTGAACAGATGATCACTGTAAACAATGATGCCAAGCCAATAGCTTGTTGGTTCTTACAGCAAAGATGTTTTTGTATGTTAGTGATACTAAAGCTAAAAATGTTTTTTACCTTACAGCGGACTTCTACTCACTCTGTAAAAGAATAAAAGTCAGCAGCTACAAAAACTGTAGCTGCTGACTTTAAAAAAAAAAAAAAAAAAACAGCCACTCACCTGTCCCACAGTCCTGCGTTGCCGCAGCCCGTTTCACCGGCCGTCCTGTATTCCAGGCGCTGAAATCTTCAGTGTGGGTACCCAGCTGTGACAGCTTGCGGCTTCACAGCCAGGTGCCCACTGTGCATGCGCGAGCAGCGCTGCGCTTCCTGAATGGCCCCGTCGTCTTCTGGGACCTGTCACATATCCCACAAGACTTCAGGGAGGGAGGGTAGGAGGACACCTTCCGTTTCCGATCCCACAGCGGAAGTGGGAGCAGGTACCTGTCACATTCGGGTACCCGTCACCCCCCCCCCCCCCCCCGCTCCCCAAAGGTGCCAGTCCTTAATGGGGAGCGGGGGACCAATCTTTAAACCTTTTGGGTGGAACTTTGCTTTAGTACATTTGTTGCAGTACGGTAAAAAATGTTTTCTATCTCTCATGTCTTCCCTGTGTGAAGGGGGAAAGGGGAGAAGAGATCCAGCACTGTGCACCGCTACATCTCTTCTTCCCTCTTTCTCCTAACACAGGGACTTGGAACAGCAATCAAATACAGTAAGGAGGGGGAAAAAATGTACATTTTATGTGGGTTTTTTTTTTTTTGTAGGAGTCTGCATAGTATTGCACTCATGAAAAGCAGGTTGCAGGTGCAATGCTAGGCTCCTGCAGATTATCAGTACAGCTGTCTGCCTGTACCTGGCAGACAGTTACTGAAGTCCAGGAAGAGTCAATGAAGTACATGGGCGCTCATCAGCGCCCTCACAGTTCATTGAGAACTACAAGCCATCTGCTGCGGTGGTAGACTAGAGTTGTAGTTCATTCATTCATAGTATTCTGTGAATGAATGACATGGCTGTGTAGGTAGAGCCCAGCGCAGCCGTGCTGTTTTTAGATTGACCGCAGGTGCGGGGAGAGGATCCACTCCCCTGTTTAAAAATTAACAATGGGGGTGGGTGGGCGCAGAAGCTGCTCTAGTAACAGTAACATCCCTGAATGTGTATTTAACCTGTTAAGAAAAGGTGACCTTATCCTTTAACCTCTTGCCGTCCGCCTGCTGTTTATAAACGGCAGGGCGGTGGCAGTCCAGGGTCGGGTTGCCGTCCATAAACGGCACCCGCCTTTTCTAGCTGTGCGCGCTCCCTGGGAGGGCGCACCACCGCGATCCGGTGCCCGCTGTGTCCTCCGGACACAGTGAAACACCGATCGTCGGACGGGACCTCTGTACGAGGTCCCGATCATGTGATCACTGATTGGCGAATCAGTGATCACATGCAAAGTAGTAAGCAAGATGTCACTTGTGACATCATTGCTTACTATGTGTGAAATCTGTGAATGATCACAGAGGTCACATGGTACAAGGCTATTCACAACAGCCTTGTACCATGTGACAAGCTGTGACCACTCACAGCTCACTCAGTAATTCTCAATGACTGCAGGAATGCAGACAGAGAGAGAAATGATTGCTTTTACATCTTATATGGGTGTAAAAGCAATCAGTGTAAAAAAAAAAAAAAAAAAAAATCTTCATCACCCCCCACAAGTAGTACAGTGTCACCATGGTGACAGTGTACTGCTAGGGTGACAGTATGTAAAAATAAAAAATAATATAAAAAAATAAAAAAAAATGTTTAAAAATTATAATTTTTGGTTATAAACTAATTTGGATTTTTTTTTTACTAAAAAAATAACGGAATAAATTTTGGCTAAGATTTATGATGAAATATTATTTATTTGCAAAATTTTATTTTAAAAAACACTTTTTTAAAAATTTTTTGAACTTTTTCATTTACATAGTAAAAAAAATAAAAATCCCAGCGGTGAATAAATACCAGCAAAATAAAGCTTTATCTGTCTCAAAAAAATGGTAAAAAATTCATATGGGTACAGTATTGCATGACCGCGCAATTGTCATTCAAAGTGTGATAGCGCTGAAAGCTAAAAATTGCCCTGGTCAGGAAGGGGTAAAAGTGTCCGGACAGGAAGTGGTTAAGCAAGTGGTTAAACTCGGTTGTGCCAAGTTACCATAATGAGTGTACATACAAAGTATTCTCTTTTACATTGGCCTTGTGTCCTATCCATTACCTTGTGGTCCTGCCATTTACATAAGTATGGCCTTCGTTCTGCTTCCAGCCTGACAACGCTATTCAAATGGCTTGTTACACCTGCATTGTTGGAACCCAGAAGCTGCACCATGTCATTATCTCCTCAATAGCACTTTGTACCTCAGGTGAGTCCTGCAGTGCTCATGCAGAAATCGCTCTGTGGATAGCACATGCTGCTCCAACTCCCCATCTCCTTACTGTGTTTTGCAGAGAGCATTAAAGCAACATTCGACCCCCAGTTTGACAGCTAGCGGGGGATCTTCTCTCCCCTGCTAGCTGTCAAATTTACAAAAAAATTAAAAATGGCTGTGCGGGGTTCCGCCTACTCACTTCACTTATTCACAGTGTTTTGTGAATGAGAAACTACAAGTCCCGACAGCTTAGCGGCTGTCTTTTTATAGTTCTCAACTACCACTGCGCTGTGGAGCGTCCTAAGGTCTCCCGTTTCTGCTTTGCAGCTTGTGCACAATGACTGAGGAGAGAACAGCAAAGCTGAAGCTGAAGAGGAAGAAGTGTTTAACTACAGTTCAGGATGCACAGGAGACAGAGATCAAGCTGCGGTCACTGTCAGCAGTGGACATGTAAGTTTTATTATTTTTTTAAAATGTTTTTTTTATAGTTGAGCACTAAATTGCATGCAACGCTGGCTATGCACTCATCATTGGTGGAACTTTAACATATATGTACAACCTCACCTTATAATACAACCCATACAGTTTAAAATAGAAATGAAAGGTAAAACATTTGTGTATAGAAATAAGACATTTTATACATAACTTTTCCCCCTTTTTTTTTATAAATGATCACGTACCCTCTATTCTTAGCTGCATGGAGAGGTTAGGGCTGAGAATCAGCAGTACATTGATCTTCCCAATGAAAGGATGTGGTGGTGGGGCTGTCAGGACAAGTCTGATCATTGGAGGAGAGCAGCCTGAGTTCCCAGCAGAGCTAGAGAACTGATCACGCTGTGCTTGGTGTGGTCAGTTTTTATTGAGAAAGCGGGATTGGCAGGAACACCACAAAGGAGGCAATACAATCAGTACAGGATACTTTTTCATACAAATACATGGTACAACAGGCACATATCAGGAATCTGAAATGTTGGGTTTTCGTATTCTTTAATCTGCATCAATCTGATGTAGTTGAAAGCGCCAACGTTTCCAGCAATTTTGAGTTCTCAGAAAACCGATTCTTGAGTCTTTGATTCTGCATCCTAAAGATTTCCAACTCCTTCATCCATCTGAATATGTTCTTCAAAAATTTATAAACATTTATAGATAAATATAAATATTAGAAGCACCATTATTTCAGCCTGTAAATCCTTTACAACACACTGGTCAGCTTGGATAGGGCTGACACAGTGATCCACTTCTCCCAATCTGTTAAGAGAACTCCAGTAAATCGCCACCATTTTAATCCATTTATGGTTTCATTAAAAATCATTGGGTATTTTTTTTTAATAGGGTTGGCTAAGGTGCCTGAATTTGTATTTGCGACATCCTGTAAGGTTAGCCTCCATAGGTAGGAAACACAAACACAGAGGCTTCCTGAAAGCATCTAGCCACTTCTGCACTGTGTGCTCTGCAATGCTTCAGGAAGAAACGTCATCGGTTGAAGCAGGTGGTACTGATTCAGGTCTGGTAAGAGGAACAGTAGTGGGTTTCTCCTCCTTACTGGGTCTAGGGAGGGATGTGCAGTCTTCTCCTTTTCTGTAGGGCTCAGTTTGCCATAGTATTCTTTTGTATGGCATATGGCTGTTTTTGTTTTTTTGTTTTTTTTTGGTGGCAGCACCTGGGTGCTCTCTTCCTGGAAAGGGGATGCTGGGCAAATTGTCATTTGTTACCTTTACTTGCAGGCTCCACCCAAAGTAAATAAACCTGGGGGAAAGAAAAGCCCTTCTTGGAAAACTGGAGCATGCCCCCTCGTAAATCCTGTCATTAGTCCGCAAGGAGTCTGTGGTTGTTTGCAAGGAACTCCTGTCAGGGGTTAAGGAGGATATTTCAGCACTTAGAGTGATGTTATCAGTTTTCAGGCTCCCCAATCAAGGTAATGAAACCTACAAAGATGGAGCAGATTCCTTAGAGGAGCTAAGTGAGACAGCTGATAGAGAATCAAATTCCTCCAGATACAAGCTTTTACTTGACCATAAGTGAAATAAACCTGCACCAAAAGAAAAATGATATAATCTAAATATAAATGCCGCTGTTCATGAAAGGAAAAGCCAATCAAATATAAATGTGAAAACTCCACAGCGCAAAAAAAAACTATTATATAAAACAACTAAATAATAAAAAATAATATGTGCAAAAAAGTCCCAAATTTATAAGTGTGCTCCAATCCCAGAAATGGTGTGCAACAAAATCTTCAAAAAGTGTTCACACCATCTGTGATTGGCAATCCAATCCCCACTCACCAGATGGTGTTGACTCTTTGCTGGTATGGCTAAAGAGTCGAGCTATAAAGATGGGGTGCATTCTCCCCAGATAAATCTGTGCTTGATATCCTCCAAAAGCGATCCCCTCGTTTAGATGGCAATAAAAAACAAAGAACACAAATAGTGCAATACTGCATAAACTCTTTATTACTTAAAATTGTTGCCCTTAATGCACTCGCATGGTATAAATTGTATTCACGTTTCTATATAAATAAGTTTCTGAGGCTCACAATCATGACACAACTTCATATAAATTCCTCCTTTTACAAGTGGACTAGCAGTAGGTGACCTAAAATCAATATCCCCTCAAGGAAAGCAGGAAGTGACTCCAGAGCGCCACAAACCAGCGTGTGCTCCATTCACTGGATGTGACGTCACATCCACCGAAACTGGAAATACGTTGACGCGTTTCGCCCCTCCAGGGCATTATCAAAGACCTTCTAAAAGGAGGAATTTCTATTAAGTTGTGTTGTGATTGTGAGCCTCAGAAGCTTATTTATATAGAAGTGTGAATACAGTTTATACCATGTGAGTGCATTAAGGGCAACAATTTTAAGTAATAAAGAGTTTATGCAGTATTGCACTATTTGTGTTCTTTATTTGTTTTTCATTGCCATCTAAACCTGGGGGTCGCTTTTGGAGGATATCAAGCACAGATTTATCTGGGGAGGATGCACCCCATCTTAATAGCTTGTTGGACTCTTTAGTCAGACCAGCAAAAGGTCCACCCCATCTGGTGAGTGGGGCTTGGATTGTCAATCACGAATGGTGTGAGCACTTTTTGAAGATTTTGTTGAGCACTATTTCTGGGATTGAAGCACACTTATAAATTTGGGACTTTCTTTTTGGACTTTTTTGCACATATGATTTTTTTATGTAATTGTTTTATATAATAGTTTTTTTTTTTGCGCTGTGGAGTTTTTACAAGCTTTTACTTGAGGATGTGGATGTTCTGTTAAGTATGATCTATGACTCTTTGGATAGTCAGAAGGAGCAGGTTTCCCTGTCCCTTTATGATAAAATGTACCAAACTCTGAAGTATGAGAAGGGAAGAGTTTTCCCGGTGCATAGCACTCTATCAGAATCCATTAAAAAGGAATGGCTTGATACAGAAAAAAATGGATATTTCCCCAAAAGCTTGTAGCAGAGGTTTACGTTAAAGTGAAGCTTCACCTAAAAGGGAGTGTTCAGCTTTACGGACCGCTCCTCGCTCCCCATTAAGGATTGGCACCTTTGGGGGGTGGGGGGGAGCGGGTACCCGAATTTTACAGGTACTCGCTTCCACTTCTGGTCTGATCGCTTAGGCGATCGGAAACAGAAGGTGTCCTACCTCCCTGTAGTCTTTTGGAAAACGTGACAGGTCCCAGAAGACTATAGGACCATTTAGAATGTGCAGTGCTACTCGTGCATGCGCAGTAGGTACCCTGCTGTGAAGCCGCAAGCTATCACAGCCGGGTGCCCACACTGAAGATTCCGGCCTCCTGGAATACAGGACGGCAGGTGAAACGGGCTGCGGGGGACACACCACGGGACCGAGGGACAGGTAAGTGGCTGTTTTTTAAAGGTCAGGAGCTACAGTTTTTGTAGCTGCTGACTTTTATTTTTTGACAGAGTGAGTGGAACTACTCTTTAAGGCTCCATGCACACTGGGCGTTTAAAGTTTGCTGGTAAAGTTAGCTATGTAAAGTAACGTTAAAAATGTGAGTTTTTCAGCGGTTTTTTTTTTAGCGGTTTTGCATTGGCATCTAGCGGTGTTTTGCTGTTTTTTTTTTTTACATTTGCGTTTTTTAGCGGTTTACCAATATTTTTTTTTTTTGCTCAAAAAAAACGTCCAAAAACTCAGGTTTGCTGAGTTTTTCAGCATTACAGCGTTTTTTACAGCTTAAAAAACGCCATACTCACATAGGGAGGGGCGGGATCTGGGGGCCCCCTTGTTAAAAGGGGCCTCCAGATTCTGACAAGCCCCCTGCCCGCAGACTTCCACAACCATCGGCCAGGGTTTTAGGGAAGAGGCCCCTGTCCCCATCAACATGGGAACAAGGTTCTTTGGTGGACCCCGCTCCAAAGCATCCCCCAAAGTTGAGGGCATGTGGCCTGGTATGGTTCATACCCCTTTTCTGACCTGCCGGGTTGCATGCTTGGAGATAAGGGTCTGGTATGGATTATGGGGGGGGACCATGGGAGTTTTGCCATGGGAGTTCCCCTCAAAATCCATACGAGACGCCGTTGTTTTTATTTATTATGGTGCCGGTTTTTAAATGTAATTACCACTTTTTTTTTTTTTTTTTCCTTCACTATAGCTTAGAAATTCATCTGTCACTTTCCCCCAGCTAAAAGAAAGAACGTTTTCTTTTTAGTTTATTTCCCCGAGTTAAGAGAAACCATGTTTCCTTTTAGTTTCTTAAAAGAAACTAAGTTTCTTTTAAAAAAAAAAAAAAAAAAAGCCGGCAGGTGTTCCAATCACCTCCATGGTCACATGTGTATAAAATCAAGTACCTAGGCATGCAGACATGCTTCGCCGTTACTGGACTCTAGAGCAGTGGAGACGTGTTCTCTAGAGTGACAAATCACGCTTCTCTGGCAATCCGATGGATGTGCAAATAAGAACAAACAGTTCACCAACCTTGCCCATTACCAAATATTTTATTAAAATAAGATATGTACTCACAAACATAGCAGTATAAAAAGCGTGTAGTATCCAAGAGTGGATCACAGGAAATAAAGTAGCGTGCGAATCCCACAGACAGGGAGACTCTTTTGAAAGGCTGATGCGTTTCGAAGGGAGATCGTCTTGATTTTCTTTTATCTGATGGACGTGTCTGGGTTTGGCGTTTGCCACGAGAATGGTACTTGCCTGATTGCATTGTGCCAAGTGTAAAGTTTGGTGGAGCTGGGATTATGGTGTGGGGTTCCATTTCAGGGGTGGGGCTTGGCACCGTAGTTCCAGGTGCTTGATTTTATATACCTGTGACTGTGGAGGTGATTGGAATACCTGAATCCAATGATTTGGAGGGGTGTTGGAATATTTTCTGCAATATAGTGTATATTTAGGTAATAGGAGGTGGGTGTGGTTTTCTTTTGGCTTCCCAGAGAGGAAGCAGTGCCCTTATTAGAAGTGAAAAAGAATTCCAATACCAGTCTATCTATGTCTGGTAAGGCAGACAGCCAAAAAGGGTTCAGATTCCATATACGTGTAGGGGGGATTAGTAAAAGGCATATGAGTGACACAGTAGGGAGCATGATCTGAAAGCATGCAAGGGCAGAAGCCAGCAGCCTGTAATCTAGGTACAAGGGACTGGGAAAGTAAAATGTCAATTCATGCCAGATTTCGGATCCTCAAAAAAGTGAACCCTGACTTCTCCCATTACACGGAGGCGGGCTGGATACAGCTTAGCATATTTAATATGGTGTACTCCAAAGGTGCCTCTTAAAGTATTACTAAACCCAGGACCCTGCATTTACTATAGCTGGTCTCCTACACAGACCATGAAAATGCAATTATTTTAGGAATTATAAACCTGTAAATACCTTTTTATCATCAGCAGTTAGAGCAGTCTGTAGGAGAACACTTGTAGGAGGAAATTTAATTCTCCCCTATGAGTCTGCAGGACCCCTGACCCTCTGTCTGTAAAGTGCTGATTGGCCCTGTGCTGATCACATGCACTCTCCCAAGATGATCAAAAAAACTCTCTAGCAATACACATCAAACTGAGCATGTGCAGTTTGCCTCCAAGCCTCTGTTCTATCAGGAGATATATTAGGGACAGTAGAAGAATTGAGGATCAGAGAAGACAGGATCAAACATCATTTATACACAATGGGGAGGATTAAACCCTTAGTTCCACAGTGAGTATAACAAGCATACATATGCAGACTGATTTTACTGTTGTGGGTTTAGTAACACTTTAACCACCTCGATACAGGGCACTTTTACCCCCTTCCTGCCCAGACCAATGTTCAGCTTTCAGCGCTCTGACACTTTGAATAATTACTCAGTCATGCAACACTGTACCCAAATAAATTTTTTGTCCTTTTTTCACACAAATAGAGCTTTCTTTTCATGGTATTGAATTAGCACTGGGTTTTTATTTTTTTGTGCGCTGTAAATTAAAAAGACTGAAAAAATGTGAAAACAAAACGCATTTTTCTTTGTTTCTGTTATACAATTTTGCAAATAAGTAATTTTTCTTCATAAATTTGAGTCAAATGTATACTGCTGCATTGCTTTGGTAAAAATAATCCCAATCAGTGTGTATTATTTGGTCTGTGTGGAAGTTATGCAGGCCCTAGATGGGGAGAAAACCGGACTTTTTTAACAAGAAAACGAAAAATCAGTCATTCAATAGGCCGACGTTACCACCAACAGTAAAACAAATCGGACGATTTTCTTCCGGTCTACGGCCGGCATTTAATTACTTCTGTCCCTGCAGAGAGCCCCGCTATTATATTTAACATTAAAAAGTATTGCGGTTGCAACATTGTATCTATTTGTATCCATTTTGGATACAGTTGGGTTTTTCTTTTGGATACAAATAGATACATTGTTGCAACCACAATACTTTTTAATGTCAAATATAATAGCGGACTGGAATTCTTTTTCTCCTTCTTCTTCTTCTCCTCCTCCTCCTCCTCCTCCTCCTCCTCCTCCTCCTCCCCCCTCCTCCTCCTCCTCTCCTCCTCCCCCCTCCTCCTCCTCCTCTCCGCTCCTCCTCCTCCTCCTCCGCTCCTCCTCCCCCCCCTCCGCTCCTCCTCCCCCCCCTCCGCTCCTCCTCCCCCCCCTCCGCTCCTCCTCCCCCCCCTCCGCTCCTCCTCCCCCTCCTCCGCTCCTCCTCCTCCTCCTCCGCTCCTCCTCCCCCTCCTCCCTCCTCCTCCTCCTCCCTCTCCCTTTCCTCCTCCTCCTCCTCCCTCTCCCTTTCCTCCTCCTCCTCCTCCTCCTCCCTCTCCTTCCTCCTTTCCTCCTCCTCCTCCTCCCTTCTCCCCTTTCCTCCTCCTCCTCCTCCCCTCTCCCTTTCCTCCTCCTCCTCCTCCCTCCTCCTCCCTCTCCCTTTCCTCCTCCTCCTCCTCCTCCCTCTCCTCCTCCTCCCTCTCCCTTTCCTCCTCCTCCCTCTCCCTTTCCTCCTCCTCCTCCTCCCTCTCCCTTTCCTCCTCCTCCTCCTCCTTCTCCCTTTCCTCCTCCTCCTCCTCCTTCTCCCTTTCCTCCTCCTCCTCCTCCTTCTCCCTCTCCCTTTCCTCCTCCTCCTCCTCCTTCTCCCTCTCCCTTTCCTCCTCCTCCTCCTCCTTCTCCCTCTCCCTTTCCTCCTCCTCCTCCTCCTTCTCCCTCTCCCTTTCCTCCTCCTCCTCCTCCTTCTCCCTCTCCCTTTCCTCCTCCTCCTCCTCCTTCTCCCTCTCCCTTTCCTCCTCCTCCTCCTCCTTCTCCCTCTCCCTTTCCTCCTCCTCCTCCTCCTTCTCCCTCTCCCTTTCCTCCTCCTCCTCCTCCTTCTCCCTCTCCCTTTCCTCCTCCTCCTCCTCCTTCTCCCTCTCCCTTTCCTCCTCCTCCTCCTCCTTCTCCCTCTCCCTTTCCTCCTCCTCCTCCTCCTTCTCCCTCTCCCTTTCCTCCTCCTCCTCCTCCTTCTCCCTCTCCCTTTCCTCCTCCTCCTCCTCCTTCTCCCTCTCCCTTTCCTCCTCCTCCTCCTCCTTCTCCCTCTCCCTTTCCTCCTCCTCCTCCTCCTTCTCCCTCTCCCTTTCCTCCTCCTCCTCCTCCTTCTCCCTCTCCCTTTCCTCCTCCTCCTCCTTCTCCCTTTCTTCTTCCTCCTCCTTCTCCCTCTCCCTCTCCTCCTCCTCCCTCTCCCTCTCCTCCTCCCTCTTCCAGGTCACGGCTCATGCGCAAATTTTTTTTATCGGTAAAAAGATCGGTCAATTTGCCCATCATTGCTGCGAAGATCGGCAAAATCGGCCGAACTTTTTCCAACTGTACCGACCAAAAAAATCTGGCAAAATCCAGACATTAACCCATTAACAGTGCGAACATTGGCCGTTTTTTTTTTTTTTTTTTGCCTATTTTCGACCCAACTATGGCCTGCATTAGTCTACAATCTATGGTACAAATCATTGAAAATTGAACACACCTGATCAAACCTGATGTACTGATGGCTAATTTCTTGAGACACTAATGCAGGCCATAGATGGGGAGAAAACCAGGCTGATTTTTCTTTAAAAAACCAAAGAATCGGTTGTTCAATCGGCCGACGTTACCAGGAATGGTAAAAAAAATCGGCCGATTTTCATCCCGTCTACAGCCGGCAAAAAGTGTCTCTGCAGAGAGCTCTGCTATTTCTTTGCAAGTTCTTTGACATTTATAGCGGCTGCAACATTGTATCTGTTTGTATCCATTTTGGATACAGATGTTTTTATTCAGAAACAAATAGATACATTGTTGCAGCCGCTATAAATGTCAAAGAACTGTCAAAGAAATAGCGGAGCTCTCTGCAGGGACACTTTTTGCCGGACTGGAATTCTTTTTCCTCCTCCTCCTCCTCCCATTTTTGAAGGCCCTGGAGCACCAAGACAATGGAATTACCCACAAAGCGACCCCATTTTGGAAAGCAAATACCCCAATGTATATTCTACAAAGCATAATGAGTCTTTTGAACATGTCATTTTTTTTCCACACGGTTTCAGAACATGTGGAAGAAAATGAAAATGTATTTTTTTTTTTTTTTTTTTTACACTAAGTTGTCCATTTCTAAGATATTTCTAACACATAGCATGTACATACCAAACATTACACCCCAAAATACATTCTGCTACTCTTCTTGAGTATGGGAATACCACATGTATAAGACTTTTCACATCCTGGTCACATACAGAGGCAAGTACATACAGAGGCAAGACATACATCCATGTAGGACCTACAGGCGTTCTGGAGGAATAAATTACACATCTCATTTCCTGACTACCTATCACAATTTTGAAGGCCCTGGAGCACAAGGACAATGGAAATACCCTTGGATGCCCTGCCTATCTTGTGGGAGTGCTGTGACAGATATTGAGCACTGGTAAACTGTGACAGATCTGGATTTGACCCTGGTAGGCCATGACAGATGTTGATTACTGGTACAGAAGTGGATGAGCACTGGTACACTGTGACGGATGGGGATCACTGGTACACTGTGACGGATGGGGATCACTGGTACACTGTGGTGGATGTGGATCACTGATACTGTGTGACAGATGTGGATCACGGGTACTGTGACAGAGTGATGTGTGGGCGATGTGCTTGTGTATACACGCTGATCGGCTCTGCTTCTCACTCACGGGCTCTGTGTGGGGAGAGGTGTTCAATTAAATGGCGGCTTTGTTGACGTCACATGATGGCTGTGATTAAACACAGTGATCAGAAGGGTCAATCAGAGGGCCCTTCTGCCGGGCGGTGTTGCGCTGTGTACAAGGGACACAGGCACACCGAGAGCGCGCAGTTTCTGAAGGACGTTCCTGAACGTCCACTCAGGGCGGTGAAGCTCCCACCTGACCGTTTATGTGCAGTGGGAAGCGGTTAAGGTTTGATAATAAAACTTGGAAGTTAGTTTCTGTGCAGAGCTGCACCAGATATTGCACTCTGCAGTTTTAGTAAATAACCCCCTAATTGCAAGATATCCTTCTTTGTGATCTTCACCACACTTGATGACGACATGTTGAAACAGGTAGGTCGGGATTTGTTTGGAATGAAGTTATTCTGTTCTAATGTGCCTGCTCCCAGTTTGTCACTTGCGGCTGAAGCTGGCAATGCTGTTGAGAGCATAAGCACTTTTCCTTGGTGTCGGGATATAGACAGACTATTATGTACGTGTATTACCTTGTTTTTATTCCCCAAAATAATTTTTTTACACTAGTAGCACCCCCCCCTCTTTATTTCCTTTTCCTTTATATGGTCTCTGAGGAAAAAGAAAAATGTTTTCATATTGTGTTGACGATGGTATGAAACAAGGTTAATCCCGTGGAGTCTGGAAAAGAGTTGATTGTTTTATATTGAGCAAAGCCTGTTGGGATTTTTGTTCTGGTGAGTGAAGCAGGTGGTGGGCATCGGGTGTAAGGAAGATCACAAAAAAGGATATCTTGTTTGGACATTTTAGCCTGGGCTCACACTGATGCAGTGCAGAATCCGCACCGGTTTCTGTGCGAATTCTGCACTGAACATAATCGCATCCCGGTGAAGCGAATCGCTGCAGGTGTCTGTTAACAGCCCGAAATTGGGTTGCAAAACATGGTGCGATGTATACAAACAGATCGCATGGGTGTAAATACCCATGTGATCTGATTCCAGTGCAGACAAATAAAAGGAGCTTGCACCTTTTTGTTGTGGATGCGGTGAGATTTGAGCCATACAAAATGTATGGCTCGCATTGCACCACACAGAATTCGCATGTGATTTGCACAGGAATGCAGTGCGGTTCCGTGCGAATCACATGCAATATGCCACAACACAGAAGTGTCAACCCAGGCTTATTTGGGTATATTTTTGTGCTTTGTGGGTGTTTTACACACTTTATTTGCACAAGATTGCACTGGACTTTTTTCTTTAATAGGAATTATGAAATGTGGACATTGATTATATTATTTGCTTGATATGAACTGTTTTGCAGTCCTTAAATCATAGATATTGCATATATATTGTAATGTGGTTAGCAGTTTTGTCCTTTGCCCATAGTTTGTTGTATTTATTTGAGCATTTGGCAGTACAGTCACAGACACTGAGATTTGAATGAATATACAGTTGTGCTCAAAAGTTTGCAGAATTCGTAAAAATATGACTGATCATGACAAAAAATGTCTTTTATTTAAAGGAGAAGTTCACCTTTCATAACACGTTACACCCATATTCAGGGTGTCACATGTTATATATGGACCAGCCCCTGCTTCTCCTCTTTGACAGCTAGTGGGCATCTTTGGGCTGCGTCACTCATTCACAGTCCTTTCTGATTGAGAAAACTGCAAGTCCCGACAGCCTTTGCGGCTGTGAGCACTGTGGTAGTTAATTGATTCTTACTGTCAGTATATCTGCTTACCTCTACATTCCTTACTGACAGGTCTGCAGGAGTCCTGCAGGGCACCAGTGATCTGCTGGTGCAATGCTTTACATGCTCCCAAAACAAAAAATAATAAATTCACTTTTTTTTTTTTTTACCTGCAAAAATGTGTATTTACTTCTTTTTGTAGAAAGGTTAACTTTATCCTTTTAATATCCATTTAAGGATAGTGATCATATAAAGCCATTTATTATCACATAGTTGTTTGTAGGGATGCACCAATACCCGACAGTACTTTCAGGCAAGTACTCATCGATACCGATTACCGATACTATGTGGTGCAATTTGCGTCGATACAAAATGTATTGATGCAAATTGGACTGCAAAAAATAGCATGCAATTTGAACAGGAAAGTGATTCCTGTCCAAATTGCATGCAGTTTCCCTACTGGTCCTGTGTGTACCCTCACAGGACTGTCACAGGAGTGGTGCAGGGACGTTTCACACAGTGGAGAGTGGACCTGTGGGATATATACTATGGAATCAGATGCTCCATATTCTCAGTGGTAGGTGAGGAGAGAAAGCTGTATGGATTTGAAATCTCCGCCACTTTCTCTCCTCTCCTTGCAAGGATGACAGTTTGGGCTAGAGGGCTTTTGATTGGTCAGCACCATCACATGTACAGTGCTGACCAATCAGATGCCATCTAGCCCGTACTGTCATCACTACAAGGAGAGGAGAGAAAGCAGCTTCACATAGCGAGTTGGCTGTCTGGGTTGTGGGCCACATTCATAACAACATACAGTAAAACCAAAAAGAAACCCAAAACAGTTGCTGCTATTCGTGACCAACAATGTAAGACAATTAGACATATAATTCCCAGTACCCAAGTTCCCAACCCCCCCTCAGACATCCATAAATGAGGCTCCAAGACGGGCACAAATAATGCAGAGAGGTCAGGTGTCAGTAGCTGTTTAGGGTTCTGCTAACCATTTCGCTCAGACTCTGTCATATTTTTTAGGGCACCCTCTGTGCAGATAAGTATCTTTTGTACCAGGGTAAAATGGCATTAACCTGCTGTTTCCAGAACGTGGGGGAGGGAGGATCCCGCTTTTTCCAACACAGAGTGATGGTTTTTCTGGCATAAAACAGTAAATGACCCAAAAGCATCCTGTCCGCCAACCCAGGAACTAGGTCCTCCACTAAACCTAACAAATAGACTCTGGGGAATGGGGTTAAAGGAATATCCACCATAAGGTTGACAATAGACATTATCTGCATCCAGGAAGTAGCAATTGCTGGACCGGTCCAAAAAATATGTATAAAGTCCCTGAGTGTGCGGCCACAATGCCAGCACTCTGGAGAAGAAGATTCATTTATTGCAACCTGTAAGGGCTAAGGTGGGCCCTATGGACAATTTTAAATTGTTTGAGGCAGTCTCTCAAGTACACCAGTATTTTAAAGGGAAATTCCCATACATCATCCCAATCCTCATAATAGTATCTTGGAGAGTATAAAGGATAAGATCTGGATTGAAGACCAAGAGCCACACATCCAGTCAGTCTCACATTCTGGCCACGCCCCCCTTGGCTGCTTTTTTAATCATAATAACAGAAATCATCCAAGTGGTACTGATCGAATATTTACATACCCTGGAATGTTTGGCCTTGGTACAGACACACACAGGTTACGATGGCATTTAAAGTTAAATGTCCCATTTATGTAGCTTTTTAAATTGCTGTTAGTGTCAGTGAGATTGTTAGCTCTCATGTGGATGCCCTGAGCAGGCTAGATACTGAGCCATGGGGAGCAGAAAATAACTCAAAACACCTGTGTAGATGGAAAAAGATATCCAAAGCCATAAATATGTCAGTCAGTACTGTTCAATCACTTATTAAGATGTGGGAAATTCAGGCATCTCTTGATACCAAGCCAAAGTCAGGTAGACCAAGAAAGATTGCAGTCACAACTGGCAGAATTATTATTTGGGATACAAAGAAAACTCACAGGTAACCTCAAGAGAAACAAACGGGCCGCTTTGGAAAAGAAGTTGTGTTGTTTTTAAGGCGCAAAATACAATGATACTTGAACAAAAATGAGCTGCATGATCGAGTTGACAGAAAGAAGCCTTTACTGCCCCATTGCCACAAAAAAGCCAGGTTACAATATGCCCGACAACACCTTGAAACACCTCACAGTCTCCTGACCTTATGATGACCTGATGAGTTCACCCGTTTTTAGGGTGGAACATGTAACATGTTCCCGATTTTGCAGCCACCACTCACTGTGACAGCAGTACGGGGAGAAGTTCCCCATACTAGCTGTCACTTTTTAAAAACCGCATGGCCTTGCGGGGCTTCATCCACACGGCCATGCCATTCATTTACAGTGTTCTGTGAATGAATGGACTAAAAGTCCTGACAGCCTTAAAGGCTGTCGGTTAGTAGATCTCAATGTACTACCACAGCAATGTGAACACTGTGGTAGTTTGATTCATCCTGTAAGAAGTATTCTCTTGCATGTATGGGATGTATGAGCAAGCAGATACTGACAGGTCTGCAGGAGACCTGCATGGCATCAGCGATCTGCTGATAACTGGTGCAATGCTTTACAGGCTCAGAATACAAAAAAGAATAAATGCTAATTTTTTTTACCTGCAAAAAAATGTGCATTTATTATTTTTTGTAGAAAAGTAAACTTTTCCTTTAATATTATTGAGCCACTCTGGAGACATCTCAAATGTAGGGTTCATGCAAGATAACAAAAGACTTTGCATGACCTGGAGGCATTTTGCCAAGGCAAATGGGCAGCGATACCACCTGTAAGAATTTGGGGCCTCATAGACCACTATTAAAAAAAAGACTACACTCTGTCATTGATGCTAAGGGGGCAATACACAATATTAACCACTTGCCTACCGGGCACTTGTACCCCCTTCTTTACCAGGCCAATTTTCATCTTTCAGCGCTGTCGCACTTTGACAATTGTGCGGTCATGCAAGATTGTACCCATATGAAATTTTTATCTTTTTTTTCTCATAAATAGAGCTTTCTTTTGGTGGTATTTAATTGCCGCTGGGCACTTTACTTTTTGTGCTATAAACAAAAAAAGTGCAAAAAATTTGAAAAAAAAAAGTTTCTTTGTTTCTATTATAAAATTTTTCAAACAGGTAATTTTTCACCTTCACTGATGTGCGTTGGTGAGGCAGCACTGATGGGCACTAATAGGCGGCATTGATAGGTGACACTGATGGGCACGAATAGGCAGCACTGATGGGCACTGATAGGCAACACTGGGCACTGATAGGCGGCACTGATAGGCGGCACTAATGAGGTGGCACAGATAGGCGGCACTAATGAGGTGTCACGGATAGATGGCACTGATAGGTGGCATTGACTGGTGGGCACAGGTGGGTGGCACTGGGCACAGGTGGGTGGCACAGGTGGGTGGCACTGCTGGGCACAGGTGGGTGGCACCGATCATCAGGGCACCGATCATCAGGGCACCGATCATCAGGGCACTGATGATCGGTGCTGATCCCTGCTCTGACAACTGCTGGTTCTCGGCAGTACTTTCCTCACGCTTTGACAGCATGAGGAAAGTGCAGCTGAGAACTGGCAATTGCATTTCCTGGTGATCAGTGTGTCATTGGACACGGCTGATCACATGGTAAAAGGCTGCTGTGATTGGCCTTTTACCACAGCACGTGATCAGCTGTGTCCATAGGATACAGTGATCACGGAGATCGCCGGGGGCGCACAGGGGAGCGCGTTCTGGGAAGACGTCATACGACGCCCTCCCAGAACTGGCCGGCCGCAGTGTAGCCATCATTCGGCTATCTGCGGTTGGCAAGTAGTTAAGAGAGGTATGCAGACTTTTGAACAGGGGTCATTTCATGTTTCCTTGTTGCCATGTTTTGTTTTTCGATTGTTCCATTCTGTTATGACTGTTGAATATGAATCCCATAAGAAATAAAAGAAATGTTTTGCCTGCTCACTCATGTGTTCTTTAAAAATAGTACTGTATATTACCACTTTTCCAACGGTATGCAAACGTTTGAGCACAACTGTGTATGTATAGGTGAAAGAGCCATAAACAGCTTTGTTACTCATAAGTGCTGCACTGGCTTCAAGCACTGTATGTACTGCGTGTGGCTTCAGCTACATACAGTGCTGGGTTCCATCTCTCACTAACTGTTTTGTTGCAGGTGTGAGACGGGAAGTCTGTCTCACAGCCAGAACCCAGTACTGTATACTGTATGTAGCTGAAGATATGGCTTTGATAAATGTATGCTTTTAAAGTAACCTTGTTTTATTGTTGCACATAGAATTCATTGTATATTTTTTAGATGTATTGCGGTACAAAGTCCCATGAGAGGGTGTAGTTGACAGATACACTAAATGCAGCATAGGGATGTTGGCAATCATAGCCTTCTAGAGACCCACTATTTATATCAGATGTAACCTTCACAATGCCTCACTGATAGGTAAGGTAAGTCTGCTGTCATTTGTTAATATACAGTGCATACTAGCACATTGTGACATAAACCAACTGGGGGCACACAGTAATTAAAAAAAACAAAAAAAAAACAGTGTTTAATACCACTTTAAGAACGCATCTAGGTCACCAGATATCTAGACAAGAAAGGATTCATCTCCCCCACAACTGTTTGCAAATGTCCAAAGGACTATTCAGATTCTTCAAGTTACAGTTGGGTTAATAACCTTCCAAAAGTCTACCCTTCAGCCTTCCTTTTCTTCTGAAATACCTAGGCCTCATCCTAGATGAAGATGTTTTTTTCTTTTTTGTTTTTTTTCTTCTGGCTAAAAAAGCTTCTCTAAGTTCTTGTGCTCTAACCTTACAATCCACGAAAAATCCCACTGTAAGATTCTCCATGAAAACATAGGCCGCTGAATTGCCTCATTCGCGGCTGTTCAATTTTGTGAAGTTCCACTCAAGGCCCTTCCAACACAACATTCTGTTGTCCTGGAACAAACACACATAACATGTCTCCAGTCAAGTATGGAACTCCCTAGCTTAGTCGATTACCAATCCAGCCTTGGAAATGGGTAAGTCCTTTCTCCCACCCTCATGGAAGGTGGTAACAACAGAAACCAACCTAGCAGGCTGAGGAGTGTTTCAATTTCTTACAGTTCAGGGAATTTGAATCTGTTACCCAGGAAAGCAAAGCTCCCTGTTAACATCTTCAATCTCAGAGCAATAAAATTGGCTATGCACAACTGGACCCTTCTTGTCCAGGAGCAAACACTCTCGGTGCAGGCAGACAATGCCATGAAAGTGGGCTATATCAATCATTGTGAATAACCAGTAGTCGGGCAGCGTTGAAAGAAGTAAGTCTGATCATCATCTGAGCAGAAAAGTACTTCCAGCAGTCTCTGCTGTCCATATCTTGGGAATGAACAATTTGGAAGGAGAATTTCTAAGTCATCACTGCCTGGACCAAGGGGAATTACCCTTTCATCCCCACACCTTCATTCACCTATATCAGG